>NC_083722.1:9865000-12365000 GCF_028564815.1 Eubalaena glacialis
GCGGTCTCTGCCCCACACGGCAAAAGCACACCCTGTTGCATCAGCTCAAGTCTCACGTTTAACAACTGCTGTTTTAGGTTTAGACTAATTAAGGAATGATTCTTGGTACATGTATTCCTACCGCAATTAAATAACTCACAGTGTAGGATGGAATTGTTCAGGCTTCTTAAAATTGCCTTTCATCTTTCAGTGTTAAAAGATGAATTTCTCATACAGGATGCGTTCTAACTCATGGAAGCCTCAATATATTTGTTTTAGAGTGACTTTTCTTTAGTAACAATTTAAATAACAGAGTAATAGGCTGGAAGAGTTTCTATTTAGGATGGTGAAATATTCAGTGGAGATAAAATTGCTTTATAGATGGCTGGCCGGAATTCAGTTTAGAATTCAAACACTTTAGAATTTCAATACACTTCAAACCTTGAATGGAAGAAGAGATGAGTTCTCACAGAGCTTTGGGGACCATGTGCTGCCAGAAGGGACTGAAATGCCCACTCCCAGCTTCCCTGTGTCATGTCCTGCATACAGCTCGTCCTCGCTTTGCCATGTAAAAAGCAAACAGGTTGGAAATGTTTATGATGATAGCCGTGTTTAGTGAAACTCTAAGTGTTATGCTCGTTTATGCCATCTACGTTTCTCAGCCTCTTATGAATAGATGAATTCCAATGTTTGAACACACTTGCCCCCAATATGTATCATTTGGACAGAGACACTTGCTGTCCTATCATTGAAGGTGCTGGGACAGAAAAATAGGGGCAGACTGAAATGATTCTTACTACCTTCACCCAAGACAGTGGTGGCTTCAGAATATTTATATAGATGGGCCTTGGGAATTTCAGTATGGTTTAAAGTAGAGGCTCGTTGGGGATTTGGTTTTTCAGAGGTGTTCGCATAGCAAACATATAGTTTTCACTTGGATGTTATGCTTACTGGGGTCCCTATGGCACCAATTCCATGTGAGCCATCATTTGCTACTGGCGAGGTTTACGGCCAAGGTCACTCACCCATGCCAGTTCACCTACAGAAAATCCTTGGGCCCCAGTACATTTGGATAAACCTTCAGTTGGTGAAAGGCTAAACCAGACCAGCAGTAAACATCCCTTTAAGGAGTATCCCCAGAGTGACAGCAAATTCGTTACAAGTAAATGATGGTTAACCAGCCTCCTATATGGTGTCCATCACTTGGCCCATTGCATGCAGTGCTCTTAATAACCATTTGTTATGGCATAAATCTCCCCTGTAAAGGAAGGGTCTTCCTTGCACAGTATAACTGTGAACAGAAGCATGTAGAAAACCCTGGTGCAGGAGGGCTGACTGAAAGGAAAGAAGAGATAAGCAGTCTTGTCACCCAGCTCATTTCTCCAGGACCCTTGGGGAGCTTACAGCTGGATGCCCCTCCTGCTCTCTCACCACTTCCTGCCTCTCTGCTTGACTCTCATCTAAAGCGGGTGGGAGCTAAAAATCCTTCAAGTGTAACCCTGGGATTCTGGGGAGCTGCAGAGTTGTGAATTATGTCGAGACAGGTGAGCCATTGCAACGTGAGTCAGGGACACAGTATTATGAGAACGGGGAGTGAGTGCTTATTGGCTACATGGTTTCCTTTTTGGTTGATTAAAATATTACTGAACTAGAAAGTGGTGATGGTTGCACAACATTGTGAATGTACTAAATGGCACTGAATTATGCTCCTTAAAATGGTTAAAATGGTGAATTTTATGTTATGTGTATTTTACCCTAATTTTTTAAAAGGTATTATGGAGCTGTAGTACGATGTTCCATGAGATACTTTTTAGGGGTTCGATGGATGTGCATGACACATTCATTCTCTATCCTTGAAAGGTTTAGAAATGCAACGTCTTATGGAATGAAAAGGTCTTTCCTGCTCTTCCATGACCATGAAGATGTCTTTGCTTTGGTGACAAATGACGTAAACAGTCAAATAACTGCTCCACTGGTGGTTGAACTGACACCTGTCAATACATGATGAATTATAGAGGTTGTAAAACATGTGGGAATTCATAAGATCTGAATGGCACGTGTAAATTTCTTTTCTATTTAAGATTATAGTCAGGAACGTATGATACTGTAAATCTGTAGACCTTCTATGCATCTGGCCTTGGACTTTTCTTGCTTTTGCTGGGAAGATAGAAAAATGACTGATAAAAGATTATTATTCTCCATATTTAGATCCTAGGTCATTTTATGGATTATTAGCTTTGCCAAACTGCATGTGGAATTAATTGGAGACAATTGCAATGTTCTCACTACATTGCACCACTTCCTTTCATTAATTAAGAGACATTACCCTCTGTTCTACAGATGACAAAATGGACAGCTCTTCTTTTATTACCAGACAGCAGCCACAGAAAGAAAAGCAGAAATCACAGTGTGTCTGGGCATTAAGGTAGTGATAGAGAGCAGAAATCCCAGTGTAGTGGGTACAGGGAGAGAGGCTGCTTCCAACTTCTGGACTCTTACGTACACTCAATTCTAAGCGTCTAGTTCAATCTGCCCAATTACAGTTTTACCTCTCTATTTGCTTGATGACAAAAGCCAGCTGCCTGGGAATGGAAAACATATTAAAGAGGATTAAACAGCAATGGAGTTAATTAAGAAAATCACCTCACCATTCACAATGACATATCTATAGTTAATTTTTTAATTAAAAAATAAATTGGAAATAAAATTAATAAAACAACGTCTATAAACATAAACTTTTTAAAAAAACATAAACTGAAAATAACTCCCTTATTTTGAATTTATTAAAAGTGTTGGGGATTTGTGTATGTATGTGTGTGTGTAGCTGTGTGCTTCAACAAACCGTATCTGTCCCCTTAAAATAATAGTGCCATCAGATTACTATAAGGGAAACAGCAGTTCCACGAACATTTATTAAACATGCACTTTGTAAGCCAGATAAAGTAGAAAGGACGAAGGAAAATTCTGGGAGTGGAGGTCAAAGGGATATTGAAGACTTCCTGGTGACCTTTGGGTTGAGATTTTTTTCTAGTTCCTCAGTTATTCCCACACTCGCTCTGGTTTCAGGACCTTCACACAAGCAGTTGACCCTGCCTACATCACTCTCCCTTTCTGCCCACCTTCCATCTGGCTAACTCCCACTTCTCCTTCAGTCCCCATATAAAGCCACTTCCTCCAGGAAGCCTTCCTTCACCATTCCTCCAGACTAAGTCCTATTACTAAGCACAACTCTCTGTTTCCCCTCCAATAGCTCTTAGCACTCTTTACCATTGTTGTATGTTTAATTATCTGCCCTTGAGCAAAACTATAAGCTTCAGAACAGCAGAGACTATGGAAAAAAACACATGGAAAAACAAAATGTTTATTTTTGAATGAGTGATGTATTGAATTAATGACTTGGGGGAAAATCAAAATCAAAAGTAGTGAGACTGTTCATGTTTGTATGTCCAGAGCCTGGCAGAGAGAAAGCTGTTAATAGCTATTTGTTGAATGATCGAATGAACATACAAATGAGTTAGTGAATGAACAATGAAACTCTAATGCTGTTTCCAATCTTTTTGAACCTTAATTTTCTCCTCTGTTGGCTCATTGTAGGTACTTGATGAGCCCTTCCACGTCACTGAAGGAAAAGCTGAGTTGAGTGGTCCAACAGACGTAGATAGATGGTTCTGCATCCCTAGTCAAAACAGACTTCCTGCTCCAGAATATTTGGCGTTTCCTAGGTAATGATGACTAAGACAGCCAAAAACACTGAGGGCAAAGCGATGGCTGATTGTGGGTGAGCAGGATGAAGGAGCTAAGACTGATTGGATTTTTTAAAAACAATTCCTCATGATTGTGACATTAGCATGAAGGCTGAGAAATGCAGTTGTACAGATTATGGGTTGAAGGGAACATGTCTAAATAGAAGAAAGTGTGATTAAAGGAAAAGGGGGTATATTCTCGCCAGCTCTAAGGCCTTAGAAACAAAACCCGTCGTAATGATTAGAATAGAGTTAGTGGTGGTGATGAGGGTGATGACAAACAGTCTCTAATATGTGTGTCTGCTCGGTGCCAGTCATGATACTAAGAACTTAACATGAACCACCTCATTTACCCTGACAATAATCCGATGACCTAGGCATTATTATTATTATTTTATTTTTATGCCTGCGTCGGGTCTTAGCCGTGGCATGCAGCATCTTTTGTTGCAGTGCACGGGCTCTGCATTGTGGCGTGCGGGTTTTGTCTCTCTAGTTGAGGCGCATGGGCTCAGTAGTTGTGGCGCACAGGCTTCGCTGCCCCTAGGCATGTGGGATCTTTGTTCCCCGACCAGGGATCGACCCCGCATCCCCTGCATTGGAAAGCGGATTCTTTACCACTGGACCACCAGGAAAGTCCCTAGGCATTATTTTTATTACCTTTTTAGACATGTGGACTCGTTAAGGGTCACAAGCTGAAGTAGTAGGGTCAATTTAAACCCTGGCTCTCCCCAGTTCCCAGGTCTGATCCTTGAACCCTATGTTACGTTGCTCTAGGAGAGTGTAACGGAGGCCATGATTCTCTTCCAATCATGGTTGTTTTTTGGGGGTTTTTTTTTTTTTTGGTTTTTTTGGTTTTTTTGGCTGCACCGCGTGGCATGTGGGATCCTAGCTCCCCGACCAGCGATCGAACCCGCACCCCCTGCAGTGGAAGCACGCAGTCTTAACTGCTGTACTGCTGGGGATGTTCTCCAGTTGGATTTTGTTGTGTGTTATCATCTACATTCTATCAACATGGATCGAGAGTTCAGGAAGGGCTCAGATGTGTGATTTTTGGCTCCGGTCTCTCTTGAGGTTACCGTCAGTCAGTGATGTGGGGTTGGGGGAGAGGGTGGGGCTTCTGGAAATTCTCTCCATGGTCTCTGCACATGGGCCAGGTTGGGCTTCCTCATAGCATGGTGACCCCAATGCAGTCACCTGCTTACCTGCCAGCTGAAGGCTTCAAGAGCAAGTATTCCAGCTAATAAGGTGGAAGCTGCATTGCCTTTTATGACCTAGCCTCTGTGGTCCCACAGAAAGGCTGCTACTGCACAGGCTACAAGCACGATCCAAGCACCCCTCCCCTCCCCCAGATTCAGAGGGAGAGGAATTCGATCCCACCACTTGACAGGGGAGTGGCGAGATTCTAGACCAGTATGTGGGATGGGAGATATAGTTGTGTCCATCTGTGGAAAATATAATCTGCAGCATGGAGATCTGGGGTCGGGGCGGGGGGGCAGGAGTGTAAGAGGGAAGACACACACACGTGGTGTTTACCCTTCGCTGGAGGTTTCATTTAACTTCCACCAAAGAACTTTACAGAAGGAACACGGCAATCTCTTTACACTTTAGACGTGAAGAATGGAGGCTCTGCCCACCTGGCTGGTTCATTCTGCACCTGCCCTCCACCAGGCCACCTGATATATGCATTACAGACGTCACCCCAGACTTCCCCCCAGTTTATTATCATTAGCATCTCATACGGGAAGAACAGAGGCTAATTAATTTGCCTCCAGTGAGCAGGGGGCAGGACTAGAGTTCAATCCCAGAGCTCTCTCCACCGCATTCTCCGCCTTTCAAAACCTCACTCGCCCCATTTTTAAGGCCACTGTGTGTCCCCTCTCCCCTCTTGCGTCTTTCTTGGGTCTTAGTCCTTTTTGGACACAGGTCATCACATAAATTCCACACGGTGCTTTGGAGAGAATTAAAGGGTATTTATCTTGTAGAAAGAAAAAGAAACTGCCTACCCCTCTGGGAAACTGCTTTTTTCTCTTGTTCTCACAAAGTAGAGCTGTCACATGGACACTATGCTGAGCTGGCCAAAAAGCAATTTGAAAGATGGCTTCTGAGATTGGCAGTCACCTTGACTTGGCAGGGAGTGAGGTATTAACTGCTCTCTTATAGATTATGCCTGAGGCCTGAGATCTTCTTCCTGTCAGGCTCTGTCTTCCTTCTGGGAAGCTCTGTGTGAAGCAGCCCCCTTAGCTGTGAACAAGAATCTTTTGACATGCTACCTCTCTTATTTGTGGTATTGCAGGTCTTCCGAGAGAACAGAAACAGGCTGGTCTAAGTTTAGCAACCTGGTGAGCGTAATGTGGCTTTGGCAAGAAGATCTCAATACAAAGAGTCTTAGTTAGTTGGCCAAGAATAGCAAGGGACAAAATAAGCTCGTTTAAAAAATAATAAATGGAAAGAGAGAGAAAACGAGAAGAGGTGGGGGAGGAAAGAAGAAAATAAAGAAGGAAGAAGGGAGGGATGGACGAAAGGAAGGAAGGAAGGAAAGAGGGAGGGAGGGAGGGAAGGAAGGAGGGAGGGAAGGAAGAAAGACAGAGGTCATGGAAGTCGATAAATTCACCATCTTAATATGTGCCAACAGCAAACTGAGTAGAAAGAAGGTGTGGTGAGATAGCAGAAGAGGGGTTCACACAGGCACTGTCATCATTTGAGCTCCCTAATGGCATCTCCAATGCTTTATTATTATCATGTAATATCTAATAATATGTAATACTAAGAGTAAACATAGTCCATCAGTTAACACTGTCACTATGTCAGAGCGATTATAGACATGATCTCGTGTAACACCCACAGTAACCCACAATATTCCCATCCCTTTTTACAGACGAGGAAACTGAGGCCCGCAGGGCAAGTACTTTGCTCAGCAGAGTTAGCCCCGCTCTGGGCAACGTATTGTAAATCCGCCAGGTGGTGACCAAGGGCTGGTCCCTGAGGGCACAGAGAGCATGTCCAGGCTTGAGTCAAAGAGAGAGTTAAATTTTCTCAACTTAGCTGGTCTTCTAGCCGCCCCCCCGCCCCCAACCACCAGACCTTCCAGGGCAACCCCTCCTCCAAGCCTGAGGCCGTCCCAGGCTCCAGAGTCTCCAGAAACCGCCTCAGTAAGAGGTTTTCTGTTGACACTAAGGCCATTATGCTGTGTCTGTGGGTGGAAATACGTATTTATTATTCGAAGCATTAAGTGTGTTTTCCCTTCATTTCATTTAAACGAGAATTTATTAATCCCTGAGTACATGCCGTTTATTTAGTGGTGTTGTGGAAACAAAGTGGAGAAAGCAATTAATAAATTTGAGCAACTGACAATCTAGCAGGAAAACAACTTGTACATCAAGCCAGAAGCCAGTGAGCACGGTCCCTGGGCACCCATGGGCAAGCCATTCTCTGGTCCCTACACTTTTTTAAAAATAGATTTTATTTTTTAGAGCAGTTTTGGCTCACAGCAAAATTGAACAGAAAGTACAGAGAGTTCCCGTATACCCTACCCACACCCATGCACTGGCCTCCCCCGCTGTCAGCATCAGGCACCAGAGTGCTACATGTGTTACAACTGAAGCATCTACACTGACACATTACTACAAGGACTACCCTGACACATCTCTATCACCCAAAGTCCTTAGGTTACATAAGGTTTCATCCTTGGTGCCGTCCATTCAATGAGTTGGGACAAATGTATAATGACACACATTATCGTATCATATAGAGTAGCTTCATTGCCCTAAAATCTCTCTGTGCTCCACTTATCCCTCCCGTCCTCCCAACTCCTGGCAACCACTGATCTTTTTACTGTCAACATTGTTTTGCCTTTCCCAGAATATCATATACTTGGAATTGTGCCTTATGGAGCCTTTTCGGATTGACTTCTTTCACTTAGTAATGGACGTTTAAGGTTCCTCTGTGTCTTTTCATGGCTTCATAGCTCATTCTTTTTAGCGTGAATAATATTCCACTGCCTGGATGCACCACAGTTTATTTATTCATTCACCTGCTGAAGGACATCTTGGTTGCTTTCAAGTTTTGGCAATTACGAATAAAGTTACTCTAAACATCTGTGTGCAGGTTTTTGAGTGGATATAAGTTTTCAGTCCATTTGGGCAAATGCCAAGGAGTGCAATTGCTGGATTGCAAGGCAAGAGTATGTTTAGTTTTGAAAGAAACCACCAAACTGTCTTCCGAAGTGACTGTGCCATTTCGCATTCCCACCAGCAATGAACGAGAGTTCCTGTTGCTCCACATCCTCACCAGCATTTGGTGTCGATCCCCCTACTTTTTAAAGCACGACTAAACTGAATTATGTGGAAATGACTCAAGAGCCAGATATAAACCCCCAAATGACTCTGAGCAACAAAACTAAATGTCACATCCTGTGATATCAATGGGGCAGGGTTTCTCATGCCCTTACTCAAAGCCACCATACTCTTCTTCTGCACAAAATATTATTAAGTTAGGTTTTCTGTTTTCTCAGCCCACTAAGAATTGGAAGCATTGAAGAGATGGAGAGACTAAAACTGTAAAACAAGACACATGCAATAGCCTGTTGACAAATGAGTTAACTATCAAGTATGCAATCTTGCGTTCTTTAGAAGCATACCTGCATATCTACTTGTCATAACCAGTGTTTCTAAGAAGGACCTTAAAACACCTGTTGAAAGAATGAAATGGCATTCAAGATACCACAGCTATTAAAAATCGAGGCTAAGTTCCTACCTTGTAGATTTGTTGTTGGAATTAAATGAAATTTATGTAAAATGCTTAACACAGTGTCTGGTACACAGTAGTACAAATAAATATTGGCTATTATGTAATGATGGTGATGATGTACCATGTGGTTAGACAATTAGAAGAAGGAGAAATGGGAAGAAAAGAGTATTGGAATTCCTTAGGCATTTATTGAGATCCTGTTATGTCCCAAGGTGAATTCAAAAGTAAGTGGTATGTGGTTCCCCTTCTTGAGGAAATCTTTGTCTAGCATAGCATATAATTATAATAGAATGTGCTAAATGTTATAACACATCTATTTATAAAAGTGCCATGATAACACAGATGAGTTGGCTGTTAATTTTGCAAGATCAAGGAAAGCTACAGTAAATATTGGAGCTAGGCTGGATGGATTTTGCTGTTTGGTGAGGGGTAGTCATTTTAAGGAAGGACATTCCAGGCAGAAGGAACAGACTTTAAACAAAGTCATGGAGTCATGGAAATCATGGCACAGTCAAGAATGTAGACCTGGGTAAAATCAAAGAATGGTTAGCCAGGAGATGGGCCAGAAAGTTCCCAGAAGGCCAGTTGATGATTGCCTTATATCGTGACAAGGAGTATGGATTTTATTTGAAAGTTAGCAGGTTGCTATTAAAGGCTTTAAGCTGAGAAGCTCCATGATTTTTTTTTTTTTAATACTTATTTTGGCTGTGCCAGGTCTTACTTGCGGCACGCAGGATCTTCGTTGCAGCATGCGGACTTCTTAGTTTCGGCATGCATGCTGGATCTAGTTCCCTGAACAGGGATCGACCCCGGGCCCTCCTGCATGGCAGCGTGGAGTCTTACCCACTGGACCACCAGGGAAGTCCTGAGAAGCTCCATGATTAATGTCTGCTTTCAGTGCATGTTCACGCTGAAGGCAGGATAGAATATGAACTTGAATGGGTGGAGAGTGGAGGCAGGGAGAGCAGGCACAAGTTCTTGGGTTCATCTAGATTATCGCAGAGGTCCTCGGACTTGAAAAAAGGTGAGGGGCTGAGAGAAGAGGACAGAGAGAGGGGGTACATAGAAAGGACAGTCAGCATGACTCTGAGGTCCCTAACTTGGGCGATTGGGACAACCCAAGGAAGGAACTTTTTATAAAGCTGAGGTTTATTTTTTTAATCTTCACGATCCTCTGGTGGCACGAAAGAAGCTGAATCTTTCATACTCTTTCAACTCCAAGCTTATTTGATATTTTCTTCCTCCACCCAAGAGAACACCACTTGAATTATGCCATAAAGCTAGAACCAAATGAATGCAATTCATCTTTCTAAAAGTTCCAAGTAGAGATAGACAAATGTGTACTCACAGAACAAATTTCAAGCCAAAATGACCGAATATAGCGTGAAGCTGGGCCGTCTAATGTGGTAGCCACTGGCCCCTTGTGGCCATTGAACACTTGAGATGCAGCTACTCTTGCCTGAGATGTGATGTGAGTGTAAAACACATACAGTTCATATCAGATTTCAGAGATTTAGTATGAAGAAAAGAATATAAAATATTCTGTTAATAATTTTATATTATTACATGTTGAAACAATATTTTTTTAAGATTTTTAAAAAATTAATTAATTAATTAATTAATATATTTTTGGCTGCGTTGGGTCTTCGTTGCTGTGCACACAGGCTTTCTCTAGTTGCAGTGAGCGGGGGCTACTCTTCGTTGCGGTGCACGGGCTTCTCATTGCGGTGGCTTCTCTTGTTGCGGAGCACGGGCTGTAGGCGCGTGGGCTTCAGTAGTTGTGGCACATGGGCTCAGTAGTTGTGGCTTGTGGGCTCTAGAGCGCAGCCTCAGTAGTTGTGGCGCACGTGCTTAGTTGCTCTGCGGCATGTGGGATCTTCCTGGACCAGGGCTCGAACCCTTGTCCCCTGTACTGGCAGGCGGATTCTTAACCACTGCGCCACCAGGGAAGTCTGAAACAATATTTTGAATATACTGGATTTGAGGTAGGAGGTAGATGGGCCCCTGGGCTGGACAGCTGGTGTTTGTCAAGCAGATATATTACCAAAATTAATTTCACCAGTTTTTTTTTCTTTTTTAACGCAACAGCTAGAAAATTTTAAATTACATACGTGGTTCATACTGTATTTCTGTTGGACAACACTGGGCTAGGAAATCTGATTTTTGCAGTGTCAATATTGAAGGACTATATGCAGACCAAAGGTATATTTTGCGTTATTGCTTTTCTTCCCATTACTAGTATGGGTCTCACTGTTGTGGTCCGAACGTGGGTTGGAAAAGAATTTCCAGACTCTAGGCAGAATGTAAAGAAGATAGAATTTATTAGAGGGAAGGGTCCCTGTCAGAACAGCAGGCCGACTTCTTAGTAGTCTGGGAGAGTCGAGCCTGAACATGTGCTATTGATCAGTTTTTATAGCCAGAAAACAAAGGAATGGTCCGAGGTGAAAATTTCGTTTACTGATTGGTGGAGGCACATATACCTTCCTTCTATAGGGTGGGAGTGGGACAGGGCAGATGCCTTTCCTTATTTGGGACAGGTCCCGTCACCCAGGTGGGCTCAGGAATTTTGTAACCATCACAACATGGTGGGGAGTCCGGTAGGGGGTGTGACGCTGACACTTTTTCAGGCAGGGTTGTCCTTTGTCCTTGGAACACCACACTCACCACCTGATGTTTTCTAATATTTTACTATATAGCCTTATTCTCATTAAGAAAGAAGTAGTTACCATAGCAACTGCCACAATACATTGTATTTACCACACCTGGAGAGAGAGGTATAAACAGACATCAATCTGTCATTCAGGTTTACACATTCATGTGTTTTTGTTTTTTCCTGTGTATCTTGGTCTTCCTTTGTAAAACAGAGCTCTGAGAGTAGGAAACTTGACTTCTAATTCTCACCTATATTACTGGCTTTCTTTGGGTCTGGACAAAGAGAATAATAATTATCCCATGCCCACTTCAGAGGGATATGTGGATAGATAGTTACAAAGTATTTTGCAAGCTATTCTTTGGGCACAGTATCAGTCTAATGTCACACAGTTTAATATAGCAATGGTATCTACTGTTAGTACACTGGTGGAGTCTGGCAGGAAAGACAAGGTAATTTCCTTGGGTGGATGTGAGTGAGGAAATGCAGAAGGGAGAAAAGAGATCAGACCAGGAAAAACCAAAAGAAGGTGACCAATGTTAGCATTTGTTCCCCTAGACTTGAACAGTCCTTTTGGAGTATATCCCATATTCAGCAATGTCTCCACTGGCTGGGAGGAGACTGGGAGCCCAGATCCTCCAAGGCATACAGTTCATCTGGCTTTGACATGGAAAGAGCAAACAGGTTGGAGTTTTTTAATGTTGATTATTTCATGATGCTTTCAATGTTATGCTCATTTATGCCACCTAAATTTCTCAAAGATCTCATTCGTGGGTCAATTCTGTTTTGACATACTTGCTCCTCAATATATATCATCTGAACAGAGATGACAGATGCTAAGAAGGGGAAAATGGGACTGAAATAATTTTTTTAGTTTCACCCAAGACAAGTGCTGTCTCCAAAATATCCATCTAGATTGGCCTTAAGGATTTCCACATTGTTGATAGTAGAGAATGGGGTTTGGCCATTAAGTGGTGTTTGCATAGCAAGCATGCAATTTTCAGTTGGATGTTATGCTTATTTGAGGTGGCTGGAGGAGGGTTTAGGAAGATCAAGGGCAGGGCAGGGGGTTGGCTAGAGACCTCTCAACCCAATCTACCCCTTTGACATTTCACGGAACTTAGATACTGTGGCTAAAGTAATAAACATTCTAGGTTTCGGATTTCATCTGCACAGGTGCTGTAAATCTACTTGAGGCTTTTCAACTGATGATGCACTCTGTCATTTGCAAACCCACTCACTGATTTACCTAAATCTGCAGACAGCCGTCCTAAACGAAAATCAAGGAAACTGCTACAGTTACATCTTGAGATGTTACATCTTGAGAAATCCCTGCTAACTCAGCATTGGCATTTAGGAAGTCCTCTGCCGAAGAAAAATCAAACCAAAGGGAAATAAAAATAGACTGCAAAAATGCAGCAGCTCCACTAAAATCTCTTCTCTTTTTAAACATTTTTTTGATGTGGACCATTTTTAAAGTCTTTATTTAATTTGTTACAATATTGCTTCAGTTTTTTTATGGGTTTTTTTTGGTTTTTTGGCTGCCGGGCATGTGGGATCTTAGCTCCCCGACCAGGGATCGAACCCACGCCCCCTGCATTGGAAGGCGAAGTCTTAACCACTGGACTGCCAGGGAAAGTCCCTCCACTAAAGTTTCAAGAAAGATTAATTTTCATTGTTTGGTGTTTTGAGTGCCTCTCCCTCCAAGCCGAGGAAGCGGGGGAGGGGAGATAGATGGGGGAGGGGAGTGTGGTTTTCTGATCAGAACTCAAATAGCACTGTTTGAATTATATAATGGAGCTGCTGTGAGTCAGGTGACAGGCTCACTGAGTAATTCCCTGCAGAAGGAGACAAACTGCATGTTAAAAAGCTCAACAAATACTCAAAAAAAAAAAAAAAAAAAAAGCCCAGGCCGTGAGTTCCAGACTTGCAAGCTGCAGTTTCCTCTGAATTCTCTCCGGGCTGAAACAGCTGGGCGGGCTGGCTGAGTCCCAGGACTCATAGAGGCTGCGGAGAGCCAAAGCCAAGTGCAGGTCGGGGGTCTGGCCTGGGTTCCCGGGTTACTTTCTGTTTCACTTAGAAATGTGCCCTGTTTCTGAAACTGGTGGCTTCCAATGTCAAGGAAAACGCACGACTCCTTGGAGGCTCCAGCCAGGCTTTTAAGAACCGGGGCTTTGTAAAGGTAAGAAGCTATCCGCGTCCTGCCGGCTGGGGGTTGCCGCCTTGGAGGGGTCTGGGTGCGAGCAGGGGACGCCAGGAGTCTGCCAACTTGTTCTGGGATCTGAACGAGGCTGGAGAAACCTTCTGCGGAGGGGTTTTAAGGTTAGGAAAGGGATAAGATGGACCCTTCCCGCCTGGATGGGTGGCCCCCCCAGTCCTTGGTGACTTGAATTGACCCCCAACTCCTGTCTGCGCTCTTCCCTTCCCCAGTTCCATCCCATGAGGGAGTTGCTCCCCCGTCGGGGAATTGGCGTGGGCTGGCCCGGGGCTGGGAGGGAAGGAGAAGGGGCTAGCCGGCACGGAGAGGCTGTCTGAGCGCGTGCAGCATGTGTATTTCAGAGCCTGACAATTGAGATTTGTCGCTCAGGCTAAGAAAGCGTCGTTTTGGGGGAGCCAGCGAGCAGAGGCAGGGGAGGGTGCCTGTGTGAGCAGAGAGCTTTGGGAAAGCTGTGAGGTAGGCATTTGAGGCTTAAAGCATTGCATTGCACAAGCATTTGTGTGCTTGTCAGTTGGATTTTATACTGGTTTTGTATTTTGTTCAGTTTGGGGACTTTCCCCTTTTTGGAGCTGCCACTATCAATTGATTTGGTGTTTCAGTCCTCGGACTTGATTCACTGGATGTCTTGAAACCCACTGGTGCCCTTGTAGATGTCTGCAAGTCAGAGATCGATTAGGAAACTGGTGCTATTTTTTCAGATCAGGGAGATTCACTTGCACGTCTCACTGCCATGGAGACTTGCTGGGAGTCCTGAACGCCTGCGGAGGCCGCCAGTGCTTAGGAACCTAGGGAAGTTTCTGACTTAAAGAGACAGGAGAGGGAAAATTGAATGGGCAATTGTTAATTCCCGGAAGGTGGGTGCAGGGAGAAGTTGTCAAGGATCAAAAAGAAAGATGACTGGGAAAATGAAAGGATAAGTAAAGGAATGGGTTTGGTGGGATCCCAGCTGGGGCTGTGGCATTTTGAGGTTTGCAGCATGGGGATAAAAATCAATAAGCAAACTGATAACAGCTCACTTGGTATGAATAAGATTCTTTTTTTTTTTTTTTTTTTCCACTGGGTCCTAGAGAACCTGAGAAATAGGCAGGCCGTGAGTTTGGAAGAGTTCTTTTTTTTTTTTTTTTAACCTCCTTATTGGAGTATAACTGCTTTACAATGGTGTTTTAGTTTCTGCTGTATAACAAGGTGAATCAGCTGTACATATACATATATCCCCATATCTCCTCCCTCTTGCGTCTCCCTCCCACCCTCCCTATCCCACCCCTCTAGGTGGTCACAAAGCACCGAGCTGACCTCCCTGTGCTATGCAGCTGCTTCCCACTAGCTATCTATTTTACATTTGGTAGTATATATAAGTCCATGCTACTCTCTCACTTCATCCCAGCTTACCCTTCCCCCTCCCCATGTCCTCAAGTCCATTCTCTACATCTGCGTCTTTATTCCTGTCCTGCCCCTAGGTTCTTCAGAACCTTTTTTTTTTTTTTTTTTAGATTCCATATATATGTGTTAGCATACGGTATTTGTTTTTCTCTTTCTGACTTACTTCACTCTGTATGACAGACTCTAGGCTGGAGAGGGTGTGGAGAAAAGGGAACCCTCTTGCACTGTTGGTGGGAATGTAAATTGATACAGTCACTATGGAGAACAGTATGGAGGTTCCTTAAAAAACTAAAAATAAAACTACCATATGACCCAGCCGTCCCACTACTGGGCATATACCCTGAGAAAACCATAATTCAAAAAGAGACATGTACCACAATGTTCATTGCAGCTCTATTTACAATAGCAACCTAAGTGTCCATCGACAGACGAATGGATAAAGAAGATGTGGCACATATATACAATGGAATATTACTCAGCCATAAAAGGAAACGAAATTCAGTTATTTGTAATGGGGTGGATGGAAGAGTTCATTTCTAATTGCTATTCTTCTTGACCACAGAAGGTGCTCTAAACAAAATATGGGGATGTTAGAACCAGAGGGAAAATGTGCTTAGAATGATGCCTACAAAGATGTTTTCAAGTTTCTGCTGCCCTTCCCTTCCCCTCTTTCCCATCCTACTCCCAGTTTTGGGCAAATTATGTGATTTGAATGTGTCTAATATAAACAACTCCTTAGACTGATACAGTTATCACTGCGAGAGGATATTTGGGTACTAGAATAAAAATGATCTTGAGTCAGTGGTTCTTAAATCTTTTAGATCATGGACCATATTTGGGAATTGAAAAAACTTAGCTGACGGTGAATTTCTAGAGTCCTCTCTCTACTGTGGCCCTGACACCCCCATCTTCTGATGCTCAACAAACAAAACTAAACAATGACAGCAAAGCCAAAAGGCATAGAATAACGAGGTTTCTAATTAAAGCCCACTTTTGAAATATCGATAGCATAAAATTATAAATATTCATAATATAAGAAAACAGTTTATGGAGCCCCTTTTGCAAGCCATGGTAGTCCCTCAAGAAAGCACCGCTTAAATAATTAACGTCAGCACAGTGAGTTCCTTTTATCCAGATTTCTATCTGTTGAAACTTGCTGGAAATCTGCATTTCTGCACTTCAATAATATAATGAGGATGGAAATTCATAAGGGTAACCTCCAGACACCACAAGATCCACCAGTGCCTTCTAAATCACAAAAGAGTACATGATGCCCTGAACACTTTTTGTGTTGAGTGCACTTTCTTCCTCTCTAATTCTCTAAAATTTGGTAATCTGCTTAAATTGTGGTGCCCACATTTTTCACACCAAGACCCAGGACTTGTGGTCTTACGGAGGATTTTTATGTTACTTTCAGTGTGAGGGACAGTTTGGGAAATGCAGTTCAGATGCCAGGTTGCAGTTTAGATGTCCATTTCGGGGACAGTTCAATAGTTTATGGGACAACTGGTCAGAAGGTATGAAATTGAGAAGCTCTTGAAAATCCAGTTCTCATAGAAATATAGATGCTTTGGTTAAGAGCATAAGTTTTTTGGTGTTCCTATTGACTTGGGTTCGAATTCCAATTCTGCCACCTATTCAGTGAGTGACATTGGGGAAGTTTCATGACCTTTCTAAGGCTCAGTTTCTTCCTCTGTAAAATTGGATAGCGATAGTACTTACCTCAGAGGTTGTATGGGGCTAAATAAAATACCGTGTGAATACAACAGCACCTAGTATGGTATCTGGCACTGTTAGTGTCTAATAATCAGTATCTGCTGTTACTATTGTTATCACTTATGGTACCTTTTGATATGCCAGAGACAAAGCATATACTGTGCAACTTTATTTATTTATTTATTACATCTTTATTGGAGTATAATTGCTTCACAATGTTGTGTTAGTTTCTGCTGTACAACCAAGTGAATCAGCTATATGTATACATATATCCCCATATCCGTTCCCTCTTGTGTCTCCCTCCCACCCTCCCTATCCCACCCCTCTAGGTGGACACAAAGCACCGAGCTGATCTCCCTGTGCTATGAGGCTGCTTCCCACTAGCTAGCTATTTTACATTTGGTAGTATATGTAAGTCAGTGCTCCTCTCTCACTTCATCCCTGCCTCCCCTTTGCTGTGCAACTTTAGATCAACATTCGTGATCCTCAAAATGTTCTGGAATTAAGTCATTAGCACGTCTATTCCTCTATATGAGGAGGCATCATTATCCCCATGTTTTACACAGAAGAATCCATTGAAGTAGTTTAAGGCACACAGGACATCAGTGGCAGCATCAGATGGGGGATATTGGTCCCCAGACTCTGTGCCCTACCCCTGGATCACACCACTCCTGATGGTCCTGCTGGGGGTCCACATCAGGGGTGGTTTAACAAGGTCAAAGTAGCCCTTGTCTCTAGAAAGCCTCAGATAACCTTCCCAGGGAAGTATTGTAGTTTGGTGCTGAAGGCTTGGTTTTCCCTGCTTCAGCCCTGCTATTAGTTGTGGCTCTGACCTTTTCTCCTCCTGAACTTGCTGAGTGCAGAGTCCCTACTGGTGTCTCCTATTTGACCAGCTCATGCCGATGGGTGGTAGTGACCATGAGTACCCAGTTCCAAGTGTCCACTGGGGACAATACAGAATCTGCTACCCTTGTTCAAGCCCTTAAAGACTGTGTTTCTATTTTCTCTTTGCAGACTTCTAACATAGGGATTTAATGCCTCCCATAAAACAAACTCCCCATCACATACTCTAAAGTCCAAAGACAGTCATGTAATTAATCTAAAGGGTAAAGATGTCAAAAGACCTTTACTTTTGCATTCCATAGGTATTCAGCTTCCTGTAAAATTCAGAATCCACTGGTACAAGGAAGGGGTTAAGAGAAGGGATTTCATAAAAGGTCTTCTAGGTATCTCCTGGGTTTCTCAAGGAAACTAACTGAATAAAAAATCCCGCTTGGGATAGGTCATAAAATGGCAGAGTGAAGAATAGCGTAGAGTGACTTCTTCTAAGAAACCTACCGCAAAGACAACACCAACGTCTAAAATTAAGAGAAACAGAAACAAATCCAATAGAATTACAGAAAAATAAGATTCTAGATTCAAAAATAACAAAGCAAATTTTGAAATGTAAAAACACCCCGAACTTGGAAATATTATAATGCTAAGGAAAAAGGAAAAAAAAAGAGTGGAACGTGAGAGAAACAGCGGAGAGAGTGGGAATGAAAGAATTGGTTGTGAGTTCAGTCCTGGGCAAATCACTCAGTTGAATCTGTTTCCTCATTTATAAAATGATGACAACAATTCCTACCCTACACCCAAGGCTACTGAGAGGAACAGATGAGATACTGTGTCAAAACTAGAGAGATGACAGACCCTTAGAACATTCCCCTCCACAATGCTGAGAACTTGAACTCCATCTGGCCCTATCAGGCAGGTGTCCATAACTATACAGTATTAAGGAAAATTGACCCAAAAGGAAAGAATGTGTGTGTTACTAAGAAACAGAATTTTCTTCTTAATAATGCAAAAGAAAATCACTTTGGATAATCCATAGCTAATGAATAACCAATTACTATTATACTAGGGCTTCCGTAACAAAATACCACTAGCTGGGGTGGCTTAAACAACAAAAATTAATTTTCTAACATCTCTGGAGGCTGGAAGTCCAAGATCAAGATGTTGGAAGAGTTGATGTCTGCTGAGGCCTCTCTTGAGGATGGCCACCTTCTTGCTGTGTCCTCACATGGCTTTTCCTCTGTGTGTGCACATCCATGTGTCTTTTCCTCTTCTTATAAGGACACCAGTCCTATTGGATTTGGACCCCACCCATATGACCTCATTTAACTTTGATTATCTCTTTCTAGGCTCTATCTCCAAATACAGTCACATTCTGAGGTACTGGGGGTTAGGGCTTCAACTTATGAATTTGGGGGAAGCACAGTTCATCCTATAACAGCTATTAATTAAAAGGTATATTCTTGTTCTAGGAATTTAGAAGGTTTATAAAAGAAAATGGCATCTGTCTAAAGGAAAATGATATCTCTGAATAACCATAGGGAGACCATGCCTTGGAAGGTAGCCTGGTAGACCTGGGCCAAGATTCAGGAGAAACTTGACTTTCGGGCATATTTCAACTAAGAGGGAAAGTGAGGACCTTGTGTTTTTCACTTCCACCTGGGTGTTCTGTCAAAGAACTAGCAGATTGTCCCTAGCAAGGTTGCATCTCTATGGTGAAAGCTGTTCTTGGAGGATGGATTTAACATTGTTTGGGATTAGATGCTTCTCTGAGGTCAAAAGGATTATGGCATTTCATGGGCTAGTTTCCCACTTCCTTTCAATATTCTGTCTCTTAAATGAAGTCAAAAATGGATCCTACCACCCGGGTTCCTGCCATGCTCAGCGTGGTCATGCATACTTTCCACAATTTCCTCAGTGAGTCCCCAACTTTCCCAGTTCCCATTCAGTAGGAACCATGATATTCAGTGATATGGTTACCTGAAATACACACACACACACACGTACACACACGTGCACACACGCACCTTTATTTATTCCACGAATTTGTGAATAGAGAGGAAGATGATTTGTAAGTGATACGTACACATCAGTTTCTTCCTAAATTTCAGATCTTTGATTTCAGAGAAAGGGATATGGGGCCCAGCTCGTGGCTGAGATGACCCCACAAATATGGGAAGTGAGGGGAGCTGATGCCTATTCTAAATTCACAGGCGTGAAAAGGCATGAAGGAGAAAGTGATGTCAGGGGAGGAGCAGGTGATTCGCAGGTGTACACGGATAAGGGTGGGTGTGCCCCCTGCCTTCCTCTCCCCCTCCCCACTCGCAGCTGCCCCTTTAGTTGGACCATTTGCATCCTCTGGTGGGGCACATTGTAGCTCCCAATTAGCAGTGTGGATGCTAGAGCCACACAGGGCACATGAGGACATCATGCAAGCAAGGCACGTACCTTGATTTTCCTTTTTAAACAACTGATGGTGGTGAAAAATTATACTGGGAGGAACAAAGAAGCACATATTTAGTAACTTGTAAAAACCCCATTGTGTCCTTTTTCCTTAAAAGTAAGGTGTGCTTCCAATGCCCAAGAGGAAAGAATCAGTTCCCCAAGCATCATGGTCATACCTCCGGATCCTTCCCAGTACCGTTTCAGCACAAACAAGAACTCACTCCATTACTAGTAGCTTTCCTCTTTCACCAGGATCCATTCCAGAGGCAGGGGAAGTAATGGGTTAGTGCACCAAATCAGTCTGCCCAACTTTCAAACTATTTGGATGCAATGTGCTCTCTAAGTGTCAAGTACTCTCATTTGGGTTATTAGAAAGGAACTGTTGAAAGGAACTATGATGTAATTCAGAATATATCAGTGCCTGTATTATTTAGCCCTGATTTTAAGGTTCATGACTTGCCAGAAAAAGGACCTAAAGGCTAAAAAGGATAAGGATGCAGACTCAGGAACAAACCATCAGATTTTAAGAAAACCAGTATTGGTTCCCTTTGGCTTTCATGTAAATTAATAACATAGATTAGGAACTCTTATTTAAGTTGGTTTGTTCATATGTAGACTTTCTCAAATAAAAATGTGTTTGGTAAAGCACAAAATAAAACATAACTACCTTGGAGTTTTTGTTGTTGTTGCTGTTATTATATTTAATCAGTAAGCACTTACTATCTACTGCAGCTAAGGACAGGGTGTTATGCAAAGAGTTTTGCAAGGTAAGATGAATCAGATCTACCCACATCTATTTAGAGAAATAGAACATGTCCATACAAGTTTTAACAAAGTATAGAAAATGACAACTTCACGAGAACAGAAAAAAATGTTTATTGAGGTTGAAAAGAGGGAAATATTAATTCCAGCTAGAAAGGGTTTTAGAAATGTTTCTAACAAGAGTCTTGAGGGCTGAATAGGTATATTTCAGCGTGAAGGGTGAGGAGGCAGAGGACATTTCCAAGAGAGGAGAGGGAGTATGCGGGAAGCAAAATCGTAGAAGAAGGCACACCTGGATTGCATGTGAGGCCAGGAGGCCAGGTCAGTTCTTTTGGAGGAGAGGGTGAAGAAAGCCACCAGTTGTAGAAACATTGGAAAGAACTTGAATATCAAGCAGAGAATGGCAGGGTCGGAGCTTGAAACTAGATGCAGGGCGGGGTGAATGGAGAGAGATGGTGAGTGCACCCCGCGGTTACATCGCTGTTGCGGTGGCGGAGAACATGACAGTGGTTAGGAGTAATGGTAATGATCATAAGTAGGTCTCACTTGTTGAGTGCCTAGTAGCTGCTGAGCATTTTCTTTAGATTATTGCCTTTAATCTGCACAGCAAGCCTCAAGGCAGGTACAAATACAGTCAATCCTCATTATGCACAGACTCTGTATTTGCAAATCTGACTTACTCACTAAAATTTATTTGTGACCCCAAAATCAATACTCATGGTACTTTCGCAGTCATCCATGGACGTGTGCAGAGTTGCCCCACATGTACATTCCCAGTGAAGTTGAAGAAGGTGATACTCTGCCTTTTCGTTTCAGCTCATGCTGTAAACAAGTGTCATTTTTGTGGTCTATTTAGTCTCATGCTTTTCACTTTTTTTTTTGGCTTCTTGTTGGTGATCTCTCTGTTTAAAATGGTCCCCATGTGTAGTGCTGAAGTGCTGTCTAGTGGCCCTCCATGCAAGAAGACTGTGATGTGCTTTAGGGAGACAATATGTGTGTTAGATATGCCTCGTTCAGACATGTCATAGTTCTGTCGGCCATGAGTTCAAGGTTAATGGATCAACAATATATACTAAACAAGGTGTCTTTAAACAGAACCACACATAAGACACAATAAATTGATCAGTTGATGAAAACATTGTGACCAGAGGCTCCCAGGAACCTAACCCTGTATTTCTCCTAGGAACAATGGTTCAGTGTTCACTAATTCCGTTTTCACAGTGACTTCATAGAACAAGGCTACTGTGAATATCAAGAAGACACTGGTTGGGCTTCCCTGGTGGCGCAGTGGTTAAGAATCCGTCTGCCAATGCAGGGGACATGGGTTCGAGCCCTGGTCCGGGAAGATCCCACATGCCACGGAGCAACTGGGCCCGTGCACCACAACTACTGAGCCTGCGCTCTAGAGCCTGCGAGCCACAACTACTGCAGCCCATGTGCCTAGAGCCCGTGCTCTGCAACAAGAGAAGCCACCACAATGAGAAGCCCGCACACTGCAACGAAGAGTAGCCCCTGCTCCCCGCAACTAGAGAAAGCCTGCGCGCAGCAACAAAGACCCAACGCAGCCATAAATAAATAAATAGATAGATAGATAGATAAATAAATAAATAAATACATAAGTAAATAGATAGATAGATAAATAAATAAATAAATACGACAGTGGTAACCCCCTCTCCACAGAGATGTAAACTGGGGTCGGGAGGGAGGGATAAGGACCTTGCCTGAGACCACACAACAGGCAGAAACCCAGTCTGTCAGATTCGAATGTCATATTGTGATGATATACATTTGTAATAACAAAGGCCTGGACCAGGTGTAGCAATGAAGAATGGAGGGGAGGAGGTGAATTACAAATGGTTTAGGAAGTAGAATCAACAGGACTTGGCCACTGATTGCACATGGAGGGCAAAGAGGAGGAAGAGGTCTGAGAGGAGTCTGAAGTCAGGTGGAGGTGATAACCTATTGGAATCAGGAGAGCCTGAGGGTGGACGGTTGCAGGAAGGGTAAACAGCAGGTTCAACTGGGATTAAGGGCTGGGGCTCGAGAACAGAAATGCCAGTTTTAATTTTTGAGCACTCACTATACTCCAGGTATTGTTAAGTGGCTCTAGCTAAATGATCTTATTTAATCCTCACAAGAACCTTATAAGACAGGAACTATTATGCCCATTTTACAGACGAAGAGAGTGAGGCTCAAAGAAGTAAAGTAACTTGCTCAAGGACACCCTGCTTATAAACAACAGAACAGGATTCAAACCCAGGCAGAGTGACCCTGGAGGTTGTAATAACAGAGAAGTATTGGAATTTGAGATCTTAGAGGAAGAGAAGCATTAATGTTAATAATACCCTATCTTGTTCTCTAGTTTCTTCTTTTTAATGTTATTTTTTCCAATATTCTGTCTTTACACTGCATATTTTCCTACTTTCATGTTTTTGTTCAAATTCTTCTCTCCCACAAGAATGCTGTTCTTCTCTCCTAGCTTTTAGGTTTTATTCTTTTTTGTCTTTCTATGTTGCAGAGGGGTAAACTTATTTGGTAGCTGCAGAAATTGGACACTTTATGTTATGTTATATTGTGTTGTTTAATTTTAGAAGTTTGAACATTTCAAGGATTCCTAGAATGTAATACATGTTACTTAAGAAAAATTATTCTCTGAATATTACTCAGCCATAAAGAAGAATTAAATTTTGCCATCTCTAACAACATGGATAGATCTAGAGGGTATTATGCTGAGTGAAATAAGTCAGACAGACAAAGACAAATATCCTATGATTTCACTTATATATGGAGTCTAATAAAACAAATAAACAAACATAACAAAACAGAAACAGACTCATAGATACAGAGAACAAAACTGGTGGTTGCCATGGGGCACTGAGTGAAATAAGTCAGACAGACAAAGACAAATATCCTATGATTTCACTTATATATGGAGTCTAATAAAACAAATAAACAAACATAACAAAACAGAAACAGACTCATAGATACAGAGAACAAAACTGGTGGTTGCCATGGGGCGATGAGTGAAATAGGTGAGGGAGAATAAAAGGTAGAAACTTCCAGTTACAAAATAGATGAGTCATGGGGACTATAGTCAATGATATTGTAATAACATTGCATGGTGACAGATGGTAACTATACTTATTGTGGTGATTATTTTGCAATGTATAAAAATATTGAATCACTATGTTGTACACCTGAAGCTAATATAATAAGTCAATTATACTTCAATTTATAAAAGAAGAATCGTTCTCATAATCATTCTTACATTTCACATTAATAATGTTATGGTTTATTTACAGATGTTCTCATTAACAGAGGACACGTGATTATGCTATTTGTGTATTAGATTTGGATAACCTGGCATAAAATAACATGATCCTTGTTTTGTGTTTCATCTTGGATATCAGTTACCTTTGAACTTTTGTAAAGATATAAGTCTCTTATTGTTTCCCAAATCTGTATCATCGAGACTTATTTGCCTATGTCCTTGAGACATTAAGAAATTAAACATTCCCTCAACACTTAGGTATTAAGGGTTATTTCCACAGGACTCCTAGTAGTACCGTGCCTGGAGATAGAATAATATCCAAAAACAGAGGGTGTTTCATTTAAGAAGTGCCAGAGCTGTTTATTATATTAAAAACCTTTTAAAGAGTGTATAATAGGGACAAAAAACTCCTGTCGAAATCTTGGGCTCCTTCTTTCTTTCTAAAATGCCCCCCCCAAGATGTCCAGAAGGTGAGCATTCTTTCTGGCCACAGGGAAAGTGCCCTCCAGAGCTGTGAACTCCAGCAAAAATGCTTCTGCCCACAGAGCTCAAAGACCAGACGTTTCGAGAACAGATAGCTTGGATCTCTGTAGGTAAGTGGGAAAGAGTTCACCTACAAGGGAGTTTCTATTCTTTGAAATAACCCAAGTCTGAAACCCTTCCTTTGTAAATTAAAAAGAAACCTCTTGAACTATTCTGAAACCAAAAGAGAGAGTGTTGCAATGCTGCTGGCAACTGTACTAGTCAACTGTGACTCTTAGGTGAACAAATTCTGCATTTGTATAGAGATCTGGTAATTTAGGAACAAAGGCGAAGACAAAGGAACCTTAAGGAATCTTTATCTTGTTCTTAAACTGCCATGGCCTGAAAGGGAACTGGGGAAAATGAAGCCATGTTTGATTCCACAAACACTTGAAACCATCCTTCAAATATTCTGAACGGAATAAAGTCCAAAGTGTGTTTTGCCAAACCCAAGGGAAATTAGCTCCATATGTTTCTGATTTATTTACAGTTTAATCATCAAAATATTGCTTTGCAAGGACTGGTTATGTCCAAAAAACCTTTTATGAGCCATTTTAAACATTATCTTGAGAACAGGAAGCCCTGTTTTGCCAAGAGCCAACAGATGCCTTAGCAGAGGTTCTGGAGTTGGTTATAGGGGCAGAGCCCTGGGTGCTGTGATTTCCAAATCTGGCAGAGCAGACTTCTTATTGGCTTTGGGGAATCTGTGCTCCACTCACTAGAATTACAGAAATCCTTCAGGGAGGATAACCTGAGGGGAAGGTGACCGCTGGCTTCCATGATTTCCACTCAAACTCATTATCTTTCATGGAATTTCATATTCCTTTCACCACATTCCATTTGCTAAATGATAATTCAGGAGATAACTTCTCTACCGAAATTATAATGTTAGTACCTGAGCCCTTACAAACCTGAGGTAGAATTTCTTAGAAAACAGCGGCTTCGAAGGAGCCATTGTCTGAACGAATAGGACAAAAATTTTTTCTCTTTATTTTCAAGTTTTTTGTTTTTTGGGTTTTTTTTTTTTTTTTTTTTTTTTTTTGCTTCTCTTTCTTTTATTCTTCTTTTCTTTTTCCTTTTCTTTCCCTGGGAAGTTCACCATACAGTATCAATCATCCAGAAGACATTTAATAATAAACTGGTGATTATCAACATTATGTACATGTATATGTACAATACAAGCCTGGGTTTACCAGTTGAGGGGGAAGGCCTTTATTGAAAATACTCCTTTGTAAGGGATTACCCACTTTTTTTCTCATTCTCCCGAAACTTTACCTAAAACCAAGCATTCTTTCTCAAGACTTTTTATTTTTTTAACATCTTTATTGGAATATAATTGCTTTACAGTGTTGTGTTAGTTTCTGCTGTATAACAAAGTGAATCAGCTATACATATACATATATCCCCATATCCCTTCCCTCTTGCGTCTCCCTGCCACTCTCCCTATCCCACCCCTCTAGGTGGTCACAAAGCACCAAGCTGATCTCCTTATACTATGCAGCTACTTCCCACTAACTACCTATTTTACATTTGGTACTGTATATATGTCAGTGCCACTCTCTCACTTCGTCCCAGCTTAACCTTTTCCCTCCCCGTGTCCTCAGGTCCATTCTCTATGTCTGTGTCTTTATTCCTGTCCTGCCCCTAGGTTCTTCAGAACCATATTTTTTAATTCCATATATATGTGTTAGCATACGGTATTTTTCTCTTTCTGACTTACTTCACTCTGTATGACAGACTCTAGGTCCATCCACCTCACGACAAATAACTCAGTTTCATTATTTTTATGACTGAGTAATATTCCATTGTGTATATGTGCCACATCTTCTTTATCCATTCATCTGTCGATGGGCACTTAGATTGCTTCCACATCCTGGCTATTGTAAATAGTGCTGCAGTGAACACTGTGGTACATGACTCTTTTTGAATTATGGTTTTCTCAGGGTATATGCCCAGTAGTGGGATTGCTGGGTCATATGGAAGTTTTATTTTTAGTTTTTTAAGGAACCTCCGTACTGTTCTCCATAGTGGCTGTATCAATTTGGGTTCCCACTAACAGTGCAAGAGGGTTTTCTTTTCTCCACACCCTCTCCAGCATTTTTTGTTTGTAGATTTTTTGATGATGGCCATTCTGACCGGTATGAGGTGATACCTCACTGTAGTTTTGATTTGCATTTCTCTAATGATTAGTGATGTTGAGCATCCTTACATGTGTTTGTTGGCAATCTATATATTTTCTTTGGAGAAATGTCTATTTAGGTCTTCTGCCCATTTTTGGATTGGGTTGTTTGCTTTTTGATATTGAGCTGCATGAGCTGCTTGTATATTTTGGAGATTAATCCTTTGTCACTTGCTTCATTTGCAAATATTTTCTCCCATTCTGAGGGTTGTCTTTTCCTCTTGTTTATGGTTTCCTTTGCTGTGCAAAAGCTTTTAAGGTTCATTAGGTCCCATTTGTTTATTTTTGTTTTTATTTCCATTTCTCTAGGAGGTGGGTCAAAAAGGATCTTGCTGTGATTTATGTCATAGAGTGTTCTGCCCATGTTTTCCTCTAAGAGTTTGATAGTGTCTAGCCTTACATTTAGGTCTTTAATCCATTTTGAGTTTATTTTTGTGTATGGTGTTAGGAAGTGTTCTAATTTCATTCTTTTACATGTAGCTGTCCAGTTTTCCCAGCACCACTTATTGAAGAGGCTGTCTTTTCTCCACTGTGTATTCTTGCCTCCTTTATCAAAGATAAGGTGACCATATGTGCATGGGTTTATGTCTGAGCTTTCTATCCTGTTCCATTCATCTATATTTCTGTTTTTGTGCCATTACCATACTGTCTTGATTACTGTAGCTTTGTAGTATAGTCTGAAGTTAGGGAGCCTGATTCCCCCAGCTCCGTTTTTCTTTCTCAAGATGGCTTTGTCTATTCGGGGTCTTTTGTGTTGCCATACAAATTGTGAAATTTTTTGTTCTAGTTCTGTGAAAAATGCCCTTGGTAGTTTGATAGGTATTGCATTGACTCTGTAGATTGCTTTGGGTAGTACAGTCATTTTCACAATGTTGATTCTTCTAATCCAAGAACATGGTATATCTCTCTATCTGTTTCTATCATGTTTAATTTCTTTCATCAGTGTCTTATAGTTTTCTGCATACAGGTCTTTTGTCTCCTTAGGTGGGTTTATTCCTAGGTATTTTATTCTTTTTGTTGCAGTGGTAAATGGGAGTGTTTCCTTAATTTCTCTTTCAGATTTTTCATCATTAGTGTATAGAGATGCAAGAGATTTCTGTGCATTAATTTTGTATCCTGCTACTTTACCAAATTCGTTGATTAGCTCTAGTAGTTTTCTGGTAGCATCTTTAGGATTCCCTATGTATAGTATCATGTCATCTGTAAACAGTGACAGTTTTACTTCTTCTTTTCTGATTTGGATTCCTTTTATTTCTTTTTCTTCTCTGATTGCTATGGCTAAAACTTCCAAAACTATGTTGAATAATAGTGGTGAGAGTGGGCAACCTTGTCTTGTTCCTGATCTTAGTAGAAATGGTTTCAGTTTTTCATCATTGAGAACGATGTTGGCTGTGTGTTTGTCATATATGGCCTTTGTTATGTTGAGGTAAGTTTCCTCTCTGCCTACTTTCTGGAGAGTTTTAATCATAAATTGGTGTTGAATTTTGTCAAAAGCTTTTTGTGCATCTATTGAAATTATCATTTGTTTTAATCCTTCAATTTGTTAATATGGTGTATCACATTGATTGATTTGCGTATACTGAAGAATCCTTGCATTCCTGGGATAAACCCCACTTGATCATGGTGTATGATCCTTTTAATGTGCTGTTGCATTCTGTTTGCTAGTATTTTGTTGAGGATTTTTGCATCTATGTTCATCAGTGATATTGGCCTGTAGTTTTCTTTTCTTGTGACATCGTTGTCTGGTTTTGGTATCAGGGTGATGGTGGCCTCGTAGAATGAGTTTGGGAGTGTTCCTCCCTCTGCTATATTTTGGCAGAGTTTGAGAAGGATAGGTGTTAGCTCTTCTCTAAATGTTTGATAGAATTCGCATGTGAAGCCATCTGGTCCTGGGCTTTTGTTTGTTGGAAGATTTTTAATCACAGTTTCAATTTTAGTGCTGGTGATTGGTCCGTTTATATTTTCTATTCCTTCCTGGTTCAGTCTCGGAAGGTTGTGCATTTCTAAGTATTTTTCCATTTCTTCCAGGTTGTCCATTTTATTGGCATATAGTAGCTTGTAGTAATCTTTCATGATACTTTGTATTTCTGCAGTGTCAGTTGTTACTTCTCCTTTTTCATTTCTAATTCTGTTGATTGGAGTCTTCTCCCTTTTTTTCTTGATGAATCTGGCTAATGGTTTATCAATTTTGTTTATCTTCTCAAAGAACCAGCGTTTAGTTTTATTGATCTTTACGATCGTTTCCTTCATTTCTTTTTCATTTATTTCTGATCTGATATTTATTATTTCTTTCCTTCTGCTAACCTTGGGTTTTTTTTATTCTTCTTTCTCTAATTGCTTTAGGTGTAAGTTTAGGTTGTTTATTTGAGATTTTTCTTGTTTCTTGAGGTAGGATTGTATTGCTATAAACTTCCCTCTTAGAACTGCTTTTGCTGCATCCCATAGGTTTTGGGTTATCATGTTTTCATTGTCACTTGTTTCTAGGTAGTTTTTTTATTTCCTCTTTGATTTCTTCAGTGATCTCTTGGTTATTCAGTAGCGTATTGTTTAGCCTCCATGTGTTTATATTTTTTACAGTTTTTTTTTTTTCCCTGTAATTGATATCTAGTCTCTTAGCATTGTGGTAGGAAAAGAT
The DNA here is from genome assembly GCF_028564815.1 of Eubalaena glacialis. NCBI lineage: Eukaryota > Metazoa > Chordata > Mammalia > Artiodactyla > Balaenidae > Eubalaena > Eubalaena glacialis. The sequence goes on from NC_083722.1 coordinate 9,894,081, forward strand.
ACTTGGTACTATTTCAATTTTCTTAAATTTACCAAGGCTTGATTTGTGACCCAAGATATGGTGTATCCTGGAGAATGTTCCATGAGCACTTGAGAAGAAAGTGTCTTCTGTTGTTTTGGGATGGAATGTCCTATAAAAATCAATTAAGTCCGTCTTGTTTAATGTGTCATTTAAAGCTTGTGTTTCCTTATTTATTTTCATTTTGGATGATCCGTCCATTGGTGAAAGTGGGGTGTTAACATCCCCTACTATGTTTGTATAACTGTTGATTTCCCCTTTTATGGCTGTTAGCATTTGCCTTATGTATTGGGGTGCTCCTATGTTGGGTGCATAAATATTTACAATTGTTATATCTTCTTCTTGGATTGATCCCTTGATCATTATGTAGTGTCCTTCTTTGTCTCTTGTAATAGTCTTTATATTAAAGTCTATTTTGTCTGATATGAGAATTGCTACTCCAGCTTTTTGTGATTTCCATTTGCATGGAATGTTTTTTTCCATCCCCTCGCTTTCAGTCTGTATGTGTCCCTAGGTCTGAAGTGGGTCTCTTGTAGACAGCATATATATGGGTCTTGTTTTTGAATCCATTCAGCCGGTCTCTGTCTTTTGGTTGGAGTATTTAATCCATTTACATTTAAGGTAATTATCAATATGTATGTTCCTATTACCATTTTCTTAATTATTTGGGTTTGTTATTGTAGGTCTTTTCCTTTTCTTGTGTTTCCTGCCTAGAGAAGTTCCTTCAGCATTTGTTGTAAAGCTGATTTGGTGGTGCTGAATTCTCTTAGTTTTTGCTTGTCTGTAAAGGTTTTAATATGTCTGTCATATCTGAATGAGATCCTTGCTGAGTAGAGTAATCTTGGTTGTAGGTTTTTCCCTTTCATCACTTTAAATATGTCCTGCCACTCCCTTCTGGCCTGCAGAGTTTTTGCTGAAATATCAGCTGTTAACCTTATGGGGATTCCCTTGTATGTTATTTGTTGCTTTTCCCTTGCTGCTTTTAATATTTTTTCTCTGTATTTAGTTTTTGATAGTTTGATTAATATGTGTCTTGGTGTGTTTCTCCTTGGATTTATCCTGTTGGGACTCTCTGCACTTCCTGGACTTGATTGAGTATTTCCTTTCCCATATTAGGGAAGTTTTCAACTATAATCTCTTCAAATATTTTCTCAGTCCCTTTCTTTTTCTCTTCTTCTTCTGGGACCCCTATAATGCGAATGTCGGTGCGTTTAATGTTGTCCCAGAGGTCTCTGAGACTGTCCTCAATTCTTTTCATCCTTTTTTCTTTATTCTGCTGTGGTAGTTATTTCCACTATTTTATCTTCCAGGTCACTTATCCGTTCTTCTGCCTCAGTTATTCTGCTATTGATTCCTTCTAGAGAATTTTTAATTTCATTTATTGTGTTGTTCATCATTGTTTGTTTGCTCTTTAGTTCTTCTAGGTCCTTGTTAGACGTTTCTTGTATTTTCTCCATTCTATTTCCAAGATTTTGGATCATCTTTACTATCATTATTCTGAATTCCTTTTCAGGTAGACTGCCTATTTCCTCTTCATTTGTTTGGTCTCGTGGGTTTTTACCTTGCTCCTTCATCTGCTGCGTATTTCTCTGTCTTCTCATTTTACTTAATTTATTGTGTTTGGGGTTTCCTTTTCGCAGGCTGCAGGTTGTATTTCTGTTGTTTTTGGTATCTGCCCCCAGTGGGTAAGGTTGGTTCCGTGGGTTGTATAGGCTTCCTGGTGGAGGGGACTGGTGCCTGTGTTCTGGTGGATGAGGCTGGATCTTGTCTTTCTGGTGGGCAGGACTGTGTCTGGTGGTGTGCTTTGGGGTGTCTGTGAACTTAGTATGATTTTAGGCAGCCTCTCTGCTAATGGGTGGGTATGTTTTCCTGTCTTGCTAGTTGTTTGGCATGGGGTGTCCAGCCCTGGAGCTTGCTGGTCGTTGAGTGGAGCTGGGTCTTAGCATTGAGACAGAGATCTCTGGGAGAGCTCTTGCCGATTGATATTATGTGGGGCTGAGAGGTCTCTGGTGGTCCAATGTCCTGAACTCGGCTCTCCCACCCCAGAGGCTCAGGCTTGACACCCGGCTGGAGCACCAAGATGCTGTCAGCCACACGGCTCCTGTTGCTAGAGGATCCACATTTCATCTGGAAAGGACATAAATCTGGCAATCTCACTTCAGGCCTAGCCCTTCCAACTTTTTTCGCTTTGTGCTTAGTCTGTTTCCGTTAGTCATAGCGGGCCCGGTGCAGAGGCCTTGCCCCAGCCCTTCAGACCAGAGTTCCTTTTGAAATGGCTGAGCCAACACCTCAGCTCAGGACATGTGCTGAAGCTCCTCACAGGACACTGAACTCAAGATGGCCTATTTTTGAGTTTTTGAAAAATAAACTAAAATTCTTAGAATTTTTTAAAAAGCCTCCTAAAATGGCTTTAAATAATGTTTATGCTGTTTTCTCTCTCAGTGCTCTTCAACAGTTTTTTAGTTTACTGATCAGCTTCACCTGGGAAATTGTTACAAATGAAAATTCTGTGAGCTCACCTCACACTGAATGCTCCCAGTGGTTTTCAAATCACACATACATCGGAATCACTTAGGACCTTGTTAAAATATATACTACTGAATTCCACCCCTAGAGTTTCTGATTCAGTAGGTCTGGGTGTGACCTGACAACTTGTACTTCTAACAAGTTCCCAGGTGATGTTGCTAGTCCTGGGACCCCACTTGAAGAACCATTAGTCTATACTCTTCCCACTTCTCACCACTGATTTGCAGTTGAGTGGCAGAGAGATGGGTATTAAAGCAAGTGGAGAGCATTCCAGGTGCATCCACTAATGGTTACTTGGGGACGTGTTTTAATGACTTAACAAGGATGCCATCTCTCGAAATTCCTGTGGACCGTTATTGATGGCCAAAGAAATGAAGTAGTTTACATAATTATTGGAATGATTTTGTAACTCTGTGGCCTCCACAGAGATTTAGTTTATGAAATAAGAGTACCACCAAGCCCATTTATATAGAACACCTACAATTTTCAGAGATTTTCTTGAAATAGACTGTCTACAGGCTTTAAAATTATATGTAAGTAGGAACTAAATGCATGTGGTGACATGAGCTTTTTCTGTCATTAAAGTGTAAGAGGACTTTCATTGCATGGGTTCTTGATTAAGGAATATTGGGCGTATCATGGGGAAAATGTCTTTGGTGAGAATTGTATAGTTGAAACTAATGGACTATACTGTTCTTCAGACAAATCATGAAGCTGGGGCTCAGTTAAGGCATTTCACCAGAGAGGTCTGCTGGTGGGCTGCTTTGTGATGAGCTGACAATATGAACAGCTCCTAGAACCTTCTTTTAGAAAGTGATTCTCGAACTTGCAAATGCACTAGAATCACCTGAGAACCTTGTTAATAGCAGATGCTGATTCAGCTGGCCTGGAGTGGGGCTCAAAGCACTTCATTTCTAACAGTCTCCCAGGAGATGCTAACTGCTTCTGGTCCATGATCCACACTTGGAGATGCAAGGTTCTAGAATAGTGGTTCAGGACGCCAGGAAACCTTTAAAACATTCTAAATCAAATGTTCAGGGTAGGACTCTGGCATAAGTATTTTTAAAGCACCCCAGGTGATCCTAGTGTGAAGCCAACATTGAGATGCTCTGACCTGGAAAAGCAGAGTTCGTTTTTCTAGGCTGCCTCTCTCAAAGTCAGATGTCTCGCCTGAGTCTTTGGTGAGTATTAGATTGCAGGGAATTCATACTTGACTTTTCTAATAAGAGCCTGAGTGCCTATTTCTATGTTGCTGATAAAAGAAAGAGCCAGATGCTTTAGATTCCTGATGTGCTGACTGCAGAGTTGACGTTCAGCTATGAAAATTTAGCGACTGGTCTTGTATTCTCTCCCCTATGGAGGGTCTCCCTATTTACTCTCATAAGTGAGCTACAGATATAACTAGGGGGTACAACCAACATTTTGATACTCAACAAAAAATGTGTATATGCTTGAGTACTTAGACATATATTTGAGAACTCAGAACACTGCACAAAAGAAAAATCAAGTCAAAAATTTGCTTTAAAAACATCAAGAGCAGATGTTACAATCCACTTGTCTCCAGCATAAAATAAACATAATGTTACTTCTGTGGAACATCTGATTCTGGTTATAACTGCACCCCAGTGAACCTTATTGGATGAGTCGCTTGCAAAGTGCACCCATAAGTAGCTGAAGGTGCTATCTGTGGTTGGGTAATTAAATATTGTACACTTAAACACGAGGGACCGGCTGCCAAATACAATTATTTCAGTTGTAGTCTAGTTTAAGCTGAACTTCTCTTTCTCACAATAATTAGCCAACAGGTGCAGTTACTACTTTTTTTTAAAAATAAATTTATTTATTTTTGGCTGCGTTGGGTCTTCGTTGCTGCATGCAGGCTTTCTCTAGTTGCGGCGAGCAGGGACAGCTCTTTGTTGTGGTGCGCGGGCTTCTCATTGCGGTGGCTTCTCTTGTTGCAGAGCACAGGCTCTAGGAGCGCCAGCTTCAGTAGTTGTGGCACGCAGGCTCAGTAGTTGTGGCTCGTGGGCTCTAGAGTGCAGGCTCAGTAGTTGTGGTGCACCAGCTTAGTTGCTCTGCGGCATGTGGGATCTTCCCGGACCAGGGCTCAAACCTGTGTCCCCTGCATTGGCAGGTAGATTCTTAACGACTGCGCCACCAGGGAAGTCCCAGGTGCAGTTACTTCTTAAGTTCACTCCTCATTTCTGATTAAAAAAAAAAAGAGGGCTTCCCTGGTGGTGCAGTGGTTGAGAATCTGCCTGCCAATGCAGGGGACACGGGTTCGAGCCCTGGTCTGGGAAGATCCCACATGCCATGGAGCAACTAGGCCCATGAGCCACAACTACTGAGCCTGCGTGTCTGGAGCCTGTGCTCCGCAACAAGAGAGGCCGCGATAGTGAGAGGCCCGTGCACCGCGATGAAGAGTGGCCCCCGCTTGCCGCAACTAAAGAAAGCCCTTGCACAGAAACGAAGACCCAACACAGCCAAAAAATAAATAAATAAATAATAAAATAAATAAAAATAAAAATAAAGGAATTCCTTTAAAAAAAAACAAAAAACTTTATTAAAAAAAAAAGAGGAAAATCCAAACTATGGCAAGGTAGAAAAGGATGTACCCCTATTTATCCTGGTAGATGTTTACAGACCCAATTTGTCTAACAACTGTATCAAGTTATTTAAATATTAAATCCAAAAGAAGAGGACCTAAGTGCCCAGCATATTTTAGAAGTTGAATGAATCCTCCCCAAAGCCATTCTTCTCCCATCCCATTTTTTGGCCAGTAGTATTATGATGACAGGCGGTAAAGCATTAAGATTTTGGATGCCATATACATGTTTCCCATTTTATGCTATGGGTAGTTCATGGGCATGAATCTAAGAATGACAAAAACAACGATCATTGCAAAAGTTGTCTTCTAAACCATATCTCTGTGAATTGAAACTGTGTAGAAATGATCGGTAGAATGATCGGTAATAGAATGGATGTGGCTGGGACAGTCATGAAGAGATATTTCTTGTTCTTCAGTGTAGTCCGTCCACTATTTTGAGCCCGTGTGCCCTGCCCTGGCCCTTGGAGTTAACCTAATGCATTCACATGCCAGAGCAAGCAGCACAAACCGGCTGGTGCTGGAGGAAATATTTTGGGATCCCTTTTGTTACCAACCAGGGTTCTTTGGCCTCCTCAGTCAACAGAAATTGATCAGGAGGGAGCTAGAAGAAGTAACAGGTTCCCTTGCTTGCTCACTCAGGGAGCGGGACGGGGCGAGCTGGTTCCTTACCTGCTTTTCCTCCCGGCTCTTCAGAAGTGGCAGTTGAGTTCTTAGTCTTTTTGTATCTTGTTGTCTATAATTTGCCCCAACTGCTGCATGCGCACAGTTATTTTCAGTCCCTTCTAGTTTCTTTGTATTTTATTGCTGGAGGAGTTGTTTATCCAGGTGCAAGCACTGCAGCAAAGGATCCCAGGTCCCAGCCTGTCTCACTTTCACTTGTTTCTTCTCTGATTTCATCTTCTCCCAATGCTAGCCTGGTGCTCCTGGTATTCCAGGGCCTGAAACTCATCTCTTGACCTCTTTGGACATCATACTTTACCTGTGTTCTTGTCAGTACTTAGACTTCAGGTTCTCTCACAGATGCAGGTTTGGCCGCCCTGTGGCTTACGACATCCCCTACTGCCCCGGGTAGAAATTTCCTGCCCAAACTTATCCCCAGGGAACCCATTCCCACAGTGACAAAAGCCAGGCCCACCAGCAACAATACAACAGACCACCTAGAAGCCTGGGGTAAGCAAAATGAAAAGGATCTGGCCCTCAGATTACTGAAGACACCTATGTGGTATGGAGGGAAGGGGAAGGGGGATGGGAACCACCCTCCATGCACTAGGGAGCTGATGGGCCCCCGGGGACTTTGGGTCCATGTATATTCATCTCTAGAACAGTGGGCCTTCTCACCACTGAGACCAGAGGTTTGGAGTGGGGCTGGGGAGGAGAAGTGAGAAGGGGAGCATTTAAATTTGTACATTCTTGAAAAATCATGATTTGAAAGTGTACCCTTTAAATTTCAGTTCCCTGTAATACTGGAAGTTCTACCCAATAAAACCCAGGTCCCTTCAGGGATAGAAAAAAGACCCTGTTTTTCATTTTTGAGAAAAGCTGGTATAGAATTTTGAAGCGATGGCCAGTAAGCTTGTGAGTGTCTATTTGCTTAAATAGTGAAATTTTCTTCTTGAGGCAAGGGTGAACCGCATTTGGAATCCATCTGAGGGAATATAGATTATGGTTGTGTAGGGCTAGGGTGAGAATAAGGAGTGATGGTAAACGGGCACTTGTTTTCTTTTTAGAATGTTGGAAGTGTTCAAAAATTAGATTGTGGTGATGGTCGTACAACTCTGTAAATATACTAAAATTCATTGAATTGTACCCAAAGTGGGTGAATTTTATGGTATGTAAATTATGTCTCAATAATGCCATTAAAAATCAAAAGGCATCTTATAAACCCCGAAAAGAAGTTTTGATGTTCTCCCAGTTGAGGCAGGAAGGTATTGATGATGAGACTCATACACCTGCATTTTAGAAAGCTCCCTGTGGGATCAACCTCTGCTGTGCCAGGTTGAGGTGAAGTAAAGAGAACTGGCCTTTGTTGAGCGTCTGCTGTAAAATGAACACTGCACAGACCCCTTATACACATCATCTCATTTAAACCTCACGACAACCTACTGGTACCTTTATTCTAGCTGGATGATTTATTGCTGTTGCCATAGAGATGTAATTCTACTGGATCTGAAATGTAGACAACCACTGCTCTACCTATGAGACAGTGAAGGCTCAAGGAGGTGAAATAACCAGCCCAAAAGCACACAGACAGTAAGGGGCAGAGCCAGGATTGGAACTCAGAGGATGACTGATTGATCTAAGGCTTTGCTTTTTCCGCTCCACCCTGCTGCCCTGAGATTGGGCAAATTAGAATGCACGGCACGGGTTGAAGGAACCCCTTGGTAGATTGTCCGGCATTAATACTTTCACATACCCCTTGTATTAGTTTCCTGTTGCTCATGTAACAAATGACCACAAATTTAGTGGCTTAAAGAAACACAAATTTATGCTTTCCAGTTCTGGAGATCAGAAGGCCAAAATCAGTCTCAATGGGAAAAAGGCAGAGTTGGTTCCTTCTAGAGGTTCTTGGGGAGAATCCATGTCCTTGCCTTTTCCAGCTTCTGGAGACCAGCGTTCCTTGGCTCCTGGTTCTTTGTTTGCAATGGGATCACTGCAACTTCTGCTTCTGTCATCACATCTCCTTCCTCTCTGACTTGACTCTGACACTTCCCTCTTATAAGTACCCTTGTGATTACATTGGCCCATCTGGATAATCCAGGATAATCTCTTCATCTTAAGAACCCTAATTTAATCACAACTGCAAAGTCCCTTCTACCGTGTAAAGTAACGTATTCACAGGTTGGGGGACTAGAATGTGAATATCATTGGGGGGGGCATTATTCTGCCTACCCCACACCCACCCTAGAAACCTATGTTTGAAAGGAGTCTCGGAATAAATGTAATCTTCCATATTTTGACCTTGAACATAAACTCAAAGGCTGCTCTTTATTCATAACAGCCAAGATCAAGACTTGAATCAAATAATACTAATTATTTGTCTCCAATTTGTCTCTTGAAACTTTAGAGGAATAAAATAAATTAAAAACTTGATGAGGTGCCATTAAGTATATTACTTTCCTTTGAAGGTGTTATTATTAGTCGATAAATTGCAGGATTGCTTTAATACGTCAAGCCCTCAGAGAGATCTCACATCAAAGGAATGTGGACGTTTGGACAAATGAGAACGAATGCACACATAGAATAATATTTATATTTGCTCACAAACTGTTTTGAGGCATGCTTTCTCTTCTACAGTGTCATTTAAGACAACTATGTGCTTCATAAGGCACTTTTTAAATAGGTCAGGGTCTTATTTTTTAAAGGTTCTCTGGTGTCTGTTTGGCTCTAGGTTTACTTCCTACAGCAACAGCTGAAACAAAGTCAAGGGCCAAATTCCAACAGAAGATGAAGAGCAAAACCTTGACCCTGCTGACCAAAAGCAGAGTACAGAGAAAGGGGTTTTACTACTATTATCCAAGGGTCTGGGGCTTGAAAGGGTTGTTCTCCCAAAGGTGGGAAGACTTACCATATTTTTCATATACATTCAAAATATTGAGTGGTAGGAGTTTGAGAGTTGAAGAGGATGGGGATGTTCCCTTAGCTCTTCTGAAGATTTTCCTGTATCTTCTCAGCTCTCCTTAACTAATAATGATACCTTTCTCTATAACTCCTGTCACCCTCACAGAATATATCATCCTCTTAATTTTTTGTTCTCTTACACTCAGCATATCACCATGGACTTTTTCTATTCTTCAATTCAAATCCTGCCACAGACTTCTGCTAAAAGTAGTATTTTGGTTCAAAACTGTCCTTGGTCCTTAGCCAGATTTAAGTCTCACTCTCCAAATAGAATCCTGGGGGGCTCAAGGTATTTGCTCTTTGCCATTGACTGCTTATGTGACCTTGGGGTCAGTCTGTCTGGATCTCAGTGTTTCCATATGAAAATCAAACCTATCAGGGTTGTCTAATAGGACTGTGAGGTGCCTTTCAGTTCCAATATCTTAGAAGCTGAGAACATTTAGTGGTTATGGGAACCATGTGTTAGATTTTGGTTTGAGGTTTCCAAGAAGTTGACGCAGAGATAAGATTTTGAGTACAAGTAGTTTGTCTGGGAGGTGCACTCAGGAAGTACCGGCAGAAGTTTGGGGAAATAAGACAGAAAAGAGAAGGAGAAAAGAGAAGGCAATAAAAGGTGTATTATCAAGCCAGTTACCATTGTATGCAACACACCTTCAAGTTATTCCAATTGAGAGATGTGGAAACTGGGTATTTATTCATGTACTCTTTCTCCATCATTGGTTGAATCCTGCTTTGAAGGTCATTGTCTCTCCAGCACTTCTTGCTCCTTTTCTCCTATAGTCAGAAAAAAGCCCTCTGTGTAGAGTTGCAGGCTTTCCCATTAAGTTTTCTAATTACCAGTAGGATATGGGCAGGGTGCTGACTACATCTGCTACAATGTGTGTGAGACCTGTGGGGGAAGTATGGGAAAGAAATGGTCAACTGGGAAATGAGAAAGCAGTGGTCTGATGTTTTGGTTTCTTTTAAACTTGCCATGAATGTACCAGAAATTCCAAGCCATTGTTCTATAATGTTTAGCAGTGTGTGCCTGCTACCTTCACAGTGGGCATGGACAAGAGAATACATGTGTAGCTAAACATTAAAGAAGAGCTCACCAAAACCCTGACCAGAGTGAAAAGGGTGTATGTTAGTAAATTATGGGTGCTTTATATAATTTACATAGAAATACTCTTAAAAAGCTATGTTGCAGGGACTTCCCTGGTGGTCCAGTCGTAAAGAATCCGCCGTCCAATGCAAGCGACGTGGTTCAATCCCTGGTCGGGGAACTAAGATCCCACATGCCACAGGGCAACTAAGCCCGCACGCCACAACTACTGAGCTCGCACACCTCAATGAGAGAGAGAAAAAAAACCCCATACCACAACTAGAGAGAAGCCCACCTGACGCAATGAAGACCCGATGCAACCTCCCCCCAAAAAAGAAAGAAAATAAATAAATAAAATATAAATAAAAAAACACTACGTTGCAAAAATCTGCAATGAAATTTCCTCTCGCTACCCATTCTTCAGGATATCACATAAAAATGTTATGATGCTGTGACATTTTAACTAACAATGAACTCATTTTTAATTGCTTAGTATCGAAGGTTCAGTTTGGCCAAGGGCCTTCTCTCATGTTTTATGGGTCTTTCCTTTAATGCATAGCCAATGCTTTGTGTAAAATGGGCCGGTTGGTTCTATGATCATCCTTTGCTCCTTAAAAAGCTTCAGCATTCAGATATGCTCTTAGAAATAGGATAATTCAGTTCATTCTTCCCCTTCTGAACTTTCTGAGAACCCGACTTGCCAACATCTATGAAATATAGAAGAGGCTTAGCAATCAATCATGAGGGAGGAGGTGATGGAAGAGGAAGGCTGGCCAAACAACTCTAAGCTTCAGTCATTTTGTATTTCAGGACAAGAGAGCAGGATTGCTGACTGTTAGATTTCCTTTGAGAGGTGGTATGTGAAGGGCATATTGAATATTCTGATAAAGCCAAGTATAGGTGTAACTTCTTTAGGAAACAGTCAATCTGGTAAAAAGTGAAACTCCTTGGGTGAATATTAAATAAGATTTGACTTACATGAAACTTAGACTCTTAGAATACGAACAGAGCTTCTAAAGCATCTAATTCGACTCTCTTATTTGACTCAAGAAGAAACCAAGACCTTAGAAGGTTCAGAGATTCATCCATCAGGACCACAGAGCTTATGGATTCAAGTATTCTGACACCTTGTCCAGTGTTCTTTCTACCCCACCACATGGCTATATATCTCCCCCTCTTCCTTCTCCTCCCCATCACCCTTCCTTCACCCCCACCCCTCTCTCTCTCTCTCACACACACACACACACACACACACACACACACACACACACACGAAGTTCATTTAAACAACAAAACACCTAACTTGAAAGGACAAGGATCTAGGATTTATTTTTTTCACCTTATCCCTACATGTAACAGTTTCACACAAAACCCCCCAAGAAAGTTATGAAGTTGCCATTGGCTTTACAATGATAAATGTAAAATATTGAAATCCTCCAGTCAAATAAGGTCTGCAAGGATTTGTGCTGTGGAATCTGTTTAACACTGAGAACAAAATAACTGACTGTTACGGAAGGACAGAGGTTGAAGGAGCACGCCACTAATAGAGAAAGGGGCTGATGTCACAGAAAGTCTTTTCCAGACCTTGTCTCTGTTTGATCTCCACAACATACCATAGAACATTTAGTTTAAAAAAGCAACATTTCTGTATTGTCTGTCCTGCTTCTCTCAGCTTCTCTTTCCCTGACCCGCTCCAATGTCATTGTCATTAACATCTCTGAACCTCAGCCTCCCTGTGTCTGAATCATACATCTTGTTTTGGAGGGGTCTTTCTAAGAAAACATACAAAAATGTCTGACGTTGGAAATTTAGGAAATGCTATGTCCCTGTGAACACCTTGCTAGGTCCCCTCCCAGGGCCTTGGAAGGGGCCCTTGCCTAATTTAAGCATCATAACCTTCATGATAAATCTGCCCCTATGTCCCATTGTCCTCCACCATGTTTCCTTCCATCCCAAGAAATCTGGCCCATATCTTGTCTGGCTGGTTTGAGGGCAGCAGCCCTGACTTGTCCCCTGCCTGCCTGGAGTCCACTGCATGGGTCCACCCCGCACTGGCTGCCCAAGTAAGTGTTCAAAATCTAAATCTAATCACGTCACAGTCTCATGTAAATTTCCCAATTCCCCCAATATCTTCAGGTTAAGCCCAAATTCCTTAAAGGCATCCGAGGCCCTCAGGAAGGAGCCAGTCCTTGTGTTACTGACCCAGGTTCTTGGACCCTTTAATCAATAGAAATTGAGAAGAGGCCAGATGAGAAATTCAGGCAAGGCTTTACTGGGACTTGTGCTGCAGCACGAGAGAGTAAAAAACCAGTAACAGGTTCCCTTGCTCGCTCCCAGAGAAGGGGGCAAGCTCGTTCCTTAAATGGGGTGAGCGTAGGGGCTGACCCGTGGGTAGGGCCAGAAGGGTGGCTTAGTTGGTCTGCCCACCCCCTTGGTGGTGCTGTGTGCAGGGATCATGTGCAGGACCCTGATTTTGCTCCCAGCACCTCAGAAGTGGCAGTTGGATTTTTGGTCTTTTTTGTGTTTTTTTTAAAAATACGTTTATTTATTTATTTTTGGCTGTGTTGGGTCTTCGTTGCTGCGCGCAGGCTTTCTCTAGTTGCAGCGAGCGGGGGCTACTCTTCGTTGTGGTGCGCGGGCTTCTCATTGCGGTGGCTTCTCTTGTTGCAGAGCAGGGGTTCCAGGCCCGCGTGCTTCAGTAGTTGTGGCACACGGGCTCAGTAGTTGTGGCTCGCAGGCTCCAGAGCACAGGCTCAGTAGTTGTGGCGCACGGGCTTAGTTGCTCCACGGCATGTGGGATCTTCTTGGGCCAGGGCTCGAACCCGTATCCCCTGCATTGGCAGGCGGATTCTTAACCAGTGCGCCACCAGGGAAGTCCTTCTGTATCTTACTGTTCATAATTTGCCCCAACTGTGCATGTGTGCAGTTATCTTTAGCCCTTTGTGGTTTCTTTGTGTTCGGTTGCCGGAGGAGACATTTGTCCAGGCGCAAGCCCTGCAGCAAAGGGCCCCAGGCGCCACCCTGTCTCACTTGCTCCTCCGGTGCTTTTTTTTGCCAGCCTCACCTCCACACTCCAGCCGTCCACAGTGGCTGCTGTTCCTGACGCAGGTCGGGCTCTCCTGCCTACGCGCCTGCCTGTTCTGCTCCTTCTCCTCCGTGTCTGTCTGTCCTGCTCCCAAATCATCTGATAGTGAGGGCTCTCCAGGATCCCCAGTAGAGATGGTTCCTCCTTCCCTCACTGCGCTCACCTTCACATACCTGTGTCTTAACTCCTGGGACACGTGATCGTTCTGATGAACTTCTCCATCTCTCCCCCTACAAAGCTTGAGGACAGGAGTTAAGAAGCTGAAGAAGAGAGTGGCCTGGAGACCTCTCACCTGAAAGATGAGGCCAGATGGCTGTCTCCCCTCCCCACCTCCAACCCAGCCACTGAGCACATTGTTCCTGAGGGATCAGGGGCTGCCCTGGCCAGGAACTGTTGTATTTCTCTTTCTTCAGGTGGGGGAAGAAGGAGAGAGAGCCCTCCTTTTCTTTTGGCTACTTGAGAAATTCCACCTGCTCCCGACTTTCTCCCTTTGCACTGATTACTTCTAATCATTGTGATAATCATCAAATGTGTTTCTGAATCCATTAAGTGCCTCTCTCAATGTGGCAATGCTGTTCTAGGCACAAACTAAGAACACAGAGCAGCTAGTGGATCTTACCTTCAGGAGCTCATAGTGCAAACGTGCTTAAGAGAGAAAAGTCCTTGAGGTCCAGGGGGCCCTCCTGAGCTCTGCTTTGCAGTTGGCGGTGGATCCTCAGATGTGGGGAGAGACTCCGCCCCCCCCCCCCAAAGATTGGCAGTGTATCCAGGCTGCATACCCCTGCAAGCGTTCCTTGCTTGCACTGTGTGGGGCTGGCATAAGTTGGGTAGCATTGTGAGCCTCACACACAGGCATCATTGTTTCAAGAAACATTCCCTTTCTATGTTTGTGCTGGAGGAGATCCAAGACAGTGAGTTTTCCTTTCAAGTAAATGACCCCCACCAAAAAACCCCCATGCAACCAATGTTAGAGTGTATTCTGGGAATTCTGTAAGACACTGTGAGTCTCTCCAAAACAAAACAAAATCAAAGGATGAAAGTTTGCCCATCCTTTAGCTGTCAAATGCTTGCTAAATAACACAGCTGATCTGGAATGACTGATTTAAGACTTGTTTCTCCTTCCGAGGATGGCTCTCCAAATGGTTCCTTTCTGTTTGCACAGGAATGAAATCATTTTCACAGTTAGCATGATTTCTTAGCCATGAGTGGAGAGAATACTCTTCACGATAGATAGAAATGTTCAGTCGACTGCTGGTAAAATGATAACATAATTATGATAGCCTGGTCAAATTATGGAGAGTTGTTTTGTGTCGCAGCAAAAGGAAGGTGGGAGAAGTCCTTGGTGTAACAGAGTTTCTTATCTACAGTGTGAAAATGCTGGGACCTCTAAAAGCTTACAGAAAATAAATCATAAATCGTGTGTGTGTGCGTGTGCGCGCATGCACCCACGTGTGTGACAAACGCTAGAAGGGTTTATCACTTTGCCTCTTTCACTTGCTTTGCTCCTACACATCCATCCCCCCAGAGGCCTTAAAGTGACCAGGTTGAGAGGATGATTCATTATCTCCCACCCCTCACCCTGCCCTCAACCCCAGCACTGCCCGGCAGCATATGTGATGCGCTCCCCGTAGAGGGGGATGTGCTTTGTGCCTGGCGACCTCTCTGCTTTTGCTCACGCTTTGCTCCATGCTAAGAATATTCCTTTTCCCTCTTCCCCAAGGCTGCCGGCCCAGGTCTAAGTGTGACCTTCCCCAGGATTACGTACTGATCCACCAAGCCAGATGCTTTCCCCTCTAGTAACAGTTGGTTTGGGTCTTTCTTACTATGCTAATCATAGTCATTCTTTGCACTGCTATTATTCTGCTATTTGCATTCTCGTTTTCATACTGTACGTTCTGGAAGGGAATGAGCTGTCCTTGGGTTCTGCCACCAGGACAGCCCGGTACAGTGCCTGGCATGTGCTTAGCAGTGTCCAATAAACATTGGATTGAGTGTGTAGGAGAGTGAGGGGCTGAAACTGTGGAGAGTTTGGATTCATGATTCCTGAGTCCTAAGCAGAAAGACCTCTATGTGTGGTCGTTGCAGGGAGGATAGGATGAAGTGGGCAGGTTTTTAAAAAAATGCCCACTGCATGTCCATGAAAACTGTCACTTGAGACTCCCATCTCCTAAGTCTTATACAAATTCTTTTTACTGTTTCCTAGAGACATGGGTGCAGACCAAAGATAAAGATGGCCGGGAGATAGTCTTGCTGGTATTTATATGCTTGAAAATAGTTTTCCTTAGTCTTATTTTAATTTCTCAGAAATTCCCAGGTAGGACTGAATCTGCCTCCACAATTTCTTTAAAATTAAACTTGCGCATCAGTATTCATAGCTCCACCTACTCTTCCTCCCATTTTTGAGCTGTGTGCAGGTTACACAGATGTCTGGGGATGTGCTTCCATTCTGTCTGACATAAACCTGACCAGCTTCCCCCGAGTTTACTGGTGGGAACGCTCTCGAACAGGGTTACAAATTGGAAGTCCTTAGCCATGCAACCGGCAACGGTGGGACCCGCATAAGTGCTACATTTTGGGAGATGGTGTTAATACTGGCATTTTCCATGGCTAATTTTGGAATTGCCAAGAACTTTGTGACTTTTCAGGGAAGGTTTTATGACTATAACTGTATAAGGTACTCATGCAAAAAGTAACCTGAATGAAGATGCTAAAGACAATACCATCAAGACTATTCCCCACCTCTGCCTTCCTTGCAAAGCGAACTAATGTGAGTTGCTCAGCCACATGTCTTCTTATTGTTGCATGACTCGGCTCTTCCTGGTTCCTCCCATGAATAGGAGGAAAACCTCTAGACTAAAAGAAATGACATATAAGTCCCTTCTTCTGGTAGAATGTAAGCTATCTGAGAAAAACGCACCTTGGAAAGATTTCTGTTTTGGTTATTTAGGAAAAATTCTGCAGAGCATCCCCGAGCATAGGTACTTTTCTTTACGTATTATTTAAATCGTAGACATTTTCACCCCAGTTAAAGGGTTAGGAGTTCTCCAGTTCAGAATCTTACTGTGGGATAGCTGTCTTGACCCATGTTCATTTCCAGTCCTCACTTGGGCATCTCATGATCAGTCGACCAGAAAGTTCCTGAACTACAGAAGGAGGAAACATCAGGGTACAAACCACAGAGAAGTGGACTGTTGTAGTAACTTAATCATGGGCCTCAATTTGTCTTGAAATATATATTTATATACATATTTTTTTAGTCCTTTGTGTTTTATCCCCAGGGTCTTGTTCAGGTCAGAAAAATTTAGCAGTTACTTGACCCGCATCAAATTGTTTGCATCCCCAGAATTCATGTTCCTACATCTATTTGGCCTCTCTTCTTTCTTTCCAAATCTCAATAGGCCTCTTTTCCTGATTGTCTTTGGAAGGAGATTAAACGATAGCATATTGACTTGAAATTGAGTAAACTGTAAAGTCACATTTCATCTAAGTGGCGGGTCCCAACATCCCTATTCTTTTTTTTTTTTTCTTTTCTTAATTGAAGTATAGTTGATTTACAATGTTGTGTTAGTTTCAGGTGTATAGCAAAGTGATTCAGTTATACATACACATCTATCTATATTTTTTTTTTCAGATTCTTTCCCCTTGTAGGTTATTACAAAATATTGAGTAGAGTTCCCTGTGCTATACAGTAGGTCCTTGTTGGTTATCTATTTTATGTATAGTAGTGTGTACGTGTTAATCCCAACATCCCAGTTCTTAAACCTTTTCATTGTGCAACTTATCCTGAATAATCCGGCCTCTTCTTGCTATGTGCTGCTGCTTTTGCAACACCATGCACCTTATATTCTTCCACCTGGAACTGCCCAAATTTCATTCCCCAACACAACTTTTTCAACCACTGCTTAAATCTATTTTTAGTCCTTTCCTCTGGGACATGAATGATGACTTTTCTACTGCCTGTCAGCTATTTACTTATTGTAAAGATTAACCTATCTAAAGCTCCCTTTCTAGGTTTGCTCTCAAGGGATAGTTTACCTGCATAAAAAAACACTAGACTTGAAATCAACCAACTCAGGTCCAAACTCCAGATTTTACCGCTATTAGAGCCTCTATTTTCTCGTCTGTCCAGTGCATCAGTTCTTGACCTTCCAAAGAAGTTCTTCCTTTGTAGCTGCAACAAATGAGGTGTATATTCACAATAAGTGTGTAAGTAAAGATCTTATATTCAAGGTAAATGAGAGAGTTTTAAATTTCTTCTTTGATCATTAAAGCTAGGAGCCCCTAAAGATAATGAAGACCAATTTCTTGATTTTTACAAGTGAGGAAAGTGATGTCTCAAGATCCCACAATCAAATCAGACGCTTACTAGTGAAGCTGAGAACAAAACCCATGCCCCAAGATTTCCAGCCCATTGGGTTTTTTCCTATATAATATTCTGAGTTTGTGGATTCAAATCAATACAAATTAATTTAGTGCTTGCTGCAAGGAACTGTTTTAAGCACTGAATAGAAAGAAAGAAAGCCTAGTTTCCGCTCTCAAAAAGATTATGAACAAGCAGGGGAGACAGATATGTCACCAGCTAACTAATACAAGGCAGGATGAAGGAAATGCTAAATAAAGGCAAAATATGTTTGTAATTTTTTTAATTCAAAGAGGAGATGGCATAATGGGGTCTTGATGGTTATGAAAAATTTGGATACATGGAGGAGTAGGGGGTAGGAAGCGCATCCCAGGCAGAAGAAATTACAGAAGTAAAACTGGAGACTTGAAAGTGCGTGGTGTGGACTGGAACATAGACTACTGTTAAGTAGAGTGTAGGATTTCTAAGGAGATATATTTAGAATTTACATTAAAAACATAAACAGTTTGGGGTCGTATCATCAAGAGCTTTGGTCCTGTAGGTAAATGCACAGGCATTGTGGGTATCTGAGGAGGCTGGGGTATGGGATAAGTTAACACCTAAAAATTTAGTCTAGG
Organism: Eubalaena glacialis; assembly: GCF_028564815.1. Classification (NCBI taxonomy): domain Eukaryota; kingdom Metazoa; phylum Chordata; class Mammalia; order Artiodactyla; family Balaenidae; genus Eubalaena; species Eubalaena glacialis. The sequence continues at coordinate 9,911,997 of NC_083722.1, forward strand.
TTGGGTTGGAATGGCCAAAGGGCATGGATGGTGGTAATGGAGAGAAGAGGGTAGATTGTAGAAGCATGCCATGTCAGGCCTGAATGTAAATTCACAATTCTAACCTTAGGAACATATATCATTGCTCACTTCTAATCTGTTCCCCCCTGGTGTTCCAAAAAAGAGTATCTTTCAATATACTATTCACCTCCATGGAGATACAGATATGTACAAACATATGTAGAAACTAGTTTTATCTAATATTCTATAAATGAAAGGTGTAAACAGGTTAGTGTCTGTGAGATGACAAAATCAAAAGTAGTGATCATATTGAAAGTCAATATGCAAACATTTAATCTCCTTCCAAAGACAGTCAAGAAAAGAGGCTTACTGAGATTTGGGGCAAAAAAAAAAGAGAGGCCAAATAGATGTAGGAAAATGAATTCTGGGGATGCAAACAATTTGATGGGGTTCAAGTAACTGCCAAGTCACTTTGACCTGAACAATGTGATGCCAGTATATTAGAAACCCATGGAAGATTGGGGTTGGGGAGCAGGATTAGTCTTACCTGTGAGGATGGGATTTAAGGAGAGCTTCACAGGTGAGGTGGTATTTGGACAGCTCTTGAGTCATGCTCATTTGAGAGGACCTAGCAGCACCATAACATTCAGAGGGAATGATGTGAGTAAAGGCCAAAGGATGTGAAAGTGGTGGTGGGAGACACGTGAAGGACACCTACCAAGATGCTAAACGGGGCTGCCTCAGAGGGGTAGGTTTTTCCTACTTCTTTATATAAGACTATCCTTTACATATTTTCTACAACAAGAATGTACTGTATTCACAATCAGAAAAAGTCTATATATATGATTTGAAAAGAAATGTAGTTTGGAATATTAGCTCACAGTCAGTGATCTATTGTGACTGGGTTAAGAAGGATCCAGAATCCTAAAGACTTGGATTTTATTCTATAGGGAAATAAGAAATGAGAAAGGCCTTTTTACCGAAGAGTAAATTACCAACTGAAACACATGGAGAACAATTCAAAACAGTATTTGGTTCAGCTCCAAAATGTGTTATATCAACATATGCTATAGGTCAGAAAAGAAAATAACATTGCAGACCAGAATGTGAATGATAGGCTTTATGGAAAGACATGGAATCAGAGCTCATCTTGAAAAGATTTGTGACGTTTAGATAGAGGTTAAAAACAGGGAAGAGGATATTTTAGGCAGAAGCGAAGTGTGAGCAAAAGCAAAGTGATGAGAACAAATGTTTCTGTTTGGAAATAATGAGATCTGGGCTGCACAGGTGAAATCATGGCAGATTAAGACAGCTTCTAGTTCCAGAAGAGAGGTTTTGGACTTGATTGTGTAAGCCAGGGGAGATTTTCGAGCAGGAGAATGATGGGATAAAAATAGTTCTTGAACAAATAGGGCTCATTCGGCAGCAGTGTTCCAGGAGATGGGGTGGGAGAAGCACTAGTAATCTCCATGTGGGTGATGACAGTGGCAGCAGTAGGAATGGAGCAGCAGAGGTAGCACATTTTACAATTAAAAATCAGTTGAGTGGATGAAGATTAGCTAGAGATCGAATGAGAGCAAAGAGCTCGTGGTGCCTCCACTGTAGAACAGAATTCTAGAGTCCTGAAGATTACTATAAATTGGCATAGTATCCCAGTCATGTGAAAGGGGCAACACCCATCCCCATCATGTGGGCCTGAATGTCGTGGATGTTTTCAGCAATTGTGCTGGATTGGATTAACCACTCCCTTGGTGGCCCATGGTGGGGCATTTATAAAAGGGTCACTTAGCCTATGACCATGGGAAAGTGCAAACCTATCTGATAATAGGGCAAATCTCCAACTCTAATCTTATACATACCATGTGACAGCCAACAAAGGTAATTAATGTGAATAATATTGGAAATTAAATGGTTTGGGCTCCATTTGCAGTGCATATTTGTGGGCAAAAGACACAGGGAATAAAGGCACCCTTTCCTTCAGAGCTTCTTAAAAGATGGAGGGATTATCATAAGTGATTACAAATTAAATAGTCTTCATCCAGACTGATTGTTGTAGATGACCTAGAAATCATCTCAAAGTATTTTGTGCCACAAAGTCACATCACACAGATAACCAGCTACCATGCGTAGGTAGCAAAAGTGCTTGGATGCCTTGTTAAATATTCATAATGAAGTCTTGAAGCAGAAGGTTCCCCTTCAATCCTCAGCTACAAAATTGCAACAGTGCTGATGGGGGTGATGTATTATGAATGCATGTAAATGACATGTCCATGAGACAGTTGTGGAAAACTACCACCAAGATACAAAATGATAATATCTGCAAAGTATTTATGTATCCTTTTAATTCGTTGATCTTACCTCCTCACTGTGTAGAGTACATTTTCCCTCTTTTTAGACAAGAAATCTAAAAAGATTGATGACGGGGTGGGGGGTGGTGATGGGATGAATTGGGCGATTGGGATTGACATGTATACACTAATATGTATGAAATAGATAACTAATAAGAACCTGCTGTATAAAAATAAATAAATAAAATTAAATTAAAACAAAAAAAACCCAAAAAAACAAAACCAAAAAATAAATAAATAAAAATAAAAAGATTGAGGAGAGGTTGAACGATTTGGCCAACATCAGGACAGCAAATGTATAGTGGGAAAAAATCTAAGTTGGCCAAGAGGGTCATGTTTGAAATTTTGGGGACCAGGGATGCATCAATTAACCAGTCTGTCTTGCTTTCTTTTGCTATAAAATAAAAGAGCCTACCCATCTCACAGGGTTTTGAGAGGATCAGAGAGATGATGGATGTGAAAGCAGGGTTCAAATGCAAGACACAGTCAGTGTGACTAGAATGGAAAGCTCCCATATACATGTTTGAACTTCACACAACCCACTAAGAGATATTGATCCCCTAGAACAGTGTGCTTCTTGCTCAACCTGCTGCTGCAATAAAGGCTTAAAAGGAAACTTGTGTTTTTAACCACTCAGTATGAATATTTAACACGGCATCACAATGCCTGCCATAGAGCTTTGTGTCCTATACATGGTAATTAGCCATCAACATATGGAATACTACTACATGAGGTGACTACCAGGTGGACAAACCATTCGTTCATTTTCCAAACATCACTGCTATTCCAGGCATCCAGGCACTGGAGATATAAAGAAACACAATATGTAATTATTCTCCGTAGAGTCTCCAAGCCTACAAGGGGAGAGGGAGAGAGAACCACATATTCACAAAGCCAAGTGAGAGCTGAGGCACAGAGGGAAGAATGAATAACTGTCCACATGGGCAAGAAAGTCTCATCCAGGAGATGACCTCTGAGCTGCAGGTCATACCAATATCCAGGATACCAGCTAGATAGGATATTAAGACTGTGGGCTGTTTACAGCAATATAATTCCGGGTGCCTGACTCAGGCCCTCCATCCTAGGATAATCCCTTCAGTCCCCTACCCCATCGACCCCCACTTTGGAGCATTTTTCTTGACATTTTCTAAGACCTCATTAGGCACCTGGGACTGGAGGGGTATCTGAATGGGGAGCCCTGGACCTGGACCAGAACCCATGTGGACCTTGGATGCCTGTTTCTCCTTTTTGGGATATTCTCCAACCCTCAAACTCCATGCCACCCCATGCCTGGCATGTGAGGTTGACCAGATGTCCCAAGGAGCTCAAAACTCCCACTTATGGGTGGGTGGTGGGCCCTGTGGCCTGTCCCTTGTTCCAGAAGGGTGGCCTGCCTAGCAGATTCCTCCCACTTGCCAGCTATTTCTTTCGTAAATCAGGTGAGATCAGTGCTAATGTGCTGATTTGGAGTGACTCAAATAGTTTCTATAGGCAAGGACCGTGCATGCTCTAGGGATGGCTGTGGTTTGCAAAGCAGTAGCATGCGTCTCCACAGGCTTGCCCCACATGGGAAATTTTTCCACTTACAGAGCTGACCAATAAGTCAATGCTCAGTAATTACAACAGCTCATTCCATTATGACGAAAATACTTGCCCAACAGAATGCTTTCTGAAGAGGCCAGCAATACAGAAAAGTTGGCTTTTGCCGTTTCTCTGATTTCATTAAAAATATTCTGTTCAGCTCTTTGGTTTATTCTCTGACACAGTCCTGTTTGTACATCTTTTTCTTCCTCTAAAAAAAACAAAAACAAAAAAACAACTATAACTAAAGAACTCAAACTACTTCATCAGCATTGTGTTGCTGTATGGAGCTGGCCAGCCTCGGAGGAATAATCCGAGACTTGGATGACAAGGCACATTATCCAAAGTGGCCAGCACACTATGGTGAGCCCGAGAAGGAAATGGACTTAGTTTAATTAGATTAAACTATCATATCTGAGCCAAGGAGCTCAGATAATGAAACTATCAAGTACTAACGTGATAAACCTTACAAATTTCACATCAGAATACATGGCCTTTCTCAGTTGTGGCATTGACATAACTATGTTCGTGTGTGTTTATGTGTTACTATCATTAAAGGTCTTTCAGTAGGGATTAGTATTGCTGTTTTTTCGCATCCAAAATTTACTGACAACACATGCATTGTTATTTACCATGTTCAAAAGGTAAACAACTAACTTAAAGTTCAAGAAAAGGGCGTGTTCTAGGTTAATAAAGGACAAGGCTTTTCTTCCCTCTTTCTCCCTCCTCCAATTCCCTGCCCCAATCCCCGATGATAGATGTTGAAGGACAAATCAGAGTGCCTTCCTCTTGCACTGTAAGCAATTTGAAAATGAAGCACCCTGGTATTGTTAAGAAATTGAAGATCTGGAAAGATGTTAATTAAATCGCCAAAAAGCTTCTTGCCTCATTTCAGTGTACTGCATAACTAGGTAGCCAGAAGATATATATAGCACCTGGATGCTATTCTTGGGTTTTAATACAGTTTTTTTTGTTGTTTTTAAAAAATTTTTATTTATTTATTTATTTATTTTTGGCTGCATTGGGTCTTCATTGCTGCGCGCGGGCTTTCTCTAGTTGCGGCGAGCGGGGTCTACTCTTCGTTGCGGTGCGCGGGCTTCTCATTGCAGTGGCTTCTCTCATTGTGGAGCATGGGCTCTAGGCGCGCAGGCTTCAGTAGTTGCGGCAAGCGGGCTCAGTAGTTGTGGCTCACGGGCTCTAGAGCACAGGCTCAGTAGTTGTGGCACACGAGCTTAGTTGCTCCGCGGCATGTGGGATCTTCCCGGACCAGGGCTCGAACCCGTGTCCCCTGCATTGGCAGGCGGATTCTCAACCACTGCGCCACCGGGGAAGCCCTTAATACAGTTTTAATTATTTAATTTCAACAATGTTTCGAACAGTGAGGAAGAAAACTAGTTGAAGACCCGGTCAGAACAATCAGGTATCACATACGTCTCCAAGTGTCTTTTTCCAGTCCTCTGAATTCTCAGACACATCTCTTATCTGTGTCTTGGAAATATTCTACCTTGTGCTGCAAGTGACAAGTTGTAGGAAACTTTTACGTAGATGTCAAACTCACCTAAATTAAAGCCATTCATTCATTCATTCACTCATTCATCCATCTACTATTTACCAAGCTTCTGTTTACAAAGTGCCAGGACTATGCTAGAAGCTACGAGAGCAGAGCAGAGCCAAAGGATGGGTAATAAACTGTGGTCCTTGCCTTAGAGATGCTTATTGACCAGTGAGGGAGACAAACATGTAGAGACTCAACTAGAAGGACTTTTAGCAGCACAGCTGGCTGAACTGATGTTCCACGGAGGTGCCTGGCCTGCATGTACACCCTAGACACTGAGGGCTGGAGTATCAATGCCCAATTCAGGGACAGGAGAAGTGTCCTTGGCCTTGCTTGAGGCCATGAGATAAGACCCTGTTTCAGAGAAGGTTCCTCAAGGGTCTGCCCAAACTTAAACCAGGAAATAGGAAAATGAAGACAAGAAAACTGTCTGTAAGGGCAGGGAGGTAGTGAGGAACTTTAAGCTCTGGGAATGTGAGTAGAGGCAGTAAGGCCCCTGGGAGAAATTCAAACTGCAAGCCTGTGCCACTCTTTATGTGGTATTCAAATATATCCTGCTGATAGGATTCGGGAACCCCAGCACCAAAAGTGGACATAACTTTTTGTCCTGGGCCATTGGAATCACTGGGATACTGATAGACGCAAATGAAAAATTACTCTATAGGGAATTAAAAACCATCCTGTTGAGCGTAAATTCACAATGACAAATTCCAAATCACATGAAGAAATAGACCACAATAAGGAGAGTCAGCAGATACAACGAAGGAAGAGCTAGAAATAGGAGAAAAATCTATTTCTAAAGGTTATTGTAAAATGTAGATACTTACAATAGGAAAATTAAAGAGGTAATAGAAGTCATCATGAAAGAATAGACCCCTAGGAAAAAACAAGCAAACAAAAGATAGAATAGAAAAGGAAAAAAATACAACATCTAGAAATGAATAAACAATATAGTCTTTGAAATTAAGCATGAAGTGTTTGGATTAAATAGCAGAGTGGACACAGCCAAAGAGAGAATTAGTAAACTGAAGGATCTGAGGAAATCACTCAGAAGGAAACCTAGAGCAATAAGAAGAAAAATATGATGTATTAAGAGACCTGGAAAATAATAATAATAAGGATACCTAACTGTTGTTAAGTCCGTACTGTATACCAGGCTCTGTTCACATTGCTTCTCTAATAATTAATAATTCATTCAAGCTTCATAATGACCCTCTGGGGTAGGTACTATTACTAGCCCCAATTTTACAGATGAGAAAACTCATGCAGAGTAAAGTTAAGAGATGGGAATTAGGGTCAAGGAGGGAACCAGGCATCTCCTTCCCAGTGAACTGCTCCAAAGTCCCATTTCCCCATACTCACCTGGGATCCACCTGCATTGTCTCCTTTTGGCTCATTGTGAAGCAGTAGCCAGTGCAGCAATGCATTATTTAACATCACTTCCCATCCTTCTTTGCTTTACTCCTCCCTTTTATCACTCTTACAGCCCTGGCTTTGTACTTTTGAGATAAATTGTTAGCACTTAATTGATGTCTACCATAATAGATCATTGATAGAAAATATTATAAATTAGTGAATTAAGAGAGTATTATAAGCACACTATTTAAAACCATGGAGGTAAATACCATAAGGAATAATTCTCCCCCAAAAGTTGAAAATTGTTATTTCTGGGGAAGTGAGACTACTACATTTAGCAGTATTAAAAATTTTAAGCTATTTACCAACACTTCTTGGATAATTATAATTCAGTTATACAAGATTGATGCCGAGATAAAGATGTTTTCAGACAGACGCTGAGTTTACTATTCATAGACCTTCAGTAAACAAACTAATCACATATTATTCAGAAAGAAAGAAATTGAACCAACAAAGAAAGAGTGGAATTCAAGAAGCAGATATGAAGTTGACAAGTATGTTTGTAAAAGTGAAACAAAAACAAAAGTGCTGGAATGTTGGAATGTTTTTTAAATAAGGGGGATTACAAACAAAGTAAGATCAAGGCTATAATAACATGGAAGATGGAGAGGGGTGATGGGATTCAAGCATTCTGGGGTTATTCAGGATATATTGGCCTGATAGGTAAGGCCAGAATATGTTAAATATTTAATGGTTACTACAAAGAAAATAGAAATAAAACATATAACTTCCAAACCAAAGGAAGGGCGAAGAGGAATAAAGAAAACTCTATCAATCAGAGACCAAGAGGTGCAAAGACAAGCAGAAAGCCCAAATAATATGAATTTTAAAACAGAACATAGGTGACAAATGTATATAACCTCATCGCAGGAAAGAATTTCTTTAAAAGTCTGAAAACGGAACAAAACATAAACAACTGATCAAAATGGACAAAAATATGAGCAAGCAATTTGCAGAACAAGAAATGTGAATACCTAACAGATAATCAGGATATAGAGATTAAATCATACTCAGCATACTGAAAAATTAAAATATTGGTAATACCAAGTGACAATGACGTGGAAATGGAAACTTTCATATGCTATTGATGAGATGGTAATTGTTACAATCACCTCGAGAGCTATCTGTCAATGTCTAGTTGAGCTAGAGATGTGCATAACCTATGACACAGCTATTCCAATTCTAGTTATTTTCCTTAGAGAAACTATTGCATAAGAAGAGCACAAGGGCTTCCCTGGTGGCGCAGTGGTTAAGAATCTGCCTGCCAGTGCAGGGGACACGGGTTCAAGCCCTGGTCCGGGAAGATCCCACATGCCGCGGAGCAACTAAGCCCGTGTGCCACAACTACTGAGCCTGTGCTCTAGAGCCTGCGAGCCACAACAACTGAGCCCGGGCACCACAACTACTGAAGCCTGCGTGCCCTGGAGCCCACGCACTGCAACTAATGAGCCTATGCACTCTAGGGCCCATCTGCTGCAACTACTGAAGCCTGCGCGCCTAGAGCCTGTGCTCCGCAGCAAGAGAAGCCACCGCAGTGAAAAGCCCGCCCACTGCAATGAAGAGTAGCCCCTGCTCACCACAACTAGAGAAAGCCCGCGCTCAGCAACAAAGACCCAATGTAGCCAAAAAAAAAAAAAAAAGAAGTGCACAAAAGAGAACTTCATCAGGATGCCCACTGGAGGATTGTTTGCAATTGCCAAAAACTTAGATACCAGCTAAATAATCTTCCATGAAGGAATTCATAAATAAATTGTGATATAATCCTATATTGGAATACTAATACAGCAGGAAATATGAATGGACTACATTAACATGAATCCACATGCAGTAATCCTAAAACATAATGTTGAATTAAAGATAGAATATTACAAAATGATTCTTAAAATGTGATACCCCTTATGTATATTTGAACCCACAAAGCAATATCACATAATGCTTGCAAATGTATCACATATGGTAAAAATATAAAAATAGATGGGATACACAAACATCAACTTCAGGATAGTAGTTGCCTCTGGGAAGGGTGGGAAAAGGGGAGATTGACGGTCTTTGGCTATACCTGTAATTTTTAACCCTTTATATTTTTAAAGCCTAGAACACAATGTTAACATTTTAAAAACTCAATAATGCACACGTGGATAGTATAGTATCCACTATCTTTTTCTGTATCTTTGACATACATCATAATTAAGAGTTTAATATTTACAGGATGTTACAGTAAGCTTTCAATCAGCAGTCGGTTCCAAGGTGGCACTGAGGAGAGAGCTGGTAGCTCTGTCTGCCCGAGTGTGCTGAGCACTCAGCGCTGTGATATGAAGAATGAGAAAGAGCCTCCTGGGAGAGGGAAGGGGAAGGTCTAGGAGGAAGAGGAGGAGACAGCATGTGGGATAAGGCATGGTATTGTGGGAACTGTGAGTGCCCTGGAGTAACTAACCATGAAGTGGTAGGAGATACACAAGGTGGTGGAAGATGTGGCTACAGAGGAAGATCAGACCTGTCTTAGCTGTTGGTTGAGATTTGATATCTTAGAAAGGTTAAACGTTCACTGAAAGCTCTTACTTAGAGTGTCATTTTCCTTTTCCAACACAATTGATTCTTTATGTTTCTTTCCTCCTCGACACTTCCAATAGTTGCAGTTTAACATCTCCTAGAGTCAAAGAACTGCATTTTTGGAAAGACCTTAGCAAATCATCTACTAGTCCAATCCCTTCATTTTATCCACCAAAGAACGTATTGGTCACTTTGAGGGCAAACCACTCTGAAAGTTTTTATCTTTGCAATCCAAGTTAACTCAGTTGGCTTTCTGGAAGAACTGATTCCTAGGAAAGATTTAGGAAAGAGTCAGGGGAAAGACTGTGTCCAGAGAAGTTGTTCACTGGTAGAGGATTTCATGAAAGTAATATTGTGATATATACAGATGGGTGCTTAATAAATTACAAATTATTTTGATGGATTCTTAATTATGAAAATTAATAAAAGAAGTTGTCTCTAATTCATTTCCTGAAGAATGAGATGGGGTGCCATCTCATTCTACCCCTAACTTTGGGGATTTTTATCATAAATGAGAGAACTAAGATAAAGAATGCATAAGGCTTGGTGACTGTATGCAGAAGATGAAGATCATAGATAACACAGAGGATTCCAGGCCAGGTGACTGGGAGGAATGGGGGACCCGGGAAGGAGCAATGGTTTGCACAAGGAGACAGTGAGAATGGTTTGCGTTCAGATTGTTGAATTTCAGAATATGACTACACACTCCAATTTGATTCATGCCCCTTCCACAGCACCACAGCTTGCAGTGGCTCAGATAACCATAATCAAGTCCTTCTCAAGGATTCTCTGTAATGTTCTGAAATATGGTTTCTACCATAAAAGGACAATCTCTTCCTTTTCTTGATTCAAACTCCATCTCTCAAGAAAAATTTGGCAGCCTGAAAAGTGAAATCTAATAAATAGAATGCCCTCACTTTAGGGAAGTGCTCTCTTGTTTCTGGTCTCTTCTCCTCTCACTTTGGTCTGAAATCTTTGTTTCCTGATCCTCCATGTCATGCCTGAGCCATAGGTAAATCAGAATGTCCGTGAAGAATTCCTCTAATTTATAAAACTACCATAATGGAAGACTCGGTCCAGGTGAAACTGACAGGTGATTAGGGTGGAGAGTAGCATTAATCTGGGTTTGAAGATGAAGATTTTATTGACACATTCCTTCTTTGCTCCAACAATTAGTGATCTCAACAGTTCTGGGCAGTCTCTTCATGTTATCAGACTTTGGCTTGTATTTATAAGTAACACCCAAAACTATCCATTTACAGTTAATGGACCCATTCTTTCCTGGGTTACCGATCTCTCTCCTCTTTATACAATTTTGCGCTAAGGTCATTTTGGAGAACACAGCAGCACACTGCTCATCTTTAGCAAACAACAGTGTCTCAGGTAAAGGCAAAAATGCCCACCGCTTTAGCTCAGCTGTCCAATTGCTTTCTTGACTTGGCAGGATGCCAGCATTCACTGCAAAGCACTTTATACATTTTTGCTCGCTTTCCTTCTTAGTTGCCAGTATTTATTCGAAGGAAAATAGCTCAGCTCTCTCTTTATTCCAGTATTACTTGTGGAAATATCTGTATCTGTCCTTATTTACATGTTAACGAAAAATTTAAGCAGAAAGCATTTCCTATGAGTCTTGTGTGTTTCCCGCATTACTCTCATGCTTAAAAGCACAGTAACACAAATTACAAAGCCTGTTTCTGACGGAAAGTATCCCTAAGATTGAAGCAATCAATGTTCAGCTATTGGTTCATCCTATGCAACTGGCAAAATCTAAGCTTAGTGTTGCCAATACCTGTCTTGGGAGTTCAGTCTAAATGAATTGAATGATGGGTAATAGTTCCCAAACTATGTGCAAAATGTTCTGAACAACTCAAGTTGACTTAATGGGCGCCATTTAAAAAAAACATAAGCAGATGCTAATCTACAAATACGCTAGTGTGCCCTGTATGGGCTCAGGAGCATATTAACCGGAAAGCTTTATGACTGATGCTTGTAATTCATATGCATTAATACCTCTGTGCATGTCTGAGAACTCTGGAACATCAGGCAGGCTATAGAGCAATGCCTACACCATTCTCTTGCAAGCAGAGCAGGAGTGTTTTATTTTTAACGTAAAGTTGAGATTAGGATTTAGGAGAGTAAAAGGCTTCTTTGCCTTTAAGGACTTGGTAGATTTGGGGGACGGGCACTAGCCTGAGAAGGCTTGGTTGTTTCCTTGAAATCAGGGGAGCTTAACCTGGCCCTCCAGGGCTCCCCTGACATACTGTCAATTTTGGAAAAGAAAGAGAAAGGGAGTGTGGAAAAAAGGAATTCGCATACTTAAAATTTTTGAAAAATTTATTTTAAATAGTTTCTATTCATTAGGTTTGGTAAAATATAACAGTATATTGATTTAATATCCATGGATTCTGAATGTCTCCTTCATTTTTATCATAGCTCACACATTTTCTGAAAATTGATCATTTTTGTCAAGGTTTAATAATTTTGTTTTTTTCACCTGCTGAGTTTCAAGGAAAAAAAGACATGATTTTAAATGGTCTTGAAAATAACTTACTTACAGATTGGGAAATGAAAGAATGTTCATTTCCGTAATTTTTCTTAATCCATAAAATGGAAAGATGGATTTACTTCCAGTGTTAATGGGTAGATCCTAGTGAATGTAACAGGTTTGCCCTTCACCTTTAAGGAAAGTCCTGCAGGAATTTCTTCCAAGGTTGGCTTGGAAAGGTATTTTTACCTTCAATATAGCCTCTTCCCTATGTGCAAATTTCTGGACAGCAGCATGAAATCGTGGAGAGTGACTGGTCTCTGAATGGGAAAATCTGCATTCATTTCAGGTCTGGGGCCCAACCTTGTCCACGTTGGACAGCTTTGGGCAACTTCTTTCATCTCTCTGCCTTCTTCCTTGTCAGGTGGTGGTCAGAACACCTCAACTCTTGGAATTGTTATGAGGATTCAATGCTAGTTTTTTAGTTAAAAATATTAAAAAATATATACTTTTATGACATTTAGTGTTCATATATAGTATTTACTATATTTATTATCATGTAAATATATTTTATAAATGAATGTGTACATTAAAATATTTACTATATACACTAGTAAAAAGCCCAGCAGAGTTTTTTAAACATACTAGAAGCTAAGTACTATGTCTTTCTCTGCCTGCCTGCTACAATGGACTGTCTTCCCCTGCAAACTAATCCTTGTGATCCTTTGTGAATGGCTTTGAAAGCATATCTTTATCTATGTATACTGTGTATCTGTTCTTCTACTCTTAAGTTCCAGTAACTCGCTCTAATATGATCTCTCTTTAGACTCCTCTTAGCTTTTTAATTTCCCCTTCCATTCCTGTAAATAACATGTCCTTTTACATGTAAGATGGCAACAAACTATTACAATAATTTGTGTGGATAAAATATGTATCACAGAGGAAAAAAGCTCTATTGACGTAAGATGTATAAAAATAAATAGAATTCCTCTTCAGCATGCTTCTCTATTATAAAAAACTCTTTTGGAAGCTCATGAGATCACAGGATCCTGGCGTGTTGGGAAGATGAGTACAAGCTGGCTTGTTAGAAGCAGAGCTATTCCTTTGATCAGTCACTTCACAAGTCTTAGTGCATATTGTAATGCTTCCCTCAGTGAATTAGACCATCTTATTTTCCGAGAGAGAAATAATTTGCATGTCACACATTTACACACCCGCGATACCCACTTAGAAGCTCCCTGTAGCGGGCTACTGACAGCTACCCTGCACACTCAGTTGTGTTTCATATGTAACCGAAGTTCTCCCACTTGGAAAAAGGGCCAATCTGCATTTCTTGCCAGTGTTACATTATCCTAGTACCTGTTCCTGCACCTGCTCTGTAGGAACACAACTGTGATTCTGTCCTAATGGCCAGTTATCATTAGCTGATCATGAGCTTTTGTTAAACAGCCCTGAGGGGCTCAACGCACTGTCGATACCATCCTGCCCTAAAAGGATAACAGTGAGTATTAGCTGCTGTCTGTTTTCAAGATTGAAAGGGCACGAATCTGCCAATAGAGATGATAGGTAAGAACCTGTGTGTCCTATTTTTACCCCTGTTCTCTTTACTACCAGCAGCTAAGCTCTGCATGGCAGGCAAGGTTTCTGTGTCCTGTGCCTGCCGTCTCATACCCTTTCTTGGTTGGGTTTCATGATGCCATATGCGTCGGTCCTAAAATAGTGTTGAGGGTCCTCTGAAGAAAAACTACCTAGCAGTTCTCTGTGTGTCAGTGGGATGGTTGGAGAAGGAAAGGTGTGCTTGGCTGTTAAACATATTTTGGATCAGATTTCTACTTGGCAGAATGCTAATTGTGTAACCTGGGGAACTTACTTCATTGTACTGAGATTCTGTTTCCTGAAGCAGAAAATGGAAATGATGGTTCCATCTTACAGTGTTGGTGTGATGATTAAATGAGGTGATCTATAATATACAAATGCATCCCCACACATCCACACACACATTTATCATTGATGTATTAGTCTTTTTTTTTTTTAAACATCTTTATTGGAGTATAATTGCTTTACAATGGTGTGTTAGTTTCTGCTTTATAACAAAGTGAATCAGTTATACATATACATATGTCCCCATATCTCTTCCCTCTTGCGTCTCCCTCCCTCCCACCCTCCCGATGTATTAGTCTTGATAGGCTAGATTAATCTTCAGTAAAAACAACTCCAAAATTTCAGTGGCTTAAAGCAACACAAGTTCATTTCGCATACTACATGACCCTTGCCTATCAGCAGGCAGGTTCGTTTCACTCCATAACCCAAAAGGAAGCAGCAGCTATCACCTTGAACTTCAGCTCATTACACATAGGTCAGAACTGGTCACCTGGTTCCACCCACCCTCCAGGGGATCTAGATGTACAGACTACAATCCAACCATGTACCTGAAGCCTGAAGATAGTAAATCAGAAATATTTGGAGGACAGTATTAATGCCTACAATATTTGTCTTACAAAAATGAGATAGAATTGTAGTCAGTTCTCTGAACATTAATTTTCTTATTAACAATGCACTGTGGAAATCCTTCCAAGCCAACTTGTTTAAATATAACTCATTATTTTTAGTGGCATCATGCTATAAACATACTATAATCTATGCAGCCATTTCTTTATTGGTGGACTTTGTTTTATTGCATTGCAATATAAACACACCTATGTTATATTTATAACATCTTTATACTCTGGGGCTTTTATTTCTATAAGATAAATATCCAGAAGTATCTAAATCTGCCAAAATTAACCTGGTTCAGAAAGGAAAGCATAAGGCTATGTGTATAAGCCTATAAGCCTCAGTTTAAATGGGATTTGTCATTTGCAGCAAAATGTAAAGAAACTAAATAGTTCAGAACAACAGACCTCTCACTTAACTAAACTTTAACAATCCACAACCCGTACCTATCTATCCTCTCTTTTACCCTGGAAATAAGCAGAAATATTCGATCCCAAATTTTTAAATTTAGACTAAGAGCCTTCTTTGGACACTGGCAATACAGCCTTTAAAGATGCTTGACTTAAACAAGACTTGGCAGAAAATTTCCTGCCTTCTTTAATCAGAGTCACAAAAATTCTATTCACTCTGAAAGCATGGCCCATTATGGAGAAGATCCTCTTATTTGGACTAAAGAACTAGACCACTCCAGTCCTCTTCCCACCCATGGCAATGCAGAAAAAGAAAGAAACATTCCAAAATAACACTGTAATCAAGAAACTACAGAGTTCACTCTGATGGTTTCCCCTTGATCACCTCTTTTTCCACCTGTTTTGTGTAACTGCTTCCAATCTCCCCTTCTCATTAGGTTGCTATCTGCTAAGTATTTGCAGAACAATTTGCACAGAACAATCCCTTAGTAAGCGTAATTATCACAAGCCTAGAAGGAAAATTGCTTTCTATTCAGAGTTTTAGGAGAAAAATAGAAAAAACAAATCCTTAGCTAAAATTAAAAAAAACACACGCACACCAAAAAACTGCTCACATCGTTTAGATGTCTTAACTATATTTTTAAGAGCTTAAGTTCTAAAAACAGAGATATGAAATTGTTTCTTCAAACCTACTGTCCACTGACCTCTTCCTGGCTCTTATACCAAAAACCCGTCAGGTTGGATTAAGAAATAATAAGGAAAAAGCTTGGGCCAAAAGAACTTTTGCTATAGGCTCTTAAACACAGTTTGAAGAAAAACATTGGGGTAGAAAGCCTTCTTTTAGGAGAATCAAGGCTTGCCAATTGTACAGCTGGTTTCTAACCTCTATCTGCAGGAGTGACATTCAAAATATTTAATAACTAGACTTGGCAAGAGTCAAAGAGACTATTAGAAAAAGATATCAGCCATAAACAATCCATACAGCTGTACCAATGCACAAGGGCTGAATATGAGCTCTACTGATACATCACTGAATTGCCTAAAGAATTTTAACCAGTCTCCCACAGCAAGGTCTGATCATGTCTCCTTGCTCAGAATATAAATGCCGTATACTAAATGTAAAAAAGCCTGGAAGCTGTATCCCCGTCTTAAATGACAGTCTACTTCCATTCCATTTCATACTTCCATTCCAGCATCAGCAAAAATAGAAACAAAACACTAAAACAAAAACAACATACACACACAGACGTAGCAGTAATGTTGCACAATTCTGTGTTTGTGAACCATTTGGAAGTAATTTTTAAAGCTGTTCTTAAATTTGTACTTTGTAGATTAGCTTACAGTTCTGGCTTTAACATAGTACACATTTAGATCAAACTTAGAAAAAAATAGATGCTATTCCTCTGTGAGAAATATAATAGATGCTCTTCTTATATGAGAGTTAATAATTAGGGCGTGTGTTAGTTTTCTAGGACTGCTGTAACAAACTGCCACAAAGTTGGTGGCTGAAAACAACAGGCATTTATCTTCTCGCAGTTCTGGAGACCAATTCTGTCTCTCCTCTGTGTGTCTTTTATAAGGACACTTGCCATTGGATTTACGGTCCACCCAGATAATCCGGGAAGATCTCCTTACCATGAGATCCTTAACTTTACTACATCTGCAAAGAACCTTTTTTCCAAATAAAGTCATATTCATGGATTCCAGGGATTTGACATGGACGTATCTTTTGGGGGCCACCATTCAACCCACTGTAGGGAAGATAGGAACAAGAAAGGAGACGGACAGAAGCTGGAAGAAAATTTACTGGATAGCTTGAGTTTAAATCAAAGAAAAAAAATTAAGGAAGAAAAAAATGTTTAATCTTTTCTTACATCAGATATGTATAGTGATATTCTTCTAAGTACATCTCTCTGAATGGTTCCGCTGCTTTGTCTTGTATTGACATTACTATTTTGTATTTTGACTCTTTTTCATAAGAGTTAAAGCACTATATGAGCATTTCCAAATTTCTACCCTTAACTTTGATTCTGACTTCCTTTGAGCCTAATAACTGTTGAGCATTAAAAGTAGGATGGAGCACAGACAAGCAGAAAGCAGAACAAAATCTCAGTTTGCAGTTGCCTTCCCATCATCATAATGGTGGCGTCTTCTGGAAAGCTCGGTTTTCACCCCCTGCCTTGCTGAGTGTAACTCTCCCGCCAGACTAATGACCATCCTTGACTATCCCCTCCTCCACTATGAACTCCTTCTAGCCAATGAGCTTGCCTTCACCCCACTGCCACCACCACTCCCACCATTCTGACCCCAACTGCTGCTGATCAACTTTCCCAGGGAAATTCTCCTTCATCACCTCCATCTCTTCCACATTAAATCACTGCAGAACTCCCTTTACACACGCTCACACTCAGATAGTAAATGTACTTTTCTCCATGGCTGCTCCTAATTATAAGTTTACACACATGTTTTCAGTTGGGTGTGTTTTGTTATATGTCCTTTCATTGAGTGCACCCTCTCTCCTCTTAAATTTTAAGCTCTGCAAGATCAGGGGTCCTATCTGCTACTTTCTTCAGAATCAAAAAGTGTGCTCCACTGGTAGGCAATTAATACTATTACCGGGCTGATTCCTAGCAGGTGCTTCTCAAACCTTAATGTGCCTCTGCATCACCAGGAGGATCTGTTAAAATGCAGATTCTGGGGTAGAGCTTGAGAGGCTGCATTTCTTCTATCCCATTTAGATCATCTGGGTAAAAAATCACATGCAAGTCACATAGGCTCCGTGTTGAGAACCCCTGAGGTAGGTGATAGAAATGCTCTGGACTGTCTTTCCCTTCAATGTTTCCCTCCTTTCTCTTAAAAGTCAAAAAAAAAAAAATGCCACAATACCATCTATATTTTCCAAGAATGCCGTAGGATGACCATTTATTTTCTCCAACTGTCAATGAAGGGAGCTGATTATCAAAGGCAGCAGTAGAGCTGAGCCGTGATTACAAGGATCATAATTAAACACAGGTTTGTCTTATGGGATGCGACCAACACAGACTCTGTATGACATGTCTTGGCATCGAGAGCTATAGGGACATTAGAGTAATGGGTGGCAGAAGGTGACTTCGCTGAGGCAGCATTCAGGGCACAGAGCAGGATCGAGAAGAAAATGCCAGACATGTGTGCACACCTGTTCTGCTGCCTGCTGCGGGTCAGAGGAAAGGGGGTGCTGGCAGCCACCAGACACAGGCATCTTCTTCCAAACTGCAGCCAGCCCTAAGGTATATTCCCCTCTCCACCCACCTTCTGTTGTAACCATAGAAGACTGGGCTTCTCAGCTTTTGAATTCAGTCCGAGACACTAACATTCATATCTTCTAAGAGGAGCAAGGTCTTATAGAACTTGCAGCACTGATGGAAATGTTCTACCACCTGGCCCGCCTAATACAGTAGCCACTATGTACCTGTGACTATTGGGCACTTGAAGTGTGGCTAGTGCAACTGAGGCACTGAGACTTAATCTCATTTAATTTTAATTTATTAAAGTGTAAATAGCCACATGAGGCTAGTGGATACCATTATTGGCCAGCATAGTTAGAAGCTGCAGATTCGGGGAAGACTGTTTAGGAAGATGAACCACCGAACAAGGGGACAGCTCTCTGAGGTTCACCTTAGGCCACTACACACTAAACTTGAATAAAGAGCCCCCGAGCTGCAGGGCATCACCATCAATATTTGAGACTAAGCTGGTGGTCATGTCAGTGTTCTCTCTACTACAGCATAACTTGGCCAGTTAAGATAGAGACACCTGAGCTCTTAGGTGTGGTTTAGTATTCAGCAAGCGAATAAGACTGCTTTGGGCTCCGTTATTTTAATAAGGCCCTGCAGGGTTTCTGCAGGTCTGTTGTTCTTATCTGTGGGCAGAGGGGTGGGAAAGGCAGGCAACTTAAAAAAACTCATTTAAGACAAAGATGTATATATATTTTTTCTTTTCAGAAGGTAGTTAAGAGGTGATACAATTTAGGAGAGGGATCTAGGATTTGAAAAAGAGAATAACAAATATTTGCCCAAAACACAATGCAATAAATTCCCTCATACACTTCTCCAGCAGAGCAAATGCGTCCTTGGCCACCTCTAAGATGAGGCTTATAATCAGTCAGGGACCAAGTGATGTGAATGTGACATGAGAAGAAACTGAGATTTATCTGTGGCTGCTTTGGCTGGTGATCCAGGCGAGAAGGGAGGGGTCCCCAAAGGCCCCGCTGGGCACAGGGAGAGACTGGGTTGTGATGTAATTAAAGAGAGCAGAACCCTAATCCTAGGATTCCCTGACATCTGCTTCTAGAGCAGGCCATGGCAGCTGGACACCTGGCGTTCCTAACTACAGAATGCAAATGAAGCTTGGAATGTGCTGATTCGGGCAGAAGGCTTTGCAGATGAGCAGTAATGTAAATGACCGGGTGGCAGAGTTGGGGTGATCAGAAGCATATTATAACACAGTCATTTAATACCCCCAGTGGGTGGTCGACTCTTTTCTCTACGAGGTGAGTTGTAGGTGTAGAATTTGCCCAGTGGGAGGAGAGAGTAGCAACGACCTGCCTTTTGTGGTAGTGGAAGACACAGGGTATTATGAAATTCACTTTGGAGAAGTTCCTGGAAACAGTTGGTGGTGATATCTCATCCTTTAACTGACACTGTTTCAGTGGCTCGAAAGCAGGACGAGGGCTCACAGGGAATGGGGCATGGAGGGAATAACAGGCGTGGTGTCAGGCACACCTGGCTGTAAACACCTGTTTCCCCACTTAGGCTTTGCATCAAGATCACCTGGGGAGCTTGTTAAAACTACAGATTCCTGGGCCCTGCACTGACCTACTAAGCCAGGATCTCACGCCTTGAGGCCGCCAAAGTCTCTTTTTAAAATAAGCACACAAGGTGATTGTGCTACGAGGCTTCTCTAAGCCTTAGCTCTCCAAAAAGTGATGTAGGATTCACAATACCGGAGTCAGGATTATTGTGTAGCTATAGCATCATTTAAAAAAAAAAACAAACCTCGGGAAACTTGCATATTAAACAAAGGCTCGATAATTTGTAGCTGTTATTATTATTGAGCCATGGGTTTGCTTTAAGACACTGTTCTTTCTTTAGAGCTCTCAATTGATGTCATTTGCCTTGCTAAGCCTTATTCACTGTGCTAAGACAGAGGGGAATCTTCAGCCAAATAAGCTGGGATCCCAAAGTTGCAAGTTGTCATTCCTGAGGATTGACGAAAGCAGCCTTTTCTGTCCCTTTTCCCTCTAAGTCTTAATGACACTGGTGTGAGGCCCCCCTTCAGGTCGGGGAATTTCTATTGAACGTGAGAACATCAATTATGTTGTAACAGGTTGTCGGCTCCAGTGAAAGTCAAGGGCTGTGGGTTGGACCCACCCGAGAATGGTAATCTGTTCCGGCCCCAGAGAGGCGCTTGCACCCCGAGGGCTCCCAGCGCAGCTGCCTTCTGTGTGGTGTATCTTGCTTTCATTTGGCAGCGGGAGGCTCGAGGAAAAGGGGGAGGGGAGGCTAGCGTTCTGCCCTGCAGCTCGAAGAGAGCGAAGGTAGCTGCCAACCCAGCAGGCTCAGGTCGCTGGCGCTGAGACGTACGGGGGGTGGGGCTGCCGGTGGAGGATGCGCGCGGGAGGCCGCGGGAGAGGCGGGAGCGGAGCATCCCAGGTGGGACGGACGAGTGCCTTCCGGAAACCCTACTCGGGCCTCGGGATCCGGATTGGCTCGGGCAGGGAGGTCGGCGAGGTCAAGCCCCTTTCGGCGCCTTCTCCTGACCCGCCCCGCCGCGGTCGCGCGGCTCTAGAGACGCGGGTGCGGGGCGTGGCAGGGGCATGCTGGCCAGGCGGCGGGGCGCGAGTGGCAGCGCGCGGGGGCCGGAGCAGCGCCCGGCCCGGGACGCCCGGGGGCCGGATGGCGGAGCCCACGCGCGCCGCGGAGCCGAGGAGGTTTGCGCTCCGCTCGCCGCGCTGCGGGGAGGGCGCGGTGCCAGGCGCGAGCTCCCAGAGACCCAAAAAGAAAGCTTTTTATTTGCTGAGTTTGAAGCCCCTGAAGGAGCCCGCCCCCAACGACAGCAACAACAACGTGTCCTTTGTGATCCATTGTCAACTAGGCAAGGAGATCAAACACATTTGCAGCAACTGCAGTCGTGGGGAGGACGCCCGGGACGGTGAGTGCCGGGGCGCGTCGGGGCGGCGGCGAGCGCGGGAGGCGGCCGTGCCGGTCCTCAGTTTGGGGGCGCCGCCGTCGTCTCTGCCCGGAGAACTGCGGGGACATCCGCCCTCTAGCCAGGCGTGACGCCCGCCCGTCCGGCACTTTGCAGAGTGCTGCCCGGAGCCGAACCCGGACCGCATCCGTGCACAGACCCTTGATGGAAATGCTCCCCTACAGGCGGGGTTTGAAACAGTTAAAGCGGCAACTCTGGGATTTTTCTCTTGGGGGAAGGTGGGGCTTTAGGGGCTTCATCAGGGGCAAGATAATTAGCTTTAAGAAGATGCTTCCGCCAGTTTTCTTAGCTTTCTGGGCTTCTTAGCTGTTCTCCCGTCGTTGCGTTAGGATAGGATATAAGCTTTGCTGGGCTGCGTTACAGATGTGGGCTTCGGGTGGATTCACTTTGGAGCGGTGGTTGGGCCTCGGCCACAGCGCCTTGGAGACTAGACTTGTGGAGTTGTTGAATGATGTCCGCTCCGAGTAGAACATGGCCGTGATTTTTGGAGTGCCGCCGCTGGTCCCTCTTGCGCTGATGCCTACGGGCCAAAATGTGGGAGGTGGCGGAGGGGCGGCAGCGGCTTCCTCCAGGTGTGCCCTGCGAGCCAAAGAGCTCCCTGCGAACGATCCGGAGCGGGGCGGTGAAAGGGGGCCGGGCTGCCGGCGGCTCTGAGCAAAAGGAGACACGGAGGAGGGACAGCGTTGCGCGGACCGGGCAGAAGCCTCTGCAGATGTGGACGCGCCCGTGGGGCGGTGCATTTCCCGGGCAGTTCGAAGCAGCTCATAGAGCAGACTCCGGAGGGCCACTGAAGGTCTCGGAAAAGTTTTAGGCAGCAGGTTTTGCAGGGAAAGCATTAGCTACTGGCCAGCCTGAAGCTCATCGCCTGCCTTGACACTCACACCTGCGTGGGCAGGCAGATTTTTTTTTTTTTTTTCCTATCCACCAGGCTGCTTTGCTTGTTGCCTTTGGAAGACGCGTTATCACTTAGAATTTCTCCGGTCCCTGCTGGCCTCTGAGGTGCAGCGTAATGAAGCGACTGGTTTGGCTAATGTCTTTTCAGAATTAGAGTCCTGCTGGCGTAATACTTTTCTTTGATTAAACTGCCAGAGAGGCTGTGCAGGATGGCACTAGGCATCCGAGGGGAAAATCGTGCAGGAGGAAGGAAGGCGCACAAAACACGCTGAGGCGGCTCCTGTCAGGTTTGGGGAGGATATCTGTTTATGAGAAGCACACACTGACATGCGTTTGGCCCTTTGGTTACTGTATAAGCTGCTGATGCCTAGGGAATATAAATGGATTAATGGGGCGATCTAAAGCCAGACTTTTACCATCTAATGTAATACACCATGAGATGCAGGCTAAAATATTTATTAAATGAGTCACTCTGACGACTGAATTGCTTCCCAAATGGGCTACTTGCACAACCTTAGGGGTTTATTTAAATTAGGATCTCTGAACGTTGCTACAGTAAGGAAGGGCCTGTATCTACACTCAAGGATGTGTGTTCATGTGTGTAATTATGAACACCATGCTTCCGCTTCCAACATGCATCATCCCTACCACCTCAAACACTCCAGAATGTCTTAAGGGGCTACTTATGGATGTTCACCTATTACCTGATAGGACTAAAGCATTTAATTTCAAAGGATTCTTGCTTAGGGGAGACCTCATGTTGTGGTGCCTAATTTTTGCTGAATTCTACACTTGCTAATCCTGCCTTCCAGTGTGGGGTGTGCTTCATTAGTCACTGAAATAAAATGAGGTCAGGAGCTTAACCCTTCTACTTTTACTGCCAGAGCCCAAAGCAGCACTGCCCACTGTGAAGGGAAAGGAAGTTCAGATAAATTTCACTTTCTGCAGAGATTGACCTTGAATGATGGTTTGTCATGAGTAGATGTTCTGTGAGCTAAGCTCTCCAGAAGCTGTTTTCAATTTGAGTCATCTTGTCTGCATGCCAGGAGAGCCAGCTCTTTTAAAGGAAATGTGTAGTAAAGATTGTAGTAATGCTCATAGATTTAGTAGGGCTCCATAGAGGAGGACATTTCTTGCGGTGGGGTGTACCTGCCTTGTGTCCAGCACCATAAATATGTTAGGTTTCTCCTCAGCACCACTGAGGTCATTTAGTAGCAACCAAGGACAATACTGGTCCAGCTGGAAAGCCCTCACTTGAAATTTTACACGGGGTAAATTTTATAGAGGCATTGCTCACTGAGTCTCATTCTTAATTTCCTCATATATAAAATATATTGAAACATATTTAAAGCATATTTTAATAACTTTCAGTCTAAAGACGATCTATAACTAAAAGTATTTGGCTGATATAGACTAAATTTTAAAAGAAAGAGTATCCCTGGCTCAGTGAACATATGAAAGTTGAAATGACATTTTGGCACTTGCCATTTTACTTGAGTATTTTTTTAAGTTCCGGGTGTCCACTAACTAGTACTAAGGATGCTTTGCTGACCTTATTTTTAAGTAGAAAATTACTTGAAAAAATTGTAGAATACAGTTCACCATTAATGGCCAAAGACAGTTTGTGTTTCCTTCATCTTTGCTGTTTTGTTTCAATACCGAAGCCATTTTCAGATGAGGAAACAAGTTTATGTAGCACTTTGGTGTAAAGGCCACAAACAAGTGAAGGGTAGAAAAAACACTGAAATCCTTCTCTGTTCGTCTTTGAAACTAAGGTGCTTTCCACTGTGCCTCAAGTTGATTATTTTTTTATATGGCACCTATACTGAATGTAGAAAATTAAGTACTGTTTTGTGTGTGTGTGTGTCTGTGTTATATACATGTGCAGTCTTGATAAGCCAGGTTTATTAAGCTATAGAACTAGAAGAAACTACACAATTTCCTAGTACCTTTAATTTTATCTGCCTTACATACTTGATAGAGAGGCTAGCATTGGTAGGAATAGAGGGAGAGAAATTTTTAGCTAAATAGATTAGAAGTTATGAACATTATAAAGCTGCAAGAGGGCTTCCCCGGTGGCGCAGTGGTTAAGAATCCGCCTGCCAATGCAGGGGACACGGGTTTGAGCCCTGGTCCGGGAAGATCCCACATGCCGTGGAGCAACTAAGCCTGTGCACCACAACTACTGAGCCTGCGCTCTAGAGCCCAGGAGCCACAACTACTGAGCCCGCGTGCCACAATACTGAAGCCTGGGTGCCTAGAGCCCGTGCTCCGCAACAAGAGAAGCCACCGCAATGAGAAGCCCACGCACCGCAACGAAGAGTAGCCCCTGCTCGCCGCAACTAGAGAAAGCCTGCACGCAGCAACGAAGACCCAACGCAGCCAAACATAAATTAATTAATTTAAAAAAAAAGCTGCAAGAGACATAGCTAAAGTATCACCTAACTTATATTGGAAGTCAATAGGAGAATATGATTTAATTTACAAATAGTTAAAAATCAACTCTAGGGAGAAATCTATTCTAGAAAACAAGGTATTTCTCTATATAATTTCATATATATTTTCTATTCTTATTTGAATTCCTTTTGAGTCTATTAGTAGTGAGGAATTATTGTAGGAATTACAATGTCATTAATAATTGTGTATTAAAATGTAATTTCAAGTAATTTTTAATAGAAATGAAACATTTTAAAAACAGTTTTTAGAAATATTTTGAAGCCGCTGTCTTATAGTGGCCTGTTTAAAAAGTAATCAGATGATAGATTTAGAAACAAGACATATATCTATATTTTTAACATCTTTATTGGAGTATAATTGCTTTACGATGTGTTAGTTTCTGCTGTATATCAAAGTGAATCAGCTATATGCATACATATATCCCCATATCCCCTCCCTCTTGCGCCTCCCTCCCACCCTCCCTATCCCACCCCTCTATGTGGTCACAAAGCACTGAGCTGATCTCCCTGTGCTATGCAGCTGCTTCCCACTAGCTAGCTGTTTTACATTTGGTAGTATATATATGTCCATGCCACTCTCTCACTTCGTCCCAGCTTCCCCTTCCCCCTCCCCGCATCCTCAAGTCCATTCTCTACGTCTGCGTCTTTATTCCTGTCCTGCCCCTAGGTTCTTCATGACCATTTTTTTTTTTTTTAGATTCCATATATATGTGTTAGCATACGGTATTTGTTTTTCTCTTTCTGACTTCACTCTGTATGACCCACTCTAGGTCCATCCACCTCACTACAAATAACTCAATTGAGTTTCTTTTTAGGGCTGAATAATAGTCCATTGTATATATGTGTCACATCTTCTTTATCCATTCATCTGTCGATGGACACTTAGGTTTCTTCCATGTCCTGGCTATTGTAAATAGTGCTGCAATGAACATTGTGATACATGTCTCTTTTTGAATTATGGTTTTCTCAGGGTATATGCCCAGCAGTGGGATTGCTGGGTCGTATGGTATTTCTATTTTTAGTTTTTTAAGGAACCTCCATACCGTTCTCCATAGTGGCTGTATCAATTTACATTCCCACCAACAGTGCAAGAGGGTTCCCTTTTCTCCACACCCTCTCCAGCATTTATTGTTTGTATATTTTTTGATGATGACCATTCTGACTGGTGTGAGATGATACCTCATTGTGGTTTTGATTTGCATTTCTCTGATGATTAGTGATGTTGAGCATCCTTTCACGTGTTTGTTGGCAATCTATATCTTCTTTGGAGAAATGTCTATTTAGGTCTTCTACCCATTTTTGGATTGGGTTGTTTGTTTTTTTGATATTGAGTTGCATGAGCTGCTTGTATATTTTGGAGATTAATCCTTTGTCAGTTGCTTCGTTTGCAAATATTTTCTCCCATTCTGAGGTCTGTCTTTTCGGTCTGTCTCTTCATCTTGATTATAGTTTCCTTTGCTGTGCAAAAGCTTTTAAGTTTGATTAGGTCCCACTTGTTTATTTTTGTTTTTATTTACATTTCTCTAGGAGGTGGGTCAAAAAAGATCTTGCTGTGATTTATGTCATAGAGTGTTCTGCCTATGTTTTCCTCTGAGTTTTATAGTGTCTGGCCTTACATTTAGGTCTTTATTCCATTTTGAGTTTATTCTTGTGTATGGTGTTGAAACAAGACATACTGATTGTAGCTGCTACTCAGTGCCTTTTACATGTGATTAATCAATATTTCAAGGTTGTTTTCATTTCACTAAATATGATTTCTATTCTTCAAATATTCATAGACAAGTTCACTAATCCATTGACTCACTAGAGGCATTTCCAAATTTTGTTTTCGGAGTTCGAAATATTTCACACGTTATTCTAGTGGATTCCAATGTGAACTTTTAGAACAAAAACAATTTGCCTTAATACTTCTCTGTTACTCTGTAGGGTTCATTCCACAAGACAGCTTTTTAGAGAAGAATGCCTTATGAGTTTCTGTGGGTCAAATCCTTCTTTTTGCAGATGAGAAAACTGAGGTGCCTAAAGATTAGGTGAGCAGTCCTCCAAAATTCAGCCACCATTTGGCGTCAGGGCTACTAACAGAACTGTTCATGAAGAAGTTTCTAGTGGTAGTCCAGAGGTGGCTCCTGGAACCTCACTGCCTGTTTTCAAATAATGGCTCCTCCACTTGCTAGCTGGGTGGCTTTAGGATACCACGATATTATCTACTGCATGGCGTTGTGAGGATTAAATGAGACAATTAGCACGAAGCACTTAGCATGGTGCCTGGCAAGAGAAAGTGCTGGAGAAATATTAGCTGTGATTACTGTCATCTGTATTGTTACTGCCAAGTTCAATCTTGTCCTGGATTTTTCCTCCTGCTATTGTGCGCCCTTTGGTATCTTCTGTAATTAAACATCCCTGGATTGGGTCCAA
Organism: Eubalaena glacialis; assembly: GCF_028564815.1. Taxonomy (NCBI): domain Eukaryota; kingdom Metazoa; phylum Chordata; class Mammalia; order Artiodactyla; family Balaenidae; genus Eubalaena; species Eubalaena glacialis. The sequence goes on from NC_083722.1 coordinate 9,938,846, forward strand.
GATGAACGCACCAATTCTACTCTGTATTTAACAGTGAAAACATGTATTTCTAATAAAAGCAAATAAAAGTGAGATTGGGGAAGAGCCCCTTCAACATTGTGCATGTCAAAAGTATTTTGTTGTGCTGGTTTTAGAATTTTAACAATCATGACCAGTTCATTCTAGATAAAAGGGCTCACGTATATGTCTAAATTTACAATGACTAAGCACTTTTTGGTCAGTCGGGTATTCCAGAAAATAGGCAAGGTGAGATCCAGTTGTTTCTCCGGAAGAGGAAAAGTGAACAGCTGGATGAAGTATTGTTACTGTTGTACTGTATTGTTCTCCAGAACAATAATTACTGGAGAATTCTATCGACATGGGCCCAATGGACACTGGGAGTAAAAGGGACAGCTAGGGAAGACGTGACCTGAAGCAAGGGGTAGAGGCGGGAAACGGCTTCCATGAAGTCAGGAGAGCTTAGGAAAGGCTCTAACTTGGGCAGGGTGTAAAGGTTGTTTGGAACCCTGAAACGAAAAGCATGTGCTCGGACAGTAGTGAAGAGAGTGAAGAAGGGCTTAGTGGGGTGTTAGGAAGAGGTGTAAAGAGGGGGGGAATTCTAATGAAGGTGGGCTCTTAAAATTCTGCTAAAGTATCCACGTACAATCGTCCCTCAGTATCTGTGGGGGATTGGTTTCAGGCACCCTCTGCAGGTACCAAAATCCAGGGATGCTCACGTCCCTTATATCAAATGGCCAGTGCAATGAATACAGTCCGCCCTCCGCATCCGTGGGTTTTGCATCTGCGGATACAGAGGGCAGACTGTACTCACACAACTGACCTATTGATTGATTCTCTTACGTTTGCTTATAAAATTAGCAGGTTGTGTGTGCAGGGCCCCCTCAGATACCAAGAGGTACAATAACCTGTTGTTGCCTTTGAAGAATCGACCTTAGAGCAGCAGGAAAGTAAACTGCTAAATTATTGGAGGAAGCCATTAACTGTGTGAGTAAGGCAGGAGGGCTTCCCAGAGGAGGTGATATTTGTACTAGGGCCTAATGGAGGAGTTTTCTCAGATAAATAAGGAAGGGCATTTTGGTAAGAAAAAAAAAAAAAGCAAATGTTTTAAATAGCAAAAGAGCATAGCCTGCCCAGAAAAGGGGAGACGTTCAGCAGGTAGAATTGGTGGAATGTAGGGAAAAATGACATGAGGTAGTCTAGAAACATATGTTGGGGCAATTATTCATTTTTTTTCTGATGATATATTTCTGCAGCATTTTTATGTGCCAGATTAAGCATTGGGAATATAAAAATCGGTAAGATAGTGTGGTCTTTGTGCTCAAAGACCTTAAATGTAGCACAGGGACATAGGTAGACCGATACATGCACAGAAGTTTTAAAAGTGTTTGAGAGAGGTAGGTGTGTGTTTTTTTTTTTTAAATAAATAAATAAATTTATTTATTTATTTATTTATGGCTGCATTGGGTCTCATTGCTGCGCACGGGCTTTCTCTAGTTGCGGCAAGCGGGGGCTACTCTTCGTTGCGGTGCGCGGGCTTCTCATTGCGGTGGCTTCTCTTGTTGCAAAGCATGGGCTCTAGGCGTGTGGGCTTCAGTAGTTGTGGCACACAGGCTCAGTAGTTGTGGCACGTGGGCTCTAGAGTGCAGGCTCGGTAGTTGTGGCGCACGGGCTTAGTTGCTCCACGGCATGTGGGATCTTCCCGGACCAGGGTTTGAACCTGTGTCCCCTGCACTGGCAGGTGGATTCTTAACCACTGCACCACCAGGGAAGCCCGAGGCAGGTGTTTTGGAGGCAGAAAGTAGAGAGTGTCAGGCCCGACTTGGGCAAGAGGGAAATCAGGAAAATCCTGGTACAGTTTATGAAAGAGTTCATATCTCATTCAGTGAGCACTGTAAAAATATTAATAAACAGAAGTCTCAATTAAGTAGAGTTGGGAGACCAGACAGGGGAGCTCTCATGCCCTGGGAGGATAGCAGAGCCCAACAGGAAAAAGAAAGTCTCCTCTTCTTGCCTGACAAGGATTCAGCCAATGAAGAGCCAGGGACTCTGTTTACTAAGCCCTCCCAACTTCCTTTTCCCTTCTATGAAAGCATCCTCCTTTCCTTGCTGTTTGGGGACCTTCACAGGTTGTAGACTCCCAGTTGCATTTCTCTGCTGATCCTGAATAAATCCTTCTTTTTGCTGGAGAAGTGACTGGCAGTCCGTTTGTTTTAGGTCAGCGACACCGAAGGTAGCACAGGGATTTTTAAGCAGAGGTAGCATGATTAAACTACCTTAAAAAAAACAACAAAACTTATGAAAAATTGTACACATATACAGAAATGTACAGGCGAGGATAATGATCTCTACAGATTCATCAGCCACCTTCCCCCACTCCTATATTATATTGGAGCAAATTTGAGTAGGTTTTTGTGATGGTGTTGCTGGCAGAACTTAAGCAGGGACCAGACGAGAAAGGGCCTGGGTCCGACACTCATAGCCAAGAAGGGTCATTTCAGGACCTTAAGCAGTAAGTGTCAAAAGACCAAGATTCTGCTATCCTATTACAGACTCATAAAAAGGCCCAGTAACACTTTCAGGCACCAGCAATTCAAAGTCAGTTTGCCTTATTTTCAGCATAACTTTGAACTCATATGTAATTTTGCAAATAATTTCCCCTTCTGCTCTAATATCTTTCTGACTTATAGACATCTATAAATATTCACTCAGTTTAGGAGAAGAAATGTTTAAAATATTTGTAAAATCTATAGCTTAAAATATACCTATATGTCTAAAGGAGATTAAAAAAGACCAATAGATAAAATATACGCATACAACTGTATTGAGAGGGGAAGGATCAAAACTTGTTTGCTAGCCCCAAATATTCATTTCTGTAGTTTGCTAGTTAATCCAAATGGTAAGAACTTTTCGGACGTGAATAGGTGTTTATAGAGTTTGAAGACATGGCTGAAAGGAGGGGGCATGATGATTTGATTTTTGTGTAGGTTGTAAAATGGGGGTCCAGTTTAATTTCTTTTGCATGTAGCTGTTCAGTTTTCCATTTATGAAGAGTGTCCTTTCCTCCTTGTATACTCTTGGCTGTACTATGATACATTCTGCTTATCCGCTAATCAGTTGATGGTGATTTGTGTTGTTTCCATTTTTTGGCTATTATGAATAATTCTTCTTTGAGCGTTTATGTACAAGTTTTAGTGTAGATGTATGTTTGCATTTCTTTTGGGTATATACCTAGGGGTAGAATCGCTGGATCATCCGGTAACACCATGTTTAGCCATTTGAGGAACTGCCAGGTTCTTTTTCAAAGTGGCTTCACCATTGCACATTCCCAACAGCAATGAAGGTAAAGTCCCATTTCTCTACGTCTTTCCAATGATTTTCATTATCTGTGTTTTGGATTTTTGTCGCCCTGGAGGATTATTAAGAGAGAGGGTGAGAAGGTTCTGAGTTGATGGTCAAGAAGAGAGTTGATTCAGTCTGTTTAAGAAAACCGATAAGTTTAGAAAACGTAGACACATAACTCTATTTATGTTACACTTTATAATTTGCACATATTATTTCCTTGTAATCATCAGAACAACCTTTTAAGGTTGGAAATACTATTGTGACCGTTTTAGGGAGGAGGGAACAGAGGATCAGTGGTCATGGGTTCCTCCGTGTCACCTGCTGTTGCTGCTGTACCTGGGCCATCCCTCTGGTTCCATCTCTGCAGCCATGGTTGGCTGCTTCTGAGATGTGAACCTCTAAGAAGAGACTACTTGTTTTGGCCAATGAGGTTTAACTTCTTAAAGTGATTAATTAAACATGAAAGTGATTCTTTCAGGAAAATTCAGGTGAAAAGGAACACCAAAAGCAAACTGTCAGTTCATTAAAAAGCGCAAGAGGAAATTATATGGTGGAGAGTGCGTTTGGTTAGAATTGGGAAACCTCAGGGGCCGCTGATACCCTCTACCTGCTCTCAAGTCACCTCTGTCCTGAGTTTCTTCCACCTGTGAGATCATTATTTCTCTTCCCTGAAGACGTTGCGATGCCTAAAACCCATCTAGATCAGGGGTTGGTAAGCAGGGGTCCCTGAGCCCTCCCTCTGTTTTTGTAGTGGAGAATGTTTTTTTTTTTTTTTACAATTACAAACGGCTGACAGAAATCGAAAGAAGAAGAATATTTCATGACACAAGACACTCATACGAAATTCAGATGTCAGTGTCCATAAATAAACTTTTGTTGGAGCACAGCCATGCGTAATCGTTTGCGTACAGTCTATGGTGGCTTTTGCACCACAGCTGCAGAGTTGAGGAACTGCAGCAAAGACCCGCACACCCTCAAATATTTAGTTCCTGGCTTTTATCAGAAAAATTTTGCTGACCCCTGATACATCACAGTTCCTATAATTAGGAGATACCCATACTGACCATTTTAACACCACATCTAATCTTAGGATTGAAAGGGACTCAATCACATGTCAGTGTCATTCACCAGAACTGCAGTTTTAGTCCTTTTCAAAGGCTAAATGATGTCCTAGTGTACGCAGAGGGACAGATTTAAAATGCAAATCAAGCTAAAAAGAAACAACTCCTCCGAATTGGGTTTGTGGAGTATCTTTCCTTTCCCCACTCCTACTCTGACCTTTATGTGGGTTTCAGGCTGGCCCATGTGACAAAAGAGGATGGATTTCTAATCCCCACCTAAGAGCTAACCATCCTGACTCTGCTTTTGTTTCGGTGTGAACTTTAGAACAATCGCCTCTGCTATTTTGCCAGATGGAGATTTGCCTCCATAGTAATTATTTTGCAACCCACAAAAGTAATTATAAAATCAAATAATTAGCTTCTAAACAAGCTGTAACCCCAGCAGTGACTCTTGGGAGGGGAGCAAAGTTCCTATTCTTTAATTTTCATTTTTAGGACTGTCAGCTTCTGCTTCCCTTGCCCCCTTACCTCAGTTCTTGAGTTATTTCAAGTTCAGTAGCAGCCTTCAATGAAGCATTAGCTGCTTTTGAGGCAACCGTCTTAAACAGTAGTACTGCTCCAAGGTTATGAGCGGAAAGACAGAGAAGCAAGCAAGAAAAAGGAAAAGCAAAGCCTGATTTAATTCTTCCAGTAATAGGAAATCAACTTTAAAAAAGGAACAACAGCCTACCAGACTCCATGCCTGGCTGGTGGGAATTACTGGGAGCTGCATTGTAGTGAGGCCTCCAGATTCTGAAGGTGTTCTCAGGAAGAGTTGGCACTACGATTTCCTGGCACAAAGTGAGGAATGCAATCTGCCACACAGTTAGCGACCATCCATCACTGACAGACTGGGCACATACCAGAATCTGCCTATTTCTTGAGAGACTTAGAGTCTGTTTATGGGCAAATGTTTGTCTAACACGTGCAGCAGATACTGTAGATAATGTTTATATGTTTGGAAACTTACTTGTCTGATGAACTGGGCTACTCCACGTGATGGAAGTGTATCCAGAAGCAGATCTTGGCTACGGGCACCATGATGGATTTGGTACATATTCAAGAAACGCCCCTTCCAAGGACTTCCCTGGTGGCACAGTGGTTAAAAATCTGCCTGCCAGTGCAGGGGACACGAGTTCGAGCCCTGGTCCGCGAAGATCCCACATGCCGCGGAGCAACTAAGCCCACGTGCCATAATCACCGCAACGAGAAGCCGCCGCTCGCCACAACTAGAAGAAGCCTGTGCGCAGTAACGAAGACCCACCGCAGCCCAAAATAAACAAAATTAAAAAAAAAAAAAAGAATCGCCCCTCCAAATCTCAGTAACTCACTGATTGATGGGTCCCTTCCCCAGCTCACTAAAAAAGCCAAACAAGCCACTGACAGGAGCTTATCATCCCCCAAGTGAACATGCAGTGAACCTTTTTGCTTGCCCAAAGCCCTAATGTTTTCATAGCCAGAATGAATAGTATGCTGCAGTTTCCAACTAGCCGTGATATGAATTTTTCATGCACTATTAAGCAGGCTGTGGTCAGAATGCCACCACCCAAAGTAAAACTGAAGACAAAGGAACAGATTTTAATATTTGCAGCTGAAAGAGCCCTTTGCAGTGGAAGTAGAAATGATGCGCTATTGGACCCCTCCCATCCTTGCCCCGGTCTTTGAGGTGGCATCAGGAACTTAAATGCAGATTTCTTGTGGTAAGACAATGGAAGTAGCTTGGAATCCTGGTGAGTGTAGTAGTCATTGGGCTGTGTGCCTAGGTTAATTTTTCAAGTTTTTCTAGAAGGCAGAAGCGGGAATACATAGAAAAAGGATGATCTATGTTCAAGAAATAAAAGTAAAGACAAGAGACATAACCAAAGACAAGAGTTACTCTTTGGAAGAGGAAACTTACGAGTGTCTTAGAAGACCCCCATATATAAACCAGATAAAAGGGGGATTGCTGGTTTAGGCGGGGGGAGGGCCTGCCCTCACAGAGTGCCATAGAGTCCTAGAGCTTTCCAGAACCACAGTTTTAAAGTTGTTCTTTGCTCTGCTCCATTTAGATGAGATACAATGTAGAATGATTAATTGCATTTCTACAATATAAACATCAGCTCATAACTGGGGACATTATATCCCAAATTTTTATCCTGTGAAGATGATGAACATCTAATAGAGCAGCTTGTGACATAAATAAGGTATAACCAAATAAGGTGTAGGTTTTTCATGTGTATGTATATGGTACACCCTAGAATAGAGTTAATTTGGGGGAAAGTGTATATATTGGCTGAAGATTTGCATTACATCACGTATAAACGGGTAGTAATATAACATCTTTAGCTTCAAATTATTTCGCGAGGAATGTTTAATCTCGTGCCAACATGAATAATCACCTCTTTAAAAAAGGCAACTGCTCAAAATAAAATTGGATCAGGTGTACAGTCCTCTTTGCTTCCTCCTTAACATTGTTGATGGAACATTGTTGAAATTCACCATTGGATTTAAAAGCAAGTGTTGAGGACCAAACAGGAATGACACTTAGCATTTAAACCATAAGTAGATGGGTCAGTGTGTGTTACTAGCTCAAAGTACATAACTCGCCATGAATGAAATAACACAAATTTACTTTGAAAATATCATAGCCTAAATTACAGTAAGATTTAACTGGGAGGATTTCCACCATGCTTTTAGAAAGCAAACATGGCTTATTTTTATTGCAAAATCCTAAGAGTGCAATTCCTGGCAGTGTTTACCAGAGAGAAGGAATTAGCAGCCTCCAGGGGAGGGTTGGGAAAACAAAGCACCCTCTGGGAATCCGGCTCCTAAGTCTTGGTGCCAGTAACCTTGGTACAAACTGGCCTCAGACAAATTTCAGTCTTGGCCTTTGTTTTCCTTCTTGCGAAAAAGGGTGAAGGAGAGGAGGATCGTGCTTGTTTTTCCAGAGGGTGTTGAGAATATTCAGGAGGCTTCTGGAAATTTTTCAAAAATAGAAAACACAGGGGGTTTTGTGCTTTTAAATCCGTGGTGCTAGCTTCCACATTCTAAAGGGATGAAGGAACTGGGTTTCTCTTTTCTCCTTGTATTCTCCTCTCTGTTCGTGGTGATGGTTGGTGGAAGGATGGAGGACCGAAAAGGCTTCGTGGCTTGTAGGACTGGGAAAACAATAGTCACTTTCTCTCAAGGTGAAAGAGCAGAGGGGTCCCCTGAGCTAGATGAACAGATGACTTTGCCATCTGCTTCTGGCTGCGTGTGGCCTCCCCCCATACCCAGCCGAGCCCTTTTCAGACTTTGCAGGTCACAGAGCTGTGAGATCTGAAGAGCAGTCTCCTGAAGGCTATTCCAGAGACCCAAGTACCTTGCCCATGGCCGGTCCCCCTGCCCAAAAGACAAAGGCTGCCCAGTCAAGCCAGAGGGGGTGGGCTGAGGCCCCTAAGGAATACAGATCCTCTTCAGAATTCAGTCCTCTGCCATCCGACTAAATCCATAGATATCACAGCATTTTTTTAAGTGTACAAATATGTCCGTGACTTAGGCATAAAAGATGTTAGAGTGGGCTAGTCAGGAAGTGGGTGGGAAAATCGGGGTACTTTGTACCTTCACCTTTGCTTTTAATTTACTCCTTTTGCTTCCTTATGGACATGCAGGGTCCTATTTCAATGGGTTCCCCCGACACACAAAAGTTTAAATTAGCCGTATTGCTTGTGGGAAAATAATAATTTTCTGCCTGGCATCTACATATATTGAGGTCTGTACTCTTAGAACCAGTCCAAGGTAGCAAGGCAAAAAAGACAAGTTGTCCCATGCCGTTTGGAAATGTGGCCTGCCCAAATTCCAGGGTCTGTGCCATTCCAACAGAGATCCGCGGAAGCACTGATCGTCCTGCCAAAGACCTCTTACGGTAAAGGAGGCTGTGTCACGCTTCTCTGCTATTGAGCTTCCCAAAGCATCTCTGATTACAGTGTGAGAAATTTTAAAACTCAAGTTCTGAAGTTCAGTATTGGGAATTGTTGTCAACTTTAATGAGGTGTTTTCCAAAATGTGTTCCATAGAACACGTGCTCCATGGGATGGTAATAGATGGTATGTGAAAAATTTCAAGATCAAACTAACTTGGAAAACTGAGCTAGTAAACAAAGTTAAGTAGATTGTTTTAATTTCTGAGCCCTTGGTGTGCCCATGTGCCTAGTGAAACGTCAAGAACAGAGTGTTTATACCTCTTTACCCAAATTTATTTTTTATCATGCACAGTGGTTTTTTTTTCGAGGGGTGGGGAGAATCACAGGTGCTGAACGCCCTAGAAAAAAATTAATGTGTGGCTTCAGAATCCTCCCATAGAAAATACTACATTGATTGACTCTTCCCCACTTGTGAAAGGTACAGAATCACACAGAACAGTGAGGTTTGTTCATGAATTCTTCTTTCTGACCAGAAGCTATTGGCATTAAACTTCATAGTAATTGGGAAGAAATACTTTCACTTTTGCTGAACATGTTTAGTGATTTTTGGTTAAAAGAGTTATGAATGCAAGTTATTATACCTTTGTTTCAGTCAATCCAGGAATTAGGTACTTTCTCTATTTCCCTAGTTAGGCTATGTGATAGAACCATATGGCAGGTCTGGGGTTTCTGGAGACCTGTAATCTCAATGTGGAATATTTTAGGTCGGTGTTTCTTAGTCTCATGACTATTGACATTTTGGACTAGATAATTCTTTGTTGGGGGCGGGAAGTGGTATTCTGTGCATTGTAGAATATTTAGCAGCATCCCCGGCCTCTATCCACTAAGTGCCAGTAGCACCTACTATCTTAAAATGTACCTGGGATTTGTTCTAATCAGGTATGGTAAGGGGACAGACAGGGAGATAACTGCCTTTGAAAGAAGAGTTTATTACAACTCCTAAGGGGAAGGGGCACACCACCCATGTAGCACCCCCTGGGGAAGTACCAGGGTTGGTCAGGAGGCAGAAGGACTTAGGAGAGAACATAGCCCAGAGTTTTATTGTGTTTTTCGCAGAGAAGGAATGGGTGAATCAAGCTCGGCAAGTTTGAGCAAGTTTAGGATTGGTTAGTTTGAATAATTTTGACTGGCTCAGGGCTGAAAGGTGGTCTCTAGTTGTTCAGTACCTGGCCCTGGGGTGATTGAGGGCAGAGGAAATACTCACTTGCTGTGTGAGAGTTAGATCCAGGAGATGGTTGGGGGGATAAGCTTTGGATTGCTTGGTTTGCATAGGAAAGGTGCCCTGGCAGGCAAGTTGTTTACTATCTCTAGGAATTAGCTAGTTCTGGGAGGGGCAGCCTCTCCAGGCTCCAGGATGTCAGAGCCTCATCAAATACAGAAAATATTTTAAAACATGCTTCATACACCCAACCAAAAATGTCTCCAGACGGTGCCAAATGTCCCCTGGGGGCAAAGTTGCTCCGGGGTTAAGAATCACTGATTAAGGGCCAGAGTGGGCAGTGCCAACCATGAGTGGGTTCACCAAAGCAAGAGATCAGTGTGGACTAAATCCCAGGAGGGGGGTTTGTGTGAAGGGGCTGATGTGGATTGGCAGAAGTCAGGAAGGAAGAAATCCTAAGTGGAAGGGTTCACAAGACCAGGACCAAGGAGGGGAAGGAAGCGTAAGTGTATCATTGTTAGATAATAACAACAATAACGTCTTAGTCACTTGCTCAATGCCAAGCCCTGTGCCAGTGATGGGAAATACGGGCTTAATCTTCCCAAGAGCCCCATGAGAAATAGGTACTATTTATTTCAGCTTGGCAGAAAAGAAAACTGAGCCTCCGTGGGATTAAGCAACACGCTGGTCTCACCGGTAATAAGTGCTGCGGTTAGGATTTGAAATCAGGTCTCTTTTTAATACAAGGTAAAGTGAAAAGATATTAAATTATAGGCAGAAGTGCCTGGACTTAAACGGATGTGCTACGCGAAGTGATGGTAGACTCTTCAGCAGAGGAGTGATAACGTGCAAAGAGTATTTTGGTTCAGCTCGTGGCGTCAGCTCTGCAGCAGGCACAAGGAACTGGCTGCAGGTGGACTGGGGCAGGGTGGGGCCGCGCAGGATCAAGCAGTAGAGCTGCGAGGATCGGCGCTTAGCCGAGGGTAGCGGCAATAGGACTGGAGCAGAAAGGGGTGTCAGAGATGTTTCTTGGCAATAGGAAATAAAGGCTGAAGAGATGAAGAAGAGAAGGTTACTCCATAGCGTCTAGACAAAAGCCTAGAAGAACGGTGGTCCCCTCCCATCCCCTTCTCCCCAGTGGGAAGGGCACAGGTGTAATAGAAAGGCAGGCTGGGGTCTCAGGAACAGGGTAGAATATGGGCTAACTTAAAGATTTTGGTTTTAGTTCATTTCTATGCCTCATTTTTACTTTTCATAGTAGTGTAAACTTGTTATACTTTCTATGAGTTAGGCGCTGCTCTTTGTACGTTCCATATGTGAACGCACTTATTCCTCACGATGACCTCTGAATGCAGTCTCCATTTGGCAGATGAGGAAACCAAGGCTCAGAAGGGTTTAATAGCTTGCCCCAAATCTGGCTCCAGAGTCATGCCCTTTAAGTTCTCAGCTTTGCAGCTTCTGGAGCACGTTATGAATGCCCAGCCGCTAGGCATTTTGGCAATGTTATCTCCTGTCATCACTGGGTACACTTACGTACTTCTTGGTTTTCCCAACTACAAAATGAAGGGGCTGAGCTTGTAAATCCCTTTTAGCTCTGTCGTTCCATGTCTGAATAATAGTTCTACTTATTGAACAAGTCAGACCGAATTCTGTTACTTATTATAATGGAGACCTTTTTCTTAAAAAGAAATGTCTTCCTTTTCAAATGTCTTCCTTTTGAGGCCTTGGTTGGTGCAGGAAGAGATACCCCTTCCCTGGAATGCCAGGCCTCTGAGCATAGCTCATGGAAAGCCACTCTGCTTTCTGTACACCTGTTTCTCGTCCTCACCTGTGAGCTCCTTGAGGGCAAGACGGTGTTTTATTCATTTTTGTATTCCTGGCTCATAACGTGTTCCCAGTAGAAGATCAATAATTTTGTGTTTTGTTTTTACTTTTTAATGATTTCAGACCAAGGAAATCAGATTTCATACGTTGCACTTGGTATGACATTACCATGATTCAAGTAAACTGTTTCCTGAAGAAAAGAATAGTATTAGCCCTCAGGATGGCTACAAAAATAGATGACACAGGAGGTCACATTGAAAGGAAAGGAAGCTTCTTACCTAGGAAGTAGAAAGCAAAGGGCTTCAATGCCTAATAGTATGAGCACAAGTGTCGAGTTGATGTTACTTACTATTGAAGAGTTTAGACAGTGTCAGCAAACTTTTTCTGGAAAGGGCCAGGCAGTAAACATTTTAGGCTTTCACCGTTAAGATCTCTGTGGCAACTCCTCAGCTCTGCTGTTGTAGCCCAAAAGCAGCCACAGGCAATAAAGAAATGAAAGAGTGTGACTATGTTCCAATAACATTTTATTTACAAAGACAGGCAGCAAGCTGAATTTAAACCCGGGGTTATAATTTGCCACCCTCTGGTGTAGACTCTCAAGTGTGAGAGAGGGTGCAGATCCCAGCTGTGCCACTTGCTAACTGAGTGGTTTTAATTCAGAGTACGCCTCAGTTTCTGCATCTGTAAAATGGTGACTTTTCTTTTTTTTAATAAATTTATTTATTTATTTATTTTGGCTGCATTGGGTCTTCGTTGCTGCGCGCAGGCTTTCTCTGGTTGCGGCGAGTGGAGGCTACTCTTGTTTGCGGTACGCAGGCTTCTCATTGTGGTGGCTTCTCTTATTGCAGAGCACGGGCTCTAGGTGTGCGGGCTCAGTAGTTGCGGCGCACGAGCTTAGTTGCTCTGCAGCATGTGGGATCTTCCCGGACCAGGGCTCGAACCTGTGTCGCCTGCATTGGCAGGCGGATTCTTAACCACTGCGCCACCAGGGAAGTCCCTGTAAAATGGTGACTGTTAACAGCATCCACACTTAGGGCTGGGATCAAATGAGATAATATAAATAAAGCACTTGGCACTGACCCTAGAATACAGTAAGCGCTCAGTAGGTCGTGGCCATTACTGTAATTATCATAAGTATTCTTTATATCCTCTTGACTTTTTCCTTCTTGCTTTGCATTGTAGTAAATGAATTCACATTGAACTCATGCTTGTGAGTGCTATGGTCAGATGTTTTATTTGCAGCCCTCTTTTTCTATCTGCAGATTTTTGAGTTTAAAGAATAATAAGGAAAATGATATCTGTAGTTCCTACCTATGAGGATTGTTGTAAGTATAAAATTCACGTGTAGTAATGCACACAGTGCCTGGGACATGGCACTCGATATGTCGTAGCTAATAGGAAGAGGAAGAAAAGAAGTTGAAAATGTAAGATTTTAAAATGAAGACTGTAAATAAATTCATTAATTAGAAATCTGGAATTTCAATTAAATAGGAATTCTGATGGGGAAGATTTGAGCATTCATTGTGCATAAATGACTTCGTTTTACATTTGGAATCAATTAATTGCTTGGCTCTGTTAATCAGTGATTTCCTAAAGTGGAATCCAGTGCTCATAAACTGGGAACTTTAAAACGAGTCGAGCTATTTGCTTTTCAAAATGATTTGTTTATATGATAGCAAAAACAAGATAAATCGCACAAGCAAAACAGCTGTCTGTTGGTCGTGAAGCACAGTTTGTGTTACATATTGGGAGCACTCACTATCAACAGTCACGTATGTGCTGAGCCAGTGATGCAACAGTAATATATGCAAGAGGTGAAAGCAGAGCTTGTTGATCGGGGCCTGGCTTCTTCTGAGTCATGTGTTGTAAGTTATAGGGAGCAGGATTTCTCAACCTTGGCACTATTGATATTTTGGGCCACGTAATTCTTTATTATGGGAGGTTGTCCTGTGCATTGTGGGATGTTTAGCAACATCCTGGCCTCTACTCTTAACTGGCAACTACATTTATAAGGAGAAAAATCTGTGGAGAACAGCAGCTGATTAACCAAATGAGCTAAGATTTCTGCACAGTCGTATAAATACAGCATTGGTGCATATTTGTGTCATCAAAAGGGCCTGTGGCTTCGTTATTCAATGTCCCCCTCCATCCACCAGATTCCCCCCAAATTAGGAATAACTCAAAATCATCTTCAAACTCTTAAACATTAGATTTTTAATGTCAGCAAAATATTTACTGTTGCTTTTTGGCAGGGAACTGATAATAGAGGATATTTTTCCTTTTTTGTAGCCAGGGAACTGATCATAGAGGATATTTTTCCTTTTTTGTAGCCCCAAATAAATTGTAGACATGTAACTGTTTGAACTTATTTTTCACTTTCAGGATACACTTGACCTATTATAGTTACTGTTAACATGATAGCACTATGTTATGATATCAGGCTAGCATAATAGCACAAAAGTATTATTGCCAGAGTTTTATGGACAAGTTGTCTTGTATGGGTACATTCTGTTAAAATGTACCATTATATCATTGATTCTTTCTATAAACAGCCATACATAGCATTTGTTGACAATTAGACAAAAAAATTTTAGGACCAACATATAATGTTGTTTATTTCCAGCTGTGTTTATCCTCATTGGTCAAGCTCAGAACCAGACAGGAAAATCCTGTATATGGTATTGATTCAATCTGTCAGAATTTTTGAAGCTTAATTCATGCAAATCTGACTACTGTCATTCTGCTTCAACTTTTACCATTTGAACTGTTCTAGAAAAGAACTTTGTTGGTGCTATAAAGATAGAGCTCGCTTGCCTACTTCCTGTCTCCTTAGCTCTCTAAGTGCTAGTTTATGTTTTTTAATAAAATGGTCTATACTGAATATGATAGAGCAAAACTGTCTCAAGAAATATTTCTGCTAAAATTTCTGTACAGCCTACCTTCAAGAAAATCTGAAAATTGTTTTCTCCATGTCTTATCTAAGCCATTAGATGATTGTGTGTGTGTGTCTCAACAATATTGTGAGTACTTCTGCAGAGCTGAGCCTCATCTTTTTCTAATTCACAAAGCTGCACAGAGTACAGATGCTCAATAAATGTTGAACTGAATTCATAAAAGGCGGTTTGATAGGGAAACCAATTTTTGTTAAAGTACTTAATATAGAAATTTTTTCCCTCCAAACCACTTCCCCTCATATTTTATCTTAGAAGTTCAGTTATTGCTGTCTTGGTGAGCTGAGAAAGAGCTAAAAATAAACAGCTGGTTTTTTTCCCCCAGTGGGTATGTAGCTGAGTTCTCCAGATAATATTTTTTTTAAATCCTGTTATTGGCTTTGAGGTTGTGGTTATGAGCATCTGAGTGTTACAGAGAGGACTTCTTTGTGAGACTTAAATTTCCTGTGTCTTCTCCATTCGCAAATAAGGATTCTTTTAACCCGGTTTGTCCTCCTGAGTTGAGTCTTCTCGAATCCATTCAATTCTGTTACTGCATCTTAATTTTTAAGTAAGCGTAAAAGGAAACAGTTATATTTGCATTTGAGCCAGTACGAATGGCAAAAATTTACTTTTCTGGGGAGCAAAGAGCCAGGAAATAGATGAAGAAATTACCTTCAATGTTCCTTGAAGGATAGTTCAACAAATATCAAATACTGTTAGAAAACCTATGAAAATATTGACTTTATGGTGTCGTATTTCTTTCTCCTTAGTGGATCTACCCCAGATCTCAGGCAATTTCTATTTACATACGTGCCCCTGAAGCCTTCATAGGATGCGTGGAGTGTTTGCTTTGTGCACCGCATGATAACGGTGTGAATATATTTGAATTACTCTTTGCTTTTGTAGTCAACTTAGCTCTAAGATTAAAATCCAAATTATTTTCCCCAAGACAAAAATTAATTTTAACTATGTCTTATTAACCTAGTGGGTTAATAAGCTAGTGGGGTTTTTTTGTTGTTTATTAATCTAGAAAGACTATATTTCCTTTTTCTCAGTAGAGTGCCATTTTCATGTAAATTAAATCCTATAGAATAAAGATGAATTTGGCATCCAACTAAATTTGAACTTATTATGTACCCTCCTCTCATAAAGAGCCCCTTCCCTCCCCCGTCCACTTTTTAGAAAGGAGTTGATTATCTCCTTTCAAAATATTAATATTCCAGAAAAGTTAAATGTGGTAGATTCTTTTTTTTTCTTTTAACCCAGGAAACCATTTTAGTGCACTGTTCCAGTTTTTGGTTAAATTCCTACAACTCTTTTTTAAAATGCAATAAATTTGCTAGGTAAGAATTATAATTAGTGGAATGTCAAGGTAATATTTTTACATTTAAAATATAATTTTATGATGAATTTGTAATAATAATAGTAATATTTGTTGGGGTCTTAACTATGGCCAGGAACTGTATTCCACATGTAAGTACCTTATCTTATGTAATACAAAAGCCTGTAAAGAAGATGATATTATTTCCAATTTAAAGTGGAGAAACTTGCTTTAGTTCATGAGGCACATGTCTATTCACTCCAAAGTCAGGCTTTTAAATGCTGCATCACACGTACCCCAGTGATAGCCTCTGGCAGGAGAGGTGACATTCAGTTATCAGTAATTCCTTTATGCCCTGTACACTCAACCAGACCTCCACTAAGTACCACTTGTAGGTTTCTGTTACACTTAACCACAAATGCAATATTCACATTACAATAATGGCAATAAACTTTTCATAATTTAATAATCACAGTGGCTGATATGCTAGATATAAATGCTTCACATATATTCATTCTTCATAACAATTTAAGAGACAGGTTCTCTTACTTCCTCTCTTGTACAAAGGAAGATATTGGGGCTTTGTACGTGGCTTGTAGATGGCAGAGATGGGATTACATCTAATCTACCCCCCATCAGAAAATAGAATTATAGAGAAATTTAGATCATCTCTGACTTTATGACCCAAATAGAACCACTGTTTAGCCAAGTTTCTTCTTCCAGATTCTATGCTTATGCATAGATAGATAGGTAAGTAAACCTCTCTTTTAGAAAAATCAAATTATACCATATATAATACTTGGCAACTTACTTTCCACTGAATGAGAAACCATGGCAGCTTTCATGTCAATAATTAGAGGTGTCCATTATCATTTTTAATGACCACATAGTTTATGTTCAGTGCTTGTCCCTTAATTTGGTTAATCCCTAGTGATTGGACCATTTGGGTTACTGTCTTTTTATGCTAATAAAATGCACAGGGAGTTTAGTTTGTGATGTTACCCTTCAATAATATATCAAAGTTGACCCAGGTCAACAGATCTCTTGTGGCATATGGGACAAACTTTTGTGAAAAGCCAGTGACTGAGGTGAAGCAAAAGCCCCAGTTCAGTTAGATTTGGGACAACACTTACAACTAAGACAACTCTTCTAAGAAACAGGAAAATGTGAGAGAAATCTCCCTGTGTCATTTCTTCCCTATGGCTTTTAGAGGTAGACACTGTCTCCTCCGCCACAGCCCCATGTCCAGCCATGGCTCTGCCTGCAAGTAAATAAAGGATGAATCTCAGCTACAGTTGTTTGTCCTCACCATGTGCATTCCAGGGGATAGGCTCTGGTTTGCGTATATATAATATTTCCTATCGTGTCTTTTTCTGAGAAACATTCATGCATTTATTCACTCAAAAAATATTCACTGATCATTTCCTAGGTGTCATGAATGGCCCTTGCTCGCCAGCGTAATCAATCTAGTAGGGAAGGTCAATTAGGATGCTTTTGGCTACAGTAAGGGAAGAAAGACCCTGGACATCTTGGCCTTAAACAGTTAGATCATCTATTGTCTAACATAATAAATTCCTAAGTGGGGCAGGCTCGAGCGTGATTCCATTGCCCTGTGATTCTCTCCTCTGCCCTCTTTTGCTTCAGGACTCCATCCCCAGGCTGGTTGCAAGATGCTTATAACCATTCAGACCTTACATCCTGACGCCACAGCGATCAGAGGTAGAAATAGGACTGTCTCTTGGTGCCTTTCTCTAAGAGGAAAGAAGCCATTCTTAGAAACCGGACCGCCTATATAGGCACCCCTTACAGATCTCAATGGCCAGGTATGCGCGGGCTACCCACCCTTCAGTCAATCACTGATCAGAGTTCCACCCACTAGTGCTGGGGGCGGGGCCTCCAGGAAGCTTGTGGTCCTGTGGAGAAGGGATAGACAGGTGAGCATGATGATGTGGGTTCTGTTAGAAGGGAAAATGGGCAGAAAGGTGTGCAACATTCTCTGTTAAGGAGGAAAGTGGCGTTCAGAAGTGAAACAAATAATCATCCAGGCAGAGGGAATGGCAGGTGTAAAGGCCTAGATGCAGAAATGATGTGTTTCTTGTTGTGTCTGAAGAAAACAAAGATGAGCTGGGTCGGAGTCAGTGAGTGGGGCAGCTCGTGTCCCTCAGTCATTAGGAAAAAAAGTAAGAATTTAAAAATAAACTCTAAATTCTTTGTGAATTCAGAACTTCTTATGGGGAAAAACAAACCAATGACTTTCCTTGCTGAGACCTCTTTAGAAATTGAACATCTTTCATGGAGAAGAATAATCAAAGGTCCTCAAAGGAATTATTGCCAGGACAAAAAGAATAGGCCATTTACCTCTGAAAAAAAGACTAATGGAATTTAATTTCTGTGTTCTGAAACAAGTGAAATTAAGAATTCCTTGTGAAAGAGGCAAAAAATATATAAGCAGAACTTCTTACTTTTTGAGTAATGGTCAAGGCAAGGCCCGAGTTAGAGCTACTTATGGTGATTACTCACACATGGAAAAGGGAAAGAAAACAGGGATGTTTAGCAAGGACCTTCATTCTTGCTAAAATATTTTTTCCAGAAGTACTATTTAGATTTCACACAGTCACTACACAGATGACAAATGGCACTGAAGAATTGGTCTATGAACTAATGGGAGGTAAATAAGGAAACTGTGTAATGTCATCAGTGGAAGAAAATGAGAAATCTGAGCTTAAGAGGAAGCAGACTCAAGAAATGATTCTTCAGTGGAACGTAAGGTTTCATAAGGTTCTCTCTCATCCTACATTCAATAAGTAACTGAGTGACTCTTATTATGAGATCTCGGAATGAGCTCAAGGGAGGAGAAATGCCTAGAAGTGTATGAACCTTGACGGTATTACTGGAGGGAAAGACTGTTTGAAAAGGGTTGAATCCAGTAACCTACACACCCTGGTCTTGAGCATTCTCAAGCCATCCAAGAGATACGAGGTGTGCCTGACAATTGACCCATCTCTAGACTCAGGAGCCCTGGACCACTTTAATTCCGGTGTGAGTTGGCATATTCCGGGCAAGTCAGTTGACCCCTCTGTGTCTAACTTCCTGCATCCGTAAAAAGGGACAAAAAAGACACTGCCTTGGCATTTTCCAAATTTTGTTCTGTGGAGCACTAGTCTATGATGAGACCTCAATCGTGTCCCACAAGGAAACACCAAACAACCATATTTGTGATTAAATTAAGTTTGGGAAACAAAGGGTTAAACAAAAGGTTTATCCCAGACCTTCTCCAAGTCTTAAAAAGGCTAAATTGTGATGTGATTCTTTGCGATGAGAAAATAGTGTGTTAATCATAATTGTAAGGAAACAAAGTTAGGAAATTTGATACCCTACCTACATAATGGGGAGGTTATGAAAATCTAATGAGCTAACAGATGTAAAAGCACTTGGAAAGAATAAAGCACTCCATGAACATTAGACATCTTTAAAGAATTCTCAGTGATTTGAGGATTTGGGGGCCGGCTGATGGCACTGAAGTATGACTTAATTTTCTACACTAGGGATCATTCTCCTTAGCCAGCCACTTGAAGGCTATGGATTCAACTGGGAGTAGGATTCTAGGCTTCTGTAGGAATGCTCTATCTAGTATGTTTCTCCAAGTGCGATTCTCGGAACGCTGGCATCAGAATTACCTGGGCTGTGTATTATACATTCACATTCTGGTTCAGCAGGTTTAAGATGGAGCCCAGCGATCAAAAATTTCATAGGTACTTACTTCAGTTGATTCTTACATCAGTCTGGAGGGTCTCAGCATAGTTCAGAGATTCCAAAATTTTAAAAATTCATGTAATTCCTTAAGGGATATCCTAGGGTGAAGAGGTAAGGGACTGTAGCCCTAGAGGAACCCTCATTGGCCAGGTGGTCTGCCTGGTACCAGAGGAGACTTCATTTTTAGATAACTTTTATTGAGCTCCTCTTCTATGCCCCCAAAGAGTGTTTTTAAGTACATACCTGTTAATCCTTACAAGTCAGTATTGTCCTTATTTTATAGGAGACCAGACTGGTGGTCACACAGTTAATTTGTTAGAACTCTTTTGGTTGCAAGTGAAAGCGAACCCAACCCATCCTAGCTTAAGTAAAAAAGAGAATTTATTAGTTCATGTAAGGCAAATGTCCAGGGTTAGAATGGTTCCAGGCATGGCTGGATCCAGGGGCCCAAATGATATAATGAGGTCTCATTCTCACCTGAGCCATCCCTCCCTCAGCCTTTTTTTTTTTTCTCTGTTGGCTCAATTCTGAGGCAGCCTCTCTCCTCGAGATGGCAGAAAGATTGCCAGCAGCTCCATGCTATAGGGCAAGTTTTGGCAGACTGTAGTCCCAAAGGCTGGCTGCCTGGGTAAATAAAAATTTTTTGGAACACAGCCATGCTCATTTGTACATG
Source organism: Eubalaena glacialis (assembly GCF_028564815.1). Classification (NCBI taxonomy): domain Eukaryota; kingdom Metazoa; phylum Chordata; class Mammalia; order Artiodactyla; family Balaenidae; genus Eubalaena; species Eubalaena glacialis. The sequence continues at coordinate 9,958,891 of NC_083722.1, forward strand.
ATTGTCTGAAGCTGCGCTCATGTGGCAACAGCAGAATCGAGTATTTGTAGCAGAGGTGTATGGCCCATAAAGCCCAAAGTATTTATGATTTGGCTTTATGGAAAAAGTTTTGCTGACCCCTGCAGGAGAAACCAGGTTTCATCGCGCTTTGATTTGAATCTGAGAGGCACTGTTTATTTACTTTGAGACCGAGGGTCTGAGGTTTTAAGATGAACAAAGAATTTACATTATTTAAAGATTATTACTTTGTATTAACAAAAGACTTGAGAGTTCGTTTACAATTTAAATACACAAGTTCCATTCCCAGCACAAATGTGTAGATTAAAGGAACGATAGAATGTTTTATAAGTTTTTTTAGTCATTACATGCTTTGGTGGTTGAAGGTTAGATTCCTGGGAGGTGAAACAGGAATTTTGTTTTGAATATCTCAGGAGGAACTTTGCAGATAACATATACTATCTCAATAAATACAACACAGACCTGTGTAAATTTAAATAAGGCATTTCCCCACCTGTCTAGTCTATTAGCAATGTTCTTTGTCCCTTGACTGTCTGTGGCCGTGGAATGTGAATATCCTCTTAGCACAGTTCTTAGAAAATAGAAAGTATTTGATGTAATAGAATTGTTTCCTTTCAAAGCATATGAATTACCATTGCGCCCTAGAAATTATTTTAACATTAATCAGGTCTGAGCGAAGGTTTTAAAGTTTATGGCCCCTGCTTCGACGAGACTTAGAGCCTAATATGCAGTCCCAGTTGAAAGAGCACGTCTATCAGTAGCCCCAACAAAATCTGTAATTGAGTCTCATTGCCTGGCAGGACTCAATTGCTCATCCCTGAATGAATTACTAGGGGTGGGAGGGTGGGTGGAGAATGAAATGTTCTGATTCGCTAGCGCTGGGTCCTGTGCCCACCTCTGGTGTCAGGAGTGAGATCATCCTTTACTGAGCCGCCAGGACTGGAAATGGAGGAGAGGTGATGGATCCTCTGGAGGAAAATCAGGAAGCCCAGGCCTCCTGCCTGGAAGGCAGAGAGAACCCTTATCCACCAACAGCTATTAGGCAGTAGGTTCTAGATCTGAACCCACATCCTCCTGGTTTCAAAACTAAGATTCTTACCACCACCGTACACAATGTATAGCCTTTTCTAAGTGAAGCAGATCTGAGCCTTTTCCAGGCCAAACTGGCACCTGCTGAGTTCCTAATTGTAGCCTGTGGCATAAGTGCTTAATAGAGAACCTCCTACACATGGTTCCGAATGTGCTAGTGACCTCGGGCAGGTATCCTCCAGGGCATATATGCTTGTATTTTATGCATATGCATTTTATATATGCGTATATTTTATGACATTTTAGGATAAGACTGGTGACACCACTTTTCTGTTGCTAGAGTGGGATCAATTTATATTGGCATCTGTTTTGTAGCCTTTGCAAAAAGCAGCTCATTTTCTCCCTGTCCCTGAAGCCCTCCTATTACTTTAGTCACTAACACAGGGATTTGAAAAGGCAGCCTTTCATAGTGTAAGAAGGGATTCTTGAAAATAGACAAGTCTTCGTTTAAAGCCTGGGTGTCTCTTTCCTGAGAATCACATCTTCCTGTTCATTAAGTTTCTTCTCAGTTTCCCCACCTGTAAAATGGGGATAATAATAACACTACCTCATAAGCTTAATGTGAGGATGACATAAGGTAATACATATCGAGGGTGTAGGTCAAGTGCCTGGCAGACTTAAGTGACTAAAAATGGCTGCTGTTATTAATACTGTTATCATCATCATGATTACGGTCATCATTGATGTGAATGCCCACGGAAGCACCATCCTGTTCAGAATCTCTCTTCCTGTTACAAGGAACTGATACCCTGTTCACAGTCTGCAGAGTTCTGTAGACCATGTTAGTCATAGCTGCTTATACAGTGGCCTACAATTTCAGAACCAGTAGAGCGACCCTCTTCAAAAATCAGTACATCTTAGGGCACAGGATTTAGGGACAGTCTCATTCATATTCCTCTTGGATTTCAACTACTGCTTCAAGAGCAGATTAACAGAAAAATGACTTGGGCCGTCTTTGGTCCCGTGGGATTCGTCAATTCCCCTCTCTCCTCCCTCCATTCCATGCTGTCATAGCGTCCTTTTGCCAAGGTGCCAGTAAAGGATGGCTGTCCCTGGTGTGGAAGGCAGTGGCATGCCTGGGAAAGCCCTTTGGGGCTCGCTTCCGGCAGTGGGTGGGCTACCCCCTACCAGACAGAAATCTCTGGAGCCAGAAGGAAAGGAGGAAGTTGGCCAGTGCCTGAGCAGACATGCTGAGAAGTATGGGCCCAGGTACATGCAGCCTCACTTTCTTTTTCTACCTGCTCCCAGCCCTCAGGACTGTGTTGGCCTGTGCCATTAAGACACACCCCTTAATGGTTCTTCCTCCGTGAAGAATACCCTTCCTATAACAGGACTGATTAGCAACCGTCTCAATATAAACATTTTCCTGTCCCTCCAGAGGTACAGTGGCTAAGACTCAAATGTCCTAATCGTGTGTGATGGTTGCATCTGGAGTGTGGGTACTGTTTTGAGGGGCATGTGATTGGTTTTCCTTTGGGGAGACCCAAGTAGAGAAGGCAGCCACCTGTGTGTCCAGGTAGCCGAGGGGCTGCAGAGCTCCTTCCCCTCCTCATTGGGGCCTGCACTAAAGTTAGCCAGCCTTGAGATTAAGATGGACAAAGCCTTTGTTTAATGCAGCTGTGTTCTTATTAACATTGTGCTACTCCAGTATCAGTGTCTGTACCTTAATTCTAATATGCAGATGGGATCCATCTTTGACTTGGTGGTGAGGGATAGGGAGGAGGAGGGTGGTACACAGAGGGTGGAGAATGTGTAAGGACAGTGACGGTCAAGGGAAGGCCAGAGTGAGAAGAGAAGGTGTGAACACTATACATCCTCGTCCTCAGCAGTGTTAACACTGGTGTGTTTTCAGGCATCGTGTTTGTGTTTGCACTGAACCCTTCAGTAGCTCCATGGGCAACGTGGCAGTGTTGCTTTACCTCTCAGCCCTTATAGGTTTACATGTGTTCTCTAAACCGGGCAACCTTCTCTGGGCAAAGGAGCCTCCATTGGCCCCCATGGCCACCGACTCTAATGCCCAGTCTCCTCCCCTTTCCGCCCCCATCTCCATCCCATTCCTTACCTCCTGGGACTAGGCAGTCCCAGGATTTTTAGAATAAAAATGCATCACTCTTTTTTTTTTTTAATAAATTTATTTATTTTATTTATTTATTTTTGGCTGTGTTGGGTCTTCGTTGCTGCATACGGGCTTCTCATTGTGGTGGCTTCTCTTGCTGCAGTGCACGGGCTCTAGGCGTGCGGGCTCAGTAGTTGTGGCGCACGGGCTTAGTTGCTCCACGGCATGTGGGATCTTCCCAGACCAGGGATTGAACCCGTGTCCCCTGCATTGGCAGGCGGATTCTCAACCACTGCGCCACCAGGGAAGCCCCTGCATCACTCTTTTGTTCTTTAAAGACACCTCGTAGTTAACACAGATGAGTCCTAGGTTGGACAGAAACTCTTCAAAGAGATCTGACCTCTGTAGGAGAGTGTGCCATGACTTCTTTTGGAGAGAAAAAGGGAAACCACTGCTCTCTTATGCCTGTTCATTCATAGCAATTCTCCATTTCCCTGTGATAAGGTGTCTCTGTAGAACTGAAAGTGCATTTTAAAAGGGGAAAGCCATAGTCGTTGAGAACTTTCTAAATGGCTAGGGACCTGTGTGACATCGTTTTGCAGCTGTAAGCAAAGGTAATGCTGCTTGAGGCAGAAAGGTGACAGTTTCAGGCTCCGGGCAGCTCAGTGTCGTTAACTGACAGCTATCCTCACCTCCACCCCCATCTTTGGCTCCCATTCCTAGGCTGGTGAGATATCATGAAAACATAACCCCTTCCCATGAGATTGGAAGGAAAAGTGAATGTTATCAGATCCTGCTACATAAGCATTCTGTTTGGGGCGTTGCTTCGGGTTGAGAAGCAAATGTCCAACCTGGGAGCATCTCAGGTCCTCCAAAAATCCTAAGAGCACTTGGCATATGGGGAGATCTAGAGCAGGGGCCTCAGATGTCCTGGCCCTTCTGCCTCTTCTGTTGACTAGACATCAGATAGCACAGACACTGCGGCTTCCTTTTTTCCAAACTTCTCTGGGGGACACTGGATGACTAACACATTCTAGGCCAGCAGGACACCAAAGTTGGTGCTTTCTTTGGATAAGCCTTTTGAAAACTAAGCCACCGTGAGAAATACCATGGTAAGGTAAAGCCAGCTAAAGTGCCCCTTGCCCACCCCTCCCCACTGCATCCTCTAGGAGCCCGCTAGGAGCAACCCTGTGCCGCCACGAGGGGTGGCTTCAGAGCACACACAGACACAGCTACTTGGGTTCTCGGTAATTATAATAGTGCATCCATCAGGTATTTTGTCTCCTGCTTTTCTAAAGAGAAAGGAAAATCACCTCCCAGCCATTACCCTCCCTATGATAAAGCCAACCCCAGTCATGTCATGAAAGGGAGCCCAGACCGTCTGGTCTGTTAGGAGGGTGTTTTTTTGCATGGAAGCACTAGAAAGACCCCAGAGGTCATCTGGTCCAGGCTTCGCCTGCCCCCCTCAGCTCTCTGAATGAGCTCAGCTGCCTAGCTTCCTACCGTTGGGGGTCAGCATTCTCAGTCCTGGCAGTGGACACTCGAGCTGACCCGTGTCTAAGTGAGCATTTTCTCCAGACAGCCGTCTTCTCTCTCAGCAGCAGCAGGAAGCCACCTGTGAGAGGAGTGGGCTTGGGCAAAGCAGCTTTTTCTTGATCTGTTTCAAAAGAAAGCTGATTTCATAAACATACCTTTGCTCTTTCGCTCACCTTCATGCTGTTCTCTCTCATGTCCCTGCGGTTGCTCGGACACAGACCACTTTATTCTCAGCCCTGTTCTGTTTTCTTCAAACTGTATTTGCAGTTGATCTCTATTCTCACTCTCAAGCCTTCCAAGTACATTATCTGGTGGCAAAAAAGGTTGAGGGCTAGGCCCTATCATCAGATGGACTCGGGGAAGAAGTCATGTGGATGATTAAACATCAATCAGTGAAAGTAATCCAGTCTGTTCAAAAATCTGGACTTAAGGGCTAAACATCTTGAATTTACTAATATACTTCTTAAGGCTTCATTTAATGATAGAGTTACAATTAGGCCTTTATAATGTTTGTCAGCTTTTTGCCACTCTAAATTTTTTAAAAGGCACTCCCAATTTCTTATAATTGTTTTTTTTTGTTTGTTTTTTAAAAATTTTTATTGGAGTATAATTGCTTTACAATGGTGTGTTAGTTTCTGCTGTATAACAAAGTGAATCAGCTATACATATACATATATCCCCATATCTCCTCCCTCTTGCATCTCCCTCTCCCCCTCCCTATTCCACCCCGCTAGGTGGTCACAAAGCACTGAGCTGATCTCCCTGTGCTATGTGGCTGCTTCCCACTAGCTATCTATTTTACATTTGGTAGTGTATATATGTCCATGCCACTCTCTCACTTCGTCCCAGCTTACCCTTCCCCCTCCCCCTGTCCTCAAGTTCATTCTCTATGTCTGCATCTTTATTCCTGTCCTACCCCTAGGTTCTTCAGAACCATTTTTTAAAATTCCATATATATGTGTTAGCATACGGTATTTTTTTCTTTCTGACTTACTTCACTCTGTATGACAGACTCTAGGTCCATCCACCTCACTACAAATAACTCAATTTCATTTCTTTTTAAGGCTGAGTTATATTCCATTGTATATATGTGCCACATCTTCTTTATCCATTCATCTGTTGATGGACACTTAGGTTGCTTCCATGTCCTGGCTATTGTAAATAGAGCTGCAGTGAACATTGTGGTACATGACTCTTTTTGAATTATGGTTTTCTCAGGATATATGCCCAGCAGTGGGATTGCTGGGTCATATGGTAGTTCTAGTTTTGGTTTTTTAAGGAACCTCCATACTGTTTTCCGTAGTGGCTGTATCAATTTACATTCCCACCAACAGTGCAAGAGGGTTCCCTTTTCTCCACACCCTCTCCAGCATTTATTGTTTGTAGATTTTTGGATGATGACCATTCTGACTGGTGTGAGGTGATACCTCATTGTGGTTTTGGTTTGCATTTCTCTGATGATTAGTGATGTTGAGCATCCTTTCATGTGTTTGTTGGCAATCTGTATATCTTCTTTGGAGAAATGTCTGTTTAGGTCTTCTGCCCATTTTTGGACTAGGTTGTTTTTTTGATATTGAGCTGCATGAGCTGCTTATATATTTTGGAGATTAATCCTCTGTTAGTTGCTTCGTTTGCAAATATTTTCTCCATTCTGAGGGTTGTCTTTTCGTCTTGTTTATGGTTTCCTTTGCTGTGCAAAAGCTTTTAAGGTTCATTAGGTCCCATTTGTTTATTTTTGTTTTTATTTCCATTTCTCTAGGAGGTGGGTCAAAAAGGATCTTGCTGTGATTTATGTCATAGAGTGTTCTGCCTATGTTTTCCTCGAAGATTTTTATACTGTCTGGCCTTACATTTAGGTCTTTAATCCATTTTGAGTTTATTTTTGTGTATGGTGTTAGAGAGTGTTCTAATTTCATTCCTTTACAGGTAGCTGTCCAGTTTTCCCAGCACTGCTTATTGAAGAGTCTGTCTTTTCTCCATTGTATATTCTTGCCTCCTTTATCAAAGATAAGGTGACCATATGTGCGTGAGTTTACCTCTGGGCTTCTATCCTGTTCCATTGATCTATATTTCTGTTTTTGTGCCAGTACCATACTGTCTTGATTACTGTAGCTTTGTAGTATAGTTTGAAGTCAGGGAGCCTGATTCCTCCAGCTCCGTTTTTCTTTCTCAAGATTGCTTTGGCTATTCGGGGCCTTTTGTGTTTCCATACAAATTGTGAAATTTCTTGTTCTAGTTCTGTGAAAAATGCCACTGGTAGTTTGATAGGGATTGCATTGAATCTGTAGATTGCTTTGGGTAGTATAGTCATTTTCACAATGTTGATTCTTCCAATCCAAGAACATGGTATATCTCTCCATCTGTTTGTATCATCTTTAATTTCTTTCATCAGTGTCTTATAGTTTTCTGCATACAGGTCTTTTGTTTCCTTAGGTAGGTTTAGTCCTAGGTATTTTATTCTTTTTGTTGCAGTGGTAAATGGGAGTGTTTCCTTAATTTCTCTTTCAGATTTTTCATCCTTAGTGTATAGGAATGCAAGAGATTTCTGTGCATTAATTTTGTATCCTGGTACTTTACGAAATTCATTGATTAGCTCTAGTAGTTTTCTAGTAACATCTTTAGGATTTTCTATGTATAGTATCATGTCATCTGCAAACAGTGACAGCTTTACTTCTTCTTTTCCGATTTGGATTTTTTTCTTTTTCTTCTCTGATTGCTGTGGCTAAAACTTCCAAAACCATGTTGAATAACAGTGGTGAGAGTGGACAACCTTGTCTTGTTCCTGATCTTCGTGGAAATGGTTTCAGTTTTTCACCATTGAGAACGATGTTGGCTGTGGGTGTGACATATATGGCCTTTATTATGTTAAGTTCCCTCTATGCCTACTTTCTGCAGGACTTTTATCATAAATGGGTGTTGAATTTTGTTGAAAGCTTTCTCTGCATCTATTGAGATGATCATATGGTTTTTCTCCTTCAATTTGTTATTATGGTTTATCACATTGATGGATTTGCGTATATTGAAGAAGCCTTGCATTCCTGGGATAAACCCCACTTGATCATAGTGTATGATCCTTTTAATGTGCTGTCGGATTCTGTTTTCTAGGATTTTGTTGAGGATTTTTGCATCTGTGTTCACTGGTCTGTAGTTTTCTTTCTTTGTGACATCTTTGTCTGGTTTTGGTATCAGGGTGATGGTGGCCTCGTAGAATGGGTTTGGGAGTGTTCCTCCCTCTGCTATATTTTTAAGAGTTTGAGAAGGATAGGTGTTAGCTCTTCTCTAAATGTTTGATAGAATTCGCCTGTGAAGCCATCTGGTCCTGGGCTTTTGTTTGTTGGAAGATTTTTAATCACAGTTTCAATTTCAGTGCTTGTGATTGGTCTGTTCATATTTTCTATTTCTTCCTTGTTCAGTGTCGGAAGGTTGTACTTTTCTAAGAATTTTTCCATTTCTTCCAGGTTGTCCATTTTATTGGCATATAGTTGCTTGTAGTTATCTCTCATGATCCTTTGTATTTCTGCAGTGTCAGTTGTTACTTCTCCTTTTTCATTTCTAATTCTGTTGATTGGAGTCTTCTCCCTTTTTTTCTTGATGAGTCTGGCTAACGGTTTATCAATTTTGTTTATCTTCTCAAAGAACCAGTTTTTAGTTTTATTGATCTTTGCTATTGTTTCCTTCATTTCTTTTTCATTTATTTCTGATCTGATCTTTATGATTTCTTTCCTTCTGCTAACTTCGGGGGTTTTTTGTTCTTCTTTCTCTAATTGCTTTAGGTGTACGGTTAGGTTGTTTATTTGAGATGTTTCTTGTTTCTTGAGGTAGGATTGTATTGCTATAAACTTCCCTCTTAGAACCGCTTTTGCTGCATCCCGTAGGTTTTGGGTCATTGTGTTTTCATTGTCATTTGTTTCTAGGTACTTTTTGATTTCCTTTTTGATTTCTTCAGTGATCTCTTGGTTATTTAGTAGTGTATTGTTTAGCCTCCACGTGTTTGTATTTTTTACAGATTTTTTCCTGTAATTGATATCTAGTCTCATAGCATTGTGTCAGAAAAGATATTTGATATGATTTCAATTTTCTTAAATTTGCCAAGGCTTGATTTGTGACCCAAGATATGATCTATCCTGGAGAATGTTCCATGAGCACTTGAGAAGAAAGTGTCTTGTGTTGTTTTGGGATGGAATGTCCTATAAATATCAATTAAGTCCATCTTGTTTAATGTGTCATTTAAAACTTGTGTTTCCTTATATATTTTCATTTTGGATGATCTGTCCATTGGTGAAAGTGGGGTGTTAACGTCGCCTGCTATGATTGTGATACTGTCGATTTCCCCTTTTACGGCTGTTAGCATTTGCCTTATGTATTGAGGTGCTCCTATGTTGGGTGCATAAATATTTACAATTGTTATATCTTCTTCTTGGATCGATCCCTTGATCATTATGTAGTGTCCTTCTTCATCTCTTGTAATAGTCTTTAAAGTCTATTTTGTCTGATATGAGAATTGCTACTCCAGCTTTCTTTTGATTTCCATTTGCATGGAATATCTTTTTCCATCCCCTTCCTTTCAGTCTGTATGTGTCCCTAGGTCTGAAGTGGGTCTCTTGTAGACAGCATATATATGGGTCTTGTTTTTGTATCCATTCAGCCAGTCTATGTCTTTTGGTTGGAGCATTTAATCCATTCACGTTTAAGTAATTATCGATATGTATGTTCCTATTACCATTTTCTTAATTGTTTTGGGTTTGTTATTGCACGTCTTTTCCTTATCTTGTGTCTCCTGCCTAGAGAGGTTCCTTTAGCATTTGTTGTAAAGGTGGTTTGGTGGTGCTGAATTCTCTTAGCTTTTGCTTGTCTGTAAAGGTTTTAATATGTCTGTCATATCTGAATGAGATCCTTGCTGAGTAGAGTAATCTTGGTTGTAGGTTTTTCCGTTTCATCACTTCAAATATGTCCTGCCACTCCCTTCTGGCTTGCAGAGTTTCTGCTGAAATATCAGCTGTTAACCTTATGGGGATTCCCTTGTATGTTATTTGTTGTTTTTCCCTTGCTGCTTTTAATATTTGTTCTTTGTATTTAATTTTTGATAGTTTGATTAATATGTGTCTTGGCGTGTTTCTCCTTGGATTTATCCTATATGGGACTCTGCACTTCCTGGACTTGATTGACTATTTCCTTTCCCATATTAGGGAAGTTTTCAACTATAATCTCTTCAAATATTATCTCAGTCCTTTTCTTTTTCTCTTCTTCTTCTGGGACCCCTATAATTCGAATGTCGCTGCATTTAACGTTGTCCCAGAGGTCTCTGAGACTGTCCTCAATTCTTTTCATCCTTTTTTCTTTATTCTGCTCTGTGGTAGTTATTTCCACTATTTTATCTTCCAGGTCACTTATCCATTCTTCTGCCTCAGTTATTCTGCTATTGATTCCTTCTAGAGAATTTTTAATTTCATTTATTGTTTTGTTCATCATTGTTTGTTTGCTCTTTAGTTTTTTTAGTTCCTTGTTAAATGTTTCTTGTATTTTCTCCATTCTCTTTCCAAGATTTTAGATCATCTTTACTATCATTACTCTGAATTCTTTTTCAGGTAGACTGCCTATTTCCTCTTCAGTTGTTTGGTCTGGTGGGTTTTTACCTTGCTCCTTCATCTGCTGTGTGTTTCTCTGTCTTCTTGTTGTGGTTAACTTACTGTGTTTGGGGTCTCCATTTCACAGGCTGCAGGTTCGTAGTTCCCATTGTTTTTGGTGTCCGCCCCCAGTGGCTAAGGTTGGTTCAATGGGTTGTGTTGGCTTCCTGGTGGAGGGAACTGGTGACTGTGTTCTGGTGGATGAGGCTGGACCTTGTCTTTCGTGCGGGCAGGACTGTGTCCGGTGGTGTGTTTTGGGGTGTCTGTGACCTTACTATGATTTTAGGTAGCCTCTCTGCTAATGGGTGGGGTTGTGTTCCTGTCTTGCTAGTTGTTTGGCATAGGGTGTCCAGCACTGTAGGTTGCTGGTCATTGAGTGGAACTGGGTCTTAGCGTTGAGATGGAGATCTCTGGGAGAGCTTTCGCCGTTTGATATTGCATGGAGCCCAGAGGTGTCTGGTGGACCAGTGTCCTGAACTCGGCTCTCCCACCTCAGAGGCACAGGCCTGACACCTGGCCGGAGCACCAAGACCCTGTCAGGCACACGGCTCAGAAGAAAAGGGAGAAAGAAAGAAAAAAATTAAATAAAATAAAATAAATTATTAAAAATTAAAAAGTAATTAAAAAAGGAAAGAAAGAAGACAGCAACCAAATGTAAAAAGAAATCCACTGATGACAACAAGCGCTAAAAACTATGTTAAAAAAAAAATAAATGGACAGACAGAACCCAAGGACAAATGGTAAAAGCAAAGCTATCCAGACAAAATCACACAAAGAAGCATACACGTACACACTCACGAAAAGAGAAAAAGGAAAAAAATATATATATCTATATATATATATAAAAAAAAGAGGGCAACCAGATCAATAAACAAATCTACCAATGAGAATAAACTCTAAAATACTAAACTAAGATCAATATAAAACCAGAAACAAATTAGATGCAGAAAGCAAACCCCAAGTCTACAGTTGTTCCCAAAGTCCACCGTCTCAATTTTGGGATGATTCGTTGTCTATTCAGGTATTCCACAGATGCAGGTACATCAAGTTGATTGTGGAGATTTAATCCTCTGCTCCTGAGGCTGCTGGGAGAGATTTCCCTTTCTCTTCTTTGTTCACACAGCTCCTGGGGTTCAGCTTTGGATTTGGACCCGCCTCTGCGTGTAGGTCGCCTGAGGGCGTGTGTTCCCCGCCCAGACAGAACGGGGTTAAAGGAGCAGCTGCTTCGGGGGCTCTGGCTCACTCAGGCCAGGGGGAGGGAGCGGTACGGAGGAGGCGGGGCGAGTCTGCGGCGGCAGAGGCCAGCGTGACGTTGCACCAGCCTTAGGCGCCGTGCGTTCTCCCGGGGAAGTTGTCCCTGGGTCACGGGAACCTGGCAGTGGCGGGCTGCACAGGCTCCCGGGAGGGGCGGTGTGGAGAGTGACCTGTGCTCGCACACAGGCTTCCTGGTGGCGGCAGCAGCAGCCTTAGCGTCTCATGCCCGTCTCTGGGGTCCGCGCTGATAGCCGCGGCTCGCGCCCGTCTCTGGAGCTCGTTTAGGCGGCGCTCTGAATCCCCTCTCCTCACGCACCCCGAAACAATGGTGTCTTGTCTCTTCGGCAGCTCCAGACTTTTCCCGGACTCCCTCCCGGCTAGCTGTGGCGCACTAACCCCTTCAGGCTGTGTTCACGCCGCCAACCCCAGTCCTCTCCCTGCGATCCGACCGAAGCCCGAGCCCCAGCTCCCAGCCCCCGCCCGCCCCGGCGGGTGAGCAGACAAGCCTCTCGGGCTGGTGAGTGCTGCTCGGCGCCGAGCCTCTGTGCGGGAATCTCTCCGCTTTGCCCTCCGCACCCCTGTGGCTGCGCTCTCCTCCGTGGCTCCGAAGCTTCCCCCCTGCCATCCCCCGTCTCCGCCAGTGAAGGGGCTTCTTAGTGTGTGGAAACTTTTCCTCCTTCACAGCTCCCTCCCAGAGGGGCAGGACCCATCCCTATTCTTTTGTCTCTGTTATTTCTTTTTTCTTTTGCCCTACCCAGGTACGTGGGGAGTTTCTTGTCTTTTGGGAAGTCTGAGGTCTTCTGCCAGCGTTCAGTAGGTGTTCTGTAGGAGTTGTTCCACATGTAGATGTATTTCTGATGTATTTTTGGGGAGGAAGGTGATCTCCATGTCTTAACTCCTCTGCCATCTTGAAGGTCTCTCCCTTATAATTGTTTTAACATGGTAATTTCAGAATAATTTTTACTCATTTTTGGAAGGTGTGATTATGAAACAGGTTTTTGGTCCTTGTGGTACATTTTTCTTAAGTCAAATAGTGATGCTGATTTTCATACCTCTCAAGATGGTGTGAAGGAGCTGCATCAGATGCCCTCATTCATTTACTTATTGAACAAACCATTAGGGAGTGCCAACGATGAGAGCAAACTCGTGTCAATCCTGAATAACTTCTATCTTGGTTTTTGTTTTTTTGTTTTTTTGTTGTTTTTGTTTTTTGGCTTTAGTATATACTCTCTCCCTTTAATCCATAGCAGAGGATGTTGTAAGTTGGCTGAACTCATAAAAAGCCTCAACCTGGATACTTTAAAATTTTTACCTTTTGTGTCTTAGTCTATTTGGAGACTCAAAGAAAGATGGGAACTCTTCCAACCAAGTGCAGATACTCAAATAGACCTGAAATTTTGCGTATTTTTTCATGGGTTTGATCCCCACCCCCGAAGCCCACTGGGACCCAGACAGTGTTTCATTTGGGCCGCAGCATATGTTTAGAGAGGTACTGGAAGATCATTCTGGGCAGGAGCTCAGGTGGAGGTTCCTGAAGGGCAAAGCAAGAAATGAGAACTTTCTACTGTAAGTTGTGTGGACTCCTTGAAAGTCTCTGAGAAGAGTGGGCTTCTGGAAGAGTAAGCTAGCAGCAGTTTAAAATACAGGTTTGAAGGCAGGAGATTAGGGTTGGGAAGGTAGGTTTGGAGACTTGCAAAATCTGGACAAGTAACAATGAGATTAGCAACTGAAGTAAGAAATTTTTAAAAGGTGATGCGTACAAAAGAGAAAGGGATCTTGTGGGAATCAGATCACCAGACTCTCTTGAGCTGGTGTCCATCCTGGACTCAAAACCTCCTTGGTGTGGTTTCCCACAATTGTCGCTGTGTGGCTTTTCCCAGCTACTGAGCGTTGTTGAGGGAGCACCAACTCCAGCAGCTGATACCCTTTAAAGAGAATAATTTCCAAATTCAGTATTGCTCCAGAGGCTGTTTACTTGCTCTATTTGGCTGCTGTTTACTCACTGCAGTTGGTTTTTTAAAGCGGTGTCCTCAGCCTCTCTGTAACCCAAACTTACTTAAAGTCACCTCAATCTTTTTTTTAAACTTTGGGTTTATTTATTTATTTATTTATTTATGGCTGTGTTGGGTCTTCGTTTCTGTGCAAGGGCTTTCTCTAGTTGCGGCGGGCGGGGGCCACTCTTCATCGCGGTGTGCGGGCCCCTCACTATCACGGCCTCTCTTGTTGCGGAGCACAGGCTCCAGGCGGCTCCAGATGCGCAGGCTCAGTAATTGTGGCTCACGGGCCTAGTTGCTCCACGGCATGTGGGATCCTCCCAGACCAGGGCTCGAACCCATGTCCTCTGCATTGGCAGGCAGGTTCTCAACCACTGCGCCACCAGGGAAGCCCAACCTCAAACTTTATCTTCTTCCCATCAGGCTCCAAGAATCCATTTTATCCACCGCTACCAGATTAATCCTTCTGAGGCTCCCATCTGATCTGTGCCATTTGTGACCGGAGACCTCAGTTCAGACGTTCAGTGACTCAGGGTAAAGTCCTCCGATGACGAATTTCTATAAGTACTTGTGATCCCACCTCTTCTCCTCCCTAAGAACCTTGTTTCACAAACTTCTCAATCTCTTCCCTACATCTTCAGCCTCTTCCTCTCCACTGACTCTTGCAGCTCAGCCTGCTGACGTGATCCCGTCTCCCCATCCCCATCCTGACACATTTCCTTCAGTTGTGTTCCGTTACCTTAAGAAATAAAATCCAACTCCCTGAAGAGGTTTGCAAAAAACAAAAACTGCATTATCTGGTTCCAAAGCCCTTGTCCTTGAGTGACCATCCTGTTCGGCTGGCTTCTTCCCTTTGTACTCAAAGCTCGTTAAAAAATGTAAAGTCTTCATCATCTCCCCAGTCATGGAAAGCAAAAACTTAATTCTTGCTTCTTTGTCCCCCCCCCCCGTGTGTATCCAGAAAATTACCAAGATATATTGATTCTCCCCCGTGCTGGATTGCATCTTTTTCTCTGTGTCCCTTCTGTCACTGCCCTCCAGATGAGTGCGGTGGCCTCCTCATTACTCTCTCTGCCACCTGTTTCTTCACACTCCAGTTCAAGATGCCATTGCTGTGAAAATTATACTCCTAAGAAGCACATCTGGTTGTGTCCTGGTGGTAGGTCTTCTCGATCAGGCTAATTAAAACTGAGCCCCTCCTCCACCAAGGCACTCTTGATCTCATTTAACTTGTATCGTAGTCACTTTTTTTCTTTTCTCCCCCAAGCAAGTATCTTCTACCATACTCTACAGTTGATTTAGTTTGACTGTGTAATGTCTGCTCCTCACCGTACCTCCCAGGGTAAGCTCCATGAGTTGGCATTTTTATCTATTTTGCTTACGGACATAGCCTAAGTGTCTGGTGCAGAGGGAGCTTTCCATACACATTTGTTGAATGTCATAATGTCAATCCCCATTTTCAAATTCTCTTCCTTCTCCCTCTGGGTATAGGATAAAACCCAAACGCCTAATAAACTTCCCCCAGGCTTGCAGGATCTGGCTCCAGCCCCCTCTCGCACCTCTCACCTCTGGTTCCCCATCTCGGCTGACACTCCGGGTTTCTCTGGGTTTCCTGAAGCTCCCAGACATGCCATGTTCTTTCAGGCCTCTCTGTTCCTTTTGGATCTCTTCCTCTTTCCAGGAATCCACTCCTCTCTCTTCCCCATGTGGGGAGAACAGTTCCTTTTCTTTCAAAATCTAGCCCCACATGGCACGCCCCGGGGGGGGGGGTGTTTTCCAACTCTGTGAAGCAGAGTCAGCTTCTCCTCTTTGCCTCCGTTGAATTTGGCGGAGTTTCCCGTCACAGCACAGTTTTCCACACTGATGCCTCTGTCTCTTCTGCTAGAGTCTGCTCAACCATGTCCAGCTCTTCTGTGCATCTGCTCCAGAAACGATCAGCGTCTGGCGCACTGATTAAGTGGTCACTTAAGACAATGATTGAAAAGAGGGGCTTACCCATGCATTGAACCACGTCAAGTCAAAAGTTCAAAGCGGGCTTCCCTGGTGGCGCAGTGGTTAAGAATCCGCCTGCCAATGCAGGGGACACGGGTTCGAGCCCTGGTCCAGGAAGATCCCACATGCCACGGAGCAACTAAGCCTGGGTGCCACAACTACTGAGCCTTTGCTCTAGAGCCCACGAGCCACAACTACTGAGCCCGTGTGCCACAACTACTGAAGCCTGTGCACCTACAGCTCGTGCTCCACAACAAGAGAAGCCACCGCAATGAGAAGCCCACACACCGCAACGAAGAGTAGCCCCCGCTCGCTGCAACTAGAGAAAAGCCCACGCAGAGCAACAAGACCCAATGCAACCAAAAATAAATAATAAATAAATAAATTAATTTAAAAAAAAAGTTCGAAGTGCCTTCGCCGTACAATATGTCCAAATCGTTACTGCCTTCCCCCCCAAATTTATGCCCCGCACGTTCCCAGCTTCCATGAATGAAGGGGGCCGCTCCGCTGGCGTGAACGTGGCCATCAGGAATGATCTGCCTCCTCTCCCTCATCCACCCAGTCAGTCCCGGGTCCTGTTGACTCTTGGCTTCCCAGATGTCACTCAAATTCATCTACTTCCTTTCCGTCTTGCCCAGGAGCCTTTGCCAACCTGTCGTCATCTGTCACCATCGCACACGGCCCGGCATATGGTTGAGGGTTCCATATGTATCTGTTGAATGGTTGAATCTCCTGGTTAAAACCATATTGGGTGATAGCAGGTAGAACATCAGGCTGTAAGATCAAGCTTCCGAGAACAGCCTGTGTTGCAAAGTCCAGGAAATTTTTCTGAAGGATGGTGTCAAGAGGCCCAGCAGAGTGGTTCTGGATGGGCCGCAGCTCTAGATGTAATTGGACGTTCTGGAACGGCAAGTCCCTCCCACCTGCCTTGATTTCGCCAAGGAGGTTATTTTCTCTGATTATGCCTGTCATAAAAATTCAAGTCAGGGTCTCTTTACCTCACTGAGATCTATAGATGCTCATGTACGTTGGAAAAGAGTTTTATTCCAAGTGATAAGTGGTCAGAGTGATTGTGGCCCTTAAGAAAGGGTCCCCTGGGCATTACGAGTTTGAAGGTCTTCATGTCCTCAGAATGTCAAGCTGTTGGGATTAGTCTAGCTGGTACCTAATGTCACGCTCAACTCTCAATTTACAGGAATTTTTTTTTTTTTTTAATTAAAGCAAAGCACCAGGAACAAAAAGACCTAGAGGAATTAAGGCAATTGTAAAATCTCATGAAGTGTAAGTGTTTCTAAAAATGGTCAGTGGATTTTAAGGTGGAGGCACTCATTCAGTAGATTCTAGTGCTTCTGCAGGGCTGGGTGAAGCATGGTTGTAGGAAAGAGCATTGTGGGTGGTGGAGATGTTGGCACTGGAATAGACGGTTGATAAATGTTTTCTCCCTCCTCTTTTCTCAGCTGATGGTGTTATAGTGATGGCGTCTGCCAAGTCTTATTTGAGAAAGTGCTGGACCAATAGCTACACTGACTGTCATTTGACTCTTCTGATGCCCTGTCCCTGCCTCGTAGGGGAGGCTCCGAGGTGTCAGGGGCGCTCCGTTCCGCCTCCACCTCCTCACCCTCCTGCTCAAGCCTCGGTGAAGGCTGGGCAAATTTGGTTGGGGTGGTCCAGATCCCTAGGGTTGGGCTGACTGTCACCAGCCTTTAGAACACGTTGGTATGACTTCCATTCCAAAAGGCAGAAAGAGAAACGGAAGTTGGGTCATGTGGTTTCTGTTATCTGTAACCATGGCAAGCATTGGCCATCTGTGAGGCTCCCATTTTAACACTTTTCTTTCTCTCGCTCTTTTCCATCTCTTTCTCGGGGAAACAAGCTGAGGAAGTGGAGAGGCTGGCGGCAATGCGATCTGACTCCCTTGTCCCAGGTACCCACACCCCACCCATCCGGAGGAGGAGTAAGTTTGCCAACCTGGGAAGGATTTTCAAGCCTTGGAAATGGAGGAAGAAGAAGAGTGAAAAGTTCAAACACACGTCTGCAGGTAAGATTATGTTTTCCTTTGTTTCTCATCGGGCGTTTGTTGACTTCAGCTCTGTACGTTCATTAGTAGAATTTAATTACCCTAGGCTGGCTGAACCAAAGGAAGAAAATCGAGCCTTAGGATTGCTCTTGTGTTTAATAATTCTTCAGAATGATGGAGAATGGCTTTTAGATCCTATGTGTGTTCTCATGGCTTAGGTTTTTGGTTGTTGCTTTTCAATTTATAAAACCACCACTTCTGTTTGATCTATAAATAGCTGAACTTAGAACTCCACCTTTCCCATAGCTGTATGCTTTCGTTCTAGCGTTGACAGCCCATTTCTCATTTTGCATCCTTATTTTCCCTGCTCCCATAAAAATCAACACAGGAGCAGAAAGTAAGTTATATATGGTTATTGGCAAATAGGAATAGGTTATTTCATGGAGACAAAAGCTTGAGTAAGTGAAGCATCATTGTAATGACAAAGGTAACTATATAGTTCATAGCCTAGTGGACAGCAAAGGAATCTGGGTAAAGTCAGCATGGCAGGGGTGTGAAGAGCTCAGACTCTGGAGTCAGACTGTTTGGGTTCAAGTCTCAGCTCTGAAACTTGGTAGTTGCATGACCTTGCTCAGTTTAACTCTGTACCTGTTTCCCACCTGTAAGATAGGGGTAAGAATAGTACCTTACATGACTTAATATCTGTGGGGTGTTTATGGTGGCACGTTATGTGGATATTTTTTTAATAAGTAAGAGTATTGCAGAGGGAGATGTATAGGGAAAGAAACGTGAAGAGTTCTGATTTCACCCTGTCGGGTTTGAGATGAGATGATGGAGGAGCCGTGCAGATTCTTTTTGTTTGTTTTGTCCTGATTTTGGTATTTATGTACCCGGGTCATTCCAGGGATACTCTGGGGCTTTTATTTCCTTCTTCCTCTATGTCCTCAAAAATTCAGCCTGTTCTCCCTCTTCCTCAGAATCATCACCTCCTCTATTTCTTGGTCCTCTCCCCGCTTTGGCTCACGTCTAAACTGTGAAATAGACGATGATCTGCTTCTTGTACGTGAATACTCGTCCACAAATCTGAGAATTTTCATGCTAGCTGCTTTGGGGAATGAAAGAGAAGAACAAACATAGGAAAGTTGCAAAAAGTCTTGGAATCTGAAACAGTTCTCATGGTAGACATCCCCAGTTTCATGCTTTCTGACTGTTTCTGAGATGGAAACCTCAATGCCCTGTTGCTGTATATAATTTGTTCATTCCTGAGATTAGAATGAACCTCTGAATTCCATGAATTTCTAAATTGTCACCCCGCTGACATTTACCTGACTGCACCCCACTCTTCACCTGACTGCATTCTCCCTTTTGATCATTGTACAGACTTGTTAAGGTGTCATAAAATGTGTAGGTCACTTACATATTTCTAAACACTACTGAGAGATTTACATGCAAGGAAAACTCTAAATGGATGACTCCTCTGTATCCCCTAAGAGTGAAACAGAATAGGGCACTTATATCATTGCCTTGGAGAGGAGACATCTAAATGAAATATATTTTCAGGCAAAGTGAGGGGTAAGACATGTGAACAGGAAAGAAGAAGGGAATGTTCTGTAAGCACTGGAAAAAATAACAATAAAGATTCCACAAGTTCCTTTACAATGGTCTTCCTGACTTTGCTATGAAAATGGTTTGTAATAATACAAACATCCATTTAAATAATTGCCATTTATCAGCATGAACTCCTGAATGACGGTGTGGTAGATGCATTTCCTCCTGGCATTCAAGAGCTTTGCTTAGTCCATTTGGCAAGACCACAGGGCAAAGCTCTGGTGCTTCTCATGTGAAATGGCACCTGAACCATTGTGCAGACTCCTTTAAGGTGTCGGAGGGCTTCCCTGGTGATGCAGTGGTTAAGAATCTGCCTGCCAATGCAGAGGACACAGGTTCAAGCCCTAGCTTGAAGATCCCACATGCCACAGAGCAACTAAGCCCGTGTGCCACAACTACTGAGCCTGGTCTCTAGAGCCCGTGAGCCACAACTACTGAAGCCCATGCACCTAGAACCCATGCTCTGCAGCAAGAGAAGCCACTGCAATGAGAAGCCCCGCACGCAGCAACGAAGACCCAATGCAGCCAAAAAAAAAAGATGTTGGAGAACTTGTCCTTTGATGGATGCAAGTACAATGGCATCAGACTACTCATGAACCATTAAAAGTCTGAAAATGTTTTTATTTAAACCTTTTGAGAGAAAGAATTAAAACATGAGACAGGCAAAGTTGCAGCTTTAATCCTTCTTATTATTAACTATTCTTAGCAAGTTCTTGTGATCTCGATGGCCAAACTGATTAATTTGGCAACCAAATGCCATATTTGTATGTGGTTTTATTGTACTTTATTTTATTTCTTTGTATATGGTTTTATTTTAAAGAGACATATTCAGCTCCTGAATTAGAGAAAATAGAGGATAGACTATAGTATATCTATGTATCATGATGGATGGTTATATGATATAAAAAGCTATTCTAGGTTTTTTAAAGTCAGTGGTTTACACTGTAGTATCCTTTGTTCTTAACTGGATTCAGAAATATTATTCCTTATTTTTGGAAATAAGGAGAGACTTTCTGTGCTAGCTTTTAGCTCCAAGGAGAAAAATACTGACAATTTAAGGACGCTTAACATGATAAATTGTATATATGTTCAAATAGTACTTTGAAGTACAGACTTTCCTATGCGTGGATAAGAGTCAAATATTAAATATACAAGAGGGTTGACTGTGGGAATATTAATTGGTTGGCCAATTTTAGCTGTTATGCATTTACTTGTCTTATATGTGTGTGTCTGTAATGTCCTTTCATATGTACAATAATTTCCACAATCTTAAATACAAAGAATAAGTCCAGATATTACATTTATATTATGTATTTGTATTTAAAGTTGTATGCTTTCTTGATTACACAAAAGGACATTAATACAATGCATACTTGGCCTGTTATTATTTCCACAGTGAGTTAGTTACCTTTATAATTTGCCAGAATTAGCTATACTGTAGTTTTACTGTAACTCAAGTTACAGGATGTATGTGTCTGTATATGCAGCATTTTCAAAGGTGCACCCAGAAATCTTGCTTTGTAAGTTGTAGTAGCAATAAGAAAACTACATTGGAAAATTATGATGTCAACATTTTCCTTAACTTTGGCATCAACAGTTACATGAAATTTTCAAAGACCGATCTCCGTGTCCCATGCTGCTCAGACATCTTCCTGTTGTAAGCTGGAGGCTGGTGTCCTTAAACGGCCTTCAGCACTGAACTCTGGTGTAGAAAACACTACAGGACAAAGAGCTTCTCTCAGAAGCATCCCCGCATCACATGACAGTAGGAGTAAAACAGTAATGGATAGAACATCAAATAATGGGTCCTCGGGGAGATCTCAACATGCCTTTCAGCCTGTCCTCAGGGGCCCTGTCCGGGGCCTGTGAAGCAATTAGCCTGACATGTCCAACTTCTTCTGTAGAATCAGCAACAGGGGTCCACGACACATTTCACACCTGCCCCAGGAGCAAAGACAGATGACAACATCCCCTCTGAAATAAAATCGACAGGGCCTCCCCAAAATAGTCAGCTGCAGCCATCTTATCCAGATTCCTTGAAAATGAGGATTGTATTTATAGAAAAGCAGAACTGGCAGGAATAAGCTGTGAAGACGCCACCGAGTTATGCTTTTATTTCCTCTTGAAAGAAAATCATAAGCTGCAAGAGTTGGCCCTGGAAGTCTACAATGTGCCAAAATTCGCTTTGTGCTTCTAAGCTTTCCTGCACCCCTAGGGCCTTGAGCAAAAAAAATAAAAACCTTTTCCCGAGCGCCTACCACTTACTGAAACTGGCCGTGGGAGTATGACTGTGAACGGAAACCAGACCTCTTCGGTGAGCTCATGGCATGCAAGGTGTCTCTGGAGAGACAATCAAATTACAAGAGTAAAGGTTAAGATCACAGCTGTGATAAGGACAGTGAAGGGGAAGCTACTTGAAAGAATGAGGGGGGCGGGGCTTGAGGGAGTAGGGCAACTTTCCTAAGAAAGAGAAGTTTGAGCTGGGATCTGAAGGAGGCGTAGGAATTGAGAAAATTAGCCTTCCAGGTAGCAGAAACAGCGTGTGCAAAGGCCCTGTGGTGGAAGACGCAGGGGTGAGCAAGCTAGGAAAGCAAGGATGACCAGGGGCTGGAGAATGGAAAGCAAGGAATATGGGATGGGCTGAGGCTATCTACCTGGCCAGAGGTTAGGATTTCAGACTTCTGTAAACCATAGGGAGTTCAGAAACGATACCCACTTGGCATGTTGCGCTTATGTATTTGCCAAGCACTGCCACTGTCGCTAAAAAAAGGTAACAGTGCAGACAGACATCTCCCAAAGGTTATGGTCTTGAGGGAAAAACAGGTAGTTAAGCCAATACTTACAACAAAGTGTAAGTGATAGGAGATACGCAGGGGCTCCAGGAACTCAAAGGAGACAAACCCAACTGAACTATAACTTACAGGAAAGGTTTCCTAGAGAAACGAATGTTTAACCAAGGAGTTAGGCAGTGAATGTGAGGAAGTCTTCTCTCCCAGTGGAAAGAAGAGGATGTAAAAAAGCCTGGAAAAGAGAGGAGGAGAGATTGGCAATCTATAGCTTGGAAAGAGGTGGTGGTTTGGAAAGGATTGTTGGGCAGGGAGGAGCACAGAGTATTGAGAGATGAGGTTGAAGAGGTGGGCAAGGGTCTCCTCATAAAGGTTCTTAGTAGAACGTCGTGGAGTCTGGGCTTTATCCTGATGCATTATCCTAATGAAGCTATCAGAAGACTTGCCTTTTTGAAAGATCATTCTCTATACTATGGGAAAAGTTTGGAGTGGTACCCAATGTTATTTTCAAGTTGTTAATATAGCTTCTTCCATATATTTGTGTCTGTAATGAGAGAAAATTTACTTGTGAGAGAATTAAGAAGATACCTCGTGGCTGCCACATCCAACGGAATATTAAGTTGTCTGTTGATTCTGGTAACAAGGAAACTGGTCAGCAGGTGGTTAATTATACTGTTGGGGAGAGATGAAGATAACCTAGGCTAAAAGAGTGGCATTAGGAGCTACAGGCTGTGAACAGTTGCAAGGGATATTTAGGACACAGAATGAGCAGGACGTGACTACAGATTGGATGTGGAGGATAAAGGAAGAATAAGAACCGCGCTCCTGTTTCTCTCTGAGCAGTGACATGCCGTTAGATGATGGATGGAGGTACCACATACTACATCGGGTTTATGGGGAAAATGAGCTTTTATGTGGGGGCATGCTGGCTTTCATGTGGTTCCAAGATACCACAGTTGGAGGGATATTTGTTGAAGCCATGGGATGAAAACTCCAAGGGAGAATTTGACATGGGAAGCAAAGAGGGGCTGTGGCAGCCGCCTGAGGACCCCTGACCTGTAAGTTATGAGCACAGGCAGCGGCACAGTCTACAGGGAAGGCAGATAAAGCCCGCCAGAGAGTTAGGAGGAAAACCAGGAGGGGCCATTGGTGTCTCCTGACCAGAGCAGGAGAGAGTTCAAGAAAGCAGGAGGGTCCACTCTGCCAGATCCCGGCAAGATGGTCAGGACTGAGAAGTGTCTGCAGTGTTCAGTGACAACTTATCACTGGCGTCCTTGGGGAGAACAGTTTCGGGGAAGCTGTGTGGCTGGGAGTTTAGAAAGCATATGCTTATGGTGTGAGTGAGAGTTGAGGAAGCAGACTTCTTCTTTTAAGGAGTTCGGCTGGGAGGGAGAAGGAGAAATATAGAGTCATCACCAAAAGGGGGTAGAGCTGGAGGGAGGTGTTTTTTTGTTTGAGATTGGTTGGATTGTGTCAAGATGCAGAGTTCACATGGCTTTGGCATTCCAAGGGGAATAGAGACACCAGTGCACTGACTGTGAGGCCAAATAACTATATTTCCACACATTTTTCAGTGATGACAAGTCTCATGACTGGGAAAAACAGACATGCAAATAATCAGAGCACTGTTGACCATCTGATTTTAATAAGAAATCATCAACTTGTGTAGCTTTCAGCACCTGGCTGGATCACAGTTCTCTTTGTACGATTGGAAAACTCAGTTTCTTTAAAAAAAAGAATGAGCACGGACAGGCACAGAATCTTCTTACCTGCGTACCCATCATGACCCACAAAGGGAACATCTAGGGGTTAGAAGGCAAAGTAGAGTTAGAGGCCCTATTTTTTTTTTAAGAGTCTTTTTCTTCCGTTTTTATTTTTTTTTAAATGAATTTATTTTATTTACTTATTTATTTATTTATTTTTGGCCGTGTTGGGTCTTCGTTGCTGCTCGCGGGCTTTCTCTAGTTGTGGCAAGCGGGGGCTACTCTTCCTGTTGGTGCGCGAGCTTCTCACTGCGGTGGCTTCTCTTGTTGCACAACACGGGCTCTAGGCACATGGGCTTCAGTAGTTGTGGCACGAGCGCTCAGTAGTTGTGGCACGAGCGCTCAGTAGTTGTGGCTCTCAGGCTCTAGAGCGCAGGCTCAGTAGTTGTGGCACATGGGCTTAGTTGCTCCGCGGCATGTGGGATCTTCCCGGACCAGGGCTCAAACCCATGTCCCCTGCATTGGCAGGCGGATTCTTAACCACTGCGCCACCAGGGAAGTCCTAGAGGCCCTATTTTTAAAGGACATCTCTAGGAGGTACAGGCTAAAGGTTGTGGGAATCGGCACCCTCCTGGAGTGGGGATTGTAAAGATATCATTGTTACCTCTCAAAGTGAACGTTATCCAGCACTCTTTGCTTGCATGTCAAGACTATATGGTCCTTGATGACAGCAATCCTGCCTTTGCCTCTCTGTCCCCCAGCATTAAGTAGAGCACCTGATGTAGTGGGTACCCGAATGCGGTGACCAGCCAACCGTATTGTTGAGGTCTTCTGTTTAATAGGTCTGAAAGGGGAGAGGTAAGGACAGTGATTGAAGCATAAGCTGGAAGGTCCCGGCCTTGGAAGAACTTGCCATCATCCACGATTGCTTTTCAGTTTGTCAGAGTTGTATACAGGTCAGGTTATTTGGGCAGCACTGTTGCTTGGGTTATCTGTTGCTATGGGACAAAACACCCCAAAACTTAGTGGCTTAAAGCAACAAACTCAGTTGTATTACGTCCTGTGACTGGGCTCAGCTGGGTGGTTCCTCAGCTGGTGTCGCTTGGGGTCTCTCACGTGTTTGCAGACAGATGGGACTGGAGTCATTTGGAGACTAACCAGGCCATGGGGAGAGCTAGGCCTCTCTCCTCCAGGTATTCTCAGTGCCGGTCCGTGTGGTCTTTTCCCATGGTCTCTCCAGCAGGATGACTCAGGGCCCCCAAGAATGTGAAAGTAGAAGCTGCCAGGCCTGTTAACACTCAAGTCCAGAATTGGCCCAGTATCCCATTTGCAGTATTCTGTTGCTTAAAACATGTCACAGGAGCAGCCCAGACTCATTGTTGGAGCAAACGAAACAAGGGTGTGAGTGTCAGGAGCATGGTTCATTGGGTGCCATTTTTGGAAGCCAGCCACCTCCATTGTTGAGGTCTAAGAAAACTGCGAGTGCTACTTATTCCCTTCTTTCCAGGGAGACTGTGCTTTAACAATTTTATATTGACAACAACAACAGCAGTTGCTATAATCTGTTGGGTTTTCTGTGAATGTGACACATGCATGACCCTGTCCAGGCGTTACTACTTTACTTTCACAACAGACCTACATAGTGTTATTAAGCCCATTTGGCAGGTGAAGAAACTGAGGCTTAGAGCAGCTAAATACTTTCCAGTTAGAAATGGAAGAGTTGGAACTTGAACTTAACCTGGAATCTTATCACTTACGTTGCATTTCGGATCCATGAGTGTGGGAACTCATAATTCAGATGCTTTAAAACGTATCGTTCATCTGCACTTAACAGTGATGTGACAGGACACTTTCCTTTTCTGACTTATCTCTAGAAAGCTGAAATGTGAAGGAAGAGAATCTCATCAATACGCACCGACCCTGGAGGTCATAACGTCTTTCTTGAATGCCCTTAGAGGCAGGGGTTAACAACTTACCCATCTTTGTATCACACAGTATCTAGTTCAATGCCATGTACACCACAGACACTTCCTGTTTGTTGAATGGCTAAGAAAGAATAAATTGACACTGGCTGCAAACGAATACCATTCAAAACCATTACATTTATGTTTGCAGTGGAACAAGATGTCTTTCTGCTATTTGGTGCATAGAAACAAAAGACGCATGGATTAGGTAAGCAGACAGTGACCATGCAGGCCTCTGGAGCAGGTGCTAGATTTAGGGCTAGACATTTGCAGAACTGATTCTGAAAGGACACAAGCCTTACAGCATTTGTCATAAGGTGTCTGCTTGGCCGCTGACTTCCAAGATAATCGGGAGTTCTATGTGAGGAGGTCCTGTGGAACAGTGGTTAGGGCACAGACCCCACAGCCTGACTGCTGAGTTATCTCAGGCAGGTTATTTGTACTGTCTGAGTTCAGTTCCCTCAGCTAAAATAGGAATAAAACTGGCACTTCGTAAAGCTGTGAGGGTGGGAAAAAAAGTTAGTTGTGGAAGCTCTTAGAATCATACCTTGCACATAGTAAATTTTTTGTAAGTTTTATCTATCATTATTTCTTTTTCTAGAAATGCATTAAAAACTAAACAAACATCCAACAGGAACAAAAGACTTCTTATTTCATAGTTTCAGGTTTTGGATGGTGTGTGTCTCAGATGACGATTGTGATGAGCTCCTCTTAGATTTGGGGAATGCTTATTTAGGTACTGGGTGTAAGAGTTTGCTTTTAGACACATCGTACAATCCCACAAAGCTGGAGTTTACGCCGTGTTTTCCTAGGTACCAACAAGTTAGGTCACTAAAGTATTTCCTCTTCTCTAAGAATTTACAATTAAGTGGACACACACAGTGGCCCCTGAGGAAGTGCTTCATCCTGTTTTTCCTTTGCTGCATCGTAGGCAAAAATACTGATGTACGAAGAGGTGATCTTGAGGGAAAAAACAACGAGCATGTAATCTCCTGAAAATCAGATCTCTGTGGCAAGTCAGAATGCTCAAAAGTAGAGAAAGACGTAGGCAGGATACCATGTACTTTATTTTCCAAACCTGGGCATCTTTGACAGTAAAATGAGATGCCATTACTATTTCTGCCAGGATGATAAGCATGAGGTGGGCCCGCGCCAGGCAAGACAGAGAGAATGGAGACTCTAAAGCCACATGGACATAAGTTGCAGACCCTGAGGCCAGTTCTGTTGTGCAAACACAGTAGAAGTGCCAGTTAACTTGCAAGGCATAGTGGAAAGAGCCATCGGGACTGAGACTCATAAAAACATTCAAACAGCCCTCAACTGTCTGCCATTTCAGTTGAATCCATTAATGGTGGTTGAGTCCCTTCGCATCTTTACAGAAGTAAATTTCTTTGTTCCCAGCCCTCATATTGTGTGTCTCTCTCCTCCCCCGCACTTCTGCTGGGTGTCTTGATTGGAAATTTTGTCCCAGGGCCAGTTTCTTTGGCTAATCATGGATTCTGTCTTCCTTTGACACCTCTCCCCTCAGTTCTTGTCTGTGCCCCTGGTCAGCTCCCAGGCCAGCAAGCACGATGCCTTCCCCACCTCCAGGCCCTCCAGGAGCACACCTCACGCTCTCCTGCCGCCTCTCCCTGGACCAGGCCTGACGGCGTGCTCCACTGGCCCTGAGCGCTTCCCTGCTGGGCTCACCACATTCTTCCTTCTTTATGCGTCTTCCTCGCCTCCCTTCCCTTCTCATTCTTTCCCTCCCCTTTCCTTCTGGGAGCACTCATTTGTCCCGTCTGAAGCTCTGATGTCTCCTGAGTCCATTACATTCTTAGTCATTTGCTGGCTCCATCCATATGGTGGCAGTGGACTCAGACCTCTGGTGGCAGGTTCAGCCTCTGCCCTGAGGCTAGCCCTTGGCCGGACCTTCCCACCATCACCTAAATAAGTATGTGTGCACCAAATGCCTCATTTCTGCCCTAACAGGCTTCCAGTCTGGAAGCACCCTGACTCTCTGAAATGAATCATCATTCACTTTGGGGACACTGGAAATGCAGCATCTATTTTAGTTCCTTATTCAGTCCAATTACAGTGTGCACTCTTCTCTCACGACTGTCGCTTTAATATATAACCACACCTCGTTTCATCATGCTTCGCTTTATTGCGTGTTGAAGATGATGCATTTTCTGCAGGTTGAAGGTTTGTGGCTACCCTGTGTCCAGCAAGTGTATCGGCACCATTTTTAAACAGCATTTGCTCACTTCCTGTCTCTCTGTCACACTTTGGTCATTTGTGCAATATTTCAAACTTTTTATTATTTGTTACGGTGATCAGGGATCGACTCGCTGAAGGCTCAGATGATGGTTAGCAATAAAGTATCTTTAAATTAAAGTATGTATGTTGTTTCTTAGAATGCTATTGCACACTTTAAATAGACTACAGTATAATGTAAACATAACTTTTATATGCACTTGGAAACCAAAAAATTTATGTGGCTTGCTTGATTGTGATATTTGCTTGGCTGCAGAGGTCTGGAACTGAACCACAGTGTCTCTGAAGTCTGCCTGTAGAGATTCATCTTCTGTGTTTCCCCAGAATTCTTTGACCTTTTCCCTTGGACTTTATTCACTGTAAACACAATAATAACATATTACCACTAGTAATAACAGTGGTAGTAGAGGATAGTTGAGTGCCCACTGCATGGCAGATACTGAATGAGCTTCGATATAGCTCTCACAGCCTTAACAGTCCTGGGCAGTTACTCCGAATATCTGTTTTATTTTATTTTATTTTATTTTATTTTATTTTATTTTATTTTATTTTATTTTATTTTATTTATGTATGTATGTATGTATTTATTTATTTATTTATGGCTGTGTTGGGTCTTTGTTTCTGTGCGAGGGCTTTCTCTAGTTGCGGCAAGCGGGGGCCACTCTTCATCGCGGTGCGCGGGCCTCTCACTGTCGCGGCCTCTCTTGTTGCAGAGCACAGGCTCCAGACGCGCAGGCTCAGTAATTGTGGCTCACGGGCCCAGCTGCTCCGCGGCATGTGGGATCTTCCCAGACCAGGGCTCGAACCCGTGTCCCCTGCATTGGCAGGCAGATTCTCAACCACTGCGCCACCAGGGAAGCCCCCCGAATATCTGCTTTATACATAAAGATAATAAGGCTTAGGGCTAGTAGCTTCCCAGGGTCACTTGGCTGGTCAGTGGTAAAGCCCTAAACGATTTGAATGCAAGCCTGTCTCACACCGAAGTCTTCTAGGCTTTGCTCGGAAATTTCACCGTTACACGTGACTTGGAAGCAGAAAGAGTGAAAAGGTTAAGATGTATGTATATCTAGGTAGACCGATATTAAACACACTTGAATTCAGAAAGCAGATCCCGTTAAGCAAACAAAATAATATTGGAAATAAGACTTGGTGTTCAATGGTTAATGCTGGCCTTTCTCAGGCAGAGAACAATACCTCTATGATGTATATTAACTTGTCTTTTAAAAAAGTGATTTCTTTTGTGTGTTGGTTAATTTGTGGTGGTGTTGGTTTCCTCGTAAAGTTGTAGGAGATAGAGGAATGACATTAGGCAGTGAATCAATTATGATTTGGGGCTTGTTTGACTAAAACAAATATCAAGTAACCTTAATAAGAAAATACGCAGCCCACACATGAATCAGATTGTTTCTGAAGGTCAGTTTTAAAGGTCTTCCTTCTTCTTTTGGTTAGCCCAGGGGTGAGTTAGAGTGGGGGCAATGCGTGAATAGAATATAAACTGTGTGAGGTATTCATGAAATCATATGAATGAAAGAAAGCATTGTGTACTGAGAACCGGCCTTGAGTGGCAGTCTGACCTGGGGAGGGAGGACCTGGGTGGTAACCTCAAATGCCACAGAGGGCTTTCCTGTCTAGTCCCAGTGAGTTATAATTAAGCGATGCTCTGAGAGGTCTTTGTGGAGTAGAAGTCAGAGAGGAGAGCTGATGATTTTAGATGCAGATGTAATTTCGGCATAGAAGACTGTTGTAACATTTAGTCTATTTTTGTCCTCCAATTAACCAAGCGTGAGTTTCTAAAGAGAATGAATGTCTCTTCTGTGGCATAGCAACATCTTGGTGTCCTTGGAAAGGCTGCTTTGTTCCATAGTGCCAGGATTTATGTTCTCTGGCTTCTTGGGAGCCGTGAAAGGCTCTGAAATTGTAGGAAGCTGCTTCCTACCACTGCACCTGGTTGTCAAGGGCGCACGTGAAAAGGGCCTTTAAATGCTTCCCAGACTCCGGGAAGGGTTTGTTTAATGAGGTAGTTTGAGCAACATGGTAATTACAGTTCCAGGTGTTTCTATGAAGATTCTGTGAAGCAACTATGAACTGTCGTTTTACAACATCATTTTATAATAATATATTCCTAAGTGAAAAAAAAGTTATACAGTTTCTCCACTGTAGCACAAAACTCTGTTTCATGCAGGGACAACTGGAAAGATTTATTAACAGAAAATTTGCCATTGCAGTGAGGATCATTCTTGCCTGCCTCATGAATGGCTGAAACTTGATAGATTTGGGTCAGGTCGATGTTTACAGAGATACTCATGATAATGGGCCTTGCATGATGGCTGTAGTCACATCAGTTTCTGGTTGTTTTGTAAAGACAACTGGGCTCTTGTGTGTTGAATGCTAATCGTGGATATATAAATATCTCTAAAAAGAGAATGAGTCATGTTATGATATTATCACAAACTGCCTCCCCATGTAAGGTAATTAGTGTCATAATTTTGTATCTAGATTCTAAATAAGAAAACTTGAGTGTTTTTTTTTAAATAAAAAGATTCTGTTAAAGCTTGAAAATAGAAAATTCACCCTTCATCCTTGCATGCTTACAAATTATGATCATTTATACATATCTGCTTACATTCATTCATAGTGACTTCACATAGATGAAATCAAAATATAAGTGCTACCGAACTCAACTTCGTGTGCCCGACACACAGTGAGGCCAAACAAACCGAAATGTCAGAGTTTGGAGCACAGAAAGGTTTATTGCAGGGCCATGCAAGGAGAATGGGTGGCTCGTGCCCCCCAAAACCCTGAACTCCTTTAGGGTTTCAGCAAAACATTTTTAAAGGCAAGATGAGGGAGGGGTGTGGTTGGTTGTTCCAAAATTCTTGGTGTAGGAATCCTTTGTTCTTTTAGCTGTCTAAGTAGATCCTGTAAACTTCCAACAAGACAAATACTATTCTCTGTTCTGCAACTTTTTATCTCTATATGAATGGAAAAGTGTTATATCCTTAAAGGTCACAGCCTTGAGAATGGGCTATCCTGTATAATTCAGGCTATAAGCAACATTCTTAACTCAAAGCAAAAGCAATAGAATACAAAGGTTAAAGTAAAAGAAACATCTAATATGGAGTCAGATTTGTTCTTCCCTATTACATAAATATAATTTGATCTCGCTCTCATTTTAATTTTTTAACTTAATGTTACGTTGTAGTAGAACTCTTGCTCACAGCCAAGTCACCTTCCTAATGACTGTAAAACATTCCCTTGGGTGTGTGTTGTTATAAATAACCCTGCCACAGACATCTGTGTTTGTAGCATTTCTTTCCTTTGTACTTTTGTCTTTAGGGTAGAGAACTGGTTCTGGAGTACATTGGGGGTAAATATTTTTTGGCCCTTGCATTCCAGAAAGGTTGTAATGTGATGTGGAGGGTAATGACTTCAACCTCAGCAGGGTTGAAATATAGGGATGTGTAGTGGTGTCAAGTTCTAAGTGTGGTCAGTGAGAAATCAAGCAGGGAGGAGTAGGCTGGGATGTCTAGGATATTCCAGCATGGGACAGTCTGTGCAGAGTGGCCCTTGGAGAAGCTCTTGTGATCTTTGGCCTCTATTTGGACTAATTTCTTCTTTTATGGTTAATTTTAAACTCCTGGTATGAATGTTGCAATCCACTTGTAGTTGAACATTTTCCCCATCAAATGATTGAACTTCAGTGAGAATTTAGTGAGAGCCAGCTGGAAGACATCTAGATATCATTACCAGTACAAACTAGCAGAAACCATGACAGACGTATTATTTATAAATGGTCTCTGATAATAGGATTAATAAGAAACAGAAAATACTCCAAGAAATTGTTGGAAGTTTCATAATAGTTCTTTTTCTAAGGTGAATTGTATGAAAATTGGAATTCCTTCAACCAGTCACCCCATGAGTCTTTACTGAAGTTGAAATGATGCAGACTCGGAACCACAAGCAACTGGGTGTTACTAGACCGTCAATTTTGAGGCAAGGGTAACAAGTACATGAGAAAGGAGGCTTAGAAGGAACCAGTCCACAGGCCCCTTTTTGTTATATTAGGGATTCCAGACTTTATCCTATAGGCAGTGGGTCACCATTAAAGGTTTTAAGCAGGGTTTTAAGCACAGTTCATATTTTCAATTTAAAACAAATTGGCAAAGGAAATAACTAGCAAATCAAAGAAAAATATAAATGTCCCATAAATATAAAAATACATCACTCTCACTCATAAATAAACACAAATTGACATGAGTGAGATACTACCATTTTTCGCTTATTATTTTGGCAAAGATAAAAGAAATTGATGTTCACACTGTGTCAGCAGGTGCAAGAGTAGGTTGGGAAACAGCCACTCCCATACACTGTTGGTGGAAGGATGGATCAGTGCAAGCTTTCTAGAGGACAGTTTGGCAGAAGTAATCAAAATTTTAAATGCACTTACCCTTGACCTTACAATTCATCCTCCTAACAGAGGATGGTGAGGCAGGAAGAACATTCCAGACAGAAGATGCCGCAAAGTTACAGATTTGAGGAGGAGCATGCCCAGGAGGAGTCATACATTTCCAGGGATTTAACCTACACGTGTGCTTGCAGTAAGATGGATGTGCAAGGTTGTTCATTACAGATTGTGTATAATATCAGAAAACTGGAAACAAGAAAAATGCCATCAGTGGAGGACTGGTTATATAAATCATGGTCTTTCTACACAAAGTGCCAGTGAACCACAAAAAAAGCCTAAGGTAGATTCATATCTTCAGATATGGAGAGAACCTTAAGATGTACAGTTAAGTGTAAAAAGCCAGGTGAGGTGCAGAACAGTAGGTGTATTGTGCTCTTATTCATGATAATTTTATTTTTTTACTTCTATATTTCATCTTTTTAATTTAATTTAATTTAATTTTTAAACAATCACTTTTGTTATTTATTTATTTATTTATGGCTGTGTTGGGTCTTCGTTTCTATGCGAGGGCTTTCTCTAGTTGCGGCAAGTGGGGGCCACTCTTCATCGCGGTGCGCGGGCCTCTCACTTTCTCGGCCTCTCTTGTTGTGGAGCACAGGCTCCAGATGCACAGGCTCAGTAGTTGTGGCTCACGGGCTTAGTTGCTCCGCGGCATGTGGGATCTTCCCATACCATCGCTCGAACCCGTGTCCCCTGCATTGGCAGGCAGATTCTCAACCACTGCGCCACCAGGGAAGCCCTTTTAATTTTATTTTTAAATAAAAGTTATATATATTTAAGTTGTACAACATGATTTGATACACATGTAATGGAATGATTATTTCAGTCAAGCTAATTAACATATCATCTACTCATATAGTTACCATTTTTCTGTGTGTATGATGAGTGCCTAAAACTTACTCTTAGCAAATTTCCCTTAATAATACTGTATTGAATACTGGATAGATTATATGTAGCCGTGTTTCTGAATAAAATTTTTTTCTGCAAAAATATGGAAGAAACATTTAGGAGTGTAGTGGGCTTTGGGGAACAGAACTGAGTATTGTAGTTAGATGAAGGAGGAGGGCTTGGCATTTCATCGTATTCCTTTCTTTGCATTTGAACGATTGCCCTAAGTGTATGTTACTTTTATGCAAAATAATTATAAAAGATACATTCTTACTGAATTTTAAACAGACATCATCTTTGCCTGATTTAATCTTAGTTCATCAACACATATATCACTAATGTGCCATTTACTTATCTAAGCTCTTAACATTTATTAACTCATATTAATAATCACAGACCCATATAAGACCAGAACTATTTTTATTCCCATTTTGCAGATGAGGGGACAAAGGTGCAGACAGGTTAAGCAGCAACTTGCCCAAAGGTCACACAGCTCTTAAAGAATAGAACCAGGACTTGAACTCCAGTAGCCCGGCACCCCAGCCCACTATACCTTCGTTCAATCATTTTAATTTGTCGACATTGAAACAGAAGCTGTTTCCTAGAGTAAGGCCTTGGTAATATATACCATTACTTGTTACCAAATTGAAGTACTTTTTTTAGTCACTAAACAGTTTTATTTATTAAGAGACTGAGGTTGTTTCTGGCCTCTGTTCCAACAAGTGCTTCTTTTTCAGATGCAGAATTTGTTCAGCCCTCATCTGCCCACAATGAGGCCATTATATAAGGTGGGAAGCCCCTCCTTCCTCTTTATCAACCCTGGTTTTGCTTTCCAAAAGGGAAATCCACAGAGTTATCCCTTCCAGGCATGCTGTGGGTCCCCACCAATGGGTTGGCTGGGACACATTCACATCTGTCTTCTATCATCTCAAGCTGCAGGCTCCCAGCCTCAGCTTCCTGACTACCCCAATGCAGAAAGCTTTATAAGCTCAAGGTCACATGCCAAGGGGTCTTTTGGCTCTCTGTCTACCTACATCAAGCTTGGAAAACAAAATATTGTAACTTAAGCTGGATCTGAAGCCAGGGTGATAAGATGAATACAGCTAAAACGTTCACTCTTTTCAAACTTACGTCATGGAAATGACAGTAATAAACCTTCTTAGCAATGGAGTATTTGAAAAAACAATGCAAGGGAACATCTTTCTTTTTCTGACTGTCTGATGCTACTTAATGGCTCACGGTGCCCCATTGTTGTGTAGCTGAGGTTTCTCCTCCAAATTTCTTTGTTCAACAAATACCTACCCAAGATCTCCTAAATGCCAGGCACAGAAAATTGAGAGCTAAATAAGACAAAAGTCTGCCTACACTGAACACACCCTAATGGAAGAAAGAGAACTGGCAACCAGTAATTCCAAGGCTGCCAAATTAGTGATCATGAGGTATACACAAAGTGTCTGGAAACACAAAAGAAGTAGTTCCTTGATTGTCTTAATTCAGTTCCAATTGAGAATTACTGCATGGGGAAATGACCGGAAGTCTCCATTGGGAAATACTTGGGTTATTTCAGCCCTTTACCTGTGCGTGCATGCATGCAACAGACACTTATGTAGCACCTAGAAATGCAAGCACTGGCAGCTATATGGAGACAATATGATAGAGTTATTGCCCGTTGAGATGTTCAACCTTCTAGTGGCTCAACATTTGGTCTTCTGTTTGTTCTATGAGCATTCGTTTTGTACTTACTAAATGTTAAGCACTGAGTTAGGCCCTCGGACAGAAAGATGAAAAAATCCAGTTCCTACCCTTAGGGACTTGAGCCTGGCCCCACTGGTGCAGGAGGAGAGACTGTAGTAGAGCACGGAGGAGCAAAGAAGACCGAGTAAGGTTCTATAAGGACTTTGGAATGGGCGTTGAAGTTCTGTAAGAGAAGAGACATTCCAGGTACAGGAAGAATGCTGCAAAGTTATAGAGAGACAGGTCCAAAAGAAATGATAAAAGAAACTTGTGTCTTTTTTTTTCAAAGAATTTTTTTTTTTTAATTTATTTATTCATTTTTGGCTGTGTTGGGTCTTCGTTGCTGTGCACGGTCTTTCTCTAGTTGCGGCGAGCGGGGGCTACTCTTCGTTGCAGTGCGCGGGCTTCTCATTGCTGTGGCTTCTCTTGTTGCGGAGCACGGGCTCTAGGTGCGTGGGCTTCAGTAGTTGCAGCATGCAGGCTCAGTAGTTGTGGTACATGTGCTTAGTTGCTCCGCAGCATGTGGGATCTTCCCGGACCAGGACTTGAACCCGTGTCCCCTGTATTGGCAGGAGGATTCTTTTTTTTTTTTTAAAAACATCTTTATTGGAGTATAACTGCTTTACAATGTTGTGTTAGTTTCTGCTGTATAACAAAGTGAATCAGCTATATGTATACATATATCCCCATATCCCCTCCCTCTTGCGTCTCCCTCCCACCCTCCCTATCCTACCCCTCTAGGTGGTCACACAGCACCAAGCTTATCTCCCTGTGCAATGCAGCTGCTTCCTACTAGCTATCTATTTTACATTTGGTAGTGTATAAATGTCAATGCTCCTCTCTCACTTCATCCCAGCTTACCCTTCCCCCTCCCCACATCCTCAAGTCCATTCTCTACGTCTGCGTCCTTATTCCTGTCCTGCCCCTAGGTTCATCAGAACCATTTTTTAAAATATATTCGATATATATGTGTTAACATACGGTATTTGTTTTTCTCTTTCTGACTTACTTCACTCTGTATGACAGACTCTAGGTCCATCCACCTCACTACAAATAACTCAATTTCGTTTCTTTTTCGTTTCGTTTCGTTTTTCTTTTTATGAGTAATATTCCATTGTATATATGTGCCACATCTTCTTTGTCCATTCATCTGTCGATGGACACTTAGGTTGCTTCCATGTCCTGGCTATTGTAAATAGAGCTGCAGTGAACACTGTGGGGCATGACTCTTTTTGAATTATGGTTTTCTCAGGGTATATGTGGCAGGCGGATCTTAACCACTGTGCCACCAGGGAAGTCCCAGAAACTTAAGTGTCTTAAGAGCAGATTAGTTGGAATGCTATTCAAGGTCAGGGGAGAAAGCTATGACCTTCAACTCCCACAAAAGTGTTTGTGAATAATAGATGAAATTTAGTGAGTACTTAATCTGCCAGGTACTATTATTCTAGATGTGGTTCATGCATGTTCTTATTTAATTCTCACCGTAGCCCCACAAGGTATTATTATCCTCCTTTTGCATTTGTAGAAAGTGAAATGCAGGGAAGTTCAGTATCTTGTTGAGGTCACGTCTTCGTGAGTAGGGGGGCCAGGATCGAGCTGGTTCTTTGCCCTCCGAAGCCTGCAGACTTAACCACAGCACCACAGCCACAGTCCTTAAACAACGACTAGACTTTGGACAGAGAGAACGAGGGGAGAGGCTTTTCAAAACAGAGCAAATGGGATAAGCAGAGACACAGCGGTGGAAAGTCAGAAGTGTGTTTTACAAGTTTGACTTAGTTGGAGCGAGGGTTCATAACAGACAGGTGCTGGGACATACGTTAGGATTAGATCGTGGAAAATAGTAAAGACTGCGGAGCTGGGCTTTTATTCCCTTGACGACTTTTGAGCAAGGAGGTGATGTAATCACAGCTGGCCTGTGGGTGACTCACTGGCAGTTACAGATATAACCGACGGGGACAGTAGAGAGCCTGGCAGGGGGAGGCCAGTTAGTAACGGTCTAGGCAAGAGATAATTGGAGCCTGCATGGGGTGGTGTCATCACGAAGGAAAAGGAGAAGAGAGATTTGAGAGACACGGAGGAAGTCCAAATGACAAGACTTGGGAGACAGATATGGGGGCGAGGGAGAATGAGAAATCAAAGATAGCGTTGGAGCTTTGACCCTGGGTGCCTCATGATTGGTGGTACTTTTTTTTTTAACAGGAATAGGTAAGAGTTGAATTCAGGCGATGAGAAGAGAAAGGGCATTCCATTTTTGACAAGGAATCCTCATGGCCAGAGAGGGCCTAGAAGGCCCCCATCACACAAGGAAGGAGAGGCCATCTCCTGGGAATACCAGGTGCCCAGGCTGGGTTCCATTGTGTCTTGAGAGAACAGCTTTAACCGCATGAGGCAGTGGTGTGTGTTTTCTAGGGCTCCCACAACAAAGCACCAGAAACTGAGTGGCTTGAACAACAGAAATTTATGGTCTTAGAGTTCTGGAGGTTGGAAGACCGAGATCGAGGGAGCAGCAGGGTTGGTTTGTAGGTTGTGGAAAGAAGATCTGTCCCGTGCCTCTCTCCTAGGTTCTGATGGTTTGCTGACAACCTTTGTCATTCCTTGGCTTGTAGGTACATCACCCTGGTCTCTGCCTTCGTCTTCACTGTGTGTGTGTCTGTGTCCAAATTTCCCCTTAGTATAAGGATTCCGGTTAGATTGGATTAGAGGCCCATCCTTCCTCGAACACCAACTCATCTTAGTCTAACTCATCACATCTCTAATGGATTTATTGCCAAGTAAGGTCACATTCTGAGATACTGAATAGGACTACAACGTGTGAATTTGGGGGGAATACAATTCAACCCACGCCAACAGTGAAAGAGATGAAGGCCTTCTTTTTTTGTTGTTGTTGTTTTTTTGTTGTTTTTTAAAATTTTTATTGCAGTATCGTTGATTTACAATGTTGTGTTAGTTTCAGGGGTACAGCAAAGTGAATCAGTTATACATATACATATATCCACTCTTTTTTTAGATTCTTTTCCCATATA
Organism: Eubalaena glacialis; assembly: GCF_028564815.1. Taxonomy (NCBI): domain Eukaryota; kingdom Metazoa; phylum Chordata; class Mammalia; order Artiodactyla; family Balaenidae; genus Eubalaena; species Eubalaena glacialis. The sequence continues at coordinate 9,996,898 of NC_083722.1, forward strand.
GGCCATTACAGAGTATTGAGTAGAGTTCCCTGTGCTATACAGTAGGTTCTTATTAGTTATCTATTTTATATCTAGTAGTGTGTAGACCTAGTTTTTGATATTTTCGTAAACAAATCAATGTAAGGACTGAAGTGTAACTTAATAAAGTTAATTTGTTTATTTTTAAAGTTAATTTGTTTATTTTTTGTAAAAAAAAAAAAAAAGACCTAGTTTTGATATCCTGGCTCTGTCCCTTACTGGCTGTATGACCTTGGGCAATTCATTCTCTGAGCCACGATTTTTTTTATCTGTAAAATAGAGATTAGAGCAGATTATGAAAATTAAATGAGTAAACATATGTAGAGGGCTTAGCATAGTGTCTGCCCCTGTAGGCACCAAAGCTATGGACTCCAGGAAGGGATGTTCTAATGACAGAATTTTAGGCATCAGACAACATGGAGTTGGGAGGAATTTTAGGGGCAACCAGTAGTTTCTTTTGAGAGACCTGCTCTGCACTGTCTTAGAGAATTTAACAATTGGAATACGGCTTTGGCCCTCTCACTAGGGACCACCTGAAGCTCTAATTGGAAGGCTGAGATGGATTAGTAATCCCTGCTATGGAAAAGGAAGCAGAGAATGCGGGCACATGGAGCTCCATACTTGCCATTTCTGTCCTTGCTTCTCAGCTGTCAAAGCCAAGCATGTGTCCTTCATCCTAAGGCTACCCTTTCCTTACGGGCTCAACATGGCAGTGGAATAAAATCTGGAGATTTAAGCAAGCACAAATATACATTTGGCTTGTTTGAATTCAGGTGGTGTTTTCCTTGAGCTGGTCTCATCATTGCAGAGGCGGGGCCAGGTCAAATCTTAAAGAGCCACTTGGCAACTCTAACGATTGGCAAAGAGGAAAGAAATTGGTAAACAGTGTTTTTAAAATACGTTAAATGCCAAGCATCTGTGTTAGAGATGAAGGCCTTCTTGCTCTCAAAAGATAACCAGGTTTCTCTTCTCCTTAGGCATCTTCTGGAGGTTTGTGAGCAAGTCATCATTGGCTTAACATTTTTTATCATGTCAGTAAGAGCTGAGGTCTGGTGGCGACTCCTTCACTGGACTTGCAAATATTTTTAATTAGCAAAAGAATGTCAGTACCTCACTTATTCCCATGAACAGCATGCTCCTGGCTTCTCAGCTCTAGAGCACTTCTAAGCAATGACAGTCCTTCTCCCAAGAAGGACTTTTTCTCCAGGAAAAGTAGTTCATAGCCAGGAGCACATGCCTAATAGCTAGAGTACTCTCACTTGGGAATAAACTGCTTGAGAGAAAGGACAGGTGAAAACCAGAGCCCCAGCTGGGAGGACCCAGGGTGTTCAGGTGCAAAGAGAGTCCCACAGTCAGTACCCAGTAGAAATGGATTTGTGCCCATATTTTTCTGCTTCGGACATCAAGCTTTGTCCATAAAATCGTTTACAGCTTTTAACTCAAATTGGTTTTCTTCTTATTGGAAAATGAGTTATTTCACCTTGTTGAAAAAAAAAAATAATATCCTCCAAAAAAATTTTGTTAAGGTATCTGGTTTTTCCAAATTCACACTCATCCTCATAAGGCTTATAGGCTGGTGTGTCCAAGCAGGATCAGAGGAAAACACATTTGGATCAAGATACATGGCCCTTCCTCATGAAATGCCAACCCAGGGAGACCTTGGCTGTGCTCTGTATATCAGATGGCTATAAGTTTGGGCATCTCAGATGGATGGACACACATGAATGAATCACAAAGAGCTCTGCCCTGGGTGTTGATAATTCAGATCCAGTCCTTCCCTAAATAGCTCTTTGGTGGTTTTCCATTTTTCTGTTGGTATATTTACATTTATACCCCATTTATATGATTTTCCAAAGCTTGAGGCTGATAGCTTAAACCTTTCCCTTCACTTCCAATTTTCATTGCCCTTCCAATCTCTATAGCCCTGAAAATGAGCTTTTCTGAGCTCCTCATTAATTTTTCACTTTGCTCCCTGAGGGAGACGCACAGATACACAGCACTAGCATAGCAGGCCAAAGAATGCTTGGCAAGCCACTTCTGTGCCCAGTGATAGGTTTCAGAAACATACCTCCAGGGATTTTGACAAGTGAAATGCCCAGAATCTGCTCACACTCTAATTATGGGGTTCCCATTAGTCCTTGAGAAAGTTGCACTATATCCCAATATCAGGGTGTGCAGTGATTTGCTCTTTCTTTTTTCAGTTGGGTGTTACGAGTAGCAGTGCCATATATTAGCAAGGTCACTGGTCTAGCTCTTACTAGCTGTATGACCATGGACAAGTGAGTTCACCTCTCTTCATCTTTAAAAATGTGAGGCTTAAATTGGACCATGTCCAAGTGTCGGTTACATCTAAGCCTTCTCTCATTTTGACAGCAGCCGGGCATTCTTCTCTACGAGTATAAAGAAAATCATTTAACCAGTTTCTCTCACTGTCACTATTTCTCTAGCCAAGAGCAGAATCTATGTGTTGGAAGGCTAAACAATTCACTGGCATCCAGCTTTATGTAAGAAACATGCCCCATAGAAATCCTCCCGTTAGAACAGCTCCATTGCCAGTGCTCTTGACATTGAATACTGTCTCCTGACCTTCCCTGCCCTCCTTCCCACCAGACCCACACAACCTTCACTCCTGATTTAGAAGATTGAACACTTTTCTTTAGGGACATTTAAAAAAGTTATGTCAAATGCTGGAGTTTTCACGTTCTATAGGACAAGAGTGGGCCAGAGACTTCTGAAATAAGCCTAGAGGCTCTGTGACCTCGAACATGCTCCATGGGTAAAATTAACCTTATTGAAATCTTTACCCAGTTGCCTAAATTGGAACTGGGGTGTGTACAGGGTCCAAATGGATAAGGCTTTCAGGACGCTAAAGTAACTAAATCACTGGTGCAAGTGATTTCCTTCTGCAAAGTCCTCTAAAATGAGATAACTTTCCGAATATATAGATGGTCTTCCAAGACCTAATAATTCAAATGCTCAGTGAACAAAATAGGATAAATGCTTTTTTTTTTTTTTCTTTTTTTCCCTACTTTCAGCACTGTGCACTGCCTGTGTCTGATGTCTAGAAGTAGTTATCTTGGGAATAAACTTTTGATCAGGAGCCAGAAATGCTGTCTGTGAAAATGAAATTCCCTTACATTGTCCTTGAGGACAATAAACAATGTCACAGGAAGGAAAATATCAAAAGAAAACCTGGTGGAAAAGAGGATAAAGAGGTGTTAGGGATTAGGTAGTACAGCAATGTTAGAACTGTCTCCACCTAAATTTTATGTCCTCTTAGGTTAGAACTTTTTGTAAAAGTTTTTAATGGCTTGCTTCCTTAATAGAAAACCAGAGGATTTTTCAAGCTGAGCTAAAAATGAGAATATTTTTAGAAAAATACAACGAGCACTTGGAGTACAGACAATTTGTTACATCAACATTAAATCAAAATGTGTTGAATAGCAATGGATTATTTCCCCACACAAGGAGAGAGTAGGATAGAGTGCAGTATTTAAAATACTGGGTAAGAAAATCCTGAGTGTCACTCTTTTCATGTACCCAAAAAGTGTTGAAAATAAAAAAATTAGAGTAGTAATTATTATGAGTGAAGCTCTGCCTGATGTCCTTGGTGTATCCCCATTTTCCTTCCGGAATTGGGTTGTTCTCCTAGGTTAACTCCCCTAGAGTTCTGTTTCTCATGCATAAAGTGAAGGGTTCAGAATAGATAGTCTCTGAGGCCCTTGCCAGCCCTAATACTCTTTGGTTTTAAATCAACACATACGGGAAAAACATGTCAAATTTTATTAAGTTTTCTGTTACATTCAAATATAGTAACAGCAGAAAAGATAGACAAAATATTTGCAAATATTAGCAAAATATCTCTTTGCACAACACCTTCCCCAGCTGCTGTTCCAGGTTATAACTATTTGAAAAGGCTGTATGATGTTATCTGAAGACTTATGTAAATAAGAAGCCAAAAAGAAGTGTGGTTTGGCCCTTTAAATGCTATAGCAGTAGGCTACCCTTACAGGGAATTTAGGAATATGATAACAAATGATGGCCCACTTGTCATTTCTTGTTCCTTTCCTAGTTTGACTAACAAGTCACAAAGAATAGCAGGTAAGATAATTCTTGCCACCCTTTCTTTTGAGCCAGAGCAGATGTTAATACTTAAAGAGAAAGAACACTATGAGCCAAGAAGGGATAGTTTAAGGTCTAGGCACAGACTTTTGGGGATACCACTGATGGCCCTCTATCATCCACTCCACATTATTCTACCTCCTACCTCTGTTTATCATAATGTTGCCATCCTTTTTCTTCCTCCCTTCCTCCTCATCTGGTGCCCTCTCCATGATTTCCTTCTCCTCCACCCAGTCACCAGTGGCCCTCATAAGACATCACTTCGCTCCAAGTCAACATACTAGAGATGTCTGACTATTGAAGATTATATCTTTAGAGTCCTGAGGGGGGAATACTGTTAATCAGCAATTCTGTGCTTGGGTAAACTATCATTCCAGTGAAATAAAAACATTTTTAGGAATAAAAATCTAAAAGAGTTTACCATAAACAGATAATCCCAAAAAGAAATGAAAAAATATAATTCAGGAAGAAGAAACTAGAACGCCCAAAAAAGGAGTAGAATGTAGGAAACAATAATGAGTAAATAAGTTGGTAAAACCTTATAAATATAAATAAGTGCTGATTGTTTAAGAATAAACATGATTATTATGAGCAATTGGAGGGTTAATTAAATAAAGGCAGAACTAGTATACTAGATAACAACATATAAAAAAGGAGGGCAAGACCTGAGTAAAGACATTCTAAGCTTACTGTATTATTTGGGAGGTGAGGATAGGGATTCATTTTGAACTTTCAAAGTCAAGTAAGCATATTAAATATTTAAGGCTAACCACTAAAAGAACAGAAGTAGATATATAACTTAAACTAGTGAAGAGAGAAAAGGAAAAAGAAAAGAAACCTCATCTCTCTAAAAGAAGGTTATAAAGAAGGAAAAATAAAAGAAAAATCATGATAGCATGAATAAGAGTAGAAATAAATCCAAATATATCAGTGATTATAATAAAAGTAAATGGTCTATATATACCAGTTAAAAGATAGAGGTTGCTAAAAAGTATATAACAAAATTAGGATATAAGTTCTTTATGAAATATACCTAAAACATAAGGAAAGTTTAGAATAAAAGGACATAAAAGATATACAAAGCAATATTTTTTTAAAAGTATGCTAGTTTATCTACATTAATATCAGGCAAAAATATTTTAAGTCAAGAAACATAAAGTTGGATCATTGTGTATTGATAAAAGGGCTGTTCATTAGGAAGATGTAACAATTCAAAATATGTATCTAACCTCATAGTCACAAAATAGATACAGCAAAAGTTGGTCAAACACAAAGATAAATGAATAAACCTATTAATATATGTCGATCATTGATAGTTCAGGCCGACAAAAAGAAGTAAGGATAAAGAAAACAAAAATACACAATTAACAAGCTGTAAGATGGCCAAAGGCCATCGTAAGTTTAGAAATTAAAAATTAACATCTTTCATGGATTATTTTATGGATTAAATATGTTATGAGTTATATTTTACAGATTAAATACAAATTTATTTTATGGATGAAAGAATAAATTATACTCAATATTAAATATTTAGAACTGACTGAAAATATATTACATGTCAGATATATGTGAAATATAGTTAAAGCAGTAAAGAGAAATTTATGACCTTAAATGCATACCTTAGAAAAGAAAAAAGATTGAAAAGAGCCAAAGTTAATGAATCAGAAAACAATGAAACAGGGACTTCCCTGGTGGCGCAGTGGTTAAGAATCTGCCTGCCAGTGCAGGGGATACAGGTTTGAGCCCTGGTCTGGGAAGATCCACATGCTGCTGATCAGCGAAGCCTGTGCGCCACAACTACTGAGTCTGCGCTCTAGAGCCTGCATGCCACAACTACTGAGGCTGCATGCCGCAACTACTGAAGCCTGTGCGCCTAGACCCCGTGCTGTGCAACAAGAGAAGCCACCGCAATGAGAAGCCCACACACCGCAACGAAGAGTAGCCCTCACTCGCTGCAACTAGAGAAAGCCCGTGTGCAGCAACGAAGACCCAACACAGCCAAAAATAAATAAATAAAATTTAAAAAAAGAAAATAATGAAACAATAAATAAGATCTATAGACAGAAATAGAGACACAGATGTACAGAACAAACGTATGGACACCAAGGGGGGAAAGTGGCGGGGGGATGGGGGGATGGGGCGGTGGTGGTGGGATGAACTGGGAGATTGGGATTGACATGTATACACTAATATGTATAAAATAGATAACTAATAAGAACCTGAATAAAAAAATAAATAAAATTCAAAAATTCAAAAAAAATCCAACTTTAAATGATTACTGGATTAAAGAAAACTTTATAATAAAAACTAGAGAATACTAAGAAGCAAATGATAAATAAATTATTACATATTAAAAAAAGATCTATAAAACCTAAAAACAGTTATTTGAAAAGACCTCTGAATTAGATAAAAATCTAGCAAAAGTAATTACATAAAAATGAAGACAACACAAATTTTAAAAATACTAGAAATGAAAAGAACATAACTACAGAGTGCAGGTTTTTATTCAGAAGAAAAAACTGAACTATTTTATGCCAGAAATTTAAAACCTAAATTAAAGACTTCCTAGAAAATAATGCAAGTTGCCAAAATAGGAGCTAGTAGAAATAGAAAACCTAATAACCTAATAAACTATAACCAGTATCCCAATTAAATTAGTTGTTTAAAAATCATCCTTTTCTAAAACTTTTTTTATTGAGGTATGGTTTACATGCAGTAAATTTCGCCCTTTTTCATGTACAGTTCTATGAGTTTTGATAATTAAGTATAGAAATGTAAACCCCACCACAATTAATTCATAAAGCAGTTTTATTGCTCTTAAAAACTTCCCTCATGCCCTTTTGTAGACAACTCTTTCTCCTACCCTAGGCCCCAGTAACAGTTGATTTGTCTTCTGACCTCATAGTTTTGTCCTTTCCAGAATGTTACATAAATCGGATCAGAAAGTTTGTAGCCTTTTGAGAATGCATTCAGATTCATCCCTGTTATGTTGTGTGCCAATAATTCGTTCTTTTTTCTTGTGAGCAGTATTCCATTGTGCGGATATGCCACAGTGTATTCATCAAACCAGTTGGAGGGCTTTTGGGTTTTTTTTCTAGTTTTTGACAGTTATGTATAAACATGTTTTTATTTCACCTGGGTAAATAACTGGGAGTGAGGTTGCTGGGTCATATGGTAAGGGTATGCTTAATTTTATAAGATATTGACACACTGGTTTCCAAAGTGGCTGTACCATTTTGCATTCCTATTAGCAAAGTAATGAGTTCTAGTTCCTTTGCCTTCTCACCAACACTTGGTATTGTCTATTCTTTTCCTTTAGCCATTCTACTAGGTATGAGTGGCATCTCACTGTGGTTTAAATTTGCATTTCCCTAATGATTAATGATGTTGAGAGTTTTCTCATGTATTTACTTGCCATTTTTATAGCTTTGTTCAAATCTTTTGACCATTTTTTTAAATCGGGTTGTTTGTTTTTCTGTTACTGAGTTTTCAGACTGCTTTATATATTCTGGATAAAAATTACATACAGTAGTTTAAAATCACCCTTCTTTAAAAAAGAAAGAAAGAAAATATAGGCCTGGGTGGTAATTTAGATAAATTCTACCCAACTATCAAGGAAAAACTGCAAATTACATATTCCAGACCACAGAAAATGGGAGAAAGCTTCCCAATCATTTTATGGTATAACCACAATGCCAAAAACACATTGTGAGAAAGGAAAATTTGTAGATCAGTTTTACTTGCAAACATAGAATAAATATTATCAAACTAAATCCAGTAATTGGGGAAAATATGTCCAATTGGAGTTTATCCATCCAAGGATGGGTTAACATTAGAACATGTATTAATGTAATTTACCATATGACCATGTTAAGGAGAAAATCCTATAATTATCTCAAAAGAAACAAAAGCATTTGATGAAATTTAATATCCATTCATGATATTAAAGAAAGAAAAAAAGGTAGCACATTACAAATAAAAGCAGACTTCTTTAACCTGGTAAAGTGTACCTACAAAACACACCACACTAATGGTGAAACATTGGAAACATTTTTTCTGATGATAGCTAAAAGAGAAGAATGTGCACTCTCACTACTTCTATTTAACCTAGTTTGGAGGTCCTACCTAGAGAAATGAGATATGATGATTTCTACATAGAGAATCTATGTGCAAGAGAATCTATAGAGAACTTAGAACTAATATGGAAGATTTGGCAAGATTGCTGAGTATAAGATTAATATATGTGTGTGTTTATATATTGATATATATATGTTTGTATATATAGATATATATATGTGTATGTATATATTGATATGTATGTGTATATATATTGATATATATATGTGTATATAGAGAGAGAGATATATATGTATATATATATATTGATATATGTATGTGTATATGTATATTGATATATATGTTATATATATATTGATATATATGTGTGTATATATATATATAGATATATATATGTGTATATATATAATCAATAGAGGTCATATATATCAGCTAAAAGTAATAACAAAACATAATGATAATTTTTAGAGATTCTATTCTTGACAGCCCAAAAAAACCACTGGGAGCTGTGATTCTGGTTTATATAGTTGATTCTCCATTTCACCCCTAAAGGACCTGAATCTTCTGACTTCTTTACAAATATCTGTTTCCTGGTTGTATCCTCTGTATGTGTATATCTTGGTTCCTTTAATTTTATTCCCAAATCTTTATAAATAATTACTATGTTTCAGGCACTCACTTTTATCCAGCACCTATTTAGCAGGTTTGCTTTTTTAGATCTGGAAAAATTCCTCCCTATGTCTGCTCTCCATTGCCTTCTAAACATGGATCAAATAGTCTTTGGTTTGACCCTACTTTCTGTATATAACATTCTTTCCTCCCAAACTTTGCCCGCCTTTGATTCTGAGCCTTTTGGATATCATAAAATTGTCCCCCCAGTAATCTTGAAAAAGGCCTTCTAAAGTCAACTTCAACATTTAAATGACTCCCTTGTCTGCAGGAGGACAGAGGATACAATGTAATACACAATAAAACAGTTCCTCATGTGCTCTCAGGGCTGGGACAGTGTGACACTATTCAACTCTGTATCCTCTGAGCCTAACAGAGACTCTGGCAAGAACAGGGTGCCAATTATATTTTTAAATATACAGAACTTCAGAGGACCAGAAAACAGAGTGATTTATTTTAGATTTTCCACGAGCAGGTAGGAAGGTGCTGCTTCATCCCCCCTCTCTCCTCTACCTTTGCTGTCATTGTTCAGTCATAAAGTGACCTCCAAGTAGAGTCCTCCACTGTGAGTTGTCAGGTCTGGACAAGAGTACAAATGCAGTCGCCCCCCCCCCCCCCCCTTGGCCCTTGGCTTGACTCCTTCTCTTCCCACCTTAGGCCCATCCCCCCACCACAAGGAGCCTCTGGGGCACAGGTGTGGACACCCACCAGAGCACCTGCCCAAGATCCATCTTCTTGAAGGTCTTGGCCATCTAGGCAAAGAATTAAATGGTCCCAAGTACCCAGTACCCAGAATATGGTTTAAAAGGGGATGCAGGCTTCAGGTGGGCAGACTCCCTTGGCCCAGACATCTTACCTGTATGGAGGGGCAGAGTTGAGGGCAGGTCTTCTCGGGTACCAGGCTTAGGACAGGCTTTCTCTGCTTCCTGCATCAGGCATAGATCAGGTTGTTTCCTGAAGAATTCTGGCTCAACATACTGTCATCTTTTTAGGTATAATCATAACATGTAAGAACTTGAAAAGACCTTTGAAGTCATCTTATCTGAACTTTTCATCAACTGAGGAAACCAAGGCCAGAGAAATGAACTGACTTGCCAACAACAGTCATACAATGGGATCAGCACTAAATAAGTAATAGAAAACCAGGTCTCCAGATTCCAGATGGTATTTCTCATTCCTATCCTTCTAGCTATGTGTTCAGTGCTTATCACTGTAGTTCCAGAATGCTTTGGCAAACTATATTGCTAGAGAATAAAACTGGCAAATTGTAACCACAGTGGAATGAACGCATGTGGCGAGGGCAGAGGAAAATGAACCCACATGCCCTGCAGCATCTACATAATTTAGGTTTCTCCTAATTGTGAAATATGTGATGAATGGGATATGTCTTTTAGAATCAGAAGTGGACACCAATGGACTTTCAGATAGGTTGAAATGCCGGAAGCCAAGTAATACAACGGAAGGGAATAGCACTGCATTGTTGGCTTCTTTTAAAATCCATTTTTATCCCTTCAAAGATCCCTCCAGAGTAGCATCCCCGAGACAACTATGCTGGATCCAACTTGGCATCATAGGTCAGCCATTGCTCAGCCTTGAATGCTATAGCTGTAGTTCACTGAGTGTATTCTTTAGTCAAGTGAGACAAGAAGGAGGAACATAGCTTGGGTCTCTTTTCATTTATATATTATTTGTTCTTTCAACAAATATTTATTGAATACTTTGTGTATGTACTAGATCGTGTGTTAGGTAATAGGAATGTAGAGGTGAACAAGGCAGATATAGTCCCTGCTCTTAAGTAACTTCCAGTCTAATGAGAATTATATGAGATCTTCAAGAGGGAAAGGAAGTGTGTGAAAAAGCTAAACCAAGATTTAAGAAGCGCCTAGTAGAGCAAGAAACAAAAAGGAATTCTACGTCTGTGAGTCTGTGTCTGTTTGGTAAATAAATTGATTTGTATTATTTTTTTAGATTCCCCATATAAGTGATATCATATGATATCTCTCTTTCTCTGCCTGACTTACTTCACTTAGTATGATAATCTGTAGGTCTATCCATGTTGCTGCAAATGGCAATATTTCATTCTTCTTTATGGCTGAGTAATATTCCACTCTATATATATACCACATCTTCTTTATCCATTCATCTGTAGATGGACATTTAGGTTGCTTCCATGTCTTGTGGGAAAGGGAAAGGGGAGGGGGAGGGATAAATAGGAGTATGAGATTAATAGATACACACCACTATATATAAAATAAACAAGGATTTACTTTATAGCACATTGAACTGTATTCAGTAACCTGTAATAACCTATAATGGAAAAGAATCTGAAGCTATATACCTGAAACTAACACAACACTGTAAATCAACTGTAGCTTAATAAATAAAATAAAATTATAAGGAGAGAGAGAGAAAAGGAAGGAAGGAAGGAACAGTTGAATGAACGAGTGAACTCTGCCTGTTAGCAAGCAGTGGTGAAGATGCTAGATGCTTTGCGGCTGAACATGGCAAATGTTTTTCACCTTCATTGAGAACATGGTGAGCTACAGCCTGAGAGACTCACAGGGGGAATAACATTTCCATATTTCAAAAGGTTTTAGAATAGGAAACAGATGTCTAGAGGAGATTATGGAATATTCTTATCTGACGAACTTTAAAATAGACCCAGTAGCCTAGAGTGGTTTAGCCAGGATCTTGTTTGTGTCTCTGAGTGATGAATTTGGGAAACTCCTCAGGGTCAGTCCAAGCTTGATTTACCTTTATATGGTTGACAGAGTGCTTGATGATATTGAGCAATATGTATCTACTTTGTTATTTAGAAACTGGCGTTAGGGGTGCTGGAAACTGTTGTGAGATTTTTGTGAGCTCTGGTGAGGTATAAATAAATCAAAAGCACCTAGTTTTTTATTATGCTTACTTCTTAGTGCATTAATATGAATTACAAAGAGGAGGTGTCTTCTGAGCCAGCCACGTGGTTTTACGTGTATATATTTTTTACAATAGTTTAAAAATATGTTAGTATTTAGCTGTATTTAGCCAGAAGAATGCCAAATGTATCCAAGTCCATAAATGGAGAGTGAAGTTAAAAGTTATGTGAAAAAATAATGTTTCCAATTATTAGAAATGTTCAATACCTAATTGTTATCATCATTCCTTCACCTTATCACTATTATTGCTATTCCAGCCAGCATGCCACACCAAGCACTATGACAGGAAAATTGCAGTCATGTGCCATATTTTAGGCCAATTTCGTTAGTAACTATACCCTCAGCACTGATTTGTCCTACTTAGCGCAAATGAGACACCAAAATAACAAACTGAAAACAGGAGCCTCCATGCCTTAAATTAATTCAGTTGTGACTAAAATTGGTGTTTCAGTCCGCATCATCTGTATTGGGTTTTAGTCAGGTTCTTTTGTTAATATTACATTGATGAAAAGCACTGCTGTTAGGCAAAGACAAAAAAAAAAAAAAATACCAACCATGGACTGAAAACCAGAATGGAAGTTAAAGTAGTCCAGTAAATAGGCTTGGGGGCAGGGCTGAATCTGATTTTGAAGAGCCATTCTTCCAACAGGGTCTGCTATTTTTATTTTAGGTTAAAGTTAGCTGAGCAAACTTTCCATTTTAAAATTAAAACTATTATCTGCATCCTACTTTTTTCCATAATTGTATTTTTTTAAATGGTAATGCATCTTCATGGTTTAGAGGAGGGAGCAGGATATAGGTAAGGAACCCAGAAAAAAGGCTAAAGATAAGAGAGATGGAAGCACCAAACTGATAAGTGTTTTTGAGAACACAAATCAACTACAAAGTTTTGACACAGATGGAAGTATAAAATTCTGTATATTCGGTTACACTCCTGTACCACAAAGGTCTGCAGCATTATTTCATCCCTTCTTTCTCCTTGGTATGGACTAAATGTTGTGTCCCCCAAATTCATATGTTGAAGTCCTAAAACAAGCAAATAAAGAACAGAACATATCTTTCAGTGTGAGTGATTTAAATTATGTGTCGATGGTAGATCTCATCACCATCCTTGACACTCTCTCTGGCTCACTTTTCGGGATGCTCTGCTAGGTCTACAGGATGGAAGTAGAACAGGCATGGTCTCTGCCTTCCTTGGGTTTTGGTTTATTTTAGTCATTGAATAGAGAAAATGTGTGTTATGGGATCTCCAAAATATCCTGACTCTAGAGTGGCATTCCTATGCAGGAATAAAGAGACTGAAAAAATAAACCTACCCACAATGGGAAGGTCATCCAAAGATTTATGTGCATGAAGGATGAAGGTGAAGAGTGGATGGGGAGAGGTGACCTTGAACTTAATTTGGAAATGTACTTGATACTAAACTTTAACAGTTCAAGTGGATTATTTTGAAGCTTTCTGTTAGATCAAAGACTCGTAAAACTAACTGGATGACTTATCAAAAAGAAGACTTGGGTTTTGATCTATTGGCTTATCTCATTTCATGTCTGTGTGTTAAGTCATGTAAGTAGAAGAAATTGAGTAGATAGGAACAAATAGTTTTTGAAACTCAAAAGGTAGAAGGGAGATCTCTTTTGATCTATGTGTCTTTTTTTTTAACTACATGCCTTCCAATAGCTAGAGTCTGAAATAATCACAACTGGGGATGACATTCTTTTCCTTTGTCCTCCCTAGTTTTTAAAACTCATCCCCACAAATGATGTGAACTTTTGAGTTTTTTATGCCACTCCACAGTCAGCCAGTGTATTAGGCCACCTACAGAGGTTAAAATGAGAGTCTTTCTAACCCACACTTTTATTTCCCTCTTTCTCCCAACATGCTTTCCTGGATAGATATCAAATTGATAAGTTAAAGAAATAAATGTGACCATGTCTTCTCCACTCCCCTGGTATTAATTCTGTTATCCTAAGAGTAAATAAGTGATGGCCTCATTCACAAGACTCTAAAGGTAAAAGAGAAATTCCTCTTCTGATTAGAGATTAAACTAATGCTTCAGATCCTTCAAGTACACAGCCTAATTAGAAACAGTTGGACAGCCCTTAGAAAGCAGAGCATGGGGAGGGAAGGCTGCTTACGTATGCGTCATCATTTTTACCCTTCAAACATAGGGAAATCCTATTTGGGGAAAGCAAATCAAATGACACTGGGTGCAAATTAATATTAGTAGTTAGACTTGTGAGGTTGCAGACATTATAAAAAAGATATGCACTGCAAGAAAAAGAACAAGTAAAAGACCGAGGACATGACAAAACCCAGAGAACTGAAGCTTGTGCAGAAACGTCAGTGATCTTCATTTTTCATTTGTTTCTAAAATATTCAGATTTGGTGTATAAGTCAGTGTTTTTGACAGATTTGTTTATTAAGTGTAGCTTTTTGTATTACATTTAGGGAAGGGCTCCGGATATACAGGTGCCAGGAGACATAACAAGTAGATTGGATATATTCTGTGAATAGTTTCAAGAGGCATGTAGTTTCTCCCTGCTGTCATGCATGACTTCTCAAATAGTGAAAAGCTCTTTTATTTATTTTTTAAATCTATGCTTGAATTTCTGTTTTCTTTGGATAGATTTCTAGACGGCAATTATTGGATCAAAGGTCATACACTTTTAAAAAAAAATTTTTCCGTCATTTGCACTTTCCCAGTCTATTTTATTTTAATTGATTGATTAATTAATTAATTTATTTATTTTGGCTGCGACACGAGGCATGTGGGATCTTAGTTCTCCGACCAGGGAGCGAACCTATGCTCCCTGCATTGGAAGCATGGAATCTGTTAACCACTGGACCACTAGGGAAGTCTCAGGAAAAGGTCTTTTATTTATTTTTAAAATTTTTTTTAAAAATATTATTTTAGACATTCAAATAAAGTATTTGGGTTTTTAAAAATATAAGTTTATTTATTTATTTATTTTTGGCTGCGTTGGGTCTTCATTGTGGTGCGTGGGCTTCTCATTGCAGTGGCTTCTCTTGTTGTGGAGCACGGGCTCTAGGCACACGGGCTCAGTAGTTGTGGCTCACGGGCTCTAGAGCGCAGGCTCAGTAGTTGTGGCGCATGGGCTTAGTTGCTCCGCGGCATGTGGGGTCTTCCCGGACCAGGGCTCGAACCCATGTCCCCTGCATTGGATTCTTAACCACTGTGCCACCAGGGAAGCCCGAAAAGGTCTTTCATTGCATCTGTGCTCCACAGGAAAAAACAAAGGTGGTAGAGAAAGGCAGGGTAGTGTAAGTTTTAGATGCATAGGGAAGAGCTAATCTGATATTTTAAAGACTCAGCCTGTTCATTGCCATAAGCATTCATAATTGGAAACTGTGTTTCCCATCAATGCAAATTTAGACAAGTCAGGCATACTCTAATTTTCCAGAACAAAGTTAGCTTCTTGCAACTCACAAGGCTGCAGATAGGGTCAGTTTGAGTTTCCTTGAGTTCTGCTGGTATTCTGGTTAAGGAATGCTGTTTCTAAATCTCCAAATGGTCTACTGAATTTCGTTTTATGTTTTCCATGGAGAATGGGAAGCATTGCATCTGTTAAAGAGGGGTTTGTTTCTAAGAAAATATTATCCAGGCTGAGGCAAATTAATCTATGGCTTGCCCTCCGTGATCCTTTCCCCCCGTCCTTACCACTCCCAAACCCTGCAACCCTCTTCACCTCCTGCCCAGCTGCCACCAGGAACAATGTAAAGCAGTGATTGTACTCTAAGATAATTCATTGAGGGCTAATTTATTGTTATTTTTATGCTTTATCATGAGTCACTGGTAGTAATATTCTGAGATTTTATTTCCTTGGTTGTAGAGCAACAGAAAGTTATTTTACTTTTGAGCTGTACAAAACCAGAAAGCTATAAGGCTTAAAGCTGAAGAATGTCCCTCATGCCCTGGCTAGCTGGCTAGAATGGGCACTGAGTAGTTCATAACCAGATTCACATCCAACCACGGCAGAATGCCTCCCTGTAAGCCCAGCAGCCTCACTGTGGCTTCAGTGCCACTCGGCAACCCTATTGTGTTTCTCTAGTATGTTCACGGTCCCGTTGTCCTTAGTCACTCATCCTTCCTCGAGTATCTCAGAGCCTCCCTGCTCGTATTCCCCTCCCTGCTCCTAGCCCCCTACTCTCGTCTCCTGGATGCAATTTTACCTTCTGAGCCTAATACAGAGAATGGTAGCCCTCCGGGGGGGATGCTCCCAACTTCCCACTGTCTAATCTACCTGTTCTCTGTGTTGTCCTGTGGTGATAAAAGAAACATCCCTTTACCTTTTAAATTTCTTTTTTTTTATTATTATTTTTTGACTGTGCCGTGCGGCATGCAAGATCTTAGGTCCCTGCCCAGGGATCAAACCCACGCCCCCTGCATGGGAAGCGTGGAGTCTTAACCACTGGGCTGCCAGGGAAGTTCCCCTTTACCTTTTAAAGAACTGTCTGGATACTAGTCTCCCATCTAGTCAGTATCTTCCTTCATCTCCTTTCTCTCCTAGAACTCACGTTTCCTTTAGTACTGGATCTTTCCCTTAGCCAGTCAAAGATGCTGCAGCACCTCACATTTAGAATGCACTCCCTTGACCCTATAGCTAGCAGTGCAGGCGTTTTCCCTCTCGTGGCTGAACTTCTGGAGTTGCTCCCTGCTTTTCTGAAGCGGCTCTTTAAAGGGTTCACACCATCCATGTTACTCCTTCTAAGCTCTCCTCTACCTTAACATCCCAAAGACGTTTGTCCAGTTGACCCATCCCTCCTTTTCTCTTGGCTTCTGTTTCATTGCATCTTCTTGCTTCTCCTTCTCCCTCTGACCACTCCTCCATGTGTTACCAGTCCTTCACTGCTACAGCCCCTGTGGGTTTGCTTCTGAGCCATCACCTTCTTGCCCTTCCTCTCTAGAGGATTTTCACTGCTACAGCCCCTGTGGGTTTGCTTCTGAGCCATCACCTTCTTGCCCTTCCTCTCTAGAGGATTTTCACTGCTACAGCCCCTGTGGGTTTGCTTCTGAACCATCACCTTCTTGCCCTTCCTCTCTAGAGGATTTTCATCACACATGTGGCTGCAGGTACATGCTGACAAAACCCAAGTTTATATCTCCAGATTTTTTTCTAAGCTCCAGACTCATACTTGGTATCGCCTCTGTGTGTCAAGAGGACCTCAAATTTGTTACCGAGTCTAAGGTCATACTACTCACCACAGGACAGGTCAATAAATTGGGAGATGAGGTGTTGGGGCAAGGAGTAGCGACTTTATTCAGAAAGCCAGGAGACCAAGAGGATGGCGGACTAGTGTCCCAAAGAACCATTTTACCTGAATTCGGGCTGCTGCTTATACTAAAAGGAGAAGGGGGTGTGGTTAGTTGCTGCAAACTTCTTGGTGCTGGAAACCTTTGTTCTTGCAGCTGTCCATGTGGGTCCAGTCACAACGTTCCTATAAACCTCCAACAAGACAAATGTTCTCTGTTCTGCAACTTTTAATCTCTGTATGAATGGAAAAGTGTTATACATTTAAAGGTCAGAGCCTTGAGAATGGGCTATCCTGTATATTTCAAGCTATAGGCAACATTCTTAATTGTAGCAAAAGCAATAGAATATAAAGGTTAAAGTAAAAGAAACAGATCCAGTATGGAATTAGATTTGTTCTTCCCTATTACAAATTCAGTATGACCACAATCACCTTCATCAGCCATCTCCCAAACCTGATCTTCCTTCTGTGTTTCTGTCCTCCTGATCTTCCTTCTGTGTTTCTGTCCTCCATCCGCTCTCTTACTCAGGATATACACAGAGAGCGATTCTGAACACCTACTTGTCTACCACCTCTCACATTGTCAATCTCTAAATCCTGTTAATTTCAGCTCCTATTTATTTAAAGGTCATGTTCACTTTTTTCTAGTTCCAATTACTCCTTCCTAGGCCAACTACTATGTTATCTGTCTGGAATTTCACAATAGCCTCCGATGGTCTTTCTACGTACACTTTGGCATTCTGCAATCATGTCTCTGCCCTCTAGCAACAGTGATGACATAAAAGTGAAAACCTGGTCATACTCCCTCTTTAAGACATTTTGGTAGCTTCCAGTACACTTATAGAGTCCACAGTTCTTGGCGTGGCCAGAAGGCCCTGCTTGAACTAGCCGTACCTGCAAGCCTTCTGCACTCCCTGCCACCCTCCCCTGGCCCCATTGCTCCAGCCACACAGCCTACCCTATGCTCATTGTTCCTACTGCACTGCCTTGGCACACACCTTCCTAGTCTTCATCTGAAAGAATCTTACGTATTCCTTCAGTCTTGTCTCATGTCCCTTGTTCAGATATCCTCCAATTTAAATCAGGCACCACTGTCACAGCTCTTCATCATACATTTTTGTTTCCATAGAACTTTTTCAATTTACAGTCATATGTCTCCTCTTCTGATGACCTAACATTTGTAACCCCCAGTAAACTGCAAGCTATAGGCCCTCTGACTGTTCAGTCCTAGATGCCCCTGGCATAGGGTAGGTGCCCAATGAGAGTTGTTGAATGAATCAGTGAGTGAGTGATGAATAGAAACGCATCCCCCACCCCCGGAACTGAACTAGACGCCGGAGGCTCACACTGGCGCCTTTGGTGCTGCTGGTGATGGGACAAGCCCGGTTCCCATGGTGCTGCATCTGAGGCATATTAATGAGTGTTCCTGCTTCCCATCAAAAATCACTCCTAATGGAGATATTCTGTTTATATAAACATGTGAGCCCTTTTACCTTCTGCCTCTGAAGAGTGTTTAACCTTTAAGAATTTCTAAATAGACATGAAAGATAACTTATCTGCTAAAATCCAAACACAGTTATATCGGCCCAGTAAAATGGCATTAACTTGGAATGTTTCAACAAGAGCTATTCATGCTTAAACACATTTTTCAGCTTTAACTTTACCACGATAGTACATAGTTTTTTTTTAATTGGGAAAAGAAATAAAATACACATTTGAAAATTAGCACCTGCCCCAAAGAAAGTTCTCTATAATTTCTAAGTGTTATGGAAGATGGTAAATCAGGAAGGGTGGCTGATTTAATGTCACAGCCAGGGTTAGTTCTACTTTACTTGACTGCATAATAATCAGGAATATTTAAACAAGCAAACACTGTGCTATAAAATCCTGGTGGTGAGGGAAGGAATAATAGAAATAAAATTAAGAAAAGGAAGCTATACACTAATGCAAAAGACTGAAGCCCCTGGCAATAGCACTACACCCAAGGCCACTCACCAGCGGAGTATTTCATATTCTCTTGATTAAGCAAGGTTGTGAAAATTTCAGATTGTTTCTGTTCTGAATCTTTTTTTGACCTGTCTCATTTAATACAGACAATTCAGTCAAGATACGGCTTGAAACATCTGAACAGTCACATTATTCCAAGAGCCTAAGATTTCTAAAATATTTTTCTAGGATTTGCAAAAAAGAACTACTAGCCTCAGAGACCTGGCCAACAGTTTAATTCTCAACCCTGAAACCTGATGAATTGTCTGCCTATGGTAGATACATCACAAAACTATGGAGACACACTATTCTGTAAATAATTGGAGAAAAGTTCTTTTTTCAGCTCCGCCTACTCACCTTCAAAATTCTGTGTCCCTGTACCCTAGCCCCACATTTATGCACTTTGTATATATTTATTGATTCCTCTTCTACCCTAGAATGGCACTCTTGACGTTCTTACTTCTCAGCTTCTTAAATCCCAAATTGTGAACCGGCTGGTTGCTTGGTATTTTGACGTCATTGTCCTTCCACAGTATGTGATTATCAGCTTCAGGAAACCCTCTGGAGGTTGAACTCATAAATTGACAAGCACTTATTGTGCAGCTATGAGCTTTAAATGAGGACTCTGCAGGAGATAAGATGCTTGAGCCCTGTTCATAGCTCCCCAGTTACTTAACAAGGCTCAGGTCACTGGGATAAAGAAGAGGGTAGAGAGAAGAGGTGAAGAGGTGCCCCCAGATTGCAATTGCAATGGTTCCAGCTTGGTTAGCCCAGTTCCTCTCAAACTTTAATGTACATCTGAATCTTTTGAAGATCTTGTTAAAACTCATGTTCCTGGGGCTTCCCTGGTGGCGCAGTGGTTGAGAATCTGCCTGCCAATGCAGGGGACACGGGTTCGAGCCCTGGTCTGGGAAGATCCCACATGCCGCAGAGCCACTAGGCCCGTGAGCCACAACTACTGAGCCTGCGCGTCTGGAGCCTGTGCTCCGCAACAAGAGAGGCCGCGATAGTGAGAGGCCCGCGCACCGTGATGGAGAGTGGCCCCCGCTTGCCGCAACTAGAGAAAGCCCTCGCACAGAAACGAAGACCCAACACAGCCAAAAATGAATAAATAAATAAATAAATAAATTTATAAAAAACTCATGTTCCTGGGCTTCACCACCCCCCAACCCTCCAAAGACTCTAACTCAGTAAATCCTACACAGGGCGCATATATTGTCATCTTCAAAAGCTTCCAGGTGATGCTGCTACCGGTGCTCTGATCACACTTTGAGTAGAACTGGTATAGTCTGGCCAACAGCAGGAGCAGCTGACACAAAATTTTCCTCTCTCCATTCTTTTGCCACCTTTGCAATCCATCTGTGCTCACAGAGGAGGAGGAATAGCTGAGAAAACATAGGAGAACCTTTAGTTAAGTAACTCACAGAGTTGTGTGGTCAGAATATGGTGGGCATGGAACTTCAAACAATGTATTGAGTAGTGATGGTATTTCACCATTGGTCCAAGCAGCACCCACACTGACCATGTGGAAACTACATTGTATATCCAGATGCAGAAAGTATGTTGCCAGAATCTGAATGTGTGGGAAAGGACAAGACATCTCTGAAGAGATTAAAAAAGGAGCTTAACTTTTGCAATAGGAATGCCAATCACAAACTTAATGGTAAGGCTCAACAGTGCTGCTTAAAATCAACACAGAGCTCTCAACCCAGTGGAGGCCCACCCTATCCTTGGAGGAGCTTCTTTGGGGGAGACAGATGCTTAGATTGCTGAGTTTCCCTGGAGGGTTCTTGCTGCCCATGGGTTAATACCACCACTTTCAAAGAGGTCCTGCTAGACGTCCACTTTCTAGATATTCCAGAGAGCCTCTGAAAAGGCTTTCCTTACCAGCTTGTCAAAATTGGGCTAACTGGGAAAACATTGGTATTGCTCATTGACCCAGAGCTGCACCTCTGCAATTAGAATAGCTCTTTCTTTTGTTTTCCCTGAGGGTGAAGCAGTTGCCAAGTATTTAACAAGCAGCTTCTAATAAGCCCCATGCAAGGAGCTATCGATTGGGCTGGAGGAGAGGCAAGTACAATTAAGTTTCAGACTAATCATCAGAATTCAACATTGACTGACTTGTTCCAGAGATTCATTAAAACCGCTCTCCTTGGCTTGGAGTCTGGGAGTTTCTGGGTTTGTTGGAATGGGTCATCTACAGTGTGAAAAACCATGGTTCAGCAGTTTGGAATATTTTCTTATTCTCAAAGATCAAAAATGAAATGAATAAAAATCGTAGCTCTCCACAGTAGGTTTTGTAATTAGAACTGAAAGACAGGGAGAATATTAGTATTTAACAGCATTGCTTGTGAATTCACAGCAGTTACACTAAGAAGTATGTGTATTTTTTGTCTTTTTTATTTTTATTTTTTTTTGGCTTGGAAACATTGCAGAGCAACCAGAGCTGTTGCCACATCAGTTGTAGATGTCTGGATAGATTGAGTGCAAACTTGAGGATGTACAGAATTGGGTTGGAGGGAAAAAAAATTGTTTCCATATGTATACTTGCATTTAGCAGCAAAAACTTATTTTGAAAAGTTCACAAAACATCCTGGGGCGATAGCAATGTATACAACCTGGAAAATGTAATTGATGTTTCATTATATATTACTCATAAGCAAACCATGCCTTTTAGAGTAATCTCTAAAGTGACAGATGGATGGACACCCACTGCCTAGTTTTTGGCCAGTCAGCCTCTATCCAGGAAGGTTGCTCACTAAAGGAGCTCACGACCTTAACTTCACTCTGCAGAGTAAGGCAGTCCAAACTGTGCTATTTTATTTCTTCATGGAGTGGCTCAGCCTGCCCAGGCTCAGATGTGATTGGAATTCATTTTATGATACTATCAAAACAAAAAAACATAAATTTCTACTTACTTCTACCTACTAAGGTTTATCACACATATGGCTTGGAAACATTCTAGATAAATTACTTTGCCCTGTTGGAAAAAGTGCCATGCTGTTAATTTTATTGCTTTTCTGGCAAGCACATTAGTGTTAAGCAGTCGGTCTAATTGGAGGCATATTAGAAATTAGATGTGACCACTGCAGAATACGAGCTCTGTACCAGCTTTAGATACAGGATAGCATCTGAATTCTTTTCCAAGGAAAAACAGGAGAGATGCAAACACAACCCTACCAGTGGTTGGTTCATTGTTGCGAGAATTTGCAAATACTTTCCACAAAGTTTGAAGGGTGACTATATTACTTTTATAATAAGAAATTGTAGTAAAAATAAAAAGTGATACAATTTGTAGGACTACCATTATTTCACCGACACCCCAGTACCTGTAGGAGCTTCTTAAAATGAACTTTTCTCTTTCTAGAACGAGCTGAACTTTTTAAAAATGTCAAAATGTTAATATGGGGTAGAAATGTTTCTTTGTTTTGAACTTTTAATTTTTTTTTTTTAATTTATGTATTATTTATTTTTGGCTGTGTTGGGTCTTCGTTTCTGTGCGAGGGCTTTCTCTAGTTGCGGCAAGCGGGGGCCACTCTTCATCGCGGTGCGCGGGCCTCTCACTGTCGCGGCCTCTCTTGTTGCAGAGCACAGGCTCCAGACGCGCAGGCTCAGTAGTTGTGTCTCACGGGCCTAGTGGCTCCGCGGCATGTGGGATCTTCCCAGACCAGGGCTCGAACCCGTGTCCCCTGCATTGGCAGGCAGATTCTCAACCACTGCGCCACCAGGGAAGCCCTGAACTTTTAATTTTGAACTAAGTTTAGGCTTGCAGAAAAGTTGCAAAAATAGCACACCTACAGAGCTTCCTTATATCCTGAACCTTGCTTTACTTAATGTTGGCATCTTATATAACCATAGTCCATGATCCAGGACAGGGTATTAACATTGGTATCATATTATCAACCAAACTACAGTTTATTCACATTCCATCTGTTCTTCCATTAATTTATTTTTCCTTTTCTGGATTTTTTCTTTTCTAGGCCCTCAAGTTGAATTGATCTGATATTTCTCTTTAGCCTCCTGTAATCTATAACACTTCATTCGTCTTTCTCATAAAAATGTTTCTTAGATTTTTTTTGTGTATTTGGTGAAATATATGTGGGAAGATCATGTGTGAGTTTTGGGGGCTGGGTATGATAGTTGAATAGGAAACACTTGAACTCCTTGTTTGCTTGAACAAAAATATTCCAGAGGCCTTTCCAATACATTAATGATATATGACGACTTAGTTTTATTCAATAAACTTTACTAATTCAGATTAATTTTTTAAAAGCCACCAAGATTTGGTTAAAAAACAAAGGTTGAATTTGAGTTTTAAAATATATTAAAAATAGATTAGGTTTCATTTCATTAGTTTTAGAAAACTCTAAATTGATATAGATTTTTCATTCTAACTGTGGTCTAGGAGATATTATTACATGTAAGGCCAGTTTATAATTAGCATAAGTATTATTTGTATGTAGTAGATTATTGCAGCTTCAAAAAATAATTTTATTCCTTAAATATTCTCCCTGAGAAGGATCTTACCTTTTTTTTTTAATTATAAAAAAGTGTTGGCTAAGCAGAGGTAAACCACAATCAGAATCTTGCCCATATTCTATAAATTTCAAATTAGTGATTCAAATTAATAGGTTTTTATCATATGAAAACTTAAAGTTGTTACTAAAATATGATTTTGGTGAGCAATTGAACCATTTATAAAGTAATCTATTCATCTTAGTACCTTGGTCCTCAGCCTGTTTTCTCCCAGCACACAGTATACACGAGGGTTATGAACGTAGTCCAGTGGGTAAAAATTTCAGGAATTCTCGATGCTGCACCTCTTCTTGTAAATGAAGGTTGAATGGAGATACACACATGCCCCAGTCCCACAAACATTGTTTTATTCTTCCATTCTGTTCCTACTATTCTGACACCACCTGGGTATACTGCAATTCAGGTCTGAACTAACCACCCAGAGTTAGCTCAGACCCCACAAGTTAAAGGGCACAATCCACAAGGTTGCCCCGACTTCAGAGACCAGCAACAAGTGGGACCCCCAGGCCACCTGCACTTTTGACTGACTCCCTACAAATCCAGGGGTGCCCCTTTCCAGTTCAATAATTTCCTTAAAGGAGTCACAGAACTCAGGAAAGCACTTACACTTATGACTATGGTTTTATTATAAAGGATACAGATGAGGAATCGTCAGATGAAGAGAAGCATAGGGTTGGGTCTGGGGGGGTCCTGAATGCAGAGTTCCCATGCCCTCTCCTCCTGGAATTAGGGTGTGTCACCCTTCCAGCACATCCATGTGTTCACCAACCAGAAAGCTCCACTGAGTGGTGTTTTTATTAAGAGGGAACATTGACCACTTAATTGAACTTAATCTCTAACCCCATTTTCCTTCCCTGGAGGTTGGAAGGTCAGGCTGATACCATGTGGCTCAAAGCTTCAATCCTCTCATCATATGGTCTTTCTAGCATGACTATCCTGAAACCATCCAGAGGCCCACTGTGGGTCACCTCTTTAGCATAAACTATCAGGGCCAACCATGAATAACAAAGATACTCCTGTCACTCAGAAAATTGCAAGGATTCAGAGGCTCTCTCCCAGGACAAAGGCCAAATTCTGTTTTGTTTTTGTTTTTCTTAATTTTTTTTTTTCCTGAGTAAAGTATGTGATATAGCATACTGTTTCGAAAATACAAAAAGTATCGATGCCGAAAACTCAGCCTCTGTGCACCAGTGCTGAATCAAATCTTAGAGGCAGAGTTTCAGGTAAAGTAGAAAAGAATAGCTTTATTGCTTTGCCAAGCAAAGGGGGACACAGCAGCCTCATGCCCTTCAAAGTGGTGTGTTCCAAACATGGCAGTGGGGGGGATTTGGTGAGGAGTTTTATAGCAATGGTTCAAGGGCGGAGTTGCTGATAAAGATCAGGGTGTGTGCAGGGCCTGCCTTCCTTTAATCTGGCCTCAGGTGATCTCCTGATGAGCTTCTGTGGTTCCTTTAATCTGGCCTCAGGTGTTCTCCTGATCTTCTCTCTGGAATGAAGAATGCTGCATCATGTTAACATCTTAAGATGTTAAGATGTAGTTAACATCTGCTATTTGTTGGGGGTTTTAGTTCTGCAGATCCTGTCACAAGACTGCCCTGTAGTTCCTTGTCTCCGCATCCCCTCCCTTCCCTGATTAGCAACTGTTTGAACCTGCCCTTTGGAACTCAGGGAAGGTCATGGAGGCTGAAGCCTGTTCCCTACAAATAAGAAACGGGGGACACAGAAAGGCTTGCATGCCCAGGAGCCCCACAGGGTCCTGCTCGGTTTCAGTATTAAGAAAAAAATAAAAAGCACCCATAATCCTACACAGTGATAACACCACTGAATATTCTCATATACATTTTTATCATTTTTTTTCCTGCATTACTGGGGCTTAGTTTATAGATTTTTTACAGTTTGTTAAATTATTCCCAAGTATTTAATGTTTGATGCTGTTGCAAACGGTGTTTTTGAAAACTTCATTTCCCAACCATTTATTTTTAGTATATAGGAATGCAGATAATTTCTGTATGTTGACCTTGTCCTTAGGATATTCTAAACGTACAATCATATTGCCTGCAAATAAAGTTTATTTCTTCCTTTCCAATCTGTACTCCTTTTAATTTTTTGTCCTGCTCCATTGTGCTGGCTACCTAGTATATTTTTAAGCACATTTTATAATACAGTACAATGTTAAATAGAAATTGTGACAGTGGACATCCTTAGAGGACCTTAGAGGAGATATTGTTCAGTCTTTCACCATTAAGTATGATGTTAGCTGTAGGTTATTCATAGATGCCCTTTATTAAGGAAGTTTCCTTCTATCCCTAGTTTTCTGTGAGTTTTTTCAAATCATAAATGGATATTGCATATTGTCAAACACTTTTTTTTCATCTTTTGAGATGATCATTTGATTTTTCTCCTTTGTTCTGTTAATACAATAGATTGCAATTTAAGGACTTTTGAATGTTACCACAACCTTGCATTTCCTGGGATAAACATCATTTGATCATGCTGTATTGTACTTTTTAGATACTGTGGGACTTATTAAAGATTTTCATATTTATGTTCTTGAGAGATGTTAGTGTGTAATTTTCCTGAAATGTCTTTGTTTGGTTTTGTTATCAGGGTAAAGCTGACCTTGTAAAATGAGTTGAAAATGGTTTCCTTCTCCTCTGTTTTATGAGTGAATTTTTTAAATTGTTATTATTTCCGTTTTAAACATTTTATAGAATTCATCAGTGAAGCCACCTGAACCAGAGTTTTCTTTGTGGGAAAGATTTCAGTTTCAAATTCAATATCTTTAATACATATAGGACTATTTGCATTTTTTTCTTTCTTATATAAGTTGTGATAATTTGTCTTTCAAGCAGTCTGTTTCATGTAAGTCGTTGAATTTATTGGCCTAAAAGTTTTCACAATATTCTTTTGTTATTCTTTAGTATCTAATGATATTCCTTAGTTTTTCTTTCATTCCTGATATTGATAACTTTTAAAATTCTCTTTTATTCTTGATCAGTTACTAGAGGCTTATCAATTTTACTGATCTATTCAAAGAATCAGATTTTAGTTTTGATTTTTGTTTGTTTATTGTCATTTTCTTTCTCATTGATTTCCAGTCTTTATTATTTTCTTTCCTCTACTTACTTTTTCAATTCAATTTTGCTTCCCCAGTTCCTTTAAAATGGGCAGCTTATATCATTGATATTTTTCTGTAATTTAAGTATTTAAAGTTTTATTCTTTTCCCTTTAAGCATTGTGTCAGCTGCATCCCACAAGCTTGATAGGCTATATTTTCATTGTTATCCAGTTTCGAATATTTTCTGAATTTCCTTATGATTTCTTCTTGGACCTATCGATTATGTATATTGGTATTAATTTTGTAATACATAACTATTTTAAAATAATTTTGCTTTTGACTTCAAATTTAATTTCATTATAATCACAGAACACATTCTGTAGGATTTCAGCTGATTTACATTTATTGAGACTTATCTTAGAGACCAGTATATAGAATATCTTGGTGAATGTTTCACGTGAAACCTTGAAAAGAATGTGCACTTTGCAGTGTGGGGTAAGGTATCTTATAAATGACAATTAGGTCAAGCTGGTTGACAGTGTTGTTCAAATTTTGTTTGTTTTTGTAAGTCTACTTTTCTAGCAAATATAGCAAAAGGAGTTTTGAAATTTTCAAATAAAATTATGAATTTGTCTATTTCCCTTTTCCATACTGTCAATTTCTTTTTAGATTTATTTATCATTTAATTAATTAATTAATGTTTGGCTGCGTCGGGTCTTAGTTGCAGCACGCATGATCTTCATTGAGGCACGCAGGATCTTTTCATTGCGGTGTGCGGGCTCTTCGTTGTGGTGCGCAGGCTTCTCTCTAGTTGTGTGCTGGTTTTCTCTTCTCTAGTTGTGATGTGTGGGTTCCAGAGCATGTGGGCTCTGTAGTTTGCAGCTTGCAGGCTCTAGTTGAGGTGCATCGGTAGTTGTGGCACGCAGGCTTAGTTGCCCCGTGGCATGTGGGATCTTAGTTCCCTGACCAGGGATCGAACCTGTGTCCCTTCCATTGCAAGGCAGATTCCTTACCACTGGACCACCAGGGAAGTCCCTGTCAATTTTTGATGACTGTATTTTGAAACTCTGCTGTTTAGGATTGTTATATATGTCTTCTTCAAAAGTTGACTTGTATCATAATGTAATGGCATTCTTTATATCTGGCACTATTCCTTGTCATGAATGTTATTTTGTCTGATACAGTGTAGCCATTCCAACTTCCTACTATTTGTGTCTGAATAGTGTATCTTTCTTCCATCCTTTTACTGTTAGCCAATCTTTGTATTTATATTTAAAGTGTGTTTTGTTTGTAGCAGATAGTGTGTAGTGGGTCTCTGCATTTTAATTTGGGTGTTATTTTAGTGGAATTATCAGTATGGTTGGATTTAATCTACCATTCTTGCTTATTTCCCATTTGTCCCATCTGTTCTCTGTACCACTTTTTATGCTTTCTTTTGGATTGAGGTTTTTTTTTAACATTTATTTTGCTTATTAGCTATATTCCCTTGTTTTATTATTCTTGATTGCTCTAGGATTTACTATATTTACAGACCACCTTTATGTAATATTATGGCACTTTATGTGTAATATAAGAACCTTAAAACAGTAAACAATACGATTTCTCTTCTCAAGCCTCATGTTACTGTTGAAATACATTTTATTTCTACCTATGTTATAAACCCCACAGTGTATTTTTATTACTTTTTCATACAGTTATTTATCTTTTAAGTAAATTAAAAACTGAGAAAAAGAAATAGTTACCATTTTGTTACTCTGTTCTTTTGTGTAAATCTGAGTTTTATCTGATATAATTTTCTTCAGCCTAAATAACTTCCTTTAATATGTTTTATAGTGGAGGCCTACTAGCAATGAATTCATACAACTTTTACTTATCTGAAAAATTTCTTTATTTTACCTTCAATTTTGTGGGATATTTTCTCTGGGTATAGATTTATAGGTGATGGACTTATTTTTTTCCTTTTGCAATTTAAAGGTATTATTCCATTTTCTTCTGGATTGCATTATTTCTGATGAGAAGTTAGAGATTATTCTTATTTTTGTTTACCTGTATGTGGGATATCTCCTTAGCTGTCTACTTTTTAAAAGACTTTCTCCTGATTATTAATTTTGAATAATTTGATTGTGATGTATCTTGGTGTTACTTTATTTTAACCTGCTTGGGTTTGTTGAGCTTTTTGGATCTGTGAATTTATACTTTTATAGTTTTTAAAATCAAATATGGAAGAATTTAACCATTATTTTTACAAAAATTTTCAGCACCTTCTCCTTTCTTTTTGTCTTTTAGAACTCAAATTATATGTGTACTAGGACATTTCAAATCATCCCATAGGACTTCTAGGCTCTGTTCAATTTTTTGGTCTGTTTTCTGTTTTTCAGTTTGGATAGTTTCTATTCCTATGTCTTCAAGTACACGGATCTTTTCTTCTGCATTTGTTTAATCTTCTATTAAACCCATTCAGTGAAACTTTTAATTCAGATATAGTATTTTTTAGCTTTCCAGGTTTTTGGTTCTTTTTTAGGTCTTAAATTTTTCTCAGTTTCTCTTATGTTCATGCTTACTTTTCAATCCTTGGGTATAAATAAAATAGTTGTTTTTAAGTATCTGTCTGCAAATCTCCATTATTTCTAGGTCTGTTTCTGTTGATTGATTCTTCTCCTGTTTATAGTTTACATTTTCCCACTTTTTCATTTGCCTAGTAATTTTTGATTGAATACTGAGCATTGTCCTGTCACATTGTTGACTCTCTGTGTTTTGTTTTACTCCACTGTAGAGTAGAGTTTTGTTCTAGCTAGCAACTATTTGCACAATCCTTCCAAAGTTTGTTTTCAAATTTGTTTTGGATGGGTCTAGGGTATTTTTTTCCTCCAGGGCTAGTTTAGCCCTTCTAGTACAACCTTCTGGAGTCTGTACAGAATGCTGCAGGTGTTCAGTGAATTTTCTCTATTCTTAATGATCAGAATTTAAATGAATCTGCCTTTCCAGTAATTTTTCTTTCCCCAGAGGTTGTAGTTTGCTCAAAGCTTTGAATATCAGCTAAAAACTCAAGAGGATTTCTGCACCTCTGCTCTGTGTAGCTCTCTCATCTCTGGTACTCTAATTCTCATATTCCAGCTTCCTCAATTTCTGTCTCTTCAACTCAACAGGACCGCTAAGCTCTACTTGATATCCAAGTATCAGTACCAAATCTGTAAAGTGCTTCGAGACAGGAATCTGGGGAGATCTTAGGGCTCAGGTCTTTTTTTTTTTTTTCCTTTTCTCATAGGTCCCAGTCTTGTTCAGTGTGTTTTAACTATTTGAAAACAGTTGATTTTTAAGTTTTGTCCAGACTTCTGGTGTTTTACAGTCAAAGGTCAAGTTAGATTTCTCTGTCATGTCTGAAAGCTGAAATTCTGCCCTTCCTGCAGAGTTTTGTTCTCTAATTTTTTCTTTCTTTCTCTCTTCATATTCTAAACCTTTTCCATGCTTTTCAGAAATTCTCTTTTGAATGACTGGAGAACAGTCTTTCGAGTGGATATACCATCATTTACATAAGAATCGCCCATAATTTACACAAGAACATTGACCCCAGTTGTAGTGCATTAATATTAATGTGCATTTTAAAAATTATTTCCATAGGATAAAATGAAATTATGATGTCAAAGGAAGTAGACATTTGCATGGCTCTTTGCACAGATTACCAAATTGCCATCCAGAAAGATTATTTTAGCTTAAACCCAACATCACTATATGAGATTGTGCATATCACCATGACCTTGCTAGTGCTGGATATTAAAATGTTTTTAAAAGAATCTTCAATTTAAGTAAAACTTGCTGTCTTATTGTTGGAACATCATTCATCTGGACATTCATTATTTTATTATTGCTATGCTTGAATTTGCATAATACCTATTGGCCATTTATTTAAGTCCCATCAAGTTAAATTATGTACATGTTTTTAAAGTATCAAATAGTGGAGAAGGTCTTACAATGAAAACAGCCATCTCCTGTCCCAGACTTCATTATTCCAGTCCTGTTGCTCAAAGGAAACCAGTTTTAACTCTGGATTTCTAAATTAGATTTTATAATGCTACTATTAGTATTAATATTTACTCTTTACTTCTTATTCTTCTAGGTTAGACTCTTACTCCAGTCTTCTATCTTTCTTCCCCAGTCTTCTCAATATACTTGTGTAGTTAAATCAGTAAACACTGTTTACATTATTGTGTCTGTGTAATGATGTTCTCTGCAGAGGTGATATGTTTCTACAATTCTCATCTTAGAAAACTTTTTGCCTTCCTGGAGTTTTTAATTGTTTTTCTTTTCCTCCTACAATGTCTTCCTTAAAATAATTTTATTTTTTAGCTCTAGCGTATATATATTTATTGAGTGCTTCCCCTTTTCTGAAATGTTAAAAAAGCATTTAAAATCAGGAAAAAAGCAAGGATGCCCACTATTCAGCCTTCTGTTTCATCACGGTACTAGTGGCCTCAGTCAGTGTAGTAAGAACATTGCATTAAAATTATGAGGATTGGAAGGGAGGTAACAAACTGTCATTGTTTGCAAATTAAGTGATAGTTTAGGTAAACACACACACACACACACACAGCTCTTAGACTAGTTATTAGAAATAATAAAAGTATTGAGCAAGAGAAGCGACAAGTAATCAGGTTTCAACTGGATAAAAAGCAATAAAACTTTATTAACTTTAGAAAAACAAAAATACTAGGAAAATCCAAAATGGAAACAGAAAGATCTGCAAAAACATTTCACTAACAGCCATGCACAGCACAGATTTCTGATGCTGAAAGTAGCCGAGTGCCAGGCACAGGTTGCTGGTGCCACTCAGGCTTAGCTTTCATGCCCTCTAGTTCCATAAGCAGAGTCTTCCCGGTGGCTTCATTTTCTCTTCCCTCTGCTGCACTGTTCCCGCTACTCTCATGGTTTAGCTCAAGAACAGGAAAGACTAGTTCTTTTCTTTCCAAAACCTCTCTGTTACCTTGAGACCACTGAGAGAGGTC
This sequence comes from Eubalaena glacialis, assembly GCF_028564815.1. NCBI lineage: Eukaryota > Metazoa > Chordata > Mammalia > Artiodactyla > Balaenidae > Eubalaena > Eubalaena glacialis. Next base: position 10,028,559 of record NC_083722.1, read on the forward strand.
TCCAGAGTAGGGAAAGCAATTGGTCTGAGTTCATCCCTAGAGCTCCTGGTCTTGGTACCTACACTAGAATAATTGCTTGGTCTTCCCAGGCTCAGGTGCTCCTTTTTGACTTGATCTGGAGCATCTAGCGACATCTAATTCCCCCTGGGAAATGTTATTCTATTAGAGGATGAGAGGATCAAGATACCATAAGTATTAAGATGTATTATAAATATTAAACTTGCTAAGAGACTGATCTTAGTTGTTCCCACCTCAAGAACAAATGATGTGACTGGATAGGGGTGTTAGCCAAGCGGCAGTCCTATTGCAGTATAAATTATCAAATCTATGTGTTGTATACCTTAAACTTACACAATGTTGTATGTCAACTATATTTCAATAAAACATGATGACATATATGCTGCATTTGGAAAGTTGAATACTAAAAAAAGTGTTAAGAAACAAATAGATAAATACATATACAGCAGGAAGACATTTTGTCACATGATAAATTTCAGAATCAGTAATCAACAGGTTTAGAGTTAGAATCTAATTTCTCGAGCTCAGTAGTTCACAACTGAGGCAAATGTCCTGGGGTCATTTGGCAATGTCTGGAAAACTGTTAGTTGTTACAGTTTGAGGGTATGGTGGTGGCAGGTGTTGGTGCGACTGGCATCTGATGAGTAGAGGCCAGGAATCTTGCTAAACATCCTACAATACAAGCCCCACAACAAAGAATTTTCTTCCTCAAGATATCAGTAGTGCTGAGGTTGAGAAACCCTGCTGTAATCCAACAACTTCTCCTAGAAAGGTTATAAATTTAAACCATCATCACAATAATAACAACGAACATTTATTAAACACTTACTATATCCCAGACACAGTGCTAAATAAGTCGCATATATATTCTCATGGAACCTCCACAGCTATTCCTATGAGGAAGGTACTATTCTTATACCTGTGAGAAAACTGAAGATTAAAGAGGTTTAAAAACTTCTGTAAGATTAACAGTGACTAAGTGATAAAGCTGGAATTCAAACTGATCTGTCTGACCCCAGAGCCAGAAATTTTAACTAGGCTTACCTGCCTCCCAAGTTAGGGCCAGTGCCCTCATTTCATAGAAGACAGAACTGTGTGCGATCCTAATGTAAGCTTGTTCCTCTGTCCTTACAGTTAAATGCTCTAATGATGTGGGGCAAGTTTAGCCCAGAGTTATTTTTATGCTCCCAGAAAAGTGTTTGGTTGAAGATCTTGTTTTACTAATACATGACTTAACATACAGTGACCTCTGTGGCTGGTTAAAGGTGGAACTGAGAAAAGCCCTCCCCTAACCCCTTCACATACTCCCAGGTATCAGTCTTTATGGCACTTGATTCTGTCCCCCACAAAGGAATGCCTTCCAGAGCTGCTACTCCTTTTCCCTTACCTCCATGTCTTAGTTTGGGATAGCCTGAAAGCAGGGCATGAAGCAAGGGTTTGGTTGCAGGTATTCTATTTGGGACATGAGCTCAGGAAATGGGAATGAGGCAGAGTTAAGTCAGGGAGAGAGAAAAGCAAGTATAAAGGTGTGTTATTAGATTACCAGCATGTGCACTGGGAGCTCCTGTATGTATTGCTTTAGATCCACCCATTTCAGGCTCCTCTTGCACTTGGGTTGTGCATTAAAGGGCTTGGGACAGATAGTGGGATGATGCAGATAAGCGTTGTATCCTTGAGAAGGGATGATTTCAGTGAAGTTGGGTCTGAGTTCATGTGGAACTGTACTCTGAAGCTACAGCTGAATTCAGAATTAGGCCAGAGGATATGAACCCATTTCTTCTGAAAGGTTCACTAAGCCCAGTGACAGAACAGCAGATGCACAGTGATTTCTCCACTAAGTCCTCTGAATATTCTTCTGCTTCAGACAAATAGAAAAAGATCTGCTGGTGTGACATGGAGCTGTTGGGGTATGTGATCAGGTGGGTCCCTGTGTATAGACTTTCTTCTTGACACATTCTCTCTTCACTTTTTTTTTTTTCAAAATGCTGCTGGAATTATCTGGTTTTTCTATAAAAGTCTTGGACAAATCCAGTGAACGAGAGGCAATATTAAGGCTGCATTTCCTCATGGCTGCTCTTGAGGATGCTTACGATAGTAGTTAACTAGACTGAAATTGGAAGGATGTGCCTTAAATTAATACAGTTTTACAAACCCGGTGTGCTGTGGGGTCTGAAAACCGTATTCAGAATGGCAGATGCAAGCTGGTTATGCCCTGAGACAGGCTGAGTGAGAGACGTTACATATAAGTGCAATTACGGAATGAGATAGAAGGGAGCAGAAAACTGCTTGAATATACCTTGTATTTTCTTTTAAAAACCAGTAACCAACATTTATCGAGCACTTATCGTGCATTAAGTCTTTTAAGGCCACCTTGAGAGAATATGGTAGTATGTTAGAAGACAGAACAGTGTTTATTTTCAGGAAGAATAGAGGCACTTGGAGTGGAGAAGAGCCATGTGAGGGTCCTTTGTGGAGCCGACAAGGTTCTATTTCTTATTTCCAAGTGGTGGTTACACAAATGTGCTCTTCATAATATACAATACATCCATGTTTTATATACCTTTTTTTTTAAGTGCATGACCTTTTGCAATTGAAAGAAAGTTAAAATATTAAACATTTGTTTAATGACTAGATAGAAAAACTATAGCTTCTGAGGAGGAGAGAAATAGTGAGAAACTTGTAAGGCTTCTATTTGCATTATCTCATTTCATACTTACAACACCCTATGAAGTAGATGACAGTATTATTATACCTGTTGTCAGATAAGGAAACTGAGGTACAGGGAGATCAAATTACTTGTCCCAAGTCACACTATTGTTACCGAATGCAAGTTCATGTGCCTGAAGCACAGTGAGGCCAGATGAACTGAAACAGAGTTTGGAGCAGAGGAAGGTTTATTGCAGGGCCAAGCAAGGAGAACGGGTGGCTTGTGCTCAAAATACCCCAAACTCCCCAGTGGGTTTCAGCAAAGCATTTTTTAAACACCAGGTAAGGAGGGGCTGGTCACAGGGTATCTGATCAGCTCATGCACAATTCTCTGATTGGTTGATGGTGAGGTAACAGGGCGGTGTCACAGGTGTTAACATTATCAATCCTTAGGCACAGCTAGGTCTGGGGACTCATGATCATCAAGTAGTTCATTTCTTCCATTTGATGGTGGTTTTAGCATCTGTAAAACAACTCAGCAAGTGTGCATCAGATACTGTTACCTAGGTACTTCAGAGAGGAGCTACTGCAGAGGATATAGGGGAGGTGTCTGTCCCGGGAAGGCCCCATAGGGTCCTGCTCAGTTACACTATTATCAGCTGGTGAGTTTTGTTATTTAGACATGATGCTTTCACTTTTTAAAGTGTCAGAGCTGTCCCATTGAAGAGGTGCTCAGCAGCTTCTTGGTTTATTCAAAACCTGAACCAGCCTGCACTAGCGTAGCCGCTCACTGATGGAGCCTTGTGGCCCAACATGACAGGAGCAAAGTGGCCCAGTACCCCATGGGAAGAACTTGGCCACCCTGTTGTTTCAGAGCAGCTGACATTTTTCTGCAGAAACCAGCCACTCTCCTCATCTCTTGGGTTTTCCTTTACACTAAAAGTCACCAGTTAATTGTAGCTACAAAGACAAGAGACCCCTTAATCTAGTTTCTGTAGGCTTGACCCCCCAGCAGGGTGCCATGTTGATTGGATTTGGGATTTGGTTTCAGTTGATAACCTTTCCATCCTATGTCAGGTCTGGTCGTTTTTTGGAAACAGTCTTTTCTTCAGTACCAATGTCATGTGGATGTGTTTGTGAAATGGGTGTCTGTGAATAATCTCAGGTGACTGTTAATAAAGGGCAGTTTAAATATCAAATTAAAACACATCCTTAGCTCTTAAAGGGCTAAAATTTGAATCCCAGTCACCACCTGACTTGCTTGATGCGATCAAGCAAGTTTTTATTTGGCATCTGTTTTATGACGAGTTGGTACGTGTTGTAAGTTTCACAGAAATGTGGTCTTTGGTCAGGAAGATGGGGTATGTGTGAATGTGTGTACATATTTTAAATCCTGCCGAGGTAGGCTTTGAAATTGACATATAACATAATTTTCAGTAATTCACCTTGTAATCTTAGCCCATGCACATCACAACATTTCTCCGTTATGTTCATCGGTGATCGTAGCACTCTCTCCTTCTGTCACCCTTTAGGTATTGTAATCATTTTTAGCTACCTTCTTTTTTCTACCTTTTCTCCTCACCCTTTTAGCACCTCACACAGAGCTCTGCACCTGGTAAGTACTCAACAGATGTCTCAGATAAATTAATGCACACCAGAGCCTCTCCACTGAATGCTTGATTTTTATGAGCAGGAGGAGAATTTTAAATATTCATGTTGCATGTAGAATCTCACATTACTCTTTTACTTAAACCAGGATGCCGTCCTCAGTGCTGGTCCTCGAAGCTAGATGGAATCAAACGACAGACTCAATATTCAGTCAGTTTCTACCTATGAATCAAAACTTCAGAGAAATATTTTAAACTTTTCTAAAATGGAAAAGTGAACTGAAGGTGTTGATAGATCTTCTTCTTTGTCCATTTTTACCGCTGGGAAGCACCTAGGCTTCCTGGATATGGATGAAGAGTTGCATGTTCTCCATCAGTTACACCCAGGCACTGTGGCTCCCTCTGTCCTTCTGTAAGGCCAGAACAGAGGCATTGGCCTCAGGAAAGCAAGAACCCAAGAAGCCAGCTTCCTGGGACTTTTACCCAAGTCCTGGTGGCTTTTGTACCTCTCCATGAGGCCATTGCTCTGATGCATGCTCCAGCAGGGCCCTTTCTCAGAGGGCAGTATGGTAGGGAGGAAAGAACCTACACACTGGAGCTAGAACCACCAGGGTTGCACCTCTGCTCAGCCACATTCTAGACTCAATCTTTTGACACTGTTCCTGCAATGCTGAGCCTCAGATGCCCCATCTGTAAAGTGGTAACTAGAGTTCTTATAATGCTAGTTGGTAGTGAGGGTACCTATGAGTTAAAAGCTCCTAACACATAATAGGCCCTGAACAAATAGTTCTTCTCCCTTTATTGGAGAGTTTGTAAGAAACCTCCTTTCCCTGTTTTCCCTTTTCGGGCTTTCTCTTTGTTTTTTCTAACTCATAAGGAACAGAGTGAGGTACTTTTTTTCAACATCCCCTCTTTTCCTTCCCAAGCATGTTATTCATATGGCAGAAGATATAATAGCAATTTGGGCCTTGTGCTTGGGAGGAAAAGCATCTCTTCTAGTGAAATCCCAGTGTCATGCAATGTGTCTGTGAGAACCCAAGGGGATTAGTTTAAGCTTGGGATACTGGTTGGAAAACACCCGTTGACTTTGGAATTGACTTGAGCTTTTTCAGTGATCAAGATGAGCAGTTTCCTGATCATAGGTCACTTTTCTCATGACATTGGAAGGCCACCACCATAGAGTCCTGCACGTATTATGAACCTTTTTTTTTTAATAAATAAATAAAATAAATTTATTTTTGGCTGTGTTGGGTCTTCGTTGCTGCGCGCGGGCTTTCTCTAGTTGCAGTGAGTGGAGGCTACTCTTCATTGCAGTGCGTGGGCTTCTCATTGCAGTGGCTTCTCTTTGTTGCGGAGCACAAGCTCTAGGCGCACGGGCTTCAGTAGTTGTGGCACACGGGCTCAGTAGTTGTGGCTTGCAGGCTCTAGAGTGCAGGCTCAGTAGTTGTGGCGCACGGGCTTCGTTGCTCCACGGCATGTGGGAATCTTCCCGGACTAGAGCTCGAACCCGTGTCCCCTGCATTGGCAGGCAGATTCTTAACCATTGCGCCACCAGGGAAGCCCCTATGAACCTTTTTAGTTTAATTATGAACCCCAAATTAGAGGAAGTTGATGCTGTCCGATGCACAGGGAGTGCCGAGGGCTCCCCACACACACATCTCCGCCTTCGGTGGCCTCCCTGGGCCGCTGGATCAGGACAGGAGCTATAGCTACAGCACGTGGTTGAGTGTGTTCCCTTCTCTGCTTCCTACCAAGGAGGAGTCTCAGATGGCTGCACGTGCTGAAGCATTAGCCCCTGTGATCTCAAACACCACACCTTCAGCTACAGGAACACTTCCAGCAATACTGACATTTGCCTGAAAAGCTGACCCCTATTTTTCTTTTTCCCATTCACTATTGCCCGGTCATCTCTGAGGAATCTAAACTTGTAGAGAGAAACCCCGAGTATGCTGAAGGATCTTTCTTTTATGGAGGCACCCAAGTCAAACCTCACCTCTATTTGATGACGAGGTTGCTTAGTGAAGATGCACCCTGTCAACAGCAAACACCAACTTGGGGCCACGGTCACATGACCCATCTCTAATCCTAACTTCTGCTTAGTCTTAGTTCTGGAAATTCCTTTCTCTTGTTCCCCATGGGGGAAGCACTTGCCCTTGGCAGTGCTTCAGGGGTGTACAGATCTTTTATGACTTGTTCCCACACATAAAGGATAAATACAGAAATAGAATAAAGAGCTTCTCTCCTGGTCTACAATCTAGTGTTTTAAAATAACCTCTTCCTCTCTCCCTCCATTCTGTCCTCCTTTCCTAAAAGGAAAAGAATCCCTTTAAACAAACTAGGAAAACGGAAGACCCAGTAAAATTGAGTGATGAAGTGTCCTGTTGGGGCATCCCGCACCCACACTGCTGAGATGCTGAGGTGCACCTTCTTGGCGTGAAGGGTTGATAGGAAAATGATGGCTCGAAATGAGCTCAGCACAGAGTCAGGAAGGTCTAACTGTTGAAGTGTGTCGCTGGCCCACTTCTGTCCCCGTTGGGTTGGGATGGGGCAGATGGCATGAGAGGGGGGCGGGAGGGTGGCGATTTGAAGGAGACACATGGTGGGGAGAGCTGGTTTTCTTTCTTCTTCATCCTAAGCACGCAGCGCGGGGCCTCACTTCCTCTTCCGCAGACTGCTGTGTGCATGTCTCGTTTAATTCTGCAGGACAAGGATGGAGATGGTGGCACAGGACATGCTGCCCTTCCTCTCCTCCCTGCCATCACCCAGTCATTTGTAGGAAAATCAGAGTTTGAGGAAAGACCAGACATAGTTTGTCAGGACTGATGTAGTTCTTGTTATGGATGTTATTTTAAAGTCTGTGTTTGCTCCTGTTAAAGAAAACTTACCCAACGTTGTGGCCTGTGGGGTCACCCTATTCCTTCCCATTTTTGTAATTCAAATCAGTAACCAGTAGTTGAGAGCCAGCCTGCCAGCCCTCCAGGTGATAAAGAACAAGTCGTGGTCCCCAGACTAAAGAACGAATGGTTTGTGGGGTGTCCAGACAGGTGTGCAGTGGACGGCAACACCGGGCAGACCCGGAGAAGGTACAGAGGCGCTGGGGGAGTGCCTAGTGGGAGAGGATGGTGTTAACTGAGGTCTGGGCAGTCCGGAGAAAGAAATTTTACTCCCTGGCGTTGGAGGTTTTCCAGGTGAGGGAGGCAGTGCCAGCCCAGAAGCACCGTGTGCCCGGAGGGAGTGACTGGCGTGCTGGAGGGGTTAGGGGTGGAGGCACCAAGAGGGAGGCCTGGCAGGGGAGACAGGAGAGCGTGGTGGTTAGGGTCCAGACTCCTGAGCCGGACGGCCTGGGCTCAGCTCCCAATTCTGCCACTTAATAGCTGGGTGACCTTCGGAAAGTTACTTAATCACTCTGTGCTTCAGTTTCCCCCTCAGTAAGATGGAAATAATAGTACCCCCCTTCATAGGGTTGTTCTGTAGTAAGCACTCTAATATATCAGAGATCTTATATTATTGATCATATAATATGTAATAACTGTATAATTTTATATAATACTGTACATATAGTATAGTGTAATAGTTGACTATTATAATTTGAGGTTCTGTGGCATAGGGCCTAATATGCCAATCTGATGAATGTCAATTTATTCTGTAAGTGATGGGGAGTCTCAGAAGGGGCTCGAGGTGCATTTTATATGGTCTGAAGTGGTTTCTAGGAAATAACTCTGGCAGCAGTGTGAGGGAGAGGTGGAAACGGGTGAGACCGGGAGCAGGAAGATACATGTCAGATGCCTCTCCCCCTCGAGACAGGGCTTCAAAAGGTCCATAACCAGGGCTGCGGCAGCCCACCTGGAGCAGGGCTGTGGATGAAGTGATGGAGATCATAAGAACAAGATTCCACCCTGAGTGGATGAGGGAAGCAGGTGGAGGGGGACTTATTGGACTCAGTTTTGTATCCTGTAACATGAAGTTCAAGGCTCCTCTGGGCTTTAAATATATATATTTACATGCATGTATATATGTGTGTGTGCATATATAACTGTGTCTCTGCATCTATGTGTGTGTGTGTATATATCCACATACACAGAGTCTTGTAAGAGAAGTTATAGGCAGTATGATGACCTGCCATGTGTTTATGGTGTGATTGTGTGTTTGCCTCTGTGTAATATGGAAGCAGTCTGTCCCTGACCCCTCCGGCTACCCCTCGCTCACCGTGTGTCGAAATGTTTGCCGGCATTTTGTAAATAGTAAAAAAAAAAAAAAAAATCCAATGACAATTAAAACATTGAAAAAAATGTTTGAAGAGTTTAAAAAAATTACTTTGAAGAGTTTCAGTGCATAAGGGCTTGTTTTTTTACATCTCACTGCCTTGTGTTTTTAGGAGTTATTTTTAATTAGGGTTGCATGACCTGTGACTGATTTAACCCCCAAATACATATTCCGCTTTTGTCTGTAATTAGACTAATGAAGAGAAGGTGTGGTGAGCTTCCTCCACGCCTGATCTGAAAAGAGCTTTGTAATTGTCAGGAGAAAGCAAGCAAGCTTTAAAAACACCTGTGTAGGGCTTCCCTGGTGGCGCAGTGGTTGAGAATCTGCCTGCCAATGCAGGGGACATGGGTTCGAGCCCTGGTCTGGGAAGATCCCACATGCCGCGGAGCAACTAGGCCCGTGAGCCACAACTACCGAGCCTGCACGTCTGGAGCCTGTGCTCCGCAACAAGAGAGGCCACGATAGTGAGAGGCCCGCGCACCACCGCGATGAAGAGTGGCCCCCGCTTGCTGCAGCTAGAGGAAGCCCTCACACAGAAACGAAGACCCAACACAGCCAAATAAATAAATAAATAATAATTAAAGGTGCTAATAAAAAAAAAACAAAAAACACCTGTGTACGTCAACACCATGCTTAGAGGTTAAGACACCCTGACAGTGTCAAACTGTCTATTGTTCCACCCAAATACAGGGCTTTTACTCCAGAGATGTGGTAACTTATTTATCAACCTTGTGAGAATTTTAGTGACACTAGTTGAAAACACGGGGTGAGTAGATGGGGCTTCACTGTACTCATTTCCCCATTTTTAAATATTCTAAAAATATCTTATTTTTTCTTTCATTTTGAAGGAGAATTACACTTTGGGGAGTTGGAAGATGCTATTAGGAACCATTCCTGAGAGAGGATATGGGATGATTTTAGGGCCACTGGGAAGACCCCTTATCCTTCAGCCTGATGTTCCCACTAGGCTGATACTGACACCATCAGTTCACATCATGCCTTGAGCCCTTTTGAAGATGAACAAGGGTTACCACCTGTGAGTTTACACAGTGCTCCACAAATATTCATTAGACAGCAGCAGTTTGCTCTGGTTTATTTGTTTAATGAACAGGCTCCTTTAGAAGCCAGAGGTGTGACATTTAGGCTTCGCAGGAAATGACTCATGGGATGAATTCTGAAGAAGTAACATAAAGATCAAGAACCGAGCAAACTGCCCAAGGAGAGTGGCTCCCAGAACTTGGAAGGAGAAAAAAGGACCTAAAAAAGTGAAAGAGTAAGTAGTTTCTATGCTGAAGACAAATGTTTCTTTCTTAATTTCTACTGAAGCCAGCTCAGCTTGTCTCCAGCTCCTGGGTGTGGGTAATGATTTAGAAGAGAGTTTTATTGCCTTTTCCTTGAGTGGCCAGATTACAGCTAAACTCCCAAGGGATCAGACTGAAGTAGTGGGAACATTTCAAAGTTGTTGGGAGAATCCAAATCTGCATATTCTTTTTTTTAAAATAAATGTATTTATTTATTTTTGGTTGCGTTGGGTCTTTGTTGCTGCACGCAGGCTTTCTGTAGTTGCAGCGAGCAGGGGCTACTTCCCGTTGCGGTGCGCGGGCCTCTCACTGCCGTGGCCCCTCTTGTTGCGGAAGACGGGCTCTAGGCACTCGGGCCTCAGCAGTTGCGGCTTGTGGGCTCTGTAGTTGTGGCTCGAGGGCTCTAGAGCGCAGGCTCAGTAGTTGTGGTGCAAAGGCCCAGCCGCTCCGCAGCATGCGGGATCCTCCCGGACCAGGGCTTGAACCCGTGTCCCCTGGGTTGGCAGGTGGACTCCCAACCACTGCGCCACCAGGGAAGTCCTGCATATTCTTATAATTGGAAAAATAGTGAGCACTGAATGGGGTTGTCACCAGAATATAAATGAGGGACAAGGAGGGGGAAGCTTAACAGCTTGTCTCGCTCTCTCCCCCCAGGTGCAAAGCATTAAACATTTAAAGGCTTATAATGGGTGCGTGTCTCTCAAAGTGAGAGCTGTAAGGCCACTTAAATTCAGATCCTACAGCCAGCTCTGGTGGGGGAACATGAAAGTTGTTAATATCTTCCATCACATTGGCAGACCTCTGTCTGTCCTTGCTGGTTTGAGGCAGGGTTGGGCACAGGTGGGGTGTTTTGTTGTTAATCTCAAGTTTGGGCAAGAGTCCCAGCATCCATAATTCCTCTAAAACAGAAAGAATATCAAGTTGAAATCAAGAAAACGATCATGAATTGCATTTGTATACGTTGCTAGAAATGCTGGCTCTTATCACATCCCTTTCATTACCTGCTTCCCACGCTGCGTAGATGTCACTTGCATTCAGGACATCGCAGTAGCATGTGGTCAGGGGCTGGGGGCTCAGACAGCCCTGAGGGGCAGTGTTTCAAATTGCTGGTTTGCAGATGAAGGCATTGAACCCTGCCCAGAGGTCAGACAGCCCAAGTCTCAAAGGGGCAAGAGAGCTTGCTATCTCGAGTTTAAGAGGGGGACAGGTCCCCCCATATTCAAATAACCCAAGGAGATGCCCCAGCATTTAAAAGGCTGAATAAGATCTTCATCAAAGGGTCTGGGGGGAGTTGAGCCACAAAGAGCTCATTTGTGAGCAGTGCTCCAGCATCTGTGTGGGTCTGTCTCTGCCCAGTGTTTTAACCAGTTGCATACCACTGGGATCTTGAGGTGTGGATCCTGGGGCAGGGCTGCATCTCCAACCAACTTGGAAGAACCACAGAGCATGTCTCCCCGTACCATGGGATTCCCCAACCAGTGGTGTTCGCCAAGGTTCAGTTCATTAAAAGCAGTTGTAACATCTATTTCCATTTATTTTCTTAACGAAATAATTATGTGTGTTCCCTGTGAAATGAAACCACTTGAGAGCATTCAAGCAAGCATGTCAGTGGTAGCCCAGTGTGCAGGCTCATTATGACTCAATTACTTGGTCAGTTTATTGTCAGTGGTACCCCACTTACCTCTGTGCCTTTTGGCCACTAGTGCAATTCAAATTTGTTTTGATTCCTAGTCAAATATTGTTTCATTTATATCTATAAAGGCCTTTTGATTAAAGACAGCATCTTGTATTAGGCAGCTCAGGCTGCCATAACAAAATACACAGACTGGGTGGCTCAGACAGAAATGTATTTTCTTGCATTTCTGGAGGCTGGAAGTCCAAGATAAGGGTACCAGCATGGTTGGGTTCGGGTGAGGACTCTCTTCCAGGCTTGCAGATGGCCGCCTTCTTGGTGTGTCCTCACGTGGCAGAGAGAGAGAGACAGAAAGTTCTTATGAGGACATTAATCCCATCATGGGGACCCCACCCTCATTACCTCATCTCCCGAAGGCCCACCTCCAAATACCATCACACTGGGGCTTCAACGTATGAATTTGAGGAGGGGACACAAATTTTAAATCTGTGACAAGACCCAAATCTTGAAGTGCAAGTTAAGGGCATCCAGGTAACCTGATGGACTGAACACATGACTTTTTCCCCACACCCTCGTGAAACACCAGTAAATGATATTAAAAGGCAGCAGAGACATGAACCTACTGGGACAAACAAAATAGTGGAGGACAGAATAGCAGAGGTAAAATCCAACAAAGTTTCAAAGTGTAAAAGCAGATGAATGTACTCAGCAGACCAGAGAAAGGTGAAAACTAACTCCTGGCAGTGGGGAAGCCACGGGCCAGACCATCCTTCCTGCAGAACCCCAGAAGGTTCAGGAGCTGGAGGCTTCAGGCACCTCTAAAGACAGGGGTGCAGGTGGTGTTAGAAAAGGTAGATTCTTTGAAAGATCATATAAGAAGCGATTAGATCTCTGGATCCCCTCATTCACCCCATGCAGAGAAGCAGCTGCTCGCCTGCAATCCTGGTAAAAGAAATGACACTCAGTCATTGTGGAGCTTGAACCAAAGTCATTATGGACATATGGGCCATGCCCACTAGGGTAGAGGGGCTCCATAGTGAATAATGCATGACTGCATACTGACCTGTGATGGGGCTCATCTTTTCTCCCACCCCCAAGGGCTAGGATACCAGCAGCCAAGGCTTGTGTTTTCCAAGAAGACTAGAGGACTCAACCAGGGGGTGTGTTCAGGCCACAGGAAAGTCTTCCAGATGTGGACAGTCTGGGCTCCTCCACTAAACAAAGGGGTCTCTGCCTGAAGCCCTTCACCTGACACCCACCTCACTCTGTACCATTCAATACATTGACCCTAGCCACAGAGCACTTGAAATGTGGCTAGTAGGATTGAGGAACTGGATTTTATTTGTGTTTAATTTTTAATGAACTTAATTTAAATAGTCACAGGTGGGTAGGGGCTACCATACTGGACAGCACAAGTCAGGACAACTGAGAATTTGACTTAGTTTTGTCAAAGGTTTTGACCTCAGTTTTTACTGAAGCAGTGGTATTAAGTTTTATACCCACCAAACAATTCCTGAGGAATTTCCCTTCTGCCAGGCGAACACACTTACTGTGTAAGTCAGTGATCTCATTTTAATTCCTTCTTTTCAAACCCTTTCCACCACTGCTGGATTTCCATATTTCTGCGTCAGTATAACATCATCTATTTATGAGTGAGTAATCCTGCATCTGGGTTGGCGATTCCATGTGTTAATGTTTATGTGGTCGTAGATTTGGGCCTCATCTTACAAAAAAGGCACGATTCCTTCCAAATCATGTTCCTGTAATCAAGTATTATACTTAAGGCACTAGGGCAATTTGATTATCACCCTATTGTGGCTTCATTTGTAACGAGAATAGAGTTGAGAATTATTCACAGATTTGATGTTTGCGAATTCACCTACTCACTAACATTTATTTGTAATCCCAAGATCAGTACTCGTGACACTTTGCAGTCATCTGCAGACATCTGCAGAGCAGTGAAAAATTTGAGTTCCTCAACACACACATTCCCAGCTGAGGCAAACAAGGCAATCATCTGACTTCTTGTTTCAGCTCTCGTATGGTGAATGTGTCCTTTTCGCAGTCTGTTTAGTGCCATGTTTTTGTGTTTTAATGCTTTTTGTTGGTGGTTTCTCTGATTAAGATGGCCCCTAAGCATACTGCTGAAGTGCTGTCTAGTGTTCCTCAGTGCAGGAGGGTTGTGATATGTCTTATGGAGGAAATACGTGTGTTTGATAAGATTTTTTTCAGGTATGAGTTATAGTGCTGTTGTCAGAGTTCAAGGTTAATGTGCCATCAACATATATTAAAGAAATATGTGAGGTGATGGGTGTGTTAATGTAATGGAGTCCTTTCACTATGTATGCATATAGCAAATAATCACTTCGTACGCGTTAAGTATCTTAGAATTTTATTTGTTAATTATACCTCAGTAAAGCTGGAAAAAAAATAAAGAAAACCCAGAAACACACGTGAAACACAATCACGTATTGATCCCTTGACAAAAACGTTGTGACAGAGGCTCACAGGAACTAACCCTGTATTTCCCCTAGGACCAATGGTTCACTGTTCATTAATCCAGTATTCTTACAGAACATAACAAATAATGGGCATTGACTGTAATTACTTCCTGCTATATGTGTAGATTTATGGTGGTTTTAGGAGGAATCTTTTTTGAACATTCTTGTGTACTTGCTTTGCTCTAATTTTGATTTGTATTCTTAGATTGTAACTACTAAACTCAGTGACACTCTTTCTATTACAATTATTTATTTATTTATTTATTTTTATTTTTATTTATTTTTTTAACATCTTTATTGGAGTATTATTGCTTTACAATGTTACGTTAGTTGCTGCTGTATAACAAAGTGAATCAGCTATATGTATACATATATCCCTATATCCCCTCCGTCTTGCGTCTCCCTCCCACCCTCCCTATCCTACCCCTCTAGGTGGATGCAAAGCACCGAGCATATCTCCCTGTGCTATGCGGCTGCTTCCCACTAGCTATCTATTTTACATTTGGTAGTGTACATATGTCAGTGCCACTTTCTCACTTCTTCTCAGCTTACCCTTCCCCCTCCCTGTGTCCTCAAGACCGTTCTGTATGTCTGTATCTTTATTCCTGTCCTGCCCCTAGGTTCTTCAGAACCTTTTTTTTTTTTTTTTAGATTCCATATATATGTGTTAGCATACGGTATTTGTTTTTCTCTTTCTGACTTACTTCACTCTGTATGACAGACTCTAGGTCCATCCACCTCACTACAAGTAACTCAGTTTCGTTTCTTTTTATGGCTGAGTAATATTCCACTGTATATATGTGCCACATCTTCTTTGTGCATTCATCTGTCAATGGACACTTAGGTTGCTTCCATGTCCTGGCTATTGTAAATAGAGCTGAAATGAACATTGTGGTACATGACTCTTTTTGAATTATGGTTTTCTCGGGGTATGTGCCCAGTAGTGGGATTGCTGGGTCGTATGGTAGTTCTATTTTTAATTTTCTAAGAAACCTCCATACTGTTCTCCATAGTGGATGTATTAATTTACATTCCCACCAAGAGTGCAAGAGAGTTCCCTTTTCTCTACACCCTCTCCAACATTTATTGTTTGTAGATTTTTTTGATCATGGCCATTCTGACTGGTGTGAGGTGATACCTCACTGTAATTTTGAGTTGCATTTCTCTAATGATTTAGTGATGTTGAGCATCCTTTCATGTGTTTGTTGGCAATCTGTATATCTTCTTTGGAGAAGTGTCTATTTAGGTCTTCTGCCCATTTTTGGATTGGGTTGTTTTTTTGATACTGAGTTGCATGGGCTGCTTGTATATTTTGGAGTTTAATCATTTCTCAGTTGCTTCGTTTGCAAATATTTTCTCCCATTCTGAGGGTTGTCTTTTTGTCTTGTTTATGGTTTCCTTTGCTGTGCAAAAGCTTTTAAGTTTCATTAGGTCCCATTTGTTTATTTTTGTCTATATTTCAATTTCTCTAGGAGGTGGGTAAAAAGGATCTTGCTGTGATTTATGTCATAGAGTGTTCTGCCTATGTTTTTCTCTTAGAGTTTTATAGTGTCTGGCCTTACATTTAGGTCTTTAACCCATTTTGAGTTTATTTTTGTATATGCTGTTACGGAGTGTTCTAATTTCATTCTTTCACGTGTAGCTGTCGAGTTTTCCCAGCACCACTTATTGAAGAGCCTGTCTTTTCTCCATTGTATATTCTTGCCAGCTTTATCAAAGATAAGGTGACCATATGTGCGTGGGTTTATCTCTGGGTTTTCTAGCCTGTTCCATTGATCTATATTTCTGTTTTGGTGCCAGTACCATATTGTCTTGATTACTGTAGCTTTGTAGTATAGTCTGAAGTCCGGGAGCCTGATTCCTCCAGCTCCGTTTTTCTTTCTCAAGATTGCTTTGGCTATTCAGGGTCTTTTGTGTTTCCATACAAATTGTGAAATTTTTTGTTCTAGTTCTGTGAAAAATGCCACTGGTAGTTTGATAAGGATTGCATTGAATCTGTAGATTGCTTTGAGTAGTATAGTCATTTTCACAATGTTAATTCTTTCAATCCAAGAACATGGTATCTCTCTCCATCTGTTTGTATCATCTTTAATTTCTTTCATCAGTGTCTTATAGTTTTCTGCATACAGGTCTTTTGTCTCCTTAGGTAGGTTTATTCCTAGGTATTTTATTCTTTTTGTTGCAGTGGTGAATGGGATTGTTTCCTTGATTTCTCTCTCTGATCTTTTGTTGTTAGTGTACAGGAATGCAAGAGATTTCTGTGCATTAATTTTGTATCCTGCAGCTTTACCAAATTCATTGATTAGTTCTAGTAGTTTTCTGGTGGCATCTGTAGGATTCTCTATGTATAGTATCATGTCATCTGCAAACAGTGACAGCTTTACTTCTTCTTTTCCGATTTGGATTCCTTTTATTTCTTTTTCGTCTCTGATTGCTGTGGCTAAAACTTCCAAAACTATGTTGAATAATAGTGGTGAGAGTGGGCAATCTTGTCTTGTTCCTGATCTTAGAGGAAATGCTTTCAGTTTTTCACCATTGAGAACGATGTTGGCTGTGGGTTTGTCATATATGGCCTTTATTATGTTGAGGTAAGTTCCCTCTATGCCTACTTTCTAGAGAGTTTTTATCATAAATGGGTGTTGAGTTTTGTCGAAAGATTTTTCTGCATCTATTGAGATGATCATATGGTTTTTCTCCTTCAATTTGTTAATATGGTGTATCACATTGATTGATTTGCATATATTGAAGAATCCTTGCATTCCTGGGATAAACCCCACTTGATCATGGTGTATGATCCTTTTAATGTGCTGTTGGATTCTGTTTGCTAGTATTTTGTTGAGGATTTTTGCATCTATGTTCATCAGTGATATTGGCCTGTAGTTTTCTTTCTTTGTGACATCTTTGTCTGGTTTTGGTATCAGGGTGATGGTGGCCTTGTAGAATGAGTTTGGGAGTGTTCCTCCCTCTGCTGTATTTTCTAAGAGTTTGAGAAGGATAGGTGTTAGCTCTTCTTTAAATGTTTGATAGAATTCGCCTGTGAAGCCATCTGGTCCTGGGCTTTTGTTTGTTGGGAGATTTTTAATCACAGTTTCAACTTCAGTGCTTGTGATTGGTCTGTTTATATTTTCTGTTTCTTCCTGGTTCAGTCTCAGAGGTTGTGCTTTTCCACGAATTTTTCCATTTCTTCCAGGTTGTCCATTTTATTGGCATAGAGTTGCTTGTAGTAATCGCTCATGATCCTTTGTATTTCTGCCGTGTTAGTTGTTACTTCTTTTTCATTTCTAATTCTGTTGATGAGCCTTCTCCCTCTTTTTCTTGATGAGGCTGGCTAATGGTTTATCAATTTTGTTTATCTTCTCAGAGAACCAGCTTTTAGTTTTATTGATCTTTGCGATCGTTTCCTTCATTTCTTTTTCATTTATTTCTGATCTGATTTGATCTTTATGTTTTCTTTCCTTCTGTGAACTTTGGGATTTTATTGTTCTTCTTTCTCTAATTGCTTTAGGTGTAAGGTTAGGTTGTTTATTTGAGATTTGTCTTGTTTCTTGAGGTAGGATTGTATTGCTATAAACTTCCCTCTTAGAACTGCTCTTGCTGCATTCCATAGGTTTTGGGCCGTCGTGTTTTCATTGTCATTTGTTTCTAGGTATTTTCTGATTTCCGCTTTGATTTCTTCAGTGATCTTTTGGTTATTTAGTAGCGTGTTGTTTAGCCTCCATGTGTTTGTATTTTTTACAGATTTTTTCCTGTAGTTGTTATCTAGTCTCATAGCATTGTGGTCGGAAAAGATACTTGATATGATTTCAATTTTCTTAAATTTACCAAGGCTTGATTTATGACCCAAGATATGATCTATCCTGGGGAATGTTCCATGAGCACTTGAGAAGAACGTGTATTCTTTTGTTTTCGGATGGAATGTCGTATACATATCAATTAAGTCCATCTTGTTTAATGCATCATTTAAAGCTTGTGTTTCCTTATTTATTTTCATTTTGGATGATCTGTCCATTGGTGAAAGTGGGGTGTTAACGTCCCCTACTATGATTGTGTTGCTGTCGATTTCCCCTTTTATGGCTGTTAGCATTTGCCTTATGTATTGAGGTGCTCCTGTGTTAGGTGCATAAATATTTACAATTGTTATATCTTCTTCTTGGATTGATCCCTTGATCATTATGTAGTGTCCTTCTTTGTCTCTTGTAATAGTCTTTATTTTAAAGTCTATTTTGTCTGATATGAGAATTGCTACTCCAGCTTTCTTTTGATTTCCATTTGCATGGAATATCTTTTTCCATCCCCTCACTTTCAGTCTGTATGTGTCCCTAGGTCTGAAGTGGGTCTCTTGTAGACTGCATATATATGGGTCTTGTTTTTGTATCCATTCAGCCAGTCTGTGTCTTTTGGTTGGAGCATTTAATCCATTTACATTTAAGGTAATTATATGTATATTCCTATTACCATTTTCTTAACTGTTTTGGGTTGTTATTATAGGTCTTTTCCTTCTCTTGTGTTTCCTGCCTAGAGAAGTTCCTTTAGCATTTGTTGTAAAACTGGTTTGGTGGTGCTGAATTCTCTTAGCTTTTGCTTGTCTGTAAAGGTTTTCATTTCTCTGCCAAATCTGAATGAGATCCTTGCTGGGTAGAGTAATCTTGGTTGTAGGTTTTTCCCTTTCATCACTTTAACTATGTCCTGCCACTCCCTTCTGGTTTGCAGAGTTTCTGCTGAAAGATCAGCTGTTAACCTTATGGGGATTCCTGTGTATGTTATTTGTTGCTTTTCCCTTGCTGCTTTTAATATTTTTTCTTTGTATTTAAGTTTTGATAGTTTGATTAATATGTGTCTTGGCATGTTTCTCCTTGGATTTATCCTGTATGGGACTCTGTGCTTCCTGGACTTGGTTGAGTATTTCCTTTCCCATATTAGGGAAGTTTTCAACTATAATCCCTTCAAATATTTACTCAGTCCCTTACTTTTTCTCTGCTTCTTCTGGGACCCCTATAATTTGAATGTTGGTTCATTTAATGTTGTCCCAGAGGTCTCTGAGACTGTCCTCAATTCTTTTCCTTCCTTTATCTTTATTCTGCTCTGTGGTAGTTATTTCCAGTATTTTATCTTCCAGGTCACTTTTCCGTTCTTCTGCCTCAGTTATTCTGCTATTGATTCCTTCTAGAGAATTTTTAATTTCATTTATTGTGTTGTTCATCATTGTTTGTTTGCTCTTTAGTTCTTCTAGGTCCTTGTTAAACGTTTCTTGTATTTTCTCCATTCTCTTTCCAAGATTTTGGATCATCTTTACTATCATTACTCTGAATTCTTTTTCAGGTCGACTGCCTATTTCCTCTTCATTTGTTTGGTCTGCTGGGTTTTTACCTTGCTCCTTCATCAGCTGTGTATTTCTCTGTCTTCTCATTTTGCTTAACTTACTGTGTTTGGGATCTCCTTTTCGCAGGCTGCGGGTTCCTAGTTCCCGTTGTTTTTGGTGTCTGCCCCCAGTGGGTAAGGTTGGTTCAGTGGGTTTCGTAGGCTTCCTGGTGGAGGGCACTGGTGCCTGTGTTCTGGTGGATGAGGCTGTATCTTGTCTTTCTGGTGGGCAGGACCGTGTCCGGTGGTGTGTTTTGTGGTGTCTGTGGCCTTATTATGATTTTAGGCAGCCTCTCTGCTAATGGGTGGGGTTGTGTTCCTGTCTTGCTAGTCGTTTGTCATGGGGTGTCCAACACTGTAGCTTGCTGGTTGTTGAGTGGAGCTGGGTCTTAGCATTGAGATGGAGATATCTGGGAGAGCTCTCGCTGATTGATATTACGTGGGGCTGGGAGGTCTCTGGTGGACCAATGTCCTGGACTTGACTCTCCCACCTCAGAGGCTCAGGCCTGGCCCCCAGCTGGAGCACCCAGACCATGTCAGCCGCACAGCAGTGAATGTGGCAGTCTCCATTATGAAGTCAGATTATGAGGGTCTACAATAGCTGTTCAGTTAGAACAGGCTGACTTGGGAGCCCTTTGTCTATGAGGCTGTCTCCAGCAGCTGGTGGATAAAAGAGTAGGTCTCTGCATGTGCTGCCAGAATCTTAAACGTTTATATAGATGTCTTCACTGTGTTCAGTCACGGATTTGGTACAGATGGTCTCAGGATCACCTTACTCTCTCAAGGTTGTGTGCTTGAAACAGCTCCTGAGCCTGAGGGTCTGCTAGCTGCAGGAAGACGAGACCACCTCGGGCGGCCTGCAAGCCGTGATTCTTGCTGCGAACCCTGCTGTTGCCGTCGTGGCATCAGGCTTCCCCCCCCACTCTGCAATGAGTTTTCAGTGAAGCTTTCTCTCTGTGCTGAGGAGATTCATGCTGCCTGAGTTGCCCAAAGCCATAGAGCACATAAATATTGGGGCTGGGGTACAAACCCAGCAAATCTGGCTCCAAGGTCTGTGTTACCTCATCCTGTCTGAAGCAAGGTCCTGGCGCAACACCCCACTATATGTGGCAGATGGCAGGCAGGACATGGCCTACAATTATTTTTTTTTTTTTTTTTTTTTTTAATTTATTTATTTATTTATTTATTTATTTATGGCTGTGTTGGGTCTTCGTTTCTGTGCGAGGGCTTTCTCTAGTTGCGGCAAGCGGGGGCCACTCTTCATCGCGGTGCGCGGGCCTCTCACTATCGCGGCCTCTCTTGTTGCGGAGCACAGGCTCCAGGCGCGCAGGCTCAGTAATTGTGGAGCACGGGCCTAGTTGCTCCGCGGCATGTGGGACCCTCCCAGACCAGGGCCCGAACCCGCGTCCCCTGCACTGGCAGGCAGACCCCCAACCACTGCGCCACCAGGGAAGCCCTACAATTATTTTTATAACTTGATTTTATCTTGTTTTCAAGGCCAGCAGCTTTTTGAGGGTGTTCTAGTTTACCTCTCAGTTATTTTTAATGTTACTGTCCATGCAAGAAACCCACGGAAAAATCAGTTAATCCTATGACTTCATCTTCTATCTCCCTCCAACGGAGGAAGAAATACATCATTCCTAAAAGTCCATTAAAATTTCACTCTGTAGTAAAGGATTTAAATGAGAAATTCCCAACATTTAGAGGCGTAGTTCTTGTGTTTTTAAAAAATATTACATTGAACATAGTCCAGGTTAAATAAATGCCTTTTGTGTGAAGATATTTCCACATGGAAGATGTCCAGATCATGCATCTGTGCCTGGTTAATATTTAATATTAAGAATTTGAAAATATTTAAAAACATTTCTCTTATGCAAATAAGACTTCCTTCTTGGGGTTCGGACCACCATATAACCATGAAAGAAGAAAAAAAAAAGACACAAAAGTAGCATAAATGATATGACTGAGTTAGCTCTATTTATATGTGTATGTGAATTAGAAATTATCTCAGTCTACTAAATCGTGAAGACGCATTATCGCATTTATGTTTAAGTAATAATAAACATCAATGTATCTTGAATCTAGTAAGTACCAGATCAGTGTTTGGGGTGGGGGAGGAAAAAAGCGGAAAGGGAGAGAATGAAAGAGAAGGAATTTAGCTACTTGATTCTTCAAATGGGTAGGAAAGAAAATAACCACAGATGCCTTTATAATACTGCTTGCTAATTGAAGTGTGCTAAATGCTGGATAAACCTCTTCAAGTTAGGAGAATGGGTGACTGGTTTATACCAAGAGATGGAGGCCTGGTTCCCACTAAAGATTGGGATGGCCTTGAATAAGCCTCTTAGCCCTAGAACCAAAACGTGTAACCCACCACAGTATCCAAGCTAAATGTCCAGCATGTGTTCAGTATCTACCTGCTCGTTTAAACATCAGAGCCACCTTATGTGGCAAACATCATCATTTCTAATCTACAAACAAGGAAACTGAGGCTCAGAGAGGCTCAGCAACTTGTCCAGAGTCAATGGAATTAGAACTCAGGTCTGTTGGACTCCAAAATCTGTGTTCCTCACCTCAATCTGTGTATGTCAGAACTTTCCCATACATATCAAGCCATTTTTCTGGATTTGCATTTGAATTGTCAGACATAAGCATCAATATATTTTTTAAAAATATTTATTTATTTATCTTTGGCTGTGTCGGGTCTTAGTCGCAGCATGCAGGATATTCCGTTGCAGTGCACGGGCTCTTTGTTGCGGTGCGTGGGCTTCTCTCTAGTTGTGGTGTGCGGGCTCCAGAGCGCATGTGCTCGGTAGTTGCGACGTGGACTTAGTTGCCTTGTTGCATGTGGGATCCTAGTTCCCCGACCAGGGATCAAACCCGCGTCCCCTGCATTGGAAGGCGGATTCTTAACCACTGGACCACCAGGGAAGTCCCAGCATCAATATTCTTATTTGCCTTTTCTCTCTGTAGTAGGTGCTGAAAGTAGGGGGCATAAATTAATGTATTTTAAAATGCTCTATACAATGCAAACAATTGACACTATTTCTAAAGAATCATATAGAAGTAGAAGTAAATTGTCTGACCAGAAGTTTTTTTTAATTTTGGCAGATATTGACTACCTCGAGAAAACTATTAACCTTTGGGAAATCCTTCTTCCTTTTCCATTTCTCCCACCTGACTTCTTAGTATAAGGTCCATATGAAATGCCTATCTGGTCGTTTTGAGGGAATAAGAAGACTCGAGGGATGAAAACGCAAAGTAAGAGAGATTTGTGTAGTACATGCATCTGACCTTCCTGAGATTGATTCTTGGTGTGGTTGAAAAGTATCCTAGAGTTTAGCTTTTGGTCATAGTTGCTTGGTGTTAAACTTGAGCACGTACATCAATGGAATCTCTCTCAGCTTCTGTTTTTTAGAAGATTGGAATAGAAAGTCCTTGACTTCTCATCCATTCATAAAATATATGATTCCATATCTCTTTGATATTTGCCATATATTAATATAATATGAAGACATGTACACTAACTTATAGAAAAAATTTAAAGTGACTTATCTGTATGAAAATATAAACGTATATGTATCTCTGATGTTGTATTGCATATAGATGATTCATTATGCTTGAAGGCCATGGTTTTTGTTTCTTTTTCTGTGCTAGTCTGTCCCGTTTTGGGGTTGAGTGGCTTATACAAAAAAATGGCTTATTTGGAGCCATATTTGCATTCTGTCATGTTTGACCAAAGAGGATATTACTCAAAATCAGAGACCAGTGGGACCCCCAAGGTATCCTCTTACTCTCTAAATGGTAGATGGCTTTAGTGACAGCTCCCAGAAATTTTAACTGCCACTGGCCTTCAGGAATCTCGATGTAAATGAACTAGGTGTGATGGTCATGATGTTGTAGAATTAGAACTGTGTTCTGGCTTCGTCACTTTGAGTTATTACTCTGAACTTCAAAAATTCATATTAAAGTTGTTGAAGTGCTTAGAAAATAGTAACATCAGCGTGCCTTTATTAAATTGTTAATTTCTTTGATGTTTTCAATCAAGCACAGGCACACAGTGTTATATAGCTATATACATAATCCTGTCTCCATGTGCTTTATGTCAATTTACATCATTACGGAAATATCATAATGCTTCATTAAGCATTAGGAAATTAGGTGTTCTGCATTAGTGATTTTACCAAAAGATTATCTCTCTTAAACGCCTTAAAGAATTTAAAAAATCAATCTTCAATAGAAGTCTCTTTGAAGTATGTGCTTTCCCATTTCTCCTTAGAGTACAGTAAACCTAATTTTATATTTTCTTGATGCTTCAGGGTCCTTATTAATACACTTATTACTCTGCGTGCCCTGAATAATGATGCTCTCAGGGGCTATTAAGGGTGTAGGACAATTCGGTCTTTTTTGCTTTAAAATCCCCTCCCCCATCTCCATTTCTCTGAGCTGCTACTTCTCCTATCAGGCTGCCTCTTGCTTTGTAATTTTTGTTTCTATGGTCTAGAAAACCAGACAACCAAGCCCATTTAACTTGTAACTAAAATTAAAGTAAACTAGCTAGGAGTGGGAGCTTGGGGAGCCCTCAAAATGATTTAACTGCATGAGCTTTAATGCATGGATTTATGCCATGCATACTGCTGGCTGCGTTGCTTTTTTGGCTTCTTGCTAGCTAGAAACTTGACTCTGATTTAGATTCGTGACTTAAAACTCTGGAAAGTATTTTAAAGTAATGCCTGGATTCACACAGAGGAAGACAATTTGTTGAATCTATTTCAAATCACTAATAAAGGTGAAAGCCCTCTAAATTAAAATACATCAATATAAAGAAAAAATATTATCTGAGTTTCAGAATCATATTCTCATGTAACTGGCTTACCAGCTATTCCAGTGGTTTCTTTAAACTCAGAAGAAATTGACACGTATGGAAGATTTTTCTTCCTTTAGCTTCAGCTCACAATCTGAAAGGACCTTTTTTCTTTCTTGCGTATGTTTGCTAAGCAACTATGAGCCCATTATAAATTTTGCAATTCCATTGAGGCAAATTAAAATTTTAACTGAACCTTCTCATAAACTGGCAACGTGAGGCTTGAAAATACTTTAATGACCTCATTAGAAAATTCATCCAACCTGTGATTTTAGACAGGTGCATTTGAAAATAACCTTTTAGGTGTATTCTAAACGAACAAAGCCTGGTATGCTCTAAAGGAAGCTAGTGCTGTAAAATTTCCACTTCAAATTTGTAAACTGAGACTCAGATTTTTCTAACCCTTTTTTCCTCTTCAAATCTATCTCTTATCTTTGGGGTCTTGATAGGAGAATGTGACTGGATTTTGTCTATATCTGAATAAGTCAATTGTAGGCTAGTGTTCATAGGCAGATACATACAAGTTTTGAATGTGTAATTTCCTTATTTGGCAAGTTAAAGTGTCTTTTCTCAGCTATGCACATTAGGTAGTGACAGTAACTTTAACACGGGCATTTAAGAAGGTAAAAATTCTACTTTGAATATGAACAACGTAGTAAATCCTGAAGGTGTTGTTCAAACAATAGTTCAAACAACCCTCATATGAAATAGAGGACCTCTAGGAAATAGAGTAGTAGTACCCCTTAACATTCAAAATACCTAGAATTTGTTACAGCCCACTTTCCAACAACTTTACTTTTCCGCTCTCACTTTTGGTGACTATTTTTCTTCCAGTTTCATCACTGTGATAGTCTCTAAGGCTCAGTCATTGTCTTTCTGTTGCTTCTCGTCCAATTTCCCAAGGAAGCCCGTTCTCTCCCTTAATTTTATACTGAGACCTCTTTGGTTGTCCCTTTGCTTCTGATTTCTTGTCAATTCTCCAATTACATATATTCGGTTTGACCGTAAGACATTTTCATTGGGATATCCCGACTCATTCAAAAGATGAATCGATCCCACCCCCAGCCCAAAGCAGACCCCTTCCTAACCTCTCCCCATCAGGGTTGGGGCATCACTCAAGTTCAGTGCAGAAGGGGATATGATATAAGAAATTAGGTGCTTGCATCACTCAAGTTCAGTGCAGAAAGGGATATGATATAAGAAATTAGGTGCTTACATCACTAGGAGAATGAAAAGGTAATGGAAAGTTATCTGAATCCATTTAGGTAGGTGGGTCATCAGAGTCAGGAAAGAACACAACAGAAACTCATCAAACTGAAGATTGACACAGGCCTGAGGATTCAAGTACATGATTGCATTCCCTAGCAAAAATCCTCAGGAAAAAAATCCCTGGCAAAAGTGAAAGAAACAGGAGAATCTTAGTCCTTAAGAATAGAGTTCAAGGATGAAACTGAGGAAAGGACTCAGTTACTGAAACTGGGGTTCCAGAATCCGAATACTTGGGCAGAGCAGGATTAGCCACAAGTTTTAATACCAGATGCCCACCTGTGGGCCTAGAACATAGGATGTGCTCAAATCAAAACATACCAAGAAATTTTTTTGGAAGAAAGAATGAATGAAATCCACAGATAAAATATTCAAAATTTGCTCATTGACTTGAAGCAGAGCAGACAGGTGAGGTTTGGTTGTCCTTCCTGTTAGTATAAAATCCTCTGACGACTCAGGGCACTGGAGCCCAAGCAGAATCAGCCTTCCGGTTGGGAGGAATCTTCCATTGAGATTGAGCACATCTGGTGGGATCTGTCCCTGGTATTTCTCTAAAAATAACTTTAGTCACAAGCTATGTAGATGCTACGTTTAATTCCTATTACTCTCAATTAAGTCAAGAGCAAGGTTTATTTTTAAATCCTTTCCGTTACTATTACCTTGTTTTAAAAGCCTATTCAAATTTTTATGAAATTTTAACTTCATTTAATTTGACAGCATGTAGCATTGTGCTTTTTAAAATAATAATTAAAATATTCTAAAAGCTTCCTTAGCTTGTTAGATCTGTTGGGTAGACCTGTTAAGTATTTTTAAGGATTCATTTCAATGATTTGATTAAACCTCAAACACAAACATGTAATCCTCTCATGTTCTTTTAATAATGTAGAAAGGAGCTTTCGCAAAGCCAGAAGTTTAGAAAAAGGAGCTTAAACTCAGATGTCATTCAAAATTTGACTTTCATCAGATTCCCTAATCTCTTTTCTTTCCATATCCTTTCCAAGAACCATTATAAGTAAAATAGTGCACTAGACTTTTCTTTAAGAAAAGAAATTAATCTAAAAGAGATATCAAGGATCTACTGTATATCACAGGGAACTATACTCAATATTTTGTAATAACCTGTAAGGGAAAAGAATCTGAAAAAATAGATACATATATCTATGTATAACTGAATCACTTTGCTGTACACCCGAAACCAACACAACGTTGTAAATCAACTACACTTCAATTAAAAAATAGAACTAAAAAAAATGAAATTAACAAAAAGAAAAGAAATTCAAATGGCCCCTCGCCACATGACTGAAATAGACCTGAAACTGAAGATTGACTCACATCTCAGGCATCAGTTTCTTCTATTAAAGTAGAGGTTCCTGTACTAACCCTCTCAAAAGAACCTTTCAGAATCAGTAACTCAGAAGAGGTTACATACAATAATAACTTGGTGGCAGAACTGGTTGAGGCCTTTGTTCTAGTTCTTATTAACCAGTGGAACTTCCTGGCTCAGGTCATCACAGAGCCAGCTTCTGCCTTCCCTTCCAATCCCAGGTGAAGTCCCACCTGGCTGCACCTACTAGATGACTCCTCCCTCCCCTGAACTCACAGCTGCCCCTGTGCTCTCTCCCCATCACTTGGCCCTGAGCTTGAAAGCCTTCCCCAGGGACCTGTGCCCTCATGTACACTGCACGTCCTGCAAACACCAAGGCCTCCTACCACCCTCCACGTCCCGCACATACATAGTGATGCAGAGCAGGTGTCCATGACATTGTGGTCGATGATGTAGTGATGATGATTACTGTTTAATTCATTAAAGGAGAACAACTGTCTTTGGGAGGCAGTACAGAAAATTAGCAGTGAAAGCTGCTGAATTAAGCAGCGGACAGTCTTTTGTGCCCCGGAAGTGCAACCTTCTTTGCAAAACCTGGAAGTATGAGGCATTAGATTTGGGGTTGGTTTTGTTCTGTTCTGTTTGTCTTTTGTAAGTACAGAAGATAAAAATTAATTTTTCAAGATGTACCAAAAAATCAAGTTAATGAAATGTGCCAACCACCTAAAACTAGTTCAGTGTCTTAGCTATAAAGATACTCAGTTTTTGGTGACCGAATAAGTGAATGACTGAATGTGTGAACTAGAGTTGGACACAAGCCATCTGAATTCAGAGGTTCTGCATACAATGGTACTTTCAAAAGTTGCATCACTGGAAGGTTTAAATTATTGGGATTAAGTCATCCATACACCTTTTCCTCCACCCTCTTTTGTCCAAAGTAAAAATAAAGAGTCTGGTTTCTATATTTGGTAATGCCCGTGGTTTGAATCCTGTGCTATTGTATTGTACTAAGATGTGGTTATAATACACGGGTGGCCCATGCATGTGGTGATGGGGAATGGGGATGAGAATGGGTGGGTCTCTTCCTGTTGTCATTCACCTGTAAAGAGAGGCCCATCGCTCTAGAAATCTGAAAGTGAGAGAGCAGGCTCCAGGTGGTGGGAGAGGAAAACATGTCTCTTGGACTCACCTGTGAAGCATCAGTCAGGGAGTCTGCTTGGGCCTCTTGGGATTGGAAGGGGTGATGTGTTTCAAGACATGCTAAGGAAAATAAGAGGAAGGAGTTTTGTTCCTCTTGGGGCCTGAGCATTAAAGACGGAGCGGTGTCCCCTGAAGGCAGTGTGGAGCAGTAACTGTCAAAGAGAAAGCTGGACGTTAGTTTCAGGCCGTAAGACAGATTTTATTCCTTACTACTGCAATAGTAAATAGTACCCAGTGTAACACTGGGTACGCTAAAGGAAAGGCACTGAAGGCCAGTAAGGGGTGTGATCGGGCTGTCTGTGTCTGTTCACTGGCTCTTACTGAAGTTCGGCTCCTACCCTCCCACAGAGACTGGAAGACAGGGGCTTTGTCCTTTTTGATGGTTATGTTTCAAAGGAATGGCTTCCATATCCTTGAGAAAGACACTCCTGGGTTGTAGAAGATACATATACATCTGCCTCTGTCTCAAAGGCACAGACAAAGGATTTACTATTGTCAGTTTTCTAAAGTAAACGCCCAAAGAAAAGGGAGCCCAGGGGCCTATGTCAGGTTTCGGCTGGAACAAACAGTCCGTTCTTTGGGCAATACTCACCTTTCTCAGGCAGGTACTTTCGGGGGCTGGAGTCATCATCCGAGGGATGCAGCCTGGAGCTGCTAAAAACTATATGTGTTGCTTCAAGTCTCTTAGTGTCGGGGGTGGACAAAATCGTTAGTGTTGAAAATTGAGTTCTTAGAGGCCAAGTCAAGAAGGGGCTTAGAGGAGCCTCTGAACTAGAGTTTGGTCAAGGAGAGAGTCTTTCTCGCCACTTTGGGAGAAACTCCAAGGGGAAAATGAGGCGGATGTCAGAGAGATTGGTCCAGCGTTTCCTTCCAGTGGTTACCTTGCAGCCTCCAATCGTAGTTAGTGAGGAAAACGTCGTTACCTCACACTGACAAGAAGAATTTGTTAAGTGATTTATGATGAAACGTGCCATTTCTACCTGAGATTTTTCTTCTTTGTAGAGTTAAACTTTAGCTTTTGAGGAAGTTAGGATTTCAAGGTTCAACATCCGAGGTTGTGTTGATTCTCATGTATCATAAGCTTCTTTAGCTCAAGGATCAAAAGTGTGAACATGACATGGAGCCCTGAAATGCATTTTTTGATGTGAAAGCCACAGTTTTATACTTAGTTTTGAAAGCAATGATGTCAAGAAGGTTTCTTTTGCCGTTTGTCCTTTTTTTTTTTTGCCGCACAGCTTGAAGGTTCTTCCTCCTTCAACTTATGGGAAAACTCTATAAAGTTCTTTTTCTTGGGTTTTCTACAACAGGGGTTAGCAAACTATGACCCACAGGCCAAATCTATCTCCCACCCTGTTTTTGTAAATAAAGTTTTATTGGAACACAGCCACCTTATTCATTTGTGTACTGTCTAGAGCTGCTATGACAGAATTGAGTAGTTTCCTTAAAGACTGGTGGCTGTCTGCCCTTTACAGAAAATGTTTGCCAACACCTGCTCTACATATTCACAAACTAATTCTTTTTTTCATTGTAAATATATTCTCTACCTGTTTGAAACATAGAGTTGAAATGCTTACAGAATCCATACTTGCTACCTTTGAACACAATTGTATTTCCCCCCAAATTTTCATTTGAGGAACTCAAGTTGAATGGACAGCATTGTTTCAAGCCCCATTGAAGTTTCAAAGAAAGCAACCACGTGCATACGAGGTAGCCTGGTTTCCTCATAAACTAGAAACTTTGGCTCATATAATTAAAGACTTTCATCATGCACAGTGGAGAGAGGTACAAATATAGGCAGTGAAGCTACTGTCCTTCATGAATTATGAAGACATTTGTGGATAAGTTTCTATTTTGAAAATAAAAATGACAATAACAACAAAACCTTTATCTCTTTGAAAAATGTAACCTCTTTCCTCTTAACTTATTCATCCTTTCCATTAAATTTATCCCCACCTTTCCTCTATAAAGAAATCAAGCCTTATAATCCCAAAGGGTCAAAGGAGGCCTTTAGCTTGTGATATTATTTCTGTGACCTGAGGTGAAGAAATGGCAACTTTTAAAAGCATTTAAGCTCACAGCCAAACATTAGATATTAGATTCTCATAATTTTCCTTTCCCTGAGTTTTGACATCTTAAAAGTAACTTCATCCCATCACACCCATTAGGATAGCTATTTAAAAAACAAAACAAAAAAACAGAAATAATAAGTGTTATGAGGATGTGGAAATTGGAGCTTTTGTGCACTTTTGGTGGGAATGTAAAACGGTGCAGCCACTAAGGAAAACAGTATGGTGGTTCCTCAAAAAATTAAGCATAGAACTGCTACATACATGATCCAGCCATCCCACTTCTGAAGCAGGATCTCAAAGAGAGATTTGCACACACATGTTCATAGCAGCATTATTCACAATAGCCAAGAGGTGGAAGCAACCCTAAGTGCCCATCGACAGATGAATGGATAAACAAAATGTGATATATACACATACAATTGAATATTTATCCAGCTTTAAAAAGGAAGTTCTGTCACATGCTACAACATAGATGTACCTTGCTAAGTGAAATAAGACAGTCACAATAAAAAGACAAATATTGTATGATTTCATTTATATGAGGTACCCAGAGTAGTCAGATTCATAGATACAGAAAGTAGAATGGTGGTTGCCAGGGGCTGGCAGGGGAGAAGAATGGGGAGTTACTGCTTAATAGGTATAGAGTTTCAGTTTTACAAGATGAAAATATTGGTTACACAATAATATGAATATACTTAAACTACTGAACTGTACCCTTGGAAGTGGTTACAATGGTAAATTTTATGTCACGTGTATTTTACCACAATTTAAAAAATACTAAGCTGATGGCATCCCTGAGCCAATAGCTTTGACAGAATGTGTGACAAAGTCCAGATAGTTTCTATTTTGTCTCTGTCTTCATGCTTTCACAGCAGTTAGTTTATCTAGTTAGCTCTGTCAGGTGACAGGATGTTTTGATAGGGAAAGAAATCAAATCAAGCTGATTGATCTGTTTTCATGGCTCATTCCTGTAATATTGTGTAGGCACAACCTCGGGCAAGATTTTTCTATTAACTTGTTGATGAGGCCAGTGAAGCCACTTTTGTGGGTTTGTGAGGAAGAAAGAAAATGGGTTGATGGTTTACTTCGCCTTTGAACACCATTGAGATCAGCTAGATTCCCATCAGGACCACGGCCATCAACTCCTTTATCCCCTCCCTCACTGAAGCCCAGATGGTACTAAGAATCAACATCTGAATTCTAAATTGCTGCCCTGGCCCAGACATTTCCTCAAATCAACTCATCACTCAGAGTCAATCCCTAGAATTAAGAGACTGCTGGGTAATTTTATGGAGGAAAAAGAAGTTCCATTCATGATGTCATAAAGAATCAGTCTCAAGCAAATGAAAGACAGTGATCTCTGCTATTTCCATTGGTGAATTAAGCGTTGCACGTTTGTTACCTTTCACTCTGCATGTGACAGTTACTTCAAAAGGAGTGCAAAAATACCCATCAGAAACAAAACTCAGAAGTTGCGATCACAAAGGAGGAACAGAGAAGGCTGCGTGTTCATTTAAGGGAGCAACGTGCTGCTTGTCATGTCTCACTGCTTTGTCATAAAGGGAGGGGGTATTGATGGCATCTGTAAGAACAAGCAGAGCCTCAAGGAAAGCTTTGAGCAGCACTATGCTTCTAGACCTTTGTTCTTCGTTGCATATGTTAAGAGATTTCTTCTTCTTTTGGCAGTGGTTATGTTTTTCAGTTTTTCCAGTTGCTGCTTGGGTAAATGTTTGATTCACACACCTGCTATTCAAATATTCTGGGATTTTTTTTTTCAGGGAATAATATCTAGGTACTAAAGGTTGATTTTCTTTTCCCCTAATACAGATTAATAACTCACTTCTCCTATTTGTAGATCATGGCTATTTGGCCATATTGTTTTTATCATTAGCTAGCGAATGCTTAGTTGAAGAATAGCCAAACCCAGTCTGTTTCTGGGTGAAGCATCTTATCATGCAAGAGGAGAAGGTTGAGACAGAAATGAAAAAATGTGTTTGGTGTGCAGAATAGGAAAGGATGTTCCTAAATTACTTGGACTTTCTCTTAGATTGGAAGGTTTTGTTATTTAATTATATGCAGTTATGCATTTCTTCTTCATGAGCATTTCTGTTCTGCTTTGGTGTAAAAGTCTTGATGTAGCTCAGTTTTTCAAGGATAGCAAATCTGCACATTTCTTACCTTTATAATTCTCTCCATCGGAAATGACTGATGGGAAGTAACTGAGTGGATATTTACTTTCCAAAACATGGCTGTTACTTAACATACGCATATAAAAGAAGAGAATGAAATTATAAATTTCTGTGTGACTCTGTATTTCCTTTGGCCAGTTTAACTTTTTCCTAAAGTACAGCGTGATCATAAAAACAATCACACAATTTATTGAGTTTTATGTGTGAGGCAGGATGCTTTGTCTTCATTTGTGAAACCTCATTCGGTGACAATTAAGTCACTGCTAAACTTTAATAAGATGATTTAAGAAATGATCAGAGTTTACAAGCTACAAAATTTGGCCCAGAAAATAGCAAAAAGCATATCTTTCGTTCTTCTATATATGCACTGTAGCCTATCTGTACACGTTTGTTTATTTATGGATAGTCTGGATGAGTTGTCAGGCGATGGGCAGTATAATGTCATGCTTAAGCTTTCACACACTGGAATCACATGGCTTGGGTTCAAGTCCAACTTTGCACCTTGGGCAAGTTACTTAACATCTTCTTTATCTGCAAAATGGTGATAATCAAGCCTCTGGAGTTGTTGTGAAACTTACAATAAAGTACTACATGGAAAGCGCAGTAAGTAGTTCCTAATACATCGTGAGTGTTACCATGGCAATGGAAGGGGGAAATCAAGTCTTCACACAAAAATGTCCCTTTCAGGCAAAATATTTGTCTGAGTAGACATTTGACATAACTGTACATAGTTATGGTTTTAAAAATTTTTGTTCAAAATCATTAGTTGACTTTAATCTGACTAGATACTAAGAGCAAATAAATTCCCTCAGTCTAACACTGCTGTCTTTCTCTGTCTTATAAAGAATCAGAGAAGTAAGATTTTAAAGCCTAAACATCTTAACACCGCCTTCTAAAGACTTCATTGCAGCAGAGTTGATTGGACCATGAGAGGAAAAACAAGCAGTGAAAGAGGCAAACCTATTTCCATTAACTTGACAGCACAAAACCCTTTGAACAAGGGCCCTATTATCTTTTGGGTAACAGGTGGTAGCTGGGCTATTAAGCTGTTCTGGGCAGGATTTCAGATTTCCTTCTTCAGTGCTTTGGGCGATACCCTTCTATCATAAAGCGATCAGTAATAATTAGGTGTCTGGAATGAAATACAGTACAGCATTATGCTTCCTACATCTGGAAGAGAAAGTCACTTAACTAGCTCTAAATCAATGAATTTTCTTTTTTATTCCTGACCAGAGTGTTAGAGGTAGCAGAGAACATGATGGAAATGTGAATTGTAGCTTGGTACACAATCACAAAAAAATTAGATGTTAGGACACACTTGCCTGCAAGTAAAAGAAGCAAACCCCAAAGCATCAAACCTTTATTTCTAACATAAATACTTTCATTACATTGCATTCTCTATCACTGTAGGGCCACCTGTTCCACATTTAATGAAATAAAGTCCCTTGTAATAGGTGATATACAGGTGAAAAGACAAAGTGAAGGTTGTAAACAGGGCTTAACCTACATTACTTTTCAGATCTTAGTTTTATTAAATCATGTTCTACCATGTTCCCATAAGAGGGGACCAATAAATGGAGAAGGAATTATTTCTACCGTGTCTTGTAACTCTCCGAAGAGAAAACTTGATAGTTATTCTGTTAGAATTTGGTCTGAAGTTTTCCTGTGCAGATTGGGGTAGAGAGAGAGAAGATGGAATCTGCGAATTGTAACATAAACTTTCCTCAGTGCCCTCCCAAGAGTGTTGAGCCTGATCCTTGCAAAACTAATTCCCCTAAGTTGCTTCTTACATGCCACTTCAAGGATGGACTCCAAGAACAGTTCAACCTATTTTCAAAAATCAGAATACTTACTTCTGCAAAATTACTCACCTCGAAAACTTTCTGCCAGCTTTCTCCCCCTCAAACTTCAGGTCCCTCTTCTGCTGTCCAGATACTTGCAGGCATTAAGAGCAATCATTCTGTGCTTATATCTGAACTATTTAAAGAAATGACCGGGAAAGAACTTGTGGCTTTTATTGCCTTACGATCACCCTTTCTTTCATTAGCAAGAGTTGTCTGCTGGCCAACTGTATAATTTCATTCTATGGTGGCTGAGTTTTTTACTCCCCTTCAGAGGCTAATACATCAGTGAAAAGAGAAGCAGAATTAGTAAGAAGGTCCTTTGAATGTTTTTGCTTTGGAAAATAAAACATACATTGAGAAAATGCATTAAACATCAATGTACAGTTTAACAGATGGTTATAAAGTGCATATAACTGCTGCCACATCAAAAAGAAAAGAAAAAGAAAAGATCGACAGCATCTGGGAGCCCCTGAATGTGCCTCTGTGATTGCAATTTCCCTCTCCACCAAAGGTGGCCGCTGTCTTGATTTTTTATTGTCATCATATCCTTTTCTTTGTAGTTTTAAAGTTTAGAGATATGCCTCTCTAAACCATATATATAGTTTTGCCAGTTTTGAACTTTATATGAATGGAATCACAGTGTGTGTGTTCTTTTGTCTTGCTCTTTTCACTCAACATTACTTGTAAGATTCATTCATTTTTTATTTTGAGAATTTTCAAACATGAGAGAATTGTATAATGATATCATTGCACAGTTTAATTGTATAGTTATATAGCCATCACCTAACAGTTACTAAGATGTGGCCATATTCATTGCTTTTTTTTTTTTCCTGAAGTGTTTTGAAGTAAATGACAGACATCTCTAATCATTCATCTCTAAAAACTCAGGAAAATGTCCTCTATAACCCCAATTCCATTATCATAGGTAGCAAAACTAATAGTAATTCCCTAAAATATCGTCTAATACCCAGTCCATATTCATATTTTCCCAACTGACCCCCAAACGCTTTGATAGCTAGTTTGTTCAAACCAGGATCCAATCAAGATCCATGAAGAAGATGCTTTTAACAGCACAACTTACAGCTTAAAATGAGTCTGTGATTCTTTTCCTCATACACTTCATCAGTGGATAAGGCTCCTATGGGACCTGACTGCAGGCACTTCTCCCACAGTAAGAGGGAAATAAATCGCCTTGTCTATGCTAATGACATGTCCAACTCTCATGCTCTCTGACTCCAGGGGAAATTATACTGTCTGCATTACTGTCAGAAAGAAGTACCTAATACCAATTATGTCAAAACCCAGATTGTTGTTTTGGACAGATACTCTGTAGTATTGAGCTGATCAAGGTTAAATCTAGTCTTTACTTATCTGGAGAATGGATGGGGGACTGCCCATCTGGGGAGGTCACTGGAATGCAGATGTCTACCAACTGAAGTCTCTACCAGGACCACAGGAGGACTGGTAGATGGATGGCTGGTCACTTTGCTCCATTAGGATCTTTCAGTCATGCCTTGCTCATTTAATATTGCAGGACTTTAGGTTTTCTGTTGTGTTTGATTCAAACATTGACCAGAAAGCTCTTTATGAAAGATCTTGGCCCCTCTTTGTCCCTGCTGAGTTAGAAAAGCTGACCTCCCTGGTTCCTTTTTACAACAGAACAACCACATTTGCTTCCTGCAACCTGGAATTTAGATCATTGTTTCGCAGAAGATTTTCCTCAGAATGAAAGACCCATGGTACTCCATGAAAGGGTCATACTGTCAAATAAATTTGGGAGAAACACTGGGTTAAACTAGGTTAAACTGGTTTCTTTAGGTCCTCTCCTGCTAATGAACACTGTGATTCTCCAGTGGTACATGGCATTTCCCAAAATGATTGTCCTCAGACCCTTTGCTCAGAGCATCTCTGGGGGTTACTATTCTGCAGAACAGACTGTGGAAAGTGCTGATCTAGATGACTTGGATGTAATCACAAACAACAGTAAATAAACAATCTCATCTCCTACCTCATGGGCCGGGAAGAGTTTATGTAAGCTAGCTACTCAGCGTTGCACAAGTACATTGGGTAGGTTACCATGTTAGAGATGAGGAACCTTATTCATGCACCCCATCCACTTGGACCATCGCTGGAGTTCACATTGTAACAATGTGAGTCAGGATCTATGCTTATTATGTGATGAGGACACTTACACCTTAGATTCAATCTTTTAGATGAAATTTCCACATGGTTTAGATTTTTAGAGGGGAAAGAGTTCTAAACTGGTCAGTCTCTCTGGTTTTTTAAAAAAATTTTATTGAAGTATAGTGGATTTCAATGTTGTGTTAATTTCTGCTGTACAGCAAAGTGATTCTGTTTTATATATATATATATATTCTTTTATATATTCTTTTCCATTATGGTTATCACAGGATATTGAATATAGTTCTCTGTGCTATACAGTTGGACCTTGTTCAGTCTTTCTGATTTTGAGGATCACTTGGCCTTAATTGCCAAATATATTAAAAGCGATTTTTCATTTTGAATTAGTAATTCAATAAGCTTTCTTTGGATAATCAAGTAATCAAAAACCTTCTTGCCTAGTGATTCTACATTTAGCAAAATGTTTAGATATTCATAGGACCCCTCAACATCATCTGAGTTGGTAAAAGTCAGTGCTCGTACAAATTCCTTCTAGATTAACAGGACTCCTTCTTGAATGTGTTTATCATACCATTCTGTCTGAAACTAGACATTTAAAATTGCATTCTTTTCTACTTCTTTCTTCAACACAGCATTTAGATTGACAACCTTGTTGCTTTTCTCCTTAATTTCCTTATGAAATAGAAGATCAACTGGCATTTGTCATCTGATCTTTTGAAATGGAAGACCTCTGGATTTATCCCTTCCTCCAAATCCTTGCTCTCCTTTCCCCTCTTTTATATATTGTATGTATACATTTAATTTTGAAAGAGAGTCTCTTCATCTTAAGGAAAATGGATGCATTTTCTCTGGAGATAGTGTAAATGTGGGTTGGTTGTTTCATGTTGGGTCCTTCTAGGATGTAGTTGCATCATGTTAATAATTGTCCTTATTTATGATGTCAGCTGGGAAGTAGAGGTAGGTTCCAGGTTCTGGAGGCTCATTCCATTTGTTACTTGTAGATCTCTAGCATAAATTCACTTTCACTGGAGTTGTCAAATTTTAAAGGGATAAAAGCTACAGATTTTACTTGCAAGTTGACTATTCTAACCACTGAAAGCATAAGACTCTGCAGTAAGCTACTGCAGATTTCATCATTTCTCAATTGTTTTCCCCCCTTCAAACTTCTATCCCATACAGAATGTAATTTAAAGGCAGTTGAGCAGAGAATTCAACAGAGATAGATTATCCTAGAGAAAAATATGAACAACTCCCTGCTCTGGTACTCTGAGAACCAGATGACTGAAAAGCATCAATATTGCTTTTTTCCCCCATTTCCTCATTTTATGAAATATGAGAGTTTCTTTCTTCCATCAGTACGGGGAGCACAGCGAAAATACCCTGCCCAGAAAGTCTAGTGATATATTTTAGAAAAATTCTTTTACCTGTTCACATGGGTGCCTGAACAGGCATATTCACAGTAGCAATATTTGTAGGCCAAAAATGTGAAGCAACTTAAATTTTCTTCAGCTGCAGATGGTGAAATAAGTTCTGGCACTTACATCCCATGTAATGGTATGTGGTACTCAAAACGAATGAGGTGCTTCTGTATGTACTGATGGGAAGATCTCTAAAACATATTTATAAATGAGAGGAGAAAAAAGAGTTGTAGAACAATATGAGCAGAATGATCCCATTTGTGGTTTTAAAAAGTGTATTTATATTGTGTGGGAAAGAGGGAGAGAGAGAGAGAGGGAGGAAAGAAAAGAGAGAATGAAAATATCAAAGAAAGACAGTAGTGAGATTTGATGAGTTGGGTCTATGGAAGGAGGGACAATGAAAAAGGAGTTTGTTTTCTGTTTCTTGAATTATTTACAGTGAAAATGTTTCATGTATTTTTATAAATAAAAAAATAAAAGAACACGTGTATGTGAGCACATGGAAAAAATAAAAAGAGAATGTCCTAGTTATTTTTAACAAAATCATCCATCGCAGGCATTCACTAAGCAGACCAAGCCCATCCAAGATGCCTGTTTTAAATTCATTGATGTTAAAGAAGCATAGGATTCCTTGGCTTAGCACATACCCATGTGGATAGGGAGACTGAAAAAAAGTAATTGGGGGAGGTGATGGGGAACTGGCTTTTAGTAAATATGGCATATACTGCAGTGGTGGCTCAAAAGAGGTTTACAATAGTGATTAGAACTGCTGTCACTCCATTACCAGAGTTAGTCTCTGTGCTTTGGTGGAATTTACTGCTGAGAATCGGTCCTTCGCCAGACCTGGTTAATAAAGCGCTTGCTCAAATGTAAACAGACTTCAGAGCAATAGAATGGAACATAAAGCTGTGAAAACCAAAACCCTCATTAGTTTTTCCCTTTGTTTACAAACCAGTGCAAGAATAGGTGTGTTTTAAAATGTAGGCTTTATTATTATTCAGGTATGGTGAAGCCCACAGATCGAGAGACAATTGCCATTGAAAAGAGAGTCTATTATATTCACAGATCCCGAAGAGAAAGGGTCATGCCAGGCCATGGAGGGCCACGTGGAGAAGCACCAGGGTTGTTCAGGAAGCAGAAAAGGAGGAGAACATGGGCAAGAGCCTTTATTGTGGTCTCCACAGGAAGGAATGGGCAGGACAGGGTTAACAGGTGTGCCTGGCTAGTGTGAATCATTTTAGTGGCTCTGGGGCATAAGGACTGTCTCTAGTTGTCTGGTACCTGGCCCTGGGGTGAGGAGGGCAGGAGAACCTTGGCCTGTAGTGCAAGAACTCCATAAAGGAGATGATTGAGGATAGGGGCTCTGGAGTGGTTGGTTTGCATATGAAAGGCAGGCTCATAGACAAGTCACTTACTATCTGTAGGAATCTGTTAGCCCTGGGAGGGGCTGTCTGTCTCTAGGATCAGCATGGCTCCAAGATGTCAACATATCAGAAGTACGAAAAATAAAAAGGCACGGTCAATAGATGGTGATAAAATGCAAGCATACCTATGCCAGCAGCCGCATAGCACAGGGAGATTAGCTCGGTGCTTTGTGACCACCTAGAGGGATGGGATAGGGAGGGTGGGAGGGAGGCACAAGAGGGAGGAAATATGGGGATGTATGTATATGTATAGCTGATTCACTTTGTTATAAAGCAGAAACACACCATTGTAAAGCAATTACAGTCCAATAAAGATGTTAAAAAAATAAAAAAGGCCTTTCAAGGTTTTCTGCATGGTTTTTATATGAATATTTTGTTTAATGACAAGCTTCGAGAGCCTTCCTTGGACATACCAACCTTTTAATATAATTTTGGGGGGCCATTTGGGGCCATTTTTGGTACAGTAATTGAGAAGTACTTCTCGCACTCATTTCAGGCGAGAAAGAGGGGTATGTGAAGCTTTTTAAAATGTGTTTGGACCTACTCAACTAATTCTTTTTTGTCTTTGTTTGTCTCTAAAAGCCAGTCAGTCATTTTTTCCCCTTTTCCTCTTCAGGCTGTCTCATATGCTGGCGTAGAATTTTAGACCGGGTGTCCCTGCAGTAGCCTTGGCACATTTGCTGGTTTATGCAATTTGCTTTTGATGTTTCAGTCACCACATCTCAAAAGCCTATTACAGTGTTCTACACCTACTACCGCCTGGAGATTTGGTTCTTTTCTAAAGATCCAAGGAGTTGCATTGTTGTGTTCTGAGCTGTATTTTCATTTTGGGGGGAAACCAGCTTCCTGCTTTTTCTATTTTGTTTCCATTCTGTTAGAGGTTAAAATAATTGTTTTTAGAAAGTTACTTTTATATGCTATATATCTAATCTTTGTATTTTACTGTTGTCCTCTTGCTGACTGTGGCCTAAAGTTTAATTTAATCGTCTGCTTAGATTTACTGTTTTTGTTTTTAACTCATGTTTTTGCCCTGGTGGTCACTATTTTTTTTTTTTTCATAACAGCTTGATTGAGGTACAATTTACACAACATAAAATTAACTCTTTGGATGAGTACAGCTCAATGATTTTAGTAAAATTGAAGAGTTGTGCAACCATCACTACATTCCAGTTTCATAACCAAAAAGTTTACACCAGCTCATTCCCATGTGTGGTCACTCAGATTTTATATTGCCCTGTGCTTTAATAACTGAATAATATTGGAGTGATCCTTATATAGTAGATTTTCTTATTTTAAGTTAAGTCCTTACTGACTTTATTTTTTTATATAAAAATGTTACCTACTTGTGTGCTTTTTGCCACAAGTTTAACAAAGCTTTTCAGTTTTATTTTCCTTTTAAGAGATAAATGATGTTGTTCTGTTAACTTCCATTTCCCATCTCCCAGAGACCAACATTCCCCAGTTAATCAGCTCCCTGTCACACCGCGGTACTCACTTACCTGATTTATTCCTCCTATCCTTTGGACAGATGCAGTACACGTTATACCTTCTCTTCCCCGATGCATTGCTCCTCATCTTCTGACTTCCTTAACTTTTCATAATCTCTTCTCTTCTTTTTTTGTCTTTGTTTTACCCAAAGCCAAAATTGTTGGAGAGGGAGGATTGGACCTAGCCTTGGTTGGTGAAAAGGAAACCGTTATATTTTCTTTCTCCCCACATGGAATCCTCTTCCCCTGGGGTTTATGGCCTAGTAGTAGACCAGGTCAGGTGATTTGAGTTGTCCTCCTGCACCGAGAGCCCATTTTATTTCACTCCCTGGGGCAGTGGGTGAGCTTGTCTTTGACCCCAGTTAAACTTAGCTCTAACTTTGGAGAAACTGCTGAAAATAAGATTAGCAGAGAGGCATCGTGTATACCTTGTTAAGAGAGATAGTGAAGAGTGCCTTAGAAAGAAGAATCTCCTGAACCAAAGTGTAATTATGTTATTTTACTGTGATGCTCAGCCCCAAATAAACTAGTAGTAAAATTGCCTTCTATTTTTAAAAACTTATTCCCTTGAAGTATAGTTGATTTACAATGTGTTAATCTCTGCTGTACAGCAAAGTGATTCAGTTATACATATATATATTCTTTTTCATATTCTTCTCCATTATGGTTTATCACGGGATATTGAATATAGTATCCTGTGCAGTAGGACCTTGTTTATTCTTGCCTTCCATTTTTAAAGCGGTATACATTAGATTATATTTAGAGCCTATATACATAATAACAATCTCCATAATAAAGTGGTATTGTGGAGGCAAAAAAAAAACCCACAGGCTTTAAAATCTCTTTCTGCTCTTCTACTTACTGCTCTGTGACTCTGAGCAAGTTAATTTTGCTGGGCCTCAGGTGCCACATCTGTATAATGGGAATAATAACACTTCACAGGACTGTGGTGAAGATTAAATTCAATGACATGATATCCACCCTTCTCACAATGATCTGTGTATCCTCTCTGGGCACAGGGTTCTGCACTAGGAAATGGACAAGCCAAAGCATAAATAAGCCATCTCTTCCCAGAATGTCAGTTAAAGGTGGAAATTGGTGTGCATGTGGGAGAGGATGGAGGGGGGGTACTTTCTTATTTAAATAAGAGCGGATATATTATGTGAGCTCCACCTTCGTTCTTAAGGAAAAACTCAGTACATTAAAGAAATGGCATGCTTGGGACAGGTAACTTCAGTCATACCCTTGGAGCCCCTGGCATTACTCCTTTGCCATTAGGAGTGTTCACATGGAATAGTCTAAGAAGCACTGGCATGTATAGGACAGCCTCATTATCCCTGTTTCATGACGTATCCCACTACATTTCCCGAGCACGTACCTGATATCTCCTCCTGGGTGCTGATGACATTGAGCTCACCATCCTCCCTCCATGCCTGATTCTCCTTCTGTGTCCCCTGCCTTAGTAATTGACACCACTGTCCATTTAGTTACTCAAGTCAAGAACCAAGGAGTCCTTCTTGACCCCTCTCTCCCCTGCACACCCCATGTCCAATCCTTACCTTCAGGTCGTGGCAACATTGCCACCTTCACATGTCTTGAGTGTATCCCTTGTCTCTGTGTCCATCTTCAGCATCTTAGGGTAGCTGCCATCATCTTCTGCCCAGACTTCTGTAATCACCTGGTAACTGGCCTCCCTCCAATCCATCCTCCACGCTAAAATGGGCGTTGGTCTTTCAAATACTTAAATCTGATCACTTCTTCCCATTTCCCTTAGAATAACATGGTCAATAAGGCCTTTGCGTGACCCAGGCCCCCTGCCCCTTTGGCCGCATCTGAAACCATCATTCTACACCTGGTGCTGGTGGTACAGTCACACCAGCTTGCTTTCTGCTTGTCCACGGCATCCTGATTCCTCCGTCAGGAGCCGTTGCCAAGCTTGCTGTATCTGGAGTGTTTCCGTCAGCTCCTACCCAACTGCCCTGGGCTAAGATAAGGTATATTTATCTTTCAAACTCAGCTCTGGGGTTTCTTCCTCAGAAAAGCCTTTTCTAACTCCCCAGTGGAGGAGGTTATTTATCATACGCTCTGATGGAACCATGTCTTCTTCTTTTTTTTTTTTTTTTAATTATTTTCTTTATTTTATTTTTGGCTGCGTTAGGTCTTCGTTGCTGCACACGGGCTTTCTCTAGTTGCGGTGAGTGGAGGCTACTCTTCCTTGCGGTGCGCGGGCTTCTCACTGCGGTGGCTTCTCTTTGTTGCGGAGCACGCGCTCTGGGCATGCAGGCTTCAGTAGTTGTGGCGCACGGGCTCAGTAGTTGTGGCTTGTGGGCTGTAGAGCGCAGGCTCAGTAGTTGTGGCGCACAGGCTTAGTTGCTCCGTGGCATGTGGGATCTTCCCGGACCAGGGCTCGAACCCGTGTCCCCTGCATTGGCAGGCGGATTCTTAACCACTGCGCCACCAGGGAAGCCCCAAGGAACTATGTCTTCTTTTATGAGGCCCATCTCAATTTGCAGTCACACATTAGGCGATATCAGTCATGTGTGATGACTGAATCACACATTAGTCTGTAGTCCCTGTGAGGGAGGGGCTGTCCCTTTGGTCACCATCATCTCCAGCCCCTGACAGAGTAGCTTTGCCCTCCAGGCAGCTGGTCCTCAGTTGCTGAATGAGTGCGGAGAGACAGCTGAGGTCCGGATGCCTAAGTGGTTGTCCTGACAGTGTCTATGTTCTGCTGCTACTTGAGACCTCGGACCTCTGCGTCTAGGGCTCTGTCCGGCTCGCTGCAGATCCTTCCCTTAGTGCCGTGGGTCAGGCTCATCCACTTTACTCCACGGTTTTGAAAAGCCCCTGGGAAACCTCATTTTGTTGAAGAGAACTCTGTTCATTTACATGGTTCAGTACAGGATGGCAAAGCACCTGTTTATTCACCCAAAAGATCGCTAACAAACTTTTTACTTAAAAACCCCCGCTTCATCTTGCCTGTTCAGTCTTTCCCACTGTGCTGCTGAGCAAATCTTTTTTCAAATCAGGCAGAACCTTCTAACCGAACTGCACGCACCTCTCTTCCCCTTCCCCGGGCATCCCTCTTCTGCACGAGAACCCCGTCTGCCCTCTTCCCACCATATCTTGCTCTTTGGGTTGGGACATAAAACTCCTTCACCTCCCAAAACGAATACCGCTCCACTGATTCTCCCACTCGCCTCTAACCCTTGCCCTTCCGTACAACCTTCCTGCCTTCACGTCTGTGGGTAAATCGTGGTGGCTGGGGTGGAGGCATCAGTGTCTTCCCAGACTGGCAAAGTGACTTGATTAAGATCACACAGCTAGTGGGTAACATAGTTGCAATCACAATTCTTGTTTCCTTGCCTTCTTTCTAGTTCTTACTCATATTCTTTGCATTAACTTCTATTGAGAGGTGTGTGTGTGTGTGTGTGTGTGTGTGTGTGTGTGTGTGTGTAATCTACATCTAAATTTGTCTGCATAAAATTGTTTCCTTATTTTATAACTGGTATTTTTCCCCCCTGAATAATTGTGTATCCAAAGGATATAAAGAATCTCAAGTTGACAAAAGTGATTGCTGTCACCTCTGGCCTCCTCCATTCCGTGTTTACTGAAATGTCAGCTGCTGGAATAGCTTTCTTTCCTCTACAGGTTCTGCTGGTTTCGCCTTCCCTACCTGGGGCCACAGGGCTGCCCTTTCGTGCTGCCCTCACTTCCCCACTCTGGGGCTCTGTTTCCGCTTGACTTGCCCTCCATCATACCTACTGATCCGAGACGAAGCGCTCCCTCTTCCCCCTTGCAGCTCCCACCTGCCTGAACGGTTGGCTCAGGTGAATGGCTGGTCAAGTGGAAGTGTGTTTGGGAACTGAACAGTCCGTTCCTTGTTTGAAGCCAAGAGAGGAGAGCAGTGGGTGGGTGTCACACGGAGGTCTCCCACCGCCCCCCAGGCTCTCCTCGGGAACCTGGGTACCAATCCAGGGAGCTTTTTAGGAGATATTTTCAAATGACTTTTAAAATAGTTGGGAAGCAACAAAATCCTCAATGAGACGTGATCTGTATGAACTAGGTAATTAAAAAAGAAATCCCACCTATGAGGAAAGGCCACACTCAGGAAGATGCTGCGTGATGCAGAGGTTAAGCCGAGGGCAGAGGTAGTGTTTTCTGGCTTTGAATCCTGGATGCTCTTCTCAGTATGACTCTGACAGGTTGTTAAGCTGCTCTATGGTACAGTTTCCTCAACCATATATCGCGGTTAAATAAAATGAGATTAAAAACGCCTACCTCATAGGTAATTTGATTGTCTTGACAATTAAATGAAATAATTGGATTAAAATGCTGATCATAGTATCAAAACGTATTAACTGGTATCATTAGCTTACATTAGTAAAGTATAACTTACGGAAGCTTT
Source organism: Eubalaena glacialis (assembly GCF_028564815.1). Lineage (NCBI taxonomy): Eukaryota > Metazoa > Chordata > Mammalia > Artiodactyla > Balaenidae > Eubalaena > Eubalaena glacialis. Next base: position 10,073,521 of record NC_083722.1, read on the forward strand.
CCCATATATTACATTTCAATACATCTTAAAATATGATGCTTTTTAGAAACGTCTTTGTTACCTACTCACCCCTGCTTCTCTGTGTTTTGCTCGCAGCCCTGGAAAGGAAAATATCGATGAGGCAAAGCAGAGAGGAGCTAATAAAACGAGGGGTCTTGAAGGAAATCTATGATAAAGGTAAGGGGACCACTCCAGTCTCCATGAGCCAGAAAAAAAGCCGTGCATGGAATCTGTGTGCATACTTCTTGGAGTTGGATTCAGTTTTCTGTATTACTTTATCAGAGTTTGAACCTTTAAAACTCCAGACACTTCTGGAGAGATCAGAGAATGTAGCAGACAGCACTGAAGTGATTGCTATTATAGAGGGAACGAAAGCTCCCTTTTTCTCGGCACTGGAATCCAACCATAGGATGCTGAGACAAACGATGTGGCCCGAGGAATGGTGTCAATACTGGTGGGGGCCTGTTGGTGTCTGAACACACACAGCTGGGGTGAATTGAATTGCTCAGGCTCTTTCAGGCACTAGGGCTTCCCAGGACCAATGTTAAAAATCCACAAGCGTCTAGAATTTCTCTAACAGATTTTTTGGGGCAGTCCATCTCCCAACAATAGGAGAAATCAAAGTGGAGAAAATTATATAATTTTATATAAATGTACACATATTTCAAATGATAATATTTCCAGTGATTACAAATGCGCTGTGAATGTGTCCAAAAGTGTTTGCTGGTGAACTTATCCTGTGTCTTTTGCCGATTGAACTACTGCCTTTAAATACGAAGGTATGCAGTGGTTTACCCAGTATATTAACTATTCTTCACCCCGCTCCCCTTCCTCTCACCATCCTTCATTTAAGGCTTTAAGAGAAATGATGAACTGTTATTCCAGTCTTGTTACGGTCATCAGTAATCATTGCCTGTTCCAGATCTTATTATTTGAGGCCAGTGTTATTTGTTGGGCCAGATAATTATTAAATCACGTGTTCCACTTTAAGATCCACCCTGATCATCAGAGTGATCCTGTAATTCTGGCAATGCAGTCAGTTTTCCATGTTTTTGTAGGTCTTCTACATGCCTAGTTTGTGTTCTGATACAGAAAGGCAGGTTGTGTTTCTAACTTGGGTGCTTCTGTCTGATTCCACTGTCTTCAGTGAGTTGGTCCTTTTTCCTCTGGTGGTACAGTTCACCCCATTCATTCCTGCCATGGAGCTTCCTGATGGCACTTTTGAAGTATGTTTTCTTAGCACACGTGGCCACCCTGAAACTCTGCAGGTAGGAGGTGGCACCGCTCTCACCCTAGTGGCAGGGGATGCAGCAGGTAGGGTGTGAAGCTGTACTATTTCAAACCTCCTTTGTTCATTAGCAGAGCTTCCTGGCCCCAAGGCATCCCTATGGCGAGTCACGTCATCCTTCTACTTCTGGGCGAGACATACCAAGATACAGTTTCTTTGGTTGATTAAGCTCTCCAGAGAAAAAAGAATGCATCATTTTGTCACTTTTCTCCAATGTCTTATTTCTGTACAGGCCCCCCAAACCCTCCCTTATATTGACCTTAAGTTTCCATGTTTCATCTCAAACTCCTGTCTCTATATTCCCTCCCCGGTGAAGACGGGAAGTGTCTGACCGCAGGTATGGTATTACACGGTCAGCATCCAAGGGTTTAAATAAAGATTACTGTCCTAGCTAAAGCCTGTTCAGATCCAGTTAAATGATCCCTCCCCCTCCCTCCTTTCTTCCTGTAAACTTTATGTCTCTCACAGGAAAATTTCAGGAATCCTTTAAAGGAGAGGATACATTTTATTATAGTATTTATTATTTCCATTATACCTAATAACTGAGTTGGGGTAAATATTGCCTGAATAACTTCCTGACTTAATCAAAGAAGCCATAGACTGTTAGAGCAAAAGCCCATTTTATAGAGGAAGAAACAGGGGACATTGAGGCTGGGGCCTGCCAGCCCCCATTAGGAGTTGTCCCAAGATTAGGAGCTGTGTCCTGTTTGTGGTCGTCTCACAGCATGCTCTCAGCAACCGGCTGCGGAGGAAAGGACCAGGCTAGCCACCACCTGTCACCACAACTTCTGGTTTTATTTTTGTCTTTGCACTTATCGCTGTCTGCTTTTTTCTGTTCTGTTGTTGGCTGGCTTTCCTCACTAGCACGTTAACTCCAGGAGACTTCATAAGGCTTGATGCCAGACCCCCTCAGAAAGTGGCTGAGATAGATTGGCTCAAAAAATGCTTATTGTTTGTATGATGGGAATGGGAGTAGAGGGAAACTAAAATTGCACATAGTAGATATAGAAGTTTGTATCTGCTGTGGGTTTTTCTGATAAAAGCATCCATTTTGTATCACTGTGGGTATTAATCACATTACCTTGTATTATGATACATCAGCTGTTCAGAACATGAGCCCTGTAATCATTGCTTGGATTCAATTCCAGTTCCACTACTGAGTAGCTGTGCAACTTTAGTAAAGTTGCATAACTTCTCTGTGCTTCTATTTCTGTATTTGAAAGTGTGGATAATATTGTAATGAGATAACATATCTGTATTAGTTTGCCAGGGCTACCATAACAAAATACCACAGACTGAGTGACTTAAACAACAGAAATGTATTTCCTCACAGTTTTGGAGGCTAGAAGTCCAAGATCCAGGTGCCAGCAGGATTGGTTTCTGGTGAGGCCTCCTCCTCGACTTGCAGATGGCTGCCATCTTGCTGTGCCCTCACCTAGCCTTCCCTCTGTGCATGCACACTCCTGGTGTCTCTTCCTCTTTTCATAAGAAAAGCAGTCCTGTTGGATCAGGGCCCACCCTTAGGACCTCATTTAACCTCATTACTTCTGTAAAGGCCCATCTCCAAATACAGTCACACTGGGGGTTTGGGCTTCACATATAAATTTGGGCAGGAGGGAGAGGGGGTGACACAATTCCATCCATAACAACATGTAGAGTAAAATATTGGCTATTATCCCATAAGTTCTCAAGAAATTGTTAACGCCCATTATTAGTAGTAGTATCATCATCATCCTTTATATTTTTTAAAACCCTTTATATGCTTTAGCCTAGTTCAGGCCCACGAGTTAGGAAGGGACATCATTGTTCCCTTTTATCTTAAGTGCAAGGATCTTCAACCCCCCTCACAATGGCCTTACCAATGTGGGTGGCCGAGAACCTAGCCCCTTGGTATCTGATTTAATTACCTTCTCACCCCTCCACCCTGTCTCCTCTTTAGTCTCTAAACACGTTGTTTTCCTGTCATTCATCCTTCCCCTTTCTACAGCATCATTCAACTTGCTGTGTCTGGGATTCTAGTGAGTAAAACAAATAAACTTTCATTGCCACATCCTGAGTGAACAGCAAGAGGCAAAGAGCCTTTCATCCTTTTCCAAGTTGTTTGTTTCAAAGATAAATTTCGTAGATTTTCAGCAGTCCTTCCACATTGCCTGGCTGGTCATTCCTCATTTTGCACCCATGAGTCTGGTCACCTGGCAGCAAAACAGTTTCCACCAGAGATGTACGGTCCCTAATTTGCAATTACTGCGTCAGCCCATCCACGAGGGCCGGCCCCTGTTCATGCTGCAGTTATACTGTTTTGTATATGATATTGCTAAGGTGGTGGGAAGCAGTTTATCTTTAGTAGGTGAGCTTTTCTCTTCCAACTCTTTATGTTATTGATTTTGCTTAATAATGCCGTACTCGTTTGTAGAAAGTATTAAGATAAACTGTAGGGATATGAGTTTGTAACTGGGCATGGCGGACTCAGAATGAATGAGGTTTTATTATTCTGACAGTTCTCCTAGAAATTCTTTATGTTTTTCTTAGCAGGTTAAAATCCCAAACTAGTCAATAAATTTAAATCAGGCAAAATGAGAGGTTGGATTGAAGAGGGGAAATTTTCTCAATATCTCTAGAAACTAGTTCAGGAATCCTTCATTTAATGGAATGTAGATGTAAAGAGCTTAAGTTACTGGATGGCTTGTATTTTTTTATTGGTTTCCATATACAATCACATGCATTTAAAGTTCAGAAGAGGACTTCCCTGGTGGCACAGTGGTTAAGAATCCTCCTGCCAATGCAGGGGACCACGGGTTTGAGCCCTGGTCGGGGAAGATCCCACATGCCGTGGAGCAACTAAGCCCATGCGCCGCAACTACTGAAGCCCGCACACCTAGAGCCCGTGCTCCGCAACAAGAGAAGCCACCGCAATGAGAAGCCCTTGCACCGCAATGAAGAGTAGCCCCCGCTCACTGCAACTAGAGAAAGCCCGGGCATAGCAACGAAGACCCAATGCAGCCAAAAATAAAATAAATAAATAAGTAAATCAATTTTTAGAAAAAAATAAAGTTCAGAAGAAAGTTTAGATAAAACTTTAAAGATCAGAGAAAATCGTTTGATTTCTGGATATATCAAGGCCATGTAAAAATGCAGCAAACTTTAAAAAACTACAAAGAAGACTTTAAATTGTTAATCACGATGTGGAGAAACATAAAATTTTAAATTCTTTTTCTCCCATTTTCCATATTTTCCACAATATGGATATAGCAATTTCGTGAAAAACACAATGAAACATTACAGTGAACCGTCATCACTCTAAAGAGTAAAAATGTGAAACCAACTACTGATGGAAAATGGTCTATAATTTTTTAGACAGCTTATTTTTAACTATTTAGTCCCCAGTTCTGTAGTCTGTTTTTTTTGAATTAGAACTTAAGGGTTCTCCTAGACTCCTGGAACATTTATTCATTCATTCAACAAATTGGTACTGAATCCCCCCTCTGAGCCAGGTGCTCTAGGTGTCGAGCTACAGTGATAACCAAAAAAGCAAGATTCTCACCTTCTCAGAGTTTACATTCTACTAAAGGAGATAGGAAATAATTAAATAAGCCTATGATATATTGCCAAGGAGTGATGAGCACTATGAAGATAAAGCAGCAGGGTAAGGAGATAAATTCCGAGGGGGAGCCATGATTTTATATAAATGCAATCATGGAGGACCTCTGGAGGAGGTGATATTTGCACAGAGACCTAAATGCAGTGATTGGGTGGCTGAAACAGGAGCATTGGTCCTACTACTACTTCTGAACAACCTGTAACCTAATTCGTGAGCCCTTAAGTTCCTTAAATTGACTCAGTATGTTTCTTTTAAATTAAAGCCTCTGTATTGCACTTGCCTCTCTCTCAGTTCTCTGTAAATCAGAGCACAACACTCCCTGTTCAGAGCCTACAGTGGCTCCCCACTTCACTCAGAGAAGCTTCAAGCTCCTCCGACAGCCTACGAAGCCCTCCACGATCTGCCCTCCAATCCCTAAGTTTGCTTCAACTCCCTGGCGGTACTTCCTCATAACGTCCTCTCTGTGGCATCTTACTAACCCTGCTTTCCAGCCCCTGACGTTGCCATTGGCTCCACTCTGTTCCTGGAACCCTCTTCCCCCAGATATCCATCCACGTGGTTCACTCCTTTTTCAAGTCTTTGCTCAGATTCCACCTTCTCAATGAAGCTTCCCTGGGACCTCCATCCAGATTTTAAATTGTCACCTCCTTCCATAGGTCTGTAATCCCCTGACCCTGCTCTACTGTGTTCTTTCTTTCTTTCTCTCTTTTTTTCCTTCTATCTCTTATCACCTGCAATCTATAAATTACATATGTGTTGTATTAGCCTTTTTCTCATCGGCCTCTCCTCACTGAAATGTGAGCTCCACCAGGCAGGGCAGGATCTCTGTCTGGTTTGTTCACGGATGTTGTGGCATCCGACTGCCTACAGTAGCACTATGTCCTATTGGGACATAGTCAATGCTCAGTATGTTTATTGAAAAACAACAAATGCCAGCCTGAGGCTATCTGCATGTACACACGACTTGGTCTGTACACCTGTGTTGGCAAAATCCAGAGCACTAAAACTCTGATCCCTCTTGTTTATTCATCTGTGTGGTTCATGAAACGTTACTGCCAGTTATTTAAATAGGCAGTATTATATTGGGTGTATATTCATGTATATGGATGCCAAATACTCTACTTATAAACAGTGGTTTTTAAGTGTTGTGGAGAAAAATATCCTGAAAACAGTGGACTGTTCGGCCATTAGTAAAATAGTGATGATATTTCTCAGGCTTAGCAAGGATCTCAAGAGGTCACCTGACCTGGCTTCTGTTATTTTTCCAAAGTAGAGTAGAAGCAACTGCAGCCCAGCGAGGTTATAGACTTGCCTAAGGGTTCATGGCCAGCGAGTGTGGACTCTGAAAATCCCTGCTAAGACCTTCTGTCCTTTGTTTGGAATTTATAGGAACACAAAAAAAACTTTGTAATATATTGCCTATTGGTCATCAGAGGATATTAATAAATAATGCTGTTAGTGGTTATTGCAAATGATCTCTACAAATAAGCATGATGTTGTATATAAAGAATGTTAGGGATAATAATGGCGATTGTTCTGTATTTTTCAACACTGGATTTTCCAGTGAAACCTCAGTTCTATCACAGGCCTGTCACGTGCTTTGTACAATATGGGTGTGTTTAATTCACATGAGTGGATATATCACTTATCAGGAGGGAAGAAGAGGGAGAGGAAACCATCTCTCTGCGTGGAATGACACGCTGTCGCCCCTGTATATTACACACCGCCACACCCCAGATGGGGGCAGAGAGCTGGGAGGTGTGGCCACCTGCAGGGATGTAGTTGAGGCCACTGCAGCTCCCCTGGTCCCTAGGTGGCTGCTCACTGCAGTCACACCAAGACCTGGGGGGAGAGCTAACCCCACCGGAGGAGATAGACCAGGGGTCAGGGAAGAACAGAACTGACTGTGTGCAAATGAGCAACTTCCCTTTTCACTTTGCGCTGGGAATTAGCAATAACATTTCACAGCAAATAATAAAGTGCACTGAGGTGTGCTTTTTTCCTTCCTCGAGTTAGAGCAACGTGTTGGAAGGTGTTATTTTTAATTATCAACACAAACGGAAGCTCCCTGAAATAGACAACTCTCTTATGCAGAGGCTACATTTCCCCCCTTCTCAGGCATTCATGAGAAAAAAGCCTGGTATTTAAATTAAAAGGTCGTCATATTTTAAAAATAAGAATAACAATTCTCCCCTGTATCAGAGGAGGCGAATTCTTAGACTTGAGCCTTTTAAGTCTCGTTGTTTATCTGGTAGCCCAGTTGTGTAGACTTTTAAAATCTTGAAGTTTATGGGAAATGCTTTTCACAGCCTTTACGGGACATTGTTATTTTGTCACATTTTTAGCTGTTTCTCATGTCTCACCTAGAAATGGCATCTTCTGGAAGCTGTGATTTGGAGTAACTGTGTGAAAATGAAAAGAGTGTTTACTTTCAGCCTCAGTGACATAGAATCATTTATGTAGCATCTTAGCACCTAATGCAGTGGATTGCCCTAGTGGGGTAAATGGAAAGCAGATTAAATGAAAACGAATAAAGAGAAATTGTGGTCCACATTCTCTTAAGCAACACTGTTCTTTCAGAAAATCACTATCCCAAGCCAAAAAATTAATGAAGTGATTATTATATCGGTGAGCAAGCGTTCCCCAGCAAAAGTATTCGTCTCTTGCGTGTTTGTTGAATACCTGTTATGTTGCAGGCGTCGTTCCGGGCGCCAGGAATGCTAGGAGGGTCAAGGTGGGCTCCCCTAACAGCACTTACGGTCCCGTAATGGGTTCAGGTGCTTGGCAGTTATGATGAGGAAAGTACAGGATGTTTGGGGGTGCGTGGAAGCGTCACCCACCAGGCCTGGAGACTCAGGGAAGGCATCCTGGAAGGAACGGTGTCTTAGAGGAAACCTGAAGGGTGATGAGAATTGTCCTGGAGAAGGTGGGATGAGTTGGGGAAATGTTAGAAGTGGAAGGACTAGCACATGGGGAGGCACCAAGTTGGGGATAATGAAAGATAGAGGGTGTCTAGCATGTCTGTATGGTGAGGGGAAGGCAGGGCAGATCTTTTTTATTTTTTATTTTTTAAACATCTTTATTGGAGTATAATTGCTTTATAATGGTGTGTTAGTTTCTGCTGTATAACAAAGTGAATCAGCTATACATATACATATATCCCCATATCTCTTCCCTCTTGCGTCTCCCTCCTTTCTTCTTTAACTCTCTCCTCCTTCAAATGCTGATTCAGGCAACATTTTGACTGGAATTCACTGGCATAAAGTACAATCAACCTACCTGTCTAATTGCCTCACAGCAAACACTTTCCTATATCAATACAAGTGATGGAATTAATTGTGGGAGCATTCAATAAATGTCTTAATTGTCCAGAATGCATAAGGGAACAGAAAGAGGAGACTTTTATGAATTTCCCATTTCTTCCACTGTCTGCCCTACTTACCTTCAAACCTAAATTGCAAACATAGCTGAAGGTATTTTTGTCTTGCATAGCTCCTAATGCCTGCATCTTTAATAGAAATTATTTAAAAAGAGCTTTTGGAGCATGCTGACTTCATAATAAAGAAGCTGTACTCCCAGAGGAGTCATTAACCCAGACATCACCAGTGCCTGAACCACTGGGAACCAGTGGGAAACTATTGTTAGCGATGCCAAGATGGATTCTTAGCCTTTCAGACATGCTGAAGTATATAGGGATCTCTATCAACCCCCTGAAACATTGAGATGGATGAAGAAACTGAGGCCCCAAAAAGGTAAAATGACGTGGGCAGGGCAGATCTTGCAGGCAGGAATGTGACATTAGTTGCTTACTCTTTGTCCTGCGAGCAGTGAGGAGGAGCTCGGGAAGGGCTTTTTGCACAATCGGACTTGCAGTCTCATCACTACCTGTGGGAGAGAAGGACTTGGAGGGACACCAAGGCATGAGTCAGGGAGACCAGTTGGTGGACTGTTGCTGGAATTCATATGATGTGATGGTAAATGGCAGGAATGAGGGCAGTAGGAATGGGGGGAAGGGGAGAGGAGAGACTGGAGAACTGTAGGAGATAGAGTCAGGAGGGCCTGTGACTGCTTAGATTTGGGGGGTGAAGGCACGGCTGACATTCAGGATTCTGGCTTGGAGACTTGGTGGACAGATATGGGGGACAGGTGCAGGTCCCCTGAGCTGGGGACCTAAGAGAAGCAATTACAGAGCACAAAATGTCGCGATGGTTTGACCACATTGAGTTCGAGATATCCAAATGGCTAAGCAGAGCACTAAATGTACAGATTTAAAACTCAAGAGGGAGATCTGGGTTGGAGATGCAGGTTTGGAATTGTGCATGTGTAAATGGTCATGAAGTCATATAGATTGATGATATTTCTCAAAGAAGATGTAAAATGAGAAAATAAGTGGCCCTGATAGAAAACACCTTGGCACCCCAGCATTGAGTGATCTGGAAGTTAAAAAAAAATGATCTGGGAATAAGAAAACCCTCAAAAACTGAGAAGTGGACAGAAAAATAGGAAGTAAACCAGAAATGTGTGGCATTATGGAAGTCCAGAGACAGTGGTGTAGTGTGGAAAAAATTACCCAGAGTGTCAAATACAGACACATCAAACAAGATAGGAAGTGTCCTTTTGATTATTTTTATGCTCTTTAATTATAGGCTCTTTAGTTACCTGTGAAGCCAGTGTGCAGTCAGCAGGGTGTAAGTTACAAGGCCTATGGTTTCAGGTACCTAAAAACTTAACTCAAGGAGGCTGCAGCGATAAGCAAATTTAGACCAATGATCTTCCTGTGTTTTGTCCTCTGCCTCGGTCCCCAGCCTTTTTGGCACCAGGGACTGGTTTTGTGGAAGACAATTTTTCCACGGACCTGGGGGAAGGGGGATGGTTTTGGGATGATTCAAGTGCATTACATTTATTGTGCACCTTATTTGTATTATTATTATGTCAGCTCCACCTCAGATCATCAGGCATTAGATCCCAGAGGTTGGGGACCCCTGCTATTAGTGTATCCCAAATGCCTTGAGCAATGCTTGGCATTTGTCAGTGCTTATTAATTTTTATTGAATCAGTGAGTGAGTGAGTGAGTGAATGAGTGAATGAATGAATCTCATGTCATAAAATCCAGTGGTAGGGCAGCTCCAGAGTTGGTGAATTCATCAGCTCAGTAACATGGCGAAGGGATGCCATTCTCAGGCTATCACCCCTCATGGTAACAAGATGGCTGCAGTAGTTCCAGTGTTACATGCAGATACAACATCCAGACGGGAGAAAGAGGGCTATCCCCCTTCTTGGTATCTCTTTCTAAGAGCAAGAAAACCTTGCCCCAAAGGTTCTCCAGAATTACCCTCATTTCTCATTGACCAGAATTTTTAGAGATAACCCCTGGATATCTTTTTCCCTAATTTTGACAGATGTTTCCGTAAACCAAAGTGTTGCAGGTACAGTCAGCTCCTGAGAACTGCTACCTAGTGTAAGTTGTCCTTGGAAGACCCGCCACGGTATCACCCTTCCAGCTGCCTGTCCTGGACCCTGCCGATGAAATCAGGGCAGGGCAGGGTACCTCAGGCATGGTGAGCATCCCTGCCCACGTCTGGTGCTTGATTCCATAGCCACTGACCTGCACTGGTGTTTGTAATGAGAAGGCAAGCCAAACTCTGGAAGGTAATAGCTAATAAATGGAAAGCTAGTCGTACTTAAAAATTTTTTTCCTGACTTCATACGTTTGCCTAGGACTCAGATAAAGTCAAATAAGTCAGGGGGGTATTAAAGCCTTAACCCCACATAAATATCTATAAAACAACCGAACTCTCCTAGGAGCCCCAAGTCCAGGATTTTGGTTCCAGCTCCCTCATCTTCTCTCCGTAGAAGGTACAGGGTAGCCTCTTATCTCCCTGGACTCTGCTTGTTGTTTGAACATAACCCCAGGATCTTACTCTGCTCCAACCAGCAAAGCCATGCTTTCCTTTTATCCTCTCTCGCTACTCCCAGCCCCCAGCCTGCTTGATCGAAGACAGCCTGTTACCAAGCAGCTGGTCCTCCTAGAGTCTCTGGGTACACCCATGGATGCATACTCTTCGACTCCATTCTGCCCTTGCTTGTCTTCTCATAGGGTTGTTGGAGGATCAAGGGACATAATTCAGTTTGGGCTTTTAGACCGTTGCCTGCCCAGAGTACGTGCTCAATAAATGTCAGCAATGGTCTCCACCAGACATGTGACCTGGGCTGCTCCTCTGCTGTTCTTAGATGCCTGTCTCCCCTTCCCGGTTCCCCTTCACCCAAGCCTAGGCTCTCTCTGCTTTCACCGGCAGAGCTGAGATTCTATCCTGAGGCTTCGGGACTTCTCGGAAGGCGGCCACGCCCACCTCTGTAGCTGTGTGTTGCTACTCTCAGGCCCCCGCCATCCACATGTGCCCTAGAGCACGTCTTTCCTCCCTGTGCTGCAGCTTTCCCACCACTGCAGCTTCTCTAAAGGAAATAGTATCCACTGACCTGACCATTCATTGTGATGTGGACCAGTTTAGCAACGTCATTTTAATCTCCCAGTTCCAGAAATGGGTTCACTTTTGCATATTCATTGGGCCCATTATTGTGATTTTTAAGTCTGTCTTGAGTAGTGCTGTCCTGTAGAATTTTCAGCAATAACAGGAAGGTTCCATCATCTTTGCCAGCCAGTACAGCAGCCATCAGCCACATGTGATTGTTGAGCACTTCAGATGTGGCTAGTCTGACTGAGGAACTGCATTTTAAATTTTATTTTAACTAAAACAGTAACCGTACGTGCCAAGTGGGTACGCGATTGGAGAGCTCAGCTAAAGAAACAGAGCTGCTTAAATTTTGAAACGGCCAGCCCCTATCACTTTCCTTCTCCAACTCTTAAAGTTTTCTTAAAAAATCTTGGATTCCCTATTAACTCTGAAGGGCCCCTTGCACAACGATGTATGATTCTGTGAGATTCACACTCGTAGAATAGCATAGGAGAGAAACTGTGTCATTCCATTCATTTTATATTCAGTCTGTGCCCCAGTTGCATTTTTGATACCAAAATGCCCAGGAATAGCAAGATGGTAAATCCTCTTTCAGCTACAAACCTTGGAGACAAGAGTAATTATTTGGAAATAGTGGTCAGAACCGTCATACTTCATCAGGATAGATGATGTAAGAACCGACGGGCTTGTCGTGAAGACTGGTGAGGAGGTATAACTGTACCCAGAAGGATGAAAGAAACACCTCTGGGAAACAGACACCACAGTTTGATAGGCTGAGGTGTTTGTGATCGAGGAAGCAGCTGAGAATTCACATGAGCTGTGGTTTGCTGACCATGAGGTCCAGTAAAAGGCAGAAAATGCTGATAAATCCAGCAGGGTACAGCCACAGGGAAGTGCAACTAAAATAAGCTACCCAAGGTCAATAGCACTTTTGTGATAGGAAGTCACTGCAACTCACATACTTAAGGGTTTTAGGCAAAGGCCTCTGAACAAGAAGGGAAATATTATTAACATCAAAATAAGATATTAAATCCAGAACAATAGCAACTATTTAAAAAAAAAGTAAGGTGGTTCCCCAAGCAGAGAAACATGTACCATTCCATTCTGTGTTTAAAATCATCCAATCAGAGTATCACGGAATTGATTACATTCTGAGATTGAAATCCATCTTGCATAGATTTTCAAGGTATTAGGTTCAGAAGGATTCTCTGAGTTGCCAAGATGCCTGTGTCAGACACAAAGGAATGGCTCTTGCAAAATTGTTCTTCCATGTAAACTGGTCAGAATAATCCAAAGACTTCTGGCTGCAAACAGACATGAAAGATAAACTGGAAGATAACTTACGGATTCCGGAAATATAGGTTCAGTGATCCTACAGAATCCTTCAGTGTCTGCCTTAAATCCTAGGTGGCACAGAGATACTTTTAGACACACAGACACACACTTATAATGACTTTTCCTCATTCGGAAAGAAAATGCACCAGAAGAGACACAGACAGAGAGACACACACTGTAGTTTTTGTTTTTGCAAATAAGACTCTCAGTTTGTCTTTTTAAATGCTCAAGATTCAAATACATTAAGTAGTAAATATGCAGTGTTACTAGAAATGTATGGCTTTCCATGTATGTTTAAAATTCTACACAGTGATATCTGCAGCACCATTTAGTTTAATGACATCAACTCCCTGAACTCAGGCAAACTGAAGAAAATACTTCCAATGGCCAGGGAGCCATTTCCAACTTCGTAGGTTCAAAGCTTTTAATCTTTCAATGAAATCCTTAGATAAATTATTTCTTAGCTAACTGTTGCTCTGCACATCATTTCACTGACAATGCGAGCAGCTAGTGGCTTGGATTGCAGTGATTTAAAAGGTCATTGGGATTAACAGAAGCTTTTCAAAACTCTGTATATTGTTGCAAAAATGACACCTCTGTGGGTTACAAAACAATGGCTGTGCCCCCTTAATGGGTGAATTTTTTTCTACTCTAATGGAAAAAGTATATCAGTGTCAAAAAAAAAAAAAAAAAAAAAAGACATTGAATGAAGTCTTTGCTTCATAGCTCACCCCAACCAGAGTGACACTTCTTGGGAAAATACCTTGGGCTCTGTGGGGTAACCCATCGGCCACTCAGTGGAGATGCCCTTTTTGGTCAACGAGCATGTCTGGGAAGCTACAACAGCAGCTCTTGTCTCAAAGGGAAAAAAACAATTAGCAAACACTTGCATTAGGGCTCTTCTTCCATGTCCTCACAAAGATGATGGTTTGCTTTAACATAGGTAGCTTCACTTTTTGATTTTGCTTTAATTATAGCCATTGGTGATCGCCAGTCAATTAAAACGTGTTTGAATTTTCACAGGCCTGCGTGTGTGAATTCTACACATTTGCGTCACCAACAGAGATGCAGCATAGCTGACACTTCCCAATGTTTTCAGTCTAAAATTCTCACATGGTGCTTCACTTACATAATCATTTTTCTTTATAGTGGAAGCATCAATGTAACCATGATTTCATTTCATTATTCTCCTCTACTACAAGTATACTAACAGTCTTTCATGCAGAAGTTGCACCCTAGCAATGAGGTAACTGTGGAGAAGGGGTAGGAAGCTGGGCTCAGGGAAAATACCTCCTCAAGAAACCAGAGGAGTGAGGAAGGGGTTTTCCCCTCCAACAAAGCTATTATGTTTTCATTTAACTTAACAAGGTAGCATGCCACTTTTTGTTTTATTTTTTTATATATGTAAGCATCTCCACAGGAAAAAAAAAAAAGTTAATGATCATTAAGCTCTACTCATATCAAGCCAAATTCACTTCAGAACTTTGCCAGCATGCATGCATATTTCATCTTGAGGGCATTGTAGTCAACATGTACATTTTGTTCTCCATTCCTGCTTTTGTACTTGACATTGTTTCAAGCACATTTTTAGTGTTCAGCATCACCCACAGGGTCATTTCACTTGCATTTCTTTCATTCCCAGCCAGGCTGTGCATTTCACAAGTGGCACCTGGGACTTGATTTTTATTTATTTGTACAAATACTCTGCATACTGGGAATAGCCATTATTTTATTAGCTATGTTTAGTTCATATTTCCCCATTATGCTGCCTTTTTTTTTCTTATATTGGGTGTACAGCATTTTATTTTGCAAATTAAAAATGTAAATGTTTATGAGTAAGTTAAAACTATCCATCTGTCTTCCTTCTTATGCAACCTAAATAAATAAATATGTATGTGAGTATATAGGCATGTGTATGTATATACATGTATTTATTTAAACAATTTATCCTAGCTTTAAAGTTTTAGTTTTTTGATCTATGTGAAATTTATTGCAATAATGGTTCAATATACAGCTGTAAAGCAATTCTTTATACTCATATTCATCTATTATTTATCAAGTAAGCAATTCTTATCCAACTAGAAATACACTTCTAAGCATAGGCTTTTATATAAACCATAATGCATATCCTAGAAAATCAAATTCAGTGGTGAGCTTGTTACTGAATCCAAGCTTGTACCGCTCGCTGTACAACAGGCCAGTAAATTGAGAGACGAGTTGTTAGGGCAAGGAATAGCGACTTTATTTGGGAAGCCAGCAGACTGAGAAGATGGTGGACTCGTGTCCCAAAGAACATCTTCCCCAAGTTAGAATTCAGGCTTCTCTCCTACTCAGAGGGGAGGGGGTGTGGTTGGTTGGTGCAAACTTCTTGGTGCCAGAATCCTTTGTTCTTGCAGCTGTCCGCATAGGTCCACATCCTATTACAATGTTCCTGTAAACCTCCAAGACAAATGTTATTCTCTGTTCAGCAACTTTTTATCTCTTTATGATTGGAAGAATGTTATACCTTTAAAGGTCAGAGTCTTGAGAATGGGCTCTCCTGTATATCTCAGGTGCTAGGCAACATTCTTAACTTGTAGCAAAAGCAATGGAATACAAAGGTTAAAAGAAACAGATCCAATATGGAGTCAGATTTGTTCTTCCCTATTACAGGCTTAAGTTTATATTAAAGTATTTTTGGTTTTCAGAATTAAAATTGATACTCTTTTATCTTAAGCTTCAAAGGGCCATGAACCCTGAGCTCTCTCAGAACAAAATGTCTAACTTTCATGCAATTTTTACAAAGTAGAAACTTATCATGGAGGTATCCAGGAGAACCCGAAAGAATTCCTGTTGCCCATTCCCCATGGCAACATTCATCTACTTATTAAAAAAAAAAACAAACTTGTTAACCTTAAGCTTTGATAAATTTAATTGATCAGAAGTTGATGTCAATCGCCCTAAAACCGGAGAGTATTCCTAAAGCAAAACAAAGAACAATAGCAAAACAAAATTTTTTTGGAATATAGTCACAAAGGTGACATCCAGTTATAGGTGGATGTAATTCCTCAATAAACTGAATTAGAACAAAAACAATATTTGTAAATATATCTTTTGAGCCAATCCTCTGGAACACAACTTTTATATAGACTGTATTTTTAGAACATTAAGAGAACTTTATGCAAGACAAGATCCTCTACGTGATCTCCATCTATTCTGAGCACACACGTCTTCCACCTTCCTTCACCTCTTATTTTTCTTCATCCATTTCTCAGGGCTTAACTTCTCACTCTTGCTTCTTTTCCTCAACTCTCACACCAGCTAACTTGCACGAATTCCTCCCTGTCTGCCTTTCTGCATCATGTCTTGGCCCACTCTTTCCCCAAGGCATGTCTGTTTTCTCCTTAGCATTTAGCACAATGCCTGGCTTGTGGGAGGAGACGCAGGGCAGGGTGTGGTTCAGCTCCAGGGTTTGGAGCCAGCAGAACTGGCAGTAGTTTCTCCACGTATATCCTAAGGAGCTAATAGCAAATCTATTTCTGACGGTTGGCGGTTTCTGGTATTTGATCCCTGTTGTTAACGATCGGGTCTCAACATGCGTTTGTCACTTGAATGAATTCATTCACTCTCACCTTTCCCTTCACTCTCCTTGATTTGGTGTTAGCCTGATTGTACCAGAGTCTTCATTTCTTGTGCCCCACAAGAAAGAGAAGACAGTGGCCGTTTCCAGTTCTCTGTCTTCGTTCATTGCCTTCTACCGCTCATCATTTAAGTCATGACATTGACCTGCACTCACTTCTGCATTCTTTTCTCTACCAGTTCTGTGACCTGATTTTACCTTTTTAGATATGTCTGCATCTGGCTTACATTTTACTTTTCTTCTCCACCCTAGTGCTCTCTCCAGTCCCATTGTCCTTTGTGACAAGTTCATAATCCATGGTTAGACAATACCACCTCCTGCTTTCTCTTTGAGATTTAAACCAACCATCTCTGTTCCATGTTAGCCACGTGAACAACGTTCCCTGCCCTAAACCTCATCATGAAAAGGCACTGTTGCTCTTCCAGGTTCTCCTGCCTGTGCGATCCTTACCTCCAGTCCAGTGGTTCTCTGAGTGTGGAACCCTGAGCTGCAAAAGCAGCTTTGGCATCACCCAAGAAGTTATTAGACGTGCACATTCTCAGTCCCATCCCCAAACCTACTGGGTCAGAAACTCTGGGGATGAGGCCCAGTAATCTGTGTTTACTGCCCTCCAGGAAATTGTGATGCCCACTAAAGTTTGAGAACCATTGCCTTAACCCATCTAGTCTCCTGCCTTCTCCCTTCCTCCTATTCACACTTAATTAATTCTAGTAGGAAACGTTTTATGCTTGGAGGTAATTGCACCATTTTGAAAACCATTATTCCAGATAATTTTAGAAGATCATGTAAAACATCAAAATAATTTCCAGTACTCAGTGAGCTCTTTCTCGTTCATCATAGCAAGAGATGGTGATGATCTAGATAGATGAAAGTACAAATAATCCGTAAGACTCATTTTATTCAGGAGGGTTAAATTCTTCCTGGGGGGGAAAAGACAGTTTTTCCCATGATGCTGGTAAACAGAGCTGGCAAATAGTAAAAAGACATGGAGAGCCTAAACAGTCTTAGAGATGCAAACTATTTTATATAGAATGGATAAACAACAAGGTCCTACTGTGTAGCACAGGGAACTATATTCAGTATCCTGTGATAAACCATAATGGAGAAGAATATGTAAAAGAATGTGTATATATATGTAAAAGTGAATCACTTTGCTGTACAGTAGAAATTAACACAGCATTGTAAATCAACTATGTGTCAATTAAATAAATAGTCTTCAGATTAATCAAACTTGGAATTACCAAGCATTAGGAATTCCCAGCTAATTCCTTAGCTTGGTGATGAGTATAAGGAGTCCATTACATTAATGCTTCTACTTCTGTGTACATTTGAAGATGTCATAAGAATTTTAAAATAACAGTTACTTCACAGTAGCAGCATCATTTTATCTCCATGTTATACGAATCCAAATCAGATTTCAGTTTTGTCACTTCCCATCTTAGTCATAAATGATATTAATAATAAATTTGTACCTATTGCATGGTTTTAATTTATTTCTACTAGATATGTATATACATATATGTATGTAAGTAGGTAGGTCAATAGATAAAACATGGTTATCAATGTAAATGTTG
Source organism: Eubalaena glacialis (assembly GCF_028564815.1). NCBI lineage: Eukaryota > Metazoa > Chordata > Mammalia > Artiodactyla > Balaenidae > Eubalaena > Eubalaena glacialis. The sequence goes on from NC_083722.1 coordinate 10,091,408, forward strand.
AGGAAATGACCAAAAGCTAAGAAATTTGTGTGATCTGTATATTGCTGCTGTGTAAATTGACAAACCCTGTAGAAAAATAATTTCACAAGATCTAGGTATGTGTCACTAGACATTAAAATAGTAATACGCATAAATTTCATTTACTGGAATCTCTCCTAAAGGGGGAGAACTCTAATTGCAGAAAAGATTTTATACAGGGAGGTAGTCAGCAGAGATTTCTGTTTTCATAATAGTATAAAACATTGGAAATCCCTTTGTGACCAACCACAGAGAGATAACTAAATAAACATATGTATATTCATTCAGTATAATTATTAAGTGATAACTATACAAATGATAATGCTTATAAAAGTTTTAAAAAACAAAACAAAATAAAATTTGTTACAACTATGGAAAATATTGAAAAACAAATTTTCTGTTAGGGTAGAGATATGATCAGTGTCTTATTCTTTTTTTCTCCTATTTTCATTTTTTTAATGGAAATGTGTATTTAGAAATTATGACAGTGGAATTTGCAAGATTGTTTCCTCTCCCAAGTGGTTTGAGCCTTTGTGATTTAGTAAAGGCACTTTTAATCCATAGGGAGCTAAATTTTTTGAGAGTTAATCAGTCCCAAGAGGAGTGAGTAATATTGCTTCTCTGTTACCACCAAAACTTCTAGCACTAAGCTAACTGCCTTGATGAAAAGAAACAGAGATTCATAGAATCTAATGTAATGCAACTTCTGTTGTATCTTTTTTTCCCTAATACTGCATCTATGGTACTTTTAACAGTTAAAATGTATAGCAATCATTCCATCACATCTTTGCCCCAAAGAAGCAGAACATGGCAACAGCCCTGAAACCCCTTCCTCCTCTGGTTGTCTTATCCAAGACTTTTACTACACTTGGAACATCAAAAATCAAAGTGGTTTCCCAGAGATGTATTAAACCTAATGGCAGCTACATCATTATTCCACCAACTGGGAATTTGAAGTAGAGCTACTTCCCACGGTGTCAGTTTGAACAAGCTAAACCAAAGAGTGTTAAGAGGACCAGGGACCATCCATTATGGGATGTTGATGCACTAACGCTCACACCCACAGCCCTTCCCATCCTGGGTACACTCAGTTCAGCTGTGTACTTTCCATAGCATTGGCCTGAGAGTCTGCACTGCTCTTCTCTTATTAATAAGAAGTAGTCATATTGTTAATCACAATTATCATGACTGCTATTACCATTTGAGACACATAAAAAGACCAAGTGAAAAGAAGGGGAAAAAACCCCACAATCTTCAAGAATCAGTGCTTTATATTGTCTGCTTCAGATGATTTTTTGGTGTCCATTATATATATATTTTTTCTATGTTTATTAAAAATTCAGGTCAAATATCATATGTCCTTGAACCATGTGCTATCTAAAGCCTGTTGGTTTGTAAATTGCTCTGTTGAACATACATTTCATCAGGCCAATTCTAATTGGGGGCAAAGGGGGTGGGCAGAGGACTCTTTTGCGGCCATATTATCACTGTGTATAAAATTAAAGCCTTGGGAGGAACATAGCAAAAGGAAAGGATTATTTATCCAAGATTAACCTTGGAGTCATTTTACTGTTTTATTTCTACAAGTAAATTATCCATCTTCCCATTTTAAGGCAGGTAATTGCTTTGCTGGCTTCTGTGTTTCTGCCTAAACATAACTTAGAGTCTTTCATCTGGATATTTATTCATCTGACTGGAATAGCTTTCAGTCCTCTTTAAAAATTAATTTGACTTTAATGTCTAGTTATCTAGGACTCCCCTGGGCTAAGATGAAATCACACTGGGGGAATTTTGATTTGACAAACGGCCATTGTGCAGGAGCCTTTGATCCTCCACCATGGTGTTAACTAGCTGCCCCTTGTCTTGCTGAGCTTAGAGCAAGATCAAAGTCTGTACCCTACCGTTCAGGATCACTGGTGGGCACTGGGAGAATCCTGGCACCTCCCAGAGTCTTTGAGCTGCTGCAGCCCTTCAGCTGGAGCTTAGAACCCTCCTAGACATTTAGAGAAATTGGATGTGAGCGGAGATAAAGAGAAGACAGGGTGAGTTTTTCCTAGGGCCTTGGTGTACCGTGTCCTGGTGCCTGTTGAGTGCTTGAAGCCCTTTGCTCTTCAAAGTAGGAATTCCTGACCTGGTTTTCCAATCTCTTGAGTCCTGCTCAGGTTTTCCAAGTTTTCAAAAATTATGAAGAAAAATTTATTTTCATTTAAAAAACACATAGAAAATATGGTAGATAATGATTTTTACAATTTTTTAAATTTTTAAAAATTGGAGTATAGTTGATTTACAATATCACGTTAGTTTCAGGTGTGTACAGCACAGTGATTCAATTATATATGTGTGTTTGTGTGTGTGTGTGTGTATATATACACACACATATATTCTTCTTATATATGTGTGTACACATATATATGTGTACACACGTTTTTATATATGTATGTACACATATATACACACACACATATATATTCTTTTTCAGATTCTTTTCCCTTATAGGTTATTACAAAATATTGAGACTAGTTCCCTGTGCTATACAGTAGGTCCTTGTTGTCTATCTACTTTATATATGGTAGTGTGTATATGTAAATCCTAATTTATCCCTTCCCACCCCCTTTCCCCTTTGGTAACCATAAGTTTGTGTTCTGTGTCTGTGAGTCTCTGTAAATAAGTTCATTCATATCTTTTTTTTTTTAGATTTCACATATAAGCAGTATCATATTTGTCTTTCTCTGTTTGGCTTACTTCACTTAGTATGATAATCTCTAGGTCCATCCATGTTGCTGCAAATGGCATTATTTCATTCTTTTTTATGCTTGAGTAATATTGCATTGTATATATGTACCATATCTTCTTTATCCATTCATCTGTCGATAATTAGAAGAATGGAGAGAAAACAGGCATATTGCTGAAGATCACTGGAAATTGTTGCCCTGGTGGTTAGATGCCTTAAAAGCAAAAGAACAAGTGTAGACTTTCCATACTGGCCTTGATACAGATTGTTCAAAAGCATCTAGACTCAGGTAGCAGGCTGTAAATGTCACCCTTGCCTGGAAGGCAGGCGTGGTCTAACTCTGCGATCTCCTCGCTCTGACAGACGGGGAGCTCTCCATATCGAATGAAGATGACTCCCTGGAAAACGGGCAGTCCCTGAGCTCCAGCCAGCTATCTCTGCCCGCCCTGTCCGAGATGGAGCCAGTCCCGATGCCCAGGGATCCCTGCTCATACGAGGTGCTCCAACCTTCCGACATCATGGATGGGACAGGTAATGCCCCTGGTAGACGTGGAACTGGTCCCCAGCATGTGGTGTTAGGGGCCTTCAGCCTGGCTGGACTTCGGCTTCTATTTTGAACCACCCTGAACATAAGGATCTCCTGGAAATGGGGATGAAAGTGACCAGTTAGTACATGCTGAGTGTAAAAATATGGAGGATGTGTCCATTTATTTTTCTACAGTCTTTAAAAACATTTTTATAATCTTAATCTCTTTAAAGAAGATATGTCTTGTTTTGTAATACTGATGATTTAAAATGTCTGTTTTCTAACCCTCATTTCTATTAAGATAAAGCTAAAGAGTCCTGTGCTTCTGTAGGGTACCTGTCTAAGTCTACCTGGTCATAAGGCCCTGGTATGCCTTTGAATCCTAATCCCAATATACCAGTTAATAGTTATATCGATTTAGTAAATTGTACCAATTTACTATATAAAAGCAATTAATGTGTTAATTGTCTACAATTTACCGGTATCCTGCTGACAGATAATTTTGATGCCATCTGTCTCTCCCTCTTTGGTCCAAAGCCCTCTGAGTGGCCGATACTCACTCCCTCACAAGGTTTGCAGAGTGGTCCTCATTAGCCAGAAGATGGCACCCTCCCGACAGCCAGTAAGGAGAGGTCCTTGCTGTCAGGAGACAAGCCTGGGGAATGGGGCCTCTGGGAATATCTGGAGTCTGGGTAGAGAGGCCAGGGCCTTCCCCCACACCGTGTGCAAAGTCTGCGTCATAGAACTCAGACGGGAGGCGAGCGGGATGGTGTTTCAGAGTCAGCGCCGTGCTTCACTTTGGGACCCAGGGAGTCACTGCTCCGTCGGTGTGTCCAGCACTGATGATAATGGTGTCCCTTGAGACAGGGGAGAACCTAGTTCTCCTGAGGGTTGTGTAAAGGGCTCTGACTGCAGGAAACACTGCTACCCAGAGTAGGGAGAAGGAAGAGGGCAGGGGAGGCTTTCTTCCTGTAGCAGTGATGGGGAGGGGGAGATATGCATCTGAGTTGCATTTCCCTCCCCCTCCCCAAGCTGGGGAGATTGTTCCAACTAAAGCAGTAAATTGAGGCTTCTTCCCAGCCTTCCCTGTGACATTGGGATCAGATTGCTGTAGTGACATCTGTCATCCCAGGGAAGTCGTAGAGTCTCGTTCTGTCATTGGCCGGGTTGCCAGCATGGTAGGAGAGCCTGTGCTACCACCCGTGACAGCTCTTAATTGGAGCCGGTCCTGGTCCGCGCCCCCCACCCGCCCCACCATGGGGAAGAGGAAGAGGCAGCCCCAGGGCAGAGCAATGAGAAATGGGCAGAATCAAAAGCAGAAAACCATGCTTCTGGCGAGTGCAGGAGAAAGGAAGGCGGAAAATGAAAAGGGTGTTGATTTGGAGCATCCTTCGCCTTACCCAGGTGTATCGGAGCTGGTAGGGGCAGGAAGGTGCCCCTAAAACTGCAGAGCACCCCCTGGATGCTGCTGCCCAGCTCGGATGGCCCCAAACCTGGAGGAGCAGCCGCTGCCCCAGGCATGTGGGGATCACCTGCCCAGCGTCAGCCTCTAGGCTGTCCTCAGACCCAGGGAGCAGGGACACAAGGAGACCCAGCAGGCAAAAACAAGACCCCGGAATGCATTCGCTCTTCCTTCCCAGCAAAGGGCAAACAGGCCCAAAGGAAGATGCCGGCATTTGGTGCTGGTTTGGTTCAGAGGGGGCTCCTGGTCCTTGATCCACTACACCTGCCATCTGTTGATTGTCGCTGTGGTCCCGTGAGTCCCATTTTGGAGCACCCGTAGAATTTGCATGATGAACACCAAGGTTGAAGGGATGAAGCTTTGGGTGGTTTGAGGAAGCGTCCTCTTCCTTCTTCTCCCTCTTGCTCTTTCCAGCTCTCTCCGTTTTCTGTCTCTCCCTCCCCCCTACTTCCCCCACCCTCACCATGGCTTTATTGGATTTCTGGCGTCCTCTCTTGAACACCCCACGCGACTGTGACAGCCTGGAACAATCGGTGCTCTGCTGTGTTGCTAACCCTGTCCTGTGTGCCCCCCGGCTTCCGCCGGCCGCACCTGCACTGCGTTTGTGTAATGTCGCTGTGTGTCATGTGGTTGTCCCCTCAGTGTCTGAAGAGAGTCCCTCTGCCAGTGAGTCTGGAGTCCTCCTGCCCCAAGATCCTTCAGCCAAACCCGTCCTGCTCCTGCCCCCCAAAAAACCTGCTGCTTTCCCTGGAGACCATGAGGAGACCCCAGTGAAGCAGCTCTCTCTCCTCAAGCAACCCCCTGCCCTGCCTCCCAAACCCACTGCCAGGATTGCCAACCACTTAACAGGTGAGTCAAGATGTCTTCTGGGGACCTGCAGCCGTGCCTTCCCTTCAAGGGATCCTTTCTTGTGCTTTTTCTTTTTCTCTGGGGCCCGATGCACCTCTTTGGTAAGGTCGCTCTGTGGGACATTTGGGGGTTTCTGTGTGTGTCTTGGTACATGCCGTCATGACCTGGGTTTGTGTGTTCGTGTCCAGAAGCATGCGATATACACCTGCCAGTCATAGGCTAAGAGGCTGCAGTCGCGTGCATTTGTAAACATGTACATTGGCATTTATGTGGCTAAGTAAAGATTACTTGCCCATGTAGGTGAATTAGATTCACCATCAAAATCTTTGCAGAGATAAAGAGTAGCGTCTGTTCCCTTCATAATGAGTTTGCCAAAGCTTTAAATTTTTTGTCTTTAAATAATTGATCTGAAGCCCAGTGTATTTCTTCTATTAAAATTTATGTCTGTGCTATTCTCTTTGGGGGGGAAAAAAAAGGAAAGACAGTAATTTGCAGAGTATTGTTGGAAATACTTTTAGAGAAGAGCAAGCTGAGGAATGTTGTCCTAAAATAACTTTTTAAAAATTGAAGTATAGTTGATTTACAATAATGTGTTAGTTTCAGATATACGGCAAAGTGACTCAGTTATATAGTTCTTTCAGATTATAATTGGGATTAACAGACACAAACTACTATATATAAAATAGATACACAACAAGGATTTACTGTATAGCACAGGGGACTATATTCAGTATCTTGTAATAACCTGAAATGATTTCATATTTTCATTGTTCAAGTGTTATTTAACAAATGCACCCACAGTTATTAAATTGAGCATTTAGTGAAATTGCACTTCACCGCACATTAGCACACGAATCGGGTATGACTTTGTGATTTAAGGTTGCGGTGTAATCAGAGATTCAAGATTTCAGAGGGGTGTTTCTCCAACCTTGATAATAATCCCACCTGATACTGATCGACTGCCTTTTTTACAATATGTTTGCTATTTTTATAAATAGTCTCTAATTGATCTCTATACACTTTTGTAAGATGGGATGGGGATGAAAGAATATTCACCTGTTTTATCATGAAAAACCTGAGGTTCAAGAAAATAAGTGGCTTTTCCAGGGCTGGCAGGAATTCTGCAGTAGAGCCACAATTAGACCCTGTGTTTCCCAACTCCTAGTTCAATGAATGTTGTTTCCACGGTGGCAGGATGTCTCTCACATGGCACTGAGTTTTAGTAGGTTACAATTCAAATATAAGTTTGTGTCACGCTCCTCTATCAATGTACACATCCATCCAAGTCAGGGTTTGTGGTTCAAAAGAGCAAATTTCCTTCTAAAGGAACCATTCAACACATTAATAACACTTTAGTGCCCCCAAATTTAAATGCATAGAAAACCACAAAGGAAAAAAAGTCCTTGTAAGCCTCCCTCTAAGACATAACCACTGTCCATCTATCATTTATGTAATAAAAATCAAATACTACTGTACGTTTTCTTTTATCACCTGCTTTTTGCTCTCAGTGATGACTTATGAACTGGTTCTCATGTTAGTAGACATTCCACAACGTGATTTTGTTAGCTACGTGGTGGGGATCCCGATTTACATGAATGACCCCTTAAGAGGTTTCCATCTTCCTTATTGTAAAAAATGCAACATCTCAACAGTATGCATGTATTTTTATAAGCATCTCTGGGTTTTTCCTCACTTATTCCTGGTATGAGAATTGCTAATCCTAATTCTAGAAATAAATTATGTACGTTTTAAGGGCTAGGTACCTTTTAAGACTTAGATGCCAGATTTCCGTTGAGAAAGATTAAATGTTGAAAAACAAACTCCTGCATATAATACATATTTATTCAGCACACCTAACTCTAGGCAGAATACTGTGCTAGGTATCAAAGTGGGTACAAATACATGAGGGTTCAATGTATAGGTATATGATATATATATACGGATATGAATATATATTTTAAATATCCAAAAATAGAGCGCCGGAATAACTACTGTTGGGTGTAATACTTGTAGTTCAGCACAGTCTGATAGAAGGGTTCTAGGAGAGCCTGAAACTTGAGCCCACCCTTAAAGCATGAAGGACTTTTATAGAGAATGAGGAAAGAACATTCCAGAAAAGAAGACCTGCACAAAGGCTCAGAGGTGGCCATGCTTCGGGCCGGTGACAGGGAGGCTGAGCTGGGGTGGAGGGTCCATCTTGGGGTGTATTGAGAGAGAGCGTTCACCAGGTAGGGCATGTGAGGATTTAGATTTTATTCCCGTGGCACTGGAGAGCTTTCGGAGATTTTTGAGCTGGGGAGTGGGTGGTATGATGAAAACTAGACTTTAAGGTATACTCGTGGGTCACTGTGTAGAATGAACAGGAAGAGGGGAAGGTTGAAGGCCCAACAGAGAAGCCGCCGAGGCCTGCCCTGTGTCTTGTTCTCCAAAATCACTAGTTAAATTAGATCGAACAATTTGAGGCAGGGAGACACTTTAAGAGGCCGCTCCAGTTGTTGAAATAGAAGCTCAAAGCATCTGACTGATGGCAGTGGGAAGAGAGGGAATGGACCAGTAGATAAGACATTTTAAAAGAAGAATTGACAGCAAGTTTTTAAACTAACATTAAGTTAAATCTCATTTATCTAGTTACCCAATTAATAGACGCACATGTCAACTTCAGCCATGAGCCCAGAACTTGGGTGGCCTGGTGTCCGCAGGCCTCTCTTGCTCTATTAGCCCAGTCTCTCCAGCTTCCGTGGTTCTTTCCCCAAGAGAGTGGATTTTATCTATTATCTGTACATCTCACCTCCATAGAGCTTGGGTCAAATGGATAAAAATACATACAAGCTGATGATCCTTACCATATTGTACCTGGTAGCCTCTTAAATATGATGAAGGCAAGACAGGTACAGGGGTGTGTGACTGCGAGTCTGGTGCTTTCCTTTTGGGTTTAAACTCCATTAGACTTGCTTAATTTTTGTAAGTCAACAATCAGTCATAATGAATCTGCATCACCATGAGGCAGCCCCATTAACCCTGTTCTCTTACTCATTAGAGGCACCTGGGCCATGTGAGCAGGAATTAATAAACTGAGAATTCTAGAACTCTTAAGTTGAGACTTGAGAGTTTTAGCATGTTCTCAGTGTCCGTCGTTCTGTTGACATTTTTGAAAGGAAACAGACAACAACTTGAAAGGCACCGAGCATGGCTGGTAAAGAGTGACAGTGGTTACTGGTCCAGTAGATACTGGAGGAAGCGTGAGCCGGGGCTGAGGCTACATCTGGGTGCACGATCAGGGAAAGATATGTAGAAATATCTCTGCTTTGGCATTTGCTTCCATTTGATGAGGAAAATCATAATTAACTTGGAGACTATTTGCCTTATGCTTTTTCTCTGTTCTTTAGCCGGATAGAGGGAAGCCCTCTTGCTCTCCCAAACTCCTCTTCTCTTGTCGTCATCTTCATCCTTCTTATCTCCAACATCAGTATGCACAGGGGCCTGTATCACAGGGTCAGGAGTTGTTGGGTGTCAGCTTCCCTTCCATTCTGGAAGGACAGTGCCCAGCGGAGCTGGTTGCATAACGCATATGATCTGAGATAATGATTCTCAAAACGCATCCTTCTTGGAATAATGGCTGACCCTAGAGGAAAAAGGTAGTGGAAGCAAAAAATACTGTCTCCTACTTTTCTAAGTCTCCATCAATCACCTCTCCAGCCATCCTGGCTCCAGGAGTCAAATGTTAAACATTGCGTGAGTAATCCAGTCCTTCTGCATAAGATACCTGTGATTAGGTACCCCACAAGTGCCATTGGAATGAAGGATAATCAGCTTATGTGATAGCTGAGCTTCACAGTCTGATGGTCACACTTGGGTAATAATGGCAGCTGCCATTTTTGGAGAAATTTACAATGTACCATTTAGTCCTATGAGGTAGATACTATTTTCTTTATTCTTTCCTTTTCACAGAGGAGGAAAATGAAATTCAGAGAAGTTAAATTACTCAGTCATGGTGACGTAGCTAGTAAGTCCAGAGACAAACTCTACCCATTTTGTTTTACCCCAGAGCCCTCCTCTTCACCATTAGTTTATACCATCTCTACTAAGATACCTATTCTTAAAATTCGTAACAACGGAATCATTAGTTTTCTTTGGGTTTTGTTTATTTATTTTTTGTTTTGGTTTGCTTTTTTTTTTTTCTCTTTGGTTTTTAATCTGTTTAAGAAATTAGAAAATCTGCTTTGTTTGTATAACTCAAAGACAAAAAAATTGTCCGGTCTTTCGAAAATAGGTAATGTTCTTAAGGCACTTGATTATAAAGAGTTTCAAAGAACATGCTAGAAAGAGATGGTCTAAGAATCAAGAACGGGGCAGATCACATGGGAAGCACTTGACCACAGCTAGAAACCGACAGCTCAGCAAAGAAAGGGAACTCTTGCTGATCCTTAAAAACAAGTCCTTCTGCTAATGTGGACGGGCCCAGGGTATAGTTGCACTGTCTTTAGAACCTGAAATACAGGGAAGCTTACTGTATTATCAGAACTGGTCGATTGCTAGTTTCAGTGTTACGAAGTATTTGCAACTGCAAATTTCCCTGCCAGACAGCGGCCATGCCCTGTGGTATTTTTTCAGCCCCAGCATGTGTCTAATGGGAATCCCCTATGCAGAGCTTGTCAAGGTAAAACCAGTATTTCTATTTAGAGCTGTCTCTCTAGTTTTGAGGACAGTGTCTACAGTGGGCTGTTCTACACCCACATTCTGATCTGTAATTTCATTAGGTTTCTCTGTCCCCATTTCTCCCCAGTATATCCCACCCCACCCTCCTTGTTCTCCTCTTTCAGCTTCCTCTCCAACCCTCCAAAATCATCTAACTACTTTTGTCTCTGTCCTTGCCTTCCTTCCCGGTATTCTACTCAGAAAGTGCAAGAAAACTGATGATTAGACCATTGAGACCCTGGACCTCATCTGTGCTTTTAAACGGAAAAAATGAATCGTAATCCAGGGGCCTCATAAAGAGGTTTAAGGTTCACAGTCTCTTGATAACTGGTATTTTGAAGGGATGGGAAATTGCCTGAATTTACTCTTTATACCCATTTCTCCATAGTATTCCGGTCTTGATTTTCTTTTCTCAAAATGCAGAAATTCTTTTCTTAGTGCATCTAAGGACTATCTATGGGTTAAAACATGTTTAAAAGGATGCTTTCTGCTCTGACATCTATGATCAAGGCAAAGATTGCAACAAAATGCCTTTCCTTTTTTGGAGCGCTGTTAGGTTGGAGATTTAATTCACTTGGCCTATTTCTTTTTGTGGTGAAAACACATAATATAAAATTTACCACCTTAACCATTTTTAAATATACAGTCAGTAATGTTATGTATAATCACATTGTGCAACAGATTTCCAGAACTTTTTCATCTTGCAAAGTTGAAATTCTGCCTATTAAAAACACCCCTTTCTCTTTCATCTCCCCTTAGCCCCTGGGAACCTCCATTTTACTCCTCGTTTCTATGAATTTGACTACTCTGGGTACCTCATATAAATGGAATCATACAGTATTTGTCTTTTTGTGACTGGCTTTTTTCACTTAGCATAATGTCCTTAAGGTTCATGCATGCTGTGGCATGTGACAGGATTTCCTTCCTTTGTAACGCTGAATGGCACTTATATTTTGTGTATTTTTTGCACTATGAGCAAAGTGCTCTTCCAGCCCTGATATAATTTACAAAAAGTGTTTTCTTATCAGAGTTGTAGATGGTTGTAAGCTACAGAAAATGTTTAATGTGAAGATGTATAAACATGGTTCTAAAGAAATTCAAATAGTAAGAGATCAAATCCTTTGGGAGGAATCAGAACAAGCATCATGGAGGAGAATGTATGTTTAAGACAAGCCATAAAGATAAGCAAAATTAGTAGGGATGGGTGAGGAGCTTTCCAGGAAATGGGAAGCAGGGTTCACAGAGGCACATGCATGCAAGGCATAGCATGTTCAAGACATAGCAAACAGCGCAGCTTGGCAGGGATGTGGGATTCCTGTAGGGAAGTCAAGAAAGATCAGGCCAGCAGTGGGTTGAGGGTAACTGTGGAGAACCTTGAAAGCCACAACGAGGGATTTAACTTTGGAGGAGGAAGAGGGCATCTTTTGTGGACTTTTAGCAGCATTTGCTTGATTTCAACCAAGCCTGTCTCCTTGATGTTTGGATAAGATGGATGCTACTGCTGTTGGATGGATTTACAACTGGATGGATGAATGTAACTGGGGCTGCCCAGCGTCAACGTGAAATTGCAGAGGGCACCAAGCAGCTGCCCTTGGCTCTTCCTCTTGGACGTTGTTTCAGTGTCCCAGGGGTACGTTTCCCCGGGGGTGGGGATTTAGTCTGCCTTGTTCCCTGCTGTGTCCTTAGCTAGTGCTGTTCAGCAGCAGGACAGGAGGCCATGAGAGGCATAGAGCCCCATTGCAGAGGCATTGAAGGAGGAGCTGGATGATCATTTGCCCATGAGTTCACAGCAGGACACTTGCTTCTTTAGGAGAAGCTGTGCACATTGTTCTCCGGCTCTGAGTGCTGCTGAAAATGAAATCTGATTCTCATGGGTTCTGTGGTGTCTGAAGGAAACATGATAACCTAGGTAGAAAAGCAACTTCCCGTAAGGGTAGCAGTTAGAACGTGACAGTCATCCATCAGGCAAACTTGTGGTCCAGCCTTAGGTGTCAGGGAGTACACTCGGAATTTCATGGGGATATGGGGATACCCTGCAGGTGGTTAGACCAGCTACCACCATCAGTATAAATGCAAGAAATCTGAGTGTGTCCTCTGACAGTGAATAAATATCGTGCATCAGATGGATGTAGGGTTAGAGATGAACTGTAGCTGTCCTCATTTGCCTTTATAAGATTTATGGATCTAGGGACTTCCCTGGTGGTGCAGTGGTTAAGAATCCACTCTAGGGACTTCCCTGGTGGTCCAGTGGTGAATAATCCGCCTTCCAGTGCAGGGGACGCGGGTTCGATTCGTGGTCGGGGAACTAAGCTCCCACATGCCGTGGGGCAACTAAGCCCATGCACCACAACTACTGAGCTTGTGCGCCTCAACTAGCGCCCGTGTGCCACAAATTACAGAGCCCAGGTGCTCTGGAGCCCACGTGCCACAACTACAGAGCCCACGTGCTCTGGAGCCCACGCACCACAACTAGAGAAGAGAAAAGCCTGCATGCCACAACTAGAGAGAAGCCCGTGCGCCACAACTACAGAGCCCACATGCTCTGGAGCCCACGCACCACAACTAGAGAAGAGAAAAATCTGCACACCACAACTAGAGAGAAGTCCACGCACTGCAACAAAGACCCGACGCAGCCAAAAAAACAAAATAAAATAACATAAAACATTTTAAAAAAAGAAAAAAAAAGGAATCCTCTCTAGGGCCCACATGCTGCAACTACTGAGCCCGAGTGCTGCAACTACTGAAGCCCACGCGCCTAGATCCCGTGCTTCGCAACAAGAGAAGCCACCACAATGAGAAGCCCACGCATTGCAAGGAAGAGTAGCCCCCGCTCGCCACAATGAAGACTCAATGCAGCCAAAAATAAATAAAAAATAAATTAAGACTTCAAAAAAAAAGATTTATGGATCTAGCTTGAACTTCTTGATACCTTCACCATGAATGTACTACCTCTTAATCAGGATATGCTCTAAGTAGTATTTCATTGTATGTGATCTAAATTTACTGCTTAAAACTTCACAGATAGACCCCCTGGTTCCCGTGTTCTGAGACCAGGCGAGCATGTGTATGTTTGCCTCCATGACTTTGTGATTTCGATTTGACTCGCTCTCAGCTTTTGCCTGGATGCTCAAGATAGCAGTCCCCCCTGGTGGGCACCGTCCAATCCGGGCTCCTTGCCATTGCCCATTCTGGACCTTCTCGCCTGCCTTTACGCCTGTCTCGTGGAAGGCTCGGGTTCAACCACCCAGTTATCAGTTGCCTGGCCGTCTCCTTGCCTGGTCTCCCTGGGAGCACCAGCAGTAGTCTGCATTGCTGCAAAAATAAACGATAGAATGTGTTTTTATCAATGACTTACAGTTTCTAACAAAATACTGATCTTATGAACAGGTGTTTGTTCTTGTGATTATAGGGACATCTGCAGTTTTGACTCTTTGAGAGCAGTTCCCCGACAATGAATAAGGTGTAGTTTGACTTTTACAAAATCGAATGTAGTTGTGGCAGAGCTGACATGCCCAAGTGACCCAGTTAGCTAGTGAGCCACCCCTCCACTGCCCCGTGTCACCATCTCAGGGAGGCACTCACTTCCCTACTTGCTGTCATCTCCCCAGGTGGCCTTGGGAAGGGTCCATTTAAAAACAAAAATGTGTCTTTGTGGAAAGTGGCTCTGAAACAGTCAGGTGCTGGTGATGCGTATGTGATCATGGCCCTCATTTTAGGATTCTGGAAGGTCTCAGGACACTTTGCTGAGGTTTCCGTGTGCTGGGCTGGCTTAGGAGAGCAAGCCAGGCTGAGGGCATTGAATACAAATCACTTAATACTCTTCTAGCCCTTTCACCACGAGGGGTCAGTCAACACATTTTTGCCTTTCCAGGCATCTGGCCAAAAAAAGAAAGAAAAAAGGCCAGACTACCTTAAAATCCCCAGGATGGCCCAAAGTGATTGGTGGGGCTCCTATAAGCACCTTTCTTATAGCCAGGAGAATCTGATTCTGTGGTTTCGTGGTACTGGACTCTTATTTAAGTTCTAAGTACACTTCTTACAGACTCTTCATGTCCTTGGATGGATGCCTGTATCTATGAAAGGAGATCAGAGATTCTAACCCACTAGAACCAGGTGGCAAATGACTGAGAAATTCTTACAACACTTTTGTTCATTAAGACGTTAAGTGCTACTATCATTGGCAAGTGTATCTGAATCGTCTATTATAAAGTTATAAATGCTTCTCCAGCTTCTACAGCTGTTGTTAACTTAAAAAGTGAAGAGAGAGGCTAGGGGTATATTCATTTAGCCCAGACTCATTCAGTGTATAGACTACAGTCCTCTGGCACCAGTCTCAACTACAAAAGTAATCGGGGGTTTTCACTTTCTTGTGTGAAGTCATAAGCCAGAGGTGTGTCAGGTTTGGAAATATAGCCCCCTTGGGTTTTCTGGCTCTGTGACGTAGTTTGAGTTTATTTTTCTTGTTCTCTGGAACTGGTTGTTTTTGCTCTTTCCACTCCATCAGCAGAGACAGTTTTATGAATATACTGCATCTCGGTCAGTCTGGCTGCCGAAGACTCATCCATTTCTAAGTCAGCAAGCAGAGAGCTTTGTGTGTGCCCCAGCAGGAGCAGTCACAATAAATGACTGAGGTAGTGTGTGTCCTACCATAATCCGTAAATGTCGTGCATCAGAGAGAGGCAAAGTATTGTGTTCAGGGAAGTGCTATCAAGGTAAAGAAGGCATTTTTAAGCCCTGGATTTTTAGAGGTAAAAGCACCTGGGTCCCAAGAAGCTTAGATAAATTTCTTAGCTAATTAGTCCCAGAGAATCCAGGTTTTCTGACTCCTGGTTCCGCATCCTTCTCCACCAGCTCTCAGTACTGATGCAGGACTGTGTGCATCGGAACGGCACGCTGAAACCTGGACAACCTTGCCTTTTTCCCTTTCCCAACACGCAGTGCCGTGTTGCAATCATGGAAGACTTCTAGGATGGTCCCTCGGAAGCCTCTTTGCTCTGCTACTTGATTCACTTTCACCAGGTGTTTTCACCCACTTACTTACAATGCAACCACCACACACTCTGTTGATTTCTCGGCTTCTATCTCTCCCTCCCAGGCCGGGAAGCATCAGGTGAGGTAGACTCTCACAGGGATAGCAAGAGTCCTATTTGTAACGCTGCAGATGTATGTCGCACTTTGCAATTTACAAAGCATGTCCACATTATCTTGTCTGACCCTCACAATGACCTGTGGGAGAAGCCCGGAATATATCATATTATTATTATTTCAGAATGAATTAAGACTACATTTGTTGAACTCCTGTTACATATCAAGGACTCTACTGGGTTTTTTTTTTTGAATTTTTGAATTTTATGTTATTTTTTTTTTATACAGCAGGTTCTTATTAGTCATCCATTTTATACACATCAGTGTATACATGTCAATCCCAATCTCCCAGTTCATCACACCACCACCTACTGGGGGTATTTTATACTCAGGCCCTCTGCTAAGTTGTTTGGGGATTTTATAAAATTATGAAAAGGTGCCCTTTGGCGAAATGAATTACACAAAGCTGCCCCTTCTTCTTGGATGACTCAAAGCCAGACCTCAGGCTGTATTTCAGCCCACTTATCCCCTTACATGGAGGTGTGTAGACGTTAATCTGTTCACTTCTCATAACAGACCTATAAGGTGGGCAATGCTCCCTTTCTAGAGATGAGAAAACTGAAGCTCAGGGAGGATAAATGTCTTAGGCAGAGCTACAGGGCTTCTTGGTCTTAGAGCTGAGATTAAACTCCAACTCTTCTGAGTTCTAAGCTCGTGGTGACTTCTCCAGGCCATGGTACCCTCAGCCTGTAGCAGAAGCCTCGAGCAGGCCCCGCCCAGCCCTCAGCAAGCGCCAGGCTGCCTCTCCTCCAGGAGGCCCTGGGCACTTGTCATTTTGCCGATGGAGGGAGCAGCCTCTTCACAAAGTGGTGGCTCTTAGAGGATGGTTCTCGACTTGATTGTGTACTGAGTCCCCTGAGGACCTTGTCCTGATGCAGATTCTAAGTCGGAAGGTCTGGGCTGGGCCCTGAGACTCTGCATTTCCTCCCAAGAGGTTCTGCCACAGCTTTTAGTCCATGGACCACACTTTCTTTGATTAGCAGACCCTTTGTGTAGGAGAAACTGGTCCCTAAGTTCTACCTTTTCCCACTGCTCTAAAGACACGATGAGAAGGAAAACCAGCAAACGTTTTTGGAACATCTACTATGCACTAGGCCCTGCTGGTGAACAGGTGAGGAAACAGCTGCACCCAGTATGACTTAATTAACACATCAGGTCCACCTACTGCAAATAAACATTAGCAACAAGTCAAGAGAAGTGAGATGGATTAAATCCACTGTCTATGAAATGCTGTGGTAAAGGGAAATCGGGGGCCGTGAGAGCTCAGTGGTGAGCTCCTAAACCAACCTTGGGGAGGACGGATGGGCTTCCTGAGGAAGCAGTTCAGTAATGATGAAAATGATAGCAACGAGAATTATAGTTACTATTTATTGAGGAACCAAGTGTCAGGCACTGTGCAGCCCAGTGTATGTACTTTATCTTATTTAATTTTCACGTGAATCCCGTGATCTATTAATTCATCGCCATTTCACAAATTGGAAGACTGAACGTCAAACAGATTAAGAAATTTGCTGATGCTAACAGAGCTAAAAGAATGTGATTTTATAGTTTATCTTCTGTTTCTAGTAGGACAAATTTTGGTAATGATGTTGTGCTTCTCCATCCTATAATAACTTGTGGCACTTTCTTAAAGTGTGGTGTCCACCTAGGTCAGAGTGATCTGGAGGCTTATTTACAAAGCAGATCCCTGGGCCTCATGGTAAACCTACTGAATCTGAATCTTTGAAAGTGGGGCCCAGGAATTTGCCTCTCCTGCTGAAGTTGATGGGGAATATGGTCTTCAGTTTTGCTTTGAAGGGTGAGTGCAATTTTGATCATCAGGGAGTAGCAGATAAGGCCGGGAAGAGGGATGAACATGGTTACTGGGAAACCCTGTGTGGAAACTGGCCTAACAGGATGGACCAGAGTGAGAGATACCTGGCAGAGTGGGACAGGGTTGGCCCGGAGTGTTGCCCTTGAACTTGCAGTGCTCGCTGGAGCAAGGAGCCGTTGGGAGACTTCAAGCATGACCTGTGTTGTAGGGAGACGTTTGGTACAGGATGGGGATGGATTAAAGGGCTGGGACTCAGCTGTCAACACAATCAAAGGAGAGCTGAGGTCCCAGGCCAGTGTAGTGGTCAGAGGGGCAGAGAGCACAGAAGTTTGAGAGGGATAGACAGATAAAGAGCCAGAAACGCAGAATAGCAGATCACATGCGGCTGGTTCCGAATCCTTCTTCCAGATCTGTTATGAGGAACGACTTGATATTAAGATGTCATAAGAATATAAAAATAGGTCTTGCCAAGGTACTGCCAATCTGAGCTGCCCAGACTCTCCTCAGTTATCCACATGTTATAGAAAGATGGGGGCTGCAGAGCTAATTCACTGAAAGTAGACAGTTTCACTTGACTTTAACCTTTTTCTTCATTTCTTCTGTTTGTACCAAATCCACTGAGCCAAAAATTATTTGACATGATTCACTTTCCTTCTCTACCCCTATTTAATGGGTGACCATGTGCACTGAAAGAACCAGAAGAGAGATGCAGGTAGGAAAGGAGAAAAAGGGGTTCTCCATGGGCCCTGGCATGTCTTTCTTAGAACAGTGAAAGGAACCACCTCCACTAAATTGATCCTGTTGGTCATGTCTTCCTTGCCTGTTTTGTTAGAATTCCTGGCATCCACTTGGTCCATTTTTCTGGTGATGAAGCCAAGTAAGTTTTGCTGTGGAAGTAGTGGCAAGAAATACTGTGTGTGAGGAAAGTTATAGCTTAGCAAGATGGGTGGAATCCATCAATGTATCACTGACCCTTCTTAGGCAGACAATTCCATGCTGCCCTCCTGGCTCTGCTTTCTTCTGCCCAAGCAAATGAGTCCCTACTGCCTTAGACAGCCAGACCCACAAATGAAGGAGTTGTGGGTTAAGGGTCCCTTGATGAAAACTCTAACACTTCAGGACACATTGTACTTGCTGGGTCTGCGCTGTGGCTTCCAAGAGCCACAGGAGTGTACCCTTCAGTAACAGCACCCATACAGCGGTGCTGAGCTTCTGCATCTCAGCCACTTTGGAATTAGCACTGCCTACTTTGGTCCTAAACACGGTTACCTTGTGTCCTGCGCTTGGAGGCTCCTAAGGAACAGGATGAGCAGTCGGGGAGGGAGCCTTTGGTTATGACTGGTTCGCACTTTGTTGTTAGGGGAGCAGTCTTCTCAGCCCCCTGGAATTATTAGGCTTTTCTGTATCTCAGCTGTAGGATCAGCAGTTTAGTGTCCACATACCCACAACTGCCTGATCCTAAAATTTCCATCAATTTTATGCTCCCTCCTAAGAGTTTCTGTTTCTGAACAACATGTGGATTTATCCCATAGCAGAGCATCACAGCTTCGGCTCATTCTGTAAACATGTTGAGCCTCTTGCTAGGTGAGCTGGGCACTGTACAAGATGCTGAGGCTATAATGACAAATTATTCACGGTCCTTGCTCTGTGTGGGAGGAGATAGCTGCGTAAACAGGAAGAACGGTACAGTGTCTTCAGAGTCCAGGGCTATCATCTGTAAAAAGTGAGAAGATCATAGTGTGTACATCACTGGCTTGTTGAGGGGATTAAGCTGGTGAGATAAGAAAAGCACTTAGAACACTGTCTGGCTCGTGGTGGCAGGGTTGGCAGTATCTATCACTGTCGTCATCATCATCACCATGGTTGTTGGCACTGACCTACCACATGCCCACAGTGGGTCCAATGGCTACAGAATAGGGGGAGTGATGTAACCCATCAGGAAGGTTCTCAGTGGAGGTAACGTTTGAGCTGAATCTTGAAGGGAGAGTAGGGATTGACCCAGAAGACAAACCAGAGAACTGAGGGCAGGTAACCAAGGCTCTGGGGTTTGAAACATCAGGTGGTTTGGGGAACCCAGCAGTTCAGGAGTGAGGGTGGTTACCTGGGGTGATGGGGAGAAAAGAAGGCCTATCCAAAGAGAAGGAGGGGCCTGGAGCGCCCTCCTTGGGCTTCTCTGTGAAACAGGAGAGGAAATCTGTGGAGGTGAGGAGCCTCGAGGCCACCAGTGGAGACACAGCAGCCCTTCTGAGCATGTGAGGGACAAAGGCCAGCCAGGGACTCAGCTGAGGAGGGAGACTGAGCGTGGGTCAGCAAGGAAGTAAAACCCACAGGAGGAAAGCAGGACGTGTCACAGGAGAAAAGGAGCTTTTCAGGTGCAACACGCAAGGTTATTTCTAGCTGGGGGAACCAGCACAGACTCTATAGAGATAAAGTGGGGACACAAAGAGGCCTTGATGATGTGTCAGGAAGTTGGGCTTTATTTCCAGGCCATTGGTAGGTTTTAAACTGAAGTGCAACAGGATCAGATTTGTGCCAAAAGAAAGTCATTTTGGCAGGACTGAGGCTGTCAAACTGGAGAGGGCCACGCTCAGGCAGATAGCTGGAGCAAAATCGAAGGCCTCAGAGACCAAGAGGCAGGAGCCTGCAGGGCTCCCGGCACGGACAGCGGGTGTGAGGTCACACACACGCCCCGCCTGCCACTGCGCTTCTGGCCCGGCTTCTCCCAGGTGGCCTACAGCCCACAGGACTCAGCCACGGACCCTCAGTCCCCAGGGCTAGGTGATTTTTAGGAATATGAAGTCCAGACAGGGGACTACAAGGTCATCCCAAAGACACCCTGAGGGCTGGTCTGTCTGACCTGGAGCCCCCCTTAATTTGGAGCATCTCTGGGAAGTTTCCGTGCCACCGTCATGGAACCAAGGGGCGGGGTGGGTGCAGGTGCCATCAGGCCCCCGGAGTGCCTGTCGGAGCCGCCCTACAGTTGGAAGAGCCCACCGTGGATGCCACGTGAGTGGCCAGCCCAGCCACCATGCTCATGCCGAGTCCCGGCACGGGGCATCTGAGCCCTCTCTGTGACCATGAATCCTATACAGCATCCTCTCAGGTGGGATGAGCATCCCCACATGAGGGAATTAAGGTTGGTGGCGTTAAAGTCACCTCTGGAGGAAGACACTCCTAGTGGACTTGAACCCAGGGCTGGCTTCTAATCCCATGCCTGTTAGAAAGCGCCAGCCGAGAGGGTATTTCCACATGACAGTGGCGCAATTGTCGGCGTCGCGCATGTCCTAGAAAAGGTCTCTTTGAAGGTGCTTGGGTTTCCATGAGCAGAAGAACGCATTCCCCCTTCCTGCTGGCGAGCTTCAGCCTGGCAGCTGTGTGACACACGCCCCCCGGCACCTGGGTCCCTGAGGGTCCTTTGGGGCAGCGTGCTTCGAGCAGGAGGTGAGAGCTGGCGGGTGCCTGTAGAGTAGCGCTCACCTGCCTGTTCTTCGGTTGAAGCATTTCATCTCAGGGGCCCGCCTCCAGGACCACGGTCCCCGGGTGGGCACCTGTGGTGTGCTAGGTTTTTTCTGATGCCCCCAAACTCACATCTGCCTCTCGCCCTCCTTCTGCCGCAGATCCTGGCGCCCCTGTGAAATTGCCTTGTCTGCCAGTGAAGCTGTCGCCTCCGCTACCTCCAAAGAAAGTCATGATCTGTATGCCCATGGGGGGGCCGGACCTCTCCCTGGCGTCCTACGCGGCCCAGAAGAGCGGCCAGCAGGGCGGGGCCCAGCACCACCACACCGTCCTGCCCTCCCAGATCCAGCACCAGCTGCAGTACGGCAGCCTCAGCCAGCACCTCCCTGCCACCACCGGCTCCCTCCCCATGCACCCCTCGGGCTGCAGGATGATAGATGAACTGAACAAAACGCTGGCCATGACCATGCAGAGGCTGGAAAGGTAATGCAGGGAAGGGGTGAGGGCAGGAGAGGAGGGCTTGGCGATCCGACCATGACCAAGGAGTGGGAAGGCCAGCGCAAGCAAGGGCTCACACCCACTTGGCGGTGTGGGGGTCGGGAAGGGGGGGTGAAGGTAAAATCAGACCAGAATCTGAATGTCAAGGAGAGTATGGAAGAAAAAACTGTTGCCAGTTGCCAAACTATAGAACAGTCACGTTTATCAAAAAGAAAAAGTAGTGCATATGTAGACATATAAGTATGCGTGAGTGGGTGGGTGGATAGATAGATAGCACATATTGTGCTTCTGTAGACCTTAACGTGTTTTGGAAGCAGGTACACATCATCATTAACGTGGTAACCCCTAGGGCAGGGAGATGGGGAGAAAATCTTTTATTTTTATGTTTTGTATCTTTTTGTACTGCTTAATTTTTTACTTTGTGTATATTACTTTTATGATGTAAAAAACAATGTGAATGTAGAATAAGAAGAGATGAGAGCTGGCAGGGCGATGGTGGGAAAACAGAGGGAAAGGTGGAGAGGTACGCCCTCGTTCTTGCCTATGGAGGAAGCGGCAGACGTAGTCTGACTGTACGAGTTTGAGCCTCAGATATTTACCAACAACTGCTGAAGTCCCCTCTTTCATCAGAATCTCCCTCCAGTAGCACTGCAGGGAGAACTGCCAAGGGGATTCCAAGGGCAGGCCTCCCCACCACCCAGGGAGATCTCTCGTGTTGGTTCTGAATCGCTTGCCTGTGTGTGTGTGAGTGTGTGTGTGTGTGTGTGTGCGCGCGCGCACGTTCAAATACCACCTCGCTTGTGCCCAAGAGGTGGCTGAGATTTCCCAATGTGATTCCAACCCAGTCTAGTTAACTGGGTCCTGCAGACCAGATATGAAAACTGCAGCCTGGAAAGCACGCAGCCAATCACCAGGCAGAGAGCCAGGGGCGAGATGGACACAGCCGAGAGCTTTCTGTTGTAGTTTCCTGACTCTCAGTGGCTTTTCCCTCCCTCTGTGTCAGCCAAGTATTCTGTGTTTGGAAAATTAATGACTCCAAGAGAAGTTGTTATCACTAAGAATTCTGACTTGATAGGTTCACGTTAATATCTCCCTTCACTGAAAAAAAAAAAATGTATTTGGCCATTGCCATCATTTTCAACTACTGTTATCATTAATGAGGACAGTCATAATTTAAAATTTGGATGGCACTTTTTAGTCTATTATTAATACATACCTTTGTTATTATCTTAATCGTCACACCACCTAGGGAGACTTGAGTCAGCAAAGAAACTAAGGAAGGCTGAGTTCCCCAGTGCCAGCTACTCAAACTTGGTGCCCATCTGCAGAAATTGTACAGAAACTGAGAGCAAGCTTTTAGATACCTTCATAGCAATTTGACAGGATAATTTTGTGTCTTATGATGAAAAGGGGTTTTATTTGTCATGCATTTTTATTATATTTTTGAAAGCATCAGTTTGTGATGGATTAAAAATTAAAATATGTAAATCAACCAACCGACCAACAAAACTGGTCCCTCCCCATAGACATTTTGACAAGCACTGCCCTAGGTAGTAAGTCAAGGGGCTGAGCCTTCAAGCCTGGATCGTCCTCCTGCAAATCCAGAACTCTTCTGACTATAGCACAACTGCTTTCCTAAAGACAGCTAGCAGTGAATGTGATTTACTACCCTCACGTCTCCTGTAACCCCCAGTACATTTTTGTATCTCTTCTGGAGATAATAAGCATCTGAAAAAGATACTCATGAGAGCATATTAGTAGGATATTGCTAAATACATTTGCACCTAAAACATGCCATTTAAAGTTTCCATTGAAAGTACTAACCAATAAGTTACGTGATATTCCTCCATTCAGTAATTTTCGTGTGTATTTATAGAATATTTCAGTCGAGTGTAGACCAATGAATAGGTCTGTTGGACCTACACTGGATCAGGTTCTTTATTGAAATGAATCAAAGACAGCAAATGGGGAAGGAAAGGAGGTATTGGGATATTGCATGTGGAGGAGATTGGAAGAAGGCCAGCATGGTCTTGGCAGCTGAGCCAAGGCAATCTCCTGTGCTTTGTGTCACCCCCAGACCCTCCTTACCTCCTGTCTCCCTCCCCACCAACCCTAGGCCAAGGCATAGTATTGTTCTGCTGGACCAACCAGGACACAGGGAACTAATGCCTACATCATCAAGATAGCCCTACAGAGAAAGCGAGATCTTCTTGCCAAACAAAGACTGAGAATGTTTCTGAGGATCCACGTCGTCTTCCAGGAGTCCTGGAAGGATCTGGGAGCAGAGCAGGGTCATGGGCCACCTTTCAGTTTAGTGCAGGAACTGCCACTGTCTCCAGTGATGTCACCTTTCTTTTTACTACCTGGAAAGTCTCCCTCCTACCTGTCAACATGATTTCACTCTTGTTCTGACCAAGTTTCATCCAGAAAGGATGATTTCTTTTTTCTCCTGACAATTTCCAGTGACCCCAAAAAGTACTGCAAGAAGGAAGGAACATTACTGAGTGCATAGGCATTCTGCCCACAAAGAACCTGGGATCTCATAGAACGTTCGTACCCTGCAGGGTGTTAGTCCAGACCTATGGTCTCATCCTGGTGAAACGTTATAGGTAATGCAAAAATCGAATGATGAATTTCACAGCATGAATGCCTGACTTTGGACTATAAATTTGAATAAATAGTCATCTTGTAATTGAAAGGGACCTTTAAGACCGTCAAGGCAGCCAGCCTGCTGCCTGTTGTAGCCTTTCTGACGATTTGTCCTCTGGTGTCTGTGGGAATGGGACCCTCCCTAGGTTCCAAGATAGCCTGCCCCACTGTCCAGAAGGTCTGATTACTATGAAGTTCTTTCTTATGTTAAGTGAAAAGTGTTACTTACTATAATCCCTTGTCCCAGTCTTATTTCTAATCTTCCTTTCCTGTGAGAGGCTTTCAAATCTTCAAAAATAGTTACTGTTCCCTTTATCTAGTGGCTTCTCTCTTTCAGGCTGATAATCCCAAGTTTATGGAATCGTCTGCTGAGACGGTTTCTAGATCCTTTACCATCTTGTTCGTGCTCTCCCAAGATTACTCTAAATCTGTTTTGACATGTATGAAGAAGTTCTTAACTGTTAACCTAACCTGAACCTACTTAATGACACTGAAAAATCACATTCGTTAGTTAACAGTGCTGGCTCGCCAGATTTGGGGGGAAGGAGGGAACTAGAGACCAGCTTCCGTGTTTATCAAAGTCACTAGGCGGCATGGCCAATCTGGAGGCAGCCCCTGCATCATGGTTGAGTACATGGGCTCCAGAATCTAATTGCCAGGGTTTCAGTCTCAGAGATACCACTTCTTTTTTGCCTTTGATTCCTCATCTTTAAAACAGGGATAATAATAACACCACCAACCTCATCAGGGTTGTTTGTGAGGAACAGGTGACAATCTACATCAGTCGTCTTATTACATGGCATACAGTAAGTGTCCAATAAATGATAGTGAATGTTAAGCAGAATTCTTCAGCACACAAAATTGACCTTCAGTTCCCCTAAAAGGCATATTGCAAACAGATTTGATCCAATCTTGTTGGAAATTTCGTGTCGGTTTCCTGGAATTAGTTCATCTTCGTTTATTTTCTCTTCACTGATGAGTCACATCTTTTTTGGAGGTGACTCCACAGGGGTGGCCCTAGGGCCTCCTTCCACAGCAGAGTGGTTGCCTCTCAGGGCCACCCTTTCTGTCCTGGTCCTCTTTCTTCAACAGCGACTCGGGCTTGAGCCTGGCAAGGACCCTCACCCTTAGCTGCTTTTTCTCCAGCAAGGAGAGAGATTGAGCCCATCCCAGAAGAAGAGCTGGGACGCATGGGGGTGTGGTATGAGAGCCCTCTCCCCCCACTGCTGCAAACCAGTGTTCTTCCCTTGCCCGTTTGGTGACGGAGAGATGATGCTGGGACATGTAATGTACCTGCCCAGTAAGTCAGGGAAAGAGGACAGTCAGTAAGCATGGCTCTGCTCAGAGCTCCTAATCTGGCCCTTGGGAGCCAGGAGCAGGTCAAAGCCTCTAGGAATCCAGGCCCTGGCAACAACCCTGGCACTGCTGGAGGTGGGAGGGAGCCCGACTTCTGTGTCTCTTTCCCTCCCCTCCCTGCCAAGTGTTCTGCGAGCTCCTTATCCTCAGAATCTTCTGAGCTTGCTGCCCTACTGGGTAGAGACAGGGTCCAAAGAAGAAAGGAGGATGTGTAAGAGGCAACCCTTCTTCGTCCTCTGGGGTAAATGAGCTTGACTTGCTACAAATGGAGAGAACAAAGGCCTCTGATTTTTAGTTTCCATTAAACTATTAGAGAAATATATTTTTACGTCTTTGATATGTCTGTACAATCCATTCCCTCTGCCCTGAAGCCTGAGTGAGCACATGAAAAAGCTCTGAATGTGTCCCATTCAAAGGCATTAGTCAATTAAATGATTAAAACTTGAAAAAAAATATATTATTCAATGTTTTTTTTGTTTTTTTGTTTTTTGAATTATTAGCACCTTTAATTATTTATTTATTTATTTTGGCTGTGTTGGGTCTCCGTTTCTGTGCGAGGGCTTTCTCCAGTTGCGGCGAGCGGGGGCCACTCTTCATCGCGTTGCGCGGGCCTCTCACTATCGCGGCCTCTCTTGTTGCGGAGCACAGGCTCCAGACGCGCAGGCTCAGTAGTTGTGGCTCACGGGCCTAGTCGCTCCGCGGCATGTGGGATCTTCCCAGACCAGGGCTTGAACCCGTGTCCCCTGCATTGGCAGGCAGATTCTCAACCACTGCGCCACCAGGGAAGCCCCAATGTTTATTTTTAATGTCTGCAATCAGCTCTGTGGTCTAGGTGGCATCCATCCTGGAATTCAGACTGAAAATCCTGATCAGACACTACTTTTCTTTCCCATCTTAGTTCAGTTGATCAAGTTCTGTGTGCTCTGGTTTCCATCTTAGTAAAATGAAGGTGGGGTGTGTACACATGTGGACCCTGAAAGAATTCTAGGAAGAGTCTTAAGGGAATGCACTTTAGACAAGTCTTTCCCTTCTCAATGATAGGCGACTTCATGCTTGCAGTGGCTCGTGCCAGAAATCTCGGGGTCACCCTTGACGCCTTTCTTTCTCTCGTACCGTGTGGCTGATGGGTCAGCAGGTCCTAAGAGGTCTGCCTTGAGAATCTGTCTAGGCTGGGCAACCTCCCACCTGCTCCTGCCGCCCCGTGGTCTCAGCCCCCGTGGTCCCTCACCTGGTTTGCTGGGTCCCTCCTACCTGGTCTGCTGCTTCCACTCCTGCCCCCTCAGTCTGTCCTTAACATGACAGTCAAAGAGATGAGGTTGAACGAGAATCTGATCATGACTATATTCATTCACTAGGGTCGCCATAGCAAGTACCACAGACTGTGGGGCTTAAACAGCAGGAATTTACTGTCTCACAGTTCTGGGGGCTGGAAGTGCACAGTCAAGGTGCTGCCAGGGCTGGTTTCTCCTGAGGCCACTCTCCTGGGCTTGCAGATGGCCGTCTTCTCCCTGTGTCCTCACACGGTCTCTCCCCTGCGTGCCTGTGTCCTCATCTCCTGCTCTGATAAAAACACTAGTCATTTGGTTAGAACCCACCCTACTGACCTCATTTTAACTGAGTTACTCCTTTAACATAGTCACCTCTGAATACAGTCACATTTTGAGGTGCTGGGGATTAGGATTTAAGCATGAATTGGGCGGGAGTGGAGTTCAGTCCATAACAACATGCACAAACGCTCCTTGGCTTTCCGGCTCACAGAGAGTAAAAAGCAAAGTCCTTGCCTCAGCCCAGAAGCCCACCACGGCCTGGGCTTCTGTCGGCCCCATGACTACATCTGCTGTTCTCCACGTTGCTACTCTCTCCTACCACAAAGCCTGGACGTGCTAGGCATCCTCCTGACAAAGGGCCTTTGCGTTGGCTGTTCCCTCAGTTGAGACTGCTCTTCCTTCCAGTATCCTAAAGTCTCCCTCCCTCACCTTCTTTGGGTCTCTAGTCACCTCCTCAGTGAAGCCCTCCCTGATTGCTCTCTTTCAAATCACAACTCTCCTCCCAACACAGCCTGTTCCCCAGTCCCCCTTTGTTCTTTTGTACATTTTTCACCGTCTAACATTCTACGTTTGCCTTTCACTTTCCTTGTTGCTCTTCTTACCTAATAGAACATACAGTCTGCAAGGGTGAGAACCACTTTGAATGAATGAATGAATGAACGAATGAATGAAGAATGAATGTAGAGCCCCTAGTAGCTGCTATGGTATTTCCTTATTATTAACCCACTTTGTCCTGATGGATATTTAGGTGGCTTCTGCTGTTCTTTTTCACTTTTGAGCTTTGAGTTCTCACAAGACACACATTACGTAAATATTAAATGGTGTTGATGGTGGGGCAACCATGTCTTTAACCTTTTGTATTAATTTTGCTCATGATCCTAAAATTTTTGAATGGTTCCCTTTGTCTGGAATTCACCCCATTTTGCAAAGAAAAATTCTGCTTATTTTTCAAGACTTTATTAAAATACCACGTCCTCTTGTGATCGCTTCTCAGATTCCTAGAGGAAGCTCTGCCTGCACATCCTCCTCTTGTACACACTGCGTCCTGTTGTGCGTTCCTTGGTGTATTCTCTGTTAGATGCGGGCAGGAGCCATCCTTGCCTTCCCACTTGACTTCCGCCCCCGCCCCCAGTTCATCACAGGACCCATGATATAGGAAATATTCAGTAAACATTTCTTAAATGAATTTTATCAAAAGTTCTTATGATCTTTGAAATAGAAAGGTATTTTAATCTGCGAGCATAACTAATGCTTTTTTTGGTCCAGTTCTATTGAGATATAATCGACATCCAGCGCTGTATAAGTTTAAGGTGCACAGCATAATGATTTGACTTACATACGTCATGAAACGATGACCACAGTAAGTAGAGGGAGCATCCGTCATCTCATATGGGTACAAAATAAAAGAAAGAGAGAAAATATTATTTTCCTTGTGATGAGAACTCTTCGGATTTACTCTCTTAAGAAACTTTTATGTAGAACATACAGCAGTGTTCATTATGTTAATCATGTGGTACATGACATCCCTAGTACTTGTTTATCTTATAACTGGAAGTTTGTACCTTTTGACCATATAAAGATATAATATTATCGACTATATTCCCCACGCTGTACATTTCATCTCCATGACCCATTTATTTCGTTATATCTTATAACTGGAAGTTTGTACCCCTTAATTTCCCTCACCTATTTCACTCATTCCCCCACCCCTTCCTCTCTAATGTTTTATTGGAGACTCCCTTAATGATGGAAATAAGCTCTAGCAGTGGGTACCCTCCTGATCCCATTGCTGAGTTGTGCCCATTTTGTTTTGCTTTTGCAGATATTAGAAGCAAAGAAAAAAGTTCATCCTTTAAAGTTAAACCTAGGTCTTTGCTTGTTGTAATGTCGAACTAGAGTTGAAGATGCTGTAACTTTGATTATGAACTTTTCTCATTGAAGTTCAGTGTCCCTTCATTTAATCCTCTTGGAGCATAGCCAGCATATATGATAAAGTTGGGGAAAACGATCGTCTGTAGCTCCTCCAGCAAATTGTTGAGTTGTAGAGATTTATCATTGATCGTTCAGCATCCTTGGGCTGAAACTAAAATTAACTTTCAGATTTTTACAGCAAGGTCTGGAAGATGGGAACAGCCAGGTGAAGGGGCAGAAGGAGAATGAGGGGGACACCCTAGGCAGAGTAGAGGAGGGTGTGTATTAGAGAGTAAAGCAGGTAAGGCCACATGGAAAGAATAATTGAAATCTCTGGGTTTAAACTAAAAAAGCCAAGTATTGAGTTTGTGTCACTATTATCACTTAGGTATATCAACAGCCAATTGATTTTTTTTTTTTTATAAATTTATTTATTTATTTTTAGCTGTGTTGGGTCTTCGTTTCTGTGCGAGGGCTTTCTCTAGTTGCGGCGAGCGGGGGCCACTCTTCATCGTGGTGCGCGGGCCTCTCACTGTCGCGGCCTCTCTTGTTGCGGAGCACAGGCTCCAGACGCGCAGGCTCAGTAATTGTGGCTCACGGGCCTAGTCGCTCCGCAGCATGTGGGATCTTCCCAGACCAGGGCTCGAACCCGTGTCCCCTGCATTGGCAGGCAGATTCTCAACCACTGCGCCACCAGGGAAGCCCGCCAATTGATATTTTTAATGTGTTTTATTTTCACCCACTGAGTTTTGGTTTAGTATCATACATTTAATTCTAGAGAGAGAAATTTACTTCCTACATATGAGCCTTAAAAGTGGACAAATAAATTACAGTTCTGATAAACTCATTCTTCTTCTACCTTTTCCTGTCCCAGAATCCCTGAACAGTTAGATTAGGAAAGCTCTGACATTTGCCAGGAGAAAATTTAATCCCAGGAGAAAACTTCATGCAGTCGCTGAGGCTAAGGATTTATATACCTTGAGTGAAAAACAGGCCCAGCGAAGAAAAAGGAAAGTATCGGTGTTTCCTTAGCAACCGGAAGGTCAATCAACAGTTTTTTACTGAGCACCTTTTCTGAATGGGGCTCTGTGCTTGGCACTGGGGATACAGCAGTGAACAAAATATACAGGGCGGCTGCCCTCGGTGTGGCTTAGAGTCTGCTGGGAGTGTGACCTGGGCGAGTCAGTGCCAGCGAGGGAGCTGGGGGGAGGGGAGAGCACAGCAGGGGGTCAGCTGGTAGGTGGGCTTCTGGAGAGCTGCATTTAAACTGAAATCTCAAAGGTAGAAAGAACCAGGAGAAGACGGAGAAAAGGAATGAGAGAATATTCTAGGCAGATTAGAGGAAGGAATGATACACTGTCTCCAAACGGGTGATGAGATTTTTAGGAAGAAAAGGCAGGATGTTGACAGTTATTCTCCAGCTTTTTAGAGGGCCAATTATAGAGAACAAGAGAAATGACAGAAGATTGTAATCTGATGTAAGGAAGAGCCTGGGAACCATTGGAGAGAGTACAAGAGATCTTTTAAAAAGATCAGGCTAGCAGCTGTCCCAAATGGTTTACTTGCAGACTTCATAAAGAAAAACCCTACAGGTGAGATTGTCTGCTCATGTCCTGTCCAACCCTATAACTCCATGTCAGTAATATTGAAGTTATCTCTAATGTGAATGTTTTTAGAAATAGAACGGTTTTACCTCTCCTGGGAAGTTAGCTATACATCAGTGTTAATACAGATAGTCCAGACCAGCAATGGTCAACCAGAACCAGAAAGGCTTCCAGAACCATCTTGAACTCTTGGCAACACTTACTGAGTACTGCTTACATTAGCTAGAGATTAAATTACTGCCTGTCAAGATTATCGAAAAAGGAACAATTTCAGCATTGGACAGAAGAAATTGAAATCAGTAGCCCCGCAAACCCCTTCAATCTTTATTAATTCTGTTATTCCATAATTATCTTTAGACTTTTCAAAGATGACAGTTCATTTATAATCTTAGTATAAAAACATTTTGGGGTGACAGTTACTTTATGTGGCCTCCAGGGTCACAGGAAAGTCTAAAGAATGATTCTTGGTCCTGAACTAGATGGTCCCTGGGGTTTCTCTAGCTTTAACAGTCTGACATAATTACCGCATTGGTTTATGTCAGTGTTTCCACCTGCAAATCAGTGTTCATGATGATGAGCAGCTGTGCCTTGGTACCGGAGCAAAAAGGAACCTCTGAATACCTAAATGTTATTTGCTTGTGAAATGGCATATATTTGAAGAAGTTCGGTATTTTGTTCATCGTATAGCAAATGGCATGCATTTTCAAATGAAATGTGTTTCCAGGGAAAGATTCTCTTTTCTTATACTGATGACCATCTCTTCAAAATCTCCTCCAATTCTGGTGAGACATTTGTCCCTGACCCTTTGAGGCCAGAGTTATCACTCTCTTATTTTAGGTCGGTACTTTGATCTTACAGCATGTATTTATCATCTGTAAGTGGCTGCACGTAGATGTTGTTTTGCAATTTAACTGCTGCTTTAAGAGGCAGAATGAGATTTCAGAGCAAGGTAATGTCACCCTGAGCGAGACAGATCCCCCCCTGCACGGCTGGTGAGCCACCTGGTCAGAAGAAGGTTAAAATGAGACTAGATGAACCACTGACATCTTTCAAAGTCTTAAGAGGATAAAAAAGGAAATGTATTTTTATAAGAGAGAATCTGCCCCTGAATTCCTATGTGTACATCAATAGAAACCCTGTCCTTGCTTAATGAATAAGTATAGATGCTTTGATCTTCTTGGAAACCCTTGTCCAAAAAGATTTTGCAGACCACAAATATTTAAAAAGCTAGGGAATTCCCCGGTGGTCCAGTGGTTAAGACTTCTTGCTTCCACTGCAGGGGGCCTGGGTTTGATCCCTGGTCAAGGAACTAAGATCCTGCATGCCACGTGGCACGGCCAAAAAAAACGTTAAAAAACGAAAGGAAGTGTTTCGCAATGTGATATCAATGTTAACTTCTCGGTTTTGACAGATATACCATGGTCATGAAAGATGTTGACATTAGGGGAAGCTGGCTTAAAGGTATATGGGAATTATCTGTGCTTTCTTTGCAACTCTTCTGTAAACCTAAAATTATTACAAAATAAAAAATTATTACAGAACAACCCCCCCAAAAAAAACCAAAAAAAGAAAAAAAAATAAAGGAAGTGTTTTAATAAACTAGTGGGTAATATCCATAATGAATGGTTTCTGATAAATTGCTGTGTTTAAGTACATCCTTTGCTAAAACAGCAACTACCAACATTGATGTTTACAAAGCATTATCCTCTGATCTTGTAGCAGCCTGTGAGGTAGGTAGAAAGGTTTCTCCATTTACCTGATGAAGAACCAAAAGAGCAAGATGCTTAACTAGTGAGTGGCCCAGCTGGGACCCAAACATGGTCCTCAGTCCACATCATGCCCTCCTGGCACCACATCCAGCCAAGCATGACCTAGGACACTGGCTGATGTCGAGGGACAAAGTCATGTGGAAAAGCCACCACTGTTTGGTTCCTCCATCAGAAATGGAGGTTGCTGTTGGTGAGATTCTGGGTGTCTTATGGTTTTATTCATCACATCCTGACCCCAGACACTATTTCAGAAATGTGGGTCATTGGTCCCTGGAAGGACAGACAAAGGGATGGGAATGAACTAATTTACATTCATTACCATGGCTGGAAAAAAAGAAACTCAAAACACATCCTCCACTCAGGGAAGCTCAGTCCCCTGGTCTATCTATAGAACGGCATCATTTCCTGCTGACTAAAGGCCAACAAAAAAAACAAAGGCTCCAATGTTGAGTTTCTTATCTCAGAAGGCTGTGATGAAACGTACAATGTGTGCCTGCTTTCCTAAAATGAAGCTGATTAACTGTTTTCTTGGGTGTCAGAGGTTACTTCCGTCGTTTTCCAGCCGCAGGCACTGCAATTTGTAGCATAATTTCTCACACGTTTTTGGGCTCCGAGAAGAGAACGTCTGACTGTTCCCTCTCCTTTCTGAAAACTCTCTTTATAACTCTGTGCAGTCAGAATGACAAAAGCTGTTCCTGTTTAATTTCATTTTCAGCATCATATTGGAGGGTAATAAATTTTCTCTGTCCTTTCAAGAGATTATTGTCTTCTTTTTTTTTTTTTAACCATAGTTGCAGTTGAAATCATATGCCGGAAAGCAGTATCCCTTTATGACACGTTTTTCTTTAAAAATGGTGGTGAAATGGTTCCCATGTATTTTCAAGGAAGATGAAGGATTTAAAATAGGAACTTTTAATTTCGAAACCTGCCCCTGATTTCCTAGGAGAGTATCAAAGGTGCTTGATAATGGGTAATCCCGTGCCCAGGGATGGGTCACAATGCTCCACTATGCATCTACCTATTATCATGTGATGGAGATACAGTGATGATTATAAAGCTCCCTTGAAAGGGAGCCAACTGTTTAATGACCCTGAGTTGTTGTAGATGTCTTGCATTCATTTCTTGATGAATTATAAAAAATAAGCTGCCTCTCCCTCACCAGTAATGAACAGGAAAGGTAAAACAGTCTCTTAATTTTCAAAGTCTAGGGATTTCTTAAAAACATGTGACTGTTTAAATGATAGGAAAATGCGGTGAAGGGGGATGGGAACCTGAGGGGTGCCATTGTGTTCTCAATTTATGTCTCTCCTACTTGGTTTAGTAGAGTCAAAAAGGAGAGTTGAATTAAAAAAAAAAAAAAAAAGAGTTGAGTTTTCCAAAAAGGAGACTCCTTAAACATTATTCTTGATGGAGACAGGATCAAGGAGAGAGGATACAGCTTTTCACTTCCCTGACATGTCATGGGGACATAGTGAAGGCAAAGAGAGTTTGAAATGAGTGCTTTTTACTGATTTAGGACTGGCATTTTACTCTCAAACTTTCTGAATCCTATTTTTGTGTGTCTCTTGTAAATAGCAGGCCTCCTGTTTTAGGTAAACTTCTGTTTGTTCTTCCTGGTTTATTCATTTTTTTCATGAAGGAAGATATTCAGGCACTTCCATCCTCTGGGGAGAAAGCAGGACAGAACAAAGTTGACATCCTCACAAACTTGCCTTTCAGTGGAGGAGACAGATGATACACCAATGAATATATTATATGCTGTGTATATACATCTATACACTGAAGAAAATATAAAGCAGGGGCATGGGCATCACCTATGATGGTGATACCTTTCTATCCTCGAGGAACTACGTCGTTAACGTGGCCACAATAAACCCATTGCATCCCTTCTTCTTCTTGTTGATGACACACCATTATGCAAGACTAGATTATCCAGCTTGGTGATTATTCTCCCCCAGTCTCTCTTGTATCCTGTTCTCTCTGCAGCCTACTCGCCCCCAGCCATGGGCTACTCACACAAACACGGTTGTACCACCCAAGTCAGGAGTGCAAACCTGTCTCAGTGTCCCATCATAGCCTCCAACCTTGGGGCTCTTCCCAGCAAAATTCATAGCAAAAAAAAAGGAGTTGAGTTCTGTGAACATCTGTTGTCCTTGCTTTTTGTTATACGATAATTATTATGTTCCATGTTTTTTAAAATTTATGGTGCCAATTGCATTTCATAGTCAGCATGTCCATATACAAGAAAATAGCGGCCTCGAGGGTTCTTTGGGAGAAGGCAGTGTGGTTAATGGAAAGGGCACAGGCCCTGGAGGGAGAAAACCCACGTCCACATCCCTGTTGTTATCACAACTGAGTGATCACTTATTTCCTCAGAAATGTAACGTCCTCATCCATAAAATCAAGATAACAACAATACCCTTCCTAACTTTGCAAGTTTTTGTGAAGATTAAATGAGATAATGAACATTTACGAAGTACTTTGATAGGACCCATAAAGGACCCTATGTGTTAACTATCGTTGCTGTTTTGAAAGATGGCCTGCTCCTTTGTCCTGATTTGTGGAGCCCCCTGGTGTATTTAATTACTAGAATGGAAATATTCCAACAGGGTGCAACTGGCCAACATCTTGTGAATGTTATGGAACGCTCTCAGGTTTTTGCATGTTCATCCCTATTTCATTTCTCAGGAAAATTACATCATTTGGAGCGACCCAGGTGGGGAACAGAATCTCATCTTCCCCCCCCCTGCCCCCGCTGGACAATAATTTAGGACCTTTGGTGTTAATTTAAATTTATCGTAGAATGTCATACAAGAAGAAACCTTCTAGATCTTATCCAGCCCAACTACCTCACCTGACAAAGCAGCCTAACTCTGGACGGTCTTAACTGAAGTGGCCTGAGAGCGTAGCGTTAGGAAATGTGCTGACATTAAGCTGTCTCTGTTACGTTCTGTACTCACACCGTCCTGGGATGGGAGGCACACGGGTACCCTGGCATTCTTCCTTGCCCAGATCTCTGTGCCTTATCTCTTTGGATTATCTTCTTAGGAAGAACTCTAGATCACTATTTCCACAGCTTTAATTCTCCTTTCATAGGATATTTTCCCTACACAGCAAGACTATCTAAGGGTCAGGGATAATTATTTTAGTGAATTAAAAGATGGTAAGTATATTATGGCCTACTCTGATTCCTAGAGACTTCAAATATTCGATTGACTTTTCCATCAGTTCCCAAAACGTGCACAAAAACAGGGCTGAGATACGAAGAGAATTAATAATCAGGCTCCGTCTTTGAAAGGCTTACAGTCCATGGGGGCAGGGGGTAAATGCTTAGATGTGTGATTGTAACATAACGCGACAGATGCTGTAACAGAGGTGGGCATGGAAGCTGTGGAAGCACAGAGAAGGGACTGTTTTCCACTGAAAAATCAGAAAAGGCTGCTCAAAAGAAATGGCATTGGAGCTCTCGTTGAGGGTGGGTGGACTGCTCCAGTCAAACTCTGAGGGGCTATTTCTGAGGTGGGGGGATGGCAGGAAAGCTCACAGCGTGCTTGGGAAGCGACAGGTGGCCTGGTGGCTGGAACACCGGGTGCGCGCTAAAGAATGGTAACAGATCAGATGGGGAGGAATTATGCGGCCAGATGGCGAGGTGCTCCCTGGTCCATTCCAAAGAGGGTGAGGTTTATCCAGTTGACGATGAGACCCTTCAAAGGTCTTTTAATTGGAATTATATGACCGGAACTGTTTGACAGCAGTAGAGAGACGACTGGGTGGTGGTGAGGAAGAGAGAAGGTTCTGGAAAAAGAGTAAGTGTTGAAGCCATTTCAGGGCTCTGCTTCTGTCCAGATGACACCAGTACGAGCTCAGGCTCTACAGCCCCTACTGCCCGAGTTCAGTAATGCCTGCCCCCCTCTCGCTGTGACCGTGGCTGCGTGCCTCATTTTTCCTCTCTGAAGTGGAGGGTAGCAGTAGGTACCTGTCTAATAGGGTGGTGGTCGTTAGGCTTAAATGAGTCCATCCCTGGCACTATGTGAGCATTTAAAGTGTTAGCTCTTTCCACCATCATGTGCAGTGATCCAGGAAGAGTTAGGGAGGCGCCGCCTAGGAGGTCAGGAGGAGGGGCTCCACGTTTCCCTGCGGCTTTAATTCCTGCTCCCCCACCTGCAAGAGGAACAGTGACCACAGCCCCCATGCGATGAGATCCGTTTGAATTCCAAGCCAACTCAGTGCTTAATCTCCGAAGAGTTGTTTTTTTTTTTTTTTTTTTTTAGGTCTTTATTGAATTTGTTACAATATTGCTTCTGTTTTATGTTTTGGTTTCTTGGCGGGGAAGCATGTGGGATCTTAGCTCCCTGACCAGGGATCGAACCCGCACCCCATGCATTGGAAGGCAAAGTCTTAACCACTGGACCGCCAGGGAAGTCCCTCCGAAGAGTTTTGACGTGAATGGTCTAGAATAGATCTGATTATGTGAGTCAGCTTTTCCTCGGGGACTTGGACAGGTACTCTGGAAGATGCGGTGACTCTTTCGGGCCACCGGAGTGTCATTTTGTACATCACTAATCTGGGCCACATAATGAGAAAAGCTGCTTCCCTTGAGTTGGTTTGGAGCTCTTGCATTACTGGGGTAGCTGCTTAGGGACTAGAGCAGCGGCACAGATGACATGCTCAGCGGAACTGTCATGGTGTCAGATCGTCGGTACCACCCCCAGAGCACCAACCCAAGACACAGCAGGTCAGGAACTTAGGAGATGAGATCTGGGCAGTTCATCCTTCAGCAAATACTGCAAATTCCTGAGAGTTAATACCCAAGTTGCATGAGAAGAGACTCAGGTGGTACAACTCTGAAGATGCAGCAGGTGGCAAAGCTGTCGTGCATACTCCAGGCCAGTGGTTCCCAAGTGGACAGTTTTGCCCCCCCTGAGGACATTGGGCAATATCTGGTGATATTTTGGGTTGTCACCACTGGAGCAGATGCCACTAGCATCTAGTGAGTAGAGACCAGGTTTGCTGCTGAACATCCTACAATGCACGAGACACCCCCCCACCCCTACAAAGAAGGGTCCAGTCCAAAATGTCAGCCATGCCGAGGCCAACATTTAACCAGAATGTGATATATACGTCATTGGTGGTACCCAAAGTGAGTTTAAGACGAGCTTTTTTAAAGTTTTAATGGACACGTACTTATTTTAACGTAAGTTGTAAACACATACTTAACATAAAACCAGTGATTACAAAGATATTATTGCTTAAGATGAGGCTAAATTAGTATTTGAGTTTTTTTAAGTGTTGACTTAAAAATATGAAGTAAATAATAGCGTAAGTGGACATCAAATATGGCTCACACAAAAAAGCTAAGGAGTGTGGGATGATGCAGGTTAGAAGCCATTGGTTTGGACGAGGAGTCAGAAAACTTTTTCTGTAAAAAACTGGGTAGTGAATATTTGAGGCTCTGCTGCAACTTCTCAACAGTGCCATTTTGGTACAAAAGTCACCATGACAATAGGTAAACAGCTGAGTTCTTTTCCCATCCTGACCTTTCTAAACCCAGTGTCTAAGATGCATCCTTTAAACTCAGTGCCCCAGGTATGGCCTGACTGGGGCAGGAGAGGACACTATAACTTACCCTGGTTAGTAAGATTTAAAATATTTATAAAGTCATGATACCCATTTTGTACACATGTTGTGGACAAAGCGTGATGTGTTCTCCACCTTGCATGTGTAGAGTTAGTGGGGTTTGTGTTTAACCAAAGTACACAGTCTTACAAGTATCACAGTTCAATTTTTGGATACAGCATATTGAAACAGAGTGGGTTCAAATTCCAGCTCCTTCCTTTACTACCTACGCCCTCATGGGCCTATTAATTACCCTCTCACAGCCTCCATTTCCTGCTTAATAAAATGAGGATAATGACACCTCTCCTGCAGGGTTGTTATAACAATGTAATGAGATGTGGAAGTCTCCAGAACAGTGGGCAACACATTCAGTAAATGTTTACTTTTTTCCTTATCTACCTTAGTTCTTCCACATATTTGATTCTGTTGTTAAGCCATTAATAAAAGTGCCAATCAAGTCAGGTGCACCTATAGCTCTGCAATACACTGAAAATACTCCCTGAAAATTAAAGAATGATCTCTTCATTAATACCTTTTGAGTATGACTTGTCAACCACTTAAAATGCACCTAGATGTCAGTGATTCCAGCCCATCTTTCTTTCAGCAAAAACAATAAACAATAACTGAGTGTTCACTTAGTGTCAGCCATGGTGTCAGGCACCTGCTACAGACATGAAGAAGACATGGTCCCTGCCCCTGGAGGCATCTACTGCTTGGTTGCGGAGAGGAAGCTAATAAGCGAACAGATGTTCTCAATTTTCACAATTGTGGAATCTCCTGAGAACCTAGGCAAAGTGTTGCCCAAGAGAAGTATTGAAAGATAAATAGAAATTAACCAGGTGAAGGTGAGATGAGAGCACATCCCAGGCCAAGAGGGTGCAGTGCATTGTTGCATGTGAACGAAGGGTGAGTTGTATGGGGACAGAGGTGCGGAGGGGTTGCAAGGCTGGGTGAATAATACAGGTCAGATTATGCAAGGCATTGCATGTCAGGCTGTGTCTGAATTACTGCTTCCAGGCTAACGGTTCTCCCTCTTCTCTAGCAGTGACACCTTTTATTCAGAGCAGGTCTTCTAAGTGACAACTAACTCCATTCTAGAAAACCAGTGTTACTAAGACTGTTGGACTGGTGTCCCCCTTCCTGCCCATTACCACCAGTGGTGGAGGCCAGATGTAAGACGCAGCTACATTTCAGTTGATTTAGTTCTTTGCTGTGAATAATATAGCTCGTAATGTGGAGTTTTTTGAATTTTCCATGTGTATCACTCTTGAAACACTGGTTTTGTAGCCGAGGCAGGCATTCAGGGTTCTAACAGACGAGATGGCTACATCTGAGTTTCTGAAAGTTGCTTTGACAACAGTCTGGAGGATAGACTGAAATGGAGAATGTTTGGAAACCACTTGAAGGGCCCTTTCTATAAATAACAAGTGAGGGGCTCCCTTGAGGCCATGCCGGTGGAACACACGTGCACCAGACCTACTAAAAAGATACCATTTACCCAATTTCACCCAAGGAAACTGAGGCTCAGAAAAGTTAATAATCTGCCCAGTGTCATGAGAGAGTAAGTGACGGAACTTGGACTTGGATCTGTGTCTTGACTCCTCATACCGAGGCCCCGTCAGAACCTTTCCGGCCTCCTTCCCAGCTAACTCTTCTATCCCCTTGTGTCTTTGCTTGCTATCCTATGGTCCTCCAGAGCTACCAGATGTGTGGAATCATCTGCTATTTATCTTCCTCCTTCTCAGCATTTTTCCTAACACAGAGTTGGCATATATTTATCAATAGAATATTTGTTAAGACCCTTTTGGTGGATTCACCCAGCTTGCTGGAAAACACCTTCTTCGTCCTTATGGGAAACTGGACATTCTGTCATGTGCTAGACTGGCCGGATCGGCCAGGCGAGGTCGCCAGCTGTCGCTGTGATGCCCAACCCAGGCAGTCGCTGGTCACCATGACTGGTCCCTATTTTCCAAGGCTGACAGTCTTATATGTAGGACCTGCCCCAGGGGCTGAGGGACCTGCCTTATAAGCCCCTTCTTCTCAGGGTTTCACACTTCCCGTAGATCATTTCTTTTTTCCTTTAATACATTTATTTATTTTTATTTATTTATTTTTGGCTGCGTTGGGTCTTCGTTGCTGCGCGCAGGCTTTCTCTAGTTGCAGCGAGTGAGGGCCACTCTTCATTGTGGTGTGCGGGCTTCTCATTGCGGTGGCTTCTCTTGTTGCGGAGCACAGGCTCTAGGCGCGTGAGCTTCAGTAGTTGTGGCTTGTGGGCTCTAGAGTGCAGGCTCAGTAGTTGTGGCGCACGGGCATCGTTGCTCCACGGCATGTGGGGTCCTCCCAGACCAGGGCTTGAACCGTGGCTCCTGCATTGGCAGGCGGATTCTTAATCACTGCATCACCAGGGAAGCCCTTCCCGGTAGATCTTTGAGAGAGGAGAAATCGCAGTCTCCTCTTTATCATAGACTACTTGGGAAGCTGAGTTTCTTATCTTTCTTTGCATAGTATTTCTCCTTTCTCTGTCCTCTTGAGGCAGTTTGGAGCTGTCCACCTTAAGGAACTCTTGTGCTTTCTAGTTTCCAACTTTTATTTCCTCAAAAGATTTTTCCCACCAGACATGAATAGCTATTGGCTTCTTTTCATTCTTGTTCTTGTCGTATCCCCAGCTCTCTGCCTTCACTGGAGCCAATAATTAAACTAGAAATGGGGGGGAGGGGAGAAAGCAGGGGTGGGGCAAAACAGGAGCCATGGAATTACAGTTTTGCTTCTTCCACCCCAACTTCCCTTAATACCCAGTGTAGAAATGCAAGCACGGTTGGAGCACGGTGTCATTGTCTGATGGAAGGGCCGCCTCGTGCGGTGGGTCACTGACTCCTTAGTGTGGTCGGTCACCTTTCAGTCAGCTATTGGATTTGTCACGCGAGACCATCCATTCTGTACTCCGCCTTCGTGTTCTCACTGCCATTCATATTAAATTAGGTGGGAAATGGGCCCCCTAACCTGCTAATGTCTAATTAAGATGCTGCATTTTTATAAATATGTGATTTAATCTTATTCAGTGGTTGAAGTTTTTTTTTTTTAAGTTGATTTAGTTCATTTCCTTGAACATCATAGCTCATGATGTGTTAACTAGATTTGCCATTTGTGTCACTAAAGAGTTATGAGAAAAATACAAAGAGAAAAACAGCCCTTTGGAAACAATGGAAGGAAGAAAGTGAATTGAATTTAAATTAGACATAGCAATCATTTAAAGTGTATTGAGGGACTTCCCTGGTGGCGCAGTGGTTAAGAATCTGCCTGCCAATGCTGGGGACGCGGGTTCGAGCCGTCGTCTGGGAAGATCCCACATGCCCGGAGCAACGAAGCCCGTGCACCACAACTACTGAGCCTGCGCTCTAGAGCCCGCGTGCCACAACTACTGAGCCCACGCGCCTAGAGCCCATGCTCCGCAACAAGAGAAGCCACCGCAGTGAGAAGCCCATGCACCGCAATGAAGAGTAGCCCCCGCTCACCGCAACTAGAGAAAGCCCGTGCACAGCAACAAAGCCCCAAACGCAGCCAAAAATAAATAAATAATCTTTTTAAAAGAAATAAAAAGCTGAGATTTAGAAAGTAGACACATTTTTAAAAAAATAAAGTGTAAGGAAAGTTTTAAAGGAAACCTAGCATGCATTCATAT
The DNA here is from genome assembly GCF_028564815.1 of Eubalaena glacialis. Lineage (NCBI taxonomy): Eukaryota > Metazoa > Chordata > Mammalia > Artiodactyla > Balaenidae > Eubalaena > Eubalaena glacialis. The sequence goes on from NC_083722.1 coordinate 10,132,732, forward strand.
GTCCTTAAGAGTTTTCTTTTGGATAAGATGTTCTAACGTAAAATTATTGCTAGATAGCATAGCCTCACACTCCGTTTCTTAACACATCAAACACTGTTGGATGGTAAAATGCATTCAGCTTCCTATGTTTAGAAATTCCTTAAATGAAAGACATAAATTCCACTTCAAGTTAATCTGAAAAATAATTATAAAATTTAACTATGTGTTTCTGGCTCCATTATTCTTGCTGGACTTCATTCAGAGCCAGTCATAAAAAGGATTCTCAATTGCTGTAGGAACCTTGGATAGACTCTAATAAGAAAATAGCTAATTTTCTTTATTTTTGATAGTACACATTTCCTGATTTTCTTACAATGAACCTCATGTGGCTTTTAGTAAGAAGCAAATCATTTTTAATTAAAAAATATTTTTTATCTGAGTTGGCTCAACTAAAGGGGTAAAACCAAAGAATATGATCATCATTGCTGCTGGGAACATTGACCTGCTGAAAAACCAGACTGGCGTTACCTGTGTCTGCTGAGGGTCTGACGTGGTCCTTGGGAGAGAACTTGGTCTGAGTCGCCCTTGCCCACGTCCACCCTGATGTCATGCGTGGGTCTCCAGCCTGATGGTCCCACCTCTTCTGTTTCTCTGCATCTCCATCCATGACATTTCAAACAATCAGCCCCTACCAGTCATGCTGTATAGCTTCGAAAGCTGGAACTTCATGTATTGTCTCTTTCTTTCCGGGGTCTCTCACTTCACCATCAAATTAACCCTTTTACTCCTTTAAGACATGTGGGTTGCAAATGAACCTTCCTTTGACCATTGGGGTTGTTGCTCTTAACCAGAAATAAAAAGAGTTAAATTTAGTTTTAAAATTTTTTATTTTTTAAATTGCGGTAAATACACAGGACATGAAATTCACCATCTTCCCCATTCTAAAGTATACAGTTCAGTGGCATTCATGTACATTCGCATTACTGTGCTACCGTCACCACCATCCATCCGCAGGGCAGTAGAATTCTCATTTCCTATTCCGTGCTGCCACCACCATCAGGTAACTCAGCTGCCCCAAAACAGTTAGCTGTTAGGTGAGAAATGAGACTTGAATTGCCCAGTAGACCTTTTGTCTCTTAGGACGGGACAGCTAAGTTTTTAAAAGGTTCCGATGCATTTAATATGACAACGTTAGCCAGAATAAATGTGCTCTTTTCTTCTTCTCTTTAAACAGCTCTGAGCCGCGGGTGCCCTGCTCTACTTCTTACCACAGCTCTGGTTTGCACTCGGGTGACAGTGTCACAAAAGCAGGACCTCTGGGCCTTCCGGAAATAAGACAAGTGCCAACTGTTGTGATTGAATGTGATGACAATAAAGAAAATGTGCCTCATGAAGCAGACTACGAAGACTCTTCTTGCCTGTACGCAAGAGAAGAGGAGGAGGAGGAGGAAGAGGAAGAGGATGACGACACCTCGTTGTATACCAGTGGGTGCATCCAAACTCTTCGCTGAGGGTGGGAGGGGCGTGGCTGCTGGGAAGAGCTGCACCTCTGTGTGTTCTAATCTGAGGTCCGCGGTTACTGTTTCTTCATTAGTAAGATGAAAGGGCAACTGTCCTCTGAACGGCCTCAGGGCTCTAAAAATTACAACATCGTGCTACCATCTCTTGCCTCTTTAGATGTCTCTTTTTTTCTTTGATGGCTTCCCTTGGGATGCAACACGCCATCAATTAAAAAAAGCGAGGAGGGGAGGCACCTTAAAATTCAATTCCAGTCTACAAAATGTATAAAAATACTAACCATTGTATATGGAACAAATTCATTTTTAAGCATACCTCAACCACTGAATTTAAATTTCAGTGATCAACTTTTTAATGCTTGAACTTATATAATAGCAACCTTTTACCGACTGTGTGCCTGACAACATGCTAAGGTTTTATTCTCATCGACATCTTACAACACTCAGGGGCATAAACTACTGCCCCATTTTACAGGTAAGGGGAGAAAATGGAGAGGTAAGGGACTTGCCCAGAGACTCACGTCTACTAAGTGGCAGTGCTGAGAGTTGAAGCTGCCTGTGTCTCATTCCAAAACCCACGTTCTAAAAGCGGAGGCAAAAGAAGGAAGATCAGTACTTACTATATAAGATCCGAAGGAATCCCCCAAACCTGCTACTTCCCAGTCTCCTCCTCTTGCTTCACACTCACCAGGCTTCAGATAGCTCGCTAAACTTGAGTGATGGAAATAGTCCTGGTGTTGAGGGGAGAACCCTGGAGGGGCAACCAAAGGCCCACATGGTCCATGAGGGAAGGAGCTGTTGCACAGCCTCTGCTCACCGTTTCCTGCCCGGAGAATGGAACGCTTTATACCAGGGTTTCTCAGCCTTGGCACAAGTGACATCTTGGGCCAGATAATTCTTTGTCATGGCGGCTGCCCTGTGCATTGTAGGATGTTTGGTAGCATCCCTGGCCTCTGCCCTCTGGGTGCCGGTAGCATCCTCCCCAGCAAACTCCAGTTTGACAACCAAAAATGTCTCTAGACTTTGCCACATGTCCCTGGTGGGGGCAGAAATCACTCCTGATTGAGAATCATGGATTTATTCCAGATGCGAGGAAGCCCTGCTCTAGGTGCTCAGAACCTCTTATGCTAAAGAGAAAAGCAGACCCAGAATATTGCCTGTTTCGATGAGCTTGCTGCCTCTCCCACCCCACACGGACCCCACTTTGCCCAACTTTACTTGCCTCCGTACCCTCCGGCCCCACTGTAGCTGATCCCTTTTGTCTCCTGTGATCCCCCCGCCTATCCATCACCTCTGAGCGTCCACACACGCAGATGCCCACCGGCCTGCTGCCCGTTGGCCTCATTTATCCTGCACATGCCAGCCACTCCTCCTCCATCCCTCCTCCGCCCTTTGCATTCTATTTTACGCTCCGCAGTCTGTCCCGCCCTCCTTTATGATGTTGCCCACATGGCGGGGGGTGGGGAGTTCCTGGGGAGCAGAGATCCAATCACAGGCTCTCCATGTGCCCCGCACATGCCCAGCATACCACGAGGCAGAAAGGACATGCTGATTGCAGGAACTGTATGAAAGTCACATACTGTAACTTTCCTCCTTTGACCGAGGTCTTGACCGTGCTCAGGTGTTGGGCTCTTGTATCTGTCTCCCCGCCTCTCACCTTGTGGTCCACGGCTGTCCCTGGGGGGAGCCCGAGCAGGTTGGTGACAGCCTTATTACCTCATGTCTCCCTTCCTGCAGGCTCCCTGGCCATGAAGGTGTGCAGGAAGGACTCCTTAGCCATCAAACTCAGCAACAGGCCCTCCAAGCGAGAGCTGGAAGAAAAGAACATCCTTCCGAGGCAGACGGATGAGGAGCGGTTGGAGCTGAGGCAGCAGATCGGCACCAAGCTCACCAGGTAGGACAGCGCAGCCACTGGCTCCATGGATTTCTGTGGAAGAATTCAGCCTCCATCCTCAAATCTGTTTTGAGTGTCTCTGAAGAGCTCCTTGCAGAAAAAGTCCATGGGAAATATTCCATTTCTTCTGCAGGGTTGCTTTTATGGTCCCCTCTTTTTCACTCATCAAAATCTTAGAAATTTCACTTGACTAAAGGTTCAAGCTGAGAGGAAGATTTCCAGGGAGAATAACCACCTGTAGAACAATCCCCATCATCCAGCAGAATTGAGGACCTATACACCTAGGCACTGTGGTTTGCTTAAGCACAAAGCAATCGAATAAATGGACTTTTCTGCTAGACTGTGCAAGTAGAAGACATCAGTGGTGGGTAAAGATGCCTCATTACTGAGCTGGGACTCTTCTTGAGTGATTGCCGCTGTGAGTGGGTATTACAGACACGGGCAAAGCAGTATGTCATATTAATATGTTCAACACTTATGTGTGTATTTATAACCTAGTGCATCTTTATACAGTGTGAGGTAACATCTGTGACACGCTTATTAGCCAGGCATTCTTCTAAACGTTTTATGTGTGTTCATTTAATCTTTGAGCTTCCCTATGAAATGGACATTTCTATGCCCATTTCACAGATGAGAACACCAGAGAGAACTTTAGTTACCTGCGTAATATCAGACAGAATGGCTGTGGAGAGCTCCCTCTTGACCATATATGATGCTGCCTCTGTAATAATAGTCACCAGGTGAGCCCTCACTTTGGCCCAGGCACCATGCTCATTGTTTGGATGCAGTGTGTAGAGGTCTCCCAGGGTTTCCTCCTGACTTTCCCACTTACTGCCCCATAGCCTCGTGTAAATCACTTATTCTCTTCCCCTGTATTTTCTGCCTTTATAAGATGGGGAGTTGTAAGAATTAAACAATATAAGGAAAGCACTTAAAACAGTCTCTCTAACTGTTTAGACATGGGAGCCTGTCCCATGGTGGGAGAGCCTGACTGTTAAACACTCTTCCTTCTGTTGAAGTGAAATCTCTGTCCATGCATCTCCCACCCATTGGTCACATTCTTTTCTTTCTGCAGCTACCTCACCCCTCTTAACACACATGCTTTCGGGTACTTGGAGGCAACGATACTGGCTCCCCAGGTCTCCTTTCCTACACTGCATATAGCCACATCCTGTCTCTGGGGTTCAGTGGGTTGGGTGGATATAGTTCTAGGCTGCTTCCTGAACCAGCTTGTTCAATTTTACACCTGATACAAATAGGGCTCTCCACTAGGGAACTAGAAATAAGAGAAGGAGCAGATCCTTGACCCCAGCCCTTCTTCCCAAAAGTTCATTTCCATTATCCTTTGACTAGGACAAAGGAGCATGGGTATCCTTTATTCTAGTTCTTTCCCTCACTTCCATTTTCCCAGCTTTGTGACAGTATAAGCAGAGCCCCAGGATTGTGGGGAAAATTGAAAACTTCTCTGCAGATGTATGTGAGATGCCAACACATCTAGCTGCCCAAGGTGGCATCTTCTGTGGAGAGGGAGACAAAGGGGGGAGATACGGAAAGCAGATGTGTGTAGCTGGCCACTCTGCTTGTCCACCACAGAGCATCATCCACCTGGAGGAAACAAAGTGAAAAAGGCCATTGTCCCAGAACACGCTCCTAAAAAGACACAGCCCAGCTTCTCACGCCTGAATCCATACCCGCATCCCACCACTATGAGCATGTGGCTATGGCAGTGACACAACCCAGAGGTGGGAAGAGACATAGGCCACCCATGCACTGCAAGAAGTTCTCTGCATTTGAAGATTTATCCTTGGAAATCATCCCTTTCCCAACCTTTCCTCTTCTGACAGCACTTAAATACTGCTCAGGATTCATAAAATCCACTGAGCGTTCACCATAGTGATGTCTATTCCCAACCCTCGTTCACCCTGGTCAGTAGAAGAAGACACACTGACCAGGGAGAGAAAGATGGAGGTAGAGAGGACAGCATTGGGAATATTCCAAGTGTTGAGCTCTGAGTCCATTTCTTCTTTGTTCCACTCCTTCAACTAGGGAGTTTATTTCCTTCTGGTGTAACCCTTGGCATCTCAGCCAGATTACAGGAACTGGACCTAAAGGAAAGGACATCAGGAGTGTTGAGCAGGTCAACAAAGTTGTACAGAGTTCAGCAAATCTGGTGGGGAGGCCTAATCCACATCTCAAGGTCTTCTTTAGAAAGGAATTTTAAGGACTATTCTCTTTTGAATGAGAACCCAGCTTGGTGCTTCCAGCCACTCATTTATCCTGAAGCCAGGGCAGAATGAAGGAGAAATCTGAGAACCAGAAGGTTGACCATGGTAGAGAGAGAACTAATCTGAGGCCCAGAGCCTTGGCTTCTAGCTCTGGTTCTGAGGGTTTCCTAAGTAGATGTTTGCTAACTCTGGGTCTACATTTCCTAATCTGAGGGGATTAGATCATCTGATCACTTTGTGCAAACTGTGAACTTCATTATCATCAAAAGTGACTAAAAGTATGTAGGAATCTGTTGTAGAGTTTGCATTTCCGAAGCTACAGGGCTGTGGCTTTCTTTGGCTATTTGAGGTAGTAAGATGTACTGGAAATCTCAAGCTCTTTGAAAAGCCTACGGCCAAGTCTGCAGTCCTCATGGAGTGAGCAAGATAGAAAACATAATTTTAGTCTGACAGTTTTAATAGCATAAAAGAATAATGTAGCACTCCAAGAATAATCCCAAATTGGGGGAAGGGAGCAGAAACATCAAGTAAAATGATATCAAGTATTAAGGGAGAGTTTCTGCCTAAGAATGCAAAAATATTGTTCTTCCAAAAATGTTTTCTCATTGATGCTATTGGGCAGACTCTCCTAAACCTCGGTCATCAAGTCATCTGGATGCTTTGATAGTAAATAACTGTTTCAACCAACCGCCATTTGAGAAGTGAGGGCTGCCCTTGAGACGTGAACGTTGTCAGCTGGGTGTGCTTTTCTCTTCTCCTTATGTATACAGACTCAGGCCGGTTGCAGAGAACCAAGGGGTCAACACGTCCATCCGCTGGGGTGTCCGAGGGATGAAATAGTAGAACTTCGACTTAAATTTATTTTATGTCATTCTTTTTAAATCGATTGTGTCTGTGTTATAATACACATATATATCAATGCAGTAGTATCAATACTTGTATATAACTTATAAATAAAGAAATGGCATGTGTGGGGATACATGCTTAAAAAATTAAATTGACAGAGTTCTCAAGAAGCTTCGAGCCCACAGGTCTGAGGGTCCCTTCTCAGGGCTGCGTGAGCAGGTCCTTTCCTCTCCAAGGACCTCTAGTCAGTGGAAATGTAGAGACCTCAGGGCCATCCCTCACCCCTCCAAAGCCCCCAAGTGCAAGATGCTGCTGCTTTCTCTCTGAGTCTCTTCTCTGGGCCCTTCAACCTGAACCCTAGGAGGTGGTCAGCCTGTGTGATCTTAGCTATCCAGTCCTCTTTCAGCTCCCTTCATTTACCAAGCTTTTTACTCCCCTAAGATTAATATCCAACCCACATGACTCCATGTTATTTATTTGAAATACATCTTACTACCCCCTCCTCCCCCCCCCAAAAAAATCATTATTTAAAAAATTAGACATGGAGCCATACTTCTCAGTGTTCATAGTGACCTCTTGATCAGCCAGGGGACAGCTGATATGGCCCTAAGCCACTTTCCAGCTTGGGGCATTGATTGGTTGAAGAAATGACCCTCCCAACTAAAGGATGGCGCTCAAGACCATTGGGCATGGGGTTTTGAGGGACTAAATAGAAGTCTGATGCCTAAAGCAGTTGTTCCTTTGCTTCTGAAACATCCTTTAGAAAGTGAATCATCCTGTAAGTCACTAAGACTCCTTATTTTTTTAAAAAGGCGCTAAGACCCTGAAACGTGATCTGTTCTTGGTTACTCAACAGCCAGTGCGCCTAAGCCTCCTCTCCAACTGAGGTCCCCGCCCTCAGTCCCCTCCAATACCTTCTGTAAGGTTTGGATCAGACAGGGGGAGAGAAAGCCTGGGAAGGACAATAAAATGGGAGATGCCTTGCAGTATACGTAGGAGTATATAATCTAAATTAAGCTCAGGAATAAATAAGGATTCGGGCAATCTGCCTCCGTGACATACTTGTTCCCCTAAAATATCTCTTCACCCTTAAAATATCCGTGTCCCACTCAGGGGTGAACTGTCATCATCTTTTTTTTTTTTCTTTTTTTAAAATGTATTTCTATTATTTTATTTTTTATACAGCAGGTTGTCATCATCTTTTTTGCAATCATGGTTGACCACGATGTTTTCAGCATCCCTCTGAGCTGGAGCAGGCATAGCCCCGTCTTAAAATGGGAAGCATCCCTACGGGGAAACTCTTTGGAAACCTTGCTGGGTTTTGGAAAGGATGTTTCTCCTTGTGATGTCCTTTTCCTAGACCAGACATAGCTGGTGATTCAGGCCACTCACCTATGATTCTTGCCAACAATCAGAGGAGATGCTGACTTAATTTCAGCTACTGGGAGTATTCGTTTTCTAGGGCTACCATAACAAAGTACCACAAACTGGGTGGCTTACACAACAAAATTTATGGTCTCACAGTTCTGGAGCCTGGAAGTCTGAAATCAAGGTGTCGGCAGGGTTGGTTCCTTCTAAGGGCCGTGAGGGAGAATCTGTTCCAGGCCCCTCCCCTGGCTTCTGGTGGTTCACTGACAGTCTTTGGCCTTCCTGGTCTCTGCCTTCATCTTCTCCCTGCGTGTGTGTCTCTGTGTCCAAATATCCCCTTTTTATAAGGACACCAGTCATCTTAGATTAAGGTCCAACCCTCATCCCCTTGTTTTAACTTGATGACCTCTGTAAAGACCCTGTCTCCAAATAAGGTCACACTCTGAGATGCTGGGGGTTAGGACTTCGACATTTGTATTTTGGGGAGATACAATTCAACCCATACCATTTGGGGAAGCATAAAGTGGGTCTACCTAGAAAAGGAGCCACAAACTCAAATGCACACCTGGGGCCAGGCAGGTATTGAACATAAGGGAAGCGGGCAGTTCTAAGATTGTTAACAGGGAGTGCTGGGAACTGGGTTGAGATGGAAAGTCCATCCTTTATCAAAAGGGGTCACCACTCTTCAGCTTCAGTCCCCTGTTGTTTTGGAGAAATGAAAGACCAGTTTGTCAGATCTTATTAAAAAAAAAGATCTGGATTTTTTAAAAATGAAAATTCCAAATTTTTTAAACATTGGACACACCAAGCAGAATATAATTATGGATTAAGTTTAGCCCCAGGATCATGTCTTAGCCTGTGCCCCCTGGATATAATCTCTGACCTGGAAACCATAGGTTTTCCTATCTACAGTATAGTCCTAAATTCTGTGGGCATGCACTGTACACTTTGATGACATGAGATAGAACTCTTCCGTGTGTGATAAATGTCAATGTGAGCATGTGCATGTGTCTCTCTGTAGCAATTGGGAATTAACATCTTCTAGGATCCAAATTAATTTGAATGTGGTTACGTGGATTAATCACTAAAGCAATATACTCTATTCCTAAAAAGAACTTTTGACCCAGCTTTCAGGAATTTAGTCAATTGGTTTTCAGAGTGTTTGTGACTATGGAAAAACACATTAAGTTGAATGAAGAAATTGGTTGAAATAGCTGTCACTGCTTTCTTTTCCTTAATGCGTGTTGAGTCTGGGAATCAGAAGGATTTAAGGTTAAAGCACTGGTAATTGTTGATAGTTTGAATCTATACATACAGCATGAGATCCACACCAAGCATCATATGGCAGATCAGATGTAGGACCCGCCTTTGAAAATTACCAAAATTCTCCCTCTTCTTTCCTCCTTGGTATTTACGATTGCCACCTCTTAAATAGCTGTTGTCTTTGCGGTGGCAGGGAGGTGGGGAATGAGATAGGGGAGGTGGAAAAATGATGACCTGATCATCTCCATGAAACCTCATGTGTTATTCTCTCTTATTCAGAATTTAATATGCTAGAAAGAAAGAGTATTCTAAATCTGTATTTTATGCTCCTAAGTAGTTCACACTATAGGCAGAATATAAAATAATATGTACAGAGGATTATGTGCTGCTTTAAATCATAATACAGTGTTCAAGGGAGAAACTTGAAATCCATTTTTCATGCTTATAGCACAGGCAATAAAATGCAGTAATCCTGACTTCTGACTGTAGCTTGCATACTGTTGATGGTTTGGGAAAATCAGTGTTATGAGTCTCGATACACCGGAGCCTAGTTCCAAGGTGGCAAATGGTATCTCCCCCCAAATCTAAGGGCTGATGCTAAGTGTGAGCTGGTACCTTCCCAGGCTAGGTGATTTCTTCTGCTGCAAAAGCACTTTCTAAAAAAAGGAATAACAATCAAAGGCTCTATGAATTCAATTCAACTTTGGCTGACTGAGGGTGCCCTGGACGTGTGTCCCTGTGAATCACTTGAAAGAAAGAAGGGAGGAAAATAGACTCGAGTGAAGTTTTGGAGGAGCTCCCTTGTCCACCTGGCTTTTGCAGCCTTGCAGCAGCATTTGCACCCTCCTCATCACCCCTTTGACTGTGATGAAGGATGGAGTGGGGAGGGGACCAGAGAGGAGAGAGGAGCCGCAAGAGGGCACTTGTGTCTGCTCATCTTCGCATCCGCAAAGCCTGGGTGGGAATGGCTCAGGTCAGTGGGCTTTTTCTGTGGATTCTGAACCCTCCCATAAACAAAACTGAAATTAAGTACCAGTCACCAAGCTGAACTGAGTGATCGGAACAGGCTAAATCAGGGTGAAATATGACGAGAATGGAGTTATTGAATCCTGCAGCATTTGCATAACAAACACGCGGAATCTTCGAGCAGCTCAGTTGCTTTCAGATTATTTGACATCTCCCATTAACTCACTGCGCAAAATAGAAAATCCTCTCTTAAAAGCCCTCCAGAAAGGCTGACATCTTCTGAAAGGTGCTGAGTTGAGTCGAGGCTACAGCGTGACCTGACTGATAGAAAGTGAAGGGCAACTACACATCTGTTTCTGTTTGTTTGTCTGTTTTTGCTGATTGCCATTCTTTTATTTTTCTTTGAATTTTATTATTTTTTTTTTATACAGCAGGTTCTTATTAGTTATCTGTTTTCTACATATTAGTGTATATATGTCAATCCCAGTCTCCCAATTCATCCCACCACCACCCCCTAACACCCTGCTTTCTCCCCTTGGTGTCCATACGTTTGTTCTCTACATCTGTGTCTCTATTTCTGCCCTGCAAACCAGTTCATCTGTACCATTTTTCTAGATTCCACATATATGCAGTAATATACGTTATTTGTTTTTCTCTTTCTGACTTACTTCACTCTGTATGACAGTCTCTAGGTCCATCCACTTCTCTACAAATGACCCAATTTCATTCCTTTTTATGGCTGAGTAATATTCCATTGTATATATGTACCACATCTTCTTTATCCATTCATCTGTCGATGGGCATTTAGGTTGCTTCCATGACCTGGCTATTGTAAATAATGCTGCAGTGAACACTGGGGTGCATGTGTCTTTTTGAATTATGGTTTTCTCTGGGTATAGGCCCAGTAGTGGGATTGCTGGGTCATATGGTAATTCTATTTTTAGTTTTTTAAGGAAACTCCATACTGTTCTCTATGGCGGCTGTATCAATTTACATTCCCACCAACAGTGCAAGAGGGTTCCCTTTTCTCCACAACCTCTCCAGCATTTGTTGTTTGTAGATTTTCTGATGATGCCCATTCTAACCGGTGTGAGGTGATACCTCATTGTAGTTTTGATTTGCATTTCTCTAATAATTAGTGATGTTGAGCAGCTTTTCATGTGCTTCTTGGCCATCTGTATGTCTTCTTTGGAGAAATGTCTATTTAGGTCTTCTGCCCATTTTTGGATTGGGTTGTTTGTTTTTTTAATATTGAGCTGCATGAACTGTTTATATATTTTGGAGATAATCCTTTGTCTGTTGATTCATTTGCAAAGATTTTCTCCCATTCTGAGGTAGAATGATATGCTAATTAATTTGATTGTGGTCATCATTTCACACTATAGACATATATGAAAACATCACATCATACACCTTAAATATATACAATTTTCATTTGGCAAAAACAACAATAAACAAAAGGCTTTTCACATTGGCTGAAGGAAGGAGGTAGCCAGGTGGCAGCTGCTGTGCAGAGTCATGGTTAATCTGAAGGGAGCAGGTCACGTGGAAAGTTTGTGAGGGTCTGTGCTGGGGCCAACATCACTACGTGCCCATGATCTGTGTCAGTGAATGGACTGCTCCTGAGGGCCAGGAGATCAAAATAATCTCCATTAGAGAAAAATGAGACCCAAAATAAACATTGCTTATGTTTAAAGAAAAAACTAGCTTAAGTACAACTGGGAGATCTCAGAGAGGAACAGTGGACCTTGAGCTGAATAAGTTTGTTTTCTATGGGTTTAAGGTTAACTTTTCAGGGAAACAAGTTACTAAGGGAGACCATGGAACCTCGACAAATTGATTCTGTTGGAATTCTATTAGAATTGATGGTGCACAACACTGTATGAGGTATCATTTAGAAGGTAGCTGGAGGGAACTCCCTGGCGGTCCAGTGGTTAGGGCTCAGTGCTTCCATTGCAGGGGACACGGGTTCGATCCCTGGTTGGGGAACTCGGATCCCACAAGCCTTGCAGTGTGGCCAGAAAAAAAAAGGTAGCTGGATAATCATCCTTCAAAGAGATTAGTCAAGGTTACCCATTGTTCTCTGTTTTAGCCTGGGAAAGAGATGCTGATGGCAGGTTCTGTGGGGAAAGTGTGGGTCCTTCTGGACCACCTTCTTTTATTGATGGGAATGTATTTTAGACTATTTCTCTTTCCATTTTTTTTCCTTTAAATGTTCCTGGAAGAATGGAGATGGGACAGGGCTCTGGATAATTTAATCACTGAATAATCTAACCATTTACTTGTTAATAGGAACAACTTCAACTTGAGTTGTCAGACCATTTTTCTTGTAATATATTTTTTTTCTTTCCTACAATCTTTTGATCCCTCTATAAACTAAAACAGTCATAAGGATGTGTCATTGCTATCATACTTTTATTCATGAAAGGAGCTCTCAAAGCCATTTGTGAATCTACTGGGAGGCAATGAATAAACAATGAGTTAAATCATCTTATGAAGTACCACCAAACTTTGGTTGAAAGATGATTCTGTCACATGGAATAATACTTCAAAATCTGGTCTAGTGCTTTCAGATTAGCTTATTTGGAGGTTTTTTTTTTCCACAGTGAGCTTTGTACCTGTATCACAAGGAGTCTATTTGTGAGTTTCTTTACCTCCTTCACAATTGCATCTTCTGAATGTGAAGAAGTATAGAATAGAGCACTTTAGAACTTCAGTGGACACTCACTACCACTGCCTCTAGTACCCTGAATTTTACAGTGAAAGAAACTGAGGCCAAAAGAAATTAAGCTGCTAGCCAAGTTCATATAGTTACCTGGCTACACTGGGATCTGAAACCGAGACCTCTGACCCCACCCAGTGCTAAAAATTAATATCCCCCAGAAAGGGGAGAAATGTATTCACTTCTCACTGGAAGAAACAGGCCAGTTATTTGTTAGAAAGTATGACAAGTCATAGATCTCAGTTGATTTTCTCAATTCATGTCTGAAAGAGAGAGAAATGACTCAAAGGTTTTGAATTAAATCTTTAAGAAACATTTTCGGAAGTCAAAAAGCCCATGAATAAGGAATCTGTGAATTCTCTCATAGGTAGTTTCTTTCATGGGCACTGTTTCCTCCTCAATCCCACGTAGCTAAAAGAACATTTAAATTAAGTGCCCAAGTGAGAGACATTTCCCCATCTTAATAGTTAATCACAGCTGAGAAAATCTCATTAATAATTTTTGAAGACTGATCAGGTACTTTTGAAGATTCTGTATCTGATGCCTTAGTTTGGAGTTGGCCTCTTCTAGTGATTCTGTCATTCAGATGATAAATGAAGCTCTAATCCGTTATACTTAGGAAGATTTCTTTGTTCTTTGTTTCAATGGTGAAGTTGGCATTTCTAGTCTCCAGGATAATTTCCGTGGTATGTAGCGTACTTTCTCCCTCATCCACCAACTTTGGCTGCAGGTTTGATTGAAGGTGATTTTTCGACAACTCCCCTTAGAGCTTGCACACAGTCCTGAATATTTAAATAGCAGAACTGGATTACAGCTGAGACATTTGCAGAACAGTTGTTTTTCATAGATCCCCTCACGTCTTTGTTTACTGGCAAAAAAAACCCCTAACTCTCGTGCAAAATGCTAATAAGAGTAATTCATTTTATTTATCTTCAGTATATTCATTTCACTCTTCTTGGTTTAGAATGCAAAGATTTTTAGAATAGCCTTGAAAATTGCATATATGCTAACTAAACAGTAATTTTTCTGACAGAATATAAACAGGAAAATCATCCAAAGATACAAACCCTGGAAAATCGCTTTTCCCTCTGATTCCGAAGGCAATTCCTTTGAAATATAAGTGAATACGCTTCTATTTTAGGAAGTGTGATCATGAAAATTTTATGTTCTGTGCCCACTGAACCATTAAAACAATAGTTCTTCAAAACGGGCAGCCTTATTAGTGCCTTTGAAAAAAACAGCAGGCAGACAGATAAATAGTGGGTACTGACAGGTGATCAGTGTGTTGAAAAGAGTTTTACCTACGGTAAATCCAACCCTCCTTTGGACTGTTATGATTTTCCTTGTGTTGTTCATCTTCATATTGTAACTTATCAAGCTCCCCTTTGAAAGATGCTGAGAGAGGTCATTACATCTTCCTGTGAGTTAAAATGAGAGCTGCCCTCCCCAAGTTTGATTGAACCAATGAGTCTGCCATCTGCACATTCCACCCCAAGCTGCCCGGGCAATGTCCCATCCACGGGAAGCCTTCAGCACACCCTCCTTGAGTGACCTGGCACTTCCTTTAGATTCGCGGAAGCTGAGTGAGGTTGAGTGGGTACCTTCTGCCTGGAGCCTGCTATGTCCATACAGCACATCCTTGGAGGGTTACTCCATCTCATTTCTCTCTTGCATTACCCTCTCTCTTCACAGTCCTTAACCACATGTAGCCATTTGGGGCCACAGCCTATGAAATCTGATTCTCACCCCACAGTCAACAGCAGCACCTGGATAATACTCAGGCGTTTCCCGCGAAGGAGCTGTAAATTCATACAACTTTGTCCAGGCAGAAATAAAACAAGCTTATTCATTAAAAAAAAAAAAAAAAAAAGCATATATATAATGTCAGGTTTAGCCTACCTAAGAAATTAGCTTAAATTTGTCCTGCATTTACATTGTGTGTTATATGATATGTTTGCTAATTGATTAATAATAGAATGCTGATGTATGTATGCACACACACACACACACACACACGAGAGAAAAGGACGTGGCCTACTGTCCACCAGGCTGGGAGCTAAGGATCCTATGTTAGATATGTGCTATGAATTCATGGTCTCTTTTTGGGAACATACTTGAGGGGATACAGTCTCTTCTTACAAGCGATCTGTCTCCCAATCCATTGTGTAGATAAGGCCAAGAAATTAGTAAAAGTGTTTATATTTGTTTCCTGTATGGTCAAGGTAAAGTCGGTTGAAGCAGCCATATCACGCTCCATTTTTACATTCTTTTTCTTCTTTGCCTTTCCCATATTATAGATCCTTTCCTAGACAAATAAACCCATTCCATTATTAGAACTCCATTTTTCCTGATTCTTTTAGAATTAACAAATAGATTTTCAAAAAATGCAAAAGTGCAAATCCAAACTGGTTAGACATTCCTAAAATCCACCATGCTGCTGGGGGAAAAAGGTATGTGTGTGTGTGTGTGTGTATATACACACATACATACATATATATGTGTATATATATACATATATATGATGTCTGTTACTTCATATGTATGTATTTTATGAAACATTATCATGGTTAAGCACTTCTAATTTAATGAGACTACCTATATTCTTTACCATTCTTTTATTCTACAGGACTGTTGGTTTTAAAATGAAGCTTTATGTTAAAATTGTGGAGTCATAGATCAGGAAACAGTATAGAAATGAGACTTTTAACAAAGGAGAATTATAGAAAACTTTGCAAAATCAGATGATCAAAATCCCCTCTACTGGAGCATCTGGGACTCTTTGGGGGTTTTTGTGTTTTCATCTCCAGGTTTCTAAACAGCGTGAAATCTCATCTGAACTGGAGTTGTGATTTGTTCCAGAAATGGGCGCTCAGAAGAAGCCCTGAGAGGCAGCTGTAGGAAAATAGCTGTAGTCCTGTTGAATGAAAAGGAGAGAAGGGGCTGGGGATTCTTGACAGCTGTCTCCCAGCCTCTGTCTCACATAAGACCCTTCAGCCTCTCCTTGGGAGGTGCTGATGGCCCCAAGATGACAGATTGGCCTTTGGGGGGAACAGGAAAAGAGCATGAGCTGCACAGACCCTGTAGGTCCTGGAGTCGTCCAGGTGTCGTAGTCAGAGCAGGCGCAGGAGGAGGCATCAGGGGACCTACTTCCAACTTGCCATCCCTTGCCTTGCTTTGGAAAGTAGTCAAGGGTTGTATACATTGTTTATTGACGCCCAACAAAGCAAGGCATTGGGGAAATCTGGAACCACAGTATTTTGTGGATGAATGAGTGGATGAATAAGTATATATTCTTATGACATTTCTGTGTTGTCTAGACTGCACAGGTCATCCTAACCATGATACTGTCCGGGACAGTCACTCAACAGTGAACCCCGGAGTTTCCTCTTTTCATTTGAATCACTTTTTGTCCTTGTTCCAGAGATCTGTTCATCAGAAGCAATATTCTTTAAAGAAGTAAGGACAAGAAGTACAGGGGTACCTGGGGGAAGGCTCAAGTTATGAAAAGAATATCCAGATGCCTGTGCCCTTGTTGTCACACTTGAATATGCATGCAAATCTCCTGAAGATCCGTATGTGGTCATGTCCTGTGTTAAAACAACACAGCCTGCTGGGTTCCACCCAAGCATTCCTAATTCAGTAGGTCTGGCGCCCAGGAATTTGCCACAGTTAAGGAGTTCCCAGCTACTGCTGAAAAATGACCTAGGAAGCTTTAAAAAGTATATTAACAGTGCTTTACCCTCAGATATTCTGATTTAATTGGTCAAGAGCGTGGCCCAGCCACCGGTATTTTTTAAGGTAATATAGGTTATTCTAATGTGCTACAAGATTGAGAACCACTGACTCAGAAACCATGGAAATGGCAGAGATCAGGAGAATAGACAAAACGCGATAGGAAGAGGACCAAGGATGAGCTTGAAGTTAACAACTTGAGGATATTTTTTGTTCCCACTTGACTAGTGAGGTGTGTGGTGCTTAGGGGCTGTACTGATGCACTTGTTTTGCCTCACTCTTACTCTTTTGCCTTGACTTCTTACCAGATCATACTAAACTTGTTGAAGATTCTGATGGAAGGTTATTTAAAAATGCTTTGTGTTCCTAGGGAGAATGTTAACTTTTACAATAGAGCTATCTATTGAGGGGTTTAAAAAAACAAAAACAAAAACAAAGGCCAAATTTCAGTTTTTATGTTTTGGGAAGAGGCTAAGGACAAAAGATAAAACACAGATAAAACACAGTATATATTTGATGGCAGAACTTTATCATATCATCGACACCCAGTCATTCTTGTTAATATTGTTAGTTGTTATGCTTAGCTCTGAAGGCCTAGACCACTGTCTGGTATGTAATGGACAGATGGACAGATGGATGAATGGACAGACTCACTCATGAACAGGCAGATGCATGGGTGGGTGCATGGACAGATGGATGGATGGATGGACAGACAGATAAGATTAACTAAAGGTGACCAAGTCTCCTCAGTCACTTTAAAGTAGAATAGAGGACATTTATTTTTATTCCCACATTCCTTATCTTTTGACATCACATTGTTTTAGCATTTCTTTTGGTTGATTCTTCATGTAAACATGGCCTTATTGAGATGAGTATATTCTTAGGTTAACTTCTTTAACTATCTGATTTCTATTGTAACAACTCACATACTCTTTCAAAGTGAAATCTTCCTGATTGCTCATTTGGAGCGTATATCTAATAAGAACCCTAAAAGTATTCAGGCTGTAGGCTCTCAGTTTTTGTGCTGTTTGTTTTTTTTTAGTTGATGCTATGCAACACACATAGTCCCATTGTTTTTCCCAAACTGATTTCATCTCAACACGACCAGCATTATTCCAATGTTTTTTCTGATTTTATTCCTTACAATATTTTATCTTTGCCATGGGGCTTCACACTGGGGCCACAGCCTCCAGTGAATAAAGCCAAAACCATTTCTCTCTTAAGAGTAATCTGTTTAGCTAGTTGAGGTGAGAGACTTTTTTTCAAGTTACCAGAAATAATATTTCATGCTTTCTACTTAATTTTAAAGGGGACTTTCACATCTGTTCTCATTCGGTTCTCTCAGGCTAGATTGTTGTTATGGCTGTTTGTCATTTGGCGAAACTTGGGTGCAGGGAGAGGTAAAGCGCTGTGATGTACCCAGGGGGCCTTCTGGCTAATGGTGGACGTAGGCCAGGAGGGCAGGGCTCCGAATCCCAGACCATTTTCCCCAGCCTGTGCTCTTTCTTATGCTGTAGCCAGGCTATTTGTTAACAGCTTGAGGGGAATGATGAGGAGGGGAAAAAAGTGGAAAATTATTGACTCAAATTCCTGGAAATCAACTTTTAAATCAACAGTTTTAAAAGCCGTGCTGCCTCATTTACAGAGAAAAAAGGTAGTGGGCAGAGTACTGAGGTGTAAAAGCAAACTGCTGCCCAACTTCCCAGAGGAACCCCTCCAGGAGCAAGAAGGCTGTCACGCAAGCCCAGGGCTCTGGTCATCCCCATGGGCACAGCAACAAGGCTAAAGTATTATGACTTGTCCCTTCCATGCGCCAGGCGCTATACTAAGTCCAGAAGCACAGAGGTAAATAAGACATAACTTGTGCCTTTGAAGCATTCACGGTATATTTGAGGAGGTCTTCGTGTAAATGGATGTTATCAGTGTGATGGATGAGGCATGGTCAAGATGGAGGAACACAGCAGAGGGAGTGACTAGTTCTGCCTGGTAGAATCAGAAAAGGCATCCTCCCCCATCATGACAACCAAAAATGTCCCCAGACATTTCCAAATGCACCCTGGGGGGCACAGTTGTCCCTGGTTGAAAGCCAGCACATTAGAGTGGTGTGGACAGAAGCCAGATTGTGGTGGGCTATTGAGACCTCAAGAACATTAAGCTCGAAGCACAGGACCCTTCTGAGTGGGGGGTTTCTCTGCAACTGCCCAGGTCATACACTCATGCAGCAGCCCTGGTGGTGGATGGGGCAGACATGGCCGCACCTCACAAAGCTTCAGCTCTGGGCTCCAGTGGGCGAGATGAGCAGTAATGGAAGACTGACAAGCGCCAGGATACAAGAGATACAGGACTATTGTCATAGACTGTGAAAGCACCTTAACCAAAGGCTGGTGAACAGAGGAAGTGATATTTGAGGTTTAAGCTGCAATCTTGGGGATTATTGTCAGTTCGCCAGATAAAGAGGAAGAGAAAGAATATTTAGAGGTAAGGAAGGGCATGCAAATCTGGAAGGAGCCAAGAGGAGGTGGGTGTGTCTAAAGAATGAGGGGGGGTGATTCTTGGCAAGCGGCCAGATCACAAAGAACCTTATAGGACATTTGGGTATTTTGACTCCTTCCTGCAGGCATCGGGAAGGTGTGCATAGCTTTCAAGCCGGGAGTGGAGAGATCAGATTTACCCCTTAGAAAGACCATTCTGTCTGGGGTGGAAGAGGATAGGGTGGCAGCATGGGGGAGATGCTGGTGGCCTGCTTTCCGGAGGAGGTGGCGATGGGATGGAAGGAGAGATGGTTGGGACTTGGTGGTTGAGTGACCCCCAGGGGTGAAGTACAGAGGGGATAATTCCCAGTTCTCTGAGCAGCTCACTGGGGGTCGGAATATTACTGGTAGACAATATAATTTGTCCAGTTGGCAAAACTACCTGCACAGGAGGGGAAGAAGGTAAATTAATTCCTTTGGGACCCTTTAAGTTTGATGGCCTATAGGAGTCTAAGAAGGCAGTTGGAAAGGTGTCTGGAACTCAAAAGTATGATTAGGGGTATGGAATCTGGAGTCATTGGCATGTAGATGCTAACTGAAGTCGTGAGTGTTGATGACGTCATCCAGGGAGCATGTGTGGCGTCAGAACTAGTAGGACCTGGGTTAGATAATTACTAAATGAGCACCTGTGATGTTCTCGGTGGTCTCCTAGGAACTGGCGATGTAGTGATGACCAGGACCAGACAGAAATGCCCCAGGCTTCATGGCACTGACAGGTCCTAGGGAAAGATGCCAAAGGAGGTGCAGGGGACAGAATTCAGTGCTTCCCCCCTTTCCCCGGCCCCAGCACGCTTGTCTAAGATGGAGGGAAAACCCCCATCCTCTCCTGCCTTAGGAAAGAGGACCTGGCTTTCTGTCAATCTCCACGAGCATCTTTGCCTTTTCTCTTTCCAACTGTCTGAAAAGGCAGTTACCTCCCTCTGAGATGCAGCAAACCAACCAAAGTCAATTCTGCTTTTCTTTTTTCCTGAAACGCAGATATAGCTTCAGAGATCCAGACTTTGAAATCAGGGCCCTCAAAACCATAAGCAGTTGTAAATACTAGTGAAAGCTGTGACCTTGCTGTTCCGAAGCCTGGAGAAGGCTCTTTAGATCCGTGCTGCAGAACGAATCCTTGTCGGCGTCAAGTCAAACCAGCAAAACCTACAAGGGTTGTGTCACTTCTCTGGGGAGATGCTGTAATGCTCAAAGACAGCTCTCCCCTGCTCTGCATATATTTAAAGCATCTTCCTGCTGCATTTGCTAGCAGTCTCCTTCCAAGGCCAACACCTAAGTGCCATTTGTTTGGGGTTGGTTGGTTTGTTTCACAGAAAAATGTTAGTTTGTTTACTTTTCTCTTACGGTCAGTGGTATAGATGGAGTTGTTCAGACTGATAAAAAATAAGATCCATTCTTACATTTTGAAAGAAAATAGAAGGCTCATATGTGGCAATGGATGGCAAGTGGCATTCAAATGGGAGTCAGTGATTTTCCAGTTCACGGTGAGTGGAAATCACTTAGCCGTGATCCATGGTAAAGAAGAAATCATTTGAGGCGTGGAAACAATTTTGCTGCTCAGAGATGTTGTATAAACCAGGGTCACATATGTAATAGCAGAGCTAGTTAAATAGATCACTTGAAAGGACATTAAACCTTTACTTTTGGGTAATTCATTCTATATAAAAGTTTAGCTCCCAAAAAAGTAGTTTCCTGTGTCATCTAGCATGTGAATGGTCATGTCTAAATATCTAATCAGGAAAAATTTTAATTTAATGTTAGTCTAAATCAGATACAATTACTTAAATCTACTGTCGAGGTGAGGAGAGTGTAAGAGATTCAGTGCATTCAGAAGGCATCTCTACTTTTATTCTCGGAATTATTAGCTCCTCGGGATTAGTCATAAAACTGACCATTTCATTAATACAGTAATCGTGCCCTCCTGCTCAGCTTTCTGTTAACCAAAGCTTCCACACAAGGTAGATCTTAAAAGGAACCAAGCAGATGGCTGCTTTACCTGGTGAAGATGGCAGGCTGCCCTGGGCGTGCCCCTAAAATTCTGATGACTGGAATTCTGAAGCTAGAGCTTTATCTGTTTGCTTTGTGAACTTGGCTCTGTTCAAAGACAAATCCCTCAAGGAAAGGTCATATTTTAAACTAATGTAAGTCATCTTGATTACAGTCCAACTTGAAAGAATAACTAAAAGCCATCAGTTGGGAACACCCTTTTTTATTCCAATACCAAACGTACAAACCTCCATACAATGCACTTTCTCCTGCAGCCTCCTGTCGAGGTGAAGAGAGCTGCCCCTCCTCCGTTTGAAAGATAAGGTCTTCTCTGCCCCTAAAATCCCAACCCCTCCTGCCTTCTCAGGACTCCTGCACTGTCCATGGAGCCTCCTGCCTCCTTATATATTTAGCTTGTCACCATCACCACCACCACTTAATCTGGATTCTTTCTGTTAAACATGTCAGTCTCCTCCCATTAAAAAACTATAAACCGGGCTTCCCTGGTTGCGCAGTGGTTGAGAGTCTGCCTGCCAATGCAGGGGACACGGGTTCGAGCCCTGGTCTGGGAAGATCCCACATGCCGCGGAGCAACTGGGCCCGTGAGCCACAACTACTGAGCCTGCGCGTCTGGAGCCTGTGCTCCGCAACAGGATGGGCTGCGATAGTGAGAGGCCCGCGCACCGCGATGAAGAGTGGCCCCCGCTTGCCGCAACTAGAGAAAGCCCTCACACAGAAACGAAGACCCAACGCAGCCAAAAATAAATTAATTAATTAAAAAAAAAAAACTATAAACTTCACCTGAGCCTCCTTCACCTCCAACTCTCTGGTCCCTTCAAAACCAGGTTTCACGGAGGAGTCCTTCATAATTGTTGTGTCCATTTTCTCACCTCTGTTCTCAACCCACTCCAGCCTGGCTTCTGTCCCCACCACCCCATGAAAGAGTCCTAAGTGAGCTCGCTAAGAACCTCCCTGGTGCTAAACCCAGTGGGCAGTCTTTCCAGGCCTCATCTGCCCTCTCAGCCGCGTCAGCCCACTTCCTTGGCCGCGCGCATCTTCCTCTGCCTCCAGGATGCCATGTTCTAATTTTCATCCTGTCTCCGTGCCCTGCCCCTCCTCTAACTCCCTGGCAGGTGTGTCTTCCTTAGTCTGAGAATTCAATATTGGAATTTTATAAGGCTCCATCCTAAGCCCTCTCCTCTTCTCCTTCTATGCTCTCTCCATACCCCTGACTTCAAATATTATCTAATTGCAAACTAGCCACAGATTTCTATCACTGGCCTAGCCATCTCCTCTCCACCGAGCTCGGTATATCCAGCTGCCTACTGGATGCGTCCACTTTGATGTTGCACAATCACTCTGACTCAACAGATCTAAACTCAGACTCATGGTTCCCTTCCACCCTTCCCCCGGCCCCCCCCAAAGTGCCCCGGTTCCCTTCCAGTGTTTCCCGCCTTCTGGGTGAGTGGCATAACCATCCGTCCAGCTGCGTAAGTTATGGAACCTAAGAGATATCCAATATACCTCCTTCTTCCCCCTCTGTCCGTAGACGCTGTGTCTCCATGGTCTGTCAACTTGACTCCCTAAGAACTTGTACATCGACCATCTTAGCCTAGCCCAGGTGTCCATCATCCTCTATCAGGTGTGCAATAGCCTCCGAGGCTCCTATTCAAACTGCCTCTTGCGTCTCTCAACCCATTCTCCGTACAACAAACAATGTGATCTATTGTAAATCTGAAATGTTCATTTGTTCCTCCCCTCTCCTACCCTTAAATGTAAACTCTTCAGTGGCTTCACATTGCTCCTTGAGAGAAGATCAGATTCCTTAACATAGCCTCCATGGGCACATGGCCTGGCTCCTGGCTTGTTTCCCACCATCCTTCTTCCCCTTGCTTTGTCCATTCCAGCAACCTGGCTTCCTCCAGCCTCCAGATCTGAACACAGACACAGTATCACTTCCTCTGGGAAGCCTTTCCTGACCTCCTAATTTTGTCAGATCCCAGTATCACTGCCCCAGATGCCTCACCATGGAAGGCTCTTACTAGAGTTTTATACTTCTTTCTATGACTATGTGAATTTTTTTTATTTTTTTATTTTTTTGGTAATTTTTTAAAATTTTTATTGAAATATAGTTGAAATAGGTAATCAACAAGGACCTACCGTATAGCACAGGGAACTCTACTCAATATTCTGTAATAACCTATATGGGAAAAGAATCTGAAAAAGAGTGGAGATATATATATATGTATGTATAACTGAACCACTTTGCTGTACTAACTAACACTGAAACTGACACAACATTGTAAATCAACTATACTCCAATATAAAATAAAAAATTAAAAAAAGAAATATAGTTGAATTACAATATTGCGTTAGTTTCAGGTACACAGCAAAATGATTCAGTTATATACATATATATTCTTTTTTTAGATTCTTTTCCATTATAGGTTATTACAAGATGTTGAGTATAGTTCCCTGTGCTATACAGTAGGTCCCTGTTGGTTATCTGTTTTATGTATAGTACTGTGTATATGTTAATCCCAAACTCCTAATTTATCCCCCTGTCACTATGTGATTAATGACTGCCTCTCCCAGCCCCTTCCAGTCTCTAAGTTCCAGAAGGGCAGGACCTTGATCTGTTTCTGCTCATCACTGGACCCCGATGCCCAGCACAGAGCTGGCACCCAATAAATAATTTGTGAAACGAATGAATGAATTTACATTTGAATGTGGCTAAGTATATAGCATCTGTTTTAAGAACCGGTCTTGACAGGAATGACATAGGAAGAGTGATGATGTAATTCCAAGAACCTGAGAGGGGAAAGGTCCAGGAGACAGAACCCCGACAAAAACATGATCCCCTGCACAATTTTGCCTAGCGCCCAGCCCCCCTTGCACACATCTGCTGATCTGTTTTTGGCTGACCCTCTTGCTAGCCAAGCTGAGACACTGAGAGAGTCTGTAGCGTCTTCTAAACTGCCATGAGAGTCTAAATCATGTCCAAGTTGCTGGCCGTTTTGAGGGTATTCTGTTGTAGTCTAGCTCCTGAAAGGTATGGCTCCAGTTTTAACCTGCGAATTTTCATCACTAACGTGCACCTCTAGGCTTTGAGCTCCGTAAGAACTATCAGTGCTCAGTCCTCAGTGAGGTTCTTAGTCAGCGTTGGGTAGATTGGTGGATGAAAGAAGGAAAACAAAATTCGGGATTCTTATGACTTGATGATCTTATCCAGGGGTCTCAAACTCAGGGCCAGGAATGATTGCAAAGGAAGAAAGCAGGACAGGTATTATCTGAGCGAGGGTTGGGGACCGGGCTAACTAGAACAAACATACCCTCTCTAAAGGCATTCAGGTGGAAAAAAAGCTGTAACCTCTGAGCAAGGAGAAGAACTTGCAGAGTCAAATGCAACCCACCGGACATCAGTTTGCAATTTCTGACTCGTAGGGTATTATGGTTGTGGTAGACAGAATATCTCCCCCTTCCAAAGACATCCATGTCCTAATCCCCAAACCTATGAACCTATAACCTTTCATAGCAAAAGGGACTTCGAGGCTGTGATTAAGAATCTTGAGTTGAGCAGATTATCCTGGATTATCTGGGTGGGTCCAGTGTTATCACAAGAACCCTTGCAGTCAGTCTGAGATTGGAAAATACGACACTGCGGGCTTTGAAGAGGCACAGGGAAGGCAGGGCACTTCTAGAAGCTGAAGAAGGCAAGGGAACAGATTCTCCCCTTCCTCCAGAAGGGGTGCAGCTCTGTTGACCCCTTGATTTTAGCCCACAGACACGCATTCCAAACTTCCGACCTCCAGAACTGTAACATAATAAATTTGTGTTGTTTTAAATCAGTATATTTGTGGTACTTTGTTACAGCAGCAATAGGAAACTAATACACTGGTTAAGAGTGTTCAGACTATAGAGGCCGGGTGCCTGGGTTTAAGTCTTGGCTCTGCCCTGTGCTAGTTCTGTGACCCGGGGCAAGGTATGCAACTTTCTGTGCCTCACTTTTCCCCTTTGTACAATGGAAATGCTGATAGTACTACCTCAAGGGGCTGACCTGAAGATTAAATGAATTAATATACATGCAGTTCTTAGAACCATGCCTGTACTTCTTAGGCATTAAATCAGCATTAGCTTCTTCAATTACTCCTATTATTTGCAGAGAAAAGAACATAGGGCTGAGCGGGTCCAATACCTTGTCCAGGTGGGTTCAGGGCAGAGCCAGGAGTGGAACCCAGGTCCCCTAACTCCTGAACTGTTTAGCACTTTGTCATTAACCCACAATATCATTTTCCTACCGAATCTCATTTTCAAAGTGAAAACAACTAGTTATAATACATGCCCTTCGGGAGGGCTTAGCTACATTTTATATCTGTGATTAGCCTGTTTGGTCTCAGACCCTTTCAAGAGAAGTGAAGCATGAATAGAGGGCCTCATTTGAAACCATGTGTGTTTAATGATAAGGCTGCCTAGTTAATAGCAGAATTGTCTCTGGTTAGAGGTCAGTCACTCATTGTTTTGTCCCCTTCGAACATGTCGCATAAGAAAAACAAAAACAGAAAGGCCGGAATAGAACCAGGCAACGCATCTGGTCGTGGGATCCATGGGCTGCTTAGCACAAGCCAGTGAGGGAACCTTCTGCAGACACTTCAGGGCATAAGATTCCAAAACACTGGCCCCCCCTTCTGAGATGCAAACTCCACCTTGAATCTGGAGGGCTTCTTCAAAACATACTGCCCCCAAACCCAAGCTTCATGTAAAAACCTGGGTTTTACTAAATGGTCCCAGAAAGGTGGCTGTGCATCCCTACAAAAGAAACCAGTTTTCTCAGGGAAAATAAATTGAAAGGTGAGGCAGAGCCTCTAAGAAACTCATTCTAAGTGGAGTCAGGAGTTGCATTCCAGACCTATGACACCAGCTTGCCCAGTTGTGTAATCTCAAGTTCCTTCCTACAGTCTGAGAATGCTGTTTTAGAAAGGACGGGAAGACTGCTGAGTCCAAATTTGGAACCTCCAGCATTGTGAATTTCCAAATACCCGGCGGGCCCTCATCAGTGTGGATAAATAATGCCTTCATGGGATGTTTTGAGAAGAAAATGAAGAATAGACGTGACAATATTCTTATAAACTTAAAAACACTTTGGAATACCATTTCCAGCAGTTTCCAGGGTGCTATGGGGTTTGCAGACAGGTATCTGATCAAAAATCCTTTCTCTGGCATTGAGGCCCATTCCCTATCTACAGCCTAAGTGGTGATGAGATATTGGGGAATCACAGAATCAACTGTCAGTGAGCACTGGATTTAAAATAGTTACACTTGGCAACTCCGTGGACTTCTTATCTTCACTCTGGGTCTCCAGAGTCCATGGTGTAAACAGCTTGCCAGCAATGCACGCTAGTTGCCACTGTTTGGGGAGGGACTATAGCCGCTGCTGCCAGGACAGCACTCTTTTTTACCCCTTAGTCCCATTGGAGGACTCAGAGGAGCCTCAAACTCCTTCCACAGTTTTCTCATCTCACACACACCTCATCCCAATGGGGGAAGCAGAATGCTGAATAATTCACTGCAGGGCTGTTAAATAATTTTCAAGAGCCTCAGAAATACAAACATCTCTGTGATGCTGAGGCCCGTTGTGTGATCATTCCTGGAACTTTATCCGGGCATGTGGTTCTCTCTTTCTTTTTTTTAATATAAGTTTCAGGTCTACAGCATTATCATTCAACAGCTGTATACACTGCAATGTGATCACCACCACAAGTCTAGATACCATCCGTCACCATACAGTGACCCCCTTCACCCATTTCACCACCCCCCCCCAAGTCCCCTTCCCCTCTGATAACCACTGATCTGATCTCTGTGAGTTTGTTTCTGTTTTATTGTGTTTGTTCGTTTCTTTTGGGGTTTTTTAGATTCTAATAAGAGTGAAATCATATGGGATTTGTCTTTCTATGTGTGACTTATTTCACTTAGAATAATACCTTCAAGGTCCATCCATGTTGTTGCAAATGGCGAGATTTCATTCTTTTTCATGGCTGAGTAATATTCCATTGTGTGTATGTACCACATCTTCGTTTTTTTTTTTTTTAACATCTTTATTGGAGTATAATTGCTTTACAATGGTGTGTTAGTTTCTGCTTTATAACAAAGTAAATCAGTTATACATATACATATGTTCCCATATCTCTTCCCTCTTGCATCTCCCTCCCTCCCACCCTCCCTATCCCACCCCTCTAGGTGGTCACAAAGCACCGAGCTGATCTCCCTGTGCTATGTGGCTGCTTCCCACTAGCTATCTATTTTACATTTGGTAGTGTATATATGTCCATGACACTCTCTCACTTTGTCACAGCTTACCTTTCACCCTCCCCATATCCTCAAGTCCATTCTCTAGTAGGTCTGTGTCTTTATTCCCATCTTGCCACTAGGTTCTTCATGACCTTTTTTTAAATTTTTTTTCCCTTAGATTCCATATATATGTGTTAGCATACTGTATTTGTTTTTCTCTTTCTGACTTACTTCACTCTGTATGACAGACTCTAACTCCATCCACCTCACTACAAATAACTCAATTTCGTTTCTTTTTATGGCTGAGTAATATTCCATTGTATATATGTGCCACATCTTCTTTATCCATGCATCTATCAGTGGACCCTTAGGTTGCTTCCATATCTTAGCTATTGTATATAATGGTGTAGTGAACATGGAGGTGCAGATATCTTCTCAAATTAGTGTTTTCCTCTTCTTCAGATAAATACCCAGAAGTGGAATAGCTAGGTCATATGGTAGTTCTAGTCTTAATTTTTTGAGGAATCTCCATACTGTTTTTCATAATGGCTGCACCAATTTACATTCCCACCAACAGTGTACGAGGGTTCCCTTTCCTCCACATGCTTGCCAACATTCGTTTTGTGTGGTCTCTTTGATGATAGCCATTCTGACGTGTGAAGTGATATCTCATTGTGGTTTTGATTTACATTTCCCTGGTAATTAGTGATGTTGAACATCTTTTCATGTGCCTGTTGGCCATCTGTATGTCTTCTTTGGAAAAATGTCTATTCAGAACTTCTGCCCATCACTTTTCTTTTTTTTTTTTTTTTTTGTTTAGCCTTTTTTTTTCTTGTAAAACAACATATTATGTTTATTTATTTATTTATTTAACATCTTTATTGGAGTGTAATTGCTTTACAATGGTGTGTCAGTTTCTGCTTTATAACAAAGTGAATCAGCTATATGTATACATATATCCCCATATCTCCTCCCTCTTGCGTCTCCCTCCCACCCTCCCTATCCCACCCCTCTAGGTGGTCACAAAGCACCGAACTGATCTCCCTGTGCTATGCGGCTGCTTCCCACTAGCTATCTGTTTTACATTTGTTAGTGTACATATGTCCATGTCACTCTCTCACTTCGTCCCAGCTTACCCTTCCCCATCCCTGTGTCCTCAAGTCCATTCTCTAGTAGGTCTGTGTCTTTATTCCCTTCCTGCCCCTAGGTTCTTCATGACCTTTTTTTTTTTTTTTTTAAAGATTCCATATATATGTGTTAGCATACTGTATTTGTTTTTCTCTTTCTGACTTACTTCACTCTGTATGACAGACTCTAGGTCCATCCACCTCACTACAAATAACTCAATTTCGTTTCTTTTTATGGCTGAGTAATATTCCATTGTATATATGTGCCACATCTTCTTTATCCATTCATCTGTCGATGGACACTTAGATCCTCTGCCCATTTCTTAATCGGGTTGTTTGCTTTTCGTTATTGTTGAGTTGTATTAGCACTTTATATACTTTGGATTTTAACCCCTTATCAGATATATGGTTTGCAATTATCCTCTCCCATTCTGTAGGTTGCCTTTTTGTTTTGATGATAATTTCCTTGGCTGTGCAGAAGCTTTTTAGTATGATGTAGTCCCACTTGTTTTTGCTCTTGTTTCCCTTGCCTTTGGAGTCAGATCCATAAAAGCATCTCTAAGAACATGTAGTCTCCTCTTCAGTGTCCTTCCCATTCTCTGGCAACTTCTATCCCTACATGGTGCCCGCCCATTGTCTGCCCCTGCCCCCTGCTGTTGCATCATAGCAAGTTCACATCCTGGCTATGGTGTTGCACTTGTTGCGGCTAAATTACGTGCCGGCCCCAAGTGTCATTTCTGTTCCTGTTCATTTGCCATCTTGTGTCTAATAAGGCTCTGGTGGCGATGGGTGGGGACCAGAAGAGCAGCTGTTGTTCTCCGCAGACAGACGTGCCCTCTCCCGTCTCCATGGGGCCGTGAGCCTCTTTGTGTTCTGAGTCTGCACAAGCATGGCAAGAGGCAAGCTCTAGCCTCGGGGCCGGGGGGAGAAAAGCAGAGGCCATGCTCCCGAAGCTGGGAGGCCACATGAAAGAAAGGGACTTCTGTGAGAAGAGTCCACGCGCCTGGAGGCACGGAGGAGCAGGGCTGGGGAGGGGCCGATGGAGGGAGGGGGTTCAGCTCCCCGTGACGTCACGTCGGGTGCCTTTCCTGGGGTTGAAAATGAGGAACTGGGGAGGCATTGGTGGTGAGCGTCAGTCCTTCAGAGCACAGGATGGAACAGGGACTCCGGCCTCTGACCCTGCCTCATGTATCTGCGACGGCCGGGGAGATTAACGACCCAAGGAGGCTATGATATGGTCCAAAAACTTTTCCTGGATTTTTTCCGCAGGCGACTGAGCCAGAGGCCGACTGCAGAGGAGTTGGAGCAGAGGAACATTTTGAAACGTAAGTGACAGAGCCCGTGGCAAGCGCTGCCGTTTCGTGGTGGCTTTGGTTATTGTTTGATGGCAGGCCACAGGGTTTCTCCCGTGCGCGGGTGTGGAAACGATCGAAACCCTCCCTGGTGGTGGAGGCTTCGCCCTTGTGTGTTGGAACATCTGAGAGGGCTTCCCCACAGAGCAAGCAAATTGGAATCCACTTGGTTCGTGAGGAGCTCAGGGTCTGCGAGAAGAACCTGCCCGGTAGTGGGCTGCCAAGTCAGAGAAGCTGAAAAGTTTGAGCGAGAGAACTTACTCGTAAGTGAGAGTTGGGGTCACCTTGAAACCCAGATTGGCTAAAAAACTGCAAATATGATATTGATGGCTAAAATAGGGCAAGTAGCCGTTTGAAAACAAAAACCAGAAAGCATGACTTTCCACTGCAGCCAGCTGCTGGTGAGAAAATCCCCCCTCCCTCTGGGCATTAAACCTAAAGTCTAAGAGAGCATTTCCAAGGGGAAATCCTTCCCGGCCTCCTCTCAGGCCTCCGACAACTGGCCGCTGGTGTAGCTGCCCAGGCTCTCATTCAAGAAAACTCGCTGTCACTGTGTCCGTGGACAGAAAAAGTCAACGAGCCTCTTGTTTGGTTCAGGACACAGAGATAGTTGCCGAGGTGCAGAAAGTCCATGTGGTGCTTAAAATACCTATTTTAAAAATGCTGAAAGAAATCAAGCATCTCATGGGCACCAACCAGTATGCCTCAATTTAGGGGGAGATATTCAACAACTGAAAACTAAAACCTCTCAGCTTCATCATGCTACACTCTCACTGACACTGCCTTCTAGATGGTCAACAGATGTTTTTAGTTTAATTCAGACCCTTTCTCCCCACACGTCTATCCCTTTCTGATTTGCTCCAGAAAAGAGAAATATATGCTACGCAGAGTTTTACAGAACTTCTGTGCTATGCACGCACGCACACGCGCGCACACACCCACGCCCCGGTCACATGAGGCCCCTGTGTGCGTGGCTGGGTATCCCCACTTCGACCAAACAAAAGTGTTCTTGGTTTTGCTTTTCTCGCCTTCCTCGTTGTGGCCTTGCGACTTGGTCCGCGCCAAATGGTTTGCTGTTGAATGTCACCAGCGAGGGCCGTGATGGGGGGGCCGGTGTCGTGACCCACAGCACCCATACCCCAGGGCGCCCACCTGTGTGCCCTGTGCCTCCACCAGCATCCTGCCACCCTGCTCCGGGCTTCAGCCACGCCCTCGCCTCGCAGTGGCTGTTCCTTTCAGCCTTGACCTTCCTCAGTCCTGAGGACACCTCACCCATTTCCCAGATCTCTAGGAAGTTGTGCATATGATTATGTTCTTCCTAACGAAGGGGTGCCTTTAAACGTTTCTAAGTTTGCTTTGCAGTGAAACAGAATTAGAATTCTTTCAGATGATTTTCCTGGTTGGGGAAGCATTTGGCCGGCGTGTCTCCCTTTCTGCCCCAACTTGATAGCTGATCCATTACAAATTGTCTACGTTAGAGAGAAAGAAAAATAAAAAGGTGTCCGCTTGTTCCTAAAGCCAGAAATCTGGTGAACGGGCTTTCTTCTTCTCCTTTTAAACTTCTCCCCCAGACGTGCCTCACACGGATCCGTGGTCTGCTGAAGGAATCTCTGTACGACTTTTTTACGGGGCCGCACGGTACCTGGGGTCCCTAGCCTAACTCTTAAATGGGAAGAGGCTAAAAACGTCTGTGGAATTGTTCAGGTTTCAGAACATAGCACTTCTCTCGGCGAGGGCACAGGTTTTGGAAAGAGAAGGCAGAGAATCCCCAGCTCACCTGGCTTCCCGAAGGCACCAGCTCGCACACCTCGTCTGCCCAGATCCGTGGGAGGCGACGGGCAGGCCCCTCGAGTTAGGTTTTTCTCACCCTCCAGAAAGACACTCGGGTCTTAGAGACAGTGACTTGCGTCTAGTGAGCCTGGGGGCTCGGGTTGAGGGGAGCCAAGGGCTTACAAGTTGTGCCCACAGCTCCCTTGTGTTCTGTTGCCTCTTGCGTCTTTGTCCTGTTTGAGGAGCTTCAAGTTGAAGGATCACTTGACCAAATTCAAGCAGGGTCATCATTTCGCAGTTCCAAAACTTTTCGGAAAGGAGCTTATTTTTCCTGTCGGTATTTTCTTTTTTCCTCCCTGCGTTCTGCAATTTTGTTTTCCGAAATAGGTTTTTCTTTCTCTTTTTTAAATCTTGTGTGATTGTTAAACAAGAAATGTTTAGCGGTATCAGAAAACACCCTCAAACAGTGTATTCTGAGAATTATCCTCTGGGCTTTAAGTCAAGGGATGAACCACATCTCTAAGTGTGCAGGAGAGAGGCCCAGAGCGGTGGCTTGGCTGGGCGGTGGAGCTTTGCAAGCCGGGTCTGACTTCCACCCCAGGCCGCCCAGCCCTGTGGGCAGTACTGGCTCCACTGGGCAGCCAATGAGACCCTGGGCACCTCTGAGCACACAATGCACTCTCTGATGGTGGCAGCAGGCCATGACCTCGAGGGCTTTTCCTGGTCTCCCTTCCCACTTGCCCAATGGGGTTGTCTTGGTCCCCACTGCCTGAGAATTCATGACCCTGGGTTTGTAAATGGCTTTGAACTAAAGGTATAGATTCCATAGGTGGTAGCTTGGGGCTCCTACCCCTCAGAGGGACCTCAGGAACACCTGTGGGCGATGAGGGCTCTGTGCTCTGGGCAGGATGCCGACCTTCACGGCTCGGGAGGGGGCCTGTAGGATGAGGCGGCCCCGAGCGGAGTCTGAGGCCAGTAACCAGTGATGAGGAGGAGGAGGGCTGGCCCTGAGCAAAATGTGATGGGGGGAGAGGCAGCGTAGCCAAGCAAGAAAAGGAGCTGGACTGTTTGTCTGTCTGTTAGCCATGGAGTGTGTGGCCAGCCGCTCAACTCCCCTGGACCTTCCCATCCTCATTTCCAAACCACCAGCAGTAGCCTAGGTGGTCTCGTGGCCCCCTTCTGGCCCTAATATGCTATAAGTCTGTACATTTCAACCCAGTGCCCTCGAGCTGCCCCCCGGGCACTCACCATCCACTCTAGACCTTTCCTTCCGTCCTCCCTCCCACCTGCAAATGCAGCTGTTGGGGGCCTCCCTTCTTCTGGGGCTGGCAGTCTGCCTCCCAGTTTCTCTCTGATACATTAGTTCATACTAAGATAGTAATGGCTGACTAGTTGAACAGGTTTCTATCCAAGAGAAATTCTCATTTTTAAAAAGAACCCTGGGGTGGGGGAAGGAGGACCTTTCAATTCAAAGGAAGGAGCTCTCAAGTGGGGTTTAGGGCAGCGGGGACCCCTGGGGACTTCGGCCCATGGCAAGATGTGGCCATTTCTGGAGCTGCCCCGGTCCAAGATCCTGGTCACCACGGGCAGTCACACTGGCCAAACCGTGCCCCCGGGGGTATCGATCAAGGACGTGAGTTCTGCTCTGAACCACCACCGTTCCTTCTGGCGGGAGGTGCTGCCACCTACAGTGTGAGTTGGCTGAGGCTGTGCTTGCTGCCATCAGGCTGGCAGGAGGGGCGAGGGGACCCCACTTCTAGGCACAAGGGGGTCCCTGTTTTAAAGACCTGTCCTATACTGAGACCACTCAAGGGTGAGTGCGCACTGCACAATAAGTTAATGGAGTTATGGAACCATAATTTCCAACGGTGATTTCAAAATGAGGGAACAAGGGCCCTTTTGATGCAGCCTGTGCAAAATCAAGCGGCAGTGGTGGTCTCTCTCTGATGCCACCCTCAGTTCAGTAGACGAGAGGCAGAGGCATGGGAGCCAGGCTGACGTTGGTGATTTTTCTTCAAGTTAGACAGCATTATGCTGCGATCCATGCTTCCATCGCAAGGCCTGGGAGGAAAGTGAGGCGCCCAAGGTCACTGCGTTACTTAGATACCCCCGCGTGCTCTGTCCTCCGGATCTCGGCTCCCTTCGGTGCTTTACACACCTGATGCTAAGTCACCCCACATGTTGAGCTGAGACGGTTGAAGCTCTGGGGCCTGCTCTCCTAAGACGCTCCTTAGAAGTCTAAATGTAGGCAGTTGTATCCCACACTGTGGCCTCACACACGCTCTGTGGACTTCTTGGAAGATTCAAAGAATTAATGGAATCAGAGCTTGTGAAAGGTGAGCGTTTTGAAATTCCAGCCTTGCGTTTGGCATCAGCCGAGCCTCGTTTTGTTCCTGTGGCAGGTGGCAGGCGCCCCCGTGGGGCCTGGCTTCTGTGCCACCCACGCAGGGCACCGGGCACCAGGGCCACATCACAGTGAGTCCCCTTCGGTCACTGTGAGGCTTGAGGCAGAGCTGCGTGAGGCCCAGGTCTTGTCCAAAGAAGGGAGCCTCGCCTCTCCCCGGTTGCCTGTGTCACTGCAGACAGTACCCCAACTCTTTCAGGACCTACCTCCTTGCCTCGTAGCCCCTCCTCTAGGCCCAGCATTTCGGCCTGCAGACTTGAAACCCCGTGTGACGTAAAACAAAATAAGGTGAACCCACTCACCACCCATCTGAAACAGTACAGGCAGTTTGGAAAGTGTCCCCACAAGCAGAAAGGGTGGCCAGGGTAGGGGACGGGAACTCTCTCCTCCTTTTCAAACTGAGCTGCTTGGCCTAGAACCTGCAGAGGTGCACCTTTGTGCGACACTGCTACCAAAATCTAAAGCGTCTTAAATGTTTCTTTCAGCTCGGAATGAACAAGAGGAACAAGAGGAGAAACGAGAGATCAAGAGGAGATTAACTCGAAAGGTGAGACGGTTCCGTGCCGAGCTGGGGCGGGACAGGGGGCCACCCTCCCCTGCTGTGCCCTGTGTTGGCCTTGCAGCTGCCTGGCCCATTGGAAGTGACATGAATGGTTCCATTCCTCGGGTGTCAGGGCATGCGGCTCTCTGGACTCTCCAGGACCTCTCCAGGGGCCAGTGGTCCACTCAGTTTCATGACCCTCAGTCCTTTTGGCTGGTGACACTGGCCTACCCCCAAGCAACTTGATGTCAGGTGCATTATATTTGCAGTTACATTGAATATTTTGTTTTTAAAAATTCACTGTAACCCCATTAGGCAATTGGAAATTCATTATCAAAATCAGAAGTTCAAATATATCAGTTATTTGCTATGACCCTGGGAAAGTGCGAGTTTTCCTTGTCTCCGCTGATACTATTCCTGACCTGTTACCTAAGAACTATTTGAGTCTATTATGCTAAATCCAATTTGAATTACTGAATTGGGAAAATGCCAAAAGTATTGATAAATCTAATGAAGATGTTTGAAAAGCACTTAGATAAAAAAGTCAGAAAGCTAGATTTTTTGTATGTTTTTAACCCCCAAAATAGATGGCTTGGCAATGTAATGTAGACCCAAGTGGATCTAATTCTATGAGTGGCCTCTTTGATAACAGACTCTTATTTGAGGCTATTCTTGGAGGATGTTGACAAGTTTAATTAATGACACAGAAGATATACTACTATATTCTGTCTGACTAGAGTGTTTTTCATCAGCCTCCTACAGTGACCATCTTGAGAGAAAGATACTCAAAGCTTAGAGACAGTTAAGAGACCCATTAAAATTAATTTTTTAAAGGTTTATTAATGGATTTTTCTCCCTAGAAATATTATGCAAAGGAAGAAATTCAGAGATCCTAAAATATCGTACCAATTATTAAGGTGATGATTTGTGTTTCTCAACACTTTCTTGCCCTTAGAGCATCCCAAACATCTGGTGACAAGCCAAACGCCATCCCAATTAAAAGGAGTAGGATAAGCAAGGGCCTGACAAGCCGGTGACGGGCTGGTGTCCCCTGGTGGGAAACTAGAACAAGAGCTAAGGGCCCTCACTTCATCCAGCTGCCCTCACTCCAGTCAAGTTCTGACTCTTACATCCTTAAGACCATCCAGCCTTTGGACGCAGGGCATCCCTTTTCCTGAGACTGAGTAGTGAGGGGGACCGGGGGAGATGCATTAGATTATTCTAAGTGTGTCTTTGAAATGATGAGGGTACCAAAAGGAGACTGGTGATGACCCCTCGTTTCTGATACAGAAAGGTCTAGACATTCAGAAAAAATGTTTAATCAGATTTTCATAAAGTTCATTGGAGTTGATTGCTGGGACCCCAAAATTCTCCTAAACTTTAGGGTTTCTTGCTAAAAACTAGTAATAGGGAAAGATTTGGACATGCACCTAATTCTCATCTCTTTAAAAAGAGCATACGATTTTGCAGGGGAAAGCTTGCCTAATTGCATAGTTTGGCAGGACGGGGTGAGAGAAGAGGGTCTCCTCCCATACCCGTCTCCCCTAGGAGGGGTAATGCTAGGGGTGGGGTTTTTGCAGGCCCTCAAGTCAAGATAAATGCCTCTTCCTCCTCCTGGTTACCTCTCTTTCCTTCTCCCAGGAAAACTGCCTTGTAATTTCAGCATTTGCCTCCCCTGGGACTGGCTTGGGGAATTAGAAATAATGAGCCTGAGTGAAGGGATAAACTGTTTATAAGGGAGAGACCAGAAACAGCGTTCACATCTGGTTTTGTGAACAGAGATGTGGAGCGTGCCAGCAGGTAGGGAATCCATATCACCTCCTGGTTCTGGGCACGTTCTGTTCCTCGGGAGCCTTTATCACACCAAGACCAGAAGCCAGTGGTGGTGGATGCTTTTCACTTACTTACCCTCAGCCCGAGGATTTCCTCAATATCATTCTATTTAATTTTAAGACACTGAGAAAAATAAAACACAGTAGCAGATGCTGATAGCCACAGACCAGGCATTTTCTTCAGCCAAATTGAGACTAACCTAAAATTTACATGCTTTATCTTGGAATAAATGCCTGCTTCCCACTTCCAAAAACTCGCTAGCTAGCTGGAGGGACGGATAAATGGGAAGAAGTATTGGAGGGAGGATGGCTGGAAGGGAGGCAGGAAAGAAGGAAGGGAAGAAATGTACCTGGGTCAGGTTGTATTAATAGTGGAATTTGGGTCTCAACGTACCCTTTTGTTGAGTAATTGGTTGCAAACAATATTATTGCTGCCATAGATGGAAACATAACGCTACCAACCTCTGCACCCCACCCCTTCTTCCAGCCCCTCATCCCCAGAAAACCAACTTTGGTTGCAAAGATTATTTCCTTAGTGTCCAGACAAGTTAAGTTGGGTTCACGCACCCCAAGGGCTAGAGCCATCCATGAGCCAAAGGCACCTCTCCTGAGCCCCATGTGGCCAGGGGCGTGAGCCCAGGCTCACAGCAGAGTCTGGGAAGTTGTTAGAGACTCTCCCAGCAGGAGAACTTGGTGTGCTCCTCACTCACTCCCTGGTGGCACCTGGGCCTGGTCTCTTATTGATCTGGAGAGGTCGTGTCTAATCCCCACCGGATTCAGGCATGAAAAACAGTCCCTCACCTTCAGAGCCAACCTCTAGGTTTCTGTTCACTCCAGACTCTACCATAGACAGACAGGCTATTAATAAAGTCTAGATCATGACTGTGAGAAATTTAAATTAGAAATTCCGATTTTAACAGCCTTTCTCCTGTCATGGCACACTTAGAAAATAGTACGGTTTGTCTAACACCCCAGGGCGAGCTAGTAAGTCCTTAGAAACACAAACTGGGGCTTGCAGTAGAAGTCTTCATGCCCTGTGGTATTACGGTAAAGGCCTATGTACTCTAATGACAGTACAGAGCGCCCTGCACTCACATCTTGGAGTCAGCATAGGCCACCAGTTTTGTTTACAGCACCCCTAACCATAGAGCATGGGAAACCTCTGGTTTCCTGGGACAGGCTACAGCTGATGCCAAAAATGCCCTGTCCTGGGAAAACCAGGGCCACCTCGGGACAGACTGCAGCCACTCTGAGGGGGGGAGCTACACAGCGTCTAGACAGGTGACCAGAGCCACAGCCCAGTAGGCCTCTGAGCCCCCCGTTTTTCCTCCCTTGCCCAAGGGGGGCCAGCAGGCTGCTTTGGTCCTGTCCGGAGCCTCGCAGTAGCTGTCACCATTCTGCTCAGACCAGCCAGGTAGTCATCTAACGATGCTCTTCCATTGTAGGCCAGTTGGTAGCAAGCTGGGACATTCTGGCACCAGCCAAAGGTGTATGGCAGCTGCATGATATACAGTCAAAACAGCCGGAGTGGTTTGGATTCACTCGCGTGTGTTTGTTTTATAGGCCTTTGTGGTAAGATTCTATTTGACTGCATCTTCTATTAATAGAATTAAATACAGTCTAGGGCTTAGAGAAAAATTGCTTTTAACTAACATCGGTTGAACATGAATTGACAGCATCCTAAAGAGAGAGCAACTGTGTTGCTCCAGAAGAAATAAACCTGGTGACAGGAAGAGATAATAGAAATGTCAGCCTTATGTTGTTAAAGTACAAAGGAAGGATGCTAGCGGGTAACACTGGGAGATGGTTGAATAATTCACTTGTTTCATTCCTTCACCACAGACCTATCCAAAGGGCCCGTCCGAGTCTTCTTTGGCATCAACGTGGGCTAGCTCTGCCTTTGTGGACTCGCCTTTCATTTGAGCTGTTGAGGGGTAGGGTCTCCATGACCTCATAAATCAACATATTCTCCTTCCTGCACACCCCGGAGTTTACATACCGTTTGCACATACACTTTGTGTCTAAGACACACACACAGAAAGTATTACAAACCCATCTTGCAGAGAGCACTAAATTTGACACACAGATGTGGAGTCACAAATCGAGAATAATATAAAACTATTGTGTAAGGTTTCTGTCACCTGAGGGGAAAGGTAGGACAGACATGGGAAGATCCACACCCATGCACAAAGACACACCGCATGTACAGACCGAGACACTGCAGCGTTAGTGAGAGAGAGACAGCCTGGCTGGCTGTCTGAATAGGCCTGGAGGCAGCTCACGAGTTAGTAAACTCCTTCACAGAGGCCTGGAGAAGTCCAGGAATCAGGAGCTCTGTGTCCCCTGGGCCCTGCCCCTCACATGTGTGTGAAGCATCAGCTGCCTCTCTGGACCTCGTCTTCCCACCTATAAATTCACGGATGGACCAAGTGATCTGAACGTCACAGGCTGACTGCCTCCCTCTCTCCCTCCCGCAGCTCAGCCAGAGGCCCACAGTGGAGGAGCTTAGGGAACGGAAGATCCTCATCCGCTTCAGCGATTACGTGGAGGTGGCCGATGCTCAGGACTATGACCGCAGGGCCGACAAGCCCTGGACCCGCCTCACCGCTGCCGACAAAGTAAGAGGGACGGGGAGGGGGGCCGGGGCCTCACGGCCAGCCGGGTGTCGGGTCTCCAGCTTGCTGCCCGGAGACTGCGCGGAGCCCGGCCGCAGAGCCGCGGTCCCCGGGGCGGTACTGGAGGCTGAGCGGCTGCCAGGCAGGCTGTGGCGCTGCTCCCGGCACCTTTCCCCGAGGGCTCCAGCGTGCGGAGAGGGCGCGGAGCTGATTCTCCTCTGCTCTGGAGAAGGCACAAGACAGACGCCTTTCATCCATACACGTATCTAAGGGCACCGCTGCTTGGGGATCCTTTGTGATTCTTACCCAGGCACCATGAGGAACTGGAGGGTAAGGGCCTTTAAAAAAAAGTGTAAGACAATAACTCTGTGCGGTGTGCAAGTGACAATAAGGGGACTCGGGGGTACACCGGGGACGTTGAAATTTCCAGAAAGGAACAGATAAACTGGAGGACAGCCATACCAGCAGCAAGTGTTGGTACCACGTCCACTTGGTCCCAAGTATTAGCATTGCTCTGGTAGATGGAACTGGCTAGGCCAGTGGGCCTGAGGTGGTGGCCCTCGTTGCTAATGGTTTGCTAAGGAGATAAAAGAACGCTCTGAGGACCAGCGGACCAGCAGCCTCAGAGGCGGGGGCTTTGGGCAGAAGCAGAGTGCCTGGACTGGGGCCGCAGGTGATGACATGAGACAATGACTGTGCTGGAGCACAGCGCCCTGGGGTCAGGCTGGGTAGAGAATGCAAAGTACTGAACACAGTGCATGTTAATGATCATAGTAACAAGAATACGGTCAACTATCGTGTGACCATTAAAACGCTTACAAATAACTTTTTATCTTAGGAAGAAACGCCTGTGTTATTACAGTTTTAATGGAAGGGCACAGAGTGTGTACCTTTAATATTACATATGCACAAAGAGGACTGTAAAGAGAGATACCATAGTATTTACAGTTATGAATCTTCCACAATGTATCTACCTGCCTCACTGTTGACGGATAGTGCTGCTGTGATGAATAATGCTGCTGTGAACATTCTTCTTCCATGTCTTTTCATTCACGAGTGCACACGTTTCTGCGGGGCTTGAACCTGGAAGTAGAATATCTGTGTCCTGCAGTGTGGAGAGGGTTAGCTGCTTTAGTAGTAATGCCAAAGAGTGTCCCAAAGTGATTGTATGAATTTACACACTCACCAGCAGCTTATGAGAGTTCTCATTGTTGCCCATTTCGGTGAACACGTGGTATTATCTTAGCCCTTTTGGGTGGGTGTGGTTTCTCAGGATGGTTAGTTGCATTTCCCTGTTTTCTAATGAGCTCAAGCCCCTTCGCATATGTTGACTGGCCTTTTGTGAATGTCTGTTCAAGTCCCTTGCCCATTTTCTCATGCATTACTTTTATAATCATAAAAATTCTCACATACACAAAAAGTATTAAATCGCTTTCTGCCTTGCCCTTAATCTTACTTATACAAGCAGTCTGACTGAGGGGTAGCATCTCAACTGGCTCTCCAAAAATGGACAACCAACTTGAAGTAGAAATTGTTTTATCTGTTCCTTTCTAGAGATGCCTATCATTTTATAAATTTTGTTATTATTTATGCACTTATGTCTTCTGTTAGACTGTTAACTCTCAAACAGTGGCAACTTTTCTGATTTCCCTTTGCATAATACACCTAGCACAGTACAACTGCACACAATAACAGTTTTTTGGATGAACAGGAAAAAAAAAAAAAAAAAAAAGACTTTTCCATCCTCAGACTCTCCTTGCCCTGATATCTTCCCATCAAAGCACGTATCAACCTTAAAAGAGCTATGGGAAAGGGCCCACGTTTAAATTTTCAGCCCCCGAGGAAGAAGTGAGGTTTTCTCCAACCCCAGACGTTCTTTTGCTCCAGTCCTCCTTCCCCCTTCTCGGTGGCCACATCTGTGACTGTAAGGATGAGGTCATTCAGGTTTATCTCATGCATGTTTGAGGTTATTCAAAACACATTCCATACCCTCCATGGTGAAATATATCACCTCGGAGTCAACAGACTTGTAAAGGAGCCAAGGCTTCATGAGTCAAAGGGAAAGGGGGCAGCTGGCCGTCACCCCTTAATTTGGTTGGGGAATTTCACATACCTCCTCTAGAAGTATCCATCCTGAGGCATCGCTGTGCCTCTGAGGAGCTTACATTCACCAAAGAAAGATGAGAGGCTGGCCTTGTAATGTGCACTCAGGACCCAGGAGTGTGGGCCAGGTGGAAGGGCCCTCTTGCTGCCCAGGTGGAACAGCTCTGGGCAGGATCCCAAATCGGATTGCTCGCAACTTAGATTTAGGGGGACGGGACTCTTCGTAGGTTCTAAAGGATATCTCAGGTGATTTTGTCTCTCCCAGTGGAAGAATCCGTTTTATGCACGTGTATGGCTCTGTCGAAGAAAGAAAACATAGGAATAAAAGAGAAGGTGAGCTGCTTTCCATCCTCTGCACTCTCATGGGCTTCTCTCTTCCTTGCAGGCTGCCATTCGGAAGGAGCTCAATGAATTTAAAAGCACTGAAATGGAAGTTCACGAATTGAGTAGACATTTAACAAGGTTAGTATCAAGTGGGTTTTCCCCCCCCCCTCAAATTATAACATTTACCCCCAAACTGAACTATCCTAGCTGCTTCTGGAGGACAAGTGGTGTGGTGGGTGCAGTGAGGGGAGAAGATAAAAGAAAGATCCATGTGGGGATCCACAGGTTCCACTGTGGTTTCTGAAAGTAAGGGAAGGAGCATGAAAGGCCCAGGCTGAACGCAACCTTCTCAAAGCCTAGTTTTTAACTCATTCAAACTGAAGATCTGCTAAATGCCAGACCACCAACACGGTGGGTATTTATGAGAACATAAGCTGAGGAGAAAAGATCAATTGCCAATTTACAGCCAGTCAGCCGAGACCAAACTAGGATAAAGTACCGAATCCACATGGGACTTCGGAAGCGGGATCATGCCCATGATTCCATGTCATTCTCCCAGACAGTCGTGTGTGATGCTACTTGGGGAAACTGAAGCACAGAGAGATAGGAGGGGCTTATACAAGGTCACAGGGCTAGTCAGTGACAGAGCCGTTGACTCAGTTCTTCTGACCCTCTCCCAGACAGTCATGTGTGATGCTACTTGGGGAAACTGAAGCAGAGAGAGATAGGAGGGGCTTATACAAGGTCACAGGGCCAGTCAGCGACAGAGCCGTTGACTCAGTTCTTCTGACCCTCTCCTTTGGTGAACATCTGGAGAAACAGTGCCTGACTCGGAGACACAAGGCTGGGGTCCCCACCTTGCTGCTGAGTCCTTGCATGGGCTAAGGGCCCCCGGGAGCTCCAGACTAAACTTCTCCAAAACCAAAGGTGAACTCGGTGGGCCTCAAGTTCTTGAGGGGTTCTGTGGAGATTTATTTGCCTTTGGTTGGAGATTTAAGCCTCCCTGTGGCTGTCAGAAACAAGGAATTCGAGGATGGAGATCTTGGACTGTCAAATCCGACACCTTTCGCAGCCCCTGGGTTTTGATTGAATTATTTGTTTTCCTAGGTTTCACCGACCTTAACAGTTGAATTCCTCTTGAGTGCTATGCTGTCTTCAAAACATAAGTTTATAAGAACCATAAGTGCTGGTATTTATTCACTTCCCCATTACGATGTAAATCTTCTGAACTACCTTTTTTTAAAAGAAGAAGAAGAAAAGGAAAAGGAGACACAATCAGGATTGCGATGGTTACGGCTCCGTGGTCAGAGGTGCTGGCGCCACCGCTGAGGGACTGTGCCCTGTCCCGGGCAGGGCCGAGGGCACCGGAGACTTTCCCGCAATAGGAGAAGCCCCGGGCCTCTCCGGCCAGGCTGGCAGGTACCACGTTTGTTCAGGCTCCGGCGAGCCTTAGGCGACAGACACTTTGGAGGCAGAGTCCAAAGAAAGCCGAGGCGGTGGATCTGGCCTGGGCTGACTGTGCAAAGCAGGCGAGCCGGCTGGCCTTCTAGACGTGGCCAAGTACACTGGCTCCAGGTGTGCCAGCTGGTTTGGGGGCCCCTGCGGAGGAGGCTGCTGAGAGGGACCACTGTCCTCCTCTCCCTTCAGCTATCACCCCTGCCGTGAACTAAAGGGAGAGCCCTTTTCTGGGGAGCCTGTGGTCGACAGTGCGTGCTCCAGGCCTGGAAGGCTGGCACGAGCGCCTGGCCTGTGCCCTCAGGCTGAGCCAGGCTGCCTTCCAGGAAGCTCTGGTTTAGAAGGGGGAAGCCGTCATTAGCAAAGCCCAGCGTCACGGGTGATCTTACGCATACCAACAGCCATTGGAGGCGTGGTGGTATCGTGCATGCGAGCATAAGAACCCTTCTGCGGGCATAAAGGCTGGCGTAACACACGGCTTGGCCGATGCTCTTCCTTTGCTCTGCGTGCCCCAGGGCTGGTGGCCGGGGAGCTTGGCAGTTAGTTAATGGCCTTTG
The DNA here is from genome assembly GCF_028564815.1 of Eubalaena glacialis. Classification (NCBI taxonomy): domain Eukaryota; kingdom Metazoa; phylum Chordata; class Mammalia; order Artiodactyla; family Balaenidae; genus Eubalaena; species Eubalaena glacialis. The sequence continues at coordinate 10,176,123 of NC_083722.1, forward strand.
AGTCGAGGACCGATGCATGCAGGCCAGAAACCATTCCTGAAAGGCTGCATTTCCAGCCACTGGTGGACTGGTCCTCCAGAACCACCGGAGGGCCTTCCAGGCTTGCTCTGCACTGAGGAGCCTGTGCAGAAGCCCCGGCGTTGGGCAGACGCCAGCCACACGTGCTGTGCTGTACCTTCCACGCCTGCCCCTCCAGGGAGCATCCTGCCTCTCCCTCCTGATGCTGGTGAGGGTGACTGGAGGTGTATCTCTGACCATCCTCCTCACTCGGGACCGCAGGAAAGCAGTGGTGACAGGGTAGGTGAGGGTAGGATGGGCAGTGGAGGAGGGGCCTCTCCAAACCCTGACTGCTCTCTGGAGGAGGCCGCTTGAGCTCCTTCCGGTTTCCTTCCTGACGGAGCCTGTAGGGCCCTCAGCCGTGCAGCTCTGCCTTGCGTCCTGCCGTGATCCTGTAGTTCCCGCCAGCTCTCCCAGTGATGGCTTGCTCCCCGCCACACAGGCCCAGGCTTCAGAAAGAAAGATGCCAAGCTTGGGCTTCACAAAAAAAGTTAACTGGTCCCCACCCCAAAACGCGTGGGATCAATTTACTCTTGGGCTCCACAGCCATGGGTGAGGCCAGTTCCTTTTCCGCTGGCGCTCACGGCCCCCACGGCCGGCGTCACCGTGCACTTGGCAGGGAGCTCGGGGCAGCGTTCCAGGCAGTGCCCAGGCAGTGCCCGCCGGCTGATGCCAAGCTGGCGCACGCTTTCCTCGCATCGCCTGGCGCCCAGCCCCAGGAGGACGTGTCACCGCATCCTTTTTTCTCTGAATGTTGAATCCGCATAGTTACCGCCGTGGGTGGGGTGACTGATTCAGGGAAGATGGGGCCAGGGCTGTAGCGTGGCTGTAAACAGCATCTTCCCGAAAGGCTTACTGACCTTTGAATGTGCAGATGGCACGCCAAGGGACGTGGGGCTCTTCCGTGTAACTCTTCCGCGGCGGGCGCGTCTTCCAGGCAGAGGTGCCCGCCCTGCCAGGATCTGAGTCTGGGCTCCCTGTGGCTCGCGGTGGCCTGGAGCGACAGTCAGCCTTCCCCTGGCCCAGGAGCGAGTCCTAAGGGACCTCACTCCGCTGCCTGGACGCCTCGCAGAGGCCAGTGGTTCTCTGCTGGCCTTGGTTCCGGGCCTTTCAGATTCCCCGGGAACATGATGCCTAAATCGAGTTCCCCACAGCTAGCCAGCGGTCCCGGGTTCCCGCCCAAAGTGCCCTATTGTTGCAGCCACTTTGTGCGTGGAAGAAACTGAACGCAGTTTCTACTCCTCCTGCAGGGCAGCCTTTTCCGGAAGTAACTCCCTGCAAGTGGAAGGGTGCCCTTCCCGTGTCACCACCACGAGCTGGGCTCTTCCAAGCCCGCTGTAAGCAGCCCAGCAACTTCCGTAGGTCATAGGATGAGCCCTCTGCTGTCTTTCCTTCCTTGAAATCTTGAGGTCTTTATAGAAATCTATCCAAATTTCCTTTCTGCCACATTGTTATGACAATTGAAAAATGTGTTTCTTTCCAAGATGACGATTCCATATTAAGGGGGAAAAAAAAGATGGGCGGGCTGGCTGGCTTACAATGCATCCCTTTTCTGAAAAAGCTGCAGTTTGAGCCTGTTTTCATTTGCATTAGCATCAGAAGAAAAACGTGAGATTTCTCAAAATGCTTCCCTCTCGAAATCAAACATCGGCCCGAAGTCCCCACCCCGTCCGTGACAGAAGAGACTGCCATCGGCCTACTTACTGTTTCGAAATTGCTGGTATATTCCTCCCCAAAGGCCCTCAAAGCTCTGTAAAACTTTAGCCTTTATGTCAGATTAGAGAAACCAAACGACGTGACGGTTGATGTGATGAAAACCTCCGAGCTTATTTTTCTCCTGCTTACGAACGTGTGTTTATATTTGCCGAATGAAAATCGTGGTGTGCGCTTCGGTGAATGGAATTGCAGGCTCTCCCTGTGCACAGCCAGTGGGCGAAGGTCACCTTAAACAACTTTTTCTTCCCATTTGTCTGTTGATCCCCAAACCGGTTGCTTTCTTCCAGTTGCTTCCCGGGTGTCTGTACATAGTTTGTCCTTGTACCAGAGCACTCTCCTGTGTTCTGCTTTAACAGCCAGCGGCTGTATGAGGAAGACAGTGTGAATAGAACACAAATTAAACTGGATCTCTATGGCCTAGGTTTTGTACATACAGAAACTGCATGGTATTTAAATTATTGTTTGTCTCTAATGATGTATGCAGTTTCTTTAAAAACAAACCAAAAAAAAAAAAGTCTTAAAAACAAATCATTTCCTTGACTCCTGTGTTGTTTTATCGACCACCAGCAGGAACCACTGAAAATTCTTGGTTTGTTTGGGGTAGGGGTCGGGGGAAGGGGTAGAGGTCAGCACATCAGCAAAATAGCAAGAGTTATGAAGACACAGAACTAGCTCATGTTATCTGGTATTAACGGGGAAGGAAGGATTGTTGGACACAAATAACTTTCTAGATGAGTCCTAGCGTACAAAAGTTTTTTTCTTCCAAACATCTTTTAAAGAATATCTAAATGTATTTACCAACTTTCTGTCCTTTAGTAACCTGGGAATGATGAATATAAATTACTGCCCCGAGTGAAAGCCCCCGGCAGCTTTGTTCTTTGAGTACTTACATCTGCCCCCTTTCTTGAGCAACCTGAGAATTTGCTTTATAGGACAAAGACCTTCTCCGCTCAACCTTTTGGTCCTGTCTTGTCTTTTTTGAAGGTTTTAGGGGAAGCAAGAAGGGCTGCAGTGCTTGCTGGCTGCGTTTTAGGTGGTGGGATTGTTGATAACATGCCCTTGGTCTGGTAACCTAGGAAGGTGGCTCTGGGAAAGAGGACCTGGCACAGCGCTACTCCCCTGCGCCATTGCCAGGAAGCACCTGGGCGTCCTTTCAAAGTGCAGATGCTGACTCCGAGGTCTAGGTGGGCCTGGGATTCTGCATTTCCAACTAGCTCCCGGGGCATGCTGATGCCCCTGGTCCGGGAATCACACTTGTGAGCAGCAAGGGCGTGGGAGATCAATCCAAAGGGAGCCGCCTTCCCTGTGCCTGGGAATCTCCAGCCTCAGAAGATCGGGGTGACCACTTCTTATAACCAGCGGGGTGCATTGCTTTTTTCTTTGCTGAGCAGCAGTGGCAAAGCCCTATTGGGGGTCAGTGTGACTGCGTCACAGTCTGCGCAAGCTCTCACCTGTGCAGCAAGAGGGGCGCCAAGCTGGCGGGGCCACAGCAGAGAGCGGCAGCAAGCGGTTTACAGAAAGGACTGCAGGGTGCAGGCTAAGAGCTTCTCCATCATTCTGCCGTCTCCTCACTCCAGAATTCTCTGACCTTAACAAGTCAGAACTTGACTGCAGCTGCCTAGGGGAGTGAAAGGACTAGAATGAGAACAGCTCCAACAGGCTCTGGCCTGCAAGACGGAAGGAAACTGGCCATCATCCTAAGAGAAAGCTCTTTACGAAGTAAAGAAGGTCATGGCTACACATTCTCAGTAGGTAGAGGACCTGGTGTGTCCACCCTTGGATCATCGTATGATGAAGTGGCGGCCCTGCCACGACATCTAACTGGACAGTTCTGGCCACAAGTCACTTAATTTCTCTGGCCTCAATGTCCTCCTCTGGAAAGTGGGGACACTGAACTGGGTGTCCTGTAGTGTCCTTTAGGACAGCAGCTTTCTAAGATTTGGGTTTATCTAAATTTTTAAAACACTAAACTTAGTCTTTAGGAAAGAGTAAGCTTTGGGTAAGTCCTGCTGGGGAAGGCTCTCGGAGAACAGCTTGGATGCCACGCCTGCCACCCCTCCCTGCCTTGGGCTGGCCTCCTGGAGGGCTGCTTGGTACTGGGACCTACCTGCGCTGTCTCACGTGTCTTCGCGGGGGCTTGTCCAAAAGCTGCTGTCAACCGGATTATGCCGTCCCGCCTCCCCCTTCCTCTGGGCAAAGCATCCTGGAGGGGCTTGTAGGCTTGAGCAGTGATGCTTAAGAAATAGCCCACTGTCCCCTACAGTGCCCCAAGTTCAAGGGCACCTCAGATGTGGGTACTTACCCCTGATGATTAATGCAAAGGATGAGTCTGATGCTGGGAACGTTTCCTGGCTGGCTCCACGGGGCCTAAGTGCTGTCCTGGCCTCAGATGACTCCATGTCTACAGCTACCACTCAGATCCACCCTGAGCTCCTGACCCAGGTGTCCAAATGTCACAAAGCAGCAGTGTGGGTCAAGTCGACGCCCTGGAGTCAAATTCTGGCTCTTCCACCCCTTACTAGCTGTGCAACTTTGGACAAGTTACTTAATCTCGCTGTGCCTCGGCTTCCTCATCTGTAAAATGGGAATAATGGCACCTATTTATAGGCCTGGCAGGGTTAAATATGTGTAAGGTGCTCAGCACAGTGTCTGACACAGAGTTAGCCCTTACTAAATGTTAGCTCTTGAGGACCTGGCCAAATGGTAGAGCAGGAAGACCCTGAGCTCACCTCCTCTCATGGGCACAACAAAATTACAACAGTTTACAGAGCCACTGTTGATGAGAGAGACTGGAATCTAGCAGAAAAGATCTTCTACAACTAAATACATAAAGAAGGAACCACAAGAAGACGGCTAGGAGGGGCAGGGGCAGGTTTAGGCAAGACCCACACCCCAGGGTGGGCAGCCCACAAAAGGAAGGATACTTACAACTGCAGAGGTTCTCCCCAAGAAGTGAGGGGTCCAAGCCCTACATCAGGCTTCCCACCCTGGGAGTCCTGCACCAGGAAGACAAGCCCCCAGAATGTTTGGCTTTGAAGGCCAGCAGGGCTGACTTTCAGGAGAGCCAGAGGGCTGTGGGAAATAGACTCCAATTTTAAAGGATGCACACAAAATCTCACACTCCAGGACCCAGGGAAGAAGCAGTAATTTGAAAGCAGCCTGAGTCAGACCCACCTGCTGATCTTGGAGAGCCTTCCAGAACGGCAGGAGGCAACTGGAACTCACACTGGGGTCACAGACACTGTGGCAGCCATTTCTGGGAGCTTGTTCTACCAGGAGAACACTGGGGCTGGCAAGCACCACTTTGGAAGCCTCTCTAGCTTCTCAGCACCAGCTTCTTAGCTGCTCTGCCAGTCAGCCTGTCAGGAATAGGGACACCTGTCCCTGGGACACCTCAGGCCACGCAACTAACAGGGTGAGGATACAGACCCACCCACCAGCAGGGCTGCTGCCTTAAGACCCCCTGAGTCCCCAGCTGCCCAGGGACACAGCCCTGTCCAGAGGGCCCAAGACCTGGCCCCATACACCAGTGTGCCAACACTAGCCCTGGGACCCACCCACCAGTGGGCCGGCACCAGCTCCGGGACCCCCAATCCCTGCAGCCAGACACCAGGATCCAGCTCTGCCCACCAGACTGCCAACACTAACCCCAGGACCAGGCCCACACACCAGTGGGCAAGCATCAGCCCCAAGACCCCCTGGGGCATGGCCCTGCCCACCAGCAGGTCGACACTAGATCTGGGAACCCCAGTCCCCCACCCCCAGAACGCAGCTCTGCCCACCAGTGGGCCAGCCCTAGCCCCAGGACACTCTGAGATTCCACAGCCAACTGTCTCAGGACCCAGCCCTACGAACCAGCAGCCTGGCAATGAACTGGACCAGGGGCCAGCCATACCTACTAGACTGCCAGCAGCAGTCAGCTGACCACAACAGAAGAACCCAGGTAGCCCACATAGGGGGCACCCCTACAACATAACAGCTCTGGTGACCAGAGGTGAGTGCACTGCTGGGGTGCATAGGACGTCTCCTACAAAAGGCCACTTCTCCAGGGTCGGAAAATGTAACCAACCTACCAGATACATAAAAATAAAAACAGCAAATTAGGCAAAACGAGGCAACAGAGGAATTTGTTACAAGTGAAGGAACAAGATAAAACCATAGAAGAACTAAGTGAAATGGAGACAGACAATCTACCCAATAAAGGTTCAAGGTAATGATCATAAGGATGATCAAACAACTCGGGAGAAGAATGGATGAATACAGAAGTTAGAAGTTTTGAACAAAGAGTTAGAAAATACAGAGAAGAACCAAACAGATGAATACAATAACTGAAACTAAAAATACAGTAGAAGGAATCAACAGCAGATTAAATGATAGAGAGGAACAAATTAGTGACCCACAAGACAAGAGTGGAAATCACTGAGGTGGAACAGAAAAAAGAATAAAAAGAAATGAGGACAATTTAAGAGACCTCTGGGACAACATCAAGCATACTAACATTTGCATTATAGGACTCCCAGAAGGAGGAGAGAGGGAGAGAGAGAAAGGGGCAGAGAACATATCTGAAGACATAATAGCTAAAATCTTGCTTAACTTGGGAAAGAAAATAGACATCCACCTTCAAGAAGCACAGGACCAAACCAAAGAGGATCATACCAAGACACGTGGTGATTAAAATGGTAAAAATTAAAGAGAATATTAAAAGAAGGAAAATGAAACAAGTTATGTACAAGGGAACTCCCATAAGGCTATCAGCTGACTTTTCAGCAGAAACTCTGCATGCCAGAAGGGAGTGGCATAATATATTTAAAGTGATGAAAGGGAAAAACCTAGAATGAAGAGCACTCTACCCAGCAAGGCTTTCATTCAGATTTGATGTAGAGCTCAAAAGTTACACAGACAAGCAAAAGATAAAGAGTTCAGCACCACCAAACCAACTTTACAAGAAATGTTAAGGGACGTCTCTAAGCGAAAAAGAAAAAGCCACAACTAGAAACATGAAAATTATGAACGATAAAAGCTGATTGGTAAAGGCAGTACAGTAAAGGTAGTGAATCAACCACATGTAAAGCTAGTAGGAAGGTTAAAAGACAAAAGTAGTAAAATCATCTATATCTGTGATAAGTAGTTAGAGGGATACAAAAAGTTGTAAAATATGATGCCAAAAAACAGTAAATGTGGGAGAAGGAGTAAAAATGCAGGGTTGTTAAAATGTATTTGAAATTAAGAGATCAGCAATGTAATTACATATATATATAGATTGCTATATATAAACCACATGGTAACCACAAACCAAAAATCTACAATAGATACAAAAGAGACAGGAATCCAAACATAACACTAAAGATAGTCATCAAATCACAAGGGAAGAGAATAAAAGAACAAAAAAGAACTACAAGAACAGCCGCAAAACAATTAAGAGAACAGCGATAAGTACATACCTATCAATAATTACTTTTAACTGTAAATGGATTAAATGCTCCAATCAAAAGACAGAGTGTTTCAATGGATACAAAAACAATACCTGTACATATGCTGCCTACAAGAGACTGACTTCAGATCTAAAGACACACAAAATGAAAGTGAGGGGATGGGAAGAGATATTCCATGCAAATGGAAATGAAAAGAAAGCCAGGTAAGCAATCCTTATATCAGACAAAGTACTGCACCAGTTTACATTGTGACATGCTAGGCCACAAAACAAGTTTCAGTAAATTTAAGAAAAATGAAATTCATATCAAGCATCTTTTCTGACCACAATGCTATGAGATTAGAAATCAAGAAAATAACTGCAAAAAAACACAAACACATGGAGTCTAAAACAATGTTCTACTAAACTAACAGTGGATCACTGAAGAAAAAAATCAAAAAATACCCAGAGACAAATCAAAATGTAACACAGCAATCCAAAAATCTATGGGATGCAGCAAAAGCAGTTATAAAAGGGATGTTTATAGTGATACAGGTCTACCTCAGGAAACAAAAACCTCAAACAACCTAGCCTTACACATAAACTAGAAAAAGAACAAACAAAACCCAAAGTTAGTAGAATGAAAAAAATCAAAGATCAGAGCAGAAATAAATGAAATAGAGACTAAAAAACAATAGAAGAGATCAATGAACCTAAGAGCTGATTCTTTGAAAAGATAAAATTGATAAACCTTTAGCCAAACTCATCAAGAAAAAGAGGGCCCAAATCAATAAAATCAGAAATGAAAAAGGAGAAGTTACAACCTATACAACAGAAATACAAATGATCATAAGAGATTACTATGAACAACTATACACCAATAAAGTGAACAATCTAGAAGCAATGGACAAATTCCTAGAAATGTACACCCCCCTAAGAATGAACAAGAAATAGAAAATATGAACAGACCAATTACCAGAAATGAAATTAAGTAATAAAAAACTCCCGATAAACAGAAGTCCAGGACCAGATGGCTTCACAAACACTTAGAGAAGAGTTAACACCTGTCTTTCTCAAACTATACCAAAAAATTGCAGAGGAAGGAATGCTCCTGAACTCATTCTGTTAGGCCAGCATCGCCCTGATACCAAAGCCAGAAAAGATATCACAAGCAAAAAAGAAAATTACAGGCCAGTATCACTGATGAACATAGATGCAAAAAATCCTCAACAAAATATTAGCAAACTGAATTCAATATTGCATTAAAAGGATCATACACCATGATCAAGTGGGAGTTATCCCAGGGATGCAAGGATGGCTCAACATCTGAAAATCAATATGATACACATTAACAAATTGAATAAAAATCACATGATCATCTCAATAGATGCATAAAATTCAACATTCATTTATGATTAAAAACTCTCAAAGTGGGTATAGAGGGAACATACCTCAACTTAATAAAGGCCATGTATGACAAACCCACAGCTAACATCATACTCAAGAGTGAAAAGCTGAAAGCATTTCCTCTAAGATCAAGGATGCCCACTCTCACTACTTTTATTCAACATAGTATTGGAAGTCCTAGCCACAGCAATCAGACAAGAAAAATAAAAGGAATCCAGATTGGAAAGGAAGTAGTAAAACTCTCATGTTTACAGATGACATAATACTATTACTTAGAAAATCCTAAAGATGCCACCAAAAAATAACTACAGCTCATCAATGAATCTGGCAAAGCTGCAGGATACAAGATTAATATACAGAAATCTGAATTTTTATACACTAACAACAAACTATCAAAGAGAAATTAAGAAAACAATCCCATTTATCATCGCATCAAAAAGAATAAAATACCTAGTAATAAACCGACCTAAGGAGGTAAAAAACCTGTACTTGGAGAACTATAAAACACTGATGAAAGAAACTGAAGACAACCCAAACAGATGGAAAGATATATCATGTTCATGGATTGGAAGAATGTTGTTAAAATAATCAGAATACCCAAGGCAATCTACAGATCAAACGCAAATCCTATCAAAATACCAAGGACATTTTTCACAGAACCAGAAAAAATCTAAAATTTGAATGGAAACATGAAAAACCCTGAATAACCAAAGAAATCTTGAGAAAGAAGAACAGAGCTGGAGGTATCACACTCCCTGATTTCAAGATTTACTACAGGGACAAAGTGAGAGAGTGGCATGGACATACATATATTACCAAATGTAAAATCGATAGCTAGTGGGAAGCAGCCACATAGCACAGGGAGATCAGCTCAGTGCTTTGTGACCACCTAGAGGGGTGGGATAGGGAGGGTGGGAGGGAGGGAGACGCAAGAGGGAAGAGATATGGGGATATATGTATATGTATAGCTGATTCACTTTGTTATAAAGCAGAAACTAACACACCATTGTAAAGCAATTATATGCCAATAAAGATGTTAACAACAACAACAAAAAAGATATACTACAAAGCTACAGTAAGCAAAACAGTATGGTACTGGCACAAAAACAGACACAGAACAGAGAGTCCAGAAATAAACCCAAGCACTTATGGTCAATCTATGACAAAAGAGGTAAGAATGTACAGTGGGGAAAAGACAGTCTCTTCAGTAAGTGTTGCTGGGAAAATAGAACAGCTACATGTAAAAGAATGAAATGAGAAAATTTTCTCACACTATATACAAAAATAAACTCAAAATGGGTTAAAAACCTAAATGTAAAACCAGAAACCATAAAACTCCTAGAAGAAAACACAGGCAGAACACTCTTTTTAACATAAATTGTAGCAGTATCTTTTGGATCTGTCTCCTAAGGCAAAGAAAACAAAAGCAAAAATAAACAAATGAGACCTAATTAAACTTAAAAGCTTTTGCACAATAAAGGAAACTACTGACAAAAGGCAACCTAAGGAAGGAATGGGAGAAAATATTTGCAAATGATATGACCAGTAAGGGGTTAATATCCAAAATATATAAACAGCTCATACAGCTCAATATCAATAAAACAACCTGATTAAAAATGAGCAGAAGACCTGAATAGACACTTGTCTAAATAAGACATACGGATGGCCAACAGGCACATGAAAAGATGCTCAGTACCGCTAATCCTCAAGAGTAATGCAAGTCAAAAACACAATGAGATATCACCTCACACGTGTCAGAATGACTATCATCAAAAAGATCACAAATAACAAAAGTTGGCAAGCATGTAGAGGAAAGGGAACCCTAGAACACTGTTGGTAGGAATGTAAATTGGTGTAGCCATTGTGGAAAACAGTATGGAGGTTCTTCAAAAAACTAAAAACAGAACTACTATATGATCCAGCAGTTCCACGCCTGGGTGTATATATGAAGAAAACGAAAACACTAATTTGAAAAGATACATGCACCCCAATCAATGTTTATAGCAGCATTATTAACAATAGCAAAGATATGGAAGCAACCTAAGTATCCATCAATAGATGAATGGATAAAGATTATATAGTATATATATACAACGGACTACTACTCAGCCATAAAAAAGAATGAAATGTTGCCATTTGTAACAACATGGATGGATATGGAGGGTAATATGAAATAAGACAGAGAAAGTCAAATGGTGTATGTTATGACTTATATGTGGAATCTAAACTTAGAAAAAGAAAACAAATGAATATAACAAAACAGAAACCGACTCAGATATAGAGAACAAACTAGTAGTTACCAGTGGGGAGAGGGAAGGGAGGAGGGGCAAGATATGGGGAGGGGATTAAGAGGTACCAAAAGTTAATTAATTAATCTTCAAAAATATGATTCTCTTGACTATAAAAAGAAAACATAGTGTCTTTAGATTTTAAACTTCAAGCTTTGCTATCTTATGTATAGCAACTATGGTTTATGACTTCCTTACAAAATAATGTAAAATTTGCAACACTAAGCAAACCTACCAAGAAACAATTATCCATAGTTCCCCCATTGGATTTTCATATCTGAGTTATCTACCAAGTTTTATCATTTGTATTTTTCACAAAATGTTAATTTCATATGTGCTTACACTTATATTCTACTTTTTCAGTTACCTTTCTTACGTGAAGTTTCTTAGTCTTTAATTTTTTTCATCTTATATAATCCAATAAACTGATAGTCCATAAAAAAATTTTAAAATAAACGTTAGCACTTATGCTTGACACATACATTTCACAAGCACCTCAAACTCTGTGTGTCCCAGACTATTGTTTTCCTATTTTCAAACCCCACCCCCTCTGCCCCAGTCCCGTTCTCCTCTTATTTCCTTTTTCAGTGCATGGCATTACCTAGAAGTCACCTCCCCCTTTTCCCTTCCAGCTGATCGTGAACACTTGCCAGTTAGTTCTAGAAGCTATTCCACTGCTCTAATCAAGGTCCTCATCTGCCTGCATGTTCACACTCACGGTCTCCATACCTGTGGCTTTAGCCAGGCCAACCCTGCTGCCGGTCCTCTGGCCAAACACAAGCTTCCGCGCACCCCTCTCCCGCTTGACATTTGCAGCGGGCCCCACTGTCCTACCCATAACATCCCGATCTCCAGTCCACCGTCCTCGGAACCAGTGTGGCCGGTTCTCCTGCCTAGGGGTCCCGGAGCAGACCCCCATGGTGTGTGTGGCCCGGGAGCCCTGAGAGGGGGCTGTCCATGTGACCATGCTGTGGTGACCACCTCAGGGACAGCCAGCGCTAACTAGGGGCTTCGTGGACTTAAGCTTCCCTGAATAGAGTCCAAGAGCGGCTTCACTTCGATGACCTCAGAACTCTACTGAGCCGCCAGAATACTCATACGTACCAAAAAAAAAAAAAAAAGCCACGGTATGAACGACTAGTTGTCCCCTGTGTACCTGACTGTGGCACCCCAGTTTCCAACTGCAGCTATCTGGGCACTTGACTCCTGTTGCTGCCACCATCTGCAGCTCCCAAATATTAAACACTCACTGCGTACCTGGCACCACGCTGTACCATTTTCATGCACAATTTTATTTAATCCTCACAATGCCTCACAGCTTCCAAAGCCATGTGTGTTCAGCTCTAAAGCATTGCTCTTAACCTCCCTGCTAGGCCGATGCATGCGTTGCTTCGCCTCCATTTTGTTGAATTCACACTTTCTCAGCTTCCGTCCAATTATCCCAGTTCCCTGTCTTAGGTGATACCATCATCTTGTGACACCGAGAACCACAGATCAGGAAAGATACCCAACTGCCTCCCAGCCTCCAGGTAGGGAGACGCTGTTTCCTTAACCTAGCTCCTCCTTCCCCCTCCTGTACCCTGCCTGCCTGTGTGCCCACCAGTGGGGACCTCCCACCACGAGCCTGTCAGCCAATACTTATGACTTCCTGCGAGGGAAATGGTGTCGAACGAGGCACTTGCACAGCGTGGGTCCACCTAGCGCTGTGGCAGAGGCAGGAAGAGAACAGCATGCCGCTGGGTCCACAGAGGAAGAACACATCTGACACTTAATCAGTCGTGGGTGGGCAGCCAGGCCCTTTCCTAAGTGCTATTTTTGGTTTTAAAAAAAGTTCTGCTCCTTATGTGCCATTAATCAAAAAATGCTCTCATTTCATAATAGGAAGCCATGATCATCCAATCATGACGTTTAATGCGAAGGGGTCTAGTTACGTGAACTCATGAATCCGTTTGCAGAGGAAGGAAAAGTAAACCACAAAAGCAGAATAACTGATTCTTCTCCGAGGCTGTGACAACCAGCTAAGAGGCATGCTACTCTGAGCTGGACTTGCACACACCCATTTCTTTTCTCCTCCATAACAGATTGCGACTTTGCATCTTGTGATTGCAGCGGTTCAGTGTTTCCTACATGGTGAGATCATTGCTGTTTTTTTATTTCTTTAATTAAGCGCACGCACACACACGCGCGCGAGACAAAATGATGGAAGAAAGAGAGGACGAAAAATTCCATCTGTTCCTTAATTACCAACCTGGAGCAGGATGGTTGTCACTGACACCTTGTCCAGGGCGGGTCTCACAGGTGGGTCCATGCGAGGCTACATCCTTATGAGGCCTGTGATTTCAGAGTCTCCACCCAGGAGAAGGCAAGCCTGTCTCTTCAGCTACACAAATAAAGATATTTTACACGAGTTGGGCTTATTACCTCAAACTCTCCCCACGATAGAATTAGGGTAAAGGCCTTGGCCCCCCTGGCCTTGTTCACAGTATGTGCTGCCTTGACGTCTGGGTCGCAGGGACACTGTTCCAAGCCAGCATTAAAATGCTTCCTGTCACCCCCGCCAGCCTCAGCCCCTGCTCCAAACCCTCCCAGCCGGGGCAACGCAAGAAAAGCCCCTGGTCGCAGTTTAACTGTCTTGGGTTTTCCTCAGTTCTCTCTCGCTGACCTGGTTACGACAGCCCCGCTGTCCCTTCTTTCGTCCTAGAAAGTATGCGCAATACCCCGCTCACGTCTAAGCTGACAGAAGCTGCTTCTGGGGAAGGGACTGGGACTGGGGCTGGGGTGGAGGGACAGTGGCCGTGCATCGCATACCCTCCTGTGTCCTGGCTGTCTTTTATTCCCACGTGCACAGAGCCCTTTCCCATTAAAAAATTTAGTTAACAACTATTTTTTAAAAAGGCGGGCAGGGGATTGAAAGTACATACCTGTGCTGGTTGCCTCTGTCATCCCTGAGCAAGGAAACTGACCCGTGTGGACCATATCCACTCAGACAGACCTTGTTTCAATCATATCAAAAAATCTAGGACGAGGCCGCAGTAAGGAAATGCAGGCATTTTCAGACCATCTAGCGGCTGGTCAGAAAGATGGAGCCCCACGTGGCCCAGCTGTGAGAGGTCCCCTCCGCAGCTGCCGGCAGTCCTCTTCCGGCCTCTGCTCTCCACTCGCCGTGCAGGGAGGTAAGATGCCTCTTGTTAGTTTCAGTTCGTCGTAAGGACATGGTTTTTGCCCTCCAGGGACCCGCTGGCACCGTGTGAGTGGAAGCAGGGCAGGTGCCCAACGTAAGGAATTGGGGTGGGCAAGAGAGGAAGATGGAGAGATGGCTTCAGGTCTGGAAGACGGTTGAGAGAAAGTGGCAGCAAAAAGGTGCTCTGGTTTGGATGAAGAAGGTGTGGACAGCTGGGCTGTGGTTGAAGACCTCTCACTGCAGGTTCCAGGCAGCGGGAGAGAACGCACACTCACTGCTGACCCCCCAGCCCATCCGGCTGCTCCAAAGGAAGGAGCTGGGGCACAGTCCTGCAGGTTTCAGCAGCAAAGCAGTGCGGGAGCCGAGATGCTGCCGGCCACCTCGCAGGCCTCAGCTTAAAGCTCAGGAGCTGGCGGAGGAAGGCCTGAGGCAGGCTTCCCAAGGCCCAGCTGAAGGCTACTTGTGCCGCCCCAGTTCCTCTGAACAAAACCAGCCTCTCATTCATGCGGACGGGGCACTTAGTCCAAGCCCTTTCGGTTCCAGCAGAGGCCGCAGCGCTCTGTGGCCCTCGGGGCACCAAGGTGGGCACCTCTAGTAGAAACACTGAAAGGTGCGTCAGCGCCTGTACCCGAGCTGCACCCCTGCACGGCCCCTCGCTGCTCACATCAGCATCGGCCACTGCGGCCAGCTGGTCTTTGCATCCTCCCCGTCATCCTGAGACCCACCCCTCACCCAACACCAGCAGAGTGAGTTCTGCACCTCGCACTGTGTTGGACTCTGTCATCCATCACCCCCATTTTACGGGGGTGGGGACTGAGGTTAAAGGAACAGGATCATACCACTAGGAAATGGCAAAGCTGAGCTGAGCACCCTGGGCTTCTGACCCTCAATCCAGTTCCCCTGCCGCTACATGACTAGGGGAGCCCACAAAGGGTGCTCAGAAGGATGACAGTTTTAGACACAGATTTAAACCCGTGTCTGCCCTGCTAAACTGCGCCTGCTCTGGTGGGGTCAGTTACCACTGGGTTTAGCATCCTTCACGTAATAGGAAACCTGTCAAATTCTGGCTGAAACAACCGGATTTTTTGTTTGTTTTTTTAATGTAAAGGAAGACTGGAGTTAAGTAGGGAAGGGCTTGTGGTACCATCAATGTGCCACAGCTCTGTTTTTTTGCCCCACCATCCTTACCATGTGACTTCCATCCTTGAGGTTGCCTCATGTCCCAAGATGGCTGCTGGAGTTCCAGTCATTCTGTATGTGTTCCAGGCAGGAAGTAAGAGGAAAGGTTACCTGACCGTGGAGTAAATCCTCTGTAAATAAAAACCTTTTCTGTAAGCCCTACCTAATGACTTTGCTTCTATCTCATTGTCCATTCCTCTGCATAAAGACTGGGAAATAAAGTTTTGTTAACACACTCCTGCCTCAAATAAAATTGAGGTTTGGTTAGTAAGGAAGGGGAGGATAGATATGGTTGGTTGGCTGCCACAGAGCTACCCTCAGTAACGGGCTGACTTGTGATAAGGTGAGAGTGAAACCACCTCGAGTGACCCAGCGAGGAGAGCAAATAATTCATAGGACATCTGTGTCTCACTACTGAGATTATAAGGTACTTCATCAAAGCCTGAATATAAACTTTTAGCAATATCCCCAACATCACCTAGAAATGAAGCCAGACTAATTTTAAAATGAGAAAATGGCACAGGCAGGTAGCATTCTCTGTAGCTTCTTTCTTTCTTTAGCAATCCGGGTTAAAGCTCTGACAAGGTACAATGTGAAATCTACAGTCCCTAGCTCCTTGCTATTCAAACTCTGGTCCCCAAGGACCAACATCATCAGGGAGCATATTAGAAATGCAGAACCCCAGGCCCCACCCCCGAGCTACTAACTCAGAATCCAAATTTTAACAGGGGCCCTAGGGGATTCCCATGTACGTAAACTTTACAAATGCAAGACTTAAAGAACCTGCAATGGGCCTCTGATCTCCTAGAACACTTCTCAGGAAGCATCCTCTCTAAGATGTTTAGTGAGACTGTAAGTCACAGTGTCACCTCTCTGAAGAGAGCACACATTTTACCTGTTATCGCTTGTGACTCAGTGACACCTAATGTTTACTGAGTGCTTACCATGCGCCAGGCACTGACACGAGGGTACTGTGTGTCCTTCTGCATTTAACACTCCTAACAATCCTGTAAGGTGGCTACCATCACTATCAGGTTACACAGGAGGACACCGTGCCAAGGTACCCAGCCAGCAAGCTCCTCAGGGGTGTTAAGGCTCAGAGGACAGATAAGGGCAGTGTTTCAGGATAAGGGAGAAGCTTGGTATGGTGAAGCATGCTCTAGACAGGGATGGGAGCCAGGATGCCTGCGTTCTAAAGGCTTCTCAGCTACCAGTGGTGACCTCGTATAACCCCCGTCACCACCCAGAACCTCGCTTTTCTTATCTGAGTGCTGGGGAGGGGAGTGTCGACCAGGTGACTGGCACGCTTTCCTCCAGCGGACGTTCCTCAAGTCCAGGTGTGCCTCCCTTCTGATCTTGAAGTCAGTCAGCCTTAGCAGCTGCCGACCCTGACTTTATCCAGATTCACCCAACTGCCACCAGGTCTGGCCAGAGCCCAACTCAGTCTACAGACCCAGATGTTGGACACCCCAGGGGACGCATACATCTTTCCAAGCAATCAGAGGCAAATAAACACAGCTGCTGCCAGCCGCCCCCTGCCCCCGCCCCCAGCCTTCTCACTGGACTCAGGTGCAGGGGAAGGAGCCAGGCAAAGCCAACTTCCCGTAAACTTCCAGAATTAGACTTGATCGGAAACGTTCCCAAGGAAACACCTGGCCATGCCAGACACTGCTTGCCAAAGCTGCCAGTGGGGTATTCCCACTCTGCCCACCTCATCTGAAAGGGCTGGCCATACCACCCTCAGACTGGTTGGCAGAAACCAGAAATAAGCAGTGAAGGAAGACCACTCAGATGTAGTTCACAGTGGAAGGCGCCTGGTACCCCCCCCCTCCTGGCACCTCTGCAGGGCATATCCAGTCAACAGATTTGTCAAATGGAGTGGGAGCTTTTGATAGTGTCTCCCAGTTCACAGTGGCCCCTGTACAGTGTCCCTTGCTCACCAGCCCTGCACTGCCATGGACACAGGGAGGCTCCTGGTGGCCATGAGTCTGTCTCCATGGGGATGGATGATCGATCCACAGGCAGCACCAGACCCAAGATGGACCACAGGCCCTTTCCCATGGATTTAGGAAACGGGGCCAAGAGACTGTCTCCAGAGGCTGGACCTGTACCAGATAATCTTAGGACCTCAGGGTAGGGCATCTTCCACCAGAGCAACCCGGACAGCAGAGAGAGAGAACTAGCAGACAAACAGAGCAGGTCAAAGATAAAGGGGGCCAGAGTCTCTTTAGTCCTGTCCCAGATTCTAGCCCTAACCCCCGGTGGGTTCTGAACCTCAACCCCTGTATCCTGTGATCAGGTCTCCTTGAGCGAGCCAGCTCCAGAACAATTCTGTTACTTGTCACCAGAGGAGTCAGGCATTCATGTATTCACCTAATACTCAGGGAGAGCCCAGGCAGGCTGAGATGTCCTTGGCACCGAGGGAAAAGAAAAGAATAAGACATGATCTATACCCTCAAGGGGCTCACAGGCTAGTGTGGGATATAAACAGGTCATTCTAAACCAATGTATTAAATGTGGTAAAAAGGACACAGAGTACCATGGAAGGAAACAAGCCTAGGGCAGAAGCCAAGGGGCAGAGAGCCAGGAGGGCTTCCTGGAGGAGGGGATGCTTGAGCTGAATCATAGAGATAGGAGGATGTAGCCCCACAGTGGGGAGACAGTGTTCCTGAACAAGATGATACCAGCATGCCCAAAGATGGGTGGGGGACAGCACGGTTTCAGGGAGAAAACACATA
Organism: Eubalaena glacialis; assembly: GCF_028564815.1. Classification (NCBI taxonomy): domain Eukaryota; kingdom Metazoa; phylum Chordata; class Mammalia; order Artiodactyla; family Balaenidae; genus Eubalaena; species Eubalaena glacialis. Next base: position 10,194,099 of record NC_083722.1, read on the forward strand.
TGAGGAACTATATACTAGGTAAAGCAGAAGTGTGCAAAAGGGACCAAGACACATCCTGGACGCAAGAAGCCTGCTTTTTAGAGGGAAACCACATGGAGTTTAATTAAAGTTCGAGACCACCAAACCAAAGACTCCTGAACCATTATGCATGAAACATTACAGAAGCTCAGAAGCAGGAGAAGGCACGTGCAGCTTGGAAATTAACAAGGGGAAGTTTCAGATAGGCCTTGAAGCACAGGGCGGATTCAAACAGAGGCAGAGCCTGGCCACACGCTTGCAAACCACGCTATTCAAAATGTTCAGCATTCCTCAGAGCTCTGTACTTCTTAAAGTGCTTTCACATTAAGCTCACCTGATACTCACAGCAAGTTGAGGAGTAAGCAATTCTAGCACCTTCCTGAAGGTGATGGGGAAACTGAGCCGCAGACTGAGTGATCTCCTTGGGTCACAGAACTAACGAGTCAGCGCAGAGGCTCAGACCCTCCCCAGCACCCACTCCTGCCAAGGCTCTTTGTCACTCTTCCATGAATAAGAGAAGGGGACAAAGACCCATGCACTGCAGAGTAACTAACTTTCCTCCAGCGCTTCTGGGCAAGCCCAGGTTGCCTCCGCCCTTGTGTGGCAGCTCAGGAGTGAGAGGTCCTCTTAAAGACTGAGAAAACAAAATACATACTTGTTTAATATCTGTCTTCCCTGCATGATTACAAGCTCCAACAGGGCAAGTACAACTTAGCAATTAAACTCGGTACCTGGGCCATTAACGGGAGTGTGTTCAAATCTATTTCATGATTGAATGAGAATGAAGAAGAGAACAAGCGAACCACACAGAATGGAAAGGGGAGAGAGAGGAGGTGGGGATGCAGGCCCGCCGGGGCATGGACACAGCCTTCTGATAGAAGCGAATCATCCAAAGCTCTCCTCCTCACTGCCACCCTCACAAGCCTTCATGGCGTTAAGTCCAGAGGGTGGGGGGGCCAGGGAAGAGATGCCAACATTTCCAACAAGTACCCGGTTGCTACTTGGTAACACTCTAGGGAAAGAAGGGTGACGGGAGACGAGCAAAAAGAGACCAAACAGGAGGGTCAGAGGTTAGCGTGAGCTCCAGCAGGCCCAAGCACCTCTGTATGAGTTCCTGGTAAACTACAAAGTAATCCCTACGCTTTAGGTGTGATTTTGAGGTCTGAACCCCGATCGCCTGCTGTGCTATTCTACTGGGAGTTCTGCTCGGTCGGGACAAGCTTCTGGAAGGATTTTTTTCCTTGTCCTCTGATCACGTTCTCCAACCCTGCCTCCGGGTGGTGGCCCTACAGTGAGACCAGCCCCGAGTGAGGAACTGCCCACTCACTTTTTAACCTCCATAAGGCAAGGCTGGCAGACCAAAAAGGAAAGGGAGTGACTGGTGAGGAAGGCAGTGAGGGGCCGGCACCCCACCCTGCCCTGCAGGCCTCCAGGAAAGTTCCTCCCCCCTCTGTTCACATCGCCCCCTTCCTCCACCGACCCCTCCCCGCCTCTTCAATCTGGCCTCCTGCCAGGAGCCACGAGCAGTTTCACTTGGCACAGATTCTAAAGGAGAAACAGCTCTTTGTTCCATCCACCAGAGGAAAGATCCCCAACTCCTGCTACAAAGACACCTTTTCACCTGTCAAGGAAAAGAAAAGCGGCCTCTAGGCCTTCCAAACCCAGAACACCCAGCTGAAGACAAAAGCTGCTTCTCCTCTGGGACCACTGGAGGATGCAAAAGGCAGAGCCAGAGGCCCTGCCAGCCATCCACACCCCTAACCCCTCCCAGAGGCTGCCCTGGGCTGAAGAACGCCGCCTCCCTCCTGCTCAAATCTCACAGCGCTGCTCACAGAGGCTGTCACTTAGGGCAGGAGATTGGTCTTCGGACCTAGTCCTGGGCACACATGCTCTACTTTTACCCTCCCCATCTGCACAGACTTCATTCCACATGCTGCACTTTCAGGGAGGAAAACTAAACCCCCAGTCACAGTGGGGAGCTGATGACCACATGACAGGGCCCGGTAGGAGCCCAGGGTGATGCTTCAGCAATTCAAAACGAGGCCGGCATGTCTCACACCCAGAACAAAAGAGGATGGAGGCCTTTAGAGCTCTTTCCACACATCGTGTGATTTGAGGGTTGCCCACAGTTTTCAGGCAAACTTTCCATTAACAACAACAAAAGCATTTCATTCTAATGAACCCTGACCTCATTTCCTCAAGTGGCCTCAGACACGCACACACAAGCCTGCGTATGTACAATCTGTCAGTCTGATTTGTCATCAGGCAAAAGCCACACACACCCACCCCAACCTTGCCTGCCCTCAGATCTAGAGCTTCTCTCACCTATGTTTAAGGCGACACTGTAAGAAGGAAGAACTAGAAACTCAACTTAGTAACGTTAAACCCCAGTTTTCCAAGGCAGGGGGAGAACCCCACATATTAGCCACCATAGTTTTGGCCACAACCGAAACCCTGGGTTTCTGCAGTATCCGGACAAAATGTCTCGAATAAAGGGAACGTGGGGCTATTTTCATCAGGAGCTGTGCTTCTCACAGCAGGCAGTGAGCAGAAACATCTTCAAAATACTGCACTCTCAGTAAAATACAATTCTGATATTGAAATGGAATTGGATCCTCACCTACTCTGTGTCCCTACAGCGGACCTTAAATTCCGCCCAGATGGAGCCGTTTCGTCGTCGTCTGATAAGGAAAACCCGTGATAATCAGATTGACAGAACAAAACAAGAAGACCCAAGGCCCACACCCTATAGCAGGCAAGGTTTTACCAAACAGGGTTTGACAGAATATACTGTACTTGCAGAATATTTAACTTTCTATCCCGCAGCAGTAGGGCAATAGCCTTCCGTTGTGGCTCATCTGGACCCTCACCAGAATTTTAAGCGGAACTCCAGCCCCTTCAGCCCCCTCCCCCGCAGGTGCACTCCCTCCCTCTCCCCCCGCCTCCCCCCTGCTCTGTGAGGCCTGCCCCTGCTTCTCCCAGTGCCGGGGTGGGAGCCAGCAGGAGCACCGACCTGGGGACCACCCTCCTGCTGACAGGCTGCTCCTTCTTTTCTTCTTTCTGGAGTTGGGATTCACTAACATCACTTGACCTTATAATCGTTATTTTACCAAAAAGTTGTGCAAACTTTTATGGTTTGTAACAGTATGTGGCTCGTAAATTAGATAGAAGTAAAGCGCTCATGACTTGGGTGAATTTCACGTAAACCCCGCGTTCACTCACTAGGTAGCGGACAAGTGCAGCAGGAACTCCTTCTCGCGCGCTTTTGCTCACATCCCCTACTGGATTCAGAGTTCTTCAGGGCAGAGGCGATCACTGGATAAATGTAAAGTATTAGCTGTAAGCACAGTTTGCTTTAAGAAGTTTTCTTATGAGTGTATTTTTGATTAAAAAAAATTAAACACTCTTGGATGTGTTACTTGACACACGTGCCAGCTGGTTTCAACCACTCCGTGCGCTCTGAACTCTCTCTACAGCTATTTTACACATTAGGCAGGGACTGGACTCTCAGAGTGACAGCTCCATAATTCCATCGTCTCCTCTTTTTTGGGTGGAGGGATGGGGGCGTGGAGAATCCAACTCACCACTCGGGCTCCTGCAGGTCTGACAGCTGCATGAATCAGTTTCAAACAAAGGGCCCCGTTCTCACTCGCCCAGCTCAAAGCCTGCAACTGTCGAACCAACAGTTACCAGCAGGGGAGGACACGGCCGGGGGTAGGGGGGTGGGCATTAGCTATTAACCTGAACCTGCCCTTTCAGCCGTTCCTATACCGGTGGCAGAGTCCTCCCTGATGCTCACCCAACATTTAATGTCCCATCAAGAAAAAGCATGAGTCCAGCAAAATATCAACAAGTCCTCTCTTAGCAGGTAAACTTAGACACATTTTGTTCAGTAATATTTCACTCCAACTGGCACAAAGAGAAAAAAAAAATGTAAGGCCTTTATTTAAACCTAGTTAGCAAGACAAAGTCTCAGAAAGCAGATTTAGGTTTCAGAAGATTTAGAAAGTCAGCTTAGATTTCAACAGGTACTGTATCAACAAAAGCCGAATCCGAGCTGTCAACATAAGGAAGTTGTTCGTCATTCCAGAAATAGACCTTAGAAAGTAACTAGCTTGGTGCTGAGTAGAGAGGAGCAGGGCAAGCTTGGTTACACCCTGCTTACTCAAGCACCCACCCACCCTGACTCAACTGCTTTACAAGCTGGGAGCTATTTTCAAACAACCCTTTTAAAATGCTATTCAGAACAAGTTCCTATTGTATAAGCACAGGGGACTATATTCAATACCCTGTGATAAACCATAACGGAAAGGAATACGAAAAAGAATGTATACATATGTATAACTGAATCACTTTGCTGTACAGCAGAAATTAACACATTGTAAATCACCTATATACTTCAATAAAATAAATTTTTTTAAAAATGCTATTCAGAGTTGAACTCTGTAGTTCTGTGTAATCAGAAGATGCCATTCCACAACACAGCAACTCCAGGTATCTTAAATAAATTTTGCTGGGAAAACAATTACACTTTGAGCACCAAAGTGAGAACCCTATTATCAGTTTAGTAGATCACGTCCCAGAAAAGCCCTCTGGGCAGGCCTGGCAGACTGTCCACAATGTCAGGAATGTTCAGGCGGAGTGGACCGGGGTCCCGCAGTGTTTGTGCCATAAGTCGATGGCCTTGCTCACAATCGCATCCGAGCTGTCCTGGGGGATCTGTGAACAAGCAAACCAGTCTCTGAAATGTGTGTTTCCGACTTCAGTATCGCCCTCATTTTCACTCTGGTACAAATCTCATTTCCACTGGAGTTTTCACCATTTTTCAGAAAGTGATCGCATAGGAGGCTACTGCCAGGATCTGTTTCACGCGCCACCTGAGGTCACAGGAGCAGTCGTGTCATACTGCCTAGGGTCGAACCCTGCACTGCCCACTACTTGTGGACTCCTGGGCAGGTCATCTGAGCTCCCTGGGTTCAGATCCCCGTCTCTAAAATGGGGCAAATGATAGCCGCAATTCACAGGGCTCTTGACCGGGTTACATGAGGTAATTCACAAAAAATACTTAGCAGTGGCCCTGGCACTGTGAGCCACTAATTATTACAACGATGACGGTTCTTTGATCCAACATACATTCACTTAGTACTTATTTACCGGGCCACTGTTCACATTGACTGATTAAAATATATAGATTTGGGGTGCAGTGAAATTCACTCACACCTAAGTCTCTTTACTTCCACCTCTTTTTGCCTGGTTAAGGGTATTCTAAGACACAAAGACAGGGAAAAACAGATTCATTTAGACCCTTTTCAACATGCTCTAAGTTTACATTTCAGCACATTAACAAATCCAACTGGGACTCTACCAGAGAGACAGCAACAGAGATGAAAGGATAGCAACAGAGATGAAAGGATAGCAACAGAAATGAAAGGACTTACAAAATCCCTCAGAACATCAGGTTTCCTTTTCCAGAAACAAAGATCACTCACCCTCAAGTAAAGATCCCACCTCTTCCTTTTCTTGACAAGCCTCCTAGTGGTCACGTCAGGGGACGCGACTCCAGTCCCAGGTGCATACACTCACGGAGACCTGCTGCTCAGACCACTGACCCCAAAGGACTGCACTACCATCCACAGACCAACTTGAAACTTTTTCAGGGGAAAATTGTTTCTTATGATGTAAAACTACACTATGTCTCTGAAATAATTTAATGCAATAGAAAAATCTGGCTTGCTAAACTGACTTCCTTTCTAGATTCAAAATGAAAATACAACAAAGTACACTTACGTTTTCCAGAAACTTTGTTATCTTCTCTGCACTGTTCAGTGCCATTACTTTTATTTTAAAGGTTAAGAGAATTTCCACAGCTACAAAAACTAGTATCTTACAGGATCCACTTATAACTTTATCCCAAACCCTGCAAAATAAAGATATAATCAAATTACGAGTTTGAAGTTTACGTTTATCTAAACAGCTCAAATTTCAAAATTAAATCAAATTACATTTTCTTTTAAGTACCGGCGTCCCTCGGTATCCCCAGGGAATTGGTTCCAGGACTCACTTGCTGTGGATACCAAGATCCGTGGAGGCTCAAAGTCCCTTGTGTAAAATGAGGTGGTACAGTCAGCCTTCTGTATCTGCAGATTCCACATCCAAGGATTCAACCAACCACAAATTATAAACACAGCACAGGATCAGCTGAATCCGCAGATGCGCATCTGCGGATACAGAGGGCTGAGTGCATGAGCTTCAGAGAAGAGCTATGAAGAAATTATCATCAAGGAAAACAACACAGATCAGCCATTTGAAATCTATTTCAGACACAATCAGCAGTGGAAGGAAAAAAGGAACAAGCACTAGAAAGTATCAATATTTGCTCTGCTAGGAATTGACCAGTATGCCAATTCCCTAATGTTTCAAAACTGACATTTTTGGGCAGCAAAGTTCTAAACCAAAGCTTAGATTTTACTAACATTTTGTAATGTTAATACAGTCATTACGTGGTAAGGAACAACAAAAGCAGCAAATGAAATGATAAATTCAATTTCATTTTCCAGTGGTTTAAATTCCTTAATTAAGGAGTCAGTTATACTCTAAAATAACTATTCTGATAACTCCTATAAACTCTTACAGTTGGTATTATTCTATACATGCCAAATGCATTGTCTTGTAATGTCCTCTGTATATTTACCTTTCTCCTCAACTGCAAAGTTGTGGATGGGGTGGTCCAGGACACCGAAATACCCGTAACACGTCTGAAGTTGATGGAAGAGTTGAGTTTGAGTCTCAAGTCTCTCACTGCCTTCAGCTACTTTAGAAATAAACATTTTCTCTAGGACCTGCCCACATACACTCCTGGAGACTCTTTCGTACGGGAATACTGAACAGCATCGAACACACTGAGGGCCTTCAATTTCTCTAACTGTATGTTCTAACATTTTTAATATTTATATTAATATGAGATATTTCTAATGTTTCTAACTGTATATATAATAAGCAGAATCATGTGTTGTTATGTTTGCTGCTGGAGAAGTTAGCATCAAATTATTGTATTGTTCTAAAGCAAATTTATATTCCAAGATGATCACATTAAAAACAAAAAAAAAAAGAACACAGGATTTTTCTGCCTCTGAGCCTACAGTCCGTATTTGAAAGAAATACTTGCCTCTGTAAGCTGGATTCAGGCAAGCACCCGGCGAAGCACCTCTTGAACCAGAGATCATAGGGAAGTTTGGACACTGCAGAACTCGTCTTCAGATGACTCAGCAGTCGGCTATCTTCCAGGTTCAAGTATTGTTCAAAAGCCTTTGGCTAATGATTAAACAGGAAGAGATTACTCAGTTCCTGTGACATAATGTTACCTGATCTTACAGGCTGTGATGAAAAGGTGTACATGCTGAACACAGGAAACGCTAGAAAACAAAGCTTCAGACTCATTTAAGTCACTGGTGAGGCAGCAGTTTCCCAGGTCAGCACTAACCAGAGCAACCAACCGTCCAGGACTAAGGGGTTTCCTGGGACAGTCCCGGGCTAAAAGGAACAGTTAGTCACCCTAGTTAGTCCTAATTGTGCTAGCCAGATTCAACAACCTAAGACAAAAGTCCCAAGCAAAATTCAGTTGCTCTGGGGAGCTAAGAAAGGCCCGCGTTCTGGCTGCTCTAGGGCAGTAGGTTATACGTTCAGGGAAAGGACAAGGGCAAGACCAAAGAAACAGAACGGGACTAAAGCGGGGGACAGGGAACTAGGAAGAATGGAGATGAAAAGGGCCCAGCAGTCACTGATGCCACCTACGCTGACCCACGTGGAGTGCACTCTGCACTTGGCAGGGAGGGTCAGACAACAGGGACGTCCTGAGGAGGAGCTCTGTCCCCAGCAAGATGTGCACAAGAATTCCGGGGAGGTACAGGAATAACACAGGGGGAAAATGCTCCGGGGTTCCATCTGGCAGCCTCTCCCATGTAAGGTTACACAGCAGCCAACACTAGAAGACTGGGAGCTAACAAAGCTGGCTCCCAGACAGGTTTGCTGTATTTATAGGGTTCTCTGGCAAAGCACGGATCCTAAGGTCAAACCCTCAAGTCTGTACTCTCTATCCAGAAGGGCACAACCAGATCCCATATCACCTGGCCAAATGCAATTTTTTTTTTTTTTTTTTTTTTTACTAAATATCTGCACCACTGTACTTCTGCCAAAGAGGCAATTCATAACCCTTACAATGTCCACCGTAGCCAGACACTGTGCTACATATATAGGGAAGGGAGTAAAAGGTAAGATAGCTTTATTACAGTGTGTTACAGTTAGCTCTTTGCAGCTCTCTCAACCAGGCTGGAAGCCCCTTGAGGGCAGGGATGATATGATGGGAATAAGCAGAGACAATGGGCACATCCAGGTGGGAATCCTAACCCATACTTAAGAAGCCAGAAAGAGTTTCCCAGGAGAGCTGACGTTTGACCTGGCCCACGAAGAAGGGACAGGACTTGGCCAGGCAAAGAGGGCCACGTATTAATATCTGGTCCAGCTTAAAGGATAAATATCCCTAAATAAAGAGAGCTTCTAAAAAAGGAAAATGCCAAAACCTCTATAGGAAAAAATGCACATGGCTCTAACCCATATGAAAAGATGCTCAACCTGGCTATAATAAAAGAAATGCAACCTGAAACTACAGTGAGGTACCCTTTCTCACCTATCATGCTGGCAACAACACACACCAGGCTGGCAAGGCTACAGGGAAACTGGTGTTCTCATCTGTTGATCATGAGGATGCAGAAGGGCATGAGCTCTACAAAGAGGAATTTGAAAAAAAACCTAGCTAAGTAACATATGCCTTTACCCCTCGATCTAGTCAATTCATTCCTAGGAAATCTATCCCCCAAATATACTGGCAAATATACAAAAAGATACATGCACAAAACTATTCACCTGTTATAATAGCAAGAGACTGGAAACATCTCAATTAGCCAACAATGGAGGATGGGTTGAATAAATTAGGATGGAGTGGTATGCAAATGTGAAAAGGAATAAGGGATGTCTCTATATACTGCTTATGGCATAATCCCCAGCGTATATTAGGTTAAAAAAAAAATAAAGCAGGGTGAAGAAAAACGTGTATCAGATGCTACTGCTAAATCTAAGAGGGTGAATATAAATACATATCCATGTGTGCTTTTTTTTTCTTTTTAGTGCAAGATGACATTTATACTGCCTGAAATTTTTAGGACACAGCAAATGGTAGAAATGGTAGATGTGATGATTTTATTTATATTTTACTGTAAAACATTTAGGTTATTTCCAATATTTCCATGACCCTTATATACTTACTTTTAAGGAAATAAAGCATACCTCAACAGAAGGCAAAACCTGACAAGAGATTTAACCACCTTGAGAGGAATTTATATTAAACTTCGGAAGAGGCTGCTAATAGTGTTTATTAAAAGAAAAAAAACCTTCGGCTTCCCTGGTGGCACAGTGGTTGAGAATCTGCCTGCCAATGCAGGGGACACGGGTTCAAGCCCTGGTCTGGGAAGATCCCACATGCCGCGGAGCAACTAGGCCCGTGAGCCACAACTACTGAGCCTGCGCGTCTGGAGCCTGTGCTCCGCAACAAGAGAGGCCGCGATAATGAGAGGCCCGCGCACCGCGATGAAGAGTGGCCCCGCTTGCCACAACTAGAGAAAGCCCTCGCACAGAAACGAAGACCCAACACAGCCAAAAAAATTAAATAAATAAATAGCGTTCCCTTTAAAAAAAAAAAGAAAGAAAGAAAGAAAAAAACCCTCTCTTTAGGACAGCGTTTAAAAATTATATCAATGGCAAGGAAAGAAAACTCACTCACTTTAATGACTAAACACAGTTAAGACTGAGATGGCTTAAAGGCAGTCTGATCTGAAGAGAACAACAGAGACCTTCCATGTCACACCACTGAAGCTGGCCTCTACTCTCCTTGGCAATCAGAGGCCTCGTCAAAGAGAATTTCCAAAAGCTTGTATGGAGAGGAAAGCTGTGATGTAATCCTATAAACCAGAACACTACAACATAAAGGTGTCATCGCCAGAAATATTTTTTTCCTTGGATGTCAAAAGCCCGTCACTGTCTATCATGTGCACATTTCCCCAGGATTATGAAACAACCTATGTTTTGTGATAACAAATTTGGTAAAACCACAAAAATTTGAAAAGATGACAGACAAGATTATAGAAACTAACAAGAAGCTAGGCAGAAGAGATCTAGTATACAACAATAAAAAATTTTAAGCTGGACTAAACAAAGTTTAACTAAAGACAACTTTTTTTAAAACCTGACTTTAAAAGTTTAAGTCACGAAAAAAAAAGTTTAAGTCACTTGATGGCTAAATCAAACAGCAACACAAAGGAAATTTAGCTTTTCTTATACATTCAGAACTTTAAAAAAAAATTTGCAACTATAAAAAACTATGTGCTAGGCACTATAATGTACATGCGAAAATAAACCCCTTTTTTGAAGATGGGGAAGTTAAGGTTCAGGGGACATGGGGACATTAAGTATCTTGCCAATTCTAAAATTCATTTCTTTAAAAAAAAAAAAAGCTCAAGGCATTTTTGAAAAAGAACAATAAGAGGAAAATTTCCCTACCAGCTATCAAAATATGCTAGGAAGTTAAAGTAAGTCATATGGTACTGGCCAGGAAACAGACAAATACCTTGATAGAAAAAAAAAAAAAAAAAAAAAGGGAGCCCAGAAAGAGATAAATATATACATAAAACCTAGTAACATGATAAAGGTGGCATTACAAATCTGTGAAAAAAAAGAATGAACTGACAAACAGTATAAGTGGTAGTTCTACTACTTATTAACTGTGTGGCCTTGGACAAGTTACTTAACTGCTCTGTGCTTCAGTTTCCTCATCTGTAAAAACAGATGTGTTAAGATGAAATAATTCATCAGTAAAGCAAATTTAGTCTTAGTTGGCATGAATCATGTTCTCAAACTGTTACCCAGAGCAAGGAGGAAGAGGGCAGTGGGGTGCTGGCTGAAGCTGTGTTGCAGTTAACCACAAAAGGAACAGAGTCACGTCTGCGTCTGATACCAGTCACAAAGGTAAGTCCTTCACAAATTAAAGGACTAAATTTTTAAATGTTCAAATATTTTTAAAAGTTAGAAGCTTTTTAAAAACTTGTTTTTAAATCTCGGGATTAGAAAGGGCTTTCTAACTAAGATACAAAACAGCAAAAGAAATACTGATAAATCCAATTGTATCAAATCTTTACATCTTTACACAACAGGGAAAATATTTTCAGAGAAAATATTTAACTTATTAACAAAGGATAAATATCCAGCATATAGCAATAATTCTTACCAAAAAAAAAAAAAGGAAAGACGGAAACAAAATAGAAAGGTAGACAAATATGATGACCAATAAACATACCCAAAGTTGCTTAACTTCACTCAAAAATGAGGCAATGGAAATTAAAATGGGCTACCATTTCACTATCAGATTGGCAAAATTTTAAGAGAGTGATACTATCAAGTATTGGCAATGGGGTGGAAAACAGGAAATCTCATAAACTGTTGGGGGAAGCGAAATTGGTACAACTTCTGGGTAAGTAACCTGGTAGTTAACAAATTTAAATATGTCTCTTGCAACTGAGCATTTGTTGTATAGGTAACCCCCCTTAGAGACACACGCACACATACACACATGGGAACACATCACGTACACGGAGTGGGGCTGTCAGCATGGAGCCTTTACATTAAATTAGGGCAAATTCTTACCAGAAAATACTATGAGAATTTTTTAAAGTGGTTCTAAATGAGCGACTCTCAATCTTAGCCTCATTTCAGAATCACTTGGAGTTTTAAAAAAGTAGAATTCTGGGGCCTCACCCCTGAAGATTCTGATTTCATTGGTTTGGTCATTTTTAAGAGCTCACAGGTGGTACTAATAGGAAGTCAGGGCTGAAAACTACCCATGTGTACTGACATGGAAAAGCTCCCAGACATTGTTTTAAAAAGAACTGTAGGACCGTATGAACAGTATGATAATACTTACATTTTAAAAAAAATTATATATATATATATGTTATATACATATACACATACACACACACACGTGTTCATGGGAAGGCACTCGCATTCCCATCCATTCCAATGCACACAAAATAGTCTAGACAAATACACACCAAGCTGATGACAATGCCTACGACTTAGAAAGTGGGGGAGGGGAGGTGCTGGTGCAGGTCTATGACAACACTGGATTCATTTGGATTACTTAATACTTCGAGAATGTATCTGTTACTTGTGTTATTAAAAATAATGAATTTTTAAACAAACTATCAAAATGCTACTGCATTTACTCCAATAATAAGAAAAGCTAATTAAATCACAGTATGATTCGGACCTCTTGATTTAATTAGGCAGCTAACATTTCATTTACATATGCTCCAATGCCATGCTTTATTTTTATTGAAATTAAGTGAATTAAATTTCAAAATTCTAAAAATCAAATTTTACTTAATGCAAGTACATAAAAAACACTCCTGTTCAGTGCTCTGGGAAGCTGAGGGCCGAAGAGTCTTGCCGACCACCCTAACGGACACAGAGCAGGGATGGATCTCCAGGGCTCGGCTGACCTGCGCCCCGCACCTGACCCTGCGTCCTGTACCACGGTTACTGCTTTCAACAGAATTTCCAAGTGAGACAATTCAATGACTTAAGAAAAAAGACTCGTTTTTATAAAATGAGGGGAAACACTGGGCAAAGAGAATGGCAAAGGACCCCTGGCTTGTGCTGATGATACAAGTGCTGGTCTCCGGATTCCCAAGTCAGAGTGTACAGACCACCGGCTGCCTTCCTCACAAACAGAGTCCCGACTCTAATGTGAGATCACAATGTGCCCGGCTAAAACGAACCGACCACCCTTCCCAGGCTCCCCTGCAAACTGGGGCGGCCTGGCGACACAGTCCTGCCCGCCGATAGTCATGCAGAAGGCAAGTCTGTTAAAGGGAGACAGGCTGGCCTGGCTTGTCACTTCTCCTCCTTTACTTTCGTCTTTGCCTTTCCTTCCTGCCTGGAACAGGGATGTCATGGCTGTCACTCCAGCATCTGTCGTGTGATCACGAGAGGAAGGATCACACCTGAGAACGCCAGAACAGGAGGACAGGAGCCTGGGTCCCTGGCCGTATGACAGCTGTGGCACCAGCCCTGGGCTGCCTTGCCTCCAGACTTCTGCTTACGTGACAGAAGACAAAGCCTCTGTTACTTGGGCTTCCCATTCTACACAGCCAAACTTAAACCTTAGTACAGACGGGTAATCCTAGCTAAAGTCAGTGGATTCTGGATCAAGATAAGGAATACTATAGAGCAGGGGGTGGGCAAGCTACAGCCTGCAGAGGCCAAATCCAGCCACAACCATGCTTTTATGTATTTTGTGTGACAACAGCAGAGCTGTGTGCTTGCAACAGAGACATACACACCCAGCCCACCAAGCTGGAAATATTTACCATCTGGCCTTTTACAGAAGGCATCTGCCGATTCCCACCACAGAGGGTCCACGCATAATTGCAGCAGCACCAGGAGGTAAAGGCCATTTCCTGAGGACCCCCATTACCATTGCTCACGCCCTCCCCAAAATAGCCATAACATCATCCCTCACCAGCTGGGGTAGAAAATCCCGGTACTTGTTATTCAGTTGGTTCACAAAGCATCGGGTGAGCCAGTAACAGTCAATGCCATCTTCCACCATCTCTTCCATGGCTTTAGCAACGGCAAGAAATACTTCATCTTCTGGCTCCTGCAAGATTAATAATAATAACTCTCAAGAGGCAGGTAGAAGAGAGAAATACAGAATTCTTTAATAATAATGAAGCTTTGCTCCCTAGATTCTGAAGGACCTGCAATACATCAAAGTGGAACCAAAAGCACACAGTCCATCACTAAAAAGATGACCAAGGGGAGATGAGGATGAGTAACCAGAGGAATCGGAGTCAGCGCTGCTTCTGAACACTCAGGTTTCAAGCTGAATATTCAGAGATTTTCCAACTTCTAACATTAAGGCCAAAGAGTCAACACAAACCCTAAGCAAGGGCTGACTCTACACCCAAAAGTATTCTCTGCGCTGGAGGAGAATTCCTTTCAAACAGAAGTGATAAACAGCAAACAACTGGAGATATCTGTCAATAATGTGCAAACATTAAATGACCCCAAAAGGACTAACAAGCATTTTATTTCAAAGCATTCATACACAGCTTTAAATTTTTGTTCTATCATTAAGCACCTGAAAAGCTAAAAATGGCCCTAGAATCAGAATTTTAGGACTCAGAAGAATGGCATTTCTCAAACCTTGTGTCAATACTCAGAACATGAAAGCAAACCCTCAAGTAAATTTCAAAAGAAATCTCATAAAAACTGGAATCCACTTGAAAAATCTGTTTTCTAACACCATATCTTACACCAAAAGCTTTACATTTTCATCTAGGATTTAACAGCTGAAGGATTTTTAACACTGAAAAGAAACTAAAAAGATTCCTTCTACTCCCCTAAGAAGTCCCAAGTTAAAATCAAAATACCTATTTTAACAGAAGTATTGCATTTTAGGCCTCCTTTCCATTTATTAACATTCTACAAAATGTCAAGAATAGCAGAAAGTCTCCTTTCGTGGACTCCCTCCCACCCGGCCCTGGGCGCTGTGCTGGGTGCTCCTGAACCTGGCACCTCAATGCTGCTCCCAGTTACTCTCAGACACAGCTAAGAGGACCAGCGCCCTCCAGCCGAAGTCAGCTTCTATGTGCCCAGCCCTGTGCCGAGCACTGTCACACAGTCTCATTAAAAGATAAGGAAAATACAGCTTCTAGGGCTTGGTGACCAAGGAGACTTGAGCCCAGAACAAAACTCGGACAGCATGTCAGCCTGAGGCCACAGTACAGGTGCCTGGACCTCAAGCCTGGAAAGCTGAGCGGGGATGAGGTGGAAACGATAACCTATCATCTAGATCTCTTGAGCTAATGGATAATCTAACCTAACTTCATATACAGTTTAGGAACTTGTATAGTACTATCAGCTAACTGCATTCTGCCAATGGGAAATAAAATTTAAAGTTTGAGGGTTCCAACTATTTTCAGGAATGTTCTCTCTTGATAAACTTCATCAAAGTGGACGACCTAAGATTTGCCCGTGGGACCCAAAGCAACCTCAAAAAGAAAGAACACGTTGAAGTTCAAACTGCTGTGCTGGCAGACTGCAATCTGCAACAGCCACCAAAAAAATTACAGAACAGCACAGTTTGCAGGCAAATCCCTCTTCTGAACAATTCACTCTGTTTTAGCCAAAAGTTAAAATGCTTAGAGCGAATTGCAAGTTGTATTAAAATAGCCAAAGCCCAAGAGCTATAGTCATTACTTTGCCGGCCCTCCTCCACTCCCCCCTCTCTTCCCTTTATAAACAGTAAGCAGTCCAAGTAACCAGAGAGCAGTTTGTCAAAGGTGAAATCTATAAAGCAGGCTGGAGTCTGTGGGCCTGAGGCCAAGGAGGGGTCAGGGCCAAGGAGGCAGCCAGTGACTACAAGGCCTGCCTGTGCGGCCCGCAGGCCAGGGCCAGAGAGGTGGCCGGCCATGGTGGTGACAGACAGAGGAACGAGCAAAGAAATAAATACAAGTAAGACGAGGCTTCCATTAGCCTCACTGTAACTGCCAGAGAAGGAAGTTGCAAATATAAAAAGGGTGAGGGCTAAAATGAACTTGGGATATTAGAAAGGACTTGGCAGCTTTGGCATTAACTCAGGGTCTTTAATATAGAAATAGATAGATACATAAACACATAGGTGTGTGTATATTTCCTAGCTGTCTGCTGAGAGGGCCTAGAAGCAATGACACACCACAGACAATGAGCATACCTAGCGCCCTGTTCTTGGTTTCTAACTATAATACTCCAAAAAAAAAAGCCTGATTCCAAGCCTGGGGTAGGGAAAGTACAAAATGAGCCCGGAATGTCTTTTTGCGCCATAAAGTAAGAAAGTGCTCAAAATGGGAACTTGTCAAAAAGACACACAAGTCAGCTTGAAGGGGCTCCTGCTGGCTAAATATGGGACAATTTTAACATCAAAATAATGGTAGTAATGAATTATAGGCCATTGAATAAAAGAGGAATCTATAAATTCATACTGATATACATAAATGAGGAAGAAGGGAAAACTCTTCCTTACAGAAAAGTCAACTAATAAATGCAGAAGGAACGAAGGATTTAGAAGATCACCATTTGGCAAGCAGCACAGTAAAAACTGTTTCAGGCAAGAGTCAGTGGATTGATATTTACACAGTCTCAAAGTACCTCCCCACAAGTTACTTATTAATTACAAAGGGAAAATAGCAACCTTACCTTGAAGAAACCCGGCAGACACCACCTTAACCAAGTGATCAAAGTTAGCAGCAAGAGTAATAAGTATCATATTTCTGTGGAATTCCTGCCAGAAATGCATAACTAGATTCTAATCATGAGGAAACACACAAACCCAAATTGAGAAATGTTCTACTGGCCAGTACTCTTCAAAACTGTCAAGGTTATGAAAGACAGAGGAAGACTGAGGGACTGTTCCAGATTAAAGGCAACTAAGACATGGTAAACGTAATGCATGATCCCAGATTGGATCCTGGACCAGAAAAAGAACATCAGTGGGACAGTCAGCAAAATTTCAATAACACCTATAGATGAGTTCATAGTATTGTATCACTGCTAATTTTCTGGTTTTGATAAATAACCAGAGTATAATTAAGATGTAACATTTGAGGATGCTAGGTGAAGGTATATGGGAACACTTAACTCTTTATGCAACTTTTTTCTACTATTTTAAAATGAAGAGTTAAAACAGAAAAAAAAAGTTTTTAAATCATCAACAAATGGTAAAACTAGTAGTTGAAAGTTTGATAAGTTCTGAACCACAACTTTCATTGTTTAGATAAAGGGCAATATTGGGACAACTGGTCAAACGGGAATGGAGTCTGAAGATTAGATTTAATACTATATCAATGTCAACTTCTTGGTGTTGATGACAGAACTATGGTCACCTAGGGGAGTGTTCTCATCTTTAGCAAGTATACACTGCAGGAATCTGAAAGAATGGGATGCCGTGTCTACGTCTTATTCTCAACTGGTTTGGAAAAAAAATATGTATACATATATAGGAAAAAATGACAAAGCAAACATGGTAAAATATTAATGACTAGGGAACCGGGATAGAGGGTATATGGGATTTCTTGATAGTATTCTTGCAACTTTTCTATAACTTTGAAATTACTTCAAAACAAAATTTTAAAACATTAGGGAGACTGGGTCAAAATGTACAGGGCTATGAATGTCTGGGAAAGATGTGTTGCTTTTATTCTACAAAGAAGAGCCACTGAAAGTTTCTAAGGTAAAACATAATGCAAACAAAGGCTGGCAGATGGAGCAGTCTAAAGTTGAACCAAGGGTCAAACAAAAGCACCACTGACCAGTGGAAAGGAGGGACTTCGAGGCAACTTCCCAGACTCCAGCCGATGCATGTAGAGGTAGACTTCAACCTGAGGTGTGGCATCACTGATAAAGCGAATGACTTCCAGGGCGTGAAGGACATCGGAGTACTGCTCCTTGCGATACATCATCACCTGGGCATGGGACTCATGGTGTGGAGGCAAGATGCCTATAGAGACCCAGGGGGAAAAAAAAAGAGGGCAAAATACTGAGGCACCAATCCAAATTCCTCTTCTATGAAAGAGAATCCTGTGCGAAGCTGCCTACCACAATTAGACTAGAACTCACACAAATATTTAGTTACCATATAGATTATCTTTTAGAAATTCACACTATAAATCAAATTTTAAATACTATCAATATTCGAACGGCAATTACATCATTGATATTAAAGAGAAATGAAACGACATCATAAAGCCTTTGAATAAATGTGCCACATAAATTCAAGATAAATCACACCAATTACAATAATGATTTAATTCAAGTTTACAGTTGTCAGCCTCGGGCCACCCTTAGCTGCTAAAGGCCTATCTCCAGTTGCTGTGCTTAGCCCCTAATATGGAATTGTTCCCATCCCCCAACCTCCACTATTCATATGTTGAAGCCCTAACCCCCAATGTGACTATATTTGGCAACAGGGCCTTCAGGAGGTAATTAAGGTTAAAAGAAGTCATAAGGTGGGGCCCTAATCCAACAGGGCTAGTGCCCTTCTAAGAAAAGGAAGAGCCACCAGAGCTGGCGTGGCTTCTCTCTCTCTGCCGTGTGAGGACACAGCAAACCAGGAGGTGACACTTCACCAGGAACAAAATCGGCCAGCACCTTGATCTTGGACTTCCCAGCCTCCAGAACTGTGAGGATATAAATTGTTATTTAAGCCACCCAGTCTGTGGTATTTTGTTAAGGGAGCTGTAGCTGACAACACAGCCCCCTTCATCTTAGAACCACCACCAAGTGGTCAAATCCTTTTCTTCAACAACTAAAACTTGCTCAAAGTCCTAAAGTCTCTCTTTAGAAGGAAAAAAAATCTCTAATTTTCACTACCAAAGTGACCTTACATTACATTTCAATGCCATTTTATGCTCATTAATATATTTAAACATGATGTCTACTCATTAGACTTTGGGGCAAGAACCACATTTTTTTAAATACAAACAAATGGCATGGAGAAAACACAGTGGAAAGAGCACTGGATGGGCCTTCAGTCAACTAGTCCCAGAGGTGTTAACACCAGGATGCTCACAAATGTCTCTCCGGGCACTTGTTTCCTTATCTGCCAGAGGCAGGAAATGGGATGCATAAGCATTTCACCAAATGTTCTCTACAGAACATGAGCCCCAAGGGTCTTCATGAGAAAAAGGGTACCAGAGTCAAACAGATTTGGGAAGTGGTGACAATGAAATTAAGGCTTTAAGTTTTGCTATAAAGAAAAACATCTTCCTTTATTTACCCCAGCCTCATTAAACTTCATGAAACTGTATCGTAGCCCAAGCTCCAGAGTCAAAGTTCCTTGGTCTGAAGTCTAGCTCTACAGTTAACTGGCTGGGTGACCCTCAGCAACTTACTTGATCTTCCTGTGCCTTAGCTTCTCCATCTGAAGAATGGGAAGAAGAATACCCATCTCACACAATTGTAATGATGACTAAACAAATTAACATACATAAAACACTCAAAGTACATGGCACATACTAACCTAGTATAAGTGTCATTAGCTAGTACACTTGACTATGGATCTCTTTGGTGCAAACTACCACAGATCCAGTATTCTAAAGAACATTCTGGGAAACATAACTTGGATGAGCTCAGAAGACTAACACGGTGGGAGGTTAATGTTGGAACCAAACTCCCAACATAGCGTGGCAGCTCTAAATCTCGAGTGCGTTTTTAAATAATTAATTAATTAATTAATTTATGGCTGTCTTGGGTCTTCATTGCTACGCGTGGGCTTTCTCTAGTTGTGGTGAGCGGGGGCTACTCTTCGTTGCGGTGCGTGGGCTTCTCATTGCAGTGGCTTCTCTTGTTGCAGAGCACGGGCTCTAGGCACGCGGGCTTCAGTAGCTGTGGTACACGGGCTCAGCAGTTGTGGCACACGGGCTTAGTTGCTCTGAAGCATGTGGGATCTTCCCGGACCAGGGCTCGAACCCGTGTCCCCTGCATTGGCAGGCGGATTCTTAACCACTGCGCCACCAGGGAAGTACCTCGAGTGCCTTTAACGGCAAAAACAAGGGAGACTCACCTGATAAAGCAAGCCACGAAAAAGAGAGGTGATGAACAGCCTGACAGGCCTTGGCACTCAGCTGCAAAGTACAACTGTCCATCTCACACTAATCCACTGGCCTTATCAGTTAATAAGACACATAGTCTTTCCCAGAAGATATAAATATTATCGACATTCCCACCTAAAAGGCACCCCTGGAAGGCATTTACTTTGAATGGGCACTGGAAACACTAAGATTCTAAAAATGCTCAGGGAAAAACTGAGGTCGTTTTCACACATTCTCTATATTGTGACTGCACGGGGACCTATTAGAAAAGTAAGTGTACAAAGGCTGTCAAGATGCACAACAAAAAAGGCAACGCACAGTGCTTTCTAGCATGGCTTGCATTCCCTCGCCGGCTCCACATTACATAATCAGATTCGGGACTCCAGATTTTTCAAGTCCTGAAAATATAGTACATTTTGCAAAGAAAACAAGGTCTATAAACCTAGCCTAACTTCAAATGGGCTCTACAAACCTGAGCTCAAATCCCAGCTCTGCCACTTACAGGCTATAAGGCCTCAGGCAAATTATTTAGCTTCAGTCTTTTTCCCCATCGGTAAAATTGGGATATTGATACCTGCCTCACAAGGGAATTCCAGGATTATCCTAACTTTTGTTTTTTTTAAAGAAAGAAAAGCAGGGTACTAATGGATGGGTATTTTATACATCAGCAGGCTCAGCAATAACAGAAAAAAAAATCCTTAGCTCAAAAGGCACGCTGCCAGTCACTTCCGGCACCTAATACACTTTTTCCTTCCACAGAAACTGAGCAAGACTGTTTTTCCTTCTCCTTCGGCCACTCTTCACTGGAAGTTATTCATTTGTGCTTCTAGGAAGTAAAAACTCTTCAATTCCTTTTTTGATTCTGACAGCACTCCTTAGGAAGTTATACCTCTACAGCTGGGAGACGCAGACTAACAAATCAAGAGCTAAACCCTAGGAGTTAATTTAGCTCAATATCCTCATTTTACAGATGAAAGAAAAAAAAAAAAAAAAAAAGAGGCCTAGTGGCATCTTCTGGAAGGTTACCAAGCTGACAGTAAAGCCCAGACCAGTTCTCCTTTTTCCCGGCCCAATGCTCTTCCCACACTTTGTTTCAGGAAGGTGCATCACTGTCTCTTCTAATGTCACCTGACACACAGAGTGACACGCAGTGGACTGCCTCTGAAGGTCACCTTCTTCCAGGCTTCCAAAGTGAGTGGTGATTCAGGCTCCCGAGGTTAGACCCAGTATTCAGTAAAAGGCCTAAAGAAATCCTCCTTTTTCTGACTGATAAGATGCCAATGATCCCATCATTCAACATGTTTGAAGATAAAGCTTCCAACTCTTGGAAATCATACCTAGAAGCACCTTCCAGACCAATGCACGGTACATGGACGGGAGCGGGAACCTCTGACTAAAAGTACAAAGTTTCTCAATATCTAGAGGAAGAAAAAGAAAAAAAAAACCGATTAGATGCTTTTCATGCTGATTACAATAGGTAAAGATGCATTTCATGTCTGAAAACCGAAAGTATAGTAAGACATCTCTTCAGAGGCAGGTTGCTATACAATCAGCAAATCTAGGAAAGGTAACACTGGACTGACTTCCAGCCCAGGTGTTCCAACTAGCTATGTATTTTTTTTTTCCAACTAGCTATTTAAAAACAATTAGTGTTTCACGATGTAGGAGATGCATTTTGCATATATTACTACATTCACTATAACATCAGCAGTAGTTAATATTTATAGAACTTATTTATCCACATCGCAAGCTTGTTGGGTAGTTGTTTTAAAGATGCAGAAACTGAAGCTCAGAGCAGTTTAGTGACTTGACTAAGTTTACATCGCCGGTGAGTGGCACAGTCAGCCTGCAAATCCCCACATTCACCAGTAAGCCACATTCAACCATCTTGGGCCTCAATTTCCCTACTTGTCAAGTGAGAATTATAATACTTAAAGCACAGACTGCCTAGTGAGGATCAAAGGTCAGGTGGGAAATGTTTTTGAAACTTTAAAACACTCTATGCATTTAAACTACTGTTTTTAACTATGGCTCAGTTTATTCTACTTTAATTAGCGATAGAACAGACCTTATTATGACTGGCTTAGAAGAAATAAAAATGTCAATATATAATGCAGTTTCAGTATTTCCATAAAAGAAAATCATGGCAAGAGTTGCTGCAAATTTACCCAGAAGCTATGATGACACCTCTGAAAATTGAGAAAAGAAAATACGTGGGTCTAATAAGAGAAAAAAATATTACTGACTTCTAAAGAGGCCTTTCAAAAAGGTCTGGCTCTGACTCAGTGAAATATAAACTTGAAAAATCCTTAACTTCTCCCAAAATATACCATTCTGCTGCCATCCTATCACTAAAAAAATATGGCAGGTAACCAATACCTCTGGACATCTTTAAAGGTAACATTTAATTTCAGAAGATCTGGGAATGACTGAGAACCAATAAGGTAAATTTAACTTATAAAACTCACCCAGACAGTCATCTTTTAGGAGAATTTCTAATGATTTCTTTTCTTCAACTCCACGAAACCCCACTTTTTCATAATATACTGAACGGAAGTTTCTCTGGGAGTCCTCAGTCATGTTTCATTCTTGGAGAGACAGAATAGGAAGCAGAAAAAAGTGAGCCTAGAAACAAATGAAGAATTGATGAAAAATTTAATGATTTTCTCCAACTTTTCCATGAATCTGATACACTATGATAAATGGCCTGCCCTTGCATAGGACTCAGTATTAAACCTTCCCTTTTACACAACCCTAACATCACGTCACCTTTGCACCTTGGCCAAAAACCAAGATATAAAACAAAAGTCCTCTGAGCTGCTAAAACAGATGGCACAAGGTTCATGCCTTAGCACTCCTATTTTACTTAGGAGAGAACCTAGCACAACGGTATATTCTGCAGCCGTTATACATGTTCAAAGAAAAAAGTTACTGAAATAGGAAGACAGACAAAATGTCATGCAAAAGGGATTACCAAATATACATGATGACTGTTTTGTTTTAAAATTTTTTTTAAAATTAGACTATTCTGAAATGTTAACAATGGTTATCTTTAGGCAGCAGGATTCCAGATGATTTTAATTTTCTTTCTTTGGCTTAGCTGTCTTTTCTAAAATGGGCATTTTGTAAAACAAAAAACTAAGTTATAAAAAGAGTAAAAAAAGAAAAAAAAAAACACAAACCCAAGTTCCTCACTTAGTTTTCCTTTAAACACAATTCTATCAAATGTAATTGTCAAAATTCAGAACCCACAACAGATTAAGCATTAAATTATAAACCAGAAGAAGGGCAGGAATGTAGCCGGTTGACAAGTGATGTCACAGAGTTGGAGACAAAATAACGACTTAGAATCTGGCATCACAACTCAAAAAGTTCGTTGGTCTCTGGTTCTTTCACAATAACCTTCAGTAGACTGAAGGCAAGTCATCAGGAAAAGGTCAAATTAGGTTTGTGTTTTAAGAACAGAATGGATGTAATGCATTCTCCAAAAAATATAGCACTGCCTGCCCCAAACGCTTAAAGCGTCGGTACAAAGAGTATAGCCCTCAGGTTTTAGAAATTCTGAGGTGTCCCCAGGGACTAGGGGAGGGTTGAGTTCTAGACAGCCAAGGTCTTCCTTATTGACAAGATACTCACTGAGACGATTCGGGCACAGGAAAGAATAGAATTCGTTTTGATTGAGGAATTCTACAGGGTACTGAGCTCTTAGGACCAAACGTTTTTTAAAAGCAGGATTCCAAAGCATTAAAACACTAAATAAGGTGGGATTTATTTAAAAGCAGCATCCAAACAGCTGCAAGGCGATTCGGTGGCTGCCGTCTAAGGACACCATCCTCTGAGTGCAATGCAACAGCAAACGCGTCCTCCGGGAGGAAATAAAGTTTCCTTGCTGCCCAGCAGCGCCCACCTGACGGGAAAAGTAAACACACCCTGATCCAAGACCCCAGGTCCCACTCTCCCTATTATGCTTCACCTCTAGTAATGGAAACCACACCCGGGTTCAGACTAAGTGGTCCGGGGAGGCAGCGGAAACCTGGCCCGGTGCGCTGACCTGCCGACCACCCAGGGCCTGCCGGGCGGAGGGCGACGGTTGGACACCCGCGCCCAGGCGATAAAACCCAGCAGCCGCGGCGTCCGCCGGACGTGACGTCAGCTCCGCTCCACGGGGCGGTGCCGAGAGTGCGCGTGCGCCGAGAGCGTGCGCGGAAGCTCCACCCACGCCGTGGGGCCGCAGACTCTGCAACCCAGACACGGGAAAGAGCGGGATGCAAGTCAACCTAGCATCTCAAGCTCCCCGCCCATTCCCCGCACCCGTCTCCCTGCCGCCCCTACTCATTCCTGGTCTGGAGAATCTCGCGACTACCTTACTCCCGCTGTACCGGGCGGTGAGTGCCCGGGATGCTCTCCCCAACCCTACCCTGGAGGTGATCGCAGACCCCAGGATGGTGCTCCTTAATCTGTCTGCGGTGGCAGACCCCTGCTTTGTTTTTGTTTATTTCCTTTTTCCTGGTATGTGGAAATAAATGACCAACCAAATGAGAAGTGTAAAGCAACTTATTGAGAATTTGCTGTACGAGACAGTCAGCCCCACTATCACTTCTATTTTGGCAGAAACTCAAAGGCAGGCAGAGGAGGGGAAAGGTTGATAGTGGAAAAAAAGGGAAGGCTTCAGGTGTGCCCTCGTCGGAGGCTGTTGGCGTGGGGAAGCTGCAGGTAGAGGAGAAGCCGGGTGTCCTATGTGATCCGTTAGCCACATCTGGCTTTCTCTGGCTGGTCCTAAGTTGAAAAGCAGGGATACAAATTAGGGAAGCTGTAAGTTATTAATCAAGTCCAGGCCAGTTGCTACAGTAGTTATCGTTCCGCTTCTTGGGTTGTTTCTACAGCTAGCAGTCAGGCTGGCTTCCTAGGCTGGTTTTTGTAGATAAGGGGTTGTTTTTCTAGGCAGGTTGTGGGTCCGTTCTATTTTCATATATGGTCGACCACTGTCTGTATATTCAGCCTCTCAGTTAAAACACTATAAATTCTTTGAAAACTGAAGTTTAAAAACAAGATATACAAGCCTCAACTTTTTAGACTCAGCAGACAAAATTACTCTTTAAAATAGCTATTAAAGTTTATAAACACTTTCTCTGCTTACCTTGTCACAGACCAGCACTGGCCTCAGGGACAGCCCTCTGAGCAGCGCCAGATGAGTGGGTTTTTAAACCACTTGGGTTTGAGAGGAACTGTTACCGAGCCAGGTTTGTTTTGTCCAACGCATAGCAAGCCAAACGCTGAGACACCAAGGTTTGCAGCAAAGAGAGGGAGAACGGTCTCAAATCGGCTTCCCTGAAAGGCAAGAGGCTTGGGATACTTATGGGCTAAAAAATAAAGAAGCAGGGAGATCAGAGTCATGGGAAAGGTGATTGGGAAAAGGTGTGGGAAGGTCATTCTACGCAGGTGTAACTAAGCTACAGGCCTTTGCAGGTTCAAAAGATCACCAAGCAGACACTCACGCATGCCCAGTTGGAGGGTCGGTGGTCCCATCCGGTCTTAACCAGCTCAGCTCAAACTAGACACAGCTGATTCCAAGCTCCTGCAAAACAACTCGGGCAAACATCTTACTGTTACCGAACGCGAGTCCCT
Organism: Eubalaena glacialis; assembly: GCF_028564815.1. NCBI lineage: Eukaryota > Metazoa > Chordata > Mammalia > Artiodactyla > Balaenidae > Eubalaena > Eubalaena glacialis. The sequence goes on from NC_083722.1 coordinate 10,219,478, forward strand.
GTGCCCCAGTGCACAGTGAGCCCAGCAATACAGAAATGTCAGAGTTTGAAGCAGAGAAAGGTTTATTGCAGGGCCATGCAAGGAGACAGGTGGTTTAAAAACCCCTTTTACAGGAAAGGTGAGGGAGGGCTGTGGTTAGTTGTTGAAAACTTCTTGGTGTCCGATCCTTTGTTCTTGCAGCTGTCCATGTAGATCAGGTCATGGTCAGGTCACGATGTTCCTATAAACCTCCATCAAAACAAATGTTATTCTCTGTTCTACAACTTTTTATCTAAAGGTGTAATACTCTTAAAGGTAACAAATCCCGTAAGCAAAGCAACATCAGTACCCCTCATTTTACTTGGTCAAAGTCCTAAGGCTCAACTTTCGCCCTCTGAGGCCCAGGTCCTAAGAGGAGGGGGTCCCTGCGTGGGCCGGGTACCCTGGCCGGGTGCATTCGTCCAGCACCCGGTTGTGGGTCCTCTGGCCAGTGCCCAGACTCGGCTGAGGAGGCAGGTCTCAGCTGGCAGCGCCTTCAGGACCGGGTCCCCAGACCCAGCCCCGCCATCATCACTGAGGGAGCCAGGCACCCAGCACCCAGCCGGCCCTCAAGCTCCTCAGGCCCCCCAAACAGGGTTGGGTCCCACAGACTGTGAGCCAGAGTGACCACCACCACCAGGACCACTGCGATGCTGACCGTTGGCAGAGCGGGACCACTGACAGCCGTGCACTAAGGCCTTGCCCTTGCACTGATAGCTGTGCACCCACCCCATCCCCGTTACTTTATTGCTTAGGCCACGGGCCACCTGGAGGACATGCAAGCCTTAAAACGACCTTGATGAGTGAAGGCAGGTGAAGTGGATTTGACCCATGGTCTCAGTACCACCTAAAGAGAAGTCAGTTCAGTGATGGGAGCGGCTTCCCTAAGAGCCCAAATGTGTACAGAGCGGACCACACAGGGGCCAAGCTCTAGAGAGACTCTTAGAAATCACCACCACCAAAGTCGGTCCAGTTACGGTGTCAGTAGGTTTGTGGTGTAACGGCTACACGGAACTTTAATAAAGAAGCGCGTGATGGTTGAGGGCAAACATCTGTGCTTCTCCCCCGACCCCCGCAAACACCATCTTTAGTTCTTCAGCACTGGGGTTCTAAGCCTCGCTTAGGCAGTGTTTCTTCACATTAGCAAGTAGAGTTTTTCAAGTTTTAGCTTTCAAGAATTCCATTTACTTCATCTAAACCTTGGACCAGTCACTAAGTTTTACAATCTTCTTTTTCTTACCTTTAAAGTAGAACTAATAATGGTGATGATCTCACAGAGGTATTGGAAGGATGAAGTGAGAAAATGTGTAAAGTTCTTGGCAATGCCTGGCACCTGACACAGTGAGGTTATGTGTGAATTGGCTGCTATTAGCTAAATGGTGACAGAATGTGGTTGCCTTTAACTGTCATTCACTGTGCTTTTTGATGAGCTGACAGACAATATTTGGAAGCTTCTATGGGAAATAAGTCTCTTGGAGACGATTCTCAACAATGCAGCCAGAGTGACCATTTAAAAATGTCCTTCCTCTGCTCAAACTCCTGCAATGTCTCCCCATTTCATTCAGAGTAAAAACCAGTGTCTGCATCGTCTGCCTCCTCTTACCTTATCAAATACCAGGGTCCTTCTCATGTTTGTCCTCTATGCCTGAAATGCTGTTTCCCCAGAGAACCACGTGGCCTATTCCCTCACCTCAATTTTGATCAAATGTTCCCTCCAAAGTCCTATTCCAACCACCCTACCTAAAACGGCAAACCCATTACCTGAATCTCAGCCTCCCCATACTCACCTCCACTTTTCCTTTCTTCCACAGCGCTTATCATAATCTTAGCAGGCAATAAAATTTTGTGAAACTGAATTGAAATAAGAATTTTAAAAGTCACAGGTGCCCTTTGTTTGAATGTATCCCTTGCTACCTTCACCCCTTAACACCCTGTAACCTGACTACCCTCTGGTGGTTAATTATTCTTACTAAAATTATGGGAATAACTGCCCTGCTAGTCAACTCACTTTCAACATTGAAAGGGACTCAAAGGTCAGCCCGTTCCATTCAATGTGATGGGGCTGAGAGCTAGATTTCAGGGTATGAAAGCAACACAAAGTGTTTAGGAATGGCATCACATCTTTTTAAATTCACCTGTGGTAGGATAGTAATTATCAAATACCATCAACCTCCACCGCCTGCCCCTCTTTTTTTAAGAGATAAGGCAATGGAGACCCAGTGAGGTTATAGCTCTAAGGCAACTGTCTTCATTTTGAGCAGCAAGCAAAATTAACATAGTAAAAAAATCCATTAAAGCATGATTGGGGGGATATATAAATTCAGGTGACTGACATATAAAATCATACCTCCAAAACATCTGAAGAGGAACAAATCTGGATGGTCCCGGAGGCTCATTTTCTCCTTCATTTTGGTCATTTGGTGGAGAACTTGTTCAGCAGGTCTGAGTTGGCTAATCATAGGCAGACACCAGCTGCAGGCCCCCAGAGGCTCCCCTTTCTGACCAGGGAGCTTCCCTTAGTGTCATAGCAGATCTGTGCTTCACCCCAACCCCATCACTGTAAATATGTGAAAAATCAAGGAGAAGGGGCTCCCCTTGATTGTGATGTTTGGCCGCAGTGCATGGACCCTCTATGCCTTGCCTAAGCTGTGGAATAGAATCGAAGGATTGCATACACTCCACTGTTTTCTACTTGTAAATTTTCCCTCTAATAAAGCCTACTTTATACTTGCATCATTTGGCACTAGTGGTGTGTTTTCATGACCTTTTTTCGGGATACATGATTGTATACAGAACTGTCCTGTTAGAGGGAGGAAATATTACTTTACCTGTCAAAACTGGTAGGATATGTATTACGTGGATGTGATTATAGCCTTCCAATACTGTCCTGGTATATGGAAACCTCCGGTCAGAGGTCAGAGGTTGCCTCGTGCACATGGGGTCATTTAGCTAATAATGAATCCATTAGCCACTGGTAATTATTGGGCCTTTGCCCTGTTTTATATTTTGCATGAATCTTTGGCCCTTTTAGTGTCAAGATGGCAGGTAAAGTCATCAAAGTTAAAATGAAAACTCCATTTCAGTTTCAGTGAAACTAGAAAAAAATATAAAGTAGCTGAAGAATTCCCAGAAGCAGTAGAGAGCAAGCAGGGCACATGTAAGAGAAAGTAGAGAGAGACCCCAAAGCTGCAGACCTCAGAGCCAGCAAAACACATCTCCCAAAGGCATTTTTATCAGGAACAGATGTTAGAATTTGCCAAGTGCTTTTTCTGCATGGAGATAATCACGTGGTTTTTCATAAGTACTTTGTTAATATGGTGAATTACACGGATTGATTTTCAAAGGTAAACAAATTGTGCATTCCTGGGATAAACATCACTTGATCATGATGTATTACCGTTTTTATATATCGTTGGATTTGATTTACTAGAACTTTGTTTATAAATTTTGCATCTATTTTCATGAGGGATAATGTTCTTTAGTGTTCTTTTTCTTGTAAAGTCTTTATTTGGTTTTACTATCAGGCTAATGCTGACCTCATAGAACAATTTGGGAAGTATTCCTTCTTCCACTTCTATTTTTTGGAAGAGTTTGTGTAAAACTGGTGTTATTTCTTCCTTGAATGTTTGGTAGGATACACTAAGGAAACCATCCGGGCCTAGAGATTTTTTTGTGAGAAGGTTTTAAACTATATATGCAATGTCTTTAAAAGATAGAGGGCTATGCTGGACATCTATTTCCTCTTGATTAAGCTTTGGTAGTTTAGGTCTTTCTAGAAATTTCTCCATTTCATTTAAGTTTTAAAATTTATTGCCATAAAGTTTTCCATAATGTATCTTTATTATCCTTTTAGTGGCTGTGGGATTTGCAGTTACATGTCCTATAGTGAGATCACCTCTCTCACTCAATGATATTGGTAATTTGTATCTTCTCTCTTTTTTTCCTGATCAATCTGGCAGGAGGTTTATCAATTTAGTTGATCTTCTCAAGGAACCAGTTTTAGGTTTTATTGATTTTTCTCTATTATTTTTCTGTTTTCTACTTCACTGATTTCCATTCTGATTTGTATTCTTACCTTTCTTCTGTTTTCTGTAGTTTAATTTGCTCTTTTTTTCTAGATTCTTAAGGTGGAAACTGCTTGGAGACTTTTTTTTATAATACATGCATTTATTACTATAATTTCTCCTTGAGTATTACTTTAACAGCATCCCACAAATTTAAATAACTCAGTTCATAATCCTTCCTAATTCCCTTTGATTTCTTCATTGAACCATGGATTATTTAGAAGTAGGTTATTTAGTTTCCAGATAGTTGAGGAATTTTCCAGAGATCCTCCTATTTCTGATTTTTAATTTAATTCCATTGTGGTCAGATAATATACTTGTTATGACTTGAATTCTTTTAAAACTATAGGGAATTATTTAATGATTTATCTCAGTAAATGTTCGATATACTCTTACTATGTATCTTGCTGTTGTTGGGTGGAGAATCTTATGCATATCAATTTTTTCCCTCTGTTTGGCTTATTTCATTTAGCATAATGTCCTCTAGATTCATCCACGTTGTCACAAATAGCAGGATGAGTTGGCATCCTTGTCTTGTTCCTGATCTTAGAGGAAAAGCTTTCAGCTTTTCATTGTTGAGTATGATGTTAGCTATGAGTTTGTCTTGTACAGCCTTCACTATGTTGAGGTATATTCCTTATATACCAAATTTATTGAGAGTTTTTTTAATCATGAAATGATGTTGAATTTTATCAAATGCTGTTTCTGTATCTATTGAGATGATTGTGATCTTTATGCTTTATTCTGTTAAAGTAGTATACCCATTTGTTGATTTGTGTATGTTGAACCATACTTGCATCCCAGGGATAAATCTGACTTCATCATAGTGAATGATCCTTTTAATGTGCTGTTGAGTTCTGTTTCCTAGTATTTTGTTGAGGATTTTTGCATCTATGTTCATCAGGAATATTGGCCTGTAATTTTCTTTTCTTGAAGTGTCCTTGTCTGGCTTTGGTATCAGGGTAATACTGGCTTCATAAAATGAATTTGGAAGGGTTCCATCCCCTTAAATATTTTGGAGGAGTTTAAGAAGGGTTGGTTTGGTTTTTTTTATAATGTTTGGTAGAATTCATTAGTAAAGTCATCAGATCCTGGGCTTTTCTTTGTTGGGAGGTTTTTGATTACTAATTCAATCTCCTTACTCATTATTGGTCAATTCAGATTTTCTATTTCCTCGTGCTTCAGTAGGTTGGTAGGCTGTATATTTCTAGGAATTTATCCATTTCTTCTAGGTTGTCCAGTTTGTTGGCATATAATTGTTCATAATATTCTTTCATTTCTGATTTTTTTTTAAAGATTGATGGTTTTTAAAATTCTTTCTTTCTTTCTTTCTTTCTTTCTTTCTTTCTTTCTTTCTTTCTTTCTTTATTTATTTATTTATTTATTATTTATGGCTGTGTTGGGTCTTCGTTTCTGTGCGAGGGCTTTCTCCAGTTGCGGCAGGTGGGGGCCACTCTTCATCGCGGTGCGCGGGCCTCTCATTATCTCGGCCTCTCTTGTTGCGGAGCACAGGCTCCAGACGCGCAGGCTCAGTAGCTGTGGCTCACGGGCCCAGCCGCTCCGCGGCATGTGGGATCCTCCCGGACCAGGGCTCGAACCCATGTCCCTGCATTGGCGGGCAGACCCTCAACCACTGTGCCACCAGGGAAGCCCCATTTCTGATTTTATAATATTTGTGTCTTCTCTCTTTTATTCTTTGTTAGTCTAGCTAAAGTTTTATCTTTAAAAAAAACCTAGCTCTTAGTTTTATTGATCTTTTCTATTTTTTTTTCTGGTCTCTATTTCATTTATTTCTGTCCTTATTTCTGTTATTTCCATTCTTCTGCTAACTTTGGGTTTTTTTTTTTTTTCTTTTTCTAGTCCCTTAGCTATAAAATTAGGTTGTTTGTTTACGATCTTTTTTGATATAGACCTTTATCAGTATAAACTTCTCTCTTAGAACTACTTTTGCTGAATCCCATAAGTTTAGTATGTTGTGTTATTTTCACGTTTCAAGATATTTCTTTTTTTTCTTTTTTTTTTTTTTTAATTTATTTTTGGCTGCGTTGGGTCTTTGTTACTGTCCACGGGCTTTCTCTAGCTGCTATGAGTGGGGGCTTCTCATTGCGGTGGCTTCTCTTGTTGTGGAGCACAGGCTCTAGGCACGCAGCCTTCAGTAGTTGTGGCACGAGGGCTCAATAGTTGTGGCTCGCAGGCTCTAGAGCGCAGGCTCAGCAGTTGTGGTGCACGGACTTAGTTGCTCTGCAGCGTGTGGGATCTTCCCGGACCAGGGATGGAACCCGTGTCCCCTGCATTGGCAGGCAGATTCTTAACCACTGTGCCACCAGGGAAGCCCCTCAAGATATTTCTTGAGCTCCCTTTTGATTTCTTCTTCCACTCGTTGTTTATTAAGGAGTGTGTTGTTCAATTTCCATATATCTGTGCATTTTTTTCAGTTTTCTTCCCATTATTGATTTCTAGTTTCATACCATTGTGGTCAGAAAAGATAGTTGGTGGGAGATAAACCTGTCCTTCTTATTCCACACCTTCACTGGAGACAGAGGGCCAAAAATTATTTTTAATCTTACCATTTTCTTTATTCATTCACCAAATTTCAACAAAAGTTTTGTCAGAAAAATAATTTAAGAAGAAATTTACCCAGGTAACAATGCATTTGATAAGGGCAACCTAAGTAGCACATAAGAAAGGCCATAGAAATTGAGGTACTGTTGCCTGGAGTGGTAGGTGAAGACACCATGGAGGAAAGAGAATTTGAGCTGAGTATTGAGAATTTGAGCCCTTCCCCTCCTTCCGTTGCCTCTGAGGCCAAACCAAGTGCTTCCAGATTCTTCTGGTGCAATTTAGGAGACATGCCAGATGCTTAAACACATTTAATCGCTGTCAGATTAATTCCACGATCACTAAAGAGTTGCTGCTTTTTTCATATTTATTTTTGTAATGATCACGAGCAGGCATTTTTTGTATAAATGAGGGTATTTTTGACAAAAGAAACAGTACCCACTAACCACAAAGGAAATGATAATGTGTATGTGGAAATGGGACTTGGCCTATGGCAGCTGTGTGGGTATCACAAGAGCTAAGGCTTGAGAGCAGGAAGGGTCAGATGGAGAAGGTCAAAGGAGCTTGGACCAAGTGTGGGCAGCGGACAGGTGACTCAGATCAGGAAGACTTTGTAACCATGGGTCTCAAAGACCTGTAAAGGGAAGAGACTTGGAGGCAGGAGGGCCTCTCTGGAGGTGCAGAGGGAAGGAGGGATGGGTGTGGGCGGCTGATAGGCTATGAGAGGTCACAGCTAACTTGGGACTCAAGACTGGACATCTGGGATATGGGGCATGAAAAATCAAGATGAGGGAGTCAGCAAGGTTTGAGAACTGGCCACATACCCTTGCAAATAGGCTGAGCTTGAGGCAACAAAAGTCTGCATTTGATGGCAAAGTCCAGAAGCAGTTATAGACCGTATGCCCATGTGAAAGTGCAAAGCTATGCTGTTAAAGGCACCGTGAAGAACAAATCCTAGGACATTCAATCAAATCTGGAACAAAGTACATGCTGATAATTCCCTCCACTTGGCGTGAGATGTTGCCAGCCTTCCGCGGCAGAAACTCTGCTCGGTGTAATTCTCAATGGAAGCAGCAGAGGGCAGCAACGGTAGGCGGTTGGGATGTTCCTCGCACTGAGCTAGGGAGAACTTCATGCCTAAGGGGGTGTTGGGATTCTGCCTTCACCAAGATCTAGCAGCTATTTCCAGATGCTGGGGAAGGGAAGGTGGACCCTGGCTTGTCAGGTAGACCACAGATCCATCTTCTTCTTGCAGATGGAAATGCTGAGCAAGGTAACAAAGACCTCTTTATTCTTTCAAGTAAAAAGAATAACAGCTAAATTTATTGAGTGCCTTGTGTCCTAAGACCTGTATGCATATTACGCCTGTTAACTATTTTAACAAATGGAAGCAATTGGTGCTATTATTTCCAGCCACATTTTATAGGAGATGAGTTCAAGTGGATGCAACTTGTAAATGGTTGATATCTGGCTCCCATACTTAACCTACATTATGTTACCTCTCTGTGAAGTGGTACTGTTATTGGTGTGTGTGTGTGTGTGTGTGTGTGTGTGCGTGTTTGCTCTTCGGTGCATAGTTTTTGTCAGTTGTTTAGATTTCGGGTAAGATGGAGAATTTGCAGGTGTTTTGGATCTTTCTTATAAACCAAAACACTGTAAGGCAGTAACAAGATTGCTGGAGTAGAGCTACTTAAAGTGTAGTCCTCTGACTAGTGCTGGTCTACGGACTGTGTGGGATGGGTGTGCAGCCCAGGAAGTGCAGAAATTCAGAGCACACCCTTAGACACTCTGATAGCAATTTGAGAGAGTAGTTTTATGCCTATTGAATCTAATAATAAAAATTGAGGGCTTGAATTTGTATCTTTTTAATTTCATTTTCTAGTAATTCATATTTATTATATTTGAGAAAAGTTAAGTCCACAACAGATTGGATTTTTTTTTAAAGCTGGTTCTCTGCCACAAGATTGCATGAGAAGCACTGCAGTGGAGTTCATAACACAGACATAAAAGTCTGTAGGATTTGAGATCTGTTCCTTTTACCAGGGAAATGAACACCCCACACAAGGATTAAAACATGGAGGGGCTCCTCCTGTAAACCCTTCAACAGCTCCACTGATGGTCATGATTAAAATATAACTAAGAGGGACGAGGTGGAAGCAGAGGAAGGAGGAGGGCAATGGAGATGGGGAGAAAGGGGAAGGGGAAATCTTGATAAGACTTAAGGAGCAGGACCCTCTTCACTTCTTGTAATGACTCAGGAAAAGCACAAAATTATAAAGAAACAGATGGTATATGGAATCATTTTGTTTAACATCTGCCCTTAGGTATTGCTGAAGCATCTCTTGCACGTACATTTGACACAGCAAAGGATCCCGAGATCCATGAAATAACCAGGCTTTCACAAGGATTTATTCCTAGTCACCTATCATGAAAAATACCTAATTTTCAGTTGAATGATGAGCCCTTGGCCTTATTCTAGCTTCGGCATCAAAAAGTTGCTATCTAGGAATGTCGGGGGAGAAAGGTTCTAGGAGAAGTGGCATTTCTCAGAGGAAAACAAAAACACAAACAAAAAAGAACTTGTCAAGGCGTAAGTAACATTTTTAAATGCAGCAGTGGAGTTTGTTACAGGAAAAGAGTAATAAAATGCAATGTCCTTTGTTCACTTGCAGATGTTTTCCTTCTTTGAGGAAATAAAGGGGGAAATGCTCAGCTCTGCCTTGATTCAGGAGCACCTGACCAGCATCGCACAGAGAGACGTCCATCCATATAATAGGATTTGCTAGGATGTGAGAGTCAGCAATGACTTGGAGAGTTGGGCCTGAGCAACTGCAAGAATGGGGAAGACGGCAGGTAGACGTTTGGGAGGAGAATTTGGGCACTCGTTCAGTTTTGGACATAGTAAGTCTGAGACGTCTATCAGACATCCAAGTGGAAATGTCATGTAGATGATTGATCACAAGTCCGGAGATGTCAGGTAATGCCTCTCAGCTCCAAATCCGCCTTTCGGTGCCTGCTCTGTGATAATGGAGCTAAACCCTGTAAACATTTTTACTTTGCCCTCTGGCATGATATTAAGTTTTCTCAGCAGAGTGCCCTGGCAGGACACTGCAAGAAGAAAGGGTTTCTTTTCCTGACTCTGGCGAACTCTTCTTGGCAGTCGCTTGCGCTGTGCATGGCATCTACAGAGCTTGACTCTCGCAGTGGGTGACAGCCAAAGTCAGCTCCTGGCGGGTGCAGCACCAGACACCCCGTCATGGGCGGCTTCCTTCAGTACCCTTTTGTGCAGCTTTGCCACAGGTTTCAAGGTACAGCACCAAGCAGCAGACAGCTTGCCCAGCACCCAAAAGGGCCATTTCTCAGCGAGTCCCACCAGAGCAGCAGCTGAGCAAACTTCTCCACCATCCCATGAACCACAGCTGTTCCCTCTCCAACCAGGTCTGGATCTCAGCCCTAGGGTGTGAATGAGGGTCCCCTCTTCCAGATTCGTTCCCTCCCTGGGCTCTCTAGCTCAGCCCTAGGAGTAATGGCTCTTCCCCGTAGCTGCTATTCCTGTATTCTTCAGAGTCGCCTTTATTCCCGGCTAGCCAATCCTCCATTACTCCAGTCCGCTGTGATAATTATATGAAACTGTCCCAGCTCAAATTACTGTGTGGTGTCTGTCTCCTGACTGGTCCCGACTGATGGGGATCAGCGGAGAGGTCCAGGCAGGAGATAAAAACTTGTGAGTTGTCAGCATATAAAGGCTACTGAAGAGCTGTGAGATCACCATGGCAGTGGGCAGATGAAGGAGAGAAGGAAAGAGAGGACACTTCAGCATCAAAAGGTCAAGAGAAAAGGAGGAATTCACGTAAGAGACCAAGAAGGAGCAATCAGTGAGGTAAGAAGAAAATCAGGAGATTTTCCTGGAAACCAAATTTTAAAAGGATATCGAGGGACTTCCCTGGTGGCACAGTGGTTAAGAATCCACCTGCCAATGCAGGAGACACGGGTTCGAGCCCTGGTCTGAGAAGATCCCACATGCTGCAGAGCAACTAAGCCGGTGCGCCACAACTACTGAGCCTGTGCTCTAGAGCCTGCGAGCCACGACTACTAAGCCCACGTGCCACAACTACTGAAGCCTGCGGGCCTAGAGCCCATGCTCGTCAACGAGAAGCCACCGCAGTGAGAAGCCCGCGCACCGCAGCAAAGAGTAACCCCCGCTCGCCGCAACTAGAGAAAGCCCACGCACAGCAACGAAGACCCAGTGCAGCCAAATAAATAAAACAAATATAAAAATAAAATTTTCAAAAGTATATCGAGGAGGGATCGATCAGCTGTATCAAATACTGCTGATACATCAAGTAAAAAAGGAGACTGAGAATTGAGCACAGGAGGTCGTTGATGACCTTGACAAGATCATTGAGAGCAAAAGCCTGATTGGAGTGGTTTTAGGAGAAAATGGGAGGAGAATTGGAGACAGAGCATATCAGTGGCTCTTTTGAGAAGTTCTGCTGCAAAGAGAAGCAAAGAAATGGATGGCAGCTGGGGTTGGGGTGACAAGGAAGTAAAGTCCAGAGGAAGAAATAGCATGTACGTATGGTTATGAAATGGTACGGTAGCAAAGGAAGAATTGCTGATCTGGCGAGAATGGGGAGGATTTACTGGAACCACATTCTTGAGGTGGGGAGACGGGCTAGGAGCTGGAGCACAAGTGGGAAGATAGCTGCAGCTGAGTCTTTAGGGGGGGGACCTAAATCGAAAGTCAAGTGTGAACGTGGAAATTAGGTCTAGGTGGGTCAGAGTGGGAAAATGTCAGGTGTGAAGGTAATAGGACCGTCAGAATCAAGGCTGCATTTCTAAGCCTTGCCTGCAGGTGTGATCAGGAGGCTACGTCCTGGCCAGAATATGTGAGGGGACATTTGTGTGAAACTGTGGGTCATGCCCTTAAAGAGAAGGAACGTGTTCTCCCATGTCCTTTTTCCTGCCGGCTGGAATGCAGACCCAGTTGTGAGCCATCTAGAACCATCCAGATGAAGACAACTTCCTAGGGAAGATGGAGCAACCAGGTAAAGAAACCAGGCCCTGACTACTTGGCTGAGAATGCCCACCATTCCAGCTTCAGCTGTTACGGAGAGAGAAAGCTACTCTTACCTTGTTTAAACCTCTGTTATTTTGAGCCTCTGTTTTATACACCTAAACATATCCAAATGAATACAGAATTCCAAATATGCCCCAAAGCAAGGAGAAGTTGTCTTGGAGGCTAGCTTGATCTCATCAGGATTTAACAACAGTTAGAAGCTAAAACAGCCCCTCAATTATTTTTTTAAAAAGTGAATCATGGCTTCCGTGGTGGCGCAGTGGTTGAGAATCTGCCTGCCAATGCAGGGGACACGGGTTCGAGCCCTGGTCTGGGAAGATCCCACATGCCGTGGAGTAACTAGGCCCGTGAGCCACAACTACTGAGCCTGCGCGTCTGGAGCCTGTGCTCCGCAACAAGAGAGGCCGCGATAGTGAGAGGCCCGCACACCGCGATGAAGAGTGGCCCCCGCTTGCCGCAACTAGAGAAAGCCCTCGCACAGAAACGAAGACCCAACACAGCCAAAAATTAATTAATTAATTAATTAATTTTTTAAAAAAGTGAATCAAAGATGCAACCAGAAAATTAAACAATGTACAAAAATCTCTTTAGTCATAAAAGCAGTAGGAACTCTCAGAATTAGTGTGTAGAATCTACACATCTAAACCCTTACCAACTTCCCTGAGAAACTTCTAGGTGGTGTGATAGGACTGCAGACCTGGGATCCAGAAGACAAGTCTCTTCAGCTGCGAGGGGAGCATATGGAAAAGAGAATAAAAGTGGTCACTGACCGTGATCAGAACACTTAGTAAAAAGTACGGCTCGTGGATGGATCTAGAGACTGTCATACAGAGAGAAGTCAGAAAGAGAAAAACAAATATCGTATATTAATGCATATATGTGGAACCTAGAAAAATGGTACAGATGAGCTGGTCTGCAGGGCAGAAACAGACACAGATGTAGAGAACAGACGTGTGGACACCAAGGGGGGAAAGTGGGGGGGGGGTGATGATGGTGGGATGAATTGGGAGATTGGGATTGACATGTATACACTAATATGTATAAAATAGATAACTAATAAGAACCTGCTGTATAAAAAATAAATTTAAAAAAAAGCATGGCTATAGGTCTTGGCCAGCTGCACTTGAGTCTCCCAAATTCAAGCCTAGAAAGGGGTTGGGGGTTTGGAGCTGGCTGTCCAAGTCCCCCTTCCTGCACATCTCCTCGGGAAAAGGCAAGTTCTTGGATTATAGAAGTGGAGTAGGATGTAGACAAAGAATGGAAGGTGGATTCATATATGTTGAACACATCCAGAACTGTGCCGTCCCCAGGGTGACCTGGGCCACAGCTGGGAAGGCCTGGCTGTATGTTCTGGCCAAGTTTGTGGGTTCCTTTTTTAGTTTTTCTTTTTCCTCTCTGAAGGAATTCCTAGACATTACAGGTTTACTTGGCTAATTACATAGTACTGTTGATACAGTAACACCTGGAAACCATTTACCATCTTCCCTCAGCCTCCTAATTGCATCACTTACTGTTGGGGCCAGGGGTGGGAGGAGAGGAAACAACCTATCTTGTTTTCTGGGAAGAAGAAAGTGAACATACCAGAAAAATTAAGGAAACACTTGACCGATTCACTTTCTCCAATCTGGCCCACTCTACTTGTTTTTACAGGAGTGTGTATGTTATCATGGGGGGCGGACAAGCTCCATGAAGATTCATCACAGGCGGATTGTTGTAAAAATTTTTGCAGAGCCAGAAAAAAAAAGCAGGGGGCGGGGGGAGAAGTCGGGAGGAAAGGTGGGCGGCTGAGTAGAAGTGAAAAGAATCAGATGTCCATGAACATGGGGGAACTGGAATGAACATGAAAGTGGGCTGCCCTCCAGATACACTGCTGAGTGCCCACTGGAACATTCTAGGGCAGAGTAAGAATACAAACCATTATAATGGCTTCCTTCTTGGCCTCTGTTTGTCTGAGTACCAACTCCTTTTAGACTCAACTCATATTTGTAAACACTACAAAAACACAAAACTGACCAGCTCACAATATTTTCTGCCCATCCTGGAGGGAGTAAAATCAAATATTAGCAATTCTATGCTGAAGACCAGTTCTGACCTTTTAAAAGCTCTTAGAATCTAAGATTATTTTTTCTGTTTTTTTCTTTTTTTTCTGGAAAAGACTTTAAGAGACTATCAACTAGCTCACTGACTTGAAGAAAGGAAGGAATTATTCATCTAGTTTCTGTTTTAGGGATGAGGCAACTGAGCCCTAGAAAGACGAGAGGATTTAATTCTCCTGAAGTCCAGCAGGAAATAAGATGGAGCAGGGTTTAGAGATCCAAGTTTCCCCTTCTGGCAATGCGCTCTGTCTTCCCTCCGGTTGTCTCTCTGGCTGATGAGTGATCGTGATGAGTTACAAGCAATAAATTCCGTCTGTGCTGGGAGGAGGGAGCAGGGAACAAACAGGTGGTCACTTACAAGGCTGCTGAAATCTACAAAGAGAACAATGGGAGCAGTTCTGGAACCCTGGTTGTCCAGTAGAGTCACCTGAAGAGCTATGAGTGAGTCCTCCGGCAGGTGAGTTAAATCAGAGCCTGGGGCTTATGGGAGGAGCCAGGGTATCTATTTTGTGAAAGGTCCCCAGGTGATTCTAAGATGCAGGCAGGGCTGAGAGCCACTGTCTAGAACTGTGACTCTTAATGGGGATAGATGGAAGACAGCCTCACCTAGGGCCGTGATACAGTGAGCGTGCCTCACACTGGTCTGGAGGGCTCGCTGGGCTTAGGCCCTGTGTATCCAGGTGGGACCGAGGATTTGTGTTTCTAACAAGCTCCCTGCGTGATGCAGCTGAGCCAGGGAACACACTTTGAGAATCACTGCTCTGCAGGTAACTTTTCAAAGTTATATGTATATATATATATGTAAAATATATATAAAGTATATATGTATGTATGTGTATGTATATATATATATATCTACACATCTGTCCCTAGCCCAAGAGTCGGCTGTACCCCCTAGAATGGACTTGGGAGCACAGCAGGGGTAGAGGACGGTTCTGATTAAAAATCCAAGCAAAAATGATCACAGAGCACCGAACTCCCATTGTAGTTGGTGCCATCTCTCAGGTGTCCTGCAGGAAAACTTTGCCAACTAGGAGCCCAGAACGTAAAAAGCAGATTGAATGCTGATTATATTTCTTTTCTTAGCTGAAAGTCAAGTCCCTTGAAACTCACCCTAGAACTAGTTAACTTTTGGAAAACAGTTCTAAAAAGGCTATAAATGGTCTATTATCAGGCATCAAGGGAAGCCAGCAACCGGGAGCAAAGGCTTTATCTAAAAAAACCCATCTTGCCAGGAGATTTGGGGCCTTTTGACCTCCGTGGGGCTTGTCCTGACTCCTTTACTTCACCTTATAGGGTAATTGCCAGGATCTCAGTCACAGAATGAGGTCTGAGAGCAATCTGATCTCAGAGGAAAGGCAGCAGTGAAACGAAAACACAGTGGATGTGTGACCACCGCACAGTTCTCTGAATATAAGAGCCAGGCCTCTGCGGCTTCCTGGATTCTCCGGCTCGAAGATGAGCCATGCCGGGGCTGGGCAAGGCCCCGATGGCTCAAAGAAATGATGTGTGAGCTGGTAAAAATCTGATAGGGGGACATGGAATAGAGTTCATGAATGGATGGACAGACAGTGCTGGCAATGGCGGGGGCGGGGGAAGGGCAGGGGCTGCACCAGGAGACCTTCCAGAGAAGCAGCCGTTAGTAACTAAGTAAGAAGTCGAAAACTGAAAAGAAATCTCCAGTGAACTTGTAAGTTCAGAGCCGCGCCTCCCCAAACCAAAGCCTCCTCCCGTGAAGTGCTGGAATGCGGATGTATGCAATGACACGGCAAAACCCTCCAAGGAGGGACAGGACATGGGAAAATCCTTATCTCCAGTACAGTCACGTCACAGGCAGGACCCTACTGACGAGGCTTGGACAAACTCCCAGAGCCAAGCTACTTGAATGTGGCAGGTACGTATGGAGGCTTTTAAAACTGAGAGTTAAAGTGATTCCTTCACAGGGAGAGACAAGAATTTGATGTCACAGTAACTTTTCCAGGTGACTAAGGTAAGTGCCTGACTCAGTGCCCTGAGTCCATCTGTAGCCAAGGCAATGCTTCCCATGGACTTGATGTGACGCGGATGGCCCAAGGCTCTGGGAGCATCTGCCAGGGGTGACAGTTCCAGGATGCTGTACTCTGGACTAGCTTCTGTTCTCTCTGATCTGAACTGCTCCAGAGTCCACAGACCAATGGAAGTACATTAAACCCTACGGATACCCCACATGGTGCTGAATTTCAGGGGATTTAACTTATCTGAACAGGCCACTGGTGAAAAGGCTTTTTCCGAGCCCTTTAACTGGGTCAAGGACGTCAGAACGCCAGTGAAAAACAGTCCAAGGAGGCGTTAGCGTAGACTTTTGGGGTTGTTTGTGACCAGGCTTGAATTGTTTGAGGAGCCCTGGCCCAATTTCCACAAAGCTTTCTACACTGAGGATGAAAGACATTCCAGAGCTGAAAAGGATTCTGTCCTCACCAGAGCTGGGGCTGTCAGTGGTGATGCAGCTGTCTGCTGACTCCTGACAGGCTTAGGAAAGAACCTTTCATCCACTTGCATTCTGGTAACACCCACCCGTGGAAAGGAGAGCTTTTGTTTCTGAAAAGAAATATGAACGAGAGGGCCCTGAATGGCAGCAAAGAGGCAAAAAGGAGTAGGCATTTCCAAGATGTCAGGCTGGCTGACCTGAAGGGAGGTGGGAGGAGGAGGTAGGGTCTGGGGCTGCAGCTCAATTACTTGGGGAGCTTAACATTTTTTTTTTTTAATTGTGGTAAAATATACAAAACATAAAATTTACCATCTTAACCATCTTTAAGTGTATGGTTCAGTGGTCCTCAGAAATTCACATGATTATGCAATCATTACCACCATCTATCTCCAGAGCTTAAAAACATTTCAGTTAGAATTTTTCATGTAGATTTTTTTCGATACAGTCATGTAAAAGAATGAGGTCAATGTTACATGCTGATGTGGAAAGAGGTTAAAAATACATTAAGAAAAAAAGAGCAAGACCCCACAGTGTGTACAGGAGATATAATATTTGTGTGTATGCTGGGATAGTTTCAGGGAGAGGATACAAATTGTGGATGGCAGTTGCCTCTAGGAAGTGGAAATGAGGGTCTGGGATGGAAGGGATTTTAACTTTCCTTGTATAATACCTCTTTGTACAGTGTGGGCTGTCTAATAGATGCCTGTGTCGTTCGCATTTTAAAAATTTCCAGCTACCTCTTCTGCCCCCAAATCAATTCAGGTGGTGTGGTGCAGAGCCCAAGAATCTGCTTATATTAAGACGGGCCTTTTGGTACTTGGTGCTCAGCTTTGTTTGGGAAACAGGGCTTTGGAGTAAGAACTTCCTCCAAAGGAAGACATGGGTTCAGACACCCAGAAGGGGTCTTCGGATTTCAGAGTATCTCTTTTAAACTAATTGTGTCATTATTTAAATCATATTCAATAACTATGGAAAAATTTTATAGTTGAGAGTAAGGACCATGCTAAGGCTATTTCTGCCATACTCGGAGGTTCTCAACTTTTTTGTGCCTTGTATATCTTTGGCAGTCTGGTGGAGCCGATGGATCCCTTTTTGGAGTGATGTGTTTTGAACATATGACTATAAAGTAACAAATTATATTATATTTACCCCCCCAATTTTTAAAAGTTGTGATAGGGCAATGTATGGGCTTTTAACTGCAGTATTAAATAAAAAGATCTGGTTATAGTATAATGATTTCCATAATTTTAGAGCAGTGACGAGCATCAATGATATTTCAAGATATCTGTAAAACCAGTGATAAGATCTGAAGATATATGTGATTCTTACTGGTGATAAAGTCACAGATACTGCTAATCCAACTGTACCTTGATGCTACAACTGAAGAAAATGCTAATTTCAGGTAGAGTTAGTGAAAATTAAGATGCACCTTTTTGGTTTTTGGTTTTTTCTTTCCATCCAAGTTCAAAGACTCCCTGAATCCATACTCTGGCCCAGCTGAAGGATGAAGGGAGAGTTCAGTGGACAGGGAGAGATTCCGGGTGGGGAATGAGAGCAGGCTGGGAAGGGATGAGATGCAGCCCTAGAAGGGAAAGATGTCTGCCTTTGCTTCCCCAGGCCAGGATGAGGAAGCGGGTCAGATACAACACATGCTGGGTGATCAGGAAAACAGGTGGAGAGGCTCTCATCACATGACCTCCGCTCGGATGAATGGATAAATGAAAGCAAGAGGGTGTTGTAAACAAGGAAGGGAAGAGCCTGGATTTCACAGGCAACCTGACGAGAGCCAGGACAGATCCGAGGGCTGAGCCAGGGGACTCAAGACAGCAGAAGCCAGGGCTGGATGTAGCTGATGAGCATCCGCTCCTGCTGGGCCGGGCCTGCTCCCTCGGGAGACTTTCTTCAGAAAAGCTCTAGTGCAAAAGGAGAAAGCAGATCGTAGCAACGGCCTGGTGGGCAGGGTCTCTGAAAGCTGAGGAGGGATGAGAGATTCTGTGTGTGCAGAAAAAAAGAAAAAGGCTATCTGGAAGATTCCTGAATGTGTCCAAGAGGCCCTGGAGGGGACTAAAGGACAGGGCAAAATGGCAGCTGGTGAATCCTTGAAAACTTCAGGTTTGGGGGCGGGGATTGCAAATAAGAAAAGCTACAAGAAAGGAGGATGGGCTCAGGGTGCACTTGGGGTCTGGTGCTCATTTAACACAGAGGTTGGTATGGAAATTTTTCTAGCAAATGCCGACAGTTGGATCACTTTGAACAGCTCCCGAAGTGAGTCAGCCAGGCTCTGCCAAGTTCTACAAGAATTCCTCCCTCGTGCC
This sequence comes from Eubalaena glacialis, assembly GCF_028564815.1. Classification (NCBI taxonomy): domain Eukaryota; kingdom Metazoa; phylum Chordata; class Mammalia; order Artiodactyla; family Balaenidae; genus Eubalaena; species Eubalaena glacialis. The sequence goes on from NC_083722.1 coordinate 10,238,077, forward strand.
TTCTCATCCGCTCTCCTCCTCCTCATCCAAGCTGTCCTCAGAGCACAGATTAGGCCTATCGGCCACAGAGGAACCGCGTTTCAGTTATCTCATGTAACATTTACTTATCCACAGAAACTTCCATATCTCCAATGCATGCCTCTGACCTTTCTCCAAGTTTCCTCCCTTCATCTCTTTTTTACCCTTGGCATGAATTTCCACTCTTGCTTCTGCTCTGTGTCTCCCCTGCCCCGCCTTGACCCCAGTTCCCTCTTCTCTTCTTTTCCCCATCTCTTCCCGCTCACTTCTTTCTTAGAGATGCATGCGTTTCAGCATCTCACAGCTGTACTGATACGCAGCTGCTGGTCCCAGGCTGACTCTCTCTTCTGCTTCATGGTGGAAACCTGAGTGCCAAGTCAGATGCCTAAGCCCAGCACACTGAAGGGTGACTGATGCTCCAGGCTCCCTGTTAGCCACCACGTCCCAGACAAGCAGCCTCAGAAGGCCTAGAAAGACAGCGGGGGCTCTGGTCTTGCTTCCCTCCCTGTAGTTTCACTAGCTATTATGCCTGCTTGGTCTTTGGTTTTGAGGGGTCTGGAGTGAGTCACCATCCCCAAGGCAGCCTCAAGCAGCTTTGGTCTGGCTTTGGCCTGATTTAGACCCCTCAGGGCTCTTTAAAAGGGAGGTAGTGACTTGGGTAGGGGGTGTTTCAAGACTGGGGACTCCCTAGGGCCTCGTGTGCTTTGTGGACGTGAACTCCACATCTGTTGCAGCCACTCACAGCCCTCTTAGGGTTCCTCCTCCCCAGGGTGTCCTGCTTCCAAGGTGCCGGTGGCCAATGATGAATGGGTCAGAGACAATGGGACTTCGGTACATGTACACCCCAGATGGTAATTCTGGGATTGAGCCCCATCAATATACAAATCATCCACCAAGAAAGGAATGAATCTGCAATTGCCCAAGAAGTTGCTCCTAAAGTTAGTCTTTCATTTTCACTTGTGGCTTTGGATTGACCCAAGGTGATCACGATCTGTGTAACATTAGGAGAGAAAGGTGTTCCCTTCATTAGGATATTTTTGGAGGAAGTCCAACAACCAACTTAGATATGACTTCATCTTGTAGAGCTGTGGTTGGACCACAGCAATGCTGCAAAGGCTGTCCTAGCTCAAGTCATCTCTCAGGAATTTACCCAGAAGATGGAGACTCAGAGATAGGATTCAAAAGGAAGCCTGAACTTGAATGAACAAGGTGAAGAATTTTGAATGTTTTGCATCAGCTTCTTTGTAGAGGTTTTGGCTCAAGTTAGCTGTCACGCTGTCTAGTTGGTGGTGACATGGCTCAGCTCTATGAAGTGGCGTCTGTTCCATTTCTGTCCTCCACACTTCCTGGCCAGCCTTCCAGCAGGGGGCACTGCTACTGACAAGTGCATGTAGGGACTGCCTAGGAATATCTAGGCAGAGGGATCTTTTCTGCTCAGGCAAGATTAAGGTAAATGTGTGTTGATAAAATGGGAGCATACAACTTAGAGTGAGGTGAAATTATTTTTTCATTTGTATACAAAACTGCATACTTTGTAGATGTGTATTTCATTCTCATAACAATGGTAGCAGTCATTTTATCTTTCACGTTGTGTCACCCAGACTTGTCAAAATAGGTGCTAAAAATGCACAAGATAAAAGAAGGTGAAACCGGAAAATGGTCCTGTGTATCTGTGTGTGTGCGTGTGTATGTGTGTGGTGGGGTGGGAGAGTGGCGAGGGGGTGGATCGGCGTAGGAGGAGACATAGATTCTTCTTCATTTGACCCGTAAACTATTGATACAACCTGAATGACTTGCAATGTAATTGCAACTGTTCTTTATAAACAACAGTTCAGAGACTACGACGAAAGCAATGTGATCATATCCTGTAATTTAGTAGGACAAGGCATAATCCCCGGTTTAGGTAACAAGAAATGAGCCTAAATTGAGAGAAACCAGCATCACAAAGACATTCCAAATCTGTGAAGGAACAACTGGATTGAAAATGTACATAAACGCTCAGGAGCGTGGAGTCTTCCATCAGGGGTTGGCTCGCAGGCCACCTGGCTGGAAGAAACTAGAGAAATGGACCTCATCGCAACCGTATTTTACATTTGGGCACGTGGGGCTTTCCGGTCTGACAAAGCTCTCTCTCTCACGGCGTCCTTCAGAACCGATCGTAAGGTGTGAGAATGTTATGTGCACTGTCATAATCCATGTGAGTGCAGGGATTTGCTGCAACTTTGTCTGAACGGACAGGCTGCGTTCTGAATGCACTCACATCATGATCTGCTCATGAAGGAATGAACAAGGGGGTCTCAGCTTTTGTATTTTTCTTCCCAATTCTTCACTGTTTTTAAGTGAAGGGAAAGCATGGGCCAGAAGAATTACCTGTGTGTTGTCTAAGACAGCAGAGGGTGGAAAGGAAAGACCAGCCCATCCATGAGAGACTTCATCCATGCAAATCTCAAATTCGGCTGAGCTCAGTCCAAGATGGTGGCCCTTAAACACCGCTAAGAACGACGTAAGCAAAGATGCTCTTCTAAAGAGGCAACTGAGCCTGTTTGAACGTGTCTTATAGGGCTTGGTGGGAGGTGTTAAGATCTTGATATAATAGAGAATTCTAAAGTGTGCTCCCCAATCTAAAGTCTATGTTATCATCTTTGTCTGGACTGGGCTTTCACACACACACACACACACACACACACACACACACACACACACACCCCCTAAGTGGCCTTAGGCAGGTTATTTCCCCTCCATGTCCACATTTCCAAAATTTGAGCCAGGATTTGAACCAGACTGCTCTAAAGTGCCTCCAGTTCTAACATTCAATATATCTACCATCAAAAAGCAGAAGGTCAGTGGATTCCATTGCTCTGTTTCATGGATGCTGACACAAGAAGAGATTCCCCGCACTAGGCACACACACACACACCCCCCAGATGCACCACCATCATTCCCACCCCCATTCTTAATTCAGATCCCACAAACTGGCCAGCTACCTAACTCATCAGGTAGAGCACCCAGGTATAATAAACAGGAAAACAGCTGCAATTATATCTTCTCTTCAGTCTTTATTTGCTACTTCCATTCCTTTATCCCACCAACACAAACTGGGGAGGACAGCAGGAAGCCACATTTGAAGCGGCACATGCCAGCTGGCGGGGTGATGGTAACCATGGGCCCCCGAGCACTGCAGAGGTAACACGAGGCATCAGCTCCGGGCCTGGAGCACAGACTGTACAGCCCGAGGGCCTGGTAGGGAAGCCCACCTCCCACAGCAGTTTGGCTTTTAAAACACTAAGAACAGGTGCGTTCATTGTTTTTTTTTTTTTTTTTTTGCTTTAATAATTAAAAAAAAGAAAACCCAAACCTTCTATAATTTATAAGCTATTTTTTGCTATCTACATTATATATAAAATATAGACTCTGTTTACTTTATAACACACATCTTTTTCCCTTGATAAATAACTCTTTAAAATATCTAGTATACATGCCTTGACTTTTTATATGTTATAAGTTTGTTTTTATACATATACATACATATATATACTCATGTTTGTAGAACAATAAACACACACTCGACACTGACAACCAAACAAATGCAACTTTTGGTTAAAAACAACAACAACAAAATAAAACAACAGTAAAAGCACCAGGCAACCAACAGAAAAGCATAATTACTAGAACCTTCTCCCTCCCCTGGGCAAGGCACAGGGCAAGAATACTAAATATGGTTGGATGCCTGATGGGGAAGGAGGGGAGCAAAGGAGCGGGCAGGTCGCTTCCTTGGGTTCCGTTTCTTAGCCTGGGACTAGAATCGCAAATCAGTCATGGAGTTTCTGGGGAGAAACCACTGGGCTCATTCAACAACGTAGCCCTTGTGATGGCTACAGGGCACAGCAGAGACCTGGACCTGGGTTAGTCTCGGGGCCCTGCTCACACCACCCAGGCAAGCACGATTGCCACGCCAAGCACGGAGCCACTGCATGTGACATGGCCTTGTTATTTCTCTACTCACTGCTGGTGTAAACAGAAAGGGGCAACAGATTCAAGAGTATTCAGTAGTGCAACACTCGAGGAGCCTGACAGAGCCAGATGCTTGGTGCCCCTCTCAAGAGCTCCAGCAAATAGGGACCGTGACACGGGGAAGAAAAAGTCAGTGGGCCACTGCCTTTCATGGCTAACCGGTGTGGAACTCAGGTACACGGTACTTACTGGCTGCACCTGCACGCGCTCATGAGCCCACCGAGCACATCACCTCTTAAAGCAGCACAGAAGGTCTACACTCCTCTTGGGAAAAGTTCTGAAGCCCCACTCAGGGCTGTCCCCTCAAACGTGGGGTACTCCCCATCCGCCCGCTTCTCTGCCCAGGATGCGACAGGCTGGGGTGGGCCCATGGGCTGCAGACAAGCACAGCTTTTATTTCATTATGCGTCTCCCTGTCCCCGAAAGGGAATGGAAAGGCAGGGCTCTGAGAGTTGATTTAAAAAAAACAAAACAAAAAACTCCCCAGTGTCGTGACCTCTGCCCTATAAACTTCAGGATTTGGATGGCCGAAAATGGAGGCGGTAGGTGGAGCAGGAGCCCTAAGCTAGTCGAGACCTAGATCTGTAGCCAGAGGGCAGGGGAGAGCCCAGAAGTAGAGCTGGCCTCAGGAAATCCCAAAGGTGAACATCTGAATGTATGTCCCCCATCCTTGCCAATAGAACACAAATTAGAGATAATTGTTCACATTACAGTCACAATGGGAAATTTTAAACAGCTAGTTTTCTGAGTACATTCAAGACATAATTGAGTTTCTAAAAAACTGATTCAGCTGCAACAGCTCAGGGAATACAGTCCGTTGCAGGTCTGAGTTCTAACTGCAACGCTTGCACCAACTAGCCCTGGGACCTGAGACAAGTCATTTCACCTCTCTGGGCCTCCCTCTCCCCATCTGAGAGCTCTGAAGATGCAGGATGGGACTTAGAGTCAGAAAACTGGGATTTTAGTCCTGGCTCTACCACTAAGATGCGGTGTGACCTTGGTCATCACTTAACCTCTTGGGGATGTAAAAATAAAGGAACTGAATATATTGGGCTCTGAAGTCCCTCCAGTTGCAACTGGCTTTACTTTCTCCCCAGGGTACCCTTATCAACGCCGACTTCCTCCCCCGCCCCAAACCCACCAGAATAAAAGTGATGCAATCAGAAACCTACTTTGTGACCACAGGTCGTATTCAACAGCTGCGGCTATGAGACAAGATGAAGAGTTAAGAAAGTCTAAAGGTACAAATGCAACACACAGCTAAAATCTGAGTCACAAACAAATGAACTGTCAAAGCCCCACTCCCTGAGAAAAGACATTTTCCTATGTTATATACTCAGTGAGAGCAAAACCCAAGGCCATCCATAATAATCGGCCAACGTTCTGAAAATCCCCAACTCTGTGGCTTGCTGCATCGCTTACAATCAGAATCAACTTAGGAAGTTGATTTGAAAAGAAGCTGAGTGATATTTCCATTTTGGAAGAGGAAGAAAAATCGACTCCTTCTATTTGCAGCTCTACAAGGAACCTTCTGGCAGAACATCAAACGTGGCATCCTGCTCCACTGGCAGGTGTCGACAGCAGCAGAGGGGCGCCCCACGCAGGTCACATTGAACTCTAATCACTGTTGCTCCACAGACCCCGACAGGGTTCGACAAGAAGCGCTTTCCTGCCCGGCAGGAATTGCAGAGGCTCAAACCTTCCTTCGTGGGAGGCAACGTGGTTTGGAGGAGAAGAAGGGTTTGGATTCAGGTGACCCCACTTCTACTTAATAGTTTTGTGACTCTGGGCAAGTTACTCTTCCTCTCAGCCTCAATTTTCTCATGTGTAAAATGGGACTGACAATACCCAATACTACAGGGTTGTTTTTATGGATTAAGCGAGATAACGTACTTAAAATACCCTGCACACAGTAGATGATCAAGAAATGTGGGAGCGCAGAGAGTACTGGCATGGCTCTCTGAGGATGGAGAAAGGGTCTGGGAGAAGTTCACCTTGAGCTGGAGTCAGCCAAGCTGCCCTTAGTGTCCCGAGGTATCTGCTGCCTGGTGGGCTAAGGAGGATCTGTGGTCCCCTGCCACTCCTCTCCATCGGGGGGAGAAGTCGTAGGGGAGCTGACAGTGGTCATGAACTCTCTCTCCGGGAGAAAACTCAAGAGAATCCAACCCTTCCAAATAAGCCCAGAGCATTCCCAAACACTTGTGGTTACCCTGACTTATACCCCATCTCAGAATTTGGAATTTGGAACCTTCTGCAGAGGCCGCCAGTGGCATGAGCCCAAATTTTCAGCATCAGAGGCCCCCTCACAATGACGGGAACAAATCAGGCAAGTGGGGACTAAATGTGATGACCCTAAAATGGAGCCTCCATTACTCTGGGTCCTTGAAACACATTAAACAAGGCAGAGAGGGCTGGGTTACTCCAGAGACTTCATCTGAGCTCAAACCCAGCTGATGGTACCCAGTCCCCTGAGGGGACTATTAGGGGTGCTGGGCTGGGACAAAGTCCTTCCATAGAATGTTGTTGAAAGCTTGAGATTTCAGCTTTATATTGTGACTCCTAATCAAGTCTTTGCAAGTGATAGGACTGGGGCCCAAGGAGCACTAAAGAACCCATTTACTGTAGTTTTTACACTAAGAAAATGAACTATGTCTTTTCTTCCACTTGTTCCTGCATCTACCTACTACATGCATTTCAGTAGAAAGAATTTAAGAACACTTACTAAAATATTTTTCATGCTTCTTTTTAAGAATGTATATTCTTTCCATATACCCCAGCCTCAAATGAGAATTTTTGTTTCAGACACTAAATATTTATCACGGAGCTCAGTGATCTTTGGGGGGAAAGAAGTCCCAAGTATTTTAAGTACAGAAACAAAACTGAAACCCCAGGAACAGTCCTACTTAGATTATAAATGACTTAGAAAAATGAGACTCATAGAATCACTAGTTTCCTTTCTCTACCTCCTTGATCACAGCCTTTCGGGGCCAACTAGAAAAAGAAAAGATTCTTTCCACTCAGTTTCCACAAAAGCTATTTATCCAGAGGGGAATTTAGGAGAATCTGAACCAAAACAGTCCATGGCATGGCTCTCTGCTCAAATTCTTACTGGGAGACTTCCATTCTACCAAATCTCTAGTTTTGAACTGGTAGCTAGGAAAGCGGGCAGGCTGATTCTGTCAACGGAGCAGGGACCAATCGTACGATGGAGAGTTTTAGCTCACTAACCTCCCCACGTTGTAGTAAGGGACCAGGAAGCAGGGTAATTCTTTCTAGGGAGGCTATCCCTACCCCTCCGTGCTAGAAAATACCACATTCCCGTGGTGTTTGGACATGGCCACGCAGTACCCACGGGCAGCCTGGGATTCATGGTGTATTGGCCCTGGGAGGAGGAAGGAGGGAGCAACTGATCGCACGGTTCATTTTGGGACTTTGCCTACTCAGAGCCTGGGGTTCACTCTCAGCCCCTTAAATTCCCTTCCAGTTCCACTGCGGGGCCATCTGAAAAGATGTCTAAATGTCACTTGTGTGCCAAAGACAACAGCTGGATTTCTGTGACTGTGAACAAACGCTGTGTACATTTACAAGTAATAGTCTCCACAGCCAAGCTTGACAAATGTCCTATGTGGGGTGAAGGATTAAGAAAAGATAACAAAAGGATAATTCCCCATTTTCAAAATGTATTTGACTTGGGCTTTCTTTCAAGACTAGGTCTGAATTTTTAAGAGCTATTTTAGTGACAATGGTGGTAGTGAGCATTTATAAACCCGTGTGTGTGTGTGTGTGTGTGTGTGTATCTGGTTGTTCCCTTCTGGCACTGCCTGCTCCAAGCCTGCAGTTTGCCATCTCCAGTAAAAGCCCTCCCTGTAAGCAGAGAATGACAAGACAAGAGAGACAGGAGACCAAGAGGAAGAAGATGTTTTTTCCTACATTAGCCTTCTTCAGCCTATGGGAACCATACACCTCAGAGGGCTCTCAAACCCCATTTAGAAACACTGAAAATTATGTTCCTTGCTGTCCTTTTGTTTAATACCTATTCAAAATTTTTCATTTTTTGATGCGTGAAAGCAAAGGTGCAAGCTAAGGAAAAGAGCCTTGACAATTTTTTTTTTTTTTCTTTTAAAGGGGAGAGGATTATATCTGAGTGGACCTGAAGGCTTCCCTTTTAAAATCTACAAAGCTGGGGAATCTCCTAAGAGCCCTTCCTCAGCTTGCTAGGAGAGATGGGTCCAGGGCTGGCTCACTTTCCCTTCTGCTGGGAATTGCCACTGTGACCCTGGGGCGCAAGGCTGCCCCCGGGTCCTGTAGGATAGCACAGGAGCCTGTGGTCAGACCCACACCTCCTTCCTGCTGTCTCCTCGGCCCCGTGAAAGGACAACCTCAACGCTCCAGTACCGAATCCCTCCTTACAGGCAATTCCACGCCACCGGAAATGGGCTTTTAATTGCTGACAAATCCGAAGGGATATTTTCTTCTCTGCCTCATCTGCTTCAGTGCAGGCTGTGCCCCTGCTCTCTCCTTTTGGCTCAAGGGAACCCGATTCTCTGCTTGCTGTTCCTGGCCCTCCCTTACCCTACCTCAGGCCAGGAAAAGGGCACTGAGCCAGTTAGGAAGACCCTCCCTCCCTCGGGCTTCCTGGGAGGAAGACCAATCCATCCAGAAAGCTGTACACTTTGCTACCAAGTACTTTTTCCTTCAGACACTTGAAGTGGCTTCCTGGAATCTGAACTTTCTCTTTAGCCACTGGCCCCCCACCCCTCACACACACCTGCAGGCTTGCGTGGGCACGTGAAGATGTGCCGTCTCCCGCCAACCGAACTCGCCACTGGAAACGGGGCTCAGAGCACGCAGGAGCATCTGGCTTGCCAAGGAGGCCAAGGTGTGGGGGGCAATGGATGAGGGGCGGAGGCCGGCAACCCCTCCCAGCTTCTCACAGTAAAGGGCAGCAGAGGCGGCTGACCGCCTACGTCTCAGCCGACGCCAGCAGGGACGACCTCAGGGACCGCGGGTCACCGTGCCAACAGTCTCGTTCGGGGCCCCTCACCCGGACAGGGGCTCAGCCTCCCAGATGCCATTTTCTCACCCTGCCTTTCCACGTCCCCGCCCCTACACTCCTCGAGGCCACCTCTCCCCCAGCCTTTCCCCCTCTCTGGGCCCCAGGCGGGAGCCCTCGGTCGCGCTGGGTCCCCAGTCTGGGCTAACAGTACAGGGACATCCGGCTCCGGCGCATGGCCTCGCTGATCAGGTAGGCGGGGCTCAGCTCGGGCTCCTCCGTCATCACCGCGATGTTCTGCCACTCGCCCGTCTGGCTGGACCGCTTGATGGTGTCCACCACGCACAGGGCGTACAGGCAGTCGTCGAAGGTGGCGGCCATGGTGAGCGGTCGCCCGTCCCACGTGCGCCGGTCGTCCTGGTCCTGGAAGGCCTGGCGCACGGCCTGCATCATTTTGATGGTGCCGCGCAGGTAGGGCGAGGGGATGTCGCTGAAGGCCTTCTCGGGCAGCAGGGAGTTGCTGACGGGCGTGGAGTCCTGCACCAGCAGCTCCCGCGCCGAGGCGCTGTTGCGCTGCCCGTACAGGTCGGTGCCCGCCGCCAGCAGGCGCCCGGCTGAGCCCACCACGGTCACGTCCTGCTTGAACTCGCCGGGCACGTTGAAGTTGAGGGTGACGGTGCAGCACACGCCGCCCTCCAGCACCATCTGGAAGGTGCAGAAGTCGTCGCTGGTGATCTGGCGGATGCCCTTGATGTGGTCGGTCTGCTTCACGAAGGTCTTGAGCAGCCCGTGGACCTTGACAGCCTTCTGGCCGGTGAGGAAGGTGAGCAGGTCGATGATGTAGGTGCCCACCGAGTGCAGGCCGCCGCCGCCCATCAGGTCGTCGCAGCTCCAGTTGTACTTCTTGCCCAGCAGGCTGCCGCCGTGCACCTGCACCTCGCACACCAGCAGCTCGCCCACGTAGCCCTCCTCGATGAGCTGCTTCATGCGCACGAAGGCCGGCAGGAAGCGCAGCACGTTGCCCATGATGCTCATGAGCTTGGGGTAGTAGTGGGCGGCCGACATCATGCGGAAGGCGTCCAGCGGCGTGGCCGTGCGGTCGCAGATGACGTTCTTGCCGATGCCTGCGGGCGGGAGGACAAACAGCACGTCAGGGCGCTGGCGCCGAGCGAGCGACAGGGGGCGCTGTGGCCCCCAAATCGTAAGTTATGGACCGGGAACCAGACCCGACCAGCTACCCTTACTACACTTTTAAAACATCTTACAACACCTTTTACTTATACAAAAATAACATATTCTATACATTTCAGTGTTACTTTAAATATTTAAGTCGAATTACTTTAGTCTTAAACCATCACATTGATTTAAATATTAAGATTTATTTCCATACATTTCAAGTCTATATTTCAGAAATTTTTAAAATGTTTGCCAATATAATATCAAATGCTTCATTTAATGTTTTATTTATATGAATCTATAACATTTTATATACAAATATATTTTACTTGGAAAGTTAAAATATTTAAATACAAAATGTAAGTTCTATTAAAGCATACAATATCACGTTCTACGTGTATTTTATTAAAAGCTATCTTACATATGAAATGTTTTATATGTTTTATTTTATTTGTAAAATATAATTTTTATTAAAAATATCATAGGTAGAGAAGAGAACAGTGTCTTTATCTGGACAGAACCTGAATACATAAGCTGAAATCACGGCAATGCGAGCCTGATTAAGGATAAGGAAGAATTTCTTAACCATATACTTCAAAAGTCTAAGCTTTTAGCTGTCTCTCCCACAACCAGCAAGCTTGTTTACTGCAAGCTTGTTTATTGCTTGCAATAATCAAGCAAGAAAACACCAAGGATTATGTTTTGAGTGTTTTCCTGCTTGTTTATTTTGCATTATGGATTAGAGCTGGCTGTGCTCACAGATGTCTTCGTTTAATGTTTTCCTGTTCCTTACGGGAAGAGCGGATAGTCCTTATATCTGAGGGATGGGCAGTGATTCGACCCTCATCTGTCTCACGGCCTGGGAGGGTGGGGACGTTGGTGCATTTGGCAATGGAGCTGAGGCCAAATAAGAATTAAGCTTATGCGATGACTCTACCGAGTGCCTAAGTTCATAGGTAGGCGGAAGCCCTTTAGGAAACTAAGTGGTTCTGGGTCAGGAGAAAACCAAAGATCCAAGGATAGGAGAGTGACAGGGAATAAGAAAAGGATTTATTCCAAGATAAAGCCAAGAGTCAGGGAAGAAAAACGACTCAGCTGAACCTGGAGAAACAGCCAGTTGGAACTCAAAAAAATAAAGTAATAATTTTTAAAAAAGTATACCGATTTGTTAGCAAGCCAGATTGAAGGATGCCAGATTGGGGAGCTTCGGAGTCAAAGCACATGCCTGCCTATGAGTTCTCTGCTGTCCGGTCATGTTCTGCACGTAGACCCTCCTATGGAGAGCTGAACACTCCAGCCACAGACAAGGGACATGCCACAAGGGGGATGGGGTGACGAGACACGCACCCATCCCAGTTGTCCTGACCACAGGCACCAGACTTGACAAAATCCATGAACACTCCCAGCAAGCCCAGCTAAGAGGGTCCCGTGGAAGTCCTACAACTGTGGGCGTCTGTCCAGTGGAGATGCCTGGGCAAGGCCACAGGCACGTGGTGCTCTCATTTTCCTATTGGAAGAGCTCGCCGAGCAGTAGAAGTGGCCAGAACAGACTGGAGAAAATAAATACAATCGATGGCTGTCAGTTTCCAGGTGCACATCGAATTCCAGACCCGAGTGAAAGGCCTGGAGCCACGCAATGACCCCATCTCCTGGCCTCCTCCACGTTGGCAGAGCTGGGCTGGCTTTCCTGACGACCCTGAATGAACAGTAAGAAGCTTCTTTACCTCTGAGTAACGAGGTGAGGACTGAGGCTCTGGAAGAGGGGTGAGGAAACATTGGTTTGTGTTACCAAAAGTGCCGCGCACCTGTGTGACATCGTGTTCTGATAATATGGTCCTTTCGGCATTAGGCTCATGTAACACGGGATCATGCTGGCAGGAGCAGATTTCTATGTAAACAGATGGGTAGGTCACTGCAGGTACAGGTGACAAATGTTGCCAAAATCTGCCTCACACCTGTTGGGTATAGGCTGTGGCCTCTCCTGTACCCTATCTCAGGGTCCACAAAACCAAGACCCCTGATGGCCATCTTCTGAGTACACGCTATTGTCATATTAACGACACATGAAAAAACAAGTTTATCTTGTTTTTTCTATTCCAAGAACTATCAGATAAAACAGTAAAAAAATAAATAAATAAATTGAGAAAAATAATTCACTCCCCTCCACATACCCAAAGCAATCATCGCATGGGTAATTCTTTGAAGCTCTGTAGATGAAAAGATACTGGTGAAAGCTATAGACTCCCTTTCCAGAAAAAATGCAGGCCTGCCTCCCCCAAGATTCTGAGATACAGGCATCTCTTCCTTTGGGCTATTTACGTATGTTGTGGTCCCACACTAGACAGCAGCTTCCTCAAGGATCAAGGCTGGGCCTTCTGCTTTCTTAAGTCTCCTCTATGCCCACGGCACCTAGAGGCATGCGATGTGTGTGCAGGAAGCCGGAGATCGTTGCTGCCTGACCCCACCTCTCTGCCCACAGTCCTCTGCACCATTCACACTTTACAGATGGGCCTTGGCAACGTCTTAACACACAACATCTTCAAAAGTCAAAAGAGACTTCTAGGAACCTATCATAAAGAAATCCTCTAAAATGTAAGCACAGCTTCTCGCCCAAAGATGCCATCACTGCGTGATTTATTAAAGCAAAAAGCTAAGAACAATGCAAATGCCCAATAGAAGAATGGGTAAGTAGGCTGTAATACATCCATATAATGGAGTATTGTGCAGCCATTGAAAATGATGTTTATAAAGACTTTTTAATGGCAAGCAAGATGATTATGAGGTCATGTTAAGTGAAAAGGGCTCTATTCATAGACATCCTATGATCTCAACTCTCTCTTAAAAGAACAAAAGAAAAAACCTGGAAGGGAATACCTCAAACTGTTTACAGTGATTAATTGATTAGTAGGATTAAGACTGATTTTTATTTTCTTCACTACCTTTTTCCATATTTTATGAGTTTTAACTTTTACAGTCAGAAAAACATTTGTTTTTCTTTTTTTAGGTCCAAAGGAGACACGAAGACTTAACATGATGGCAGAAGGGCCCTCCAAAGCCACGGGCGGGCAGGCAGGTTCCAGAGCTCACGGACCTGCCCCAGTTCCTGTGCCCAGGGATCTGATGAAAGCCCCTCTGACCCTGAACTTGTGATGCTTCCAAGTCTCAGATCTTCCCGTTCCAATTCCACAGGACTTCTTCATGATTCTGGTGAAGGCTATGGACTCTCTTCAGAAGATCAATTCACACGTATACATAAAACTTTACCCACACATCCCCAGCTTGTGCATGGCCCCCTGGGGTTCTGCAGAACAGGCAACTCCATTGTAAGTTGTAAGATAACTCCTAGAAGCCCATATAACGTATTGTTAAAAATAAGATAATGCCTCCAGCTTCAAAGGAACCCAAAATGGAGAGCTAGCAGACTGCTCGCAGATTTATAGAGCAGAGTTTGTTTTCTCTGTTTTACGCAATCTTCCCTCAACCCTACCTCTTGGTAGGGCTTCTGCAAAGCCCTCTCTGGGACCATCCCCCAACCACCAAGATCCTTAGGTTCTCTTGGCCTGCTTTTTCCCACCAAAATCTGCCCTTCCAAAATGCCCAGAACCTGAAACTCCAATGTTCTTAGCAGTTTAACAAGAATCAAGGGCTTAGGCTAAAGAATACCATTCTAATTGTGGACTTTCATTCATCAGATACTGTGTGTGTGTGTGTGTGTGTGTGCTGGTGCATCAGCGTGGCACGGAGCATTCCCCTCACCCCTAAAATCACATGCCATATAAAGGGAGCTTGTGTTGTCTGCGCAGAGGGGTCACACAGCCCACAATCCGGGTGTGTCAGATGCCACTGAATACATGCGGGGATTTTTCCCGAAGAAAGCAGACAGATCCCTGCCTTCTAAATCGCCCCTGTCAGCCTGGGCTTTGGGTCTGGTTCTCCAGAAATATCATAGGTCTTTGGTGTCTTCATGATTTTCATATGTCTTAGCACCATGCCTTTCTTGCCACCTCCAGAGAAAGTGCTGGAATGGGCTCTTCAGAGAAAAGCCCTCTCCATTTTGTGCTGGAAAGGAAATAATAAGTAGCGGCATCCTCCCCAAGCCCATGGCTCTGACATTCCTTTGCTATGAAGGTAAGTCGATTCTCCCAAGGAGACAGGAACTGAAGAGCTCAGGGAGAGGCAGAGTCCGCCCTCAAAGCAGCCATGGCTGATCCCTAACAGGAAAATTACCACCCTGGTCTCTGCGCTGCAAACCCTAAGAGGACAGCCTACGCCCTGTCACTCCTGGGTGTACAACTTTGCCAAAAGTACAGCAGTGCCATCTCCGCTGCCCTGCATCCACACGTCTCTGAGAGAGACACACACACACACACACACACACACACACACACACACACACACACACACACTCCCTTTAAGTTGGGGGTTCATATCGTCTTGTGGCGAGATGTGTCTTCCTTCTAAGGCAAGAGATCCAAAACTTGAGAGAAAATCGTGTGGCAGAGAATCAAGCAAAGGGACTTGAAACATACGGACCTGATTGCACTCCAAATCCACAGGCAGTGCGAAATGGACCAGGGGAAAATCCCGAGTGCCCGAGGAAAAGCTGGAGGCTCTGCCAAACCCCAAACATTTCCCGAGCAGCTGGAGAGTGTCAGCAAAGCCCACTGGCTCTCACAGTGATGCAGAAGAACAGCAGCAGCTTTCTTGGTTCTCTGGGCTATGGCAGCCGGTGGCCACCCTGCTGCTCCCCCCGGGGACGCCACTGCCCCCACGCTCAGCTGGCTCCACCCAGGGGCCTGTGGCTGCACCAGAAATGGCTGTCTTGGGACCTTGCTGCATTTGTCAAGGGGGTACAACGTGACTCTGGTGGGTGGCAGAGGCCATGTGGAGACTGGTCTGCGTGTCCTGGGGAGTCTTCCTAACCCACCTCCATGCACACCGTCTGCCCATTTGCGTGAGGACAAAGAACGTAAGTTGGGTCTTTGGGGAGCCTTTGGGCTGGAACCAACTTACTTTATCAAGACAAGAACTCCTTGTCAGCAAATAAAGTGAGAGCTTTCTGTCCGTAGGATGGTGGGATTAATGCCTTCTCACCCATGTCACGGAGCTGAAGTTGGGGAGAAAATGAGATCATGGGAAATTTCTGGAAGGTGAAAGTGCCACGTGCAAGGCAGTATGCCTGTTCTTTGTCAGGAGTTTTTACATGAAATCATTTCAGAAGGAGTTTTACTGCCCTCCTGAGATCCCTCATAGGGAGATGGAGAATTTGCTTCCTCCAGAGCCTGCTGAGTGTGTGCTCTCTATCTGAGTCCAAATATCCACGGCCCTCGGAGGACTCAGTGCCACAGGGAAGGAGTTTCCGACCAACAGACCCCAAAGTCGCTTTCAGGCAGCTGCGCCCCTCACGCCCGCCAAGCTCAGGGTCTCCAAGCTGTGGCTGAGAACCCACCCATCTCTCTTTCCAGAGACCGGAGCTTTTATGAGGGCTGATACCCCATCCCAGGGACCCCAGGAGCAGGGCAAGGGGCTTCCCACTGACACCTCCGGGGAAAGACACATGCTCTCTGCTGTCCCAAAGAGCTGCTGTCCCCTCCTGCCCTTGATCAGGTAGGTGGTACCTGGAAATATGGATGCCACCCAGCCACCCAGAGTCATTCTTTAGCATGATCAGCCTGGAACTTCAAAGCATCCCCCCCTGCCAGCACAATTACAATTACACACTCCCTCATCTAATCGACAGCGGCAATCTGTGAGGCCGATGCTACTTTCCCACCAGTTCTTCCCAATCATTCCACTTGTGTTGACAGCCCCTTATCTTCTGAAAGCCAAAACGGATGCTGGCCCTGGAGGCTGGCTTGCGCTGTCCCGGCAGGTTGGCCGAGCCTCACAAGAAGTCCCATCGGGTACAGCTTCCTAGTTCCCCCACCACCACCCCATTCACCCAAGGCAGAGAGGGCTTTCCCTGCATTTCAAGCAGGGAACTCATTATCTTCCTTTATATTCCATTCCTGCAACATTTCTGTGCTAGGCACTGGGACCCAAAAAATGAGTAAGAAGGATGAAAAGGAGCTCACAGTTTAGTAGAAGAAACCAACCAGGAAATGAGTGATTATGGGATCTAATAGATACAGGATCTAATAGAAAGATAAACAATGAGAGCGCAAAGGAGGGGCTGCCCAACTGACTTGGGCGTGGTAGGGAGCTCTGCTGAAGAGGTGACATTTGGGCAGGGTTCTGAAGCATGTGTAAGAGTTCACCTCTTCATTCAGAAGCTTTGGGTCCCATTTAGAAAATGGTCTAAAACGAGGGTGATTTTTAAAAATTCCTTTATTTGAAATGCAATTTGAGTTTTAAAAGATTTGCACTGTTCAAAAAATAAAATAAAACATGGGTGTTTAACCTGGGTCTGAGAAACCACTAAAATTGGACTATTTAAAAAAAATTGTGTGAAACCTGATGTTCATTTTCTGAGGAAGAAGATCATTAGAGTCTTAAAAGTGTCTCTAATTCAAAGGAAATCATGCAGAACTACAGTTGAGAGTGAAGAAAAAAACATTTTAAAGGCCAAGATAGATCTCTGGTTTCAACAGAACTAAGCATCTGAACAGACAGGGCTGTTTGTAATCGTTCCTTCTGTGCTCCCGGAGACATGGGACATGTGGTCAGTTTCACCCCCTCACTGCAACACTCCACTCAGTCCAGCTCAGTCCCTTCCTTCCTTTCTTCCCATCCCACCCCTGTTATCTCCTTCCCCTGCTCCCTGCCCCCCTGGCCCCAACACACACACACGTGTTTGCTTTCAGCTGAGAAAAGCATCAGCAGAAAGGACCTGTCTAAACCCTGCTCTCTGCCCTCTGGCCCTTCTTCCATATAAGTTGGGAGGAGAGCCCCTTTGGAGAGATTAAATCCCTCATCTTCAATCCCCATGACAGTTCCTGACAAACAACTTCGTGACTCACAGCCCTAATCTGATGTGTTCACTATAATCCTGACATAATTTAAAATAGCAATCGCCACCACTCACGGAGCACCGACTCTGTGCCAGAAGAGGCTGCATATTTTACATTCCCTT
This sequence comes from Eubalaena glacialis, assembly GCF_028564815.1. Taxonomy (NCBI): domain Eukaryota; kingdom Metazoa; phylum Chordata; class Mammalia; order Artiodactyla; family Balaenidae; genus Eubalaena; species Eubalaena glacialis. The sequence goes on from NC_083722.1 coordinate 10,255,347, forward strand.
CCATTTTTTTGTGTGTACACAACCCCCCAAGGCAGGTACTAACCAAGGCAGACACGGAAACCGAGCCTCTGAGAGGGGAAGCTATTTGCCCATGGCGCCACAAAACTCAATGACCAGGACAGCTGGGATTTGAACCCAGACACATGCTCCCATTCTGGCCAGCCCCACATGTCAATGCACACATGTGCAATGCCCACGGCACCACAGGAGGGCTCCCAGGAGGTGGTGTAACGGGCTGGGGTGAGCACCAGAAACCGGGGCAGTGGTGGGCGGGTGTGCCCAACGCTCAGCTGAATGACTGCCCGCAGTCCCACAGCAACTTCTAATTTCAAACCTGAGATGGAAATGGGTCAATGTGACCCATATTCAGCTCCTTTTGTCAAGGATGCCCTCTGTGGGCTCTGAAAGAGGGGGACAGCCAAAGAAAGGAAGTCAGCATGGCTAACATGGACAGGACTTGATCTTGAACTGACTGAGATGTTCAAGTGCTTTTCTGTATACAACCCGCCCTTAAAGGCCAGCCCCCATTCCACCAACCCTTTTTATGGACTTTCCTCCACTACTCGGGCCTGTCATCAGAGCCCTCCTTTTGCACAGGAATCCCTGTCAGTAGCTAGATTTTTAATATGGTTTCATGTATAGTAGTATCATCTAATCATTGAGGCTGTAACACCCATAACAGGGACGGCACTCCTGAAACACTTTTCATTTGCGGTTTCCTTATTGGTCGATCGCACACATCTCCACCGCTGTGTCTCATACAGGTTGAGGTTGAGGATATAATGTTGGGAAGTTTCTAACCAGCTCCTTCCAGCCTAGGCATCCCCAGGAGAGAAAAGAAAAGCTCGCCACTTCTAGCCCAGGGAAACCAAGAGGAGAGGTTTAGAAACAGCAATGGGTATGTGGGAGCCAGCTTCCCAACCTCCCTGCCTAGAGGTGGCCCATACAGAGCCAAGTGTTGAGCGGGGCAGGGAGGTGGTGAGAGGGCCCCTTGGAGGACAGAGGTCTGGGGTTGGATGCAGTGGCTGCAATGATCAGGACTGGGGACAGAGGACCATCAGTCCCTCTATGTTGGTCCCAAATAGCCAAATGACACCTACCGCACCTTAGTGGTCTTTATTTTGGGGAGTGGCCTGCACTGCCACCGCACACCTGGACAAGCCAGAGCCAGAGGCACCACCTGGATCCAGGGAACACAGCCAGTGACGCAAGCCTCACTTTCCCCTTAGAAGCCGCCACCTTCTACAGCAGAGGCGGGCAAAGGGTAGAGTACTGAACAACTGGGCCACCAGACTCATCAAAAAGAGGCCGAGCTGCTTAAAAGAAAATGTAAGCGACTGGGTTGGTGAGATGACCGGATTGCACTACGACTCCATTTCCTACCTACCCCCTAAAGATGGAGCTTAGAACGGAGATCAGGATGGCTACAGAGAAATAAAGAAATCTGTACTTCTTCTTCTTATTTATAGTGGGAATTCTCATCACACATCCCAAAGGGTGGGAGACTCGCAGTAGCTCCCAAAGCCTCCCCAGAGTCCCCGACAAAACCCCAGTCCCTGTCAATGGCAAGTTAACACGCTTCAGAGAAGCGCTGTCCTCACTGTACACATAATATGAATGTAAGACAAGACTTAAAACTAGGCAACTTCTCAAAAAAAAAAAAAAAAGTAGGAAACTCTTTCCATTCAAGAGGGGTAATGCTTCAGTGAAGGGATCATAGGTATATTCACCGAGCAGGTGTTTGTTTTTTTTTTTAATCACTATATTTCACACAGTCTAGCCTCTTTTAAAAAAGAGAAAGATCCAGAAGTATTGGGTTTCTTCCTCCAGAGCCTCCCGCACGACGACTATCAGCTGGAGCTGAATAGTGGCCTCTGTAGACCACAGTCCCCACCAATCCCTATTGCTTGCCTATATCAGTTTTCTACTGCTACCCTAACAAACCACCATGAATGTGGCAGCTTAACGCAACACCCATTATCTTCCACTTTTCTAGATCAGAAATCCAGGCGGGCACAGCTGGATCTCTGCTCAGGGTTCCACAAGGCTCCCGCCAGAAAGAATGTGCTTCCCAGCTCATAAGGTTGTCTGCAGAATTCAGTTCCTTAGGGCTGCAGGCCTGAGGTCCCCTGCTGCTTTCCTTGCTGGCTGTGCAACCTCTAGAGGCACTTGCATCCCTCAGGAGTGGCACCATCTTCAGGCCAGTATCAGCATCATGCGGAAGGCAGTCCTTCCCACGCTTGGAATGTCTCTGACTTCCCCCTTGGCCAGCAGCTAGAGAGAACTCTGTCCTTAAAGGGCTCCTGTGATTAGATTAGGTCCACCCAGATAATCACCCTTTGGCCATATAACTAATCACAGGAGTGACAGCAGGGGGCGAAGGTCATCTTAAAATTACTCCAGCCCAGTCCCTTCATTTGCCTGTGAGCCCTAGAAAGCTCTGCCAAGAGGAAGATTCTCGAGTATTCTCCCAAGTAAAGCGCTTCAGACACGTGTCAACATCCCTTCCAGACCTCCCTTTGCTTCTGTGTTCTTGCAGTAGTTTTTACTCCATCAAACAGGACTTGGTGAGGTACTCTAGGCTTTTTAAAACCTATTATTAGTCTCCTCATTACCACGGAGATTGTGTCCCCAATTCAGGGCTCCCTGTAGGCAGTGGTAATAGGAACAGGGCCAGGACGGTGGCAGACTTGGCCTCTGGGTGCTAGAATGAACACAAGGAAGGGAAGGGGAGCTGAAATTGTTATGAACCCACTAGGTGCCCTGGCTTCCCGTTGGCTCAGTTAAGCATCATACAGGCATCGTTATCCCCATTTGTCCAGAATAGCGAATGGAGGCCGAGAGAGACCACGATTGCCCAAGATCATAGACATGCACAGGTCCAGCTGCAAATTCAGTTCTGTGATCCCAAAGCTCTATGTTTTCCATTTTCCGTGTAGGGAATTGCTACCAGTGGGAGGGTGGGAGTAGCGTTAGGTGACTAAGCCTCAGAGCACCAGGAGGGTTAATAAAAGAAGCCCAAACCCTTTGGGCCCCACTGGACCCCAGCACTGAGTTGAGAAGTGATTCAGGAAGGGGATGGAGGGAGGGCGGAGGCCAGTTACTGCTTGGAGGGGGAAGAGCTGAAAACCAAGAAGGGTTGGAGGCTCCACATGGGAGAACCACAGCCACTGCTGTCCTTGACAGGTAGACGTCATTGCTCTACACCTGTGGCAGTGAACTGGCCAGAGCAACTGAAAGAATATTATCAGGAAGGAGAGTGGCCGTGGAACCACGGTGGTGACTGCGTTCCCACATTGAATAAAGGAAGCCCTTAAGGGTCCGGCCTTCTGCACGCAGGCACCTGCTACCTTGGCAGAAGGAACTAGGTAGCAATGGCCTTGCCTCATACTTCACCCCTAAGAAACAGTGTGGCAGCAGGAAAACGACAGCGGGGCCACACTCCTACCCCACCATGATCCTTGGGGGAATAAGTACCTCGGTGTGGCCAGAAACCTGCCTAGGAAAGGAAAGCAGCCTGATGCTCTAAGCTTCCTCACGTAGAAACAAGGGATCTTGCCCCCAGCCAGAAGCAGAGGGAACAGAAGTTCAGCATTTCTGCTGATGTGACCAGACAACAGTAACAAACCTCTCCCACAGCCAGGAGGCAAACCGGATCCAGGGCTGTGGATTATCAGGTCGGGATCATCATTAACAAACCACTTCCCAAAGCACCTTCACCTACAGCATCTCCGCGTGTTAGACCAAATATGTGACGAGGGGCGGGGAGGGAGCGGTGGGAAGGTGGTGATGATTAGAAACAGAGAAGTAACCTAGAATTAACTAGGTGTTTGTGTATGTTTGGGCGGGGTGTGCTGGAGATTTGTAACGTTCAGGGGCCGCCCAGCACCCGCATCTCCCTGCTCCATGTGGGAATTTCCAGTGTGGGCATCTTGGTGGGAAGCAGAGCTTCTTTCCATATGGAAGCCAAGCCAGGGGTTGCTTTCCCAGCAGCCTTTGCAGTGAAGACACAGGCACACCTGGGTTTGGCCAACCAGGGACACTGCCTGGGCCTGGAACCCGAGGAAGCAGAAAGGCGGGGAGTCCAGGCTGGCAGTGGGGATAGCAACATCGGTCTCCAAGGGCTGCGGTGGCAGTGATGCCAATGATGGCACCTGCGGCCCAGGGCCAGCATCATCGCAAGCAACAGGGTCCCCGTCGACATTGGTTGGGTTTCTCCGTGTGATCTGGACCGATTCCAGCTGCCAAGCCTTTCTTTGTTCTTCTTGTTTTCCAAGCCTGCTTCCCCAGGCGCCTGAACATTTCTGTGACGAATTAAAGTCCTTTCAAAAAATTCCATTCTGCTAAAATCGGCCAGGCAATTTCTGTTGTTGGAAGTTAAAATGCTTCTCTAGTACAACAGGTTTACAAGCTTTCTGGACCCCTTTCTGAAAAGATTGATTTGGGCACAGAGGAACCACTGAGGGCCTATAAATAAAGCAGCCCAAGATCCGGCATGATTTATTGGAAAGGGAAGTGGAATGGGGGTCGGGGGACGTGGATTGAAGTTCTGATTCTGGCATTTGGAACAGTGTGACCCAAGCCATTTGATGTTGAGGGAGCTCAGTTCCCTTATTATAAAATTGGAAGAATAACGGCTTCTTCAAAAGGCTGCCTTGAGGATGAAATGACAACAGGTGCTGTCCTGACACATGAAAAGTGCTCACGAATGTCTGCTGAATTCCATAACACATCCAAATAAAAACAGCTCATGTCAGCTCTGAGAGAGACAAAAATTCAAAAGAGATCAGAGGCAGGGAGGTAAGTGCATCACAACAAGGGGTGGGCGTGGTGGTGTGTGGTTTTGGCAGTGGTTAAGGTACCAAGACTTGAACTCGAAATGGGTCCTAAGTCTGGCTTTGCCACTGATGTGATGTGCAAAAGCCATCTGTGAAATGGGGCTGATTGATACCTGGCCCTGCCAGGTTGATAGGACTGCTGAGAGTACGAAATGAATAGTTTTTAGGAAAGTCTGCTGGAAGGAATAAGCCTATTGCAAGAATGAAGTTACTGCTGAGATGCAGTAGCAAAAAAGTCCCCCGAAAAAACAAATCTGCTGCAGCGTGCTCTGCCTGGAATCCCCGGGCTGGATGTTAGATGCTCTCATGAATGAAAACAAAACACAAAGCCGACAGGCACCGGCTGGGGTGCTGATTCACTTGACACGGGGCACACCCCGGCAGGGACTTCCGTTGGCATCCCTGGCTATGTGGGGTGGCCCGGGAGGGGAGGCCAGGCAGATGGAAAGGCAAAGGCAGCATGAGACATTTGGCTGAGCACCTTATCAGCTGTTCCTGCAAATAACTGAAGCTCAGCTAGTGACCAAGGCTGCAGATTGGAATCCCTTTTCTGAGAACCACCCCTCACCCTTGGTTGCAGCTGATGTCTGCACGGATCTGTGCTACCGTCATCACCAGGATGAGGGCCCTGTCCACAGAACTCAGAACCTCAGAAATGGGCAAGACTCGGGAAGCGTGGGGTTGGCAGGGGGACTTTACAAAGCCCCTAACTGAACACAGAGATCCAGTCCTCCCTGGAGCAGCCCACAAGCCAGCCACATCCTCCCTCCACCAACGTTTTCTCTTAAAGAGACAGTGTTCAGTTTTTCATCTCTCGACCAGATGACAATCCCCTGCACTGAGCAGATGAAGACTCAGCAAATTTAGTCAACCGTGGCTGAAAGGCCCAGGCGCTGGCTAGGGTGAGTCTTAGAGCTTTGGCGGTTTTGTTGTTGTTCTTCTGTTTGGGCAACAATTTGCAAACAATGCAGGTTCTTTGTAAAGGCAAAAACCTAGCTGGCAGGAACTCCCAGAAAACTGGGCGTACCTGGGTCTGTGTTTGCCTGAGCAATGCTAGCTGAAAGCCTGAAAAGCGAGAAAGCTCGTGGGCTGCCCGGTGATGTCAGGGGGAAGCAGCCCCATTCTGCAGATGAGGAGACGGGCTGAGTCAAGTCTTAATGCTTTCTCTTCCACACAGTACTACTGTGAGGGCCTGAAGGAGGCGGGATACAGGCATAAAGGTGATAACGGCTCTTTATACATCCGGAGGATGCTGCTTCATGGAAGGGGCTCTCTCTGACTCCCAGAGGAGGGCTCTACATGGGCACAGCGCTGGAATAAGCCTGGCCTGGGGCTCGTGAACACCTGGCCACACATCAGACTTGCACAGAACGGTGGGGAGATGTCCAGATATCTTAGACACAGCAGAGCCCTAAAGGTGTGCCAGAAACAGAGAACAAGGACAGAGACCCAGGCTTGGTTTGCTCTGTTCCACAGTGGGGCGGGTGTCGTTCAGGGCCCTGGAGAGCAGGCAGGTGTGGCTTGTCCCCGTCCCTCCTCCACGACAGCCCTCACCCACCCACCTCTCATTAACCCCTCCTCCTGAGAAAAGCTTGTCGTGCTCAATTGCAGGAAGTCTAAATGTCCACCCCAGGAGGAAGGGTTATGGAAACAACCACCATGTAGTGACGGATGAGTGCACTAGGTACAAAGCACCCGGCAAGGCGCAGCTGCGCTCATCAGATCCTCCCAACACCCTGAAGAGTCACTGTCATCCCCATTTCACGAACCATGAAGCCAAACCCTCGAGAGTCGATGCCCAAATTCACATCCTAGTAAGTGGTAGAGCCGGGATTCAAACCCACATATTCTGGTTCCCTCCGCATACCCGTGACTCATCTTGAAAAGTACATCACGATTCTAAATACAACTGGACAGGCAGTAAAACATGACTGACGAGGAAGCCAGTTGTATCATGGATTTTCATGTAATTATTCACTCATCCCACAAACACTTAGTAAGGGCCGCCCGGGGAAGCAATGGGAGGGCGGTGCCCAGGCTCTACCTGGTCTTGTATTTTCCACTACTAGTTTCTGTGCTTTAGAACCACAGTTCCCAGCCTGAACGTCTCGGCACCCAAGGCATCCAGGGACCCCATACCGAACTCGCAGGGGCACTGCAGTGTATTTTTTGTTTTGTTTTGTTTTTTTTTTTTTTTTTTTAAACATCTTTATTGAAGTATAATTGCTTTGCAATGGTGTGTTAGCTTCTGCTTTATAACAAAGTGAATCAGTTATACATATACATATGTTCCCATATCTCTTCCCTCTTGCATCTCCCTCCCTCCCACCCTCCCTATCCCACCCCTCTAGGGGGTCACAAAGCACCGAGCTGATCTCCCTGTGCTATGCGGCTGCTTCCCACTAGCTATCTATTTTACATTTGGTAGTGTATATATGTCCATGACACTCTCTCACCCTGTCACATCTCACCCCTCCCCCTCCCCATATCCTCAAGTCCATTCTCTAGTAGGTCTGTGTCTTTATTCCCATCTTGCCACTAGGTTCTTCATGACCTTTTTTTAAATTTTTTTTCCCTTAGATTCCATATATATGTGTTAGCATACTGTATTTCTTTTTCTCTTTCTGACTTACTTCACTCTGTATGACAGACTCTAACTCCATCCACCTCATTACAAATACCTCCATTTCATTTCTTTTTATGGCTGAGTAATATTCCATTGTATATACGTGCCACATCTTCTTTATCCATTCATCCGATGATGGACACCTAGGTTGCTTCCATGTCCTGGCTATTGTAAACAGAGCACTGCAGTGTATCTTTAATTTTTGAGGAAAACATAGTGGTACTCGACGTCTATCGGATTCCACGGGAGATACTCGCTCTAAAAGGTTCACAGTTTCAATACTGACTTGTACTACATTCCTTTCGATAACATGCCATCTCTGTGAAGCTCGGTTTTCGGCAGTTGCTGTGATGAAAAGCAAATAAACTAATCAAGGCAGGACGGGAAATGAGGGTGGTGTGTTCCACCTGATTCTGTGGTATGAGAAGCTGTGCGGTGCCCAATGGGCACACATATCCCAGTGTAACTCATACTGATCATTTCAGAATGCAATACAAATATTTTTATTCCTTCAATTTGTGTGTTATTTTTTCAAGTATCTGGTATGTTGTTGAGACATACTATATATGTCTATTGCATACTATTTGGATCTTATTATTTGGACTTACTAAATGGAATTGCCAGGTCTTTCTTTTGGCCTAGGAGCACCATGAAAAAATTACTGAGACATTAAGAGCACCATGAATGAAGAACGTTTGGGAACCTTTGTTCTAGAACATTCTATGTACTCTCTCCCCTAACCCATGATTAGAAGTTATTTAAAGGCAGGAGCCATCTGATACTGGTCAATACTTTGGTTTCCCCTTGGCATAGTTCTTGGCTTGCTGTAGATACTTTGTAGTACCTGTTCACAATTTACAATAGAAGTCTGAACCTGAAAAAAAAGTCTGAACCTGGCCTGCAGAAGCTCTTAAAGATCCACAGAGGTCCAGCGAGGTGTGAGTGATACAGGGGCTACTGATACTCCAAGCTCACAGGTCCCACCAGCTAGGGAGCAGAGACGTGTAGGGCACCTTCCTGACCTTAGAGAATAAATAAAACTTTCTGAGCTTTCTGATGCAAAGTAACACAATCAACTGTCTCTTAAGGGTTTTAAAGACACATGGAGATATAAACTTTAGGTATACATCACTTTAAACTTCTGAGATTCTGTTTAATTTAAGCTGAATCTATGATCATGTCAATGATCTAGATGATTTTTTTCTAGTCTCAAAAGGCAAACCCACACCTCTAGGAAGACGGGCCCCTCAGCACAGAGGGGAGGGTCAGAGGTGGTGGGCAGCAGCAGAGTTCAAGTCCAGCCCTTGGGTATCTCCCAGCTGGAACTCTCCAGCAGGAGTTACAGGGCTGCTTCTGTATCTGCTGACCAGGAGAGCACAGAGTAAACTGGTTGCTTAGCAACAGCTGCAGCCACTTCCCTGGCGGGGGTTGGGGGAGAGCAGAGGAGGTCCACCAGGAGGCTGACGTTCTCATCTCAGGCCTGTGTCAGCATCCCCAGACAGGACTGGCAGGAGAGGACCCACCCAGGCACCTGCTCCCACAGGGCTCTGGTCCCAACCAACGAGAGATGACATCAGCAAGCTAAAAATGCCGATGGAGCTCATGCAACGGTCTTTAAACGGTCTTTAAAACGGGCAAGTGATGATGGTGGGAACCTTCTGTAAAAACCAATCGTTCTGCAACAAGGAAGGGTTGCTGTCCTGCTTGGGGCTGGGGAGAGGAAGATAGGGGTCTGGGACCTAGATAAGATTCCTCTCGTGCATTCCTGCCAGGCTGGGAAAGGAAAGAACAGAATCATTTTTCTTTTCTTTCGGTGCATTAAGGTTAAGCAGTCATCAAGGGGTTTATGAGTATAACTTATGCTATTAGCTCACTGAAGAGCTGAGTGCCTTTTTTACACAGGGCAATTTCTGTTGAGGGGGTGGGAGGGTGAGAGAAGAGAGGTAAGTGTTAAGCGGGGTAGTATGGGTGAGGGGCAGGTAAAGCACCGTGCCTGAAACAGAGCCATTCACCCTTTTTTCGGGTGTAAAGCCTAAAGAATGTTCTCTGTGAAAGTTAAAGCACTCATAGAGCAGAATAATAATAATATAACAATAAATAATAATATATAAGAATAAAGTCATGAACTATTCCCTCCTCAGTCATGTCTGCTCTGTCTATGCAGCTCACTTCTCCTTTAGATTTCTTTTCATACCTCTTTTACATCAAACACCAGTTTATAAGACTCGCTATCCTTGTCGGTTACCTTAGGGTAGTGAGTTCGGGCAATTAATCCTTATTTTTTCAAACAACAGCTTTGTGTTTATGGACCTCTGTTCTCCTTTTATTCCCAGGCCCTAAAGGGTCACGACATTGATGTCCCAGAGAGTCTCCAGCTCACCCCAATCCCCCTTGTTAAATCCAGGCAAACAAACCTGCACTGTGTTTATGCTGGACACACGCCAATGAATCAGCAGTTCTAGGGCCACTGCCTGGAAAGCTGACTCGAGGCAGTGGCTCCGCCCACACTGAGGAGGAACCTTGTTCTGCTTGGGGGACACGGGGCTGTCCCCTGCTATCCAGCGCCAGCAGAAGCGTCATTCACCCGGCAGAACCTGCTCTCGAGGGCCGTCACCCACTCCCCCACCACTGCCTCAGTGGCACAAAGCTCTTCTCTCCAAACACCCTTTATCTTGCTGCTCTGCCTGGTGGTTTTTAACAGGGAGTGTCCCGCTCCACACACACCTGGCTATCAGAGGCTGAGTAGTCAGTATCTGTGGGCACGAGGCCGGGGATGGGGGTGGAGACTTCACGCGGATCCTGTTCCCATGCCCCGGCCCCAACTCTGCCCCTGTGCATTTCCTCATCCACGAAGTGACGGGCGGGGCTGAAGCCCCTCTTCCGAGGAACACTCGCCCCCCCCAGGGTGTTCACCGCCCTGCCATGCACGAGAAAAGGCTTCTAGGGTTAAGAAGTCTGGGAAGTGCTTGTTAAAAATGCAAAATAGCTGCAATTCTGTTTTCCATCCCCAGCCCCAGCCTAGATCTCATTCCTTACTGCCCCAGCAGAGATTCGACTTGCCAATCACCACCCTCGCCCCGTATGCTTCTGTGTGTTTCCGTCTTGATGGTTTTTAAAGCAATGTTAAGCACCCTGTTACACAGGCACACACACAATAAATACAAGTTGCAAGCATTCTTCTCCGTCAGCAAAAGGTTTCTCTAATATAGTACTTCTTTGAGCCATTAATGATTGCGCGAATCTCCAAGGATGCAACGACACTGGAACAATCCCCCAGTGATACAACCTTTCCCCTTTATAGTAAAGCATGTTGGAGAGAAGAGAGACAGCTAGTGTTTGGACTAGATGTTCCGTAGGGGGGCTCCAAGTATAACATCCACGATTTATATTCTTCATATGGTGCCTTGCTAAGTGAATCACAAATCTGCATTTATTTGGGGGGCATAGAGAGAAGATGGGGGGCCAGAGGGGCTCTGGTGCTAAGTCAGGGCTACCTGTGGTGCTGCAGCTGGCCCTCCACACGGCCTCAAGGGAGGAGAGCACTTTAGTCCTTCTAGAAGCTACAATTCAGGGGTGCGAAAGCACTTAAGGACACGTTGCGGAGCACATGCTGCCCAACCTCCATTGCACACACACCTTTAAGTTGAATGAGTTGAAAAGAAAGAGGTTTGGTAAACTGTTTAGAAAAATTCTCAGCAACTGGACATCTAAACAACTCACTGCAAAATTCAAATAGAGGAGTTTTTGCCAACTGCTGATATGCAATCAATTTTTTAAAGGTCCATACTGTGTCAATACAGTGGCTTTAAAAAATGTTTAACATCCCTTTTCCAATCTATCTCACTATTAGTCTTTTCCAAACAATGATACACATACCACACACACACACACACACACACACACACACACCCCTCCTGTTTAGAAACTTAATCTTTGCCATCGCCCATCGTATGGCCTTTGAGACTTCCCATGCCTTGGCCACGATTTATCCCTCTAAAGGGATTCTCTACTTCCCCTCTGCTAAGTCCTCAAGTGCAAACAGGTTCAGCCTCACTGGACACTTTCCCACCCTCAGACCTTTGCTCCCTTCCTCTCCAGTCTCCACTGTGCCAACACCCCCTCCAAGGTCCAACTTAAGTGCTGTCTCCTCTGAGACATCTTTCCTGAGGACTCCAAGCCTCAGGTATCTCTCCATCTCTAATTTGCTGCCTGCATCAGGTATAACTTTCTGAACCTTCATTATATAACATCTGGGATTCTTAGCCATATTTTCACGTGTAATATTGAAGCTGCCAACCATCTGTGAATTCTATAACTGTAAGCAAGATTCCCCCAAACCTTCTGGGCTTCAGATTATATAAAATGTGGGTAACAATAGTATCTACCTTAAAAGATTGTTATGAGGATTAAACGAGATAATGCATGTAAGCTACTTCACACAGTGCCTGGCACAGTAAGTGCTTAATAAATGCTATTATTAACCAACCAGTGAAACCTTTGGAACAACCAGGAACCATCTCTATTTCCTGGTGTCCTCCAATGGCCTAGAACAATGACCATCTTCAATAAATCCTTATTCCTTGAAATTAACCCAAGGGGGAAGGAGGAAAGAATTCAGAGGAAGGAAGTTTGAAAGGATACTTAATTATGGTTTTCAAGGATATAAAGGGTTATTTTTACAAAGGATGATGAACATTAGATTTTCTTTTTGTTTGTCTCCTTGAAGGCAAAAGATGACAATTGGACTTAAATTTCAGTAATCTTGGCTGAAACTTCCTGATGACACCAGTGAAGCTGCAGTAAAGAATACTGATGAAGGTCACATGTAGGGGAGCCAGACCAAGGACTGAGTCTGACCTCAGAGCTCTACCACTTATTTGGACAAGTAACTTTACGCCTGTAAGCCTCAACTCCTTCATCTGTAAAATGGGGCTGAAAAGAGTATCAGCTTCATTGGAGAGTTTTAAGAATCATCTTAAAAACTAGCACAGGGTCTGGAACATAGTAAGTGCTCAATAAATAGTAATGATGATCATGTTGTTATTGTACCAAGGGATGTTGTGGAGTTTCTTTAAAATGGTTATAAACAGTTACTTTTAGTAGATAGCTGGGGAACAGGCTGGCCCATTGCTCATGTCTTGTAGATAACTACTTGAGGTTCTGAAATTTGTTAGACCAGAAACAACTCTGGGGTGGGAGGCTGGCGGGGGTGGGAGGCTGGCAGGGGTGGGAGGCTGGCGGGGGTGGGAGGCAAAACAACTCTACTGACAAGGTATGCAGCGTACTTCCATCCTCATTACAAATTGCTTCTTCTGACATGGAAGCAACCTGAATGTCCATCGACAGATGAATGGATAAAGAAGATGTGGTATATATATTCACAACGGAATACTACTCAAAAAGAATGAAATAATGCCATGTGCAGCAACATGGATGGACCTAGAGATCATCATACGAAGTCAGACAGAGAAAGACAAATATCATATGATATCACTTATATGCGGAATCTAAAATATGGCCCAAATGAACTTATTTACAAAAGAGAAACAGGCTCACAGACATAGAGAACAAATTTATGGTTACCAAAGGGGAGGGAGGGGGGCATAAATTAGGAGCTTGGGATTAGCTGACACAAACTACTATATATAAAATAGATAAACACAAGGTCCTACTATATAGGACAAGGAACTGTATTCAATATCTTGTAATAAATTATGATGGAAAAGAATATGAAAAAGGATATATGTATGTATATGTGCGTGTGTGTGTGTGTGTGTGTGTGTGTGTGTGTATAACCGAATCACTGTGCTGTACACCTGAAACTAACACAACATTGTAAATCAATTACACTTCAATTAAAAAAAAAAATTGCTTCTGGTCAGTGTGTTTTGCCCCTGGGTCCTCTCAGATAATTGACTCATTTCATATTGGGGGAGACAGGGTAAGTAGATGAGGTGGATAGATAGGAGCAATGAAGTCAGGGAGCTTTCCAGGGAAGAAAAGAAGTGACATGGGCTTTCTGTGGCCATACTCCCTGGCTCACCATCTTTGCCGAAAGGCCCCCATGGACCAGTCCCATGCAGCCCTGCAGGAACACAGTGGCATCAAGGCTCTCCATCCAGGTGGAGCAATGGGGCTCCCCCAAAACACAACCCTCTCTCATTTCTCTGGAATCTGGTGACACCAAAACTTACTGAAGCATTTCTTTTTAATAATGCCAACTCGTGCTGCTTGAGTTTCAAAATTTTTTTTAAAATTGATTCAAAACAACTTTTTTGTGTGTGTAGGCATCATTACTTATTCAATTAATTTAGACTCTACAAGATAGTACATTATTTTCCTTGGACAGTTTCTTAAGGGAATAATGTATAGGTATTTTGCTAGCTAGCTAACTGATAAGTATATAAACTGTTTTTAAAAGATTTACTTTATCATTAAACATGATCTTTTTCATGATTCTATGTAAATTTTGTATTTCACATAAAAATGAGAAAGCTCTTCATATATGATATGGAAAGTTATACAAAAAGGGCAAGGGGCAGAAAAACGTGCCTGCTATATTACCATCTGTATAGAAAGCAAAGAATAAATGTATATTTGCTTGTATTTATGTAAAATATCTCTGGAAGGGAACACTGATAACCAGTAACGCTGGGTGCCTCTGGGTAGGAAATGGGTGGCTCAGAGCAAGAAATGGGAGGGGGGCTTTTCAGCATGTCTGCTTTTGTTCTCTTTGAATTTTAAACCCAGTGAGTGCATTATAAATTTTAAAATGAATAGATAAAATTACAATTTTTGTTTGAAAGGGAAAAAAAAAAAACCCTTACAATGTCCTTTGGATGGAGGTAGGGGCCTAAGCTTCGGGAGGGAGGGTCATGGGCACATCCAGCAGTGTGACAGCTGGGCCTTGGACAGGGCCCTCTACCAAGAGGCACTGGGTACACGATAACGAGCCTATAAATCACTCGAAAGAACTCTCATATCATGGCTGGCCTCTGAAAGGGGAATCTTGTTTTTCCTTTCCTGTAATACAAGAGATTCATGAGTTATCCAGAAATTCAGAGATTGCAGTGTCACGGGCTGGTCGGCTTAGAAGTTGGGCAGAAGCCAGGCCTGCCCTTTAGTCGCTGTGCGAACTCAGATGAGAGCGTTAGCCTCTCAGGGGTTTAGCTTCCTCATCAGCAAAATGCAGGCAGTGATATCCTGAGGAGCAAATAAAGATAACTTATGGGGCTTCCCTGGTGGCGCAGTGGTTGAGAATCTGCCTGCCGGTGCAGGGGACACGGGTTCGAGCCCTGGTCTGGGAGGATCCCACATGCCGCGGAGCAACTGGGCCCATGAGCCACAACTACTGAGCCTGCGCTCCGCAACAAGAGAGGCCGCGATGGTGAGAGGCCCGCGCACCGCGATGAGGAGTGGCCCCCGCTTGCCACAACTGGAGAAGGCCCTCGCACAGAAACGAAGACCCAACGCAGCTATATATATATATATATATATATATATATAAATAAATAAGTAAGTAAGTAAGTAAGTAAGTAAGTAAGTAAGTAAGATAACTTATGGAAAGTGCCCAGCTGCCAGCCCTCACTCATAAGTGAGCAATAAAGGGCCCAGAAGCCACTGTCACTGGGACAGCCTTCCTGAGCTCCCTGGTCTTTGCTCCCCACTAAAAAGAAACCTCTTGGGCATAAACACCAGCCAGCATCACTCCCACCTGAGTGAGTCCTCAGCCATGAGCAGGGGAAGCTGGGGGCCTTCCCTTGGGAGGGCCCACTCTGGCTTGTGTTATCCCTGGTCTGGGGGGCTGGGACAATTCCAGGCCCAGCTTGGGGTTCATTCATTCCAAAAAGATCTGATCCTGGGACTAAACGTGCCGGTCACTGAGCCTGAGGTGAGAAGGGCAGGCAGAGGGGAACGCAGGAAGGTAATCCTAGGAGGTCACCATTGCCTGCCCTTTTCAAACTTGCAGAAGAGGATTTAGAATTTGGGAGCCTGGGGAACAGCATTTGTATGTTTACTAGGTTTTTCACAACCATAGACGTATCTATGAAACCACCCGACATGCAAACTAAGCTGGGGAACTGTATCAGTTCCACTTCTAGGTAGTTCACTAGAAATTCTCCAAATAATTATAGGCATCATTTATTGATGATGCCTACTCTTTGCAGCCACAGTGCTAGATGCTTTATCTTTGATCTCTCCTGCAAAGTTAGGTTACCGCCTGCATTTTACAGATGAGGAAACGGAGCCTCAGAGGTAGTATATTTCACCTGCCAGAGGTCACAACTTCACTACACCAACAAGAGGGTCAGAATTTGAACTCTGGTCTGAGTGGCCACCACTCTTTCAAATGCGCCTCTGAACGTGAGTGCCACGCTGAGTGTCTGCTAGCTGTACCAGCAGCACTGTCCCCTACAGGACAGGTGGCCTTTCCCAAGAGTGGGTGCTAACGATTCCATGTCCCCCGTGGTGGTAGGTTGAAGGTCAACATCCCAAACCCCAGAATCTGTGAACGTTCTCTTATATGATGGCAAAAGGGACTTGGCAGATATGACGAAGTTAAGGAGATTAGCTTGGATTATCCAGGTGGGCCTGATGTAATCACAGGGTCCTTATTAGAAGGAGGAAAGAGATCAGAATGGGTGGTAGGGGACGTGTCACAAAAGCAAGAGGTTGGAGTGATGTGAGAACATCATCATCAAGAAACACAGCCAAGGAAGCTTCTAGAAGCCGGAAAACATAAGGAAATGGATTCTCCCCTGAAGCTTCTAGAAGGAACGCAACCCTGCCAGCACCTTGAATTCAGATTTCTCACCTCTGAGAATAACTCTGTATTATTTTAAGCCACTAGGACTGTCATCATTTATTACAGCAGCCATAGGAAACTCACACACCAGATGTTTCATGTCAGAGGGAGGGATATTTACCTCCCAGAAGGAGGGTAAAAGTTCTGGAGTGGCAGTGATCACAGGTGTGCAGTGATCCACTGGAAGACCCACACCTTCAGAGCACAGAGAGGCCTGGTGAGGAAAGTGCTCAGGGAAGGGCAAGGGCACCCATGACCGTCACTTCGCGAGCTCGCAGCAGTGACCGGGGAGAATTCCTCAGGGGAGAATCCAGCAGTGACTGGGGGCTGTGGAGCCCCGCGGAAGCTGGCCTCAAAGGGAAAAGGGGTGTCTGGCTTCAGGTCCCCCTCTGCTCTCCATCGGAGGACAGCCAGCCTGCTGTGAGAAATTCATCTGCACTGTCACTACCTGCTTTCACTTCCTCACTTCCCAGGCCCTCCCTCATCTCGGGGGCAGCCCCTGCCATACCCAGAAGGATGGGAGACAGAACATATCATAAAACCCAGAGGGGGACCACGGGAGAGACCGAGGGCCCCGACAGCACCTGGCAGGGCAAACAAACGTTCGCCTCCATCCGCCACGTCAGAAGCCAATGCAAAACAGGAGAGCAGGTGGGGAACAGGAAATATACTTGGCCAGATAGCAATTCAGCCCTAGCAGTCGTGAGAAGACAGTGGTGTCCTGCAGTGGGCGTGTCAGGACTCACCGGCCCACGTGCATCTCCCTGGAGTGTTTTGACTTGACCATTGGTGGGGGGGGGGGGGGGATGGTGAACATTTTTTTTTTTTTTAATACAGGGAATCTTTTTAAAATTTATTTATTTATTTTATTTTTGGCTGTGTTGGGTCTTCGTTGCTGTGCACGGGCTTTCCCTAGTTGCGGTGAGCAGAGCGGGAGCTACTCTTCTTTGTGGTGCGCGGGCTTCTCATTGCGGTGGCTTCTCTTGTTGCAGAGCATGGGCTCTAGGCGTGTGGGCTTCAGTAGTTGTGGCGCACGGGCTCAGTAGTTGTGGCTCACAGGTTCTAGAGTGCAGGCTCAGTAGTTGTGGCGCACGGGCTTAGTTGCTCCGCAGCATGTGGGATCTTTCCGGACCAGGGCTCGAACCCGCATCCCCTGCATTGGCAGGTGGACTCCTAACCGCTGCGCCACCAGGGAAGTCCCAAGGGGTGAACATTTTTATATTAAGTATATTTTATATTAAAATAAACACAGACACATGTGGAACCAAATACAAATTCTGCATTAATTTTCAGAAGAAGAAATTTCCGACTATAGGCCATGTCCCCAGATACTCTGTCTCCTTAAGTCTGAACTCCCTTTTCTTAACAAATATCTCAGAAGAAAGTCTGAGAAGCTGGGTTTAGGGAAAAGTGCCAACACTGGAGCCTTCATAGCTGTGTTTGACTCCTGGCACAGCTAGCCACTAGCTGTATCATGTTAGTTACTGTACTGTGATAAATTATGTGATATAATATTTATTATACATATTATATATAGTATATATAACATATATGATGTTATATAACACCATATATCATATACAGTGTATATAACATGTTATATAATATTATGTATTATATATAATATACAGTATATGTAATATATGTTATATACTATTATATATTATATAATGTTATGTGTGTATGTATGTGTATATATATACACATATATACATATACATATATATACACACACAAATATATCTATCTATCTATGTGTATATAAAACTTAGCCCTCCTGCGCTTCTCAATCAATGGCGCCTTCTCTCTTTCCTGCCAGCCAGGGTTCAGGCCAGCCAGGGTTCAGAGCAGCACCCCAGAACAGGAACCATCGAGGGCC
Source organism: Eubalaena glacialis (assembly GCF_028564815.1). Lineage (NCBI taxonomy): Eukaryota > Metazoa > Chordata > Mammalia > Artiodactyla > Balaenidae > Eubalaena > Eubalaena glacialis. The sequence continues at coordinate 10,273,496 of NC_083722.1, forward strand.
ATTCAGGGGCTCAGGGGCTTTTTAAAAAGCCTCTCTACTGACAAAAACGCTACGGACACCAGTTGACTCTGCTCATTCTCTTTATTTCTTCTAGCACAAAACACGAGCTAGTTAATAATAATGTTGGGCATTTAGAAGAAAAGGGCTATACAGGCACTTTGGCAAACAGGCAGATTTTTAAGAATGTAAAACATATATCGAGGGCTTCCCTGGTGGCAGAGTGGTTAAGAATCCACCTGCCAGTGCACGGTACATGGGTTCGAGCCCTGGTCCGGGAGGATCCCACATGCCGCGGAGCAACTAAGCCCGTGCGCCACAGCTACTGAGGCTGCGTGCCACAACTACTGAGCCCGCGTGCCACAACTACTGAGCCCGCGCTCTGCAATGGGAGAAGCCGCCACAATGAGAAGCCTGCGCACCGCAGCAAAGAGTGGCTCCCGCTCGCTGCAACTAGAGAAAGCCCGCGTGCAGCAACGAAGACTCAACGCAGCCAAAAATAATAAATATAAATAAAATAAATTTTTAAAATATACATTAAAAAAAAACAACACATATATCGACCCTAAAGCCCAGCAACTCCATTCCTAGAAATGTACTGAAGAGAAATAAAAACATTTGTCAACATAAAAAACCTGAACATGAACGTTCATAGCAGTTTTATTTATGAAAGCCCCAAACTGGAAACAACCCAAATGTCCATTAGCAGCTGAATGGATAAAGGAATTGTGGTACATCCATAAAATGGAATCTACTCAGCAAGAAAAACAAATGAGCTGCTGAGACATGCAGCAATGTGGAGAAATCTGAGACATGCTACACTGAGTGCAAGAAGCCAGATGGAAAAAGGCCTATACTCCATGACTCTATTTCTGAGATTTGTTCAACAGGCAAAGTAAGCTATCATGACAGAAAGCACAGCAGTGGGTACCGGGGCTGAGGCTGGGAGGGTAGAGTATGGACCCCAAGGTAAACTCAGGAAACTTTCTGAAATGATGGAAATATTCTACATCCTAAGACGGGGGTGGTGTTACATAGGTATATACATTTATTAAAACTCATCAAACTATACACGTAAAACGAATGCATTTTATTGTATATAAAGTATACCTCCATGAAGTAAAGAGAGAAACAGAAAGGGACAAAGAGAGAGAGAGAGAGAAAGAGAAAGAGAGAGAGAGGTGTCTGATGTCTTTGATGGCATGTTCCCTTTCGAGGAGGCCAATGCATTGTTTCTCTTTCTCCTAAAATCCTCCACAGTAAATCACGTAATCACTAAGAAGCTGAGTTTCACCCTAAAGGGATTATTATCTATGAAACCATGAGAATGCTGATTTTTGTTTTTAAAAGGAGAGACCTCTGGTCTTCTGATATATTGGGGAGAGAGTAAAGATTTAATGGAAGGCGGAAGCTCTAGAATGGACACAGCACAGGCTATTACGCAGAAACGTGCACAATGCTGGGGCCAAGATTTAGCCAGTACACAACCAATTAGAGGTGGAAAAAAATTAAAACACGTATTTATCAGTTGGTCAATAGCCTCTGCCCTGAGATTTCTGAGCATCTCCCCATCATCCAGGACGCCTTCCCACCTCCCCAAGGTCCAGCAACTTGAAGGTTGGCAGCTACACAGACAAGACCCTATTCCAGTTGTAAGGTGGCTTCTGGGCTGATGGGCTGGTGCCTGGGCACCCTGGAGGGGAAATATTTTTAATGCCTCCCCTGCAAGAACAATATGAGTTAAGAGTAATCCACAAGCATATAGTGATTAAAAGAGCACACTTTGTCAGAATGAATTGCTGCCAATGGAAAAAACACACAAGTGGGATTTTTTTTTTTTAGGCACACGCCATGTAAAAACTTTTAAGGGGTTTTTCCACTTGTAAGCCCGGCTTTGACCCTAATTGCAGACTCGTGTCTCGCTTCCAGATAAACATTTTAAATGATGAGAAGAGGGAAGAATCTTGGAAGAACAGAGAGAAAACCACATCTGATGACTGGAGGCCAGGGATGAGAAATGGGAACACAAGGGGCCCTGAGTGAGAAACTCTTCCGCAGGGCTGGGGGAATCCAGCTCTCTACCCTATTAAATAAACTGAGAAGAGTGAGAGCCTTCTTTGTCACTCCTTAGAACAATCAGCCTTTGTTGCTCAAGTATGGGGGGTGGGGATAGGAAACAATGGTGTTGTGTCCAGTATCTTCAGCAGAGATTATTTCTCCTCCGCAGGTGCTTGGAGAGTTAACAACAGCATCATACACTGTGTAGACCAATGGACCTACTGCCAGAGGAAATAATTCTATGTTTCAAGTTTTTTTATCTGAAATGAAGCAGGAGGATTCTGATTCCAGTTAATGAGGATTAACTGACTGTAGATGTTAGCTTTGTATGAGGTCAGAGACTCACTGTGCCTGAATTATATAAATTTAAATCCTCAGTGCAAGAAAAAGAGAAAAGAGGAGCCATTAGAAAATGAAGGGGACTTGAAAGATATCATTGCCAGGTTTAAGGGGAGGGCTTGTTTGGATCCTGATTTGAGAAGGCCAACCATGAGAAGACACTCTAGAGACAATCAAAGAGATGTGAATCTGGGTTGTGTAGTGAATGAGAGCAAGGAATTCTTGTTAATTGTTTTGGGTCCAATAGTGGCCTGGTGGCTAATTGGAAAGAGAGGGAGGGAGGAAGGAAGGGAGAAAGGAAGGGAACTAACACATGCTAACTTAGGTATTTACTACATGTGGAATGTCATATCAGTATTTTGGATGGTATTTAAATATTTAAAGTTTTGCAGAAAAATGAATGATCTAAAAATTAAATTAGGAAAACAAGTCCATTAATAACAGCATCAAAAAGGATAAAATATTGGGTTGGCCAGAAAGTCGTTCGGGTTTTTCGTAAGAGCTTATGGGAAAACCTGAACGGACTTTTTGGCCAACCCGATACTTAGAATATATATTTAAGAAATGCAAAACTTGTACTCTGAAAACTCAAAAAAATTGCTGAAAGAAATTAGAGAAGACTTACATAATTGGAAAGATATCCTATGTTCATGGATCAGAAGATCTAATATTGTTAAGATGTGATACTACCCAATCTGTTGATCTACAGATTCAACACAATTTCTATCAAAATTCCAGCTGCCCACCCCCTTTTTTTTTTTTTACAAATTGATAAGCTCCTAAAATTCATATGGAAATGCACCCAGAATAGCAAAAACAATCTTGAAAGAAAACAAAGTTAGAAGACGAACACCTCATGATTTCAAACTTAAGGCTACAGTAATCAAGATGGTGTGGTACTGGCATGAGGATAGACAAATAGATCAATGAAATATTTATAACTGAGAATTCAGAAATAAACCCTCACACTTATGGCTAATTGGTTTTCAACAATGGTGCCAAGACCATTCAATGGGGAAAGAATAGTCTTTTCAACAAGTGATGTCTGAAACTGGATATCCATATGCAAAAGAATGAAGTTGGACCTTTACTTCATGCCATATGCAAAAATTAACTCAAAATGAATCAAAGCCCTAAGTGTAAAAGCTAAAATTATAAAACTTTTAGAAGAAAACATAGGAGTAAAACTTTAAGACCTTGTGTTAGTAGGTTACGACCATGGCATCCAAACTCCATGGACTTGAACCTCAGTCTGCCACTTCCTTGTTATGGCCAAGTGGGCGGCTTAATTTCACTTAGTTTCAGCGAAAATGAAGATACAATCAGCCTCATGAGGCTGTTACAAGAACTATATGAGGCAACACTGGCATCTCCCAGAACATGAACTCAGTCTATGCGAGTTCATTGTTAGCCATGTTCTTAGTAAAAGAACATGTAAGCTACAGAGTGAAGCCTATGTATGGACTTGGGTGCAAAATGTAAAATGCCATTTCCAGATTTAAAAAAGAAATTCCAATTTACAAAGCTTGGTGTGAATTCTCTACAATGGGTAATTTTCATGGGATCTGTAGTGTAAAACAGTTTGTTTCAAAGGTCCCAAGAGTAGCATGCTGGAGTCCTCTGGGTCAAATTCCACCTGAAGCCATTGCTTATGGAGAAACCAGCATTTAAAATTTTTGAATCTGGATGCCTTTACATGGGGCACCTCCTTCCAGTGAACCACAAGCCCAACCATTCCTTATTGTATAACCTCAGGCATATCTCACTTGTTTACATCATAGTCTGGTTCCTGAAGATGACTGTTTCTACCCTCTATCTCAAATGCTGTGAAATCTTTGTTGGCTATCCAACTTTCTTCTTACAAATGTTTGGAGAACCTCTTCTTTTTTTTTTTTTTTTTTCTTAAAAAAGACTTAAAATTTCGGAAGGTTTTAAGGTTCTTTTTAATATTTTCAATAACTTAAAAAATATGGCGCTAAAATATTTTAAAAGGTAACATAGACCATCACTGTCCCAACGGAAGTATCACGCAAGCTACAAATGCAAGTCACTTGCGTAATTTTAAATTTTCTAATAGTCACATGAAAAAAGTAAAAAAAAAACATTTTATATTCTTCTTTCAAACTAAGTGCTTGAAATCCGGTATTTTACATTTAGAGTACATCTCAATTTGGAACGGCTACATTTCAAGCGCTCAATAGCCACGGTTGGCCAGCAGCTTGCGAACTGGATGGCACAGATATAGAAAACCAATGACAAACCATGCGCTGTAAGACCTTAGAGGAAGAGGTGGGGGTCTACAGGAAAAGAACATTGACATTAGAAGCTATTTAAGTGGCAGATTCTGGGGCTTTGGCGGTCACGGTGGTGACAATGGTCATGTTGAAGTTTGAGATGGAGTGAAACTGAAATCATGTGATTCCAGTGCAGGAGTGAGAGGAGAGGATATTCAGGGCTTCCTTTTCTGCTGTGGTTTCTACTTCCATCCTCCCTACTCCAGGCATACTGGGGGTGGGATAGGACAGGGCTGAAGAAAAAGCAAAGAAGAGTAGGTGGGGTTGAGAGAGCACCACTCCTAATATTTAAATCTGCTTCAAGCTCAGGCCCCCACTCAGCGGTGGCCCGAAGGGTCCTGGGGCGAGGATTTTCCAGCTACTCCTGACCTCCCCTCCCCAGCTTCTGAGGCAGCTTCTCTATCTCCAAAGAACAGGCGCTCTGCCTCTGCTCTTCAAGGAATATTATGTTCTCCCAACTGTGATATTTTGGGTCTTTTTGGCAGGAGGTGGGATGGGCAGGGGTGGAAATAACTCACGAATGTTCTCTGAACAAGAAACCAGGAAAGTACAGACACCTGGCCTCAGGATTTTGCTGGCTCCAGGGACATCACTGTAAACCCACTAACACTAATTGCTTTCACATCTGCTCCCATTTCTAGTGGAAATAAAATGCCTCTCCGGCTAATGGGAGACGGAACGCCCTCTTGCTGTTTGTTTACCTCGTTTCGTAAGAGCTCTCGCTCCCACCACTCCTCCCCCCGCCCCCAGCCTGAAACCCTCGAAAGGGCATCTTGCGCAAAGTTGGCAGGAGCCTCACATGCACAGAAAGGACGCCTGCGTTCCTGCTAGGGCTGCAGAACTCCCTAATCCTAGACTAAACAAATGTGGGGTGTTGGGGGAGGCAGAAAGGAGAGAGAGAGAAAAGGGAAGGAATCCTACTTGCTTTTAATTCATGCTTCCTGGGATATTTTGGATCTCTTTATTTGACATGAAGTACCAAGATCTGAACCCCAACTTCTGAATTCAGACTTCTGACTGCCAAAGAAGGGAAAAATACAAGTCCAGCTGAAATTGGGGTTTAAGCAAATGGACTCTCAACCCACTGGACCTAACACAGTTGCCCTTTAAAATGATTTACGGCAGCTCACTGGGAAGCCATCTTTGACAGTCCTGTTGTAGCTGGGCTGCCTGTGTTTACCCCTGTGGTAGGACTTATTACACAACATGGTCTGTCTCCTCACTGACCGTTGGCAGGACAGCATCTTACACACCCCTCTATCTTCAACACCGAGCATGGGTCTCGGCAAAGCACAGGTGTAGCTCAGAGCCCTGGCCGTCCCTCCCCTCTCCCCAAAGATGCTAGTAACAGAACCATTCATTTTTAGCTGGACCCACAGTTGCTAAGAATAAAAACTACATTTCCCAGTCTCCCTTGCAGTTAAGTGTGGCCATGTGACTAAGTTCTAGCTAATAGGATATGAGTAGAAGTGATTTTATATATATAATATATATAATATATATAATATAAAGTTCCCATGGTACAATTCTCCATCTCCCTTCTTCCTGTGTGAATACTGACCAGGGTGAGGTCATCTTGGGCCATGTAGTCAAGGACAACACCCTAGGGATGGTGGTGTGATAAGACAGGTTCCTGGAGCCTAGACAGTGTGGAGTGTCAGACTGCTCTTGGAGGGGCTGCTGTGTGAGAACGAAACTTATTTTGGAACTGGGTTATGGTAGCTGAAATTACATGCTTAGGATTTATTTGCTGAAGAAAAGAAAGGATGATACCCCTATAACAGAAAACCCCACTGTGATGGTTATTTTATGTGACTGGGCCACAGGGCGCCCAGACATTAGGTCAAACTTTATTCTGCAGTATCTGGAAGGGTGTTTCTGGATGAGATTAACATTTGAACTGGTAGACGGAGTAAGCAGATTGCCCTCCCTAATGTGGGTGGGCCTCATCCGATTAACTGAAGACCTCGGTCTGAAGGCTGAGTAAGAGGGACCTCCTGCTGCCCAGCTGTCTGAGCTATCAGTCTTTTCCTGCCTTTGAGCTAAAACTGAAACATCAGCTCTTCTTGAGTCTCAAGGCTGTTGGCTTTCAGACTAGAACTTACCATTGGCTTCCCTGGTTCTCAGGCCTTTGGACTTGTTCTGGAACTGCATACACCATTGGCTCCAGTGGGTTTCCAGCTCACCGACCACAGCCTTGGGGCTTCTCGGCCTCCATCACTGTATGACCTATTCCCTTATGATAAATCTCTTTCTTTATTCTTGGCAAACATGGGCTCAGCTGAAAGTTAATGGTTCTGTTACTAGAGAAGGGGAGAGCTGATTTGGGGGAGGAGAGGGGCAGCCGGGGGTCTGTGCTACATCTATAATTTGCCGAGACCCGTGCTAGGCGCTGGAGGTAAAGTGGTGTATAAGATGCGATCCTGCCAGCGGTCAATGGGGAGACAGACAAGGCGTTGTCTAATTACACCATACTGTGAGCTATAGACAGATAGATAGATATAGACATAGATCTAGATATATCTCCAATTGGTTTTGTTTCTCCAGAGAGCCCTGAACTAATACACTCACTCTTTGGCTCTCCTTCTGGAGAGCCAGCCTCTGGTTCTTCCTACCTCTCTTACTGATGAAGAATCTTACATCCCTGACTAGATTACATGCTCCTGGGCTACAGAGATTCATCTTTCTCATCACCTTCTTTTGTCTCCACCTCCCTCTATATGCTGCCTACTCTAGCCTGGAACAGAGCAGCACTCCACGACCAGACACTTGAATAAAGGATGATATTAAAAACAAAGCCCTTGGGGACTTCCCTGGTGGCGCAGTGGTTAAGAATCTGCCTGCCAATGCAGGGGACACGGGTTCGAGCCCTGGTCCGGGAAGATTCCACATGCCGCGGAGCAACGAAGCCCGTGAGCCACAACTACTGAGCCTGCGCTCTAGAGCCCGTGAGCCACAACTACTGAACCCACGTGCCACAACTACTGAAGCCTGTGTGCCTAGAGCCCGTGCTCCACAACAAGAGAAGCCACCGCAATGAGAAGCCCGCGCACCGCAACGAAGAGTAGCCCCCGCTTGCCGCAACTAGAGAAAGCCCGCGCGCAGCAATGAAGACACAATGCAGCCAAAAATAAACTAATTAATTAATTTAAAAAAAAAAAAGAAAACAAAGCCCTTTGTCTTGTCTCTTTGGAGTGCTTTCGAAACACCCTGTTACAATGGCCAAGAAAACTGTCCAAGATGGCCAAGTTCAAACGGCTTATCTTAGCATCAAAACCTTCTTCAAAGCAGACACTGGGTTTTTGTATAAACACCTTCTGTGTAGCCATGATGTTCTATGTAGTGAAATGAAAGTGGAAAATTGGGGGGAAATTAATTTGGGGGGAAATTAAGATCAAATGGGGCTCAGAGAATAAACTGTTGCAACCGGATTTAGTCAGATGGCTTTTCCTGAGTCACTGAATTTCATCAGGAGAGAACTGCAAACACAAACCCTTTGTTTAACATAGCTGGTGATGAAATAAATAGGGTGACTCCAACTCGACCCCCTCCCCTCCTCACACCCTTCCAACCGACTTTCCGAGATTGCCCAAACAAACAGCAGAAGTTCAAAGAATCTCCCTTCTTGGGTCAGCTCCCAGAAGATGGGAGCACTTGCCTTTGCTCCCAGGAAAACCGTGATCGGGTGAAGGTATGTGAGATGCATGCCCTTCCCTACGCGACACTGCAGAAGGGAGAGTGGCCCGGAGCCTGTCACGGGACTGTTTGTCTCCATGTGGAGAATGTTTATGAACTGACACATTCACTCTCCAGCTCAGGAAATAGCTGCCTGGTCAGAACACAATTGAACCTGACCTTGGGCCCCAGCTGTGGCAGGCAGAGGTTCATTTCCTTTCCTCCTCGGGCAGGACCCAGTGCTGATTGTCTTCTTGTGCCTAATTACATTTTCTGCACAATACAGCATGCACCTTATCTCGGGCAGCAGGCAGCTAGGCCAAAGCTTCCCCTGGTTCCTCCCTATGGTTTGAAGTAGAAGTTTGATAAGGGGCACATTTCACTTTAAAAAAAAAACAAAAAAACACTGTTAATTGTGAGAAGAAAGTACTTTTTCCTCCAGTAAAAATGTACATTTGCCTGTGAGAACCTCCCCATGTGACCTGGCAGGGAGAAAATAGAAAGCAACCATGAAAAGGAGCTCAGGTGAACAACTTAGGACCTGAAGAAAAGTAGGCCAGTGGGTTGAAATAAAATCCTGCCACAAGCAAGCAAAAGATTTAATAAGCAGGAGACAGTGTGGTGCTGGCACAGGCCTTGGGCCCCCTACTTTCAGTGTGTTCCTGGCCATCGGTGCTCAATAGCCATCTCAGTTGGGATGATACACTTGTTTATTTAAATATTCATTTATTTTGGGGTGACTTTATTGCGTTTTGGAGAAATGACACATATTCCTTTTTTTGCTTTTTTACTTAACTCAGAAAACTCTGAAAAGGAAAATGTAACTTCTAAATCCCACAGCCATCAAGCAACCATACTTAAGTTAGGTGACCGCGATCCAGTTATATCTTTATGTACATGTACGGTTAGGAAGATGGGTAGATTTATAGGTAAGAAATAATTTAAAAGGGACTTTACCACACACTATCCTTTCAGTATTTGAACTTGACAGATAAGAAAGAAACTGAAATGAAACAGAATCTCCTGAATTTCTGAAAAGATACAGATTTCAAGCCTGGCAGGATTCTGAAGGCAGGGTGAACGTCCAAGGCCAACTGAGGTAAATGACGTCAGAAAGGCAGGTAGCACGGGGAAATAAAACCCCAAGCCCTAAGAGATTTGAACTGTTTTCCTTGGCCCTCTGGAGAGATGCCATCAGTTGAGATAGGGTGGCCTGCTCTGGACTCAGTTTTCTGGAAGCCCAGGGCCTGGCTTTAACACCGCAGCTGGCTCACCCTGCATTTGCGTAGATTAGCTGACCTCTTCAGAAGGGAGCATCTACCTAGTGCTGGTAAATTCTGACAGTCACAATGAAGGTGGAAAGGAGGTTGCTAGCCACTGAGTATGCTGGCAGGAGAAAAGCAGGGAACAATGTGAAAGCTCAGAATTCGTTATCAGGGGACTCCCAGGATAGACCAACGGAGGTCTGACCAGTTTGGATGAAAGATGAAAAAGAGAAGAGAAAGAGTGAGGGAGGAAGAGGGGGGTGGGAGAAAAAGACACATCTGGCAACCCTGACGCTGAAAACCAAAACCTTATCTACCCCTAACCCCACCCCTTATGCTCTGTCTGGGCAGTTGAGGGCGGGCACATCATTATTCACACAGCGAAGCAGTTTAACCTCAAAGAGACAGTGGGAAATGCTTTCAAAGTAACCAGGGCCTCGTACCCAGGTGTATGATAAAGCCTCAAGCTCAGGAAGAGCCAGGGCCCTACAAAGAGCCAAGTTCACGTGTAGCCCTGTCGGCCATTGTCCTTGCCCCCCAGCACTGCCAGAAGGAAGGAGGAGGAACAGAAGGAAGGTTCCAGGCAAGGGGACACCTTAAGTCAGAGACGCCAGCTGTGAAAATGCCAGTGGCTCCAGGCCCTGAAGGAATCAAACCTCTGGCTGTTGGCCAGCCTCCTCCACTACGAGGGGAAGACCCAGAGAGACTCCAGCTGTCCGTTCTTATCCAGCTGCAACGGGCGGCCTGTTCTCCTCAGATGCAGGGACAGAGTGTCACCTGGGAGACATCCTGCCCCCCACACAGAGGTCAGCGGTGGGCCCCCAAGATGAAGGCCTGTCCTCCCAGCCTGTGACAGGAACCAGGCCTGAGGGTGAAAGAGCACACCGGCATTTTCTTCTCTCAATGAATTGAGATTAGACGTCTCCTCATCTGACACTAGCACAGTCTCCGGGGAGAGACCTGGGCTAAGCCTTTGCTTCCAAGGCTGCGTACAGAGGCTCAGCGCATGGGCTTTGGAACCAGGATGCCCAGTTCTGGTTCTGCTGCTTTCTCAAGTTCTTTGTGCCTCTGTTTCCTCATCTGTAAAATGGGAGGAATATTCATAGCTACCTTAGAGCTACTGCAGGGATTAGAGGAGTTGGCCCACACAGAGCCCCGAGCACAGTTCCAGGACACAGGAAGGGCCGTGAGGACCTTTACTACCACTGAGCCCTTAATAAGTGTTAGGGGCTAAATTGTGCCCCTGGAAATTCATATGTTGAAGTCCTTACCCCCAGTACCTCAGAATGTGACTGTACTTGGAGAGAGGGTCTTTCAAGAGGTCATTAAGGTAAAGGAAGCCATGAGGGTGGGCCCTAATCCAGTATGACTGGTGTCCTTATAAGAAGGAGAAATTAGGACACAGATGTGTATAGAAGGAAGACCACGTGAAGACACAGGGAAAAGGCGGCCGTCTACAAGCCAAGGGAGAGGCCTCAGAAGAAACCAACCCTGCCAACACCTTGATCTCAGACTTCTAGCCTCCAGAACGTGAGGAAATAAATTTTGTTGTTGAAGCCACCCGGTCTACGGTACTTTGTTATGGCATCCCCAGCAAACTAAAACACATACAGGTTGACTATTATTTTAGCAGAACTGACATTCAGCCAGTGTGAACCCATGCGGAAGTAAAGCCAGTGTCGCATCTGATTGGTGATATCAGTTATAAAATAGTTTTAACATCTGCCCCACTTCTTGTTAGTCTTATCGCAGTGGTGCTCACCTTTGTGTGAGAGAATCAGCCTTTTGCTACAGAATCAGTGAGAATGGGTCTGCTTTCTACCCTCCCTCATCTTGCCTCCCCTTCTGGGCTCACACAGTCCAGGGCCCTGCATCCTCTGAGCATCTCTGCCTCCCTTCTTCGAAGCATGAAAGTTGCAACAGTGAAGGGGTGAAGGGGGCTCCTCTGAGCAAGGCCATCACCAAATCCTCATCTGAGGAGCCCTTGGGTTCCTGCCTGCTTCAGAGAGTGTAGCGTCTGAGGGATGTGACAGGGTTGCTATGACAACAAGCATGCACGCTGTTTGCTCAGCACCGTTCACAGTCTTCCAGGCAGTCTCGGTGCCACCCACTGTACACGCAAGAAGCCTGGGGAAATCTGAACTGGGAAAGAAGTTGTACCAGAGCACTGCGTACACCCAGGCTGATGGCCCCCCTTGCTCTGTCATCAAGTTAGCCTTGGCCATCACGTCCCCCAGAAGGTCTGCCCCTGAGACTATGTTCTGCTGTCACCTGGCATTCTCCTTCTCTTGTAAGGTTGCTGGCCACACAATTTGGTGGAGCATTTGCCCACAGTGCCCTGACCCTTTCACGCTCTCTCGGGCAGCAGGAGAAAGGAGCAGAGGTGAACTTTCAGTCTCACAAATCTGCCTGGGGATAGGCAGCGTGGGGAGTGGGTCACCACTGGCTAGGGATTGTTTAGCTGTTACTGGTCTCCACTCTCTCCTGCCACCACGGTACGTGAGCCCAGCCGGAGTCGGCAAGGACGACGAGGAGTAACGAGCATGCATTCCTCAGCCAAGGTAATCAAAAGAAGAGGTCTGGTCCAAGAAAAACTAATACAATCTTCTTCTAATAGAAGGTACCCACAGGGGCATTCAGTCCAGAAGGGCAGGGAGCTCCCACGTGGCTGGAATTTAGCTCTTTATTCTCCACATCTAAAGTAAGCCAAGGGTGAGGAAACCTGAAAAGAATGTCTGAGCATTCTTTGGCCAAATTGGGAGTGGGAGGAAGCACCGCTTTGAAGCATGCATTGCCCCCTCCCACCAGGGCCACACCAGCTACCACTGCCTGGCACGTCAAGCAGCCTGTGCTCCCCTCAAACTAGCACGTATGTGAACCAACCCACAGCAAAAGCAAACAAACAACCTGGCAGATCAGCCCCCAAGACTCTGCTGAGCGAACCAGGTCCAATCCCATAGTTCAGTTTGGTTCTGTCTCTTGAACAGATTACTGAGAACAGCAACGCCTTCGGGAATTATACACAAAGATGTTCGCTGTAAAGAGGCCAATAGAAAATGCATGAGATGGCTAAGCCCCTAAAACCATCACAGAAATCAGGTTCTGGAGTTTACAGTTGATGTTTTCCTCTGCTTTACAGTTGCCAAAGCAAACCATGTTTGTTATACAGAGAAGGGCTTGTTAATACCAGTCCAGTGCAAGTTTTGTCCACCTGTAGAAGGCTGCCACTTAAGAGGAGGTTACTCTGTCTCCTAGTCAGGCTAAGTGTTATTAAACCACTTCTAAGCACCCACTGATATGCCAGGTGCTCTGGGGAGACCACGGGAGACAAACAAAGCACGGCCCCTGTTCGTTAGCATCTTGCCATCTGGATGGGGAGAAAAGATGTGCATATTTGGAAATGACTGGAGATGGCAGTGTGGTCACACAGGATGGAGGGCCAGATCGCGTGACACAGGTATCAGTGCTTAAGAATCTGGAGAGCGCCAGAGTCACCCAGCCCTACTGCACATCCAACCAACTAAACAAAACTAGTCAGCAAAGACCGGAGAGGCCGAAGAGCCGAGCTGCTGGTCTGAAATGGGGCAGGTGGTGTATTTGGTGGCTCAGGGTCGTCAGGGCTGTCTCTGGCCGGACACGCTGCCCAGCACACAGTTGGAGAGAGTGAGTCTGAGGGCAACTTCTGGGACCACCACTTGCTGCGTGCGTGATCTTGGGCCCCTCACAGGATCCCCCTGGGCCTCCACAGCTCCAGCTGTAAGTGGAGACTGATAAACAGCACTCACATCACTGGGTTGTCGTAGAAAGAGCTTCTGCACAGTGCCTGGCACACAGGAAGTACCTGATAAGTGTCAGCTGTCACTACCATGGGTCTGGACTTGTAACGGGCTTCCCTCCAGCTAATGGCAGGAATCAGGATATTCAGTCTAAGGCAAAAGACAGATTCGGTAACAGAAAGCGATTTTAATTTTAAACAAGACAAGGGAGGGAGATTATTTTCAAAACAGAAACAGACTCAGTCACAGAAAACCAAGACAAGAAAATAAACTATGGTTACCGAAGGGGAAAGGGAGTGGGGGACGGATAAATTAGGAGCTTGGGATTAACAGATACACACCACTATGTAGAAAATAAACAACAAGGATTTACTGTAGAGCACAGGGAACCATATTCAGTCTCTTATAATAACCTACAACGGAAAAGAATTTTTAAAAATGCACACATATATATATGTATATATATAACTGAATCACTTTGCTGTACACCTGAAACTAACATAATATCGTAAGTCAACTATACTTCAATGAAAAAAAAAAAAGGGGGAGGGAGAGGCCCTAGAGTGTCATGAATATGGCGTTAATCAGAAGAGGCTGTAAGTCAGAGTGAAGGCCACTGTCACCCCAGCCCATGTGGTTAGGAACAGAAGGCTGCCTGCTGTTCCCGCGGGTGACCAGCTGCTGCAGCGCCCAAGCAGGGAACTGAAGTCAACCCTGAAGGCAAGGGGCATCACGACGATGTCCCAGAACACCTAGCGGCAGGGAACGAGCCCAACTGCCTGCTGCAAGGACTCACTCTTCACTGCCTGGATTCAGGCCTCTCCCCAGTGCTGTCACCCTTCTCGGTGAGAACACATAGAATGTTCCTCAGAGGCTAGACCCAGACACCGTCCCTTTCTCATGTCCTCTTAAAAGTCAGTCCCCTCCCCTCTCCACCTTTTCCAGAACTTGAACATACAAACCTCCTCATGAGATCATTCTAGAACATGCCCGATCACAGGAAACATGACCTTCCTTTGCCAGCCCGTCTGCCCTGCCCTTCCGCCTACTGAGCCCCTTCAACACTGACATCCCCGCCGAGGGAGGGCAGTCTCTCTCCTGAAATGAACGCAGTACGGCTGAGTCACCCCCTCCCCCCTCCCCACCTTGTCTTGGCCACCCAGGCTCAGAACACAAATCATAGCCCTCAGAACGTGGATGCTACTGGGCGTGGTCCAGCCCCGAAGGTAGCTATAGACCTGGGATGCCTTCCTACCCTCATGTTTCCTCAAGGTGAGGCATCTGTCCAAGTCCTGGACCAGGGCGGAGGGGGGGTGGTGAGGACCTGGCTTCACCTCTGCAGGGCATAAAGTAACAGACCGGAACCTGTGTGGGTTTGGCTTCAATATCTGGGCAAGTTGACTTATCTGAGGGCTCACGAAGATCTGTTTTGGACCATGGAAAGGGCTAAATGAGATAATGAACACAAAGCACGCAGTTTAGCGTTTGGCACACGGTGGCCACTCGCCTACCCGATCATTAGCGTTATTATCTGTATGTTTATTATGATTAGTGTTCAGTTTTCTATTCATTCATTCAACAAACATTGACCATGTTTTTTTTAACATCAACCATGTGCCAGGCACACATGGTCCCAGCGCTCCTGGAATTTAGAATCTAGTTGGGGAGACAGCCAATAAACAAGTAAACAGAGAGAGACATCATTTCAGGTCGTGGAAGGGCTAGGAAGGAATCAAATGGAGTTTGTGACAGACAATAACAAGAGGGAACTTACTGTCGATAGTGTCACCAGGGAAGGCCTCAAGGAAGTGACATTTAAGCTAAAATCTTAAGGATGAGAAAAAGCAAGAGAGGAGAGACTGAGTACTCTGAGTGGAGGGAATAGCACACATGATGGCCCTGGGGTGGGCGGAAGCTTGGCAGGTCCAAAAAATGGCAGAAAGTCAGTATGGCTGGCATGCCATCACAAGGGAAAGTGTCACTGGGTGAGGTGGGAGAGCTGGGCAGGGGCTAGAGCTGTCGGCCTCGGAAGGACGTCTGATTTCTATCCTAAGGGATTGGGAGTCTCTGAAAGGTTTTAATAGATGTATCACACTTTCTTCACTTATTCACAGCAAACATTTATATCTGTCCATTATTGAGCACTCAGTATGTGCCAGCCTCTGTGATAAGAATTTTACTTGCGTTATCTAAGCAACGTAACAGTGATGGGTACTAGGGTGATGGAGACAGGGACAGAGAAGTGGACAGATGTGAGATGTACATAAGAGCAAAGAGCAGTTAGGCTTTGCTGGTAGAATGAATGGGGCTCAGGGAAGAAACTAGCTCAGACATGGCCACTGGCTTCTCCAACTACGGCATCATCATCATTATGATCTCCCAGGCACAATTATCATTTAACCAAAGGACAAGATCAACTCAGTCAACTTATTTATAGAGCACCAACTATAAACATGGCACTTTGAAGGACAGTGTGTTCACTAAGAAGCACGTGCTAGGTTACCCTGCACTCTAGCGTACTCTAGTACTCTGTGCTTTACTTACTGCCAATGGCTGAGTCTAGAAATAATTTCCAAAACAACCTGACAACTGCTCAATGGTCCAGTTAATTTAAGTCAGCTCCAAGAGCAAAGCCAGGGGACAAACCTAAAGACACAAAGTACCAGTGCTGTTACCAATGCAACGGTGCCGCTAGTACAGATGGCGTCACTTAGCGTGAAAGGCTTCTTATTGCGTCAAGCAGCCTGTCAGACAAAGACCCGGAACGATGTCAGCTCAAAACAGCAACAAAGCCCTCAGCCCAGGGACAGCTTCTCAAAAAGGCAGCAGTAAAGAATCGCTGGGACACGGGGTTCTTTCAACCACAGCATGAATAACGCCATCAGTAGCTACATCATCACTGAAACAATAATGCATGTCTGGATTGGGAACCTGCTGGGAAATGCTTAAGATGAAAGAGTATAATCCACCTGCAGTGGGGATCACACACATTCATTTTAGTAAGACTGCATTTGGGAAGACGTGGACCACGTTCATCAATGTACAGATGAATTACACCACAACATGCAGCGGGTGTACTGAGGAAACGAAAACAAAGTGAGAAGAGAAAGGGACTTTCTAAAGGTGAATGCCTTGGGTGAATGCCCGAGCCTGGGAGGATGGGTTAACTTGTAGGTAAGGAGAGAGAAAGGCATCAATCAGGCTTACCTGACCTGGCTTCCACCCCCCACCTGGACTAAGGCTGTCATTGTTAGAAGGCAGCCACTCCCCTACTCTAAAGTCTAAACCAAAGCCACTGCAGGGGACAGGCAAGACTATAAATCATAACAAAATAGGGACTGCGCCTTCCAAAACATGAAGGCTGGAATTGCAGCAAACAGTCATCTCTTGGGTGGGTAACTGTCCCTCCCTTGTTAATCTCTCTTCTGAGATGCAAAAGTCCAACCCAGACGCAGAGTCTGATTGACACACAGCTGATCAAACTAGAGTCTGCTGCAGAACATGCAGCCCTCTGGATGATTCCCCTTGCATAGAAGAAGTTTTATTTTTTTATTCCAGCCTTCAGTTTGTTCATCCTTCCTTTAACAGAACAAGGCAAGTCATGCAGCCCCTGACATCCGGAAAATTATGAACGTGGAGGCCATAAAAAGTGGCACAGAGAAGTCTGCCCTAAATTCAAACCCAGACCACCACGTGGAATTTCTCTGTAGAAGCCCAGAGTATTGGTTACATCAGTCACTGCTGCTCCTTATTTCTTAGTCAACTCTTCCTTGGAACTGTAAGATGTTAAAGCTGAAAGGCATCTTAGAAACCAAGCTGTCTAGGGCTCACGTTCAAGATTAAGCAACAGGGGACTTCCCCGGTGGCACAGTGGTTAAGAATCTGCCTGCCAGTGCAGGGGACACAGGTTCGAGCCCTGGTCCGGGAAGATCCCACATGCCACGGAGCAACTAAGCCCGTGCGCCACAACTACTGAGCCTGCTCTCTGGAGCCCGCGAGCCACAACTACCAAGCCCGCGTGCTGCAACTATTGAAGCCTGTACACCTAGAGCCCATGGTCCGCAAGAAGAGAAGCCACCGCAATGAGAAGACCACGCACCGCAACGAAGAGTAGCCCCCGCTCGCCACAACAACGACCCAATGTAGCCAAAAAAAAAAAAAAAAAAAAGATTAAGCAACAGACCTAGTAGCAAGGATGTGCTCGCAGGCACACATCTAGTAGAGCTAGAAGGAAAAGTAAGGTCTCCTGAGCCCTGGTCTAGTGAGTGCCTTCCTGTTATACTGGGAAATGTTTCTCAGCCTTTTTTACTAAACTTATCAATAATGCAAAGCTCTAGAAGGAAGTCCAACAGGTGCTGAAGCTGATGGGACATTCAAAATGCATCCTGATGACTGTCTGTTCAGTGTTTCCTGGCTGGATTGTATAGTTGCAGAGCTCTGGCAGGTGGTTCCTGGTTTTGTGGGGTTTTTTCTTAAGTTCCCATCCAGCAGAAGGCTTGGCATGGATGGAAAGAAACAGATGGCTCTGGCTCAAGTGTGGGCTGCCATGTTGGACTTCTACTGCATTTCCTGTTGAAGAAAACTTGGAAAGAAAGATTCGTGCCCATTTGAGAGGAAAGCATCTTTCCAAAAAGAGATGGATGTGATTGAGGCTTGGAGAGCACGATTTCAAAGAGGAACAGCCTGTTTTAGAAGTTCCTGCTCTTCCCCGGGGGAGGGAAAGCTTTCAGAGCCCTACTCCAAGGAATGCAATGAAGGCAAATGATGTCTGAACTCCCTACACTGCGTGCTCCTGGGGACCACTCCTCACGCCCCACTCTGCCACCATCTCCTGCCCCCTGGACTGCGGCAGGAGCTGCTGCTCTCCTTCCTTCCTGCCCCTGCCTTCTGCTAAACCAGAGCCAGAGCCAGAGCCAGAGCCAGAGCCAGAGCCAGCCGTGGGAAGCAGAACATCAGGTCACATCGTCATCCTGCTACCAACACTCCGGTGGCTTTGCAGTACATCTAACACAGAATCTGAGTCCTCGCTGTGGCTTCCCGAGCGTCCACGGTGCCTGCCCCCCCGACTCTCCCCCTGCTCACCTCCTCATGGTCCCCTGGCCTCCCCCGTCACAGAACACGTCAAACTCGCTCCAGCCCCTTTGAGCTGGCTGCCCCTCCACCCGGGGCATCCAACCTGTGAATGTCCCCAGATAGTCACCCGTCTCGCTTCCTAAACATCTCTACTCAAACGTCAGAGGACCCTTCTCTGGCCACCTGAGGGGAGCCAGCTCCTCCCGCATCCCTACCTGCCCCATCCCTCTCTGTCCCCTCCCGACTCTGCTCCTGGACAATGCACTCACCCCAGCTGCGGGGCTGCAGTCACTCCTTCGGTGTTTCTCTTCCCTGCACTGGAAGCTCTGAGCACCATGTGGGCAGGACTCGGTCTGTCTGTTTGCTTTCCTGTCTGGGTCAACAGCAGGCACACAGAAGGAACTTAATACATACTTGTTGCTTTGCGTGGAACTGAACCCACGCCTTTAAACTTGGTCTGGATGGAGAAAACACCACTTCCGCTGGAAAACCCAAGGCCAGTTGGACTCTCTGGTTTCTTTGTACGTATAGATTTGTTTCTGAATATATACCCTTCCATCTGTCCACGTAGCCCTGCTTTTGAAGAGTGACAACCAAGCCTCAGGGCACGCTGCAGGGAGGCCTGGCAGAGAGGCTGAGGGAGCGGGGTCAGCCGACGACTTCCCAGAGGGAGAGGGCCACCCGGGGCTCAGATCTCAAGCACAGCCCCGACTCTGAGGCATCTCTCTGCGGAAGATCCCATCCCATCTCGTTCTGAGACACAGCTAACTTATGTGCGGAAAGCAGAGGAAGTTAAGAGAAGCAGAGAAAAGCAGAGGACAGCCAGAAGCTGCCATAAACCAAGACGACCCCAGAGCCCTCCTGCAAACATCCCAACTCTGTGAGGACAAAGGTATGTGTTTTCTCTTTCCGATACGATGCCTCTAATTTGTATCACATGGAAACGCAATAAAAGAGCTGCTGTCTTTTTTTCTAAGTCTCTGGAATAAACTTGGTCAGGTGTCTATCTTAACTTCTGGGGCTTCTATTTATGCAGCTGGCTGATGCCTCTACTTCAACAAAGGAGTGATTTTCCAAGTCTAGGAAGAAGTAGGCAGGGGCCGCCCTCCTCTGTGTGGGAGCGTGACATGGCACTAAAGCTATGCTGCAATGTGTTTTAAGAGTGGTTGTTTTAAATTCCATGCTCAGTAATGGTGTTTAGAAGAATTCACTCTAAACAGGATGTCACAAATCAGGCAAAAAGTTCCTTGCAAAGATATTCATCTCAGCACGATAATAGGAAAAAGCTGGAAACAACCTAAATATCTCAAAATAAGACTGATAATGCATGTAAAATTCTTAGCCCAACAGGAAACTCTGCTCAATATTCTGTAATAACCTAATGGGAAAAGAATTTTAAAAAGAATAGATACATGTTTATGTACAACTGAACTACTTTGCTGTACCTGAAACTAACACAACATTGTTAATCAATGATACTCCAATATAAAATAAAAATTTTTTTAAAAACCATAAAAACAAAACAAAAATTCTTAGCCCAGTGCCTGTCACACAGTGAGTGCTCCGTAAGGAGTAGATATAACATTCTATTTTGAGTAATTAAAGAAAGTGTGGTACACTGTAGGATGGATACTTTTTTAAGCTTTTTTCCCCCTGTTGTATAGTCACATGCCTATAAAAATCTAAGGAAAAGAAAAATAGACAATTACCCTTCAGCAGGAGACTGTCTATCCACCTGTATTTTCAGAAAAGCCCCATCTATCTTTTCCTACCACCCCAAGCCCTGTATTTGACAACTGCACAAAAGGCTATGCCACCCACAAGCTCTGTTCCTTCTACCTGAACTGCTGCTTTATCAGTCTTTTTCAGCTTTCCCTCTGAGAGGCAGGTGGGGGAAAAAAAAAAACCACCATTCTGTAATTCAATCAGCATTTTTAGCATCTATCACGTTTTGTGCTTTCACTGAGATGAATGTCACAGGAGGGACTATGTAGGTTATTGGGTCAGAAGCCCTTCCTGTCTAAGGAGGTTCCCCAGTGAGAGTCCAGAAGGTTTGCTGGGCAAGTACAGCCTTTCTCCAGGGCCATCAATCAAACAGACACAGCAACCTGTGATGGATACATCAATGACTGGTTTCTTCCTCTGGGGAGCACCAAGGGGCAAAATCTGAAATGATAAGCTATACTTCCTTCGAGGAGAAATAGTTCTAAGGAAGGAAGAACACAACTCAGTAGGCTTTCAGGAAACTAGGGACTGGTTGGGACCCCTCTCCTTCACCTCTCTATATACACAATACAGGAACATACACACTCACACACACAGACCTACTCACCTACGTGACAATCACACACTTGCAAACATACACACACAGACATGTGAATACACAATGCACACATATGCACACATATACACACGCACATGATCTCCCTTTCCTCTAATCATACCCTTCTGCAGTTAAGGCTGCGATTCAGTCCTTAGGTTCTAATGACAACAAAAAGAACAGGAAGTTCACTTTTATGGTTTGTGATGCTGTGAAAACCCCAGGTGGAACCAGAGGCCCATGGAACTCATACCACCCAGCTAGATGCTCCGAAGAGTAAAAGACAGCAGGTGCGGAGAAGGCCACGGCTGGAGGGGACTTAAGAGATCCCCCCCCCCCGCCGCCCACAGAGGAGGATGCTGAAGATCACCAAGTGATGCTTAGCGTCCCCATGCCATGCCCTCCACAGCTCCAACCCCAGTCCCCCACCCAATACATCCCCTCCTTCATCCTCCCGCTTCCCCACTTGCTCGGGACTTGGTTTAAATAATGCCCCCACGGGACAGAAGAAGACACTTCCCAAAAAGCAGACGTGCTTCCACACCTACACTGTGACCCTTCGCAAGTAAGTCACTAGCTGTTTCAGGTGGATGTGAACACAGAAAAAGACAGAATAAAGAAACCCACCTTCCTTTTGATGCAGATCATTTCCATCTCAGTAGGAAGCATGTGTTCACCCAGATACCAGTGGGCTGGTTCCTTTGTTTAAACAAAGGCTTTCCTGAAAGCTACAGGGAACCAGAGTCCGAGGATTCTTAGCAAGAATTTTTCTCTTAGTGGGAACGCCTCCCCCCCGTTTGACAATTCTGGACATTCAGCTAGCCGGGTAAATTGTGTGAATGTGTGTGACTAGCGGTTTTACCCAGGGAACTAGTTTACATCCAGTTTGCTTTAGCTGGCTATTTCCTCTACATCTAATGCCCTTTTAAATGCAGATCCTCCCAGATGAAGCACATGCGTGGGAACAGATGTGATTCTCACACAGAAGTGGTGTCTGAGGGGCCACGATACCCGTCACAGCTGATCTACTGAAAACAGACTTGAAAACCAACCAAGAGAACGCCTTTGAAAGTCTGTTTCACTTCCAAAAGAAAATAATGGAAGGAAACCCCAGACAGCATTATATCTGAGAGTAAATCTAAAGAGCCCAGCATAGTACCTGGCAGACAGAAAGTGACATAAATCTCAGTGTTTCATTGAGAACATATTCCCGTCAACACCTGAAATTCACACACGGTGACAGTGACACTCCTAAGAGGCCAGGTTCCTTTACTGAGAACCTGTTGTGTGCAAAGCACTAGTCCAGTTGCTTCTTGTAAGCGTCGCATGTCTCCCTGACAAGGCAGCCAGACCCACTTTACCATACAGAGGAGGATGCTGAAGGTGCCAATGTTATTCAATAAGTAAACAGCAGAGCTGGGACTGGAGCCACTTGGGTCCAGGATGCGTTCTCTTCCCGCTCCGTTCCACTGCCTCACGTGAAGGACCTTCTGTAAGTATCTCAGAGATGGCTCCTTCCTCGGAGATCCTTTACGACCTACCTCCCACCCAAAGCAGGAATGTCCCCAGCAGACGGTCATTCACCCTTTGCTTAAATAATTACAGTGGCAATGGGCTCAGAGAGTTGCCCCTCCATGGCTGAGTTGTGAACCAACTGTCAAAAGTTCTGTCTCTACACTGGGCTGAAAGCTGCCCTCACATAACTTGGATCCATGGGTCCTGAGTGTGCTCAATTCTGTAACAGATTTTGCAAACATCAGGAAGATGATGTTGACAATGATGATGACAACGATGGCATCAATGTTCATCTTAAATCCTCATTACCCAGAGAAGCCAGATGTCAAGGGCTTCCCTTTCAAACCTAACACCCTATCCAGTACATACGGGATATATTTGGATGTGAACAAAAGAGAAAACTTAATACATTATGTCATCTGAATGGTGGAATATCATAGTACCATTAAAATCAGGTTTCAAAGGACACTCCCAACCATAAGAAAATGCCCACCACATATGGTTAATGAGAACATTATAAAAGCAGTATAATCACAATTTTGTAAAAAACAAACAAAAATAAAACTGAAAACATAAAAATGTATAGAAGGAAATACAAAAAAAAATTGTGATCACCCTTGATTAATGCAGAGGGCTTTAAAAAATGTCTTCCTTTCATATTTCTGCATCATTTTGAAATTTTACAAAGGTCTTCTTTTCTTTCTTAAATGTTTTGGACCTAACCATCCAATCTAGGGAACTACCTGTGAGCGCATTCATATAAAGATTATAATATTAATAACAGTAGTAATTATAATAATAGCTGTAGCAGCTCTAAAACTTACGTTATTTACCCCAAACCAAGCAGCATTCTTGGGACTTCATACATATTAACACATTTAATCCTCATCACAACCCTCTGAGTTAGATACTACCATTGTCACCGTTTTACAGATGAGAAAACTGAGGTCGGAAAGATTAAGTCACTTGCCAAAGGCCCCAGAACTAGTAAGAGGTAGAGTCAGGCTTTAAATGCAGGCAGTCTGACCCCAGGGGCGTGGCTCTTGGCCACGACTCTAAGGCCCATGTTCTACCAGACCTGAGCTAAGATAGGATTCAGAGGAGCAGAAAATGGCTCAAAAACCCACCTGATCCACTCCTGGGTATATATCCCAAATTACTGAAAACCAGATCTTGAAGAGATATCTGCATACCCATGTTCATTGCAGCATTGTTCACAATAGCCAAGAGGTGCAAGCAACCTAAATACCCATTAACGGATGAATGGATAAAGAAAATGTGATACATACACACACACACACACACACACAATAAAATATTATTCAGCCTTAAAAAGAGATGGAATTCTGACACATGCTACAATATGAGTTATCCTCATGGAGGAACCTGGAGGGCATCATGCTAAGTGAAATAAGCCAGTCACAAAAGGACAAACATTATATAATTCCACTTACATGTGGTACTTAGAGTAGTCCAAATCATAAAGTAGACTGGTAGTTGCCAGGGGCTGGAGGGAGAGGGAAATGGAGAGTTTTTGTTTAATAGGGGCAGAGTTTCAGTTTTACAAGATGAAGTTCTGGAGACGGATGGTGGTGATGGTTGCACAACATTATGAACGTATTACATACCACTGAGGACTTCCCTGGTGGTACAGTGGTTAAGAATCCGCCTGCCAATGCAGGGGACACGGGTTCGAGCCCAGGTCCGGGAAGATCCCACGTGCCGCGGAGCAACTAAGCCCGTGCGCCACAACTACTGAGCCTGCAAGCCACAACTACTGAGCCTGCGTGCTGCAACTACTGATGCCCACGCACCTAGAGCCCATGCTCTGCAACAAGAGAAGCCACCGCAATGAGAAGCCCGCACACCACAACGAAGAGTAGCCCCCGCTCGCCGCAACTAGAGAAAGCCCGCGCGCAGCAACGAAGACCCAACACAGCCAAAAATAAATAAATAAATACATACATACATACCACTGAACTGTACACTTAAAATGGTTGAGATGGTAACTTTCATGTTATGTATATTTTACCACAAAAAAATTCTGGGAGAAAAGTTCAAAATGAATAAAAACCATCTGAAGATTGTGAGCTTGTGGGGCTACTCAGAGACAGAAACTGGGGTCACAGTCCTCATTCAGGTCTGAAAGCTTCCAGGTCTCCACTCCATGCATCTTCCTGACCAGTACACATGGCCTGAGCGCTCCCACCCTGGCCTCTGCCAAGACAAAGCCAACCAGAAGTAGGCTCCATGTGATTCTTCTAGAAATTAAGCCGAAAATGACAGCCATGTTCACCACTTCTTCCCAGAAAAGAGGAAAAGGGTCTGAGCCGTCCCGCTCACATAGCTGTGGGCACAGGTACCTGTCACCAAGTTTGATGGGTGCCATCCGATGGGGGAAGCAGGTGAGTCAGGCTGAGGCTGGGTCTCCAGCTCTCTCCCTCCTACCTGCCTCCACTGCGCCTCCTACGTGAGGGTTCTGGGCCGAGAAGGCCACATACAACAAGACAGGCCTCAGGTCCAGCCTGCCTGCTCCTACAAGGCAGAAGACACAAGCAGCAGGAAGCCACAGAAACAGCCAAGGATGGGGCTCGATGTCCCACAAACAACCTCGGGTCCATCCTCCCCCAGCCCTTACTGTGTCCTCTGGGTGACAAGGTGGGGTGGGAGCTCTAACTGGGGGTGAGACACAGACCTGCCAACTCCCAGTAAAATGACTGCCACCCCTCCTGCGGCCTCCTGAAGCTGCCAAGGTCCCAGGGGCACTGCCTGCTCCTTCAAAGCTTGGGAAGTTGCCTTCTGCCCCTGGGATGCTGAATGAGCACCTTGCTGGTGTCCTACAGGCACCCAAGGAGGGCACGTCATGAGAGCCTGGAGCAGGCAGGAGAGCAGCTCCCCAGAACTCTGGGTAGATGGACACGGCAGACCCCGGGCAAGGGACAACTCAGCACCTTACAAGCCAGGTGGGGACCGGAACTAAGCTAGAGCAGAGGGCAGAGAGCCCCCTACCAAAGGCGGCAAGTTCTCGGCAGCTTTCTCCTGCTCTGGGGATGGCAGCCGAGTCCGCTGGGAGAGAACATGGCTCTGGAGCCAGAGGCTGGGGTTCAAGTTCAGCAATTTCTTTCATTCCCTGTGTCTTGGGGCAGGTTATTTACTGTCTCTGGGCCTCAGGTTTCTCCTCTGCAAAGCAGGACAAGAACAATATTTACTTTGTGCGCTTGTGGTGAGCAAAACCCTGGGAAAGCAGTGTTTGAAACCACAAGCAAGCTGGAAATGGCCCTGACGTCGTGTGTTGTGGGAACCCACAGAACTCACAGCACAGTGAGTTTTTCCAGTTTGCCTTAATCATCTTGACACTACATTTTGCAGAGTCTGCCCAGGACCCAGGCCGTGGGTCTTCACCTCAAGCCTTGGAAGAGAAAATGGGCCTGCGTGCCGGGGGCAGGGCGGGGAGGGCCCTTGGCCGTCAGAAGATCCAATAACTGTGCAAAAATCCAAATTACCAACTGGGAGACTCAAGGGAGAGAACAGACCTGAGGGAACTAGCAAGAGTTAAAAACACAATTTTTAAAAGTACTGTTTCTTAGCCAACTCCTCTGATGTCTTTGGGACATCAATTGACACAGGTCTGAGCTCCTGCCTTTCACAGACACCACCATCATGTTCGATAATAAAGGAGGGTTGATGCCACCACCTGTGCTGGGCCGGGAGTGCCCTTGGATGGTGCACCTCGGGCATGCCGGGGGCTCCAATGGGCACCTCTCCGTCTTTGGCAGGTCACTGGACACCAGATGAGCCTCAGGACACTGCAGCCCCTAAGCATGGGAAGGGACCACTAAACTCTGAGGTCAACTCCGCCCAAAGAGAGCAATGACCAGTCCCTGATGGGAAGCTGATGACAGCTCCCGGCCGGCCAGATCACGGAAGCCTGGCAGCGTACAAACCTACAGCAACACGATCAACATTCAGACACATGCGGGCCTGGGAATCCCGGGCACCATACCGACAGGAGATCCAGGTGGAAACAAAATGCCCCTTCTGTCAACCACGTGTCAGCGCTGAACTCCCTTTTCTTCTTGGCGTTAGAAAAAGGAAAGCAGCCCACTTCCGGCGTCTGTAGACGGCTGGTCCCTCCTCTGGCTCGCAAGCCGGGCTGAACGTCCTTGCGCTGGTCTTGGTGCCTCTTGTGACACAACGTGAGCCCTGGTCCAGGGTGACACTCGTCACTGAGCGGTGTGAAAACCGGGGGCTGGGGAGGAAGTGGGGAGCGTGCGAAAGCAGAGGGGGAGGAGGTGCCGCAGAAGCCCATGGCCAGCAGTGGAGACACAAACTTGACGTTGTCATTTTCCTGTCACCTTCTCATCTCCAGCACCCAGGGAGACGGCGCCGGCTTTTTACTTCCCCCTGCCTGTCACACCCGGCACGTTAAAGACGGCTTCAAGAAAAAGAAAAGAAAAAAAATAAAGGCTCAAGTGTTTAAATCATGAAGCTGAGAAGAGAGTTCTCTCTTTGCGTCCAACTGAAGCACCGAGAACCTTCTGTGACGGAATCCCCAGGCCTCCTCCTACTCTCCATTACCTGCTCTTTGATGCTTGCCTCTTGTGACACCACAGCCCAGCTCTAAGCTGACAGTGTGCCCGCCATCTCCCATCGGGAGCAGAGGACTTTCCGATTACTCAGTTACTAAAGAAGGTCCACCAGGGGCCCCACCATGTCCAGCTTACTGCCTGCTTTGTCTTTGACCTGGTTCACAAGTACCTTGTGAGACATCCATCTTTTTGATCATCCAGAAAGTGGAAATAAGTCTCTTAATTAGTACCAAAGTGCCTGAACATGGGATGCTAGCTCGCTAGAAACCCAGGCAAGATCCTAACAACATGAGCCCAGCCATGAACCTACAAAGGTGTGCTCCAGGGTGCCTCACAAATGAAACGCAGAGAAAGACCCAGAAGAAATCAAGGCGGGTGGGGGATCTGTTCATTCCAGGAAAGAGAGAAAGGCAGAGGTACCTCCACGCAGGATGCAAGGCTCTGGCCAGACACACCCCACCTCCCAGTCACCGGCCTTGGCTGCCTGGGCTGGGAAGCGACACAACAGGCTGCAGGGCAGAGCTGGTCCCCGCGCACCACGCACGGCACTGTCAAAGGGCTGAGTGGCCCCAACACGAAAGGGTGGCTACATTCGGGAGCTGGTTCCTTCACATACCATCAGCCAGGACATTCCGCCAGTTGTTGCTGTTTCAAAAACTGCCCCATTGCCTATTTGATTCAAAGGAGGAAGATTTCAGAGACTATGAGGGGTGAGTTCCATGATCCTCACAGGCAGAAAAGTATGTGTTTCCTGCTGGTCAAGATCTTGGAGTCACTCAGGTACTGCTGATACAAAAAGCTTGGCCAGAAACTTTGGTGGTACCTGGGGACCCTGGGCATAATTCAGACACTGGGCTTCTTAGAAACAGCTCTCTGCCCAGGAGTTTCTGGAAGAACCAGACCAGGGCACAACACAATAGTGTGTCGTGAAATTGACTGAGTGGGTTGGTAAAGAGCATCTTTCTTAAACGAATAGAACAGAAAATAGAGTGCTATCCTGTGTAATAAGTTCATTTTATATATTCACGTATTATATGTATGTAATATACATGTTACTATATGAATATGCTATTATACCTATATTAGATATACATAGCCATGTATATATTGGTGTGGCAAATTGTATTTTTCAAACGTGATTGCAGTATTTATGATCTCACATATTCCTCTAGAATCTTGTCACTTCCTGATGCAGCGGTAGAATCTATGACCCTTCCCTTAGATTTGGGTTAGTTTTTGTAACTGGCGCAATGAGAAAAAAAAAAATGCAGTGGAAGTGATGCTATGTGACTTCCAAGGGTCGATTATAAAAGGCGATACGGCTTCCAGATGACTCACGCTCTCTCTGGATGCTCACTTTTGGAATTCAGCCACCATGCTGTGAGGAAGCCCAAGCCGCACACAGGTGTTTGTGCCAACAGCCCAGCTGAGATCCCAGTGAAGAGCCATGTCAGTTACCAGACAAATGAGTAAATGAGCCTTCAGCCGACTCTAGCCTCTCGCCATCTTTAGAGCCACCCAGATGATCAGTGTAGAGCAGAGATGAGCTTCCCTACCAACCCTGCCCAAATTACAGATTCAAGAGCTAAATATATGACTGCTATTGTTTCAAGCTGCTAGATTTTGGGGTGACTCATTATGCAGCAACAGAGAAGCAGAATCATTGAGTTGCAATATAAAATGTAGCTCCTACATCTATCTCACATCAAAAAAGTTTGGGAAACACTGAACTAGACCATCACTCACTTTATATTCATTCATTCACTTATTTACTCTACAAATATTTACGAAGCCTGGTACGATGCTGGACATATTACATGCTATTCATTCAGTCTTCCCAGCAACCCTGGCAGAGCCCACCTCATTATCATTCCTATTGAACAGAGAGAGAACAAGTGAGGCCCCTGACCCCAGACAACAGATGAATTCTCAATCCTGCTCAGGGCAACAGTAAGGCAAGGGGAGACGAGGAAGAAGAGCTGACCTTTCCATGGGGAGATGCAACAGAGAAGGCTGCTTCCTGGAGAAGCTCTGTCATAAAAGGCAAGCTTTCAAGAACCCATACAGCTTATTAGAGTTTAGAGTTGGCTTGAAAAATCATCCAACCCAAACCCTCCTTCTACAGATGAGAAATCGGATTCCAGAAAACACAAATTTACGGAGCTAATACATAGCCAAGTTGGGACCAAAATCCCAATACCCCAGTCAGCAGCCTGGTCCTCTTTCCAGCCCACCACACTCCAACAGCCCTGTCTGGGATTTAGTAACAGACCAAAATAAGTTTATTCTGAAAGGAATGGGAACCACAGTATGGGATGGTGACCTTCAAGAACAAGCATAGGGAAGGGATTTGCCAAGTTGTTATCTGCATTGTTATCCGTATTCCCAATGCTCCTATACAGGGCTCCCAGGGAGACTGGCAAACGGTGAACAATAGAGAGGACACCAGTAATGAAAGGAAATGAAAGGAGCTCTTGGAGCCCACCTGCTGCAGGATTGATGGGGCAGCAGGTGGGGAAGGAGTGGTCCTTGTGCCCATCAGCCTTGCAGCCTCCAGCACAACCTCCAGACGGCAGAAACCAGGGGCACTTGCCAGTCTCAGGAGTGCTCGCCCCACCTCCACCTCCTCCTTCCAGGATGGCTACCAAACGCCACCCTCCCACCTTCTCCTGCCTCTCCAGCAGGACCCCTCCCTCCCATCAGGATACCCCCACCCTAAGGAGTCTCAATTTCCAACGTTTTCAAACCTTAACTTCTGGTCATTGTGCTAAAACCTTGTATACGCTTTACCTGTTTGATATTCACAACCCAACTTATATACTTAAGGAAGCTGAAGCATAGAGAAAGAGGCTAAGACATTCGCCTAAGGTCAAACCACTAAGTGATGGAGTTGGGACTGAACTGGGGCAGTTGGGTTTTGCACTGCTTGTTTTGAATCACTGTGTGAAAAACTACTCCACGAAGGAAAGTGAGCTGGAGAAGGGAACTGACACCTTCAGTTCCCAGGGGTGGTGACGGTGGTGACAATGGTGGGAGGACCAAACTCTGTGGTGAGGCTATTTGGTCATGGTTTCCAATCTTCACCAGTCTAGCCAAGGAAGAGGAAACTGAGGCTCAGAAACTTGAAGCAGTTTTTCCAAGTTCCCTTGGCCAGACCTCCTTTTCTTTCCACATTTCTGCTCACATCCTCCTACGACTCAAGAAGAGCACGGTCCGACCCCACCTTGAACAGCTGCACTTTCACGTTGCTTGTTCAGACCTTCACGTCCTCTGTACTCTTTCTTTAAAGTCACATGTCCTAACCTCATCTCCTGCCTTCTCGTGGGCTGCCAGACCTCTAAACCACATGGTGAATGGACCTGCCCAGCCTCAACTCCAGACTTCCCGAATCCCAGTCCTACGCAGAAAGAGCCCTCCTTCCAGGCGATTCCCACCCACACCAATAGGGCCACATGCCTTTTAACCACAAAGCTTGGTGGCACTTTTCTTGTGGTACCAGAAGACCCTGCAGTCACTCTTTTCTCCATACGACCCTACTCTAAGTAGCAATATGCAAACTGCATCTTAAGAATAAAGCATATCATTAATAATGGGGAACATCCCCAAGCAATAACCCAGCATCTCAATACAAACTTGAATGACCATTTATATTTCGTTCCGAGGTTGCCACCAAGTATGGAACGTTGCCAGCTAAGAACCTCTAATTAAACTCCTTTCCCCCAGGTTCCACCTCCCTTTTGCCTGCCTTCAAAACCCAGAGCTTGCCAGAAACAGTTGATCATTCAGAATCTGTGCTTCCAATAGCAGATTTCATGGAAAGAGCAGCTCTCTCCACACTCAATATTCACAATCACCAAGACAAAAGTTGTTTCCCCCAGTAGCATCCTCTCTCTGCTCCCTTAACGTAGCTCAAGGAAGAGAGGCTCCTCACCCCTCACTGACTCAGCCCCAGCCAAGCCCCCCTGCACACCCGATGGCTTCAGAACCCACCCTGAGCAGCCAGTGTCAAAACAGCAAGCTACAGATGCAACCACAATGATCAGTCCAGAAACAGAAGACAGCCAGCGCCACACAACGGGTAACCAGGTTTCATCCTGGCTGAATGTTGTCCAAAAGAAATAAGAATCTTGGGAAGAAAACAGATGAGGGAGACAAGGCAGAACTCCTATTTCCATGTCCACAATGACACTTCTGCCAAAGGGGAACTCAGGGAAGGCAGGGTCATAAAGTGTCCCCATCCAGTCCTTTCACCTTCTGTCAGTTTGGGCTGCTACTATAAGAAACCATACACTGGGTAGCTTAAATGACAAACATTTATTTTCTCACAGTTCTGGAGGCTGAAAGTCTGAGATTAGGGTGCCAGCATGGTCGGGTTCCTGGTGAGGCCCCTCTTCCTGGTTTGCAGATGGCTGCCTTCTCCCTACATCCTCACATAGGGGAGAGAGATCATCCCTCTCCTGTCTCTTCTTTGAAGGGCACTAATCCCATCGTGGGGCCCCACCTTAATGGCCTATCTCAACCTGATTACCTCCCAAAGGGCCCATCTCCAAATACCATCACAATGGCGGTTAGGGCTTCAACATAAGAATTCTGGTGGGGCACAACCATAGCACCTTCCTCTTATCAGGACACCCTCCTACACAGTCCCCCTTGTGCATCCACTCCTGTCAAAGGCCTGTTCACGATGGGACCGAGCCGCCATGGTTGTTTCGGGAGTGGGCAGCACAGAGGATTTGCAGGCTGTGCCTCCTATGCATCTCCCTCATCCCACCCTCTAACCATTTATCCCACCAAACCTGGGTCCTCATAATGAGAGAGGCAGAAAGCTTCAATGAACAAAGCAGCCATGTGCCCCCAAACCCACTTCCTCTCAGGATCTCTGGTCATAAAACACTCCCTGTACAACAGCATTGGTCAGATGGACAAGTTAACTAGAAACATTTAACACTTACTCACCTGGCCCGAGTCCACATAATCAACATGTGGCTAAGCCACGGTCCACTTAACTAGTCAACCTCCTCAGCTGGGACAACCAAAACTGTCCCCAGACACTGCCAAATGTTCCCTGGGGATGAAATCTCCCCCAGTCGGAGACCTGGGCTGACCTACTGGAGGGCCTCCACGGGGGGAAGCCCACAGGGGAGTTTTCACACCGTGCCTACACTTCTCTCCCCCCAGCTCCACCGCACATCACCTTCTCTCTGTCTTCAGTGCATTTCCACCGCCTTCACCCAGGTGCCTGTGGCTTCCTTCTCACCCTCCCTCGAGGGTCAGCAGAGAAGAGATGCCTCCCTTAGAGTCGTACGGGTCCCTCCAGTCCGCAGAGCATCAGCTGCTCTGGTTCCTAAAGCTGCTTGTCTGCAGACCATTCACTCACAAGCATCCTTGGAGCCTTCTTGTATGGCCACTCCAGGCCTTGAACGCCAAGAGGAAGCATGTGCAGCCCTGAGAAGTACCACGTCCTGGGAGAGCATGGAAGTCACAGGCAGCCGGCCTCACAGAATCGTGCAGGGCAAGTGCAGGGCACCATGGAAACACAGGAGTCCAATGCCCAACTCAGCTTGGGGGAGAAAAGGGAGGAGTCAGCATCCCCCAGAGAGGCGATGTTCAAGCCAAACCTTAAAAGACCAGTGGGAATCAGCTAGGCAGATGGAGCGGGACGGGATTCCTTAAGACGGGGCGGAGGGAAGTGCAGTGGGTTCTCGGAAGAGCGAGCTGGAGGCCAGTGCGCAGCAGAAGTACCAGAAGCAAACAAACAAGGCAAAGTGTGGCCGGAAATCCAGAGGCCTGGAGGATTTGCCGCACGTTCACCAGCATCTGATTCACTTCAACAGGCCCCTCGTAACAGCAAAAGGTCACTGTATAAACACACACATCCTGAGGGAGGGGCACACGTCTCCAACCAAACACCCCCCAGGGCAACCTCAGAGCTGCCCCTTTCTAGGGCTTTCCCTCTGGGGCACCTCCAAGCACGTGCTGCGCTACACTCATGACCACCCTCCCTGTTCATCTAAGGGGCTGGGGGCCTGCAGCCTTGGGCTACAATCTCTATTTACCTACCTGGGAGGACGGTGCTGGTAAAGAAAACCAAGGACTAAACTTGAACGTAGAGGAACAGATGGCCCTTGGAGAATGTAATTTTGATTTGTAAAACGATGGTTGTGCTAAGGGTGCTATAAATCTTCTCCTTGCATCATGAGAAAGTTACCTTTGCACATGCTGTTCCCTCTGCCTGGAATGCTGGTCGCTACCCCTCCCCCCCACCCCTCACTTCTTGAGTTATTAGCAGGTACAAAAAAAGTTCCTTAAAGTAACTTTCTAGGGTGTTTCTAGTTATTCAATATTATAATGCTGCAATAAATAATTATGCTAATATAGCTAAATAAATCCCCAGAAGTGGAATGGTAGGGGTGAAGGGTGGGCATGTTTTTAACTTTGATTACCATTGCTGAATTGCTGGGCACATCACCATTCTGTGGCTTTATTTTCTCCATCTGTAAATCAGGAAAATATTGATGGGCTATCAACTCAAAGGGCATGAGTTGAGCTTTCACCTCCATCCAAAGTGGAATTTTGTAGATGCAGTACTGACCTCCCAGTGCCGGACACCCCTGCAACTCCCCACCCCTGCCCAACATTGTGCCCGTTCCATTAAAGCCCAGGATAAAGAAACTGCGCACATAGTGTTTCCATAAGGAGGGGCAGAAAAGAAAGTTCATTTCAACATGAAGGCGAGGCAGCGAAAATGTTGAGGAACTAGGATGCAATAACCTTCTTCCCAAGGAAAACCGCTTGCAATCACACGTGGACTTTTACTATATCTTGTAACCACCCGAGACCAGCTCACAAGCCTCTGAGAAAATTCAGTGCCACCTATGAATATAAAATTACATCTTCTCAAAAATGAATAGGAAATAATAAATTTAAATGTAAAAACATGTATGACTTGTTGCAATGAGTAATATATATTATAATATATTAGAACAAAATATATGAAATATATATTTATTATATATAATATTAATAGATTTGCCTACACTACTGAGCATTTATTATGGACCTGACATATATAATTCATATAGTTTCTAATCTGTATCACCTGCCGTCCTGCAATATGGGCACCACGGTCACCATTTTACAGATGAAGAAACTGAGTCTCGGTGGCTCAGTTCTGACCTAGGATCCTTACCCAGACTTCCTGAGGCCTGAAGCCCACGCTCTCCACACTCCTCATGGCCTCACTGACGTGTTGTCCACTCTATTTCACTTGAGGAGGGAGCCCTCGGCTCTGCAGCATCCCATACACACCCCAGCACCACGCAGGTGCCAGTCAAACCCCCTGAACCAGTGAATCTGTGTCAGAGCCAGTACTAAGGTGAAGGCAGGAGCTGGTCATGTTCTGAGAGCAGAATTAACCCAGACATGATGTATTGATTTTATAATTAATACTTATGGAGGTGATAAAGACCCAGATTAATATTCCATAAGTAGATGGAATTTCTACTTAAGTAGAAATAAGTACTTATTCCATAAGTACATGGAATTTCTACTTAAGTAGAAATAAGTACATCACACAAGTAGATGTGATTTTCTATCAGTGAGTGAGAACAACATCACAGAAACAGAGGCTGATTTGGATTCTTGACTTCTAGAGACATCCATCCCTGCAGTCCTAGTACTTGGGAATTAACTGTTCCAGATGTGCCAGGCAGAAGATTTGAGATATAGGACCCAAACTTTCCGCACATTTGGCTTTCTGGAGACTGCTGCTGGTCAAGCACATCGCAGGATTGGTTTTTAAGCAGCCATCGCAATGCCGAGGCAGAGGAGAGGAGAGCATAAACAACTGAGGATAAAAGAAGAGCGTGTGTTTCTGTGATTTCCAATGGACTTGGTGTGCCTGCAGGTCTGAGAAAGTGAGACCACAGCAGCACGGCCACCCCGTGCAGACCTAACCCGGAGGGGCTCCGACGCGCAACTTAGAGCACGCCTGTCTGTCTGTCTCAAATAAGTGCAAGACCTGTCATCCGAGCCTTCCTTTGTGGATGTGAGAAGTGTCACATCTGCATTTCAAGAGTTCTCTTTGCAAGGAGAACAGCTGAGCTAGTGATGTAGGCTGTCCTTTACTGAGCTCTGACTACGTCCTGGGCGCTGGGCTCAGCACCTGGCTTGCGTGTGTTCTCTCTTTTTATCTTCCCAGGAACCATATATGTTAGATAACGTTATCCCCACTTCACAGGCAAGGAAACACAGCTACTGAGCTAGTAAACTTCTCCACGGTCTTACTTGAGCCGTGGTTCTCAACACAGTTATCCATGATGGGGGGGAGAGGGCGAATACTTTAAAAAATACCCACGCCTGTTTTCCACTCCCAGAGATGCTTATACACCTGCTCTAGGATGCAGCCTGGGCATCCAGAGTTTTAAGAGCTCCCTGGGCGATTTGAACGTGCAGTCAAGATTGAGAACCACAGCACCAGGGTGAGTAAGCAGAGGAGGCAGGATACGAACCCAAGTCTCTCCAATTCCAGAGCCTGCAATCCTAACTGCTTACCTAGACGACGCTCCATGGTGAAATGAAGACCATTAGGTGCTAGCAATCAGTAATAATTGTTACAGGAAATCCAAACAAGACCAACTCCACCATTCCAGGCTGTCCAGGTCTTCCATGCCGTTTCAGGTCTTTCAATTGAAGGGTTAGCACAAGTTCTCTGTGAACCGTGCCCACCTCCTGGACTGTATTCAATCAGTCTTCGACGTCTGCTCTCAGAGCTGCCCCTGGGCAGCTCTCCTCATTTCTAGAAAACCAAGACTTCAGACTTCCTCCCATCCCCGGACTGGCTTGGTCTCCTGGCAGCAATTTTACCAACAAATGTTTTCAAAAATCAAAACCAGACCTGTTTCCTATTAAATCAGAGAACAGCGTTCTATGTAAATAGTCCTTGGGTTATTACCCAAACAGCCCTGGTTCGTTTTAAGAAATAAAGAGCCCTTTAAATACTTTAAAATAAGTGCTTATGCTGTTATCTTCCAAAAAAGCTTCAGCTTTGTCGAAATGGCCCGGGTGTATGTCTGCCCTGCTCTTGAAACACTCTCTCCTCTTTTCTCCTCTCTACGGCTCCTCCCCATGTGACAGACGGGAACCCCTGCAAACCTTTGGGTTTTCAGATGGACAGGAATAAAAAGAATACGGTTTGGCCCAGGACACTGATTACTGCATCAGCTAATCAGAAAGTAATCAGACCATTGCGATCCACGACAGCCAATGTTGATATCATTGCATGATAAGCATTTAGCATTAAGTTCTCCTCCCAGAGCCCTCCCTACAGAGGCGAGGGCAGCGATGTGCCCACAGTGGCGCCCTCAACATTACAGAGCAACACGTTTGATGTCAGCTCCTAGGACAGACAGGTGAGCGGGCATGCGTCTGTAGCCCAGACCAATACTGCCCATCCCTGGGTTCACATGCTGTGCCCTGTTCATGGAGAACTGGCCAAGTCCACGGTGTCACAGACTCTACTGGGCTGAGAAGCCAGGAGGCTTATCTCACGACCATTGTGGTTTTTAACCAGCTGTGACCTC
This sequence comes from Eubalaena glacialis, assembly GCF_028564815.1. Lineage (NCBI taxonomy): Eukaryota > Metazoa > Chordata > Mammalia > Artiodactyla > Balaenidae > Eubalaena > Eubalaena glacialis. The sequence goes on from NC_083722.1 coordinate 10,309,978, forward strand.
AGGCAAGCGACCTAAGACCTAAGGACTCTCGGGGCCCTCATTTCCTTATGTACTGAGACCCCCGCCAGCTCTGCAGGTCCACAGGCGCCAGCGCGGGCATCTCCTCTCCTCCTGTGTCCGCTCACAGGCGTGCTGCCACCACACCCCTACGTGTTTTGACCTCCCTTGTTTCTGAACTGGTGGGACTTTTGGTGAAAAGCTTCCTGGAAAACCACAAATCTGAGACGACTGCAAACGATAGGTCTCTTTCAAATGAAATGCAGCCCTCATCACGGACACATCCCACAGACACACACTTAACCCAAGGGCAAAGGGGCAAATACTTGAATTTAGAGTTCTCTTCAATTTCATACTTTGTGCAAAGAATTTATCTTTGAATCTTCTCAGCTCCACTATAAAAATCACTCTGATTATTGAGTGAACCCCCCAAAAGGTAACTAAATTAATAATACAAGTAACAGTCCTCCTAGAACAGCACGTTTATCACCAGTAATGCAGTGACATCCTGTCTTACGCACACAGCGAGGGCACTAAACAGGCAAAGAAGCAGTTCAGCCTCTGGCAGAAGGTGAAGTGGAGGAAGATCGGGGAGGGAAGCAGAATTCTGGTAAAGGCGACGGCTGGCAGCCATCCAAGCCTGCGGATCCTTCATAACTCCTGTCTCTATAAAGGGCCAGATTTCCTGATGTTCATGGAGCACCACTTCTTATATTCATATGTGAATATTGAGGAGCTAATATGCATTTCAATGAGATCCAAGACCGCCTGATCATAATCTCCTATTTGATCATAGTAATCTAAAAGGAGCAGCTCCAAACCCACCTTTCCTATCAGATTAACCATAGAATGCAAATGATTTAGGAAAACAAACACTTGCTTGACATTTTTCAAAGGCAAAGACAAGCAGATCTTGTCCTTTGGCAATGCCTGGATTCTATCCTCTCAAAACCACAGTCTGAAGCGGAGAGAAGATTCCTCCGCCCACAGAACCAGCAGGAATGACAGCTGGGTCCGGCATCTCTGTTCTTCCTAACAAGCTTGCTTTCAAAAGAAAGCTTTCTCCCTTATTCCTTGGAAATCAAGAGATGTACTCAATACGAGACATCCTAATGCCGCAGCTCAGAGGATGCACCAACGTAATAAAGTACACATCTCATCTTTAAGAGGCCAGTAGCCTTAGGCCACGCGTGGCACAGCCCGTCCTGCTGGGTTGCACGGTCCACACGTCCCACCTGTGGCCATCCTAAGCCTCTCGGGCTGGACACCACAGTGAGGTCTGATCTCTTAATACAGCATCACGCCAAGGACCCAGCCAAGTATGGCAGCCTTGACTAAAAGAAATGTACAGGGTGGCAGAGGGAAGGTTGGAGAATGTCTGTTCAATTGCTGGCAGACCAAAAAAGACTAGCAGAGGGAGAGGGGACCACAAGCCACCATGCTGGAGTTTGAACCTCCCACTTTGCCCACTTTGCTACCAAGCACAGCCCCATTCCTAGCATAATGATGAGGCCAAGAACGGAAAGTTAACGAAGCCACAGCTCTGGGGACTGTGACACAGCAGGGGACAGGCTTTTGAAGTATCCATATCATTAAACAGGATTTATGTCAAATCATCTTTAAAACCTCCAAACAGAGATCTGTTCACCTATGACTCCCAAAATTGAATCCTAAAAACCAGCACTCCCAGGCCGCCCCAGGAGAAGGAGGCTAAAGCATCAAAATAGAGGCTGTATTTGTTAGAACTCTGAGGACCACTGGTAGGGTGATTAGTTGTATCACCTGGTAGCCTTGATCTCTAAACTGGGGGCAACAGTGTGGGGAGGACCTTCCTTCTGGAAAAACCACTCAAAAAGAAGAGTCTGGGTGCGCAGCCCCAGGAGAGGAGGAGGACGAAGCTGGGAGAGTGTGAATGACAGGCAACGATCAAACCAGGCCTGTTGTGGCCACTTGTTAATCCCAGAGTGATGTTCTCAAGCAGTGTCAGCAGACACGCCCCTGAGATTGGCCGTGAATCACATGTGCAGGCTGCATCCACTCCCCCAAACACAGCTATGCAGGTGGCAGCCAGTTACAGCAAGCCTTGCAAGGATTGGGGGTCCTAAGAAAGAGGAAGAGGCCAACGTGATCCCACTAACTGGTCTGCTGATGGTGAAAAGGGCTTTTAGAGGCTGGAGGTACACATTTGAGCTTTTCCTCTTTTGACCAGCCCTTTTCCTCACCAGACCCCTACTCCTAGGGGCCCAAAGCAGAGGTGGCATCCCAAATTCTGGGTCCATCCACACTAGGTGTCAAAATTTTTTGGCAAAAATTTGCTAATCAGAAAGGGAGTGTTTAAGGGATGCTTTTGGAACCTCTATGCCTTCCTGGATGTTAAAAGTAAACAAACCACTCTTTCACCATCACTACAAAAGATCAAAGATTCAGGTTGGAGGGTGTATGCGTTTGCTAGGGTTGCCACCACAAAGTACTACACACTGGGGTGACTCAAATGACAGAAATGTACTGTCTCACGGTTCTGGAGGCTGGAAGTCAGAGACCAAGATATTAACGAAGCTGGTTCCTTCCGAGGGCCGTGACGGAGGATCTGTCCCCTGCGTCTCCCTGGGCTTCTGGGGGTTTGTGGGCAACTGCTGGCCTTCCTCGGCTTACAGATATATCCCCCCGATCTCTGCCTTTATCTCACATGATGCTCTCCCTGTGTACGTGTTTCCAAAGTTCCTCTTTTTATAAGGACACCAGTCATACTAGATTAGGGGCCACTGAATGACCTCATTTTAACTGGGTGACCCTATTTCCAAATAAGGTCACATTCTGAAGTATTGGGGGTTTTATGGAACACCAGCTTTTAAAAATGTTCTGCAAAAAGAGAATCCTTCCACAGGTATATAGTTATCCCCAAACTCATCGAGTTGTATACATTAATATTACAGATTTTTACATGTTAGTCATAAGTCAATGAAGTGCTTTAAAAAATAAAAGACAAAATATATTTAATATATGTGGAGATATATATATGTATATGTGTGTGTGTGTATATATATATGTATATTAAAAAGAGAAAGGATGAATCCTCTGGTCCAGTATGTTTGAGAAATGCTCCAACCCTATCCTAAAGATTCGTTATTACAAGACACATTTATGAAGTGCCTCCTCCATGTCAGGTACTGACTATGGCTCTGAGACTCCAAAAATAAATAAGACCTGAGGAATCAGGTTTGGGAGGTGATGGAGAGTGGATGGGAGAGCACTGTGATAAGTGCTATGACAGAGCCCAGAGGAGAGAAACTTACCTGAGCCTTGGAGGAGAAGGGGAAGGTGTAAGAGAAGGCCTCCCAGAGGGGAAACCCAGCTGGGTTTTGAAGAGTGCATAGGGGTTTGCCAGTCAAAGTCATCAGGAAAAAGGCATTCTGGTCAAGAAAGCAAATAACAGTAATAACCCAGCACACATTTGAGGCAACATCACAAGCCGAGTACTCCTAGATGATAAAGGACAAGGCGAGTGAGGAGGAGGTGAAGAGGAAGCGGTACAGAGGGCTAAGGAGGGCTTGAGGATTACCCTGAGGGTCAGAGAAGCCATTGGAAGCACTTACACATGGGAGTGATGGAACCAGAGCAGACAAGGGGTGAATGAGTGAGAATAAAGGCAGGGCTGCCCGTCAGGAGGGCGTCTGTCTATTTCATTGATCCAGGCAAAAGATGACAGTAATGCTGGAGTCAGAAAATCATCATTTTGCCGCCATCATAACACAGACTGGATGAGGTCCACACCATTGATGGATGTGGGATCCCGGGAGAAATGCTGATGGTGAGCCAAATGGTCTTCAAGAGTCTCCCCCGGATCACTTCTCAGTTGCAGTGGGAAAAAGTAGTCACACACAGAAGAGAAATCGGGCATGCCTTTACCAGGTGATCAAAACTAACACCGCCAGCGCTGGGCAGACGGGCATCATGCGTCTCCAGACGTGATCCTGCTGAGAATGTGTAACCTGAATTTAACCATGAGGAGACCCAGATAAACCTCAAATGAGGGACATTCTATTTAAAAAAAAAAAAAAGAAGAAGAAAAAACCGTATTCTTCTGAAATATCATATCATAAAAGAAAGGCCTGACCATGTTCCAGACATTGGCATTGACATTGGCTAAAGAGACATGACCACCCAATACAGTGCCTGACCCTAGACTGGATCCTGTGTAGAGGAGGAAATGCCATAGAAGACATTATCAGGTCAGCTGGCAGAACTGGAATATGGAAGGTAGATTAAAGCATGGTATCAATAATTAAAGTCACTGAAGTTGATAAATGTATTGTGGTTACGTAAGAGAACACCCCAGTTCTTAGGAAATACACACTGAAGTATTTAGGAAGTTAAGGGCCATGATGTATGCAACTTATCCTTAAATGGTTAAAAAAAAGATGAGAGGGGTGGGTGTCTGTGCAGAGAGAAAGAGAGCTCAAGCAAGAGAACACAAAAGGGATAAATGTTAACAGTCGGTGAATCTGGGTGAAGGGTCGATGCTCTTCTTTGCACTATTATTCTCACAACCTTTCTGTAAGCTTGAAATGAATTCCAAATAAAAACTCGGGGAACAAGATGATGCTGAGGGCCTGAACTGGGGCAGCACAGGCAGCAATGAGGAGGAGAGGGGGTAAAATCTGGGGTGATCGGTAGGATTTGTGGGGATGGGGGAGAGGGATAGCTAGAATGACTTCCAAGCCTCAGGTGTGTGAGCCTGGGGGGCCTCGTGGTGCCCTGAACAGAGCCAGGGAAGGGATTAGAGGCAGCTGGCCTGGCAGGAAAAAGGAGATGGTTCTGAATAAATGTCTGGCTTTAACGATTCCTTCGAAAACCTCTTTCTTAATAACATCTCTAGTTGGCCACGCCTGACTCTGGCTACAAGCCATCCTATGTAAGGGAATGTGCTCATGTACACACGTATTTTCCATTCATTTATACTTCTGCTTTGCAAGTGCCCATCAATCATTCCTCCCAGGTAATGGTAGGAGCTGCAGGGCTACCCCCTTACCCAGCCCAAAGGGAAGCCCTGGAAGGGAGAGGAGAAGGCTGGTCTTCCCGGTGCCCATCCCCAGCCCTGTCAGGCACGTGGCATAGCGTGTTCTCTGCTCAAAGGAGATGCTCAATAAAAGCACTGGCCAACAGTTGCCTTTTTTGTCATTTTGTCATTTTAGCCCCAAGGAAAGGGTGTTGTTGTTGGTCTTCCACCAAATAGGGATCATGTGAACAATTTTGAAAAGAAAATGAAAGTTTCCAAATGCCATAGCAACACTCAGACTTCCTCATCAAAGCCAAGAGAAGCAGAAGATCTGCCTACTCCTCGCATGTCATTGGCAGCAGCTTTTTGCATGATTCAATGCCTTGAATCCGCTCTTCTAAGGATAAGGAGAAATGTGCTTATGCCACATGCGGGTAAAGTCAGTGTCTCACCCCACTGAACTGCCAGGGGATTTACAGACTCTAAGTACTGCTTCCGACAGCCATGCTTCTAGCCACCACGCTCCAGTGGGTGGAGGCCTGGAGCGCCTCCTGAGATGCTCTGTTCCTACAGCTGCTGACTTCCAACTCTGCCTCTAGAGACCAGGCCAAAAGCATCTCTGAAGCAGGGGCTAATTTTAAATGCTGGAATATGAAATGTGGTAGAGTGATCTTCTGCCCTTAGAGAGCCAAATACTCAACCACCCAGGCAACCCAGGCTACCTGCAAGCAGAAAAGAGAGCTGCTTAGAGAATAAAATCCGTGATTTGGGTTCTCAAGGTCCATGAAAGATATGACAGCCAAACACAAGAGTTCATACTCTCCTCCATTTGCTTACAGACTCACAGTTCTTGCCATTAAGAGTGCAAGACTTGACTTCCCCAGAACAGAACTCTATTCTAAACAGAATGCTTTCCTAAAGCATTCAGGAAAAGCAATGTGGTTTCTACTCAAAGTTCACACAAACAGTCTAAATATGCTAAGGTTAAGACCTTGCATTTCCTCTCCAATGATCTTTCCCCCATCCATGAATTTTCCCTAACGTATCAGACTAACTGGCTTTCCTGACTTGGCTCTAGAGAATCTATAACCTCATTTGATGAAGAATCTTGCTGCCAGAGTTGCCCTGATAAGCCGGCATGCCAGCCAAATCCTGTTTCAGAAAATTCCCTCCTTATCCTGGAATGTCAAGCTGAGCCAAGAGGTCCTGGCTGATGTTTTACACCTGGACCACGCATGATCTGGCCTCTCAATGGACAGTGCAACATCTGGATTCTCCATGTGGCTGGAGGGGACCTTAGTGCTAAGGAGGCAATATTTACAGATTTTAACTAAGCTGTAGCTCCTCTTAGAGCAGGTAGAGGAACCCGGAACCGGTGTGCCATGAGTTAGCACTGGGGGCTACACTGCAGTGTCGGGCTTGTCTTTACTTGTTTTCAGTCACTTTAAAGTCCATGAGTATGGGAGTCCCCAAGGCCGCCCCCAGGCTTGGAAAGAGGTGAATTGGTAGGAAGATTCCCAGAACTCAGCATATAGTTATACCCACATCTACAGTGAACGAATACGATGCAAAACCAGCAAAAAGAAAAGGCACATGGGGTGAAGTCTGGGGGAACCGGGCACAAGTTTCCAAAAGTCCTCTCCCTGTGGAGTGTCACAGGATGCACTTAATTCCTCCAGCAGCGAACGGTGACCACAGGCAGGGAAACCCATCAGAGGCTCAGTGTCCAGGGTTTTATTGGGGGCTGGCCACAGAGGCACCCTCTACCTGGCACGTGCCAACATTCCAGACTCCCAGAAGGAAAGCTGGTGTTCAGTACAAACCATACTGTTTGCACAAACAGGCAGAGTGCACCACGATTATTCCTTAGGGAAAGTTTTATATCAGCGTAGGGAACTGTTTACCAGTCAAGCTCCCAGACACCGGCCAAGGGTCAGCCTTGCGAGCCGGCCTTTCTAAGCCGAGCAGACTCAGGCCTGCGTAGCGAGTAAACTGAGACTCAGGCCGAGGTACGTGAATCCCAGACCACAGCTGCCTGGGCTCCTCCTGCCAGCCTTGGCGTTAGCGTGGCTCTCACCTGAGGGCTAGCCCGCTTCCACGTGCATGCCTTTCTCTCCATCAGCTGTCATGTCCGTTCTTTGTGCAGCCTTGGCAACTCCTGCCAGAGTCCCTGATGGACATCACAGAATTTCTCAGAACAAGAAGGGCCCTGAAAGAACATTGGTTCATTCCCCTCAGGATACAGATGAGGAGAGAGACCCTTAGGGAGGGTAAGTGACTTGCCCAGAATAAGTCTGCATTTGAAAGCCTTTCTTCCTCTGCCAGACTCTCCCGGCCTCTGACACTGAGCCGGCCCTGATCCATGGCCCTCAGCCATGACCCATGGGCCTACAAGGCGAGAAACAGATGGGCAATGTGGAGGCCTGAGCCCAGGGAGCGGCCTGGTTGTGTGACCAGGCCTGGTGAGGTCTGGGAGGGGTGCCTAGCAGTTCAGTCCTGGTGAACAAGAGGCCACGGAGCACGCAGCTCAAGCCCAGGGCACCCACACCAACATGGGGCCCGCCGGCAGGTGTCTCGAAACTTCATCAGCAAAGCCCTCCAAGCAGTGGTGGTGTGACAGCTCCAGAGGCCGCTCAATTTGAAGCCAGGAGCTTGGGGGTCAAGGGTGGCCAAGGCCAAGCAGCTCCCCTTGGCCTCAAGTGAACGGGTGGGACTGTCATCCCAAAGCAGCAGAAATCAGCAACAGAACAGACGGCATCAGACCCGAGCAGTAAGGACCAAGGTCAGGGAGATGGTCCCCCAACGTCGTTGATAATAATCCCAGATCAAATCCACCTGGAGGGAGGGCGCCTACGTGCTGTGTTTTCTTAAACAGACCCCACCTCCCCCATTCTTCATTCTCACACACAGAAGGGAAGCAGACACATCGGGATGTGAGTAGGATTGAAGAGACTAGCTCTGCCTGCCTACTGTCTTAAATGGACGAGGAATAAAGGCAGGTTTGGGTGGCGGCAGCTGCTTTCTAACGTGCAGATTGGGAAACAGGAAAAGTCAACGGTACAGAAAGCAGCTCCGATGGGAAACAAGCAAGCTCCCTGGTTCCTAGGCCCCTGGTTGGACCCCTCCCCAAGGCTGAGCCACAGCTCCGTCTGGGGCTCCGGGAGACACTGTGTACCCGAAGCACACCCCACCCAGCCTGGCCCCTGCAGGCCTGCTCCCGGAGCTGCTTCTGGGACCTGCAAGCAACGCAGGCTGAAGGAATATGGGCAGCAACAGCTGACCCAAGCTTGCAGAGTTCACTTCTTCACTATGATAAAGAAAGCCTGTGGGAATGTTCCAGACGAAAGGAGTCTAGAGATGGGGGCCGGGGACGGCAGGGCCCATCGGGTCAGACGTTAGCCCTCAGCACTTCCCCAGTCCTGACCCTCCACCTCAGCATCACGCGTGACCCAGCTCAGGGCCCTGGAGCCAGGCCGTGTGGCTCTCAAGGCCGACTCCATCCCTTCGAAGCTTGAGCCCTGACCACACAGTTTAACCGCAGCGTTCCTTGTCCGTAACATGTCTAGTTGTACAGGCCCACCAGCCCTTTTCCAAAATCTCTGGCCCCAGATTCCAGGTTTTAAAAAGGTAATACGGTGCGTCTGCTGGATGTTACATATCACCCCCATGCTTTCCTGTAGAGAAATGTGTGAATGTTCACGTGATGTGGGAAAATAATTAAACAACAAATTGCCTCACAGCAGCTCAGCTCAGGTACTGTAATCGAATGAGTTTGCACCAAAGCAAGGAAAAAATTCAATTTTCAGAGTTGAGGGTTTTGGTTTTGTTCTTTTTCCCCCAGAATGGAGAATTGGGGACCGTAGCCCTGTATCCACTTCATCAGATCACTGTACAGATTACACGGGTTAATCCGGGTGCAGCTCCAGGCAGGACGTCCGTTGCTGCCTGAATGCCTTGCTTTATGTCTCTCTCACCGGCTGCAAGCTCCTGAAAACCCAGAGACAGCACCTTAGTCATTTTTTTTTTTTAAATCCACCTTAGCACATAGCAAAGTATTCTGTGCATAGCAAGGCTTGAATAAATGTTTGTTAAGTGAATAAACCTAGTTTCAAAGACAAATTTTTTTCAGTATTCAAAGCACAATGGATCCTAGCAAATTCCCTGGAGGGGACAATTACTTCGTCATTTGAAGATGTATGAATCTAGAAATTCAGGTGCTAACATCCGTAACTCTTTCAATTCACCCTTTTGAAAGCATCTTCAGTAACACAAAAGGCTCATAACTTTAAACAAGCAAGTGAATAGTAGAGGTAATAGCAGAAGCGACTTACATAAGTGAGAGCTAAATGTGCCATGTGTTGTTTAAAGAACTTTATGTGTATTAACTTATTTGATCCGTCAACCATCTTTTTCTAATTTGCCCAATTTACTGTATGGAAACAAGGCAACAACTTGCCCAAAGACACACAGCTACTTAGTGGCAGCTTTCAATCCCAGGCCATCAGACCCCATAACTCACACTCCCGTGGCCTCTCGTGTAAGGTGAGCACAAAACCCCTTCTGCCCCTCTTATGGGTTGAACTGTGTTCCCCCTCCCCAGCAAAAGATGTTGAAGTCCCAACCCCCTGTACCTGTGAAGGTGACTTTATTGGAAAAGGAGGTCTTCGCAGACCATCAGGTTAAAATGGGGTAATTGAATGGGCCCTAGTCCAACATGACTAGTGTCCTGGTAAAACGGGGGACATTTAGACACAGAGACACACATGCAGGGAGAACACCATTGAACGTGGGATGCTCTACAAGCCAAGGAATGACAAGGATGGCCAGCAACCCCCCAGAAGCTGGGGGAGAGGCCTGGAATGGATCCTCCCTCCCGGGGCCCCAGAAGGAACCAGCCCTGCCAACACCTTAGTCTCAGCGTTCCCGCCTCCAGGACTGTGAGAAAATTAATTGCTGTTGTTTAAGACGCCCAGTTGGTGGTACCGTGTTAGGGCAGGCTCAGGAAACTAATAGAAGCCCATCAAGCTAATAAAAGGAGGAGGCTGGAGTCAGCAAGGCTGACGTCTCCTTCTCAGGGATAGTCCTGCGGTAACAAAGTGACTGACACAGTGACTCATGATTGTGGGACCGGAGAGCGAGAGACGCTGGATGCTAGCAGGGCTTCTTGCTCACGGGCACATCCCCTAATCCTACTTCCTGGCCTTTCAGTTTTAAAAAAACAAACAACCCAATCCAAAAATGGGCAGAAGACCTAAATAGACATTTCTCCAAAGAAGATATACAGATTGCCAACAAACACATGAAAGGACGCTCAACATCACTAATCATTAGAGAAATGCAAATCAAAACCACAATGAGGTATCACCTCACACCAGTCAGAATGGCCATCATCAAAAAATCTACAAACAATAGATGCTGGAGAGGGTGTGGAGAAAAGGGAACCCTCTTGCACTGTTGGTGGGAATGTAAATTGATACAGCCACTATGGAGAACAGTATGGAGGTTCCTTAAAAAACTAAAAATAGAACTACCATACGACCCAGCATTCCCACTACTGGACATATACCCTGAGAAAACCATAATTCAAAAAGAGTCATGTACCACAATGTTCATTGCAGCTCTATTTACAATAGCCAGGACATGGAAGCAACCTAAGTGTCCATCGACAGATGAATGGATAAAGAAGATGTGGCACATATATACAATGGAATATCATTCAGCCATAAAAAGAAATGAAATTGAGTTATTTGCAGTGAGGTGGATGGACCTAGAGTCTGTCATACAGAGTGAAGTAAGTCAGAAAGAGAAAAAGAAATACAGTATGCTAACACATATATATGGAATCTAAGGAAAAAAAAAGGTCATGAAGAACCTAGAGGCAAGACGGGAATGAAGACACAGACCTACTAGAGAATGGACTTGAGGATATGGGGAGGGGGAGGGGTGAGATGTGACAGGGTGAGAGAGTGTCATGGACATATATACACTACCAAATGTAAAATAGATAACTAGTGGGAAGCAGCCACATAGCACAGGGAGATCAGCTCGGTGCTTTGTGACCCCCTAGAGGGGTGGGATAGGGAGGGTGGGAGGGAGGGAGATGCAAGAGGGAAGAGATATGGGAACATATGTATATGTATAACTGATTCACTTTGTTATAAAGCAGAAACTAACACACCATTGTAAAGCAATTATACTCCAATAAAGATGTTAAAAAAATAAAAATAAAAATCCTAATTCAAAAAATAAATAAATAAAAATAAAACCAACCAAAAAGAAACCAAGAGAAGATATTTCCATGCTACCCACTGGCTCCCTGGAATGAGTAGTAGCACACGTGCCCCCTTCCAGGAGCACACGTGCTGTCACACCCACATCACCCCCGCAAAGCAGCACTTCCCTCTCCGCTGTGCAAGGCCACTGCTGAGCTCTCCACCTCCCACAGACTGCAGCCTGTGGTGATTCAGAGGTGACAGCTGACAGCTGGGGACGGATGCCAATGCCTCCCAGGCCCTCTGGGGGCTGCAGGGAGACAGAGGTGGCCCCCGACATAGGACACCAGAGCAGTGCTGGGGAAGAGCGAGAGGGGTACCTCAGACCTCAGGACCTGGCTTCATCCTCTGGCTGTCACTCACAGTAAACCTCCTATCGGCTGCCCCGATATGAAAAACCTCAAGTAGATCATAAATGCACTTGGGTGAGATTTTATACCATCTGATACTGTGGCTCCCGCTAGAGTTTATGGTTTAGTCATCTGAGGCCCTCTGATCTGAATCTCTGTGCACGTGTGCCCGTCACACAGGGGTTCCGCACACACACATCCCCCCCGCTTTCCCCCCAGGCCCCTGCCAGCATCCAAGCTGAAGCACGTGCCTCCTTAGGCATTCTGGAAGCTTGGTAGTGAGCGGGTACACCCCGAGAGGTACCCAGGGGGTCAGGTTTCTGACCTCATCTGGACTGAGTTTTACGCTGAGGGTTAGTTCTTTCAGAAGTTCCTATCGTTAAATCACCTTGGTAATTCCAGACGCCCATCGGGGTTTTGTTTCCTGAGCAGGAAGCCAGGCCCAGCTCACAGAAGCCGTGGGGCATCGTCCCAGGCCGGGGGGCTGCCGTGTGTGGGAAAGCAACCTTGTCTCTGGTCTGAATTTGGTTGTAGAAACGCCCGAGATGCAAACACGTGTTATTTCTAAAGGGAAAACCCTCAGGACACCGCACCACAGATTGACGTGGAAACTTCTGAAATTGCAGGCAAAGGGCTATCCTTAAGCCAAAACAGGAGCAAACCAGAGGCCCTGCTAACTGCCCATCAGCAGTGCCCTGCGCGGGCCGCCTCGCCTCCTGTTTGAACCAAGGAAGCCCGTGCAGAAGAGAAACGTCTCGGCCACACTCAGCACAGATACCCCCACAAAGAGCCACATTAGATCAGGAAGAACACAGAAGGTCAAAGTGCCCCACAGCCTTCCTGCGCATCTGTGTCTGTACACCCTCCCGCTGGAACCTGCCCTAAGGGGGAAGGAAGGCTGACTACCCCAAGCACCCTCACCTGATCCCCCGGTTGGTCAGGGTGTAACGTCTGCCCGATCAGCCCTCTGCGGACGGCATTGCCAAACAAACTCCACGCGAGTCCCGTAGGACCGTTCTTCTAGCCTGACTACTGCTTACTCCTAAAGCAATGTCAGGCGAGATCTGGGCACAGCAGGACTGAAGGCTGGGGACTCCCCTGGCTCAGCCCGGGGAGGCCCTCATGCCACAACAGACAGGGGTGTCAGGGGTGGCCCAAAGTGCAACCACCCTGCCTCGCAGCAAGATCCCAAAGGGTCAAGAGGAAGCGAGGCTTCTTATAGGATGCTTTAGCTTTTAAAAAACTGTAATGAATAGTGCCATAACAGAGGAGGCTGATTCCACGTTCTTTTGCCCATTTAAATACACGGTAACTTTTAAACGACATACTGCAGCCACCTCTCATCCTTTCTAGAATAAGCAAGACTCGAAATAAATATGTAGAAAGAGCGCAATGGCTCTCTTGCTGCCCATGATGAATCCTGAACAGAATGTGAGGTCCCGTGCCTGCATCCCTCCCCTACCCCTCCCCCCACACACACCACAGGCATATGGTGGCCTCCTGGGAATAAAAGCTTTCATATTCAGACAATCACCAGGACACTACTGAATAGAATGAAAAGTTCCCATGAATTTTAAGGACAAGAGACCTCAAAGAGACTTGACTGTCCCAGCAGAAGGTGCTGAGCTCTGCCCCTCCCCCTCCCCTGGGGGACCCGAGCCAAGGAGTTTGGGGAGCACCGTGCAGGGTACTCGGCCTGCTGACACATGGGGGAACCTTCCCACTCCTCCCTGTTCCCATGACTAATAGGTGACTTCAGTGACCCACATGGCAAAATCAAAGATGGGTCTTTCCAACACAACCACGAGGCAGAGGGGCAACACCGCCTACAGCACACAGCTGTGCAGACCAAACACACAGCTGCCCGAATGGTAAAGTGGGAAAGACCAAGGGGGGCTTCACTTCCCACAACATGCTCCCTCCCATGGATCCTGAGTCAGACTTGCCAGAAGCAAATGGGCACCTACTAGGGATGTGAGAGGTGACCTGGAATTCCCGTAATTTTCCCGAGCCTAAAATGGAGAACGGTCTCTAGAAAGTTCTACCGCATGTAAAACTATGCCCGACAGGTAGCAGGTGCTCAGTCAATGTTCGGAGATGGTGATTAAGAACCTGCCACCAGCAAAGAGCCAACCAAGGAACTCGGCCCTCCCATCCGCCAGTCCCCATTACAGCAGGGTAGGGGCCAAGGGTCTCCATTTCTCACAAGCCCCTCGTCCACCCCCAACCCAGGATCCTCAGAAACACTTTGAGAAACTGATGCAGAAAAAAAAAAGTCACATGCCCGGGGAATGACAGAGCTGGGACTAGAGCCTGTATCTCGATAACATTACACTTGATACTTCTCCTATGCCAAGAACATTATTGATTATTGATGGAGAGCAGGTATTTCCCACTAAGTGTTAGCAACCATCTGTAACAAATGCCTGCAGCTGGATGTGATTCAGAGTAAGCAAGACAACCTCAACATAGTTCTAAACTGCACTCCATAACTTATGTTCTTTGGAAGTGGCCGCTGGCCTGTTCTCGTGAGAAAAATGAACACAGAGCTTTCACTGGCTCTGTCCTCAGTGCTCTTACATCGTTCGCTTGGGCTCCTTCCATGACGACCTTCAGTGGAAAGCAAGAAGCATTTTCTATCCAGGCAACAGCAGAGGTTCCAGACACGATTCCTGGAGGTCACACTGGGGTCAGTGGTTCAAAGGGATGATTTCACTCCTTCCCAGCAGCCTATCCCATCCTACAAGCCGAGGGACTGAGAGTTCTTTGGGGGCAGGGACCCCAACTCACTCTGCTTCCAACAGATTCGAAATAAACCATCGCTGAGTCGTTGCTGAGCCCAACTTGAGTAATTCCAGTGGGCCTCCCCCGAGGCCACAGATGGCCGGTATTGGATGGAGAGTTTTTGGAGAGAAAAAGAGAATTCCATCACTCCTCTGGCCGGCCCCAGAATCTGCCTTAGGTTTCTGTTTCCCACCTCTGGGTGGTGGGCACCAGCGACGCCCATGTCTACGGGTTCCAGGGATGCCAAAGGTATACAGTGAGTCACAAATACCTGAGGCACAGCGGGTCACCTTGAACTTGTCATGCTTAAAGTTGACAGACAGCTCAGCAGAGCAACCTAAGAGGCCAAATGGCAGGTTCAAATTTCGACTCTGACAGTTTCTGTTTTGTTCTGGTTTCTTCTGTTCTGTTGCTGTATAATGTCTATTTTTGATCTCCCAACTTGATTCTTTGTTAGCAGGGTCTCCATCTCATCACGTTCTGGGTCTCCCCTGCAGCCACTGGCCGAGTGTCTTGTACATGGTGGGCCCCCCCAGCCCATCAATGCTGCTCCCGTGGCGATGATGACGGGCAGTCCCCTGCCCCCCTGGCTGGCATCTCTTAGTGTCACTAAGCCGGAGCAGCTGGGAGGAGGGAGGGTGCCCCAGTTCAGAGGGGGCAGGAAGCATCTGGACCCACAGGCCCAGCCCTGCACAGACCCTCACCACGATGCCATCTGAAACGTCCCGGGTCTCCTGAGTCAGCCACAACAGCTGTGATTCCTCCAGCGCATCCTCGGTGGGCTAATGACCCAAAGCCGCATCCCCCTCGTGTTTCTCCATCCACTGTCAGCTCACACCTTCCACCCTCCAGGGCAGGGCGGTGCCACTCTGCCCTCGCGCTGCCATTCGTCCTTCGGCAGCTGCTTCCTGTCGGCTGAATCTGCCAGGGGTGTGCTGCTGTTTCCCCCTTTATCTGGTATGCATGAGGTACACTCTCTCCTTCACCATGAGCCCTCCCTCCGCCTTCAGAGAGAAAGAAGGCTCCTGCTCCATCGCTCCACCTCGCCCCAGACTCAGCTCTTCCCAGAGAACACACGAGCCAGGCTCGGTCTCCACCAAGAAAGCCAACAAGTGGAGGACTGGCATTCCCAGCTCCCGGCGTGCTGGTCACCAAGGACGCCATCGTGTGCCTCATGCACCATCTGCGTGTATCATGCACGGTGCAGTGAGTCATCAATGTTCTAGGGCACAGCAGGCCACCTTCCGCCCGTCAGGCCTGAAGCTTAAAGCCCCAGCAGCAGATCTGGGTTCTGAGTCTGCCAATTCCTAGCTGTGTAACCTTGGGCAAGTTACTTAACCTCTCTGTTTCTCCATCTATAAATGAAGACCGTCACTTCCTCAGAATGTGGTGGTAAGAATTAAGTGAGATGCCTGGCACACGACAAATATTGTACTTTTAACAAAAAGGGATGCATTTATGTGTAGTGGCATTTGATATAGCTCATCTTCACTGCTATCACTGCACCCTTTTAAAACTCCTCTCATTACCTTATCCACAGAGAAAACAACAAGTAAACAAGACGAACGCTCCTAGCAGCCTGCACCATGTAATTCCAATCAGGGGCTGGTTCTTTTGATCCCAGTTTCTGAATGTCACGAGTTAGGGCTCTTCCTAGAATTTCTGTCCCTCTTTTGACCCTCCCATCGGAGCCGAAATGCACTGGCAGAACATCTCAGCTCAAATCCGGGCTCAACACAGAGCAACAGGCTTGAGCTGCTCGCTCAGCTCACCTTCAGTCTGGTCAACTGTGGGGGAACCTGCCTGGGAGAAGAAACTGCTTTCTGCAAAGTAAAATAAGCTGACTTAGGTGCCCTGCCAAGCCCCACCTCAGTCAAGGTTGACTCCTAATTACGGGAACTTTTTGGAGAGTGAGGAAGACATCCTCCCATCCTTTCCCAGGTCCCTTAATCTTTTCTAGCAGTGCCCTGAGGTCAGTGAAGTAAAGGGTCTTTTCCAATCCCAGCTGCTTGAATTTAAACAAATTCTGTCCACCAAACCTCAACTGTAATCACTAGCTTTGCAAACCACATACAACAAAAAAGAACGCAGCCTGATGGTTAAGCTCTGCACCCCAATTCCCACAGTCGTCTTGCTTTGGGCCGTTACACCTGTCCGGGGAGAGGTTTCCTCCACTCGAGAAGAAAGCCAAGCAACCAACCAATGGAAGAAAAGCACCTCGTGTTCAGGTCGCAAATGCCACCCGGAGCCCAGCAAGTCGGTGAAGATGGGCTGCTAAGATTTCATTAAGCAGAAAGCATCTCTCTTTTCAAACTGCCAAGTCACACAGGTGAGCAATTAAGCAACTGAAAGGGAAGAAGGGAAAGGTTTCTTAAGGACCATTTAAAAATGCAAAGCACGTTATCTGTAACACCCGGCAGGGCACTTAATTAACTACGTGCCCCAAGTCAGCATCTAGCCTGGCTTTCCTGACCACCAGGACTCCAGAGAGGTGGAGCTGGCCAGCCTGTGGGTGTGGGTGTCCCAGGGGTGTGGTAAGGGTAGGCGCTCACTGCCATAGAGCTAGTTAGAAGCAGGGGCAGGGCAGTCCCCCAGATCTGGGCTGTCCACCACTGGAGCCACCAGCCACTGGCGGAGACTTTTTCAATTTATTAAAATGGAATAAAATGTAAAATTCAGTTCCTCGTTTGCACTGGCTGCATCTCATGTACACAATAGCCACATGGGGCCAGTGGCTTCCGCATTGGACAGCGCAGAACTGAATGTTTCCGTCAGCACAGAAAGTTCTACTGGACAGCACCCCTTCCGATCACGAGACTCCCCAAGTTCTTTCCACTCCACCAGGGTTTGGGTCTCACTTTCACCGCAGGTATGCATCCATTAAGCACTGTGAAACTGGGTCAGTGGGACAGACCAGCTTTTCTTCTTAATGCAAGAGCAGAGAATAGAAAATATCATGTCAATATCATGTGCTAATGACACAAGGGGAAGTGCCAGGTGATAAAATTTTTTCAATTTGATTCCATTTTATTTACATACACACACAAGCACATGTATGTTCTGCATATCAATATATTTATAGTTTTATATCTACTGGGCCACGATGTAAAATATATTTCTTCCTGTGGTCAGTGTCAGAAAAAGTTAGACCCTCTGCACCAGAGCATGCTCCTTGTTCGTAGATATTTGGGTGCTTTTATCCCCACTCACCTTCCCCTTTTCTGGATGACTCAAATCACGAGAGAGTGAGGTCGAGTGTCTGCTCCAGAGCGTCACACATGAGTTTTCCTCCAGACCTGATTTACCCTGTGTGCTCTTCCCTATTAATCCATTTCCCCTGGGCACTGAGCCAAGACGTTGAAAGGCCCAGGCACTTGTCTGGGCTCCAGGGCCCACACACGGGCAGGGGCAGAGGGCAGGGTGGGCAGACAGACCCACAGCCAAGCCGACGCCGGTTCTGTGGCTTGTGAAGTCCGGCTCTGCTACATTTACAGCCGAACAAAGAACTGTCAGATCATCAACAGCAAAGATTAAGAAATGCCCAGAAATCATTCTTGCTCCCTTGGACCACACAGTCCTCCCACTCCAGCTGTAGTTCTGTTGTTCACAGAGGCCAAAAGAAACTAGAATACCCTTTCCCTCGTTGAGGTGGTTAATTTTATGCATCAACTTGGCTAGGAAAGGATACCCAGATATTTGAGCAAACATTATTCTAGATGTTTCTGTGAAAAGTATTTTTTAGATGAGATTAACATTTAAATCAGCAGACTCTAAGTGCATTATTCTCCATAACGTGGGTGGGCCTCATCTAATCAGTTGAAGACCCTTCCTAGAAAAAGACTGATCTCCCCTTAAGAAGAGGGAATTTTGCCAGCAGATGGCCTTCAGATTTGAACTGCAAAACTGGCTCTTCTCTGGGTCTCCAGTCTGCTGTCCTGCCCTGCAGGTTTCAGACTTGCCAGTGTCTACAATTGCATAAACCAATTTCTTAAATCTTTCTCTCTCTCTCATTCATATACGTACATACACACACACACACACACACACACACACACATATATATACACACATACAGTTGACCCTTGATCAATACAGGTTTGAACTGCGTGGGTGCACTTACATGCAGATTTTTTTCAATAGTAAATACTACAGTCCTACACAATCCACGGTTGGTTGAATCCATGCAGGCTGCAGATACAGAGGAACCGTGGAGATGGGGGGCCGACTATATGTTACATGCAGATTTTCAACTCTGCGGAGAGTTGGCACCCCTAACCCTCACGTTGTTCAAGGGGCAACCGCATACAAACACACAAACACACGAACACACATCCTGTTGGTCTGTTTCTCTGGAGAAAGAGAAGTTTCCCGAACTAATACACACTCAATATTCTGCCCCAAAGAAAAAACCCTCCTCATTGTTCAAGGCATTCTCTCAAATGCCACCTCCTCTGTGCAGCAACCCCTGATTTCCTCTGCCAACATAATTGCTGCTGCTTCTGTGCTCATTTCTGTAGTACGCTCCTTATGCACATTTTTGCAAACATAATTCTTAACTAGCCTTGTACCATCGTTAAGATTTAGAATCTAAATCCTGTTATTCAAAGCTTGGTCCATGAACCAGCGGCATCAGCATCCCCTGGAAACTTGTCAGAAATGCAGAATCCCCATCCCAGACCTAGGGAACCAGAATCTGCCATTTTAACAAGATGCTCAGGTGGTTCATATCACATTAAAGTTCGAGAAGCCCTGTTTTAAACAAAGCTCCATAACTTTGAGGAGCTTTTAAAAATATCAATTGCTACCATCAGAGGCTCTGATGTAATTGGTCTGGGATGCAGGCTGGGCACCCAGGATGCTGAAAACCTTCCCAGGGGTTCCTACTGTGTAGCCAAGCTTGAGAACCATCATATAAAACAAACCCCTCATTTTTTTTTTTTTTTACATTTCTTTTTTTTTTTTAATCAGTCATCAATTTTATACACATCAGTGTATACATGTCAATCCCAATCGCCCAATTCAGCACACCACCATCCCCACCCCACCGCGGTTTTCCCCCCTTGGTGTCCATACGTTTGTTCTCTACATCTGTGTCTCAACTTCTGCCCTACAAACCGGTTCATTTGTACCATTTTTCTAGGTTCCACATACATGTGTTAATGTACGATATTTGTTTTTCTCTTTCTGACTTACTTCACTCTGTATGACAGTCTCTAGATCCATCCACGTCTCAACAAATGACTCAATTTCGTTCCTTTTTATGGCTGAGTAATATTCCATTGTATATATGTACCACAACTTCTTTATCCATTCGTCTGTCAATGGGCATTTAGGTTGCTTCCATTACCTGGCTATTGTAAATAGTGCTGCAATGAACATTGGGGTGCATGTGTCTTTTTGAATTACGGTGTTCTCTGGGTATATGCCCAGTAGTGGGATTGCTGAGTCATATGGTAATTCTATTTTTAGTTTTTTAAGGAACCTCCATATTGTTCTTCATAGTGGCTGTATCAATTTACATTCTCACCAACAGTGTAAGAGGGTTCCCTTTTCTCCACACCCTCTCCAGCATTTGTTGTTTGTAGATTTTCTGATGATGCCCATTCTAACTGGTGTGAGGTGATACCTCATTGTAGTTTTGATTTGCATTTCTCTAATAATTAGTGACGTTGAGCATCTTTTCATCAAACCCCTCATTTTATAAGAGGAATTGAGACCGGAAAAGTCAAGAGACAGTCAGGCTGCAAAGTGAGTTAGCATCAGGAACCGGCCCCCCTGCAAGGTTTCCT
Source organism: Eubalaena glacialis (assembly GCF_028564815.1). Classification (NCBI taxonomy): domain Eukaryota; kingdom Metazoa; phylum Chordata; class Mammalia; order Artiodactyla; family Balaenidae; genus Eubalaena; species Eubalaena glacialis. The sequence goes on from NC_083722.1 coordinate 10,330,166, forward strand.
GTCTCCCTAAAAACGTAAAGGAAAGAGAAAAAGATCCATATGCACTGTCAGCAAATTTAAAACGAAACCTGGATCATCCAACGCCCAGCGGACGCGAGACAGTGTCATGATGCCAAGCAGCTCCTCTGTAAAGAGGAACCAGCGGGATCCTCTATGAACACAAAGAACCACTCAGTTTAGGCTGGATCTCAGGAACCCTTCCCATTTTTAATGACTGTCAAACATTGAAACCAAGTGTAAAATCAATGCTGGGAAAGATGGAGTCACCCTGGTCTAGGGTGACCCAAAAATGTCCTACGTAGACACAGATCCTGCCTCTACTGGCGCCTTTATCTTCCCCCGGCCCCTGATTCTTTGCTTACATAATTCCTGTGGAAGGTACAAGACGATATTATTGCACTGCTTAGTGTTCCCATATGGCACAGATTTTTCATCTGAGTTGGGAGATAACAGGAAGAAAAGATGGGAGGAGTAAACAGAGTTATTTTCCTTTCAAACCCTCTCTGTGCTTATCTTTACGCCGACCAGGGGAAGCCCACTAATTCCTCTGCCAGGGTTATGATCAGTAACACCAGGTTTTCCACTCAGTTTATTCCCATCACGTGCTCTACCTTTTAGGAAGGGTGACTAAGGTGCAGAGGGCACCCGTCTAGGGCGGACACCAGCGTGACAAGTGGCTGCACCCAGACGATTGCTCACTAATGACAGGGGGACATTCTCTATAACCGCCTGCTATAAACTGTCCCCAGAACAAGCTCTGGCCTGGAGTTGCTTGGAGGGAATATGCCTTTGATCTGCTGCTGACAACGCAGTAGTTCTTCTTGGGCAAAACTACATCTTCCCTCAGTGCCGTGGAGGACGATCTGCTTCACGAGGCACCTGCAGACAAAGCTAACCCAACCTAGTGCGCTGATACACTTGTGCCCAGAAATCACACCAAACCCGCTGAATTACTAGCTTGACAGCTGGCAGTAGCAGCTACCCCTACAGATGTGCTCTCAGCAGTGATACTAAAGGAAAAAAAAGAAACCCACACCATCGAGGGCACAATGCACACAGGCGGGTGTGCGTGCGCACACACACACACACACACACAGAGGTGCGCACACAACTTAGGCTAACAGCCTTCTCACCAAGCCACACCAGTCGGGCCACTTTGCCCCCAGAACACATCTCTCTTGCAGATAAAGGGAAACTTTATCTTCCTGGTATAAAGGAGAGCTGTGTGAATTTGTGTAACAGATTAAAAAACAACAGGTCAGAGTAATCAACCATGACAGTGGTAGTAATGAAACAGCACTTAAAAATATTTACCAAACCAAATCACTTTGCCCAATCAGTGCCATGCTTTTAAAGCGAGTTGTTGAAATAGATCTACCAGGTGGGAACTCTTATAAACTTGACTCCGTCGTCTGCATTTTACAGTGAAGGTAATGAAAAGTCTAGAGAGGTGAGGTCACTCACCCAAGGTCACAGCTAATTAATTGTGCTGTCTGGATAAGAATGGCCTGTCCAGGCCCCCAGGCCAACACCCTCTGGCTGCACCACATCCCCACCAAAGCCCAGGAAGGAGTTCCAGAAGACGGTGACGCGTTTCCCTGAACAATGGTTCTGAAGCTGCTCACCGGCTACACCAGCACCGGTTTGGCTAAAGCGAAAATTTCCTGCAGAGAAAAGGGTAAGTGAAAACTGGAAATATTTCCACTGCACCATCCCTGTATTTCTTTGGAGGGCTGAAGCCAAGAAGAGCTTCACTTCCCACCCCGGGGCAAAGTCAGGAGGCAGCAGAAAAGGATGGGGCTGCCCCAGCTCTTTCCAGCAGCGTTTGGCCTTTGGCTGCACAAGGTTAGAATTACAAATAAATCACCCTAGAACCAACAGCCTATGGCTTCTCCCCAGGTTGTCACTTCCAATTATCAACAACAGCAGAGCTTCTATACCTTCATACATCCACTTCCACTCCCTGGAAGACTGCCTTTCCCCTTCAGCCAATGCTGGACTAATTTTTACACATCACAAACGTCTGCACGTGCCTGGAGACAGCTGTCCCAGATTCAAGGGATCTCAGAATATAAGAACTGGAGGGTCATTCCAACCAAACATTTTTTCCCATGCTACTGTCTCTTTCTATTGAAAAAAAAAAGAAATCAATGTATTTTTTCCATTAAGACTATATTTTTGAAAACTGAAAATCTAGAGAAGAAATAAAAATCCATAATCCCACAGCCCCAAGATAACCATCGTTAGGATTTTGGCTGATTACCTACCAGGCTTTAATTTTCTGGGCCTGTGTGTTTTAAACAAGGCTATCATCATCATATACAAATACTTCTGTATCCTTTTTCTTTACCTACCATTTACATCATAAAAATTCCCCATATTGCTACAGTTTTCCTACACATGATTCCAATGGCTATTTAGTATTTAATCAGCTATATTTACCATATTTACCTAACTGCTTCCCTACTGTGGAACATTTATGTTTGTTTCTAGTGTTTCATAACGTAAATAAGACTTCACTGAACACTATTGTGTGTGCACGTGTTTTCATCGTTATTATTCGAGGTTATTTCCTCAGGAGAGCTTCCCAGAAGTCAACCTCCCATTTTTTTCACTGTTGGGGAAACACAGGCCGAGTGATTAAATGTCTGAGAAGGTGAAAAGAACAGGCTCTAGGGACCCGGCTTCCGTCCTGACTCAGCTGTCAACGATTAGCTGTGTGGACACCAAGCTGCCAGTCAACTCCTCTGAGACTCAGTTTCCCTTGGGTGTTAGGGGATCGGTCCCTCCAAGGCATGTCACATGGGGGTCTCTGTCCCCCATTCCACACAGCCTCCCATGAGACACCAAATCACCGGCCCATCTCCCTTCTATCTGCCTGCTTTTCACACCAGCTGCTCAGGAGAATGACTTGGTCGAAGCCCATCGTGAGACCAGACTCGTTTAAGCAGACGGGGCCACGCAGGCCAAGCCTACGACTTGCAAACTGCGGCAGCCGCATTGGCTGTTTCTCCCCCTGCCCCGGTCCTTGGCACTGCTTGCTGAATCCAGGTCAGCTGTGGAATTCCACAGCCCTCCCTTCATACCTGAGTGAGCTGACCAGAGGGCAGTGTGACAACAATACACACGCCCAGGCCCGCGCTTGGGGACTTCCCATGCAGGGGAGGGAGCTGGCCTGAGTCTCCTATCAGGGTTCTCCAGGACACTAAAGAGGCCGCTGTGCCTGCGACCATTAGTCACATCCCCCATGGGTCCCTGCAGGTGAAAACATGGCCCTCAGCCCAGAACACACGGAACCGAGGTAGGACTACCTCGCTCCTGTTTCCACCTTGTCCACACAAGAGTTTGCCATTTATTTTTGGCCTCTTTCAACAATGAGTTATAATCAGTAGAGAAGGGAAGACAATGAGACATTTTCTCAATCTCTCAACATCCTGTTTGACACGTGCAGTTCCCCAGCTACTGTCCCCACAGTGATGGAATAGATGACGTGAGCTCCAATTTAGTCACCATTTCCCCCTTTTCATACTACGTCTGCGAAAGCCCCACGGACTTTGTGCATATGGCGCACGGATTTTGCAGCATATTGTGCTGGAAAAAACACAAGCTTTGGAGTCAGGCAGTCCTACGTCGAACTCTGATTCCACTTCTCCTTAGCTGGGTGAACCTGACAAAATACCCTGTTTCACAGAATCTAAGCCACCACTGCCAAGACCTATGATGATTTGACTTACTACCAAGAAAGAAAAGCCACTGCCAATTAAACTACGACCTGACATCGATTATAAGTCAGGTCCCTATTTTAGATGTTGAAGTGTGAAAACAAAAATGTGTCCTAGAATCAATGACTGTGACATTTAACCTCTCTCCAATTAAACTTCTCACTTGTAAGATGGAGATGCTAAATGCCCACCATGAAGCTTGGTTGTGAGGTGGGAATGAGGTGACACGTGTGCCTGACTCCGGACCTGGTATGAAGTACTCAGTAGAATGTCAGTTCCTCTTCTCATTCCAAAAGGGATGGGTAGGTTCTAGATAGATTATAAGCTCTTTTCAGAATAGTTATCATATCTTATGTGTCTTTGACCTCTTCTCACCCCCAATGACCAAGAATAATGCCACACACATTGTAGGCACTTAATAAATGGATTGTGAATACAAGTGTTGAACTAGTTTGAAAACTGATAAATACCCACTCAGGGAACCCCTGTTGGAGGGTGTGACCCCTGCAATCCCACTGGCTCCCCCAGCACCTGGAGGTGATGAGCACACCTGGCCGTGTCATCCTGGGTCACAGGGGCTGGAAAGGAGAAAAGCAAATGCCAGGTGCTTGGGTGCACAATCCCCGTGGAACTCCCCCATGGGCAGGCTGTGGACGGCGGCCCACTGCACTGGGGTCAGCACCCGTGGCTACGTCTCAGGTCCACAGACAAACGCGGCATTGTGGTACCCACAGGCCTCGCGGGGAAAGCCGGGCTGCCTCTGTGCCCTCGATGTGAACGGCTGTGCATACTAAGTCACACAGGCTATGTCCCCAGGGGCTCTAAACCTGTCCCCAGGACTCCCTGAGAGCAACACTGTGCCGTGTACACAAATGTCCCATGTGGGTGGTGCTGGAAGGAACAAAAGTTCAAACAAGCAGAATCGTGTGGCATTGGTTTCTTTTTCCCCAAAATGTTTACACCTGCTGCTTTTTTCTCCTCTGGTGCCCCAGCTCTATTGGAAAAGGAGGAGAGACAGAGCAGAGAAAAAAAATCTCACTTTCCACCACCCACTTTCGATTATTCATAGTCTTGTAGGAGATGAGAGCGCTGCCAGTGACAAATTTAAATGACAAGTCTTCTAAAATCCTGATGTTGCCCTTGCCTTCAGTCAAGATACATTCTGTGGGAGGCATGTGTGTGCTCACACCCTCACAAAGGCACTCACCGCTCCCTCCAAGCTCCAATTAGCTGGAATTTCACAGACCCGATTCCCTAAGGAACACTCACACAGATGGGTATTGCTTTCACAAAGTTAATGGGACTTGAAGGGGAAAAAAAGCAATAATAATTACCAAAATAGTAATTACCTATTCGCTGAGGCTTCATGCTTGAGTGCCCGTGTAGCCTTTCCCCTCACAGGAAGGGAGGACGGAGGGAGCGGGGAGAGGAGGAATTGAGTCAGAACGTTCATTTCCCCCAGAGCTGCAGAGTGTTGGCCGTGGAGAGGGGAGGCAGGCGGTATTCTCCCCCATGCCCAGGCCCCAGAACCGGCAGGAAGTGTCCTCTTGGGTTCTCTCGGGATTAAGGGGCCTGGATCTAGTCCCTTCCCCCACTACCCCCAGGTGCAGACTCTAAGTCCTTTGGCTTCTCCGCGCTTTGGGCTCTACATTGGCCAAAAGCAAGGAAAACCTCAGGGGGTTGCTGAGAGGCTAAGGAAGCATCTCCAGCGAGAGAAGCTGCATTCCTGACCTGGCATCACTCAGCCTCATCTGTGCCACCTGCTACCCAAAGCCCCTGGGAGGACCCCAAGGTGGGGCATAGTGTCACTTATCTGGTTGTGCATTCCCGACATTTAAAGGGGATTTTAGGAGGCTTTCCACAGCACTTCTCCTTCTTATTAATAAGAGTCCTTACTAATAAATAGGGAAAGTGGTACCTACACGTCATTAAACATCCACTAATTACTTATGAGACTCCAATAACCCACACTATGGACTCCCTAGCATCCCAATCCTGGAAAAAAAGGAAACACACCCAAAAGTTTGGATTTCTCAAAACTCCCTGTTTACATCAAGCATAAATGGCTGCTTTGTTCACAGCCGAACCCCCAGCCTAGGGATGAGGGCTGTCCAATAGAAGTTTCTACAATGATGGAAACGTTCTATGCTGCAGTGTCCAATATGGTAGCCTCCAGCCAGCCACATGTGGTTTTCGAGCACTTGAAATGTGGCTAGGGCAACTGAGGACCCGGATTCTTTCTTTTATTTAGTTTTAATTTATGTAAATTCATAGAGCCATGTATGGTTAGTCACTACTGTATTGCAAAGCATAGATCTAGAGAGTGCCTGGTATACAGCTGGTGCTCAATGAAGATCTGTTCAAGGGAAGAATGAATGGACGGTAGCTCACCATAATAAGTCGTGATTAAGCAGGATTCCCATGTTTTTTGAGCACTCACTTTAAACAAATCCCTGTTTATGTCTACAACCTTCTGAGTTAGGCATGTTTATTATCTCTGTTTTACACATAAAGAAACAGAGGCTCAGGAGAGTTAAGTGGAGGACTCCCAGCCACGTAGAATGTGGCAAGGCCAAGACTCAACGCCAGGCCATAGGACGGGGCAGCCTCTTAAAACTAGTCAACTTTTCCCCTGATGACAAAAGCATCTGGATACCTCACTTTACTCTCTACAGATGACACCAAATTCAACTTTTTTTTGGAAACCTGGAAAAGGAAAGAACTTTTCCTTATGAAATACAGCAATGAATACGCAGAGTGTCACGGGTGGGGATCTTTTGAGAGCCTAGCCAGCGCACTCACCTAGCAAGGCCCTGTTAACTGACTCTGGGTCCCAAGTCAAGAACTAACTATACATCCCACCACCGGGGCCGCTCCCTAAAACCATCTCCCACGCAACAGATTCCTCTGCCGAAGCTTCCCAGTCATCATCTCCACGAGCTCTCGCCTCCTAATGCTGCCAAGCACGTCCACCTCTCATGCACTGAGTGTCCTTCTCCAAGGAGAGTCCTTCATCCCTTCTCACACAGTGACTCCCAGCCCCAGCCCGCCTTGCCCCTTGGACCACGGGGGCCTCGACCCTGTAACAGAAAGACACCCACCATCCGACACAGCACAAAACCAGAACCTGAGCACGACCTATAGTGGTCGACTACAGGAAACATAATTTTTCCTCAGAGTGCTGCTACAGGGCCAGGTGGTTCCCTGAAGAGGATTTTACATCACAGAGGCTCCTACAACTCCCTTTCAGTTATTTAAATCCGACCCCTCCCCGGCCCCCCCCCCCACCCCCGCTTCTTGGGCCCCACCTCCTCCAAAGGTTCTTCCCAAACCCTTCAGCCCTCAGGAATTCCTCTGTCCTCAGCTCTCAGGCAACATCCATTATCTGCAAGGCCACCTCCTCAGGGACCCAGGCTGCCTGAGGGGACGGGCGCTGGGGACCAGTGTGGCCTTTTCTCACAGGCGCTGTGCATTTTAGCTCTAACCTCAAACTCAAGCTCCTCCCTCATCAAACCAAAAGCTCATCAGTGAACCTGGGCCAGCCCTTCTAGAGGACAACATGGCAATACTTCACCCCCTATTAGAGGAAGCCCCTTCCAAGTCTCACTCTGTTGCATCTCCCATTCCATCCACACAGCACTTTTTATGAAGAGAATTCTGTTCAAACATTTTCTCTACTTTTCCCCTTTGTTCTAGCACCCTTTTACAGACTGGCACTGTCAAGCTACCCGGGTAGCCAACCCTTAATCTAATACTGATATTTTGGGGTTACTCAACTGCCTTAAGCAAACACTTCCTGCCATTGCAGTATAACGACTCATACTGTACTTAATCATATGTTTTGTTGCATTGCTGTGTGCTTGCGTACGCTTATTTTCTCTCAAGAACAAAGGCCATATCTTTAAAGGCCATTAAAGAAAAATAAATGAAGAAAAAAAAAAAAAGAGAGAGAGAAATACTCTCCAGACACTGGACAAAATAAGTAAGTGAAAGGTCCTAGAGCACTTCTGAAAAATCTTCAAATTGGGAATGTCCCTCAAAGGGTGTTCTGTATCTCATCAGGGCCCAGGGCAACGCGAGAGCGCTAGTCGTCAACATCCACTCACATGATTGTCTCGCTCTTTTAAATAGTGAACCATTTCAATGACTATTTGGCAAAGCTAATTTCACTTGGGTTGGGGAATTAGTTCAGCTGTATCTAGTTCCAAAATCAAAAATAGAAGTCTTTAAAACCCACCAAAAACCTACCCCTAACTTAACAACATAACAAAATCGTAAAACCATTGCTTCTAACTCAGTAACAAGATGACAAACAACCCAATTTAAAAATGGTCAAGAGATTTGAATAGACATTTCACCAAGGAAGATATATGACTGGCTAATAAGCACATGAAAAGGTGCCCGACATTATTAGTCATTAGGAAACGCAAATCAAAATCATAATGAGATACCCCTATGCACTATCTATAATGGCTATAAGCAGGAAGACTGACAATATCAAGTGTGGGTGATGATGTAGAGAAATTAGAATTCCCTACCTAGCCAGTAGGAATATAAAGTGGTACAGCTGCTTTGGAAAAGTTTGGCAGTTTCTTAAAAAATTAAATATATATACTATATAACCCATCAATTTCACTCCTAGATATCTGTTCAAAAGAAATGAAAACATGGGTCTACAAAAGACTTGTATGCAAATGTTCACAGCAGCATTATTCACAATAGCTAAAAACTGGAAACAATACAAATACCCATTGAATGGTGAATGGATAAACAAAATGTGTTCTATCCATACAATGGAATATCACTTGGCAATAAAAAAAGAATAAACTTCTGATACATGCAACAACACAGACGAACATCGAAAACAGGCTAGGTGAAAGAAGCCAGACTTAAAAGACTACATATTCTATGACTCCATTTATATGAAATTGCTAGGAAAGGCAAAATGTTAGAAACAAAAAGCAGGTCAGTGGTTGCCTGGGGCTAGGAGAACAGGGATTGGCCAAAAACAAGCATGAGGAAACTTTCAGAGATGTTGGAAGTATTCTAAAACTTTTTGTGGTGATACTTTCACAATCATATAAGTTTACTAAAAATCATGAAATCACTTACAGTGGGTGAATTTACGATATATAAAGCATATCTCAATTAAGCTGTTTTTTTTGTTTTTTTTGTTTTTTTAAAAAGCAATGCTAAAGCTGCAAACCAACTTAATTTTGGGCTTCAAAACTACAGTTTCAGTTTATGGATATTATGCTAACTACAAGAGCATCTCAATACCCTAAGGGCTATTATAGTTGGAAATTGGAAATTTAAAAAACAATTCATGTCATTTTAATGTAAAGTCATTTTTCCAAGTTCTTTCATACTCATTAACAATTCTCAAGGAAAGTCTAAACCCCAAGGCATCCCAGACTGGCCCAAACCTGAGAGACGAGCTCCCCCAAAGCCCTGTTGACAGGTGTAGAACCATCAGGGCGAGGGGTCAGCGTGGCTCTCAGCGGTGAATGTGGCTAAGTCTCTTCCCAACATTCCCTTTGGCTTGAGTCTGAAATAAAAAGAACCCCCCACCCCCCAGGTCTCCTGGCTTAGAGAACAATGTTCAGTGAGTGCTCTCCTAGGGGCCCACACCCATCAGCTGAGCTCCCCAGAGCTGCTTCTCCACCAACAAGTCTCTCCAAGCCCACGTCTGTGTGACACGTCTGCCAGGTGTCTCACGGCCCAGCTTGCCTGGCCAGGTGGCCTTGATCCAGCCAAAATCTGTACTCGTCAGGATTCTCCAGAGAAATAGAACCAATAGGATATGTATACATAGAGAGGGGGGGTGGGGTTTATTTTTAAGGAATTGGCTCATGCCATGATGGGGCTCATGCCATGATGGGGACTGGCAATTTGCAGGACAGGCCAGCAGGCTGGAGACCCGGGAAGAGCTGACGTGGCAGTTTCCAGCAGGAAAGCAGCCTGAAAGCAGAAATCCTTCTTCCGCCGGGACCTCAGTCTTTCCTGGCTCCTTAGAGGTCCTAAGCTAATACTTGAACTCAAAGAGTCTCTGTCTCCGGGTGGTCCTCTGCTGGCACATGCCACACAGGAGGTGGCACTCAATAAGGCTTGCAAACCTACAGACGGCCATTAAACTCCATGGAGTCGGTCACGTTTATCTGCTCTCCCATCACCGACTTTCAACATATGCACACCCTAAATTTAATAATCCTAACAAGGTTGGCATCATCTCATCATGACATATATTTTTCTCTCTGCTGTTTTACTACGGTCATTAGAAGAGCAGCAAAATGCCAAATGTGTATTTCACAAAGTAGACAAGGAACCTACATAATCAAGAAATGTCTACATCTGTAAAGTCTTCACCCACGTCTATGTTCTCATAATCAGCACCTTTGTGGAGTGTGGCCCAGCTCAGAATGACCACTCAACCCCTCCACCCCCACTGCCCTCCAGGAGAGTGGTCCCCCACATTGCGAGAGAATCTCCAAAAAGACTGAGCCGGGAGATGGCATCAGGCACAAGCAGGGACACCTGGGGTGGGGAGCAAGGCGAGGACTGCACTTTTCAGGTGGCTGAACCAGTAATATTTCTGTTTGGGAGCTACATGCGGACAGTGTTCTGCCCATCACACGAGCCCAGGAAGCAGAGGAGGCTGCTCTGAAGAGGGATGGGTGACGAGGGCGACACATGGACAGGAGCAGAACGCAAAATGGTAACATTCCAGGAGCTCATGGTTTCCAGGTACTACTGAGACCCAGCTACATCCCGGCCCCGAGTTCCATGTGACAGCCCTGCATCCTTCCCACGGTGATGATAAAGCTTCACAGGAGGACAGTGAGTTCCTGGTAACACCATCAGCGCTTTCTAGATCACGTATCTGGGAAGCAAGTACTAGATTTTCAGCCAAGACAGCACCTGAAGCTTGGCTTATGCATATTCCCTTTTTAAAATAAAAAAAAACTTTTAACTGTATTTTCTGAGTCTAGCAGAAAGGAATCGTCTCATCAGAAAAATGAGGGAAAATAAATCTTCAGAAGCACCATTTGGAATAGGCTAAATAACTGACCACAGTGCAAAGAAGCTGAACTAACCTTTATTGAGTCTATGCAGACAACTAAAGGGGGGCCATGGACTAGGTCTTTATGTATCCCCCTCATTTTAACTGTCATATCAACTCTATATGATAGTATCTTTAGCTCCATTTTATTGATGAAAAAAAATGAGGCTCAGGAAGGACATTACCTCTCCCAAAGCCATACAGTTGTAAACTGCCAAATTTTCCCAGTTAGTTTTGTGTATCACCACATCTTAAATCATGATTGTCTTTGCTGGACCATGATTTCCCTGAATCAAAATATAGAACTAATTGCTTGTACATGACTTTCTCAATGAAACCCTTAAACCATTGCTATTTACTTTCACTTTTTGTGTTGTTCTTTCCCAGTGTCAGGTATCAAAATGTCCAACTTCTTCATTTGGCTTCTCCCTTCTCCAATATAAACTTCTGCAGAATTGTACGTTTGCAAAACCAGATACCATCAACAAAATAATCACTCACCCGAGCCTAATTTCAATTAGATAAAATGAGGCTGGTGATGCTTGACTTTTCCTAACAGTAAATAGAGTCATTTCTTTCATTTACATAATGCCCCAGAGCTTCCTCAACTCTAAACCAAATCAGTAGACCGAAATCATTTCTCTCCACGTTCAGGGGCGGAAACTCGGAGAAAAATGCAATCACATTTACTACAGTCTTCAGACAGGCATAGATCGAGAACAGACTTGAAGGAAGAACAGGAAATGCAGGGTTTGCTGGAGTTTCAGAGGGTGACTGTCAAGTCCAAATACACCATTTCGTTATCTGCAGCCCTATCTCTGCTAGTGTGGCAACCATGACCAGTGCGGCCCCGTTTCCTTCCCGCTCTCTCAGGCCTGTCCCAGCAGCCCTCCTCAACCTTGAGCAATTTGCTGACACTGTGAAGTAGGGCAGAAAAGGACATAGCACTCCCGGTCTGCAGCTAATGATGCCAAATAAGCTGGGGCAAGATCAGTGTGCAGCAAGGTCAAGGCTCACTGAAACTCTGCAGCCTTATTCACTATCCCCAAAGCGCCATCCGTCCCCCAGAGAGACTCTCCCAAGGGAGCCTGCACTACCATCTCCAAAAACCAGGGCAGGGACCAAGAAAACAGATGTCGCCACATGACACACAAAGGCAACAGGTATTTTAACACAGCTCCCCTGCCAGGTGAACGACTCAAGGCCGTGGATGTCTTCTTTTCCCAAAGGCAGAGAGCCATCACGTCTCTGTGTCTGGCTGCGGCAGCATCTAAACCACCCGGGAGCTGGATGGAAATTCTGAATCTCGGGTCCCACCCTGGAATCTGCATTTTGACAAGATCCCCAGGTAATGCAACTGCAAATTAAAGTTCGAGAGGTACCGTGCTATTGCATGCAGGACAAAAATGTTCTGTATTGATTGACACATCCTCTTGATAAGCCAAGCATTCATTCATTCTATGAAAAGCATTCATTTGGCATTCAAGAAATATTTATAGGGCTTCCCTGGTGGCACAGTGGTTAAGAATCTGCCTGCCAATGCAGGGGACACGGGTTCGAGCCCTGGTCCGGGAAGATCCCACATGCCGCGGAGCAACTAAGCCCATGTGCCACAACTACTGAGCCCGTGCTCTAGAGCCCACGAGCCACAATACTGAGCCCACGTGCCACAACTACTGAAGCCCGCGCGCCTAGAGACCATGCTCCGCAACGAGAAGCCACCGCAATGAGAAGCCTGCGCACTGCAATGAAGAGTAGCCCCCACTCGCCGCAACTAGAGAAAGCCCACGTGCAGCAACGAAGACCCAATGCAGTCAAAAATAAAATAAATGTATTTATTAAAAAAAAAAAAAGAAAAAAAAAAAGAAATATTTATAGTGTGCCTATGAGGTGACTCAGTGCCTGGCACTGTCTAGGGGAGATAAGGCAACTGGGTGAGCCAAGCAGACAAAGGCTCTACCCCCTCAAAGAACTTACATTCTAACTGGGGAGACAAATAACAAAGAGAAGAACAAGCAAACAAATGAAAGAGATTATCACCAACTGTGATAAAGAGTTCACGCAGTCATTCTACAACCACACTAGCGTGTGTGCAAAATGATTATTCATTACAAGTTTGTATAAGCAAAAGGTTGGAAACAGGAGAAAATATTTGCAAACGAATCAATGGACAAAGGATTAATCTCCAAAATATATAAACAGCTCATGCAGCTCAATATTAAAAAAAAAAACAACCCAGTCAAAAAATGGGCAGAAGACCTAAATAGACATTTCTTCAAAGAAGACATACAGATGGCCAAGAGGCAAATGAAAAGCTGCTCAACGTCGGTAATTATTAGAGAAATGCATATCAAAATTACAATGAGGTATCACCTCACACAGTTAGAATGGCCATCATCAGAAAATCTACAAACAATAAATGCTGGAGGGGGCGTGGGGAAAAGGGAACCCTCTTGCACTGTTGGTGGGAATGTAAATTGATACAGCCCCTATGGAGAACAGTCTGGAGGTTCCTTAAAAAACTAAAAACAGAATTACCATATGACTCAGCAATCCCCCTACTGAGCATATACCCAGAGAAAACCATAATTCAAAAAGACACATGCACCCCAATGTTCATTGCAGCACTATTTACAATAGCCAGGTCATGGAAGCAACCTAAATGCCCATCGACAGACGAATGGATAAAGAAGATGTGGTACATATATACAATGGAATATTACTCAGCCACAAAAAGGAACAAAATCAGGTCATCTGTAGAGACGTGGATGGACCTAGAGGCTGTCATACAGAGTGAAGTAAGTCAGAAAGAGAGAAACAAATACCGTATATTAACGCATATATGTGGAATCTAGAAAAATGGTACAGATGAACCGGTTTGCAAGGCAGAAATAGAGACACGGATGTAGAGAACAAATGTATGGACACCAAGCGGGGAAAGGGGGAGGGGACGTGGTGGGATGAACTGGGAGATTGGGATTGACATATATACACTAATATGTAAAAATAGATAACTAATAAGAACCTGTTGTATAAAAAAGTAAAATAAAACAAAAACAAAAGGTTGGAAACAACCTAAATGTTGAATAATAGGGAACTGTTTAAGTAAATTTTGGTTTATCCCATACAGTGAAATACTACGCAGCCAAAAATAGGAGCAAGGACACTTCTACATTCTGAGTTTTGAATATACATCTATGTGTATATATACACAAATTTTCAAGATCATATTGTTGCATGATGAAAGCAAAGTATATAACAGTAAGTATAAGATGTTACTAATTGTGTGAAAAATATTTTTCAAATTCTCAACACACATATTCACCAGTCCATACTTAGAAAAGTCATCAAAAGGAGACAAAAACCTTATAACCGTGATTGCCTCCAGTTGAAGTATGGGGCTGGGGAACACTTCCTCTTCACTGTGTACTATTTCAAGTGTGTTAGAGCACTTGAAACTTGTACCACGTGAATCTATAACCTATTTATAATAACTAAATAAAATCTACTTTTTAAGCAAATGCATTAAAGTAAGTGCAAGAAAAGATGGAGGCACGCAGTGCTGAGACCAAAGAAGGGTATGGGGGGGGCGGGATTGAGGAAGGGGAAGGATTCCGGGAGGAGGTACCACTGGGGCTGAGGCTGGATGAACAGGCATCTATCACACACACGAGGCAGAAGGGTATTCCTGACAGAGGCATGGACACATGAAGGAACAAGGGCCTTTCCAGGAAACACCTGCAGTTTGGTTTAGCTGAAGTGCATAGGGTTCCAGAACCACCAGCAGGACATGAGGCTGGGCAGGCTCGTCAGAGGCCAGGTCTTGCCGGTCATGCCAAGAAGCTGGGGCTTTTCCTAGAAATGATGAAATGGGGGAGCAGTAATGTGATCAGGTTTGCAGTCCTTCAAAGTAATTCTGGCAGCAGAGTGGAAGGTGGATAGAGGCAAGGGTGGCGAGGGGCAGACTGAAGCCTAATTCAGATGCAGTCAGGGCCTAGCTCCTTCTATGGAGGAAGCAATGATGCAGAAGAGGGAACAGATACAAGAGGGATGAGGGGTTGGCATCAACCAGATTTGGGAACTGATTCCATGAGTGAAGTAGACACAAACAAAGGATCCCTCCAACCATCTCACCTAGGCTGCCACTCTCTGAGAGAAGGAAGTGAGGCAAAGGAGCAAGTTTAGGGGATGGGAGAGGAAGCAATGACTTGGGGGGAGACACACGTCCTTGAGCAATTCAACTCCAGCCTCATCTGTAAGATGGGGCAAACAGCTACCTTAGAGGATTATTTTAGTCAAGAAATGAAACATTTGGGCTTCCCTGGTGGCGCAGTGGCTGAGAATCTGCCTGTCAATGCAGGGGACACGGGTTCGAGCCCTGGTCTGGGAAGATCCCACATGCCGCGGAGCAACTAGGCCCGTGAGCCACAACTACTGAGCCTGCGCGTCTGGAGCCTGTGCTCCGCAACAAGAGAGGCCGCGATAGTGAGAGGCCCGCGCACCGCGATGAAGAGTGGCTCCCGCTCGCCGCAACTAGAGAAAGCCCTCGCACAGAAACAAAGACCCAACGCAGCAAAAATAAATAAATAAATAAATTTATAAAAAAAGAAAAAAAAAAGAAATGAAACATTTCATATAGAGCACTTACCACGTTGCACACAGTAGGTACATAACAAGAGGCAGCCCTGGATGTAGAAATTATACATTGCAGAAAAGTCTCTCCAACAGAGAAATGCCTAGTTCGCTTAGGAAGGGATTTCAAGGAAATTTTTAGAAATCAAAGGAGGGTGTTGTGATTCAATTGACTGCAAGTTTTATGCCTCCATACTGGTCACAGCCTCTCACCTCGACAGGCCCATGACCAGTATGGATCCAGGGCCACAGATCTCTCACCACTGCTGGGCAAGCAACTCAAAGAAGGACAAGACGATGAGGCCAGGACTAGTCAAGGTTGGCTTGTTTCAATTCCAGGCAACCACTAATATCTACAAACCTCCAACGGCCAGACCGGCCCAATAACTGTTTGGGGTTTTTCACTTCCTGTGTCGTATGTGTTGAACCTCTAACTGTGACAGCACAGCACACCAAGATGACCGCCCCACCGGGTACTCGCAGGTACAATGGGAAGAAGAGCCATGTTTGGGGATTTTCCACTGAAGATGAAGCCTGGAACAGCCTACGGTCCAGCCACATCTAAATCCAAAGCCTCCACATTTCCTACAAGCAGAGACTACCTCAGAATCAGGTAGTCTGATCACCTGTGAAATCAGGAATTAAAAAAAAATTACAAAGCCCAAGACTTAGCATGAAAATATGAACAAACCCCTATTCCTCAGTCATGATGATTAAACCAAGGCTATTTCTTACGCCTCTGACACTTGGTTTTGAAACGGTAACCCACCTCAGTCTTGTCAAGGAAAAAAAAAAAATCATAGGGGTTTCTGAAAATAGGAACAGAAGAAGTATCCAGAAATGTATAATTTGTGCCACCTCCCCCAAAGCCAGAGCCCCCAAATGCTTTCATGGTTCAAGTACCAGAGATGGTCAGAAAACAGGAACATCCTTGTTTCCCAAATTGCCACCCTCCAGGAGACATGCTCTAGGGCTGCTCTGCGGGTCTGACCTGGAGGGCTGTGCTGGGGTGGGGGGGTGAATGTGACAACAAGGTCTTTCTGATGTGATAGGTCGTAAGCCCTCTAGCAGAGACGGGGCTCAAGATGGACCCGTCTTACATGAATTGCCCTCACAGATTTATGCTATAAGATGGTGATCATCTACTGAATATGCACAGATCCACTGTGAGCACAGAGGTAAGCTACCCAACGTATATATTCGATCAAACAGAAGAGAAATATTGGCCAGAACCTAATGACATTCCATTCAAGGCCAAAGAAAACAGGCAACAAAGGTCAGAAGCTTAATAAAATTAACATGAAAACGGACAGCCTTGGACGGTCTCCTTAGGAATCTGTCCGATGTCCCATCCGAGTCAACAACAGAATGGCCTGATGCAAGTGGTTTTCTAGGGGGAAAGAGTTCTACATCCTGGTCATAGTTCTCGGAAGATAGAATTAAAATATATGTACATGTCACCTACCCTAAATCCATGCCTGTCCTTAAAAATAAAACATTCTTTCCAAGATTGCATAAATTACCCTTGGTTTCTGTTCCTTCCCAGTTCTTGCCTTCTAACTCTTTTGCCTTCTAAGCTTTGTCTCTTTCCTGGCCAACAAAAAATTCCAACTTTCAAGGGTGGGCAATAACATTTTCTGGGGACCTAAGGAGTGAGCAGCCTTCCTGGTTCGTGTGAGGACCGCTGATGGACAAAACATGCACTTCTTCCTCTGGGCACGGCAGGGACTCTGATACTCTGCTCTGAGATGGTCCAGTCGGCCTGGGTTAGGTGGGGGAACCCGACGGTGAAGGCTGGTAAGCTCACCCCCAACCTGCCTGTCACCAGGCCTAGGAACTATTCCTGCGGGGAATTAAGGTGGGACTATTGCATGCTTCCACGTGAAACTGGCAGCATGGGGCCTTTCCCCACACAAAGCATCCGTGCCTCTGGAACTACTGCTCTCATCCCCTAAAATTCTAAGATCCTACTCCAAATCTGCGCGGAAGACAATTCTTGGGCTGCCGCACTCGAAAGTTAACTCCCTCTGCTTTTATCAAATTAGTCTTTACTATCCTATGACCACCATCCCGCCCGCCACGAAGACGTCCTAATAGATCCCCCGCCCCCATCCAACCACTCTCACCATCCTTGCTTTCAGCGAAGAGGAAATAATTCCAGCTAATTGTCACATCTCTATAATCTCCCACTAAACTAACTCCCAGCAGGAAGAAAGAAACTATCCTAGCAGGGCGCCACAGCTGCTTACGGTCAGGCAGTCGATCGTCCCCAGGAAAACCCGAGACACGTGTGGGCCCTTTATTCCGGCGTTCCTGGGCGCGCACTCGCCTCTCGCAGGCGCGCACGCACGCACGCACACACTCGGGCACTGCACACTCAGCCGGCGACTTAGTTTTGTCTCCTTCAGAGCAGCCCGTCCCCAATCTTAAGACTTTCCTCAGCCTGGTCTACTTCCCCGGAACACACGCCGCCTCCTGCAGCCTGGGCGCCACGCGCGTGTGAAAGCGCGCCCAGGTGGTGGGGAAGCGTAGGTGTGGGGAAGGCCAGGGATGAGGAAGGAGAAAGCTCCGAGTGGGATGTGGGATCTCAGGTGCCCGGGTCGGCGTAGATGCCATGTAAGCTTCCGGCATGAAGAGAGGGCGAGAGGAGAAAAGCAGCAGGGGATGAAAGGAGCGAGGCTGGGGATGGGGTGGGGGAGGGGGAGGGGTCGCTCACCCAGGGTCTTGACTGCGATCTGCCTGGTGAGGGGTGGCGGCAGGTTGATGCACACCAAGTCCACGTCCTGATGCAGCAGCACCTCGTCAATGCGGCTGGTGTAGAAGGGGACGCTCATCTCCTTGGCCAGCTCCTCCGCTTCCTCCTGCGTGCGGCCCCAGAGCGCCTTCACCGCGAAGCCCTCGTCTTTCAGCAGCGGGATGATGACACGGGCCGTGAGGCTGGTGCCGAACACGCCCACCCCGGGAAGCATGGCTGCTCCGGCCCGCCTGGTTCTGCTTTAGCTCGGATCTCCGGTCGAACACGCGCACGCACAGCCCTCTAGCCAGTCCCGCAGCCGGCTCGCCGCGGCGCGCCAGCCGCCGTGCACCGAGCCAGGAGCCCGGGTGCCCAGAGCGCACCGAGCCGCAGGCGGAGCAGGCTCGGGCGCCTCAGTACGGTGACTACTGCAGTGTCCGCCACGCGGGGTTCCCGTCCTTCCCGGAGGCGGCGGCAGGGACCCCCCCCGGAGCGCCCGAGGCCCCGAAGCCCCGCGGAGCCCGGGCTCAGGCGGCGTCCCCGCCGCAGCGCGGGCCGGCTGCGTGCGCCCCGCCGAGGTCGCTCCATGGCCGGCTCATCCCCGCGCCCGCGCCGCCGCAGCCGGGACCGGCTCTCCCCCGCGTCGTTTCCGCAGCCTGCGAGTCGCACGCAGGAGCCTCGACACACTGCCAGAACCCGGACCGGCCGGGCTGCGGGGGTCCCCTTCCTCCCCGCCCGCTGCTCCGAATGAAATGCACCGGCGGCCAGCAGGAGGCCGGCTAAGCTGGAGGCTCGGAGGGCGCCGGGCGTGGGTCTGGAGCTGCAGCGCGGCGGCGGCGGCCACGACCTGGGGCCAGCCTTCTCATTCTGCTGCCATGTTCGCTCGCCGCGCGGCTCGGGCGGCCTGGGCCCGGGTGCAGGCTAGGGCTCCGGGATCCCGCGGGAGGGCGGAGTTGGCGAGTTTGGCTGTCAGCGGCCGGGGGTTCCTGCCCCGCCCCCGCCGCAGCGCCGCGCGCCATTGGCCGCCGCGCGCCGCCCCCGCCCCCGCCGCCGCGGGCTCGGGGTGCGCGCTGCGCCCGGGCCCAGAACACGCCCGGCTCGTTCCCCGCCCCACCTAGCTCGCCTCCTGGCCCTCGCGTCTTCCCTTTCTTCGCTCTCAACCACCTCCTTCTTCCCCTCGCCTCTTTCCAAGCCCCGCCCCAAACAAGCCAATACATCTATCGAGTCAGGGCGCGCCCTAATAGGCTAGTCACTGTGCCTTGCAAGAGAGGAGCTGGCGCCCGGGCCACGAGAAGGCCGGGGCACGCGGCCAGGTGTGAGCAGCGGGTAATTACCACCTCCGCTCCGGGAGCGTTTCCTCCGTGCCGGGCATCACGCTAAAGAAGCTTTCCTTGCATTCTCCCTTACTCCTCGCACCAACCCTGAGGTTATAGGAAACCCATATAACCGATGATGTAACTGAGTCCTGGGAAGGTACAGGGACTTGCTCAAGGTCGCGTAACAGGTAAGCAGCAGGCCTGGGATCGGAATCCAGGCTCCAGAGTTTGGGTGGCGAGCGGGGGAGTTCTCCCCTCTCCTTCTAAGAGAGCCTCCGATCGTGCGCCACCCTCTCCGGCCGCGCACGCACCGTCCAGCCGCCTTCCTCCCAGACGGTCTTGTCTTGCTAAGCTCTCCTTCCCCCGGAGGTCGGCGCGCGCCTAGACGCTGCTGTGCTGGGCGGCCCCAGTGGCGTAGGGGTCACCGAAGCGGCTGCGGCACGTGTGTGTCGCGTCTGGGTTTGGAGACGGAGGAGTCGCTGGGCCAGAAGCCACGCCAGCCTCTGGCCTCGGGCTTTGGTTCCTTCGCCGCCCCTTTCCGCGGCCTCCACTCTCCTGTCCCCCCACCTCAACCCTCTGCTCCCTTCCCGAGCCCTGGCGGAAGAGCTGCCGGGCCAGGCCGAGGCTCGCCCGGCGCCCCTAGAGCGGTGGGAACTCTGTGCACGTCTGGGTTCCTGCCATATCATCGGCACCTCTCATCCTGCCTGCCTGGCTCGTAGTAAGCGCTCAATAAACATTTGCTAAATAAATGAATGAATGTTCACTGAATGCCCGTTTTGCCCCCACTTGGTGGTGGGAGGGGTGACTCAAGCTGAAGGGCAGGGGACCTGGCCTCTAGTCCAAAGTCTCTGGAGATGTCAGACGTCCTGTCATGTTCATCTCTCGTCTTCAGCACTCAGCTCAATGTGACACAGGTCGGCCTGAACACAAGAGTGAAAAGTGTGATACTTGGAAGCTTTTAAAACAACAAAAGTAAACAAATGGGACCTAATGAAACTTAAAAGCTTTTGCACAGCAAAGGAAACCATAAACAAGACGAAAAGACAACCCTCAGAATGGGAGAAAATATTTGCAATGAAGCAACTGACAAAGGATTAATCTCCAAAATAGACAAGCAGCTCACGCAGCTCCATATCAAAAAACGAACAACCCAATCCGAAAATGGGCAGAAGACCTAAATAGACATTTCTCCAAAGAAGATATACAGATTGCCAACAAACACATGAAAGAATGCTCAACACTACTAATCATTAGAGAAATGCAAATCAAAACTGCAATGAGGTATCACCTCACACCAGTCAGAATGGTCATCATCAAAAAATCTACAAACAATAAATGCTGGAGAGGGTGTGGAGAAAAGGGAACCCTCTTGCACTGTTGGTGGGAATGTAAATTGATACAGTCACTATGGAGAACAGTATGGAGGTTCCTTAAAAAACTAAAAATAGAACTACCATACGACCCAGCAGTCCCACTACTGGACATATACCCTGAGAAAACCATAATTCAAAAAGAGTCATGTACCACAATATTCATCGAAGCACTATTTACAATAGCCAGGACATGGAAGCAACCTAAGTGTCCACTGACAGATGAGTGGATAAAGAAGATGTGGCACATATATACAATGGAATATTACTCAGCCATAAAAAGAAACGAAATTGAGTTATTTGTAGTGAGGTGGATGGACCTAGAGTCTGTCATACAGAGTGAAGTAAGTCAGAAAGAGAAAAATACCGTATGCTAACACATATATATGGAATCTAAAAAAACAAAAACAAAAATGTTTCTGAAGAACCTAGGGCAGGACAGGAATAAAGACGCAGACGTAGAGAATGGACTTGAGGACAGGGGGAGGGGAAAGGGTAAGCTGGGACGAAGTGAGAGAGTGGCATGGTCATATATACACTACCAAATGTAAAATAGCTAGCTAGTGGGAAGCAGCTGCATAGCACAGGGAGATCAGCTCGGTGCTTTGTGACCTCCTAGAGGCGTGGGATAGGGAGGGTGGGAGGGAGACACAGGAGGGAGGGGATATGGGGATATATGTGTATGTATAGCTGATTCACCTTGTTATACAACAAAAACTAAAACACCATTGTAAAGCAATTATACTCCAATAAAGATGTTAAAAAAATACAAATAAAAATAAATAAAACAACTTGTAACAGCTGGCAATGAGGCAGGGCGTGTGGAGAGAGCAGGTTACCAAAAAAGCATGTGTGTAACAATACAGGGATGAGGCTGACCTCAGGGCCTTAGAAGAAAGGCACAGAGGACACTGAGTGCTGGGGTGGCTGAGACAAAAGGGGTGTTGCCATCAATACTGACAGCCTTCTTCAGAGCAGAGGTTTTCGAAGAACTGAGGCAGGAACGCCCACGGGGGCAGGGGTGCAGGCAAGGAGGGTAGACAAGAGGGCACCTTCTCAGTACCCAGAGGCCAGGTCCCATGTCAAAGATGGCACCGCTTACATGGAGCAGGGGATGTGGAACGTGGCGTTGGGGCTGGAAGCAGAGCTGGAGCCCCTGGGGTTGACTCCTGGCTGTGCTGTTTACTCGCTGTAGGCTCTTAAGCAAATTACTTCACCTCTGGGCCCGTTTCATCTGTAAAATTGAAGTAATAGTGGTGTATACCGCCAAGGATTTTGGAGGATTATATGAGTTAGTTTTATAAAGTCCTTAGGATGGTGTCTGGCACGTAGTAAGCGCTACATACATGTTAAATAATTATGGAGAGTGGGTCTGTTATCAACATCATTCCTTGATGTGAGAGACAATTGTACAAGGGCAGCAACATCTAGATACTAAGAGGGAGTTTGTTCTTTTAAAGGGAACTCTATCCCTAGCTGCAGTGTGAATAAACATAAACCTTCCATCTGCATAATATGAAAAGAAAATGGTCACGTTTGACTCGCATAAGAAATGCATAAAATAAACATGATCCCCATTTCACAGAAGGTAAAACTGAATCCTGGCAGCAACTCAATCTTACAGGTCTAAAACAGAACGCTTCATTTCCAACCCACCTCCCAAACCATTGCTCCCTCAATTATCCCCATCTCCACAAATGGCACCACCAGCCCACCCGTTGGCCAAAAACCTTGGAACCATTCAGGACTCCTCTCTCTCTCATACACCCTACAACCAAGCATCGGCAGGTCCTGTCTGCCCTGCTTTCACAGTACATCCAGAGTTTGATTGCTTCTCTGCTGTGGTGGGGAGCCCGAGTCACCATCATCACTACCTGGACCACAGCATCGGCCTTCTCACCACTCTACCTGCTTCCACTCTTGTTCACCATAGTCCGTATTCTCCACTCAGCAGCCAGAGTGATCTTTTAAAAGACAAGTCAGATCATGTCCCACCAGGCTTGACACCTACCAGTGAGTAAACTCCAAAGGCCTCAGGATGGCCTGAAGAGCTCTACCTGACCTACCCACCCCACCCCTGCCTCGTGTATGTCCTACTACTTTCCTCCCCACACCCTACATGCCAGCACACTGGCCTCTTCACGAGGCACTATACAGACTGAGCCTGGGCCTTTGAACTCACTGTTTCCTCTGCCCACTCCCACCACCACCCCCTCACGTATCCACGTGGCCCATTCACTTCACTCAGGCCTCTGCTCAGATGTCCCCTCCTCAGGTCTCCTTGCCTGACCATCCTATCTAAAATGACCTCTGTCACATTTCATCCCTTTGTCTGGCTTTATTTTTCTTTATAGCTCCTCTCACCGCCTCACATTGTATTAGATACCTGTTTATCTGTTTATCATCCATTTGCCTCAATAAACTATAAACTTATTGAGATCAGAAGTTTGTGTGTCTTGTTCATTGCTGAATCCCCAAAAATTGTATCTGGCACCTGCTAGATGATATGTATTTGTTGGACAAATGTTTATGCATTCTTCTAATAACCATGTACTATTATGAGGATTGTATGAGTTAATATTTATGAACTCCTTAGAACTGTGCCACACGCCACATGCCACATGCAAAACGGTTTAGGCCCTGGAGAAGTAAGGTTGAGGACAGCAGAGCCCTTGCCCCTGGTGGCCTGTTGACTGGGGACATGAATTACGATGGCAGTACAGCAACTCAGGCCAAGTACGGGCCTGCAGGGGATGATTTGGGAGCAGAGAAAGGCTTTGAAATCGGAATGGGAAGCTTTTGAAGGCTTTCAGAGAGAGGAGTGGGCTGGACCCAGGCTTTGAAAGACTTGCTGGAGTTAGCTAGAAGAAAGAGGGGAGGGAGGCTGAAAACAAGCTAACTCAAGGTGGGAGGGTCTGTGTGGAGGAGGCCAGGATGTGCTGGGGAATCGCTGAGAGACTTAAAGCGGACAGTGCACTATCAGATTGGCATTTTAGAACCATCGCTCAGGCTCTGTCATGGAGGATGGATTGCACTGATCGCAGCCCCGCAAGGAGACCACTGCAGTAACCCAAGCGTGAAGGAAGGAGACTGAGCAAAGGCGGCAGGCAGGGGACTGAGGATATGGGCACAGGTGCCTGTGATAAAACAGGGCACTTTGTGCTACAGCAAGGGGATGAAATCTCCGGGGCCTCCTTGCTAACTGGACCTGGGAGGTAAGTGAGTAGGAGTTGGGGCAACTTCCCAGCCTGGGGCTAACAGAGAAGCTGGGTGAACATTTGTTTCTCACCAGCTCGGCAGGTCTTGCTTGGTCAGCACTGAGCTGGGGAGGATTACACATCCATTCTGAGCTTCTGATAACACAGACCTCTGAACCACAGCGCTTATACACACGATACCCTCCGACACATCTTGCGGCTATTCCCCACAGTCTGCCTGTGAAACCCTCTTTAACCTGGATCCTGAATCCCAACACAACCTGACATTTTGATATTTTAAAACAGTTCTGAAAATAGGCCTAGAATTTTCTTTCCCCTCAATCCATGGATTAGCTGCCAACCTCTACTATTTGCATTTGGGTGAAGATTTCAGGCCCCATTTTAATTTCAGATAATTGTCATGTGACTCCCAAAAACACATTCTAAACCTTCTTTTAGAAATAAAAATAGAAAGGATTTATTTTTTATTCACAGCCCTAGCATGATGATGAAATGGAATTTTTCTCATATTAATTTAGTTTTAATGAAAGTTTAAAATGTTTTTCATGATAAAAGTCACTTATACATATTACAGAAATTTCAGAAAACAAGATGACTCCTACCTTAATCTATCGTTACATAGCTGCTGTAAATAACTTGGTTTATTTGCTTCCACAATTTTGGAACTATTTTAATGAAAACGAGAAAGTCTTGCTATTTAGATTTGTGTATTCCTCTGATATAAAGTAGAAACAGGCTTTGGATATTTTTAGGTGGGTATCCAGAAATACCCAATATCCTTATAAATCTTAGTATTTGTGGAATGAAACCCTTTTGCTCTTTGTAGAAATAGAGCTTTGCCAAGTTGAAAAACTAGCATAGTTATGACTGCTGAAGATTCTAGAGCAATTCTACTAAACAGTTCTAGTATGCATCATGCTGAAATTTATACCCAAATTTGTTTCCATTAGTAGAGGTTTTTTTAAAGTACCGATTCATCATTATACTTTCAATTCTGGGTTTTTGTTGTTGTTATTGTTAATAGCTACCATTTATTGGGTGCTTGCTATACATGAGGCAGAAGCTAAGCACGTTGTATGCTTTTACTCCTCAGAGCTTCTTCAGGTAAGTACAATTATCCCCATTATTCCAAATAAAGAAACTGCTACATAAAAAAGTAATTTGCCTGAGGGTGGTCATAAAGGCAAGCATTTGACTAAAATCACCTGATTCCAAAATCACAGCATGGAACCACTAAGCATGGGTGGATATCTAACTTTGGTTAGATACCACGGCCCCTATTTTGCCCTGACAATGGGGCACTTGGCCCTCTAGAGAAGATGGAGATGGACACACACTTGCCTTTCTCTTCTTTGTCCCCTTCCCCTAACAAAGGGCAACTGACCCCCAGAGGAGGGCTTCACTAGAGCTGCCATCCAGGGCAGGAGAGAGGTGCCCCGCTGTGCTGCTGCTTTGGGGGAACAGGGGCAGGGACAGTCCTGCCCACTGTCATCCCCAGGATGCCCGCAGTAGCCTCCTAACAGGACTGACCCTTACACTCTCGACACCTCTGATCTGTAAGTAATCAGAGAGAACTTTGCAAAGCACGTCACTGACTTGTTTCAAACCCTCTGCTGCTTTCCTCCTGCCCTTGCAGCACCATCTAAACCCCTCTATGTGTCCCGGGAGGCTCTCTGCTCTGCCCCTCCCCTCCGTGTCTGATACCACTCGCTCTCCAGCTGAGTGGCAGTCACACTCGCCTCCTCTTGATTCTGCATTCTTGCCTGGTTCTCTCCTGCCTCAAGACCTTTGCACTTTCTGTTCCCTCTGCTGTCAATGCGGCTCCTCGGCCCTCCATTCACCTGCTGGCTTATTCTCAGCCTATTGGGCTCAACTCACATGTGGCATCCTCCCCACTGCAATGATGGTAGATTCTTTCCAACCCGCTTTGGGCTGCTTTCCAACACCGCCCTTCTTAATTCCATTCAGCCATGTACACAATCTTCTGGAGTTTGCTTCCTTGACCACTGCCTGTCTCTCCTGGCTGGAATATAAGCTCTTTGCACCCAAAACTCTTGTTGGCCTCATTTATTGCTATATTTCCATGGCCTAAAACAGTACTTGATACCTTACTGATACATAATAAATCTTTGTTGAATAATTAATCACACAGACAGTAAAATGTTCTAATACCACACAATGGCATGGAAAAATGATTATAGCATAATGTTATGTTTAAAAAGCCGGGAAGACAACACTGCATATATATATTATTGCAACTCTCTCTCTATTTTTTTAATTGGGGTAAAATATTCATAAAATTTTCCATTTTCATAATTTTAATGTACAGTTCAATAGCATTAAGTACATTCGCATTGTTGTGCATTCAACTACATATTTTTTTAACATCTTTATTGGAGTATAATTGCTTTACAATGTTGTGTTAGTTTCTGCTGTATAACAAGGTCAATCAGCTATATGCATACATATATCCCCATATGCCCTCCCTCTTGCGTCTCACCTCCCACCCTCCCTATGCCACCCCTCTAGGTGGTCACAAAGCACTGAGCTGATCTCCCTGTGCTATGCAGCTGCTTCCCACTAGCTATCTATTTTACATTTGGTAGTGTATATATGTCCATACCACTCTCTCACTTCGTCCCAGCTTACCCTTCCCTCCCCGCCATGTCCCCCGTGTCTGCGTCTTTATTCCTGTCCTGCCCCTAGGTTCATCAGAACCATTTTATTCTTTTGGATTCCACATATATGACCAACTACATATTTTTAAGAAGAAATAACCTATGAAATAAAAACTGCTTCTTTCTACATGTCTGTATTTTCCTTTTTTTCTTACATTTAAAATAAAGAAAAAAAAAAACATGTAAAGGAATAAATGAACTAACTGTTCTGGTCACATGCCCAGAAATTTCTTTCATCTCCAGGTCCAACTCTGAGTAAATGAACTCATTGAGGGAGGGAGCCTAAATGCGTCTAGCTAGTTACCAGTCCTCTGAAATACAAAAAGAATAGTTGACTCAACTAGGTGGTTTAACAACAGATTTCTCATGTGTTGCTTACCAGGCCAAGAGAAACTCAGATGCCCTTTAAAGCACCACCACCAAATCTGTGGCTCTTGGAGGGTGGAAATGGGTTTAAAGTAAGTACGCAGGTGCTTGGGCATCGCAAGTTTAAGTGGAAAATACAGAACTTTTCTTCTTGATGTGTGAAAATCCTCAGGGCACTTAGCCTCTTCAGGCCCATGATTTCTCTGGAATAATGCTTTTCTGTGTAACTTCCTGCTACTTCCGTCAGCATGTGAAGGCATGGGGGCAGATGGTAGAATTGCTCCATAAGTAAACAAAGTGTGTAGGGTGCTTTTATCGGACAGATCAATAAGTACATAGGAAAACTCTTCAGCATTCCAAATCATTAACACACTGCTTACCTACACAGATTAGCACACTAGAAAAATAACCCTTGTAACAGTCTGGCAGAAAGTAAATACTATTGGGGAGAGAATGATGTGGCCTTTGCAATTCAAATTTTAGGAACAGTTTCTGGTTTAAAGGGTAAGCACATAAAACAATATATGCTCCATTTTAAAGAAGTCACTATTTATTCATCAAGGCAACATACAGAACCAAAAAGTCAATCACTTGAGCTATACGTATCGGGGGAGAGATACCATAATGTAGACTGTGGCCCTGTAGTTACGTGGTCCAAAGGGCTGAGAGACACAGGGCTTGTTCTTACACAGAGGGAATCAGGGGCAAATTGTGGCCTGGGACAATAATAGCAGAAAGGACATGGCATGCAACTCAAGCACAATGGGAGTAGAAGGAAACCAAGGCCATTCATTAATTGATTCATTCACTCAGCCAGGGATGATAGTAAAACTATTTAATATCTGGTATATCATGGGCACAAACCAATCCAAACAAACGCCAGTACCCCTGGAGCAGGGTCTCGGAGGCCCCCTGCTAGATCAAACAGCAACATGTTAGCTGCTGAGTCTTGGTCAGGCCCGGGAGACCTGGTGGAGAGGTCAGGGCTGTGGGGTGACAGCACTCAAAGCTCAGGGCAGCCGCTGACCGTTTCCACGAGCCATACAACCATGCTGGGTACGTGCGTGAGAGCTGATCAGCGGCCCTACATTCAATGTAGGGTCATTTCCTGCCTGCTCTGTGTGGGTCCCCTAGATGCTCACTGGGAATACAGAGCAGAAAGGTGCCATTGTGTCCCTCAGGGAGCTCATGGCCTTGGGCATCGGACAGACAAGCAAACAGGCACTTGCAATGTAGTATGTGAGGAGCATAAAACTACAGTTTGTGACACACACACAAACCACGGGGGAGGGAGGCAGAGGCAGAGGAGAGGTGGTGGTCAAGTTAGGAGAAAGGAATAGGAAATGCTCCTTGCCTCAATAAAATGAATTTAGACCCTCTCTAGTAAGCAATGGAGGGACAGTCCACACAGGGGCGGGGGAGCAGCCCTGATTCTTCTGGAATTCTCTTTGCCTGTGAAGCCTCTCACCAGCTCCTGCTACCACCACAATAACCCGGCTGTCCTTCCCCACCTCCCCACCACTGGAACCCCAGGCTGCTCGCGCACACCTTTTGTCCTTCCTCTTCACACACAGCGAAGACATGACTACAACTTTTCAACAAAACTTTGCAGAGGGCTGGGAGCTAAATCATATCAGGTATAACATGAAACTTGAAAATGTGGCTTACAAATTAAAGCATATTTACCTTCAGCTCACAGAGCTTGCCTACCTCTGCCACTTCGTGGTACACAGATCAACGGTATTTGACAGCACACTGGGGTAAACCAAGGAAGGCCTCACGGGGGTGAGGGTGACCTGCCTGTGGGCCCTCGGGTCCCCTGGGGGAGGAGAGACCATCTCTCAAGCAGAAATTTAACTCACTGGCGGTCACTGGGCCCTCTGCCTGCAGGTTGGGAAGCTTGCTTGTGCCCCAGCTAGAAGAATGTCATCTAGCAGTGGAGTGGCACTCGTGAATGTGCAAGATCACAGTCAGAGAGATGAAAGGAAGAGAAAGCAAGGGAGCCCCTGGCTACTGAAGAGCACAGAAAGGAGAAAAGCCTGGCTAAGAGAGTCCAGACCTAGAAAATTGGAGAGAAGTCCTGTTCCTGTTGATGAATTTCTGGTGACAATTCTACCAGCTGAAAGAAAGAACCAGCCCCACAAGGACTCACACGGAGCTAAAGGAAGGGCTAGTTATAGGATAGAGACCTTCCCTAGCTAGAACACCAACCCTCAGGTCAAGCTAAATGAATATCCAATTCCCTTTAATTCATGTCAATCCACTCTGATCTAATCAGATCATACGCCAAGTTAAGGAACCCTATCAGGTATCGGCAAAGGAGAAATATCCGAAAGAGGAAGGGCCCGATTAACCATGGGTCCTAACTGTGCTGTTTGAGCAGAGACCGCTTCTGCATCAACCTTTCTGGTTGTTAGGAGCGGGTCACAGAGGCGGTGACACAGCTGACATTCACACCATCCTAACGTGCTCTAGCATGTCCAAGGGCAGGAGCGTTACACTAGACCTTCCGCAGCCTGGGGTGGCAGGGCTGGTTTCTCCAGGACTAGGTGATGCCTTTGGTTTCCCAGGCTCTTCCTCAGGTTCTGCTTCTGGAACCCTTCCCTCCCTTTCTGATGAGAGGAGGTTCCTGAAAGACAGACTCTTTTTTAATCCTATTTTCCAAACAAAGTGTATATTTATTATGAAAACAATACCTCATATTTAGAAATAATAATAGTTATTCAGAAAGAATCTTCACCCAACAAATAAAGACTACACATCCTTTGTAGGCCCACCCAGAGCATTTACACATTTGACTATTGGTTAGGCCACAAAGGAAATCACAACAAATTCCAGAGGAATGATATCATACAGGATATGTTCTTTTACCACAATGTGCCGAAAATAGAAACCAACAGTAGACATGTATTCTCCCATCCCATAAATTTGACAATAAAAAAATACTGTTCTAAATAATCTCTGGATTATAAAAGAAACCATAATGAAAATGAAAAATATTTAGAAATAATACACAATGAAAACATGCACATAAAAACATTTGAGATACAGCTAAAATTATACTCAAGGGAAAACTGAGAGCTTAAATGTATTTTTTTTTTTTAGAAAACAAGAGAGTTGAAAATTAATGAACAAGCACTCAACTGAATGATTTAGAAAGAGAAAATAATAATCTAGAAAGAAAGAATTGAAGGAAAATTAACGTAAAGCACAAATAATAGAATCTAAAACCAAGAATATAAAAATTATCAGTAAACCAACAGATCACGAATTAAAATAATAAAATACACTACCAGAAAGTGATTAGAAAAAGGCGAGAAAGCAAAATAAACAATATTAAGACAAAAAATACTACAGCAAAATTTTGCCTACAATTTAAAAAACTTTCATGAAATGGTCAACTCTACAAAAAAATATAAATTACAAAAGTGACCCAAGAAGAAACAGAAAATCTGAATATACCAATAACTATTAAAATAATTGAATGGCTAGTCAAATCTCTCTTCTCAAAAAAGGCAACAGGTTCATCAACTTGACAGGCAAATTTAACCAGACCTTTAGGAGACAGATAATTCCTATCTTAGCCAAACAGTTCCAGAGAGTAGGAAAAAGGGAAAAGCTACCTAATTCATTTTATGAGGTTAATATATGTAAAAAGAACAGTATTTTTTGAAAAAGAAACAAAAGTATAGACCAATATCATTTATCAATATAAATGCAAGAATTTTACATAAAAAACTAGCAAATCTAATTTATCAGTAACAAAAGTAATCATAACTAAGTAGATTTTATCCTGTAAAAATATATATGACTCAACATTAGAAAATGTATCATATTACTATAAAATATGAAGATATAAAAAGGATAAAAACCATATGATAATCAACAAATGTAGAAAAATATAGGAAAATGTAAGCAATAAAATTCAATTAAAATTCATTAAAAAAATAATAAAACTTTTAAAAATCAGTAGGAACTTAACTTGATAAAATATTTCCCCCCCAAAACCCTATAATAATATCATACTAACTGATGAAACTTTAAACAAAGTCTTTTTAAGTTCAGGTACAAGTCAGGGTGCCCATTTTCCCCCTGACTTTGCAACATTGGACAGGAAGTCCTTGCCAATGAAAGGAGACAAGAAAAGAAGAGGCAAAAGAATAAGGGAGAAAGAGATAGAATGCTCATTATTTGCAATTTGTCTTCATTGAAAATCCAAGAGAATTTTCACACAAACTATAAGAAAAAACAAGAGGGTTTAGCAAGATTGCTGCAAACAAGATCAACATAAAAAATTAGCATCCCTTTATACCTTCAATAACCAATTAGAAAAGGTAGTAGAAAAACTTCTCATTCATGGTGGCAATAGAAATGATATTAAATCTAAGAAAAAGTTAAGCAAATGATATTCAGGACTTTATAGGGAAAATATTCAATATAAAAAGGTGTTTAGGGCTTCCCTGGTGGCGCAGTGGTTGGGAATCCACTTGCCAATGCAGGGTACACGGGTTCGAACCCTGGTCCGGGAAGATCCCATATGCCGTGGAGCAACTAGGCCCGTGTGCCACAACTACTGAGCCTGTGCTCTAGAGCCCGCGAGCCACAACTACTGAGCCCACGTCCCACAACTACTGACTCTGCGCGCCTAGAGCCTGTGCTCCGCAACAAGAGAAGCCCCCACTTGCCACAACTAGAGAAAGCCCACGCACAGCAACAAAGACCCAACGCAGCCAAAAATAATAAATTAAAAAAAGGGGTTTAAAAAAGAAAAGCTGAATACATTGACAAAAAGAAAGACTTAATATTCTTTCTCCAAATGAATCTATAAGTTCAATATAATGCAATTTTGAAAAAGAAGTGTAAGGATGGGGAAAGAGCGGTATCAGTAATCTACTGACTTATAACAAACCTCTGCAACACTTAGTGCTTTAGAACAACTACCGTGACTGCAGCCGGGGATGAGCTCAGCTGGGCAGTTCTGCTGCCCTTGCAGGTGGTCACTCAGGTGGCTACGTTCAGCTGGGGGCTCAGCTCATGGCTGGGCCCAGCTGCCTTGCTAAGAGAACTAGTCTTCTCTCTTTCTCTAGGGAGTCTCTGAGTTTCTCCCTCTCTGCATGATATCTCCCTGTGGTGTCTCTCCAGCAAGGTAGCCAGACTACTTACACGGGTAACTAGTCTGCCTCCCAAGAGCACAAGACAAAAGCTTACAGGACTAAGGTTTAGGCCAGGAACTGGCATAGTATTACCTCTATCCCATCCTAAGATAAAAGCAAGTCACAAGGCCAATCTCTCGATAGATTTAAGAGTTGGGGACTACATAGGTCTGTATACAGGTAGTGTGGTTCATCGGCTACATACCACAAATGACCTATCATGCATCGAGATTTGTAAAGTTAAAAAGTGTAGTGTTGGTGTAGGACCAGATAAATAAATCAGTGGATTAGAACAGAGGACCCAGAAACAAATGGCTACTTATGTGGAAAACTGATAAATGATAGAAGTGTCATTATAGATTAGAAGGGCTTTTACAAGTTAGTAGGGATGGGACAAACGACTTTTTACACTTATGGTGGGTTCCAACTGCCACACATTCTCTGATATGCCTCCCTGTAAGATGTGGAGTATAAATTCCCCTCCCACTGAGTGTGGGCTTGACTTAGTGAATAGAAGTGGGCTCACTTCTAATGAATAAAGTAGAAGTGACAATGTGTGGCTTTAGAAATTACGTCATAAAAGGCATTGCAGCTTCCTGCTTGCTAACGCTTTCTCTCTCTTTCTTGAATGGATCTTGTGCTCTGGGGGAAGCTAGCTTCCGTGTCATGAGGACTCTCAGGCAGCCTCGAGGAGAGGTCTCTATGGGGAGGAACTGAGGCCTCCTGCCAACAGCCATGTGGCTGAGCCACCCTGGAAGCACAGCCTTCAGATGACTGCACCCCACCTGCAACTTCAGAAGAGACCCTGAACAAGAACCACCAGCTAAACTACTCCCAGATTCCTGACCCTCAGAAACTGTGAGGTAATAAATGTTTGTGGTTCTAAGCTGCTAAGTTTTGGAGTAATTGGTGATGTAGCAATAGGTAACTGACAAAATCTCTCACCCGCAAAAAGAAATAAAATTGGATCCCTCCTCACACAAAACTTTAGAATTTTTTTAGAAGATAATATGGGACAATATCTATGATTATAGAAAAGATTTCTTAAATCAGACACAGACATGCAGACACATGCCATAAAGGAAAAAACACCGTAACCAAGGTTAAAAGATAAATGACCATCAGGGAGAAGATATTTGCAACCTCTAGTATCCAGAACAAATAGAGAACCCCATCAAATAAGTAAGTAAAAGACAAACAGCCCAATAGAAAAATAGGTAAAAGTAATAAATAGGTAATTCATGGAAGAGGCAACCTAAATGACCTTTAAACCATCTCACTGGTAACCAGAACAATGCAACTTAAACCAGGATGAGATTCTATTTCTCATCCACCAGACTGACAAAAGTTAACAAATCTAAAATTATCAAGGGTTGACCAGGATGTGGGTAAATGGGAATTCTCATACATTGCTGGTGGGATTATAAATTGTTAGAGCCATTGTGGACACAATATGGCAGCTTGTAGTAAAACTAAACATGTACATACACTGTGATCTGACAACTCCACGTATAGCAATTGTAGACTTTCCAGAGAGAATTTCTGGCACCATTGCACAAGAAGACCCATACAAGCAACCTAAATGTTCATTAATAAAATGAATAAATAAAAGATGGTATATGTAAGCCAAACATTACACTAAAGGAATAAACTACAGTTATAGATATATATTTCAAGAATGGATGAATATGTATCAAGTTAATACCATCTATATATATTTATATATAAATATTTAGGGTTGTCCTCAGGTCCCATTTCCCCTTAGCCTAATGGAATTTCCTCTTGTTTTGGGAGCCACATATTTTATTTTTATTTTTATTTTTTTTTATTTTTTATTTTTTTGAAACATCTTTATTGAAGTATAATTGCTTTACAATGGTGTGTTAGCTTCTGCTCTATGAGCCACATATTTTAAATTCAAACATTCTTGGAAGGCACCCAGAATTGCTAACCAAATTCTGGTTCCTTTATGAAATGAGACCTGCATTCATGGAAGTCACAGGATGTGCAAGGTATCGAAGGTGGCATCTGTGTAAGTTACCAGGACCTGCTGCTGCTGGGTTCATCAATCAGTGAGCACCTAAACTAAAGGCAAGGGCCTGTCCCAGTGGTGGCATTACCATGTTACTCAAGAGTCTCAGAGGTAGAAGCGCCAGTTTCATTTTTAATTATTTGGCAGTCACCTGCTCAGGATTTCTTCCTTCTATGGATAACTCTCATTTTCAGTCATTTTCCACTTGCAAAGGACTCTGCTTGGGCTGAGTGCTGAGCAGGTGACCTGCCTTTTCTTGCTTACATAAATGAGGGCACATTTTTGTTTAATGTTGTAAAGAGAATCAGTAGAATAGTTCAGAGTAGCCACTGAAGCATCTTAGGACCCGTCCAACACTGGGGAGAAAACCCTCACTAGAATGGAGACAAGTAAGCAGTCAAATGGAAATCCCAGAGTTTATTTAGAACTCCCAGTAGAGATATGAGTGTGGGGCTTTTATGGCAACATCTGAGAGGGCAACTTGAAAGCCAAGCTTTGGAAATAGAGGCTCAGGTAGAGCCCTTGGGATGGAAGGATGAGGTAACAGGTTTCTAACGCCAGCTATACCATGGACAAGTGGGCAGCGGGGTGACAAGAATTGAGAAACCTGCTGCTATGGCCTCCGATTCTCAGATCAGCTTCCCTACCCAAAGTTCTTCTACAAAGAGCCGTAGACAGCAGCCCTATTCTACCAGCCGGAGGGTAAGAGAGAGTAGACAAGACAAAGAAGGACCCGCAGCCATTCTCCACCTCAACAGTTGGTCACTGTTGGCTCCGCTGGACTGAAGCCTCCTTCCCTGAAAAGTGAGAGGATTGTGTGAGTAAGTGACCAAGGTCCTACCCAGTTTGAATAAACTAGTGTCCATTGTCTTGTACCCATTCATTCCATGAACCTGTTCATACCTGTCAGGTACTGCGCTGGACCGTTCTAGAAGTACTTGTACCATAGGGGAAAAGAGAAGAGAAACTGAAAAATAACTGCTCCAAAAGATTTGTTTACAATGTCCACACAAATAAGTAGACTGTGGTATAACTACAGACCAGTCCAAGTCTGGATCTAGAAGGTAGAATGCTGCCTTTACTTTTCTTCCCTGTGACTCTCATTAACCATAGCGCAGTTGTTATAATACATGTGAGTAGGTTTTGTGGTTAAAGTAGAACACTCCTTGAAAACTGGCTCCAAAACTCAGTAACCACATTTTTCTCTGAGAACAATGGAAGCACTTATTACTATATCCATTGCATGAGGATCTAATACCCAAATACGCCCATACTAGATGCTATACCAACCCCATTAACATTCATAAGATGTTAAAGACACAGGGGCTTTGAAAGGAAAAGTTGGATGGTTCGTTTTAATCCTTCAAGAACTCAAACAAATTAACACCACATTGTAAATCAACCAAACTTTAATAAAATAAATTTTTAAAAAAGAACTCAAGTAGTTACTCTTAGCAGGAGCATGTAGCTCACCAGTAAGCAAACTGAAATACACAGAAAACATTTTTTATCATTTGAAGACTTCGAAATTTTCTATTCATATGTTTGAATTCCAATCCCATGTCAAGATTGTGTCAGGATTCAGAAAGCCATATTGCACTAGAAAAGAGTTGAGCTCTCTAAAGGTGAATCCTTTTTGGTTTTTTTTCTTTTTAGCTAATAAAGACATGGATATTTTTAATGAATTATAAGAAAACTGCAGTGTATCTGTAAAGAGAGCTATGAGAACCTTTATCTACTCTATAATCAGAAAACCAACTGATTATTTTTCTTCTAACCTAAACTGTAATACTGATGTCCATTCTGGATATTCCAAATGATTCAGATATACAACTATGTACTTTATAATGGAGGCTACCTTCTAATTAGGTGAAGCAATGGGAATAAGATTTGGGGAAAAAGAATATATTTTCTCAGATTTAGATTGCTCTCCTAAAATATTAAAACTTATGAGGTTTATAATGCATTTTTTACTTTAAAAAACTCGTTTATTAAAAAGTTCATTAATCAAAAGTGGGTAGTGAATTATCCCAAGGGGCTCACATCTGGGTAACACCTGCCAGGTCAATAAGTAGAACATTACCAGCACCCCAGAAAGGCCCCTCTAACCCCCTCTATTGCTATCCCCTCCCCACTCCCCAAAGTTAACCACTGTTCTCACCTCTAACAACAAAGATTAGTTTTGCTAGTTTTAAAATTTTTACATAAATGGAGTAATATAATATATATATTTTTTGTATGACTTCCTTTATTCAACATATTGTTTTGGAGAGTCACCCAGGGTGTTTTGTAAAGCTGTAGTTCCTTCATTTGATTGCTATGTAATATTCCATTGTGTGACTCTACAATAATTCATTTGTGCATGCTACTGTTCATGGATATTTGGGTTTGCTTACAATTTGGAGCTGCTAGAAATTGTGCTGGTATGAACATTCTGGTACGTGTCTTTTAGTGCATATCTCTGCAGGGATTTCTGTTGGGTATACACCCAAGAATGAAACTGCCGGGTCATAGGTTATATGAATGTTCGATTTTGAGAAATAATGCCAAACAGTTTTACAAAGTGGTTGTGAAGTTTCATTTATTCTTGGCAGTCACTCTTTTTCTACTTCTGGCAACAGAAAGTAGAGTGAGAAGGATTTTTAATGTCTTACAGGTTTCTTGGAACAAAGTATCTTTTTATAAACACTATTTGAATGAGTCAAGTTTAAAGTAATTAAGGGTTCAGAGATTAAATTTATTTCTACACTACAAATTTTTTTTTTTAAAAGAAGTGCAGAAGTGCTTGGGGCAAAATACATTTGGGATTTCCTTGTTGTCAAAATATCTGAAAAGTGATTCCAGCTGTCCAGCTCAAATCATCCACAGCTGGGCTGGCCAGTTTCTGACTTGATATTCACCTGGGGTTTTCAATAAAAGAAACAAAACAGAAGCTAGGATCCCCAGTATAAAAGCAATATCACGCCCATGAACTTAAGCAAATAAGCAAACATTTTCAATATAGCCATAGCTCCACCAAGAAGTGGGACAGCTTTGAAGTTTGTTTTTTTTTTTTCAAGTTTCTGAGGTTGGAAATTTCCTTCTCCCTGATATGGAAGACAGGCAGAAACAAACAATTGTAGTTGGAAACAGAAGTTGTTTTTCAAAGGACACTGCAATGCCCATTGGGCTGTCCTCTACTAACTTGATTATTCAGTGTAGAGCTGTCTTTCTCCCGGGTAAGAAGTCTGTAATTCTCTCTCCGGCAGGACTGTGAGAGAACGGGTTCGCCAGCGCCCCCGCTGGGTTCCTTAATCAATTTCTTGCCAAGATCAGCAAGGTCCCAGTGTAACAAATTAACATTTTTGTGTGTACAAGTTCATAAAGGCTAAATAGCCAGTTAAGAAAATTGTCCGGATATCCTGCATTAAAAATTGTTCAAGAGTTTGCGATTAAAACAGGTAAGTTGTGAATATTCATACAATGGAATACTATGTAGCGATGAGAACGAAAGGACAACAGTTACACGGAACAATACCGGCAAGTCTCACGGACTTCATGTGGAGGGGAAGAAGTCAGACAAAAAAGTTCAAAAACAGGCAAAACTAATTTATGGCGACAGAAGTGAGAATAACGTGCCGGTGGCAGCGGCTGACTGGGAGGAGGACCGAGGCGGGATGCTGGTGTGCTGGTCGCGTTCTCTCTCTTGATCGGACTATTGGTTACATGGATGTGTTCATTTCGTAAAAGGTTAACAAGGTGTGTACTTATGATGTGTGCACTTTTTTGTTATGTTTGTGTATTTCAGAATTTTTTAAAAATAAAGTTGCTGTTGAGAGAAAAGGTAGGCTGACCTTAATTGACCTTAATTTTTTTCTTTAAGCAGTCCAACAGTTTATGGTAATGTTAAGTAGCCCGCTCCCTGCTCAGGAGCACAAAGCCTTCCTAAATCTTTAGTAGTAATTTTTTAAATTTTTAAATTTTTAATTTTTATTGTTTAATCTTTAGTAGAAATAATTACCAATTTATGGAATAACAACTATGTATTAAGCTTTGTGTAACGTCTCGTACATATGTTATTTCCAGGCCTTCAAACAAACATTCAAAATAGGTAACGTTGTCGCCAGAGCACAGATAAGAGAACAAAGTTCAGAGACGTTTAACCATTTCCCTAGGTCACGCAGCTAGTCGGTGCCAGGGCCAGATCTGAATGCTACCTTATTCCTCATCATCCAGCCATTTAGGAAGGCCCCCTGACTCACCATTGCTGCAGGGCAGAGGAAGTAGGGCCTAGGGCAAAACTAGGGTGCACCGTGCAGTAGAGGCTTGCCCACCCCTGAGCTCACGAGGGGCCACATCAGACAGTGTCCAAGACGAGAGGTAAATTCAACGCAGGGTCACTTTAGTGATTAAACCCTGATGAACCACAGCCTTCTACCCAGCTGCTATGGTCACAGCTTGGAGCACCCACTCCTCTTCAAACCAAGCACACACCTCTCCTCCTCCATGAAGCCTTCCCAGATACATGAGGCCACAGGCTCTCACTCTTTCATCTTAGGTAATCCCTTCCACACACACCGTTTAATTTCATCATCACAGTAAGTTGCCAGTAAGTGCTCCCCCCTTTCCTCAAACGAGGAAACCAAGGCTTAGAGAAGCTAAGTGGTTTTCTCAAGGTCATAACAGTAGCAAGAGTTCAAGCTGGACTTGAAAGTTGGGTTCAAATTCTCCTTACCCCTCCCCTCCCCCTCTGACCCACAGCCCTCCTCTGCTACCCCATTGCTCCCTGTGAGATGGCATCTTTGGCTTTATCACACTTCCCTGTAATCAATGACTTCTTTGCATGTCTCCCTGACTAGATGGTGAAGAGAACTTGCAGAGGCTTTTTGATTGTATATCCCCATTCCTTAGCAAAGTGCCTGATAGAGATGAATCAATGCATACTAATCCTGCATCCCTCTTAGCTAGATGTTAAATAACCAGCTGTGATTGAGAGGCAGGGAAGTTAAGAGGGGTCAAAGCAAAGAAGCCAGGTTCAAATCCCAACTCCTCTTACTAGTTGCGTGCCCGTGGGTAGAACATGCAATTTCTCTCAGTTTCAGTTTCCATATTCGTTAAAAGAATGTAAAAATCATCCCTGTTTCATAAGGTTGTTCTCTTAGTCAGTTCAGGCTACTATAATATGGACTGAGTGGCTTAAACAAGAAACATTTATTTCTCACCGTTCTGGAGGCTGAAAGTCCCAGATCAAGGTGCCCGCAGATTCAGAACCTGGTGAGGCTTGCAAATGACCAGCCACCTTCTCACTGCATCCTAACTTGGTGAAGAGAGAGGGAGCTCTGGCGTCTCTTCGTCTTATAAGGGCAATAATCCCATCATGGTGGCTCCAGCCTCATGACCTCTTCTGAACCTAATTACCTTCCGGTGGTTGCATCTCCTAATAACATCACACTGAGCATTAGGGCTTCAGCATATGATTTGGGTGGACACAAATATTCAGCCTATAATGGCTGTTATGAGAATTAAATGAATTGAAATATATTAAGTGCTTAGAGCAATACCTGGTATAGAGTAAAAGTAGACATATCTAGTACAAGGTGAAATTAGCCAGGTTACCTGGGCAGCTTACAAAGAAAACCACTGTGGGAATACAAGGCAGAATTGTCACCTATTCTTGGATGTGCACTAGATGCCAGGTACTGTGTTCTACATGTCTGTTCACCACCTTGATACTGTGTGGCAGGGACATTATCTCTGTTTTACAGATGAGAAAGCAAAAGCTTAGTGAGGTGAGAACACTCACCCCTAGACACCCAGCCAATCAGCGTGCAGCGGGCTGTGAACTCAGGTGTACCTGCCTTTGCAGTCTGTGCTCTTAAACGATGGGCTATAGTAAGGCTGACTCGGGGCACCTGGGGATGGCTTCAAGGGTGAGATAAGATGTGAGATGAATCTTGAAAAATAAGTCGGATTTTAAGAAGTGGAAATGTCTGTAGCCCTCATTTTGGCACTTGATGTTCAGCACGGTGTTTTGGATAATTGCTTTGGTGGGGTCAGACCAGACACTCAGCACTATGAATGTTTGCTGCGGTGGCGGTCCTGTGCAGTGTAGGCTATTTAGCAGCACCCTTGACCTCTACCTACTGGATCCAGTAGCACACCCCTCTCTCCCAGTTATGACAAGCAAAAATGTCTCTAGATTGTTCCCCCTACGGGGACAAAATCTTCTGCAGTTGAGAACCACTGGTCTGCGTGTATATGTGGTCTTGATAACACAGCTGTAAGCAGCATGAAGCCAGGAACATATCGTGCCTTTTTGCATTCTCCAAACTAATAACCCAATTCTGGAAACAGAGCAATTGCTCCCCAAAATACTCACTGAAATGAATTCAGTTGTCATTACAGCCACCTTACATCTTTCAGAGTAACTCCCATTTGTCCTTCAGATCTCATCTCAAATGTCTCCTCTTTAGGGATGCTTTCCCCACATCTAGACTTGTTGTCAGGTTCTCTTTTTTGTTTTACTCTCGGAGAGGAGGTATTGTTATCTGTATTCTCTAATTCGTTCCTCCAGCACCCTGGCGTGGGAGTAGCAGACGGGGCTGTAGGCCCAATATTTTCATTAAGGAAACTAAGGCTCAGAAAGCTAATGAGGCATGTTCAAGATCACACAGCCAGTAAGTGACAGACTAAAACCTCAGTCACGTGGCAGTGGGCTGGTCCCCTAGAGGGACAGAACAGTGGATGCTGAGCAGGGCATCAAGGGGGCTGGCATTTGAGGCAGAGCACCCATCACAGAAGAAAACTGGAGTTTAAGGAGGGAAGGTGGTCAGAAACCAAGGACCAATACGGTGTGAGTACAAGACTGCATGGGGATGAGTACCTCCAAAACACACCTGACACCAGCCTACAGCACCCGACTAACCCAGGATGAAGGGTTACGCTCCATGGTTAATCCAACTGGTGAATCTGAGAATAAATGTCTGGCCTTGGTTCAGGTTTGAGGGACGCTGAGCTGCAGGTGGAGAAAGGAGGAGTCTGGATGAGGCAGTTGATCCATCGCGTGTGCCCAAGTGTGTTGGATTCCTAGTGTGCTGAATTCACTGTCCTCTCCTGGGGAGATGCCAGTCATTCATTTAGTCACTGATGTCAGTAATTCGCACCTACTGCTGTGCTGGGCCTGTGATGGGCACAGAAGATATGAAGGTAAGCACAATACAGGTGGTCCCTATCTCTCAACCTTAATCTAATTATTACATAAATTAATGTTTAATTACAGACTGTGACAGGTCTTAGGAAGGAAAGGCACTGTGTGCCATGACAACATATAACAGAAGGACATCTCACCCAGTCTGAGGGCTGGGGAAGTGTTCCCTGAGAAGGTGATAATTGAGCTGAGATCTAAAAAAATGAATAGAAGGTAATTATGTTCGTGTATGTTGAGGGAGTAGATGGCTGAAGAAACAGCAGGGCAGTATCTCTGAGGCAGAACCATGGAGGGATGAGGTTGAAGAATGCAAGGCACAGAACATACAGTTGAGCCCAGTGGGGGAAAAAAAAAGTTAAAGTGATTAGAATCAAAGAAAATAAGGCTAATGCCCCATTCAGTCTTCTTGATGGTGAAAGGTTCCCTTCCCAAGAGGACAAAAAATAAAATAAAATAAAATAAAATGCTACTTCAAAAAGAGAGGTAGCCTGGCTTTGCAGGCAGGGCTTCCCTCAGTGATGGGATCTTGGTGGGGTTATTAGTCCAGAGTTTGAACTGAGAATGCCCAGCAATTCCGTTTTTTCAGTTTATCCAGTCAATCATATTCTGGGGATTGACTCACATTGACCAAAGTCATGGAAAACAGATGTGTAAATCAAAATGCCTATATATAATTTTGTCATAAGAAATGCAGCTGCCTAGCTAATTGAAATATTCATGTCTATTGGTCAGTGAATGCTCCCTTCCCTATAAAGTGGTCCACGGGGGAGGTCAAATACCCATCAGGTTAATGGGGGAGAAGGAATTGGAACAAAGCCTCCCAGTCAAACAATGCAGCTGACTATTGGACGCATCATTCTCCACTAGAGATGAGC
The DNA here is from genome assembly GCF_028564815.1 of Eubalaena glacialis. Taxonomy (NCBI): domain Eukaryota; kingdom Metazoa; phylum Chordata; class Mammalia; order Artiodactyla; family Balaenidae; genus Eubalaena; species Eubalaena glacialis. The sequence continues at coordinate 10,372,508 of NC_083722.1, forward strand.
ATATATTCTGAGCCCAAAGTCAGGATTCAGGGCTTAACAAAGAACTCTAACCTGGTTTATGAGTGTCATTCATCTATTTAGCTGTCTCTACTGGACTTTACTAATTACATAATGATATTATTAAATAATGATATAATGATATGATTAAATAATTGTATAATGTTATATTACTATGTAGTAATATAATTTTAAAATTATATAATTAATGTTATGTTATTATGTAATGATATAATTAAATAATATTTTTATATTGAATAAGCCACCATTATTAGAAAGAATTAAATAACATGAAAAGAAATACAACCAATATTAATTCAATATTTGTCATCATTTTTATAAAACATTTATCTATCCAAGTTGATAGTTTGATTTTCCACTAACACTTATTTTCTACTAATATTCAGTTTTATCAATTATTATTTTTTCTCTTAAAAAAACTCTGAAAAAGCCTTTGAGTAACTTAATTTAAGAAATATTTAGTTTCATTCATTATTGAAGATATTTTCAATATAATATTATTCATCAGACATGGAAGCAATGACAATTCAGTGGCAATGAGCAATTCTAGCACCAGATATAATGATTTCTGAAAACCATTGCTCACTAAAAGAAACCAGGGCTCCTTGGAGAAACAACTGATTCAAGATGTGGGGCAGGAATTGTTCAAGATAAGGCTGGAACATGTTGTTATATCTGAGAGCGAAGCCACTATCAAAGACTCCTGGCAAAAGGATATTGAAACTAACTTGAAGGGGCTCTTCCCGTCCATAGTTGGGTCAATCTGAACACCAAAGAAGGTAATAATCATAAAAGGTTGAAATACATCAAATATATAAAAATCCAATAGCTTATACAATGATAAAAACAAAGTTAGTATCTCCTTTGAAGGTTGTTAAGGCACCAACTCCCTGACATGATGTTAAATAAAAGGATCTTATTTTGCCTTTTCTGTATAAATTGTATTTCAGGGTAACCTAGTTGTTGATATGGGAATTCTTTCTTTATAGCAAGATCCCAGCTAATAAAAGCAAAACAAATGACAGATTTAGAAAATCATCACTTTCAAATCCCTATTGAATTACTGGATCTAGGCCATAGACGTCAATGGTTGCTAAAACCATTAGGTGAAAGGTCCATGGGGATCTGTATTATGAATAGGTCAGGCTGACAATTTCTAGAACCACCAGTCAACTTAAAATCATGAAAAATGGAAATGCAGGACATCATATATTTCCTGATATGATGTAATAGGAATACACACTGAACTACCTTTCCTTTAAAGGATTCTAGCCAAATGAAGTTGAATCTAAGACTCTAGGTTTCACTACCTGTTTACAAGAAACACAGGGATAGAGGAACACGTTAAATGACATCAAGAGAAGGCAATCAGTGAAATCTGGAATGTGAGAATTTCTACAGGACAAATGACTTCGTTTCTTTGACAAGTGAATTGCATAAAAAAGGCTGATAGCGGGGGAGTGTAAGGAACTTTAGAAGTATATTATATGAGTCATCTCAGGCTGCCATAACAAAATACCATAGATTGGGTAGCTTAAATAACAGAAATTTACTTTCTCACAGTTCTGGAGGCTAGAAGTCTGAGATCAGGGTTCTCATGAGAACACTCTTCCTGGTTTGCAGATGGCTTCCCTTTTGCTATGTATTCATATGGCCTTTCCCCACTGTGTGCACATGGGAAGAAAGAGAAATCTCTTTTCCTGTTCTTATAAGGCCACCAATCTTATTGGATTAGGATCCCCACACTTATGACCTCACTTAACCTTAATTACTCCGAGATGTCTTATTTCCAAATACAGCCACACAAGGGTTACGGCTTCACCATATGAATTTGGAGGGGAGACACATTCAGCCAATAGCACATAAGGTAAGCACAGTAGAGGTGGTTCTGGTCTGAATCCTGATTGCAACAACCCTACGCCATGTGTGGACCTTGTTTGAATGCTGATTGCAACAAACCAACTATAAAAAGACATTTATGGGACAATCAGGGAAATTTTAACATTACCTGTTAGATACAAGATGATGTTAAGAAATCATTGTTAACTTTTGTAGATGTTCTACTTTTTAAAAATATTCCTTATTTCTTGGATATATATACAGAGGTATTTACCTCTAAAATTATATAAAGTCTGAGACTTGTTTTAAAATAATATATAGGGGTGGGATGGAGGTGGGGAAGGGGTTATAGATGAAATAAGATCACCCATATATCAATAACTATTGAGACTGGGTCATGTGCACTTGGGGCTTTACTACTCTATTCATTCTACATTTGTGTATGTTTGAATTTTTCATAATAATAAAAATATTTTTAATGCAAAAGAGACAGGGAGAGAGACTCAAGAAATATATCAGCCACATACAATGTGTAGCTCTTGTTAAATCCTGATTCAAACACACCAAATGATAAGAAGCCATTCTTGAGACAGCTGAAGCAAATGGACCATGAAATGTGTGATGAATGATATTACAAATTGTTAATTTTGTTTGATGTGATTGAGAGTTTTTTTTTATTTTTTGAGGTCCTTCTTGTTAGAGATACATAGGTACACACCGAAGTCTTTACAAGATCTTTAGCCAGGGTTCTCCTGAGAAACAGAGCCAATAGGAGATTAGATATAGATATAGATATAGATATGGATACAGGAGATATATGTATAGATATAGATATAGATATGAAAGAGAGAGATTTATTTTAAGATACTGACTCACATGATCTTGGAGGATGTTAAGTCCAAAATCTGCAGAGTTGGATGGTAGGCTGGAAATCTGGAGAAGAGCTGCAGTTTGAGTCCAAAGGCAGTCTGCTAGCAGAATTCCCTCTTGCTTGGTCTTTGTTCTATTAAAGCCTTCAACTAATTGGATGAGGCCCATCCACATTATGAAGGGAAATCTGCTTTACTCTGAGTCTGCAGATTTAAATGTTATTCTCATCTAGAAAAACACCTTCACAGAAACATCCAGAATATTTGACCAAATTGCTGGGCACAGTGGCTGTTATGGACTGAATTGTGTTCCCCCCCACCCCCAAATTCATATGTTGAAACTCTAATCCCCAATGCAACTGTATTTGGAGATAGTGCCTATAGGAGGTAATTAAGGTTAAATGAGGTCATAAGGGTGGGGCCCAGATCAATAGGATAATTGACCTTAGTAAGTGCACACGAAGTAGAGGTCACATGAACACACGGCGAGAGGGTTGCTGCCTACAAGCCAAGAGAAGAGCCCTCAGGATCAAACCCATGCTGCTGGCACCTTGATCTTGGACTTAGCCCCCACAACTGTGAGAAATAAACTTTTGTTGTTTAAGCCACTCTGGTATTTTCTTATGGCAGTCCTAGCAGACTAATACAGTGACCCAGCCAAACGGACACATAAAATTAATCATCACACAAGCACTTGTATTACCTGGAGTTTGCTTTAAAATACTCAAAAACAATTTTTTTTTTAATTTAAAAACTAATCCAGGGAGGGTAGATGAAACATGGTTGGCAAAATGTTGATAATTGTTAAAACTGGGTGCTGCAGAAGTGGAATTTCATTATATTATTGTCTGAAATTTTCTATCATGAGCCATTGAAAAGAAATATTCACGAGACTACTGTGTCCCAACCCAATAATGACAGGAAGAATTCACACACCTTCTTTATACTTTGGAAGATGAAGGTTTTAATGATGAAATTCTTTAAGTACTTTTGTACAGCTCTGATCTGTAGCTTCCTTTTTCCTATTCAGCCAGCAAGTTCTTATTAAGATATGACTCAAGGACATGGAGTTCATTAAAATGATCGTCATATCACATGGTGGGAAGAACACTGTCAAAAAAAATTCCCTGTCTCCACCAGAGCATGTCATTCAGGGTTTCCTGCAACTGAAACCACAGTAGCTGATTAGGGGGTTTTTTTGTTTTTTTTAAAGTTTTTGGCCACACCCCACGGCATGTGGGATCTTAGTTCTCCAACCAGGGATCGAACCCACACCTCCTGCATTGGAAGGCAGAGTCTTAACCACTGGACCGCCAGAGAAGTCCCCTGATGAGGGTTTTTGAGATTTGCCTTCCAAAGATCTAGATAATGTACCACATTATCATATAAATCCCTGTTACAAGATTCAAAATGCATTAATTACCATTGTTATGCTTCTGTAGTTCTCCCACTTTGCCCGGGAAAAGCTTAGGATATTTTCTACTAAATTCATCTATAAATGCAAATATTTGCACCCAGCTTCCTCTGACTACATTTCTGTTTAGCTAAGGAATGCTAAGTGGTTTCATCTGTAAAAAGGAAAAAAAAAGAGCCAGAACCAAGGTTGTTATTTAGGATATTTGATTTTTTTTTCTGAAGAATAACAGGAACCTTTTCACCTAATAATAAATGCACTTTTGAAGGTTGAAGCATTTTGATTATTTTAAGAATAGGCGTTTTCAGAAAACTCATACTCTGTATTGGAATCTGCAAACAAAAAAATCATTAAATTTTTTCAGCACCGGCAGAACTGGGTCAGAGAACTTGTTGAAATGGACAGAAAGGAAGAAATTCCCATCTGCTCTGTTCCCCAAATAATTCATCAGTGGGGCCCAAGCAGGCGTGAAGGATGGGACTCAGCATAATGGTTTCTAAGTGAAAGTAGAAATCAGGTTTTTAGGGAAGTTGTTTGGTGTGAAATCTTGACCAGTATAATGAGAGCCTTGTCAACTGGGTGCCCTGATTTGACATTTCAATCCAGGATTCCAGACCTCTGACTGTCCTTTTCTGTTCTGAGAGAAGTGAGCTGGACAAGGAGAGCGCCAAGCTTCCCCTGAGATGCCAGGTCCCTTGACAGTCTGTCCGGGCTGCTGGGAGGGGCCCCGGTGCTCTGGGTCTCCCGGGCCTGACGGCAGTGAACCTCAAACAGTGTGGACTCACTGGGGCTGAGTGACAGGCGAGGCAGACAGGACACCAGTGCCTGCAAGTGTCTCTGCAAACTGAAGAAAACAAAACAAAACCTTCAGCAAAGGGGGAGTGGGTCAGTCTGTCAGCATCTACGAATACCCAAGTTGGGGCAGAGAAATACCCCAGCACCGCAGGGCGACCAAGTCAAAGTCACGGAGGAGTAATTTGCTGGGAAAAGAGGACAACGGGAGAGGGAAGGAGAGCCTGGAGACAGAGAAACGTGGGTCCCTCAAAGGCTGGCACAGTCGCCCTTGGACACTGATGCTGGGAGGGCCTCAAAAAGAGCCTTTGGGTCACTGCCAGGGGAGCGTTTGCATCAGGCCGAGGAGGCTGGCTGGGAGCACTGGAGTCTGCTGGGCCTCAGGCCGTGCCACAAGGAGCAGCAAGGTCATAGGGGAGACACGCGGGCTCTGCCGACGCTGAGCCAACAGGATTTTCCAGAAACCGCCTAGAGCAAGGAGCACTGTGGATGGTCGGGGTCCAGAGTGGGGCGGGGAATCTGAAACAAAGTAACAGCAATCATCATTCTGCACTTTTTAACCAGAAATGCCTAGGGACAAAGAAAGGACCACCCTGGAGAGGAGGGAGGATCTACCCGATGGGCAGCAACCAAAATACTGGCTGGTATAGATGGGCCCAGGTAAGAGGAAATGCAAACACAAGTGTCATGTGACAGCCTTAGGCTCCCACAGGGTTTCAGGGTCCACTGGGCTGGGCCCTTTGGTAACCAGCAGTGATCTCTGCAGCCCCCTCCATTCCAGCCAGGCTGTGCCCTCTCTATCCTGATGGCCAAATATTCCAGGTCTTTTCTGGGCCTTGTCCTTCCTAGTCACCCAGGTCTCCAGGCACACCCTCACCCTTAGCCAAGGAGAGCTGGCCTTGGGCTCCTGAAGAACATGGCTCCTCTGAAAGCTGAACAAGTACTACACACACACACACACACACACACACACACACACACACGCACACCCCACCATACCCCTCACAGACTCCCTCCGTAACCATCACCCTGCCTTTCTCTTCTCTTCCCTGGATAAAAATTCATTCCCCATAGATATCAGATGGGGAACAATGCCATTTCTCTCTTGGGAATCCCTCCTAGCAAGATGGTAACTCATGAACCAGAGCAAAGACCCACATATGACATGAGGGAATCTTCTGCCACCATGTGGTTAGACTACCTCATATTTGTGTAGTGCTTGCAAGTTTACAAAAACCTTTCCCACTGAGTGAGGCAATTATGAATCCCATGCTAGGAACGTCGAAACTTTGACTTGAAGAGATTAAGTGATCATTCCAAAGTCACCCACTTACTCAGTGACAGAACTGGAATCCAAACCTTGTCATTTAATTCCAAGTAAGGTAATAAAAATAGCTCCCATTTACTGAGCACTTACTCTGTGCCATGCCCTATCCTATGTGCCTTACACACTTAAATTTAGTTAACTCTCATGAAAACCCTCTAAGATAAGGCGATGCTAATATTATACCCATTTTAGTAATGAGGAAAACTGAGGCACAAGGAGGTTGTGTCATTGCCCAAGGTCACACACTATACCACACTATCCTATAGCTGCCTACAATTTTCCTATTCCTACTTCCCTACAAATCATGAACTCAGGCTAGGAAGCAAAGTAATAAATGGATAATGACCCAAATAGAAAGCTTGGGAAAGGCAGAGCCAACACTTAGGACACTGATGGGAGTGCACAACCAAGAGCTCAGCCCACAAGCAGTCAGCTGCTACAGGTTTTTGCTACTAACTCTGGATAGACAGGCAGCACCAACTTATTTTAAGCCTAAAGGAAAAGAAGGTTTACTGACAGTATCAGCCAGGGCCTGGCAGGAAACAGATGGCACAATCCAAAGTGTTTAACTGAAAAGAATTTAATGAAAGGACTATTTACAGAGGGTAGGCAGGATTAAAGGAAGCAGCAAGGGGGTGATGAGGCCCTGGAAACAACAAATGCCGGAAGTTGTCACCACCTCTCGGACTGTGGGGTTGATGGAGGGACCGGGTCACCAGAACTCAGGGAGCGCTGGAGCCACCCATGGGACGGCCCCGCCCCTTTCATCTCCTGCAGGTGCCCACCATTAGCAGAAAACCCAGGAAGCCCCGGGGCAGAGGGACCTTGGTGAAGCTGCCTATAGATGCTGCGGACCACAGTCAGGGCAGAGGAAGGCAGAGGATGAAAAGGCAGGGGAAGCAAGGGGGGAGCATCTGCCAGTGACCCACCCTTCTCATCCTGACCCCGCCCACTCCCGGACTGTCGGACGCCTCTTGCCTCTCTAACCCAGCTAACGGGTAGTGGCTCGTGCTTTCTCCAAAAACACAACTGTTTTAAGCAGACCAGATATTGAAGGGACCATCACCATCTCCTGTGTTTCTTCTTCCAGGGACTGGCCCCGGGGTTCAATCAGCAGAGCCTTCCAGCCTAGCCTCCGCTAACAAAGGAGAGTTCTTTCCCGACTCCCCAACCTTTATCAACAACAAGCAGAAGAAACATCCAAGGGCTGTTTTTCTTCTCTGAGCCAGTCTTTTAACCCTTGGCATCTCTCTTTTTTTAAAAAAAATTAATTCAGGAGGAAGGCAGCAACAGAGAGCAGATCAATTGCCAGACATGGTCCTGGAGCAGACAGCACCGTAGTTGTCTCTGTGGCAGAGGTGACAGAGGGTGGTACACATGTTGGCCAAGGATTTCTGCTGACGAAGGAGGGGAGGAGAGGGTGGGTGGCGCCCTGGGAGCTCAATCTGTTACCAAGGAAAGAGGAGAGGAAGGGCTTTCTCCTGATAACCAGGAAAACATGCAGAGAAGAAGGAAGCTTCAAAGCAGAGAGCAACTTCCGAGGCCTGAGTACAAAATACCCTCATTAGAGGGACTTCTTGGGGCCAGATCATAAGGCCCTCCCAGCACTTGGCCGGCCCTTTTGAAGACCCAGAATCGCAAGGCTTGAGTGACAACTGCTTTGAAACCTTCGTGTGGTGATGGGAGTGGGCAGGTTGGAAGGGGAGTTTTTATATTGTATCTTTTTTCTTTAGCGATGAAGATGGATTTTATTTAAATTGTGGGAAGTGGGGGTTTCTTACCTGTTAGACCTGCCACTCAGCTTCATCTCCCACGGCACCTGGAAGATCAGAATCCTGATGAGTTTTGACAAGAACTTCTCTCAAGTGGAGAATGATTATACAAAACGGCACGTTAGGAGGAGATCCACACTGAAAGATACCTGAGTCCCAAATACACTGGGGTGTGGGGAAAAGAAGGCATGAGGAACAGTAAGTGGCCCAACCCATGTTTCTTAGTCTTGATCTTGGGGGTCCCACCCATTTTCCCTTACTCACCGTTTTCACAAAGGGTCCATGGTAGCCACCAGGGATGTGGTGGAGATAGAGGTCCAAAAAATCACTATAAAAATGCCCAGTGGTGTCATGAGTCTGGGCTGTTCCACTTCCGGTATTGCTCTATTAATGGCAGGCCTGTTAACCTGGTCACATGGGCCCCAAACCAGGAAGTCATCTTGGACTCTTCCCTTTCCCCCAACATCCCATATCCCAACAGTCACCAGGCCTGATTGAAAAGTCAAATAAAACGTATTTATCGCACACCTCTGATGTACCAAGCACAATCGAGGTAGCTGGTGGGAGGCAGTTCTACAGGCATACAGACCTCATCGTCAAGAAGCTTACAAGCTTATCAGGTGAGATAGGAATCAATATATAAACAAAGTCATCTCAGATTGGGTGTTAAACTGTTTTTGTCTGTTGGGTATAAGAAACTGGCTTAATTCCCATTCTGGCAAAGGCTTCGGAGATTTATGGTCAGTGGTTCAAAAATGTCATCAAGGACCCAGGTCTTTTTCCATCTTTCTGCTCCACCATTTTGTTTTGCTTTATCCTAAAGCCAGAAGCAAGAGGGCTGCAGCAGCAACGGGCATCCCATTCAGATATTACCAAAGCCAGAGGGAGAAGAGAGGTCTTCTCCTCCTGTGGCAATCCAAGGAGAGAGGGACCCTTCACTAGGACCCCCCCCCCAGACTTCCCCTCAAGTCTCATTAGTTATAATTGGGTCACCTGCCTATTCCAGAGCCAAGACAGGCGGAGGGAATGGGATTCCCTTTAGATCAAAGAGGACGGAGTCTCTGCCCCAAGAGGGTGTGTGGGAGGGCGCTATCGGACCAAAGTTAGGGTTCTTTTTAGGAAGGAAGAAGAGGCGGACACATTCTGGGTTGCAGCCAACAGTGTTGACACAATATTAAAAGGGCATTTCAAAATTAAATGGGGTAACGACAGAGGGGTCAGGAAAGGCGGGCTTAGATTTCACCCCGTTGCCACTGGCTGGGGTTACGGCCGTGGCCTCCTAACTGGCCTTCCAGCCTCCGGCCTGCTCCACCTCCACCCTCACTCCATGAACCCGTTCTTCACGTTGCCCCATTGGATCCGCCTAAGATGCAAATCTGCTTATGTCATTTTCTTCGTTACAATGCTCCTGTAGCTCCTTATTTCATGGAATAAAAAAACTTTCAGCATGACGAGATAATTGAATACTTACCACATACAAGGCAGTGTTGGAAGCACTTTCTATTGTGTTATTTAACTCACCTCTCAGGAAGTGCTTTCCTAACCCCATTACGTAAGCGAGGTAATCAGACACTGGGATGTTAACTGACTAGTCTCTGTGTTAGTTTCCTATTACTGCCACAAAACATTACCACAAACCTAGTGGTTTAAAACAACACAAATTCACTACCCTCAGTTCTAGAGGACAGACGTCCAAAATCAGTTTCAAAATCAAGATGCCGGCAGCGCTGCTTTTCTTCCCAAGGAGCTGTATTTTCTTGCCTCTTCCACCTTTTAGAGACTGCCTGTATTCCTTGCCTCGTGGCCACGTCGCTTGACCTGCTTCCATCGTCACATTGCCTTCTCTCCTTTCTGATTTCCCGCCTCCCCTTATAAGGACCCTTGTGATTACATGGGGTTCACCCGGATAATCCAGGATAATTTCCCATCTCAAGATCCTGAACTTAATCACATCTGCAAAGTCTCTTTTGCCGTTTAAGATAACATAGTCACAGGATACTGATATTAGGACACGGATATCTTTAGGGAGCCATTATTCTGTCCACCACTCTCAAGGTCCCATGGCAAGGAAGTCGTGGAACCAAGGTTTGAACTCAGGCTCTGCTGCTCTGGGAAGAAGCCTTGCCTCCCTCCCAATCTAGTTGTTTTGTGTCTAACCTAGAAGATGTCTTGCATACCCCAGCCTCTCATGTGGCTCACTGTCACTTAACCTTGGGACCCAGCTCACAGGGACCTCTTTTGGAAAGACTCCTTCCCTACTACTCTACCCCTGGACCCCTCAGCTGGGCTAGATGTCCCTCTGCTGTGCTCCCACATACCAGAGCTCACTACTAAAATGTCACTTATAACTCTCCAGGGGAACCAGCTTCCACAGACCACGTGGAGCTCGGGTAAACTTGTTTATTTGTTGGTTGGTTGGTTGAATAAATGAATTGGCTGAGGAGAAGACATTTGAAAGGAGAGAAATAATCATAAGAGTTAATAGATATTAGGAAGGGGGCTTTGGGGCAATGGTCTTTTGGAATCTGTTTTGGGGTTGGGGTACATTTGGGTTTGCAATGCCTTCTACTTTTAAGAACCCAAAGGGGTCCATGTGGGGCTCAGAGAAAGAAGCAGGTAAGTGGCCATCCCAGGCTGCTCTAGTTTTCCAGCTCCGTCACCAGGTGGGATAGCGAGTGAGTTTCAGGGCAGAAGCTGGGTTCCGGAATAAAAAGTGAGCATGTGGTTGTAGCGCATCTTTTGCAGATGGGGTGTGATAGACGGCACAGGAGGAAAGATTTTGGAAACCAGAATGACAAGCCTTTAACCACACCCTGACTTATAAATGTGCAGTTCATTAGCTCTTAGACTTTGAAGCCTACATTACACACACACACACACACACACACACACACACACACACACACATTGGGGCAAAAAGAAATGAAATGTGTAGCTATAGTCACGGAACTCGTAAGTTCTGGAACCAGGCTTGGAACCCAAATCATCTGGGCTCCGCTCTGTGGGCTTACCCCTGCACCGTGCTGCCTCTCACACACCGACTGTGTTCTATTTTTAAAAGCAATATCTGGAGATTTTGGAGCCTGGCCTAGTGAGCAGAGGGGTCACAGAGAGAAATAAAGGCTAGGAGATGAGAGGGAGGAAGAAGGGGTGAGGACTAATTTCAAAGGATGAGTCTCAAAACCAGATCCACAGGCAACTCAGAACCTGCACACACACCTGTGTCAGGCCAGTCCTCTGTTTCCTAAATGACTTTCCTTCTCAGAATCTGCAATGGTCATTCTTTGAATATTAGCATTTTTACCAGATAGAAAGGAATCTTAGATGTAAAAGGAGTTTTATGCTATAATTCTAGCTAATTCAGTCCTGTAAACAAGAGGCAGAATGATTTCTCACCCAAAAAGGACATATTTATTTCAACTCTGTAATTGACCAATGAGTTAGATCACTCAGAGGTCCCTGAAAGGCTCTGCCTACTATTCTGATTTATGTTTTTATCAAATAAAATCAATATAAAACCCTCCTGTGCTAGGAAAGCTAAAATGCCAACACAGGTTGATACAAACCAGGCGTCCCCTAAGCAAACCTGTGTACACTTCTGTTGAATGATAGAGGGACCAGGGCTTTAATTCTTATTTCCCCCAAAGAGGTATTAATATGTACCAACAGGCATGTGTGAATGCATGGCTGCTTACCCAGCCATAGGCAGGTCTCTAAGATAAGCCAAAAAGCTTAGCATGGCGGAGCTCTGGCAATTTTCCAAGGTTAGACTTTTTCTACCTTAGGAAACTCTGCATCCATAAAAATCATGCTATGGTTGCCTAAACACAACAGTTAACACCTTAAAACATTGAGGGTCATATCTTAGGCATTGTCCAGCCCACCATTTTGCAGATGAGGAAGTTAGGGCAAGGGAGATGCATGACTTACTCAAGGTCCTGGAGAGAGGGGCAGAGACCCAGGCTGGAGGTATGGGTTTGACGGGCTCCAAGAGAACCAAGAGAGGAGGTAACCAGAAATGGCATCACTGAAGGGTGAGCAGAGGAGAAAACAGCAAAACCACCTGAGAAGGGCTCCTGTAGGTGGAAGGAAAACCAAGAGGGTCCAGGGTCTTGGAAACAAGGGGAAGAAGATACTCAAAGCAACAGTAGTCAGTACTGCCATGTGCTGCAGAGAGGGCAAGCAAGAGAAGGGCTGAGAAAATCCCACTGGATGTGGCAACAAGAAGACATTGGTGACCTTGGGCAAAGCTTTCCACTGAGTTGTGGGGAGAGAATCAGATCTTAAGGGCTCAATGAGTGGGTAGGAGGTGAGTTAGTGGGGGCTTCCTTTCAGAAGTTGGGCTGTAAGAAAAGACGAGAGGTTGTGCCTGGGCTGGAGGGGTCTCAGGGTGGAGAGAGACATGTCTTCATGCTCCTGACCTATGGAGAAAGGCATTAAAGAAGGAAGACTAGGAAGTACGGGAGAGAGGGGGACTCAACTACAGAGCCACCATGAAGGAGACGGGCAGAGCTTCATCCTCAGTGGAAACCCAGCTGGGGCTCGGCAGCCAGAGGAGCCTGGTGAGAAGTATTCAGCTTCCGATGATGTTAGGAGAATTCACCAAAATCTTGATTAACTGCAATGCTTAGAGATGACTGACTCATAGATGGGGAGCCCCCAGCTTCTGATTTGAAAGACTTTGGGATCTGGCCGAGATCTCCCCAAACCACCTTCCCTGACCAAGGTGCCCCGGAGCTGGCAATTTTCGTTTCTCTGTGGCAGGAAAACACGACAGGTATGAAGGGAATTTTTTCTAAACCAAGTCTATCAAAGAGTGCTTTCTGAACCTAACAAATGACCTCAGAGGAGTCCATGATGGTCCAAACTTGGCATTTTGACCCAACCACTAATCTATTGGGGGGATAATTTATTCTCTCTAGAAACCGGCTGAAAACATTGACTCAACCAGTTTTCAATGATTGTTATTGTTGTTTTAGATGAAGATAGTTAACAGGCCCTGCCTGTTACCCAAAACCCATGATACGTGACTGCTCTTTATTGGTCCAGAAGGGAATAAAATCCAGTGCCTTTGGGGGGAGGTCAGAGGATGCCACATGAATGCCGTAGTGTTTGTCTTCTCAGGAGTAACAGAGAGAGGTCTGGGAGGAAGCCCAGCCCACACTGGAGTACGCCGGCTGTATAACCAGTGATTGGGCACTTTGTGTCTCAGATCCCTCAACCAGTGGTAATAAATACATGCAACGGATGCTTACTACGTGCCAGGGGCTTTCCTTAACAGTTTATACGTTTCCTCTTTCCTACAACCTGTGAGCTGGAATTTATGTCTGGAACTGACAAGGAAACCAAAGTTCAAAGAGATAAAGGAACTTATCAAGGGTCACACACTAGAATGTTCCAGAACCAAGATTATCAACCAGACCTGCCTGACTTGAAATTCCCACACTTAACTACTCCGTGGCCTCGACAAGATAGGGATTAAACAAGTCTGGTCTAGCTGATCATTCTGAAGATGAAACAAGATAATGACTAAAACTGCTGTGAAAACTCAGAAGAGGAAGAGACAAGCCTTGTTGTTGGTCTCCTTTGCACACTTACGGCAAGTATAAGTCCACAACTTGGGGAGCGGCATCCATGCGGTCGGGGGATCCTGGGGAGGCGGGTGTTTTCAGGCTATCACCCAAGTGTGGGAAGGTTGAGTGGAGGAAACATCCTGTGGCCTCTCTGGGCTACCACATCTTCATCTCCTCGTCTCAGCTGGGGAAGAGTAATCGTGAGGGTGCAGCCATAGTTAGACAATGGGGACGTCTGTAGACTAGGGCTCCCCCAGCTGTGTACTCAGCTGAATTCAGCTGAGGGAGAAGGCACGTGTAGATGTTTTGACCCAGCCCTCTACAAAAGTTCTAGAATCAATCCCAGAGCTTTCTCGGCCCAGATCTTCATTTGCTAACTCCTTCCTCAGGTCTCTCAGCTCAAATGTGTCTCCACATAGCAGCCCCTGCCATCACTCTGTTTTGTTTTCTTTATCTGTATTCTTAGAAATTATCTTTTAAAATTGTGTTTTGTGCATTATCTATTTCCCACACTCAATCTTCTCAACCCCCAAATGAAAATAGAGGTCTGCTGTATCTCCCATACCTACAATATTATCTTGTATTGAATAGGTCACAGGTACTTAATATGTATTTGCTAAATGGATGGATGAATGAACGCATGAAATTTTAAAATGGTCCCCCTCTATTTGGGCAGCTCCTCTGTCCACAGACCTAGGGAACATTCTCTTTCACTGATGATATGGCTGGTCCAGTAGTTTAGAAGCTAAACTACTCTGAGACCGAAACTGTGGGTAATAATTAGTCAAATCCATTTCACCTGTCTTCACTAGTCAAGATTGTTTTCATTGTTGCTACAAAAGACTTGCATGTCCCCCAGGCAGCACTTAGCCTAAACAGTAAGATGTTTGCCTGAGTTATTCTCCAGGAACTTGGAGTCAGCTGTGTCTAGTTCAAGCTGAACCGGTTAAGAATGGGTAGGGCCAACAACCCTCCAACTGGGCATGGGCGAGTGTCCTCTTGGTGACCTTTTGACATCGGAGGGCTGAAAACTCCACCCTCAGATCACGCTAAGCACCTCCATTTTTGAAGGGGCAGAGGCCATAGCTTAGTTACACCTGCGCAGAAAGACAACTACCGAAACTTTTTCCAATCGCCTTTCCCATGCTCCCCACGCCTCAGACCACCCTGCTTCTTTATTCTTTATCCCACAAATAACCCTGGCCCTTGCCTGTAGGGAGGTGGATCTGAGACCTGTTCTTCCATCTCCTCACCTGGCTGCCTTGTGAATAAACTCTCTCTTTGCTGCAACCTCGGCTTGCTGCACGTTGAGCAAAATGAACCTGACTCAGTAAAAAGAGCATGGTAGGAGAGAGGGGTTCTGCTCCCCAAAGCTTCACAAAGGGGGTGATATTTGATGGTAAAAGGTACTGCAAGGTGCCAGGTGGAGAATGGCAAAGGTCAGGGGTCAGGTGACCTGGAAGAATAGTGAGCTGCCCACTGCAGCCTCCTTGCATGGCAAGGGCTGGGCATGGGCAGGAGAAGAGGCTGGAAGGGGGTGAGGGTCAGGTGGGGAAAGGCCCTGGATGCCCAGATAAAGAGTTTGGACAGTATCTCGTAGGAAATGGGGAGCCCTTGAAGGTCAGGGCAATGAAAGCACCCTTGGCCCTTCTGGCTGCCGACAGCGGGTATGAAACACAGTCGAAGAATTATTCAAA
This sequence comes from Eubalaena glacialis, assembly GCF_028564815.1. Taxonomy (NCBI): domain Eukaryota; kingdom Metazoa; phylum Chordata; class Mammalia; order Artiodactyla; family Balaenidae; genus Eubalaena; species Eubalaena glacialis. The sequence goes on from NC_083722.1 coordinate 10,387,809, forward strand.
GGGCGATGAAGCAGGATGATTAGCCGTGAGTTCAGTCTCCACTGCCCATCTCTGAGAATCCAGGCTTGTCACCCTCATTCTGGGGTCTCATGTGCTGGGTAAAGTGCTATGAAGGCAGCGACATTGATAGACTATATGGCTGCTGGTGAAAAAACATTTCTCAATTATCAAACATACAGTAGATTGTGAAAATATATCGTGCTTGTGATATACACCAACTTCATAGATACAAAATTTTAAGTTATTCTCACTGCATATTCTATATTCCCCAGTTCTTTCCATTCCTTCTCAGTGTCAGGGTATTAATTCATCTGATAACAGTGATTCTTAGCAACAGGAAAAATACCCAGCCAGGTAGTCAATTGAGTTGATTCAATTCAATGACTGTGAGTTATGCTTTCCATTCTCACTAAAATGTGCCCAACTTATTTTAGGCTCTTCAAAAATGGAATCGTCTCCTGAAAATGTGAATTTTCAGCAAAGAGCCAAATAAGCATTTAAATTGTATTATCTGAACATTATTGCTACTATATCTGAAGTTCTTAATAAAAATTCTAGGAAACCTATTTGAAAGGAGCGAGGAATACTGCACATCTGGAGAACACCTGGATTACCCAGGCAGCGCTTCTCACTATTACAATCACTTTTTAAGAATCCTGATGCCCCAACTGGCCCGGAATATAATTGCTCTGCCCCATCAGGGGCAGAGCAATTATATTCCGGGCCAGTTGGATCAGAATCTCTGGGGGCAGAACCTGGGTATCAATATTTTAAAGCTCTCAAGTGTTTCCAACGAATTTCACAAGCCTAAGGCAGCCCTGAATATAGCATCACCCGGAGAGACTTTTTAAAACACTGACGCCTGGGCCCCTTCCTCACAGATGCTGCCCCAGCTGATCTGCAGAGGACCTGGGCAATTTTTTTAAGGTGCCCAGATGAATCTATTGTGCAGCCAGAATTGAGAATCTCTAGCCTAAAGCTGCTCCCTTAATTAAATCAGCCCAGGCAATGAACCATCCTTGAATCTTGCCTCTCACACGTCCTCCAATTTTCTACTGCTGCTTTCTGCAGCCAACGATGATAGGAGGAGGTGAAACTCCACTTTTCCCCCCTTCTAGTCTATATGTGAATTAAAACCAATGCCACCTTAAGCTGTCAGCCATTTATACCTTTGTGCATTTATACACTTCTTTCAGCAACCCTTTGGGAAGTTAACTCATCGACTGCTAGTGGCAGAAGGTCAGTGAAAGGCAAATAGGAAAACACCCACAAATCAAACCAATCCCTTCATCTGAACCATTCTCTTAATTCTTGAAATTCCATAGATCTTTCTCACTTGGCTCATATGCCATCCACCTGTGATACAGCTGGTGAAGTGTGCAGGGGGAGGGTGGCCTTAAACAACCCAGGCACGCAGCAGTCTCCAAAAATGGGTTGTCACTGAGGATGAATGAAGAGAAAGATACACGTGGGGGCGGGGCGGTGCAGGAATTTGAGGAGGTTCACATCCTGTGTATTAAAAGGAATTATCCAGACCCACGGCCCAGAGTAATGAAAATAAAAACAGAAATAAACAAATGGGACCTAATGAAACTTAAAAGCTTTTGCACAGCAAAGGAAACCATAAACAAGATGAAAAGACAACCCTCAGAATGGGAGACAATATCTGCAAACGAAGCAACTGACAAGAGATTAATCTCCAAAATATAAAAGCAGCTCATGCAGCTCAATATCAGAAAAAACAAACAACCCAATCCAAAAATGGGCAGAAGACTTAAATAGATATTTCTCCAAAGAAGACATACAGATGACCAAAAAACACATGAAAAGCTGCTCAACATCACTAATTATTAGAGAAATGCACATCAAAACTACAATAAGGTATCACCTCACACCAGTCAGAATGACCATCATCAAAAAAATCTACAAATGATAAATTCTGGAGAGGGTGTGGAGAAAAGGGAACCCTCTTGCACTGTTGGTGGGAATGTAAATTGATACAGTCACTATGGAGAACAGTATGGAGGCTCCTTAAAAACCTAAAAATAGAACTACCATAGGACCCAGCAATCCCACTACTGGGCATATACCCAGAGAAAACCATAACTCAAAAAGACACATGCACCCCAATGTTCATTGCAGCACTATTTACCATAGCCAGGAATGGAAGCAACCTAAATGCCCATCGACAGAGGAATGGATAAAGAAGATGTGGTACATATATGCAATGGAATATTACTCAGCCATAAAAAGGAATGAAATAATGCCATTTGCAGCAACATGAGTAGAGCTAGACATTGTCATACAGAGTGAAGTAAGTCAGAATGAGAAAGACAAATATCGTATACTATCACTTATATGTGGAATCTAGAAAAATGGTTCAGATGGACTTATTTGCAAAGCAGAAATAGAGTCACAGATGTAGAAAACAAACTTATGGTTACCAAGGGGGGAAGAGGGGGAAGGGGGTGAATTGGGAGACTGGGATTGACATATATACATTACTATATATAAAACAGATAACTAATGAGAACCTACTACATAGCACAGGGAACTCTACTCAGTGCTCTGTGGTGACCTAAATGGGAAGTAAATCTAAAAAAGAATGGATATATGTACATGTAAATATAACTGATTCACTTTGCTGTACAGCAGAAACTAACAGAACATTGTAAAGCAACTATAATCCAATAAATGATAAATAAATATAAATATAAAAAGATAAAAGGAATTATCTATCAAACAACCACTTGAGCCTTTAGCGAAGTTAAGTAGCTTTCCCGAGGATGCAGAGTGATGACCAGGCCTGGATTCAAAGCCAGGTGTGTGAATCCGAAGTTAGTTGGTTTTTCTCTGAGTTGTATTGGCATCGTCTTGAAATAGGCCCATAATCAGTTACTTGAAACGTCTGGGGCCTGAGTGGCTTGGAATTTAGAAATTTTCAGACTTTAGAAATTATTTCTGTAACAAAACATATTAATATTTTCACTAAACGGGTCAAGAAGCCTCAGATCAGCCTTTTACCAATTCAGGTAAGGTTGTACCACTAAATTTGGGGTTTTCAGCGCTTTGGGGGATTTTAGAGTGGCACATAAGGGATTGTGGAGCTGAACGTCAAAGGAAATAAATGTATGTACATAATAACGAACAATTACTGAACAGTGAGCATTTGCCAGACATTCTGCAAAGCTCTGGGCATGCATAACCCTCACAATAACCTTGCAAGATAAGTATTATTACTATTCTCACGCTCAAAATCAGAGAACAGGCATGGGTGGGCTAAGTAACTTGCCTAAAATCACCTAAGTCCATTCATTCGTTCAGTCCCTGTTTTAATTAAAACCTTATAGTTAAATTTTTAGAGAATAACCTTTTTTTTTTTTTTTAATATTCTTTCTGGCTCTTCCTGAGGGAATACTGGTATTTTCACGCAGTGCATGGTGGGAAATGTGGGTCCACATGTCAGATCTGACTCTCTCCTGCTTTAGGCTCTTCTTTTTTTTTTTTTTTTAATTTTATTTATTTATTTATTTATTTATGGCTGTGTTGGGTCTTCGTTTCTGTGCGAGGGCTTTCTCTAGTTGCGGCAAGTGGGGCCACTCTTCATCGCGGTGCGCAGGCCTCTCACTATCGCGGCCTCTCTTGTTGCGGAGCACGGGCTCCAGACGCGCAGGCTCAGTAGTTGTGGCTCACGGGCCTAGTTGCTCCGCGGCATGTGGGATCTTCCCAGACCAGGGCTCGAACCCGTGTCCCCTGCATTGGCAGGCAGATTCTCAACCACTGCGCCACCAGGGAAGCCCGAGACTAACCTTTTCTTAATGAATGGTGGAATATTTCCAGAATAACTGGCTGGACACTGGGCTTTGATCTGAGAGTCCATGGTTTGTAGCTTTAAATTTGCGTCCACTTTGTATTATCCATCTTGCCTTACCAGCAGCCAGTCCACACAAAACGGTAGGTCTTCCCCTTTGAGCACAGCTAGAAGTCTTGGGAAGTTCAAGGGAAAACTTGCGGTTGATTCAGTCCATGCACTTGCTGCTTGTTGGACACCCACAAAGTACTGGCACTTTCCCAGAATTAGATCCGCTTCTGATAAAGCAGGAGAGTGTGAACTTCTACTAAAGCAGTATTGTCAAATTAACCTTGGACGACTGAGGAAGGCTTTTCCTTGGTAATGAGACTCCACGTGTAGATGCTGAACTTGGCCATAAACTGTGTGTTCTCCCTTCCGCATGACTCAATTTACTCTGGAATGATAACCTATGCCTTCCTAAAGTGAGCTAATCAAACTCACAGGAGTGGTTTCCTTCTACTGTGCCTAATATTTTTTAGAATAGACTTTAAATACTCTCAAGGATTTATCAGAAAAGCATCATTGTTCTAATAATTCTTGAAATAGAAATTCTTGAACTCCACACAACCATTCAAAATTCTGGAAGAACAATGTGCTTTGTTTAGTTAATCTTTCATTTTTCCCTGTAGAACTTAAAACTATTGTGTAAAACATAAGTATCCCTAGCTACCATGCATTTGTTTTGTGATTAACGGAATTTTATTATTTCAGGAAATTATATAATTGTTTTTCTGTAAATGTGTTCTTTAGACTTGTAGCGATCTTAAGTGATTTTATTATGCCTAAGTAATGAAAATATCCAGTTAATAAAGTCTAGTGAGGAAAAAAGGTTTATCCATAAAAAATTCAGTCTATGGGCACCTTTGAACAAATTTATTCTTAAAAATAGTAAGTGCCTTATGTTGAGATGGCTTGCCCTACAATGTGGTCTGCTACTTACTTCACAAAACTCCCCCTGGTGTTTAATAAAGTCCAACTTTTCCCCAATTCTTTTTGGACTCTAACTGCTTCTAATTATCTTAAAAAGCTATCCATTGATGCCTCACAAATTATTACCAAAGCTAGAACATTTGGACAAATTTTGAAAAATGTTGAGTAGATAGTAATTCCTCAACAGATGCTGTTGAATGGACTAGGATATTCTTACCAACCTCACACCATAAACCAGGCAACCAGGGCAAAAAGAGGTAACTTACGTCTAAACTTTCACCTCCTGGCTGTGTGACCTTGGGCAAGTCACATCATTTCTTTATTCAACAAATATTCACTGATCGTTAACCCATGCTTGGCACCACTACCCCACCTGTCTTGGTGCTAGGGACACAATAGTGGGGAGACAAGTATGGTTCCTGCCTTCACAGACTTTATTAAACAGAGAGTCTCAACTTGCTGTGCATCAGAATCACCCAGAGGACTTGTTTTAAAAAAGTTGCTGGGCCCTACCCCCCAGAATTTTGATTCAGTAGGTCCGGGGTTGGGGGGTTGACAAAAACATATGTTCACACAGGAACTTCTACACGAATGTTTATAGCAGTATTTTTTTGTATAGCCAAAAGGTGGAAACAACCCAAATGCCCATCAATGGACAAATTGATAAAATGTGGTACATCCATACAATGGAATATTATTCAGCTATAAAAGGGAATGAAGTGCTGATACGGGCTACAAGGATGAACCTTGAGAATATCATGCTAAGAGAAAGAAGCAGATCACAAAGACCACATACTATGTAATTCCATTCATATAAAATACCCCAAACAGAGAAACATATAGAGGCAGAAAGTAGATTAGTGGTTGCTTAGGGCTGGGGGTGAGAGGGCAAGAGGGGGAGGTAAGGAGGTGATAGCTAAAGAGTACAGGGTTTCTTTTTGAGGTTATGAAAATGGTCTAAGATAGACTCACAGACATGCTGTAGAAAACAAACTTATGGTTACCAAAGAGGAAGGGGGAGGGATAAATTAGGAGTTTGGGATTAACATATACACACTACTATATATAAAATAGATAACCAACAAGGACCTACTGTATAGCACAGGGAACTCTACTCAATATTTTGTCATAACCTATAAGGGAAAAGAATCTAAAAAAGAAGTTTTGTTTTTATTTTTGCTTTTGTGTTGCAAAAGTTATTTATATACACTATTCTGATACCAATCCCTTATCAGATATATGATTTGCAAATATTTTCTCCCCTTTTGTGGGTTGTTTTTCCTTCTCTTGATAACACCCTTTGGGTGCACAATTGGACTCTGAGTGCCAACTGTGCCTTAGGAGCCACGGAAGCACTAGGAATTTAGCAGGAAGAAGACACAGAGTGAGGGGAGAGGGTGGTGGATAAAGGAATTTAGAAGGTTACCCCTTAAGACCCTAGCCTGCCTCCCAGAGCTGAAATCTTGCTGCATAATCCTATTTGGCATGTCAGAAACAGAGTATCAGCTTCCTCTTTCTATTCCTTCTCTAACAGATTCTACTTTCCCCCAAGCTAAAAAGATGCCTTGAGTAATTTGAGGCTCAGATCTTTGTTGGTTTTTGAGAAGGCAAATAAAGATCCCACTGCGGGCTCTGCAGAATACGGTGGGTGAGCCCCCGGAGAGGCCTGCACAACTGACAGGCCCTGGAGCTTAGATCTCATTCGCTTCAAGGTCAACCCACCTCTGGGCTTCTGAGCACTTGGGAACTTTTCTGAGGACAAAATCAATGCTGTTCGCCAGCATTGCTCAGAGGAACTACAGGAGAGTAGGGATTGGTTTTGAAGGAAGGTGGGAGCAGGACTTCCCTGATCAATTAGGTCTTCTCCCTGAAGGGGGCCAACCCCACTCTTTCTGGCCACAGATTGAATGGTTAAGCCCAACGGGTTACAGCAACAAAAAGCGGGGGAGGAAGGAGAGAACACTCACTACATCACCGCCATTTTTCTGGTTCTATGAGGAGGGATTTTTCCCTAAACAGTCTTCACCCATCCACCCATTCATCCTCAGGGGAGGAGCAGTCACTCATCAGATTGGTGATTTTGGAAGAAGTCATCCCTTGTGCCTTTCTCTTTGGGAAACTGAGTTCTGCAGAAAGCACTCACCTTTTTAGATAACGTTTTATGATCAAGCTCTACTTCTTCAAGTGAACCTTCACTGCCGAGGAAAAATGTGCAGTTGAGGAAAATTTAATTAACCATGCCAGAAGAAAGACTAGATTATCTTTCTAATCTTTCTACATAAAATGATATTAGAAATCATTGTTGTGAAGAGATAACCAAAGAGTAGGCAGAAAAAAAAAATGTAGAGGAGGATCAAGCAATTTATTTAAAATAATATGAATATTACTTTCTGGATTTGTGATATTTGTGGTACCTGTCAGCTTTATAAAATTGTAATTTGTTGTGAGTTCTTTTCTCATTCTAAATAGATACTTTCACATATAATTTCATATTCATAATTTTGTTCTTTTTCTTAAAAGGGTCACCGTAGTGTATAAGCATCAGGCCTCGTAAAACATAAATCCATTCCCTCCTCCCCTTTCCAATTAACTCCAAGGTACTGGAAAGCTAAAAAATCCTCTCCCTAGTCTATTTCCCATCCCAAATCGTCAGTCAGGTTGTTCAGTGTAGTCTATTATAGAGGTTCTGCCATGAGCTCAAATGGTATCACAGTGGTAATAAAATGCCAACAACACATTTTTCCTATCATGATATCCACCACGGATTTAAAGTTCAAAGATTAAAATCCCAAAGAAGTTGAAGTCCAGAATTTTTAAGTTCAGTTTCAAAGGAATTAATCAAATATTTTTGCCCTTGTAAGTTAAGTGTGAAGTCCAAATTCCTTGGGTTAATTTTAAAATAAATTACAGTCTTTCCCCAATTTCTTCTACTCAGTTCCAACCAAAGGGAGTCTTGGTGCCTTGGGTAGATGGAGAGACTCCATCTAGGAGCGCCAGCCTGGAGTGATTGTGTTCCTTCAGGATGTCTGAAACATCATCCATCACAGCTCTTTTCAGAAAGTCCAGAGTGTCCACAAGAGGCAAAGCTGTGGGTGGCCCTGGCCCCACACCTACTCGTTGGCAAAACAAAAACAAACACACACAAAAACCAAGCCAAACTGTGGTCCTTAGGGCAGCTATCCAGGCAAAAATTATGTTTGAGAAACCAATGCGTCGATGTTGCCAAAGGGATTGATAGCTGAGTGTTGAGAGAGGAAAGAGACAGTCTTGATGTCAACCTCGCCAGGGAAAAACCAGTTAATCCCAATTATCTAGAATCTGTGAGTTGTGCACTTATGTTTCTCTGAGAGACTCTTTCTACTGATAAATTAATTTTGCAAGAATGTAGGGATGTCTTCAATGCTACTCCTTGAAAAGAAAGAGTTGGACATACACTGGAATTCTCCCCTATCCCCTGGCATAGTAAACAGAGTGCCATGGTAATTAATTTCTCTTCCCTTCCCAGGCTCTCAGATTGATTAGGTAATTGAACCCCTGATGACAACCCCAAGCCTCAAGACTATGCCTCCAGTTTCTGGTATCTTCAAGGCAGTGGGTTTCAACTGGGAGTGATTTTGTTCCCCCGGTAGGGTTGCCAGATTTAGCAAATAAATACACAGGGTGCCCAGTTAAATGTGAATTTCAAATAAACAACAAATAATTTGTCAGTTTAAGTATGTTCCAAATACTGCATTATTTATCTGAAATTCACATTTAACTGGGCATCCTGTATTTTATCTGGTAACCTGGTGGTGCCCAGGGGATAGTGTTGGCAACGTCTGGAGACATTTTTGGTTGTTACAACTCCAGGGGTGGGTAGAGGCCAGGGATGCTGTTTAAACGTCTTGCAATGCCCAGGAAAGTCTCCCACCACAAAAAATTATCTGGTCCAGAATGTCAGTTGTGCCAAAGCTGAGAAATCCTGCTTTAAGGCAAAGCCTTTTCCTTTCAGCTTCTCCAGAGAATAAAGTTCCAGACTCCTGCCTGACATTTTGTGCCCAGAGTGGGGCACATTCATTTATTTTTAAAATCTCGGCATGACCTATTATCCACGTTCACAGCAAAAACTCAAGCACTCTTTCCTCTTAGTTTTCTTCTGTAGCTAATAACGAGACCAAGGAAGAGCTGGCCAAGATAAGACAGCATTTATGTTAAGTTCAGGGACATAAGGGCCAGCCTCGAAAAGCAGCCCTGAAGAGCTGGGGGTGGGGATGGAGGGGGCCTGGCCCATCTCATTCAGGCGAGACTTCCACCTTCCTGCCTGGGAGGAGAGGGCTGTGAGCTGCACAGCTGCACTTCTCATGAAGAGACGCTTTCTTCACAGGCCCTGGGGTGGGAGGGAAGCCGGCAGCAGAAGGTGGGGATGGCGTGACACAGCTGTTAATCAAACGGCTTTTAAAAGAACAAGAGAGTAAGGAAACCCAGGGGTAGGGAAGGTTCTGAATGTTTTCTGGTCATGAGATGTGTATAAATTCATGGGAGTTTATCTGAGGATGTTTATCCCAAGCCCTATTCACAGTTGGCCCTGAAATAAATACCAGAACATTAGAATTCAGGGGGCATCGCTCCTTTCTGCAACATCCGGCCCCCATTTCCTTCCCTCCCAGCAGACCCGTGTGTCACACGTGTTGCTGTATGTGCAAAAGAATGAATGTGCACCCTTAGCCACCCAATTTACAGAACTTGATGGCCCTAGGACAAAAATTGCTGGTAGGTTTTTTCCTTTATTTGATTAATTTTTAGCATAAGAAGTATAAAAACTTTATTTTAAAAGCCACTAACTGCTGACTCAAGGATAGAGACCAGGGTTTTGGAGAATTCAAAAATTAAACTCCATTCAGGCATTTATTAAGTCAAGCAAGATGAATCAGACTTTTGGTTATATGAAAGTTTGGCTCCTTATGGAAAATCTGTCTTTGCAGTTCTCTGCTTGCTGGAGAAAAGAATGCAAGAAGCATAAGAAGAGGGGCCGTGCAGACAGCTTTATAAACACCAGAAAAGCCCCATTTAGGCTCAGCTGTGGCCTAGCATGGCCTAGACAACAAAATGGGGAGAGTGAGGCATGGGGGCTGGGAGGGAGGTGATGGCAACCCCTCTGTCCTCGATGACCAGGACATCGTGCTTTTGGTCCAGTAAAGTCACTGACTTTACTGTCAAATTTAATGTTTGTAATTTCTGTCTGAACTTTAGTGACTTACTCTATTTCTCTTTGGAAAGTATTCTAAACTAAACTGTTTATTTAATCGAAGTATAGTTGATTTACAATATCGTGTTAGTTTTAGGTGAACAGCAAAGTGATTCAGTTATATATGTATATATATGTATGTATATACATATATATTAGATTATTTTCTTTATATGTCATTACAAGATATTGAATATAGTTCCCTGTGCAACAAGTTCCTTGTGGCTTATCTATTTTCTGTATAGTAGTTTGTATCTGTTAATCCCATACTCCCAATTTATCCCACCCCCTGTCCCTTTCCCCTTTGGTAACCAGAAGTTTGTTTTCTATGTCTGTGAGTCTGTTCCTGTTTTGTATATAGATTCATTTGTATTATTTTTTAGATTCCACATGTAAGCGACACTGTATAGTATTTGTCTTTGTCTGACTTACTTCACTTAGTGTAATATTCTCTAGGTCCATCCATGTTGCTGCAGATGGCAATATTTCATTCTTTTTATGGTTGAGTAATAAGCATTCCATTAAACTAAATTTTTTTTTAAAACTTGGTCTTTTCATCCATTATAAAAGTAGTAGAAATAGCCAAGGGAAAAACTCAGAATATACAAACAAAGTAAAAAGTAGAGAAAATAATAATTGAACCATATTTGACCCATAGTTGAATACTCACAGAGACAACCCCTGCCATTGACCTATTTCTTTCCAAAGTTCACTCTAAGCTTAGTTTTTGGCTTAAAATCTTGTGATGATGACTCTTTAAATACAAGGCTATATCTCATGTTCGAAAAATAGAAACTATCGTTTATTGAGCATTTACTACTTGCTAGACCCTCTGCTAAGCACTTTATGTATGTAATTCCACTTAATGGTCAAAACAACCTGATAAAGAAGATACTGTTGTTACTTCCCCATTTTACAGATGAGAAACTGAGTCTCTTACTAGCCACGGAGTTAGTAAGTAGCAGAAGTAGGCATATCCTACTTTTTTCACTTAACGTTGACTGTGACCTTTTCCATGTTATAACTCAACTTTAAAATTTTTTAATTGCTGTCCAGTATTATGAGTTGTTACATCATAATTTAGGAAACATTCACCTACCATTGGACATTTGGGTTACGTCCAGTCTCTTGTGGTTGTAGGTGATGTTAAAAGTTTTTATTCTTGACTATGGCTGATGCAATGAGCATTTTTTTTTTTTTTTTTAAATTTATTTATTTATTTATTTATGGCTGTGTTGGGTCCTCGTTTCTGTGCGAGGGCTTTCTCCAGTTGTGGCAAGCGGGGGCCACTCTTCATCGCGGTGCGCGGGCCTCTCACTGCCGCGGCCTCTCCCGTTGCGGAGCACAGGCTCCAGACGCGCAAGCTCAGTAATTGTGGCTCACGGGCCCAGCCGCTGCGCGGCATATGGGATCCTTCCGGATCGGGGCACGAACCCGCGTCCCCTGCATTGGCAGGCGGACCCCCAACCACTGCGCCACCAGGGAAGCCCTGCAATGAGCATTTTTGAGCAAAGCTATTTTTGGATTTAAATATTTTTAGGGATAGATTTCCAAAAACAAAAATGGAATTACTAAAAATGTTTTTAAAGGAGTTTTACCTATAAAAGAGTCACATTGATATCCAGATAGGCTCCTTTTTCAGTGTCTTCATCAGCAATGGAAATTATTATTGAAAAAAAAATTAGCTGATTTTTTAAGAAAAGAATTTATAGTACATTGTTTAAATTGAATTTTGCTTTATAAGTAGTCAGGTCAAAATTTTGTTTCATTCATTTGTTGGCCAGATATAAATTTTTTATGAGTTTTTATTTTTATCCAGTTATCTATTGGGATTTTAATGTTTTCTAACCAACTGCAATGAACAATTAGATAGCAAATATTTTGTCAATGGCCATAGTTTCAGTATTGTCCTCAGGTTGCTATCTTCCTTTAAGGTTTGCATGCTTTTCTTTACAACATTTGAAAATGTTTATTAAACCTCTGGGTGTTTTCCATTGTAACGTCCTTCATGTAGAGTTCAGATACTCACTTCTCTTTTCTCCAAGTAACCTGTTTTTAACACTTCTGAGAAGTTTCTCGGTAGTATTTATTAAAATGAAGGTTCAAAATAACACAGAGAAAAACGACATCATCCTATCTCAACCCCAGCCCTATGTGGACAATTGATTGCTGTAAACTACACATCTCAAACCAGCCAGAACTGATTTGTGCAAGCCTGCCCCAGGCACGCTTTGGGCCCCTGCATCCGCCTGGCGAGCCAGCCCTGTATTTAAAAGGCTCTCATTATGTGATGTCGAAAATTCTCCATTACAGCTACTTTGAAGCTCTTCTTATGCCACACAGATCCATTTCCTTTGTTCCATCCTCAGCAGCGACGGAACAGCGAGGCATTGTTCCCCAGGCAAGTATTCCTCGTGGGTAGCCCTGGCCCAGTGCATGGTGGGCTCAATAAATATGTCTTGATTAAAGTTGATATTTAACATCTCTAATCACAACTATTCTCAGGCTTCCTTTCTCCAAGTTAAATGAGCTAACTACTTTTTTTTTTTAACCCCTTGGATCATCTCTATGTGTGTCTCTAACTTACTTCCGGGAGTTCCTGGCCCTCTTGAAGCATAGTCTCCAAGCTGAGACAGAAAAGTCTGTGTCCCCTGGTCACTCCTGCCCCAGAGCTCTCAGGGGTGGGCTGAGAGCCACTAGCACCCTCACCGGCAGTTTGGCTCACCCGGAGATGTGGTGTAGACGGTCCTCAAGCATCTCTTTCTCCCTGTTATAGATGCAGGCTGAGTCAAAGATGTAAGGCCAGAAGGGACAGGGCTGGCTGGGGACAGAACTGAGCCCTCAGGTCCAGGAATGCTAGGTGTGAGCAGTAACTAACTGTGGCTCACAAGCTGACATTGGATTGAATTTTAGCCAGTTTCAACAGTAACGGATTGTCATTAGCAGTGAAAATACTTATCATGGATGCAAGATGATAAAGTCAACAAAGAGTCCTAGTGACTATATGTAACTCTCAAAATGATTAAGATATTTTCTGAGAATGGGATGCATTCCCCAGTCCTTAAAATATCCTTAGGGAAAAAAATCAGACTAATAAAAATAATAGTGCCACAAGCCTTGTTTCTGTGTCATTTTGTGTCTGGGTAATCAGATGGTAGAGGTCATCACTGCTACCTTGGAATAAGAGCTACAGACTGGAAAAGGGAGGGGCCTTGAGTGCTATCTGTTGTTTACTTCAAAACTGATTGTGCGTGGTTCGAGTCTTAAATCGTCAGAAGTTCCTCTTTCCAATGTTGAAAACCTTAGTCGTGACTAAAATCGGATTGAGAACGAGCAATGGAAGAGCTTAGAAGCTCTGCAAAAACCTTGCTCAGGTGAAAACCATTCCCAGCATAAGCCAAGAACAGACTGGTGCCTTAACCCTGAGGTTACGGCTGCTTACGGACAGAACAGGAAGATCCTAGTTTTTAAAAAGGTGAAAAAGTAGAATCAGAGAGAAGATATGTAGTATTTCCACCAGAAGATGGTCACAAGAAAACAGGAGAAAGCATGTGATAAGAATTCATTAAACTTCTAACCTTTATTTTTAAAGTCTTAAAATCCTAAAACATCAATTAGTTATATATTTCTAAACTTACAAATGATTCTTGCCAAACTATACTCATATTTTGTGATAGTTATGGGCTCTGAAGCTAGACCAAAGTTGATACTAGTACTAACTTTGTAACTACTACTATTACTATTACCACCAGCTTTCTGTGTACCAAGCACTCCGACAAGTGCTTTATGTGTCATTTAATTTTATGAAACAGATATTATTATTCCCATTTTACAGACTAAAAAAACCCAAGGCTCTGAGAAATTAAGTAACTTCGCCAAGACGACATAGCCAATAAGCAGTGGGGCATGATTTAAACTCAAACCTGTCTGATTCCAAAGCTTAGACTCTTAACCTTTGGTCAGAGCTGTTTGAAGCCTGGTTGAACCACTAGCTACATGGCCTCAACTAAGTTTCTTAAACATTCTGAGCCTTATTTTCCTCATATATAGAATGGACTTCTGTAGTGCCACCTGTTCCTTTTGCCTGCCCAGCATCTGTTTCTCCTTTGTCTTCTAATAGCATCTTAATTTTCTCTTGAGTGATCATCCTCTTCTGTTCTTATTTAGCACATGTGGCTCAGATGGAGGTGACCCACCTCTCTAGTCCATAGGAGGGCATGTGACCCAAGTCTGGCCAATCACCATCTTCCAGACTCCTGGCCCCAGTGATTGACTCATCAGGCTCCGTTTCCACCTGCTCTGGGTCAAATAATCATATACTTGCCTTCTCTAGAAATACTGCTTCATGCTGCCTCACAAATAACTCACAGCGAAGAGCTGAGAAGATACATAGGTGCCGAGAAAACAGAATGCAAGAGTGAACAAAGAAGTTGGTTTAGGCAGAAGCTTTTTCTACTGAGACTGAAGAATGAATCCTTTTTCTTAGATTCTCTCATTAAATCACTATTGCTTAATTATAGGGATCTCTGGAAAGCCAAGGAAACTGAGTTTGAATTCCCTTCTAGAGCTTTTCTTCAGCCTCTCTGAGGAACGTGAGAAGGGGAATTGGAAGACAGGCAATCTTCCGATGCTGAAGCCCAGAGGTAGCAACTATTGATTTTGCATGGCAATGCCCGAGGATTCCTCTTAGTGCTTTTAACCTTCCCTTGCTGGAGAGTCCTACAAAAAAAAGTATCATATTTTTTGCCAAATATATTTTAACTTGACCCTACTATTAAGAAAAGAATAATAGAATATTAGCTACTGAGCGTGTTTAAGAAATGACTACTACATTAAGCTAAAATTCTTTCTTTTATTATCAATTTTAGTGACTCTGGGTCTAAATCACCTCTTCCATTAATCCCTCAGAAGGTCATTTTTAGAACATGAGTGTGAATATATAAAAACACAAGGAGAGACATCTCAAGTGACAGTTTTAGTTTCGGTGGTCAAGACGCCGAAATGGATTGATTTAGAAGTCCTAGCACAGCAAAGTAATTGACCCTTCCTTGGCTGGTACTCCCCTAAGTAAGCTTTGAAACAAACCAGCTCAGCACTTAATTCATCTTTCCTTTGACTTTTAAAGTGGCCTGGGTCAAGAGAAGCCTTCTTCCGATGAATGACATAGTGTTGGATTCTTTCTCTATAAAATCATGCAATCCCAGGTTTGGCAGTGCCTCAGCCCCTGACCTTGGGCCAGGCACTTAACCTCTACGTCCAGGTGGCTGCACTTCAAACAGAAGATGTTAACACAGACCAGAAGATTCAGGGACAAATAACTTATTAATGATTTGAGAGCACTTAGGACCTATAAAGCACTATAAAAATCCTTCCTGCAATAATATACGGATAGCATAAGTAAAGCATGATAGCCAGTTCCAGAGTGGAAATGAACCACTTAGGTGCCATTTTGGTGTTCTGTGAAATTTAAGCAAAGGAGGATAGCCCTTTTCCACCACAGAGGTTTTGCCAAAGGGCAAATACATCAAAGTAAGTGGACGCTTGTAAACTTGACTTCTACTTATTTCCCTGTGGCTGTTCTGTAACGATTTGATGTGACCCAAAGTTGTCTTTATGTGTCAAACAGTCTGGGGTCTCCTCATTGCCTTTGGTTTTTTTTTTACCAAGAATGTAGAAAACAAAGCTTGTGTCATTAAACATGTTGGAGCAGAAAATGCTAAGAGGTTTGGAGCGTGTAAGGGTCTGTCTAAAAACTGTGGTGGAGCCTGTGGAAGGAGAGATGGACAGACAAGTGGATACTTTGTCAACCGCCTTAGTGTTTTGGAAAATGTGTAGTAAACATTTGTGTAGTATATCTGGAGAATTTACTGTACTGGCATATGAAGCATTTCTAGACCAAAAGAGGCCAATTTAAGTCAATACTTGAAAGAGATGGTGCCTACTGTCACAGTGGACATGTCCTTCTTTTTGGCTGATCAGCATCTGTAACCCATTCCCATGGTTGGGGAATCCTCCCACCTTAGGAGTTTTGGTGAGAGGCAGAGTCTGCCTTTCACTCTAGAAGGTGAAAATGCAAGATACTCGCCTTCCCAAGGCACAGCCAGAGGACGAAGGCCTGGCAGGCAGAGGTACCTACCCCGGACTCTGAAAACAGAACTAGTGACACAAAGAAAGAACCAGAGGTAACTCTGTCTGACGTTGGCAGAGGATGCAGAAGCCCAAGTTCTTGGGCAGCAGAGAGAGTGGTGCTGTGGCAGCATCCATATCCACAATGACCAGAGTCCATGGTCCAAGTTCAGATGTGGTTCTCAATGGTGGTGGCTGCAGATATTCTTTCTACAGCAGATCTGCAGTGGGATTTCGAGTTTTGCTCCTGCCTGGAGGTCCCCGTGCCAGTGACACTGTGAGATACCCAGTACCCCTTTGTTGTTATTACCTTTTTAATATGAATATTTCCAAACATATACAAATCCTCCATCTGCCCACCGTCTACTCCTCCTGGTATAATTTACTTACTAGAGTATTCAAACACCGTAGTTGAATAACTCAATGTGTTTTAGTAAATGTATAGAGCTATATAACCATCACCCCCATCTCATGACATTTTCGTTTTGTTTTAGTATACAGTTCTAGGAGTTCTGACCCATGTATAGATTTGTTCAGCCATGACCACACTCAGGATACAGAATAGTTTTCATCACCCCAAAGTACTCCCCTCTGCTATCTATGGTTATACCCTCCCTGCTTCTGACCTCTGAGACCACTGCTCTGTTCTCCATCTCTACAGTTTTGTCTTTTCTAGAATGTCGTATAAATGGAATTATACGATAGGTAGTCTTTTATGTCTTTGCACAATGCCTCTGAGAGTCATCCAAGCTGCTGCATGTGTTAATAGTCTACTCTTTTCTATTGAGAAGTATTTTGTTGTATGGATATACCACAGCTGGTTTATCCATTCACCTCTTGATGGTCATTTGCATTGTTTTTTTTGTTTTGTTTTGTTTGTGGGGTGTTGGCGTGGGGTGGTGACAATTATGAATAGAGCTGCTACCAAATATCCTTTATCATGTTCTAAAAAATATTTTTCATTTTGAAACAAACTTACAGAAAAGTTGGGGGTACTATACAAATAACTTTTTTTCTAAACCATTTGAGAGTAATTGCTAATCTGATGTCCCATGATCCCCCAATACTTTAGTCTGTATTTTCTACAAATGAGAACATTCTACTATATAACCACAGCACAACAATCAAAATCAGAAAATTAACCTTGATACGGCACTACCACCTAATCCTCAGACCCATTCAAGTTTATTCAGTTGACACAATAATGAATTTTATAGCGAAAATATCCAGGTCACAATCACATGGAGCGTTTAGCTGTCATGTTTCTTTAGTCCCCTTCTGTGTGGAACAGTGCCTCGGTCTTTCAGTGGCTTTCATGACCTTGACACATTAAAAATCAACAGTCCAGTCCTTTTGTAGAATATCCTTCAGTTGGGTTTGTCTGATGTTTCCTCTTGATTAAATTAAGCTTTATCATTTTTGGAAGTGATTGTATCCTATCATTTTTTTTGTCCCATTACTGGTGATGTTCACTTTGATCCCTTGATTTA
The DNA here is from genome assembly GCF_028564815.1 of Eubalaena glacialis. Taxonomy (NCBI): domain Eukaryota; kingdom Metazoa; phylum Chordata; class Mammalia; order Artiodactyla; family Balaenidae; genus Eubalaena; species Eubalaena glacialis. Next base: position 10,405,432 of record NC_083722.1, read on the forward strand.
GGTGGTATATACCAGGCTTAAAAAGTATTTTGTGGGGTGGTACTTGGAAACTATCTAGATATCCTGTTCTGCATCAAAGTTTAGATCTAGGTCTAGATCTTGATCTAGATGTCCCACAGTATCCGTGGAAGATTGGCTGCAGGACCCCCATGGATACCAAAATCTACAGATGCTCAAGTTCCTTATAGAAAATGGTGTAGTATTTGCATATAACCAATATATAACCAAGGCACATCTCCCTGTATACTTTAAGTCACCTTCAGATTACTTTGAATACCGAATACAATGTAAAGGCTATGTAAATAGTTGCCCACGAGTGGCATGAATTTGTTTTGTTTTTTGAAACGTTCTGGAATTTGGGGGGGGCAGGTTTAGAATATTTTCAATCTGCTGTTGGTTGAATCTGAGAATACAGAACCTGTGGATATGGAGAGCCGACTGTTTATCTTTTCAGGTATCTACATTCCCATGGTTTTCTGTTTTACTTAATAGTTTATAATCCTTTATTCTCATTGCATATTTTGATGCTCAAATTGTCCCAGATTTGGCCAGTTGGGAGCCCCTTCACACTGGCTCCTGTGTCCTTTGATGTCCCCATGATTCTTGGAGCATGTTCTTGCTTTCTGGCCCTACAAGATGTTCCAGGATCATCTTGTTCTTTCCTTGTGCCAGGCATGTTAATTGATATCAGGATACTGCTGCTCTCAGTCTTTCAGTGGAAAAAATATACGTATATACACATACACATCATTACATCTATCTCTTCTCTTTTCTTCCTTCCTTCCTTCCTTCCTCCTTCCTTCCTTTCTCCCTCTCTCTCTCTCTTCCTTCCTTCCTGTGTCATCTATCATCACCTATCTATCTAATGAAAATTATTAGTTTATACCAATACCTCCAATTCCAAACCAACACTACAGAGTTTATTTTAGTTTTTTCCCCTTTCTTGTGACTCCCTTGCCTGCCAGTGAGAAATATGACTTACATCATTGCTGGATCAATTGCTGGATCATATGTAGGTCTATTTTTAGTTTTTTGAGAAACCTCCATACTCTTTTCCACAGTGGCTGCACCAAATTACATTCCCACCAACAGTGCACAAAGGTCTCCTTTTCTCCACACCGGCAACAGCACTTGTTATCTTGTGTGTTTTTCTAAAATAATAGCCATTCTAACAGGTGTGAGGTGATATCTCATGGTGGCTTGGCTTTGCATTTCCCTGATGATTAGTGATGTTGAGCACCTTTTCATGCATCAGTTAAACATTTGTGTATCTTCTTTGGAAAAATGTCTATTCAGTTCCTCTGCCCATTTTTTAATCGGATTTTCTTTTGCTAGTGAGTTGTATGAGTTCTTTTTGTATATTAGATATTAATCCCTTATCACAAATATGATTTATAAATATTTTCTCTCATTCCGTAGATTACCTTTTCATTTTGTTAATGGTTTCCTGTGCTGTACAGAAGCTGTTTAGTTTGATGTAGCCCCATTTGTTTATTTTTGCTTTTGTTGCCTTTGCTTTAGGTGTAAGCCTCAAAAATCATCACCAAGACCTATGTCAAGGAGCTTATCACCTATGTTTTCTTCAAGGAGATTTATGGTTCTAGGTCTTACATTCAAGTCTTTAATGCATTTTGAGTTGATTTTCATGTACAGTGTAAGATAGGGGTCCAGTTTCATTCTTTTGTATGTGGCTGTCCAGTTTTCCCAGCACCATTTATTGAAGAGATTATCCTTTCCCAACTGTATATTCTTGACTTCTTTGTTGTATATAATGGACCACACATGCGTGGGTTTATTTCTGGGCTCTTTATTTTGTTCCATTGATGTAACTGTTTTCATGCCAATACTATAATATTTTGATTACTATAGCTTTGTAATATCGTTTTAAATTAGAAAGTGTGATGCCCCTAGCTTTGTTCTTTCTCAAGATTGCTTTAGCTATTCAGGGTCTTTTGTGGTCCACACAAATTTTAGGATTGCTTGTTGTAGTTTTGTGAAAAATGCCATTGGAATTTTGATAGGGATTACACTGTTTCTATAGATTGCTTTGGGTAGTATGGACATTTTAACAATATTCTTCCAGTCTCTGAGCATGGAGTATCTTTCCATTTATTTGTGTCTTCCTCAATTTCTTTCATCAGTGTACAGGTCTTTCACCTCCTTGGTTAAATTTATTCCTATGTATTTTACTCTTTATGATGCTTTTGTGAATGTGATTTTGTAATTTCGTTTTCAGATATTTTGTTTTCAGTGTATGCAGAAGCAACTGATTTCTATATGTTGCTATAAGCATAGATACTCCAGCTTTCTTTTGGTTTCCACTTGAATGGAATATCTTTTTCCTTCCCTTCACTTTCAGTTTGTGTGTGTCCTTAAAGCTGAAGCAAGTCACTTATAGGCAGCATATAGTTGGGTTTGTTTTTTTATCCATTCAGCCATTCTATTTTTTTTATTGGAGAATTTAGTTCATTTATATTTAAAGTAATTATTGAGAGGTATAGATTTATTACAATTTTGTTAAGGATTTTCTGCCTGTTCTGTAATTCCTTTTTTCCTTTCTTCCTCTCTTGCTCTCTTCCTTTGTGATGACTTTCTGTAGTGGTTTGCTTAGATTCCTTTCTCTTTATCTTTTATGTATCTACTATAGGTTTTTGCTTTGAGGTTACCATGAGGCTTACATAGAACAAATTATATTTATAACAGTCTATTTTAAATTAATAACAACTTGTTCAAATGCATTCTAAAGCTCTACATTTTTACGCTTCCCCACTCCACATTTTATGTTTTCTTATGGTGTTTGTTTTTTTTTTCACAGTTGATTTACAATATTATATTAGTTTTGGGTGTACAATATAGTGATTCAAATTTTTTATAGATTATACTCCATTTAAAGTTATTGTAAAATATTGGCTATATTCTCTGTACTGTACAATATATCCTTGTAGCTTATTTTATACATAGTAATTTGTACCTCTTACACATTTTATGTTCTTGATGTCACAATTTATATCAAACTATCCATTAACAAATTACTGTAGTAACAGTTATTTATACAATATCTTTTTAATAAGATAAATTTTCTTATTAAACCAGCCAGAATTGGTTTCTGTTGCTTGCAGTTAAGAACGAAACTACTATTCTTCTATACCTGGAATGTCCCCAGACCTCACCAGCTGAGGGTACAAAAAAGCTGAGGTCAGTTTACTAGTTAGACACTTATTTTGTTAGTCAAACAGCTTGTGTAACTACAGTATCCCAAGGTTGTTGTATCCCAGCCCCAATCCAGCCTTCAGATGACAGCAGTTCAGCTGACATATTAGCTGCAATTTCATGAAAGATCCCAAGCCAGAACTACACAGCTAAGCTGTTCCCAAATTCCTGACCTACAGAAACTGTGAGATAGTAAATGTTGTTTAGAGCTGCTAAGTTCTGTCATAATTTGTTACACAGCAATAGATAACTAATATAAAACTGTGTCCTCATTGTTTGCTTATAAAGTACTGAGAGCTCTTATTTTTTAAAGTCAGTTTTATTGAGTTATAATTTATATACACTAAAACTCATCCTTCTTTCATGTGCAGTCTTATGAGTTTCAACAAATATATGTAGTCATATAATCCTCACTACAGTGAAGATACAGACTATTTCTCTCCCCCAAATTTTCTCATGACCATTTGTAGTCAATCCCTTGCTCCACCCCATCACCTGGCAACTGATCTGATTTTTGTGTCTACAGATTTGCTTTTTCCAGAATGTGATATAAATAGATTCATACAGTATGTTGCCTTTTGAGTTTGACTTTTTTCACTTAACATAAGGCTTTTGACATTCATCCATATTGTTGCATATGTTATTCATTTGTCCTTTTTTATTGCTGAGTAGTATCTCATTGTAAGGCTGTACCACAATATGATTATCCATTCACAGTTGATGGACATTTGGGTTGTTTCTAGGTTTTGACAATTAAGAATACAGCATCATAAGTCCCTCACCCAACCTTGGGTGTATAAAAGGAAAAATATTCTTTGGGTATAGTTGTTAAAATGTAGGTTTCTTTCCTGTACGTTCATGGGTGAACAGAGGGGAGCTTTTGCTCTCACTTCAAGCCAAGTGAAGAGGGCTTCAGTAAACCCCCCAGAGAGCTTGACCTGTGTCCCCCTGGAGGTGGAGGGACTCAGGGATTGATATCCAGCATGTACCTGAAAAAGCCCAAAGGTGGGATGATGCAGCTAGAGGGACCTAAGGGGCAGAGCAAAGAGAGTTAGGGTTGTGTTGGGAATGGCTTCATTTCCAGAGTTTGGCAGGGAAAGTTTTTCATGCACGTTTTTTGTAAGCTGAATGTGGCCCTGTGGAAGGGGAGTTGGCTGGTAGTTTTCATAGAAAAGATCCTGTCCCACAGGCTTTCTGCCAGGGTAGAGATGGCCTCAGCCAGAAAAGGTTCAAACACACCAAGATGCAGAGGCTCAGGAGGCTTGGACTATGTCAAGGGAACTATGGATAAACAAACCCTCCCAAACTACACAGGTCACCCACAACAGGATGAATCAGGATTTGGAAGCTCCTGGGACTTTGATCCTTATCTCTGAAGTACCCTGGAGACCAAGTAGCAAGGTGGAGAGGTCTCAGAAGAGAGATGTCCTCAAGCATGGACATTCTCCACTTAACCCTCTCCTCCCCCTACTCAATAAGTGTGAACAGCCTTCCATTTGGTGGTAAACACTCATTAAGTGTGGAGAACGCAGACATCTTATTGGAGATGGATGGGGGCATGAAAGGAGAGCTGTATCTTCAGATAAAGGTGGAACGGAAGAGACCCAATGGGGAAATTCTCTTTGGGAGGGGGTGTGGTCATTCTTCCAATATCTTTACAAAGATAAAGGTATTGCATCCACCAAAAAAACCAACAACAACCTGGATGTTTTAAACATGAAAAGAAAAGGACAGGGCTCTCAGACATTAAGAATACAGGTATGGGCTCCTCCACACCTCACCATCCAACCCTGAAAGACTTTCCTTCTCATTGCTCCAGACTGTCTGATGTAGTCTTGTCCTCACAACCTTACACTCCTTGTCGCAGATCCTGCAAACACCTGCAACCCCATTTCCTGTCCATCACCACTCAGTTCACCTATTCGTGTCAATGTTACTTCTTCAGCTTGGGCTGTGTGCGTGGTTGCTATAATATATGTAGCCCTATCCTATGCACATGCACTGACCAGCTGCAGGGGGTAAGAGCCACAAGCCTTGGGTGCTGTGTATGTGGATCCCTCTTAGGGCAGGGTCACGCTTGGTGTTAGCCACCCCTCAGGACTCACGCTGGAGCCTAAAGAACCTGAGGGGCTGTGCGGAGAGGGCCTTGCTCTCTTGCCTTCCTCCACGAAAGACCCAACACACATGGGGGTGGGAGTGTTCTCATGGTGTTGATGTTACATTGGCACGATCTCATGGAAGCAGGTTGGAGCTGAGAAATATAGAATCGAGTGGGGCTGGGATTTTGCACAATTTCTGGATTGCGTTTATGTCTCTTGCAGTTGTGTGATCTTGATGCTTATTTTCTTGTTGCTCTCCCTTAGAAAGTTTTAGCCTTCTCCTAGTGTGTCAAAATCATCAGTGAAAGACACCAAGCCTAGGGGTTTATGTCCAAGTTTATATTTGTACCAGAGGCTTAAAGAGGACAGTCCACGCCTGAGAAGCAGCATGGTAGTCAGCAAAGTGAATGGCCCCAAGAGGACGTAAAAGTCAGGGTGGGGGAAGATTGTCTTTCCAGAGGTAAAGCTTGGCATGTCTGAATTTCACTAAAGGAAGGAGGCAGAACCAACTCCCAGTATACGTGCTCCTAAACTCTTACATCACCTACCTGGTTATCCCAGAAAAACCTCTGTAGATAGGGTGAGTTATCAATAAACTGTTTTTTGCTTATTTATTTTTTAACTGTTTTGTGCTGCTAGGGACCCACAAGCAACATGAAAGAAAAAGTAATTTGCTTCGTCTTCAATTTAGTAAAGATAGCCAAGCCTTTATCCTCTGAGTTCTGGGCTGCTTTTCCTGCGAGCTTGTTCATTCATTCATTTTATACATATTAAATGAATTCATAAATTGAGCATCTCCTATCAGGCACTGTGAGGGACCGGAAATACTGCGGTGAGCAAACAGACAAAAGGGTCATCTTCAGGGAAACTTACAGCCTAGTAGGAGAGAAAATTTCATCAAATGAACAGAAATCTATCTGAAGTCTTCATTGGGCTAACTGCTATGGTGCTGTAAGAGCCTGCATCTCACCTAGTAGAGGCAAGGGGGAGCTGGGGTCAGAGAAGGCTCCTTGAGGAAGTGACAGCTGAGCTGAGGCTGGAAGGTTGAGAGGAGTTACTATGGAAGGAATGAAAAATGAACGTTCCAGAAGAGGGACCAGCCTTTGTTTTGGAAGAACAAGGCCATCAAGAAATAAAGCTGGAGTTGCTCTAAGGATGGAAAAGATGGTGGTTGATGCTTCCAGAAGAGGAAGTAGGCTGACACTGGTGGAAGAGTCAGCTTTTGTAAGGCTGGAAGAAGGGATGTGGTTGAGGGATGTGTGCTGGGTAGCTGTGGGTGGTGACCCCTGGGGCTTGATGGAATGCGATGCCTCAGAGGGGTCCTAACCTGTGGGTGGTGGCAGAGGGCTACATATTGGGCCTTTGGACCACGGAAGGTTGCAGTGAGGGGCACTGGGCCTTCCCCACAGCCTGCCTTCCCTCCTCCCCCAATGTCTGAATGAAGGAAAGGATTAACACTTGATGGCTAACATCATAAGCACGAAAAGCAATGAAACAACAACACTTTAATGAGTAGCAGTATATGTGGTGGCACAGACCCTTGTGTCTGGAGCCAAAGCACTTACAAATCCCAGTTCTACTATGCAACAGCCTTTCCATCTTGGGCAGTTACTTGACCTCTTGGGTCTCAGTTTCCACACTGAGGGGAAAGTGGGGATAACCCTATATATTTTATCGAGTGGTGGGGAAGATTTCAATTGGTTAATACATGTGAAGTTCTTAGAGGTGTCTGGTGCAAAGTGCCATATACATGTTAGGAAAATATAGCAGCCAGATGTGAGGCCCTTCTCCAATTTTCTTGGACTCCATAGGGCCCTGAAGGCTGGAACAGCCTGCAGGAGCAAGAGAGGCTCCAAAGTGGATTTCCAGCCAAACCGAGGGAAGCGTTTGAGGTCTGAGTTGGGAAAACAAATGTTACCATAACATTCTATGCAACCAAGTTCTCAGACCGCTTGCCTTTAGGATTACTGGCGCACCCAGAAGCAATTCTATTCTTAGAAAATTAGTGCTGGTGGTAACCCTGAATCAAAGACAAAGAAAGATGAGTGATTTTACGGGCAATCAGACACGTGGAGCCACGTGGGTCACAGAGTCCTCGAGGACCTGAAACTGTTCCCTTCGGACATGGGGTCAGGAGCTCAGCACCGGCACTCAGCTTTGGTGGGCTGGCCTGGGAGTCCCGCTAACCATCATTGGAAATAGCGTCTCAGAAAAACCCGACCTATAATTCCAAGTGCTCTGTCGCAAAGTTGTGCGATCAACTGCAGGCTCAAGGAGGAAAGCAGCTCGTCATTCACAACACGTCTGGGAAGCTCACAAAGACGAAGTAAGATCCTGTCCCCTCCCCTCGGCCGGCCGTCCCCCAAAGAAAGAAATGCAAAAGAACAATCTTGTTCGACGATGAACAGGCCCGGGGAAGGGCCCCCCAAGGCTTGGGAACCCGGCCAGGTGCGCGTCTCCGGCAGGGGCCGCGGAAGCCCGGGCACTTGGGTCAAGCCGCTCCGCCCCCGGCCTCGTCGTCCCGCCCCCGGCCTCGTCCTCCCGCCCCCGCGCCAGAGCTGCAGCCGCCGCCGCTGACGCCGCCGCTCGGGCCTCCTGCAGGTGCGTCAGCGCTGGGGTCAGGCCGGCGTCTGCGCGGCCTTCCTGGGCTCCGGCCTGGGGTCCGGCAGAGCACGCGTTCCCGCGGGGCCGAGTTCAGCGGCTGGGTGTGGACCGTGGGCTCACTGGGCCGGGCGCGGAGGCGGGGCCAGCCGGCCAGCGGCGCGCCTGCGCGGCTCAAACGCACCCGCCGATTCCGGGGTCCAGGACGGTGGCGAAGGGGGAGGGGGAGCGCGAGGGGGGAGGGGGAGCGCGAGGAGGGAGGAGGAGCGCGAGGGGGAGGAGGAGCGCGAGGAGGGAGGAGGAGCGCGAGGGGGAGGGGAGCGCCCCCAACTTCTACGGGTGGACCCAGGAGGCAGCCCTGGCCGCAGCCGCACGTGCGGAGGCCCGAGGCCCGGTGTTTTCCCGGCACAGCGCAGAGGCAGCTGCGGCCCGAGAGACGAGGGAGGGGAGGAAACGAGGTCGGAAAGTCATGTGGCCAGGGCAGGTGGGCCTGGTAGGCCTCTGTGAAGGGGGAGCCCCTGGGGGCCCCGGGCAGGACGTCCCCTTGGAGTAGAGTCTGGGCACTGCAGCAGCCCGGGTGGCAGATGTGGGGTGGCCTAGGCCTGCTGGTGGGCGTGGGAGGAACGGCCAGACCCGCAGGTAGTGTAAAGCTGCAGCCTTCGGGATTTGCTGAGCTGTCGGGCTGTGGGTGCGAGATGCTGAAGGAAAGGAGAAGTGGGCACCAAGGAGGATGGTGCCCTAAGGCTTTGAAGGAAGAAGTTTTGGGGAAAGTTCCGGAGTTCGGGCTTGGCTGTGTGAGGTGGGAACCATGTGTTGGGCGTTGGAGGGGGGAGTGCCATCTTGAAGCCCTGGGAGGTTGGGAAATCCAGCGAGGTAGGAGAAAAACCAGGAGAGGATGGCGCCTGGAAGCCGGGAGGAGGAAGTGGTTCCCGGAGAGGTGATCAAATGGGTCAGAGGCTGGACGTGATCTAGTAGGAGCCTTGCGTTTAGCAAGGCTGGTGACCTTGACAAGAGCAGGTGGTAGTAGGGGAGAGGGAGTGAGTCTGCCAGCGTCGATACCTGGGGGCTAGAGCATTGCATTTATTTAGCTCATAGGTGTTCAAAAAGTATTTAGTGAACGCCTGTGTAAGTTTTTGCAGTTCCTTTGCAATGTACTTGTGTATTTTATTTTATTTTTTTAATAAATTTATTTGTTTATTTTTGGCTGCGACGGGTCTTCATTGCTGCCACGTGGGCTTTCTCTAGTTGCGGTGTGCGGACTTCTCAGTGTGGTGGCTTCTCTTGTTGCAGAGCATGGGCTCTAGGCGCATGGGCTTCAGTAGTTGTGGCTCGCGGGCTCTAGAGCGTAGGCTCAGTAGTTGTGGCGCACGGGCTCAGTTGCTCCGCGGCATGTGGGATCTTCCCGGACCAGGGCTCAAACCCGTGTCCCCTGCATTGGCAGGCGGATTCTTATCCACTACGCCACCAGGGAAGCCCATTATCATGTATTTCAAATTAATGTAAGTTATTTTTTCTCTCGAATTCCTAATATAACCTTACATTTATTGTATTTTTCAGAATTGGTGGGGTGCCCCCTTTCTCAACAGGGAACCTGAGACATTTTTCTTTTTTTCTAATTGGGTACGTGAGTTTCCAGTTTCACAAGAAAGCCTGGTTAAGTGGGTACTGCCATTCACCCAGAGTTATATCAGTGTTTGGGAACCTATCCTGCACCCAGAAAGCTCCCAATGACTGTGATGAATGAGTTTTTCTCTCCTGAGTCCTTTCTTCCCACCTGAAGGTAAAATCAAGGCAGGATAATTGGGGGCTTCACCCAGGGCAGTTTTCACCCCTGAGGGCTTTTGGACCAGATAACCTGAGTTCTTCCTCCTCTGACTCAGCACAGTGGGGACCTTCTGCCCTACCACCGCAGCACCCAGGTGTTTGCTTTTGCACTTGAATCAGGTTGTGAGCTTGTGGAAGCTAGAACCACTGCCCACCCTGATCCCTCAGAAACGCAGATAAATGTTGGCACAGAGGATGCTTCCGATGAATACTTTGAGGTAGCATCTTGAAAATAGACTTATGTTCTGAGCATTTACAATCATGGAGATAAACTTCAGGTGACACTGTTCTAAAACGTGAAAGTTTTGTTCTTAATCTCTCCTTTGTTTTCACATTTACTGAGAGACTTGGAGAACATCTTGTAAGTTAATGGAAAATTTAGCAAAACAATTCCTACATTCATTTAAAAAAAAAAAAGTCATGTGATGACTAATAAAACAGGCAGTAGACCTGTTTAGTTTTTGTAACCCATAAGACCAAAATTATCTCACTGATGCATTACTTCAGATAGACATGAAAAACTTAGACTCCACTAATAAATTAGTATGATAAAAGATTTGAAATAAAAAGAATATACATATTTAAAAGGAGTATTTTAATTGCATACAATTCATGAGTATGTTTATATGCATATATGTGTATGTCAGTAGACATTATAATTCACATAAGATGAGAACTAAAGCTGTCTTCCCCCAAAGTACTTGCTCATTGCATTTCCTAGACAATCTAGATACTAGTGGTTTTTGGAAATACTGAAACATGAGCAAGGAAAACTTTTTTCCATTTTATTATTTTGAGTTCAGTATTATGGTGAAAGTAATTATTATTACTCAATAACGGGAACATTTGAATAGAAAAACTTAGATGAAAAATTAATAACATTTTACCCAGATAATACAAGTCTTAATTTTGTCAATTCTAATTAAAAACTCCTTCTTAATATTCTCAAATTTTTGACAACTCTTTATAATTAGCAACAAATTCAATACTTAAGTTCAGAGTAGAATGAAGATTTGCCTTCATTTTACAGCTATCCAGCAGAAGACCCACCATTTAGACGCTCATGCAGAAGAGCTGTACATATAGCAGTATAGTCAATTGCTTTATGTTGATGCCTTTGTTGATTGGATTTTAAATCCTTAAATCCTTTTAAATTCTTAATGACTTTAAAAATCCTACTTTCATGTCTAAGAAAAAATATGACAGTTTACTCAGGAGTTGGTCTAGAATTCTTTGAAAATAAATGGGAATGTTTTCTAACATTTAAAAACTTACAGAGGAAGAAAATAATTTTCTGGATCACATTGATGTCTCCAGATTTAAATATTAGAAAGCAACAGTGCAATCAAACATCTTTGAGAGAAATAACTGAACATATTAAGCACAAAATAGCATAAGTAACTTCATGCAACATGTAAGGAGCTTTTAGTAAAGTGAAGCAGTTTTGGGAACATTAATCTTTACAGTGTTCATGAAGATGTGCAAGTTTAACATTTATCATCTATGACAATATCTTAAAGCCTCAGCTGGAGCTGAGAAAAACCCCTTTTCTTGATAATTATTGAAGCTGAGTGATGGGAACATACATATGAGTTAGTAATACTATTCTATTTTTGTATATGTTTAAATTTTTCCATAGTTAAAAAAATAAAGCATAAACTGTAGATAGTTACACCGTTATTGAGGTGTTCAAGTAGTTAGTTTTTCCAAATCAACTGAAGTTTGTCAGAAGCTTACGCCCATGCTGGTGGAAAATCCTGCCAAGCTGTTTTCCTCATGCTTCCTTTAAATAAAGCACTAGGGGGCTTTTCAGGATAGTCGGGCATCCCCATTGTTGTGTGCAGGCTGCCCACCAGAGTGGCCCTCCTTGGCCACTGGGCATCTGAGCCTGCCCACCTTCTCCCCCTGGCAGCCTGTCAGCCAGGGGCCTTTTTTGGCACTATCTTTGCCTCTGACCTCATGACTCCAGAGGGTCTTGTCCCCTGAGGTTGTTCTGGAAACCAACACTACACTATTTTTCTCTAACCTACTCTCTTTTTCAGAATTCCAAGCTACTTGTCCAGTCTTTTTGATTAAAGCAGAGACAGGTTACAGTGAAATTTTGTTGACATTTTGTTTGCATGAAAGTTTGTTTGCTTCTTGTTGTTTTTAAATGAGGTTTATTGAAATGCAACTTATATACTGTAAAATTCACCCTTTTGTTATACAGTCTATGAGTTTTGTAAAAACACCACAAAATAAAGACATAGAATTTTCCCTGGCCCTACCTGCCTTCCCCTTCCGTCAGTCCCTGGATACCATGGAGGTGATTTCTGTACCTATAGTTTTGCCCTTTCAGAATATCATATAAATGGTCTCAAACAGTAGGCAGCCTTTTGGGTCTGGCTTCCTTCACTTAGCATAATGCTTTCCTTTTTTCAAAAGAAAGCAACTTTATTTTTTTTTTATTTTTTATTTTTTAAAATATTTATTTATTTATGGCTGTGTTGGGTCTTCGTTTCTGTGCGAGGGCTTTCTCTAGTTGTGGCAAGCGGGGGCCACTCTTCATCGCGGTGCGCGGGCCTCACACTATCGCAGCCTCTCTTTTTGCGGAGCACAGGCTCCAGACGCGCAGGCTCAGTAGTTGTGGCTCACGGGCCTAGCTGCTCTGCGGCATGTGGGATCTTCCCAGACTAGGGCTCGAACCCGTGTCCCCTGCATTGGCAGGCAGACTCTCAACCACTGCGCCACCAGGGAAGCCGTGCAACTTTATTTTTGAAATAATTTTAGGTTAATAGAAATGTTGCAGACATAGTATACAGAGTTCCCATATACCATTTACCCAGTTTCCCCTAAGGTTAACATCTTACCTTACTCAGTTTAGTACTAGTTTAGCTCTACACTAGGACGTTTACATTGATATAGTACTGTTAACTAATTGGCTGACTTCATTCAGATGTTGCCACTAATGTCCCTTTTCATGTCTTGAATCCAGTCCAGAATCCCACAGTGCATTTAGTTGTCATGCCTCCTTAGTCTACAAACTGGGACATGTCCCCAGTCTTTATCCTTCATAACCTTCATAGCTTTGTTGAAGAGTACTGGCCACTTTTGCCATAGAATGCTTGCTCAATTGGGGTTTGTCTGATGTTCTCTTATAATTAAATTGAGCTAATGCATTTTGGGGAAAAATACCACCCAAGTGATATTCTGCTCTTCTCATGGCATCATATGATAGATGAAGATGAAGTAGTATGAAGGAGGTAGATGAAGTCAGTATGTCTTAGAACTGGTGATGTTAACTTTGGTTACTTGGTTAAGGTAGTATCTGCCAGGCTTCTCCACTGTCGTATTACTATTGTGTAATATTTTGAAAATGCATCCATGTTGCATGTATTACCAGTTTTTTCTTTTTATTGCTGAATAAGATTTCATTGGATGAATCACAATTTGTTTACCCTTTTAAAAGTTGATAGACATTTGGTTTGCTTCCAGATTTTGACCTGGCATATCTGATAGGCCTGCCGAACATAAATAATTTCACAGAACACCAACATCAGACAAGGCCACCCTGTGATCACGATGAATCCGGACAAAAATAAGACAACTCCATAATTAGGTCTGAACCCAGACATAAATAAGAACTTTGTCTAAACCACAAAAATGGCAATACACCCTCCTATCCTGGCTAATAGGAGGGCTGCTGCCTCTTGACCAATCCCAGCTCAAGCCTCACTTCACTCCTTCCTCCTAGATCACACTCACTGAATTGTCCAATTAAAGTATACTTTTTCCTGACAGCATCCAATCCAGATCAAAGCCTCCTTCCTGACCCTCCCCAGCTTTACCCAGCACAAGCCCAAATCCTGTAATAAATCCTTTCGAACACATCACCAGGTCACCCGCAGCTCCTTACCGTGAGCTGCTCCGTCCTTGCACTTGCTCTGCTGCAGGTGTGTTCTAGACTTCTGCTGGAGAGCACTGACCCTGCAAACAATATATAAACACACCTGTTGAAAATCCTCACTTCCACTCTTGTCGCCATACATTCTACTTCTCACCCCAATTCTTGTTACTAATTTCTTGGGAATTCTTCCATTTTTTTTTAAAACACAAACGCAAGTAAGTACTATGGTATAACTTGTATCCCCCCTTCCTTTCTCTTACAAGACACTATTTGCACCTGACTTTTGTCCCTATTCCGGAGATCTCTATCAGATTAGAGGGAACAACTCATTCTGTTTTTTAACATGTGAAATCTGAACATTGGAAAGATTTATGGAATTAAATAATCTGATTTGGCACTAACAGAGTTTTGAGGCTCATTTGCCAGACATTTATTTTTAACCTCTCTGAATACCCTCTGCTCTACTGATACCAACACTCACTTCTGAAGCCAGCGAGCTGTCTGCTTATAAATACTGAGTCAACCAGCAAATCACATTTAATTAGACTTTGAATTAGACTTTGTTCATTTGGGTCGTTGTTTAATTGTAGTAAAATACATATAATGTAAAATTTACCATCTTAACTATTATTCAGGGTGCGATTCAGTCGTGTTAAGTACATTCACATTGTTGTGCATCCAATCTCCAGAACTCTTTTTATTTTGCAAAACTGAAACCCATTATTTTTATTTTTAAACTATTTTATAGTTCACATGCAGTAAAATTAACCCTTTTTAAGTGCAGAGTCCTATGGGTTGTGACAACACAATCATGTAACCACCACCACAATCAAGATGTAGGACAGGGAGGGGGAGGGGTGAGATGTGACAGGGTGAGAGAGTGACATGGACATACATACACTACCAAATGTAAAATAGATAGCTAGTGGGAAGCAGCCGCATAGCACAGGGAGATCAGCTCGGTGCTTTGTGACCACCTAGAGGGGTGGGATAGGGAGGGTGGGAGGGAGGGAGATGCAAGAGGGAAGAGAGATGGGAACATATGTATATGTATAATGATTCACTTTGTTATAAAGCAGAAAGTAACACACCATTGTAAAGCAATTATACTTCAATAAAGACGTTTAAAAAAAAAAAATGAAGATGTAGGACAATTTTGTCACTCCCCCATATCCTCTCGTGCCCTTTTGTGTATTCACTCCTCCCTGCTCCGGCAGCCACTAATATGTTTTCTGTCCCCATAGTTTTATCTAGTCCAGAATATCATATACGTAGAGTCATACGTGCATTCTTTTTTTATAGCAGCTATGTTGCATACTGTGAATGTGTCATTGTTTATTGAACTCATCGCCTGCCGATGGACATGTAGGTTGTTTCTAGTCTCTTGCTGTTAATCACAGTAGTCTAAAGAACAGCCCCGTAGATATGTCATTTTGGATGTGTGCAAGTCTCACTGTTGTAAAAATATCCAGACTTGGGATTGCTAAGTCAAAGGGAAAATGCATTTGTTTTTGATAGGTTGTCCTCCAAAGGGATTGTAAAGTTTTGGGAAATGTGTTATTTTTCTATTGCTCCCGTATATACAGACCTTTAATCCTGAGTTCCGCCAACAGTGTGATCCACTAGATAGAAGTCAGCTATGTCAGTTACCCTTTCGATGTCATGGATCTGAATATGGCCTTTCTCTGTGTCTGTTTTTCTTTTATATAACTCTTCAGGGATAGGTAAAGATTTACTAAATGCGCTTTAAGACTCGCAAGTTTCTTTGAGACGATGTCATCTTAACCCTATTTCTTGTCATAGTGCATATCTTCCCTGCCTAGTGCAGTTCTCAGAATTTACATTCTCACAGGAGCTATATTTTGATGCAAAGTTGATAAGCCAGTGGCTTTCATACCTTTTTGAAAGCATCAGAAGCTGTGTTTCAAATGAGTTCTCCCATCTGACCCCTTCCCAAGCCTCTAAGGCTGTGGTTCTCAAACTTGAGCACTCATCCGGAGACAGATACGGGCCCCACTGCCAAAGTTCCTGATTCAGTGGATCTGGGGTGGAGCCCATGACTTTGCATTTCTAACAAGATCTCAGGGGATGCTGCTGATGCTGGTCTGGGGACCATAATTTGTAAACCACTATTCTGGGCACCTCGGAGCGCTTGAGAACACACAATGAAAACAGCTGGTTTAGAGGATGAACACCATGAAAATTGCTACGGAAGATTTTTGTTAAGGGCATTCTTTTGCATATGTGTGTATGTATATATTTGCAGAAATACCAGTATTTTCTGATTGTTTCTCTTTGTTTTGTGATTTTTCTAAAGCCCATCTCAATAATTAGTGCGACACAGAGAACCTGATGCCACCTCTCCGGATTGTCCCAGGCCGTTTACTTTCCCAGCTGTATTGTGGATTGAAGCCTCCAGCCTCTGTGCAAACCAAGATTTGCCTAACAATGGCTCGTCCAAGTTCAAGTAGGTCTTCGTAGCCTGCCATCTCATCTCCAGTGGAATTTGAAATACCTGAAAGTTCCTGCCCTGTGAGGGGGAATGTCTGTATTGAAGTGGGTATGGGGCAGGATGCTGGAGAAAGTCACTCTGTCCTGTTGTCCTTAGGGAAGCCCTTTCTAGGACAGGGTCAGAATTATCTCTCAATAGCCAAGTTAAGTCCATTTAAGACATTCTGTTGCTTCTTCAGAATGTTTGCATTTAAGCTTTTCACACATGATTTGTATTTTAAACCCCTCACCTCTCGGCAGGGCAAGAAAGCTAGTGATCGTCCTATGGGGTACTATGGGGTTAAATTTTCTTCTAGACAGAGATGATTTGTATCTCTACCTGACAAAAACCTGCAAGTCAACTCTGACCTAGGAATCTATTCATCAGTAGGATGACAGAGTTTACATTTGAGGTAGAAAAGACCTTTAGGGGAAAGTTCTATGGGTGAACTTTAGGTCCTTAAGGATGTTTGTAGGTTTTGAATCCGGGAGTCATGTAAATAGTTCCTAGAAAAGTACTGATGTATTTTCTTATTAAGCATCTTGTTCTTTCAGGAGATTAGATCAGATTACAACCTCTAACCCACCCAGACTGGGTTTCTTTTTCCGAATTCTTCCTGGTTGGACAGCTTTAGTGGGCCCTGTTTCTCACACCGGTCTGTCTCTGAAAGGGATGCGAATTCTGGCAGAGCGCTAGTGCGGTTGGCAGGTCGCTGGGCTGGTTACACCCGAGGGAACAGTGTGCCTAGACCGTCTTTATTCCTTTGAGCTTATGCTGCTAAAAGCATGGTCCCAGAGCTCCAGGACCAAACAGGAGAGGGAGCCGGAGCCTCTGCATCTTTTGTTTCTGAGGCTCTGCTTTTATTCTTTGTTTATTCTTACCAGTCGTCGGAGAGGAAGGGAAGGGGAGGAGAGATTTTGAGCCTCTTTTGAGATTCTCTGTCCTGGGCTAGCCATAGAGGCAGCTCTGAGCTTACAAGGGTGAGGAGGGCCCTGCCCTGCCTGGAGGAGCCATCAAGCATGAGAAACTGGTACGATCCACGTCACCAGCCTGGGGTACACAATGACGTCACCTTCCCTTTAACGTTCACTTCGTTGTCTGTGAGCCCCCATCCCAGTGTCTTCCTTCCTTCCCTCCATCGCCGGTTCCATGTCTCAGGGGCGCTCGATCCGTCCAAGGGTTGATTAGCCTTGGCTGCCATTCCTCCCGGGGGAGACCAGAGAGCTTGCTCCATCAGCCAAGGAACCTGCTTCCACTGAAGGTTCAGCACAGACTGGCCCCTCCCGGAAGATGCCTGTGCCCGGCAGACCCTGCCCTGGTGGCCCAGGCCAGCCGCAGGCCATGCTGGTCCACACTCGCTTCTCCGGGTAGGGGCACTGGAGGAAGTCTCTTCTCCCACAGCGCATGCTCGGCTCTGCTGCACTGCTTGGGCCTGGCCTGCTGGGGCCATGGCATTTCCTCACCCCTGGCACGAGGGCTGCAGAGCCGCAGCGCCTGGGAGAGAGGGTGTTGCTCTCAGCCTGATCTCTGCCACCAGGAGAAACAACGGCAGTTCCAAATCTGGCTCCTCGTCCTTATCCTGGGATGATGACACTCGTTTCAGGACCAAAGTCTGCCTTGTGATGCCCATCAAGTGCTTGGTGCAGCGCCTGGGCGCAGTGAGCCCTCTCGGAAGGAGGGCTGCTGCCCCCGTTGGTCTGAGATCAGGCGGGAGGGTGCCCGGAGGTGCAGGATTAGGCCTTGGATCCTGGAGCGCAAGCCATAGGCTGTGACCACGACTCCCTGCTGTCGTGTTTATTCTCTGCGTTCAGTTCCCTTCTGTTACCCCAAGTCTCTGGGGATGTCTTGTTGTAAAGACCAACTCTTACTCGAGCCATAAAGGAGAAGGTCATGGGTCCAGATTGGGACAGAGCATCTATTCACAGAGGAGGGGCCCTCATCCTCACCCCGGTAGTGATGCCGAGGGAAGCTGGAATTAGCAAGATCCTCAAAGGGAGGTGAATTTGGAAAGGAAGGGAATGCTTTGGGGTCCAGCGGGCCTGAGGTCAGCCCTCACACACACACAAGCTTGTTTTTACTTTTAAGAAGGAAGATGCATTCCCATCCATTAGCGGTTTTTAATCCTCATAGTAGCCCCCCTTTAGGGAAGGCACTATTGTGCACGTCAAACAGCCAAGGAAACCCAGGATAGCAGAGGGTCAGTCATTCACATAAGATCTCGCTTGCAGGAGATGGGGTGGGATGCAGGGCCAGTGCTGTGCGCCCCAAGCCCCTATCTCTTTTAAGACGTTGTACACTCACACATCAGGTGCGTGGGGGCGTCTTCATGGTACGAGAATGATTTTTATTTGCTTATCTTAAAGTATAATTTCACGCAAGGTCAAGTTTCAAAATACAGGCAATTGATTTGGGATGTAAATGTCCAAATGGTACACTGAATTGACCAAGATTTTATTCTCTCTTTAGGTATGGCTGACTTCCGGAAGTGTTTTGCAAAAGCCAAGCACATCGTCATCATTTCAGGGGCTGGCGTCAGTGCTGAGAGTGGGGTACCGACTTTCAGAGGAGCGGGAGGTTACTGGAGAAAATGGAAAGCTCAGGTTAGTCATGTCTCCAGAACACCGAGAGGCTCTTCTGCATGAAGCCATAATAGTGTCTGACTCGGAACCTATACCTACTCCTGAAACCCAGAGAGGAAAGTTTTGAAACTTACCATGACCCTTTTGTCCTGTTTGTTTTGGCATCGACACACAGTCCGTATGATTAAGATCTCAGATTTAAGCAAAGCAGCCTCTTTCCTTTCTTTCTAGGCATGTATTGATTGCACTTTTTCAGATAACAATTGGATTTCTTCCAGTAACTAAAGTGGAACCAGAAAACTTGGGTTAGTGTAATTCATTACTTTTCTATAGATGTTGAAATTAAGAATTACACATTTTTTAAAAGTTTCTCTGAACTTTTGATGTGAAAAACAGTGTTGAATTGTTAAAGGCTTAGGCCTTGATGCTCAAAACTTTATATGAAGGTCATTAGGATGTAAGTTCTCTGGGAGCGTGCAGTTTTCTTAATTCAGTTTTTATTGAGGTATAATATATTGGGAAAAACCCGTACAAACTTTTTGGCCAACCCAATACATGCAATAAAATTCGCCAATTTTAAGTGTACAATTCAGTGAGTTTTAATAAATGTATACAGTGGTGCAGCCACCACCAGGATCACGGTGTGGAACATTTCTGTGCCCCAGAATATTCCCTCAAGGCCCCTGTAGGCAGTCTTCTCCCCTCCCCCGGCCCAGGAAATCCCTGGTTTTGGAGGGCAGGGAAATGTGCCTGTTTTCTTCACCGCTCTATCCCCGGCTCCCAGAACTCTGGCACATGTAGATGCTTAATAGATTCTGTTGGTCGGAAGAAGGCAATCATGAATAATTACTTCAATACATGACTTCCAGATTTCATAGGTAATTTCTTATCGAGTGAAGGGTTAATGAATCTGCCCTTCCTTCCCCTATTAAATGTCTCAGGCTGGCAGATGTTTAGGATGTCTTGTCACCTCTCTGCTGCCCTCCGGGCGAGTCTGGGGATCATCACCTTAAAGGTGAGGGAGGGGAGGAAGAAGAGCACAGGGCCCTTAGGGTCCCATAAGAAGGAGGAGCTGCGGACAGCAGTCCCTGGATCTGAGAAGCAGGGCGGGGTAGGGGCAGGCGGGGCTGCTCAGAGGGCATCAGGAGGAGCTTGCAGAGGGGCGGTCGGTGGTGTCAGAGCAGCTCAGGGTTTGGGGGGACCCAAAGAAGTCAGTCGACTGTTTGATCCCACCTGTGTTCCAGGGCTGCAGCTTCATGCGCTGCCTGTGACCGCTTCGGGCCACCGGAGGTCTAAGTGGGGACGGGAAGGAAGGAAGTACAGGGTTGATGCGGATGATCCACGGCACAGATGGTCCACCCCCCCGATGCAGGCTGACTTTACCACCAGGTTGAAGGGTGACCTTTACAGTAAAATAAAATGCATAGTCCCAACCCCGCCTCAATCAATTTATGGAACATTTCAGTCATTGCCAACGATTCCCCTCCCCCGAGCTTCCAGCCCCAGACAGCTACCGACCACACTGCTCTTCCACCGTCGATGAGATTTGCCTCTCCTAGAAGAGGAATCGTACTTTAAAAAATGTGTATTTTATATATATCCTGTTACTATAATGTATATACTATTTTTTATATGTGTAGTTGTGTGTGTGTGTGTACCTATCATTATACTTATAAAAACCGAGTTTTTCAACTATGGCCATTATACCTCAGTTGGACATTTTGCATTTTACTTTTCTTCGTGGATAAATGAGCTTGGCATCCTGTAATGTGGAGCTCCATGAAAAACTGGATTCCAGACTAAATTACCTTCCCGCCTGTTACTCGACTTCACGTTCGTAACTTACTCGAGTGGAAGATGAGACAGGTTGCAGTCTCCCTGCCTCATCACTGGGGAAGTTAAACCGATTTCTCCAAGGTCCCTCGTGAGCCCCAGGCCCCGCCCTGTGGCTGCCACGCCACATGTACCTACACGGACGTGTTCCTGCGGGCACCTCCCAAAGCTGCCTCTCTGCTTAGAACAAAGGGGGCCTGGGAGTGTCCCACCGCCCAGAGCTTCTTTCCCTCCCTGACCCCTGCCTCCTTTCTGCCCCCCAGGACCTGGCCACCCCTCAGGCCTTTGCCCGAAACCCATCCCAGGTGTGGGAGTTCTACCACTACCGGCGGGAGGTGGTGCAGAGCAAGGAGCCCAACGCCGGGCACCTGGCCATCGCTGAGTGTGAGGCCCGGCTGGGCAGGCAGGGCCGACGGGTCGCGGTCATCACGCAGAACATCGATGAGCTGCACCGCAAGGCTGGCACCAAGAACCTTCTGGAAATCCATGGTGAGGGACCCTCGGTCTTCCGTGGGAGGGGGGAACCAGACCTGAAAACACAGGTGCTGCCATGTCCCAGCTGGGCCCGCTGCCTCTTAACAAGACCCCAGGTGTCTGGAGTGCAGACCACCCTGCCTGGAGAAGCCCGGTCTGCTCCGCTATGTGCTCTCCCCTCCCTGGGTGTCCTGTTGAGGGGCCTTATGTTCCCAGACAGCCCCCCAAGCTGGGCTGAGGGAAGCAGGAGGTTTGGGCCATTGAACAGCTGTGGCTTTAGCAGGATTCAGCCCCGGAAAGGCCTGGCATCCCCGGGGGAGCCATTTACTCTCCCTGTGTCCCCGATCGGCCCTGTCCGCTGAGGCTGTGCTGCTCAGCCCTCGAGCCTTTAGGGAGCTGCCAGCTCAGTGACCTTCGCTGCAGCGAGCCCACCAGGTCTGTGACACCGCGGAGCTTGTCTCGGGTCCCTCTGGCTTCCCTTCTCTGCCCTTAATGACACCCTTCTCTTCCCTCTTCTTAATCCTCTCCCCTTTTTGCTCTCACCGAAAATCTAATCAATTCATTCGTACAAGAGCATAAATGGGTATGCAGGAATTTCTTCCCAAGGGCATTTAATAGTCTACAAAAGTTCAATCCCAAGAAACGCATTTCAAATTGTGGCATTTCCAGAAGCAGTGACCCAGTGGGGCTCCAGGCTCCCTCTAGTTTAGCCGTCTCCTCAGAAAATAAGTCTCTGGATGGCCTTGCTTGGATCGCATACCTCCCTTTTGACCAAACACTACTGCTAGAAGGATAGGCTGCTACGATTGGACCAGTCTGGAACTCGTGCCCTAGCTTGTATCTGGGGATGTGACTGACAGCTCTGTCAGCTTGGCATGGGATAGAGGAGAGGTGGCTCCCCAAAGAAGGGATCCTGGACAGAATGGAACAGTGTGTGTCCACTGCAGTGCGACGTGCTCAAACTGGGCATGGGGTGACTAGTTAGTGAATGGAGATCACCTTTTATTGGTTAAGGTCAATAAGTCATTGCTAGTTTTAACAGTTATTTTCTTCGTTTGTTAGTTGATTATTTATTGAGCTGCTTTTGTAGAAAAGATTCAAGCTTTATTAAGTCAAAATTAAGATTCTGTAAAACACATCCCAAGCTACTGAGCCTTTATTAGTCATATACTTAGTAAATCCTGCCCTTAGGTTTAGATTGGCTTCTTCTACCCAATTGACTACTTCAGTTCCACCTGAACATGAGGGTAATCAGAGAGCTCCTTAGTCATGCAGTAAGTTATTTCATCTGCCTCTCTCTCCTACAGATTATGCAGTCCAGGAGGGCAGATGTTCTGGCTTGTTCAATAGTACTGCATGCCTTTATGTTTCCTGTGATACCTGGGGTAGGCCCATTTGTTAAAACGATGTATAAAAACTAAATTATTTCGTACCCTTTTAGACGTGGAGACAATTGCTCCTGATTATAATAAATTCCAGTCTTGTTTAACTTTTGTTTTTCAGGTAGCTTATTTAAAACTCGATGTACCTCTTGTGGAGTTGTGGCTGAGAATTACAAGAGTCCAATTTGTCCAGCTTTATCAGGAAAAGGGTAATTATACTGCACTACAGAATAGATGTATGTCGTTTTGTCTAAGTTGAATATAAATGTGAAGAAATTGAACATTCATCTAAGATTCCCATGGATATTTATGAGAAATAAAACTGCGTACAGTACAGCTATATGATGAAGTATTTTGCTCACAATTTACAATGCTAAGTGAAAACAGCAGAATCTAATTCTATACAGTATGATCCCAACTTTGTGAGCACACACACACACACACACACACACACACACAGACAAACACACCATGTTGATGTATCTTTATATAGATAAAAGTCCAGAAGAAAATACAACAAAATATTAGCAGGAGTGGTAGGATTATGGGCAATTTTGATTTCTTCTTTATATCTTTCTGAATTTTCCAACATTTCTATGATGAACATTTACTATTATTATAATTAGGGCAAAAAATTAAGAGTAGACTCAGAATATTGAGAAAAATTCTACCTGGCTATTTTAAATCAGTATAAATTATACACATAACTTATTAACATAATGTCATTGCAGATGATTCCAACTAGGATGACATATACCATGCAAATCATGAAACTCTCCTTAGCACAACAGCTACTCCACCCGCCCCCCACATACAAATTCCCTCTCCTGAGGTAGAACCAGTGGTAATCAATTGTTTGGTGTCCATCTTCCTGGTACCCTTCGAAGTCAGTGTGTATTCATTAGGAGTTTTGTACCATATACTGCCAGGCAAAGAGACAGTCTTATTGGGTTATCTTATTTCATTGTTCTTCGATTACACCAGTGACGTTCTTTCTTTTCTGATATTATTTACTTCAGGGCTCCAGAACCTGAAACTCAAGATGCCAGAATCCCAGTGGAGAAACTTCCCCGGTGGGTAAAAATCTTTGATCTGTATTTGGTGTTCCAGATTGCAAAAAAAAGAAAATTAAGAGTCAAAATCTAAGTTCATTTGGTGAGATGCCTCTTAAATGTGCAAATGCCGAAACCAGCCCTGATCTATGAGGCCAAGGGCGAAAGGACAAAAGGTGAACCAAGCCAGGCTTAAGAGAAGTGCTTCTGTCCCGTCCCTTTCTCCTCTGTGTTATGGCGGGATCATTTCAGGTCTGGAAAGTTTCAGCAGCTGTTATGTTGTAGACGCTTACCAGTGTATATGAAGCATAGAGGCTGGCATCCCGGAAGTAACTGGTCAATAAGCCTCAGCGGCTATCCTCTCCATCCTCCTCATCGTCATCAGAGTTACTAATCCAGGGTTATGGAGGCAGAAAGAGGTCTTGCAAAGGTGAAGTTGTAGGACCAAATAGAATTTTTGTAGATTAACAACAACAAAAAACTTTTATGTCAGTTTTTCAAAACTAGACATTAAAATAGCGCTTCCAAAAGTGTTTCTGAGAGCACTAGATCCATGTGATGTTATAGGCATTACTTGAAAAAAAGATGTCATGTGCTCAAATAAATATGGAAACACTAGATTGAACAAAGTTAAAGTATGTTTCCTTTACTGCAGGACTAATCAGAGCACTGAATATGTGAAAGCACATTGTTACTCTCTAGAAAGCGATTATGTCAGTATTTCCCTGGTTGACTTAACCTTTTTTATTTTTCTTAGTAAGGGTTTCCATTACTAAATTCAAAGTTTCGCTCTAAAAGAATAAGTTTTCATTACTAAATTCCAAAGTTGTGATCTGAAAGTTTTGATCTAAAAGAATCTTGGGTAGGAGATTAATATGATGAAAATGGTGTTTGAGGGAGATTATTTTAGGAGGTAATTATAAGATGACCTGGGGTAGTAGCGAGTGAAAGATGAGAGATTTTTAGGAATTGACGCTGGAGAACTTGGCTAGAGACAGGGCAAGAGAGAGGTGAATCTGAGAGAAGAAAGGAGGTGGTCACTGATGAAATTAGCAAGCAGTTGACGTGTTAGAGGCAAACCTCAGCCCAGTACATTCCTCCTGGGCCTGGCTGACCGTGAGCACGACCGTGCCCATGACTGTGAGGAAGCAACTGGGAAAGAGACAGCTGTTTAGAAAGAGAACATCGAGGCTGGCTGAAACGCATTCCACCAGCACGTCAACCCAGTGCATCCAGACAAAATAGAAACTTTATAAGGGCAGGTAAAACTACACCTTCAGGACAAGCTCATGTGGACTGGAGGGAAGGGATGGGGGGTAGGAAGGCTCAGAGTGACCCACCTGGACAGACGGGACCTGGTGCAGCTCCTGGCTGTCCCCCGATGCACTTGGGCAGGCCTTCCTGAGAGCAGGTCTCGGGGTTGGCTTAAGGATGACACTCTTCTAGGTGTGAAGAGGCAGCATGTGGGGGCCTGCTGCGACCTCACGTGGTGTGGTTTGGAGAAAACCTGGACCCTGCCATCCTGGAGGAGGTTGACAGGGAGCTGGCCCTCTGTGACTTGTGTCTAGTGGTAGGTCATGCCCTTCCCTGATCCTCGGGATGCTCTGAAACACCAGGCGGGGGGCTGGGGGTGGGTGTTGCTTCCCCCCTCCCTCCCCCTCCTTTCCTTCCTCCCTCTTCCCCCCCTTGTCCCTCCCTCCCCCCCTTTTCCCTCCTCCCTCTTCCCCCCCTTCTCCCTCTCTCCCCCTCCTCCCTCCCTTCCTTCCTTTTCTTAACGGTGTGTTGAGAGTCTGGGGGTGCCCTACAGAAAAACTAAGAAACAGTGAATAAGATACGTTCTCGAAATATGAAACTATGGACGACCATGTCTTGGGCTTCTCAAAGCCTTTCCGCCCTGGAAGAGAAATAATGAAAAGAGCATGTTATTGGTTCTGATTTTGAAAGTAACACATGCTCGTTATTAAATTTGAGAAAATACAAAAAAGTATAAAATTATAAAGAAGAAATTAGAGATCACCAGTAATTCCACCATCCAAAAATAGTCACTGTTAGCATTTTGGTGTGATCTCTTCCAGACCAGAGGGGAGCAAACTATGACAATGTACATTATCTTGTGAACAAAGTTGTATTGGAGCACAGCCATACCCTTTCTTCTGTGTATTGCCTATGGCTGCTGTCACCCTATAATAGCAGAGTTGAGTATTTGTGACAGAGACTGCATGGCCTGCAAAGCCTAAAAAATTTACTATCTGGCCCTCTACACAAAGTTTACCCACCCTGGTCTAGACCTTTTCTTATGCAGATGTAGACATATTCACATTCAAAAGTGGGTTCATACTATGTGTGCTGCTTGGAAGCTGCTTTACTCACGTAGCAGTTCACTTAGCCTATTTCATGTCAGTACGTCCAAATCCACATCGTCTTTTAACTGGCTGCGTGGTGTTCCGTTGTATGGACATAAAAGGACATAGTTAACCAATCCTCCACTGTTGGACACTTAGGCTGTTTCAGATTTTGATATTTTAAACAGTGCTGTGATGAACGTCCTTAGATGTAACTCTTAGCATGCTCTTCAAGTTATTTCCTGAGGGCAGATTTCCTAGAAGTGGAATTAATGGGACAAAGGGCATGCACATTTCAGATTCTCCTAACGCATCTCTAAAAGCAGAAGCGGCCTCTCGTGGGTGCGTGTTCATTCAGCTGGTATTTCTTGAGCGCATCCCACTGTTGAATCTGGTATCAATGTGCTTGATAGACGGTTAAGCAAGGAAAGCTGGCTCGTAAAACTTGGTCTGGTCTCCCTGCTCTTGTAAAGAATGTTTATAAATATATATTCGTAGAGAAAAACCTGAAAGAATATACATCAAAATGTGAACAGTGATAATCTTGGTAGAAGTAGGGTTAGGAATGACATGTATGTGTTTTCTCTTTGAATATTCTAACTTAAAAGGAACATGGATTATTTGCACCTCTTCAAAGAGCAGAAGGAAAACTAAAACTAACCCCCTTTGGGTGACGATCGAGGCATTTCTTTGCCATTCTCTCCACGTGCGCAGCTCTTCTCTTCGTAGCGCGTGTCCTTCCCGAATTCTAGGGATCAGACAGAGGGGTGCCTCCTGCCTCCCTGTTTGTCCCTCAGACGCTCTCCATTTATACCATCCAGCTTAGCTGTCCTCACACCTGCCACCACAAACTGGCCCAAGTTTCTGATAGGTTTTCTGAAAAGATGTTTCTTCTCCATAGTGTGGTCATTTGTCCGTTTCCGTTTGTTTGCTCTGTAGGTGGGAACTTCCTCGGTGGTCTACCCCGCCGCCACATTTGCCCCCCAGGTGTCTGCCCGGGGGGTACCGGTGGCCGAATTTAACATGGAAGCCACCCCGGCAGCGAACGGATTCAGGTACCGGGACTACCAAGGCGGGAATGCAGGCTGTTGAGCGGGTTTGGACGTGGTCATCCAAGCAGGTTTTACCTACTGTTCTAATTTAAAAACACCGAGTTTGTGTTTTCTTATTTGGCCTATAGTTGCTTTGATGGAAGAAAACGAAGTATCAAACCTAGATGAAGGTAGCTGTGTCTTTTTACGGGAAGGTTGCCATAGGGCTTTTGTTTTTCACATTTTGAAAGTTCTTCCTTGATTCTTTAGACTTGACTTTTATTTGTATTTTTAAGCTAGATTTAGCAATGGCATTTAGAGGTAGGTCAGCCGAAGACTCAGCACGTAAGCCCAGGAGATACCCATGCAGAACTCCTTCACCCACTGTTCTCACCGTGGGGCCCCCTGGGTGAATTCCTCTTTGGTCTTACTGTCAAGAATATTTGTACTTGTGGCCATATTATCATACTGATCCTGTTTCCCAAATTTGTGTGGAAAGTGTAGATTATCGCAGTATTCATTTGTAGTCTCATTCTAGGTTCCATTTTATGTCTTCACCTTTGTTTTGCTTTTTTTCACCCCTGCTTTTCTCTCTTCATTTTTAATGTAGTTTATATATTCTTGTCAGTCTGTTTAATTCCTTTCCAGAATGAGGTAGACTATAAACTAACAAATAAATATGAATAAATAAAAGAAAACTTCACTGAAGCTTCTTGTCATTACTTTAGTCAGTGGTTTTTACCTCAGATTTTAAAAATCTGATGATGACCCAGGAGATTCTGGTGTAATTGGTGTGAGGTGTAGCCTGAGCCCCATGACTTTTATAAGCTTTCTAGGTGATTCTAATGTGCAGCCAGGATGAGAACCAATGCTCTTTTTCATTGGGATAAAATTGTGTCACAGACAGTGTGGAAACACTTAAATATAATCCTCTTCAGGTGAGTGAGCTGGCTTTCTTCCTAGACTTCTCCAGGTCTTTTTAATCAGCTACAGCCTATGTGCTTAGACCATAGTTCTTCATTTGTGTATAAGTGGTGGGAACTAGGAAGGCACCTTTTAAAACATTGCCTTCTATGTGAAACTTATACTCTGAAAATGACAGAATGCTGCTGGAAGAAATACAGAAGACCTAAGTATATGGAAGGACACAGCTGAAGAGAGTCCAGAAAATAAACCTCATGTTTATAGTCAACTGATTTTTGAAAAGAGTATGAAAACAAATCAGTAAGGGAAAGAATAATCTTCTTAACAAATGGCGCTGGAACAACTGAATAGCCACCTGCAAAAGAATGAAATTGGACCCCTTAATTACACCATAAACAAAAGTGGATCATAGACCTAAATGTAAGAGCTAAAACTATAAATTTCTTAAAAGAAAATATAGGAGTAAATCTTTGTGACCTTAAGTTAGTCAAAGCCTCCTCGATATGACATCAAAAGCACAAGTAGCATAAGAAAAATGGATAAATTGAACTTCATCAAAGTTAAAGCTTCTGTGCTTCAATGGACACCACCACTAAAAGGAAAAAGACAATCCACAGAATGGGAGAAAATATTGGCAAGTCTAATATTTTAAAGGAACTGGTATCCAGAATATATAAAGAACTCAAAACTCAATAATGAAAAGACAAATAACCCTATTAAAAAGTGGGCCAAAGATTTGAGTAGACACTTCTCCAAATATATATACATGGTCAATAAGCACATTGGAAAGATGCTGAGCATCATTAATCATTAGGGAAATGCAAACGAAAACCACAGCCAGATACCACTTAACCACTAGCTTGGCTATAATTTTAAAAATGGAGAATCACAAGTGTTGGTGAAGAAACTGGACCCCTCATACACCGCTGGTGGGAATGTAAAATGATTCAGCTGCTTTGGAAAACAGTATGGTGGTTCCTCAAAAGATTACATACACAGTTAACATATAACCCAGCAATTCTACTCCTAGGTATGTAGTCAAGAGAAATGAAAACATATGTCTACACGAAAATGTGTACATGAATGTTTATAGTAGCATTGATCATAATAAAAAATGGAAACAACCCACATGTCCTTTAAGTGATGAATGGATAAACAAAACTTGTTATCTATACGATGGAACGTTATTCAGCCATAAAAAGAATGAAGTACTGATACATGCTACAACATGGATGACGCTTGAAAACATTATATTTAGGGAAAGAAGCCAGGCACACAAGATCAAGTATTGTATGATTCTGTTTTGTACGAAATACCCGGAATAGGCAAATCAACAGAGATGGAAGGTAAGATTAGTGGTTGTCTAGGGTTGGGGTAGGGAGGAATGGGGAGTAACTAACCGCTAATGGGTACAGGTTTACTTTGGGATGATGAAAATGTTCTAAAGTTGCTTGTGGTGATGGTTGTACAGTTCTGTGAATATACAAAAAAAACCTGTTAAATTATACCTTTTAAATGAGTGGATTGTATGTGAATTATATCTCAATAAAGTTGTTCTATTAAAAAAGTTATTGTCTTCTAACTTATCCACTAAAATATTGATACATTGTGGCACTTAACGTGTAGCACCTGGGCTACTTAGCATCATCAAAAGTAACATCACAGCCAGGTAACCCAAGCCTCTTGTCTGCTTGAAAGAGCATCAGAACGCTCCCATGTGGGGACAGGGTAAGTTTTCTGAAGCAGGAAATGCGGTTCATCCCCAAATTCTATTTTTCTTCTAATGTGGCTTATTTTCAGTCATTTGATCTCCAGCTCATCTCTAATAAGTGTACAGAAAAGTACACATCATTGTAGAAAAGTAAAATGCAGATAGGGAAAAAGAAGAAAATAAAACTCGAGTGTTTCCACAGCCCAAGATAAGAGTTGGCCTCTGCCTTTCACTCTCAGGACTGACCAGCAAGGACTGGGCATCCATCGTGTTAGTCTTCACGTGAAAGGAAATGGAACTTGGCGGTTTTCCATGCAAGTTAAGAAGAGATTCTTGGCATGTACTAATGATATCACTTCATAAGTTGGGCCTCCTAAAGCCGCAGACCTGCTTCAGCTGCTACTCTTCTTCAACCAGAATTCTTCAGCTTCACGTCCTGAAAACCTGCCGTGTCTCTGTTTAGACAAACAGGCTACTTGCTAGTCAGAGACTTTGATCGGATTTGGACAGCACCGACTGCAAGAACCATGAGAACAGATGCTTGTGGGCTTCTTTGGGAGCCGAGACTCTCTGTACCAATAAATCTGGGAATTTTCCCAGATGAGTATAACTGACCAGTGAAGCCAGCGATGCTTTTATCTAGGCGTCATCAAAGCTGACATTTAGAAGAGACATGGGTGATCATCCTCTCATCCTACTCAGTTTTTCAAATGGGGAACCAAGCCCAGAGTGATTAAGAGGCTTGTTTAAACATGCGGCTCAACAAAGGCAGAAATTTCTCACATCTCATGTGTAACAGATGTTGGCTGAACTTCAGTTAGGTCAAGGGGTCAGCAAACTGCTGCCTGTAGGCCAAATGCACCCACCATGTTGTTTGTAAATAAAGTTTTATTGGAACCCAGCCACTGCCACATGTTCCTGTATTGCCTGTGGCTGCTTTTGGACTTAAACAACGGAAGTGAGGAGTTGCAGCAGAGACTGTCTGGCCTGCAAAGATGAAAATATTTACTCTCTGGCTCTTTACAGAAAGCGAATTGCCAACCCCTGCTCTATGTTAACAAGAAAAATGAAAATTGGAATGATATCTCCTTTTAACCTGATTTCCTTCGTTATCTAAATAGGTAGTGGGAATGCTGCCTCTGTTTTAAACTTGCATCTCACAAGACTCCTTCGACCTTGTACAAGTTGTTTGGATTCTTTGCCCCAATTCTCATTTAGAGACTAAGTCGTGTAGAATTTACCTCCCACTGAAATGTATTAATATTTTCAAGGTGTTAATTAGTTCCAGTTTTGTTTTTTTTTCCCCTGTCCCAGATGGTTGTCTTAGATGATTTCTGAAAAACCATTACACTAGGCATTTTCAGATTTAGGCTTCAAGGTTTCGGCTGTTACTCAGTTCCAGAGGTCCTTGGCAAGTAAGGGTCTGCGTGCATTTGTTGAGGCAGAAATGGGATTTGTGTTCCCGAGAGACACTGGTGTGCAGGGCTTTCCAAGCACCCTGGGCCCTCCACGCCCTGTGACCACCTGTTACTCATCTTTGCATTTCTCTAAACTTTGGAATTTAGTCAAAGCCCATAAATGTTTATTTAGTACCTACTATGTACTAGGCACTGCTCTGGGTGCTTAGGATAGGATATATTAGTAAACAATATACAAACCCTACCATGTGAAGATGGCATTCTAGTGGTGGAAGCTAATAGTACACAATAAGGATAATAAATGTGCAAATTCTGTGGCCTATGAGAAGTGGGGATTAGGCTGTGGGAAAAGCAAAGGTAGAGTTGGGCGGAACAGGTGGGTCGCAGGATTCAGTGGGCAGTTGGGGGGAGCCTCACTGAGAAGAGATCTGAGCAGACTTGGAGGAGGGGAAGGAGTTAGCTAAAGAGATACGTGGGCTAAGAGCTTTCCAGATGCCGGGACCACCTGGAGCAAAGGCCCCAAGGGGAAAGCGAGCCTGGGAGGTTTGAGGGACAGCAGGGAGGCCAGCATGGTTGGAGAGGAAGGAGCGGGGAGGAGCTCCAGGAGAGGTAGAGGGGTCAGTACGGTGAGGAAGTGACCTGTGCTGGGGAAGTGCCCCCAGAGGAAGCTCACTGCAGGTGGAGTTTAGAAGTCTCAGGAATTCTTAGCTAGAAGATGGTTTTATAGCTTGTCTTATTTATGTATTTACTCCTCAAGAGTATAAAGAGGTTAGTTCTTTTAATTTACAGTTGATCACATTTGATAGGGAAGGCCAGTGCTCTCCCAGGCTGGATTATCAGGGTAGGGGGTAGGTGCCCTGTTAGTCCATGCAAAGGGGCCCTGTGGTCTGTTAACCAAAGTCATTTAAAGCAAGAATATAATAAAAAAAAAAGGACACATAAGTATTTCATTTTCATTTAAAGCATAAATGTGCATTCATTTGCCTTTTTTTTTCTGACAGAGCCAAAGGCCTTTTCTTTGAGTAGGAATCTACTGATTGGAGCTCACCTTTCTTGCATAAATCATATGCATAATCCTCCTGGTGTTCCTCAAATTTCCCTGAAGAGAAAAATCACCTGAGCCTTTATTTTATAAAACAAAACATATAACCAAGAAAATCAGATCCCAAGGCCCCAGTCTGGACTTCCTGAGTCAGAATATCCAGGGCAAGAGGGCAGTTTATTTGTATATTTAACAAGTGACCTAGGTGATTCTTATCATCAGGAAATCTTGGAAAACACTGGAATACAACTCCTGGTTTAGCTATTTTTCTGTTTGTTTGTGTTTTTTGGGGGCCACGCTGCGAGGCTTGCAGGAACTTAATTCCCCAACCAGGGGTTGAACCCATGCCCTCGGCAGTGAAAGCACAGAGTCCTAACCACTGGATCACCAGGGAATTCCCTGTTTTTTCTTTTTTTAAGTGGAGAAAGAACATACAAAAAAAAACTTGTGAAGCAATCCGCCTCATCTTTTCCACCTACGTCTAATTTGACAGAATTATTTTTAATAACTTGTTATGTCTTTCCAAAGTCTTTCCTAGAAATAACCCTCTTTTAATAGCTATATTTTTGCATTAATTAAATTTTTAATTAAATTGGATCATTACATTAACCAATAAAAGTGGCATGAACATAGCTTCACTGGGCGAAGCACAGTGGTCTTGGTTATCCTACAATGGGAGGGATGAGGGGAAAGGCACCGGGCTGCTAGAACAGGGGTCTTCAAACACCTTTGTTCTTGTACCCCGTTTACATTTTTAAACTTGACATCTAAAATTCATCAAAATCATTGAAAAAGATGTGATTCCGAATTACTGGAAATTGATGACTGATTAAAAAAAAAAAAAAAGAATTAAGTAAAAAAATAAAAAATAAAACTGCCATTGTCCTAAACTGCCATTTAAATGTATCCAGTCAAATCCAAATGTCACAACTACTTGATACCCACATCATCCATTTACAGAATAAATATACAAGCCCTTTTTAACAATGAGAACCTTCACAGTTTTTCTTTTTCTCTGTGAACTTGTATTCCCATCCTACTTCTACCATAGAAATTTATATTAATGTATTTTTATGCTTGCAAATCTTTTGTTGACTATCCTATTATATTCTGCTGTAAAATATATGAATTACTTAACTATTTTCAAGTTCTTTAAAAGTTAAAAATTGTTCCATTGAAAAATTCTTGTAGATGGAATTATCACTGCAGTAATTTATAGTACTAAGTTGTTGAAAACAACAAATGATACATTTTGATGAATAATTCCATAAAAGTAAAACTATGGGAAATGCATCTCTTAATAGATGCATGGGGCATGAGTTTTTTGAATTAGTTCGGGTATCCATGGCTGAGTATTACATATTGTTAGAAGGAGACAGAGTTCATGTTGTTGTAGCCCAGTCGGCCTGGGGTCACAGGAAACAAACCTGTATTCTGAGAAGATCAGGTTTCCTGACCCACTGCAGTGAGCGAGACCCCAGAGGAGCCGTGGGGCATGTCCCCAAACAAAGGAAAAGATGGAGTTATTATAGGATTTGGAAGGAGGGTTGAGTTTAGGTGAAGTTTAAATGAAGCAGTATTTGATAGACTCAGCAACTAGCAGGGCTGTGGGTGTGGAGAGGGGTCAGATCTGCTGTGGCTGCAAAGTGGCCGCAAGGTCCTGTTTCCTTGAAGGTAGATGTGGAACCCTGGTCCCAGACACCCCTTACCTGGAGCTCTGCACCTGGGTTGGAAGTAAGGCTGCTTCTCGGAGGCAAAGTGGCTTAGGTCCTCCAGACACAGAGGATATTTCATTCTTTACTGCCGTCATACTGGTAGTGTATGATTTTAGAGGACAGAATTCCTACTCAGTGAGTAACAAAGCAGTGGTCGCTCAAAGAAGGGAGTTGTTATGATATTGTGCAGCTTGTCCTGGGGGAAAAAAAATTGTGTGTCTTACTAGCTTTGCAGCTGGCTGTATCTGTGTCTCTAATTCCAGTCTGAGGGATGGCAGGGCAGATTTTTACTGGCCGAGCTAAATTTTACCTTTTCAATGTCCAATGTCAATTGTAATTCTTTGTTTTTGCTTTTTTTAAAAAATATTTATTTATTTGGTTGCACCGGGCCTTAGTTGCAGCAGGTGGGCTCCTTAGTTGTGGCACGTGGGCTCCTTAGTTGTGGCAGGCGGGCTCCTTAGTTGCAGCTTGTGGGCTCCTTAGTTGCAGCATGCACGTGGGATTTAGTTCCCTGATGAGGGATCGAACCTAGGCCCCATGAATTGGGAGCGCAGAGTCTTATCCACTGCGCCACCAGGGAAGTCCCAGTTTTTGCTTTTTATAGATGAAAGTACTGAGAAACCTGGGCCACATAAACCCTGGGCGTGAAAGGAATTTCATTATAGCATCGCCACTCAGATTTTGGACCTCCTTCCAAGTTATATGCTGAAATACCCATAGTAATCTTGAATCACGTGTAGTGATCTGTTCATTGACAATTCTATAAGACCCTCTTTCAATTTTACTGAAAGCAAGAATGAAACGGCCCTGCTTGCATGTGTTACCCGGTCTTTAGAAACCGTTTGTTTTCTCAGATCCACACCGATATTTCAGACATCCCTTTCTTTTCACGTTCTGGGATAAGGCGCCATTGTAAGATTTGGGATGGGTGAGGTGAGGTGCAGCTTGCTTTGGTAAACATGGAGGAGGGTGAATGTGGAAAGGGGCACTAGGAAGAACATGTAGAAGTTGAGGCTCTCCGTGCCTGGCTGTGCTTCCCGGAAAGTCCTCAAGGGACTGTGCTGGGCGGAGCTTTCTAGTGGCCAGTGTCCCACACGCTGCCAGTGGTAGAAGGATCAGAGAGGCCATTTGGTCAGGGATGTCTGTTCGTGGCACAGAGAACAGACTATTCAAGGGCTAAGGCATTCATGATTTGTGTTGTATCAAGAATAAATAATATGACCAAATGCTTTTTTCATTTTTAATTGTGCTCAGTTGATTTTCTTATTAACAATACACTAGAATTAGCTGGGTATTTTTCCCCCCTGTCCTAAATGTTTTCCCTTGAAGGAAGCAGAAGTCGTTGGTTTTTCTTCTTTTCTCTGCCTCCTCTTTCCTTGATCTTTCTCTTTTTCCTACTTTCTGACTACAAGTCAGGGCTAGTCGCGAATTCCAGTGGATGGCTTGAGAGGCCTGTTGACTCAGTTAAAATCCTTATGGTCCGCATGGTGCATGAGGTTCTTTTTCTCTTGTCCTTATTACCTGTGAGTAAGATTTTGTAAAACCTACAATATGTCATTTATGAGTTTGGCAAAGCAGTCACAAAATACAACCATGTCTCCCCTTCTTCCTTAAAAGAAAATCCTTATTTATAGCACCTAAATTCTAGGCAATTGCTTTCCCAAATTCCCTTGGTGACGGGGCCAACCCATAGTGAAGTGTCTGCATTTGGAGTTTTCAGAAACTAGATGAAAGAACTGGGCACAAAAACGCATAAGACCGCATTTGTGAGAATGTGAATTTTACTCTGGTTGTAGCTAAGAAAGTTGACTTGCTGAAGCAGAATGTTTATTTTGCTCCTAACTCTGCTGTGTTCATCCTTCTATTTCAGGTTTCATTTCCAGGGGCCATGTGGGACGATGCTTCCTGAAGCCCTTGCGCCTCATGAAACTGAAACTGTTTCTTAATTGCCCTGAGGAAGGAAGAAATCACAGCGCATCTAAGTACCAGGCCACCAACAGGAGAAACAGTCTTGTGGATGGTAAGCTGAATACTGAAAGGTCTGAATGTATCTTCTGGAATCCAAACTGCTGATAAGTGATGGGACTTAGAAGAAATAGTAGTAAACGTGTTTAGAAGGAGAAGTCACAGAACTTCTCAAGTCAATTCATGTTATTTGGTTTGAACCTAAACATAAGATACCTCTGATGTGTTTGGTTGGTTACTGGGAAGGAAACAACTTTGTGATTAGATTGTCTAAAAAAAGTAATTATTTTTGCTATTTGGGTAGAGGGGTAAAAGCCTGGTATTTCTGATTTTTGTGCAAGGTTTGGTGGAAAATAAAATCCCTTTCTACAGCAGGTAATTGACTGT
The DNA here is from genome assembly GCF_028564815.1 of Eubalaena glacialis. Lineage (NCBI taxonomy): Eukaryota > Metazoa > Chordata > Mammalia > Artiodactyla > Balaenidae > Eubalaena > Eubalaena glacialis. The sequence continues at coordinate 10,441,398 of NC_083722.1, forward strand.
ATAAAGATGTTACCCCAAGAGATATCTTTGTTGGGGACTTTTTCTTGTCAATGTTTATCTTGTTTGGCTGCCTAACCTCAGTTCCAGGGGGATAGCTTACAACAAGAATTCAGGCAAGGAAGGAAGAGAAAACTAGCAATAAGGTAGAAAATCAGGATGAGAAAAAAGAATAATGCAAATATATGGACTCCAAGGATAAACACAGCTGCCTAAAATTTAGCACTGGCCTTCCGAGCAGCCAAGGAGGAAAGGGAGAGGTGATGGTTGGTCGTTCCTCAATATTATAAACACAGAAGGACATTTCTCACTATCGTAAACACACGCTTCCCCCGACGCTGAATTTTGAAGGGAGTTTTTCCCGTGGGACTTGAAAGTTTTAGGCTCATAGTACTTGTGCGTAAAGTAGGAAGAATACAGCCCTCTTCTCAAGTCCCACCACCTAATGCAGCACCCAGGGATGCCTGCTGCCGGCAAGGCAAGCATCAGAGGCCTGACGGAGGAGCGGCCTTCAGTAAACAGCGCGTGAAGGTCGTACATAACTAGCTCCCTTGGATCAGGTGGGCTCCCTGGGTGATTATGCAGCTGGGCCACATCATCCCAACCCTTACAAAATTGCATTTAATATTACACCCTTGGCGTTTGTAGAAGTAGATGACAAGACACTGTGACATAAAACTTTGTACTGCATTTGCAAGTCATGCCTTTTAATAAATCCCAAGTGTCCTTTGCATGGGCAAGAGGGGTGCCCATAACCCACAGGGAGTCTGAAGGATCAGCCAGGCACCCTGAGGGCTCCTGTCATATACTTTTACATGGGTGGGTCAAAGCATGCACACTGAGGGGACTTGTAATACTTATAATGCAGTGTTTGTACATAAAATACCATCATTCACTTCTAGTAGGTTTGTTGTAGGGCTTCTCAAAAGTGCACTCTATACAATTCCCTAGTGTTAGCAGTGATGGAAGTCAGAACACTGTTTCAGGGAGTTGGACTATATTTTTAATTTTTAATTTCTATCTGACCAAGATCCAGATATTTCAGAGCTGTTCTTTGCAACTCCCTTCCAACTAGGTTGTTGGTACCAGTAGCTGTTTTTGTTTCTGTTTTGTCATTTTTGTTCATGTTTTGGTCTTGTTTTTAAACTAGGAATTGCTTCCAAATCAGAGAAGAGGAAAAGCGAATTGAAAATACTCCAAAATTTATGTGAGGTAGGATTATTCAATTCAGTTTAATATTTACTGAACATCTACCATATGATAGACATTAGAAATACAGTGCTTAGAGAGCGATGGACCATCCCTCAAGGAGTTCACAAAGACTGGGTTGGGACAATTGTCATATAAACTGTTAAAACAGCGTGGAAGCTATAGTTACAGAAATTTGTTCAAGATTCAGAGAATGCAATTAGAGATGAGCAGAGTGGGGATGGGGTCGATTTTAAGGTGCTTGAAAGTCTTTAAGAAGAAGTCAGCCTGGGTGGGAGTTTTTGAAGTATAAATGGGAGTTCCAAGGGCGGGAGTGTGTATCACGAGAGCATGTCCAAATGCAAGGTAAGTATGAAATAGCTTGGTTTGTTCAGAGAAAGATGAACCATTTGCTATGGTATAATAGGTGAGAGAAGATAAACACAAAGGTCATAAAGGGCCACGTATGCTAGGAAATGAAATAAGTATACTTGGGGCGGGGGCAGGGGCATAAGTATACACAGTACGGGGGTTGCGTCACTAAGTGACGGTAGGATGGGCAGACACCGTGCAAGGTCCTGGGGTTACAGCAGGGAACCGGGGAAGGGGGTCCCCGCTCTCCGTGAGCTCACGTTCTAACGGGAGAGTCAGACAACAAGCTGTTAGGGCGAGGAGTCAGTGATGGACACAGAACAGGCAGTGGCCGAGGGCTGGTGGTCAGGGATGCCCGTGAGAGGGCGGCCGAGGTCGCCACGCACACGTTTGGTGCTGAGGATCGATTTAAGTTCGAGTCTGTCGACCTTGTTTCTCGTCGGCCACAACAGGGCTGAAAGGCATGGGGTCCTGCCGCTATAGCGCACTTCTTCCTTTTGAAACTGCACTTCTGTGGGGAGTGCGGAAAGCCGAAATCTCTTGTACAAATACTGATTAACGGGATCGACCAAGCGGATCTCGGAGCTAAAAAAAGGCGATAGGGCGACTGGGGCTTGTGGTCACCGGATGGCGTGACCTGCGAGCCCGCCTCAAGGAGCGCGAGGACCCAGCCAACCCTGCTCTCGGCATCCCCGCCAAGGAGGCAGCAGCATGTATCTTTCCTGCCTAGAAACAAGCACCACGGTCACCAGCTCTCGCAGCCGTGAGCGAGGAGGGAGCCGCGAGGCCTCCTGCGCGCAGCCTCGGCGTCGGGCGGAAGGGAAGGCCCCCCCCCCCGCAACCGCTTCCCTCAGGCCACGCCCTTCCCCGCTCTGAGCATGCGCCTCTGCATAGCTCAGTGGGGCCTGGGAACCTGCAGAGGGCGACAGAACCCGCGGCGCCTGCCTTTTACGTCACGCTCCGCTTGCGTGCTGATTCCGGGTCAGAGGTCGGGCGCAGCTTGGGTCATGGTGCAGCTCAGGCCGCGCGCGTCCCGCGCCCCGGTGTCGGCGTCGGCGATGGTGGACGAGGGCCAGCCCGCCTCGGAGGAGGAGGCGGAGCACGGCCTGTTGCTCGGGCAGCCGAGCAGCGGCGCGGCTGCCGAGCCGCTGGAGGAAGACGAGGAAGGGGACGATGAGCTTGACGACGAGGCCCCGGAGGAGCTGACTTTCGCCAGCGCCCAGGCGGAAGCGAAAGAAGAGGAGCGGCGAGTTCGCGAGACCGTGCGCAGGTTCGGAGCCCGCGGCCGGGCGGGGAGAAGCGCCCCTTTCCGTCCCGCTCGTCCCTGCCCGCACTGACTTGTCGCCTTTTCTCCTAGGGATAAAACGCTTCTGAAGGAGAAGAGGAAGCGACGCGAGGAGTTGTTCATCGAACAGAAGGTTAGAGGGGAGGGCGGCGTTTCACAGCGCGGCTCGGGGTAGAATTCAAAGTTGCTAGGATGTGGGGTAGAGGAAAGTCGCTAGTATTTTCTTCTGACTACAGTGACAAGGTGCCTCGTGCTCCTTGCTCTCCACCGATTGAAAGTGGGAGTGGGAAGAGGTGTGAACCTGACATCGTAGGGTCAGTCCCACCTCTGACGCTCAGCGGAGGTAGTTTATTTGAAACTGGGTCGCCGTGAGCATTAGGTGCTTTGTAAACTAAGGGCCGTTCCAACACAGAGGATGATTGATGTGCTCTCTGCTGTTTAGCAGAGTGGCCACAGAACTGACTCCATATGGACGCGATATTAACTGCTTCCAGTGTATGACAGTGACCTGAGGGTTCCAGTCTTCACATCTTCCAAAGAATGTGGAATAGGTTCTGAGATGCTTGGTCCCAGGCTTCCCACAGCTTAGAGATAGTGGAGGGCAGTGTTCAGCCCAATTCATTTATTTGCCTAGAGGTAGGGCTGTCCTTAAAATGGTAACTTTTAAAAGCAATCCAGGGCATATTGTCATGTGCCTCACTTCTAATTGATTTTTAAAATGTCTTTAAGAAAAGAAAACTTCTTCCAGATACTATTCTAGAGAAGTTAACTACAGCTTCACAAACTAGGTAAGTAATGGATCTCGTTTTATTACTTGCCTTACATACAGTCTTTGAATTACAAATTGGTACATTTATTTGAACTCAAATAACTGAAGAAATTGTAAAGTCTAAATTAAAAAGCTACACAGTATTTGAATTTGGTGGGACAGGTGGAGGGAAATATTCCACTTCTTTTCAGTCTTCTGTTTTTCATTATGTTTGCTGTTGTTCCCATAGGTAACTCTAGTTTCTGAGTTGCTGATCCCAGTGTGTTCATTCAATAAGTTGTGGGCCACTGTCATTGTACTAGGGGCAGGTGTGACTAGATGGTGTGAATAAAACAGTGTTTTGAAATTTATCCTTTAGTGGAGTAGCAGGCAATTATCCATAGGCTCCTAAAACTCAAGCTTGTCCCAATCTGCCACCAACCTGTCCTCCCTCCTCATCCCATTTAGATTCCCCATTTCATTTAGCAGCTTTGCCATCCACCGGATTTAAGCTCCTTTTCCTCATCTATGCCATGGAATCAATCAAACCGTACTTAATTTAGATTTCTAAATATTTGCCTTTTTTTTTTTTTCCTATTCCCCCTTGTCTCCTCTCTCACTGCTTTCAGTTCAGAAGTTTAGCCCTGCATCTTCGACTTAGGACCGTGGTTCTCAAATTTTCAGTAAAAGAACTTTTTCCAGAGAGTTACTCGGTTTCTGAATACATCACGGTGACGAAGTCCTTTTCACCTTTCAAAACCAAGTTCAAATGTCACCTGTCTTCTCTCACTCCCTCCACCCCATTGCTCCCCCCACCGTCTAGCTTTTCCAGTGTGCAAGTGCTTCTGTATAGATATCTCATTGTATTTTGCCATTTACCTTTCTCTCCGTTAGACCGCACTTCTTGAGGCTAAATTCTTGTCTCTGTCCTCGTCTGTGTCTAAATTGTTCAATTAATCCTTCAGGATCTCTCCAAATAAAGTGAGGCAGGCCTACCACCTTTCACTTTGCATTTCAAATACTGTATTATATAATTCTTAAATATTTCACTTTAACTCTGTTAACCACAACAGTCTGCTTCTTTGGAAGCCTGCTAATGTATTTTCAGATTTTAAATTCGGAGAAGATACTCCCAATGTAGTATACAGTTTGTTGATTGGGAAAACAAGTCCTTTTAAACTTGTCAGCAGTTCATTGGGGAGTGACTCTTTCTTTCTAAAGATCCTAAGTAAAAACTGAGAATGGTGGTAGTAAAAGGGGGGGAGGGGTATCTTATTTGTAAAACTAGATGAAATTCTGTAACAAGTTGAGTCATCTTTGCTCTCTGCCATCCCAGTTAGTGTTTTTCTTGTTCTTCCTTAGTGTGAAGAAATCACCGGCAAAGTTGAAAGAAGGTATGAACTATTCTAATTTAAATAACTTCTCATTAAGTGTCAACTGCATTTGCAGATATTTGCAGTCAAATGTTACTGACCCTTAGAAAGAGCATGGGAACAGGCCTGGCCAGTTTTAGCTTATTTCTTACAAATAAAAGCCACACACTGGTGTGTAGTGGGTATTTAAAGTGAACTCCAGTATGTGTTCCTGATTTATTTTTACACGAATGCTAATTAGAAATATAACTCAATTTTTTAGTTAATTTGCAAAAGAAAAATGAAGAATGTGAGAAAGGAAGTGACTCTAAGAAAGCTAAAGAAAAAGTGCAAAAAGTACAGACTGTTGGGTAAGAAGAGTCTTCTTTTTTTGTGTGTAGGATGTAAAGGTGACCTTTGGAGGAGAGTATTGGCTTAATTAGTAGCAGTTTCAGATTGGATCCTCTGTGGAAAGTTTTTGGTATTTGTATTAAAAAAAATATTTATTTGCTCTACTAAGATGTAAACATTACTTGTAAAATAGTCCTGTAATTTAGTTTTATTATCTTACCTGTGCATATACAAAATTAGGATGTGGGATTTTTTTCCCACTATTTGAGTCAACTAACAAATACTTCATTTTGAAAATAAGCACTGCCTCATTTTGACCTTTTGTATTGATTACCAGCCAGAATAAAAGCTACTTGGCTGTAAGGCTAAAAGACCAAGATTTGAGAGATTCAAGGCAAGAAGCAGCCAAAGCCTTCATACAAAATTGTTTATATGGTCCTGGAACCAACAGAACTACTGGTAATTTCTTTATGGACTATTTTTCTCCCTTTTAACTGCAAGTAAAACAAAGCAATGATAAATAATTCTCTTTCCTAGTAAACAAGTTCCTGTCTCTTGACAGCAAGAGGTTACCGGTGAAAAAGGCCGCAGCCCAGTTTTTGAATAATGCTTGGGGTAAGATTCAGCTTTATTCTCTGAATCTGATAGTTTTATATATTGAATAATGTTCTTTAAAAAAAAAAATTTATTTATTTATTTATTTGGCTGCATCAGGTCTTAGTTGACAGTGTGCAGGATCTTTAGTTGCAACATGCAGAATCTTTTTTTTTTTTTTTTTTTTAGTTGCAGCATGTAGTAGCTAGTTCCCTGACCAGGGATCGAACCCAGGCCCCCTGCATTGGGAGCACAGAGTCTTAACCACTGGACCACCAGGGAAGTCCCTGAATGATGTTCTTTTTTTAAAGAGATAGTAAATACTCATGAAGTATCGATTTTTTTCTTACAGTGGCTTCTATTACTATTTTAAAGTTGCTTCTGAAGAATAGGTCAGTGTAGTATGTATGAACATATACCTAATTTTAATATTTACACATGTATTATCTAGAAAATTTGGAATTGTTTCTTGGGAATTTTATCTCTTTATTATTCTTAACTGCACAAAACCTTCTATTCTAGGATCCCAGAAAAAACAAAATGCCAAGAGGTTTAAAAGACGTTGGATGGTCAGAAAGATGAAAACTTCTAAGAAGTAAATCAAAGCTAAATGAAGAATGAGTACTTTGTATGTATAGAACTTATAAATATTTAGTTTAGAGCATTTAATTTTTCTGAAAAAATTAATAAAAGACTTACTTAAAGGGTCATTATAAAAATCTTAAGTCTATTTGGGGTAGTACCCAGTCCCATTTCATCCATGGAGTATAATTAATTGTGCCTTATAGTCTTTGAGCATCCTGGAAGAAAATGCAGTTTAAAAGGACTTGTTTTCCTTTCTTTTTATAATCGTTTACCCATTTTATTGAACACAAGCAGTGCCCACACCAGTAGGGCTCCTCTCCTCCCTCCCCTGCAGGGTGTGTGGCAGGAAAAGTCTTCCACTACAGCTCTCCAATGCTTTAGTCTCTTGGATATTTTTGTGCTATTGATGCGACTGTCACAGAATACGAGGAAGAGTGCAGTATCTAAGTGTAGACAGATAATCTGTTCTTTTTTAAAAGGTTTAAGCCTCGGTGTACAACATACAGCCAGCAATCACCTTTGCCAAACCAAAGGATATGGTGGTTTGTTATCCTGTTGAAGAGCTTGCTTTTATGTTTTACTTGTAACCAGTTGGGAGTTTGCTTTAAGAATGGCAAGTCACACTGCCATATTCTGATTATGAAAACAAGATTCATTTCCTGCTTTCTTTCTATCATCACCCATAGTATCAGGTTTGACCCTAATCCACAGAGGCCAGTAACTCAAGGCAGTCTTAGGTTGCAGAACTCAAGATTTATAGTAGCAACCATTCATTTTAGTTGTTCTAAAACTTTATATTAATCATGAGAAGTATGCAAGTGCCTAATATATAAACTCAATTGACACTCTAGTATCTGTAGAAGTAAATTTTTAATGGCTGGTTAATTATATCACTACATTTTTATTGCAATATAGTACTCATTTAAGCACTTAAAAATGGAAGGTGTACAAAGATTAAATTAAGACACGGTAAATTGACTAAATATTTGGTTTTTATATAAATAAAGGTCATGACCACACTGTTGACATGTCATACTGTTATAATACAACAGTTAAACTTGTGAGTCTACAACAGAAGTCATCTGTAGTTAAACAGGAAACAAAGTTGAAAAAGACCATCTTAAAACAAAACTACTGGGACTTACAGGTCGGGATTGTAAGTAGCAACAAACATATTCACTCAGCTCCTGAGTATTTCAAGTTTTACAGTACACATTAAAAATGATTTCTTCCATCAACACTATAAATTCAAACTGTCAGATGTTTATGCATTTTGCAAGTTACACTGATTGAATTGCTTACATGGGAGCGGGGGTCAGAACACCTCCCAATTTGAAGTTTACATCACCCACATGCTAACACAAACACAACTTGTTCCGTTTCCTTCCCCCCTCTCTCCCCCCAACAAAGAAGGCAGGATTTTTTGGTTTCTTTTAGGTAATTGTTTTAAAGGATTTGTGATGATCAATTTGAACGTCTGAAATTCAGTAATATTTAACTCTTAGACAACTAAGAGGTTAAAGATGGAAAATAATTTCTCCTAACACTAAGTTAGAAAATCATTTGCATCATGCTGTAAACTAGGAAGCAATGTAAAGCGACAAAAACCTGTCCCCAGTACATAATTTAAAAAATCTAAATTTCAAATCAGCAGAACTGGTCTACTTCCATGTTGACTATATGCCACAATATAAGTGTGAGCTCCGTGAATGCATAGCTAATGTAGGTAGTCTTCCACTGTGGCAAAAGCACAGGATCCAATTCCTGATCGAGCCATCAGTCCTAGACACTGTGTGGCCTGTCCCATGGCTAGGGCAAGTGGAGGTTGCTTTGGCAGATTGTGGGTTTCTGAGGAAAAATGATTAAAAATGGAAATAGCAATTAGCAATACATTTTAAACAACGTCTCTCAATCAGGAAAATACTGCATTACTTACAAAATTACCAATGTCTATACTGCTCTTAACTACCTAACTAGCAAAGGTGGTTTTTAAGCAAACAATGAATGCCTTGGACATCTACTCTGACAAGGTACTGTGGTTACTGGGTATTCAAGTAATAAGAAAAATTTCTTGCAGAATTAGACTTTCAAGGTGTTAGACACTCAAAAACTTTTACTTCCACATTTACTATGATGGAAACGATGTAATTATCTAATGTGTGCAGTGGGGAGTAAGGAATATTTAGTATTTCCCTTCTATTTTTCCAAGGTCAATTGACATTGCCAAAGAAAACGGCACCAGGTTTTCGGTACAAGTTTCACTGATGGATTCTTCCCCTTCTGGGAACAGGACCCAACAGAGGCTGCCGAATCCTTTCCACGGCATGTTGGTGAATGTCATTTGGGTTGGTAAGGGAGCAGGTGGTGAGGGTGACCATGAGAGACTACTGAGCCAAACGACCCTATAATCTGAGGAGTTAATTTACCATTGATAGGATAAACATTTGTAAAAATCACCATTAAATGAAAGTTTTCAGGGTCCTACATACCAGACATGTCAGACAGCTGTAGTACAAATGTTAACCATCATCAAAATTCATTCTTTGCCAGAAATGAGAAACTGAACTAATGATAAAAGTGACCAAACCCATAGAAGCTGATAACTTCTCCTTGTGTGGAGGTGTCCAAATTTTAATTTTATGCAGAGTCCCAGTTAGTAAAATTACTAATCAGTCCTTGTAGGCACAGCTGGCAACAGGGCAAGAACAGTGATCCAGGGCTGGTTAAGGCTCCATGTGGTTGGTTCTGAGGCCGCACATGGTGGTGGGAGAAAGAGAAGTTCCGGAAGGGACGAGGCAGAAATAAAGGGAGCAGGTTCCGGACTTAAAGGTGTAAGGGGAGGTAACACAGGATGAAGAATATTAGAATACAGATACGCAAGAAAAGATGCACACGCTGGTGAAAAGTGGTCTGTGGGTTAAGATTATTCAAGTACTAGCTGTTCTCTGGCAAGACGCTATTCAGCTAAATTCTGATTGTGATACATTTTTTGGTCAACTCTAAGCAGGAATGACTTTATAAACTAACTCTGCCTCAACTAGAATCAGGAACAATTTAATTTTCACACAAAATCAACATAACAGAATAAACAATGAAAAGGAAACCATCCTTTCAAAAATCTCTCTTGAAGGTTCACAGGGAAGTAACCTTGCTCAGAGGTAAGCACTTCATTACAGTTTTATTTTGGCCAAGGGAGGCACATCTGTAAGCATCTTTAAATTTTTTTAGCATATGAAACTCACAGGAATTACATACAATATAACTTTAAGCACTATTTAGAGATGAAGCTATATAATATAGCACAGTATTTATAAATATGCACACATACACCCACAGCAATTTAAGTCTCGTTACTTTTGCAGGAATTATATACATTTAATATAAGTTTAAGCACTGTTTACAGCTGAACTACATAATACATGGCACAATATGTAAGAATACACACATCCTGGATAATGGTCCTAAGCAATTTACTACTGAAAATTTTAATTCCCCTGGAGAACCCAAGATTTTTAACTGTCATAAGAAAACTGTTCACTTTTCAAAAATTCCTTCCAAGTCTGAGTGTTTACCTAGATACAAAGCAATTAGGGCTTCATGATTACCTATAATGTAGTCATTTCAGAAAGACAATTATAGTAAACCATTATTTGCCCTACAATCCCAGCACTGCTACTAAGTACACTTACTTTTATCAATAAAGCTAAATGAATTTCGTATAACCAAAGAAAATACACATTACCCAAAGAAAATTCACATTGAATTTGTATAAGAAAAGTATTAACACAAAAAACACTACTACTATTCCAGAACTTCAGTATTAGACCGTAACACCATGAATTAATAATGAATTTCAGACGGACAAAGAAGCAGATTAAGGCCCAAACGTGAATACTCTTAAATTGCTTCCTTTACATTCCAGCCACATGAGCCTTGGCCTTCACTCCAAGTCTCTCTGTGTGACACTGATCCCATCTATCTAAGATAGTTTCAGACATAAACCTAACAGGGCCAAACAGCACAGAACAGACTTCTAAACTGGTAGTCCCCATTTTTCTTGAGGAATTACATTCTAAAAAGGTGAAAAATCGCTCTCATCTGAACTACCTCTGAGAAAAATTGCCCAGATACGAAAAGTTTTATGTAAACAATCAACCCTATAGTTTATATATAAACGCACAAAATGTGCAGTTACCGAATTCATATGAAAAGTATTTGTTCAGGGGACTTCCCTGGTGGCTCAGTGGTTAAGAATCCACCTGCCAATGCAGGGGACACGGGTTCGATCCCTGGTCCGGGAAGATCCCACATGCCGCGGAGCAACTAAGCCCATGCGCCACAGCTACTGAGCCTGCGCTCTGGAGCCCGTGAGCCACAACTATTGAAGCCTGTGCGCCTGGAGCCCGTGCTCCGCAACAAGAGAAGCCGCTGCAATGAGAAGCCCACGCACCACAACGAAGAGTAGCCCCCGCTCGCCACAACTAGAGAAAGCCCACGTGCAGCAACGAAGACCCAATGCAGCCATAAATAAAGATTAAAAAAAAAACTGTCCTCTGTTTAAAAAAAAAAAAGTAGTTGTTCAGTACATAAATACCACACTCCTACTCTGCAGTGAGTTGCTCACAGGAATGGCAACCAACCCGGGGACAGCAAATCCCAGTTTCTCACTTCGTGCTCCCCCTGGCTAAGCCCGCTGTTCTCCCCTTCCCTCCCTTTTTTTACTTGGTAAGGGCAGGTAGTTAAATATGCTGAACTTTAATGAGAATGTCGTGTGTCTCCAAGGGTTGATGCTGACAGCACTCGAGCCCCGTGGGAGCTGCGACACGGGTGGCTCGGGCCGGAAATGCGTATGTACACGTTCACACAAAAACTTCTGTCTTCCAGAATCACGAGATGCACCCCAATATACTGCTTTTACTCCATTTGAATCTATTTAATCTGGGACTGAGATACCAGAGGAAGTTTTCTATACTTTAAGGTAATTTTAATTTTTAAAATGTAGAAAACATTTCCCTTATGATTTTGCCAAAATATAAACGCCAGCACAAATACCATCTCAAACACTCAAGAGACCAGCCGACGTGCTTTCCGGCCTCACTCACCTAATATTGCGCTGTTCAGAGCTGAGCACACAGGTTCTCTCTGAAGTGGGTCAAGCTGATTTCCAACCGGGCTGTTCCAAGGGTCTGAATAGGCTAGTAAACTGAATGCATCCTGTTGAAAACAGCAATTTGGTTTTTAATTCAAACAGTTCAGCGACTGTGCTCACCATGGTTACACGTTGAGAGAAAGGTAAAATATGGCTTTAAGGCCCTAGACTAACACAAGCCCATTTACCCCTATGACTAGGAGGCTATATATTTTTTAATAACTAGGTTATGCAGCAAAGCCTAATTTGTTTTCATTCTTCTTGTAAACAGCCATTTTCATCATCTACCCCTTATCCCTACAACACGTGCAGAACAGAAATAAAAAATGGAAAAAACTTAATTCCTGTGGAATGGGGCTATATTACTGGTTAAAGTAAAGAGAAAGAGAAAACATTCGGATGCCTTACAATTGATGACCACTAATATGAATCTGACATTAAAAGGTTAGGACCAGCCCATGTATTTTTTTAAACAGATGTGGGAACTGGGCATATCTCACTGGATGTCATCTTCTCAAACTCAGTAATCAACAAAATAAAATTAAACTGGCTCCCCTTCAGGAACATTCAGTAGTTCCAACCATCCTCAAGCCGCCCCTCCTGAAGTAATTGACACACAGTCTTCTTTTCAGACGATGGCTCTGTCTTCCTGTCATCTTTCTGTGGGGAGCACATAACTACAGTGTGGTTTCAGACATTGGCTTCAAGTTAAGCTGCATCACCAGAGTGGCCTTGGGCAAGAACAACCTTCCTAAGTATCAGTTTCATCATTTGTATAATGGGGATTATAAGAGGTCCTATTTCACAGTTTATGAGGACTAACTGAGCTGAACAAAATTAGTAATGTCAGCTCACTCTAATCTTTCAGTAAAGGATAAATTATTGTTCTGCCAAAAGTCAATGCCCTAATCCAGAGTAACAGTATGATACAGATATAGATACAGTTAGACACAGGACACCTTCCCAGTTCAGATGGCATACATGGAGAAGTGCTGAGGACACCAAATCAGTGAATTCAGTAGCGTAACACTCAAAATGCTGGTCACTGAAAGGTGGAAGACTGAAATTCCTAAAGAATACCATCTCCCACGTGAAGCTGCTCCGGCACCCCTCTAGTAATCTTATTAGTGGGGGTAAGGCTTCCTGGTCAAGCCTGTTCTTGCCCTCGCTCATCTGAATTGGCCTCTACGTTGTGACGACTGGAGAACAACCGCCCATAAAGCAGAGCTGTGCGGCCTGAGGCTACAGACAGGGATACACGTGGCACCTCCACTGTCCTACACTGCTGAGTATCTCATTCACATTAGACTTCCTGCCACAGTTATTAATGCAAGTTCTTTGAAGAACTGATACTATTTTGAACCCCCTGCAGCTACTCACAGGTGCTAGTAGATACGAGGAGAGAAAAAAAAAAAAGCTTCATATACCTGCTGATTGCAAGACCCACTTCTTAACAGTATTTAAGATATCTTATGCATCTCACAAAGCTACTAGATTCTATTTCTGGTTCCCCCCAATCCAAATTTATTGATGGAGAAAGATTAATATCTGATATCCTGTGAAGCTAACTCTAATCAATCACATTATTTCTAAAGACTGAGCTTTGCTCAAGACTTAGTTCACCCCACAACCATCTAATGAGGTACCATCCCTATAGTGCAGATAAATTTTAAAAGACAGACTCAATCTGTCCAAGGAATAACTGCTACATAAAATTTTAAGCACAAAATTATCCTCTCGCGTCTACACCCTGACACGCTACCAAAAAGGTGAAATGTTGCAGTCCCAAAAGTCAAATCAAGACCATTCTGTCAAATACACCTTCTAGCATTTAAAACAAAATTCACAGAAAAAGATAATGATGGTAGTAATTTACTGTGCACTAATATTGTGTGAGGCAATGTTTCAAGCGCTAATGTGTATCATCTCATTTAATCCTCACAATAACCTTCGGAGGTGGTTACTACTATGCCCATCTTAGATGCAAACTGAGGCAGTGAGAGATTACCACCACACAGCTAGTACTGTACTTCTTTTAGGAAGACACAGTTTCTTTCTTTTAATTACCAATCTAAATATTAAGAGGAAAAAAGTCTAAAATTCTGCCCCCATATTTTCAGTATAGCTGAACAAATATATACTGGACACAGACGGGGACCACCAGGACCTCATCACTGTTTCGAGGACTCACACAGTCCTGTGGGGAAGGCAGACATGTGAATGATGTACCGTCTATTCCTTATTAACAGAGTGTATTGTGTCACAAGAAGCAATCACAGAAATAGGCTCAAGCTACATGGAAACTGAGGCTGGAAAGGACAAAAGGCATGGCTGGAACCATGGGTAAGGGCTTAGATCCTAAAACACCCTAAAAATCGCACTAAAAAGCTTCCATTTGTTCCAATAAGGCAACAGAGTTTTACATAACGGAGTGATATGGATTAGACTTGATTTTAGATGGATCACACAACAACACTATGAAGCACAGCTTGCAAGTAGAGTGAAGCTTTAAGCAAGAAAACTAAAAAAACACTTAAAAAAAAAACCGGTTTACACGATCAAGTTCCCAGGAGTAAATATCTAGAACTTTATCTTTCTTTACAAGGGGAATGAAATCAGCAAAGCAACCTTAATATTTTAAATTCTGCTGTAAGACTAATTGGTGAGAGTAACCAACGAAATGCAAATAAGCAATTTTGAGATAATGTTAAACCCACTAAAGTACAATTAAGGTACTAGTGCCACCGGCACATCCCTTTATTACTGCTGATAAATTGGTAGACGTTTCTGGAAAGCAACACAGCAACACGTAGCAAGAGCCACAATAATTGTATCCTTTGACTCAATAATTCTATTTCTGGGACTTTATTCCAGTGGAATAATTTTAAGGAAGAAACAAGATACATGTATAAAGGTGTTCACTAAAGCATTTTTTAAAAGGCAAATAGAAAATCTAAAAATAGAGCAATGCTTAAATAAACTGATATAGCAACACACTAGAATATCATGTAGCCATTTAAAAATAATTGTCAATAACGTATAGAAACTGGAAATACATTTTTTATGATAATAAGAACAATACAACTAGGATAACTACAATTACCAATCAGATAAAATATATGCCCATGCGATTTAAGGCACAAAACTGAAAATACCTGTTAAATATCATGGCATTATGGGTTACTTTTCATTTTAGAAAAAACATTACCTCCGTGGGAATAATTTCTGAGGAAATGTGACATTTAGGTAGGATTCTCAAACTGTACTTACACTTGGCTTAAAATCTGTAGCAGTTTCTAAACAGGGTGTGTCTAGAGTTACTGGATTAAGAGCTACTTGCAGCTGGGGCTGCTCGTTCTAACCTGACTCTCCCAGTCCTCCAGCAGGTGCCCTGCTGCTCTGCGCAAGTGCAGTAAACAGCTGTTGAACAATTCAGGTAGCTCTCCTGGGAGCCACTGGCAGACTCAGGCAGGTAAGCAACAAAAACAAAGACAACAGGAAAAACAGGAAGGAAGACCGAGAAAGTCAGAAAAAGGTCAAGAGAACCACGGCTGCAGCAGGACTCCCCGCCCGTGCTGAGCACAGGTGGGCTACCCCAAGGTCTGCAGTGCGCGCGCTACTCCACGACTGCGGGGAAGCAAGACGCGCGTGTACCTTATGGCAACTTCGCTAAGTCTCACGCCAGCCTTAACCAAATCCTGTCTCTCTACACGTGTATGCATGCTTCAGAAGTCTGTGCAAATTCAAACAAAACTAAAGATAAAAAAACCCCTTTCAACCACCCATGACCTGAAGTGAAGAAGAAAAGAAAACAGTAATTTCTAAACCTTCTCAACCAGGGCAAAAGAAAAGTTCTCTTTGTGTTACCACCCTCAAATCCTCCAGCATTGTTCTTTAGGTACTTAGAAGCCGGATCCGCCACCCATCTTATCTCTTACCTGGATCAAGATACGTTTGGGGAATGGGAGAGAAGCAGCTCAGAGTGTTAGGACAATCTCTTGAAGTAGTTGGCATTTGCTTAGAAGTCAGAGGGACAAACTCAAAGCCATCCACATTCTTTAGATGATGAATTACATCTTCACTTAATTCAATATATAATCAAGGAATATCTTTGAGGATAGGCCATGTAATGCCATTTCCTGTGCTTCATGCAAATTAGAGTCAAAGAATAAGCAATGGAGTGGAATGTTAAATTTTCAAAGGGGCTACATAAAATCATACTCCATTAGCATAAAGTATTAACAAGAAAACAGCGTCAGATGACCTGGTGTAAAAAAGCCTATGAATTCTTTTTTAAAAACATTTCGTATCCCCAAATATCTCCTAAAACATCAGTTCTCAAAGCATGATCCAGGGACAACTGGGTCGAAAACCCTTTCAGGGTCTCTTGTGAGGGCAAAACTATTTTCATAATAATACTAAGATATTACTTGCTCTTTCCTCACTCTCATTCTTTCAAAACTATACAGTGGGGTTTTCCAGAGGCTACATGTGTGTGATATCACAACAGACTGAATACAGAAGTAGGTATGAGAATCCAGCTTATCATTTATTAAACCTAGCATTAAAGAGATTTACAAAAATGTAAAGCAGGGCCACTCATTATGTTTGTTTATTTTAGGAAGATAAAATAACACTTTCATGAAAAATAACAATGACATTATTTTTAAATGAATTTTTAGTATTAATTTCTAGTAGAATAAAATCAATAAATATAACTTATACAAACAAGAGCCCTTTGGGAATCTTTAATAGTTCTTAAAGTGTTTAGATACCAAAAAGGTTGAGAACCACTGCCCTAAAAACGACCCCAGTACCTAGCAAAGAAGTTTCCCAAAGGGATAGCTTTGGATACGTGAAATGATAATAAAGCCTGAGAAGTTTCTTAGCACTGTTGATATCAGAAAAGATTCTCAAAGTTGTATAACAATGAAAATTCCCAGTCTGGAAACCTCAGGTTACGCAGGCCTTTTTATCTGGAGGTGTATACAGGTGGCTTCTTAACCCACCCTAGACGAGACAGGTGCTCTACTGAGGCTACAGTGCATGTAGCTGGGATGGGGTTTTTTTTGGACGGATTTTATGCCATATTTAGCACTACTACGTGTTGCTCGCTGGCCCTCTCTCTGTTTAGGTCAGGAAGGGATGGCGGGAGTCTTGAGTCTCGCCCTCTCCTATACCCAAGCATCAGTGTCAAGGCCACTACATGCATCTCCCCTTCGTTTTTTGGGCTTATTTCAAAACACTCAGGAGAAAATATTTGTAACAAACCAACTTTGAGCCCAACCTCATGCAGGACAAACAAAACAGAACAAAAAACCACAATGGCTAGGTTCATGTCTCACAGGTGTACAGGGCTGGTGGGACTTCTATGAACATGAAAAAAATCTCATCTCTACCACTAACTGCAATGCTGACTTAAGGTAGGCAAAACTCCATCTTTAACTGCTACACAAAACTGTGGCTAACTTAATGAACTGTTTCCATTTTCTCCATCTCACTATATCCAGTGCAGGCATCAATCCAGAAGAGACTTGAAGACGTGTTTTATCTCTTCTGGGAAAGATGACCCAACCCTTCACCAATCTCAAAATAAAAGCCACACATTCAATTTGCTGCAACCCTGAACAATCTCTACTAAAGTAAAAATATCTCAAATTTATAGTTTTATCAGCACACTCACATTTCTCCTAATAGCTCTGCCAATTTTATAGCTGAGAAAACTAAGAAAGCAAGCTGACAAGGGGCACACAACACTGGTTAAGTGGCAGAACTGAGATTTAATCTGTATGTTTTACAGAAGTGCAGCGCTCCTTCCAGCAGAGCAGGGCTGCCAAACCCGGCCATGCGTTCTCACTCTCAGCCGGGCAGGACGCCGGGGAGGAGCGCGCGTCCAAGCTTCCCAACAAGAGTTCCAGTGTTGCTCCATGTACAAAACTACGTTTTCGTTCCTTTGACACATTTATAAGTTTTCAAGGGAAAACAAATTTACCTTCAGCATTTTTTTATTTGCTGTGTTCTTGCCACACTCTCTCCTCAGCTGCTCACTCATCGCTTGTAGCTCTCTTCCGAAGTGAATCATTCTTTCTATGGCGGCTTGACTTCCTCCACACAGCTGGCGTCTTAACTGGCTTGAATCAACTTCTGTAAGCAAAACAAACAGGTATTTTACTACCTTACATCTGGAGTACAATGGAGAAATGAACATAAACTGCTTACAACATTTTGGACGTTTCATTTAGTAACTACTTCCTAATATTTTACCTAAATATGCAGATTTTTAATTTAATGTGGACCTTTGTAGCTAAAAGGTATACTTTATCTAGGCCTCAAGAGTCTAGGACCCAATACGCAGCTTTCAGTTGAAAGTCAGGTGACAACCTTTCAGTGTTAGGATGTACATATGTCTCAGGGAAAATTTTATGAAAGGTTAATAAGCACGATTTTCTAAAACTACAGCAACATGAAAAAAAGAAAGAAAGAAAAAAGTAATGCTTCTCAGGCTACTTTAACTGACAAAGAACAGAGACAGAAGGTAAGAAAGACTAAATGACTCCAGTAAAAACACAGAAGACACCACATACTAATCAAAAGGGTTAATTATACTACTTTTAGAAAAATAATACTTTTAGGAAAAAATTTTACAGTGTATATCTTGACTGACAATAATCACTGATCAATAACAGTATAAGTCACTAACAACAACATTATAAATCACTAATGACGATGATAATAGTTAATGTTTACGAAGCACTTACTTTGTGCTATTAGCTTTTCACAGATCAGCTATGAGGCAGTTATTATTATACCCATTTTACAGATGAAGAAACTGAGGCAAAGAGCTCCTAAGTAATTTGTCCAAGGTTACACAGCTAGTAAGTGGCAGTTGCAGAATTCAAATCCAGGTGATCCGGCTCTAGAACTCCTGCTCTTAATCACTATGCTCAAATTACTCTTGGAATTGTTGAGGTTGCTTGCTGATATCTGATAGAGTGAAGCTAGGCTGCCTTTTCAATCATACTCCTTGCTTGAAAGAGTGAATTATGCATTGGAACACACAATCCTCAACAACAAGGTGGTTGTGTAACACATATAAGTTTGCATTTATAAAGTAGTTTCTAACAATTTGAATAAATACCTTTTAATCTCAAAATACTAAGAAATCTAATGTTCTGACAAATAAGAATTTATAAGTTTCAATAATTTTCACTCTCCAATTGATGGGAAAGTTTGCTGATGGTTTAACTTTTTGGTACAATTTACTACACAAGGTGTCAACAAAGTAAAATTATGCATGCTAATATATCTGTCAGCCACATAGTTCTGACGGGGGAGGAGCCAAGGGGGTGTCAAACGTAGGCACCTACTATCTGCCAGGCACTGGGCTATGCACAGTCACATACATTCACATTAAATGAATTTAAGACAGTTTGATTAGAACTTATAAAATCATCTCTACCCATTTGGCCTTTATTGGCTATACTGAAATAGGTATAAAAACTTTTCATATCTCCAACCTTAGCTATGCTAAAGGATATTTAACACTAATAAGTTAGTACTCCTACATTAATGAAAGCACTACAGTTGTGCAGAAACAGTTCAGCAAAGAAGATACCAAAAAATTAAACTCTACTCTCTCTAGCAACCCACTCTCACAAGAAATTTTACGAGAAGTAATACGTATCACTATAAAATCCAATGGCTCATACATCTTTAAATTTGATTTATGCTCATCAGCTGTGAATCAGTACAAGTAAAAACATAACCTTGTAGTCATCATTTTTTATTAAAAATGTAAGAAATATCACTGCAGACCCATTTCGGTGTCACAATCTTCCATTTCGTGGTCATGTTTAGAGCTACCATTTAGGAAACCATTGGATGAAGTTTCTCCAACTCCATTGGAGTAGTGATCTGTTTCCATGTCTACATCATTACTGAAAATGAAAAAACAAACCTAATTTTAGAAATAGCATACTTGCAGCTTAGTTTAAAATAAATTACTACTCAACTACAGAGCCTACTTATAAACTGACTTCATAAGGCAATAGCAATCTGGAAAAAAGGTATTTAGTTACATCTTGAATGTATTCAAAGCCAAATCTGTAGCTGACCTTTAACAAATCTGTACTCCTGGAGATAAGGGAGGAAAAAAAGCACATGTACTAAAATGTAGTGGTTTTATGACTTCCGATCAATATGGAGAAATCATTTTTCAGCACATATTTCCCACTATTTTTCAAACTCAGATCTGCTCTCCATTCTCTGTTAATCAACTCCTGCCCCAGAATCCCTGACCCTCACCCAAGCATTCACTTGCAGCGTGTAAGGGAAACCCTCCCTCTCAAACTACTCCTGGAACCCACCTCTCTTCACCTCTTTCCCCGCGCTCATACTCGAGTCGCTTCTAGACTATTTTTTTCATTAACAGCCTTGATGTTTTGGCATTTGTCCTCACTACTCAAAAATATACTCTTTCTCAAAGGCAAATAATAACCTGAAAAACTACTCAGTCTCATCCCTTCATACCTTCCCAGCACCCAACACTATTTTTCTCTCACAGGCTTTCTTATTGGCTGAAGATTCTAAAATATTGCTGAATTTTAATTTTTAAAATGCTGTTCTGAAGATACTTAGGGCATTTCCAATTCTCACCTACGTCACGTTGACTGAACGAATAGCATGTGCCGACAGTTCTACAGGGCCATGCTGAACTCGTCAATATTTGCCCTTCAGGTCCTTCCACACCCCAAGCAACAATATCTAACCATCCAAATTTCTCCTATGAAGATCTAGGTTATGATTATACAGCTCAGAAGGAAACGCTTGATGAAAATTTAGAAAATATTTAAATAAAAATGATCTTTTCTCATTAAAAAGGCAATGTCTGTAGAAAAAAAAAAAACATCAAATGCAGATAAGCAAAAAGCACCTTATGCATAATGCTAGCAAAGGTAACCAATGGTTAGCTTGGGCGCGTGGGCGCGCGTGGGTGCATACATACTTCTATCAGTAAGACCTATCAGGGTAAAAAGGCACACAGAGATCTAGGAAGAAGAGGGCAATGGCCCCAGGACATTTTTGTCAGTCAGAAAGCTTGTTTAGTATCTTCATGAAATTTGAGAATTGATAAGAAAAATCAAACTTTAAAAATAATGTTTAATTTAAGGGAAATCCTTAAGATCATAGCTTTTAGTGATCTTACTAACGTACTAAAGTGCATTTTTCATAATCCAATATAATATTTGAGAGGGATACTTTCATTCAACACACATTTAAGAGCCTCTGGGCCATCCTCTGTGTTAGGTGCTAAGGATATAATGAAACAGCCCCTGCCCTCCAGGAGTGAACAGCCTAGAAAAAGCTAATAAAGTTATTATAGTACAGAGAATCAGTACTGTGATGAAAGTTCATCACAAGGAGTGACACAACATTTGGCAGGGATATAAATCAAGGAAAACATCCTGGAAGAGGAAACATCTGAAGTTGAGTTTTACAGCTTGAATAGAAGTTAGGATGGAGGAGAAGAAGGAGAGCAGGGAGAAGAGCATTTCTGATGGGGAAGTATAATGGAGAAAGCACAAGTCTAGAAGTCAGACATCCTGGGAAGCAGTCGCAGTTCTGCAGCTTACTAGTTACTAATTATTGACCTTAAAAAAAAAAAGTCATTTACTTCTCTGGTACTCAGCTCTACATCTGTAAAATGGTTTTCACAGTTAATACCATCTTTGCCTACTTCACAATACCGTTGGTAAGGAAAGCCATTACCAACTAGAAAATAACTGTTACTGCTTAACAGTTTAAGGCAGTTTAAAAGCTTACTTTCTTCTATACTGCACACACAAGAGGATGCTGTGTCATCAACCCCTTCCGTTAAGCTTGCTTCCCTCAACTCAGGTAATAATAGGTCTCTTTAGCAACTTCCTGCCATGAGGATAGTATTTAAGAGAAAAACTCACGAAGAAACTGCAATCCTACCCTCAAACTATGGTAGAACCCTCTAACAATGATAAAGTACTAATATACTATGAAGTACAATGATGTACTAAAGGCTTAATCTTTTAAATTTCCATACAAAAATTTCACTACAATATTCTAATCTTATATTTTCTAGTTATGTCATCTCTACTGACTACCCTGACCTCCTCAGCAAGACAGTCCGTTTTCCTACGGTTCTTCTCATACCATTTTGTGGACTTCATTATCACCTGTACCACACAATACCATTACTTCAGTACATTTTTATCATTTGTGACAGATAACCTGGAAATTCTGATTAATCTCCAAATTTGTGAAAACAGATTTTTACACATACTTTCTTCTCCAGAGCCATATTTCCATTAAGAGTCATGGTAAACATTAGGTTCTCTCTCCTTCAATGGGAGAATTTTGCACTGATAAACATTCCCCCAAAATGCAGTGTGACCAATCAATTCATGTTCTAAGACCAAACCAACATCAAATTGATAAAATCCATAAGAACCTGCTGTCACACACTAGCATTCAATTCAAATGAAACCTTTCGGTTTCATGAATAGTAAACTAGGAGTATGTCATAGTATGCTGACAGAGACTTCTCTCAAAGCTCTTCAAGTGGAGACCATGCCTAGCAGTGTCTGACATCCAACAGGTTCTCAATACTCTCCTCGCACTGTATGTTTTTACTAAATGACTTAACCATCTGTTATACGCAAGCTACTTAAAGATAGGTTCTCATCAAATATTTTTTGTAAAGTTAGTTATTTGGAACTCAGGAAACACTTCACACACTTACACCAAAAAACCCACACACAAAGAAAAAAAATAGTTGTAACTGTATCATATGTTAACTGCAGAGGTTAAATATACTATTGTGACTTCACTTGGAAACATAACAAGTGGCATGTACGTAACCACCTGTACGGGTCTGCGGTGGCAGGAAGATGAAATGCAGAACCCTGGATGTGTCCCTATCACCCCACTAGAGGGAAGAGTGACGTAGAGGAAGGGGAAGGAACAGGAGGAGCCTCCATGAACACTAGGAGAACAGAAAGCTTTGGGGAACTTACTCCCCACCCTTTTAACCTCTCGGGGCTTGGGAACTCTCAGACCCCCACTATGGACCATCTAACTCAATTTCTCCATATTATTAAAAATGATGACACCTATAATTAAGGTTGCTTATAGTAACGCAAAAGCTAGGGATATCATTACCTGGTGAAGTTATTAACTTGCTGTGACCTTGACATGTTTATACTGTTCAGTTCTGGTACATTCAAACTGGACGACTGGTGTTTACTATGGCAATACGACTGATGTGCTTTATTTGATATTACACCATTACTACAACTTTCAAAACCTGGGAAAAAAGAAAAAGAAACTTTATAAAAATAGAAACAAATGCATAAGGTTGTAACAGATGTACCATATTCTGATTATGTATTTAAGACTTTTATAATGCAGGAAAGTCAATGGACTACTTAAATAGAAAACAAATGGATAACTTCTTTGAAAGAACATAAGGATACTTAATTGTGAGCTGTCATCTCCTCCTATATTTATTGAAGGCTTAATTATGGGTCTCATTTAATCCTCACAACCCCCCAGCCCCCCGCCCATGAAGCCCAGAGTTATCATAACCCCATTTTACATATGAATACACCGAGGCTAAGAATCTGTCCAAGCCTGACGTGACATGTGGTGTCAGAGGGGTGGTGACTAAGGACACAAACATGAGAATCACGCCCACTGTGCAGGATGGTGATGTAAACAGGCTGTGAGGCAGCAGCGTAGAAAGGTACATGTTGAGTGAGAAAAAGCAAAGGTGTTGCTCTACTCTTTGAAAGGACAGGAAACAGTATTTGACTTCTGCTTTAGAACGTTAAATGTACAGAGGAAAGATAATACCTTGGGAAAAACAGAATTAAAGAGACAAGCAAAGAAAAAAGACTGAGAAAGATCAGAAATAAACCTGCAGAAGTGATGTCATAAAAGCCAAGAAAGGAGAGAATTTTAATTAAGAGAACACCAAAGGCCTTGGTGAGTCCAGAAAAGGATAGGAGGAAATGAACAGGCAGAGCTGACTCTTGCCGGCAGCTTGGCTGGGAATGAATGAGTGAGAGGCAGCCCGGCTAGGTAGCTGGGTGTGGTGATCGGTGGCTTCAGACAGCACAGCCATGTCAGCGCCTTTACAGTTATCCTTTCCTAACACACACAATTACCTTCTCATCACCGAACATCTCCGATTTAACTTCTAGAGACAACCTGAACGCCGCCCTTCATTTCCGGAGATCCGTTAATCACCTGTTCTTAGAGACAGCCCATCTCCAAGTCGCTTCCTGGTACTAAGAACACATGAATCTGACCCACCCACAGTTCTTCCTCCAGAACATCTTGAGATCAAGTATACAGATGTGCCAAACGCCTAGCAGAAATGTCTAGATTTTTAAAAAAATTTTATTTTGGTTCAAAACCACGAAGAAGGGTAAAAATTTTAAGATAATGTCGTAAGACTGAACCTCACCAGAAAAATGTGCAGCACTTCCTTTGCCTGATGCTAAACTGTGGACACTCATTCCGTGGCTGGGGCTCATACTTGGACTACTAAAAGGTCGAGGACTCACAGGGTAACTGTCTTGAGATTTTGGACTTCGGCCTCCCAAACATCGTACTTCGCTATCTGTACCATTCACCATTTCTATAAACTGACGCACTCTAAAAAGAGAAAAGAAAAATTTACTTACATGATCTTCAAATTACTGTTTGTTTATTTAATAGCAACAGATTTCTGAAAGGAAATATTTTAAGAACTTGTATTTATCAATAAATGTGGCCTTTAGATAGTATGCTAAAAATACTAAACATGGTTCCATATACTGTACTGCTTAGAATTTAAAATTTTCCAGAAAAATGAGAGTATAATGCAAAAAACATTGTATCACCTTTAATCAAGATTTACTAAGAAAATGAAAATCTATCTGTAGCTATAATAAACAAACCAAAATGGACCTCATTTTTTTTAGCTAAAATAATCAAAATAATATTTGCACTTGGAAGCAAACCAAATAGTACATAAGAACATCATGTACTTTTTCTTTTTTTAACATCTTTATTGGAGTATAATTGCTTTACAAACATGTACTTTTATATACATATCTACCTACATACAAAATAAGAGCCTAAATCCCCAAGTTTCCTCATCCCTCTTAACCAAAACAGGCCACATTTAAACTTTGACTCTAAAGCAAGACAATTTTGACACTGGGCTTAGAATTTCTGGTGCTTAAAGAGTTTAAATCTTAAACCTAATAACACCTGAATTTTAAAATAACGAAGATTCATACGACCAATTAAAAAATGCCAAATTAGGATGGCTATTATTTATGAAAAAAAAACAAAAACAAAGAAACAGAAAATAACAATTGTTGGTGAGGATGTGGAGAAACGGAACTCTTGTACACTGTTGGTGGAAATGTAAAATAGTGCAGGGCTATGGAACTGTGAGGACTAATTTTCAAAAAATTAAACACAAAGTTATCATATGGTCAACAATTCCCCTTCTGAGTGTAGACGCAAAAGAACTGAAAGCAGGGACTCTAACATATATTTGTACACCCGTTATGCTAAGTGAGACAAGGCAGTTACCAAGGACAAATATTTTATGATTCCATTTATATGAGGTATTTAGAGCAGTCAAATTCAAATTTATAGAGACAGAAAGTAGAACGGTGGTTGCCAGGAGCTGGGGGGAGAGAGAGAAATGGGGAGTCAGTGTTTAATGGGTACCAAGTTTCAGTCTCGGATAATGAAAAAAGTTCTAGAAAGGGATGGTTGGTTATGGTTGAAAAACAATGTGAATGTACCAGAAACAATGTGAATACCAGAAAACTGTACATGTAAAAATGTCAAATTTTATGTATATTTTTGCCACAGTTTTTTAAAATGCCCCAAACTTACTATAAGGTACTATACAGGAGGAAAAATAGACACCCATCTTCTAAGTAAGATTTTCACGTTTTTAAACACAGGGATAGAATGACAGAGAGCAAAACACAAAGTAAAAGATGCCCTCTGCTTACAGTCCTCAACACACAAGCATATTCTATAACTTGTTACTTAAAGGTGCTACATTACAAAATTATATCCAAATATCTGAAACAAGGTAAAACAAAAATCAAAACTATTAAAGCATGAAAGTAATTTTGATTACATAATACGCACATGTATAATTAATATAACATTTCATTAAACTCACTTTAATGTGAAAAGGAGATTGGGATTTCTTTCAAGTAAACTTGGGTATAACTGTTGTGTTGTTTCAATGGCTTCTCCCATTCTTCCTGCTAACACCAATTTCTGAATTCCTATTTAGAAAAAGAAAGCAAAAGATAAATTTTTTAAAAAAAGAAGAGAAACAGAAACTTAATGGACCCTCAAAAAAAATTTAGTAAAAAATCTTTAAATAAATTATCATGATTACTTTCCACTTCTTTTTCTAACTCAGTTTCTACTTCAACGAAAATTTTCAGACAAATTAAAAAATTAGAAAAACAAGTACTTTAATAAACTACTAAAAAAACCCACAAACTCACATACAAGTAGCATAGGAAAAATACCTGTTAAGCAATACTGATGTACTGAACACTAAAATGAGAAAGATGGGTACGTTATGGCATACACTGTGGTGATGATTTCATGGATATATACTTATCTCCAAACTCAGCCAGGTATATACGCTAAGTATGTACAGTTTTTAACATGTCAACCATACCTCAATAAAAGTGTTTTTTAAAAAAAAAAAGACCATAGGAAACATTAAAGAAATAATATTCCAAGTGTCTTATCAAATACTATAACCTTTCGAACCCAGTACTAAATGAATGCTAGCCTTTGAGTAAGACCTGAATCCAATAGCTACTCAGTGAGCAGTCCCTGTGGGTTAGATGATGGGGATACGACGAGTAAGCGGTCGCCTCCTGCTTGCCAGAGCTTACAACGCCGTGAGAAAGACAGGCAAGCGTACGATTAGCTACAATGCAGTGTCATCAGTGCTATCACAGCAGTCTGACCTATAAAAAATTTGTTTTCATCCATCGTGATCTCACCCGTAATGTCTTGTTTTTATCCCTATACTTTCATCAAGCCATGCCCTCCCTAATGGCCTAACCGCACCAATCTTAGGGTGGCTACTGTGGACCAGCTGTTGTGCTGACCTGCCCTGGTCAGAACAGACTCCACAGCTCTGGCCACGAGCACCAGCACCTAAGCAATAAATACTTAAGATCAATACTATCTTAAATTTAGACAGCAATTTAAATGCAAAGATACTTAAATTTATTTTACACGTTTTCTCCACTAACATCTAATCGTGGACTACTTTACCAATTTAAAAAAACACTGTTTAGTAAATGTTTACTTCCTGAAAGCTCAAGAAAATATATTTTATTTTAAGAAAAAATGGCAAACATTTTTACAAAAATTTCTCCAAAATTGTATCTTTCTACATCCAGAATGCTAATAAGTGAATTTTTAATGTAATCTTCAAAAATGTCAATAAAAATAAATTTCAGAGGCATAATTTCAAGTTAATATATTTGAAAAAATTTTAATTAAAAAAATAAAATTTCTAAAAATCAATGTAACCAAACCTATAATCTGAAAACAAGTGTTAGCCATGCACCACAGGGTCCTTACTTTGTCTATTCTTAATGGAAGCTAATTCTTCTAGAACGGTCTGGTCTGTAGATCTGGCAAAGGCCTCTGCTGTGGCACAGTACCCATGGTGGACTAAATAAGATGAAACCATTCTTAAAATAAAAAGAAGAAACACACATCTTTTAGTCAAGAGAATACATGCTTCATACTACAATTTATATAAACAAGGTCTACTCTGATATTATAAGACCAACCTATGCCCTTGGAACAATTAAGGCTTTAAGTACCTCAACTTTAAAATAAGTTAAAAAAAAATCATTTTGTCTCATTCATGTAGTATTTCCAAAAAAGATAACTGCAAACGCTGAGGTGAGACTACTCTCCCTAGAAATAAGTACTACCAGAGAATCAAGGACATTAAATGACTTTGATTCTTGGCACTCCATTATCCCCAGGTCCTTTCCTATTATTTCCCATCCTTATTGAATCGTACTAACCATAATTTCTATTTTACCTTTATCATATGACTTATCCTAGTAAAGTGTTGGCATTTTGTAAAATAAAACAATTTAAAAACAACAGATTAACTCTTTGTGTTCTGTAGTTGAACCATTTTCTTTATCCATCAGTTACATAAAATGGGATCACAAGGTGTGAACACAAAAAATACTAAGGTGAAGCCAGAGAGAGAATCTTCCGGAACAAAGTCTATGAGGGTGATAATATTAATCAGTGAGGAGTCAGCCTTCTAATCTAAATCAGTTAGTATGGTCGTGCACGGGACATTAATTCCTCAAATATGATTTACATGTAAGTGACACTGCCAAAGAGAAAGTTTCTTTTTTTAAAAAGCTACAAAGTGGTGTTGGCATTTACATCTAACCACAAAACGTTAGAAAAACTGTTGACTAAACGATATTAACTCAAATACCCAATCTCTCTCTAAACACCCAACTTTTAAACCTGCCTCCATCCAGCACAACTAAAGGGGCCCATGAGAAAAAGGTGCGAAGCAGTGGTTCAGGAAAAGGGGACTGAGGTGGCAGAGGGGAGGATCTCTAAGAACCAGATTTTTTTCATTTTATTTCATCTAATTATTCAAATTAATTTAAGAGGGTAGGGGAGAACCTCTTAAAATGGACTTCCCAGGAGGTCATGGTGAGTATCAATTTTGTGAAGCATGGGGTAAGGGAGGGTGCCCTCAACTGAACTCTGGCTATAGGATTAAGATAAACAATGTTTCCTCTACAACTATCCTGCCATGATGCTCAGTAGTAACCATTTTCAAAGCATTAAGAGATGTGACCCCCCCAGAGAGCAGTCTATCCTAGCTCCAACTCTAACTCATGGCAACTATGGGATTCTGAGTCAGTTTCACTATTCTTTCAACTGTGCAGGACAAAATACTAGTGTTGAGGCTCTGATAACAGCTCTAGGGAAAAACCTTGTTTTCAGAATCATCATCATGTCCAAAATTATCTCCTCCAAAAAATATGCAAAGTTTTATTAGATTTGTAAATGTAAGACTGTTCAAAGCAATTATACAGACATTTAAGATGAACTGTGTCAAGCTGATGGTATCTTTAATTTTCTCAGGTTAGATTACAGTAGGGAGAATGACAATTTAAACTTACTGGTATTTATTTTAAAGTCTACACTATTTCAAGTTCTAAGAGCTACTATTCAGTACTACTGACATTCTCGTGTCACGGCTAGCCTTTCAAGCAAAGGCATAGTCTAAAAAGTTGACTGTCACAGGAGTTACACTTTCCTGCTGACTTCCATATTGAAATTCTACCTTCTCATAAAAAGCTGCCTAAAAAAACAAGTTGAAAATTTTGGGTAAAAATGAGTTGACATCAGCGGTACTTTTACTGACACCCACTGTTTGCTCTGCTGCTGCCCATCCTCTACCACTGTTACTATTGATTCCTAAGTATTTAACCCGCATTGAGGAATCTTAACTCCAAACTCACTGTCCCTTGGTCTTTATTCCCTTTAGCTCCTCTTAAATGTCTAATTATAGAATATACAATAAGTAAATGGAGTTTTAAAAATTCCTTAAGCTGGAGGCTTTTAGTCAGACAAGAAAAAAGGGATCCTAGTAAACAAAAATAGCTGATATTATTCTTACATAGCAACCCATTCACTGGAAAAATTTAGCCAAATCCTGAAACGTGAAATGTACACATCAAGTCTGTATTCCAGTATGTAAACTACACCACTATTTTGATGCTTATTCTTACTGAGCAATAATTTTTTCTTCATAAATATTTACATTACTGCTGAACAACATAGCCAAGTTCATGTCCAAATACCACAATGCTGAATTATACAATCTAAATTATCTTTCTGAATTTATCTTTTGCATTGGCACTATTAATAGTTGAATCACGTAACCTACGGAAACCGTTAAATCCTGTTACTAAGGATAGCAAATGCATTAACCTAAGAGATCTACTGTCACTTTATTTCTTCCAGCAAATTAATAAATCAGACTAAAATACAATTTGGTATGTGTGTCACCAAATCAAACATTATTAATACATTAAAATCATTAGGATATATATTAAGAGATTAAAAAGCTTCAATAAATAGTCTTTCATACCAAAAGGATGAGATGTTTTATAAAAAAGGTACTTTGGAAAATGTCAGTTCACATTTCTTCACTTACTTTTGTATCATGGTCTGCCACTCTCCTTCTCGATCTCCAACAGGAAACCGGTCTATCTGTGCCTGTATTTTGGTTCTCCACTCTCGCATGTAATCTTCTATATCAAACACGAAAGGATGTTGCCCAAAATTAGCATCGACGACTTCTCCTGGTGTCTGGAGCCCCACAGTAGGATATAAATTGGGCTGTAAGACAACACATTTTACTAAACATCTATCCCTTTTATGTTAAAAACATATTCATTCTTTCAAATGCTACAGAACTACAGATTTACTTCATGAATATTTTAAAATCTCAACCAAAAACTAGTAGAGGAAGACTAAAGCAAATCATCTAAAATACATTATATGCTGGATGAAAACTATCACTTCCTGTAATCTAATCATCAAAAAAAATACGCAGAGACCATGTGGCATTATACTTCTAATAAATGAAGACACCATTCTTGCTCTTAAGAATATGTCATATAATAGTTGTAGAGATTCAAGTATAACGCAGGTTTATCCTTTTATGTATGATATAAGCGATGCATTTCTAGAAACTGCACGTGAAAGCTAGTTACTATGAAAGTACATCCTAACTGGGCATGTACTATTTTATAATTTCACTTATCTGTACATCTGGGATGCCTTTATTAAGGGATCATGATAAGAACTTAATTATAAGCAAAACAGTGCCATTAAGAATACAGATTCTTTACATAAAAATAAAACACGCATATTTCAAGAAAAGGAAAGGATGGATTTAAATATTCAGATTCATGAAGCAATGCACTTACTCCAAGATATACTCTAAGATTTCGAGGTAAAACAATCAAGTTTAATAGCTTCAAAAATTTTGTACAAAAAATACAGGAGTCTTTCTTTTGGCTCTATCCCTAGTTGTTACATCTAAAGGGAGAATAAGTTACTGAATGTCTACTAAACGGCCAGGTTTAATCATTATAATTATCCTGTTAAATCATTATTATTATTATTTGCATTACAAAGATACAGAAACTGAGGATTACGGGTAAATTAACTTGCTCACAGTTGTTCTACACTATGGCAGAGGTGGGATTAGAACACAGGTTTATTTAACACCAAATCTAAGTTCAATTTTTCTTTCTGTAACTCCAAATCCTACTTCATCTTCAGTCTCTGTATTTATGCCTTATCTCTTTGCTTTAATGGTTATCACAAGTATTTTCAGTACAAAATTAGGTAAAGATTGAGTATAATTCGTGTGTACATATAAGGTGCTTAGATAGATTTCACTGCAAAAAGCTAAGAGGGTGTTTTTAAAATCAGCTGACCAACCAAGCAACCAAAATCAGAAACAGAAGGAGTACTGTGTCAAAATATTGAGAAATATACTCGCACTGGATTAGGGAAATAAATGGTAACACAATGCACACAAAGGTACTGAACAAATGTACTGATTCTTAACAATCAACAAAACTTGCAAGTTAATAGAATTTTAAGCCAAAGACAAGTGAGATACTTATTACAACCTTCTCATTTGACCAATGAGAAAACTGAGACCTAAAGAGATTAAGGGGTGTCTCCAAAAGCACACAGCTTGTTAATGACACACATAAAGGAAAAAACTCATGGCTCTCTACTCGTAGCACAGTATTCTTTTCATGAAAACCCATTATAAAACTGTGACATACTTTAAAACAAAAATATATAAAGCCAAAGACTCGTATGTCAAGAAAACTAGACTTTATAGAAAACAATCTGCCACACATATAAGGATCAATGTTTCAAATATTAAAAAAATATTCTCACAATATAGGAGGACAAAGATTACTAGTTCAAAAAAATTTAATTGGCAATAGATAGGCAATTTGAAGAAATATAAGATGATAAAAATATGAAGAGACATACTGAACTTTTTAAAATGCAAATTAAAATAAACAGATATTTTTGCACATCAGATTAAGATTTTAAAGACTGAGAATACCCAGTGCTGATGGACGTTGGGAAAATAAGCCCTCTCATCCACTGTACACACCAATGTGAACCCATATAACCTTTTAAGAAAGAAATTCAGCAAAATCTATTAAAACTGACAAGGCAATTTCACTTGTAAGAAATTCATCCCACAGAAAAACAAACATGTGCAAAGATATATGTCCCACAGCATGATTTGTAATAGCAAATAAAAAATTAAAAAGCATGTCTATTCACAGGTGGTATTATATACCACAATCACTGAAGCTCAGACCCCACTAACTACAAGATTTACCATTATTTTATGTCTAAGCAAAAACACTGCCCATTAAACTCTGACAGGCCATGGATTCTAAGATGTACCCCATATCATAAATGTTAAAATATGCAAAAATGTACACCTTCAAATTGTGGTAGTACATCATATAATAAGATATTATAAAAACAAGCAAAAAGAAGAGTTAAAAATGTGTACACTGACACAGAAAGAGGCCCAAGATACATTACTAAATGAAGAAAGCAAGCTATAGAATAGTGCTTCAACTATGACCCCGTCTTCTTCCATCCTACATTTAATTATGGAGATACTGGCTAACATAAGTTTAAAACAGATCTAGAAGGGTATACACTCAACACAATCATTGTATCTACAGAGGCTGGGATTATAAGGAACTTCTCTTTTATACATTCCTGTATTTATAAATATTTATTATTTGACTATTTAACACTCTATATTGCCTTTTATAATCAGAAAGTGATAAAAAACTAAAAATGACAAAGTCAGTTTAGGCTCAATGAAAAGTAACTAACTGTACCTTTTATACCACTTACTCAACCTTAAAACTTGAGGGAGAGATTAAGGACACAGCCCTTAACTGACTAAACTACAAATTTTAAAAAATATAATAGACTTTTAAATTGCTAAATTACAGATTTCTAAAAGCAGAATACAACAATGCAATGGGTCTTAGTCACAGAGTTGTGCAGCCATCACCATTATCTAATTTTACAACATTTGCATCACTCTGAAAAAACCTCCATACCTATTAGCAGTCACTCTCTGTATCCCCCCAGTTCCTAACCGCTGACAACCACTAATCTACTTTCTGACTCCACAGATTTGCCTATTTTGGATATTTCATATCAACGTAATTATACAATAGGTGGTCTTTTCTGTCTGGCTTCTTTCACTTCACATAATGTGTTCAAGGTGCATCCATGCTGTAGCATCTATCTAGATTATGGATATACAAAAAACAATGTTTTCAGGGAAACTGTTTTTAAATTAAAAAAAAAAAAGCACTCCTGCCTATGTAGAATTAGAAGTGAGAATAATTTAAGTCTCTATGAAGAGAATAGAAAAATACATAGGTCTCATTTCTATTAACCCATGAAAGATGAAAACAGCTACTAAAAATGCTATTCAAAAGCTAAGTATACACAATAAAATTATATCCTCAATATCATAGTTTTGTTCTTTTATATATAAAAGATTTTTTTCTAAAGAAAATTGAAGCAAATAATGCTTTCTATAAAAGGTAGATTTCAAATCAGGCCAAGGAACTGGAAAGCAGCATCATTTTAACGTGAACAGCTTCTATAACAGAAGAATTCATCTAATCCCAACTCAACTAGTCAGCTCATAGATGGACATTTCTCAAACTGGTGAGGTGAGCTGGGGAAGAAAGACCATTTTGAAAACATCTAAGGTTTTCCGAGACGTGAAACACCCTGTGTTCCATAATAGGTACACTTTTTTTCTGTGAACATACTCTCCACTGGGATTGAATGCTACGACTGGCTAGTGAACAGTACACAACATAGAAACACTTGTTTGGTGGCGCCTTTAAGAGAAAGACTAACTTCTTTCCTTTTTAAGTAGAAGAATGATACGTTACATGTGGAAGTCCCAGATCTCAGTCATAAAAATAAAGAGCTCTCAGAGCCACTGTATTGTTAAAAGAAAACTTACAACTACCACCATAACCACCACTTTACCCACTGCTACAGGGCTGAGTATCACCCTTGGTTAATCACAGACAAGGCAAAAAATAGAACTGGCGATTCTAAAGCGGGACAAAAAATAACCAGAAGGCAACACAAAAATAGTCAACATGTCTACAACTAGCTAAGCCTTTTTCAAATGATGCCCACTAGCTATCAGTGAGGAACAAAATCTGCTAACTGACAAGTTGGTTTTACTTGCTCAGTGCCACAAAAAGAGGGGGAAGAAAGAAAAGCAAACCAGCTACGTAGGCCCTTTAACGCAGCGGTCCCCAACCTTTCTGCCACCAGGGACTGGTTTTGTGGAAGACAATTTTTTCACAGACGTGGGGGGGGGGGATCAGGGGGTAATGTGAGCGATGGGGAGCAGTGGGGAGCGACGGGGAGTGACGGGGAGCGGTGGGGAGTGATGGGGAGTGACGGGGAGCGGTGGGGAGCGATGGGGAGTGACGGGGAGCGGTGGGGAGTGATGGGGAGCGGTGGGGAGCGATGGGGAGTGACGGGGAGCAATGGGGAGTGACGGGGAGTGACGAGGAGCGGTGGGGAGCGATGGGGAGTGATGGGCAGCGATGGGGAGTGATGGGGAGTGACGGGGAGCGACGGGGAGCGGTGGGGAGCGATGGGGAGCGATGGGGAGTGATGGGCAGCGATGGGGAGTGATGGGGAGCGACGGGGAGCGGTGGGGAGCGATGGGGAGCGGCAGATGAAGCTTCGCCGATCGCCCGCCGCTCACCTCCTGCTGTGCGGCCTGGTTCGCAACAGGCCACGGCCCGCCACCGGTCCGCAGCCCAGGGCTTGGGGACCCCTGCTTTAACCAACTCCAACCGAAACGGAGCCTTAGCAAAACCCCTGCAACAATACTGAGCCACGTGAACCTGCCTACCTGCGCCCGCACCTACACCCCGCTGCCCCCACCACAGCCGCTCTTCTCTAAAGACTCCCCTTTCCACTTAACACACTGGGTCACTTCCCTTGTTCAGTCGAGGGTACGATCATTGCTACTTTTCCTCTCTGTATACAACATCAACTGTGTTTCTGGCTACTGAATCGTTCTCATCAGCAAACACCCTGCTGAATCTAACAAAAAATCTCCTACTGTCCCCCATTCTACCACCAGCTACCACATCCCACTTCTTTACTCCTCACTGTGGTCAAAATCCTCCAAAGCTGTCCATACTCTATAATAGCTTCTCTCTTCCGATTCTCTCTTAAACCCGTCCCAGTCAGGATTTCTCTGTCACTCTGCTGAAACTCTCTTGACAAGGTCACCGGCGACCTCCACTCTGCCAAACCCACTGATCGACAGCCCTGTCTTATGTGATACGTTACAGTGGCATTTGGCACAGTTAATTTCTCCTTCCTTCTGGAAATATTTTCTTCAGTTGGCTTTGAGGACACCCAACTCTTAGTCTTCCTCCTACCTCTCTGATCGCTGCTCCTCACTTTCCTGGTGCGGGTTCCTTCTCTTCTCCCCAGTATGGCACGCCCCAGAACTCAGTCCTTGCTCCATTTCTCTGCCTGCACACACTCCCTTGTTGACTTCAAACAGTCTCATGACTTTAAATTTAAACACTGAAATGCCAGTGACTCCCAAATTTTCATCTCCAGCCCAGATCACTCTCTTGAATTCCAGGCTTGTATAGCCAACTGCATGCTTGACAAGTCCACTTAACTTATCCAAAATGAGCTCCGGATTTCCCCCCTCAAAAAAGTGCTCCACCTAAAATACAGCCTTCTCCATATCAGTAAGTGGCATCTCCATTCTTTCAATTCTTCAGGCCAAAAATCTTGAAGTCAAATCCTCTTTCTTACATTTTCACATCCAATCCATCAGAAAATTCTCTTGGCTCTCAGATTTCTAAAAAATCTTATTTATTTATCAATCGTTTAACTCTTTAATCCATTTGGAACCTACTGTAGTATACAGACAAAATCCTAACACTATATATTTTTTCAAAAGATAAACACTTCTTCCATCACTGCTTATCAACTAACACCTCTTGATGAGCAAAATTCTGATCCGTAAGACTCCAAATTTTCCCTGGTTTGTTTTCTATTATAACTTGGATTTCTTCTAGTTTTTCTAGGATTTTTCTTCAGGAAGATTAATAACCTATAGATAGGGTGTTATTCTCTGCCTTTGAGTCTCCTGTCATCCCTCTCAAAAAATTTCTAGAGCTGGAATGTATCTTATAATCACTGGCACCTTACGTCTGTTCCGGCAGCTGTCATGAGGCAGCAGTGGTCACCACCTGCATAGGTGTGAATTTGCTGAAGGATGAGCTCACCAAAAACTCTTGAGTCTTGATTGTTTTTCCTGGTCAAACAGCTGGATAAATGCAATTCCTAAGACATTTTAGTCAACAAGCCACTATGGACCAACTGAGAAAGGAATGTCAGAGTCCTGGTTGTGTCAGAAAACCTTTAGTTAATACCTTCTGGCCACATGAAGAAAGTGAGCATATGAAACCCTGCACAATGCTGTCAGGAGCTTGAAAGACAGTGCCAGAGACATAATGGAGAACTCTTAAGAAATGTTCTTAATGGCAGAGAAGACAATATCATGTAGAAAACCACAGACATTAACTCTGAACAAGTGTTTTAAAAGGTTGGACTCTGAACATGAAGAAGTTTGGGAAAAACCTTAATCAATTTATATCGTTTACTGCAACATTTTCAGGTGTGTAATAAGTGATACTGATTAAAAATTTAAATACCTGAAGAGATCATTCAGTGAATATAAAATATAAATTCTAAATGATAAGAAAGCACTTCATCATAGTTTATTAGTTTGTTCGTTTCCACCACCACCCCCGCCCCCGCCCCGGCCCTTAGGGCTATATATGATGCATATTACAGTTGATAGAGCCTTAGATTTGGGGAATAAGGTATGTAGAATCAAACTACTTCTTACATCTCTAGTGATGCTGAGTTACCATCATCTCCTGCCTGAACTTCTGCAATAGCCCCTCACATGTCGGCTTGCTTCTACCCTTACTCCCCCTTCAGTCTATTTTTCATCCCAGTGTATCACAATAACTAACACTCTGCAGTGTCTTTGTATTTCATTCAGAGTAAATGCCCAAGTCCTTACAATGTCCCTCAAGGTCTAGATGATCTACTCATCCTCCCTGTCATCATCTCTGACTCCCCTCCTACTGCTTTCACGTCTCTCTACCTCCCTTCATGCTATTCTTCAAACACGCCAGATGTGCTACTGCCTTAGTACCATTCCCCTAACTATTCCCTCTCCCTGGAACATTCTTGTTCTCTGTATCCATTTAGTTAACTCCCTCACTTCCTCAGAAGTCTCTGCTCAAGAATTACCTTGAGCAAAGGTGAGCAAATTGTACCACGTGTGTTCTGTCTTTGGTCCTCCCAAGCTCTACTGTTTCTCTTTCTTTAAAAAGTATTTAAACCCTTTAAAAATATTTTTAATGCATTATTTATTCTCTAAGTTCCTCAGCTTGAATACTCCAAGAGGACAGAGACCTTTATCTGTTTTGTTGAATAATGTATCCCAGGCACAGAACCTGCAGCACAGTGGCACTCAATATACACTGAATTAGTAAATGACTAGAACTGCTGTACAGCCACTTACTGAAAA
Organism: Eubalaena glacialis; assembly: GCF_028564815.1. Taxonomy (NCBI): domain Eukaryota; kingdom Metazoa; phylum Chordata; class Mammalia; order Artiodactyla; family Balaenidae; genus Eubalaena; species Eubalaena glacialis. The sequence goes on from NC_083722.1 coordinate 10,478,874, forward strand.
GTCCAACAATACCAAAGAGACATATTTCGAATGAATCCACAGTGATACTAAAAAGTGTATTTTACATAATCATTTCCCATTTCGTTTTTAGCTACAGCTAAGTTCCCTTGGGCAATGGTGTCCAGTGCAATTTGGAGGTTAATTTCTGATGGTCCAGACCAACGGTAGCTTGAGAAAGGAGCTCTAGCCTATGCATGGCATGGCATATAAACTTAATTACCAATAAGACTGCATTTTAAACATGATTAGTACTAGTTCTTATATACTTTTAATTAAAAATACAAAACTACTTTTACAAGAAATTATGTCTTACCGGTAAGTCAGTGAAAGCAATACCTAAAAAGAAAAAAAAAAGTGGCATTAGAAGCTGTTTTTCAAAGGCAGAGTATGGTGACAAGCTGAATTTCTAACTAAAAAGAAGGGAAAAAATAGCAAAGGGAGAAAAAAATTAAAAAGCTAAATATAATAAGACTAATTTTTTTCTCACTAACACCTAAGCTGCTTTATCCAACCTTACTATTTAATCTTCCTTACCTATATTTATCTTTTAAATAACTTTGAGGGGAAAGGAAAGATTTTCTGTTAAAAGGCGGGGGGGGGGGGGGTTGGTGAATAGAAAATAGAGTACTTTTGTTTCCTTTAAAAAAAAAATCTTATAAAAGTACATTCTCAAAGCTTTGACTACTCTGGACAAAAAATTTTAATTCCTCCTTCAAAGGACAAAGATTTATACAGTTGAGAATTTCTCTTAAATGTCCGCTGACAGTAATTTCAACAGTCATGTACCAAATACACTTGAACAATGGCAATATCACTGGAATAAATCTACTGACATCCCAAAGTGATGGTGTAATCTCCCTCCAAATATTCAAATATATTACTTAGCTGAAAATAAGGTAATAAGGAAACCAAATATTTCTGCAGGACCTCATTCATATATTTAAAAAGACTGAGCTCTAGAAGAACGGGAGGGGGCGGTGTTGGTGAGCCGGCTAATCAAAATTCTTCCAGTGTAAACACACATTAAAACAAAATACAACCACGCCAGCACCACTACCTCTGTGGTGCTGATCACCATCTAAAAAACGAGGGCCCTTCTGTTATACTATCTTCAAGGTCTCTTCCCACTAGAGAGTCTATGGCTCTATAATTGTGCTGTATCACCAGAAAACACAACTATCTGACTCTATTTATTAAAGTAATAAACTTAAAAGGCAAAGTGACTATAAATCTCTATTGTACATGTTTTTAAATAAATGGTAAAAACAGTGCTTTGTAATTAAAGTACTGTTTTTATGACTTTTAAAAACTAGTGAACTCATGTTAGCTTGTCAAAAGGAAAAGCGAAGCTAGAGTTCCCCCCCCCACCTCCGTAAAACATTCGGATTACATTCAGCTTCATTAATAAATAGAAAGCAAACTGACTGTGGGCTAAACGAATATGAGAATTTATTCTAAAAATTTCAGAAAACTAAAAAGAACACAGAAAGCAGCAAGAATAAATATGACCATACATATTTCTACCATTTTTCATAAAACAGCAGTCTAATCAATTATTTTCCTCAAAAATGTCTATTGATAAAGATTGTCTAAATTCATACTGCTTTAGCAAAAATTCCCTTCTGTCAGTAATTACTGAAATCCTTACTTTACCAAAACCTCTAATGAAAAACCCAACTTAATTCTATAGATTAATACTTTTGAACATTGCCAAATACAGCATCCACAACCTATACATATTCAGACCACAAAGATGGCACTTTAACAAGCTGTGTAACTATTTAAATTTTACACAGAAAATAATTTTTCCCCAATTTCCTAAGCTGATTATCAAGAGGCTTTTTGAAAAGTTATCTTCAATTGATGAATGATAATCAATAAAACAAAATTTTAAAATTTCAAATAAATTAACTTGCATACTGAAATGTTTCTCCTTTAATTATTTTCTCAAAAACCTTTCCATTTCTCTTTATATGGTAAGTAAATATATATTTTGAAAACCTTCATGAGACAGAAACTAAAGATGTATCAGCCTTGGGGCAGAAATTATCCACTTTGGGAAATACAAGGGAAGTGTAACTAATTTCTTATCTTCTAGATGCTAGAATCTGGACCAGAGATAAGCACACTACTCTATAAAGGGCCAGCGAGTAAATATTTTCTGCTCTCTAGGCCACGTGGTCTCTGTTTCAACTACTCAATTCTGCTACAGTAACAGGAAAGCAGCCATATGCAGTACATAAATGAATGGGTGTAGCTGTGTTCCAATGAAGCTTTACTTAGAAAACAGACAGGAGACTGATTTGGCCCATGGGCCACCACAGCTTGCTGCCCTCTGTTCCAGTGGAACACTTTCTGCTCACCAATGTTTTACCACTGCACCCCCAGCACCTGGCCAACGATAATAAATAACCTTTAGTGAGTAATCACTATGAGTCGGGCAATCACTTGAGAATTTCACATGCATCACTTCGGTTTGCTCTAACAACTTTAATAAGGTAGGCATTATAGTGATCTGATTTTATGATCTGAGGCACAGAAACGTTAAGTAACTTGCATAAGGTCACACAGCCAAGCCAGGAGATAAACCCAGGCAACTAAAGAACCCATACTGACCACTGTTATACTGCCTCTGTATGTGTCTAATAAATATTTACTAAATTTATGAATGAATAATGCCAAATGTTTCAAAGTGACTTAATTCTAGAATGTGATCCTATCATTAGGTACCCTTTTCTTAAACAGCATCTCACATTTTAAAAACAGCTTCCTTACTCAAAAGAAAATTTCAATGTAAATACTTGTGAAAATCTAATAGGAAAAAAATGATATCACATCACCTATGATCTTCTCATCTCCTAAAATAAAATTTCTTCTCTGGAATAAAGTTTGAAAACTGTAAGAAGATTAATTTTGGTTTTAAAAATGTTGTCTTTTGCATTTTTGAACCAAAGGTCATACCTAAAAGCAGATTTCTCCTGGTTTACTTTAAGATCGCAAATATCTTAAGCAGCCAAGCCAACGAAGACTATGCCAGTGAACTGCTTTGGTAAGTCAGAGCTGAGCACTAACAACAAATACACTAAAATGGCTGTATCCTTCTGGAAACCAGTTTGCCACAGCAATCAAATCACAAATACATATAATCTGCATGGCGACCTTTATCAACATTCTTGTACCGAAAAGAACATAAGAATCTTTGTGGACTTGTGACAGCCTTTAAGTTAGATAGCACAGGACTTCAGAATCAGTATTAATAATAATAAGGAAAAGTTTTAAGCTGAATGTAAATATGAAGAAGACAGTAACTTTACATAAGGAGTATGCTGAGACACTAAAAAAAAAAAAAAAAAAAGACTATTACCAATGTAGCCAAAAATTTAGAATTTTCTACTATGAAATTACAGAATAGTTTTTGTATTATATTAAAGAACATTTACTATATGTCTAAGCATACTATCTGCAGCTTAATTTTTAAATACTATTTGTAAGCAAACTGAATTTTCTGCCTTCTGGAGTTACTTAGTTTTTGCCTTTTTTCACTTTACCTCATCAGAAATAATTTGCCATGAATCAAGGATATTTCAAACAGTAAAATAATGTGAAACTTTTTTACTTTAAAAGCATCAGTTTTGCTATCCTTTATACCTTCTTTAATACAGACCAAAAACAAACAACTTCTAAGAAAAGGGAGCATAACAATTATACACAATTTTCAATCTGAAGTATTATGCGTATTCAACTAAAACCCCTGATTTCCTATTAGTCTTACAATGGATAGATTTCCTCATGTTTTCATTAATCTACTTATTTGCCACCTGTCTTTTAGAAGTTTTGCTGTTATTTGCTCATTTTAATTCTGCTCCCTTTTGCAGAACTAACTTGTAGTCACCATCCTTTATCAACCTTTGTTAGTTGGCCTGATTTTTCAGTATGTCAACGCCCTTCATTTGGTTGGGGGCATCCAGCTTTTTCTGGCTTTGTCATTACCCCCATACTATACTAAAAACTGACAGCTCTTTTTTCTAAGCACCTGTTACCTAGAGAACTGGATCATACTGTGACAGGCTTTATTCAAAGCAAAGCAGAAAACACTTAGCATTTCTACTACTAGAATAAATATCTGAGTACGACGTTATTTCTAGTTAGTCCTATATATGTGATACAATGTGGCCTTCACTGTAAAAAAATTAGGGTTTTTAGTTGAATATATGTCCATTATACTTCGGATTTAAATTGTCACCATTTCCTCAGCTTCCACCTAGAAGGAGCAAAGAAATAATTTCCAGAGGCATCTACTCATAAAGGAGAATTACACAAAAATATTACTACCATCATGTAAGTACAATAATCATAACATCTGGTTATTTAACATGCAATTCATTATCTTAGTACCTAAACTATGTCCGTTCTTGGTGTAGAAGCAGGTATTGTTGATAAGGTTAACACAGCAGCCAATGACATCACCAGTCGTAAAAGTTGGTCCATAAGGTTGTCCCGTTCCAGAAGAACAAAATGAATGTCCATCATCACCATGATAACCATATGAATGTTTATCCCAGCCTAAAGAGAAAGTTCCAGTATATTTACAGTGAAAAGTAAGGTTCCTCTATACTAGCTATTCACTAAGATTATAACAAGCTAAGCAAGAATAGTACAACAGATAATACAAAGATAAAATCCCAAAAGTACATTTAAATTCTCAACAATTACAGTACATAATTTCTATATAAAACATTGCTTACCACATTAAGGAAAATAAATCCGCCACACAGAATGCTAAAATATATCTTAAACAGAGAGGACTCCTACCAGAAAATGCAAACAAACATAGCAAGACACATTTTCCATGCATATTTCCTTTGCTAATAGACCAAAGGAATTTTGCTTTGAGTTTAAGCTCACACACACACACACACACACACACACACACACACACTTTAATATAACAAAAGATTTTTCTTTCAATTTTCAAAAAATTTCCTCCAAGGTTAATTTTTAACATTAGTAAATAGAATACCAGAAAACATAATCGAAGAATCACTTCCATATGATTAATGGTTTTAGGAAACAGTTCTCCTATCTCAATTCACACCTTTCTTAGTTTACTTTTAATATCAGCCTACATTCCCAGAATATTAAAACAACTAAAAATGGTTTAAAAGCTAGGAATGTGTTGGGTAGGAAACAGAACCAACCACATTAAAACATTTAAAGTAGTTGATATGACTATGTACTGGAAGTTAAAAATACCAACAAACAAAACAAAAACAAGCAAAACAAAACAAAACAGAGCAATGCATGGTATACTTGTTATGTTTTGCTAAATAGCATAAAATTTATTAAAACCATTCAGCTTGACTTTGAACTCATAAGTGATTAAAAATATAGAAGATTAATGTACTTAACTATCTCCAAGTTATTACTTGACATTTTTAGCCAGAGTTAGCCATAAGACTGTACTGTAATTCAATTACAAGTGTACCTGGTAGTCTATTCATGTTCACACCTTGAGCAGAAAGACCAATTCCCATGTAACTGTTTAAAAAAAAAGGAAGGAAGGAAGAAAAGCTGGTTATTATAGTCATATATGTATAAATTACCAAACACTCTCAAACATTATCGAACCAAGCCCAAGATGAAACTCACAGGGTAGCTACAAAAAAGTTACTAGAATTCATGAAATAGCAAAAAGGGCAATATTAAGCAACAACAAAACCCAGATTCACAGTAAATTCCTATAGCAATCATTCATAAATATACCCAAAGTATTATTAATACTTAAATACTCTAAAAACTATAAAAATCTTTCCAACGTATCTACACAAATATTTAGAATTAAGACTTCTAACAAAAAGTATAGAGGGACTTGTGGAAGAAAAACGAAATACTAAATAAGAAACAAATGTGTTTTCAAAAGGATACAGTAAAAATCTAGTTCCACACACATACACACACAAAGACATGGAGACATATTGAAAAAATATCCAATTCATATAAAAACATCTGAAATACTTAACAGAATTATACTAAAAAGTATGTGCTATGGGGTATCTATATATTGGTTTTCCAAAAGTATTTTGGCAAATTGACAATATGGACTTAAATATGAGACTCAATTATTAATTTATGAAACACTAGAACAAAATTATCTCCACAAAAGAAATACTAGCGGAAAAGGTAATTATTAAGGTATGCAATTTATTTTAAAACCTTATAAAATATTAATCAAAACTGATAAAGACAGTTCCAAAGGGGGAAAGCAGAAAGAAATATATTTATAAGTATCAATGCAAAAAAGAAAAACTAAATAAAAAAGCAAACTGAATCCAATTTGTTAAAAGGCTAATTGTCGGTGATTGTATCAAGATTTAAAATGGTATTTGACAAATTTCAGCTACCACTCCTAATAAAAACGCAAATAAAAATAAAAGGAAACTACCTAAATATGACACACTTTTTTCCAAATATAATACAGCAAGCAAGGCATTCAACAGTGAAACACTGAAGTCATTTCCATTAAAATCAGGAACATAGAGATTCCTACAACTGTTAAACATTGTTTTGAAGGTTTTAGTTTAATAAAATAAGAAAATAGGAAACTTAATAAGAGAACTAAATAACCAGTATAAATATTACAAGACGTAAAATTATCTTAATTGTAGTAGCTCTGATTATATACATAGGAAACTATGGAACATACTAAAAGCTTTTAGAATTAACTAGTTATTTTGGAAAAATGACTGCATTTAAGAAAAACATTTTAACTTCTTTTCTAGTAATAACCAGCTAGAGAAAGGAAGTGGAATATATAGACATATCAGTCATAATAACTACAGAAACTATAAAACAGGAGTAAAGAGCTCAAGTAAAGCTCCAGAATGATATCTTAAAAGTGGTAAATAAATGAGTATTTTAGGTATCTGGATAACTTGACAGCATAAAAATAGCAATCTTTCTAAAATTAATATAAACATGTAATGAGGTTCATGATATACTCCAAATGAATATTTAAAACTAGAAAAAGTGATTTTAAAGTTCATATGTAAAAACAGAATTTTGATCAAGACAAAATTTTAAAAAAATCACTTAGTGTTTGTCCTACTAGATATTAAAACTCAGACAATGGAATTCACAAGTACAATATTACTAATAAGAGTCAAGTGACACAAGAATAACAAAACATTAAGAAACAGCATTTTGGATGTCTAGTCAAGACTCACATAAGTTGGTATTTTGACTCAGCCCCTTTGTTCCAAATACAGTATACAATGTAATTACTTATTTTTTAAAAAAGTAGTAAGTCACAAGATCATCTTTGAGAAGAAACACAAAACCGAGCAGGGGCACAGCTCTGGCCCTGCAAAGCTCAGGGTCCTTGAGCGCGCATTAACGGGTAGGAGTTTCTCCTGAGGAAACAAAGACTAAAGAGGCTCCACAAGGGGATCATTAGCTATGCTCACTGCTTAAAGCCAACAACTGGAATAGGCTTCCCCTCCTGAAGGGGAAGAAAACACTGATACCACCTGCTGCCTTGGCTAAAATTCATTTGACATTATTGCCTAGCTGAAGGGAAGGGGGAAGGAATAGCCTCTTAACTAAGATCTGAACAAAGTTACTGAACGGATCTGTGATTGAATCTGCAATACTCCCAATACCACTTTGAACAAAGAACCTGGAAACTCTAACGTAGACGTGGTTTTAGATTGGGGACCCAGGAGTTAGAAAGCAACTATAAAGTATAATAAAGGGAAATTAAGTATAGAACTAGATAGATAAACAAAATGGAGAAAAATGTTAAACTTTCTAATTAAAATGAGGCCACAAAAACAAAATTCTAAAATATACCAAATATATATGTAAGACCAACAAAATACACAACTGGAACATGAATTCATTCTAGATGACATCAATCAATGGAGAGTATGACAAAAAAAATTTTTTTAATACATTTAGGATTATGTAAAAAAGAAAAAAGGAATCACCATCACTAAAAAATACAGTGGAGCACCAATATTTACTGAGATAATTTAGTGATTTTCCACAAATGAAAAATATGTTGGTAAGTTGAAAGTGCACACCACAAACAGAGAAAGATAAAAATAAATTCACAAACACATCACAGACTATCAATGCAAACAAAATCCTAAAAGCTTCCAAAAAGAAAGGCAGATTACCTCAGAAGGAATGACGATTAATATGACAGCTGACTTCTCCCCAGCAACAGCTGATGACTGTAAACAATGGCACGAAGTACTGAAAGTAAAGAACTGCCAACCTAGAACTTAATTCCCAGGTAAAGCATCATCCAAGAATGAGGGCAAAATAAGATATTTTATGGCATAATAAAACTAACACTTTACCATCCACAAATGTTCACAAAAGAACTATTTGAGAATAGACTTTAGCAGGAAGACAAGTGAAAACAGAAGGAATGCATGGGACAAAGAAATGACCACTAGAAAAGAAAATGATGAAATGTAATTAAAATTAATTACTTACTGAAAAAAATGCTGTTAAGAATTTTAAAAATCTATAATCCAGTTATAATGTGCTAGAATACAATTCAAAATTACGTGACATATAAAGACATAGTAAAACATGACCCATATTCAAGAGAAAAGACAAACAAGAGAATGACCCTGAGAGCCTCAAGTCATTGGAATTAACAGCTAAAGTATTTAAGGCAGCTGCTGTTACTATGCTCAAGGATGTAAAGGGAAATATGCTTGTAATGAATGAAATAGGAAATTTCAACAAAGAAAAAGAAACAATAAAAAAATGAAATTCTGGAGCTGAAATATATTTGAAATAAATATTTACTAATGTACCTAATGGCACATTGGAAATGGCAAAATGAGTAAGTAAACAATGACAGAATTGATCTGAAGAACAGAGAAAAAATACTGATGGAATAAAAAGAGAGTCCCTTGGGCAGTAGCAAAAGGTCTAACATACATGTAACCGAAGTCCCACAAGGAGAAAGAGAATGGGACAAAAAAAATGAGAAAAATTCCCCAAATTGGGCAAAAGAAAAAAATTTACACGTTTAAAAAGCATAGAAACCTCAGCAGGTTAAGTACAAAGAAAAACACACATAGGCACAAATCACAGTCAAACAGCTAAAAACTAAGAATGGAGAGAAAATACTGAAAGCAGCCAGAAAAAAATGATGTATTACTTTCAATAGGAACACTAAGCTGAATATCTACTGACTTCTCAGAAGAAAATATGAAGGCCAAAAGATGGCTGAACAAAATATTTACAAGAGCAGAAAAGGGGAAGGGGACCCATGCCAACACAGGGTGTTATATTGAGGAAATATCCTTCAAGAATGAAAGCGACATAAAAACACTTCTCAGATAAGATAAAAAGAATGTGTTGCCAGCAGACCTGCACTAAGAAAAATACTAAAGAAAATCTGCCAAACTGAAAGGCATCAGATAGATATATCATATATATATATATAAAGGTATACCAAATATAACATATACAGGTACATCAGATAGATACCTGGATTTTCAGGAAGGAAAGAAGAGCACTGCAAATGGCACACACATGGGTACATAATAAAAGACTGTTTTCACTCTTAATTTCCTTAAAAACATGTATGACTCCTTAAAGCAAAAATAACATGTATTGCCCAGTTCATAAGATAAGCAGATGTAATACATATGGGTAACTACAGCAAGAAGTACAGGAAGAGGCAGTAAATGGACCTATATGGTTGCAAGTTTGTGTATTTTATGTGAAATAGTAAAACATTAATTCTTAGTAAGGTTATGAAAATAGGCATATATACTAAAATCTTTAGAGTAGCCACTAAAAAACTACAGAGATATTAGTTAAAAAGCCAATAGGTAAATTAAGACAGAATTCTAGCAATATATCAAAATGATAATATATCAAGACCAGGTGGTGTTAATCCAGGAACACAACACTGGTTTAACATTCAAAACACCAATCAATATATTTTATCAAATTAGGAGAAAACTCTTATGATCATTTAAATAGTTGTAGAAAAACATTTGACAAAATTCAACACCTATTCACAATAAAAACTCTCAGCAAACCAGAAATACGAGGGAACTTCATCAACCTACGTTTACAAAAAACCTACAGCTAGCATTCGTAACAGTGAAATACTGAAAGCTATTCCCATGAGATCAAGAACAAGGTAAGAATGCCAGCTCTCGCCATTTCTATTCAACACTGTACTGAAAACCCTAAGCATTTCAAAAAGGCAATAAAGAGAAATAAGAGGCATAAATAAAAAAGGAAGAAATAACCTGCCCAATGTCACACAGCTAGTAAGCGGCAGAACTTACCGGGCAAGTTACTCACCCGAACAATGTGCTGATAGTAACGGGCCCGACCTCACTGGCTTGTTGTGAGGGCTATAAGTATATTTGCAAATGCAAGGGACTCAGAGGTGTGCCAAATTTATAACAAGAACTGTGTTACTGTGACTGTTAGCATTTTATTCTCTGTGCCCAGTGGAGGCCTGGCACATAGAAGGTGCTCAATGCACAGTTTTGAAGGAATGAATAAATGAATGAATGATTAGTTTGACTAAAAAAAAAAAAATCTCATAAAGTAATGGTATAACATATTTTTAGAGTTTAACATAGCCTGCTTATTTATTTATTTATTTATTTATCTATTCGGCTGCCTTGGGTCTTTGTTGCTGCGCGCGGGCTTTCTCTAACCGCGGCAAGTGGGGGCTACGCTTCGTTGCAGTGCGCGGGCTTCTCATTGCGGTGGCTTCTCTTGTTGCGTAGCACGGGCCCTAGAGCACGTGGGTGTCAGCAGTTGCGGCGCGCGGGTTCAGTAGTTGTGGCTCACAGGCTCTAGAGCGCAGGCTCAGTAGTTGTAGCGCACGGGCTTAGTTGCTCCAAGGCATGTAGGATCTTCCTGGGCCAGGGATCGAACCCATGTCCCCTGAATTGGCAGGCGGATTCTCAACCACCGCGCCACCAGGGAAGTCCCGACATAGCTTATTGTTAAAATTGAATACAGACATATAAATATATTCATCTAATAAAAACATCCTATTTGGGGAAAAAAAAGGAAGAAATAAATCTGACTTTACTTGTAGATAACATTAATTTAACAAAAGATAATCTTTAAAAAACATAAAATAATCAGAATAAGTGAATTTAACATGGCTGCAGGATACAAAGTTATTGTAAAAAAAATCTATTGTATTTGTATATACTGGCAGTAAACACTAAGAAGATAACATTTAAAAAACAATTATGTATACAATAGCACTAGAAAGCATAAAACATTTAAGAATTGAACAAAAGGCATGTAGAATTTCTCTGCTGAAAATGACCAAACACTGATGGGGGGAGTTAAAGAAGATGTAAATAAACGGAGAGATATGTCACATTTACGGACTAGAAGACTCCATACTATTAAGGCTGCAATTCTCTCCAAATTGATCTCTAGAGTCAACGCGATCCATATTATACTCACGCTAGGAGGCTTTTCTAAAAACTGACAGGCTGACTCTAACGTTTATACAGAAATAAACAGGATCTAAAATATCCAAAGAAAGTTTGAAGAAGAATACAGATGTAGGACTTATACCATCTGACCTCAAGATTTACCATAAACCTGAGTAAGCAAGACAGTATGGTACCAGAATTAAGGATCAACAAATAAATCAATGGAATGGATTCAGAAAGAGCTCAAAAAGAGATCCACACTTATACAATCATTTAATATTTCACAAGGGTGCCAAAACAATCCAAAAGAGTAAGGAAAGTTTTTCTAACAAACAGTGATAGAACTGATACCCATTTGGAAAAGTAAACATTAATCTCTACCTCACACAATATATAAAACTCAACTGAAGACGGATCATAGTCCTAAGCACGAAAGTTAAAACTATAAAGTTTCTAAAAGAAAACATGTAAAAATATCTTAATGACTTGGGGATAAAGCAAATACCTATCAGGACACAGAAAGCAAGAACCATAAAATAACAAACTCATAAATCAGACATCAGCAAAATTAAAATCTTCTGCTCAAAATACATGAGACTACCCATTTTTTATAAATGGACAAAAGATCTGAATAGACACTTCACAAAATAATACTGCAAATAACCAAGAAGCACATGAAACTGCTACACAGCGCTAGTCAGTCACTAGAGAAACACAAATTAGAACCACACTGAGATACCACCATGCACCCAGCAGAACGGTTAAAATATAAGACTGGCCACACCAGTACTGCCACAGATTTGGCAAAGTAAGAGCTTTCATACACTGTTGGTGGGAATGTAAAATGGGACAACTCCTTTGGAACCGTGGCTGGCAGTGTCTCAAAAGACTGAACATGTACTTACCCCAAGACCCAGCAATTCCACTCAAACGAGAAATGAAGGCACTATGTGCACCTAGAGACTTGTACAAATAGGTTCATAAGAGCTCTTCACAATGGAGGAAAAACTGAAACAGCCTGGGTACCTATCAACAAATGAATGGATACACAAACTGTCGTATGTTCTACTCAGAAATAAAATGGAAAATGAATTACCGACATACACAACATGGATGATCTAAAAAATGTTACCCTGAATCAAAGAAATCTTACTAAGATTTCTTATATGATTCTTTTTACAGACATACCTCATTTTACTGAGCTTCACAGATGCTGTGTTTTTTTACAAAGTGAAGGTCTGTGGCGACCCTGCATCGAGCAAGTCCATCAGCACCAATTTTCCAAGAGCATTTGCTCACTGCGTGTCTCTGTCACATTTTAGTAATTCTTATAGTATTTCAAACTTTTTCATTTTATTAGCGTTTTTTAGCAATAAAGTATTTAATGTAAATACTTTTTCTGACATAATGCTATTGCACAATTAACAGACTACAGTATAATGTAAACATAATTTATATGCACTGGGAAACCAAAAAATTCATGTGACTCACTTTCTTGTTGTATTTGCTTTATTGTGGTGGTCTGAAACTGAACCTGCAATTTCTCCAAGGTATGCCTGTATATGAAGTTCCGAACAGACAAAATGAAAATAACAGTCACCTCTGAGAGAGTGAGGACAGGGCCTAACTGGGAAAGAGTATGAGGGAACACTTCTAAGGATGATGATATAGTTCTATGTTTTGATGGGAGCTTGCATTTCACAGGTGTATGCATCTGCAAAACTCATCAAATGGTATACTTCAGACTTCACTGTATGTAACTTTTATGATGATTAAAAAAAGAACAATAAGCAAGTATCAAATTCTAGTTAGTGATACGCATGGTGTAGTAATTAGGAGTTAAGTCTACTTACTTTGAAATGCATCAAAAAATAAGATGGATCACTGGGTGGACAGAGTAATGGGCAGATATGGGATAGAGCAATTACCGTCAGTTCTACCACAGCATGACATTTGAGTTCCTTAAAATCACTGCACTATACAACACCATGCAATAAAAACCACAGAGCTTATGGGGGAAGTGGGGTTAAGAGCAAAACAGTCAAAAACTTCATTAGTAACATATTTTAAAAAATATAAGAATCCAATAAAAACCACCAAAATTCAATAAAAATGGTTTTACACATGTTGAATTGTCAAGAAATACATAAATACTACAATAAATATGGTACCTTATACTGAAAAAGACCTGAAGTTTACTTGGGGAAGTAGGTGAAGCAGGGCTGCAGCTTGTGAGTTATTGTGAAGTGGTGGAAGGAGTTGACAGGGGAAATATGCAACATCAGATGTGGATGGGTGTGGCTCCCAACAAACAGTGAACCAAGAAAGCTGGTAGATGCTTGAGGTGTTGCATGACATATAAAAACACGCTCAAATTCAGTAGCAGTGAGGGAGTGGAAAGATCTGACGGACAAGAAACTTACTGTGGTATTATGTGCAGTAAGTCCCCTACATACGAACCTTCAAGTTGCGAACTTTCAAAGATGCCAACGTGCGTTCGCATGTCCAGTCACATAAGTTAGTTCACGTGTCTGGTGTACATTGTCATGTGAGTGCATCCTCTATGAGTGGTTGTGCTTTTGGTACTTTACTGTACAGTACTGTACAGAGTACAGTATCTTCATTTCAAGCCCAGGATGTCCGGAAGCAAGCGTAAAAGCAGCGGTGATGTAGCTGGTACTGCTAAGAAGTGCCAAGTGAGAACAATGGAAACAAAGGTGAAAACAATTGAGAGAGTGGAAAGAGGCGAAAAGATGGGAGACATTACTCGTTCTCATAACATGAATCGTTCAACCATCAGCACGATTCTGAAGAATAAGGACAAGATCATGGAACATGTGAAGTCTGCTGTGCCGACGATGTCGACAATAGTATCGAAGAAGTGTGGGAAAGTGATGGAGGAGATGGAGAAACTTGTGTGGATGCAGGATCAGCATCAGTGCCGAGCTGCTCAGCTTAATGCTGATTCAAGAGAAAGCTAAAAGCCTTTATGAAGACTTGAAGAAGAAACACGGCAAAGAATCAGAGGGCGCATCTTTTAATGCCAGCCATTGCTGGTTTCACTGGTTCAAGGCTAGAGCCAACCTTCACAACGTAAAAGTAAGTGGCGAGGCAGCAAAGGCAGATACGGTAGCTGCCCAGGAATTTCCTGCAACGCTTCAAGAAATTATTGATGAAGGCTCGTATTTACCCGAGCAGTTTTTTAATGTGGATGAGACAGGACTGTACTGGAAAAGGATGCCAGACCGAAGTTACATCAGTAAGGAGGAAAAGTTGATGCCAGGTTATATCTAAAGCAGCAAAGGTTAGGCTAACTCAGCTGTTTGGTGGCAATGCTTCAGGTGATATGAAGCTGAAGCCTCTCTTAGTTTATCATTCAGAGAACCCAAGAGCCCTTAAAAACATAGCCAAGGGCTCTCTCTTCCTGGTGTGTGGAAGAGTAATCCCAAAGCCTGTGTTACGAAGGCCATTTTCCAGGACTGGTTTTTCCACCACTTTAGCCCAGAGGTAGAGAAATACTGCTTGGAGGAGGACGTCCCATTAAACATCCTTTTGCTGCTCCACAGTGCTCCGGGCCACCCCCCATTCATGGACGACTTTCAACCCAATGTCAAAGTAGTGCATCTGCCACTGAATACTGTGTCGCTCATCCAACCTATGGACCAGGAAGTTATAGCGACTTTCAGGAAATATTATTTACGTCACACTTTTCGTCAAACAGTAAAGGCGAGTGACGAATCAGGAACAACCTTGTGACAATTTTGGAAGGACTAGAACATCTACAAGGCCATAAAAAACACTGACTTTGCTTGGCGTGAGGTTATGGCCATCACCCTGAATGGGGTTTGGAAGAACCTTTGCCAGCAGTATGTTCACAATTTTCATGGATTTGAGAAGGTGGACGAGGAGTCCAAAGAGGTCTTCGGCAACCAAGTGACGCTCAGCAAGAAGCTGGAGCTAGATCTGCAAGAGGACGACTTCACTGAACTCCTTGCTGTGCAACACGAGGAGCTTACTAATGAAGACCTGATGGAACTGGAGGCCCAGAGAAAGGACGAAGAGAGACAAGAGGAAGAAAAAGTAACTGAAAAACCGAAGAGATTCACAATGCAGGAAATGGCAAGGGGGTTTTCTTTATTTGAGGAGGCACTGTTAGTTTTTGAGGCACAGGACCCAAACATAGAACAGTACACGAAGGTACCGTTCACGAAGCAGCTGTTCAGAATGTAATCACGTGCTACCGTGTCATCTATGATGAGAAAAAAAGAGCTACTACCCAGACAACACTGGATCGTTTTTTCAAAAGGGTAGATAAAATTGAATCCAGCAAGGAACCAGAACCTGTGCCATCAACGTCAGGAGTGAGTGAAATTGCAGCTTGCACTCCATCTTCTATTGCTGACAATCCTTCAGCTCTACCATCTCCCACCTCCTCTCCCCGCTCCAGTCAGTAACCCTTCTTGCCTGTTCACTCGATGCCAGCCCCTGTATGCCAGCTGCTGTACTGTACTACTGTACTTTTCAAGGTACTGGACTGTAAGATTAAAAACGTTTTATTTTTTGTTTTTTATGTATTATTTGTGTGAAAAGTATTATAAACCTATTACAGTATGGTACTATATAGCCGACTGTGCTAGCTGGGTACCTAGGCTAACTTTGTTGGACTTATGAACAAACTGGACTTACAAATGCACTCTCGGAATGGAACTCATTCATATGTAGGGGACTTATTGTGTTTAGAAAGGGAAATGGACATGAAGATTTTTTAGATCAATATATCAATACAAATAATTTCAAATTATACATTATTAGCATTGTTAATAATAGTGTGCCAAATATCAAAGACCAGAGACCAAGAGGACTAGTTTAGTTTAATTCCTATTATAGATAGATTTAAGTTTACTAACTTGTTATTTGTCCTATCTGTCCTTTCCATTCGTCCTTTTCTGTGTTCTTTGTATTTTTGTATTTTATGACCTTTGTTAGCTTTTTGCTATATATTTGGGCATTGAATTAATGAGTACCACATAAGTTTAAAAAACTGCACATTTAATATGTCATATTCTTGATTGAATTAGTATATTTATCAAATGCTGGCAATGCAACACACAACTTTTAAAAACCTTTTTACCTCTTCCCACGTGTTCTGATACTGTGGTCATGTTTTGCTTCATTATACGTCACAAACTCCACAAAAGCAAGTTACTATTATTGCTTTATATAACGAATGCTATGTAACCCAGAAAGATCAACAACAGACTTCTCATGAGAAACCATGGAAGCCTGAAAGCAGTGGGATAATATATTGCAACTGCTGAAAGAAAAAAAACTATAAACCAAGAATTCTATATCCACTAAAACTATATTTCAAAAGAGAAATTAAGACATTCCTAAATAACAAAAACAGAGGATCTGTCACTAGCAGACCTGCGCTATAAGAAATAAGGTGGAAAAGAAACTAGTCAGTTACTCAAATGTATACAAAGAAATAAAGAGCATCAGTAAAGATAACTGCATAGGTAAGCATAAAAGGCAGTGTAACTGTATTTTTCTTTGTAACTCTTTTCTTCTCCTATCTAACTTAAAAGACATAAAGCAATAATTATAACTCTCTGGGCCTAAACTGTATAAAGATATAATTTATGACAATAATAGCAAAAAGGAGAGGGGAGACAATGAAAATATTATGAAGCTAGGTTTAACACACTGTTGGAATTAAGTTGATATTAATCCAATTTGTATTGTTTTGAGTTAGGATATTATATGAGTAATCTTCCAGAGTAACCACTAAGAAAATAACTCAAAAACTACAGAAAAGAAACCACAATAAACTTATTAAAAGGTACACTAAAAAGTCTACTTCAAAAAGAAAGCAACAGAAGAACAGAAAAACAAAAAGACATGAGACCAAAATAGCAGACATAAGTCCTCCCTTATCAGTAATTGCAATAACTGCAAATGGATAAAATCATTCAAAGGCAGAGACTCACAGAACACATTTTTCTTTTTTTAAAGATCCAAAGAGATGTCTACAGAGACATTTCAGATTTGAACACACAAATAGGTTGAAATTAAAAGGAAGGAAAAAGAAATACTATGCAAACAGTAATCAAATGAGAGCTGAAATAGCTATACTTGCATCAGACAAAATAGACTTTAAGACAAAATTTGCTACTAGAAACAAAACAATATATTTATCGTTTATTATGATAAAAAGGGTCAATACATCAAGAAGACATAAAAATTATATACAAATATAAACGTAACAAGAGAGCCCTAAAATATTTAAAGCAAAAACCCACAGAATTAGGGAGAAATACACAATTCATGATAATGGTTGGAGACTTCAATAGCCTACTTTCAATAATGGATGCAACAACTGACAGGAAATCAACAAGAAATGTAAAACCTGAACATAACTATAAATCAACCAGAACTAACAGTCGTTTACAGAACACTCCACCAACCATGGTAGAATACACATGGTCCTCAAGCGCACACAGATTTTCCAAGACATATTAGGCCATAAAACAAGCCTCAATAAATTAAAAAAAAAAAAAATTGAAATCATACATGGTATACTCTCCAACTACAAGAAAATTAAGTTAGAAATCACAAAGAGAAGGAAATTTGGAATGTACACAAATATATGGATACTGAACATGCTCCTAAAAAACCAATACAAAAAGAAGAAATAATAGGGGAAATTTTAAAACACTTAGAAATGAATGAGAATGAAAACACAATACACCAAAACTTATAAGATGAAGCTAAAGTAGTTCTTAGAGGGAAGTTTATAGCTGCAATTGCCTAAAATAAAAAAAGAAAGATCTCTAATGAATAATCCAACTCTCAACCTCAAGAAACTAGAAAAAGAACAACAAACTATTAAACCCGAAGCAAGCAACAGGAAGGAAATAATAAAGATTAGAGCGGAAATAAGAGACCAGAAAAACAACAGAATCAATCAGCCAAAAAACTGGTTCCACTAAGCAAGAAAAAAAGACTCAAATTATCAAAAATCAGAAATGAAAGAAAAAATATTAATACCAAACTAAAAAAGATTAAAAAATTAAAAGGATTATAAGAAAATACTATGAACTATATAGCAACAAATTATATAACCTACTTAAAAATGAACAAATTCCTAGAAAGTCATAAACTACCAAGACTGATAAGCAATCTTAAAACTTCCCACAAAGAAAAGCCCATGCTCAGGTGGCTTCCCTGATGAATTCTACCAAACATATAGAGAAAAATGACCACCAATCCTTCTCAGACTCTTCTTCTCCCCAAAGTTAGAAACACTTCCTAACTAATTCTACAAGGCCAGTGTTACCCTGCTGCCAAAATCAGATAAAGATATCACAAGAAAACAACAGAAAAATATCCTTTATGAACACGGACACACAAATCCTCAACAAATTACTAGTAAATGAAGCCCAGTAACACACAAAAAGGATTATACATCATGACCAAGGGGAACTTATGCCAGGAATAAAAGGTTGGTTTAGAAACAAAATCAATGTAATATTAATGTAATTAATATAATATTAATATAATAAAGGATAAAAGCCACAAGATCATCTCAACAGACAAAGAAAAAGAATTAGGCAAAATTCATCATCTTTCTTGATAAAGACACTCAACTAATTAGAAATAAAAGGGAAACTCCCAACCTGATAAAGGGCACCTATGAAAAAAAAATCTGTAGCTAACATCAGACTTAATGGTAAGAGACTGCTTTTCCCTTAAAATCATGAACAAGAAAAAGATACCCTCTTTTATCACTTCTATTCAACATGGTACTGGAGGTTCTAGCTTGGGCAGTAAGGCATGAAAAATAAAAGACACCAGCTTGTTAAGGAAGGAGTAGACATCCTCTATTCACATGTAACATAATTTTGTATATAAAAAATCCAAAAGAATCCTTACCAAAATACTATTAAAAATTAATAAACAAAATCAGCATGACTGCAGGATACAAGTTCAATATGAAAATCTAATTTTATTTCTACACATGAGCAATAAACAATTTAAAAATAAATTTAAGAAAACAATTCCATTTACAACAGAATCAAAAAGAATAAAATATCTACAAATAAACTTAACAAGACAGTACAAGACTTGAACACGAAAAACTACAAAACACTGTTGAAAGAAATTAAAGAACACCTAAATAAGTGGAAAGGCTACCATGTTTATGGATTGGAAGAATTAATACTGTTAAGATAGCGATATATATAAAAAAATAAAAATAAAAAGATAGCAATATTCCCCTAATTAATCTAGAGATTCAAGGCAGTCTCTATCAAAAGTCTAACTTGCCTTTCTGCAGGAAGTGACAAACTGATCCTGAAACTCATATGGAAATGTAATAGGGCCCAGGAGAGCCAAAGCAATCTTGAAAAAGAACAAAATTGGAGGACTCAGAGTTCACAATTTTAAAACTCACTGTAAAGTTACAGTAATCAAGAGAGTATATTACGGGCTTAAGAATAGACATAAATATTAATGCAATAAAATTTAGAATCTAGAAATTATCCCTTACATTTATGATCAATTGATTTTGACAAGCTGGACAAGACAATTCAAAGGATGAGAAAATAGTTTTTACAACAAACTGTGCTGGGACAACTGGATATATCTATGCAAACCAAGGAAAGTGAATCAATACCTCACACCATATACAAAAATTAATTTAAAAATGGAATCAAAAACTAAGAGGGAGAGCTAAAACCACATACTCTTAGACAAAAACACTGGAGTAAATCTTCATGACCCTGGATCAGGCAATGGTTTCTCAGATATGACAGCAAAAGCACAAGCAATGAAAGAAAAATAAACGACTTCATAAAAATTTAAAACTTTTGTGCTTCAAAGGATACTGTCAAGGAAATTAAAAGACAAACCACAGAATAGGAGAAAATATATACAAATCTACATAGCTGATATGTGATTTCTATCCAGAACATATATACAATTCTTAGAACTCAACAATAAAAAGAAAACCCAACTAAAAAACTGGGCAAAGGATCTGAATAGACATTTCTCCAAAAAAGATATACAAATGACCAATAAGCACATGAAAAGATGCTCAATATCATTAGTCATTAGAAAATGCAAATCAAAACCACTATCACTTCACACACATTAGGATGGCTAAAATCAAGAAGATGTGTTGGCAAGGATGTGGAGAACTTAGAACTTTCATAGTTGGTGGCAATGTAAAATAGTGCACTCACTTTGGAAAACAGTTTAGCAGTTCCTTGAAATGGTAATCATAGTTTCCTTATGAACCATTAATTCAACTCCTAGGTATCTATTCTGGAGAAATGAAAACATATCCACTCAAAAAAATGTTACACAAATGTTCCTAACAGCATTCTTCCTAATAGCCAAAAAAGTGTTTCTACCTACTAATGAATGGATAAACAAATGTAATATCTTTACAATGGAATATTATTTGACCTCAAAAAGAAATGTGAGTACTGATAAATGCTACAGCATGAGGAACCTTGAAAACACTATACTAAGACAAACCAGAGACAAAAGATCACATATTATATGATTCCATTTATATAAAATGTGCAGTATAGGCAAATCCACAAAAACAAAATAGTTAAGTGGTTGCCTAGGACTGGGAAGAGTGGCTGCTAACAGATATAATAGGATTTCTTTTTCAGGTGATACGAATGTTCTAAAGTTAGACAGTGGTAAGGGTTGCACAATTCTGTAAGTATACTAAAAACTACCAAACCATGCTTTTAAGGGTAAATTTTTAAGGGTATATGAATTATGTCTCCATAAAACTCTCAATAAAACATAAACAAGAGGACTTCTGGCTTCAGCTCCAATATGTAAAGAGACTGAAATTTGTCACTCCCTCACAACAGGAAAAAAAAGGTGATCAAATTGAAAAGCAACCACTCCTCTTAGGTTCGTCAGAAAACTGAGTTCACAGGACAAAATGCCTCCAGGAAAACTGAAGAGACAAGTGAACACAGAGACTGAGAGCTTACCAGGAGTAGGAGTCTCTGGAGACTTTAACTGGTAGAAATACTTTTAAAGGTGAATGAATTGCTGGAGGCTGAGTGTGAACTAGCTTGAGCTTTAAACCTCTTAGGGTCCCGCTCTTAGGGTCCTGCTCTTAGAGAAGTTTCCACGTACTCTTGAGTTTTACCTTCAGGAGCTCCACCATGTGTTATCATTAAACAAACAAACAAACAAACAAACCCCTTCCAGTTTTGTGCTGGGGAGAGGAAAAGTAACCATTTTGAGATATGCCCAGAGCAATCTGGTCTCTTTAACAAAGACCTGCCTTCAAGGGTAACTACTTTCCAGAGCCTTTTTGACCTAGAGGGAGGGTAATCAGACAACTCCAGTACCAGCTAGCCTTCCCAATTGAAGTAAGGGGAGAAGGAAAAAAGGGTAAAACTCTTCCAAAGATCACAGCCCAGGAACTCTGGTCAATTACAACAACTACAACTGGTATTTAATCATAAGTTACAGAACACTTCTCTTCCCAGTACCTATCCCACATCAACAAGGCTCCAGTATAAAAACAAATTACAACTGAGACAGCTGAAAGACACAGACTCTAAGGAGTTTCTAGGGAAACCCAAAACAGCAGGGAAAACAAAAGCAAGGAAACTAGAGGTAAATTAAGCTTCTGACACCTACAAATAATACAAACAAATTGGCAAACATTAAACACAGCCTAACTCTTAGCCAGATAATTATAAAACCTGACACTAAAGACCTATTTACCTGAGTTCCTGCTATCCAATAAATCATGTAGTTTTCAACAACAAAAAAATTCACTACATGCTAAAAAGAAAAATTACATTCTGAAGAGACAGAGCAAGCACCACAACTAAATCAGATATGGCAGAATTTTGGAGTTATCAAACTAAAAATTTAAGATAACTGTGATTAACATGCTATGGACTACAAAAAAGAATCAAAACAAATGCTAGAAATCAAAAACACTAACACAAATGAAGAATGCTTTCAACAGGCTTATCATTAGACTAAACACAACTGAGGAAACAATCTGTGAGCTTGAAGGTATGTCAACAGACACTTCCCAAACTTAAATGGCAAGAGAAAAATGGAATGAAAAAACCAGAAAAGAATATACAAGAACTGTGGGACAACAATAAAAGGTGTAACACATAATGAGGATATGGCAAGGAGAAGTGAGAAACTTAAGTATTTTAAGTAATACTGGCTGAGAATTTTTTCCAACCCAAAATTCCAGAAAGCTCAGAGAACACTAATTGCACAAATACCCAAACATCAACACCTAATTTATCATATTCAAATTGCAGAAAGTCAAAGACAAAATAT
Organism: Eubalaena glacialis; assembly: GCF_028564815.1. Classification (NCBI taxonomy): domain Eukaryota; kingdom Metazoa; phylum Chordata; class Mammalia; order Artiodactyla; family Balaenidae; genus Eubalaena; species Eubalaena glacialis. The sequence goes on from NC_083722.1 coordinate 10,501,679, forward strand.
TAAAATAAGCTAAAGAACCAAAAAAAAAAAAAAAAAAAAACCCAAACCAAAACCAAACACGTTACCTATATGAAAGAAAAATAAGAATTACATCAGACTTCAGAAACCATACAAGCAAGAAGAGACTGGAGTGAAATATTTGAGTGCTGAAAGAAAAAAAGTCTACCAACCTAGAATTTGATATCCAGTGAAATTTATCCTTCAAAAAAGTTCAGGACAAACAGACTTCATCAGACAAAAACTGAGACTATTTATTGCCAATAGACCTGTCTTGCAAGAAGTTCTTCAGAAAGAAGGAAAAGACATAGGTAAGAAACTCAGATTTACATAAAGAAAGAGAGTCAGAGAAGGAATAAATGAAGAAAAAATATTTTATTTTTCTGATTTTGAATTGACCTTGGATAACTGTTCAAAATAATAACAGCAACAATGAATTATGTAACTACATTTTATAGATAAGTGAAAGGAGTGACAGCAATATTATAAGGGACAGGAGGGAGGAATTGGTTACAATCTGTTACAAAGCACCTGCATTACCTGTAAAGTGGTAAAGTGTTACTTGAAAATGGACTTTTATTAGTTGAAAATGTCTACTGCAAACTCTACCAATAAAATTGTTAAAAGAAGTGTAATTGATATCTTAAGATAGAAGAGAAAATGCAATCATAAAAAAATGCTCAATTAAAACCAAATGGGGGAAAAGATTTTTAAGAAAGCAACAAGGAACAAACGCAATGAATAGAAAAGTTCTAATCAAGGTTGATATCACCCCAACTATAACAATACTCACTTTCAATGTGAAAGGTCTAAATACACCAATTAAAAGAAACTGACAGATTGAATAAGAAAACAAGGCCCATGTATATGTTGTCTACAAGAAACCCACTTTAAATATAAAGACACAGGTAGATTAAAAGGAAGGGATGGAGAAAGGTATACCATGCTAATACTAATCAAAAGAAAGCTGAACTAGCTGTATTAGTTCCAAACAAAGCAGATTTCCGAACAAGGAAAATTATCAGGGATAAAGAGGAGCACTATGTAAAGTGTCAATTCTTGAAGAAGGCATAATAATTCTTAATGTTTATGCACCTAATAACAAAGTATCAAAAGATATGAGGCAAAAAGTGATAGAATTGCAAAGAAAAACAGTTAAATCCACCAGTATAACTGAAGACATCTACAAACCTGCATCAGTAACTGGCAGACACAGCAGGCAGAAAACCAGTAAGGATACAGTCAAAGTCAACAGCATCATCAATCAACTGGATTTCACCGACAGTTACATCCAATAACATCAGAATACACGTTCTTCTCAAGTTCACAAAAACATTCACCAAGAAAGGCCAGATTCTGTGTTAAGACATACCTTAACAGATTTTAAAAACTGAAAGAATACAAAGTACACTCTCAGACCACAATAAAATTAAACTAGAAATCAGTAAAAGCTGAAAAATCCCAAATATTTAGAGATTAAGCATTACACTTCTAAATAACAAATGGGTCACAGAAGAAGATTCTCAGGAGAAATTTTAAAATTATTTTGGATTAAATGAAAATGAAAACATAACTTATCAAAATTTGTGGGCTGCAGCTTTAAAAAAAGGTGCTTAGAGGAAAATTTATAGCACTGAATATTATAATAATCTAAAATCAATAATTTAAGCTTCTACCTTAGGAAACCAGTAATTAAGAAAAATATTAATTTTTCTTAATATTTTAGATTTTAGGAAGAAAAGAAATAATAAAAATCAGAGCAGAAATCAATGAAATTGAAAATAGGAAAACCGAGAAAATCAACAAAACTAAAAGCTTGTTCTTTATATTGCTAGTCATCAGGGAAATGCAAATCAAAACCACAATGAGATAGCACCTCACACCTGTCAGAATGGCTATCATCAAAAAGACCACAAATAACAAATGCTGGCAAAGATGTGGACAAAAGGGAACCTTTATACACTGTTCATGGGAATGTAACTTGGGGTAGCCAATTAAAAAACAGTTCTAAAAATAGAACTAGCATATGATCCAGCAATTCCACTCCTGAAGAAAATGAAAACACTAATTTGAAAAGATACATGCACCCCAATGTTCATAGTCACATTATTTCCAATAGTCAACATATGGAAGCAACTTAAGTGTCCATCAACAGCTAATGGATAAAGAAGATGTGATACACACACACACACACACACACACACACACACTCACACACACTGGAGTGCTATGCAGCCATAAAAAAGAATTCTGCCGTTTGCAACAACATGGATGGACCTGAAGGGTATTAAGCTTAGTGAAATAAGTCAGACAGAGAAAGACAAATACTGTATGTTATCACTTATATGAGGAATCTAAAAAATAAAACAAATGAATATAACAAAACAGAAAGAAACAGACTCACAGATACAGAGAACAAACTAGTGTTTACCAGTGGGGAGAGAGATGGGAGAGGGGCAAGATAGGGGTAGGGGATTAAGAGGTATAACCTACTATGTATAAAATACGTATTTTATACATATACTATGTATAAAATAAATAAGCTATGTGGATATATTGTACGGCACAGGAAATATAGCCAGTATTTTATAGTAACTTTAAAAGGAGTATAATCCATAAAAATATTCAATCACTACGTTGTACACCTGAAACTAACATAATACTGTGAAGCAACTATACTTCAATCAACCAATAAAAGGAGGACAGAATGATTCCCCCCACCAAAAGAAACCTAAAAGCTAGTTCTCTGAAAAGCTCAAGAAAATTAATAAACCTCTAGCCAAACTAACAAATTATTAATATCAGAACTGAAAGAAATCAGCAATTACTGTTGTCAGTAATAATATCACTAGTGATCTCATGGACATTAAAAGGAAAAAAATTTAATAATAATAATATAGATAAAATGGACCAATTCATAATTAATAATTTAGATAATAATTTAATAATTTTGATTAAATGGACCAATTCCTTAAAAGACATAATCTACCAAGACCAACAACAGGAGAAACAGATAATCTGAATATGCTTCTATATATTACAGAAATTCAATCAATAATTAACAACCTTCCAAAAAGGAAAACACTACACTCAGGTAGTTTAATTGTTGAATCCTACAAAACATTTAAGGAAGAAATGATACAACTGTCTACAAATCCCTTCCAGAAAATACAAGCAGAGGGAACACTTCCTAAGTCATTTTTTGAGGCCAGCATTACCCTAATATGAAAACCAGATAAAGAGATTAGAAGAAAGGAAAAGCACAGACCTATTTCTCAGGAACATAGATGTAAAAAATCCACAACAAAATATCAGCATATCACTCCAACAATGTACACAAAAGAATTAAACACTACAACCAAGTGCAGTTTATTCCAGGTGTGCAAAGCTGGTTCAGCCTTTGAAATTTAATATAATCCTTCATCAATAATTTAGAAGAAAAATCATATGATAATAGAAAAGCACTTGACAAAACGTAACACACTCATTCATGATTAAAACTCTCAGTAAACCAAGAATATAGGTAAACTACACAAAAACCTGTTTGCAAATACTTACTACACCTATATTCATAACTGACATAACCTGGAAACAACCCAAAGTCCTTCAACTGGTGAAGGGATGATGAAACGTGGTACCTCTTGACAATGGATGACTACCCAGTAATTAAAAGCACTGAACTATTGGTTCAAGCACCAGCATGGTTTTAATCTTGAATGTACTATGTGGTCACTATAAATGCTGTTATAAAAATAGTATTTAATAAAATGTAAAGACATTAAACAATAATGGGGGAAGTATGTTATAAACAGCTTCTACTGTGTGTAAAGAAACAATGCTTTCCAAAAGGGTAAATATGGGGTAGATATGGCCCTTTCGAGTGAAATAATTCAATGTCAAAAAGACTGGTGAAAAGACGTTTCTGTCCTATAGGATTGGAGTTAGCTTTTAATTTACAAAGTAATTTATTGAATCAGTGTGTTATTTGAAACTCAAAAGCAATTTTACGAACGTAACTTCTTAACACAAGTGTTTAGGAATTTCAGAAATAAAGAAAATCTCAAATTATATGAATTTGAATAACTTAGCTGCTCAGTCAGCATTCCTCTAATGGGCCTAATGGTCATCTATCAAATTTCTTGCCTGATGTTTTTTGGTTTTTTTTGGTTTTTTTTTAAACTTTTGGGTTTTATTTATTTATTTATTTATGGCTGTGTTGGGTCTTCGTTTCTGTGCGAGGGCTTTCTCTAGTTGCGGCAAGCGGGGGCCACTCTTCATCGCAGTGTGCGGGCCTCTCATTATCGTGGCCTCTCTTGTTGCACAGGCTCCAGACGCGCAGGCTCAGTAATTGTGGCTCACGGGCCTGTTGCTCCGCGTCATGTGGGATCCTCCCAGACCAGGGCTCGAACCCGTGTCCCCTGCATTGGCAGGCAGACTCTCAACCACTGTGCCACCAGGGAAGACCTGATGTTTAATTTTTAAATTTCAAATTCTGAATAGTATCTTCACGTTACTCAAGGTACAAGAGGGATCTTTTTGTCTTACAGGATTTTAAAATAACTTAATACCTTTTGAAATAAAATGTTTTATTTCTGTCAAATGGCATCATAAATATAATGAAATAAGACTCCAAATAAGAGCACCAAAAGATAAGTACTGCTGCAAGATTCACTGCTGTATGTATATCTAGGTAATATTTCTACATAGAAACTCAGGGACACTTACCTGCAACTCACAAGCTACCAATCTTAAACATTTAAAAAAGATATGAACATACACCTCTCTCTTCTTTATGGAGAAGAAGAACATGTGTCTACTTTCAACCACTAAAAGTGAACTGCTGACATATATCCAACTGGTGAGTCATACGGTAGTGCTATAAAATTAAATCAAAATCATTTCATCTAAAGTTGCAGATGCTCCTGTGAAAATACATAAATCAAGTTTTTAAAAGATGCATATTTCAGGGGTAAAAGAAAAAAAAGCAATCACTAACCAAAAGGTTTAAAAAGTATGAAAAAGCAAACAAACAAAAAGAAAGCAATTGTCTAGAAAGCTAAGATTATGAATATATCAGATATTATATGACAGAGTAAACAGATAAACTTCACTGGGCTGCTGCACAAGTCATGTTTTTTATCTCCCGTAACTTATATGAAGTTTTGACATCTTAACGAGCTTGCTGGTCAGAGACTGCTCCTTCCCCATCTCTGACCAGCCCCTTCCAAGGCAAGCCTTTTCTTAAGAGATAACAAAGGGCCTGGCCAGGAATATGCCTCTCATATACAAACCAACTGATTCAGAGTCTATAGCCCCCATCATCTCCTTATTTTACTCTCACACACAAGCCAATTTTTCCTGCCCTAAATCATCTCAGGTCAAGTCCCAAACAACTAGAGACCACCCCTATGGCGCAAGGGCCGCCAATATTATTCAAACCAGCCAATCCTAAACTGTTTACCCTGGCTCGGCCTTGCCTTCCCCCACTATCTTCTGCCACCTGACTGAAACCTGGTGCTTCTCCTGTGACCCTGCGTGGCATGCGTAACTCCCCTCTGGGTCCTGTGAGTATAATAAACTTCCTGCCAAGCCTCTGCTGTCCCAACAACTTTACCATACCATATCCAACATGCACATTCTTAGATATGCACTATTAATATACAAAAAAATTCAAGAATATGCATATCTAAAATACTACAAATTAAGTAGTAATCTCTAAATGGTATCTGAGCCAACAGAATTGAGGTAAAAATTTTACAACTGAAATTACAGAAAATAGAAATTCTTTTTCTCAATATTACTATTCAAACCTAGAGCATTTTGATTTCTTGTCTGTGGTAAAAAAAACTTTTATTCTAATTCTACATGGACAGTAGAGCAGCTACTTCTTTCTATATATACCATACTACCTCTCCCCCATTTCTCCCAAAGCAAAAGGATCACAGACAACAAAAATTAACAGGCTCTACTTCTTGCCTTTGGAAAGTCCACAATAATATACATCAACCCCTGAGTTGCATATTTCTTCCACTACCTCTCAAATAGCTATATAAATACAAAATACCTTAAATTAAGGCCTGGCTATGTTTCCTAAGATGGACTTAAGTACCTATTCATTTATCCGGCCTTTTAAGTAATAATTAAGACAATAAACTCCAGGATCAACAAAAGCAGAACACTATTTTGAGAGTTTCTCTAATAACTCTCTATCTAAGAATCTGATCTGTAGTTAATTACAACAGCAACAAATCAATTTTTTAAAGTAGCCTGTTATAGTGTTAAATGTAGGATAATGAAAATAATTTATCACATAATAGGTATAAAACACATCCTACTTTCACCTCATAGGCACTAAATTATTTACAACTCCAATAAAGTGAAGTTTTTGGTTAATAAAATTAATTCTTTATATTATAACCCATATTTAAAATCTTACTTCTCATCATCTCCCTAAAAAATTGATGAAGAATGAAAAGCAGTAATTCCAAATCATGAAAAGAAGTTAGTAAGAAACTGCCTCACTTCAATTTTATAAACTTTACAGATACTATCCATCACACCAAGTGAGGTGTACCTATAATATAACTCTGGAGATTGGGGTGTACTTTACTGTTTTTCAGCAATAACGTTTCTCTCCACCAGTGTTCTAACTTAACTTTTTCATAGGAAGTCTCCATTTTTTAATATAAATAAGTAGGAAAATGGTGTTTTTATTAGCATTATATGAGAATTAGGAAAAAAGAAAAATTAAATCAGAAATGAAGAAAAACTAAATGGAACACAAGAGTGAATAGACACCAGAAGAAAAGATGGAACAGAATGGAGGAAATTTTTAAAATAACAAAGAAGGAAAGAAAAAAATTTTGTGAGTAAATGATACAGAAGTTAGGCAAAGAAGACCAACATACACTCAAAATTGGACTCCCCAAAAACGAAACCTGTGTAACTGAAAAGAGCAAATACTGAAAATTATCACAGAAGAAAACATTTCTGAAATAAAAGAAGACTTGACCCTATTATTTAAGGTCATACATGAAGGTTAACACCAAGACATATTCAATACTGGTTCCTTAAAGAAAAATCTTTTGGGCATCCAAGCAAAAGACCAAATCTCTTGCAAGGAAAAAAAATGGCATAAGACTTTGACAGTGATACTTCATATCCAAGTCCACAAAGCTCAAGAAAATGTAAACCAGGGATTTTATATCCAACCAAACCTTCAAATATAATGGGTGTAATGGTCACAAACAAGTTATGAACCAGAAAGGACTTAAATAATATTGTTCCCATGAGCTCTTCCTGAGCTCTCTAGTAAAGAATGAGCTTCAGACAACCAAAAAACCCTAAGAGAAGCTTTGAAATAAGATCTGGTGGTAAGTATTAAATATACTGAATTTAGAACTAACACTAATGATGAGGTAACAGAGTTGCGTATGCAAATGTTATGTACTTTTAATGTATATGTATATTACAATTAATTAACAAAATGGAGAAGGGGAGAGTTTACCAAAAAGGGAATGTTCTACTGATACACTAGACTACCTAGATGAATCTCAAATGCATCATGCTAAGTGGGAAAAAGCCATATTCTAAAGGTTACATTTATATGACATTTCCATTTGTATGACAAAATACACTCTGGTTTCAAAAGGAAAAACTATAGGAATAGAAAACAGATCAGCAGTTGCCAGGAGTTAGGGTGTGGGGGAGGATTTGATTATAAAGAGATACCAAGAGGGAATTTTGGGAGGTGAATTTTTCTAGATCTTATTATGGTGGTTGTTACATGATTCTATGCATTTGTCAAAACTCACAGACCTACACCACCACCCTCAAAAAAGTGAATTTTACTGCATGTGAATCAATAACAATTTTTTAAATACCAAAAAAAAAAAAAAGATTCTAGGGAAGAGGGAAGGGAAGGTCAAGAAGAGGTTAGTAGCTAATTCCATCACTGCTCACAACAGAGGATATCTTTAAAAGAGGAGACTACAGGTATTAGTATAATTTTCTAAATGTAAAAATATACTAACCCCCCCCCCCGCAAAAAAGCAAAGAGACCACATCATTAAAAAAAAAAAAAAAAAATTCAAAAGTGACAAAAATGTTTAAAGTTTCCTTTCACTCCTATCTCCAGCTAACCACTTCCTCGGTCTAGAAGCAACTAGTGTCTGTCACCAGTTACTTGTGAGATCTGTTCACACTTTTCTATGGCATATTTGTTTATATTTTCAAAAGGAAATAATACAAAGAAAAAACAAGAACTAGTAAAAATGGTTACCTATGGGGGGATGACGAGGATGAAGTGAGCCTTCTGTGAAGTGCCTTCTTGTACAGTTTTAATTTGGGAACAATGTAAATGTTCAAATGTTTTATTTAATTAAAACAAAAATCAAAAAGAAAAAAGCAATCCCTATAAACGGAAGATAAATTTAAATAAGTGAAACTAATAATATGTCAAGTCGGTGTAAAACTGTAAAAAAAAAAAAATCATACAGTATTCAATATTTTTAGTAATAATATTGGTATGTTAATTTAGAAATGTATAGTTATGTTCTAGGACAAAGCAAATAAAAAATTATGTCAAAAGCATTAGAAACAAAGATTTTCAGAGTAAGAAAAAAGAGATACAAGTGTAAAATTAGAGAATTTAAATAAAACTGATTTGGAAACTCTGACTTTGAAATGCATTAAAAAATAAGACGTGTTCATGGATGGACAGATCTGTGATAAAGCAAATAGAGCGAAATCCTAACTCTAAAATCAAGGCGGCATATGGCTGCTCACTGTATTAACTCTTCTTTATGCTTGAAAACGTTGGGGAGGAAAACTGCTGAGATTCCACAGCATCTAAATCACAGAGAAAGCAGCACTGGGATGAAGCACAGCTCCTCACCAGCCTGTGTTTCTGTTCCAAAACAGTTACTACTCTGTGATCATTTTAAACATCTCAGCCACTCCCCCTGAAAAACCTACCCAACTGCCAAATCATCCACAGAAAATCAAAAGGTCCAGGACTAACAGACCATGTCTCCTTATTTTGGAACATTTACTTCATATAAGTGATTCCAGAAGAAGGCAAACAGCAAGCACTCAATGTATCTGAGATAAAAATAAATAGATTGGTTACAAACTTTTTCTGGTTCTGCAAAACTGAAATATGATTTCAAGTAATATATTCATTATGACAAAGCTATACAACCTTAACACTATATTGAAAGATTATGGGTATCTTCAAGACATCATTAAAATGGGATTTTTCTCTCTGAATTTTTAATTAAACTCATATTAAGTATAGGTAGTGGGACACATCAGCATAATATATTTTTTAAATCTCTTTTACGTGATTCACATACATCTTAAACCAATTTCTCTTTCTCGGACTAATGTTAAAATTTGTTTGAATAGAGGAAAAAAAAAGGCAGGGAGAATATACCCCAAAATGTCAACTGTACTTTTAGTATGGGTGGTAGGACTGCACATGCTTTTAAAAATAGTTATGCTTCTTTCTATTTCACAGAATCTGTTTGATTTTCCCTTTTGCATTAAGAATACATTACCTTACAGCTGGAGAAAAGGTTCTTAAAAAAATCCACATGCATTTACTGGGTATAAAATAAGTGATGGAGTAAGGGGTAAAGGTGATTTGGGATTTCAACTACAATGAAGATGGATAACCAACTCGAGAATAATTTATGAAACGTGATGGTTATATATCTCTAGGGCACTTTTCCCACATTCACTGGGTACTTTGTTAAACAACATTTTCCTCACCAACAGAAATGTAGCTCCCAACCATCTTTGCTGGTTTCAAAATGTCGGTAAAGAAGTATCCAAAATCCAAGGCTCACTTTGTTCACTCCATAAACACCAATACCTATACTCTGTACGAGGCACAGAGCTGGGGGTACGCAGAGGCAAAGCTGTTACCCCACCGCCTCCACTCAGGCACCTGTTTTGTGCCTGGCATTGTTCTATGCACTGAGGAGACAGTAGCAAACAAAATCAACCAAAAATCCCTCCTGCTTCTCTTCATATAAGCTGTCTTTCACTGGTACATCCTACCTGGCATCTCCAGAAATCCCACCACACCTCTTCTTAAACCTCACTAGAAACAGCAACATACAAATTTCTCCATTTTGTCTGCTTTTACCCGCTCTTTACTGATTTCATTTCCTCCTTATCCAGCCTGAACTAAAAAACTGTCCATTTAAACATTCCCTCACCAGTAACCTCAACTACTACAACTGCCCTTCTAACTTACCTAAACTATGATTTCCCATCCTGCATCAATCATACAATTCAACTTTCCTCCCCAACTGGCTGAGTACATACAGAAAAATTATTTTACATATGTAAACTGCTGTCACTACAAATTCATGGTTTAAAATCTCGCAGTTCTCAATACTTTTACTTCTCTGATCAATAAATATTTACTAAGTAACTATGTGTGGGCCAACATAGACTAAACTGTGAAAAAGACAGAAGTCTGTGCTCTCGTGGAGCTGACACTCTAACAAGGAAGACAGATCTTACATAAATAATTATGAATATGACGAAATGCTATAAAGGGGGAGTAAAAGTGCTATGAAAGCAGGTAACAGAGGAGTCTAACCTAGTTTGGAGGTGGAAAGGTTGTCAAGACAGGCTTCCCAAAGTAGAGATGTTTCTGTTCTAATCAATTCCATATTCCAGCCCACATTCGGAACTTATATTTAACCCCTCAACCCCACTCCCTCAGCAAAGGAACTAGCCTCCTCAACTTGCCTTGGATTCCCTAGTGATTTCCTCTCCTCAATTTACACATATGACCAAGTTTCTCCTGCCCACACGGAAGCTGGACTCATCTTTCTAGAGAGTAATTTGGCCAGTGCCTCATACACCTTAAAAGTGTACATACTTTTTCTTTTGATCCAATAATTCTACTTAAAGAAATCTTTCCCAAAGAAATAGACACCATGCATAAAAATTATAACAGTGAAAAGAGTTAGAAACAACTTAAATAAAACAAGAGAATAGCTATGGATGTGCCTTAATACACTTGCAACAGACTATGTTGCAGCAAAAAAATAAAACAAAAAGAAAAAAGATGGTCAGAGCTTTTCATCTCATAGTACAGCGCTTATACCTGTAACTAGGTTAAAAAATACACAGTAATAAATATGTCTTGGTAAATCAATAATAAAAACAGGATGTAAAAATGTGTAAGAAGAGTACAGCTGTGTAATAAAAAGTGTACATATAAAAACTGGAAGGAAACAAGTTGAATTAACAGAATTTATACAAGATATAATTTTCTTTGTCCGATTTTTCTGAATGGATGGAGAAATACTGTTTCCCACCAGTGCAGCACAGCTAGGCAGTCCTCTGGCTCCACCACCTCCATCCCTTACCTTTAACTCTCTGATGCACTGCACTCACTCCCACCCCAACTTTAAGGAAATTGCCAGAACAAGGATTAACAACCTCCTAAGCGACAAACCAGCGGACACTTCAGTTCTCCTTTTAATTGACTTCCTTGGCTTCTAACACACAGTACTCTCTAGAATCTTCCTTCTAACTCGGACCATTGCTTCTCAGAATCCTTAGCTAGATTCTTCCCTCCTACATTTCCAGTAAATATGCTGTTTCAGATGTCCATTCTCGGACCTCTTCTTTTTTTACACCACACACTTGGGTGATCATCAATCCTCATGGCTTCAACAAGTTACATTCTGATGACTCCAAAATACACCTAACAACTTTTCTCTCTCCTAAATCCCATTTATTTTCAGTCAAAGCCCCTACTATTAATTCATCATCTGGATGTCTCACAGCAGTTCAAACAATGCCCCCATCATCAGCAATTTCAAAGTTCCACTTCTCTCCAATATTTTTTATTATGTTCAGTCACAGCACCATCTATATAATCGACTGTCCCAGCCAGAACAGTGGAAGTCACCCTTCATTCTTTCCCTTTCAACAGCTACCCTTACCATTCCCACCTCCTAATCAAGTTTTTTCTTTTTCTTTAAAGTCCTAAATGGCTAATAAATCTGTCTACTTTCCTCGCTAACTCCACTACACAGATTAAGCCAATTCAAAATCATAATGGCCCAACTGGTCCTCTTGTGTCTCTCAGACCTCTCTTTTCTGTATCAGCGTAACCTCCCCAAAATGCAAATCCAGTCACTATCATTCCCTTTTAAAGCTAGCGCCTAAAAGATAAAGATTATCCGTTAGAAGTCCCTCCATGACCACCTCCAGACCCATTCATGCCACAAACCTTTGTGCTGCTCTTTCTCCATCAGCAACAGCGGCATCAAGGCCGTGCACCAGGCACTCTAACGGGTGCTTTAAGTGAACTATTTAATCTCATCCTATGAGGTTGGCACTGCTGTTTCCATTTTACAGAAAAGGAAACAAAGAGTTTGTCGAAAAGTACAAGGCCACAGAACTAGTAAGTGGCAAAGCCAATATTCAAATCTCCATCTTTCTTGTCCCAAAGTACTTCACTGTATTTCTTGGCAAAAGTAACTAAATCAGCTTCTAAAACAACTATTCATCTTTGAAAACCCTGCTCATAGAGTATCTCTGGAGGAATTCCTAGGAAGTCAGTCTAAGGAGGGTAAATAGGTAGCTGAAGGACAGGGAAGTGAGAGAGACTTATGTTTAACTTTCTTCCTCTGCCATAACTGTATGCAAGCTTTCTAAAGGCTTCCTTGATTGCCACCCCATCTTCCAACACAGTTGGTCACTTCCTCCACCATACTGCTTCTCTACTTTGTTCATATAGCTATTACTATACATTTTTTATGCTATATTTAATTATTTATTGACACGTTCATTTCTACTCTTACCTACAAACTTCTGGAGGGCAGAGACCCTGTCCTGGCCAATCCCTCCTTGTAAACCCTAGGTTCCTAGCACAGCATCTGGTACATAATAGGTACCACCCAACAAGTTAAACTACCTCCTCCTCCTCTATTTTTTTAACCTCTATCACAATTCATCACTAGGCAATAGCCTCGTAGCCTAACTCCTATCTCTAGCCATCTTTCACACTGCCATCACACACTGCATCTCCTCCCCGCCCAGTACTGTTTTCCTAAAACAGATACTGTATCACTGCCCTACTCAAAAAGACTGAAGGGGCTTCCCTGGTGGCGCAGTGGTTGAGAGTCTGCCTGCCAATGCAGGGGACACGGGTTCGAGCCCTGGTCTGGGAAGATCCCACATGCCGCGGAGCAACTAAGCCCGTGAGCTACAACTACTGAGCCTGCGCGTCTGGAGCCTGTGCTCTGCAACGGGAGAGGCCGCGACAGTGAGAGGCCCGCGCGCTGTGATGAAGAGTGGCCCCCGCTCGCCGCAACTGGAGAAAGCCCTCGCACAGAAACGAAGACCCAACACAGCCAAAAATAAATAAATTTTAAAAAGACTGAAGGCTCCCTACTACCTATAGAGCACTTGCCCTTAGAACTATCATCAAGGCTCTCTAATATGATTCCAATTCCACTCTTACTTCTGTAAACTCTTCACTATAAGCCCTCAAGTCTCCAGCAATACTGAGTCATCTACCTCAGCCAAAGACACCATACAGTTCCATTCCTCCCATGAGACAAGTCCAGCTATTTATCACAGTCTGGAATATTTTTCCCCAACGAAGTGTCTCAAATTTTTACTCATTTTCTAAGGCCTATCAAACACTACTTCCTTTATAAATCTATTTCCTTGAGCTAGAATTAATCATCATCTCCTCAGTTCTCCCATATACTCTCTCATTCTAAGTACTTAGTATATTATATCTTAATCTAGAGTTATTTGCATATGTCTGCTCCCTGCTCTGCCCCACTGTACCCTCCAAATACTGAATTCAATATTCTTTGAGAACAAGAACGCACATTCAGTTCACTCAATGCATTTATTGAGTTTCTGCTAAGTGTCAGGTCCTCTACTAGAAACTATGGATAAGACAGAGATAAATAATTTCTTACACTCGCTCAGCTGCTGACAATGCCAGATACACCATACCTGTTCAATATATATTCATTAAGTTAATAAATACATAGTTTATTTGATATCTTTGTTCACATTTTCCATCTGTGTTTCCACTTACTGCTTATCACCAATAGAAACTAGAAGGAAAGACCTTTTAAAGCCTTTTAAAGCTAGATGGGAAGAAAGGCCTTTATTTCTCTTCCACTCCCCCAAGAAAGAATCCAGAAAGTCAGGAAGCATAGAAGGAATGTTCTATGCTTTTATTATCAGCAGAATTTACGAACAGAACAGAGACTGGATTACTTGCTGATTTCTCCTGAATCACACTGGCAGAATGGCATCAATATTTTGTTTGAAGAGCTAAAAATATCACACTCATAATAAATTATAATTCTAAAAATTTCCAAATAAAAATTTTATTATCTCTCACATTTATAATTAACTGTATCTCCATTGCCTCTATCAGTATACATAATTTAAAACCTGAATAAAATTCCTGAACTGAAAGTACATTCAAAAGACACAGACTACTTTTAGAAATTCATCTTGACAGTCAACAAGAATTAACAAGAACATAAAGTAAATATACACCCTTTAAACATGTCTCCTAAAGAAAATGATTTCATGCAGATAAGGTGATTTAATTTTTTGGGTGCAAAATGTGTTAGGAATTCATTTTTAAATTAATCAAAAAATTGAGACAGGGTATTTTGTCCTAATAAAGTAAGCTTATTTTGCTGAACATACACAAAAGTTATGTTTAGTTCAAATGAAAATCCAAGGCAGAAAACAGAACATATTATTTGTTTCGTTCAATAAAAGGAACTTCCTTCAAGCCTCACTTCTTAGGCAATGAAGAAAACAAGTACCAATCATCACAGTCATATTCCTAGTTTTCCAAGGCAGACCTAGAAATCATGCATTTTACAAATAAACTGAGAAGCAATTCATACCCAACTCTCGCCCTTTCATGAGAAAACTTGCTACAATGACAATTTCTCGTAAGAAAACTGACATCTTGGATCCAAATATTTATTTACCTGTCCTAATCTTGGATAAACACACTGTTTGAAAGAAAATTCCATTTTAGATTAAGTGTAATAAACTCTCAGATGAGCATGTATCACTGCAAATGAGGGTAACTAACAGCTGCGCTTTCTGGTCAAGTCTCTACAATGACATTAGGATTTTAGGAAGGAATTTTTATATCCCTTGATACAGTTCAATATATCTCCAGAAAGACATTACTTGGCCAAAATAAGCTACATGACTTGCTTTTCTCCCATAAATGAACTGTTTGTTCTTTCCTTCCAAAAGCATTGGGTTGGACCTAAAACTGTGTTCAAAAAGATTACCAGAAATAAACAAAATCAGACCAAAGAAACACAACAGTTTTCTCCAAGAATATACAGGAGGTGGGTACTGTTTCTCATCCATCCATTTGTTCATTCATATGAGTGCTAGCTAAAAAGTAAGTACTGGAATTACAGAAATATAAAATAGTCCCTCACCCTTGAATCTGCACCGTTATACATTACCAATAAGCAGACAATTAGCTGTATAAATATTATAATTACAGTCTGCCCAAAAAGCAAAGGAAGCATAATAAAGGCACAATCTTATTTTGGGGAGGAGAAAGTGCCACCAAAAATAAGTAACTGTAAACTACGACTTGAAGAGTCATTAGTTAAGCTTGGCAAATGGGGAAAGAGACAAGAGAAGGTGAATATAAGGAGGAAGGAAAGAACCTGCACACAGAACTAGAAACATGAGCCAGCAAGTACCATCAGAGAACTACAGAGAGTACCTTACGGCACTACATACCTGCCATCTACTTTCCACAGATGCCAACTCTGATTAGAAAAAGGTCTTTGGGGGTATTTTTGAAACCAAGACCCCCTGCCAGGTTTACGGTTAACCTCTCTATCCAAAACTTTATTCCCTTTCTTGTCCCACCCTTGTTCCCCTCAGGATTGAGGAGTATCAAAGAAAAAGGGAGACTGAAACCCAGCAGGCCCCTGCGAGACCTTCCCGGGTACAAAAGCCCCTCCGTGTTTCTTGTTTGTAGGAAAAAGGCTTTAGTCTCCTAGGCCTTCCCTGATTTCCAAAGAGCAGACTCAAGCAGTTACTAATTAGGGAAGTGACGGAATGCAGAAACAAAGGAAAAGCAGTCAAGCAAGAAAAGTAATAATAGCTTTAAACAACAGTGCAGCCACAAAACAGAGCCCTAGTTCCTCCTCAAGGCATATACGTAACAATCCGACAAATATCTTTGAGTAGTTCTGCAGAAACTAAGACTCCCTCCCAAGAGGTGGATGGTGACTTCGTGCTGATCACAAGCATGTAGACCCTGGATAGGATGGAACCAGGAGGCTGATGATTAAGAGTCCCCAAAAATCACCCTGTTTCCTCACCACCAACCCATCAGAAGAAAGTCCACAAGCTGATCACACACCCTACAACCCTCACGCCTAATGCTGCCTTTAAAAACCCTTCCCAGAAAGCCACTGGAGAGTTCAGGTCTTTTTAGCATGGGCTGCCCATCCTCCTTGCTTGGTGCCTACAATAAACACTGTACTTCACCACAGCCCAGTGTCAGCAGATTGGCTTTGCTGGGTGCCGGGCAAGTGGACCCCAGTTTGGTTAGGCAGTATTTTCTAACCTATCCCTCTCCTTTGGGGTTCCATCCCTCTCCTTTGGGGTCACTTTATGTTGATTCAACTCTGTTTAACATCCTACTTTCTATTTTCTGGGGCTTATTTCTCCAAGCCTAAGCTGGCAGAAAAATGGAAATGGAGATTAACTGGATGCCCCAGTTAGAGCTCCCATAGCTCAGAAAAGAGATGAGGAATAAGGACCTTAAATTTAATCAGGGTGAATGCCAAAATGAGAACTGTCCTAAGAAGCAATCCGTTCAATTGAGCTGTCAATTCAGTATTTTAAAGTATATCTGTTAAGTCATTTCTTAACCATGTCCACAGTTGTTGACAAGTAATTAATTTAAAATCGAAATAGGGGACTTCCCTGACAGTCCAGTGGTTAAAGACTTCACCTTCCAATGCAGGCGTTTGATCCCTGGTTGGGGAGCTAAGATCCCACATGCCTCGTGGCCAAAAAACCGAAACATAAAACAGAAGCAATATTGTAACAAATTCAATGAAAACTTTAAAAATGGTCCACATTAAAAAAAAAAAAATCTTAAAAAAAAAATAAAATAAAATCGAAATAAAGGAACTATTGAGTTTGTTTAAAAAAAACAGGACAGATAAGAATTAATGAAGACATTAATGATGTCTTCAACATCATTAGTCATTAGGGAAAAGTAAATTAAAACCACAACAAGAAACCACTAGATACCTATTAGAATGGCTACAAATTTAAAACAAAACAAAACCAAACCCCTGACAATAGCAAGTGCTACTGAGGAGGCAGAGCCACAGGAACCTCACACGCTGCTCGTAGGATCGTAAGCTAGTACAACCATGCTGCGAAACGATTTGGCAGTTTCTTATAAAGTTAAAAATACACTTAACAAAGGACCCAGCAATCCCACTCCTTTGTATTTACCCAAGTTAAATGAAAACTCATGTTTATGAAAAACACCTATACATCAATGTTTAGAGTGGCCATATTCCTAATTGCCAAAAACTGGAAATAATCTGATGTCCTTCAACTGAAGAGTGAGTAAGCAAACTGTGGTTGGTTCATCCACATAATCAGCAATAACAAGGAATGAACTACCAATACATACAAAAATAGAGATGAACCTCAAATGCATTATACTCAGTGAAAGATGCCAGACTTAAAAGGCTACTCTACTCATCATACTCTATGATTCCATTTATATACCATCCTAGAAACAGCAAAACTATAAAGGAAGAAAACCAATCAGTGGTTACCAGGGGCTGGAGACGGGGAAAGGTTGCCTAAAAAGGGGTATGGAGGAATTCTGCAGGGTGATGGAACTGTTCTATATATTGACTGTGGTGATGGTTACAAGACTGTACACATCTGTCAAAACTCACAGGCCTGCACACTAAAAACCTAAGTTTTACTACATGTAAAATATACCTAATTAAAAAAAAATAATGAGGGATTCTGGCAACAAAAAGATGAGACTGAAAAATTACAAAGGTCACATCATGAAGGACCCTGCTAAGAAGCTTTAGATTTTAATCTCAAAGCAACAGGTGTACCAAATAATCTCAAGAAAGGGACAGACACAATTGAGTTCTGTATTAGAAAGAAGATGAGCAATAGTTATAGACTGGAGTGAGGGCAAAACAGGGAGCAACTGGGAGACCTCAGTAATTTAGGGGACAAATTACCAAGACCTGACTCAGGCAGAAACTGTAGAAATGGACAGAGAAAGTTTAAGGCAAGAAATTCTCAAGTTTCTAGCAATAGTGAAACCATTAACCAAGCTAGGGTTGAGAAAAAGATTTTAAACAAGCTAAATTTAAATGCCTGTGGGACATTCAGATACAAACATCTGGGCAGATATATTGATCTAGAGCTCAAGGGAATGACCTGAGATGTAGCTTTAGATTTGAGACTCGTCAAGGAATTTGCAGCCATGAAAATATAAGGTCAAGCTCATGCAAAGATACAATATGTAGAGTGAAAGGTAAAGAGAATCCTGGGAATTATCCTGAGCAACACCAGCATTATGGAGTTGATGATATAACGTGAAGTATAAAAGAATTGGCTTACTGAGTATGCAGCAGCAGAGTTAGAAATGGTTACACTCATGTGCCTATTTCAATTTGGGGTCTCTCAACCACTTTATCCTTGGCTTCTCTGATTTTACCTTTGGTTTGATCACCCTGGGAAAACTGAGGTAGTTAAAAAGTTATCGTTGAACCCAAGGTTTCACTTTGTACTTTCCATATTGTTGACATTGAGAATATTCAGCAAATAAAGAGGAATGATCTACTGAACACACTTATTTTGTCAGTTAAACAAAGAAGAAGCACCAAGAGGGGTTAAATGACTCGCTTCAAGTACAGGTAAACTTACACAGCCCCATAAATTTACCTTGGTAGCTGAACAAATGACTCTATAGATGCTTTAAAGGATCTCTGATACCACAATGAAGTTATCAGGAAATACCACAGGATAGATCCAATGATTCTACGTAATTAGCTCTCAATCAGAGGGATGCACCGAAATTCCCTGTTGAGCTTTCTCAAAATGCCTATCTTCCAAACTCTACATCTGAAAATGCTGATTAAGGAACTTTTGGGGTAAGACCCAAACTACTATATTTTTAATAGTCCCCTAAGTGACTCTGATGTGTACACACACACACACACACACACACACACACACACACAACCAGTGATCTCAAGTTGAAAAGCAATAATATAAAAGTTGGTTCTAGCATCTACATGAAGTTCTCATTTGGAAGCTTCTAAACTACATCCTAATACTTGGGAATCACCTCCAACTGAGAGCGTACAAACATACATTTCCCTGATCTAAACCTAAAATTCTGAGCCCCCATCCTTGTAAAATATCTATGAATCACCTTTTGGTTTTGGTTAACTACCTTTGAGAAGATTTAACTTCTCAGCAGAATTCAGAAAATGGCAGTGTAAGAAAGGCATGGAAAATGAGTCATTCTCTCTCTATTGTTTTATTCCAATTCTCCACTTTAACGACAAACCTACCAGAAAAGCCTGGTAATTTCACCAACTCAAGTGTTAACTTCAACTAGTATTTAAGCAGAGCCAGGTACAACATGCTATACTAGAATATTCATATTACACTTTTCCAATTACCAAAATTTCCAAAAAATTCCAATTTTCCAATTACATCATAAACGGTTATGAATCAAAGCAAAAATAATTACCCGTAAGCAAACGGTTTTTCCCATCAAAATGTACACTTACCCATCTCTTCCCTTGCTGACGATTTTTACTTCAAAATAATAAATCCCACAGGCTGCTGGTATCGGATGCGTGGCACGAACTGAAGCTGCATCTTTTGGGGTTTTGCCATGACCTGCATAAGGAACAGGAAGGGAAAAAAAAATCAAGAGAGATAATCAAATGAAAATCTTAACAAATAATTCAGGAACCAATATGGTTTTTGAATGAGATATACATTTCTGCTCTCATCAGTACAAATAATCAAAGACTTAATAACACATTTATCATCACAATTAATCCAATATGCAAAATAGCCCATGGAACTCTTCACACTATTACTAGTTTTGATAAAATTTCAGAATCTAAGCACATTGAACCTAGCAGTCCTTTATGCAAATTATATAAAGTATTTTAAGGTAGCCGATATTTTTAAGAGACAAAAGGATACACCTGAAGAACAAGATGAGAATATTAATTTTGATTAATTTTATTAGATCTAAATTTGCATATAATTTATCAAGTTCCTAAACAACACTTTTTTGCCAAATGGCCTAATTTTTTAAACCAGAAGCATCTGTATCATACACTATTTTTTTAAATTTATTTAATTTATTTTGGTTTTGGCTGCGTTGGGTCTTCATTGCTGTGCGCAGGCTTTCTCTAGTTGCGGTGAGTGGGGCTTCAGTAGTTGTGGCACGCAGGCTCAGTAGTTGTGGCGCACGGGCTTAGTTGCTCCGCGGCATGTGGGATCTTCCCAGACCAGGGCTTGAACCCGTGTCCACTGCATTGGCAGATGGATTCTTTACCACCGCACCACCAGGGAAGCCCTCATAGACTATTTTTTAAAGTGAAATTTTATAATTAGATTGAATTGGCAAAACAGCTTTCTTACTTTAAGAATTTACAATTTTGTTGGTTAGATCCAAACTTTGGATAGATTTTGATGGTTTCACTCACTTCATCATCCACATTTCAACTGCCTGAACTTAACAGTTAGATGGGGAACAACGCAAAAGGAAAGCATTTGGCAATATTTATTGTAATATAATTCGATATAAAAATATTTAATTTCCTCTGGAAAATCAAACCTCCCAGATATCAAACCTGAGGAAGGCAAAAGAGAGCTTGGGAGACAAGGGCAGAGAGAGGCTACTATACACAGCATTCAAGGAGCCCAGGGCCTCACCCAGGACTCTCCTGGGCTCTATACTCCAGGAGACCTTTAGAAAATCTTCTCTACCCACCTTTACCCCACCCCAAGTCCTGGGAGAAATGCACACAGCCCTGAGATGGTAGAGACCCAGATACACTTGACAGAAAGCCTGGGAGTGGTCTTGAGGCCAATTTTCCAAAATTGTAACTTTAGCAAAATTGCACTGTTGGTGTTTAGAAAAATTAAAATTTTTAATATGTAAAAAAAAAAAAAAATCATTAATCTTTGATCATTAATTCTATCCAAAGGCTGATCCATAAAATTTCTTTGGTCAATTACAACCTTCTGAGAAACATATCTAACCTCTCGTTGTCTTTTCTTTCTTTTTTAAGAAAGCAATATAATACCCTACTAATGCTGACATCTTTAGGGAATCTGTTAGATAAAGGCTTTTAAACTTTTTAAATTAGCTATTCCTCAATCTAACCCAGAGTTTTATTCACTAATATCACCTCCCCTGTCCATCACCCAAGACACAAATTACCTTGAAAGCTAGCATGTGAACAAAACCACGTGAGCAAGAGAAAATATGCCCATAAAACCACCAGACGAATAAAGCTGAAGTAGCGTGTCAGAGAGTATTCAGAGAGAGTGAGTGCGACAGGCTCCACAACCCCGAAAAGGGCTGTATGAGAAACAGTGCTCCAAATCATTACTCAGGTGTTCTCGCTAGATATGCTTCACCCAATTCGAACTTATGTCATTAATCTTTCAGTCAGACTATACCCTTACCTTCATGGGTAGCAGAACTCCCCTTCTCAAATTTACCATGACTGTTTTAAAACTAAACACCTCTCATAGGTCAAAAATCATATCTTGTCTATACAGGAACCATCACACACCAATGAGATCACATCTTCCCTTACCATACACTCTGTCAAATTATCAATGCGTATCCTACCATTAAACTGTTAAGTTTACACTTGCAATGCAAATTAGCACATGTTCACGTAGCCTAAAAGAAACTAAATGAACTCAGCCACTCTATTACCATTCATAGATGTCTTAAGTATATGTCTTATGGGCAGAAGTTCTCAGCAGGATGACCACTGAGAGGTGATAAACTTGGCTAGGAAGATAAAAATGGAAGCAGCAATGTACAGACGCTGATAAAACTGCTTTAACATATGTAGGTAGTATTTACATGGAGCTAAGCAGAAGAAAGTAACGGCATAAATCTGCAGAATGATACACTAATCACTTTTTAAAAACAGACATTTAATAAATTACGGTTTCAGCAAAATATATTTTTCGGTAACATTATGTTCAAATAATTGAGCTGCCTGGGAAAAGGTCATGTAAACTAAAAGCATTTTTAAAATTTAGACAGTTAAAAATAAATCTAAAGAAAACCCAATTAACCCAGGAATCTTAAATCAACTAGCCCTTATTTTTGGTTTTGGTTTTTCTGAAGAGAAGTGACCAAAACTTTTAGGGATAAGGGAATCTCAAAGTATACTTAATAATAGTAAGTGATAACAGTTGACATACATTTAATACTAGGTGAAAGGCACCATTCTAAAAGCACTGTACTGACAGAGAAAACAAACTTATGGTTACCAAAGGGTGATGGGGGGGAGGGTAAGGTGGACAAATTAGGAGTTTGGGATTAACATATACACACTACTATACATAAAACAGATAACTAACGAGGACCTACTACATAGCACAGGAAACTATATTCAATATCTTGTAATAACCTACAATGGAAAAGAATCTGAAAAAAATATATATGTATGTATGTATAACTGAATCACTATGCTGTACATCTGACACTAACACAACATTGTAAATTAACTGTACTTCAATTTTTAAAATGGTAAATAAATAAATAAAAGCACTGTATTTATTAATTCATTTCACATTCAAAACAACTTATGAAGTAGGTACTATTTATTATCATTTCACAGTTGAGGAAGCCAAGGGCAGATAAAGAAACTCAGGTCGTACTGCTGGGTGAGAATCCCAAACCAGGATTTGTGCTGGGATTTAAATTCAAGAAGCCTGATCCAGTGTGTGAGCTCTGAACCCACAGGAAGGATTTAGTTACAGTGAGCGTTCTGGGATCACTTCACATGTATTCCCACCTCCTATTCTAGCTACTTCTGTGGGAAAAGAGAAAGAAAACTAATATTTGAGGGTAAACAATCTCTCAAAGTATTAGGTGCTTCTGTATACATTTTTCTCATTCGACATCTGTGAAATAGGTATAATTTAACCTCATTTCTAAAAATGGAGATTACAGAGATTATATAACTTGCCCAAAATTGGTAGAATCGTGCATTAAATCCATGTCTGAATTAAAATCCCTTACATCTTACCATTATGCAAAAATAACTGTAAAGAACTACAGAGTCATAAATCTTCAAGGTTTTAGTATATTCATTATGCTCTACCACGACACTATAGAAAAATTCTGTAAATGTTAAAAGGATTTGTTCCGGGCTTCCCTGGTGGTGCAGTGGTTGAGAATCTGCCTGCCAATGCAGGGGACACGGGTTCAAGCCCTGGTCTGGGAAGATCCCACATGCCGCGGAGCAACTGGGCCCGAGAGCCACAATTACCGAGCCTGCGCGTCTGGAGCCTGTGCTCCGCAACAAGAGAGGCCGCGACAGTGAGAGGCCCGCGCACCGCGATGAAGAGTGGCCCCTGCTCGCCGCAACTAGAGAAAGCCCTCGCACAGAAACGAAGACCCAACACAGACATAAATAAATAAATAAATAAATAAATAAACAAACCCAAAGTTTAAAAAAAAAAGGGGGGGGGGGTGATTGTGACACCATTTAAAAAAAAAAAGGATTTGTTCCATTTTAAAATTAACCTTAAGATGTAAAGACCCAAGAAAAAGTTGAGATATAAGATTAAAAGGATTCCTACTAATTTTAGGTGGGACTAGTAATATCAGAGTGAAGAGCCTATTTCTAGTAATGTTCATCAGCAGGAGGTTTATTACCTTAAATTCTGTGGTGACCAAAGTACAACCCTCACACTACCAAAGTGTACATTTTTAAAACCACAGTCTTCAATGTTAAGTGTTTTCTAGATGGTTCAAGAAGACAATACATGTACTGCTTCAGGACTCTAGGGCTAGCAAGGTCAGCTCCTCCTATTCAAACAATCTGTTGACTGCATTTAACTGAAACAGAAAGGGTTTGAATAAAGCCTTCCCCCAGACCCCTCCACTCTCCAACCTGCAGCCAAGTGCCTTTCTGAAAATATAAATCAGCCTTCCTTGTACCACTAGCCCTCAAGACAACTAACATTCCTTCCCATTCAGCCTAGAAAAAGATAAACTTGCTGAAAACCTTGTTTGATCTTGCCCTCCCTCTGCATTTTCCACCTCCTCCTTTCTGCTCCAGCCACACTGGCCAGGCCAGGCTGTGCCCAAGCTACTCCCTCTAACTGGAAAGCTGTGTACCCTTCCTTCTCAGCCTGGCCGGGTCCTACTCAGCCCTTCCATCTTAGTTCAAGTTCTACTTCCTCAATTATTCTTTCTCTAGTCTCTATGACTCGGTCTAACCTTTTTTATATGCCCTCCACACAACATTAACACACGTTAACACTTATTTTTGATTATTTTATTGTTTCTGCATTTTAATTCCTGGACCTCTTTATTCCCACTGACTTCCATTCTAATTTCAATCATTCTTCCTAGAGCCACACTCTGGATGCTGACATCACCTGAAGCTACTCCACCTCAGTAATATTAAATTCCAGTAAAGTCTGTTTTGCTACAAAGCACATTTCTTGAATACAAATTAGCCCACATGCACTTGATAAACATGGCAATGATATCAGCATAATAAAGAAGTCATTCAGCTCATAACACAGCTTTTCCCAGTACATTAATGAATTAAAGAGAAAATGTTAGCAATATACAGAGGCCCTAAGTCAAAAGCTGGGATTCCTCCAGAAGTGCATTCCTATTGTGCCCAGTGTTTGATGGCTGCAGGAACTGCTATACCTGCCACTGTATTAACCCATCTGGAGAAAATTCAAGTGCAGTACAGATCAAAAAGTGCTAAGATACTTCCTCTTTGTTTACATCAGTATGGACTCATGCATCTCATGCATATTTATTTTATACTTTGGGTTATAATTCAAGACTAGTTCATTTCTTTTGTTGCTCAAACTGTTCCCCATTTAGCCATTGGGAGCTTTTTCAGTTGGCTGCTCTGGCACTCTGACATACCTGCATTATGTGTTTTTTGTTTTTGTTTGTTACTTCCTGGCACTACAAGATGCTGGAAGCTCATCTTGTGCATTTCCTGCCCTAGTCCTAGAATCAGCCATTTCTCCAAGGAGCCCTGGCTCCTTTTATGGGCAAATGGCATTAGAATCCAAGATCTAGGTACTAGGTATGCTCACAGTTACTGGGGTGTCATTGTTTTTAGGCCCTCTCATTGACAAGAGCGAAGAAATATATGTGTGTATACTGAACCCCTGCATATACACACATCCGTACTTTTTATTTAATTATCTGTGTACATATTAAACTAAACATGAGTTCAAACTACTGTCTCCGACTCTAATCCATTACCACATGGATCATTCTAACCACTCCAGTGGCGAGAAACCTAGCTCCCACTGTGCACCATCCACTGATTTAACTGTTAAATTCCAGTATACATGGATAGCAGTATCAGAATTGTTAACTCATATCCCCCTGGGATACAACTTATCAACAAGAATTCAGTGCTTATTTAGTTTCTTTTACCTTTAGTTCTACAGACTCCACTGATTTCTAGTTACTTATGTAGGTCAGTGCCTTTTCCCTCCTCTTCTGAGATTGTTTCATACATTTGTAATATAGCTACACTGTTTTGTCACATTCTACATTCTATACTGGGATCCCCCCCACCAAGTGACTTTCTAAAAAATATGTACCTATTAAGGTTCACTCTTTACGTCCTAAAATTCTGCGGGTTCGATAAGCACACAGTGTCATGTAGCCACAATTACAGCATCATACAGAATACTTTCATTGACCTAAAAAATCCCGTTCTTTGCCTCACTCGCCCTCTCTCCATCCCCTCAAGCCCCTGACAACCACTCATCTTTTTCCTAGCTCTATAGTTTTGCTTTTCCAGAATGTCATATCACTGAGATCATACAGTATGTAATCTTTTCAGATTGGAGTCTTTCACTCAGCAATATGCATTTAAGATCCATATGTGTCTCTGTGTGGATAGATAGCTCATTTCTTTTTTATCTCTGAATAATATTCTATTGTATGGATGTACTGCAGTTTACCCATTCACCTACTGAGAGACATCCTGGTTGTTTCTTGGTTTTGGTGATTATAAGAAAAGCCATTATGAACATTTACATGCAGGTTTTTGTATGGGCGTAAGTTTTCAAACCAGTTGGGTAAATACCTAGGAGCTCAACTGCTGGATCATATGGTAAACTATGTTTAGCTTCGGTAGAGACTGCCAAACTGTCTTCCAAAGTCGCTGTATCATTTTGTACTCCCCCCAGCAGAGTACGAGAGTTCCTGTTGCTCTCTGTACCCTCACCAACAGTTGTCATGGCCAGGTTTTCTTTGGATTTTAGCCATTCTAATAGCTAAAGGTAAGCATTTCCAATTGGCTTAAAAAAAAAAAAAAAAAAAGGTGAAAAGAGCTAAACCCTGAATCAGATTTTTATTTTTGATTAAACAGCTGCCAAGAACTCACATCTCTAACAAGGAAGACCAAACCCCAGGGCTGAAGGCTGAGAAGGCTCAGCATCCTGTGATGCTGGGCACACGTGGGAGTGGAAATTTAACTGGGCCTGTATTTTATTAGGACTGTTACTTCTGTAGTGCTCTGGTTACAAAGTTCCATAGGTTTTAAGTGGTCTGCCCCAGCCCTGTTTTTCCCATAAGCCCTGTTACTTTTAGTGCGCAATTCTGTGACAGACATGAGGTTTTTCCAGCAACACAATTTTGGCATTACAGTGGAAATACCGACATCTTCCCCTAGGACACACCCTCTTATCCTCTCCCCTGTCTAAAGAATTCACTCCGCACTTCAAAATTCAAGGAACTCCAATGCACTGAACCCTTTCTTGTTCGTTTGTTCTTCTCTTTCCTCTTCCAGGATGGTATACATGGTAATTATTTAAAAGCTCCCAAATATCTTGATTTCCCTCATATGCCTATCCTTCCATCATACCCAGCCAGCAAAACCACAGCCTTAAATCAACATTATAATCCACCTTCCCTACTCCTGCACTGGGCAGTTGGCCTTTGCGGAATAAAGTCCAACCATCCTGCAAACAGTCACCACTGTGAACTAATGATGTCAGCTGGGATCCCCCACGGTTATCAATACCACACAGCAATCTTCAGAAAGATGAAGATGGTCCACATCTCCATCATTCACTTTAGGCTTTAAGTCCTCCACTTGAATTCAGTGAGCAAACTACCTCGCCTCCTTCATCACAAAACGGGACTGAAATGGGACTCCACCATTATACACGGCTATGTTCTACTCTGCTCTCGCGCGTTACTAACTCGTCTGTCTACACCCGCCCACCTCGTCCACTGTTATCGAAGGAACAGCAGGTACTCCTCTCCTCTTCAAGGGCAAGCATCTCAAGCTTCTGAAGCACCTTCCTCCCTCCAAGCCCTTACTCTGTCAGCCTCCCAAGCCTGTACTTTCATCCTTTCCCTCTTTACTCTCCTTCCCTTCGATCTATAAGGGCACAGTGTCCCAAAAATGTATATCCTTTTCATAAAATTATATGTCTCTGTGTTATAAATCATTGTCAATAATGGCACTGGGGTTGGTGGTTAGTATAATGAGCTTTTTATTAAACTTTAAGGTAATAAAACCAGGTATTGGTACTATTTATCTCATTTGTTAAAACACGTTAAATTCTGTAGACATTTATTGAGACTCCATACCTTGCACTAACATCATACTGTCATCTAACTTACGTCACTTCAGTTTTACCCACGCAGCCAAACTAAAACTAGGCCTACTTAGAAATGATACAATAGTTTCTAACACAGTACCTTCCAAAGGGTTTTCTAGGGATAATTTTAAGTATGTGGATTTTCATCTTACATGCTGATGTTATAAGCTAATCTCCAGATACAACGTAACTCCAATATCAACCATTTAAAAAAAAAAAAAAAAACCCACAGCTGCCCTAACCTCCATTCTCCTCCAGGTATTGACTAATCTCTTTCCTCATCTATATTTCTCAAGAATAACCTATATTCACTATACTTTCTGCTTGGTCCCTTCTACTGACCCTGATTTCTGCCCGCATCACTCAGTTCACACTGCTCTACCTAAGGTCACAACGATCTACTTTCCAAATCCAGTGGAAATTTTCCTGTGCCGATCTCACTAAACCTATCTGTTGCATTTGACACTCAAGTTCACTTCCTCATTTCTGACACTCCTCTGCTCAGCTTCTGTGACACCACGCTCCCCGCTGTCCAGCTGCCTCTGAACTACTCCTTCTTGGGCTCCCTGCCGTCTTTTAATGTTGGTCTTGCTCAGGGTTCCATTTTGGCCCACTGCTCTTCTCACTTTACTCACTCTCTCTCACACTCTGAGTTTCAACTACCAGCTACAGGTGACTCCCAGGTCAGTCATGACCTCAGCCTCTCCTCCAGGTTCAGGTCAGTGATGGTACATGCCAGCCCCTCCTAGGAGAAACTGCCCCCCACACTGTCCCTACTGAGAGGAGTGGGGCCCACACTATCCTTCCACCAGGAGGACATTTTGTATTTCATAACAACCCTCACACCCCTACAGCTGATTCAACACAGGTCAGCATCTACGAGAAGGCCACCAATTCACTCCACAGCACAGAATGAAAAGCTCTGCCCAAATAAGAAAGATGGCAACTAGCTATGCCAATCTGCTGAGTCTCTTGGGAGTTTAAAATAAGAAAAAGGATAAACCAGTTAGTAGGCAAAAGAAAAGAAAACCACCAGAAACTAGCACTGTAGCTGAGTCATCTGAACATTAGAATAAAGTGAAAAATCAGGAACCCCAGCTGTGGTGATTACACAGAGCCACCTTAACTCCAGAAGACCTCTTTCTGTTCTTTCTCCAATGCTATTTCTTTGTCTTCTGGTTTACATGAAGTCAGATCACATGGCTAAGATTCCCATTTTTACTTACCTCAAAGTATACTGTAATACTTCCTTGCGATCATTATTTGCTTCACGGTTCACTGCAAAAACCTAACAGGGCTAGAAACCCAGCATCAGCCTTGATTTCTCCATCATTCCATCATATCCAGTCAGATTTACTTCAGCACAGATCACAGGTATGTCTGCTCTTCTCTGCCCCCACTACTGACCAGTTCAGGTCCTTATTTCTTACGTGGTCTGCAACAGCCTTCTAAATGAGTCTGCTATTTCCAGGCTTGTGTCCCTGAGTCCACCTCCCAATTAGTTGTATAATCCGACAAAGATGAAAATGAGCCAGTCACTTCCTACTTAAAATCCTTAGATG
The DNA here is from genome assembly GCF_028564815.1 of Eubalaena glacialis. Lineage (NCBI taxonomy): Eukaryota > Metazoa > Chordata > Mammalia > Artiodactyla > Balaenidae > Eubalaena > Eubalaena glacialis. Next base: position 10,531,204 of record NC_083722.1, read on the forward strand.
ATTCTTTGTCTCCTACAGAATAAGATCCAAGCTCGATAAAATATTCTATAAGGCCTTGCACGATCTTTTCCCAGCTGCACCTTGTCACACACTTAAATTCCAACAACCCCATATGGCTTGTAGATCCAAACATATAGAATAATTCTCTCCTCTATGCTTTTGTTTATGCTTTTTCCCTTGTAATGCCCAGCCCCTCCTTCCCTATATCATACTCATCTTTCAAGACTGACCGCTGGCCTCATCCCCTTCAAGAAGCTTTCCCTGACCCACCTACTTCACCCCTGCCAAGGGCAGCCTGCAGCAGATGCTCCCCCATCTTCCACAGTGCTCGATGACACTTCCCTACTACACACACTGCTTGATGTCCTTTGAGCTCTGCGAATTCAAAGACAGTGCCTTATTCACCTTTGAGTATCCAGAACCTGGCACAAAGTAAACACTCACTAAAAGCTTGTTGAATAAACAAAATGAATAAATAGAGAGTAAGGTATATATACAAATTGTCTAGAAGAACATCTGCCTTACAGCAATTGCTCAATAAATCATTACCAAAAAAAAAAAAAAATCATCATTACTATTGTCTACTTCTGTTAAGTATGATTATTAGAATCACTTAATCCTTGCAGTTATCAACTAGCATTCTTAAAGCTCAATTTTGGTAAAGGGATCCCTGGGAAAAGCTTGGTTTTTAAATTCCTTGATTTTGAAGCACATTTTTATATCACCTCCCATAAATCTCTAAAGAGATTTGGTAAGCAAGCAAATATGTGTTGAGATACTTGTTCTACATAAAGAAGTGCACGAAATTAGATAAGCAATTAAATTGAGGACACGTTAAAGGCCTAGTGATACGGAGGGGGAGGGGAGCTGGGCATACCAAAAGTTCAACCTATTTGGTCACTGTTAATAATACTTCAATTAGAAGGTGCAGTTCACTATTCATTTCTTCCTATCATTCCCAACTTTCACTTATCTTACATTTCTTCTAAGCTGCCCTAAATCAGTATAATCAAAGCGTCTGGACTTTTCCATGGCATTAGTGTGCTCCACGTAGCACTTTCCCCAGAGGAAGTACTTTCAACGTCAACTATTCTTCAAAGTCAACTATTCTTCAAAAAGTTATAAATGTGATCACTGGATTTTAACTACTTGAGATAATTAAGTCTCATACAAATTGAAATAGGCAATACGGTGTGGTGGAAAGAACACTAAATTTAAAATCAATGAAAATTAGTTTCCATTCCTGGCGTACTTGTGACTGGGAAGTCTAACTTCCAGGTGCTCCCACTTTTTCTCATCTTAAATGAGAATTCCACCATCTTATCCAAATTCACTAACATGCTCCTGAGTGTATGTATCAAAACACTTTGCAAAGTAAACAAGTCGTGGTAACTTCACAAATATAAAAATGCAACCTGTAACTGAAACATTTAGACTAATCAAACCCATTGTCATATTCATTAAAATGCTTTAAATTAGAATAAAGTGATCATTATAATTAGGTCTAAACTTGTCACATTTATACTTATTCAAAGCTGACAAGAATTTCAAAAATAAAAGGGGCCATGCTTGAGGATTTCAACAGTCGGTGTGTGACTGCTAAGCAAAAAGTCTTCTAAAAATTTTTAACAGGTAGTAAACACACCCAACTCCTCTGCAATCCAATCAACTTGGTCTGTATGGCTGACACTGTTTAACATTAATCCCTTCAAATCATTTAAGGAACACCACTGTTTCCAAAAGAGTAGCTCCAATTTAGAAGAATAACATCTTGAAAACAGAATACGTTCAGAGCAAAAGAAATTTATATTTCAAAGGTAAGAAAAATCCTCATATGGAAAATAATTATCAATCTTTTGAAATTCTGTAATATGCAAAAATACTTTATGAACAATAGTTTTTAATGTTATTTTGTGACTTCAAATTTGCTTACCACTACCTAAGACACTTCCCCCTTGCTGAGATGCCCAGTAACTTCTGCTGTGGTCCACTCTGAAGGCACACAGAAAAACAACAGGAAAAACACACAGGCACATATTAAAATAACAAGACGAGGAAGAGGCAGTAGAAGGGGAAAAAGGGCCCGTGTTTGTGACAAGGGGGAAGGGAGAGACAAAGGGGAGATAGAAGAAAGGGAGAGGAAAGAAAAAGAATGACAAACAGCAAAATCTGTTCTTCCAGAAATAATGGTTTATGTTTACAAAAGAGTGAAGTTTCCAGAAAGTGAATCTTAGTATTACACAACAGAAAGTAATAAAGAGGCCAAGAGGAAAAATAACTGAGACAGCAGTGTCATAAATATTCCAAACTCCAACCAATTTCACATAAGCTGCACTTTTGCATGACCCAAATCATCAATTTTACGTAAAAGTAGTTAGTAAAACTAGTCAAGGCATGTTACAGTGCTAAATAGACTATAATCACAAATCTTAGATATGGAAATTCAGAGCTGGAAATCTCCTTACCAACCACCCAGCTCAACTCCCTCATCACTCAGAGGAAGAAACTGAGACCCTGTCTGGTAACATGCCTAAAATCACAAATGATGGCAGGACTCGGAAAGCTAGAATTCTTTGTTCAATAATCTCTTATATCTTCTCCCCCTGATTTTATAAGCTAACTATCAACCATCAACCATAAAATTTAAAGTAAAGTTTTGTGGAGTCTAACAAAAAGCATTCTGGTAGCCAGATCAGAAGTAAACACTTCACACATAGCACACTGTTCACACAAATTAAAACACAAAATTAAACAACAGCCTTCACAGGGTATTAACAAAATGTCCTAACTTAAGAAAAACCAAAGGTCCAATATTTTGAAAATTTCAGCCATTTAGATTAAGAACCATAACATTTAAAATTGAAAGTACTTCTCTGGATCTATGGATAAAAGGAAGGAATATTCAACAAGGCCTATTTTTGTGCGTTACTCTTTGCAGCCAAATCATTTGGAAGACTTCTGTGGCCATTCTCCTTCCTGATTAAATAGTAACTTATTTATCAAGGTTCTTCTCAAATTTCAGTCCAGTAAACTTTAAGAATTTCACCACAATGGTTGTTTATACCCTCTACATCCATGTCACTAGGATCTGATAAAGACCCTCCCTTTGAAGCCAATCAAAATGAGGCTGCTCTGAATGTAAAAGCAGCAGGTTTGGGGCCTAAAAAACTGGATTTGTTTCCAGATAGACTGACACATTGGATTGATTTTTTTCCCCCAGACAAGTAAACTTGATGCGTGCTATTAATGTGGGCTACATTTCAAAAACTCCCATAGCAATTTATAATTTTATATACAACTGATCTGCTTAAAGCTTTGTTTTAACACAGGAGAGGTAGGTGAGGGAGGAGGGGAACAAGCACTTGCCTAAGGCTTTTCTTTTTTAACTGCAGGTGGAAAATAGGAGCCAACTTTCTTTAAAATACTAAATAACGTTTTTAACAAATCCCTGTTTTCAACGAGACTTTCATAATGCCAACACATAAATATAGGGCATATCCAATCTGTCGTGGTAGGTTTCTGCTCCCCTAAGAAAACACGTACTCCTGAGGTTTCACCTCTCGCACCCTCCAGTTGCTTTTAGCAAGATACACTGACGGCAAACTTATGGCCCCGGCCCTTGTGTTCCCCTAGACAATCTCTAGCTTAATTTGGGGCAAAATCCTCCACTGATTACTCCTCCCCCTATACATCCCTGCTCTCCCTTAATTAGAAATTATCCCTCAGAATCGTGCCTCTCTTCCCCCCACGTAAGAGGAGAGCGCCTGACCCAACACCACCTGGAGAACAATGTAACCCAACTCCGAGCCCATAGATTCCTCCATCCCAGCCCTACGATTTATCTCAAAGGGAAATCAGAAAGCGAGTTATGTCCTGTCATCCTGGATTCCCCCGAGGTGTCCTGCTCCTGGCCTGGGATTACCAGCCCCATTCTACCCAGGACCATTATACTCACCTTCCCCTTCCCAGAATCGCCCGCTTTCCCTCGCACCTCTCCCCGCGACCCCAATCCCACCCTGGGAGCAGCAGAGCCGGCGGCGAGTCCCCTCCGAGGACACCCGGCCCCGCGAGGGCGGGGGCGGCCCGAGGGTCTGCAGCCCCACTCCCACCGCAGGACACACGCCCAGTACCTTTGTAGTGCACCCGCAGGTTGTTCTGAGACAGGCCGATGTAGCTGAACTTGTCCTTCGGACTCCAGGACCGAGGCAGCGGCGTCTCCTGCTCGTCCACTGCCGGGTAGAGTCGCTTCAGCCGCCGCTGCAGCTCCTTCTCCTGCTCGTTCAGGGCCGAGTCCCCGTGCGGGAAGGGGGCCGCAGCACTGCTGCCCGCCGCCACGGCCGGGGCCGGGGCGCCTCCGGCCGGGCCGGGGCCCGCGGCAAGGCCCGGGGGCGCGGGAGGCGCGCTGGCGGGGGCGGCCGCCGAGGCGGGCTGCGGGGGCGGCGGCGGCGGCGGCGGCGGCGGGGCCGCGGTGGCCGGGGGCGGCGGCGGCGGCGGCGGCGGGTGGAGGAGCAGGGCGGCCGCCGCGGCCCCTAAGCCGCCACCGCCGCCCGCGCCGCCGGGCGAGCCGGCCGGAGAGGAGCCGGCGCTGACGGCCGGGGGCGCCGGCAGGACGACTCCGGACACCGGGGCCACGGCCGCCGGCGGTGGCGGCGGCAGCTGCTGCTGCTGTTGTTGCTGCTGCGGCGGCGGCGGCGGCTGCCCGGACATCCCGGCCGCGACTCAGCCTGCGGCCACCTCCACCTCTTCTCTCCTTCCTCCTCCGCTTCCCGGGGGCGCTGTCGCTGCGGCCGCCGGCACCAGGCGCCCAGTCCGCCCGCCCCGGAAGCAGGCGGCGGGCCGCGCGCCGAGAGGGAGAGAGCGCGACGGTTGGGGGGCTCGGAGCCGGGGGAGTGGGCGGCGGGCCCGGGGAGGCCCCGAGAGAACGTTGGCCGGAGGGCGGGCGCGGGCCCGGGACGAGGCGCCGACGGCGGGGGCGAGGCGGGGGCGCGGGAGGAGGTGGCGCGGTCGCGGCAGCCGCTGCCGCTGCTCTCGCGGCTGTTTCCCGGCGGGCGGGCCGGGCCGGCGCGAGACGCTGCGCGCGGGCGGTGCTGGGCGAAGGGGCGGGGCCGGAGGCGCGAGCTCGGCGCGAGGGGCGGGGTCGCACGGGGGCGTGGCCTCGCGGGCGGCGGAGGGCGGGCCCGCGGGGGTCCCGGCGCCGGGAGACCGCACTAGGGAGGCGGGTGGCCAGGCGCGGACGCCGCCTTTGCCGGGGTCCGCCAGCCGCTCGCGCGCCGGGCGCTGGGGTCCCGCCTCTGCCGGGAGCCCGCCGCCTCGCCCCGCTCGCCCGGGCCCTCCCCGGGAGAATCTCCTCCTACTTTACTTCTTTTTGTTGTCGTCGCCCCACCTCCCCAACCGTAGGGTTCCCGCTGGCGCGGCGGGGCCGCTTCTCGCCCAGGCGAAAGTAATCGAGCCTCGCTGGGGCCGCCGCGAGTCCGGTCTGCGGGCCCCAGGGACGAGCGGGGCAGCTCCGGCTCCCGGATCCCAAATCGGGTCCCCGGGGCGAGCCGTCCGGGGGGCGCCCACTGGCTGCTCGGGCTCCAGCTCGTGCACCAGTACAGGTCTCTGTTTGCCGCCTCCCTCTTACGGAACCAACTGCTCTGCATACTTCATAACCATTTCTGAAGGGAAAGTCTCCCACTTAAAACAAGGAGCATTTTGTTAAGTAATTTTATGAGGACTTAAAGTGAACCCAGGGTGGCAGAAGGTGTCACTAATTTATTAGGAATGCTAATAAAGACTGGCATCTCATCAAAGGGCAGGAACACGAACCGTACGAATACAAGGTGTATTTACGCAGGGCTTCTGGAGGCGTCAAAACATTTTAGAGACTCCTTAGTTTTCATAACAGGCCTCTTTGTTACGTAGCAAAGAATTACGCCCATTTTTAAAACAAGGAAATATTCACTGAGGTCAGCAGAGTCAAAAATAGGACTTCCTACTTTGCAATTCCCAACAGTGCTTTGCTTGGTCGACTAATTGGGCACAACTCGCCAAGTGTTGCTCTCTGACCCGTCCTAACATTACTATTTTGTTTTCATCACATCTCTTTGTTTAGGTTATCATTTCCTTAGCTGGCGAAATCGAGCTTTACACGTGTAATCTACACCATATAAATTCTGGTATTTTTGTTTGCTTCCAAAGATATTATGGTGCTAATTGTTTGGCCAAATAAGCAAGGAGCGTTCTTTGCTGAATAGAGAATTATTTTGTCTTGAAGAGGGTAGGTAAATGGTGATTTAATTGAAGGCCCTCAACGGCTGGCCAGAACTAATAGTCATTTAGTCTAATTTCTCCCTCAATTACCCAGCAACTAGATGCCCTGTTGTTCTTTAATAAAAATATCCGATAATTCTAACCTGATGTTTGATGACTTTTTTCAAGCCACTGCACTTTAAATTACATGATGTCATTGTATTTAATTTATTTATTTATTTTTGTCTGTGTTGGGTCTTCGTTTCTGTGCGAGGGCTCTCTCTAGTTGTGGCGAGCAGGGGCCACTCTTCATCGCGGTGCGCGGGCCTCTCACTGTCGCGGCCTCTCTTGTTGCGGAGCACAGGCTCCAGACGCGCAGGCTCAGTAGTTGTGGCTCACGGGCTTAGTTGCTCCGCGGCATGTGGGATCTTCCCAGACCAGGGCTCGAACCTGTGTCCCCTGCATTGGCAGGCAGATTCTCAACCACTGCGCCACCAGGGAAGCCCGATGTCATTGTATTTAAATTGTTCTAAGACTGTCATTTATATTACAGTAACGAGTTAAATGTAAACCAAGCTCTATTTAAATGTTGGCTAGCCCAGGTAGAATAAATGGGCTCCAAGTCTCATCAAACTTTCTTGAAATAGTCACCAAGGTTTTATTTATGACGGTGTACTTTCTTCTGTCAGCACACCGAAAAACCATTTAGAACTTTACATATCCTAGGAAAGGCAGAGAGAATAAAAGTATCTTGACATTGGGCTTCCCTGGTGGCGCAGTGGTTTAGAATCCGCCTGCCAATGCAGGGGACACGGGTTCGAGCCCTAATCCGGGAAGATCCCACATGCTGTGGAGCAACTAAGCTGTCCGTATGCCACAACTACCGAGCCTGTGCTCTAGAGCCCACGAGCCACAACTACTGAGCCCACGTGCCACAACTACTGAAGCCCGCATGCCTAGAGCCCGTGCTCCACAACAAGAGAAGCCACTGCAATGAGGAGCCTGCGCACCACAACGAAGAGTAGCCCCTGCTCACCACAACTAGAGAAAGCCCACGCATAGCAACGAAGACCCAACGCAGCCAAAAAAAAAAAAAAAAAAGACCCAATGCCTTCTTCAAAAAAAAAAATTCTGATATTTTGTTGGAAGCTTTTTGTAGGAGTGACTAGTTGCTCTCCAAACAAGCAACGTCAAGAAATTAATGATTTCAGTTGTGGAGGAGGATTCTGTAAAATGGGCACTTCCTCATACTTGAAGGTCGCAGAGAACATCAACTTCATTTTAGAAAGCCACATAAATGATGATATTTATAAAGAGACATAAAGGTGTTCATGCCTTTTGACTTATTCCCACCAAAAAATCAAAACCGAGTAACAAAATCTGAAGTGTCGAAGAAATTTAGGCCTAAAAAGCTTCAACAGATAGTACTGATAAATGAAATGTGGAAGCAAACTAAGTGCCCAGCATGAAAGGACTAGTTGACGAAATTCCACTCAATGGAATCAGGAGCACATAGGGGAAATTTGTTTGAATTTTTTTTAAATGCATCCCCTCTGGGCAGTGGAATCGCCAAAAGACAGGGCCAACTAATTAGAGAAAAGGCACTCCTTTCTCTTGACTTAGTGGATATTGGGCCCAGTTTCTTACCCACTCCTTCCAGGTCTCCTGCACAAGCACAGCCTGAAATAAATATTATATACCCTCTTAAAAATGAAGACATGGAAAAATGATTCTGATGTTCTAAATGGAAAAAGGCTATACAACAATTTACACTGCCAAAGCTGTTAGCAAAAGGCATGAAGGAAAATCACAAAATGTTTCTATAATGGGCAATTATAATACATAATTAAAATTTTATTACCAAAATATTAGACTTTTACATAGAGATCTAAATGATAAAAATCCACCAGCCTTGAACTTGTCCACAACATTTTTGCACCTATATTTTCAGTCCTTCCCATGTATTGCTGTAATATTGATACACACATATCTGCTGAGGTTCTCAGTAGGGAAGAGTTAGGAGCCAATTCTGGCTCTCTTAAGCAAAAGCAACTTATTGGAATGATATTTGGTGGGTCTCAGAATTGACCAGAAGGCTAGACAACCAGGCCTAAAACACGGACCAAGAGGGTTCAGGCAGCACAAATAGACTGGCTCCACCACTGGTCGCATCAGCCACCATCAGATGCCACCTCCACCACCTAGACTGTCACCTTTCTGACCCCCAGTCTTTTTATCACTCACTCAAGTTTCGAACTTGGCCAAGCCTAGGTTGCATGTTCATGCCAGGGGCTGCCAGTGAGCAGATATCCCCAGCTTACAGAGGTACTGAGTTATTGAGACCTTCAACTCAGGTTGGGCCTGGAGTGGCTAGAACCTGTGGTCCCTTCTGGCAGTGAGCAGCCCCGTGCGTTCATAGAGTACTTTACACGTCTCGTGCATTTTCTATGCTTGGCATAACATGAAAAAGTTAGAACACACTGCCCTAATGGGACAGTGGCCACTGATGCCCACAGTCAAGGATTTTCCAGTACTAGGAAAGAGGCTCAGACATTGGCCAGCCAGTTTCAGTAAGTGTCCATGACAGTATCCTTCTAGGTACTGGAAAATGGGATGGCAGAGTGTGCCGTCTGTAGTACTGCTTTAGGGTCTGTATTAGTTATCCATTGCTGCTGAACAAATTACCCCCAAACTAAGTGGTTTAAAATAACAACATTTATTATCATATAGTTTCTGTGACTCAGAAACCTCATGGGCATTCAAGGTGTCAGCTGGGGCTAAAGTTATCTCCAGACTTGACTGAGGAAGGATCCACTTCTAAGCTCACTTACATGGTTGTTTCTGGAGGATTGGATTCTCTTTCTGGAGACCATTGGTCTCAGGGCCTCAGTTCCTTGCTGGCTATTGGCCGGAAGTGGCCCTCAGTTCTTTGCCACATAGGCCTCTCCAACATGGCAGCTTGCTTCATCAAAATGTGCAGGCCAAGAAAGCACCAGCAGCGGAACAGAAGTCACAGTCTTTTGTAACCGCATCACAGAAGTGACATCCCATCACTTTTGCCATAATCTGTTTGTTCAGAGTAAGTCACTAGGTCCAGCCCACTTTCAAGGGGAGGGGATGACACAAGGGCATGAATACCAGAAGGCAGGGATCTTGCAGGCCACCTTTGAAAAGTGCCTATCACAGGGTTGTTGCAACTTCTGGTGATCCAGGGGGACTGCACTTGCCACACACACACATCAAATATAGCTTCTAGACCAGGAATTGGCCAACTTTTCTGTAATGGGTCAGATAGTAAATATTTTAGGCTCTGTGTGCCTGTTGAAACTATTCAACTTTGTCTTCGCGGATGAAAAGTAGCCATAAACAATACATAAACCAATGGACATGGCTGTGTTCCAATAAAACTTCATTTACAAGAAAATAGGCAGCAGGTTGTACTTGGTCTACAGGCTGTACTTTTTGATCCCAGTTCTAGACCCTTCTATCGACATCTCTTACAAAACATTCTCAACACTAAATGGTAAGACCAAGTTGTTAGCAATGAAATCCCAGAAGATAGCAAGTTCACTTTGTGACCAATAAAGTATGCTTCACCCTAGGGTCCTGGACAGGCTGTATACCATACGTGAACAGAATCAGGATATTTCTGCCCCTAACGTGTGGCAAATTGAACTGGATGGCAAATGGCTGAACAATGCTAGGAAACTGCAACAGGAAGGGGTCCAAATTGGGAGTAATGTTCAGTGAGCATTTATGAAGCACCTATTATGTATGGAACCCTGTGTTAGGTTCTGGGCACAGAGTAAGGAAAAGAATGAAGGATTACAAAGATGAAGAAGGCAGTATGGAAACTATTTCTTCAGTGAATAGAATCTAGTTGGAGAGGCAAGATTAGTACACATGAATGACAACAGGGCTTCTCAAACCTGGATGTGGGCATTTGCTGAACAGGACCTGAGATTCTGCATTTCCAGCAGGCTTCCAGGGGATGCCCCTGCTGCTGGTCTGCAGACCATCCTTTGAATAACAAGGACTTAGAGAAATAGCTGATGCTCTTTAGAAACAAAAGCTGTAACTGGGCTTCCCTGGTGGCGCAGTGGTTAAGAATCTGCCTGCCAATGCAGGGAACACGGGTTCGAGCCCTGGTCTGGGAAGATCCCACATGCCGCGGAGCAACTAAGCCCGTGAGCCACAACTACTGAGCCTGCGCGTCTGCAGCCTGTGCTCCGCAACGGGAGAGGCTGCGACAGTGAGAGGCCCGTGCACCGCGATGAAGAGTGGCCCCCGCTTGCAGCAACTAGAGAAAGCCCTCGCACAGAAACGAAGACCCAACACAGCCAAAAATAAATAAATAAATTAAAAAACAAAACAAAACAAAACAAAACAAAAAAAAGCTGTAACTTGCCTACCCTCTGTGAGTTAGCCGCCTATTGTCCTGAGATGTGGGCTGCATTTCAGTCATAATTTATTGAGTGCCTATTATGTGCAATACACAGTGCCAGGCAGCATGTGGAAATTTTTTTAAAAAGAGAGAGAGAAAGAGAGAGGGAGAGAACTTAAGGTCCTTAAGTTTTGTGGGAGAGAACATTACTTATATAACCAATTTTTCAGGGTAGAGTATGAAAAGTGCTACAGTAGAGACAAAGAGCACCAGGGCTATTTTTCTAACATCCCAGAAAAAGTAATTCTGCAGACTAACCCACTGTTGTCACCAAAATGAATTTTTCAATGTAAGTTTCTTTGTACCTAGGTTACAGCATGGAGATAACTAACATGTATATATATTTTACCATGATGATCCTCAAAGAAGGTGCAAGGCCTAATTTGTTATCTAAGTAAATATAAGAAAAAAGCAATTTAGTGAAGTGATTTATTTCACAATTCACTATTTCTTTCATCATGGCTCTATATCATTTTATGCTTGGTAATTAATTTTTTAAGCTTCTTTGCTTGTTTTCCTGAAGTGCCTTTAAAGATATGCAAGGAAAAATATGCCCGGCAATATGTGAGGCTTTTAAAAATTTTAATATTTCAAAGCTGTCAGAACATCTGTATCTTAAAAACTGTTTCAAAGACTTCTTTAGTATTTTTCTGTTTCAGCTGCAATTGTCCAAAGAATATTTAACGTAGAAATAGATGTCAATCATTCAAAGAGGAGTGGCATTTGCTGTGGAATTACAGGTCTGTCTCCTAATGTCACCAACAGACTCAGTCCTTCATATGTGCCTTATGCCACTGTCCATCTGAAAATTGCACATAGGTAATTGATCTTTGGCATTCCTTTTTTTGGCTGCATGCCTTTCGGGACCTTAGTTCTCTGACCAGGGATGAACTTGCTCCTTTGACAGTGAAAGCACAAAGTCCTAACCACTGGACTGCCAGGGAATTCCCAATCTTTGGCATTTTTAAGAGGCCCAAGAGCTTTCGAAATCCTTAAACTCCAAATTCTACTATAGCACGTTATGCCACTCCATAAAATTCAATAAGTATAATGAGAATAATCTACATGATTAGAGAACGCCGAAGTCACACTGACACGTGGGTGTTGGGTAGTTGGTTAGGCCACTCAATGATCAAGTGCATAGTTCCATGTCGTGCACTAACCACATCACACATGTGATGCATTTTGTGCTTGGCAGAATTATGAACCAGGACTATGTCAAGAACTTTCTGGACTGCTTCTAAAGACTGTGGGTGTTCCATATAAGTGTGCAAGCACTGCCCTGATCGGATTCTTCCCACGTGCATGTCTCTCTTTATCTTGTTGTGGTTGTGTCTGTACACACATGTACGTACTGTGGTAGACCCAAAAATGGCCCCCCAAAAGATATCCACCTATGAACCTGTGCATGTGACCTTATTGGGAAAGAGGGTCTTTGCAAATGTGATTAAGGATCTTGAAACAAGATGATCCTGGGTTATCCCATTGTGCCCTGAATCCGATGGCAAATGTCCTTATGAAGAGAAGCACAGGGAGATTTGAGACAGACAGATGAGGAGACATGTACAGAGGAAAAGGCCATGTGAAGACGGAGCAGAGAGATGCTGCCACAAGCCAAGGAATACCAACAGCCACCAGAAGCTGGAAGAGGTAAAGAATGGATCCGCCCCTACAGAAGTGGGGGGCATGCAGCCCTGTCAACACCTTGAACTTGGACTTCTGGCCTCTAGAACTGTGAGAGAATAAGCTTCTGCTGTTTTAAGCCACCAAGTTTGTGGTCATTTGTTACAGAGGCCACACATGCAGCTCAAACATTTTAGGTCCTGGGAAAAGAGTTGTACAAAGTCGTTGAAAAGATTAAGTATACTGTGGATGGTGGAAGCTAGAGTGATACGGTAACATATCTCTCCTCATCAAAACTGCAGTGCTTTTTATTTGAATGTACTTTTCCATAAGATGCAGAGCTCACATGTTATGTAAATTTTATACATCGATAAAGCAAGTCTAGATTCACGACTTGTCTTCATAATTTTATAGCTTACTCTCTCTCTCTCTCCCTCTGGGTTCCAACCACACTTCAGTAAAAAAAAGGGGAGGGGGGCTATAAGCACTCTGGTTTGATGGAAAAGTAATTTTATGATTAGGGTATGAATTGAAATCGCTCTTCCACTGAGCAGAAGCATAAATGCCATAAAGCTGCCTTAAGGACACTATTAGAGGGTCACCTTGGCTGCCACAGTTCAGGGCTGTTACTTTTTAACCATTACATGCCTAATGTCACGTGTATTATACTTTAACAACCATTTAAAAATCTGACTCCATGAGGATAACTTTGTGGGATAGGTCAGGGGTCTTATATCAGGTTTCCTAGAAGCAGACCCTGAGGTGGGGTTTCTGATGCAGGTGACTTTTGGGGGCAGAGTGCTCTCAAGTGAAATCTGGTAGGGAATAAGGGAAGCAGGACAGTGCAGGGGAAGAAGCCAGGAAAAAATGAAGGCTCCATGAAGTCTGGCTTCAGCATGGGGAGCTGGAGTGTGTATAGCACGACAGGATTGCCCTCTCCTTAGGCAAGAGTCCAGGACTTTTAGAACCCGCATTAATCACTCATTAGCCGCAGGCCACCTTCCTCCCTGGGGGAGCATAACATCCTGGGCATCTCTGGGCAAGGAGGCTCCCTTCAGGCGAGGGTAGTTCTCTGGAGAAGGGTGTGGCGTGAGCCCTTGGTAACCAACGCTCATGGCAGCCTGAGATGGGCACACCGGCAGGTAAGGAGAACTGGTCAGGGCACCAGTAGCATCTAAGGATGCAAGGACTTTGCTTCAAATTGCATTTCTAATCACACAGCTGATCATTTTAGTGGCTACACCTGCCATTAGAGAACTCTGAAAGAAAAAAACATGCTTGCATTACTGAAGAGCGTTGGAATTTCACAAGTCTTGCAAATCATATTATGGAGTTATAACCAGCAAATACTTTCAAATCGTGATAGCAATAATCTGGGAAGAGTATCTTTTGTAAAGAAATCCGTTTTTAGAATGCACATGTAAGCAGGAGCCCTGTCACAGGTTTGGCTGTGCTGTCGGGCCCAGGGCTGACCTCCATCATGTCTATTTTCATGGTCTGTATGTCTTTTTCCATTCTCTGTTGGCCACATGCATGTCTGTCTGTGTCAGTGTGGTTTATTTTAGGCTCTAAGGTCCTAGTAGGTACAGGTCCCATCTATGTATTGTTCTCTACATAGCATGTTGCACAATTATCTGCTTAATTACTGCTCCTTGTTGACAATGCAGTGTAGATATGTGACTATTTGCTTTGGAGTGATGGCAACGACGTTCTACTTAATAATTGCCCAGACATTAACCATATGACTAAGACATCATCCGAAGCAGGATGTGCACATTCAAATACTCCCAGGAGCCAGATGATAATGTAAAAGAGTGAAGACAATGTGGTACAAAACAATAGAGACCAGTGGGAGCTGTAACAGACTAGAGACTGTAAAGGAATTCAAACCAGAATGCTTGAAACACGACACGGGCCGGACAAAACACTTCTGTGGGTCAGATCTGGCTAATGGGTGACCGCTTAGTGGCCCAAAGCTGATCTGAACTCAGAGCTGAACATTCAGGCCAATTACAGATGTCCTGGATGGGCCCTGCTGTCTTACTTCTGTCTGGTTCCCTGAGGAGCCAAAAACTGTTATTATTTCAGAACCACAATGTGAGGATGTGGAGAAAAGGGAACCCCCATGCACTGTTGCTGGGTGCACATTGGTGCAGCCACTGTGGAAAACAGTATGGAGGTTTCTTAAAAAACTAAAAATAGAACTACCATATGACCTAGCAATTCTACTCCTATGTATGTATCTGGAAAAAACAGAAACATTAGTTCAAAAAGATACATGCACCCCAATGTTCATAGCAGCATTATTTACAATTGCCAAGACATGAAAACAACCTAAGTGTCCATCAATAGATGAATGGATAAAGATGTGGTACATATATACAATGGAATACTACTCAGCCACAAAAAAGAACAAAATTTTGCCGTTTGCAGCAACATGGATGGACCTGGAGGGTATTATGCTAAGTGAAATAAGTCAGACAGAGAAAGGCAAATACTGTATCATATCACTTATATGTGGAATCTAAAAAATACAACAAACTAGTGAATATAACATAAAAGAAGCAGACTCACAAATATGGAGAACAAACTAGTGGTTATCAGTGGGAGGGCGGGATAAAGGGGGGGGAAGAGGGAGGTACAAACTATTGGGTATAAAATAGGCTCAAGGATGTATTGTACAACACAGGAATATAGCCAATATTTTGTAATAACTGTAAATGGAAAGTAACCTTTAAAAATTGTATAAAAATTTAAAAAATTTTAAAACTGTTATATTTGCCTCTGCCCACTGCCCACAGTGGGTGATTGGAAGCGCCAGTTTTTTCAGTCACGCTGCTCTGCCTGTAGAACCAGATGTAGAGATCTTGAGGTACTTCCTGACTTGCCAGGGAAATCTGAGTCATAGGTGTCCCATTTGCTTAACAAACCACGAGAAACACATCAAAAGAGCCCATTTCCTATTACAGTGCCCTACACCTAGTAGGCACTCCTTAAAACCTTCCCGATGCTACGAACAAGCTAGTTTCATAATACTTGATTCCAGGTCTTTCTAACCCACACCATGGCTTTTATCTTAAGAATGAATTTTTTCAGTTTGATTATGACGCAAAGACTACATGTATGGGTAGCATGTTGCTGAGGATGTGGAAAGATTGAAACCCTCATACACTGCTGGCGGGAATGCAAAATGGGGCAGACACTGTGAAAAAGAGTATGGTGGGTCCTCAAGTTAAACATAAACACTGTAAATCAACTATACTCCAATTAAAAAAATTAATTATAAATAAATAAATGAAGCCAGTTATACAGCAAAAAAAAAAAAAAAAAAGTTCAATATGGAGTTATCATATGACCCAGCAATTCTACTCCTAGGTATATTACCAAAAGGAATGAAAACATATGTTCACATAAAAACTTGTTCACAAATGTCATAGCAGCATTATTCACAATAGTTGCAAGTTGGAAACAATCCAAATGTCCACCAATGGTTGAGTGGATAAAGGTAGTATATCCATACAATGGAATGGCATTCAGCAATAAAAGGGAGTGAAATTCTGACACATGCCACACCATGGATGAACCTTGAAAACATTATGCTAAAGGAAGGAAGCCAGCCACAAAAGACCACATATTTTATGATTCTATTTATATGAAACGTCCAAAGTAGGCCAATCCATAGAGACAGAAAGTAGATTAGTGGTTGCCAGGGGCTGGGAGGAGGAGGGAATGGGGAGTGACTACTAATAGTATAGGGTTTCTTTCTGAGGTGATGAAGATGTCCTAAAATTGATTGTGGTGATGGTTGTACAACTTTTGAATATACTAAAAACCATTGAATTGTACACTTTGAATAGGTGAATTATGTGGTGTGTGAAATACAGCTCAATAAAGCTGTGATTTAAAAGAAGATTATATGTACTGTGAAGGTTTTGGTCCTAGACACCAAATACTGTGGGTATGAATCTACTGCAGTATAACTTTCAGTGCTTTCCTCACTGTATGGTATATGGTAGGTGATCAATAGATGTTTATTGAACGAATGTTGAATAGATTTCTAAAAACCTAGAATATTCATTGAATTGGTATGGGGAATTCTGGTCAATTTAATTTTCTAAATTTCTGGAGGCTATCCTGAAAATCTATGGATTTTCTTTCCTATGGGAAAGAACCTAGCATGAAACCTGGCATAGGACATACTCTCGATAGATAGTAGTTCCTTTCTTCCTTTTCCAAAACAGTTTTAAAATCTATTATTCCACTTTCTTTACTTAGTATCAAGTTTGTCAGCTTTATAATGGATCATCAACAGAAAGAGAGGTAGGAATTCAAAAAGACCAATCTTACTTGCATTCAATAGTTCAAGTTACACTCAGCTAAAAAAAACCGGCTTTTTGAATGATATTTTGAATAAATGGACTAGTACAGCGGTTCTCAAACTTTAAGAGTGCTTCAGAATCACCTAAAGGATGGAGTCAGGGTGGGGCCCAAGAATTTTGCATTTCCAACAAGTTCCCAGGTAGTGTTGCTGCTTCTGTTTGGGGGACCACACTCTGAGATCAATCACTGGACTGGAATTTCTTCTTCATTTAATGTATTTTTAAAAATTTTGAAACAATCACAAAGTTTCAAAGAAGTTGGAAATACAGTACAAAAACATTTTTTTTTTTATTGAGCTATTTGAAAATAAGTTGCCAACATCATAGCCCATCACCTTCTAATACTTTAGTGTGGAATTCCTACAAACCAAGATATTCTGCTACATCACCAAAGTATGACCATTGTGATGAGGAAAGGAACGCCAATACATTGCTACCATCTAATCCTCACATGTTCTTCAAAATCTGCATACTGCCCCATAACATTGTTTACAGCCAAAGGATCCAGTTCAAAATCATGCATCGCATTGACTTGTCATGTTCCCATAGCCAGTTCCTAGTCTATCCTCGACTTTCATGACACTGACACTTTTGAAGTTCACAGGCAAGTTATTTTTAGAGCGTCCCCCAGTTTGGATTTGTCTGATATTTCCTCATGAGTAGGCTCAAGTTATGCATCTTGGGCAGGAATCTCATCTAAATATCTCTATGTTCCTCTCAGTGCATACTATCAGGCTACATGATTTCAATCCCTCCCATTAATGATGAGGTGAACTTCAATCATCTAATAAAGGTGGTACCTGCCAGGCTTCTCTGATATAAAGTTACTCTTTTCCTCTTTATAATTAATAACTATTATGTGAAGAAGTATTTTGAAATGATCTAAATATCTCACTTCTTATCAAATTTTCAATTTATTCATTAGATTATTTACTTATAACTCTATGGACTCATGGCTTCTTATTTTATTCAATAGGCTCATATTTTATTTTATTCAATAGGCTCATAATCCGCTACTAAGATCATTCATCCTGATGCTCAAATTATCCCAGATTTCCCTCGTGGGAGCTCTTTCAAGCTGGCTTCTATATCCTTTTGACATGTCCCCATCATCCTTTGAGCATTTTCTTACTTTCTGGCACAAGAAAATGTTCCAGATTCATTTTGTACCTTCTCTGCTGCAGTCTTGGAATCAGCCGTTTCTCTAAGGAGCCATGGTTCCTTTTAGTTGAAAATGGCCTTGAAGCCCAAATCTGGGCACGAGGTGTGATCACTTCTGCTGGAGTGCTGCTCCCTTAGGCGTCCTCAGGGGGAGCTAAGGTACCTATACGACTAGTACTAGTATATGTACTAGTCCTCTATAGCTGCATAACAAATGACCACAAATTTAGCAGCTTATGACAACAACCATTATTATCTTATGGTTTCTGAGGTCAGGAGTCCTGCCAGGCTTAGCTGCTCCTCTGCATCACGGTCCCCAGAATTGTCACCTGGGGCTGTGCTTTTGTCTCCAGGCTCAGCTGGGGAAGGACCCACTTCCAAGCTCTTGTGATGGCAGAATTCAGTTCTCTGTGGATTTGTTGGACAGAGAGCCTCAGTTTCTTGGCGGCTGCTGGCTAGAGGTTGCACCCATGTTTTCTTTTTTTGCCATGTGGGCCTCTCCACAGGGCAAGTCACTAAACACAGCAGCTTGCTTCATCAAAGCCAGCAAGGGAGAGAGTCTCCAAGCAAGATAGACATCATCTTATAGAGCATAATTGCATAAATGATATCTTATTAGTTTTGTATTCTATTGGTTGAAGGCAAGTCATAGGTCATGTCACACACAAGGGGAGGGAATTACACAAGGGCATGAGTAGTACCGGGAGTTGTGGACCATTGGGGACCATCTTAGGATCTTTTACCGTAATCACCTGACTAAGAGGCAAAGGCAAGGGGAGACTCAGGCCTCCCAAAGTGAAGCACTGGGGAGTCTGTACGCTGCGGTACATATGTGCACACGCACATTATGCCTATATTCCTATCTATCATCTATCTAGTCTCTCTATCTCTCTATGATTTATCCTTCCATCTTGAAAATCATGGTTCGTGCTAATACATCAATTCCAATCCAACATCACCGTGTTCATTCTAGTTTTCTCCCTTTCCATATTTGTAATTCCTTTCTCTGAGAGTGAGAAACCTTCATATATTTATGTATCTGATCAATTCCCTATGCTCACCTCCACCCCTCCCCTCTTACGGATGCTTTCCTCTCTGTTCAGGCTCTGATACTGTCACATGAGGATGCCTTGGTCATCGTGCTCAGAGTCTGACACACACGTGGAGCCACCCCATATGTGGATGCTCCCACCCTCATGGGCTCTGACCCCCACGGCAGTCTTCCCTCTTGCATGGAGACCTTCTTTACCTTGCTTGGGTGCCGACACACCACAGCTAACCGTCTCTCCCGCACCGTGGATGTCCACTTTGCTCTGCCCCATCTAATACTTTAGGATGACTGGATCATTTGGGAAGAAAGGGAAGGGCCAGGCAGGAAAAGAGCCACTTCTCTTTAATGATTCCATTTTTTCCTCATTGAATACGATGCTCCTCCCCTGCCCCCAAAGATGGGAAAGTAGGTACAAAATATTCCCTGAATAGATGGTGTAAAATACAGGTGGCTATTCTATAAAATTGCAGCCTATTAGCTGGAGTTGGAGGAACTCTAATGTGTGAAGCAGCAGAAAAAAATATGAAGGAAGGGCAAAGGGAAACAAGGATGCACAGTCCTTTCATTCTAGCTCGATGCTTTGCTTGAGCTCATCTGTTTTCCAGTCAGAAAAGCCCACTTTGCTGGCCTTTACGTTAGTTCAATTCCTCACTTCATTCAAGGGCCAGCTCGCAAGGTTCCATCTTCCACAGAAGACCCTCACTAACCTGAGACCAGACATTTTATCCCCTTTGTCACGACATTCTAGCGCTTAATTCTGTATGACCTTGCATTGATCTCTAGCTCTTTTATGTATACACATCTTTTCTCCTGAACTAGATAGTAAGTTCCTTAAAGATATACTTCACTGTGTCTTTCACATGTTTGTTGAGCCACCCTGGGTAGGCACATGTTATTGGGGTGAAGAGAGAAAGATGAGAATATTTTCAGAAGAGTGGGCCAATAGCTATTTCATCTCGTGCTCTTGTTTAGTTCTGTCTCTTGGCTGAAGGCAAGCACAGCATCAAAAAGTTCAGTAAATATGTACTGAATTAGAATTTAGCACATACAGTAACAGTCTCTGCAGAATATGTGGACCTCAGAAGCCATGTACATCATATTTCACCTACCCCAGTGGTTGGTAGGTGATGGTCAGTGACGTGCATATAAAACTGGAGGGATGGCTCTACTTATATCCCTGGTTTTCTGGCCCCTGTATATAACATGCATGCCATAATTTAAAGAGTCTCACTGAACATGGATGCACGATTATATTTACAAATCATTGAAAGAGAGGGATCAAAGATTCAGATCCTCTTCTGACACGAAGTCTGAGTTAAGAAGGGCAGCAGCTTTGATTGCAATAAAAAAAAAAGAAGAAGAACAATTTCCTAGCGTGACATGTACCCTCAGTCTTTGACTGTGTCACAGCCATGGTGTTTAAGGCACTTGCTTCTTGTGGATCCTTCAAAGCTATTCAGTAGATGGAGCTGCATGTGATTTGAATTTCAGACTTATTTATAATAACAAACCAGAAGTTTTTCTTATAATAAAATCTGTACTAACTGTGTAGGGGGGTGGATATTAGTCATCACCACAGAAATGTTAACTAGTTTGACCCAAGTAACCAGAAAGCATCAGACCTGGAAAATCTTGACCTTCTGACCAGCACACCTTCCAAGAGGCCTTGTGGATATTACTTTTCTTTCTTCACCACGAATAAGATAGTGGCTTTGGGTAGTACTTCATATTCAAGCGATGCTATCAAGCCTTCCCTAATCACCCTGGTTTAACACTCAGCTAGTCAAAACAGACCCAAAGCATAGCATCCCGCAATCACAACGTGCAGTACACCCTTCCTACCGCTGCCGGGTGACAGCCCTGGCTCCACACATCTGCACAAGGTTCCTTTAAGGGGTGGGAGCAGCAGAGAAGGCCTGCGGCTGCCAAAACCCGTGAGCCTGGGGAAGAGGATCCCGAACTCGTGAAGAGGGTGATGCAAAATGTAAACAGAGCTCTTCTTGGCAAAAACAAGACACAAAAGACATCTCTGAGGAGAAAGAAACAGAATTTTTAGATGTGATAGTTATGGCCATTTTTAGAGGATTTTTCCAGCAAATTCAAAAGTAGGTTTTTAAGAAAATAGAACATTTGATTCTAGTTCTGTAAAGTAATTGAATACAAACACACACACACACACCCCACTTGCCCATTTAGTTGGCCGGGAAATATCTGAAGAAATGAAACCAGCATTTTGATTCTGTTCTGTATTCCAGAGATCACAGTGGTTGCCTCTGTGTGTTCTTGTTCCTTCAGAAGCACGAAGGGAAAGGCTGCAGTGTTTTAGGAGAGGGTTAGCTCTACAGGGAACTGTTTGTTGAGGTTCTCCGAGTCCTTTGTTTGCTTAACTAACATTTTAAATTAACACACCCTCACGATGAGAATGAGACCCCTTGAAAAAGGAGGCTGGAGAGCAGCAGGCAGCACGAACCTACTCAGACACACGTGCAGTTGAAAATGTTCTCTATCTGGGAAACCGAGGAAGAACGGAGGAGCTTTTGCTCAAGAGAGTTTCTGTGATGATTTCTTTTGCTTAGCCAGTACCCCAGGTATTTTGGCTATATATCAGAATCTCCAGTTATGAGGTTTACTTAAGTTCTATCTATATTAATCAGAATACTGTTGAAAAACACTGGAAATGTTTGCTTTTTCGTTTGCCACACTAGTAGGTGGTGGGAAGGGCATGAGCTTTGGAGCCAGCCCTAACTATAACCGACATCTGTCCCTAACTAATAGCGGGCAGGTCATTTAGCCTCTCTGATCTTCAGTGTCTGCATCTGTAAAATGAGGTTGCATTTCCCAACCTCAGAGAACACCTTGCAAAACCAGGTACAGCGCTGGCCCAGGGTAGCTGCTCAGGGAATGAAAGCGACAATGGGTTTTGTTCATTACAGAGTCAGAAGCCTGCAGAGGTTGCCTGTCATAGAAGGTCAGCCGTTGGACCTGCTTCCTGCCTAGGCCACGAGGAGGGACAACTACCATCTCCTCAGAGGTTTCAAAATTGAGAGTGTGGATTCTGCAGGAAGGGCCATTGAGAAAACATGTCCTTCAAAATCCACTGGAGACACGAAAGGATAAACATTGGATGATTCCACTTATTCGAGGAACCTAGAATAGGCAAATTCATAGAGACAGAAAGTATATAGAATAGAGGTTACCAGGGGCTGGGGGATATTGGGGAGTTATTGTTTAATGGGTATAGGGTTTCAGTTTGGGATGATGAAGAAAATTCTTGAGATGGATAGTGGTAATGGTTACATAACAGTGTGAATGTACTTAATACCACTGAAATATACATTTAAAATGGTTCAAATGGTCAATTTTATGTTATGTGTATTTTACCACAGTTTAAAAAAATAGAAAAAAAAATCTACTGGAATGAAGCAGATCAAGATATATCCAACCATGGAAGCTGTTAGAAAGAATGAGGTAGATTTTATTCTACTGACATAGAAAGATGCCCAGGATATATTGCTAAATGACAAAGGCAAATTACAACTGTATGTGTAGTATAATGCCAGTTTTTTTCTGCTTGAATTGCTTTACATTTATTAACTAATCTTACCTTGCAACACCCTTATGATGTATAGAATATTATAATTACCCCCATTTTGCAGATGAGGAAACTAAGGCACAGAGAGGTTAAGTTCCTTGCCTGAGGACACAGATCTAATAAGTGTTAGAGCTAGAATTCTGATCTAGCTCCAACTATCTGGCTCCCAAAGACTGAGTTCTAAACTCTTCAGCATCGGCTTCACCTGGGAGCATTTTAGAAATGCAGATTCTCAGGCCCCACCCCAGACCTACTGGATCAGCATCTGCAGGGTAACAAGATCCCCAGGTGATTCTGTGTATAGCGGAGGCTGGGAAGACTGAAGCCCAAACTGCTATGCAACACTTAATGCCACTTCTATAAGAATAATAATAAATACAGTTGATCCATGATCAACACGGGGGTAAAGGCACCCACCTTCCCCACAGTGGAAAGTCCACGTAGAGCTTAGAGTTGGCCCTCCGCCTTGTCTACCTGGTTCGACATCCGGGCATTCAACCAACCACAGATTATGCAATATTGTAGCATTTCCTATTGAAAAAATCTGCATATAAGTGGAACTGCGCAGTTCAAATCTGTGTTGTTCAAGGGTCAACTCATTAATGTATGCATTAAAAAAACTTTATTTGGAATTCTGTAGACTCTTTTTTTAACTGAGCAGTTTATTTTAGAAAGTAGACCAAAAAAAAAAACACAAAAACTTTTGGGTTTAAGATAGGCTCAAGGATGTCTTGTTTAACATGGGGACTAGAGCCAATATTTTGCAATAACTGTAAATGGAGAGTAACCTTTAAAAATTGTATAAAAATTAAAAATTAAAATAAAAAAGAATTACTATTAAAAAAAGTTATTCTGTCAGAAGTTTAGAAATGCTTTTCTCTGGAACTCCTGCCTAGGGCTTCCAAACTCAATCTTTAACAATATAATAAAACCTTACTGGGCTACCCTGGTGGCACAGTGGTTAAGAATCCGCCTGCCAATGCAGGGGACACGGGTTCAAGCCCTGGTCCGGGAAGATCCCACGTGCCGCGGAGCAGCGAAGCCCATGAGCCACAACTACTGAGCCTGCACTCTAGAGCCCGCGAGCCACAACTACTGAAGCCCGCGAGCCACAACTACTGAAGCCCGCGAGCCACAACTACAGAAGCCCGCGTGCCTAGAGCCCACGCACTGCAACGAAGAGTAGCCCCTGCTCATTGCAACTAGAGAAAGCCCGCATGCAGCAACGAAGACCCAACACAGCAAAAAATAAATAAAATAAAATACATAAATTTAAAAAATATATAAATAAATAAATAAATTTAAGGAAAGAATGCTTAATCCTATTAAAAAAACCTTATTAACTTGAACTCAGTTCTGAATTGTAATGCCTTTATTTGGAATATGGTGAAGTCTTTGAGTAATTTAAGTATAAATTGTTTAGTAAATAAATTGTCAAGCTAGCCAATTGACTTGCGAGGGGGCATATTTGACTAAATAAAGCCAGCTCCTTTTTTAATTTTAAGATTAGTTTATTAATTGTTCCTGACTGTAAATGAGATACCAACTTTCATTAAAGAAACATGACTGTAATTTTCGATAGACATTCTGATAGTATTTAACTAATTGGTTAAATGTAGTTTAATGTACTAGAACTAAATTCTTAGAAATGAGTCTACTATTCATACACTTTTCAAGTAAATTCTACCAAATTTCCCACTCACCTTCACAACTGGGCTGAATTAATGTGGTTTTATCTTACCAAGTTTTAAATAGTTTTATGTAGTTAGCATGAGTTTCATTAAAACTCGAACTAAGAAAGTTTCACTGGACATCTCTATGCCTCAGTTTCTCCATCTGTAAAATGGGTATATTGAGGGTTGCAGGCAGGGCACCACATGAACTTGTGCAGGCTGAAAACTGCACAATTTTAGGGGGCACCGGTCACAACCTGCATGGCTGTAGGCTGCTGCTCTGCTTAGAGGGCTCCTGGGAGGATCACGTAAGTTAATATACAGAGATCAAGTGAAATTGTGCCCGGCAAAGTATAAGCGCTAAGTGTTTGATAATTCTAACTGAATAGGTCTTGATTCAATGAGTTATCACCCTCAAATAAATATTATGCTGAATAACAAGAAAAATGAATTTGGGGAGTATGATGTGCTTTCCTGAATCAAAATCAACTGATTTGGCAAGTCATTGTTATATTCTCCCATTAAAAAAAAAAAATTAGAAAACCTACCTGCAAGATGCACATAAAATGTCTGCATTCAAGGGGCCGGTAGCGCAGTGACAGACATACGAGTACAACTTGCTGAGAGGAAGTGGTAGCTAGGAGTGTGGGCCCTGGAGCCACACGAACTCCAAATCCCAGCTGTGCCATCACCAGCTGTAAGACCTTCACCTTAACCTCAGCTTAACCTCTTTAAACCCAAGTTTCTGTATCAGTAGAGTCGGGAGAATGATAACTGCATCATAAAGCTGTTGCAGGAGTGAAAGGAGACAAGGCACTTACCGCTGTTTTGGGCGCTTGGTTGCTGGCCTGCTCTGATCTCATCAGGAGCAGCATTGCAGAGGCAGCGACCTGCTTCTCTTCCACTTCGCCTCCCGCTTCCCGACATGCCCACTTCTTTCCAGAGGCAACTCGCTTCCATCACTATGATGTCGATGTTTTTTTCCTCCACAGACTTTTTTTTCTCTAGCATTTACTCTTTTTCTTTTTTTTTGGCTACCCTGAGTGGCTTGTGGGATCTTAGTTCCCCGACCAGGGATCGAATCCGTGCCCCCTGCAATGGAAGCGCCAAGTCCTAACCACTGGACAGCCAGCGAGTTCCCTCAAACATTTATTTTAAACCCTTAAATTGAACCCAGTGCAAGACTCACCTCCTTGAACCAAGGCCAAGAGGAAAGGTCAAGAGACAGGGAAGTTCAGTGAGATTCCTAACCAACAATTAGCGTCTACTGCTCAGGATTAGCCAAGTGACAATGATTTTGTGCTCATAATATACGTGTCCTCAAATGTAAAAAATGTGTCCTGGGTTTTTCTTTGTTTCGAGCTTAGCGATTCCTTGCATCTAAGTTTTAAAGTAGGAACATTAATTGTTGCCACACTTAGTAATTTTTGAAAGTGGAATTTGTAAAAAAAAAAAAATTGCTCATTTGTTCATTAACACCATTGCATGTTAGACATTGTGCTGGGTGGGATACAAAGAGAAATTAAAGGTAGAATTCTGGAATAGTAAATGAAGTAAGCTAGTCAACCTCACTGTCTGTACTTAAATGTTTTGTGAAGGTAGATGGTTAATCAGGCATTAGGAAAAACACTGAATGGATTTTTCTGTGTCTGTTTCCTTCATTACCCTCCAGGTACCTTTGGGGCAGGAACACTATTGTTTCTATATCCTGTATCATACCTGTAGTCCACAGCTAAATACCATGCTCAGTAGTTCAGTAAATGCTAAACTAACTGAAGGCCAGAGACATAACCCTCCCTGCCCCAGGCCTGTTCTAGGGTGGGTGTCCTGTGGTGCCCAGGAGGGGGCACTGTGGACACAGTTGCAAGCCCCCAGGGCTCGGCATTATAAGCCTTTCTCAGACCAGGGAGTTAATAGCCTATAATAATGCCCAGGAGGCCCAGATCATTCCAGAAGAAAAGCCCATGATATGCCGCAAACCCAGAAGCAACCCTGCTCTAAATAGAAAAGCCAAATGTGCATCAGAAATCCTGAACAAAAACTATCCTAAAAAGGCACAATCCAGAAGCCACAAGAAAAAAAAAAAAAAAAAAAAAGGACAAGATTTGACTATATTAAAACAAAAAAAGACATTTAAAAAGTTAAAAAAGAGCTTCCCTGGTGGTGCAGCGGTTGAGAATCCGCCTGCTAATGCAGGGGACACGGGTTCAAGCCCTGGTCCGGGAAGATCCCACATGCCGTGGAGCAACTAAGCCTGTGCTCCATAACTACTGAGCCTGCACTCTAGAGCCCGCGAGCCACAACTACTGAGCCCGCGTGCCACAGCTACTGAAGCCCACGCACCTACAGCCCGTGCTCGGCAACAAGAGAAGCCACCGCAATGAGAAGCCCGCACACCGCTAATAAAGAGTAGCCCCTGCTCGCTGTAACTAGAGAAAACCCACGCACAGCAACGAAGACCCAACACAGCCAAAAATTTAAATTTAAATTTAAAAAAAGTTAAAAGACATATGCCAGGCTACAATAAAATATTTACATTACAAATATTAGACTAAGGTTTAGTATCCTCAGTGCACACAAAGAGCTAGAAAGAAAAATACAAATTCAAGGAACGGAGGCAATGGAGATGAACAAGCGATTTGCATATTAGCAAAACAAGTGGCTGATAAACAATCAGAGGGCTTACCTGTGATCTAAGAAATGCAAATTAAAATAGCAATGAGTGACTTTTTTTTGCCTCCTGGGTTAGCAAAAATGAAAAAGATCTAGTGTTGGTAATGGTGGAGGTTAAAGGGCACTCTGAGGGAAAGTGTAACTTAGTTTATTTCTGGAGGGCAATTGGCAGCTTCTGTCAAAATTTCAAAGGTAAACATGTTTGTGCCCAGAGAGTCCAATTTTAGGAACTGATTCCAGTGAAAATAACAGCCGCTTACCTTAACTGAGTGCAGTGTGCCAGATCCCACGCCAGGTATGTTACATGGACCTCTTCGTTTTCTGCACAAGATGGCCTGCTGAGCGTAGGTCTATAATTACCTTCATTTTCCAGAAGAAGGAAATGAGGCTTAGGGTAGTTAAGTTTTCACAGCAAATAATTAGTGAAGCCAGGATGTAAATCTGATTCCAGAGCCCACAGGTATAATCACTCCCTGTCTCACAGCATTATTATAATATAGAGATTAAATCTAAAATTCTAAAATTGGAAGGATAGTTTGATAAATGTTACAGCCACACGCTGGGATACTATGCAGCAACTAGGTAGTTTTGTTTGTATTGACTGGGAAACTACCCATGTCACATTATTGAGTAGGTAAAACACAGGTTGTAAAAGAATGGGAATAGTATAATTGATGATTATTAAAAAAAATTATACATATGTGTATGTAAAAAAGGGCACACACCAAATCATTTACAGTAGTTATTCTTTAGACATGGTGGAAGTGGGAGGACTTGCACTTCTTTACTTTAAATATGTATCATTTAGGTCTCTTCATGGAGAAGTAACAAAACCTGACTCAAATTAGCTCATACAAATGGGGGACTTTTGCTCATGTAATTGGAAGGTTCAGAGGTCTGGTGTGATTTGGCAGCTTAATAAAGTCTTCAAGGAGTTGGTTTCTTTCTAGCTCTCTACTCTGCCTTCTGTCGTGTCAGCTGAATTCTTAGACAAGTTTCCCTCATGGTAGCAAAAATGTTGCAGCAGTTCCAAGCTTCTCATATGTACCCCATGGAATCCAGAGGCAGAATGTGTTTGTGTCCCATAATTCTCAGCAAAAGTTTTCAGGTTTGACACTGATTGGATCAATCCCGAATGAACCTCTGTGGCCAGGGGAATGGCAAATGCTGATTGGCTAAGGCCTATATACTCTAAATAAATGACTGTAGCAAGGAGGCCTGCTTGGATCAATCAGGGTGTCCCCTGGAATTGGGAGTGGGATCTGTCCCATGAAAGTCACTCATGGCTGCCACATGATGGAGAGGGGTGGAATGTTTGTTGAGGAAACAACACTACAATACACTTCTGCATTATTTAAATTTTCTACCAGTTCTCTAGATACCAAATCATCTAATACAGCCGTAACTCGGTGATATGACAGGTTCATTTCCAGACCACCGCAGTAAAGCAAATACTGCAATAAAGCGAGTCACATGAATTTTTGGTTTCCCAGTGCATATAAAAGTTATGTTTACATTACAGTGTAGTCTGTTAAGTGTGCAGTAGCATTATGTCTTAAAAAAAGTACATACCTTAATTTTAAAATACCTTATTGCTAAATAATGCTATCTATCACCTGAGCCTTCAGCAAGTCATAATATTTTCACAATAGTACAAGATTACTGATCACAGATCACCAACACAAATATAACAGTAAAAAAGTTTGAAATATTGTGAAAATTACTAAAATGTGACACAGAGCCATGAAGTGAGCAAACGCTGTTGGAAAAACGGCACCGATAGGTTTGCTCGATGCAGGGTTGCCACAAACTTTCAATTTGCTAGAAAAAAAAAAAAAAGCACAGTATCTGTGAAGCACAAGAAAGAAAAGTGCAATAAAATGAGGTACGCCTGTACTTTGGTAATTTTAAAAATACAAGAAAGGACTTTTTTTTTTTTAAAGAAAATACATTGCAAATGTTCAATTTTATAAATGCCTTATTTCTTCCTCAAGTTCAAATTATGTAGATGAACTTCCTGAATCAAGGGGGTCAGCTTAGAGATGTGATGTAGTATGTGTAGAGGGACCAGTGCTGGATTGGAATTTGGAGGCCTGGACCCAAGTTCAATCTCAGCCAGTAACAGTAAGATCTTAGAAAAGTCAGAACTGCTCTGGGCTCGGTTTTCTCATCCGCAAAAGGTGGTGTTGGGTAAGATGGCCCTTATGGTCCCTTCTACCTCAACTATTTCTCTCTTTTTGTTTATAAGATTCTTCTATCTATCATCTATCTATCTATCATCTATCTATCTATCTATCTATCCACTCATTTACTTATGTTAATTTTTTGGTAAAAATACTATATGCATAAGACAAAAATATTCTAACAATGCAAAAAGTTACACAGTGAAAAAGTCAGTTACTCCCCCACCCTTGACTCCTACCACTCCAGTTTCTGCCCCGCCCTAACCACTTGTAACAAGCTGTTGTCTATGCATGTATTCTCCCTGTACCTTCTGTATACAAGTAGTAACATGCCACACATGTATTCTCCATTCTGCCTTTCTCATATAACTACTTAAAAATGGACCTCCCGGGTCAGAAGATATATGCATTTTATATTTTCATAGATAATGCTAAATCGTCCACCAAAAAGAATGATGCTTGTTTCTCCAATACCCCATCAACACTTTTTGTTATCACTCTTTCATTTTTGTTAGCCTGCAAGATTGAAAAACAACATTTCATTGTGGTTCGACTTTGCCTTTCTTCTATCGTGTAGGTTGAGACTCTTCATAAGTGTTAAAGCCGTTGACATTTATTATTTTGTAAATCGTCTGTTCGTGTACTTTGCCCTTTTCTCTTTTGCACAGCTATAATTTTTCTTGGAATGCAGAAAATGGGGCATCCTTACGCCCGTCGATGGGAAGATGGAACTTAAAGGGCATCACCATTGAGGCCGTTGGATTACAGATGGGCGTTGGAGCAACGGCAGTGGGTGGAGTGGCCCAGGAAGAACCCCCAGAGTGAGTGGGGGACCCACGTAGACCAGGAGCACTCACCTAAGAAGGGCTTTTTCACATTTCAAAGGGTTTTAAACAAAAACAGACAAACAAACAAAAAACAAAGAAAGAATATGCAATGGGGACCCTGTGGCCCATGAAGCCTAAAATATTAACCATCTGGCCTTTTACAGAAAACATCTGTCAATCCCTGGAATCTGGGATGAAGAGAATAAGAGGAGGCTGAGACGGAGCCGTCTAGGACACAGGAGGAGATTCAGACAGACTGGCAGCTCAGAAAAGAGTCGAAAATTTTATTACATTGGAGGAGTTATCAGCGTTTGGCCAAGAATTCAGGTAAGATGAAGATTTAAGAGTGCTTTGGAACTGGCAATGAGGAAGCAGGTCGCTGTGACCTTTGGTAGAGCAGGTTTGGGGGAGGGTTGGTACACAGGCTTTTGAGTCACAAGAAAGAAAAAAACAGAGAGAGGGAGGGAGGGCAGGAGAGAGAGAGACAGACAGACAAAGAGAGAAAGAGAGAGAGAGATAAGCCTGGGTGCAAACCATGAGTGCTTAGTAAAAATTAACTGAAAAAAAAAAAAACTGGCATGACTTCTTTAAGACAAATCATTATTTTCATGAATGCAAATGTTCACTTCTTTAAAGCACGCCTTAGGTCTGACCCAAGCTTTGGATCTTCCCTTTTCCATCTCTCACTCTATAAGGAAGTAAACCCCAAATGGACATAAAAGCAGAGAGTGTTAGCAGTGCCGGGAGGGCCCTCGGGTGCAAGCCAGTCCGTCACCCACGTGTTACTGGTGAGGCAGCTGAAGCTCAAAGAGGAAAAGTGACGTGACCAGTCCACACAGGGAACTGTGCAGGTGCTAGAACTCTGGCTTTTAATTCCAACTATTTTTCTACTCTATGGCTGCCATTTTTGTCTTCTTTGACAGTGTCTAACATCTTGCTAACATTTAGTAGATCCTCCATAGATATTTCCAAATATTATATATTCATTTCCAGACATTGTATTTCATTCTTTTTCAAACTTCTATTTTGGACACCCTCTTTTCATTTTTGCAAAATCAACATTATTGAGGTATAATTCTTTTTATTGTGGTAAATATATATATATATGTAATATGAAATTTATCATTTTAGCCATTTTTTAAGTGTATAGTTCTATGGCATTAAGTACATTCACATTGTTGTTTTAGAAATTCACATTAAGTACCATTTATCACCACATGAAAAAGATGAACTTTTTCATCTTCCCCAACTGAAACTATAATCATTAAACAGCAACTCCCCATTCTCCTGTTTGATGGATAATTTACTTACAATAAAATCCACTTTAAGTGTACATTTTGTTGGATTTTGACAAATGTATACTCTTGGGTATTGACTACCATAATCAAAATATTCTCTCATGGTCCTCTGCAGTCAGTTCCCAGACTCCAGCTCTGACCTCTGTGGCAGATTTGTGCTTTATTCAAAGCACATACTTTGGCTATCCTGCAGATTGAAAAACCATATCTAGTTGTGGTTTTACTTTGCCTTTTAAAAATTGTGTATGAGATTGAGAATGTTTCTGTCATTGTAGGTTGCTTTCTTCTTTTCTAGAATTACATAAAGATGGGATCATAGAGTATATACTCTTTGGTATTTGTCTTCTCTCACCCCGTGTAATGTTTTTGAAATTCATCCACGTTGGGTATACCAATAGTTTGTTCCTTTTTATTGCTAAGTAGTATTCCATTATATGGACATACCAAAATGTGTCTATCAATTCACTTGCTGACAGACATTTTGGTTAATTTCAGTTTTGTTTTGCTTTTAAACACTCATGTGCAAGTCTTTGGGTGGACATATGTTTTCATTTCTCTTTGGTAAAGTAAAAGGGGTAGAATTGCTGGGTCATATGATTAGTGTAACTTTATAAGAAATGGCCCAACTGTTTTCCAATGTGGTCGTTCCATTTTGTATTTCCACCAACTCTACATCTTTGCCAACACTTACTTGGTGGTGGTGTCAGTTTTTAAAATTTTGGTCATTCTAGTGGATTTAATTTGTGGTTTTAGTTTGCATTTCTCTGATGAATAAAAATGTTGAGCATTTTTCAAGTGCTTAATCCAAGATTGTGAAGACTTTTTCCTATCTTTTCTTCTAGAAGTGTTATAGTTTTAGCTTTTAGGTCTAGGTCTTTGGTTATTTCAAGTTAATCCTGGGGTTTGGGGTGAGGTAAAAGTCAGGGCTCATTTTTTCCATGTGGTTATCCAGTTTTTCCAGCACATTTTATTGAAAAGATATCCTTAGCTCATTGAATTATTTTGGTACTTTTGTCAAAAATCAATTGGCTATATATGTGAAGATCTGTTTCTGGACTCTTTACCATATTCCATTAATCGATATGCTTGTTCTTACACCAGTACAACACTGTCTTAATTACTGTAGCTTTATAGCTAGTATTGAAATCAGTTAGTGTAATTCCTCTTTCTTCTCTTTTTTTTTTTTTTCAAAAATTCTTGACTTTTCTATGCCCTTTGCAATTCCATATAGATTTTGGAATGAGCTTGTCAATTTTTTCAAAAAAATGTGCTGAGATTTTGACAGGGATTGCACCGAATCTCTGGATCAATATTTTTTCACTTAAAAAATTTCATTCTGATTTTGCTAACTCTTGTGCATGAGGGCTTGTTTCCTTGTATGTTCTGAGATATATTTATTGTGAGTTCATATTCCTTGAAAATCTATCTCTGATAATTTTTTGAGGCCTGGATTTAAAATATGTTTATCAGAGAAGAGTTGTACTTATTTTTCCCAGGCATAATTTACTACCCTGGCCTACATTAGACCAAAATTTCAGGTAGGATTTTTTTGGAGGACCATGTCATATGAATTTCAACCCTAAACCCAGGTAAAGTGAATTCATCAGTAAGTCCAATTTATCCCCTATCTTAGGTCTGGTTTCCCCAGAAACAGACCCTGAGACGTGATCTGAGTGCAAGTAGTTTATTTTGGAGGTGATTTCAGGTAGCCCCAGTAGGGGAGGGTGGGATTAGACAAGAAAAGGAATTGGATAAGGTGCATTAATGAGGATGAGTTACCCTTGGACAACTGGGGCCCAATTCCACTAAGCTCCTCTGGGAGGTGGTATAGAATATACATTAGATTTGCTTGATGAGAGAGGTGTGGGAATTGGGGTATTTCTCTACCAACTTGCAGTCATCATTGGTTGAGGACTGCTCCCCCTGGGGCAGTAGCTCCCTACCTTCCAGCCATTCAGAGGGAGAGTGCTCCTGCAGCCAGCGAAAGTCCTCAGGCAGATAGTCTCACTCCTTTGTGCAAGAGGGAGTTTCCCTCTTAGGTTCCTCTCCATCCAGAAAACTCAAGTATTGATAGAACCTCCAACACGAACATGCTTCTTTGTCTCATCGTTAGTCTGTGCTCCTGTGATGACTAATTTTGTGTGCCAACTTGACTGGGCCCTGGGGGCCCAGCTATTTGGTCAAACATTATTCTGGGTGTGTTTCTGTGAGGGTGTTTTGGGATGAGATCAACATTTGAATCAGTGGACTGAGCAAAGTAGATTGCCCTCCCCAATGTGGGTGGGCCTCCTCCAATCAGTTGAAAACCTGAATAGAACAAAAAGGCTGACCCTTCTGCCAGTGAAAGGGAACTCTCTGTCTAACTGTTTTGTGTTTGGACATTGGTCTTTTCCTGCCTCCAGACTCAAACTGAAACTTGGCTCTTCCTGGGTCTAAGTCTGCCAGCTTTCAGACTGGAATTTATGCTATTGGCTTTCCTGAGCCTCCAGCTTGCCGACTACAGATCTTGGGACTTCTCAGCTGCCATCACCCTGTGAATTGATTCCTTATAATAAATCTCTCTCTCTCTCTCTCTCCCTCTGATTCTGTCTCTCTGGAGAACCCTGACTAATACAGCTCCCGTGATAGAAGCTGAACATGAGCCCCCTAATTTTGATTTATTTTCCCACCTGTAAGAGCTATGTTCTTTAAGTTATCTATGAAGTAAACACATTACAGAGACAGTTTTCCTCAGGGTCCAAGGTCAGTCCGATCATAAATCAAGAAAAGGATGTTCCTCCTTTGAGCACAGCTCTGGTTTTACTCTTTAGGAAGTCTAAGCTCCCCTCTTACTGTACAGAGAAGCAGTGGGCCCTCTGCTGTCCTCCAGATCCTGCAGGCAGGTTCAGAGAAGCATTTAAAAGTTTCTCTTTTTTGTCATTGTATCATGATGGTGCCCAATCTGATCATTTTGTTTTTTCCAGTTTTCCCATGGAGATCAGGGTGAGGAAGATTACCCAGTTTAAGCTATAATAAACGTGTGAAAAATGCAGGAGTTAGAGTTGTCTTAAATTAGGCCAACTCAGAGAGGACAGCCCTAATGAACTAAAATCAGGACTTCTTTAGAATTATAGAGCCATTGAGTTTGTTTCTTTTATGTAAAAATTGGAGCCAATCAGTGGCAGACTTATTTTAATCCATTTTTATTACAAATGAGCCATAAAATGTGAAAATAGATAAAGAGGTGTACGATGTTCAGCACTGGCGGGATGGAGCCAGAGGGGAGTAGCTGGAGAACAGCAGTGCGTGAACAGGCTGCCAGAGCCTTGCTTTCATCCAAGAGGTACGGGGAAATCAGGGCCAGGACAAGGTGAGAACCAAACCAAGAAATGGAGAAGAGGCCAGGAGACCACCTCCATGCTGCAGAAAAAGCAACGAAAGGAGGTGAGGGGAAGTCTGGAGGATTTTCCTTACCTGGAGGCCTGGGGACCGGGGGCTAGGGGCTGGGGTGTGATGGGCAGGTCAGTGTCCTGCCTGCCCTCCCCGTTGTCTGACATTGACTAATCCACTCATTCATTCAACAAATATTTATCAAGCACTTGTTCCTCGACAGGCCCTGGGGATACAACAGCGCACAAGACACTCCCTGCCCTCATGGGAAGGGGGAAGTTGGCCAATAAACAGACATGTGAAAATGCCAGCAGAGGCTGTGGAGAAACACAAACCAAGGTTAGAGGGATGGGGATGGGGTAGCCTGGGTGCATTTGCCATGCTTTGTGGAGAGTTCAGGAATGCGGGCTGACGATGCTTAGCAGAGACTTAGAGAAAAAAGGGAGCAGGCTCTCTAGACCTTTGTAGGAAGAGCGCTTCGGGCAGAAGCATTATGGACCTTAACTCCGAGACCTGGAAGGGCCCAGAATCTTATATTGGGCTCCAGCGTCTACACAATTGGCCTAGCTCACAAAGCATTGGTCATGGCCTCAACGATACCTGATTAGAATGAGATGCTCACCTTCTTTAAAACATTTTTTAAAAATTTTATTCTAAGGTTGGGATAGAAAAAATATTTGTAGCTTTCAAATTAATTGGCCCTGCAAATGGATTCAGGTGGAACGAGGCTGGCTGGGGCACTCAGAAAAGGCTTTCCTGACCAAGTGACATTTCAGATGAGACCTGAAGGATGAGGAAGAGTCAGCCAGGGGTGCAGGGAAGGGCTGAGTCGGCCATGCAGAGGGAACAGTGCGTCAAAGGTCCTGAGGAGGCCGGCTGATTTTGTTTTTTAAATTAATTTGTATTGGAGTATAGTTGCTTTACAATGTTGTGTTAGTTTCTACTGTACGGCAAAATGAATCAGCCATATATATACACATATCCCCTCCCTGTTGGACTTCCTTCCCATTTAGGTCACCATAGTGCATTAAGTAGAGTTCCCTGTGCTATACAGTAGGTTCTCATTAGTTATCTATTTTATACATAGTATCAATAATGTATATGTGTCAATCCTAATCTCCCAATTCTTCCCACCCCCCCCTTTTCCCCCTTGGTATCCATACATTTGTCCTCTACGTCTGTGTCTCTATTTCTGCTTTGCAAACAGGTTCGTCTATACCATTTTTCTAGATTCTACATATATGCGTTAATATACAATATTTGTTTTTCTCTTTCTGACTTACTACACTCTGTATGACAGTCTCTAGGTCCATCCATGTCTCCATAAATGACCAAATTTCATTCCTTTTTATGGCTGAGTAATAGTCCATTGTATATATGCACCACATCTTCTTTGTCCATTCCTCTGTGGATGGACATTTAGGTTGCTTCCATGACCCGGCTACTGTAAATAGTGCTGCTGTGAACATTGGGGTGCATGTATCTTTTTGAATTATGGTTTTCTCTGGGTATATCTGGCTGATTTTGAAGATCTCATTTCCAAGGTGATACTCTATAGCCTTGAGTCTCCAAGCACGGGTGGGGGGCACCATCTCCTTAATGTAAACCAAAGCTGTTAGCCCAGCCACGCTGCAGGCATTCTGGGGTGTCTTCTGTCCCCGTGCCCCAGGCTGCTATCCAGGTCCTGTTTGTATATTAGACTCTGGTCCTTGAATTTTTAACACCCCCCCACCCCCGTTATGGCTCCTAATGTGCATCTATCTCCCTTGGGTCCTGAGGGCAACTGGCCTTCTGGCCCTGAATTCCTGTTCTCTTGCTTCATTGCCAGGCTTGGCCAGGTTTATTCAGTGACATCTGGAAAATTACTTTCCTGCCCCGTGTTTTAGCTTTTTCAAACTACGTGCCATTCTATCATCTCACGATTGCACTGTGATCGCCTCGGTTGAAAAAAAAAAAGTTTAAGATCCATCCTTTGAAGAAAATATTATATAATTATATTTCCTTTCATACTAGATATTGGTGGGGAACTAAAAGTGTAATGAGAGGTGTACTCAGTTTTTGGGAAAACTGATACATGGACATTCTCATAATAGTTACATTTGGAAAGGATTTTCCACATTAAAAAATCACCCCTGTGCCCTCTAAATAATTTCCTGTGTAGTTAAAATAGGATCAAATTTTCCAAAAGCCTCAATTCATATCCAGCTTCTCAGCATCTGTAGGAAGATAGTCATGTACAAAGAGAGGCACATCTGTATTAGTCTTTCCTTGCTCCCGTCACTTATCACAGCAGGATTTGCTTGGCCCCCTCCTCCGCTCCTCTCCAAGCTTCAGGTGGGCCCCCTTTGTGCTCACCCACAGACTTCGCCCAGTCCAGACTCTGGAACTAGAGCTGTCCTTGGAAGACCCTAGGCTCATCAGCCTTCTCTTGACCCCAAACTCACTCCAGCTACTGACCCATTTCTTTGCTCTTCTTTCCAACAAAACTCTCAGAAGGTTGTTGATACCAGTTGTCTCCAATTCCTTTCCTCCCTTTATCTCTTGAACCCGTTTTAGTCAGTCTTTCATCCCACCACGGCCTTGAACTGCTCATGTCAAGGTCACCAGCCAAGTCTGATGGGTGCTGCGCAGTCCTCATCTTACTTGATCTCTCAGCAGCTGACTGTTCTCTCTGCTGTGAACCCCTTTCTTGGCTTGGCCTCTGGACCACCATTCTCTCAGGCTTCTCCCGCCGCCCTTGTCATTCTCTGCTGGTTCCTCCTCTTCTATGGATCCCCAACCAATGGAATATTCCAAGACTCAGTCCTAGGACTTCTCCTCTCCTCCTTCTGCATTCAGTCCCTAAGTGATATCTTTGGTCATGTGGCTTTAAATATATTGTGAAAACTACCGCATTCATATTTCAGTTGGGACCTCTCCTCTGAACTCCAGACTCATTTATCCAACTGCTGACTTGATGTTTCCACTTGGATATTACAAGATATCTCAAATTTAACATAGGCACAGCTAAGCTCTGATTCCACCTTGCAAATCCAGCTCTTTCTGCAGTGTGAATAATGGCCCCCCAAATATGTCCATGTCTTAATCCCTAGAATTATGAACATGTCACCTTACATAGCAAAAGGGACTTTGCAGATGTGATCAAGTTACGAATCTTGAGATGGTGAGATTATCCTGGATTATGTGGGTGGGGCTAATGTCATCACAAGAGTCCTATAAGATAGAGGCAGGAGGATCAGAGTTACAGAGAGACAAAGGAGATATGACAGCAGAACCAGAGGTTGGAATGATGTGCTTTGAAGATGGAGGAAAGGACCATGAGCAAAGGAAGGCAGGCAGCCTCTAGAATCTGGAAAAGGCAAAGAAATGTATTCTCCCCAAAGCCTCCAGAAGGAACATAACCCTCCCAACACCTTGACCTTAGACTTCTGATCTCAAGAACTGTAAGAGAGTAAATTTATGTTGTTTTAAGCCACTAAGTCTGTGGCAATTTGTTACAGCAGCAACAGGAAACTAATACATACAGGTTTCTCCATGCCAGTGAACGGTGGCTCCAGCCTCTCTAGTGTCCTAGACTCCAGAGGACAGTAGAGTTTTCTCTGTTTTTCCTCTCACTCACTCACACCCCACATCCAATCCATCAGCAAATGCTATTGGCTCTACCTTCAAAATATATCCAAAATCCAACAACTTTTCACAACCACCACCTACAGTACCATTTTGATCTAAACCATCGTAACCTCTTTATCGCAAGTATCTCTGAATGAGTCTTCCTAACCCTCCCCCCCCACCCCCTTTGCTCATCTACGGTCGATTCCACTTAGCTGCTAGAGCGAGCAGGTTAAAACATAAGCTAGAGCTTAGCATTACTTTCAAAAAACCTTCAATGGCTTCCCACCTCCAGTGGAATAAAAGTCCAAGTCTTCACCAAGCCCTACAAGGGCCTTCGCCACCTGGCCCCTGGACACCTCTCTGAGCTCGTTTTCTGTCACTGCTTCTTTGCCCACTCTGCTCCAATCACACCAGCATGCAGTGGATGGTGGGAGGGGCCACCCAGAACCTTCAAGAACTGAGGGCTTAGCGCTGGCTGACAGCCCACAGGCACTGAGGATGCCTCGGAGGAGGAGACACGGCCCCCCACCCCGTCCCGCCCCTTTCCCGTGGCAGCCACGGCTGATGGACACCAGGGTGCGAGGGCTCAGCCCCCTCTGCTCAACGTGGGGCAGCTCTGAAGGGTCATCCTATCTCCAGAACTCTCCGTTGGTGGTCTGAGGCGTTTGTTGAGACCATCACAGCTCTTCCTCTTCTTCTGCCCAGTCTTGCTTTCTTGCCCTCCCTTCCCTTCTACAGGCTGACCCCAAGAGCGTTCCCTAATAAACAACCTGTGTGCTAATCCCCAACTCAGACACTGTTCCCTGGGGAACCCGACCTGGGAAACCCATCTCTGCTATTCCTCCAACGCCACAAGTACCCTTTTGCCTCAGGGCTTTTGCAGTTACTGTTCCTTCTGCTTGTAAATCTCTTCTCCCAGATATTTGCACAGCCTGCTCCCTCACTGCTTTCAAGTCTCAGCTCACGTGTCCCATAGCGAGTGGCCCTTCCTGACTACCTTATGTAAAATAGCAGGCACCACCATCAACAAAATTTCTATCCCCCTTAGTTGGCTGAACTGTTTTCTATGTTATTTATCAGTATTTGTTAACTACTTGTTTATTTATTTTCTCTCTTTATACTCTACCTCCATAAGGGCAAGGACTTCATCTGTTTTGTTCATGGCTATTTCCGTGATAACTAGAATAGTGCCTGCCACACAGCAGGCCAGTGCTGGTCTCGCTCTGACCTGGTTCTAGTCATTGGCTGTTGTCATATTCCCTGTGGGTTTCCATCTTGAACCCTTTGATCCCTTGATTCTGAGTCAAGGACATAAGCCATGAAGCTCTTTTTTTTTGTCTAACTTTTTTTTAAAATTAATTAATTTATTTTTGGCTGAGTTGGGTCTTTGTTGCTGCGCGTGGGCTTTCTCTAGTTGCGGCGAGCGGGGGCTACTCTTCATTGTGGTGCGTGGGCTTCTCATTGCGGTGGCTTCTCTTGTTTCGGAGCACAGGCTCTAGGTGCGAGGCTTCAGTAGTTGTGGTGTGCGAGCTCAGTAGTTGTGGCTCGTGGGCTCTAGGGCGCAGGCTCAGTAGTTGTGGTGCACGGGCTTAGTTGCTCTGTGGCATGTGGGATCTTCCCGGACCAGAGCTCGAACCAGTGTCCCCTGCATTGGCAGGCGGATTATTAACCACTGTGCCAGCAGGGAAGTCCAGCCATGAAACCTTATATCCTCCATGACTAAGGGGCTGCCCTGTTACCTCCTCCTCAGTCTTTCTAGAGATTGCAATCCTGCCTCTATAGTGCAGTCTCTATATATTTGCTATTAGATTAGCAGGAATCCCACCTCTAACTCTCCAGATGCCATTGTATTATCAATGAGTGGACCCCCCCCCCCAAAAAAAAATCCAAGTTCTCATTCTCATCAATGCCCCATCCATGGTCTGGGCATCCTCCCTGAAAGCCATGTCCAAACTATAAGCACACCTTGATCTTCAGCCTCAAAGAGGCATTGGATGTCAGTGTCACTGCTATAGGAAAAGAAGTTTGCATTTGGACCAGGATGGCCTGGGTTTGCAGCACTCACTTCCCTGTGCTCCAGCTTCCGCCCTTGGACAGCAGTCAATGACGTCAGCCTTACAGAGTGGCTGTCAACAACACATGAAGACGTGAAAAACTCATGGAAGGGTCTGCCACATGGCTGGCAGTCAGCAAATTTCTCTCAACTGTACTGAAATCCTCTGAAACATCTGCCCCATTGTGTTCAATGGAGTAGCACAATGTTCCCAGCAGGGAACTTTCAGACCGGGTGGCTCTATGTGCAAAATAAAGTGTTTCCCAAGGGAACACGTTCAGCATTACATGAAATTCCATGATCATTTCAAACATATTGGAACAATACAACAATAACCTGTGCAGCAAAATTACGTTGTCAGCCAAGTATACGAGGTCCAGGCATTGTCTCGGGTACAGGAAAGCATGGCTTCAACCTCCAAAAGGTAGCCTTTAATGAACAGGTGACACTAAAGCACTATGAATAGATGGATTTCCCTCTGCCACCCTCACCTTTGCCAGATTGACTGGAAACATTTACCCCAACCCTTGCCAAATTCACAGAAGTTTTTCTAGTTCCCATTACTTTGCTACTCAAAAGGAAAGGAATAATCGCTTCCGCGGTAGGGTGTGGTATATTTAACAGAGTGCTGAAAGCAAGTTCAACACAAATGACCAATGTTGGCAGACTGCACAGTTCTTGAGTTATTTTTGTGATGGGCAATGTTTTTCTTTTTCATTCCATTTTCCTCCCTCCTGAGCTGGCTAATGATTTCCAGTGAACAGAACTGCATCCAGCACAATCCAGTTAGCCCACATTGAATACCTACCGTCCATGAGAGGTGCTGTGTTGACACTCTTTATTTTCATGGACTCCCAGTCTAGTGAGGCTGGAAAATGAAATGCAGTTGGGATGTTCATCTGTAATTTGTACTCTTGGTTTGGAAGTGGGTCATCCGTTCAGCACAGAGAATATGAACATACACAATAAGGTTACCACAACTTCTGAAGTCAGAGCCATCATCTGTTGGGGAATCAAAACATGTGTAGACACATTATGAAAGTGTTTATGAAAGTGTTCATTCTTCTACATGACCAGGTGTGGAGTTCCCCTGTCCAACCTGGATGAGCCATTTTATGTTGGCTTGACAGACCTCAGGCATCATGTATATTTTCACTCCCAGCAGTCAGTGGGCTGTTACGTTCACCACGGGCTGCGTGTTCTTTGTGATACTGTCAGGAAGAATGTGTTTAAAGCCATTATTGATTACTATTGAATCTGACAGACATGGTATCTCCACTCAACACCCTTTATCCATCCCAATGGACAGGGGTGAGGAAAGTATCCTTGAAGATGTGTCATGTGCACCCAAGAAGGCAGACAGATTCCACCTTCAATATTCAGCCCATGATTGTTCAGAGATTCCCAAATTCTTCCCGGGGAGCTGAGTACAGGAGTCAAAGGGAACATGTGAGTCAGTGAATATTTTCCAAAAGAAGCCTTGGCACTGAATCTCCAGATTTCATTTTTAAAAAGTATTACACGCTCATGGTAAAAAAAAATTAAATAATACACAGTGAAGAGTGAGTCTCCCTCAGCCACTGACCCCCTAGTTCTCTCCCCCAGAGGCAGCTACTCTTACCACTTCTTCACGTGTCCTTCCAGGCAGAGTCTATGCATATAAGAGGAGCTTTGATTTCTGAAATGCAGTTTTATACGTCAGCTGAAGTGGTGCATAAGACGCCTTTCCCAAATAACTCTCCATGGTAACATAACTTTGGAACACACACAACACACACTCGCACGGACATACACAAGCACACACACGGTCATTCTCTTAAGCATAAGATGGAGGGGAAATGATGCAACAGAAAGTGACTAGAAAATATATTACAGTAAACTGCAGTGGTTAGTGACTCTCAGATGGTTCCAGACAGCTTTTTATACAGAAATAGCTCAGTGAGAAAACTCCAGCCTACTCAGACCACAGAACAAATCCCAGGAACTTGCTTTTATGCGACCTTCCCTGTGAAGTTCAAGTCTAAACACATCAGAGCTTGGCAGGGCTGCAGGGGTACACTAGCTGACAGACGAAACATTCCAGTTCCTCAGGTTCCCCTTGCTTCTTCCCTCTGAACCTGTAGATTCTTCTAGATTGCACCTGTTCCCCCCACCCCCTGACTCCCAACAACACGCAGAAACGGAGAGCCCCTCAAGTTTCTCTGGGTCATGCAGTTGAATAAAAACCCAACTCACTCTCATGCTCTGAAGGAAAGGGGGAAAACAACCTGGTAAGTAGAAAGTTAAGATATATAGGTACATGTTTGGCAGAAATAAGAAAAATTGTTCTATCTACCAGACTATTCTGGAGCTAAGTGATGGGAAGTGTTGTTCAAATTGGGAAGATGTATTTGTCTTCCGAGTGGAGGTGCCTGACTGGGAATGATACAGAGTAACTGTATAAGCTGTTGTTCCAGAGACTTTCTGTAACTGAAATGTGAATAAGGACATCGGTGGACTAGCTTTTACCGAAGTACTAAACAGAATAAAAGAGCTGTCATAGGGCTTCCCTGGTGGCTCAGTGGTAAAGAATCCGCCTGCCAATGCAGGGGACAGGGGTTCGAGTCCTGGTCCAGGAAGATCCCACATGCCGCGGAGCAACTAAGCCCGTGCGCCACAACTACTGAGCCTGTGCTGCGTTCTAGAGCCCGTGAGCCACAACTACTGAAGCCTGCGTGCCTAGAGCCAATGCTCCACAACAAGAGAAGCCACTGCAATGAGAAGCCTGCGCACCACAACGAAGACCCAACACAGCCAAAAATGAAATAAATAAAAATTAAAAAAAAAAAACTTTATATTAAAAAAAAAAAGAGCTGTCATAATTACCAGTAAAATCAGCCAGTCTGTAGGAGCCTCATCAAAAGCCAACATTCTAGTATAGGAGCCATGTGGAAGCCAACAGAAAAGGTACCTTTCCTCTGTATCGTGGAAATACTTGGGAGTGCAGGGTCTTACTCCTGGTTAAGGAAATAGTTACTTGTGGGTATGGTTTTGGGGGACCCTGGAAAGATCACTCGCTGAGAAAATATTACCTCACCTGCTGGCTAGCACCTGAAAATCCTTTGCTAGTTGAGAAAGCCTTAAATTCCTAAATTAACAGAGCAATTGTAACAAGCAAAGTCCCCTGAAAAGAACAGCAATCATAATAATACTCATTTCCTGAGCACTGACTTATGGTAAGTGCTTCACTTACATTCATATTCAGGACTTTACATGAATGATCTCCTTTAATCCCTGGGGTATCTGGTCCCTGAGATGGCCCCTCAATGACCCTTGCCTCTGCACATTCACGCCCTTGTGCAGTGCCCTTCCCTTGAATCTGGACTGGCCCTGTGACTCACATGTAACTAGTAGAATAGGGCAGAAGTGACACTCTGTGGCTTCCAAGCCTAGATTAGGAGAAGTCTTACAGATTCTGCCTCAGTCTCTTGGGACGGTCACTCTGGGGAAAGTCAATCATCATGTGAGAAATCCAATTCTTGGTGAGGAGGGGGGATAAATTAGGAGTTTGGGATTAACATACACACACTATTATATATAAAATAGGTAAAGAACAAGGACCTACTGTATAGCACAGGGAACTCCATTCAATATCTTGTAATAACCTATAATGGAAAAGAATCTGAAAAAGAACATATATATATATATATATGTATATATATAAAACCGAATCACTGCTGTACACTTCAAACTAACACAACATTGTAAATAATCTATACTTCAGTTAAAAAAAAAAAAGAAATTCAATTATGCTAAAACTGCCATGTTGTGAGGAAGCCCAAGCGAACCATGTGGGGTGGCTGAATGGAGAAAGAGATGCCCAGCCAGTCCTCAGCTATTCCAGCCACCCCACACCAGGTACCAGGCATGTGAATGAAGAAGCCATCTTGGGCATCCAGCTCAAAGTAGCCATTGGGTG
Organism: Eubalaena glacialis; assembly: GCF_028564815.1. Lineage (NCBI taxonomy): Eukaryota > Metazoa > Chordata > Mammalia > Artiodactyla > Balaenidae > Eubalaena > Eubalaena glacialis. The sequence continues at coordinate 10,575,331 of NC_083722.1, forward strand.
ATTCCAGCCCCAACCAACATCTGACTACAACTACATGTGAGACCCTAAGTGACAATTGCCCAGCTGAGCCCAGCCAATCCATAGAACTAGTAGAAATAGTAATAAATTGGTGTTTTAAACCACTACGTTTTGGAGCATTTTGTTACACAGCAATAGATTACTGTAACAATCTCCCCATTTACTCCACAAGATTTTGAATATCACAGTTAACTCTGCAACATCCATTTTGCTCTTTCTTCACTGTGCAATTTGAAGAACTGACCCCAGTCCGGGGGTAGCCCTGATTAGTCTATGTTAGTGGTTCTCAAAGAGAGGTCCAGCAGCTACAGTGTTATCTCAGAACTTGTCAGAAAGGCAAATTCTCAGGCTCTTCTCTGGACCTATTGAATCAGAAACTCTGGCACTGAGTTTCTGTGGTTTAATAAATCCTTCAGGTAATTCTGATGATGCTCTAGTTTGAGAACCACTGGTCTGTATACCAATCATGGTAATCATGTCCCTATCTTGCTGGTAATTGGTTTAAGAACCCAGGCCTAAGCCAATCAGCACATAGCATTCCCTTGGTATCAGTTATCAGTTCTTGGTCGAGGGCATTGCCCTCTCTGTCCCGCTGGCAGCCACCCTGATTGTGAAAGAAGCCAGTCTTAAGATGCAGCTGACACTGAGGATGGAAGGCAGAGATGCAGAAGAAACCTGGGCCCCTGACACCAGGGTTCAGTCAGCCTGTCCCATCTTTGAACTTCCGATTATGTGGGTCAATATGTCTCCTTTTGGTTAAACCTACTTGAGTTTGCTTTTTGGCTACTTGCAGCTGAAAGCACACTACCAGGTACGGTGAGTGTTATGACCTGTATTGTACATAGGAGAGGTCAGGCAATTTGCAATAGTTTAGACAACTAGGAAGCAGAAGAGTGTGGATTTGAACCCAGGTCTCCTTGGTTTTTGTCAAAGCCCACCCTTATAATGAAGCCATGAAAGGGTGAGATTTGCACTTTTCCTGAGAGTAGAGGGTTTGGGGTTTGGTTTTGGTGGGTTAGGGTCTTGAGAATACATGAAGGGAGTGGGCGTCTGACAGAAGAATGGAGACCATGGGATGAGGAGAAGGCCCAGAGAGCAGAGAGGGAGATGCATAAAAGACAGTTCCTGCTGAATTCTATTCAGGGCTGGCCTGTGCTCTGGTATTTCTTCATGTCCCTAAGTTGGATGATGCCCTTTCTCTTCTCCTTTCTTCCCAAACAGACTGACATATCATGTTGTTTTGCAAGAAAGAGCCTGGAAGACTGTAAAGCGAGTGTTCCTTTGAGGAGCAGGCTGATTCGTCCAAGTAGTTCTATAAACTGCAGCCGCCCACATCATGCTACTCCAGAGACAGTTTATAATCACAAAAGGAACAATCTGCAGGATTCTAGTTGTCAATGCTGCTAAAACATAGCAGCGGCAGACCTTTGCAAAGACACATGAGCCATGACATGAATTCAGGATTTTTATAACCTTGGGGATCCCTGGGCCCCGTGCCCCCTCAGTGGATGCCAACATTTGAGGGGGGCTCTCACCTCTAGCCCACCACCCCGTCCACTCCCACTGTACTCCTGCCTGCTTTGGTCCCCCTCAGACAGTGAGGAGGCTAATTTTAACCTGTAATCTGAAGCCCAGTACAGAGCAGTCCGGAGGTACCAGGGTGGCACAGCTACAGGACACTTTCAGGCAAAATATGAAACAAGGCTTCAGAGGAACAAGGCAAACAAGAAGGTGACAACTCTCCAACAAACATCCGAGTTGACAATAAGGGCGGATCATCCTTGATAAAAATTCTGATGGAGGACTTTGTCCTCTAACTGGTGTCCTTTCCCAGTGCCAAAATAATGCCCTGCACACACAGAGTCTTTGGTAAATGCTTGCTGCTTCCCAGAGCAATCTGTTTCAAATTAGGAGAAAGTCCTCCATCAGAATTTTTACACCAGTTAGAGGACAGTTCTTCCAAAGATGTTTGGAAGCAACTATAAAACATGTCAACATGTGGAAAATACACTCAATTCTGTGCTAACACAAATTGTTTCTAGGTAGTGGGTACTTATGTATTGATATATAAACTAACTGAATCCTCACGATGACCCTGTGAAGTAGGTTCTGTTATTATCCCTTTTTACTGAGAAGGAAACTGAGGCACTCACTTAAGTCATTTGCCCAAGGTCACACAGGATTCAAACCGCAGCAGCCTGGCTCTGGAGGCCACGTTCCTAACCAAGCCACAGGGAGGAACACAGACAGCAGTGGAGTTGATCCAGGCAGCTTCTTGGAGGCGTTAAGTTTTAACAAATGATAGAGATTCAGGGCAATGTTGGCGGTAAATGAGAATGAGTTAGAGTTGAAAAAAGAAGAAAAAGGCTCCCCTTTTTGCTATCCTATGTTACTTTTATTGTTTGTAATGGGCATTCTTTAATGGAAGGTCTCTTCCTTAAACACTTACATTTTATCGTTCCATGAGTCCTGGGTCCTGGGGTGCCCGCATTCCAAGACTGAAGTGCTTTAGAACCAGAGTTACGGGTCTGGAAAGGACAATAAAAGCACCAGGTTCACCCTCTTTATTTTACGGACAAAGAAACTAAAGCTCAAAGCGATTCTGCGGTGCCCAGACCAGCACGCCCAGCCTCCTGGCTCTCCGTGGAGGTCCTCACACCCTCCCTCACAGGACCGCCTGGATGCCGCTGCCCGAGACAGGAGGACGAGGGGGGGAGGGGAGGGGGGAGGGGAGGGGGAGGGGGAGGGGAGGGGGAGGGGGAGGGGAGGGGGAGGAGGATGGGCATCTCTCGGAGGAAACCGGAGCCTAAGAAGCCGGTTCACAGCTGGGGAATTGTGAAACACAGTTACCTGCCTACCCAGGCCTGGGTGAGCCCGAGTTGGGGGCGTGGGGATGGATCACCGAGGTCCAGTCAGAGTGGGGAGATGGGGGTCCCGGGATGGCTGACCTTTGGGCTTCGCTGCCTTTTATAGCGCCCCCTTCTGGCCCCATGCTGACTCGCTCCCTAGAAGAGGCCTCTGGGGTCAGGATGGGCCGCCTCTGTCCCCTCGCGCCCCACCCTGGCTGCCACACGCATCTTGCTGGCCACTGGGGATGAGAGCGGAGCAAGTCCCGACTCTGCCCCGGGGCGGGTGGCGGGGGGGGGGGGGGGCCTACAGTGTCTTTGGAGAGACAAACGCATAAATGGAGGAGTTCTGATTCTGTCCCTGTGCTGACCAGGAGTCGACTCTGCCCCTCATAAAACGTTGCAAACATAAGGTGGACAACTAGGTTATGTCATTTAGTCCTCACTGAACCCTAATAAAAAGTAATTTAGGATTTAACAGCGACCAAAGCATCATCTCCGGAGACTAGTCAGGAGTGATGGGGCCACAGGAGGAGCTGGCCCCTCAGATCCCAGCCTGGGTCCCCGGTCACTGCTGTGTGACCCGCGCAGTCGAAGGTACAATTCTCAGGCTTCAGTGCTTCATCTGTAAACTGGAGGTGTAGAGTGGACATTTTTTTTTTTTTAAACAGCTTTATTGAGATAGAGTTCAACGTATAATTTACCCATTTAAAATGTGCCATTCAGTGGTTCTCATTACATTCACCAAGTTGTACAACCATCACCCAAATTGGTTTTTAGAATATTTTCATCACTCCAAAAAGAAACCCTGTAGAAATAGTAGAATTAGCTTTCACTCTCCATTTTCCCACACCCCCCAGCCCCAGGCAACTATCAGTCCCCTTTCTGTCTCTGTGGATTTGCCTATTCTTGTGCAGTTGTGTATGTGTGTGTATAGTATATATTATATACAAACATTTGGGGTGAAAGCATGGTGTGCCCTGTGTGTCTATTCTTTTGCAGTTGTGTGTGTGTGTGTGTGTATATTATATACAAACATCTGGGGTGAAAGCATGGTGTACCCTGTGTGCCTACTCTTCCTCCCACCTCCTTGAGATCTAAAGTCTTGCTTTGCTTGAGAAGAGGACGAGACACAAGGTTTCCATGGAAAGCTGAGAGGAGGCAAGAAAGGTTTTATACAAATAAAGCAGAATCTGGAAGGGATGTGAACATTCCCAAGGGCATGGTCGGGATTTGGGCAGCCCAGCTTCCTGGGAAACTTGAAAAGCGGCTGAAATTTTTGAAAAGTGCTGCAGATGGTTGACTTGGTTGATTAAGAATGAAATATCCTAGTTAATGATCGTGTCACAGAAAGAAGGGTGCAGAACTAAACAGTAAGGAATTAGTTAAGGCCTAAACTTTAGATGAATCTAAGGCTTGGACAGTGGGCTCCATGCCAATACCAATCCTTTTATAGAAAGACCTCCACAGAAAAATGTGAATAGTCACAATCACCCTGGGATTTATATGAAGGGCTGCTGTGGTATAACACTTATGTCCACTAGGTCCTCTATATTCCTCTAATACCTACTGCAATCTATACACTAGCCATTCAGAGGATTATGTTCTTTTGCTGGGATACTGCATCGTCTGTGTCGGTGCTCTGAGGTGGCTGCTAGGGAGCATGCTAAGGGAAATGGACTTGTTTGGGTGGTGGTGTAAGTAGGATTCCAGTTATTACACATGGACTACATTATGTTTCCATGCATGTATGGTTTTATAGTTTACAAAACGTGTTCACATGTTTGGCCTCACTTGATCCTTACCAAGTGCTCTCAGTTGGGTAGGGTCTCTATTCTTTGGAGTCAGAATCCTTGGGTTTGAATCTGGAGTCACCACTTGGTAGCTGGGTACTCTCGGGCAAGTTATTTCAACTCTCTCTGCCTTGATTTCCTCATCTGTAAAATAGAGATCATTATAGTACGCACTTCCTAGGGATGCAATGAAGATTTAGTGAGCATGTAAAGGCTTTAGAACTGTGGCTGTTAAGACAGTAAACAAATGCTCTATAATTATTCCCATTATCATTATTATTGTTGTTATTTTAGAAATATGGCACTAAGGATTGGCAAGGTTAAATGGCTTCCCAAGAGTGAAGCAAGTGGTAAGGCTGGTAAGGGGCTAAGCCCAGGACTCCTGACTCATCATATTAGTGGTTGTGAAACTATCTGCCTGTAAAAACTGGTCTTTAGCAACCAGACCAAGATACTGTGCTGTCCAAACAAAATAATCATGGTTTTATTAATTGGCAGGAAGAAGTTAATAGACTTTTCTCCATCTTTCACTTTTTCTTTTAGAGTTTTCTTAAACTTTGTGGACTTGCTACTGATTTGCCTCCTACCACTTGCTGGTGTTCATAGCCAAGCAAAGGCATTCACATAAATATTAATGCAGAAAACCCAGATCTCACTGGCCATGCTTGGTTCAACAGCTACATTCTTTCTCCATGAACCCCTGACCTTTTGATTTAATTGCATACATGCATCAGAAGCAGACTTTCTGCAGGTACACCTCTCCTGTGTTGTAGGAAGCAATTAGATACGTCAGTAATTTGCAGCATTTCACAAAGAACATATTGTTCAGTAGAGAACATGATGCCTTCTAGGTCCACCCACCCTGAACAAGCCTGAGGGCCACCGACTGTGCCCCAGACATCCCTTCCCGACCTCGAATTCTACCCAATGTAGACTTACTTTTTGCACTTCCTGCAACCACTCGAATTTCAGATCAAGCTAGTCGTATAGCTCTGTTTAGTCTGTAGCCTGTGTTTTATTTTCATGAACATCGTAAACAACACTGTTAAATGCCAACCAACAACCATTTCCAGACTCCTTCTTCCTTGCCCACCTCCTACCAGAGGGGCTGAAAAAGCTAAACATTCCCTTTTGCAACCTGTCTTGCTACCATGTGACCTAGTCCTGGCCTATGAGACGTGAGGACTTCTGTGGGAAGGGTGGAAGATCTTTCTCCCCGATTAAAAAGAGACAGACATATGAGAAGAGCCCTTTTGTGCATCTCTCCCTTTTTGCTTTGGATGCTGCTGTGCAAGGATGTGATGCCTGGAGCTGTGGCAGCCACGTTGTGATCAGGCAATCCCAAGGGTGAAGTTGGGAGCTAACACACAGAGGAAGGTAAGAGTGGAAAGATGAAGGGTTAAGCTGCCAACCAATCCTGAGACTCACCTATTTCTACACTTTAGTAATAAAAGTCATGAGGTATAAGTCACTGTTAGTTTTATGTTACTTGCAGTTGAAAGCATCCAACTGATACAAATGTAAAAAAAAAAAAAATCTAAGTGCTCTCATGGGTTCACTGAACATCTTGATTCCCCCAGGCTTCCATCATCTTTTCCCCACAAAGTCTTACCACTGAGGTTTTCAAGACAGCAATTCTTGAGGTTTGAGAGAGGCACTGCCTGTTACAGTGCCTCTTGGAAGGCTGCGAGGTTCATGCAAACCATAAACTAGTATAAAAGTAAAAGAGAACTAGTGAAAAATACTTCTGTGCTAGGTAGACACTGACTTCCATGCTGAGGACAAGAGGCCGCTAACCAGTTGTTTTTCTCCTGCGGGAATGTGGATTGTGGAGTCCGAGTCTGAGACGGCCGAGGAGGAAAGTTTTTTAAAAACTTTTCCTGAAGGACAGTAAGTGCGGAAACAACACGCTGAGCTGAAGCTGTGAGTGCAGCTCCCGGGCTTTTTAATAAGCTGACTTGAAACTTCAGAATCATGCACAACGGATCCGGGTTTACTGAAGCATAGATTGCATGCAAAAAAAAAAAAAAAAAGATTAAACTGAAAGGAATAGTTAGGACCTTGTAAAATGTGAGCATGTATCAACTTCTTACTCCTGCGTGTTGGCCTAAAAATAGTTCTCTACGTACCTGCTAAATGTGAAAGAGCAGCAGCTCACTGCTCCCTATTTGTTAGAAATGCCCGGGCTCAGACCCTGTGGTTGATGGTGGCCACCACGATCCCTTGCCGGTGTCTTACTCTGATCCTCCAGTGGAAACTGCAGAACTAAGGTAGAGACATGGCTGCCAGCACACTGAACGGTGGTGAGACTCTGCTGTGGAATGCCAAGGGTTTAGATTCCAGAGACAAAGCTGTTCCTAGAAAATGTCTTTCTCTAAAACAATTTTCTTACTTTTAAAGAAATCAAAGGCCCATGGCAAAGAACAGGTTTTTAGTTTGTCTGCACACCACAGATGCGAAAGTGGGATTGAGGTGAGAAGGCAGATGGATGACCAACATCTGGGACACCATTTTCACATGAAGACTATTTTCACATGCAGATCATGTAGGGCCTTTGAGAAACTTTATGGCTCCCCCTCAAATCTAGGCAGTTTTTATGTGACTCTCTAACTTTAGTAAGATTTATGGTTGGAGAAAATGGTACCTAAAATTAATTTCCAGGCTTTCATTTATCCACTTTCCCAACACGTTCCTTTGCTTTCCTCTCGAGCAGACGTCTGTCCCATGGAAGATCAGCTTCTGCAGGAAACTCAGAAGAGCCCAACTTTTCAGAGGTGGCACGTTTGCGGAACAGGTCCTGGGGCAGAAGCGTGGAGGACCCTCCCAGGACCCCTCCCCTGGCTGCTACCTTAGCTACTTGCTCTGGATTCTTCCTTCCAGGCTTTTCCAAAGTGGAACTCTCCCATCCTAAGTCTTCGAGCATGTGCTGGCTGCTCCTCCACACGTGAAGTTGGTTTGAGCGAAAAAGCGGAGGTGTGAGGTGCCGGGAGGTGAGTTCTGATGGCATTTTCGTTTCGCTCTTCCTGAACTTTGATCATGTAAGCCAAGAAAAGCAAGTTCTTTGCTCAAGCTAGTCTGATTTGGATTTTATCACCTGTAACCTGAATCTTCAGCAGTTTTTAAAAACTTGCGTATAAACCTCACTTCCCCTCAAGCAAGGAGTTAAAGCACTTTACACGAGCATGCAAAAAGAATTCTTCTGAATAATAAAAATGTATTTTGTAAATCAAACAATCACTTTCAAACGTATCCTCTATGCAAATCCAAATGTTCAGGTATTAGATTTAAAAAATAATATAGGAATGTTACCATTCACAATTGGAGGGAATAGTTGAAATACAGCGTAGGCAGAAGTTGTTCTAGTTTTTCACATTCAATTGGAACAGATAGAAAAGTATATTAGTCACATAGAGAGAATTAAATATTTTATTTTAGATCATAAAAATATTATGCCCACTCTACTATACAGTAAAATGTAATTGAATGTTTGCTTAAGTAACGAAAGGGTTAAGAAATGGTTTGGGTTATAATCAGAGGAACATAGGTTATAAATCTGTAGAAAGACTGATATTTTCCAAATGAAATTCCGATAAAAGGCTCAACAGTCTCAAACATTTTATATAAAGAATAAATTATTCCTGATTAACATGTTTTTGCTTTAGTGTCAGGAAAGTCACAACACATTTGATAAACATATGTTAAGAGCCAGTTTTCTAGACATGAGTTCCATAGTGCCATCTATATGACATTTGTTCAGAAATGACGCCAAAATTCTTAAGAACACAGCATATTGGGGGGAGGAAGAGAGGTGCCTGCCAACGCTGACACAGCTAACTAACAGGAGGAGAGGCTGCAGAGGAGGAGCCTGGAACAGAGGGAAAAGCCCATGGCTCCATGTGGCAGCAAAGGGACACCACCCAGGCAGTGACAGGGACACCGCGGCTCAGGATTTTGGTTTTTAACGAGTTCAGAGACAAATTCCAGTAAGATGGCTGGTTTGAGTCAAGCCTTTCCTCCTGAACTTGTGACTTCTCAGCTGAGGTACTTGGCATACTTCAGGGAAAAGATGAAGACATTCAGATGGAGTTTTGTTAGATACTGAGCTGCAAAACCAGCTGAGGACTAAGACCAGCACAGAAATCAAAATTCAGGTTTCTTGTAAAGAACCGTACACACAAACAGGCTCGCTTATTAAGGGTCCAGGAAAGGAGCGGGGCTGGAGTTTAAGCTCTTTAAAAAAGATAAAGGGGAGGGGAGGGGAGAGAAAGCAGGAGGGCGGAGGAACCTCCTAAGTGATTTGTGCATGAACAGGAAATACAGATTCTGTCCACCTGACATTCTGCTTTAGGCACCTGTGCCTGGAGGGGTAATTTTCAGGAACTTGCTAAGGCTAATTTCCCCATGTGCTAGACGCAGGGTATCTGGGAATTTTGCCAGGCATCTTCCCCCTTATGAGTGCTAATGCCGAACTTCCTAAAGTGACCTGCATCCTCTAAGCCAGGTGAGCTCAGGAGCCATCACACTGTGTCCAGTCCCAGTCACTTACGTGTTCACAGACGTCTGGGCCCACACCAGGAAGGGTACACTTGTATTTCTGGCTCTTATGCTTTTCAAGTAGAATACATGTGACTAAAGAAAGAGAACATGGTCCTGAACCCTCCCAGCCTCCGTATACGCGTGCAATCCAGGTCACCAAAAGGAGAGTGCACTGCTCCCAAGGCAGGGAAGGTGGGGGGCTGTTCCGTGCTGCAGAGAACTCTGTGGCAAAATCAGTGGTCCAAATTAACTGACAGACTGATGTGGCCCTCATCATCACCAGTAGGAATGTCATCTGGGATACTTCTGACAGAGGACAGAGTCACCCAACTGAAATACTATTTAAAAAATATCTTGTCAGGCTATAAGGTCACTTCACTTTCTGTTTTTAACCTATAAAAGTTATTATTTGCTTTGAAACAGAATTGCATACAGTACTTTTTCCTCTTGGGGATTCTTTTTTTTTGGAGGAGTGTCTGTGCTCCAAGCTCCTTCAAGCTCCTACTAGCCAAAGTTATATTGCAAAGGTGGTCTTAATGGGATGTCATTTATTTTACCCTTTAATACTTAGGGCAATTGTTAAATGTACAGTATTTTCTGGGGCTCCTTCTCTGAAAGGGGAAGAATATATCTATGAAATATTTTATAAGCCAGTTAAGATAATTCTGGATCTAGCTGAAAAAAGATTAAATTATTATTCACTTTGAAACTTACACCACTCATGCCAAAGTACTTGATGTTTACACTTATCCGGAGCTCAGAATCTTTATGCTACACAAATGTTTCGAACAAGGCAAAGACTGACACTTTACAAAGTTTAGAAATGACACCCAAAGGACAGAGGGTAACTTTTCGCCAGTGTGGATGGAACAGTGATGATGGGTACTTGTACCAGTTTGATCCAGAAGTCTCTATGTGGTTTCTCCATTGGACCAGGTGATATGCACACGCGTGCACGTGGAGAAAGACAGGAAGGTGCCATTCAGCGTCATCATTTCTCAAATGCTATTCTCTCTACGTGCAGGTCATTCAAGTAAGATGAGAATGTGCGTCTCCAAAATACCCCCCGTTGTATCTTGGAATTTGTTTTAAATACAGAGGTAAGGTTGGTATGAGAATGTCTTTAACAAGCAAAGAAATCAACCTAGATTAGGATGATACCTGGGCATGAGAGTTATCTAATTTTCAAAGCCTATGACCTGAGCTTGTAATGGGCAAAGGTGTATTCATTAAAGACATTTCTGAAAAGTACGTGCACTATCTACATATCCAGATATTGCTACAGAAGTTACACCTTGTGCCTCCCTTGTACAAAAAGCTGACAAAGACCAGAAGGAAGAAACCCTGTCCCACAGACTGAAGTGGACTTCCATGCCGAGAGCGAGCCTGTTTTCTAGGGAGGCAGTGCCACCCCTGGAGCCTTGTAACAACTCTCACACCAAGAGGGAGGAGAGGAGGAGGGGCCAAGTGGGAGGGGGGAGGGAGGGAGGGAGGGATGGGAGGAAGGGAGGGAGGCAGGGAGGGAGGGAGGCAGGGAGGGAGGGATGGGAGGGAGGGAGGGAGGGATGGGAGGGAGGGAGGGAGGGAGGGAGGGAGGGAGGGAGGGATGGGAGGGAGGGATGGGAGGATGGGAGGGAGGGAGGGAGGGAGGGAGGGAGGGAAGGAGGGAGGGAGAGGAAGTTACCACTCTAGGAGGCTGAGAGAGTCTGCATCCCAATCACAATGCTTCATCAGGCAACAAGATTTTCTAGCTGGAAGGCACACAGAAAATGAACAGAACAATAACTAAGACAATGGAAATTACAAGAAAAAAATCTCTTTTGGGTGTAAAGTACAATGTAGCATGAGGCTACCAACCAACTGGACTTGAAACTCAACCTCTAACACAGGGACCGGCTGGCATTAGGGTATGGGTCAGTAGGTGAAGAGGATTCAGTGCTCTTGGTTTGGTTACAATGATTCTTCAGCACTTAGTAAAGCTCCTGTGCCTTTTAACTGGAGACCCCTAATCCTCGATTAAAACAAAAGATTTAAAATTGTGGAGAGTTATACAAATATTTACTGTTGGTATGTCCCAAAGGTTAGACCAAGTTCACTGGCCCAGCTGAGTGGAGTCTTCTTTGCTTCGTCCACCACCACTCAGAGTTATAAAGTCAACTAAACAGAAAAGATGGAAGAAGCAGTTATGAAATTTCTCATTTCTTTGCCTTGGTTATATGTCCATAATTTGCATAAAATAAATAATATGCATTAAATTAAAAATCAGCATTAAAATTGGAAATGAGAAAAAAAAAGCACAGCAATCTGGTATTTTTAAGGCAAGACAATAAAATGCTCTTTTAAATAGACACTTTATTATATCCACAGACGATAAAATCCCAGAGCTACTGTTAGGCACGTAAATACAGATCCTGTAAGAAAAAAAACAATTGTGCATAGTATTAGTTCTATTAACAATTACTTGCGGGAACATCTTTTTATTAAAAAGCAGACACATATCCACCAAGAAAGTAAAACCAAACCCAAGAAACTTGGCTTGCTCACTGATGTGCCACATCCCATGAAACACCTGCCTATTAAAAAACCCCACATCTGAAACCATCATCTTTAAAGTACAAATGCATCCAATATCCAAGAAAACTTTTCAGTAAAAGTACAGAATCACAAAAATTCTGTGGTCACAAAGTATATGCACATGTAACACATAGGGACACACCCTTTAACTTGATGAGCAAATCCTACTTCTAAATACTATTAGACTTCAAAATATTGATTGATCCAAAATGTTAAATCTGAGTTAAAATAATGGCTAAGTAGTTTTTTTTGGTACATGAATCTTCCTTCCCTCTTTTGGCTCAAAAATTGCAGAAGCAAAATAACCCCTTATAAGGAGTGTCACCTATTGAAGCAGAAAAGATCACAACTCAACTATCTGTAAAATATTCCATCTTGAATGTCATGAAAAATAATTCCAAAAAACTATAGTTCGATGACAGTATCTCATGAAATTTAAGATTCCATCAATAGTAGTAAATAAAATCATGTACTTTACAAAGAAAGAATAAATGCCAATTATTGTATGATATTCCATCTATTGGAAATTGTAAGATGCCTTCCAATTTCAGAGATGTTAAAACATGAAAAAAAAATTGTGTTAGAATCAATCAAATGCAATATCTGTCTTTGACTTAATTTATAAATTTTATTTATTTTGGGAATTCCCTGGCAGTCCAGTGGTTAGGACTCTACGCTTGCACTGCAGAGGGCACATGTTCGATCCCTGGTCAGGGAACTAAGATCCCACACGGCACGTGGCATGGCCAAAAAACTAAAAAAAAATTTTTTTTTGTTTAAATTTATTTTCAGCTTGTTTTAACTATCTAGATACAAAATGGCTTACCTGCTAAATATTTAATATTATCAAGCTTGTGTGACTCAAGCATGGTTTTGAGGCCAGCAACCTCGGTATCTATCTTCCTGTCTGTCTGCGTGATGGCCCGATCTTGCTGGGCGTGCTTTTAAAAGAAAGATTCACAGCGTTAAACCACTTTGGATGCATCCCCTCTGCTGTTAGTCCTAGAGTCCCTTCCCAACAGGATCAGATTAAGGACACCTGGGCTTTAGTCTGAGTTCTACTAGCCTCATGCTGTATTGTATTGGTCAGGGCTGCAGCTATCTCTAGGCCTGTTTCCTTCTGTTTGAGACCAAGAAAAAGGTAACACTGGCCCTGTCTTCACATAAGCTGTTTAGAGAATCAAGTGTGATAACTGATGGAGGGAAGCTTTTTAAATTATAGACTGCTCTGCAAATAAGATTAAGATTATGAAGCTGGTCTGTTCTCAATGGCAATGACTATGCCTCATCCTTCTGAATTCCTCTTAGTGAAAGGTATACAGAAAGTGCTTTAACAAAATGAATGGAATCTTAGGTAATCTAAAAGCAACAGCGCTTGCCTTGATGCTATTCCTATACACATTTTTAAAAAGTTTTCTTCCTTTATAGTTCGAATGCCAAGTGTTTTATTAGTATGAGGCTTGGCTATACCAAGGACCTATATGCGTTCTTTCCCAAATATAATAGTTAAATCAGATACACAATTAACTCCCAAAGGGTGGTAAGTTTGGCTGATGTTATAAAGGGTTTGTAACATTTCATTAATGCATAAAAGCATTGGAAATACTTCATTAAAAGTCCTAGGGCAAGTTAAGTAGTTCCCTGTGGCGAATAATTCAGGTAATGAATATGGAAATAAATGCCTGGATGAGTAAAATATTCCAGAGGAATAGTTCAGTATTCTCTCATGGAAGTCTCTTGCAGGTTTCAGAGGTCCCAGGTAATACAGGATGGAAAATAAGTTATGCATGCCATAAGCTAAAAATGTAATAAAACATCTCCATTCCTTATTCTTCTTCAATCGCTGAGATTTAAAGTTCCATTAAGATAATTAAGTATTTTGTGTACCAAAAAATCCTGATATTCCACTTCTCGGTATATATACCCCAAAGAATTGAAAACAGGAACTCCAATAGATATCTGTATGCCCATGTTCATAGTATTATTCACAATGGCCACAAGGATAATCAAAATGTACTACATCCATACAATGGAATATTATTTAGCCTTAAAGAGGAAGGAAATTCTGACATACACTACAACATGGAGGAATCTTGAGGACATTATGCTAAGTGAAATAAGCCAGTCACAAAAGGACAAATACTGTATGATTCCACTTACATGAGGGACCTAGAATAGTCAGATTCATAAACAGAAAATAGAATGGTGGCAGCCAGGGGAGGAAGAAAGGAGGGGATGGTGCTTCAAGGGTAGAGTTTCAGTTCTGCAAGATGAAAAGTGAATCTTTTCTTACCAATGATACCACTTCTGTTTTTATTTCCAGCAGCTTCCTTTCGTTTAATGAATACTGAAACAAACACGTAACATAGGTCAGATTCTGATTTATTCCTCTCTCTCTCCTCCTCCTCCTCTGGTGCCTTAAATATTCTGGTCTCAGTAATTCCAAGAATATGTACCACCAGAAGCCACCCCTAGGGTAAAGTAGCCTACTTGCCTTCTCCTTTTGATCTGTGTTTCGGGGTTCCTTATTTATATTCACTCATCGCTCCAACATCTGGATTCCCTTTTGTCATCCTCCACCACCCTCTGCTGGTTTTCTCTTTTCATCTCTTCGCTGGGATGTCTCTAGGTCCCTCCCACTATTATAACAGCATTCCCTGGGACCAATTTAGATGGACATATGCTTTTTGGCTTTGAGAGGGTTGAAAAAAGTGGGGTAACAATTCAATTTAGGAGCTATCCCATTGTAACCACAAACAAAATTGGTCACTATTTGAGGCTTAGACAGAAGAGAGAAAAGATATAAAGTTGGGGAAAAAATAGTTTCAAGGAATATTATTCTGTGACATAGATGTTGCCTTGTGATTATAAAACACTATGTAAATATACAGATACAAGAAATACACTAAACCATCACATGTTGGTTTTAATTGAAAAAAACAACAAACAAACCCACATGGGCATTGTCACAATCCAGTGTTACTAAGGGAACTGACTAGTTCTACCCAGAATTAAAATGGTATCTTGCCTTTGGCTATTAATATCTGTGCAAAGATATTGTGCAATTTTGTTGACACTGAGACCAAAATCAGACACATTTCCTTAGTGGTGGGCGTTAGGATTTAACTGAGCAAATGAAAATCTATAATTTAAATGAAGAATTAAAAAACTTCAATAAATTAACATTGTTATAGGGGAAAAAATTAATGGTTTTGAAGTATCTAGAAACTTTCTAGCTATACAGTGTTCCCCTGTGACTACCAAGGGGATAAAGTATAGAAACAGCATTGCTTAGGAGTAAAAAAAAGAAAAAAACCCAAAACCCCAAACCAAGAACTAGTTGCAGGACCAAAGAATGCTCAACTCCAGGGGGAGAGAAAGGGAGAGAGAGGGAGAGAGAGGGAGAGAGAGGGAGAGAGAGAGAGAGAGAGAGAGAGGGAGAGGGAGAGGGAGAGGGAGAGAGAGAGAGCGTGCGAGCGAGCTATGCGCCAGATCACCACCAGAGGGCAGGGTGGAATGGGATTTTTCTGCACTCCTTAAAACTCCAGTTTTCACTAAGTCAATATTGACTCAACCACAAGAGAAAAGAAAAACCTAAGTCTTGATATTGCCATGATTTTTTTTTTAAACATCTTTATTGGAGTATAATTGCTTTACAATGTTGTGTTAGTTTCTGCTGTACACCAAAGTGAATCAGCTATACATACACATATATCCCCATATCCCCTCCCTCTTGCGTCTCCCTCCCACCCTCCCTATCCCACCCCTCTAGGTGGTCACAAAGCACGGAGCTGATCTCCCTGTGCTATGCGGCTGCTTCCCACTAGCTATCTATTTGACATTTGGTAGTGTATGTATGTCCATGCCACTCTCTCACTTCGTCCCAGCTCACCCTTCCCTGTCCCCGTGTCCTCAAGTCCACTCTCTACGTCTGCGTCTTTAGTCTTGTCTTGCCCCTAGGTTCTTCAGAACCATTTTTTTTTCTTTAGATTCCATATATATGTGTTAGCATATGGTATTTGTTTTTCTCTTTCTGACTTACTTCACTCTGTATGACAGACTGCCATGATTTTTAAAATAACATCTATATGGCTCCATCTCCCTGCACCCCAAAGCAGTTTACAGGCTACACTGCTTTTGAAACTGGCTGTAAATATCACCACAGTTAATTTTGTTGAAACAGTATTATAACTTTATTAAACAAGAGAATGAGAGGTTTGAATAGCTTATCTTCCTCAGTGCAGTTAAATTCATGCCAGTTGCATACTAATATACTACTGCCCTGCACTTCAGAGTAATCTGAATTTAGGGTTACCAAGAACGACTTCTCAGGTAGGTTAGTAAGTCACATAAACTCACTGGCTTTAATCCATGTTCACATCCCCTATCTCCCAATCTCCTATATGAAGTTCTTCCTGGCTCGGTTGGCTACAGGCATCTTCCTAAATCAAGTGAATAAGGAGTTCCTGCTAAGTCTACAACCCTAAGGACAAAGGTAACCAAAAGAGTTCTTCCTCTTCTAGATACTAGTCATATGCTAGTGATCATTACATATTTTAGTAATACTAAGTGATTTAATCTTCAAGGTTAAAAGTGTTTCAAGACTAGAAAGACAGGTAACATGGACATAATAATTATTCTGTATAACAAAGCTCAACTTAACTCTTGAAATCCAGAGGCATTTCCAAAATACAGTTAAGTACTTGTTTGAATTTCAATATTAGCTTCATTTATCATTGTAGCACATTTTGGTTAAAAGTAAATTGTGAAAAATGAGGAGACAATGAACAACTGTGAATACTCAGTTTCTGCATGTGCATCCAGTTCTTTGTTACTAAAAAATGCTGTATATGCCCTATTTCTGCTTATGCTGAGAATAAAAAAGGTATCTAACTAATAAATAAATAAATTCAAATACAGCCTGAACAAGACAGACGGGTTAAAAGTCACTAGAGGCAACCCAACACATATAAAACATCCAACTCATTGTACCCCATGTTCATTGCAGCATTACTTACAATAGCCAAAACGTGGGAGGAACCTAAGTGTCCATCGATGGATGAATGAATAAAGAAAACGTAGTGCGTATATATATGCGATGGAGTATTACTCAGTCATAATAAAAAAAAAATCTTGCCATTTGCAAGAACACGGATGGACCTGGAGGGTATTATGCTCAGTGAACTAAGTCAGACAGGGAAAGACAAATGCCATATGATCTCACTTATATTTGGAATCTAAAAAAACCCAAAAAAACCCGAGTTCACAGATACAGAGAACAGATTGGTGGCTGCCAGAGGTGGGCAGGGAGGGGGGGGTGGGTGAAATGGGAGAAGGGGGGTCAAAGAATACAAACGTCCAGTTACAGAATAACTGCGTTCTGGGGATGTAATGTACAGCATGGTGCCTCGAGTTAATAATACTGTATTGTACCACTGAAAGTTTCTAAGAGAGGGGATCTTAAAAGTTCTCATCATAAGAAAAAAAGTTTTGTAACTATGTGCGGTGATGGATGTTAACTAGACTTACTGTGGTGATCATTTCACAATATATAAAAATATTGAATCATTACACTGTACACCTGAAATGTAATGTCATATGTCAATTATATCTCATTAAAATTAAAAAATTTAAAACAAGAAGTTACTGTGAAAGCTCTGAGGGAAAAACATTGTATTTATATGTATTACCTTTGAAATGCACATAAACGGGCATTTCAAAGGGCAGCGGAGCAATATTTCCACAGTTTTCTTAGGTCCTGGGCATGGATCCCACAAGTTGTTGTACAGACTATATATATATATATATGTGTGTGTATATATATGTGTGTGTGTATATATATATATATATATATATATATATATATATATATATATCTCCCACTTATTTGCAACCCACATTTTGTGATATCTTTTTGGTAACAAATATATAGCACTACTTTCCCTAACAGAAAATTTCAATTTAATATAACTTCAAGAATCATTCAGAATTTGCACTTCAAAATAATGCAATAAAGTAATGAAGATTTCTCTATTAAAAAAAAACTATATGGAAATATTTTTTAAATCTTGAATTTTTAACATAGAATTTAATGTTATTTAATATTAATAATTTAATATTATTCAAATCAGATAATCAGCTTAACTTTTGAAAAATCAGGACCAGAAGAGGTTTAAGTCAATATCAAATAGATCAAGATCGAATTTAATTTCTTTATTCATGCCTAAGTGACACATAATTTAGTATCTCTGAAACATACAAGATTTAAACTTGATTTGACCAAGATTTTAATTTTAATGTTACTTTTGAAAGCATCAAATTTAAGCCTTAATTCAAAATATAGTCAAAATAAAGAAAAAAACTGTCTAACAATGATATACAGGTAAATATTTAACAGCACTTGTGAACGGTATGTAAACAGACTTGGCCAAATGTTCCACCCTGCAAAGAAATTAATTCATACTATATTCTTAGTAAACAAACATACCAATTCTTTTACTCTGCTCTTTTCTAGATTGAAATCTAATTTGGTATCTGTTCGGACTTTGATCACTTCATCCTAGTGGGAGGGCAAACAACAAAGAAAGAAAGAAAGAAATCCAAAGTAAGAGACCCAAACTCTGTGAGGGTGTGAGCCTTACCTGCTGCTTCCACTGCACCCCCCGAAGGGGCTAAGGGAAAGGGCCGGGCCGGGGGCGCACAGAGAAATGGAGCTGGAGACTAGCGAGGTCAGGAGACTCTGGCTAAGCGACGTCCGCAGTCAGCCCTGCTGGGACTTCCCAATTACACATACAAATAATCCCCTTTTACGTTTAAGTCAGTCTAGAGTGGGTTATTGTTGCTTTAACCTCAAGATTCCCAATGCAATCACCTTGTGAAATTTATGAATCAAGCTGTTCCTTGGACAACTTTGGAAAGCAGAGATGGACTCAAAGAAATAAAATATTAAATTCTGGTTTAAGTAAAGTCTTCCTTCTGACACTCATCAAAACCTTTTCTTAACATCAATGTCCTTTCCACTTAAAAAAAATCAAACAGCTAGCACAGTCAGCCGTTTAAAATCACATGCAATTCTCTAAAGACATTCTCTCCTAAGATAATCTAAGGGTTCCAGGTGGCTACTTTAGAAAATCTTTTATTTAAAAATGACTTCATTCCTTCTAGATCACAATTTTCTTAATGAATTTGGTTACAGACATCAGTAACTTATTCATTGGCTATGTTCTTGGTTAAATCTTCCAATGTGTACTTTCGAGACACATCACACAAATATTTAACATAGAATTAAGCTTTTAAGAACATATAAGTATTTCGGACATTATGTTTATTACTAAGCTTATGTAATTATAAACAAGCAAGCAAACAGGAATGAAGATCTTACCATTACTTGCTGTTTTAACCGATGTAGTTCAAGTTTTATTTTCTAAAAACACATTAACAAGAAATGTCAAGGATATATTTAGAAGATAAGAAAAACATAATAAACAACTATTAGAACATGTATTTATGAACAAGTTCTTTCCTCATTCAACACAAATTTGGCCACGTTCAGAATACAACCATAATTGAACAGTCTCAGTGGCAGAAATGACTGTTGTGCCAGGATGGTACTACAATCATGGTGTGTCTTGAGATACGTCTTAATCCATCTTGAAGGCCACATAAAATTAGTAACACAACTGTTTTCAATATATTCATCTCCCTTCAGAAGCCCTGCTTTAATTCCTCCTTCAATTTTTCTTTTAACTAATTCTGCCCTCAAATAACTGACTTCAAGACAACTTTGACAGTTTCACAGTTTACCTTTTTCTAGCAAAAGCAGGATCTTTTGCTAGGCGGTTTTTTATAAGAGTAAGACCAACAGATAATAAATGAACTTCCTTCATGGGACTTTAAATAGGGCTGAAAATAAAGGAAGACACGAAGACAGCACTTATTTAAACGCTGATCCCAAACGCCACACTTTAAGAAATGAAGTGATATTTTACAGCAGCACTTATTCATAATAACCTCAAACTGGAAACAACTCTAATATACATCGCAGTAGAATAATGTGGCATATTCCTATAATACTATAAACAATGAAAAAGAACGACCTATCACTGCAAGACACGCTGTGATTCCATCCGATAAAGTTCTGGAACAGCCAAACCACTCAATAGCCATGTTAGCCAGGATAATGGTTTCCGCTGTGGGAGGAGTGACCAGAAGGGGGCGTCAGCAGCACTTCTGGGGCACTGGTCACGGTCTATTTCTTGATTTGACTGATAGTCTATGCTGAAAATTCATCGAGACATACACGTGTTTGTACACTTTTGTGTATGTATATCATATCTCAATGTCTTAATATAAAGCATTTGATAAATATGAGTGGTTCTTTAGTTTTACCTCATTTTCTGATCTGAGGGCTGAAAATTCACTCTTCTCCAAAATAATCATATCTTTTTTCACATTAGCAATCTGAGACATTATTTCCTGAAGAGTGATCTCCTGGGAAAAGAAAAACAAAACATGTAACCTAGTCTGGCCTAGGAAGTCCACCTCCTACTGTCTCTACCCAGTATCATCTTATTGAGAAACTAGAAGGACATGGGAACAAAGAAAGAGGTTCAGCAAGGTCCTCCTCTGTCTGAAAATGAGAAAAGAATATGAACTCATTTCCAGTATCGGCATCAAGTGAATCACAGTTAAAAGGGTGGCAGTCAGAAGACCAGCTGCTATAATTCTAGCCACGTCTCCATTTATTAAAGCATGGTGACTAGAATAGTCAGTTTTCAAACATAGTGATTCTATAACAGCTGACTAAATAGCTTTGAATAAATATTTTTTATGCCACTGTAGCCATCTGTCTCTCGTTTATGTTAAAATTACTATATGCTTTTCAACAGAATATTATCCCCAAACATATATTACAAATAATACCCCATCATTAGATTTCAAATTTGCTCAAGTGCCCCAGCAAAGTTACCTGCTGCATCTTGGTGACCATATCTTTGTAGACGATATCCATGTTGGCCTCCATGATCTTGACTAAGGCAGAGACAATGATTTCTGCCTGTTGAGTAGTAAACCCTAGGCAAACACACAAAGACAGTCACTCAGGAGACTCTAGTTGCCAGAATAAAAAAATCCTTCACAGAAAAGGGAGAGAATGCAAACTTACACATGCAGGTGGATGTCTGAATTCAGAAGCAGGTGGAAAGCCTAGTGTAGCAGGAAGGTAGAGTCTAGCCACAGGCTGTGATGTGTCTGTCACTTGGAACAAGTAGGACACATCGGAGTGTTTCCTCGTGTAAAATGAGGGGTTGGGATGACTGAGCTCTGACGTCCCTCCTAGCCATCAAAAACCATGTTTTCAAAAAGAGAATGCCTAATGACACAGGGGATGCCTGCAGTGCAGGGTCAAGTGAAAAGATGCAAGACTCAAAATTATAGAAACAATTTATTTCTTCTGTAATTTAACAAAGATTCTAGGTAATTGGTGTTGTCTAAATTTTCTACAATGGATGTGACTTCCTTAATTTCAAAATGTATATGTTAGTAAAAAATAATTTACTTAAGTAGAGAAAGCTTATTTATTTTATTTCCAGCACAAATCGGTCAAAGCAGTGGCTATATAAATAATAATTCAGCTGTTAATTTACTTAATGTTAAAAGACAAAATTGGCTCTTATATTTTTCTTCCATAATTTTCCTCAATCACGAGTGAGGGGGGCTCAAACTGGAAAAAATATATTCTTTTATACTCAATAAATGCTGCTGAACTGAATTACTCAACTCAGCAGTGCTACTGTTTTTAATAAAGACTCAACTCAGCAGTGCTGATTTTAATAACTTCAGGTAGTAACATATTTCACATTGAAAATTCTAATTAAAATGCTTAATTTTAAATGCTTAAGATGCATAAGTCCCTGGAATACAATTCTTTCTGTTAAATACTTCCAGCTATAAGAACTTCAGAAGAATTTACTGATTCTTGTAATTAATCCATGGCATATTTGTTTGGATAAAGTTATAACTGATTCAATTTGGATGAGATTAAGCATTTTTTATAATCAAAAAAAACAAAGCAACAAATTTAAAGGAGACAGAAAGACCTCCAAAGACCTACTCTTTTCACTTTATTCAAAATCCTTTAATTTTCAACGTGTGGGTCATGAACAGCTAGGAAAAAATCACCCATATGTGAACACTGTTTAACTCTGGTACTGGGATTCAGAGTAGTTTTTCTTGTTTCTTTTCTGTCTCCCTAATTTTTAAAAAATGAACATGTCTTTTGAAAATTTTAAAACTTATTAATAAGAGTTCATAGTTAAACATAATTAGGTTTGGGAATTATGAAGAAAAGAAAGAGGGAGACCAAAGAGAACTTACGCTGATAAGAAAAGAAACTTTAAAGACTTATAATTTAGAACCACCTATAGGAGGAGAAAGGATAAGAAAAGGAGAAGCCTGAAAACCTCCTGGGTTGCCACATGCAAATTAATTTTTTGTAGGAGTGAGAGAATGCGACAGAATCAGGGCTAGTGAGATTACAGACACAGAGAAAGTTTTGTAAATCAGGAGACATAACTCTGGAGAGAAAAAGGGATAAAGGATGGAACATTTCTTGAGGGGTCCTTCCTGGCCTTATCCTAACCCAGCCATCGCAGACACCCATCATTCATGTAAGCACCTTCACACCCTACATCCAGTGGGGTCTTCACATCACTGGTCTTGAAATATGCAAATATTCATGGGCCAGGGTTTGAAAATCAAGAAAAGCAGGCAGTACATATACTGAAACATCACATTTTAAACATTCAACATCTGCTATTTTTAATTTGTCAAAAATAAATAAATAAATGGATTTTGAAAGCAGGGGAGGGGAAACAAATACCACCTCTCACTGGGAAACAGGATTTGGGACCACTGCAGCTACCTGGCCATAGTTACGCTTAACTAAATTAATGATGTTCCTTTAATATCATCAAACATCTAGTGTATGTTGAGATGCCCCTATTATCTCTAAGATGTCTTTTTACAATTGGTTACTTTGAATACAAGAACACAGGTCCATCAAAAAGAAAAAAGAAAAAGAAACAGAAAGAAAGAAAAAGTAGAAAGACTTCTGCTTAACAAGATAATTTTAGATGCCCCTCTTCTCACTTTTACTTTTCTTTTTTAAATTCTGAGCTGAAAGAAGTCTTGGTGAAAAAGGCCAACTGTTTCAAGTTTGAGAAGAAAAGCTGTAAAAATTATCACAGAGCATGTGACAGTTTTCCCAAAGTGCATTCAAGTACATTACTTAATACTCAAAGGGCTCTTTGGAATTCTTATTACGCCCACGCTACCAAGGGGGAAATGGGAACTGAAAAGGCAGAAAGGACTGTGAGACCACGCAGCTGGAACGCGGCAGAGCTCGAACCCAGAGCTGCTAACTGTCCCACATAAGCACACAAAGATCCACCCCAACACGGTGTCCTGCACACGTAAAGCACGTCTACACAGGGCAGTTTTTCAGATATGAACACACACAACAGGATGAATAACTATACAATAAAGTCAAAACACAGATTTATTTCAGATATAAGCCATGATATCTGAGATTCTGATTTTGAGAATATATGTGTCACAGTAGAGAGAATTATAATGTGTATTAAATTGTATATTTGTCTAGATAAGATTAAATATGAGAATGCTACCTATATACTAAGTGCACTTTCAATAACTGTCATACATGTCAGAGCAATCTTTTACATTAGTTAACTCAACCGCAGTAAGAGAAAATTTTTAAAAAAATCACAAGTTGAAATTATCAATAATTGTTGCTCAGTAACATTTTAATTTCATAAAAATTTTAAAGCACACAAGATGCTCAGGAATAAAACTATCACTTTTGTGCTTAGACAGCTGTCATAGGAATCGTTCCTGAGTTTTGCTGGCTTATGTCTAATTTTTCACCTATAACACCATACTTCCAGAGTAATGTTATAAACATACGCTCCACTTGGACAAAGAGAATATGTGGGAGAAAAGTCTCAATTGTACTGATGAAGCAAAAATGTCCTTAAACAAAAAACAAGGACTTAAAAAATGGAGACTGACCAAAAGATTACCTACAGACTAAAAAGTCAAAGAGAAATATGAGAAATTCGATAAGATCATAAGGGAAGTCCTAATTTATAGTGTTTTTCTATGGCACTGAGTAACCAAATGAGAGAGGATTACCATTTTCTTCGAGTAAACACACTAAGGCATGGGTGTCAAAGTAGAGCTTCCTACTCCGAGAAGAGGTGAAATCTCTCCTTTTGCTCTCCAGATGCAGGCTCCCAGCACAGACGCTCAGCTCTAGAATGGAAAGGACAATACGGTTCAAAACAGGTGGATGGTAAACAGGTGGATGTTTGATGGTAAACAAAAGCAACTCAGCACCATGAAAAAACAGGGCATACCTCAAAAGTCTATCTGGTTTTTTACAACAGCTTTATTGAGACATAACTTAGATACATATGATTCACCCATTTCAAATGTATACTCCAATTGTTTTCAGTATATTTACAGTGCTGTGCAACCATCCCACAATCAACTTCAGAACATTTTCATGATCCCCAAAGAAATCCTATACCCTCTAGCTATGCTCTAGCTATCACCCCCTCATCTTCCTACTCCCCCCCAGCAATCACTTACCTATATTCTGTCTCTATGAATTTGCCTACTCTGGACATTTCATTTGAATAGAATCATTAGGATATGTGATATTTTGTGACTGGTTTCTTTTACATACAGTGATATTTTCAAGGCTCACCCACCGTGTAGTATGTCAGCATCTTATTTCCTTTTATTGCCAAATAATATTTCATTGTATAGATATGCCAATTTTTTTTTTTTACCTCGTCATCAGTTGAACGACTAACTGTATGAGGGTTCCAATTTCTCCCCATCCTCAACATTGTTATTATCTGTCTTTTTTATTATAATTATCCTATTGGGTGTAAAGTGGTATCTCATTGTAGTTTTGATTTGCATTTCCCTGATGGTTAATGATGTACATCTTTTCATGCACTTACTGGCCATTTGTATATCTTCTTTGGAGAAATATCCATTCAGACCCTTTGCCCATTTAAAAAATTTGGGTTTTCTTTTTATTACTGAATTAAGAGCATTCTTTATATATTTTAGATACACGTTCCTTATCATATGTATGATCTGCAAATATTCCCATTCTGTGGGTTGGCTTTTACTTTCTTGATGGTGCCTTTTGAAGCACAAAACTTTTAAATTTTAATTAAGCCCAATTTATCTTTTTCTTTTGTTCCTTATGCTTTTGGTGTCATATCTAAGAAACCACTGGCTGATCTGAGCACACAGAGATTTACATCTGTTTTCTCCTAAGAGTTTTGCAGTTTTAGGTCTCACATTTAGGTCTTTGATCCTTTTGAGTTGATTTCTGTATATGGTGTGGGATAGGGGTTCAGCTTCATCCTTTTGCATGTGGAGGTCCAATTGTCCCAGCACTATTTTCTCCCTTAAATTGTCTTGTGACTCTCATCAAAAATCAACTGACTATAAGTGGGAGGATTTATCTGTGGATTCTCCATTCTATTCCATTCATTTATATGTCTGCCCTTCTGCAGTGCCACATTTTCTTGATTACTTGTAACTCTGTAGTAAGTTTTGACATCAGGAAGTGAGTCCTCCAACTTTGTTCTTTTTCAAGATTGTTTTGGCTATTCTGAGTCCCTTGCATTTCCATATGAATTTTAGGATCAGTTTATCAATTTCTGCAAAGAAGCCACCTGAAACTTTGATAGAGATTGTGTTAAATCTGTAGGTCAATTTGGGGGAGTACTGCCATCTTAACAATACTAAATTCTTCCAACCATGAACATGGGATGTCTCTCCATTTATTTAGGTCTTTAATTTCTTTAATAATGTTATATGTAGGTTTCAGAGTATAACTTTTGTGTTTTTGGGTGAAATTTAAGTATTTTATTCCTTTTGATGCTACTGTAAAGGGACTTGTTTTTTAGATTTTTCGTTGCTAGTATATAGAAATACAACCGATTTTTGTTTTTGTACAATTTGTATATTGATCTTGTATCCTGCAATCTTGCTAAATTTGTTTATAAGCTTTAATAGTTTTTTTAGTGAATTCCTTAGAGTTTTCTATGTACCAGGTCATGTCATCTGTGAACAGTGATAATTTACTTCTTTTACAATCTGGATGCCTTTTCATTTTCTTGCCCAACTGATCCGGCTAGAACTTCTAGTAGAGTGTTGAACAGAATGGTGACAGCAGACATCCTTGCTCCGGACTTTGGAGGGAAAACACTCCTTCTTTCACCATTAAGTATGATGGTAGCTGTGGGTATTTCAGATGCCCTTTATCAGGTGAGGCGGGTCCTTTCTGTTCCAAACTTGTCAAGTGTTCTTTAACACGAAGAGGTATGGAATTCTGTCAAATTCTTTGTCTTTTGCGATGATCATGTGGTTTCTCTCCTGTATGTTGTGGATATGGTGTACTACATGAATAGATTTTCAGATGTTAAGTGAACCTGCTATTCCTGAGACAGAATCCCACGTCATGGTGTATACTCCTTTTTACATATTGCTGGATTTGGTTTGCTAGTGTTTTCATAAAGATATTGGTCTGTAGTTTTCTTTCCTTGTCTTTGCAAAAGCCTACCTTTGGAGAGATGTGTTCTAACAATTTATATATTACCTTTGCTATGGATTTCTGTGCATTTAACCACAGATCCAACCTGTTTTGTAAACCTGTTTCAAGGTGCTCATTTGAAGGAGGTAGTATAGTAATGGTTTCCTGGCTTTTGTATTCCACAAGCCACAAAAAACAGCTTTAAAAAAACATAGAACAACTGCAATGCGAACTTGTAATTTTGTCAAGAAAGGACATTTAAACATAACAGCTCCTTACAATCACACTAAAAAAGACATTTTGACAGAAAAAGAAAAAAGAAAAGGAGAGATGGACAATATAAAATTAAAAAATCTTTCATTTAAATGTAATAAACATAGCTATATAAAAATCTTGCTTCATACTTGTTCTTACTTCTCCATGATGCCAGGTGTTGTAGAAGAGTGGGAGAGGACAGAATAGTCATCTACTAACTCAAAGTTCAAAGGTTTTCTCAGTAGCTGCCCTAAATGACCAGAAAAATACTTCAGCTAATCAACTCTTATTCTCAACCCCTAAACACTCAAAGGAAATTCCAAGTAAGCAAAAAATGTGACATGGACAGGACCCTACAGATCTGCTGCTTTTCTGTAAGATGATAGCAGTGGTTCCCAAATTACTAGCAATGTGGAAAGAGTGGGGTGGCTGTGGTCACAGTCTGCACCAAGGTAAGTACCAGAGAGCCAGGAATCACTCTGTACCAAACATGGTTTGCAGACTGACAAAATATAAAATGCAACAACTCGTGTATGCATGTGTGTGTTTAATGGTTTAAAAAGAGGTGGGCGGGATGGTGCTTAGATTCAAAGAAGCACTAGCCTATAGTGTAAGGCCCTTGGCAAGGCATACAAAGCCTGTCCTAATTTAGCCACTTATCCTTTCAGCTTTTGTTCTGACCACCTAAACTATTCTGTTTCCTGCACGTGCAGACCTTGCTACTCCATCCTTAAGCTTGGCTTGCTCCCCATTCTCAACTGGTAAATTACAAGCATCCTTTTTACCCTTCCTCATCTAATGTGACAACGTGCTAAGCAACCATTATGTTCCGGGCAGGGCATTACGCTACCCTGTAAGGTTCTCTCTGCTACCTCCTCCCAGGTCAGGGAGCAACCTTTATTGCTTCCTTATCTGTGTTGAGAACACAGTACAGATAGCTCTACCACAGCACTTATGTTTATTCCCATGTCTGTATATTAGTCCAAGCTCCCCAGGAGCGGCCAGTCAGTTATTTTTGTGTCACTAGGAGAGGGCCTGGTATACTGCAGGCCAGAAATAACTTAAAAGAAAATTCAACTGTATGAATTCTAAGATCCAAATAAGAAAGTTTGAGATGAACTCCTTTCTGCTCTTCACCTATGGTCTTTCCTTTTCACGTAAGTGAGCTCACTTAAATCTGGCACCTCTTTTTTCATCCTTTATCTCCAGCCCTGGGCAAAAACTGGCCTCCATGAGAAGAGACCCTGACACAGAACAGCCCGAGCTGGATGGCAGATAAATGAATGAATGAATGATTGCACCTCTTACAGGGCTCTTTACAAGCCACCCTGCTCACTTCAGAACCGTGCTGGACTGTCCCGTGGGTCAGGGAGCTTGAAAACATTTGGGTCTAGAACTGGCTTGTGAAAAGTGACGGGATTATTCTAGTCCCAAATTCCTTTTTTCTAATAACAATAATCATTCATGTGATTTAAAACAAAACTGCAAGCTTATTTCAAAGATATATTGCGGGCTGAAAAAAGGAGAAAGGGCCTAGTCACTTGCCGCTTGGCCCTCCAACTCTGGCTGATGGAGGGTGAATTCCGTCTTGCCTCTATCATAGGGCAGCACCTGGGGACACAGCAGTACTCTGGCACTGGGAACACCTCTGACTCACTTTTCCTCCTTTATTGTGACAACGAAACGAGGCCCAAGAACTATGAATTCCCACTAATAACCGGGAAACACGTAAAGAGAGCTATGTTAAAGTGTAATATGTAATTCTCCTTTGGGGGGACCTTCAGCATATCAAAAGGATATGAAAACACACATACAAAAGAAGCCCAAAGTTAGCCCTGGACAGAGGAGGAAACTGAGCACAAATTTCCTATTCATAAACGTCCTTAAGTCTAAGTAGCTCTACTGAGAACCTTGGACACCAAACAGACCACTAGGCTGAAGACAAAGGGACAAAATTCTCATTAGCTGATGAAATTATGAGAGAAAACCAAATCACAAATTACCAGTTTGTCAAAAAAAGAGCAACAAAAGGCAAAGTACAGAAATAAAGACTCACAGGTACTGCAAGACACTGACAGAGTTCAACACTCATTTCCCAGCCTCTATACATAAAGCTGCTTTCACTCTTTGCACTACCAGTTTCTCCCCCAGCCAAAGGTATTCTTAAATTTTAGATGCAACTAACATTTACCGAGCATTTCTGCTGAGAAAAACGTTTTTTTAAATAGCCATCAGTGTAGTTACTGATAGCCACTGATGGATATGCATAGACTATCCAAAGTTAGATTTTTGCCAAGTTTGCTAATTAATAACGATTCTCCCAGATGATTTTTTAATCGGCAATTTGCAATCTAGTAAACTGAGTCTAATCTCATGCAGGCCGTGACTGCTCTCACCTCCTTAAAGTATTTAATGAAATGCCAACTTCTCAATGAAACAAACTTATTCCGAGGACGCCATTTAAATTAGCAACTGAAGGCCCACTCCACCTCCTAACCTTTACCCCTTCTATTTTTTCCGACAGCATTTATCAGATGTTATTATATATGTAAATATATTAATCTCCTCTGCTACAATTAAGCGCCAAGAAGGAAAAGAGTTTGTTGACTGATAACCATCCCGAGTTCCCAGAAAAGTGCCAGGGCGAGTAACGAACCCACGAGAGTCTGCAATTAAATTGTGAAACAATCCCTTCATCTCCCAGAGCTTCGAGCCTCAACTCGCCAGCTTCCTGCACACCCGTTCACCCGCGCCCCCAAACGCTGCGCACCTGACAAAACGGCTCTACAAACGCGCGTGCGCTTTGCCCGCACGCAAGGCCCCCACCCCGCCGCAGCCCATCACGATTTGCGCCAGACACCTGGTGCTCGCATTCCGAATAATTCGGGTCTTTTCACCCGAGGAAGCCCAGGTTTGCGTGGCCCAGAGGGCGGAACCAGACAGACCTTCATCCCCACGCCCGGAGGAGCCCGGCGACCTCGGCTGACCCGCCCAGCTCCCGCCGCCCCGGCCCTCACCTCTCCTGGAGGAAGCGAGGGCGGCCACCTGGCCGAGGCACAGGTGGAGCGCGCCCGCCGCACAGGCGACGCCCGGGGCCAGGCCCGGCTGGCACCTCCTCGCGCCGCCGCGCCCCGCCGGGGCAGCCGAGGGCCCGGCGCGCGAGCGCTCCCAGTCCGCCAGCGGCCGGCGCGGGGTGGCAGCGGCCAGGCGCGGGGAGGGCAGCAGCAGGAGGAGGAGCAGCGGGGAGGCACGTGACGCGCCGCCGCGGGCTCCCGGGGCGCTGGGACGCAGCGCTCCCAGACCGCCGAGGAGCCCGGGCGGGAGGCGGCGCGTGGGGACGCCGCGGCTTCCGGGGCCTCCACCGCGGCCGGCGGCCAGGGAGAGCAGAAGCCGCCGGCGGCGCTTCGGCCTCTCGTTCGCGACGGAGCCGCAGTCCATCCCCGACACGGTCACTGGCCCGCGAACGTGCTCATGCCGGTCACGCGCGGCCCCAGCCAGACACCAACGGCACGAGCGAGGGTGGGCGGTGGCGCCGAGCCTGCGCTTTCCTGCCGGACGGGCGGGGCTCCGGACGTTCTCCGGGGGCGGAGCTGAGCGGCTAGGCGGGGCTCCGGGCTCGCGCCGGGGGCGGGGCTGGGCTCCCGGTGCGCGCTGGGGGAGGGGCTGGGTGGCGGGCGCCCGGGGCGGGACAGAGCACATCCCGCGGAGCAGGCACCCCGGGAGAGGCGAGTCCGGTCCAGAGCGAACCCCCGGCCCGCTCGGTGTAGGCGACTGGGAAGACCAGAAGGTGGGTGTGGGCCCTCTCGGAACTGGAATGAGCTCGGCGCTGCCACGATTTGCATATTTATAAGGACATACACGGATGTCCTTATAAAGACATAGTTACTCTGGCGCCCTTCAGAAGCCCATGAAAAGTCCGTGCACCACCGGGCTGCCTTGGGTTTTCCAGACTTGCCCCGTCCGAAGTCCCCCAATGTGTTAGCGCTGGGGTGCATTTTAAGGAATTATTAACAGGGCCGATGGAACAGCGCTTACATAGTCCACACATTTAAATCTAAACTTTCAGAGCTTGTTTCCGGATTAGTGTATCATAGAAGTGAGAAAGTCTCAATCTGGGAATTTCAAACGTAGGGGCTTGAGTTTCAAATGAGACCTACTGGTATAAAAGGATATCTGATACTAGCGGCGTTCAGTTCAGTGAGCTATTTGAATGCCTACTGCACCTGTCTCAGTTACTGGTCCGTTGTGTGAACTCTGTACTGTTTCTCGAATGAAGGAATGAAATGCACAAGGCACCAGCCTAGAAGATGCAAAGCAAAATGAGATTGTCCTTGTCCTCTAGGAGTTGTTTTCTTATCCACCCATATGTGTACAATACATGAGGGAAGAAGAATGTGTTATGAGCCATAAGAGAGCTACAAAGTGCTGGTAAGAGAGAAGAGAGGGCATATGGCTGTGGAAGTGGCTATCAACATATAAAGAATTAAAAATATTAAGGTGCAAGTAGACATTTTCATAAAAGGTTAGTAGGAATTATACATTTGTAGAACTGGTAGGGAAAGCAATTTAGCAATATGTACAAAAGTGTCTTATGGTCGTAAATTTTGTTCAAGTCACCCAACTGAAAATTTAACCTAAGAGAATAGTCCAAAATATTAAAAATCTACTAGATTGGACCATACGAACTTGTCATTTTTATAGGTCGAAATGTTGAAGATTGGTAGTTTCATGTAGATCAACCTAATATATGCACAAAGATATTCATTGCATCATAGTTTATGATTGTGAAAAAATGGAAAAAAATGAATGTCCAACATTAGAGGAATGGTTAAATAAATAATGGCACAAACTTTATTTAATGAAAGCCCTTTGTAATTTTTTGAGGTTGAGGTATAATTTGCATGTAATAAAAATCCACAGACCTTACTTCGATTTGATGATTTTTAACAATTATATACCTCATGTAACCACCACCCAAACAAGATATAGAACATGTTCGTTTTGCCACACTGCATGGCTTGTGGGATCTTCCTTCCTCTACCAGCGATTGAACCCCGGCCCTCAGCAGTGAG
Organism: Eubalaena glacialis; assembly: GCF_028564815.1. Taxonomy (NCBI): domain Eukaryota; kingdom Metazoa; phylum Chordata; class Mammalia; order Artiodactyla; family Balaenidae; genus Eubalaena; species Eubalaena glacialis. The sequence goes on from NC_083722.1 coordinate 10,607,063, forward strand.
GGTGTGGAGTCCTAATCACTGGCCCACCAGGGAATTGCCTAATTTGGTCTGTTCTTGAACTTCATATAAATGGGATCATACAATAAGCATTGCCTTTCATCTGACTTCCTTCTGTCTTGTGTCTGTCTTCAGTGTAATAGCTGGGAGATTCATCTACGTTGTTTTATCAGTAATTAGTTCCTTTCTATTGTTGAGTAGTATTCCGTTGTATAACTGTGCCACAATTTGGTCATCCACTCTCCTATTGACGGCATTTATTTTGTTTCCAGTTTTTGGGTGTTATGAATAAGGCCATTATGAACATTTTTGCATAAGTCTTTTTGTGGACATATGTAATTTATCCCTTGTTAAAAGAAAAAATCAGTCAACTACACTTTTTAAAGCCCAGTAAGGAAGACTTTATTTAAGGGAGGTGGGCTATCTTTTTAGGTACGGGGACCACTGTGCTGGAATGTTGTAGTGGCAGGGAGAGAGAATGGGGTCAACTTGGAATACAGCTGGGGCAGGTGGGAATTTATAGCCCAGGAGCAGGGTGGGGAGCAGTGGATGGGAAATTACTAAGAGGAAACATCGGGAGTAAGGGGGATTTTGGCTAAACCAGCTAACAGGACTCTTGCTGAAGAGGGGCCAGTGTGATCAGACATCACACAGAGGATGGTAGAGGATGAGGAACCCGACCAGATATAGAGGATGATCAGATACCTTCTGTCCTTTGGTCCCAGCACTCCAGTTTTCCATGGGAAGCCATTCTTCCCTGCTCTCAGTCGATGTGGTTTGGGCGGGCCAGTCTTCCTCCAGGCCCCATGCGTGAGCATGTCACCCAGTCAAGAGTCAGTGAGCTTCAATTCTAGGATTTTTCTAGGAGTTATTGGAAAAAGAAGGTCTTACTTTATTGTGATACAGATTTTGAACCTTGAGCCCTTGGGGCTACTACATGGCCCGAGACTGAAGCTATTATGGAGAAAGCAGACCTGAAAGATGACAAGAAATTCTCCTGGTTCTAGCTCAGCCTGAAATCGACATTTTTATTTATATAACCAATAAACTGCTTTCGTTTAAAATAGCTAGAGAAAGGTTTCTGTCTCTTATCCTGACTAATACAGGAGTCTAATGGATAGAGAGACTAGGTACAGAAATCTAAAGGCCACATGAAAAAGAAGCATCAACAAATTAAGGCTTCAGGCAGGGGCCAAACAACCCCCAGGGCTCAGGACTTTCTGACAAAGTTGGACTGGAGAATAAGCTTGGACATGGGGCCAAAGTGGGGCCCTCCTACTGTCTCCCCACGTCTGGACCTGGGGACCTTCCATGAGCAGAGTTGGGTTCACAGAGCAGACCCTCTGAGATCCACCAGCTGTGAGGTCTCTAGGTGGGCCTCACACACTCTGAGGTCACCAGGAGAAAGGAGAGGGAGGATGGCAGAGCTGTCGCTGGAAGCTCTGGGCCTGCCCAGTGTGTACTTACCAGGAGGTGGCAGAAAGGTAACAAATATAACTACAAAGTAAAGGGGCAGGGATAAAGAGACCTCTATGGTAGTGAGGTTTCTATACTGCACCTGAAGTGCTAAAATACTGATTCTAAGTAGGTTTAGAAAAGTTAAATATGTACATTGTAATCCCTAGAATAATCAATAAACATATTATCCAAGGAGATATAGTCCAAACACACAATAGATAAAATGTAATAATAAAAAATGTTCAAATAACCCAAAAGGAGACAGGAAAGGAAAAAATGGAAGATCAAAAAACAGAGGGAACAAATTGAAAGCAAATAGTAAAATGGTAGACCTAAATCCAAACATAGTAATAATTATATGCAATGTAAATGATCTATACCAGAGAAAATCAAGCTAAAATACTGTTAAATAAAATATGTTCTATCCTTCTTCCTTGTGAAGGGTAGCAGACTATGCCACCCCAAAATATACCACTTTGGAATGAAGATTATTTTGAGCTGAAGGCAATTGAGAAAAAGTAGATTCAAGAAAATCTCTCTACTCTTCCCCTGTTGGCCTAAAAGCAGGACAAAAATTTGTAAAGGTGTCCCCCCTCCCCTCTCTACCAGGAAGGACAGAAGGTAATCACCAGAGAGAACCCTTACCAGCCCAGAGACAGAATCAGAGGAATCTATGTAGTAAACTCACTCAGACTAGCCCTTATCTACCATTATTCCCCATGTATTTGCCTTCCCACAATTTGCTGCCCTAGGAACTCAAAGTCCTTTTCCTTTGTGTTGCCATTTCTCTATAAAATTATTGTTCTTTGCTAAGATGCTATATGAGCCCAAGTTCTAACCACTCCTCTGTGTTACTCATCTCTGAGTACTCCACCGTGAATGCGCTTTGTACGTGTCAATAAGCTTCTGTTTGTTTCTCTCTTGTAAATCTATCTTTTTTAATCAGCCTAATATATGGGGCCCCAGGCAATGAATCTAAGATGGGAAGAGGGAAAACAGTTTTTCTTCCCTTACACTTGACAAATATACTTTCAAACTGGAAAAATAGAAAATATGTGTAAAAGTCATGATTTTTCATGGTTTTGTACGGTTTTTACATGACTGAAACTTGGCAAAATATTAAAGATGATGAATGCAATTATCATTGGGCATATTTGAGTGTTCTGTTCCTTGGCCATCAATGCTTAGATGAGTACTGAAATAAAGACTCTGCTAGTTCATATATTTTTGTCTACTCTATGAAATTAATTTCAGCAAAATCACTAATTATCTTGGTATAATGAAGATTTTCACATAGTTTGTTTTCTTGGGATAGGAAAGATCTAAAGGATTAAAACGTAAAATGTACTCAAATTGAACAAAAGTTGAATGATTTACATCAAAAACATAAGGTAAATGTAAAAAATTTAAAAACAAATCGCTTTGATGATTTTTATTTTCTTCTAAAATATGGAAATTTCTCTTTGAAAAGACAAAAATAATTACAATTAACAAAAATCAAAATTTTAAATCAAAATGAAAGTTGACATTTTAATTTAATATTTACAAATTTTAATATAATCATGGTAAATCTTCTTGTATTGAAAAACTATTTGCAGTTTTAGTTTTTCATGTCCACATAGTTACCAATGTAAAGAATTAGAATCATGCTTCACATATGTCGTGTCTTGAGTGTATGTATGTACACACTTAAGAATAACATATGGGGCTTCCCTGGTGGCGCAGTGGTTGAGAATCTGCCTGCCAATGCAGGGGACATGGGTTCGAGCCCTGGTCTGGGAAGATCCCACATGCCGCGGAGCAACTAGGCCCGTGAGCCACAACTACTGAGCCTGCGCCTCTGGAGCCTGTGCTCCGCAACAAGAGAGGCCGCGACAGTGAGAAACCCGCGCACCGCGATGAAGAGTGGCCCCTGCTCGCCGCAACTAGAGAAAGCCCTCGCACAGAAACGAAGACCCAACACAGCCAAAAATAATAAATTAAAAATTAATTAAAAAAAAAGAATGATATATGAATTGTTTAATACTGCAGAATGTTCTTTGATGCCATGTGCAACAGCTGTGAATAATGTCAACCAAAAAAGAAAAAAAAAAAACACAGAAGGCCTACATCTGACACCATGTAATGTCAACCAAGAAAACCCGCAAAAGGCTGCGAATAAAGTTTATTTATGGTCTTAAAAATTGCAATTTGGGAGACACAGATTTGGGTAAAACCAAAAGAGTGTTCCAAGGAAGAGAAAGAGTCAGGGGCTTATAAAGGCAAAAGCCATGAGGCTGTACTCTAATACAGGAAAGGAAATATTTGTCCTTAAGGGATGGCTGTCAGAAGTTATTTTAGGGGAAGGGTCCATGAGTATCCCGAGTTTCTAGCAGATGTTCTGGACGCCTTTGTTAGGACAATAAATGGTCAAAAGATCGGATTCCATCCAGGCTGAGATGTGCATAGGTCACACGTCCTCAGTGGCCTCCTGGCTCCATTTTAGGGAGCTCTTTTAGCAATATTGACTCCATTTTGATTTTCTTTTCATATTAATCCCCTGATTTTTTAGTATCTTCCAAACCAATGAATTAGATACAAAGAGAAATGACAAAATGGAAGCTTGGCCTACTGGGAAGCAGTATTTTGTTAGACAAGAATCTAATGGATTCATGATATCTGAGACTATTTGATAAGCTAATTAATTGGTCCTTTATTTTTCCTAAACACTTCAGCTCAAATCCTGCTCATATTCTCAAGCAGTGGCCATCTCTGAGGTTGGCAGAGGCACACAAACCTTCATGGCATTTGGCATTCTTCAATGCATTTGAAGAAATGTTTCCTTGGGGCCCGAGAAGTATTACTTATGAAGCAGAGTTTAAGTCTATGGATTTCACGGTGCCAGAACAGAGCACTGGAGGTGCCTGTGTGTTTAAAGTTTATTTTCCTGGATGTTTGGAACATTTGTGAGATCACCAGTCCTCTAAAGATCAGGGTCCCCGGCAGGGATCTCTTTTGCTTGTGTGTAAGGGTGTGTATAAGAAACAGAATTTATTCAACTATACTTCAAAAAAAACCCCCAAAAAACAGAATTTATTAGTTAGGTATTCTTTCTGTCTTTATTTTGTTTGTGTAGAATTACAGATCTCTCTTTTCATATCATTGCTTTGTGTTTCATCTTGTCTTTGAGTTCTTGTTTTTTTTTTTTAAATTAATTAATTAATTAATTAATTTTTGGCTGCCTTGGGTCTTCGTTGCTGTGCACGGGCTTTCTCTAGTTGTGGCGAGCAGGGGCTACTCTTCGTTGTGGTGCACGGGCTTCTCACTGCAGTGGCTTCTCTTGTTGCACAGCACGGGCTCTAGGTGCGCGGGCTTCAGTAGTTGTGGCGCAGGGGCTTCGGTAGTTGTGGCTCGAGGGCTCTAGAGCGCAGGCTCAGTAGTTGTGGCGCACAGGCTTAGTTGCTCCGTGGCATGTGGGATCTTCCCGGACCAGGGCTCGAACCTGTGTCCCCTGCATTGGCAGGCAGATTCTTAACCACTGCGCCACCAGGAAAGCCCTCATGTTTTACAGAATTCATATTTTTATTGAGTTGTTTTATAGCAAAGGCATTATAGATAATTCTCTTCTTGAGTTATATTTTCTTTGATACTGGGTTCTGTGTCTTTATTTCTAATCTTGTTTGTTTCCTTCTCCTTTAAAAAATATATTTTCATAACACATAGTGTGTTTTCACCTTCTTAATACTTAATGTAGGCAACTCTATCCAGACCTTCAATTTGCTTCGATGTGGATGAACTCATCACAAATCTTTTCTCATTTTGATGTGAGACCTGTTTGTCTCACTGTCTGAACTTCAGCTTGAGGGCGTGGTTCTTGTGCTCTATCCACTTTTCCATAGCCTAAAGCTGTAACGTTGATGCGAGAGAGCTCAGCTGTAATTGCCTCCAGCCTTTCTTGGAGAGATTGGACTCTAAAATCTTTTTGAGGCTTTATTAAGTATCTTGCTATAGACTTTGCTTCACCATAATGGGTTGGATGTTGAGGAAGAGGTAATGGAGGAGTAATTCTATTTCCATTAGAAGGAAAATTTTCCTCGAGTGTATGTTTCTGTTAGAGAGAGTCAAACCTGCCTATTCAAGCCCTCATTTTACTTGCCTTCCCCCAATAGCTGGAAAATAGCATTTTTGGAAAATTAGTCTTGCATCAGTTGTCAAGATGGATTGAAATGGAGGAGATTGGAGTCAGGGAGAGCAAAGAGGTAACTCTTATGGTAATGTTGGTGAGAAATGAATTAGGTTGAAACTGAGTATGAAGGGGAAAAAGTAAAACATTTGAGGGGAAAAAACTGCCACAAATCTATGGTGACAGAAGAGACAAGATAACTAAGGATTGAAAATATTCAAAATTTATATATTTAACCTTGGAGACTGAAAGATTGATAATGCTATCTGCTGCATGCTGAAAACTGTATTGATTTTTTTTAAATGTGCAGGAAAAGATTAGCTCAGTTTGGGTATACAACTACTTCAAAAGTGAAAAAGAAAGCAATGTGTTATTGATTACATATAATCAATAATAATAAACATAGCATTATATATAATCAATGTATTATTAATATAATAATAGTATGTGTTACTATAATGTAGTAGAATATACATATACTATATATTATTATATACATAGAGTAATATATATGTTATTCTAGAAGCACATGTATTAAAATATTTAACACATATTTTGCAAGGGGGTTTATAGATGGATTTATTTTTCTTTGTACTTCCCTTTATTTTTCAACTTTTCTACAAATGAACATGTATTCCTTTTATAATACAGAAGAAGTTGCAAAAAAGGGAGATATTAAAGTGTATAGTACTATATTTTATGCGACTTGCCATGAAAAATTATTAAACAGTTTTTTTAAAAAAAACCTTGACCAGAGAAGCTTCAGTGCTATTGAGCATTTCAAATGCGGCTGGTCCAAACTGAGAAGAGCTGTAAGTGTAAAATACAAAATGAGGGACTTCCCTGGTGGCACAGTGGTTAAGAATCTGCCTACCAATGCAGGGGACACGGGTTCGACCCCTGGTCTGGGAAGATCCCACATGCCACGGAGCAACTAAAGCCATGCGCCACAACTACTGAGCTTGAGCTCTAGAGCCCTCGAGCCACAACTACTGAGCCCGCGTGCCACAACTACTGAAACCCACGCACCTAGAGCCCATGCTCTGCAACAAGAGAAGCCACCGCAATGAGAAGCCTGCGCACTGCAATGAAGAGTCGCCCCGGCTCGTTGCAACTAGAGAAAGCCCGCGCGCAGCAACGAAAACCCCAATGCAGCCAAAAATAAATAAATAAAAATAAATTAATTAATTAAAAAACAAACACCAAAATGAGCTTCAAAGATTTACCACAAAAAAAAAAAGAATACAAAATATCTCCTGCATTTTTAGACATTGGTTACACATTGAAATGATAATTTTGGATATATTAGGTTGAACAAAATACATTATTAATATTAACTCCATGTATGTCTTTCTGTCTTTTTTAAACATGCGTACTAAAAAAACCCTTTAAATTACATGTGTGGTTTGCATTTGTGACTGTGCTTTTATGAGGCAGTGCTGGTCTGTATTTCATCCAACTTATTTATTTATTTATATTTTATTTTTTATTATTTATTTATTTTTAATTTTATTTATCTATTTATTTATTTTTATTTTATTTTATTTATTCATATTTGGGGCCATGCCTTGCGGCATACGGGATCTTAGTTCCCGACCAGGGATTGAGCCCATGCCCTCTGCATTGAGAGCTCAAAGTCTTAACCACTGGACCGACAGGGAAGTCCCCATCATCCAATTTTTAATAAACCAGTGGAAACCAAGTGACTTCAAGTGCTCTATTTTCCAGTGTCAACTATTTCTGTACGATTGAATAAAAGGCATTACCCTCTCTGAGCCATTTTTTACTCACACTTCTGACACCAGATGCGTGGGGAGTTTTTCCACACCGACTTTCTCCAACTCTCCAGGCACCAACTAGGTGTCTTATAATTCAATTCAACAACTCTGGGAGTTAGTGTCAGACTACACGTATTTAAGAGCTCAGTCCCACAAGACGGTCCCCACTTCAGGTGCCAATTACAAATCTCAGGTTGTACCTATTTGTACTGCTCTTTTATATAAGGGACTTGAGCATCCATGGATTTTGGTATCCACAAAGTTCCAGAACCAATCCCCTGTGGATACCAAGGGATGACTGTACTTCTGACTAAATAAATGGCTATCTTCACCAACCCAGATGCTGTCTGGATTCTGTTATTTAGGGGGTTTTTATGGAGCTTTCATCACTTAGGCATGATTGATTAATTCATTGGCCATTGGTGATTGTCTCAACCTCTAGCCCCTCTCCCCTTCCTGGAGGTCAGGGTATGGGGCTGAAAGTTCCATGCCTTGGTCTTTCTGGAGACCAGCTCCCATCCTGAAGCTATCCAGGGGCCCCCAGCCACCAGTCAGCTCAGCTCACAAAAGGCACTCATCACTTTGGATATCCCAAGGGTTTTACGTGCCAGGAATTGGGGACAAAGACCAAACGTATGTATTTCTTATTGTATGACACCCTCCATCCTATCTACTAACAGCATCTAGTTCCTCTTTCTGCTCCTTCCCAGAGTGTACTGGATTTGGGACAAGCCCAGAATTAATCCACAGAGCAGGGGGGCTCTCTGCTGTAACTTGTCATCTCATCATTCTTGGGAACGGTATTCATTTTGCTGTTGGTCACTACTCCCCCACCCCTTTTCATTCCTTCTCCACAACAGTGCTAATATGAGGCTTTTTTGACTAACAGATATTTACGAAGTTTCAGAGGATAGCTACAGCAAAAGCAGAAAATGACTTCAAATGATAACGCTCTCCCTGTACGTTTTCCTGTCACCTCATGAGAGAGGGTTTCTCTCTCCATCAGCAAGCTCTGCCCCTACTGTGCACCACCCCTGCCACCCCTACTTTCTTTCTTCTGGAGTCCATTTCCCTCCTCATAGTGCTGGCTGACAACTTCAGACTTTCCTGAGACTTTATCGTGTAGAGTATTTTGTCTAGACCATTTTCCATACAGACTCTGGCCAGGCAACTTTGCATTTCAAAACCAGATGGGCCCCTTCTGGGTTTTTCCAGAAGGTTAAACTCCGCAAATTTCCATGAGATCTTTACAGTAATCACAATTCATTAGGTTATGCTAGTTTTGTTTATGGAGAGACAGGTGGTGTAAGTCTCATTACGAGCCAAGCTCTGTTGTATTAACAATTCTCAGGTAACAGACAGGCTTTTGTCCTGGAATGTTGTCTACCTTCCAAAAATTATGATCTAACAGCTATTATTCCAAAAATTAAGATCTATTTGCAGAATAGCATAGTGGTTAAGATCATGGGTGCCCACTCTGACATTTACTATGTGACCTAAGGTGAATTTCTTTCTTGTTCTCACACTGAATTATCCCATTCTTAAAGAGAATTCTGTCATAATAATACCATCTACCTCTTAGGTAGGATTAAAATAAATGGTCAAAACTTACTAATGTGCATGGTCTATAGTATGTGATCAATAAATAGCACTTATTTTGTTTATTAATATTGTATAAGAATCCAAGGAATCTGAGGTAATAAGAGATTTATACCTCTGTAGTGTAGTGTATCTTTTAGAAACGCTTTTGGTCGTGAATAACAGAAAATTTGACCTATGGTAGCTCCCAACGATTAAGAGTTTATTTAACTTACAGAATCCAATTGGAGATTGGCAATTTGGGGTTGATCAGTGTTCTGCAATGTCATGAAGTACCCATACTCCTTCCTACTCTGCCCTGCTCAGGGTGAGGTTTCACTCTCAGGCTTGTTGGATTTGTGGTTACAAGATGGCTGCTGTGCCACTAGACCTCACAACCACATTCCAGGCCTGAAGAAAAGCAAAAGATGACGGGTTAAAAGCTTTTTCATACTAAGGGTTTGCCTTTTATTTCAGGAAGGGGTGCCCTTCCCAGGGAAGTCAAGTATTTACCTTCTCTGCCTCCATAGAAAAGCAAAGCAAGGCAAAAGTAGGGAATGGATGTTGATCCAACCTCTATCATCCGGACAGGGAGCTAGTATGATTTGGAGGGCTTCTGTGGAGGTCAGCTTCTATGGAGGTGGCATCATTTCCCCACCTCAGGGATCTAGGAAAACCAGAGCAGCAGGATGTGGGCACATGCAGAAGCATTTTACTTCCAGCCAAGCCCTTGGGAGAGAAAGAGAGACTCTTCTTTTTTCTTTCATAACACTTATCAAATGGCTGCTGTGTAGCTGCAACTACACAGTTGAATAATATTGGCACAGCCATTGTCTTCAAGGCTGGAGGAACACCTACTTCTCACACCGTGTGGTATTCCATCCATAGAAATATGCACAGGATGCTATGGGGAAAACACAGAGGAGGGAGTATTTGGCTCAGATTGGAGAATTAGGGAAAGCTGCCCAGAGGAGGTGACACTGGAGCTATGTTATGAAAGGTGACAAAGATTTGAGAAGGTGAACAAGGAGGTGGCAAAGCATTATGGGTAGAGAAAACATGTACAAAGACCTGGAGTAGAGAGACCACACGGATGACGCGAAGTACCCTGGGAGTTTGTTAGGACTGGAGTTTAGGGTCTATGTTGGGGCCTAAAGAGAATAGGGCTAGAGAGCTAGGCAGAGGCAGGCTCAAGGAAGCCTTGCTTGCCAAATGAAGAAATTTACCGAGGGACTTCAAGCTGGAGAATACCTTTAAAATGGCTTTCACAGGCAATGTGCAGGATGACTGGAGGAAGGCAGGTGAGATCAGAGGCAGAAGAATTAGAAGGTAATTGAAAGGTTCAGGGAGAAACAATGACTGAGCCAGCGTGGGTTTTGGAGGGCATCTAGTGGTCTGGGAGATGCTGAGGAAGTAAAATCAATAGGACTTGATAACTGATTGGATCTGTGTGTTAATGAGAAACAGAGGATGACCCCATGTTTCTGGCTCAGGCAACCGGGTGGCTCATGATGAGATGGGGGATACTGGAGAGGAGCGAGGGAATTTTTTAAGAAAGATGATAGGTTTGACTTTGGACTAGTTGAGTTTGAGGTGCTTGTGGAACAATTAAATTCTTTATGCCCATTCCAATGCTTGCTTGCTTTAATATTTTATTTCCTATAGAAATGGCCTTAAATATGACAACCTGTCTTTTGACATAGTAGACATTAAGTAGGTTTTAAACAAAATTTAATTTTGAGGAGCTATATTCTCCAGTCAAGAGAAATAATTTAACAGCTTAGCATCTTATGTTAGAATTTATAACATTTAAAAGTAATATATCATAACAAGCTGCTAAATTTTAATAACAGTTAAACTTTTGTACTGAGGACAAATTTCGTAACTAAACAATTGCTACAAAACAATTAGTAGATTCTAGTTTATTTCCATACAATAGTTACATTTGTGAATTACAAATGTTAAATAACTATTAGTTGTTATACAATGATCGTGGATATAAATTGTGAACTCAGCAATATCATTCTGATATGATAAAATGACAAATGATATGAACTCAATATAAAATACCAAATGTAACCGGTATACTAATATCAAGAGAGGATTTGTTACTAATTTTAATATAATAACTGATTAGTCCATCATTCATGAAAGGAACAACTCATGCAGAAACTCAGGTTACTTCAGTTATTGATAGATCAACAAGGTCATTTCTCCTCTTTAATAAATTAAAGTGGCATCATTTATATTTACCCTGCTAGAACAAGACACTTCACTTCCATTTTCTGGAAAAATTTTATACTGAATGTACAAAAATGCCCACATTTGGAAGAAAAAAGGTATCATAAAAACACACATACACAAAAATCAGAAGAATAAAGCTGTCTGATGCAAATGTTGTGTGGTGATCTCACGAAGTATACAACCTAAACACACGTGCATGGTGGCCCTGAGCATGCGGATATTGAGGAAAGGTGGAAGACTAGGTGATATGAGGGAGGGATGGGGAAGACCAGCCAAACCCTGCCAGAGTGCCCTGAGTTGGCATCATGAGCTTTACTCAGAGGGTTATTTTCCCTTACTCCCTAAGGCAGCCACAAAGAACATTTTAGCCTCCCTTTCACCAAATTCTTTAAAGGGACAAGTTGAGGGGCTTCAGTAAGAATGCTTAGTGTAGACATCTGCGTGGCTCGGGTGCACCCAATAGGAACAATACTACCAGGAGCCCTGCCAGGCACTTTGGGGGCAGCAGGTTTGCAGAAGTACCGCTTGTAGGCCCACCCTGCAGGGACCAGCTAGGAAGGGTCCTGGTGGTTAAGGAAAGGGGCACGCCAATCCAAACTCCTGGAAGACTCCTGGGTAGATGGGTGAGAACATCCTGTGGGCTCTGATCCAGCCCTACCAAATGAGTCATTCAGGAAAGCAGCTCCGGGGATGAGTCCAGAGGTAAGAAGGAGGAGGAGATATTCTGAAGGTCGAAGAATAGGCTTTCCTGTCTTCCTCTTCTTCTTCTTTTTTTTTTTTTTTTCATTTTCCCTTGCATTACTTCCTTAAAAGGAAATCTAGGAAATGGGAATTTAATGTGCAGATTTTGTGCAGATCGAAGTGGAAAAGTCTTATCCCAGAAGAAGTTTATCAGGGCTAAAAGACATACAGGATGTGGCTTTTATACGTGTAGGGATTTGTCCTGGGGATGTCAGGGCTTGGCATGTATACCCACTCAGGGTGACTGAGCCAGTGAGTGGTTCCTACTTGCAAAGAACAATTCTGGGGAACTGCATGGAAGAACTTTCTGGTATAACGAGGACATGAAATGACAGGATGGCTGAATTGAGTGAATTTGCAGCATTCAATACCCAGAGAGAATTGGATGGAGGCTTGTGATTGGTTTAAGATTGATGAGAACATTGGGGGGACTTCTGCCATTTTCCTTTTATGTCTCAACCCTGAGTGTATCAGACTGTTCAATAAAACTCAAGGGACTCATGGATTTAGAGCTAGGCTTAATCACGGTCCTTTGCAGGTGAGCAATGTTGTAGAAGCTAACGTATCTGATGCCTTTCGGGTACTGCTTCACATCCTCTCAGCCTCACCTCTGATTTCAGGAATGGCTGGAACAGATAGTTTTCTGTGGGCTTGGGCTCATTTCTTGCTGACAGCATCTCACCTTGAGCATAAACTCTATGTCTTTTATTTTCTGCCTAAGGCTTCTCCAGTGTAATAGTACAGGATGACAGTGGGTCTTTGCCCTGCATGCATGACTGTGAAACCCACTGGATGGAAGGAGCAGGCTTCCTGAATTGCCTCATGGAAGGCTGCCTGCTGAATGCATGATTGGTCTGTGATATGAATGGGAAACAACACCTCTAATATGATAAGCCTCTGGGACTTGGGGGATCTTGGGATAAGTGTCAGTATACACTGACTAATACACCAACTGTACAGCTCTGAGGAGAGCCACTCACATAACTAGGACGTTGTGCAGAGTGTAGCCTGCATGTCTGCACAGTGACCCTACTTGCCCCTACAAGAGAGAAGCCAGAACCTTACTTTCCCTACATCTCTTGCAGTTAGATATACGACTGAATCTCTACCCATCAGACACATGTGTCAGAGTGGGACTTTGATTGGGAAGTGAGCAATGTGAGGGGCAAGCACCATTTTTTTGGTAATAATGGTGGTTGAGACATCTAGTACAGGGGCAATAGTGGCAGCAGCTTTGGCATCTAATGCACAGGACAAATGTGATCTGCAGGGTCTTTGCTGGTATAGTACTGTAGCATGGTTTGGGCATTGTTCCTGGCTGTGTACCCTCCAAGCCTGACCCTGATACTCCCACAAATTTTGTAACCTACCTAAGACTCTTCATTAAATTAATTTTCTGCTTGACTAAGGGAAGAACATTATAGGACAAATATCTGTGTCCCCTCCCGCCAAATTCTTATTTTGAAGCCCTAAACCCAATGTGATGGTATTAGGGAATGGGGTTTTGGGGGAGAAAATTAGGTTTAGATGAGGTCATGAGGGTGGAGCCCCCATGATGGGATTAGTGCCCTTGTAAGAAGAGGAAGACTCACCAGAGCTCCCTCCCTGCCATGTGAAGACACAGTGAGAAGGTGGCCAACTGTAAGCCAGGAAAAGAGTCTTCACCAGGAACCAAATCGGCTGGCACTTTGATCTTATACTTCCCAGCCTCCAGAGCTGTGAGGAAATGTCTGTTGTTTAACTGCCATGCATGGCATTTTGTTATGGCAGCCCAAGCTGTCTAATACACTAGGTAAATTGGCATATTAATTAGGATATAGGATTAATTCAGCATCTAAAACAGAGACCTCATCTCTTCCAGTGAACTTCAGGAAGAGTGGAGTCTGTGGGAAGGAGAAGGAAGAAAGGGCACCAGCCCTTTTCCCAGATGGAAGGTTTGACTGTGGCCAGAATTGCCGTCACAGCAGTGGTGGTAGGAGAAGGTGCCATCTGTGGTGGCAGCTCAGCTCTGGCCTTTTCCCAAGAAAGCTACATCAGTGCCATAGCTCCCTCTGAAACTAGAAAAGATAATGTCACTTTAAAACCTTTTTTTCTGTTCTCCCCAAAACAATGACTTTGATTTTATATGAAAAGATATACATTAATAAAACTGAGGAATTTGGGGATGAATTTTCACTTGAGCATAAGGGTTAAAACTCTAAGTTCTAGAGACAGACTCCCTGAGTTTTAGGCCTGGTTCTATTACTTCCTAGTCTTGTGACTCTGGGTAGGTTATCCTATCCCTCTGTGCCTCAGTTTCCCTATCTGCACAATGGGGATGATTACAGTGTTTATCTCAAGGCCATGCAAACAAAATGAATTGTGTAGATAAAGCATTTAAAGCAGAGTAAGCATCCATAAGTACTATTATTATTATCATTGTCATTTAAATGATGGGCTCCTTTATTATGTTTGAAATATTTTATTATGGGGTATAAATGAAGGATCCCTGGACTTGGATTCAGAATCAATGAGTTTTGATCCCAATTTTCCGTTATTCCCATAAGACGCCTTAAACATGTTGCTTAACCTCTCTGGGCCTGAGCTTCCTCACTTATAAAATGGGATAAGGGAATTCCCTGGTGGTCCAGTGGTTACGACTCTGTGTTTCCACTGCAGGGGACAGGGGCTCAAACCCTGGTCGGGGAACAAAGATCCTGCGAGCCGCACTCAGTGTGGCAAAAAAAAAAAAAAAAAAAAAAAAAAAAAATGGCATAAGATGATATCTAAGTACTCTTTCAATGCAAATATTATTTGCCCATTTTTATGACTTCTGCTAAAACTTAGAGCTACCTTAAGAAACTTGTCCTACTACTGGACTTACAGTAGTAGTATCTACACACACACTCACACACACCTTATTGAGGGATTTACTTTACACATCCCTAGGCTGATGCAGAACCATTGAGCAAAGTGGGAATTGTATGTACTTTTTTTCAGCTCACAGTGATACCACACTGCAGAAAATAACTAGAGTTGCGTGGCTTAAAACACACAGGCACAAACAAACAAACCCAACATCTTACAAAGAAGACTTTTCAATATGAGTCCATAATATTTTGACAAATCTTCCAGTCTGGCCATTTTGATATAGATTCATTTTGAAAAGCTAACACTATGAAGAAGAAGAAGGAGAAGAAGGAGGAGGGGAAGAAGGAGAAGAAAAAGTTAATGTGAAACATACACGTTTTGAAAAAAATTACCATAATAGTTTGAATACTTCTTGAGAGATAAGCCTGAATCAAAGACTTGAAGGAAGGGTGATTCCAGGAAAAAGAAAGGAAGAAGTGGAGAGAGGTAGGCCAGGAAAGAGGGAAAGCTGATATACGGGTGAGTTATCCAGGTGATGGGGGTTCAATTCCACTTGCCCCTGAGCAGGGTACCTCCCAGAATTATCTCTCTGCAGGTTAAGACTTGGGGCATCATCCACCACCAGCTCTGTCAACCTCCATGGGTTGGGGGTCACCCTAGGAGTGTTAATTGCCCTGTGTGTCCAGGCCATGTCTTCATGAGGTCCAAGTGGGCTCCTTAGAGTTCAAAGAAATACTTGAGGCAGGTCGTGGAGACAGGCGGTGAAGGCTTGGAGTGGGCTCCTTAGGTGTGGGTCTAAACTAGTAGGAACTGCCTACTGCAGGTGTGACCAAAATCAGAGCTGAGTCAAGGGGGGTGGAACACAGGACACCCAAAGAGATTCTACAATTTCTTGTTAATATGGGCATCTAATGTCTCACTCTGCTTGGACACACATTTTTCTTGAGCTTCTTTCCATTATTATTGGGGAAACTTCCTCTTACTGAGCTTTTGTATCTCTCTGAATCAGAGGCTCTTCAGTGTCACTATATGAACAACCAGAGGAAGTTGTAGGTTAGGTAACATACCCGAAGAGTCTAGCACAGTGCCTGGATTATAGTTGGCAGTGTAACAAAGTTAATTATTTACATTTTATATTTTCAAGTCCAAAAGATTTAAGTACCATTCATGACTCCTTTTATCATTTACAGAGATTCAGAATTGCTCCTTTGATAATGAAAGCTCCCTTTGGGGCACATATGGTTAAAAATACTTTTGGCTGCAAGTAATATAATATTGATACCAACAAATAGTAGTTCAAGCTAGAAAGCATGTAAGTATAGCACTAAACAAGAAGTTGGGATAGGCATTTCCATGTTTGGTGCCGCAGCTCAACAGTATCTTCAAGGACACTTCCTACTATCATTTTGCTCTAGCCTAAGCGTGTTACTTTTTCATGCTAAGCTGTGCTGCTTCATGGTTACCAGGTGACATAACAGCTCCAGATACTGTGATTACATTTGAAGATAGGAAACAAGTGGAAGAGGTGAGGGCAGAATGGCAATCTTTCTTTTTCTTTTTAGGGAGTTAAAATATATTTCCTATAGTCCCTGCTCCCCCAAGGAGATTTCTGTCACAAACCTTTGGCCAGAACTGGGTTTTTAGCTACCCTGCCTTCAAGGTATGTTGGCAAAACAAGTTTCTGAGGTTTTCATCCTCTCTAGTTTATAGTAGATGAAGGACAAACAGGCAGGGGATGCTTTGGAACTATACAACCAACAGCACCTGTTACAGCATGGATACTGGACAGAGGGAAAAAAAAATGTAATTTTAGCTTTCCACTTGTCTGAACATTTCCACCAGTTAAGTGGCTGGTGATATAAGGGCTTCTTTTAAATTGCATTTTGGGTTATGCTTTTAGGACTGAAATGTTTATATTTATTATATTTTAGGCATATGCTATAAGGGAATCGCACATACATTCCCCTGATAATAAAAAATATTGACAGCAATATCTCATTTGTTTTCTTCCTGGTGTTTATGCTACTGAAAGTCAACTTCCAGGCAGGGTGCAAGTTGGGAAATCTAGCCACCTCATGACCTTCACATCTGGCCTCCTATCCCATTCTCCTAAGTGCTGTCCAGGTATGAACAACATCTTGAGAAAAGGGGGTGCTGAGTTTAGCCTTCTTCCAAGAATGATAAGCACACTTCAGTGTGGCCACGCTCATTAGGGCTGCATATTTTGGGAGAAGTGTTTCCCTCTTCACATGAATGGGGGTGGGATATTCAAGTCACGTCATGTCATGTCAACGTGTCAATGTAGGGTCAACAGGAAAAGACCTACAAAATCTTAAAGAGAAGGAGTCAGACGGCCTGGGACTGAATCCTCGATCAGTCCCTACCCTGGTCAACTTTCCTACCCTCTTTTTTTTTTTTTTAATTAATTAATTAATTTATTTTTAATTTTGGCTGTGTTGGGTCTTCGTTTCTGTGCGAGGGCTTTCTCTAGTTGCGGCAAGCAGGGCCACTCTTCACCGCAGTGCACGGGCCTCTCACTATCGCGGCCTCTCTTGTTGCGGAGCACAGGCTCCAGACGCGCAGGCTCAGTAATTGTGGCTCACGGGCTTAGTTGCTCCGCGGCATGTGGGATCCTCCCAGACCAGGGCCTGAACCCGTGTCCCCTGCATTGGCAGGCAGATTCTCAACCACTGCACCACCAGGGAAGCCCTACCCTCTTTATATATTCGTTTCTTTATATGTCAAATAAAGGTGCTATCTATCATGTTCCTGGCACACATTAGGTACTTCCTATTCCCTTCATTTTAGGAAAATTCTATGTCTAAAATGCAGATTCTAGTTCAACACAGTTTTTTTACAAGCAAAAATGTTGAAGAAAAATGTAGCCATTAGCTAACTGGCAGGAAGAGTATTCACTAAGTGTCCGAATTGTGACTGGAGCTCAACTGTCCTGACGTTGGACTATCAATCCTTCCAGGAGTCACTGGTTGATCACGTGTGATGCTAAGCTCAATCATGAGAAGAACAGACTTTCTTTTGTGGGAATTTCATCTTTCGTAAATTATTCAGTTTCTCATTTAGTCTGATGACATGGTCTAATTTCACAGCTATGGAGTGAAGAGGTTGGTGGTTTGCTCCAGAGCGTGGGGGGAAGTGAGGAGCAGCCGTAGGATGAGAACTCGCTTTTCCTTCAAATGAACCTGAGGATCGAGTGAAAGAAAAAATGTGAATAAATTTCTATACCAGGCCAGTAAGAAGAACGCTGCTGTCTATAATATCCCATCAACAGCACTGATGGCATTATTTTCCATTATACATGTAGTAAGTGGTAATTAGAAAATTGGAAACTATGAAAATGTGTAAGGAAGAAAAATAAACAAGAGCGCAACCATCAAAATAACATTATTCTCAGCTCTGGTGAATTTCTTTCTGTTTTATTTTCCATTGAGAGATCTGACTGCACACATTTGAGAATATAATTTTATATCTTGCCATTTACCCTTAAGATTATAATGTAAGCATTTCATGTTATTTTATAGTCTTCTTGACACTTCTTATGGAAAGGCTGCATAATATTTTATTGAGAATGGCAGTTTATTTAACTATTTTTTCTGGTAACCACTTGGGTCATTTCCAACTTTCTGTTATTACAACAGAATTGTAATAAACAGCTTTCTGGATAAAGGTTTTCTGTATTAAAGATTACTGGACTAAAGAATATGAACAATGCTTGTGGCACACAGTAACTCTCTAGAAGGATCACGCTCTGTTTAGATATAAACTGTCATTTAAAACTTCTGGTTTATTAATTTTAAATTTATTATACCTATTTATATTTAAAATGAGACAGAAGCATTAAAAAATTACAGAAGTAATATGTGATGCTTGTAAAAATCTACATGATGCAGAGATAAATAAGGTTGAAAATGAAATTACCCCATAATGTCATTTCCTAGAGTAATTACTGTCTATAGTTTGTTGTATATTCTTCCAGATTTTGTGATATGCACATACGGACATTTACTACTGTTATCATTAGTATTAGAAACACACAGTATTTTGCATCTTGCTTTTTTCATTTAACGTCTATTGACAGCAATATCTCATCATGTAGACATTAAAAATCTTGCCACATTGGCATGTGTAGATCTGCTTCATTCTTTTTCATAGCTTCATGGTAGGAACATAACACAATTTCTGTATCTCCTCTCCTTTGATAGACTTTTGGTTTAGCTTCAAGTTTTCTCCTCTGGCAAACAAAGCTGCCATGAGAGTTCTTGACTCTATGGTTTATTTTTAATGAGCATTTACTGCTGTGAAAATGTGACTTTGAAAATAATTGTTGGCAAGATCATTCTCTCTCTGTGTGCTGAAACATACAATATTTAAATGTCATTTAAATTTTAAAACTTGAATTGAGTCATTTCCATGAAAACCAGGTTAAAATCACAGTGATCTTTTTCTGTCAGAGAGGAATGAATCCTCTTGCTCCAGATGGGACATAAAGCTCCTTAAATTGAAATTCATTGCACGGGGGCTCTGATGGCCCTTAACAGATGGAAGTACAATCTCATTTGGATGCTTATGTAATTCAGTGATGATCATGGAAGCTGTCGGATAGCCTCAGACAGGAGGGCAGAGTCAGGCTCTGTGGCAAAGGCAGGTGAAGAGGCTGTGTGTATTTATTTGCCAGTGTCAGTAAGACTAGAATCTGAGATCTGAGCAGTATAACATGGTCTGGTCGAACGACTAACCTTGGGATCTCAGAAATCGAGCATTTGGATACCAGTGGGAATTCAAAGTTTCTTGTTAAACGACCTTGGGAGGATCATTCCATCTCTCTGAAGGCCTCATTTTCAGTAGTATGCCAGATAAGGCCTCTAGGACGAGGGTATGATATTAATATTTATTCATAGATATTTATTGAGCTGTATGTGCCAAGAACTAAGTGCCAGGGATAGAGTTGCAAACAAAAGAGATAATCTATTTTCTTTTTCCCCTAAAGGTGCGGCTGTTGCCTTCCTCAGCTGCAAGTAATCAACGAATCTACTTGAAGTTAGTCAGCATACCCCACCAAAGTTTAGCCTTTATGCATTACGTCTTCTTGGTAATGTAGGCTAAACCACAGCAAACTTACTAGCTCAAACAAATAACCTCATCTGAACTTATCCATCCAACAAGATACCATTTCTCCTGCTTTGTATCATGCATGCATTGATAAAGTTAGCACTCATATTTTCAACACACACTAAAATCCCTCCCTCCCTCCATCCCTCCTTCCTTCCTGCCTTCCTTCTTTCCTCCCTTCCTCCTTCCCTCCCTTCCTTCGTCCTTCCTTTTACCTGTAACAGTGCCTAGAATAAGCACCTAGAACAGTGATTGGTACATAGTAGGTGCAAAATAAATTTTTGTTGGCTAGATATCTAAAAATATTTATTGTCTAAACTTTAGGCATTTGGAATAGCTTTGGAGGATACATGTATAAAATACTACTTCTGCTTTCAAATGTCTCATATCTACTTAGGAGATGGCACATCAACCAGTAATATGGTGGATGCTTCAGGAATTGTGTGCACAGCGTGTCTTCCTCCATCGCCCAATTAAAGTCGCCATTTCCCATTTTCTTGTTCTAGTCACCTACCCTAGACTTTTTAATTTGCCTAAAATCAGCAGACCAGACAAGCCAAAACTTTTTTTGTTTCTGTTTTTGGTGAATCAGAGGTTACATTTCCTGTCATTTTCAAGGATGTCTTTGGAGGCGGAACTGGTAAATGTATTATACTTATTTGAAAAGCTGGTATAAATATTTCAGGTCACAAGTGAACTTTTCACATTAAAGCCCATTCTTCTGTTTCTGTATGCATAAGTTTTTAGCTGTGGAGTGAAAGTACTATTTTAAAATAGTTGTGTGTCAGGGGGATGGGTTAGGAGATTGGGATTGACATATACATACTACTATATGTCAGGGTAGATAACTAATAGGAACCTCCTGTGTAGCTTGGGGAGCTCTTCTCATTACTCTATAATGACCTGTATGGGAAGGGAATGTAAAGAAGAGTGGATATTTGTGTATGTGTGACCAATTCACTTTGCTGTACAGTAGAAACTAATACAACATTGTAGATGAACTATACTCCAATAAAAATTAAAAAAAAAAAGAAGCCTGACTAATACAATGGCATATAAAATCATCAATTCTAGAACTTGGAATTTCAGATCATTCTGATCTTAACCCAGTGTCTTTCCAAACTGAATATTGGCTAAGACTGGGCCATACTAATGAATAACACTTTCTCCTTATCTAGAAGTGAGTTGTAAGAACCAGTGCAATCGTGCTGTTCCATCCACATGCATGCTTATCCCATAGTTCCTGCACAATATTTTTTTCAAAAGACATGGAGAATGTTGTAGTATAATAGAGAAAATAGAGCATTCTCAAGTGACTGGTTTATTTATTTTAAGAGAGAGTATGTATAATGAAACGCATTTTTGCTCAGAAATGAAAAGGGTCCTCTCTGCTATTGTCAAACATGTTTTTTTTTTTTTAACGTCTTTATTGGAGTATAATTGCTTTACAATGATGTGTTAGTTTCTGCTTTATAACAAAGTGAATCAGTTATACATATACATATGTTCCCATATCTCTTCCCTCTTGCGTCTCCCTCCCTCCCACCCTCCCTATCCCACCCCTCTAGGTGGTCACAAACCACTGAGCTGATCTCCCTGTGCTATGCGGCTGCTTCCCACTAGCTATCTATTTTACATTTGGTAGTGTATATATGTCCATGCCACTCTCTCACTTTGTCACAGCTTACCCTTCCCCCTCCCCATATCCTCAAGTCCATTCTCTAGCAGGTCTGTGTCTTTATTCCCGTCTTACCCCTAGGTTCTTCATGACTTTTTTTTTTTTCTTAGATTCCATATATATGTATTAGCATACGGTATTTGTTTTTCTCTTTCCGACTTACTTCACTCTCTATGACAGACTCTAGGTCTATCCACCTCACTACAAATAACTCAATTTCATTTCTTTTTATGGCTGAGTAATATTCCATTGTATATACGTGCCACATCTTCTTTATCCATTCATCTGTTGATGGACACTTAGGTTGCTTCCATGTCCTGGACACCATACACAAAAATAAACTCAAAATGGATTAAAGACATAAATGTAAGGCCAGACACTATCAAACTCTTAGAGGAAAACATAAGCAGAACACTCTATGACATAAATCACAGCAAGATCCTTTTTGACCCACCTCCTAGAGAAATGGAAATAAAAACAAAAATAAACAAATGGGACCTAATGAAACTTAAAAGCTTTTGCACAGCAAAGGAAACCATAAACAAGACCAAAAGACAACCCTCAGAATGGGAGAAGATATTTGCAAATGAAGCAACTGACAAAGGATTAATCTCCAAAATTTACAAACATGTTTTTATAAACTCCTATTTTACATTTTATTTTGGTACTTTTGGTATTTTGAGTACTTTATTGTCAGGTCTTCATTGGTAAACCCCTTCCCTATGACAGTACAGTGTGTACTCAATTTTGGAGCATGGAAAATACATGCACTTGTTTTGTACCTGTAGTTTGGATATATAATTGACATCTTTGTACTCTGGTGTTTCAACAATTTTAAGGCTGTAATGAGGAGTCACATTTACAATCATCAATATATTCTCTACAATGAATATGCTCCCTTAATTAAATCATGATGCTGGAAAAACATGCACACACACACACACACACACACAAAATAATTGTGAAGAGCCTAATTCCATGGTAACCATGACAAATGGACTTTTGCTATAATAGGTTTTGATGAGCTTATTTTCCATCAGAACAATGACTTTTTGTTATTAAAAAATCCCTTAACCTAATTTGATCTCTGCTTTTCAGCTTGCTCTCTGTTAAAGGCTGTGGTGGGCTAGAGAAATCAGAATCAATTTATTTTTCAAACTGATAGCATAATCTGTGAATCACTGTTCTCAGGAAGACTTGGTGATATTTGTTGTAGAGTTGGTAGATATCTTAAATCTTCCTTCTTTTGTTTCTGCATAATAGAAAAATCAACAAATAAGCAAAAAAATCTTTGGTACTTTTCATAGAATTTCATTTAAATGTACAGTAATGGATATGAGAAATTTTCATTTCCCCTTAAGTCACTTTTAATGTTCTACCCATAGATGGCAGCAAGTGACTAGACTGCTGGGCCTTCTAGCCCCTTCCTATCAGACCCCTGGGTTGTAACCCTGGTAAAGGAAAGAACGTGGAAGATGACAGATTACCTCTCTGATGGATGTTTCATTTAGTTGTCTGAGATGCGGTTCTTCTCTTCAGAGCTGGAGAACTCTGCTCTGCTCTGATTCTTCTTCTGAGGCTTCGGAGAAGAACCCCAGCAGCATCGAAGCAGCGGTCAAGGCCAAATAAGGAGGATCAAGGCTGAACAGGGAGGGCCGAGGCCATGCAGGGAGGGCACGTGGTTGAGGGCTTCCCTGGATTGCCCAGTGCCTCTGCCTCCTGCCTTGACTCATTCAAGTCAAGCCTTAACAAATTGGAAGTGCTCTGACAATTCAGCCTCGTCCATTTGGTCCCTGTGGGTCTGGAGTCCCTCCTTCTAATTTCCCAACCTCTCAGCAAATTGTATTCTTAGGCAGCGCCTATCTGAGTCCTGATGTGCACTGCTGGCCCCAGGAGGTTGGAGAGTCAACATGCAGATGATTTTAGACAGAATAATTTAAAGTCAGCATAAACTGATTGGTAGGTATATGGCTTTTATTCTGTGCTTATTATTTGTCTAGTACTATATATACAACTTCTCATTTACTACTCATAAGGGCTCTATAAATTAGAGATTATGCATTTAATTTGACCAATGCAGGAGTGGAAGTGAATAACTTGTTCAAGTTTGTAAATCTGGTTTAAACTGCTTTGGCTAGTTTAAGGAGGCCCCTTCTTGAGATGTGGGAAGACTTTGACCTTCTCAGTTAGTATGTACAGATTACTTCCATGTGCATCGTGAAAGATGTAAATGTTCCATATCTTTGAAGACTTTACAATGGGAGGGCTTACACACATCAAAATGACAACAAGGCAGCAGAATTTGAGAAAACCCAAATTATGGTAAGTGGGGTCTTTGGAAGATACTGGAATAAAAGAGTTTTCATAGATATGAAAGAAGCCTGGGTAGAAATGTAAGCTAAATAGAAGGCATATTGGACTCAAGATGAACTATCCTATTCTTTCAGTTTCCCTTGATTGGTATAACATTAAACACATGGCTGGTGTCCTCACCTGGCAAGGGCCAAATTGTATGAACTGGATCTTCTCAAACTCTCTTGGGAACCTAGGACCTGGATCTGCTCTCAGAATATCTCTGGTGATATGTTTCCTGAAGCATGAGCAAGAGGTATTTTATAAAAATCCATAGCTTACAAATGGCCAATAAGCACATACAAAGATGTCAACATCATTAGTTATTAGAGAAATGCAAATCAAGACCACAATGAAATACTACTTCCCACCCATTAAGGATGGCTAGAATCAAAAAGTCAGAAAACAACAAATGTTGGTAGAGATGAGAAGAAATTGGAATGCTTATGCACCGCTGGTGGGAATGAAAAATGGTGCAGCCACTTTGGAAAACAGTCTGGCGGTTCTGATTAAACACAGAGTTACAAAAGGACCTAGCAATCCCACTCCTTGGTTTATACCCAAGGGAAATGAACATGTATGTCCACACAAAAACTTGTACGTGATTGTTCATAGCAGCATTGTTCATAATAGTGAAAATGTGGAAACAACCCAAATATCCATTAATTGATACATGGATATATCCATACAATGGGATATTATTCAGCAATAACAAGGAATGAAGCACTGATATATGCTACAACATAGATGGACCTTGAAAGCACTGCGTGCCAAGTGAAAGAAGCCAGTCACAAAAGACAACGTATTGTATGGTTCCATTTATATGAGATGGCAGAATAGGCAAATCTATGGAGACAGAAGTAGATTAGTGGTTGCCTAGGGTTGGGGGTGGGATGTGAGGGGATAGGGCGATAGCCAAAGAGCATGGGGTTTCTTTCTGGGGTGATAAAAATGTCCTAAAATTGAGTGTCATGGAGATTGCACAACTCTAAGTATACTGAATCATACATTTGAAGTGGGTGAATTGTATGTATGTGAATTATATCTCAATAAAGCTGTTAAAGAAAAAAAAAAGAATCCATAGTCTGCTACAGCTACTTATGTAGAACTTTGTCAGGTACTCTGCTAAGCGCTTTACATATGTTAACTTTTGTGATCTTCACAACAATCTCATGAGGTGGGGACTTTAATCTTCCCTATTTCACAGGCAGGGAAACCTAACTGTAGACACAGGGGGATTGAAGGATGCTGCCCAAGGTTATTTAGCTTTCAAGAGGCTGAGTTAGAGTCTCTTGGGTAGAACTAGGAGGCTCTGGATCTCTGCTCTTAATCATAGGTCATGCTGCCTGTGAGAGAGGAAATCACCTGGTTAAACCCCTCCTCATTTAATATACAGGAAGAAAGGGCACACTTAGGGTGGAGCTGATACAGACGCCCCATCTACTGCTCCCCATCGGGGACTCTTCACTGAATCCTGTCACCGAGGTGCAGAAGGCTTAGTAAGGACAAAGTCCTAGCCACTGGCATACACAGGAAGACAGTTTTTTCTTAAACTCTATTTGTATTATTTTTGAATCTGGGAGGAGAGGTAGGTCAGAATGCATAGATGGTGTTGGAGGAGTATTAAAAAGAAAATGATGGAGCAGGCCATAAAATTGGTTGGGGATTTGGGATTTATGAGTGGTAAAGTGAAATAATATGCAACCATGTCCATGAAATAGTGCCTGTTTCATTCTTCATTATGTATTATCAGAGGATTTCAAGGCAACTAAAGTTGCAGAAAGATCTTGCCTGAAGTTAGAGTGATTCTTTTTTATAGGAGAAACTCTTAGGTATTCCACATTCCACTTCTGCTTCCCTGTTAAATCTAGTGAAAAAGTGTGTGGCTAGCAGCAGGCTATGGAGAAAGATGGGGGAGCAGAGAAAAACCCTGACATTCTATTAAGTGACTTAAAGTCAGAGTACCAATGAAAGCCTTCGGAATTAGCGTATGATCGAATTCCCCATCACTAGCTATCTTTCTCCTAGCTAGTTCCTCCTCCTAGCTATCTTTCACGCATCATTCTCTTATTTACCTAAATCAGCCTTCTACAGCAGACCTCCGACAGCTCTCATGCTCCTCCTGTCTCTTTACAATATGGGCAGTCATTTGGTCCAAGGTCTTCTGAGATTTCTTTGAGCCTGAACTATCTTTCTGTTCCCTGGCATTTTCATCTGCCTTCTTGAATTGTTCAATTGCTCTGTTTGTTCCCATTGCTGTCTCTTGAACGGCTCAAAATGGAGCTGAGCTTCAAAGAACACTCTGATATTTGTAGTCTTACATTAGATTTGTAACTTTGAAGGTTTCCCTTGGGGGGAATTTCTATGTCTGTGGGCAACATTAGATTGCAACACGGTCAGAAGAACACGGCAGTGGATCTGTGAATCCAAGACACGAGGGAAGAGCCATCCCGGCAAGAATAAAGGAAATAAATTTGAGGTGAAACAGAACAACCATAAAAGGAAGGCTGTAAGGAAGCATCCTGGGAAGCAGTGATAAAGGATAAATGGCAGCTGTAGTCAGGCTAGCAGGAAGTGACAAAGGTTGGGTGACTCAGTTTGAATGAAAGCTCCCAGTTATGGACAGATGGAGAGGAATCTTCCCACAGGTCGGGATAAGCCTCCAGGGCCCAGTAATTATACACAGCCACTATTTAATTTAGCAATGAACGTGAAAAGAATAAATAGTGATAGCCTTTCAGCTTAATTTAAGTAAACATAAGATAAATGTTTTCAGTAACCCCGTATAAACATATCCAGGACAATGAAACAAACTATAGCTTAAATCAAGAAGACAGCTTTGGTCTTTTAGATTCAGCCCTTTATCATCATCCTTTTTGATGATGATAATAATAACAACAATAACAGTGGGCTATTATTATTTGATTTGGTTTGGATTAATCCGTATGGAAAGTCCTTCATTCACTCTTATCAGTACTGATGTATTGCCCATAAAGTACCTTCTCAATACTGAACTAGATGGAGAGCAGTGTACAGCACTTAGCAGGTACAGTGGTGGGCTGCCTGCCCAATAACCATTTCCCCTTTTTCTTGCTCTCAGAACCCATTTCTTTTTTTACCTGACAATGTGCCCAGCTCCAGCGAATGATGTCATTGGCCTACACCAATCATAGCTTCAGAATTTCTCTTCAATGGTGATTGGCCCAGGGTGAGCATGTGACCCAATTCAGTCCACCAAAACTAAGGCTGTTGAGAAATTCTGGGAAAAAAATGTTCCTCCCTGATTAAAGGGAGGAACATGATGAAAAAGGCCTTTTGTCACATCCCATTTCTACGTGTTGGAGGTAGTTGTGTGAAGACGTGACGTTTGCAGCCATGCCAGCCATTTGGGGACACTGGCAATTACCGGGAGAGGACAGCAAGGAGACAGCAAGAGCCCATCCTTTGCAGATGTCATGCGAATTGCCTTCCTGCAGAATTGCCTTCCTCTAGACATCTTGTTTTATGAAATAAACACAATTATTGGTACTACTTTGGGTCATTTATTTCCTTCCTAGTAGTTGAAGGCATCCTTCCTGCTCTAAGTTGCTATGGTCTGAATATTTGTGTTCCCCCCAAATTCATATATTGAAACCTACTGCCCAATGTGATGGTATTAGGAGGTGGGGCCTTTGGGAGACGCTGATGTCATGAGGGTGGACCCTTCATGAACGGGATTCATGCTCTTATAAAAGAAACCCCAGAGAGATCCTTTCTCCTTCTGCCATGTGAGGTTAGAGCAAACAGATGGCTGTCTATGAACTGGGAAGTTGGCCCTCACCAAGATGAATCTGCTGGCACCTTGATCTTGGACTTTCCAGCTTCCAGAACTGTAAGCAATAAATGTTTGTTGTTGAAGCCACTCAGTATATGGTATTTTTTTTTTGGCTGTGTTGGGTCTTCGTTTCTGTGCGAGGGCTTTCTCTAGTTGTGGCAAGCGGGGGCCACTCTTCATTGCGGTGCGCGGGCCTCTCACTATCGCGGCCTCTCGTTGCGGAGCACAGGCACCAGACGCGCAGGCTCAGTAGTTGTGGCTCACGGGCCTAGTTGCTCCGCGGCATGTGGGATCCTCCCAGACCAGGGCTCGAACTCGTGTCCCCTGCATTGGCAGGCAGATTCTCAACCACTGCGCCACCAGGGAAGCCCAGTATATGGTATTTTTGTTATAGCAGCCCGAAAGGACTAAGACACAGGTGCTTTAATGTAATTGATCATTTTGTTGCCACAAACGTGAAAACAGTCAAGACGAATATCTGGGATGTATGCCATTTGTTTGGCCCAGTGTCCCCCGAGGCTGAGCTGTCTTTCTGCTCCCTGGCATTTCAATCACTTTAATCATCTGATTTTGCACACACGCATTCCAGTTTTACAAATAAAGTCCCTAAAGAGAAAACAAAACCAAATTAAAAGTTTGCTTAAGCAAATTGATCCTATAAAATCCTTTCAGAGTAAAAGCTGATGAAACAAATGTGTCTAGCGCTAGGGTGTTCAGGGCTAAGCAGGGCAAAACTCCAAGAAGGAAAAAAACCTCCAACAAAAGAAGCCCACGTGAGTAATTAGGCACGCAGGGAAGGAAGCTCAGATTGCAGCTCCAAAGCTGGGCTTTTGTGCCAGTAGGAGTGCCTTCACAGCAGCGGGATGAGTTAATTTCCAGGCCACGTTTTACAAACGGGCACCTCTTCAGTTTGCCTTCACTCAAAACCCCCAACAACAAACCACCACTTCCCACACAAAAGAGAAAAACAAAACAAATCCTTGATGTGCACTCTTGTCTGACAACTAAACAAGATGCCACAGCAATGACCCAGATGGAAGTTACACCTAGGCTGGGAGTTCTATGTGGGATGAAATACTTACCTAATTAATTCAACAAACAAACTGCCAATGGAGGGCAGGACACCAGGCTAGGGGGAAAGAAGCCATGCTAGGGGCTATGAGGGATTCAAAGAGAAGACACCAAACTTTGTGGTTCAGGAGTTTTTATTCCTGACATACGCAAATACCACCCTAGCACAAAATGCAAGGTAGTAAGCTCAACAAGAGAGATGCAAGGTCATGTGCTATGGGAGCTACTGGGTGATTCTATCCCACCAAAAGGATGAGAGATTGCTTCAGTGAAGGGTGGGCATCTGAAGTGAGCTTTGAAGGGTGGGTAATATTTGAACCCGGGGAAAGTTGGAGAAAAGGGCACTCCAAGCTGAATAAACCTGTCACTACAGATGGACAATATGTTTTAGTTCAGCTATGGCCCGAAGACAATGTAGTAGGCATAACAATGGGAAAAGTAAGTTAGTGCCAGATCGCAGAGAGCAAAAGAGTTGGGCAAGGTTGTCTTTCTGTAGGCAATGGGGAGTTACAGAGTGTTCAGGAGCAGAGTATGGCATGTTCGAAGCTGTGCTTTAGGAAGATGAAGCCAGAAACAATGAGTCACATGACACAACGTGAGGGGAGACTGAAGGTCACATGACCAGTTAAAAAGCTATTACGATATTTCAGATAAAATATAGTAAAGTCCTTACTAGAATTATGAGAATGAAAGTGAGTAGGAGGGTGGGTTTGAAATTTAAGTAAAAACATGGAATTGACAGAATGTGGCAAATTGCCAGAAAGCAGAGAAAAAAGTTCACTGGGGGTTTCCTCTATAATGTGAGTTTCTGAAAGGACAGAGTACCTCCCAGCCAACAGGTTTTGTTTTCATGAAAATCAAACTGTTCTAATGAATGTCTTTCCTGTTAAATGAGTTAACTGAAGCCCCTTGTGATTCTGCGATCTCCATCAGCGTACACAACAGGCAGCTTTGGAGGATTGCTGGCTCGCTGCCTTTCTCCGGCAAGCTGTCATTGAGGAGGTTGACAATGGCACTGGTCTTGGCGACACTGGATATCCATCCATGGGAACCTGGACTGGGACCAGCCAGCCTCTTAACTTCCAACACACTTCATTATTAATCACATTCTGCTTTAATATTTGCTCAGCTCTTTTGAAGGCAGTCTCAAAGAGAATGTCAAACAGCATTCCAGAAAGGATGTGTGTGTGTGTGTGTGTGTGTTTGTGTGTGTGTGTGTGTGTGTGTGTGTGTTCACCTAGAAAATAAAGTCCCAGCTCTTCAGCTGGAAGAACTAGGGTCCCCTGAGGCTGTTAGTATTGAGAGTCACCAGGAAGTGGGAAATTCCAGGAGGGAGGAGAGTTAGGCTCTGTGAGGTCCTGTTCACCAGGAAAGAATTTTTCCAGGACTAGATTTTACTATCCTGAGTCTTAATTTTACTAAAGAAAAGGACTTTTCCTTACAAAAGTCCATACAATCTGGTCTTTGCTACTGTCCCAATATCATTCCTGCCACTGGCCCATAAATACCTTGAATTCTGGCCACACTGAATCAAGGTCTCAGAATATGATACACTGGCTCAGCATCTTAGCGCCTTGCAGCTGTTGTTTCCCCTACCTGGAATGACTCCCTTCCTTTATTCAAGAGCCAGTGGGAAAATTACCTCCTTGGTGGCCATCAAGACCTGAAGCCTGATCTGCAGACTGCTACAGAAGGCTCACCACCTGTGCTACGGTTACTGTCACCCTTATCTGCCCTGCGCGCTGCCTTCCCTCAGGGCTGGGCTGCCCCTTCTTTGTCTCTGGATCTCTGGCCTAGCCCAGAGATTGCACATGGAAGGAATAAAACCTTTGAATTAGCTAACGTTCATCAACAGTAAAACAGGTTAGTGTCTTACTAGTGGATTATTCTTCTCTTGGTATATCTGTTCTAATTTGTTAAAATGTCTGTGGCTAAAAAAAAAAAAAAAAAAAAAAAATGCCTGTGGCTTTTCTTTTTATTAGAGGTTGACCTATTTGGCACATTCCCTGGTCTTCATCCAGCCCCTCTGCTGAATTAGATTTCTCCGTGTAGAAATTTCTCCATGTCCTTATTATAAGGACATGGCTATTTTACAGCATCCAAGGGTAGAAAACAATTTATGGCTGGCTCCCTGCGAGCTAGAACCTGGAACTGGGAAACCATCCGGTTCAGAACCCCTTCACCAGGCCTTTACTGAGTGCCCACCATGCCAGCTGCTGTTCTTGGGGTGGGGGCATCAGCATGAAAGGGCCAGAAAAGTCCCTCTGGTCTGGAAGCTTGCATCCTAGAAGCAGGGGTGGTGGACAACACACATGTAAGCGAATGACAATTTTAGAAGATGGTGTTTTGAAAACAATAAAGGAGGATTATGATGTGATAATGAGAAACTGGGTGCTCTTGCAGATTGGATGGCTGGGAAAGTTGTCTTCGAGTGGGTGACATTTGAGGGGGTATCGGAAAGATACAAGGGAGGCGGATCTGGGCAGGGGTCTCGGACAGGAATGCACTTGATGTATTCAAAGAACAGAAAGCAAACCCGTGAGGCTTTAGGCCTCTTAGAGGGTCACACAACTCTGGTCTCTGTTTCTCTCTTTGCAGTTGCTTGTCCTTTTGTGCCCTGGGATGAGCATGGTGGTCAGCATTGGCCGTGTATCATACGTTCCAGCTCCGTCCACTTCTACCCACTCTTCTTTCAGGAGAGAGAATCTAACTGGCCCAGGTAATCTCCCTCAGCACGGAATCCTTCACGGCAGGCCAGAAACCTAGAAGGCATTCTTGGTGCAATCCTCTCCTTCTTGTCCTGGAGGAGACCCCTTCCTAAGACTTCTCTGTTCTTCCTCTAAATGCCTCCTTAATCTTTTCACTTGTCTCCATCTCCTCTGCCATCACCCACTCAGCCCAACTCAAAATCATCTCCCACCTGATCTACTGCATTGATACACGCATGAGTCTTCCTGTTTTCAACTTGCTCACCCCAAATCCGTTCTCCATAAACTAGAGTGATCTACAAAACATTGCTAATTGGGGAGATAGCCTCATTCATGTGGTCATGCCTGTTAGAAGCTTTGGGGTGGATTTTTTCAGACTCTAGTATCTCCTTGCTGGGAAATTTGATGCACTTCCGGGTTCTCAGGGTTCTTTGGTTCTGGGAATGGTTTGGAGGCAGAAACATTGAGAACCACCCTTCTAGCCCAATATATATATATTTTTTTAAACATCTTTATTGGAGTATAATTGCTTTACAATGGTGTGTTAGTTTCTGCTTTATAACAAAGTGAATTAGTTATACATATACATATGTTCCCATATCTCTTCCCTCTTGCATCTCCCTCCCTCCCACCCTCCCTGTCCCACCCCTCTAGGTGGTCACAAAGCACCGAGCTGATCTCCCTGTGCTATGCGGCTGCTTCCCACTAGCTATCTATTTTACATTTGGTAGTGTATATATGTCCATGACACTCTCTCACCCTGTCACATCTCACCCCTCCCCCTCCCCATATCCTCAAGTCCATTCTCTAGTAGGTCTGTGTCTTTATTCCCGTCTTGCCACTAGGTTCTTCATGACCTTTTTTTTTTTCCTTAGATTCCATATATATGTGTTAGCATACTGTATTTGTTTTTCTCTTTCTGACTTACTTCACTCTGTATGACAGACTCTAACTCCATCCACCTCATTACAAATACCTCCATTTCATTTCTTTTTATGGCTGAGTAATATTCCATTGTATATATGTGCCACATCTTCTTTATCCATTCATCCGACGATGGACACTTAGGTTGCTTCCATGTCCTGGGTATTGTAAATAGAGCTGCAATGAACATTTTGGTACATGACTCTTTTTGAATTATGGTCTTCTCAGGGTATATGCCCAGTAGTGGGATTGCTAGGTCGTATGGTAGTTCTATTTGTAGGTTTTTAAGGAACCTCCATACTGTTCTCCATAGTGGCTGTATCAATTTACATTCCCACCAACAGTGCAAGAGTGTTCCCTTTTCTCCACACCTTCTCCAGCATTTACTGTTTCTAGATTTTTTGATGGTGGCCATTCTGACCGGTGTGAGATGATATCTCATTGTAGTTTTGATTTGCATTTCTCTAATGATTAATGATGTTGAGCATTCTTTCATGTGTCTGTTGGCAATCTGTATATCTTCTTTGGAGAAATGTCTATTTAGGTCTTCTGCCCATTTTTGGGTTGGGTTGTTTTTTTTTTTTTTTTTTTTTTTTTTTTTTTTTTTTTTTTTTTTAAAACATCTTTATTGAAGTATAATTGCTTTACAATGGTGTGCTAGCTTCTGCTTTACAACAAAGTGAATCAGTTACACATATACATATGTTGCCATAGCTCTTCCCTCTTGCATCTCCCTCCCTCCCACCCTCCCTATCCCACCCCTCTAGGTGGTCACAAAGCACCGAGCTGATCTCCCTGTGCTATGCGGCTGCTTCCCACTAGTTATCTATTTTACATTTGGTAGTGTATATATGTCCATGACACTCTCTCACCCTGTCACACCTCACCCCTCCCCCTCCCCATATCCTCAAGTCCATTCTCTAGTAGGTCTGTGTCTTTATTCCCATCTTGCCACTAGGTTCTTCATGACCTCTTTTTTTTTTTTTTTTTTTTTTCCCCTTAGATTCCATATATATGTGTTAGCATACTGTATTTGTTTTTCTCTTTCTGACTTACTTCACTCTGTATGACAGACTCTAACTCCATCCACCTCATTACAAACACCTCCATTTCATTTCTTTTTATGGCTGAGTAATATTCCATTGTATATATGTGCCACATCTTCTTTATCCATTCATCCGATGATGGACACCTAGGTTGCTTCCATGTCCTGGCTATTGTAAACAGAGCTGCAATGAATATTTTGGTACATGACTCTTTTTGAATTATGGTTTTCTCAGGGTATATGCCCAGTAGTGGGATTGCTGGGTCATATGGTAGTTCTATTTTTAGTTTTTTAAGGAACCTCCATACTGTTCTCCATAGTGGCTGTATCAATTTACATTCCCACCAACAGTGCAAGAGTGTTCCCTTTTCTCCACACCCTCTCCAGCATTTATTGTTTCTAGATTTTTTGATGATGGCCATTCTGACTGGTGTGAGATGATACCTCATTGTAGTTTTGATTTGCATTTCTCTAATGATTAATGATGTTGAGCATTCTTTCATGTGTCTGTTGGCAATCTGTATCTCTTCTTTGGAGAAATGTCTATTTAGGTCTTCTGCCCATTTTTGGATTGGGTTGTTTGTTTTTTTGTTATTGAGCTGCATGAGCTGCTTGTAAATCTTGGAGATTAATCCTTTGTCCGTTGCTTCATTTGCAAATATTTTCTCCCATTCTGAGGGTTGTCTTTTGGTCTTGTTTATGGTTTCCTTTGCTGTGCAAAAGCTTTTAAGTTTCATTAGGTCCCATTTGTTTATTTGTGTTTTTATTTCCATTTCTCTAGGACCTGGGTCAAAAAGGATCTTGCTGTGACTTATGTCATACAGTGTTCTGCCTATGTTTTCCTCTAAGAGTTTGATAGTGTCTGGCCTTACACTTAGGTCTTTAATCCATTTTGAGTTTATTTTTGTGTATGGTGTTAGGGAGTGTTCTAATTTCATACTTTTACATGTACCTGTCCAATTTTCCCAGCACCACTTATTGAAGAGGCTGTCTTTTCTCCACTGTATATGCTTGCCTCCTTTATCAAAGATAAGGTGACCATATGTGCGTGGGTTTATCTCTGGGCTTTCTATCCTGTTCCATTGATCTATATTTCTGTTTTTGTGCCAGTACCAAACTGTCTTGATTACTGTAGCTTTGTAATATAGTCTGAAGTCAGGGAGCCTGATTCCTCCAGCTCCATTTTTCGTTCTCAAGATTGTTTTGGCTATTCGGGGTCTTTTGTGTTTCCATACAAATTGTGAAATTTTTTGTTCTAGTTCTGTGAAAAATGCCACTGGTAGTTTGATAGGGATTGCACTGAATCTGTAGATTGCTTTGGGTAGTAGAGTCATTTTCACAATGTTGATTCTTCCAATCCAAGAACATGGTATATCTCTCCATCTATTTGTATCATCTTTAATTTCTTTCATCAGTGTCCTATAATTTTCTGCATACAGGTCTTTTGTCTCCTTAGGTAGGTTTATTCCTAGATATTTTATTCTTTTTGTTGCAATGGTAAACGGGAGTGTTTTCTTAATTTCACTTTCAGATTTTTCATCATTAGTATATAGGAATGCAAGAGATTTCTGTGCATTAATTTTGTATCCTGCTACTTTACCAAATTCATTGATTAGCTCTAGTAGTTTTCCGGTAGCATCTTTAGGATTCTCTATGTATAGTATCATGTCACCTGCAAACAGTGACAGCTTTACTTCTTCTTTTCCGATTTGGATTCCTTTTATTTCTTTTTCTTCTCTGATTGCTGTGGCTAACACTTCCAAAACTATGTTGAATAATAGTGGTGAGAGTGTAGCCCAATATTTTAAGACTCACTGCCAGCTCCCTCTTGTTACTGTAGCTTTGATCTTGTCCCCTGTTCTAAGAACAGCATTCTTCCTCTCCCAGAGCTTCCTCACATCTGCCCTCACTTCCTTTGTGGACGATTCATTGGCACTGCCATTATTAGCCATTGCCCATGAGGGTGTTGACGAGAGATCTTGTTCTGCCCACTAGAATAGGTTCTTCCCAGGAGCTGCATCTGTACCTTCGAGCAAGGATGTCCATACCACTTACAGGCAGTGTGTAAAGGAGTGTGTTTTTCTCTACTTGCAAGGATACGATAGTCAATATTTGCCTTTTAGAACAGATTTGCCTAGTGTCCTGGTTGAGGGGGGTGGTATTGGGAGGAGAGGAATTTGTGAGTTCTGAATTTTTAGCTTCTGTAGCCTCTGCAGGATGTCTGGTTTTTTGTTGTTGTTTTTGTTTTTCCGCAAGACTTCTAAATGGCTGGAACTGGGCTTTTCCAATAATTTTGAAACTATCCATGAAGAATATTAATTTTAAAATAGACAACAGAAGTATTTTTTTACATGTGTTTCGAATGTGTTGATATTACCTCATTAAACAAGGTCAGAACATGACTAGGAGGCAGGGGTCAAAGGAGATATACTTAATGAGGTTGTAACTGGAGAAGACTGAAGTTTGTTTTTTTTTTTCTCTGTTTATTCCTAAACTCATAGCTTAATGGGATAAAACATATTTGAGCTCAAGCTCTCAAATAATTTAAGGAAATTTCTTAGTGTGTAGTGCTTAAGAGTCTAGTAATTTGGCTACTAAATAACTGTGTGACCTTGGACAGAGTGTGTAATAAAGATTAGCTATTATTATGATTTATAATTGAAAAAGAAATAAGGACTTGGGTAGACAAATTCCAAATTATAGAACAGGAAAATTTTTATATAAATGTTTCAGTCGAGATATCTTGTTTATTTTACATATTAGGGATTTGATGATAATATATAGAATGTATATTATCTTGAGGATATTTGTTGCATTTTGTTAAACCTGGAAATTTTATCTTTTATCAAAATGAAATTATTATGAATGCTGATGTAATTGAAAATTTTCATTTATTTTGCTATTTTAAAATGGATCAAAATATCTCTTTGATTTTGATAATAATTTTATAACCAGTTCAGGGGTGAGGAGAATTAAAATTTGATGGCTCAGCCACAGTGCCAATCAGTTTATTTAAAGGAAGATGAAAAGATTTGTTATGACTAACCAGACAAATAAAGACTAACCAGAATTGAAGGTTAAGAGAAAAAGTGACAGATTTGACAAAGTATAATAAAAGTAATAGTTAAAATTTATTCAGCATTGTATATGATCAGGCATCGTAATTAGAATTTTTTATACATTCATTTATCTCATTCTCAGAACAACTCAATGAGGTTAGTACCATTACGACGCCCATTTAGCAGATGTGGAAACTGAGGACCAGATGTATTAAACTGCTTTCCTGGGTCATGTAGCTAATAAACAGTAGAGCTGGGATTCAGGCCCAGGTAATCTAACTTTGGTGTCTGTGGTAAAATCTTTCTAAACTATAAGCAAATGAGCTACTATTTGTCTACGACATTTTTCTATAAGTTTAACATTTTCAATAGGTTGAAAACATTTAACATAAATTGCTATATTATGGCACATGTATGAATTGGAAAGCATTAATGAGGTAATTATATTTTGTTTTAACCAAAAGTTAACTTTGGGTTTCTTGATGATTTTTAGCATAAACACTAGTTCTAAAACGGAGCTGTCCAATGTGTCACATGTGTAATTTAAAAGCTTTTAGTAAGCATGTTAAAGTGAAAAGAAACTGTGATAATTTTATTAATATATTTTATTTAACCCAATATATTAAAAATATTATTTCATCATGTGATCAATATAAGGATTATTAATGAGATATTATACCTTTTTTGGGTTATTGTTCCAAGTCTTTGAAATCTGGTGTGTATTTTGTACTTACTGAACATGTCAGTTTGGACTGGCCCCATTTCAAGTGTTAAGTAGCCACATGGGGCTAGTGGCTACTGATTTGGATGGCGCACCTCTAGAAGATCTTTTTAGGAAAGTAAATTCATTATTTTACATATTTCAAAAATGGTGAGAATAAGAAAGGCCAGTCATGCATCCATACAATAATTTTCTCAGCTGTACTACCTTCATTTCCAACTTAACTCATTGGATTAATGGCTGCCGCTTAACTTGTTCAAATGATATCTCCTGGCAGGTAAGGCGACAAATTTTAAATGGATGGTTTCCTTACAATCTTGTAATTTTGTCTGAGAGCTAGAATGGGGTAGACCTTAAGATAAAACTAAATCTCCTTGAGAAAAGCGAATGTCTACAAGAATACCTCACAGAATAAGGGAGAACCAGGTCACGAAGGAATTCACTATGTGTGGGCCCAACGTGGGCTTTCCCAAGCCTTCAGCATCTGGGGTTAGGGGTGGCCAACTCAACAGCCATTCCCTGTTCTGTATTTAGTTCTCAACCAGGCAGCAATGCATAGGTCAACAAACACTTATTAAGGGTCTTTTGATTCTTCATTGAAAAATTACTAATACTTGCTCACTGAAAAAAAAAATCAGACCAAATCGAATTGCATATAATTCTTCAATTCTTAAACTGTAGTTTCAGTGGTAATCACTATTAACAATTAGGTGTGTATTTCCCCAGACCTTTATCTATATGTCTATGTCTATGTTTCTATCTACCTAGAAATTTCTTGTACAGAAATGGGATCACCCCATTTATATTGTTCTGAAGCCCCTCTTTTTTATTTAATAAGAAATCAGTATCTTTTTATGTATTTTATATATTTTGGTCTTTTTAATGGCTGCATAGTATTACACGGTATGAGTGTGCCAAATTTATTTAAGCACATCACTACTGATGGACATACAAGTTGTTTCAAATTCTTGCTATTACATAATTGCTGCAATGCACACCATTGTACATCTATCATTATACACTTGTGTATTTCTGCATGACAAATTTCTGAGAATCGAGATAGCTGGGTGAAAGGGATGTACATTTAAAATTTTGACAAATACTATCAAACTGCTTTTCACCCTGTGGGAAAGACCTCGTCGCTTGACTTCATCTGGAAGTACCAATGTTCCCAGTACAGGAAAATGGCCAACCGTTCTGAGGAACAAGCTGTTTCTATTCGCCACCATAAAATGAATCTTCTATTTTCATTAATTAATATGTGTAGCTTCAATTGGTAATAACATTGTTCTGCTTTATGGCTTCTCAGATAGGTAGCAAACCCAGAAAACATCAGCTACCCTGGGGTTTTGTTATAAGTTATTGACATTCCTTTGGTGATTCACAAGTGCCAGAAAATAAATGCCATGCTCCCTGGGGTCTAAACGAAGACGTTGTACGTTTTGGGTTCAGTAACTGATCTTTCAAGAAAACATAGTATGGGGTGATGACTCACCCCGTGGTAGCTGTCCTCCAGCTCTGTCCTTTGGAGGAAGCATTACTGTGGGTGTGCTAGTACTTTTCCCTCCCTCACCAAGAATTTCCTTAGGAGAGGATGCCTAACATGTGCCAAGGTTGGCCTCACCCTTATCTTCTCCGGAGCACGGTGGCCTGCAGTGCACGGTCCGGGCTTGGCACAGAGAAAGCCAGCGCTCAAGGTAGACGCTTCGCAGTCACCGCCAGTGGCTGAGCAGTGGCAGCAGCGAAGATTCACAACGCAGCCTCAAAGTTGAGTTTCAGCGTGTAAGGTTACAAGCGTATCCTGTGTTTACGATAAAGCTGAAGCCCCCTTCCCCCTCTTTCCTACTGGAGCCCTCCACCACTGGAGTGAGCCCAGACCCGCTGAGGCGAAGCTGGGTAAGAGAGGGAGGCGGCGGCGGCGGCACGGTGCGTCTTGGCAGCTCCGAGGTTGCTGCGGCAGCGGCCACAGGAGCGCCAGGACCAGTTGCTGCACACTTCGTCAGTTTGCACTGCTTTCTTCTCTCTTCAGTGCATTTCCATTTTGAGGGTACAGCTCCAAAGGAGAAAGGTGTGGAGGGGGCTTTGGAATGTCCAGTGTGGGAAGCCAAAGGGGGTGCCCACTACGATGCAAAGAGGAATTGGCCCTGGCCCCCCTTCCCCTCTTGCTGGGGCGAGACCGACGCTTTGGCGACGGAGCCTGAGAAAGGGGTGTGTTTGTGGTGGTGGCGGCTCCTTGGGGGTCCTTGTCCCCTCGCAGCAGCCAGACTGCTGAGGAGAAGGGCAGGGGTCCCGGCGGCGGCCTGGCAGGTCCCGGACCCCGGGCGCCGGGGGGGTCCCCACTGGGCCTGGGGGATCCGGCGGTTGCCATGGTGACGCAGGGTCGGTGGCTCCGCGCAGTGGAAACAAAGCCGCCCGCCTGCCCGCCCGCTCCTCGCCCGAGCTCCTCCTCCGCCGGCGCCTCCCTCCCCTCCCAGGCGCCGCCGCCGTCGCCGGAGCGGCTCCCGGCCCCGCGCCCGCCGCCGCCGCCACCGCTACGGCCGCCGCCGCCACGGGCCAGGTAAGGCGAGCGCGCCCGCCGCGCGGAGGGCTCGGGCCGGACGCCGGGGGTGGGGGTCCGCCCGCTGCGGGGAGCGGGCGCCGGGGCCCGGCTGCACCGGACTCCCCGAGGGGCGCGTCCCCACCGGAGACGGTCTCCCCGGTCGCCCCGCAACCTCGGAGGGCGCCCGTGTCACGGCGGCGGCGGCGGGCGGCAAACTTCGCGGTCGGCGCAGGGCCCGAGCCTCCTCCCGGCGCGACGGCCTTGCCGGTCGCGGCTCCGCTCGACGGCGTACGGGGCGCGGGGCTGCCCGGAGACGGCTCGGCGCGCGGGTGAGGCTGTGCGGAGAGGCGGGGGTGGTACCTGCCTGCGTTATCCTTTCTCTCTCTCCCCCTCCCTCTCGGCGTGTTATCGAGGCTTGTAGAAAAAAAAAAAAGATATGAAAATATTTATCTCTGGACTTTCATGTTTCCTAGTTGATTCTCTTTGAGGACGGGATGATGCTAGGGTCTCCAAGGGAACAAACGAGACTTTTTTTTTTTTTTTTAAACCATCTCTGAAAAGTGAGCCCAGGCTTCCATGCCTGGGACGGGAGCATTTTGAGGTGCTTCTGAAGTTCGTTTGGATTTTGAACTTAACCGCCTTTATCTTTGGAAGGTGTAACTAAATGGGAAAGGTAGCCCGGGTTTCCCATCCAGCAATACCAGCGTTAATAGGATCAATACTTTGTAGATTAGATACTTGGCACCGATGTCATTGCTGCTGTTTCTGGAAGGTATTGTGTTCGTGCTTTAAGGAACTGGAAAATGCCTTGCGTTTCTATGTGTGAGGAAGCAAACCAAAGCACCTCTGAGGGCAGGTATCTGGGCGGTGTTTGCATCTGTTTATGAGTGTGAGGAAGAGGGTTACGATGGCCTTGCTAAGGGCATTCAGGTACTGGATGGGGAATTGCTCAAGTTATGGGTAACCTCCTCTTTTCTCAACGGCCCCAAGTCTCGCCATCATTTCGTGATATTTAGTTTGTTGCAGACACAAAGAATGGATTAAAAATAGCATTGTGAAAACTGTTTCGTAGCTACTTAGGTATCATCTTAGGTGTACTCATGTGAAAGACGGAAAACAGTTTTCATTTTTAGAAATATAGCTGATCAATTCAGAAGGAAATAATGTATTTGTTAATATTTTTTAAATTGGGGAGAAATGTCACATTGATAACTGGAAAATAATTCAACTTATTAAATTGTATACCCAACTTAGTAAAATAATTTATAAGTTGGAAGAGGTCAGTTATAGAACATTATATGGAAAGCAAGAAATTATATTTTTGCTAAAAGGTAGTTAACGAGAAGAAATCATTGGCAGTGATCATTTTGAATTGCAGTTAAGTTGATTAGAATTACGGATGTTAAAGCTACTTGAGGTTTCAGACATAAAGTGATATTCCTCTTCCCTCTTTTGGGATTTCAACACCTGTTAGCTAGCTGATTACTAGGTTTCTGAGTCTGTTCATATTTGCTAGTAATTAAAAAAAATTATTTATTTATTTATTATTTTTGGCTGCGTTGGGTCTTCGTTGCTGCGAGCGGGCTTTCTTTAGTTGCGGCGAGCGGGGGCTACTCTTCGTTGTGGTGCAAGGGCTTCTCACTGCAGTGGCTTCTCTTGTTGTGGAGCACAGGCTCTAGGCACGCGGGCTTCAGCAGTTGTGGCACGCGGGCTCAGTAGTTGTGGCTCGCGGGCTCTACAGCGCAGGCTCAGTAGTTGTGGAGCACGGGTTTAGTTGCTCCACGGCATGTGGGATCTTCCCAGACCAGGGATCGAACCCGTGTGCCCTGCATTGGCAGGCGGATTCTTAATCACTGCACCACCAGGGAAGCCCTTTGCTAGTAATTTTAAGTCATGTCACTTCATTAGAAGATTGTATTGGAAACTAAAGAATTGAGTTACAGCAACAATTTACAGATTATTTCACAATTGGGTTTGTTGTTAAACTGAATTTTACCTGTAGAGTGATTCACAGATGTTCTGCTAAATACTCTTTGATGATGGTAGTGAAATGGGACATTGTTTAAAATGAAGTCTATCTGTTTTCAGAAGATAACCAGGAGAGAAAAATAAGTATTTTCTCATTTAAGCATGAAAGGCAACCAGGATATTGAATCCTGGTCCTGTTGTATAGACAGAATATAGTTTCATGTTTTGTAACAAAAATAATAATTTTTGTGTTCTTTCTGAGGCACCAAGAGTACAGCTTTATTCACATCTCTGTTAGCAAATCCAACGTTCAAGTGAAAGTATTCTGGACCTGCTTTTCTGCCACGTGGGCCCCTCACTATGAGTTCTAGCCTGTGGCACTTAGTTTGTATTCTGAAGAAAGGAGATAGCCAGTGTTAATTCAGCACAATAAGGGCTCATGTTTTGCCTTTGCTGCTAGCTCACACAAGGCACAGGATTCAAAATAGTTTGGCATCTTTAAAGCTGTATCGCTTTCTGCCAAAAAACTAAAGTCAGTAAACATCAGCAATAAACAGGCATGTATTGCAAGCACCGCTTTGTTCTAGTGGTTTATTTACACAAGCTCTGAAGCAGGAAATGAAGCTTTTGTCAGTGAAGTGAAAAACAACAATTTGGCATGCTTATATATGTTACTAGCATCATGAGGTATGTGCAGAACCAAATAATGAAAGCAAAAAGTGCTGTGATATCCACAGTACCTTCTTAGGAAATGCAAATGGGAGTGTGGTGTACCTCCATGGTTGAGACTGGCCACCTGGTGGAAGTAGGGAACAGCACACAGCATCCTCAGGTGTAAAATAGCAGTTGTCACTCTCCCTCATTCACAGTAATAGGAGTCTTCTGCAATTCTAGGCTTCAGAGTCTTAAAATTAGAAAAGTCTTAATTTTGTAAAATTATTTTATAATTTTGTAAAGTCATAGTTTTATAAAGTCTTAATTTAATGATTAAAAAAAAAAACCTGGTCCTAATTTTTGGTTTACGTTGTAAAATTTGGTCTGATAATTAAAACCACAGCCATTGTTCTACCTGAAGAATTACGTAACTTGACTTACCAAGCAGGTCCAAAGAGGTAAAAAGAGCCAAGGCATGTTCTTGTTTAAGTAGGATTAACCTTGTACTTGTGCCATTGAAAGTCATTTGTTTGTAACCATATGAGCCTGCATGGACAGTATTAGGCCACTGAAGCCTTTGTTGGCTGTTTCTGGGTCAGTGTTCTCTAGCAGTTTCTAGCACTGTGGTAATGTGATGACTGCTTGGTAATTTAGCACGTTGTACAATGTGTTGTAGCATTTGTAAAAGCACATTTCTGAAAAAGTGATAGTTTTTTAAAAATGATTTCTTCATTACCAAAACACTTAGGTTTGGATTTGTGGCTGGGGAGAGTAATGTTAGCCCCGTGACCTCGAGGAAAAAATGCTATAAATGTAAGGTATTGTCAACTGACCTGCTGTGCGTGGTGGGTATCGATCATGACCATTGTGCTGAGAAAAGGCATGGGAAACCCATGCTGGTGGTGATATGAAGGGGTGTTTCGTGCCGTGGATTATTAGTAGGGATTGACGGAGGTTGAAAAACATTTGTGGGCCCATACTTCATTTTTTTGTGCCCTCAGTTAAAATGAGGATAAGCTCTCTTAAGCCATTTTAGAAACCACTTTACAAAATGGGAAACACATATATTTATACAGTCTAGCACAGAATTGGAGTGTTGTAAACATAGTTCGAGGTCAGTGATTGATTTCCGTACGTGCCAGTTCTTTGTAGCAATTATATAGTTTCGGACATCAGTCAGCAAATGTTTATCAAGTGTTTCCTTCTCTTTATTCCGTATCACTTGATAAAGTCACCTGAGCTCTTATGGTTGAGGACTTACTTGTTTTCCAACTATTATGATTATTCTTTTA
This sequence comes from Eubalaena glacialis, assembly GCF_028564815.1. NCBI lineage: Eukaryota > Metazoa > Chordata > Mammalia > Artiodactyla > Balaenidae > Eubalaena > Eubalaena glacialis. The sequence goes on from NC_083722.1 coordinate 10,650,823, forward strand.
CTGTATGTGTAACTCATTACATACAATACCCAAATATTCTCCATTGGCCTAGTTTTCACCCTTCCTTTTCTTATGGGGAAAAGTTACCAGTTAATTCTTAATGCTATTTAAGTAATTTTATATCCCCAGGGCTTTTAGAAAATATGAGTTGGTTAATTCGTTATTCAATAAGAAAAATATTAGAAACTTAGTTTATAATGGTGTGTATTTTAAAAAAACCCACAACACATGTTATAATCCTTAATTTCACATTTCGGACATGTACAGAGGTTGCATGGTGGATAGGAAAATTGGGGATCCTGTTAGGTGACCAAGTGCTCATTTCCCTAACTGCCTGGATCTAGATCTCTGCTTCTTTACTTCATAATCAGTTGAAATGAAAGCCAAAGAACCTCAAAGTGGAGGCTTCAGTGAGTTAAAAAGTGTTAGAAAGGGAGATTAATACACACTGAGACCCCGCCGGGCTTGGAGTGAAGGGGAGGGGAGGAAAAAGATGGATGGCACTGATCATCTCTTCAACACCTTATGGTTCAAGATCCTGAAGCAATTCCCCACGGTCTGTTTACATGTTTCCAGAGACTCCTGCAACAGAGATGCTGTTCTGGTCACTTACCCCCGCTTTTTCTCCCGACTGAGTAAAAAGTGACTCCCCTGAATTGTGGTGCAAGTGCACTTTGAATATTATAAGCCACAAATTAGGGCATAAGAATAAAGATTTTCGACACAGATATATATTATATAATCTAATTGGTCAGGGAGAACAGTTAGATAATCAAGACAGTAATGGAGCTCTAAAATAAAAATATGTGTTTGTCCCACATATTTGAGGTGTTCAAACGAGAAATTGTTGCTCTGAGTATCAGTCCATTATGAGCTGTCTTCCCTCTATGGTAACCAAAGCCGTTCAAGGGAGACATGGCATTTTACACAATTTTATCACTACGTGTTGTGTCAGGCATAGTTGTATTGAAGAATAGATGCTTACGCAGACTCTTGAGTGGTAAACCGCTAATGAAAGGTTTCTGTGTGGTCTTATCTGGCATTTCATCTTGTTTCATATAGTTTCCTCCGACCCTGGTTAGTATGATTGCAGTTCCATCTTTTTTCTATCAATCAAACCCTTGCTAGTGCTTCCTAATAGAAGCTGTGTTCTAAACACTTTACAAATATTAATTTATTTAATCCTCTTAAGAACTGTATGAAGTAGGTACTACTGTGATTCCCCATTTTCAGAAGGAGGAAACTGATGTGATCTTTCTTTGTTATATTAACCTACAGGTACACAAAATGTACCAGATTCCTGGCTTCTTTATGTCAAGGAATGCAGCAAGCTTTGCTTTTTAATTCACTGAAATAAAGGCACTAATCGTTATGGCACTTGGGCTTTTTTCTTATTTTAATGAAAAGAAACAAAACCTAAAGTCATAAAACGAGAATCATTTCTTCATAGTGTATTGTGACATATGCCACATATGCCAGTGACATATGCCACATATGCCAGTTTTTCAGTATAGAAAACTTAAAAAAACTAGAATAGGCTAATTTATAGAAAAGATACTTTTGAAGGCAGTTGTTCTTTCACTTATTATTTGTATTCATATATTGAAAGAATATATATTCCCTACGGTGTTAGCCTTGCTATATACATGTAAATATATCTTTTATATGTGTCTATTTTGCATTGCCTTATGTAGACTATCATCAGTCTAGGCTCACCTTTTAAAAAAAATTGAAGTACAGTTGATTTACAATATTATATTAGTTTCAGGAAGACAGCATAGTGATTCAGTATTTTTGCAGATTATACTCCATTATAAGTTATTACAAGATAATGACTATAATCCCCTGTGCTATAGGCTCATCTGTTCTCTTCTCAGTAGCTCTAACCTGTCCTGAGGACCAGGACTCCTTCTCACTCATTCTCTTCCAAGAGAACTCTGTGTATACCATTTTTTTTTTCTTTAACAATTTAGCATGTTGTTTGAAAATACATGTATCTGTTTTTTGTGCTAGACTGTAAACTTCTTAAGAACAAGAACTGTGTCTTACTCATTTCCAAAGATAAGATAGGTACAAATGTGCTTTTCTTATTTGAATACTCAAAAGATTTTTAATGTGATATAAAATTATCATTTTTAAATCTAGTTCCAAAGTCAGCATTGAGGGCCGTAAAATGTCAATTTTAGGGTCTTAGGAAAGTGACTCAAATTTCTTAGAGTAGTATTACTTCAGTTATCCAAGTTTCAAAATGTATCATTAGGGCACTATAAAATTACTTTGAGCTTTTAGTTATTTGAAGTACAACATTAGAAATCAAATACCACAATTCCATTTTCAATTTATTTGGATTCCTGAAGGTCATATCTTAAAAGGTTATATATAAAAAGCATAAAAAACACTAGCTAACTTAATTTTATACTAGCAGGTATGCATAAACTTTTGATTATTCTAGTCAAAGAGAGCAAAAAATGGATCTTTAAAAATCATTTACATTTGTCTTTATAATGCTTTTCGTATTTTACCTTCTAACCCCTCTCCCCCTTATAAGCTCATGTTCTCACTGTCTCCATAGAAGAGTGATTAAGTGTTTTAATTTCAGGAGGCTTTTCTTATTTAAGCTATATGAAAAATAAGATTCAATAAGAGACAGGTGTCCATAAAAGCAAGTAATGAAAGATAGTTCTGTAGGTTCTTTTAGTAATAAATATTGTAATAGCTATCATTTATTGATCACTTACCTGGTACCAGATAGTCTATTAAGTATGCTACACAAACTATCTTTTTGATCTTCACAATAACTCTTGTTTCCTCATGTGTAAAATGCTAATAAATAGCTTATCCAAGATCGCACAGAGTCGGTACATTTAAAAACATGATTTGCGTGATAAATCACAATCTGAAGTTGACTCTGATTGCTTTTTTAATTACCAGCCAACAAAGAAGGCCTTCCCGCTGCAGTGAAGATGCTTTTCGATTATGTATGCTTTGGAAAGAGTGGCAGTTGAGAACTGCCGGGTGGGGCAGATTCAGGATGGTGGGTGTGGTCAATTTCGAGAGGGGAGATGGTTCTCAGGAGGTAACCAAAACCATATGTCCTTGTTTATGTTCATTGCTGCAGACTCCAGGTGGGGTTTTTGTGTAGAACGAGGGGGAGAACGTTTCCCCTGAAACCTATTTTTAGAATTAAAAACAAAATGAAAAGGAATTATCTTCTCTCTCCTGAATTTGTTTTATTTTGTACTGTGCCCTGGATTCAGAATTAACCCCCAAAAGGGCCATATGAGATGTTATAGGATGAAAAGAAATGCAATGAAAAGTCACCCAATAAATGTCACATCCCTCAGGCTGGATTTCTTTGAGGGTCAGAGCAATATGTTCTCTGTCACTGCGGGAGAGTTCCTTGTCTTAGGAAGCTGGAGGCCTGGAGAATGGGGATCAGAATGAAGTCAGAAGCCTTGAAAACTGTTCTCATTTGGGTCACTCCCTTGTACATCACGGTTTTTTCCTGGAATTCCTACTGCAAACCTTTCTTGATAGCTACTGGGAAAAAAGAGGCATGAGAGACTTTTAGTTAAAATCTTAACAGCATGTAAAAGCTCACTTTTTGGAACAATTAGTTATTTTTGTCGATGTGAGCTTTTTTTCAGGTTCAAGGGCAATCTGAGAGTCAGTAAAGCACAGTGGTTAAGAGCATGCATTTTGAAGCCAGGCAGCCTGTATTTGAATGCTGGCTGTGCTACCATCTAGCTGTATGACCTTGGGGCAGCTACTTAATCGTGCTGTGCCATCATTTCTTGACTATGAAATGGGGAGAATAATATTACTTACTTCATTGGGTTGTGAGGATTAAGCGAATAAATATTTGTAAAGTCTTAATTATTAGCTATTAAGAGTACGTTTTGTCTACAGAAAGGACAACTGATATTTGATGTTTTTACAGGTAAAAATAAAAATGGAGTTTCCTTTAGGCCTCTAAGTTCCAACTTACTTATCTTCTTATTCTGCTTGTAAATCTGGTAAATGTGAGCCATCACCTTCACTTTTTCTTTGATGAAACTTTAGTTCAAATCGAACAGATTGAGTGCCTTAAACTATCAGTCTCATTGATAAACTTAGTTAAATTTAAACCCTTAAATATTTTCAATTGTGTATATAAATTTAATATATTTGATTTTCTTTTTAAACAAATCAGATGCTTAGTGGGCAAATGTGTGACTCACATGAATGAAACCTTTCCAAATACTTAGCTCAAGTTCCTTTGACTGTTCCATCACTTACAGAATTAATATTTTAGAGACATAGCCAAATCCTCTTAAACATTTCAATCTAAATAAATCATATGCCTAAATATAGCACACATTTTAAACAAGAGTCACAGGGCTAATCTGTCAGTTTATGTCAGATTCTTTTAAACATTAAAAACATAATAATTATGCACAAACTGTTCCGATTAATATAAAACATATTTCTAAACTTTTCTAAAAAGTATTAATGTGAGTCTGATTTGCTTCATCATGTCTATATTTAATTCTAAACTTTCTCTAGATTGGAAAGGCACTTACCCATTGGAAAGAAGTTTATTATCTCAGGTAAGCTGGAGGTACCATTTTAAGTGAGCTTTCGTTATCATACCATTCCACATTGATATCAAGTTACTGCTTGACTGTTTTTCATTAAAATATGGCTCCTTATTGATCACAGACCTAAGGCTTAGATGCTGCACTTGGGCTACATACATCCTGGATAATTCTTCCTGTGACCTTGAATGACAGGCTTCACCCTCTTTTGTAGTCACCATGACAACAGGTGACTCCAAATCGTGCTCTTCAGATAGTACTGGTGTTTTAATCCTTAGACCAGTGCTGTCCAATATGTAATCTTAAGTTTCAGGTAGCCATATTAAAAAAGTAAAAAGTGATTTTTAATAATAGATTTTACTTAACCCAACATATGCAAAATATCATTGTAATTTCAACATGTAACAATATAAAAATTATTAACAAGATTTTTGACATGCTTTTCAATTTTTTCATGAAATCTGGCATGTATTTTACACTTACACAATTTCTCAATTTAGATGCTAAATTTCCACCAGTTACAATGAAGTGTAGTCCTGCCCAAATGGTAAAGTTGTAGTTGATGGAAAAATATTTGACATTGCTTCAATTTCTAAATTTAAATTAATTAAAATTAAATAAAATTAAAATTTCTTTTCCGTAGTTGCGCTAGCCGTATTTCACATGCTCAGTGGCCAAATGTGGCTCGTGGTTAACCATATTGACGAGTGCAGCCCCAGACTGGATTCAGATTTGCTTCTCACCTGATTTTTCTGTCAGCTCCAGACTAAGCCCCACTGCTGTTTCAGATATCTTCTTCTACTCAGTTGGATTCCTCATTTCTCCAGCTCACAGTAATATTAATGGCATCCAATTGGCTTGAAAGGCATTTTAGTGTCATTTTATTAAAGCCCAATTTCAACTCTTTTCTATTTTTACAACTGGTTTCTCAGACAGTTTTTTCATTTGTTCATTTACAGCAGTAGTAGTAGTTTCAAAGGAGATGCACTGTTTCATCATACGTAGTTTGCCATGTAGACAGAAATGTTAAGACTTAAATGTAACCCATGTGTGAGCCCAAGTGGCTGATTCTGGCAACCCTCCTCCTTTTTCCTGTCTGCTCACTCTCCTGCCATCCTCAACAACCATCTCTCATCTTCTCTCCCCTCAAACATGTGCCCCCTCTTGCCTCCTTGCCCTCTGCCGATGACCTTGCTCCTAGAGAACTTCCACAGGCTTCTACCACTGCGTCTTCAGTCTCACCTGCTTCTTCTTTTTTTTTTTAATTAATTAATTCATTAATTTTTATTTTTGGCTGTGTTGGGTCTTCGTTTCTGTGCGAGGGCTTTCTCCAGTTGCAGCAAGCGGGGCCACTCTTCATCGCGGTGCGCGGGCCTCCCACTATCGCGGCCTCTCTTGTTGCGGAGCACAGGCTCCAGACGCGCAGGCTCAGTAGTTGTGGCTCACGGGCCTAGTTGCTCCGCGGCATGTGGGATCTTCCCAGACCAGGGCTCGAACCCGTGTCCCCTGCATTGGCAGGCGGATTCTTAACCACTGTGCCACCAGGGAAGCCCAGTCTCACCTGCTTCTGAACGCACACCTACTACCATCTCCCCGAGAGACCCCAAGTGGCTGAGCTCCTTTCTAAACCCTCCTCCTCCACTTGTGCGTTGTGTACCTTCCCCTCTTGCCCACTCACAGATAATGGTCTTTTTCTCTATCATCAGTTTTCCCCCACTATTGGATAATTTCCATCAGTTTATATACTGTAATATTATAAACTTTAATAATTTAAGCTCACCTTAAAAAAACCCCACAAACACAATACTTCCTTAACCCCTACACCTTTCTTCATCTTCAACACCATTTCTCTGCTCTCCTTTATAGCAAAATGTCCTGTAAGAGTTGCTCTTTGCTGCTTCTCTCCTCCCATCCTTGAATCTATCCCAGTGAGATGTGCACACCCACCATTCCACTGAAAGTGCTTCAAAGTGACCTTGCTAAATCCGGAATCAGTTCCCAATCTTCATCTTACCCAGCCTTTCAGTAACATTTGAGAGTTGATCAATGCCTTCTTCTTGAAAGACTTCCTTCACTTGGTGTATACATTCACTGGTGTTTTAGTCATGCTGCATTACAAACCACCCTAAAACTCAGTAGCTCACGTTTAATTTTTCGTTCATAGGTCTCCTAGGTAGGCTGCATTTCAGTTGATCTAGGTTGGGCTGAGTTGGGTGGCCCTGCTCCAGGCTGTGGATTGGGTTCAGATCTGCTCCTTGTGTATTTGTTCTGGGACTTAGGCTGAGGAGACTAGTCAGGGTCTGCTCCTGTCATGGCAGATCACTGGGGTCCCACAGTGAAGTCAAGCCACACAAGCACACCGAAGGCCTTTTCTTTCATCTTGTCCACTAATGTTCCTGTTGGCCAAAGAAACTCACATAGCCAGGCCTGACATTGGTGGGCAGGGGCGCCACTCCATCCACAGTTGGGAAGGGAAGGGGAGTGAATATTTGCTGAACAGTCATTCAGCACATCACATGTGGCCTCCAGGACACCTTTCTTTCTTGCTTCTCTGCCCATCTCACTGGCTTTACAGCTGAGTGTCCTTTGACGGTTTCTGCAGATTTCTCTAAGCATTGCAGGGCCTTCAGGTCTAGTCTTTGGAGTCCTTCCTTTCTTTGTCTACCCCAGTTTTCTAGGTATCTCATCTTATTGCACAGCTTTAATATCATCTCACCTGCTGATGAATCCCAAATTCTTATCTTCAGTAGAAAATTCTTCCCTTCATTTCACGCTCATGTGTCCACTTGACATTTCGACTTGGATGGCTAAATAGGCATCTCAAACTCAACAGGTCCAAGAATGTACTCCTGAGTCCCTGTACCAATACTGCCCCAGCCTGCTCCTGCCACAGCTTTTCCCAACTGAGTAAATGGCATCTTCATTCTTTCAGTTGCCTTGACCCTAACTTTGGAGTCATCCTTGACTTCTCCCTTTTCCCTTCATACGTTAAATTGAATCCATTAGTGAATTTGTTGACTTTGCCTTCAGATTTGATCATTTGTCACCACTTCCACCACCCCTACTACAGTACAGTCTGCTACCATTACTCTTTTGTTTTACCGCAGGTACCTTCTAATTGGTTTCCCAGCCTCTGCCCTTAATACCTTACAGTCTGTTTCCTTTGTAACAACGAGAACAATCTTTTGGAACTTGGAATCAGCTCCAATCATTTCCTTGCTCAAAGGACTGTGACGCCAAGAGAAAACAAAATACAGCCCCCCCCCCCCAGGTTCCCTCCTCACTTAGAATGAATGGCAAAGTCCGTTCAGGGGCCTGTGAGGCCTCCCCACATGCTCTGGCCCCTGCTAGCCCCCGCCCCGCCTCCCGCTGGCTCATTGCACTCCAGGCTTGCTCTTCTCTGAACGTACCAAGCCTGCTGTGGCCTCCAGATCTTAGCACTGCTGTCCCCTTTTCTGGGACTCTTCTTTCGCCAGATATTTGTATGACTTACTTCCTTGTTTCTTTCAGGTGTGTACTTGAGTGTTATCAGGGTGACTCCACCCAAACACTCTGTAAAAATGTAATCTTTTTGTCTCTCAAACTCTCTGTCCCCCTTACCTGTTCTTCTCCATAGCACTGTTACCACCTCGCACATCGTGCAAACAAACAAAAAGTATATATCTCTTTGTCCTCCTCTTTCTTCTACTGTATAAAACCCATACAGTGGCTCTGTTTTTTTTTTCCTACTGTATTTTCAGCTTCAACGCCTAGAACATAGTAGGTGTTCAGTAAATATTTCTTGACTGAATAAAAGAATTTTATCGGATGCCTGTTTCCAGCACAGGGGATCAATCTTAGAAAAACTCCAGAATATTATAGAAGAGTTTTAGATTCCCGTAGTCAAGCCTTAGTGTTGTCAAGTGGTTGTCTCTGTAACTTACTAAATGATTCCAGAGAAGAGCACAGAAGATGCCATCCTCTGTGCTGGTAAACAGATCAGAATTACTTATGTGGTAGAACTTGAGACATCTGTAATCATCGAGACATGAGCATTTCCACGGCAGAGACTTTTTCTATTAGGTGAGGGCTTGTAATAGTTCCTTTATACGTTAACTGTTCTGTTGAAGTCTTAAAAAAAGGTATAGTTCTGTCTTCTCAAGTCTTTGTCAAAGTGGATATAAACCATTTGAAGATCATTTTTGAACTCTTGCCAATGTAAATATGAACTAGAATTTCTTATGTGCAACTTTAGGGCTAAGAAATAAAAGGAAAACACCTAAAACCCACTTCTCTATAAGCTTGAATTAGCAGTTTGCTTGCAGATGTTCAAATATTAATGATAATAACAAGCACTTTAAAAAACATAGTGTCCCAAGAGCTAGAGGCTGCAAAGTCAAGTAAGTCTAATAGATTTATCTCTTTTTCAAACTGAAGTAAATGTATTTTGGGGAGGAGAGGGGTTGGAAAGTTGTGCTTTAGCAAAGCTTCTAATTATCTCATAATCACTGAAATGTGAACAAGACTATAGAGAATACAAAATACATCCCCACTCCCAACCTATGAATTAAAAAACAATTCTGCTATTAATTGTAGCTGATGTGTGGGTGTCATTTATGAACTTTCTCCTTTTGAGCTTGCATCCATGTGTCCTGAGAAAGTGAACAGACTTATTGGAGATTATTAAGTTAGCTCCTAGGTACTAAAAGATGGAAGTTATTCATTGGTGCATGGTCTGCCTTGCTGGCTCACTGTGCCTGCATTGCATGGACACGAAGAGCATGGGCTTCCTGGTGGTCAGATCTGGTCCGAGTCCTGGCTTTGCCACCTAGTGGCCCGCGTGACCTAGAGTAAGTTCCCTTCCTTACTACAAAGTGGAGCGCTAATGGTACCTATCATGGTGAGTTGTCTGGAGGGTTAAAGGATTAAATGAGGGAATTCCCTGGCAGTCCAGTGGTTAGTACTCCAGGGTTTCACTGCCGAGGGCCTGGGTTCGATTCCTGGACGGGGAACTGAGATCCTGCAAGCTGTGCTGCACCGCCAAGAAAAACAACAAAAAATTTTTAATGAGGTAATATATGTATTTATTGTTATTTATTATCATCTTATTTATTATGTTCCTTATTAGCTATACAATATTATTAATTTGGGGAGATTATAATAGAAGTGGATAGTAGTAATTACAATTTTATATGGGAAGATGGTATAGCTATCTTGAACATAACCTTTTCTAGTGCTGGGAATTGATTTGTGTAGATTTAAAGACGTTTTTGTCATTTAGCTCCTTTGTAAGTGATGGCAGTTTCATTGGAGTTACAGCGCACCAGGATTAGAGTGTGTGTTCTCCTATCTAATATCCGTCTGCAGGTGGGAAGTAATTAGATTTAGCTCTTCCTCTGAAGAGAGGGCTGTTAATGAATGATTTGGAGAATGTTGGGAATCAATAAATCTGTTAGGATAAGGCAGGAAGTTCACATTTTAGAGAGCACTCTTTTTGTTAAAGCTCTTATTATGTATAGTTCTGGTGTCAATCCTGTACTTAGCCCATGAATTTTTTGGTTTTATAAGAGAATATGTTCATTTACATAGTGCATTTACACAGGTAAGATAAATGACACATATTACTATTAAATAGTTTAACATTAAAATATCAGACATACTTACTATAGTATCAATCATATCTCAATCAATAGAACCAGGGTTTCTTATTATAGATCTACAAATAAATTTTCATCAGTTGATGTGTTTTATAAAACATCTTTCATATAGCAGGTTTTTTTTTTTTAGATGGAGCAATCAATTGAAATCAGGATAGAAAAATAGGAATAGATATGATTAAATTATGGGATTTAGGTTAAATTTATTGTAGTAACGCCTTTTTAAAAAGTATTACTTATTGAATACATTTTAATCTTTTTTATATGCCAGATTTGGTTTTATTATTATGAAATAATTATGTAGTGTTTTTTACATAGAGCTCTTGTTTTTGCTCAAACTTGACAGGCGTATTAATCTCATTCTGTGAGAATTGCCTTTATACCCTTCAAACAGCTAACAGATCTCTCCTAACATCCTTCTCAGCTGTTACTTCCTTTTGGACTCTGACCTCCAGTCTCATGCATCTTCTTTTAAGCCCTCATTTGTGCAGTGTTTCCTTCTGCCCCTGGGCCTTTGCACTGGCTGTTCCTTCTGTGTGGATGTCCTTCCCTTCCCTCTTCCCTCAGTAACTCCTGCTTGTTTTCCCAATTTCAGCTCAGTTGTTACTTCCTTAGGGAAATCTTCCCGTACACTCCTGACCAGGTCAGACACCACTATTCATTCAACAAATATTTATTGAGTGGCTGCCGTGGGTCAGGCAGAGTTCTAAGCTCTGGTAATATAAACAGACAAGGTTTCCCTATAGCTTATAGACAATGATGGAAGAGTTTGAGACCTTTAAAAATGTTTACTGCAACAGTGAGACACATAATTAGGAGGAGCTTAAAGCATTTTAGAACTCAAAATTATATCCGGACTGAGATTCGTTTATTCTGTGGTCTGCAGTAAATTTAAATGGTTTGATTATTAACCTCTAGGTCACGGTCAATGGGTCTATAAGTGGTAGACTTTTCTGCCAGGGAAAGTCCACTTAAAAAAAGAGATACTGGCTGAAATTTGGATTAGGATTTCATTGAATTTGTAGATCAATTTGGGAGAGTTAACATCTTCACAATATTGAGTCCTCTAGTCAATGAACTTCATATAGCTCTCTGTCTAGGTTGTCTTTAATTTCTCTAATGTTTTCAAGTTCTGTTTGTAGCATTCTTATATATCTTTCATTAAGTTGTGTTCTTTTCGTCGTTACTGCAAATTACATCTTTTAACGTTTCACCTTCTAATTTTTGTTGCCTGTATAAATCTATTGCAATACGATAGATTTTGGTGTGTTGACCTCGATTCCAAGGGTTTTGCTACATTCACTTCTTAGTCTTAATGGTTTATCCATAGGTCCGTTTGGATTTTCTGTGTGCATGATCATTTTATGTGGTAAAGAGTTTTATTTTTTATTGTCCAGTTCTTATACTTTCCTTTTTTTTTTTATTGCCTCATTGCACTAGCTGGGACGTCATTTATAATTTTGAATAGTAGTGATGATAGCATGTGTTTGTCTTGCTCTCATTCTCAATTTCAGGGGAGAAAGTTTTCAATATTTAAAGTAGGCACTTAGTGTTGTTGAAACCGTTTTGCTAAATTAAGAAAATTCTCTTATTTCTAATTTGATAGGCATTTAAATCATGAACATGTGTTGACTTTTCTCAAAAGCTTTTTCTACATCTATTAAGATTATCATATAATTTGTTTTTCCCTTATTTTTTCAACGTGGTAATCATATTAAAAAACGTTAAAACAATCTTGCATTCCTGTCATAAACCCAACAGATGTGCTATCATTTTTGTGTTTTGTTGGATTCAATTTGCTAATATTTTGCTTAAGAATTTTCTATCTATGTTTAGGGAAGAGATTAGCTTGTAATTTCCATTTTGTGTAATGAACTTGCCTTGTTTTGGTATCAAGGATATGATGGTCTTATAAAATCAATTGTGAAGTGTTTCCCTTTTTCATCCAGTTCTCTGGAAGAGATTGGTATTAGTTCTTCCTTCAATGTTTGATAGAAAATTCATTAGTGAAGCCATCTGAGACTGGGATTTTCTTTGTAGTAAAGTTTTAAATTATGGATACAATTATATTAAGTATAGACCTATACATATTTGCCATTTCTTCTTATGTCAAGTTTAATACTTTTTGGCTATAATTAGCTGTTATTTTTCTGACTTTTTGTGAGAAAGATACTTAGATAATTGATTTTCAGCCTGCTTTTCTAATATATGCATTCAAAGGTCTGCATTTTCCTTTAAACCATGGTTTTAATAGCATCCTATAAGTTTTGATGTCATATTTAAATTTTTCTGCTCAAGAAGTTTTAAAATGGCCATTGTACTTTTTTTTCTATGACCTATAGGTTACTTAGACACTTAATGCTTAATTTCCAGTTATTTGGGATATTCTAATGATCTTCTAAAATTGATTTCTAGCTTGATCCCATTATTACCAAATAACATGCTGTAAAGCTTTTAGTCTTTTGATATTTTTGAGACTTGTTTTATAGCCTGGATGTGGTTACTCTTGGTAAATGATACATGTACACTTGAATAGACTGTACAGTATATTCTGTAATCATTGGTGTAGCATTCTGTATCTGTAGATTAGATCAGATTTATTAATTGAATTGATCAAACTTCCTATCTATAGGGTTTTTTTTTTCTCAATTCTGTCAATTATTGAGATAGACAAGCTAAATCTCTTGCTGTAATGATGAATTTTTATGTCTCCTTTTAATTCTGTTAGCTGTTTCAAATATATTTTGAGGATATGTTATTAGATACATACAAATTTATAATTGTTATATATTCTTGTTGTATTGGATCCTTTTATTATAATTAAATGCCTCTAGTTCTAGTAATGGTTCTTGACTTAGAGTCTACTTGTCTGATATTAGTATAGCTTTCCTTTGGTTAGTGTTTACATGGTGTATCTTTTTTTTTTTTTATAAATTTATTTTATTTTATTTTTATTTTTGGCTGCGTTGGGTCTTCGTTGCTGCGTGTGGGCTTTCTCTAGTTGCAGCAAGCGGGGTCTACTCTTCATTGCAGTGTTCAGGCTCCTCATTGCGGTGGCTTCTCTCGTTGCAGAGCACGGGCTCTAGGCGCGCGGGCTTCAGTAGTTGTGGCACACGGGCTCAGTAGTTGTGGCTCACGGCCTCTAGAGCGCAGGCTCAGTAGTTGTGGCGCACAGGCTTAGTTGCTCCGCGGCATGTGGGATCTTCCCGGACCAGGGCTCGAACCCATGTCCCCTGCATTGGCAGGCGGACTCCCAACCACTGCGCCACCAGGGAAGCCCTTGTGTATCTTTTTTATACTTTAACTTTTCAGACTTATTTTTGAGTTGTTTCTTTTATAAGCAGCATGTAGTTGGATTTTGCTTTTTTTCTCTCACCTTACAAATCTTTGGAGTATCTAATAGTCCATTTACATTTAAAGTAATTGATAATATATTTAGGTTTAAATTTACCATTTTACTATTTGTTTTCTAATGATCTGATCTGTTTTCTTTTTTTCTTGCATTTTTAAACTAATCAAGTATTTAACATTCAGTTTTCTTCTCTATTGGCTTGTTAATTATATATATTTTTGTTATTCTTTTAGCCATTATCCTAGAGAGGACAACATCTGTCCTTCACTTAAGAATTTAAATTGTTACTTTAACCACTTCCCTCACAATGCATGGTTCTGAGAATACTTTAACTCAATAAATCCCCTGCTCCCTTCTGTGCTGTTGCTGTCATTTATTTTAATTTCACATATGAATAAAACCTCATGACATATTGTTATTGCTGTTTTATGCAGTTAGTATTCATTTATATTTATCATTCCTTCATGTGAGTCTTTGGTTCCCTCTGGGATTATTTTCCTTCTGTTGGAGGAACTCCCTTTAGTATTTCTTTGTATTTTTGTGTGTTTGAAACTTTATTTTTTCTTAATTCTTTTTTTTTCTTAATTCTTAAAGTATATTTTTGCTGCATGTAGAATTCTCGGTTGTCAGTTTCTTTCATTGCTTTAAGGATGTAACTTCATCATCCTCTGTCTTCTATTATTTTTGTTTAAGAAATCAGCTGGCAGTCTCATTGTTGTTCCTTTGAAGATTATGTACTGTTTTTCTCCCTGTGCTTTAAAATTTTTTTTGTCTTTGATATTGAGGAGTTCTATTATAATATGCCTAGGCACATTTTCCTTACTATTTATCCTGCTTGGGTGTTATAGAGCTTCTTTAATCAGTTTTAAGGTATTGGCAATTATCTCATCAGATATTGCTTCTTCTGGTCCAATCTTTCTCCTTGCATCCTGAAAGTACAATTTTACATATGTTAGACCTTTTCACTGTGTCCTTTTTGACTCTTTAATTCTTTTCTGTATTTTCCATTGTCTTTTTACCTCTTTGCTTTAGTTTGCAAATTTTCTAATGATCTATCTTTCAAGGCACGAATGCTTTCTTCTTAGTCTTTAATTTGCTCTTAAAAACATCTGTTGAGTTTTTATTTTGTTACAGCTTTATTGAGGTATAACTTACATGCCATAAAATTTACCCATTGTAAATGTACAATTCAATGATGTTAATTAAATTTATAGAGTTCTGCAACCATTACCACAATCCAGTTTTAGAACAAAATTCTCTTGAGCCCATTTGCAAGCTCTGCTCCCATCCCTAATCCCAAGCAACCACTTTTCTATAAATTTGCCTTTTCTACTCATTTAATACAAATTGAATTTTACAGTATGTAGTCTTTTGTATCTGGCTCCTTTCACTTTGCATGTTTTTTGAAGCTTACAAGGCTTGTCCATATTGTAGCATGTGTTGGTATTTTATTGCTTTTTATTGCTGAATAGTATTATTCTGTATGGATATACTATAGTCTGCTAATCCATTCAACAGTTAATGAACATTTGCATTGTTTCCAGTTATTAGCTACTATGAATAATGGTGCTTACAATTCATGTAAGTCTTTGTGTAGGCATGTATTTTTCATTTCTCTTGGGTATGAGTAGTGCAGTAGAATTTCTGGGTCATGTGGTAGATGAATGTTTAATTTTTAAAGAAACTACAGAACTGTTTTCCAAAGTGGCTGTAACATTTTATAAATATGTATTCCCACCAGCAATGTGTAAAGCTTTCAGTTTTTTCACATTCTCGTCAACAGTTATTGACTACAGCCATTCTAGTGGGTGTATAGATTTTAATTTGTGATTTAATTTGAATTTTCCTAATGGTGAATGATATTGAGCACCTTTTTATATTATATGCTTATTAGCCACTTGTATGTTTTGCTTGGCGAAATGTCTATTCAATTCTCTTGCCCATTTTTAAATTGGGTTGTCTTCTTACTCATTTGTAAGAGTGTTATATATGTTCTGGATACAAGCCCTTTATTGGCTATATGATTTGCAAATATTTTCCCAAAATCTGTGGCTAGTGTTGTCATTTTCTTAATGGTGTCTTCTTTTGAAGCACAAAAGATTTCAATTTTGATGAAGTTCAATTTATTAATTTTGTCTTCTGTGGCATGCTTTTGTTATTATACCTGAGAATTTATTGCCTAATCTGAGATTTTCTGTATTTTCATGAGATGTAGAAATTTTCTATATTTTTTTCTAAAAGATTTATAATTCTAGTAGTTGTCTGTGGATTCCATATTATATTCACCATACTGGATCAGATAATCTGCAAATAAAGAAAGTTCTGTTTTTTCCTTTCAAATCTGAAAACCTTTCTGTCTTTCCTCCCTCCCTTACTTTCTCCTCCCTTCTTTCCTCCTTCTTCCCTTCCTTTCTTCTTATTGTAGTAGCCTGAAGAACTTCCGCTACAATGTTATATAAAAGTGGCAAAAGTGGACAACCGTAACTTGTTTATTGACAAAAGCAGACATCCTTGCTTTATTCTTGAATTTAGGGGTAAAAAACATTCAGTTTATCAACATTATATATGATGTTAACTGTAGATTTTTTCATAGATGCCCTTTTGTTAGGTTGCGGGAGACCCTTGCTATACTTAGTTTGAGAGTTTTACAAAATTATCAGTGGGTATTGGAGTTTGTTAAATATTTTTCTGCATGTGTTGAGATAATGATGTGTTTTGCCCTTGATTAGTATTTATGAATTTCTCCTTTATTAATATTATACTTAATATAGTTTATTACATTAATTGATTTTTGAATTTTCCACCAACCTTCTTTTCCAGAGTTAAAATCTCACTTGTCCCAGCTGTATTGGTAAATTCAGTCTGCTTTTTTTTTTTTTTTAATGTTTTTTTAAATTTCTTTTTTTTTTCTTATTAGTCACCCATTTTATACACATCAGTGTATACATGTCAATCCCAATCTCCCAACTCATCACACCACAACCCCCACCACCTGCCTCTTTCCCTCCTTTGTGTCCATACATTCTTTTCTCTACTTCTGTGTCTCAATTTCTGCTCTGCAAACCAGTTCATCTGTCCCATTTTCTAGGTTCCACATATATGTGTTAATATACGATATTTGTTTTTCTCTTTCTGACTTACTTCACGCTGTATGACAGTCTCTAGATCCATCCACGTCTCAACAAATGACCCAATTTCATTCCTTTTTTATGGCTGAGTAATATTCCATTGTATATATGTACCACATCTTCTTTATCCATTCGTCTGTCGATGGGCATTTAGGTTGCTTCCATGACCTGGCTATTCTAAATAGTGCTGCAATGAACATTGGGGTGCATGTGTCTTTTTGAATTGTGGTTTTCTCTGGGTATATGCCCAGTAGTGGGATTGCTGGGTCATATGGTAATTCTATTTTTAGTTCTTTAAGGAAACTCCATATTGTTCTCCATAGTGGCTGTATCAATTTACATTCCCACCAACAGTGCAAGAGGGTTCCCTTTTCTCCACACCCTCTCCAGCATTTGTTGTTTGTAGACTTTCTGATGATGCCCGTTCTAACTGGTGTGAGGTGATACCTTATTGTAGTTTTGATTTGCATTTCTCTAATAATTAGTGATGTTGAGCAGCTTTTCATGTGCTTCTTGGCCATCTGTATGTGTTCTTTGGAGAAATGTCTATTTAGGTCTTCTGCCCATTTTTGGATTGGGTTGTTTGTTTTTTTAATATTGAGCTGCATGAGCTGTTTATATATTTTGGAGATTAATCCTTTGTCCGATGATTCATTTGCAAATATTTTCTCCCATTCTGAGGGTTGTCTTTTCGTCTTGTTTATGGTTTCCTTTGCTGTGCAAAAGCTTTTAAGTTTCATTAGGTCCCATTTGTTTATTTTTGTTCTTATTTCCATTACTCTAGGAGGTGGATCAAAAAAGATCTTGCTGTGATTTATGTCAAAGAGTGTTCTTCCTATGTTTTCCTCTAAGAGTTTTATAGTGTCTAGTCTTACATTTAGGTCTCTCATCCATTTTGAGTTTATCTTTGTGTATGGTGTTAGGGAGTGTTCTAATTTCATTCTTCTACATGTAGCTGTCCAGTTTTCCCAGCACCACTTATCGAAGAGACTGTCTTTTCTCCATTGTATATCCTTGCCTCCTTTGTCATGGATTAGTTGACCATAGGTGCATGGGTTTATCTCTGGGCTTTCTATCTTGTTCCATTGATCTATATTTCTGTTTTTGTGCCAGTACCATATTGTCTTGATTACTGTAGCTTTGTAGTATCGTCTGAAGTCCGGGAGTCTGATTCCTCCAGCTCCATTTTTTTCCCTCAAGACTGCTTTGGCTATTCGGGGTGTTTTGTGTCTCCATACAAATGTTAAGATTTTTTTGTTCTAGTTCTGTAAAAAATGCCATTGGTAATTTGATAGGGATTGCATTGAATCTGTAGATTGCTTTGGGTAGTATAGTCATTTTCACGATATTGATTCTTCCAATCCAAGAACATGGTATATCTCTCCATCTGTTGGTATCATCTTTAATTTCCTTCATCAGTGTCTTATAGTTTTCTGCATACAGGTCTTTTGTCTCTCTAGGTAGGTTTATTCCTAGGTATTTTATTCTTTTTGTTGCAATGGTAAATGGGAGCTTTACAGACAAGCAAAAGCTAAGAGAATTCAGCACCACCAAACCAGCTTTACAACAAATGCTAAAGGAACTTCTCTAAGTGGGAAACACAAGAAAAGAAAAGGACCTACAAAAACAAACCCAGAACAATTAAGAAAATGGTCATAGGAACATACATATTGATAATTACCTTAAACGTGAGTGGATTAAATGCTCCAACCAAAAGACACAGGCTTGCTGAATGGATACAAAAACAAGACCCACATAGATGCTGTCTACAAGAGACCCACTTCAGACTTAGGGACACATGCAGACTGAAAGTGAGGGGATGGAAAAAGATGTTCCATGCAAATGGAAATCAAAAGAAAGCTGGAGTAGCAATACTCATATCAGATAAAATAGACTTTAAGATAAAGAAAGTTACAAGAGACAAGGAAGGACACTACATAATGATCAAGGGATCAATCCAAGAAAAAGATATAACAATTATATTTATATATGCACCCAGCATAGGAGCACCTCAATACATAAGGCAACTACTAACAGCTCTAAAAGAGGAAATCGACAGTAACACAATAATAGTGGGGGACTTTAACACCTCACTTACACCAATGGACAGATCATCCAAAATGAAAATAAATAAGGAAACAAGAAGCTTCATTTAAAGAAGCTTTAAATGACACAATAGACCAGATAGATTTAATTGATATTTTTCGGACATTCCATCCAAAAACAGCAGATTACACTTTCTTCTCAAGTGTGCATGGAACATTCTCCACGGTAGATCACATCTTGGGTCACAAATCAAGCCTCAGTAAATTTAAGAAAATTGAAATCATATCAAGCATCTTTTCTGACCACAATGCTATGAGATTAGAAATGAATTACAGGGGAAAAAATGTAAAAAACACAAACACATGGAGGTTAACACTACGTTACTAAGTAACGAAGAGATCACTGATGAAATCAAAGAGGAGATCAAAAAATACCTAGAGACAAATGACAATGAAAACACGACAATCCAAAACCTATAGGATGCAGCAAAAGCAGTTCTAAGAGGGAAGTTTATAGCTATACAGACTACCTCAAGAAACAAGAAAAATCTCGAATAAATAATCTAACCTTACACCTAAAGGAACTAGAGAAAGAAGAACAAACAAAACCCAAAGTTAGCAGAAGGAAAGAAATCATAAAGATCAGAGCAGAAATAAATGAAATAGAAACAAAGAAAACAATAGCAAAGAGCAATAAAACTAAAAGCTGGTTCTTTGAGAAGATAAACAAAATTGGTAAACCATTAGCCAGACTCATCAAGAAAAAGAGGGAGAGGACTCAAATCAATAAAATTAGAAATGAAAAAGGAGAAGTTACAGCAGAAACAGCAGAAATACAAAGCACCCTAAGAGACTACTACAAGCAACTCTATGCCAATAAAATGGAGAACCTGGAAGAAATGGACAAATTCTTAGAAAGGTATAACCTTCCAAGACTGAACCAGGAAGAAATAGAAAATATGAACAGACCAATCACAAGTAATGAAATTGAAACTGTGATTAAAAATCTTCCAACAAACAAAAGTCCAGGACCAGATGGCTTCACAGGTGAATTCTGTCAAACATTTAGAGAAGAGCTAGCACCCATCCTTCTCAAACTCTTCCAAAAAACTGCAGAGGAAGGAGCACTCCCAAACTCATTCTATGAGGCCACCATCACCCTGATACCAAAACCAAACAAAGATACTACAAAAAAAGAAAATTACAGACAATTATCACTGATGAATATAGATGCAGAAATCCTCAACAAAATACTAGCAAACAGAATCCAACACATTAAAAGGATCACACACCATGATCAAGTGGGATTTATCCCAGAGATGCAAGGATTCTTCAATATACGCAAATCAATCAATGTGATACACCATATTAACAAATTGAAGAGTAAAAACCATATGATCTTCTCAATAGATGCAGAAAAAGCTTTTGAGAAAATTCAACACTCATTTATGATAAAAACTCTCCAGAAAGTGGGCATAGAGGGAACCTACTTCAACCTAAAAAAGGCCGTATACAACAAACCCACAGCAAACATCATTCTCAATGGTGAGAAACTGAAAGCATTTCCTCTAAGGTCAGGAACAAGACAAGGATGTCCACTCTCACCACTATTATTCAACATAGTTTTGGAAGTCTTAGCCTCGGCAATCAGAGAAGAAAAAGAAATAAAAGGAATCCAAATTGGAAAAGAAGAAGTAAAACTGTCACTGTTTGCAGGTGACATGATACTATACGTAGAGAATCCTAAAGATGCCACCAGAAAACTACTAGAGCTAATCAATGAATTTGGTAAAGTTGCAGGATACAAAATTAATGCACAGAAATCTCTTGCATTCCTATACACTAATGATGAAAAATCTGAAAGAGAAATTAAGGAAACACTCCCATTTACCATTGCAACAAAAAGAATAAAATATCTGGGAATATACCTACCTAGAGAGACAAAAGACCTGTATGCAGAAAACTATAAGACACCGATAAAAGGAATTAAAGATGATACCAGCAGATGGAGAGATATACCATATTCTTGGATTGGAAGAATCAATATTGTGAAAATGACTATACTACCCAAAGCAATCTACAGATTCAATGCAATCCCTATCAAATTACCAATGACATTTTTTACAGAACTAGAACAAAAAATCTTAAAATTTGTATGGAGACACAGAAGACCCCGAATAGCCAAAGCAGTCTTGAGGGAATAAAATGGAGCTGGAGGTATCAGACTCTCTGACTTCAGACTATACTACAAAGCTATCGCAATGAAGACAATATGGTAGTGACACAAAAACAGAAACATAGATCAACGGAACAAGATAGAAAGCCCAGAGATAAACCCACGCACTTATGGTCCACTAATCTATGACAAAGGAGGCAAGGATATACAATGGAGAAAAGACAGTCTCTTCAATAAGTGGTGCTGGGAAAACTGGACAGCTACATGTAGAAGAATGAAATTAGAACACTCCCTAACACCATACAGAAAAATAAACTCAAAATGGATGAGAGACCTAAATGTAAGACCAGACACTATAAAACTCTTAGAGGAAAACATAGGAAGAACACTCTGACATAAATCACAGCAAGATCTTTTTTGATTCACCTCCTAGAGTAATGGAAATAAAAACAAAAATAAACAAATGGGACCTAATGAAACTTAAAAGCTTTTGCACAGCAAAGGAAACCATGATCAGTTTTAAGAATGGTCAGTTTTAAGAATGTTCCAAGTGTGCTTGAAAATAATTTGTAATTTAAAGTTTTGGAGTATAGTGACTATATATCTGTTTGTTGAATCAAATTTGCTGCTCACATTATTTAAGTTTTTTATATCCTTACTAATTTTTTTTGGGGGGGTCTACTGGTTCTGAAAGCGGTATCCTCTATCAGTGAATGACAGCAGTATGTTAAATCTCCTATTATGATAGTGAATTTGTCTATTTTTTCCTTGTAGCTCTGTTTCTCTATATAATTTGAAGTTAAGTGCATACAAATTTAAAACTTCCTGGTAAATTGGTCTTGTTGATATGAAGTGCCCTTGTTTATTTCTAGTAACGCTTTTGCTTTCAAGTCTACTGTATCTGTTATTATATAATTTCCTTTTCGTTTACATTTGCACAGTATATCTTTTCCAATTATTTTACCTATTTGTACCATTATGTTTTGTTTTTTTAATAAATTTTTAAAAATTAAAAAAAAAACAATTATTAGGTAAGATTCATCAATTGTAACATGTACCGCTCGGATGAATGATGTTGATAATGTAACATGTACCGCTCGGATGAATGATGTTGATAATGTGGGGGCAATGGGTATATGGGAAATCTTTGTACCTTACTCTCAATTTTGTTGTGAATCTTAAACTGCTCTAAAAAAAATAAAATCTTCGAAAAAATTGTTAGATACACAGAAATCACATTCACCTGTTCTGATATACCAGTGTTACCCTGATATATTGCTGGAGAAACCTTTTAATTATTAACCCTAATTTATTTTTATATATACCACTGTGGTAAACAACCAATATTGTGATGAACTATAATGTCCTTATGTTTGGGTTTTTGATAGACATTGATTTTGAATTAATAGAAGCTCAAAAATAGAACCTGTAACATTTTAAAATAAATGTTTTTGTTCAATATATTAAGTTTACGAATATATATAGTACACTGAAGAACAAAAAAGGAGAAATCAGTGACTTTATAGGAACATATGAAAGAAAACCTTTCCCTGTTTTTTGTCTTTTTCTGACATTCCTATTTGGTAGATTAGTAGATACGAAATAAGCCTTGATAGAGTTATAAGTATTTAATTACATATAGGGGACACTAATGGCTACCTTATAGACATCTAGATAGTGCAAGTTGTTTCTAAATTGTAAAGTGCTATATACTTTCATTCATCCAGATAAGAAAATATAACTAATAACAGGATGTATATCAAAACCCTTGATGAAATTACAAAATGCTACACAATGTAAGGCATTATTACTAGGCCCATGGAGCTTGCTCCTGCTTTGCAGTTCACGGTTTTTCAAAGGAAATACAGAAATAGGACTTTCTGCAGCAAATAAGTTAGACTACTTGGTAAATGAACATCGAGATGCCACCAGCATGTGTCTCGCTGCCTCGTAACTCCTGTGTTTTACGTACATGCTAGTCCCTGTCACTAGATTGTGAGCTCTGTGAGGAGGGTGACAGCACCTTGCTCCTTATTAGGTATATGGTACCTGGAGGTACTCTATAAATGTTGGCTAAGTAAGTATGTTAAAGAAAAATTTTATATTGGACACTTGTTAAAAATGGCAAGACAGATTTTATTCAGTACTTCTGCAGTAGTGGAGAGAGACTTCAGTGTAAACTGAGCCATGGAAACAAAAGGCAGGAAGCCTATGAAGTCCTGGGGTGTGCTAACAGAAAGGCACTAAAGGTCTTTAAGGGGAGTTGGTCCAGATGGTTAGGTCATCTGGGTTTGTTCATTGGCCCTTATCTGGAGGAGAAACAAACCTCTCCTATCTTTAGGGCACGAAGTAGTTTTGCAACTTGGAGCAAGGTGCCCACTGAAGTTAGGCTCCTATCCTCACACAGGAACTGGGAGACAGGAGCGCCGTCTCCCTGGGTATTTGCATTTCAGAGAGGTAGCTCCCAGCTCACTAGGGACATGTTTCTGGGTGGTAGAAGAGTTACATCTCAAAGGGGCAGGAAAAGTTCATAATTGCAAGCTTTTTAAAGCTCTAAGAAAAGGGAGGTCAGGGGTCAGTAGTCAGGTGTTGGCTGGAACAAACAGTGAATTCTTTTGGCAGTTTTGAGCTTTCTAAGGCAGGCATTTTAGGGAGCTGGGGTCATCATTCTAGGAATATGGCCTTGAGCTGATAGAAACTATGCTAGTGTTTGCTTCAGTCTCTTAGTGTGCTTAAGGGTGGATGAAATCCATTTGTGCTGAAAGTTGTAGGTCTCATAGGCCAAGGTGAGGCCCAGTTGAGTAAGGTCACAGAGGAGCCTGATGCAAGTTTGGTCAAGGAGAGAGTCTTTGTCAATAACACAGGGCAAGCCAACGGTATTTTTTGAATGGAAATCCAGGATGAAACCAGAAATGGCATAGAGATCAGGGATGCTTAGAATAATTTAATGTCCAGTAATTGCTGGGGGGAGAGGGGACTAATGTTTGTTTACTTGGGCATGTTACATCTGTTATTTTTACTTAATCTTGCTAATAACCCTGTGAGGTTAGTACTATCTTCATATTAAATCAAGAGACAGAGATTCAGACATTTTAAATAGCATAATCAGGGTCATAGAGTTAATGACTGGTGGAGTTGGGATTCAAATCCAGATTTTTTTGACTTCAAGTACCAATATATGATCCATGCATGATCATCAGGATGTATTTTAATATTGTTATACAGCAATTTGCTTTTCTTAGAAGTAGTTTACATTAGTAACAGTTAATATTGATAAGCTGCTTACTAAGTGTCAGATCCTAAGAGGTAAATTCAGTAAGATCTAATAAACTTTGTTTTCTTTTTGTTTTAATCCAGCATGTTTTTTATTTTTATTTTTTTTAGGATTTTTTTGATGTGGACCATTTTTAAAGTCTTTATTGAATTTGTTACAACATTGCTTCCACTTCACGTCTTGGTCCCTTGGCGGCAACATGCAGGATGCAAGCTCCCCAACCAGGGATCAGATCAGCACCCCCTGTACTGGAAGGCCAAGTCCCAACCACTGGACCGCCAGGGAACCCCATAAGGTCTAATAAACTTTGAATAGTGAGAAAGTAAGAGTATTACTAGTAATTTGCTTTGTCCAGATGTAGATGCTCTCAGCTGTCATTTGAATGACTGCTGACACCCCCGTACATATGGAAAGGCCACTCCTAATCCTAGATCCCTGTAATGTTGGAACAGGAAGGTGTTTAGCCATCAAGTCCAGAATCTTAATTTCTCAGGAGAAACAGCCATGACCCAGAAAGGTTAAGTGATTTCCCCGAGTGATTTACTCAAGATCCCAGAGCCTACTCATTAGAAAACGCTGGGATTGGTTTAACCAAAAATTATTGCGGCCCAGTTTGGGGATTTACCTAAGATGTCCTTATCACAGAATATATTTACTATATGTCAAACTGCCACAGTGTTGCCACTGCATTGTTTTAGCAAATAACCTTAAAAGGTGAAGTTGCCCGTGGGTGGAGATGGCAGTGACTCAGCAGTGTCCCTGGTAGCCCCATCAGTGATTTAGCAGAGCTCTCTGTGTCAGACACTTCTGCCTGAATCTGCTAAATCTCTTTTGAGTGACCCTCCCCTTCTCTGCCCCCACCCCCAGCCCCAAGACTATAGTGTAGGCAGAAATAAAGTAACAGCAACTTGACAACAATAAGAAAGCAACCAACGCAGATCTAAAAACAAAAACAAAAACAAACCTTAAAAAATTTTTTTGCCTAAATGTGACCGTTAGGGTGTTTTAAAAATTTCAAAGATTGAAATACACCATTTCTCTTACTTATGTCAAAACCTATTCATTTATGCTGTTTTAGGTGTTAAACAGTAAGCTGGTTTTCCCCTTTGTTGTTTTCCCTCTGTATTCCTATGCCTAAATTTCATCTTTGCCTCTGCATTTTTTTTCAGTACTAAAATAACCCATTTAAAAAAACTGCAGTAAGAGCACTTAAGATGAGATCTACCCTCTTAACGATTTTTTGAGTGTACAATACATTGCTGTTGACCATAGATTCAATGTTGTTAAGCAGATCTCTGAAACTTACTCATTTTGCTTAGCTGAAACTTTTTGCCGATTGATTAGTAATTCATTTCCCCCTCCCCTCAAACCCTGGCAACCTCCATTCCACTCTTTGGTTCTGTGAATTTGACTGCTTTGGATACTTCATGTAAGTATTGGGGGGGCCAAAAAGTTCATTCGTGTTTTCCATAAGATGTGACGGAGAAACCCGAACGAACTTTTTGGCCAACCCAGTAGGATCATGCAGTGTTTGTCTTTATGTGACTGGCTTATTTCACTTAACATAATGTCTTCAAGGTTCATCCATGTTGCTGAAAATGGCAGGATTTCCTTCTTTTTTATGGCTGAATAGTATTCCATTGTATGTATACCACACTTTTTTTCATCCATTTATCCATCGATGGACATTTAGGTTGTTTCCACATATTGGCTGTTGTGAATAGTGCTGCAGTGAACATGGAGTGCTAATGTCTCTTTGAGATCTTGATTTCAGTTCTTTTGGATAAATACCCAGAAGTGGGATTGCTGGATCATACAGTGTTTCCTCCATTATGTTTTCCACAGTGGCTGCACCATTTTGCATTTCCACCAAGTGTCCAGGGGTTCCAGTTTCTCCACATCCTTGCCAACACTTGATATTTTCTGATTTTTTTGATACTAGCCATCCTGACAGGTATGAAGTGATGTCTCATTGTGATTTTGATTTGCACGTACCTGATGATTAGTGACATTGAACAGTTTTGTTTTTTTTTTTACCTTTTAGCCATTTGTATGTCTTCTTTGGAGAAATGTCTCTTCAAGTCCTTAGCCTATCTTTAAATCAGATTATTAGTTTTTTGCTGTTGAGTTGAAGGAGTTCCTGATATATTTTGGCTATTAACCCCTTATCAGATATATGGTTTGCCAATATTTTCTCCCATTATGTAGGTTGCCCTTTCACTCTGTGGATTGTTTCCTTTGCTGTGCAGAAGCTTTTTAGCTTGATGTAGTCTCACTTTCCCCCCTGCCTTCTGGACATCCTTTTCATCCCGGTTATCCCTTTGGATCCCTGGGTGTGGAAACATCACATGGCTCTTCATTCTGTTGGGTCACACGGGGGGATAGGTGGCGTTACTAGCGAAGCTGTAGAACAGAGGGGTTAGCGCTGTGGTGGACATGAGTGAGTGGGGAGTTGTTAACGACCAATGAGCATGAATAAGTAGGAGAGCAGGGGGCGAGGATGGGAGTTGGGGGCTGTCAGATTAAGTCACCGCAAAAGTGAAGGGCACATGGGGAATGGAGTGGAGGCAGAGAATGGTGTTTCATTTTCATGGAGTCATGGAATAGGCAATGGGAAACCTGGGCTATAAGATGGGGTCAGTCAGGGCCACTTAGAGAAAGGAAATCTACTCCTTAAGAGAGAAAAGTAGAAAATCAGGGTATGTTAACTATAATGTAAAAGAATATTAAGGTGTGGAAACAAGGAAGGCAGGAGGTGTAGCTCCCCCTTTCCTGCATCCCCTCAGCATCCTTTGACTCTTCCTCTCGCAGCATTTATCATCAGGTGCTGTCATAGCCGAGTTACTTGGGCTCCACCTCGAATTGTACATTCTTTGAGGGTTAGATTATCATCAGCACCAAGCACGAGGTCCAATAAATATTTGGTTTATGAACAGATACACATGGTGGGTGGGCAGCAGGAGAAACTCAACATCCCTGAACACAAACGTTGGAAAGTAGAGACAGAAAGCTTTGCTAATGGTTTTTATTTTTGTCTTTTTATTATGGAAGAACTTTAAACATATTCAAAAGTAGAGAAAATGGTAGAATGAATCCCTTTTTACTAATCATGAAGCCTTAACAATGGTCAACATATGGCCAATCTAGCTTCCTTTATCTGCCCCCTCCCCATTGGATTATTTTAAACAAAGCCCAGATGTTGTATAATTTCATCTGTGAAAACGCCAGGGTGTATCTTTAAAACAATAAAGAGACTTGCCTTTTTAAAAAATATAACCACAATGCTATTAGCACACCAGAAAACAGCATTCTTTGCTGTCATCAAATATCTGATCAGTGTTCAGATTTCCCTGATTGTCTTGTAAATTTTTTCCCAGTTGGTGTGTTAGAGTCGGAATCCAAATAAGAGCTACACATGCATTTAGCTGATAAATGTCTTAGGACACTGTTAATCTATAGGTTCACCCTTTTTTCCCCCCTTGCAATTTATTGAAAAAAAACAGATCCTTTGCCTGTAGAGTTTCCCACAGTGTGGATTTTTGCTAATTATACCCCCTGGTGTAGCTTAATTTTTCTGTCCCCTATATTTCTTGTAAACTGGTAATTAGAACCAAAGCTTTGACAGATTTTCCATTTTTTGGCAAGATTTCAGGAAGGGGTGGTATATACTTTCTACTGTAGGACATCAGGGGGCACATACTACCTGGTCCCCCTGTCTGTGAGGTTAAGTTTGACCTGTGAACAGGTGTTGTCAGCCTGATCCATCCATCATAAACTTCCCCATCTGCTTTGTGCCTAGTGGTTTTAGCAACCATTGATAATTATTGTCTAGATCAGGGGCTGGCAAACTTTTTCTGTAAAGGGCTGGATAGTGAATATTTTGGGCTTTGAGAGCCATATGGTCTCTGTCATTGCAGACAGCAGCCTGATGTAATATGTAAATGAGTGGGTATAACTGTGTTCCTATAAAACTTTATTTATCAGATTAGATCTGGCCTGCTGGCCCTTATTTGCCAACTCCTGACCTACGTCAATTATTTCATTAGGGGTTGCAAAATAATATTATGATTCTGTCATTCTTTCTTTGTTTATGAAATGTTTCTATAAAGAAGAATTTTGCCCCATCAATTATTTGGTTACCCTAAGGAACTGTTTGCAAAGGAAAGGCAG
Organism: Eubalaena glacialis; assembly: GCF_028564815.1. NCBI lineage: Eukaryota > Metazoa > Chordata > Mammalia > Artiodactyla > Balaenidae > Eubalaena > Eubalaena glacialis. Next base: position 10,679,181 of record NC_083722.1, read on the forward strand.
GGTAAATGCTTGAGTCTTTCCCTTTATTTATTATACATCTTCAGAATAAGGTGTTGGGTTCCTAGCATCTTCCAAAGGTGATCATTTTGTTTTTCTAAATATCATCATGAAATTATTGATTTTTTTAAAAAAAATGTTTTATGTGTTTATTTTATTTTTGGCTGTGTTGTGTCTTTGTTGCTGTGCACATGCGGGCTTTCTCTAACTGTGGAGAGCGGGGGCTACTCTTCATTGCGGTGCGCGGGCTTCAGTAGTTGCAGCACACAGGCTCAGTAGTTGTGGCGCATGGGCTCAGTTGCCCCAAAGCATGTGGGATCTTCCCGGACCAGGGATTGAACCCGTGTCCCCTGCATTGGCAGGCAGATTCTGAACCACTGCACCACCAGGGAAGTCCCGAAATTACTGATTTTTTACATGTTTGATGTTTCAGTCCTGCTAGACTTAGGCCCTGTAGATGCACAGGAGAGCCTAGTGGCTAGTGTCTTAATAGTCACACTGCAGCCATGTGGCACTTCCTAGGCGTTTTTAGCTGTCCGGCAGAATGTCTTTGATGTACACTTGTTATACAATAAATCATGGTCTCCGTCTGCAGCTGTAGAATCCATGATGCTCTAGTTTTCAGTTTTATTAGGTAAGAAAAACAATGTTTTTCAAATTCAGCAATTAGATTCCTTCTCGAAGTTTTACATGGTTTTTAATCTATGTTAAAACACTTGTTTGTTGTTTTTTTTTTAATTAATTAATTTATTTATTTACTTTTGGCTGTGTTGGGTCTTCGTTTCTGTGCCAGGGCTTTCTCTAGTTGCGGCGAGCGGGGGCCACTCTTCATCGCGGTGCGCGGACCTCTCACTATCGCGGCCTCTCTTGTTGCGGAGCACAGGCTCCAGACGCGCAGGCTCAGTAGTTGTGGCTCACGGGCCCTGTTGCTCCGCGGCATGTGGGATCTTCCCAGACCAGGGCTCGAACCCGTGTCCCCTGCGTTGGCAGGCAGATTCTCAACCACTGCACCACCAGGGAAGCCCAAAACACTTGTTTTTAATCATGACTAGGTCACTGCTATTAAAAGCAAAATTGACATTTAAATGCCTATAATGGAGTATTATTTAGTTAGCCTACAATCTGAAATTCGATTTAATACCCTTTGGTTTTTCATTAGTGCCTAGTGGAAAAAAAAATGGACAGTTTTAAAGAGCTCAAATTTAACATTGTTGTACACATGGAAATGCTCTCTCCTGATTTGTCATCCGTATTTCACTTAAATCAGTGGACTATTCTGATGCTCCTCATCACTTCCTTTCTCCGTTGTTTTAGCTGTTGAGATTCACTGTCTGCATTTTCTGTCTGCTGTGGCCAGATGTGCACCCTCAACCCATGGTGGTGTATCTTCCCCCTTAGATGTTGGTGGTTTTGTGAGGTCTCCTTTATGTGTTTGTGTCACTGACCTGCTGCTGCTTTTGACACCTGCTTGTCACCCTCTCTTTCCTTGGATTTAGGGATGACCTTATTTTTTTTCTTCCCAACCTCTTCTCGCTTCCTTTTCTCTGTACTCTTTTCCCGACCCATTAGCAATGTTTCTGAGTCTCATTTTATCTCTCCTCAGCATTTCTCTCTTTCTTTCTCTCCAAGCCTCTCTACCTTGCTTGGGAAGCACATAGTTTGCCAGTCTTGATTTCATGATTTCAGTTATTCCGCATATGCACATGATTCTAGAACTCTGTCTCCACTGCTGAGCTCTGATGTTTCTGTTTCTATATTTATTGTCAAGGATGAGATGTTTAAACTTTGACTTTTTTTTTTTTAACAACTGAAAATAAAATCCAAGAGAAGAGAATACATCATGTTCCTGAGGTACCTTTTAAATCAATTTTTTTTTTTTTTAAATTACACTATACTAGGTGTGCTTTATTTATTTATTAATGACTGTGTTGGATCTTCGTTTCTGTGCGAGGGCTTTCTCTAGTTGTGGCAAGCGGGGGCCACTCTTCATCGCGGTGCGCGGGCCTCTCACTATCGCGGCCTCTCTTGTTGCGGAGCACAGGCTCCAGACGCACAGGCTCAGTAATTGTGGCTCACGGGCCCATTTGCTCCGTGGCATGTGGGATCTTCCCAGACCAGGGCTCGAACCCGTGTCTCCTGCATTGGCAGGCAGATTCTCAACCACTGCGCCACCAGGGAAGCCCCTGAGGTACCTTTTAAAGGTAGTCCCATCCCTCATGGAGCTCCCAGTGGCCGCTTGATCAGTGAAACGATTTTGAAGATGGGTTTAAGACCTTCTGAAAGTTGCCTCCCGTACCTCTCTGTTTCCATCTTCTGCTGCACCCTGTCTCTGCTCTGGCCCAGTATCTGCTGGCTGTCCTTGCTTTAGACTACTCTATGACATTTCTCCATTTAATATATCTTGTCACACTACAAGTTTCCCTCCTTTCCAGAAAGATTTTCCAGACGAGTTCTGACCATCTTCAGGGATACCAGCAGCTAAATCCTTTTTCTCTCAACCATAAAATTAGGAGGAATTTTTTTTCATGACTTAAAAACTTCCCCAAACCCATGATTTTCTGGGCCGATAAGAAGGGAAGCAGTGTTTGCCTTTTGAGAATGTGAGTGGTATGCCTGACAGGCAACAAAATCACTTAACCTTAATGTGTAATAAATGTAAAACTATCTTTCCTAACAGTGTGCTTCTTTTCTTATACAAATATCATTCGTTTTTTCAGGAGGAAGGAAATGTTTATTTTATCTCATTAAAAAAAATCACAGTTCTTTGCTTTATTCTAATCTTCACAGTTGAGTATATGTGGATCAGTAAAGCCACTTTATGTAGCTGTGTTGCAAAGTGACACATTCATTAAGATTGAGGCTGAAAAGGCCTTTTGAAAAAACTCATTCAGGGCAAATAAATTCAATAACATTTAATTTAATATTTCTGTTTCTCCTTGCCAAGCTTGGATTAAGGCATATAGTAAACATGGTAGAATTTAGAAAGTGATTGTTTTTCCTTTAAAAATCTTTTTGCCCATTATTAATTAAAGTATTGCATTAATTGGATTGGTCACATTTTGCTGAGCCAGAGCACAGTTGGACTTTGGTAAGTATAAATGTACTCCACTTCAGGACATGTAGCCATTTTTATTAATGATGGAAAAGAGGTGATATATTCTTTATAATTATGGGAAGTGAGCAAAACACTTTTGGGAGAGATGAAAAATATTTTTGTGACTTTGTTTTTACTTTAGAATAATATTATAACAAGAACATCTTTCTAGCTTTTACTGCATTTATAATTTTGAGGAAGCGGTGAGTTTTGAGAATACTAGTGATGACTTTTGCTTAGTATATAAGGAAACATTTAGAGAAAATTTAAAAGCGTTAAGGATAAAGTATGCCTCCTTAGATTGATGTCTGGACATTTACAGACAAACAGTCCTATAGAAGTTGTATTCTATGACTTTTATTAAAGGTTATCTAGGAGCCTAAACCTGAAGTTGACAGTGGATAAATATTTATGAAAACTGGGGATTTTCAGTGGTGAAGATAAATAGGTTAATAGGTTGTAATTTGCAACCTATATTCCTATTAACCCTTGATCTTCTTCATTCATTTGTTTAACATATATTGAGGGCTTTCTAGATACTATGATTTATGAATCTTTTTACATACTTTAAAAAAAATTTATTTTATTGAAGTCTAGTTGATTTACAATGTTGTGTTAATTTCTGCTGTACAGCCAAGTGATTCAGTTATACATATGTATACATTCTTTTTCATATTGTTTTCCATGATAGTTTATTACAGAATACTGAATATTGTTCCCTGTGCTATGTAGTAGGACCTTGTTGCTTATCCATTCTATATATAATAGTTTGTGTGTGCTAACCCCAAACTCCCAGTCCATCCCTCCCCCCACGACCCCTTGGCAACCACAAGTCTGTTCTCTATGTCTGTGAGTCTGTTTCGGTTTTGTAGATAAGTTCATTCGTGTTTTATTTTAGATTCCACATATAAGTGCTATCACATGGTATTTGTCTTTCCTTTCTGACTTACTTGACTTAATATGATAATCTCTAAGTCTTTCCATGTTACTGCAAATGGCAATATTTCATTCTTTTTCTTTTTTACATACTTTTATAGTTAAAGATTTCTTGGGGAGTTCAGATAATCAGATTCAATATTTCTTTACAGAAATGGTGGGGTGTTAGACTTATAATTTAAAAATCTGGATTAAAAATGTATAGTATTCAAGAATATTTACCAGGACAACGTGCTGACTTCACCACACCTTGAAGGGTGTGTTGTACCATCATCACACATTGGTAGAGATAGGAGGAGTCTTGGAGACAACGCAGTCTATTTATTTACGTGGCAAGTATTTAATGAGTATTTACTCTGTGCTGGCTTCTGATAGGCGCTTGTGCTACAGTGGTAAACAGTGGATCAATGGCTCTTGTATTCTTAGAGTTGACGTCTTAGTTGTGGACATCAAGAGTAGACAAACGAATTATTAGTCAAATTGGGCTTGTAGAAGTCTGTTGAAGAAAGTAAACGGGGTGCTGTAATAGAAAATAAAGGGTAAGGAATTTAAAAAATAAGGTACAGGTTTTCCTCGCTATCTGAAGGTAGAGTGTTCCTATAAAACCTTTCGTTAAGCCGAAATGGTGTAAAGCGAAGAAGCAATGACCTTAGGACGCATCTTGCTAACAGCTGCACGAAATAAATTGAGGAAAAGTACAGATGCTCACAGACACAGTTCAAAGCTATGGCGGCTGGATGCTGAGATGTTGAGATGCTGAGTGCAGTCCCTAGGAAGGAGCTTGGTGGGGCCCCTCTTGCTGCTGGGGTGCACGCTGCCTCTGTAACGGTTGCTGCAAAACCAACACTGAACACTGTTCTCGCTTGTCGCCTTTTTTCATAAAATTGAAAATCCTCCATAGATTTCTTTCGATTAGCAAAAACAGGTATTAATGTAGGTCTTTTGTAAAAGGGAAGTGACATAAAGTGAACTTTCGAAAAGCGGGGGATACCTGTAATTAGGGAGGCCCTCTTTGAGGACTTTCTGTTGAAGTTGAGATCAATAAAAAGCAATGAGCTTGGCAAGGACATTTCATGGCAGCCTAAAGCAGGAAAGAGTTTGGACTGTTCCTGGAACTTAACCAAGGCGGATGTGACAGGAAGACAATATGGGCGGTGACTCAAGACGAGACTGGAGGGAAGGCAAGGGCCAGATTGTACAGTGAGCACCTTGCTGTATGGAGTCTGGATTCCACTGTCTGCGTAACGGAAAACTATCGAACAGTGGTGACTGTTTTGCTTAGTATATTAGGAAACATTTAGAGAAAGTGTAAAAGTCTTAATGACAAAGTATACCTCCTCAGCGTGATGTCTATATAAATATAATCTAATTTACAGAAGCTCACATTTGGCTGCTGCAAAGAAAATAGTTTGTACTAGGGCAAGATAGAAGCAGGAAGATCAGTTAGGAGGCAGTATCGTAATGGATAAGATCAAATGTTGGGTGAAGTTGGAAGCTTGGAGACACACTTTGGAGGTAGAATTGACTCATGCCACCAATGGGCTGGATGTGAGGAGTGAGATGCAGTGTGCAGTCAAACCTGACTCCTAGACTGTGGCCTGAAAAACAGAATCAGTGGTGCCATTTATTGTGATGGGGAAACTGTGTTGGGTGTGGTTAGAAGTGAAGATCCAAACTTGTCCTAGATTTAACTTACGTTTGAAATGTTGGTAAGAATATAAGGGGAGGGGTCCAGTAGGTGGTCTGGAACTCAGAGGAAAGGTATGAGCTGCAGACACAGAATCGGGGGAGCTGTCAGGTGGTATTTAAAGCTGTGGGAGCAGATGAGACGATCTGGGGGAAAGATTGCAAATAAGAAGAACAATGGCTCAAGACCAAGTTCTTGGGGATTTGGTAGAAGAGGAGCTGTAGAGAACACCGAGAAAGAGTGGTCAGGAAGAGAGCTGGGAAAGCGTGGCATCCTGGCAGGGATGAGAAGAGAGGGCCTCAGGAGGAAGGGCGTGGGCGATATACCAGTATATCACCTCTGTCTTCCAAAAGAAAGGCAGTTATATTGGTTTGGAAGAAGAGGGAACATTTGAGTATGTGTGTGTGTGTGTGTGTGTGTGTGTTATTAGTTTCATTTAGTGAAACAAGCATTAAAATAATTAACTTACTTCTACCTAAGTTTGGAATTGTAGAAATTGTGCAAAACACCTATGTTAGTTTCTTTGATCATTTGATTCTTTCTTGATATGATTAGAGAGTTTTATTAAATTTTGGCCAAGGGAAATTGTGGGGAAAGGAATTAATAGCAAAGAGATTTGTCTAATGGGAAAGGGCTCAGTCACTTTTAATAATGTAATTTGCAACCTATATTCCTATTAACCCTTGATCTTCTTATGTTATACCTTTGCCTCTTCCAAGTAAAGAGTAAGGTACCAAGCAAGCAACCTAAACTTATAAGACTTATACATTATCTGTTCGTGCCCCATATAGATAGAATAAAGAAGAAAAAAAAACTAATGAAATTTCCTTTTCATCTCATCAGGTAGTGGAGATTATTAGGATCCTGTACACTTGGTAGATTACGTTTTACTTGCTCTATGTTCTATCTATAGATAGAAAACCTGGGTACATTTTGATACTGTGTTTGGTGCATATCTTATATCTACTGCCAGTTTAGAATGCTGAAGTACTTAATGTCAATGGAAACATTATTTCTAAATTTCTAATAGCATCCCTATAGTGCTAATTTATGTAAAATATTTCTACCCGTGTGATTTCATTGAGTCCTTACAAGAACCTGTGAGGCAGCTGTTCTCTCCTAGTCCAAGATCATATATAACGTATCAGTACTGGAGTCAGGCCCCACATCTAGGTCTCCTGATTCCATTTCAGGCTGCCTGCAAGCGGTGGCCATGCTTCTGGCTGCACAGGTCCTGAGGCTGCAAGCGTGGCTATACGTAGGGTGAGGAGTACCTGCCTTTTCTCCCTCATTGCTGGACATTCACTGGTTTCAAAGCGCTGGCAAATGATGCATTGTAAATCCCTTCTCCATCTGTTTAAATAGTGGCCTCTCATCCAGAATTACAGCCTGGAGCTCTAGGTCATTAACTTGGCTGTATTCTAATAAATAGATTATGGTTCCCCATCAAATTAAATTGCTTGGTCTTGGAGGAGGGGTAAGGTAAGAGTTTCAATCTCTGAGGGAAGTTTTCTGGAAGTGCTCAGAATGCTGCCAAGCAGCCATTAAGGGTTATTGGTGTTGGAGGTTAAATTCATTTAGAGTCAGCTGTTGATCCTTCAAGAATGAGCGCTCGGCACCTGCTGAGCCTCTTCTTCCGGGGTTTTCTAAGTTAGAGCCTTTTATTATAACAAGAAGGATTTTTCTTAATGTAAAGGCATAGCAAACCCCCCAAATCTGAGCCTATCACGCTATACAAAAGCTTAAATATTGTTAATGTTCCCTAAGGGAGAACTATAATAATTGGGACGGAGACCAGCGTATTATTGACGATTTGTAATCATTAACAGTAATGTGAGTCTTTTAAACTCTAACTGGAAGCCAACTTAACAAATCTCTAGATGGAAAAACTGGACTTTCTTGAAGGTAGATGCCACGTGTATGGTTTAATCTTAATTTGAGACTCAAGTGCCATAAACACTAAGATTTGGAGTGTAGGGTTTTGTGAATGAGAGATTTGGCATTAGCGAGATAGCAAGTGTGTGTCATTTATCAGTAGCTGAGCTTAAAACCAATGTCCTGCGTCGGTTATTCACAAAGAAGGATGGTGCTAGAAGTGTCAGAATCTCTCGTATGTTGGGGGTAGGGGAGAGCTATTAGTCAAAGAATTTAGGATGTCATAAAAACTGATGAACAAAAACCGACTGTGTTTGAATAATGATGTTCCATTTTGCAGAAAAAGAAATTAAAGACAGAACCAAGTCTTTAGCACCATCTCTAAAAACAGGAACCATAGATAATGAAAATGACAGTTGCTTAATTTATATCAGTTTTTTGGTTAGAGAGCCCTTTAAAACGTATTGTCTCTCAAGTAGGGAACAATGTTAATACTGTTGATTTTCTATGATGGGAGGAGGATCCAGGAAATGAGAATTAAAACTTGGCAGTGTTGCTGTTTCATAAGGGGAAAAATATAACCTGTCTTGTTAACGACAAATTAAAATGGTTGATGGACTCCGTGAGCGTGATTCAGGCTAAATGAAACCTGTATGAGAAATACTTGGAAGAAACTAAACTCACCCTGAGATGTATAAATATAATTCATATGGACAGTGGAGTGAGACACAGGATAGAGCCCTGGACAGGCAAAAAAATAGGATCACAGTGATGGCTTATTTTTTGAGCTCCTTTTGTCCGGACTTTTTATATAATCTTGGAAAAAATGCTTACCTTTCATGGGCATTTACACATCTATTGAATGGGAATTATGGTGCCCTTCACTATTGTGAAGGCTATGCAGTGTTTCTAAAATTTTTGAGCTTCTTAGAGAAACTCTCTTAATTAACAGAAGTCACTATAGTAAAAAATTATAGAAGTTTATATACAGAAGAATATACAGGAACTTTATTTTGACCAAGAACTTTCTAACACAAACGAAAAGTGCAAGAACTACAGGGTTAGGCAGTTTCAAAGTGTGTAAGAAAGTCTTCTAGGTAGGATGATAGCCGTGGATAAATGAAGACAATTTCTTTGGGACAGAGATTAGCTTTGGATTAGCTTTGGATTAGCTTTGGATTAGTTTGGAAAGGGATCGTTTAGCATGATGTGTTGGTTATCTGTTGTTACAAAACAAACCACCTCAAAGCTTAGCGGCTTAAAACAGCAGTCATTTTATTTGCTCATGATTCTGTGGATCAGCACTTTCTACTGGGATGATTTTTTCACTGGTCTCTCTCTGGGTCACACTTTCAAATGGCTGTAGTCACTAGTGGTTCATCTGAGGCTGATTGATCTATGATGGTGTCACTCACATGACTGGTGTTGGTCTGGCTTTTGTCTGGGCTCCCCCTCCTCCCACCCCCCACCCCCTTTCTGGTTTCTCATCTTCAGGGAGCCTAGACTGGGCTTCTTTACATAGTGGCCCAAAGTTCCAAGAGGCCAGGAGCAGAAGCTGCAAGGCACCCTGAGGCCAGGGTTCAGAACTCTCACAAAGTCGCTTCAACTTTGTTAGTCAAAGCAAGTCACAAGGCCAGCCTAGATTTAAGGGATGGGGAAGCAGATTCCTCCAGCCATTGATGGGCTGAATGGAAAGTCACATTGCAAAGGCTGTACAGGGCTGTGGAGAATTACCATAGCCATATTACTACCCCTACGCATGATGGGGGAAGGCCAAAGGATATTTAGATGAAATGGTCTACTAGTAAATTTAAGATTGAAATAGAAGAGTTACATCATGAAAAGCTGGGGAAGGAAACCCCAAACAAAGACCCTGAACAGTCTAAGTTTTTAAAAGTAGATATGAATGTTTTTGAAATAGAAAAATATGAAGAATCCTTATCTAATGGCTTTTTGATATAAATGGTGTGTGCTAATACAACTCTCTGAAATAAAATGTAGAACTTGAGAGGTATTATTTAGGAGAGATATCCAAGGGGAAAGTAAAAGGATTCTTATGCTCTCGGGTGTCATATTTATTGATTCTTGGGGTTAGACAGTTTGCTACAGAAGAATGAAAACAAACGAATGTGCAGAAGGGAAAATTAAAAAAAAAAGGTATGAACTTAGAGATTAAAATAAATAAAGTTTGATACATATCTTTATGTAATAGTCACTAAACGTGATTAGGACTGACAGTGTTCTCCTCAAATTAAACTTTTATCACAAATTCCCACCTTTCCCATCTGGATAAATATTTGGAAAAAAAAAAAAAATCCAGGGATTACAGTTGGCAAGGATTCTGGGAAGATAGCAAGATACAGTGGCTCCCTAGCCAGCCAGTCTCAATTCTACTGTTTCTGGCTCTCCTGACCCAAACCGTTCCTGGAGCCAAAAGAGCCCTGGGTTCAGGTGAAATCCTGAGCTCTGTGGAAGTTGGAGGTGAGGGGGGACAGGTGAGGGCCTTCTTCCTGGGTTGGGCTGGGCTGGGCTGGCAGTGAAGATTGGCATCTGACGAGTCTTGGGGGAGGACCAGAGTGCACTGGATGCTATAAAGAGCTTGACCTACAGAGGCTGGGGGACTGCTGGGAGGAACATTGAAAATTGCCCTCATCCCACTGTATGTATGTGAGTGTGATTGTGCGTGTGTATCCCACAAGAGACCTAGGAGAACGTGAACACTTGGGCTGAGTGAGTCCTCCCTGTCTTGTAGGCTGGGAGGGTGTGAGGAAAATTTGCAAGAAACTTCCCTCCTGGTGACTTGGCAAGACCCTGGTGTCTGCCTGCTGTCGCTCTGTGAGGTCGCAGGAGTAGAGACCACCGCGCTCCCACCTTTCACGGAAGTGTAGTCACGTGGGTCCTCCAACAATCAGACCAGAACCCCAGTGATGTAACAGAGAGACAGCTGGAGACAGACGCCGAGCAGACAAAAAATAGTAAGAGCACATAAGGAGATTTAAATGAAGCACAAGAAGACTTCCCAGAGATGAAGGGCATGCTTTTCCAATCAAACGTTTCAGTAAATGAATTGAAGGAGATGATGATCATCCCTGAGACCTGAATGAGGAGCCAGGTAGGTGAAGTGGAAGAATCTGAAAGCACAGAACAAAAATATAAAGGGATGGAAATCACAAGAGAAAACAGATCTAGGAAATATAACATGTGACTAACAGGAGAGCCAGAAGGAGAAAAAGGACAGATGGAGGAAAGGCAATACTTAAATAAATATAAGAAACAAATTTTCTGAGCTTAACAATCAAGACTTGACTCTGTACATTCAAATCGCTCATCAAGTTCCAAGCTAGATTTACGAATTCTCTGTGTGTACTGGAAAAGTTCTTGAACTCTTAAGAATACAGAGCAAAATCTTAAAAGCTTCCAGAAAGAGAGAACAAATTACCCACCATTAAGGGGTATCAGACTAAGCAGCAGATTTCTTATCTGTGACATCTGAAGCTAGAGATAGTGGAGTAACTTCTGTAGAAAACGGAGACAAAAAGCCAGCAGCCTGAAAGTCACATGCATAGCCAGGCTGCCATCTCTCTGTCAGGATAAAAGACATTTACTGTTATGCAGGAATTCAGAGATGTCATCACCCATTTTCTAACAAAAATACTCAAGGAAAGAGTATCAAACAAAAAGCATCCAAACAAAAAGTTAATCAGAAATACCTCAAGGTGAGCAGAGATAATAGCAGAGGAAATTTTTCTTTTCTTTTCTTTCCTTTTTTTGAAAATTTCTAAATCAACCATTTAACTCAAGTGGGAAGGAAAGAATAAGTTCAAATATAATAGTCTTTACATTAAATGTGAATGAACTGAATTTTCCCATTAAAAATTTGATACTGTTAGGCTAAGTTAAAAAGCAAAACCCGGGTATATGGTATTTTAAAGAAACATTTGAAACAAAGTGATAGAAGTTGAAAAAAGAATGATGGACAAAGATCTCAGGCCAATATAGAGAGTCAGAAGAACTAACAATATGAGGTTTAGTATTTAAGTTATATTTAAGTTAAATGCATAAATAGGATAAGGAAAGAAATTATATAATAATTCTAAAACAGCACAGTTTATGAAGAAGATAAATAAACATGTATGTATAAAATAACATAGCCACTAAATCTGTAAAGCAAAGTATTAGAAATGCAAATGCAGTTATGGTGAGACACTTTAATAAACCTCTCTCATTTGTCTCAACCCGTCTTAACTTTGTGCAGACCCCTAAGATGGAGAAATTGAATAAATAAAAAAAGTTAGATTTAACAGATATGCTAGAACCTTACATCCCTCGAATACAGAATATTCTGTTCTGGATTACTTACAAAACTTGATTGTATACTTGACCACAAAGAAGACCTTAACAAAGCCAAAGGAAAAGAGGTTTTTATAGATCTTGTTCTCTGATCATAATCCAGTAAGATTAGAAATAAATGAGAAGGTGATAAAAAAGAAACTATTTACTTGGAAATTTAAAATCACTCTTTATAACATTTGTATCAAAGGAGGAGACAAAAGTCACTTTACAAGATATATAGAAATCAATAAAAGGAGCATGATTTATTCCAAAAGCTATAGGGTAGAATGAAAGCTGTAGCCAGTGGAAATGTTACAGCCTTTGAATGTGTTCCTTATTTAAGAATAAAGACAAAGTGTATCTCATCATGAAATGAGAAAAAAGAATGACAAAACAAACTAAAATAAATTAGAAAGAGGTCATAATAAAGATAAAAGCTGAAGTTAATGAAATAAAAAATAATAGAAAGGATAAATACATTAATAATAGCTGGTTCTTTGAAGCAATAAAATAGATATAAAGATTATGTGTCTGATTAGGAAATTAATAAAGAATAAAATATTTACAAGACAAAATGAGAAAAAGGACATAATCAGAGCTATAGGAGCAATTCAAAGAAGATAACGATAACTGCATTCAACTCTATGGCAATGAATTTGAAAAACCAGAAAAAATGGATTATTTCCTTGCCAAATATAAATGTCTAAATTTGACTCAGGAAAAAGTGGAAAATTTGAATAAGACAGTACCATAAAAGAGATTGGAAAAGTGATTAAAGATCTTCCATTTAAAAAGGCAAGGGGATCATACGAAGTTACAGTTGAGTTTTATGTAACCTTTAAAAAACAAATAATTTTATCATTATTTGGACTGTTCCAGAAGATGATGAAAAGCCCCTAATTCATTTGTAAAATAAGCATACATTTAATTACAGAACCTGATAGAGTACAAAACTAGTCTGGAGACCAATTTAATGTTGAATATGGATGTAAAATTCTAAATTAAAGATTAGCAGATAGAACCCATCAGTGTATTTGAGGACCCAACTATGTATGACTAGGTAGGGTTTATTCCAAGAACACGAGTGGAAATTTTTCAGTGAAATCCCTCACATGATCAGATTAGGGCTAGAAAACCACATGGTCACATCAATAGATGCTGAAAAAGTATTTAATAAAATGTATAGACACAACTAATAAAAAGTATAAATTAAGAATGGAAACTACATTAATATAATAGGCCATTTACCAAAACCAACAGTATCATCCTAAACAGCAAAACACACAAAAATTTACAGTTAGTATTAGGAACTAAACAACATTGCTATGACTTACTCATTTAACAAATGTTTTTTCAGCACTTACTTTGGGCCAGGGTATTGGTCTGTGTTCTCAGGAATGAATAAAGAAGAGAAAAGGCTGTGACTCATGGAGCTTACATTCTTGTGGGAATTATTAACCTTGTCTTAGAGTTTCTGGTAAGTTTGTTAAAACAAGAAAAATGAAATAACTGGAATAAATACTGGAAAAGACAAGCTAAAACGATCTTTTTTTCCCCTAATGATATGATTGTATACCTTGTAAATCCAAAACACTCGCCAAGTAAATCCTGTAAGAATGAATAAGAGAATTTGGTAAGTGGCTGGATTAAAAATAAATAAACAAAATCAAAAGCCTCCTTCTTGCCCTATAATAGCAACAGGCCCTTAGAAATGAAGAGTAGGGACAAATTAGAATAGTGACAAAACCTTAAAAATACTGAAGAATAAGTTTAAAAGAAAGGCATGAAACATGGAGAAAATGAAAATGTCTTATTGAAGAACATAGATCAAGATTGTGAACAAATTAGAGACTTACCATGCTCTTGGATTGGAAGTCTTAATATTGAAGTATACATTTGATGTGATTCCAATCCCAACAGTTTTTTTTTTCAATTTGATAAAATGATCTGAAGGTTTATAACAGAAGGTTAAGTGCTACCAGTAGCCAAGAATATAATTCCTCCATTGCCTCCCTCCAGACCACTGGAATGTAAGCTCAGGAGGGAAGGGATTTTGCTCACTAGTGAATCTTCAGCACCTATAACTGTGTCTGGAACATAGGAGACACTTAATAAATAGTTGAGTGAATTAATTAAAAAAACTCCCTAGAGGAGACATAACTTACCAGGTATCAAAATATACTAAAAAGCCATGGTATTCAAATTATTATGGTCGAGACAGATGGCTAGACAAATAGATCAATGGAATACAATAGAAAATCAGAAATAGATCTTGGAATGCATGAGAATTTAATATATGACAAAGACTGTATTTCAGTTAATCAGAAAATGATGGATTATTTAACAAATGGGATTGACACTAATGGCTGTTGACCCGGAAGAAAAGAAAATTAGAATCCTACCTTACACCATAGATAAAAATAAAAAATAAAAGTTAAAAGTAAGGCACGAAAAATTTTGTAAGAAAATAACTACATGTACAATATTAGGAACTGCATATACGATATTAATATTAACTATGATCAGAGACTCAGAAGCTGCAAGAGAAAAGATAAATATATGACTGTTCAAAAAGTCAAATATTTTGCTTTTCAAAGGATATTAAGCAAAGCCAGTCAATAGTAAATTTGGGGAAGTGTTTGTAATACAGAGGATAGAATTGAATACTTGTAAAAAAAAAAAAGAGCATTTATAAATTGAAAGGACCAACAACCCAATAGAAAAATAAGTAAAAAATATGAAGACATATGAGCAAATACGGAGTCGGCCAACAAATGAGAAAACGGCCAAACTCAAATAAGGATACATCACCCCTCAGATTGGCAAAAATTATAAAGCTCAATAACATCTATTGCTGTTAGAGGAAAAGAGCACTCATATTTCTGAGTTGAAGTACATGTTACAGTCTTTTTGGAAAGCAATCTGGCAACATGTGTTGGGAGTAATATCTGTTTGACCCAAGAATTCCACTCCTTGTTCTCTTAAAAAAAATAAAACACCTGTATGCAAGGATGTGTATCGCAAGATTGTATTATGCAGTAATGTTAGTGTCGGGGGAAAAAAATGGAGATACATGAATGCTTACCAGGGGAGGAATTGGTGAGCTATATTACATACATTCAAATGGTGAAATGTTATACAGCTGATAAAAAGGAATTCGGGGCTGTATTGGTTGAATTGAGAGATTTTCTGAGCCATTATTGAGTGGGAAAAAGGAGACGCAGAAAACTGGGTATAGTAGTTAGAAAAAAACAGTGGAAAAAATGTACTTATGGTGTCTTTACGATTACATGTACATGGATAGATATATGCATGTGGAAATATATATGGAAGAAAACACAGCAGGTAGTTAATCTGGGTTACTGGGGACAAGGGTGTGGCATTCAGGCTGATGTGAGTGGAGGGAAGTGAGGAGGAGAAGTTAACCAAATAAAATACACACACACAGACCGCTAACTAATAAAGAAACAATATGTATGATGACTTTTATATGTTTACGTATATAAATTTGTGTGTATATGTGTGCAGGCATGCATGTATGCACACACGTGCAAATGAAAATTTAAAAATAAAGAACTCCTGTTTGCTTTGGGTTGTTTTATTCCATTATTTATTTATAATTTCTGCAGTACTAAGCAGGAACCTAGCTCTAAAAGCACAATAAATTCTCAAAGTCAAATGCAGCATGGTAATTGTATCCTGGCTCTTTGTGTTGTGAGTAGCAGAAATCCAACCAAAAAAACTAGCGTGAACAAAAATGGGGATTTATTGGCTTATGGGAGCCTCACACACGATTAGGTCCAGAGGCTCAGTTCAGCTCTCATCAAAAGTCTTTTGCCTTTGTCTGTATCTCTGCCTCCTGCCTTCCTTGACTCCTCTTTTTGTTTTTGGCTTTATTCTCTCTTAGTCTCCCTCTTGATGGCATGACAGTTCTCTGATATATCCTTTTCTGGTCTGTGTTCCTTCCCCTGGCCCCTGGTATGTTTCTTCTTCATCCAAGCTTCAGATTTAAAAAGTCCTAGGAAGGAGCTTTGACAGGGCTGGTTTGAGTCGCATGCCCACCCGGACTGGTCCTTGTGAGCAGGGGGTTAGTGGAGTCCTGTGATGAGCCAGGTGGGTCACAGATCCACAGCGTGGGAAAGAAGGGAGGCACTGCGATTAGTGCACCAACCCAACCACAGCCACAGAATTTGAGTGAGGGGAAGACTTCCCCAAAGAAGCCACGGCAGTTGGAAAGGAAGCAGTGTGGTCTAAGGGAGAAAAAAAGATCCTAGGTAGGCAGACAACAGATATCCACTGGAGGGACTCTGCTTCGAAATACAAGCCAAGTTTGCATCTTCAATATCAAAGGAATTGAGTAGTGGAGAAAGTGGATTTGAGTCAAATACTAAGTAGGGCAATGAAAATAGTCATTTGCCCAAAAGCTCAAATTGATTTATAAGAATTATAGTAGGTCATTATCTCCTTGTATATTCTTACCCCGGATGATTTATAAAAGGCCTAAGTGATTAATGAGAAATATCAGCTTCAGATATTTGAATAGGTGTTCTAGGAAAAGAAAATCTTTTGTATTTGTTCTTTCCCCCAGCTTTAGGGAGATGTAGTTGATATACAACATTATGTAAGTTTAAAGTTCACAATGTGATGATTTGATACGCATATATATTGCAAAATGATTACCACAATAAGATTAGTTACCACGTCCTTCACCTCACATAATTACATGTATTTATTTTTAAGGCAGTTTTAGTATGCCAGATTCTTCTTTCCCCTGTGCCTGGTGAGGCATACTTTTAGCAGTTGTTCCCATAAAGTAATGCTCCAGATTTGCTCACCTTAAAGATTCCATCCTTTTTAATATTGATTTATAGTGATGCTTGGATATTTAGGTGATAAATGAATGACTGACATTTCAACTTTGTGAAAAAAATGAATGAATTTACAGATCACAGAGGAAAAAATAAGTTGATCTGAAATATCCATTGACAGAAAAATCTGGGCTATCAAAGTAGCTAATGTATTTAGCCGTGGATTTTTTTTTTTTTAACTTTTTACTGTGAAAGGTGACACCAGTACAGAAAAATGTCCTGCCTGATGGTGTAGCACGACATGGACATTCACAAGGTTCCACCACCCAGGTCAAGAGATGGAACCTCGTCAGCCTCTTAGCAGCCCCCCTCCTCCTCTCCCCACCACAAAGGCATCTGCTGTCCTGACTTTTATGCTAATCACAACCTGGCTTCTCTTCTTAGTTTTACCACCTAAACTTGCATCCCTACTACAGCTTAGTTTTGCCTATTTTTTGAACTTCTAGGAATGGAATCATATAGTACATGCTCTTTGGGGTCTGGCTTCTTTCATTCAACATTTGAATTGTTGCCCACAATTACGGAGTGAACGCAGGGTGGGAACGGGGTGGAATGCCCATCTTTTAGAGGATCAAATTAACACCTCCACTGATCATAACCCTATAAAGTTACAGATTATTATTCGAGTTCTTTGGGGGACCTTAGAATCATAATGAGATACATGAAGTATTTAAGAACTCTAGCGGTTGGTACCCCATCCTCCCAAGAGGAGCAATCACTGTGCTGTTTATGCCATTCTAGAAAGAAACACTTGTGCTGGTCCCATTTCCAGGGATGCTACCAGAGCTCAAGGCTTTTAGCCAGTCCTGCCCAGAAGTGCCAATTTCAGAGGCAGGAGTTGATGAAGTATTTCAAGCTGATGGAGTGGGTTTGCTAGAAAACTCCTTGGCGTTAAAGTAGGTATCTTTTTGATTGGATGTTTGAACATTTAGTATTTTCTTTGCATGTTACCAAGAAGCCCCCATATGAATTTTTATAAATATGAACATTATGATCATAACACTGTATCTTAACATATTCAAAGGTATGAAGAGTGTTTCTGTGAAAAAAGAAAGCTTTACTTAAAATAAAGTTATTCGCTTAGACAGCTCAATACTGCCTAAGCGAATAACTTATGTTCCCAGAATTAGGAACTAAAAATTGTGGTGGGCCTAACATAGAACATTCTTACTCCTCTTCTAATGGTAAGAAGCTTGGTACGGAAAGTATTAATGTAACCAGCTGATTGTCAGATGCTGGCAGTGTAATGTATTCTCACATATGCATACACCTTTTAAACATTTTTTATTTTTCCCCAGTTTTATTGAGATCTAATTGACATACAGCACTGTAAGTTTAGGGTATACAGCATAATAATTTGACTTACATATATTGTGAAATGATCGCCACAATAAGTTTAGTTAGCATCCATCATCTCATATAGATACAGAAAAAAAGAAAAAGAGAAAATGTTTCTTCCCTTTGATGAGAACTCCTGAGATTTACTCTCTTAACTTTCAAGTATACCACATACAGCATTGTCAAAACTATAGTCATCATGTTGTGCATTACATTCCTAGTACTTATTTATCTTATAGCTGGAAGTTTGTACCTTTTGACCGCCTTTGTACCATTCCCCCTTCCCCCGCCCCACTTATGGGTAACCACAAATCTAAAGTGACCTCTTTTTCTATGAGTCTGGTTTTTTTTTTTTTTAAAGTTTCCACATGTAAGTGGGATCATACAGTACTTATCTTTCTCTGTCTGACTTATTTCACTTAGCATAATGCCTTCATGGTCCATCAATGTTGTTGTAGATGGCAAGATTTCCTTTTTTATGGCAGAATAATATTCCATCATATATATATGAAGAAGTTGGTATATATACATATACTTCTTTATTCATGTTTAACACTTAGATTGTTTCCACGTCTTGGCTATTGTAAATAGTAAATAATGCTGCTGTGAACATGGGGGTGCAGATATCTGTTCGACATAGTGTTTTTGTTTCCTGCAGATACATTCCCAGAAGTGGAATTGCTGGATCATATGGTAGTTCTATTTTTAATTTTTTGTGGAAACTCCCACACTGTTTTCCATAGTAGATGCACCAAATTACATTCCCACTGACAGTGTGCAAGGGTTCCCTTTTCTCCACATCCTCACCAGCATTTGTTATCTCTTGTCTTTTTGATCATAGCCATTCTAACAGGTGTGGAGGTGATATCTTATTGTGGTTTTGATTTGCATTTCCCTGATGATTAGTGATGTTCTGCACCTTTTCATGTACTTGTTGGCCATTCATATATCTTCTCTGGAAGAATGTCCATTCCTGTGCTTTGTTCATTTTTAAATTAGACTATTTGGTTTTTTTGCTATTAAGTTATATGAGTTCTTTATATATTTCGGATATTAACCACTTATCAGATATATGGTTTGAAAGTATTTTTTTCCCATCCCATAGGTTATCTTGTCATTATGTCGATGGTTTCCTTTACTGTGCAGAGCTTTTTAGTTTGATATAGTCCCACTTGTTTATTTTTGATTTTGTTGCTTGTGCTTTAGGTGTCATATTCAAAATGAAGTCATTGCTAAGACCCATGTCAAGGAGCTTTGTCCCTATATTTTCTTCTAGGAGTTTTATGGTTTCCAGTCTTACATTTAAGTCTTTAATACATTTCGAGCTAATTTTTGTGATTGATGTAAGGCAGGGGTCTAGTTTCATTACACATAAGCCTTTTATTGGTGTTTCTAGATGTATACTCTGGCTTTCTGTGCCTATAGATGTAATTGTGCTTATTTATCCTCACTGAATGTTTTACTCTCTCTTTTCCTGATGTCTTTATGTATATGCTTACATTCTTTTTTTTCCTTATTCACACAACTTCACGTACATCAGTCCTTTTGACAGTAATGGAGGCAGTTACTGCTGTGAGTTCTACTGTTACCATCAGCTCCAGCAAGGCTGAGTGGGAAGGTAGCTGCAGAGAGAGTACAACATGTTCTCTTGGGATGGGCCTTGGGTCTGTGTGTGGCTACCAGGAGGGCTGATGGAATGGGAGCCGTCCAGGAATGGGATCACTAGGGACCTGCCCGGGACTAGGGACCATCCTCCGCAGGCAGCTGGGACTGGGAGTGGTGACAGGGATAGAGCTCCTTCTTGTCCCTTGACTGTCGTCCTGGAGATGTTCATCCCCCAAGAGAATAAAAAGCCAGCTTTGTAGAACTGTGGCAAGATAAAGTCACATTTTGCAAGGACTTGGGCACGTGTGTCCTGAACAGGATCAGGATGAGGAGTGAATATTTAGGGCACGTGGAAGGAAAAGGGATAGAAGAGCTGATGCTTGTGTCTATATATTCTTTTTTGCATGTTAAGTGTGGATACAGAGAAATTAGCTTACGGTAGCAATTTTGAAATACATGCATTCATATACAGTAACTCTATTAAAAAAAAACTCTACCTACATTTTTTTGGCTGATGCCAGAGGTTCTATTTATTGATTGACTTCCTTTTTCCACCGAGAGTATCTTGCCACGCTAACCATTATACTATCCATTCTTGTATTATATGAAGTCGATTTAAAAATTAACTAAAGTCATAATGAAAAAGGACGATAATATGTATTCACAAAGCAATTATTCATGATTTCAAAAATCATCCAAGTTTACCTACCCACTGCCTCTTCTCTTTAAGGCAGTAGGATCCATAACAAACTTAAAATTCTAGCAGAGCTGCAGTCTCCCTCTCAGAACTGTTATGACAGCCTTCTGCTCTTATTGCTTGGGGGTCTGCTCAGAAATTCAATTACATTTTGATATTTTCCCAAGCAAAACATAATTTAAGACAAATGTACTACCGCCCCAATCACATATATTAAAGCAAAATAAAAATTATTTAGAGATTTCCCATATTGCTGCTCCCTTCCATTAGTACTAATAATTGAGAACAGACTGTGTACGTGAAATCAGCTTTCAGCCATTTGTCCAGAGCCAGTAGTAATAGCAACTAGGGGTCAACATTAAGGACTGTTGATTGTATCAGGCTTTCTGTAGGCAAGTGGGTGAAGTTTGAGTACTTCTTGATAGCCAGACATGCACGATTCTTCATATTTGGAGACATAACTGCACATGTGTTCTGTGTTTACTTCTCTGTCTTGGGAATTAGACTTGACTTGGTTATAATGCTTCTGTCAGGTGTCATATGCTTCACTCTTCCTTGAGTGTATGTATGTATACAACCATGGTTTGCAAGACTAGTATTGAAACAATAAGTTTGAAATTGAATAGTCAAATAAGGAAGGCATTTATAACAGATTTCTTTACACTGGGAAGGTGAGAACCGTCTGCTGTATTTAAATGCACTCTCATCTTTATAAAGCACTTTCTGAAAACACATTTTAAATCTTTATCCTTAAGATTTCCCTTCTTTTGTGTGTTCCTAAGCACTATTGAGGGTATTTAGACAACTGGAGCTTATACCAATGATCCGCTGAATGAGTGAGTCTATATTGAATGGAGTTTAATTGCAAACATCTATTTCTGATAAGTGTCCCATTCAGTCTTCATAGAGGCCAGCATTTGTTACAAGTTTCAGAGAGAAAAATCTCTATATCGAGCCATACCCACAGGGCTCTGGAGTGTACTTTACACCACTACGATTCTTAATTCCTTCCTTACTATCATATCTGTGGACTGAAAAAGCTAAGCATGGAGATAACACTTTCCTATCCTGGAGGCAGAAATGTGTGAAAAGATGAAGGGGATTTAACCTTTCAAGTCTACCGCTTCTAATCGTTGAAGCTCAGAAAATTCCAGAAAGCACTTTTCAGTGAACTGTTCACAATATTAGAATTTCTCTTCCTTTGCAGACCCTTCATGTGGCCTTTGTAAATATGCGTTTGAGACAGAGAGAGGTATGTAGCAGCTGAGAAAAATGCCTGGAAGATTTCTGTCCCTCCTCTTCCTGCCTATTTGCATCTCTGCCTGATTCGGATGATGTGATATTCGGAGAGACAGCTTCATCGAAGTCGTCCTTCAAGGAGACCCGTCTGGCCCAAGACTGGACGTACAGAGTTCAGGATGGCCGGTCAGCTGCCAGAGGATGCCGCTGAGTCTCAGGTCTCGGACGAGCTGGAGTGTAAGATCTGTTACAACCGGTACAACCTGAGACAGAGGAAACCCAAAGTGCTGGAGTGCTGTCACAGGGTGTGTGCCAAATGCCTCCACAAGATCATAGACTTCGGGGACTCCCCGCGCGGCGTCATCGTCTGCCCTTTCTGCAGGTTTGAGACGTGCCTGCCGGATGATGAAGTCAGCAGCCTGCCCGATGACAACAACATCCTGGTGAACTTGACTTGTGGCGGCAAAGGCAAGAAGTGCCTGCCCGAGAACCCTACGGAGCTGCTGCTGACCCCCAAGCGGCTGGCCTCGCTGGTCAGCCCTTCCCACGCATCCTCCAACTGCCTGGTCATCACGATCATGGAGGTGCAGAGGGAGAGCTCACCGTCGCTCAGCTCCACGCCCGTGGTCGAGTTCTACAGGCCCTCCAGCTTCGACTCCGCGACCACCATGTCGCACAACTGGACCGTGTGGAACTGCACGTCCCTGCTCTTTCAGACGTCCATCCGGGTGTTGGTATGGTTGCTAGGCTTGCTGTACTTCAGCTCCTTGCCCTTGGGCATCTACTTACTAGTGTCCAAGAAGGTCACCCTCGGGGTCATCTTCGTCAGCCTCGTCCCTTCCAGCCTCGTCATCCTGATGGTATACGGCTTCTGCCAGTGTGTCTGTCACGAATTCCTAGACTGTTTGGCACCGTCCTCTTAACCGAGACGCACGCTCAGAATTTGACACACGTTGCCATGTTTCAAGTTAGGTCATTTAGCCCGTCTTTTCTCGCATATTCTCTGTGATCGGTGCCCATGGCGTGAACAAAGCCACTGGGCATGTATTTGTGGTCCGTTTCCATCAAAATGTTGACTCAGTTGGTTCCCCTGTATGCTGGAAGTAAAAATGTTCGTTGCTACTTATGTGTTAGCAAAAAAGAAAAAGGGATCAGCTAAGCCTTCCTAGAGGCCTTCTGAGTCTTCCCAGAGAAAGGGCAGGTTCCGCTCAGAGCTGCTAGACACACACCAGGGCCAGGTGTGTTATGCTGCCGTAGGGGTCTTTGTGGACAGTTAGGCATGAACTGATTCCTCTTCTCATAATCTTAGCCGGGGATGGAGGGTGGGCCAAGAGGAGAGCAGCCCCGAGACACACCCGTTTGCTCAGTGCTCAGCCCCTGCCCCTGTCCCATTGTTGGCGCTTCTGTGGATCCTCTTCAGCCCCGATGCTGGTTCCCTCTGCGCATGCTCCTTGCCAAGAGGAAACTCGCCTCTTGTGTGGTTTCAGTTATGTACCTGTTTTGCCACATTACTAAAGAGAATTAAAAACATTGAGGAATTTGCATCAGAGTAAACTTCAAGGCGGAATGTGGCCGCTAGTTTTTGAGACACACCCTTTCCTCCACGTTTATTGTCCACTCTCCAGCCTTCTCTGAAATTCTCTCAGAGCAGTTATCATTCACAGAGATCTGATTTGAGCTTTTCTTTAAAACATTTTCGTTTAGTTTCTTTCTTTTTTTTTTTAAACCACGTTGTTCAGTCAGCCCCACCCCTAATCCTGAGTGAGGTTCCGTTTAAATGAGTTGCTATAACTTTATGTGGATTTTGTTTTTTTCCCATTGTATTTAAAATTCTATTAGGGACTCAATCCCATAGCAATTTGGGGGTAAATCGCGGCAGTGGAAACCCAGAAACAATTCAGGAGCTGTTCAAGCTCATGGTTGGATGTGCTGAGAACCTAAGTATTTTGCTGTGCTTTACTGAGCTGTACCAAAATACTACGGTTTAGGCTTATGTGCCAGACTGTGTTGCAGTAGGTCAGGCAGAAGGATGGGCAAGAAACACGCCAAGTTGATACCCTGAATCGAAAAGATCCTTCAAGGAAGTAAGATGGAGGGGCAGAGTGCAATCTGACTATTGCCATCCCTGCTAAGTCCCTTTTAGAATGGATTCAAGTTCTTATGCAATCTATTTCAAATAAAAACATAAGCTATGTGACTTGAGTTAATGAACTTCTTTTCATGATGTAGGGGAAGTTGAATGTATATATTTATGAGAAGAAATTGGTTAGCAGATTTTAGGTTTGAGGGAATAGAATGCCCACAGAAAGTAGGCAAAAAAAAAAAAAAAAGCTTTTTAGTCTAAAACTCATTACTGATGATAAACATTTAAATATTTATAACTCGTAGGGGCATTACTAAGACTACGTTAACTTGTTTGTGATGAAACATTTGTTGCGTGAAATACAGTGAACCAGTTCCAATCTCTTTATTCAGTAAAAAATGACACTTATTTCTAGAATAGTAGTTTGACTTTAATTCTGTAACTATTAACTTTGAGAATAGGTATGCCCAGGGTAGGTATGACAGGAAAGTATATGTGGGATGTGGCCCAATGAATTTAAGCCCCAGTACAGCTAAATACACTTATAATTTCACGAAATCTAGTTTAGATAGCATTGTGAATGCAATTTCCAAATATCCATTTGTACTTAGAGTAAATATAATGTTTAGGAGATGTTTTGTGGTCCAGACTTATATATTTATAAGGTTTTTAAAAAATGTTCATTTTGCCTGAAATGTAACATCAAATAAATTGGTGAGTTATCATAGGATGAGGTATCTAGAAAGCTCTGGATATGGGTACTATGCATTTTGCTTATTTGTATAGTGTCTGCAGTGCTAAATTTATGTCTCTCTTTGTATTGTGATAGTCTTTTTTTTTTTTTTTTTAGTTGCCAGTAAGTTAATTTGGGGTTAAAGAGTTTTACATGTATGACAACAAAAAACTCTTCATGCTGTTGAATGAAAAAAGGACAGTGCTTCAGTCTTATTTATTGTGGTGATGTTTTGTTTGTCCATTAAATTGTTATTATTTCCAAGCTAGAAGTTTGATTTCTCTGACTGATGGTTGAAATTCAATTTTATTTTGGATTTCTTTTAACATTAGATAACTGCAAATGTGAGCTTTCAAAAACATTGTTTAAGCTAATCCCTTTGTCATACGAAGGAAGATTCCAGAAGCTTCTGACAAAGCTGATTTGCTCCATCCTACTTCTAAAAGGGCTTCATACCTTTTTTTTAAAGAAAAAAAGGAAAAAATAGGAAAGATGAAATAAAAACATTGTCTTTATAATAAAAATTTTTGGTTTTAATTTGTTTGATTTGTTTTCCAGATTTTGCCGAGCTACTCAGCAAAATAGAATCCATTTTAGTTAGGAATTCACTAATCTTGTGTGATCTGGGCAAGTTTAAAAAAATTACCTGATAATTAAATATGACCAGTGTTAGGCAAAGTAGAAATAATTTGGGACTATGTAGCAGTTTTATGCTTATGATAATTAGTGAATTGGCACCATATGTTAGTTGAGAGTAATGGTTTCATTCACTTCTGAAATCTACATAAATGAGGAAAGACCATTAAGGAAAACAGTTACCTGTGCTAGTCATAACCTAAGGTGTGAACTCATACTTACCTGCTGAGAGACCCTCAAGTGATGTGCATTTGCCTGATTGTAAAGAGATACTAGGCTTCCAAGACACCCTGAGTTTGAAGAAATTTCTTAATCCGCCAACCAGGTAGATGTGGAAACCAAAGGAATCCTGTATTGATAGGCAAACTGACAGTCATTATATATATGAGCCCTGTGAGTCCTGGGGTGTAGAAGAGATGGAAATTAGTTAACTTGAAAGAGTATATTGGAGGCAAATTACGGTTCTACATGTTTCTGCATTTTTGGGGAATTGTTCTCTTTTCACTCTTCTTGGTAATAATAAATACTTGCCCTAATTCTTTTGAAACACTGCAGAAGCACC
This sequence comes from Eubalaena glacialis, assembly GCF_028564815.1. NCBI lineage: Eukaryota > Metazoa > Chordata > Mammalia > Artiodactyla > Balaenidae > Eubalaena > Eubalaena glacialis. The sequence continues at coordinate 10,704,863 of NC_083722.1, forward strand.
ACAAATTATTCCAGAACCTTCCTCAAAACCAATGAGCAGTTTGGTTAAAAGTAAGATCCCTGAAAAAGTTGAACCGTTTGCTCTTGAACTTGAGTCTTGTATGTTTTCCACCTCTTTACCCCTATGTTAGATGTCTACTTCTCTTTGCCTCAAATCTTTTATGAATTTTTACTCCTCTGTGAGATGCTAGAATATTGGGTCTTCCCTTCAAGTTTAGGTTTGTGTGAAAGAGAAGAAAGAGAATAAGAATAGTAGTAGTAGTAGTAGTAATAATAATAATGCAGGTAACTAAATGTTAAAATTTGAGTAAATTCCAAGTGAGTCCTGGAGACAATACAGATTCAGCTCGATTGCTTATAGCATTTAAATCTGTGTTATAATCCAAATCTAAGTATACTCAGTGTACAGATAATCTATGGTTCTGACATGAAGGTGCTTTAATGGAAATTAAAAAAAAATTATGTCCTGAATATTTTGTATACTGAGTAGGAATAGGTGCTAATATATCTGTAAAAGTGGTTGAACCTTGATTTAATTAAACATTCAATTACATGGAACAATTACTCTATATAAGCATTTTAATTAATCAGAAGTTTATAGATTTGCAACATATTAACATTTTCCTTTTAAATTTCATAAGAGAAAAGAATATGCTGTTAGTATGTCATTTTAGACCTTGGTTTGCCCGTGAAGTGTGATGGTTTAGGCACGAAAGTTTCTTTCAATGTTCAGATTCATTTGCCCCAGATCAGCGGTCTGGCCTGAAGACTTATATTTGGGAGTCTTTGGCATTTCAATAGCAACTGAAGCTAAGGGAATAGAGAAATGGAGAGTGAGAGGGAGCAGAGGGCCAAGGCTGAGCTCTGAAACTGTAACTTTGAAGCATCAGCAGAGGATCCAGCAAAGGGACTGCCTAGGAGCAGCCAGAGCGAGGGAGGTGGGAGAGGCATGGAAATTGGGGCACGTGTGGTCACCGGAGCCGAGAGACAGAAGGTAGAGTTAGGATTACTAGGTGAACACAGATTAGTATGTTAAAAGATTTTCCAAGCTTTTTTCATGAAGTTTTAAAATTATACAGAAAAGTTGAGAGAATCCTATAGTGATCACTAGTACACTAACCACTTAGATTTATCAGCAGCCAACCTCTTGTTATATGTTTTTTCTCTCTCTCCCCTAAGCATAAGGGACTTACTCTAACTAAAATATCATTACTATATCTAAGACCATTAAAAAATACTTTTGTGATATTATTTAATATGCAGTCTGTACAGATTTTTCTATTTGTTCCCCAAATATCTTTTAGAGTTTAAAACACAAAGCACAAACCAGGATCTAGTTAAGCTTCACACGTTGCATTTGGTTGTTGTGTATTTTATTCTCTTTTATTCTGGAATAGTCACCCCACCTTGTTTTCCCTGTGACATTGACTTGAAGCAGGCCAGTTACTTTGGACAGTGTCCCACATTCTGGATTTGTCTGACTTTCAGGCAAATGGTGGTGTTTAATGTTATTCTATCACTTGTATTTCCTGTAAACTGAAAATTAGGTTTAGAAGTGTGGTTGGATTCAGATTTGGGGCAAGAGGTTGTCTTAGATGATGCCATGCATTTGGAATTGCATCACATGAGACATGAATGGAAGGTTGCCCCACCATTAGAAATACTGACCCATCACTCAGTTAAGAGAGTGACCTCCAGGTCTCACCATTTCCCCTGTGCAATTAGCAAGTAATCTGTGGGGTGATACTTCAGCACCATGCAAATTATCATCTTCCCTAAAAATTTTTACCTGATGGCCTTAGCATCCAGAGATCATCCTTGCCTGAATCAATTATTTCATTCTTCCAACGATATGAAATCTAGTCTAATCTAGGTTTTCAAGAGACAATGGTCCAGTGCCTCTTGGCAGGGAATTGTGGAGGAGATGGAATCATAGGAGCCTACACCCGTCTAATGCTTTGGTAAATCTTAAGGTTGGAACACACCGTTACAGTCATCCAATTATTGAAGGACTAAACTGAAATGTATAATAATATTTTATCTCCTGAGGTATTTTCTATAAGATCAGAGAAGAAGAAACCCAAATCTTCTGTGAGATAACAGTTTTTTAAACCTGTAAATACTGCCTTTGACTCTAGCCTCAAACTTCCAATGTACCACGTGGGTTTCTTAACCATCCATCTGAAACACGTCATTACTCTCTTACTTAAGTTGCTTAACAAGCTCTCTGGTTATCTTCCAAATCATGTTTGGACTATGTGTGGTTTTTCTTAAGACTCCTTTGCCTAAATCTTTATCAGATCTTCTTCTTGAACTCTTCACTTCAGACAGCTCCATTTTCTTGTTATTCTAGTAATTAGTTCACTCCTCAGTTTATTCTTCAAAGTGATCTTGTTTGGTCAGAATAACCTCTTGTTTATTGTCTGACCATTCCCTCCCTTCCTAAAACCCGTCTAGGTGATGGGTTCATTCATAAAGTTCACTGTATGTTTCCAGCCTTGATACTGTTCTAGAACTTTCCCTACATGCACTCCTGTTTTTAGATTTTCCAATCCCTTGAGTGGTAGATGGAATGCATGCAGAGCTATTGCCAACGTACATAATAGATTCTGTAGTCTTTACATAATGTTTTAAAATGTTTAGTAAGTATTATGCGTAGGTAAGATGTATGCTGTATAATCCTAAACTTAATGTCTCTCCCTGACTCTTGCCAATACAGTTCTAATTTGGTTGAGCCAATCATGAATTATCTTTTGCCTAATAAATGTATAGTGGACTAGGGTCAGATCATTCTGAGAGTTGGCTTAGTACATGAATTAAAAGGCAGTCGAGAAGAAAGTCATAATTAGACAGTAGGTCCGAGTAGAATGGTGAAATGCAAAGGAGGACAGGAACAGGCTGACAGTAGCAGCAGCAGTAAAATGTCGATAATTTCACTTGTTTCCAAATTAAACAATTCACATTCTTATTTAAGTTTTATGGAATGACACGTTCAAACTATGCCTCTCACCTAGCATCCGTATTCACATTGCATGTAGGGAAGTAGCTAAATACATGGAGAAGGAGGGTGCAAGCAGAATAAACTACTGGTTATTTTTTGAGCCTATGAAACTTCCCCAGTTAATTCTCAAACAATGGAACACAAGGTTCCAAATTTTGAAAAACATGCACCAGACTTAAAGTTTTGATCATCGAATGTTAGGGCTGGAAAGATTTCTAAGATTACAGTCCAGCTGCTTTATTTCACAGACTGTAAAACTCTGAGAAAAGGTCAAAGGAGTCATGTGAGAAGTGCTAGAGCCAAGTTCTAACCAAGGCCTCTGACATCCAAGTCTGCTTTTTACCTTACACGTCCCTGCTGCTGAGTCAACATCAGCCAACTTCTGTTTTCCACATGGATTATGAAATTATGGGCAACCAATATGCAGCTGGACAGACATTATTTTATTCCTAGAAGTCATATCTAGCTGTAAAAATATGTAATGAAGACAAGAAATAATCATCGGAATTATTCAACTTCCTCCTTTTTCCTAGAGAAGTAAGATCAAAGCATTTGGGTATTAAAAACTTATCCATAAAACAAACACGAAGAGCTTTATCACACACAAGCAGGCAGATAGCTGTGGTCATTAGGAGAAGGAAAAGGGTATTGAGGTGAAAGATTAGTACACATGTGACAAATTATCAGGATCTGGAGACTCTCACATCTATCTCTTCTTTCCATATTGGTAAAGAAAAATATTATTCTAACTGTTAAGGAAAAGATTATTCAATGACACTTGTTGGAGAAGAGCAAAGCAGACTTTAATTAAGGGGGAGCCATCGAGATGGGTGTACGGACCACTGTAATGGGGTCTTGCAGTGGGGGAGAGAGATTGGACTCATCTCCAACTCCAACAAGATTAAGTGGAAATTTATATCCAAGGAACAGAGTGGACATCAGTGGCTAGAAAATTACCAAGAGGAGACATCAGGGCTCAGGGGGATTCTTGTTAGACTGGTCTCAACAGAAATCTTGCTGAAGGCAGGCCAGAGTGATATCAAGGCTGGTCCAATACCAAGGGGAGGGGATTTTCGCTCAACGAATTTAGCAGAATTCTTGTTCAAAATGGATTCTTTGAGGTCAGAGAAGGAAACCCAAAGTCAGGCTTAGTTGAGCAGGGGACGCAGAGGAGCCTGTTTAGGCTATGGAGAGAGTCTTTGTCAATATGTACCGTCCTAATTTAGACCCTTACCTGGATAGTCACAATGGTCTTTGAGGCAATTTTCCTGCATGGTGAATAGGGATTCTGCATGCCATTCTGGCCTCCTCAGCCTCTGGAATGACTCTCACATCCGGGAAGATGCTCCTCTGATGCCTGGTCCCTCAGTGCCTGGACCTCAACTCCAGTGACTGGTCCTCCTTCCCCACTCCCCACCCCCTCACATTCCCACCATCCATTCATACTCTTGAAGGGCTCACAATTGGCTTTGACAACCACAACTGTAATGAAACTGATTTCTCAAAGGGACTGATAACTTTTTTAAAAGAGTAACTTCTATTTTCACCAAAGTTATACATGTTCATGGTGTTAAAAGCTAAATGTATAAGGACATATAATAAAAACAGGTGCCTTTGACCCATCCCTCCCTGTCCTCTAAGGGCAACCACTATCTCCTCTAAAATCTTTTTTTCCTCTTTACTTCCATATTTCTGAAAACTATACTTATGTGATAATTATTTAAATTTTAAAAAAATTCTAGTCATTATCTACTGTTTGTTGTGGAAAATGAGGATTTAGTTTCCTACTACCTGCCCTCTACTACACACACACACACACACACACACACACATTGCACTTCTTTACATCTTCTCAATATACTTGTATCATCACGTTTTTTGGTAAAATCAATATTCAATGCTTAGATCGTTAATGACTATGTAATATTGTTCATAGGTGAGATAATAGTACATTGTGAATACATTTTCTTTCTTTTAAAAACAGCTTTTTTGAGGTATAAATGATATACAAAAAAACCTGGACAGGGACTTCCCTGGTGGCGCAGTGGTTAAGACTCCGAGCTCCTAATGCAGGGGACCTGGGTTCAATCTTTGGCCAGGGAACTAGATCCCACATGCAACTAAGAGTTCGCATGCCACAACTAAGGAGCCCACCAGCCGCAACTAAGGAGCCTGCCTGCCGCAACTAAGGAGCTGGTGAGCCGCAACTAAAGGAGCCTGCCTGCTGCAACTAAGACCTGGCACAACCAAATAAATAAATAAATAAATTAATTAATTAATTAATTTTAAAACCCCTGGACATTTTAATGTATACAATGTGATGAGTTTGGAGGTGTGTATATACCTGTGAAACCATCACCACACTCAAGGTAATAACCAAATCCATCACCTCTGGTAATTTCCTCTTGTCCCACCTCCTTTTTCGTAGTAAGAACACTTCACCTGAAATCTGCTCTCAATAACACTGAGCTGTTAACCGGAGGCGCAGGGTTGTAGGGCAGGTGTCTAGCACGTAGTCCTCTTGGATACTGAACGGTAACGCCCTGTTTCCCCAACCCCTCAGTCCCTGGAAACCACCCCCATTTTCTTTCTTTTACAATTTGTAGTTTTCCCTGGAATTAATTGCCTCATTAAAAAATGTACTTCACTTTCTCTGCACTTATAACTGGATCATCCTTGGAGTCTCTGACTACTGAAAAGCCTTTCCTTCCTCTCAAACAGGATGGATAATCTGCCCGTTTATCCTCCTGCAGCCCTGCGTCGTCTTGACCTCATCTAGATTAGTTGCTTTCTGCACAGCTGTCATCCAGGGACTTCCTTGCATCCTGGGAATCCTCTTTGCTTAAATCACATGCTATCTTTTTCTTGGTTGATTCATTTTTTGATGAAGCACATTGTCCGGCAGCTTGCAGGGGGAAAAAGGCATAAGAGGTAAACTCTTTAAGACCTTGAATGTCTGAAAATATCCTTATTCTAGCCTTAGGCTTGATTGATGCTATGTTTAGAAGTCATTCTCTCTTGTTGCTTCTTTGCCATGCAACCCCAGTTTGCTATGGAGAAGTTCTACAGTATTCTAGTCTTGGAGCCTTTGTATGTGATTTTTTTTTTCATTGTGGAAACTGTTAGTGTCTTTTTTTTTTTTTTTGGTCCACATTGTTCTGAAATTTCACAGTGAAAAACTGTTATACATTCTTTTTCTCCCCCATTTATTGTGCTAGGTGTTCAGTAGACCCTTTCTATGTGGAAATTTATTCCCTTGGTTCTAGAAATGGTTTTGTATTCATTTTTACAAAATATCCTCCCCTCTATTTTTTTCTCTTCTAGTTTCTGGAACGCATGTTGGTCAGCTTTTGAACCTTTCTGATTGATCTTCTAGTTTGCTTATCCTTTCTCTCCTATTTCTCATCTCTTTCATTTTTGATCTAATTTCCTAGAATTTTTCTCAATTTTATCTATCAGCCCTTCTCTTTAATTTTGTTTGCCATCATTTTAAATTTCTTAGGGTGCTTTCTTGTTCTCTGTATGTTTCTGTTCTTTTTTTTAAACGGCAGTCTCCTCATTTCATGAACACAGTATCTTTGTACCTCAGTGAGAATATTCATTCTAGAATTTTTATGTGTTCTTTTGTTCCCCACATCGTCTGTTTCCTCCGAGTTAATTTTGTCTGTTTCCTTTGGTCTCTGTCTTGCATGGAGAACCATCCCTCATCTGTCTGATCCTTGGCTGTCTTTTCAGTTTAGTGAGGAGCTAAACATGCCGGTTGGAAACTGTACACATGGCTGGGGCTTGTCAACTGATGGGCCTCTGGGGATGGTCCTCCTGTTTCATTGACGGATGCTCAGTTCTCATTCCATCTAGGTCTTTCTTTTAAGTTGATGAGTTTCTCCACAGAGGAAATGCTGGCTGCCAGTGTTTTGGAAGCTGAGTGTGGGGAGGAAGGTGTCAGATTCCCTTTTCAATACGTAGCCTGTCATTTAATACCTCTGTTCTCAGTAGGACTCCGGACCTCCACCCCCAGGTGCTCCCTGTGGCTCCGGAGAAAGACTTTCTCTGATGCAACCCCTTTAGAAAGAAAGCCTTCGTCTTCAGCAAGCTGGGGAGGAGACAAGAGGACCTGGGAGGCTAATTTCCTCTGTGCCAACTCTCAACAGCTCTGTGACCCCATCTTCAGAGATGGTGCCTCTTTTCTTGAGCTTTTCCAAGGTTCTGGTTCATGCATCAACTTGCTTCTTTTTGACATCCTTCTTCTCCTTTGCTGCCACTCCTGCAGGCTTAGGGGCAGCTTCCAGTAAAATGTATGCTCGCTATATTTATTAGCTGCGGTGATTCCAAATGAGCTTCCATGGGTTCCAGAAATTTTAGAACTTTTTCTTATAATGTGGTCGAGGTATATATACAACACAATGAAGGTTAAACATTTTCAAAAAGCCCATGCACTGTCGTATACTGATTCCCCCTGAAACATGGATGGAGTCCCTTGGAGTTCAGAATTGCAAGAGACACCCATCCTCGGTAGCAATCTCACCAAAGAGAAAGATTTTTTTATCAGTGGGTGTTACTATCATCTCACTATATTAGGGGGTGAAAAATTGGGCAGGGCAGCCTGGTAGATTTTTTAAAAGCTTACTCTTTCCTATATTTAATGGAGAAATGGGAAAAATCATTGCTGGTTTAGAAATTATTTTTAATAGAATTTGAATAGCCATGAGCAGAAACCATTTTCTTTTTTAACTTACGTCTAATAAACATTCCACGGCCCTAAGGGTAGAAAATAACTCTCTAGCAGTAACGAGACATAACACTTGCCATGATTAATGACCGCATAAACTGAAAATCTCAGATCATCAAAGGCAGTATTTTTCTTTTAAAAGGTTTACTGTGGCCAAGTTCTTCATCAAAATCTATCTTGCAAGATGCTGATATTGTTCTAATAAGAAATTCAGAAATAATTAAGCATTTGTCAGACATCATTTGTTTTCAGTTACACAGGTAAATGTGAGGCTGGAATCTGTTGCCTGTAAAAGTATTTGACACATTGGTACATCAGCTAATTACTGCTTAGCACTGGTTGCAAAATGATAACATGCTATACATTAAGCAGTACTAAAGCGGAAGTGATATCTTCTGTTGAGCTATTAAGTCGTTTCCTGCACTTGTTAAGTTACCTTGTGCTTATGAATCAAGACCCCTGAGGAATCTGAGACCCTGTTCCCTCTTCCTGTAACATGTGTTTATGGAGGCCTGTGATGACAGTCCTGTCTGGGATTTACTGGACACTTACCATGTGCTACACTTTGGGTGAACCATGTGCCTTAGGTTCCTTATCTCAGTCAATCGTCACAGCAGTTATCTTAATATCTCCATCTAGCAGCTAAATTCAGGATGCTACCAGGTGAAAAGTGAAAGTTTTCTTCTCCCAAATCCACCTGCACTTCCCAGAAGTATTCCTTTTAACCATTAAAATTTTTTTAAAAAACATATCTCCTTTACACAGTACTTCTTGATTCCCCTAAGAGGGCAAATATTTAACTCACATTACCTGCTACTTTCTCTTCTCTCCAGTTTTGTTAGTTATGCTCTTTGTAGTCTTTCTGTTGATTATGTTTATAACTTAATATATATACTTCAACTCCCAGGCTTATTTCTCCATGACTGGCTGCATTTCCCTGTTCCCTAAACTCTTAGATCCAAGCGTTTTGTTGATTTGGGATGGAGACTCTGAGGAAGGCTTAATGCCAAGCTTCTGAGCAACATTAAGTAAATATTTCTTAAATAAACTTTTTCTTTTAGAAAAATTTAGACAATTATATAGAGAGTCCCCATATACTCCACTCCTAATTTCCTCTCTTATTAATATCTAATATTATATGGTACGCTTGTCACAATTAATGACCAATATTGATATGTTATTATTAACTACAGTCTATACTTTATTTGGATTTCCTTGGTTTTGCCTTAATGTCCTTTTTCTGTTCCAGGTTCCCATCCAGGACACCACATTACATTTAGTTGTCATGTTTGCTTAGGTCCCTGTTGGCTGTGGCAGTTTCTCAGACTTTCCTTGTTTTTGATGACCTTGAAAGCTTTAAGGAGACTGACAAGTAGTTCTAAGGGGTCCTTGGCAGTTTTAAGAGTTTTGGGTGTTGTGTACAATGTCCCTCAAGAAATATTTGTCTGACGTTTTTCTTGTGATTAGAGTGGGGTTTTGGGTTTGCGGGAGGAAGATTGCAAAGATAAAGTGCCGTTTTCATCACATCATATCATGGTCCATACTGTCAACATGACTTTTTATGGTGGGTATGGGCCTTGATCACATGGCTGAGGTAACATTTGTTAGATTTCTCTGCTTTAAATTTACTCTTTTTTTTTCACGGATGCTGATTTTGAGGTTGTATCTAAAAATTCCTCACCAAATCCAGGATCACCTAGATTTTCTCCTTTGTTTTATTCAAAAAATTTTATGGGGACTTCCCTGTGGTCCAGTGGTTAAGAATCCGCCTTCCAATGCAGGGCATGTGGGTTCGATCCTTAGTCAGGGAACTAAGATCCCACATACCGCAGGGCAACTAAGCCCGAGGGCTGCAACTACTGAGCCCTCGTGCCACAATGAAAGATCCCGCATGCCACAACTAAGATCTGATGCAACCAAAAATAAAAATAAATAAATAAATAAATATTTTTTTTAAAGTTTCATGGTTTTATGTTTTACATTTAGGTCTATGATTCGTTTTCAGTTAATTTTTGTGAAAAGTTTAAGGTCTGTATATAGGTTTTTTTTTTTTGTATATGGATATCCAATTATTCCAGAATCATTTGTTAAAGACAATCCTTTCTCCACTGAATTGCCTTTGCTCTTTTATCAAAGATCCGTTGACTATATTTGTAGTTCTTCATTTCCGGAGAAAACATGAAAGAACGTTGAAATGTCTTTCAACATTAGGTATGCTGCTATGTAGAGTTTTGTAGATGCTCCATCAAGTTGAAATAATTCCCCTCTCCCAATTTGCTGAGAGTTTTTATCATGAATGTGTGCTGGATTTTGTCAAATGCAATTTCTGAATCAATTGATATAATTGTATGATTTTTCTTCTTTAGCCTGTTGATGTGGTGGATTACATTGATTGATTTTTCAAATGTTGAACCAGCCTTGTATATTTGGAATAAATCCCACTTGGTCATCGTATATAATTTTTAAACATCGTTGGATTTGATTTACTATTTTGTAGAGGGGTTTTGCGTCTATGTTCATGAGAGATATTGGTCTGTATTTTTTCTTTCTTATAATGTCTTTATCTGGTTTTGGTTTTGGAGTAATGCTGGCCTCGTAAAATAAGTTACAAAGCAGTCCCTCTGCTTCTATTTTCTGGAAGGGATTGTGGAGAATTGGCATAATTTCTTTTTTAAATGTTTGGTAGGCTAACCAGAAAACCATTTGAAGTTGGTGCTTTTTCTTTTTGGAAGGTTATTCATTATTGTTTTGATTTCTTTAATAGATATAAGGTTATTCAAGTTATCTACTTCTTCTCATGTGATTTTTGGTAGTTCTGTTGAAAGCTAGACATTTTGTATTACATACTGGGAACTGAGGTAAATAGGCAAAACTTCAAGGACTTCGTATTATCAATATAATTGTGTTTGAATTTGTTAGCCTGGCAGTCAAACACCTCCATATTTTGGCTTCAATCTAGCACTTCAGCCTTCTCTTCAAACAATCATGTCATTTATTGAACACATACTATTTATAAGTGTTTAACACAAAAACACTGGTAGGCATATATAAGTATCTCAATTCTACAGATGTGAACTCTAGATGCAGCCAAGTGGAATAACTTGCCATGGTTACGTAGATAGTAAATGACTAAGCCAGGACTGGATGTCCTGTCTCTCTGGTCTCTGAATCCCATACTTTTTCTCACTAGACCTTAATGTTTATTCCCTTGATCAAGTCCTCAAGTCTAGCCCAGTCAAATTTGTCTGTTCATCATCCCCCAAACATGCTAATAGCTCTTGCTGTCCTCCTTGGAATGCCTTGCCCATCTGTATCAGTGATGGAATAGCCAACAAAATAATTAAATAATAAATGCATAGTTATTTCATATTATAGAAAATTTGGAGGTGAGCAGCCCCAGAGTGGAAAGAATGGCTCTGCAATGTCACCAGTGACCCAGACTTGTTCGTCCTTGTGTTATGCTATCTTCATCGTCTTGGTGATGCCACCCATACTGTTCACTAGAAGGATGATTCAGCTTTCAGAATCGTATCTGTAAAGGACAGGAATCCAAGCAGAAAGAAAGGGAATGGGGCAGAAGGGAAGAAAATATTTCCCAGAATTTTAGCAGAACAGGACCCTAAACCCATCCCTAGATCCATCAACTGCACAGAGAGCAGGATTGTTGTGAGACATGGTTTATTTTCCAGAATATGCACATGGTTGTCCCAACAAAATCAGGGATCTAGAAGTAATGAGGAAGGGGAGAATGACTTTGGAGCCCAACCTCCGGGTCTGCCAGCCCGTCCATCCTTTAAGGTCCAGATCAAGCATCATTCTCTGCCCCACGATCTCCTCCCCACACCACACGGCATGGTCTCTTTTTGCACAGAATGTCTCTAGAGCTTTAAATTATTTACTGTCTTGTATGTTGAGTTATCTTTTCAAGACTATATCTATTCTTCAAAAGTATCTTAACATGTGCCTTGTAAAAAGAAACTATGTCTTATGTATCACTCACACACTAAACATTTGCTTGAGCACCAAATGTGGTCTGCTTAGCAAAATCACCTGATAGGCTACATATAGTTCTTCTTTTTTTTTTTTTAATTTATTCAAGTATAGTTGATTTACAGTGTTGTGTTAATTTCTGCTGTACAGCAAAGTGATTCAGCTATATATACATACATACATATATATATATATATATATATATATATATATATATATATACACACATACACACACACACACTCTTTTCATATTCTTTTCCCTTATGGTGTATCACAGGATATTGAATATAGTTCTCTGTGCTATACAGTAGGACCTTATTGTTTATCCATTCTATATATAGTAGTTTGTTACGTATAGTTCTTTATGGCTTGGATATCTAACTCCTTATCTTGTCTCTTCTCACATATGTAAAAGAAAGATTTGAGAAAATACATAGTTTTGAAAATGATGAACATATAAAATGGTTTTTGTAGTACGTGATATACAGAAAGAGTAAGTAGACCTTGAAAATAGAGTCCAATCTTCTGAAGTCAAGAGAAGTCTCATTCAGGAGCAAAGTGGTTTAAAAGGCTGTGGCTTTGTAATACAGCATCTTTCCCTCTATTGTAAAAAACTAAAAAAAAAAAAGGAAAAAGCATTTTTCATGCATCACTTTGACGGTATTATTTGACACATGGAGATAATGATATCAGTTAAGAGGGAACCTTGAGAAATCAACAGACCAAGTTGTTGGCTGAAGGGCTGTGTTTTGGGTGTAAACATGCAATTGTGGCTTTTCAAAATTCCAAGCACTCATTAAAATAAGATAGGCTGAGAGAGAAGCGGGCTTATAGGCTGTTTCACGGAGTAGTCAGTGGTTTGGAGGAGAAGAGGAAAGAAGACTGGGGCTGGGGCCGGAGGATGGCGTTAAGATGCTCCTTCCACTCCCAGGATCTGAGCAATCTGCTTGGTGTTCATTTCTTGTAAGATCCTCTGGGGTGGTTATAATTTTTACTTCCATAAAATAGATCAGAATTTTGTTTCTCAATCCTAAGGAGAAAAAATCACTTACTACTGCTATAAATCAGATACTGAATAGGGTAATTTATACACATCATTCTTATTTAATTCTTCTAGCAACCCAACAGAATAGGTGATATTATCCCCTTTGTACCGATGAGGAAATGGATAGTGCAGTTGCCCAAGGTTACAGAGCAATGGTAGACCTGAGGTTCTTCCCTCCAGATTCTAAAATCTGAGTTTTTTCCCCCATTTTTTTTGAAAGCAGTTATTCTCCACCTTGGCTGCACATTAAAAATCACCTGGAAGCCTTAAAATCCCTTACCTCCCAGGCCACATCCCAGATGAATTTAATCAGACTCTCTGGAGTTGGGACCCAGGGGCCTCACCGATTCCAACGTGGAGCCAAGTTTGAGAACCAGTGTCTTCCGAAGCTGGCTTATGCAAAAGAGGTATGGAAATGCTAGAATTAGGATTTACTGATTTTAAATTTATTAACATAAGTGTGGGGAGGTGAATAAAACACTGATCTGGGGTTCATCTTACCATTTGCTCATTATGAGGCCTTGGGAAGTCGTAAATGAAAAAAATTTCAGAGAATAGCATAATGAACGTGTGTGAACCCACTTCCCAGCTCTGTCCAATTTCAATTCAATCTAAAGTTCAGCTGTATTCGTTTCATTTTTTTTCTTAATAATTAAAATGATACATATGCATTAGAAACCCCCTATGTTCCTGACCCCAATACCCTCTCTCTCCAATTGTGTTTATCATTTCCATGCACCCTTTAGTACTCTTACTGTATACATCCAATGTATGTATGTATGAATTAAAGTGTATGTGTTTTCAAATTGTGTATAAATGGCACATATACCACACAACTTTGTGCAACTTCATTGTTGTTGTTTAGTGTTGTGTTTTTGAGATTTATCCATGTTGACACAAGGGGCTGTGTAGTATTCCATTGCATGTATGGCAAATTACTTACCTACCCTGCTGATGATGGATATTTGAATTGTTTCTAATTATTTGCCATTAAACACAAGCCTGCAAAGATTTTTTTTTTTCTTTTTGGCCATACCGCGTGGCTTGTGGGATCTTAGTTCCCTGACCAGAGATTGAACCCGGACCCTCAGCAGTGAGAGCATGGAGTCCTAACCACTGGACCATCAGGGAATTCCCTGAACGTTCCTGATTAAACACCTCCTTGTGCAAATGTGCAGCAGTTCCTAGGAAATACACTAAAAGGAAGAATTATTATTGGGTTGAAAGGTTTGCCTGTTCTCAACCTCACTAGACTTGGCCAAGTTGCTCTTCAAGTGTAGTTTTTCTTTACATCCTTGACAATCATAGGTATTACCAAATTTTACGTTTTTACCAAATTGACCAGTGTGAAATGGCTTAAATTGCTTTAATGGACATTTCTCCAATTACTAAAGGATTTCAACTGTTTTTCTGTATGTTTATTGTCTTTTCACATCTTTTGCCTATTTTTCTTTTGGCTTGTTTGTCTTTCCTCTATTGATCTTTAGGGTATTTTTATGCATGTTCTACACTAATCTTTTGTCGGTTATACACACTGCAAGTATCTTTTCCAGTTTGTGGCTTATCTCTTCAATTTATAGTGTGTATTGGAGAACAGATGACTTTAAGCTGGATGCAGTCAAATACATTGATCTTTTCCGTTATGGTTTATAATTTTTAAAAACCTTCAAAAGAAGTCTTTCCGTACTCTGATGTCAGAGAAATATTTGCCTTTTCAAAACTTTTATAGTTTTCACATCTAGATCTTTAATCACCTGGAGTTTAATTTGGGGTTTATTTTTGTATTAGTTAGGAGGAGGCGAGGTTATACGGAAGAAACCAACAACCCCAAATCTCAGAGGTTTAACCTCCAGTTTATGTCTCATGATGCTGTTGTCCACTGTGGGTGTGCTGGGTCTCTGCTCATCACTGCCCCTCAGGGACCCAGGCTGATGGAAGCTTGTCTAGACAGGGGCATCCAGGATCCTGGAAGCAGGGAGCAGAATGTGGCAGGTCACACACTGTGCTTGAAGGTGACACACAGGTCTTCTGGTCACATTTCAGTGGCCACAGCAAGTCACGTGACCATGTATGTCTAACTTCAGAAGGGACGGGAAGTGCAACCCCATCCTGGGTCCAGAAGGAGAGAATTGGAGTATTTGATAAATAAAATTAATTTTTTTATTGGAATAATCAATTCTCTGAACACCATTTGGGAAGAGTCCATGCTTTCCTGATTGATCTGTAAGACCACCTCTGTCACACATCACGTTTTCACGTTGGCGTGTTTGTTTCTGGCTTTCTCTTGGGCAGCATTGTTCCATGATACCACATCATTTTAATCACAACAGCTCCACACAGCTATTGATCTGATATCTTACAGTGAAAGATCCCTAACCTTGGTCATCGCCTTTAAAATTGGCTCAGCTACTCCCGATCCTTTGCTTTTCCTATGAATTTCTAAATCAGTTTGTCAAATTTTATGAAATTCCTCCAGGATTTTGCCTGGTGTTCCCCAGCAAGCAAATACTTGTGCCAGAGTATGAACTTAGATCTCTCCGATCCCCATGTGAAAAAGACATTGACCTGTCAGCCTAGGAACTGACGCCAGCAGGTGAGGACAGTGTACTTGGCTTGCTTGGGTCTTACAGCACCCAGCATGGGGCTGGCCTGGAGTAAACACCACTCGGTGGATGTTTATGTCTGTGCATTTCACTGACTGTGAATATATGAGTCGAGAGGTCTTGGTGCCCCCAGTGGAAAGGGGCTTGGAACATTCTTAATAGGCTTGGAGGGTGAAAATATAGAATTTGCTCCTACAAGAGATGGCTTGATCTCATCACTGGATGTGTTGGAGGAAGGCCACATTTGCAGGGTAGGGACTGAATTTCTCATCAGCATCCAGAGCCAGGCATTCTGGAAATGAAATCTGTTTGCCACCTCTTCCGAAGGCATTGATCTCTGATCATGAGTCACTCAGCCCCCAGGCGCCCCCTTGCAGCTGGCTCAGAAAGATTCATCAGCTCCGTCACTCGGTTGTTTCTCCCTGGGGCAAATGGTCAGTGTATGTACAACAAATGCTTATTGAATCAGACTGAAGGGAGATGGCAGCAATTGAGCCCTCAATTCGTCCTGAAATATGGCTGGTTGGAAAAAAAAGAATGCAATGGAACATATCAAAGAAAATGTTTCTTCCATGCCCTTGACTACTCCAGTGGGATTTCTCTATTACCAATGGTCCTCTATGACTCACAGCTCTTTTCCCTTCCCTGCCCTTTTGTAGCAGGAAAGGAAAATTCTGTGCTCTGGCTCACGAATTGTGCTTCTCATGACTCAGTCGGTCAGCCGGTTAACATTGATTTGTTCTTTGGGGCTCTATAAGTCACAGAGGAGAGAGTGAAGTGTGCTCTTGCTTTTTACTTTGTATTGGCGAGGCCAGAACTCAGAGGCTGTTTATTTCCATCCGCATACCTAGTACTTTTGCTGCCTCGGAGTGAATGCTGGTGCCTTGGTTATGGGCTAAGCTGTAGATGCCCACATATTTTTCTATGCAGCACCCTTTTATTGAATGTCAAATAGAGCTTTATGTAAAAACAATAGCAAAGCTTAACATTAGCTAGTATTGCTAACAATTATATTGCAAAAGTATGACACCCATACAATGAAATAATTGGAGTTACTCAATAATTGCATGCATTGCCCCAAGAACAGCGGCCCCATCCCTGGAAGTGTTCCATGGAGGCTGGCTGAAGTGAACATCGATCCATATCGGGAAGGAGATGTGCATTAAATAGGAGGTTGGATGAAATTGCTTGTAGGCTTCCTTCTGTTATTAGTTTTCTGGGGCTGCTGAAACAAGGTACCACAAACTGAGTGGCTTAAACAACAGAAAACTGTTGTCTCACAGTCCTGGAAGCTGGAAGTCCAAGCTCAAGGTGTCAGCAGGGCCCCCCTTTCTCTAAAGCCAGTAGGGAAAGATCTGTTCCAGACCCCTCTCCAAGCTTATAGTAGTTCCTTGGGTTTTGGCAGCCTAAGTGCAGCCTACACATGGAGTTCTCCCTGGATTTCGATCTGTGTGTCCAAATTTCCCTTTTTTTAAGGTCACTGGTCATATTGGTTAGGGGCCCACCCTACTGCAGTATAACCTCAACTTAATAATTACATATGCAACAACACTATTTCCAAATAAAGTGCCATTGTAGTGTGGGAGCTAGGATGTCAATATACGAATTTGGGGGGGAGCACAGTTCAACTCTGCAATTCAGTCAGATTCAAGAAATATAAAAGTCTAATTAAAATTAATAGCCATTGACACTATTTCTAAACATTTTTTGGTTATTGCTCATCTAACCCTGGTGTCCCCCATGTCTGGGCTTAAAGAGAACATGTCTTTCTTTAAACCCTGAAGTTCTTTTACTTCCCCATATTTCTTTAGCTCCATGGAGGACTGACTACTGCCTTTGCTTACCTCTAACAAGAGATTCTTGGACCTGATCTAATAAAGCTATTGATAATAGAAGTATAATCTGGGCTTTAGATCAGCAGTTAATTTGACTTTCCCAATAATCCCTCTGCTGTCTTTTTGTCTCTGCATTTGCCAGCCTGAAATCCTGGCACTGGCTTTTCCAATCTGAAGGGTGGATTCTTCGCCATCAATGTCAGCTCTTCGCCCTTTGAACCTTGGGTATGCAGGTGTGGATGGTCACACTCAAGATTTAGAACAAACTCGCACAAAACTCAGTTACGTTGGAACATTACTTTACAATCCCTACTTAATCAGAACCTAATGAAACCTTGAAGCAAAAGCATTTAAAATGTGATGAATGATTCTATCACAGGAGGGCAAGAGCAAAACAGCTAATTAGGAAAAAATCTTGTCCGCGGGGTTTCTCTGGTAATGTGGGAATTTTCTTTTTATAATGTTGAAAGAAAAATAATCAGGAAATAAATTTATATTTTCAGTACAATTTCAACTATGGGGAAAAGAAAACAGAAAAAGAGCTGGGGTGGATTGAAGCAACGTGTTAATAGTCATTATTGACAGTTCATAGAGTTCAGGTGTTAAAATTTTTTTCTTTATAGTTGCCATTATTTTCAAATGTCTTTAAAATAGCCCATGTTTTATCCTTTATCTTTCTTTTTTTCATCCCACCTTCAACATTCAGTAGGCACAAGGATGTAAGTTCCTGAACCTCAAAGGCTGTGCTGTGTGTCATATAACCTATTGGACTCAGTTCTTGGCCATGAGATGTTCACTCAATGTTGGTTGAATAACTATAGGAGAGGGATGGTTTGGGCTGTGGAGCTTTGTGTGAGAAATAGTGCAGAGTAGCCATTTTTCTCATTTTCTTATCCCATTACACTTCCAGTGTATATCATATGCTACAGACATAATGAAGTTACACTCAGGAGGCCAAGTTGAGATGAAAATGAGAGTTTAGGTTGAAGGTCAGAAATGATCCCATAAGCTGCTAGTGATAGAGACCAGTTATGCAGGCTGCTGTCTTTCAATTATCTTGATAAAGAAACTTATTTTGTTACTGGAAATTGATGAGCTGGAGGAAGATGAATGGAGAGAGATTTAAGATTTAAATGTCTGACTTAGTAGATCTCTTAATTTATATAGAGATGTGTGATAGCTGAGGCCTAGATCAGCATACATATTCTTTTTTTTTTTTTTTTAAGTGATAGCATCTTTATTTATTTATTTATTTATTTATTTTTTATTTTTGGCTGTGTTGGGTCTTCGTTTTTCTGTGCGAGGGCTTTCTCTAGTTGTGGCAAGCGGGGGCCACTCTTCATCGCGGTGCGCGGACCTCTCACTATTGCGGCCTCTCTTGTTGTGGAGCACAGGCTCCAGACGCGCAGGCTCAGTAGTTGTGGCTCACGGGCCTAGTTGCTCCGCGGCATGTGGGATCTTCCCAGACCAGGGCTCGAACCCGTGTCCTCTGCATTAGCAGGCAGATTCTCAACCACTGCGCCACCAGGGAAGCCCAGCATACATATTCTTATCCAAATTGCAGGGTGAAAGGAAAAGTCAGCACTTCCTCAACCCATTGCAAATCTCCATAGCAACAGAAATAGATGGGCCTCCCAGGTATGAACGATGAGGAGCCATTGACAGCTGTACAAAAGATGCTACCCAGCTGCCATGACTTTCCTCAGCATAACCTGCTCTCCTTGCTTCCCGTGACTAACTCCACGGTAAGCCATTCTGAACACGTAAAATGGAGGAAAATGGAAAATCCTCTTTCTTTTTTTTTACAATGTTTGTAGTTTGTTTTTGTTTTGTTTTGTTTTGTTGTTTGGGTGTTTCTGGCCATGCCGCACAGCTTGTGGGAATCTTAGCTCCCAGACCAGGGATCAAACCCATGCCCCCTGCAGTGGAAGCACAGAGTCCTAACCACTGGACTGTCAGGGAAGTCCCTGAAAATCCTCTTATTAGGATTCTTATTTTATGACCTAAACAGAGGACTCCATTGGGCTACTTACCAAATGAGTGTAGGTGAGCAGCTCAGAATCCTCTAGTGGTAAATTCTCAGGGCAGCCCTAAGACAATCACTCAGGTGTTTTCCATTCACGGCCATAGGCACATAGCTGTGCTCCCTGCTCTACCTGATGCTTCCTTTTATGCAGCATAAAAATCAGGACTACAAACATCTATGTCCCTAAATTTGAGGGAGGCATTTCCAGTAGAAAGTGCGGTTCTCCTTTTCCATTGCTCCAAGAAGGACTCATCCTTGGCATCTCAGTGTTCCTTTAACACCACATCACAGGAGGTGCTCTCTGTTCCAAATAAGAGGTGAATCCCACCACGACTCCATGGGTGGCAAATGAAAGTCCAGAGCAGAGGAAGAAATTTTTACCTTAGAGTTGGGACTCTTTGTACCTGATGTTCTGTGCTTAGGTTTTAGATTTACTCTGAAATTCCATTTGCTTTTTCAGAAAGAAAAATATCCCTTTTTATCTTCAAACTGACCTGAATTGTAAGACAAGTGGAAGTCACCACCAGCCCTGCACGTGGTTTTAGAAGAGGCCCCCCACCCCGTGCCTGTCCTCTCCCTTGGTAGCCTGCCCCTATTTGTCACCTATTGGACTTGTCCTGCCGTCAGCTTGCTGTCAGCAGTTCCACACCCAGATCTGCCTTTTGTGGTCTTTTCAAAGTGAGAAAGTCACGTTCCCTAGAGAAACAGAGCTTAAGACCCACTCCCCATGACACTTTGTCAGACTTTGTCCTGCTGGTTTTTTGTTTTTCTTATCATATAAAAAGATTGACTGATTTGCTCTTTGGGATTCTTGCATCACGTTTTCTCTGTGTTTAAGCCATATAGCAGGCAAAACAGGTGAAGCAGGTGCCTTGGAAGGTGCTTCTAGCTCAGTGTTGGGGGCGTGTCTTTGCAGGTTAGGGTGATTCATTCCCTCCTCCCCCCTCTTTATTCCTCCCTTCCCAGATATAAATGATGAGGATTGCGATGCCCGCCTCCTCCCCGCCCTCCCTAATTCATGCTCTCTCTTCCTTTTTTCCAAGGAATACATGCTTCTTAGATTCATGGCTCCCTTAGGGTGGAGGGAATGAGTTTCTATAAGTACAGTTATTCTTATCTTGTCCTACACCCTCATTTCAAGTATCCCAGTATATAAATTTCATTTCAAGGACTCTCCCCGTCTCAGCATCCTCTACAAACACTTGCCAGTCCTGTCACTGCTGAATTTCTCCACCGAATGCTTTGGAGGGAGCAGGAAAGCCAGCGGAGGCCTCTGCAGGGTGGCTGCCTTGATCTTGTCATTGAAGCCAGTGCATTGCTGACTGCCAGTGCCTGCTGTCGTGTGACAGAGACTAAGTGGAGGTTTTTTTTTTTTTTCTCTTTCTTTCTTTCTGTCTTCTTTTTTCAAGCCTGACAATTTTCTCCAACTCACCTGAGATTTAATTTTAACTTCATGATCCTTTACATGTTTTGACATTTTAGAAATCAAAATGTCAGTGAGATGAACTCTCAGTAGAGTTTGATCAGATATAACACAGACTTTACCAAAACAGCGATTAGTCTCGCCTGACTCTTTGCTGTTGAAGGGGGACTTAAAAGAGGGGTTCAACTTTGAGTCTCTCCACCTGGGGAGAGGATGGGGGAGGGATCTGAAGGTCTGAGTTCTTGCCCGGCTCCACCACTTACTCACTGCTGTTTGCCTTCTCTGCCTCCGTCTCCGTATCTGTAAAACAATCAGAAAGGTCCCTTTCTAAGTGAATGTTTGCTCCGTGCCCATCTTTTACTGAACAGCAAGTCCCTTCTTGCACTTTCAAGCATCTTTCCGAGATAAAGTCTAGGGAGTCAGTAAAGAAAGTTAGGGGCATCGACAACTTTCTAATCCTTGGGTCAGAAGCCTTAATGTCCTATCATCACCAGGAAACATTTGTTGGGGGCTTCTCTGCAGTGGGCCCTGTGTGACGTGTCTCCCCATTTCCCTGTGCAATGTGCCATATGGCTTTGGGAGAGTCATTTCTGGGTTTCTCTGTTTCCATTTATAAAATGGACACGCTGATTTCCATTTCACCTATCTCATAAAGCTGCTCTTAGGTTACCTGGGAATGAGTTAAAATGCTCTGAGTTCATTAGAAAAGAAGACTTTTTTTTCTGTCTTCCTGTTGTACAAACTTTTGTGGGCTTAGTGAAAACCAAATGCATCCCCTTAAACATTTGTACTCAATAGTAATCTTATAAACACTGGCATTATCAAGATCTTTGAAGCAACTGTCAGCCTCAAATGGCAGAAGATACTCCTGGTGTGCTGAATATACCACATTGCAAGCTAGAGAGAAAAATGCTGAAATGAAGGTTCTTTTTCAAAAAGTTGTGGGTTTTTTGGGGGAAAACAAATCTATCAGTAGTGTGCTGGAAATGGACATGTCATTACAAGTAAGTTTCTTCAATGAAATTACTGTGAAGACCATTACCTTTCTATAATAAGGCACCTGAATTTAAGTAACATGGGAGGTAACATAGGCTACTTTTGAGGCTAACAGCCTCAGATCTTTTTCTGTGTCTGCTATCAGAGCTATTTTCATTCCTCCTGGCTGCCTCTGGGAGACACAGCCCCAAGCCAGCAGCACATCCATCCCCCCCGCCACAAAGGCCACAGCCCCCAGATGGCTCCACCACTGCTGTCCTTGCTGTAATCCCCACCCCTCCCTCCCACCCCAGCGCTCATGTGAGAGTTTGCTGCATCCGCTGCGCAGATTTCATCAGCTGTATTTCCAAAGCCCTCACTGTGCCTGTCTCTGTTAAGCTCATGTTTATGTTTGAAACATGCAGGGAGTCTTCTATTCAAATATAAGCATCGTTGTTGCTCCCTGACAAATGTCATCTGTCTATGAATGTCCTCAGAAAATGGGGCTCTCTGGGGTGAGGGGTAAAGCCTTCCTCTAATTTAGGATAGAAAAAATATCTCATGAGAGTGGGTCCTGTCCAGTATAATCTTCTTCCCTTTTTATCCTGAAGACTTTTTATTTCTTGTTACAATTCATTTTCGATAGTTAACATCTCTCCACCTGCTCTTGCACGGCATTTCACTGTTTGCAGCGTCCCACAGCTACAGCTGTTGTCAGGACTTAGCACATCCTGTATTACAGAACAACTCTCAACAAAGTGACACATTTCCCAATAAGATCACACTTCGCTACAGCAGTAATCCGTATGCAGAATCAGGATCGTGCTCTTAGGACTGATGCCTAGCATGTGAAACACTTAAAGGAGCAGAATTAAATGTCCATAGAGATGGTAATAAGTAGGCAGAACATACTAGGGGTGTGTGTCTGTGTTGCATTTATTTTCTTCAGTCTTCCCAGAGAAGAGTGAATTCACTAATAAACCTATTATGCAATCGGTTTGAATTAATACGTACTTGTTGATGAAAATCAGCAGTCACATTTTTTTACCTGTGTAGAGCTTTACAGATTACCAAACACCCCAGTGTGCCTATAAACCAGGCAAGCAGACAACAGCTGATTATGCACTGATTTTTTAACAAGACCCGCTGTTACTCACTCAGCCTCAGATACTCAAAAAATGCTCTAGGTCTTTATCTCTCTTGACCATCCCTTGCTTCAACCCTTCCAGAAGCAAATTGGGCTGGCTTTCAAAGTTTCCAGTTGTCTTACGGTTGTAGAGCCTGAATTTCTAACAATACTGTGGTGAGTTCAGAACTAACCCCCAGTGGAGGTATTAAACCCATACCCATGTATCTCTCTTCTGATACAGGATGTAGAAAGTCATCTAACCACAGGTAGGAGCCGCCCAACCGTCAGATTTTCCATGGGCTCATTTGATTGGGCCCTGAGTATGCAACGTGTTTTCCAGTTGGGGATGAGGTGCCCATCCCTGGAGGTGCTCAAAGACAGGTGCGCCGTACTCGTATAGGTGATGAAGGGGAGGTATGAAAGATGGTCCTAGGGAACTATGGTGAAGCTTGGCTGGTTGCCCATCAACGTCCTTTCTCTTCCTCCTGAGCATCTACTAGACTACACTCTCTAAATTTCTTCGCAATTTTAAACTTTTGTTTTAAGTCACTAAGATTTCTGGGTTTATTTGTTTTAGCAGCTAGCAGTCACCTTACCTAGTATCAATACAACAAACTTTAAATTTCCATCCAATCCTGAGATGCTAGGATTCTAAATCACGAGAGACAAGATTCAGTTGTGATTACTTGTGACTTTCTCACCGCTTATAGTCAATTCTTCTTATGTTTTCTCTCCGTCTGGTTCTCCACAGAATTTCCATTATCCGCCTTTTGATTTTTTTATAGGGCTGCCAGTTTACTTACGGACAAGGAAGTGGCTAATGTGGGTTTAGCCTGTGCAGTCACCCAGCTTAAAAGCATGCTTCCTGGGCATGTGTTCAGCCTGCTGTGGTTGAACCCAGGTCAGGGCGGTAGGCTGAGTGCATGGGACAGCAAGGGTGACACAGCCCCGGGATGTGGTGATGACAGATGGCATCTGACAGAGAGTGAAGTGGGGATGGGACTTCAGGGGTGGTGGAATCAGTGGCATCGTGGTGGCTGCTAAGAGTTACCTGCAGGAGACGGCCAGGCTCTGATGTCCCCACGATACCATTAAAGTTCGATTTCCCTGCACATCGACGCACTGCAGAAGCCAAGTAAGCAAGTGCTGAGTGACTCTGACATTTCTTCTGGTGTTTCCCCGTGGGTCCCTAACACACACTGCACGATCGGTAGGTAACTAATAGCAGCAGAGGGTTCAGAACTTTGGAGAAGGACTTAATGAAATTTGTTTTTAATGGTAACTACTTACTGATAAACCAACGGAATCGGCTCTAATTAGCATAAACCTCTTTCCTGAGAGATTGTGTGTTAGTTTTAGGATAAGTTTGAATTGGGCTGTCCCTCAAAGGGAAAAATCACTTCAAAGCACATCTTTCTGAAAAATCCTGGGTTTTGTTCTGGTAACTTTAAAAAAATCATCATCAAGATCGTCATCATCAGATTTAGAATTTCAGTAAAGTTAGAATTCTGGCTCAAGAGATTGAAACTCTTGACCAATATCCTGATTCTTCCCTTCAATTTTATAGTAGAGGGTGTTGAATGAGTCTGCTCAGCCTCTTGGCTGGAGTGGGAGTGATAGTGTGTGTGTGTGTGTGTGTGTGTGTGTGTACTGAGGGGGATGCTTTACCAAAGACTTTAACATGTAATCATTTTTATCACATTATACTTGTCAATTACTCTTGACTCAATTGAGGTGTGATCATATTCTCATAGACAAATGTGAACACTGGAGTGCTTTATTTAATTTAAAACTGTGCCTTGTTTGAATATGTTTATTTACCTGAAGTCTTTTAATAAAGTGCTTCTCGTGTACACTTACAGGATTGTAATAAGCGCTGAAGGTGAGGCAGTTATTCAGCTGAAGCACGTGGTACTTGGGGTTTTTGTCCTCTTCTTTCACTCAACACTTTGATGTTGCTAAGATCTTCACTAGTATCTGTTGCTGTTGACATCCAAACCAACAAATATATTTAGCACAACACACCAGAGGCTGGAAAGTAAAGCTTTTAATTAACCTGCAGGGAATTTTCTAAGATCATAGGTTTAAAAAAAAAAAAAAAATAGAGGCAGGAAGTGCCCTGACAAAGGTAACACAGGCATTTTTTCCTGACTTCTGGATGAGCAGGAGTTGGCTCTGACCCACCAGTGTAAAGCAGTAGGTTACCATTAAAATGTGTACCTACACGCTCTGAATGACCCTATACAATGACCCTGCCCTGCAGAAAAGAACAAGGAACATCCAACAAATGTGTTGCTGTGATTAGTTTGAAATTTCAAAAGTCCACCAGCCCCAGGCAAAGTCATGGGAGGGTCTTACCACTCCCTCCTTGCTGATGTCTGCCCATCACTAGGGGCCCCTCATCCCTGCCCAGGGCCTGTGCCCTCCTGCTTCTCCCTCTTCTTCCAGGAGCTAGGAGCCCTGTCTTGAAGCCAGCTCCATCCATCTCCCTCCCCTCCCCCACGAGGCCCAAGCCTACCCACGGGGCGCCCATCCATGCTCTCTGCTTTCCCACATAATAAGCATTTCCAAGTTCCAAACACCGTATAAGTGTGTTGCATTGAATCCTTAAGACCATACTCTACGGTAGGTGTTGGTATGTCTACGCTATAAGCAAGGAAGCTGCGGGGAGAGAGCCCAATTCTTTCCTTCCCTCCCCTCGCGTCCTCTTTCTTAAGGGAGGTTTCCTGGAAATAACTACTGCTTCCCTCCCCTCTCCTCCCGCAGAATCCTTTCTTGTTTGGACCCAGTCTGCCTGCAGACCCCGTCCATTCTTCATTGGACTCTCCAGTCCCACAGCCGGTCAGCTCAGTTTTGCATTTTTCATTTTCCCCAAGTGGTCACTCTGAGTGAACAAGGGGCTGGGGCTGGGTGCCGGGGGTGATGAGGCTGGGTGTACCGCTGAGGCCAGCTGCTGGGAGCCATGCAGGCCAAGGCGGGGAGAAGACAGCATTACCCCAGAACCAGGAAGAGAAGCCCCTTCCTCCTGCACACCCCCTACAGAGCTCTTTGCTGACAAAGCTTAATATTGCATTTGCTGCAAAGGAGAAATGCCTAAAGCTCTCTTGTCACAGAGCAGGTGAAGAAGCGTGGATTTGAGACTGATGGGCAATAGACGTATAGCTGGACCCTGGCCTGTGACTGCTCCCCTGTCTGGCTCAAGCGTCTCCTCTGATTCTACTCTAGCCTCTGATCTTCCCGGCCTTAGGAAAAGTGTTCTTCCTTCTCTCTTCTTGGTCAGATTCTACCCATTCTGCCCAAGGCCCTGGCAGGCATCCGTGGACTGCCTCCTTACTATCCTCCCGCTGTGGTTCAGCCAGCTCTGTGACATCCATTCTTGTCATTTCCTGATTGTCTTCCTAATAAGATTGCTAAGTTTTTTGAGAACAAGGTCAGACACTCTTTCTCCATGTTTTACTCTGTTGCCTGGAATGACCCCCAGTCAATATTATGATGTGATTGATGGAAGGCCTGGAAAGTTCTGGGTTGGGGAGCTACTTGGGGAATGTTTAGAAGTCTCTAGAAAAAAAATCCAGCAGCTACTTCTTTTCTCCACTTATACCCAAGACTCCCGCCTGGGTGTTTGCAAGAGATTGAGAGCCTCCTTAACATGCAGCTCTACGTTCTTCCCTTCTCTAGGAAGTAGAGTTATTGCAGTGCACCAATTAATAGCATGTGACTCCCTCCCATAATTCTGTGTACTGGGTGAACGAGATGCAAAAATGTCAGGAATGATGAAAACGATTTTGCCCACTCTGACCTGAGTCTGGTTGGGAAAGAATATCTTCTTCTTTTTATCACTTTAAAAAAACAAGAGTTGCTTTAATAATAGAGACTTATTTCTCAAGATGAAATACTAGCGATCATAAAGAAATAGAGAAAGAGAATGACCTGGGTGCTTTATAAGGGACAGTTTATTGGATCAGAGCCGCTTTGACTTATTACTCTGTGTTTTCCCAAATGACCCCTAAGTGGTTCTTGATTCACTGTGGTCTTGACCTCTATGGCCAGGACTAGATTATATTAAAAGCTTTGGCCTGTGCCATGAGTCACTTGTTGTTTGTCAGGTGAGGCTCCTCTACCCCCTCCCTGGCATTTCTAGACAGTCCTTTATAAGTTATCAATTTCCTCTTATATTTGACTGAGGTCTTCCCAGGCTACCTCCTCCTACCATTGGACTGAGCTGATGTTCATCTTTTGTATTTCCTCAGCATTAAAAAAAAGTGTGTGTATGTGTGTGTGTGTGTAAATATCTCATATCACTCTGTATTATAATTAGTAGTTAACTTGTAGTCCTTCTGGAATATGCCATCTTTAACTATAGATTCCCCAGGATCTAAATCTGTGACTTGCACGTAGCAAAGGCTTAATAAATATTATTGGAATGAATGGATGGTTGAATGAAGAAGCAGCCATAGTTCTTTTGGTAGCCAACACCAAAAACCCAATTTAATCTCTTTCAAGCATGAGAGAAAATTAATTGGCTCACGTAGTTGGGAAGATCAGTGGGTACCACTTCTGGCTTCAGGCTTGACTGGACCCAAGGATTCAAACTCCATGATTGGGATTCTATCCTTCTCTCTTTCAATACACTATATTTCAGTTCTGCTGTCATCTAGATTTGCTCCATTTTCATAAAAGGTCTCTCTATGTGGCTTAAACAAACAAACAAATAAATAAAGCCACTGAAAGTTCCAGCCCAGGGTTTCTCAATGTAGGCGCTATTGACAATTTGGAATGGATAATTCTTTGTTGTGTGGGGCAACCCATGCATTGCAAGATGGTTTGCATCCCTGGATTCCAGGCATCAAACGCCAATAGTGCTGCCATCCATCGTGCCTGCTAACTATGCCCCCTTCATCTCCAAATGCCCCTTAGGGAGGCAGGTGGCTTCTGGTCGAGATCCCAGAGAAAATGGCCTGACTCTCTGTCACTTGGTCTCCATCTCAGTCCTTGTAAGGATACCTACTGGCTCTGCTTAGATTGTGTTTCCACCCCTGGACCAATCATGGTGTTCGATGTGTTCAGGAGTTTGTCTGATTGGCCCACGTATTAGTTATCTATTGCTGTCTAATTGCTCCCAAATTTAGCAGCTTAAAACCTTTATTATCTCAAATAATTTCTATGGGGCAGGAATCTGCCAACAGCTTTGTTGGGTGGTAGTAACTCAGGGTGTCTCACAAGGTTGCAGTCAGGCTGTTGGCCAGGGCTGCCATCTTGTCAAGGCTCACCTGGGGCTGGACGGTCCACTTCCAAGCTTGCTCACCCATGTGGTCGCTTGTAGGCCTCACCAAATGGCCTCTCCATTGCCCACCTGAGTGTCCTTTCCATGTGGCAGCTGGCTTCCCCCAGAGTGACTGATCCAGGAGGGGAAGAGGAGAGGGGAAGAGGGGGGAGAGAGGAACCCAGTATAGAAGCCATAGTCTTTTACAACCTAATCTTGGAAGTGACATACCATCATTTCCTCTGTATTCTATTGGTTATACAGACCAACTCTGGTCCCCTGATGGTGGGGCTACACCTTTGTGTGAGCACAAGAAGGCAGGATTGTGGGGGGCCATCTTGGCACCCGTCCCCCTCAGACAACAAGGGCACAGACCATGTTCATTCCTGTGCATGGAAGGCACAATTACAGGAATGACAGCTCCGGGAAATCACAGGGGGTGAGGAGGAACATTTCCCAAAAGGAAGTCATGCAATGGAAACAAAAAGTAGATGTCTGCCACAAATGAATATTTAAATTCGCTTGTTACCAACTCAAAGCAGGGCAGGGGAAGGTCTAGTTGAAAACAGTGCTATGAATTACTTCTTTCTATCTGCAGGTCATCATTTGTCCCTTAAGAATCTTTTTCTACTGCGGACTAATGTTCCTGGTCAGCATTTATTTGTGCAAAGGTGTTCCCCAGCAATTCAACGGCTGATTTATAAATAGGTTTTGTAGATCTTGGGAGTAGACCAATATTTGAGTGGGTGTCTCCTATAAGTTGCTCTGACAGTAGCTTACTTTCTCTCCAGAACTCTCCTTTCTTTGGTGCTCTTGTCATTTTTTTTTGATTTATAGCAGAGAGAAAGCATCAGCTATATCCTAGTATGTTTCCATTAGAAAGAGGTAGGGTGCAGGGCTGGAGCAGCCCCGGGAATAGGGTGCAGCTGAATGCACTACAAGATTAAAGATAACTGTTCCAAAGTAGGTATTTTGATTCTGTGCAGCAGGATAGATTTTTCTGTGGTTGTGTTCCCTAGAGACTATGTGGGATAAGTAAATGCTGTTTTCTCATTAGGGATTACTGGCATACAGAGGCAAGGTGATTTTTGAGACTTCCGTCTTTTGTTGAAGTACTGCCAGCCACTGAGCCATCCTGACACTCCACTGCTCTCAGTAATGAGAAACCACTATTGGTCTTCCCACTGCCCTGCCAGTGAGAAGGCTGCCAGGTATCACATAACCAACACCCCAGAGAGCTCATTGAAGATTTGGCATCCTTGGAGTCTTCCTCCAAAGCTTTTAGAAAGTAATCATAACAACGTAGGAAATGAATGACTCAGGACTAAAAAGAAGTCTTGCTAGGGTTTAATCACACAAATGGAGACACTGCGTCCCCTCACTCTCTCAACTAATGAAGACAAAGATGCTACGTGTGGGACCTTGTGTTATTTAAGCTGCATCTTTCACAAATCCTGCGTGTCACATTGGGCACCCATCAACAGTGACAGATTTGTGCAAAGTGGGAGAAGTCGTCTGTCTTGGGGCAGCTCAATGGATCGCCAAGTGGAGACCAGGATCTGTCAGGTCTTTGGTAGAATTTCGGGGAACACAGCGACCATGCTTCATGGCAGTGGTGTGCAGATTTATGCACTGGCCTTTGCAGCGGATCTTCAAAAATGATTAAACATTTGAAAATGACATTCCCCCATATTTGTTTTGTCCCTGACAATTCCCACCCCTTTAACTTTCGAGGTAGCTGACAGAGGAGAGTCGAGGTGAAGAAAGGTGAAGAAAAACACCATCATTTGTAAGTATACTCCCTGTTACCCGGCACATCCCAGCGCAGACTGAAAGGGAGGGAAAGGAGGAGGTCACCTATATTAAATGTCGTCTTATGCTGCATCTCACGAGGCTTGATGTTTCTGTTTTACATGGGTAAGACCCAGAATATCTGGGCAAAACATTATCTATGACTAACTGGAGTCACAGAATGGGGGTCACCCCCAGAGGTACTGGAAGAAGTGTGGGTTCAGGTTGGCATCATTGCTGGAGGAATGCATGGGGTATCGTTTGCCCATATCTGTGTCCCTGTTTTTCCCCCTGTACTTAGGCTCTGGCTGTTCTGCTCATCCATGTTCCTCTCCCTGTTCCCTAACCCTGAGAGGCCACTTGACAGGGCTAGATGGGAAGGAGCTGATGACAGCACTCAGGCCAGCCCGTTCGGCAGAGAATTCAAAAAAGGTCAGGGTCTCAGGCGATGGGCTCAGACAGTCCTCAGTTTGAATTCTACTAGCTGTGTGAGCTTGGGCAAATTATTTAACCTCTCTGGGCTTCTGTTTTCTATGTGAACAATGGAGATAATCATAGTACCTCCTTAACCCGTGGAGCTGGAGTGAGGACTAAGTCAGATAATGCAGTGGGTGGCAGAACTCGGGAAGGATCTACTCTTCTTTTTTTGTTTTTGTGTGTGTATGTGTTTAATATCAGGCTTTATTGTGGGTGGATTGGTGGGTAGCAACCTTACGAATCCTTTGTTACTATAATCTGCACTTAAGCTAGATGTGATATGTTTCTGCTTCTAAGGGCCAGATTATTATTCACATTAAACTTGTGTTCTT
Organism: Eubalaena glacialis; assembly: GCF_028564815.1. Taxonomy (NCBI): domain Eukaryota; kingdom Metazoa; phylum Chordata; class Mammalia; order Artiodactyla; family Balaenidae; genus Eubalaena; species Eubalaena glacialis. The sequence continues at coordinate 10,735,483 of NC_083722.1, forward strand.
CCAGTCTTGTCCATCTCATTGAATGAATCCACCCAAAGCATCTCCTCTTCTTGTTTCGGTGCCCAGTGTGGGCCGCCCTCCCAGTATCGCTGCCCTTCATGGCCCCAGGAGCAACGGGACACAGGGTGGCAGAGCTGGAGGGACCTTACTGCTTACAGGATGCCCTTCCCTCCTTGGTGCTTAAGGGTCGAAATCCAATCTTGTTGTTGTTGAATCAGGCTTCGTGGTTTTTCTCTTGGGGAGAAGGAGTCTGTAATGCCCCACCTGCTTTATCTTAGGGAGTCAGGGGACCCCTGACACAGCCCTTGGAATTACCTGCCACTTGCCGTTTTACTGGAAGAAACAGAGCTCCGAGGACCTGCCACATGATCTTTCTTGAGAAGGTTTGCCTCAGTAAAGCTTTATGAGGCTGCAGGTAGACAATTTATCCTATCATTTAACCGGGTATTTTTGTTAAAGGAAGAAAGGTAATAATTGTGAAATGCAGCCTGTAGGGAATAAACAAGATACTTCTGTGCTTAATAAGCCTTTCATTCATTTTCTTAATCTCCTGCTAAGGACTTTTTTTCTTTTCTTAAATGGAAAAATCATTTTGTCTATTTTTTCCTCACTGAAAGACCTTAGTAGAAGAAATATTCTGGGATATTTGGTCCTCTGCCCTTCTTTCTCCTTCCTAAAGCTCTGATTTAATCACTCCAAAGCATTGCAGCCAAAACCCAGTTAGGAATAAAATAGGATGGAAGTGGTGCCGCCAGCTTGCCCAGGGGGAGCATCTCACCCCCTGGGGGTGCACACAGTGGGGCAGGCCCTGCCCTGCATCTCAGAACATTGGCGTTGAGTGTTTTATGCGCAGAGCTTTCTGCCAGCTGACAACACGCTTGAGTGCACGTCCAGCCCTGGTCCAGGAAACTGGACCCCCGCTACCCAGGGTTACTGGGGGCGCACCTGCCGACCAGGCTCATCCGATGGGAGGGACCCAAGAGAATAGGCACGAGCATCTTTCAGTCCCGCAGGGGAGGTGCAGGCGTGAAACAGAGGGCCCCAGGCAACGAATTTCCGACAGCCTTCGGGAGTGAGGCATCCGAGGGGCGTGGTGGGGACTCGCTCTTTCCTGGATGCTCATGGTCCAGGGAAATCATTTGAAAAAGATGTTCTGGGGAGGTCTTCCTTCCCAATCATGTTTAAGACTGAACTAAGTGGAAAACAACAGAGGGTGGAGGAAGTGGAGGGATTGCAACTGCCAAGCAGCCCCCAGCCTATCTGCACCTATCCGGCCTCCCTGGGTGGATGCTGCAGGGAGTGAGCTGGGTTCTGCCTCTCCTGGACAGACCACGGTCATCCTGAGGCTGCGGAGGAGAGGTCATGAAGCCCAGCCCCCCTACCCCAGGCCTTGCTGAGATGTGGACGCCAGCCCCCATCCCCTGAGCCCCACCTTTCCACCCATGTTAGGGATGATCTTGATGACATCGTGCCACACATCCTTTTGTTTGCTTGCATTTGCAGCCAGGACTAAAGCCCAGCCATTGTTTTCGTCTTTCAGCATCTGGAACATTTTCCTTCACTGCTTTCAGATAGTGTCTATATGACACCACTAAATGAAATGGAAGCAGTCAGATCTCTGGCCCCGGCTAGGGTTTGCAAATGAATGACAGTGAAGGTGGCTTCCCTTGCCCACTGCTGGCACTTAATTCACTCAAGCATCAGTGAGCTCACCTTTCAGGACTGGCACATCAGTGACCTCACTCAAATAACTTTCCAGGCAGAGGCAGAAGTGACAGCCTGTCCTGAACCATTATGTCACTCCCCAACCCCTGCCCGGTGTAGACAGTCTCCGATGGTTTACCACCGCATGTGAATACATCCAGCGTGCCGAGCCTGGCATCGCAGGCTGCGAGCATCTGGCCCCTGCCGCCTTTCCAGCCTCCTTCCCCACCTCCATGTGACCTATGCTCTAAAAGAACTCTATCCACCCTTCCCTGAACATTCTCTGCATCTTCCCACTTCTGGGCTTTTACTGACGGCATTGCCTTCACTGAAATGCCCTTCCTCCATCTCTACCTGTTGAAATCCCATCATCCTGCGGGGCACAATGCAAATGCTATATCCTTGATGAAGGCTTCTGTGATTTCCAGAGCCTGAAGTGATTCTGGGCTTCATTGTGACTTTTTGAATTCCCATCTCCTTGTCCCTCTCAGTCCCCGGTTATCCTCTCAGCCCTCATCTTTGGTGTGGGTCTTCAGCTTTCTGGACCAATTTTTGTTCCACAAACATCACTGAAGTTCTTCAAGTTCCAACTACTATGTTAGATACTGGCAATACGAGGATGAATAAGAGACCGAGGGGCTTCCCTGGTGGCGCAGTGGTTAAGAATCCACCTGCCAATGCAGGGGACACAGGTTCAAGCCCTGGTCCGGGAAGATCCCACATGCCGCGGAGCAACTAAGCCCATGTGCCACAACTACTGAGCCTATGTGCCACAACTACTGAAGCCCACATGCCTAGAGCCCGTGTTCCACAACAAGAGAAGCCACCGCAATGAGAAGCCCATGCACCACAACGAAGAGTAACTCCCGCTCGCCACAACTAGAGAAAGCCTGTGCACAACAATGAAGACCCAATGCGGCCAAAAATAAATAAATAAATAAGTAAATAAAAGATAAGAGACTGAAGGTGTCTTTGAGGATGTCAAAGTCCAGTGAGCAGACAGGCAGGTAAACACCTAATTGTGATGAAATATATTGAGACACAGGAACAGAGCTCTGGGACTGCACGGGGATGGACAAGGGCCCAGAGCTACTGAAGTTCCCTGTGTGTCCAGGGAACTGTCACTGGTCTCTGAGTGGGCCAGAAAAAGGGCTCGTGTAGGAGCATGATGGGAAGAGAAGCTGGAATACCATGTCTGTGATGGTTAATTTTATGTGTCAACTTGGCTGAGCCAAAGTACCCAGATATTTGATCAAACATTATTCTAGATGTATTTGTGAAGGTTTGTTTTAGAAGAGATTGACATTTAAATTAGTGGACTTTGAGTAAAGCAGATTACCCTCCATAATGTGGGTGGGCCCCATCTAATTAGTTGAAGGTGTTAATAAAAAAGAGACTGAACTTCCCCAAAGAAGAGGGAGCTCTGCTGGCAGATTGCCTTTGGACTTGAGCTACAACATCAGTTCTTCTCTGGGTCTCCAGCCTGCTGGCCTACTCTGTAGATCTTGAACTTGCCAGCCTTCACAATCAATGAGCTAATTCCTTAGAATAAATATCTCTCTCTGCCCCTCCCTGGCAGCAGTGGCATCCTGTCATGCAGCCTTCAGTAAGGAGTTTTTGTCCCATTACCTGCAATGTTTGGAAAGCCATCACTTTCTTTCCATTCCCACAGACTCAGATTGGACTTTCGTCCTCAAGAACTGCTGAGACTCTGTCCTACCTCATCTCTCTTGCTCTCTCCCATCCAGCAGAAGGCTCTGCTCTGCCCTGCCTGCCTGCCAAGGGAGCTAGCCCCTGCATTCTGGAAGCTAAGTGAAGGAAGTGAGTGTATGGATTAGGAAAGCACCCAGGTGGAGATGCTGGCCTGGGCAGGTATAATCACACCCGGGGCTACATAGACAGAGCCTGTTGAGTCCTGTCTACTTGCTGATAGGCATCAAGAAATGAGTGGCCCTCTGCAGGATGAGGTGGGGAGAGCTAGGATATGGCTTATGAACTGCAGACTTTAGGACTGCCCTGCCCAAGGTGAGTGAGGCATCAGCACACAAGGGAGTAGCCCAGCTCCACGGACCGGACCCAGACTGCAAGGGCAGGGATGCTCAGACTTGAGGCGGTTGGATCTTGGAGGGGCCCAGAAGCTCAGGGTCACTGGTTCCGCATCTGGGGGTGTCACTTAATCCCATGCCGCCCTGGCTAAGGAGGCTGATTTTTTCCCATTGCTGTCAGATCATGCTCGGGTTCTGGAGGGGACCAGCAGGGGCTGGGGCTGGGGCTGGCTGGAGGCGGCAAAGGCCAGGGAAGCGAGGCAGGGCTGACAGTTGTCCTGGTACCATGTAGCCTTTCTTAAATTAGCAGTGGGGAGAGGAGATAGGAAAGGAGAGCCAGAAAGTCAGCAGTCAGACTTTTCCATACCATCTGTGATGGGAAGTAGATGGCTGCCGAGAGAAACCACGTGCTGGGGCTAATTGGTAGAACTTGAAAGCAGAAGTGACATGCCATCCTGCTAAATCAAGAGGCTTTTCTTTTCTTTTTTTTTTCTTTTCCCCTCCCCGCCCCTCCTCTCCCCTCCCCTCCCCTCCCCTCCTCTCCCCTCCTATCCCCTCCCCTCCCCTCCTCTCCCCTCCCCTCCCCTCCCCTCTCCCCCCTCCTTTTCCTTTTTTTTCTTTCTTTCTTTTTTAAACACAGAGCTCTGCGGAGTCTCGAAGTCATGGTACTACTAAGAAAATACAGATCTAACATTTGGGGAAATAGGAAAGGAAGCATGTAAGCTAACGAGCCAAGATAAAACTGAGCCACAGTGGATGCTTCAGTGCAAAGCAATGCTAGCTTTGAGTGTAGGAGTTCGATTTTTTAAAATCTTGCTACAAATGGGATTCCTAATCTGTAACACCATTTAAGGGATGTTATTTTTCAGAGAAGATAATCACCATCGGGTCATTACATGCCTTAATTTCTTACCTTTTTTTTATTACTAGTGATGAGGAGTAGTTGAACTGGGGGGCCTGTGCTGCCATGTCTGGCCCAACCAGCCTCTGGTTAGTGAGCACTCCACGTCTTGGAGGAATTAAGGAGTCTTTAGATGAGTACTTGACACTTTTAGCCTTATTCAGATACGTTAAGGGCCTCATAAAGGGTGTGTACTTCTCGGGGGTGGAGTACTTCCATCTTTGCTCAAGCAGATGAGGAAACCGGGGCTCTGAGGAGCTGTAGAACCTGAACCCAGTTGACAGCCAATGGTTTGCAGAGCCAGCATCTAACAAGGCTTGTGTGATTCAGAAACCTGTTCTCTTTCTGCCGTATCGTCTTCTTCCTGCTGCCTCTTCACCAGTCCTAAGGGGAGGAGGGGGTGGCCTGGAGGTGGAGAATATCCACCCTGATTTGCCTTTAGCCCGTTTTCAGTCCTCTAGCCTCCTGCTTCTACATACAGGAATCGCTGCCCTAAGCCGATGCCCCGGTGATGTTACGCACAGGCCCAGCATCACCTGAACACGGCTGTGTATCTTTAAGCACAGCTCAGCCACATGTGCCCTTTCTCTCCTGGTGCCTGTGATCTTATCCCACCGTAGCCTGGCAGCCCTGCTGACGCATGCCCACATCACCTTCAGGGATTGCCCTTCATCTTGCTCTCCCAGTGGTGCACGCTTAACCGAGTGACCCGCCCAAGGACACATGGGCCTGTCACTGTGCACTGGCGGAGACACAAGTGTGGTCCCAGCTACCTGGTCCAGGCGTCTTTCCTTCCACCAGCCTGATGCTCAGCGGGGCATCCTCAAAGGGCCTCTCCAGTGTTGGCAGTACACTTTGCTTTTTCCTCTGGTTGAATTGATCACTTTTCAGCTCTCTGTTGGGTGTTATTAACTATGGCTTACGTGGAATTATTGCCCTGGGAGCAGGTGACAGCTTGTTCTCTCACTCCTGATGCATCACATCAGTAACCGATTGTCTGTTTTGGCCATGTAGACTCTTGAGACCTTAAACATTAACAAGGAACTTTGTTTCCTATGAAACGAAGACACCAACCGATACTGTGTTTTTACTTGTGGTGAAATAGAATAAGTCCTGGACTGAGAGTCAGAAAAGCTAGATTTAAGCTCCAGCTGCTTGACCTTGCTTGCTTCACATCACTTGGTTACCCTTAACGTCTTCAAGTGTGAGATGGAGACGCCCAGTGCAAATTCCTTACCGGGAGTCAAAAGGCGGTCAGGACGTGAGAGAGCACTACCCTCTACAAAAGTTTAAGCAGATGCCAGACATCGAAGGTTAAAACCATATTCCTCATTGTTTCTCCTCCGGGATCCACAGGCTCGCAGCTCTCATTGGGCAGAGAGAACATGTGGGTTATAGACCACACAAGGCCCCGAGGGCAACCTGGAGATTTTTATACTCTCACTACCCCTCATCTCCATGAGAATCACGAACGAGAGCATAAAGGCTGATAGAATTGTGTTTCACTTCAAATGGTATAAAGGAAGGGGAAAGATGATTGCATATCTTAACATTATTTTATCCATGCTCTTCCCTCCTCCCTTCCTTCCTTCCTGCCTCCCTCCCTTCCTTCCTTCCTTCCTTCCTTCTTCCCATGCACTCATCCATGCACCCATGCATCCATGCGTCCATACATCCAAGCATCCATCCATCCATGCATCCCCGCATCAAACTTTCACTGACCACCTGTTAGACCCTATTGTGTGGGGATATACAATTGATTAGGTCACAGCTTTTGCTCTTCAGTTGCTTACTGTAGTGAGAGAGACAAATGAGTAAACAGAGAATTAAAATATTATATGACCAAGTTCTGTAAACTTGATCAAGCAGCCTCCCCGCCCTCTCCCCCTCCCTCCCTGCCTTCCTGCCCTCTTTCCTTCCTCCCTTCCTCCTTCTTTCCATCCCTTCATTCTTGCAGACAACAGGGTGCTTAAGGGGTGCCTAGACTCTGTTTTCTTTTTTCCTAAGAAACACCAATATAGGAAGAAACTGCTCTTTTTGAAGCTGCCTGTAACGTTTCTTTTCCTCTAGAGATAGAGGACAGATTTTTCATTAATTGCAGAATAACACTTTAATGGACCTTCTGGTTATGGAACTCATAAATCCCAGATCATCTTCTGCAATGGAGACGTTTAAGACAACAAGAATCTAAATGTTTTACATAATTAAAATGTCTTCACTGAGGGCAGAATTGTAAGTCTCTGATGATTTTTCTTTAGAAACAACATTTTTTTTCTTCTGTGGAAGCCTCAGAAAAGACCTGCTCTTTTTGAAGCTGCCTGTAACGTTTCTTTTCCTCTAGAGATAGAGGACAGACTTTTTCATTAATTGCAGAATAACACTTTAATGGACTTTCTGGTTATGAAACTCATAAATCCCAGATCATCTTCTGGAGACGTTTAAGACAACAAGAATCTAAATGTTTTACATAATTAAAATGTCTTCACTGAAGGCAGAATTGTGTCAGATGATTTTCCTTTAGAAACAACATTTTTTTTCTTCTATGGGAGCCTCAGAAAAGACCTGCCTGGCCTCCAGTTTGGAAAGACATGGTCCTTTGGAAGCCGAGGGCAAAACGGTGAGAGAATAAATTTCTGTTGTTTTAAGCCACCAAATTTGTGGTAATTTGTTACAGCAGTTCTAAGAAACTAATACATCAACATACACACACACACACACACACAAAATTCTACACCAAAAAATGCAGAAAGAAAACTGTAAATAGGGAGAAATACTGAGGTGTAGCTCTTCACCAGTTCTTGAAATTTAGAATGTGAAAAACTCACATGCACAGAAAGGTAATGTCTCCACTATGTGAGGGAGAGATCCCTGGAAGGGATTTACCTTCTCTCTTTCTTCACTCACTCTAAAGGGTCAAGGAGAGGCTGGTGGATTCATGCAGCTGCTTTAAGCAGTTGTCCCGTCTGTATTCCCTCCATGCCCGTCGGTCCCTCTCAGCCACAGAAGGGACTTGCTGAGCAAAGCCTGACATTTTCTAGTTCTTGGGTCTGCACCTGTGACTACCCTCACCAGGCAGGCTGACAAATCCCTAAGATGGCAGCGCAGAATTCCTTTGGTGGCCTGGATGTGGCATGTCCTCCCCTCCCCTGAAGAGAGTGTCTCAAGGCTCTGTGTTAACAGATGACTATTCTCCGAGCAGAATCATGAATACCCTAGTGGCTACAGGATAGTTGAGACCAGGGTGGCCCCCTTAGCTCGGGTTGGCCAAACTTAAAGAAAAGTTTGTTACGGTTATGGAGCAGTTTTGTTTACTGGCCCCAGTTTAAGCTTACCTGGAGCCCAAGTGAGTGTCCATCCAACATGTCAGAAAGCTCCCTTATCCACAAAAGGTCCAAGGTTTGCATGACTGGGAACATTGCCCCCATGGAACTGGTGTAACCAGTTTACTGAATGGACTAGACTTGATGCAGCGTCAGCAAGAGAAACTTGATGCTTCCTCTCCATCCTTGCCTTTCCTTCCCCAACTTTTTGACCTATCTGTCTGATCCCACAGCTTTCCTGGTCAGTTTTAGATCTTAATGAGCAGTCTCACTTTTAGGTTTTAAAAAAATCAAGTCTAATATCAAAGCTTGAGTGTCTCCAATTTAAGGCTTTTCACCTGGAAGCCTGGGGGGCGGGGTAGAAGAGCCTTGGGGGCTGCTTGCTTCAGATCCTGACTGACCCTCAGCTGGGCAGAGCTGCCCTAGTTTGTGGGTCATCTTTGCTCGCTTGCTTTCTTTCACTTTCCTTTTTAGGCAGTGACTCTGCTGCTTGACTACTTGTGATCATGAGGTTGCCATTGTCAGGATGCTCCAGGAGGGGAAATTTAAGGCTGAGTGTGATAAGCTTTGGTGAAAGGTTTGGGGAAGGAAGTGAAATGCCGTTTACATTTAGATGATTTAGGGATTCAAGCCCTGTCTTTATTAGATTATTTGTGGATTTAAATCCTAAAGTTAATTCAGTCTCATGTCTGGTAAAAATATTTTAAAATCAGTTACATTGGTTTGACATCATAGGAATTAAACTATATGAAAGTAATTTGAATTTATTTTCTACTAACAGGTAATCATGCTGCCATTATAGAAATTTTTGCCTTATACAAGTTGGGCAGCTGGAAACATATGCCCTCTAACATCTCAAGGACATTTAAACCAGAATCTCTTAAAACCAGCTTCAGTTTTAATATAAAGAATGTATTATGCATTACATGGAAATAATATACACTTGATATATTTATACCTCTAAAATATTTGAATAAACAAGTGTCCTTGCAAATAGGAAGTTGACTTTTTGAGATGGTTTTACTATGAAAATGCTTATCACGAATACATTGCCTTTTTTTAAATTAATTTTTTTTTTTATTGGAGTATAGTAGATTTACAATGTTGTGTTAGTTTCTGCTATACAGCAAAGTGAGTCAGTTACACATATACATATATCCGCTCTTTTTTAGATTCTATTCCAATATAGGTCATTACAGAGTATTGAGTTCCCTGTGCTATATATACAGTAGGTTCTTATTAGTTATCTATTTTATATATAGCAGTGTGTATATGTCAATCCCAACACATTGCCTTTTTTACTACTACTTAAGAAAACTAATATTTGTAATTTTCCTACTTCATACCCCATGAATTGTATGGCAACAAGAGCACAGGGTCAGGACAAAATAAGAAGCCAAAAAAAGTTGCATTCTGTAGCTGGACCATGAGTATTCGGGGGGTATTTATCCTCTCAAAGAATGATACTCCTGCATGTTCTGTGTGCAACAGTAAATCATATTTCAGATTCGGCACTGAATGAACTTATCAGCAGCCTCTGCCCACGTCATTCATTGCCTCTGACAGATCTATCCCCCAGCTGGTGTTGATTTCTCCCTGCAGTGTGGGGAGGCCATTAATCTTGCATGTTTTCTCACTCAGTGGGTTCTTTTTCTTTACTGAGATTTTAAAACAGATTGTGGCTGCTTCCACTGACTTTTGAGAGATTTTTCATGTGTCCTCTTTTAAAAGGTTGTATAAAAACTAATTCCTTGAGTAGAACTGGGCTCACGGGCAGAAATTCTGTCGCCAGTGGGGAGCTTTGATTTTGTCATCCTTCCCCGTGTCAAAATTGGTCGGGGGGACTGCCCACGGAAGCATTTATTATGAAGCATCTGAAGAGATGCTCTGGCACCATCCTGATTGGTGATTCTTCTCCAGGCCTGATGAAGCCACCTCCTGCTGCCTCCTGAGCTGCACTGATAAGGCCGTGGAGACTCACAAAGTCAAATGCCAACAGCAAGTGAGGAGGGAATTCCTGAAGGGGCAGCTGCCCTGTGGACCTCTGTAGTTGAACTTTGCAGTGGGCAGTTCTCTGGCTACAGAGAGAGAAAGGGTTGTCTCTGCCCAAGCAGCAAGGAGCAGAGTGATAGAATTATCTAGTGAAGACAGGTGTTTGGAGACATCAGTTCTTGCTGAACAAAAGAATGGGTGTGCAAAACTGGACAATCCACTTTAGGCTTAATAAGCCCTTCCTTCTCCTTGGCTGGTTATTTCTTTTTTTCTTTCTGAATGATTTCCGACATTATCTGAACTGCCCACTTCCTATAAAGTTTCCATTTTCTCTCGTAAAAAGGCTTTTGATTTAGTATAATTATTTAAAAGTGGCAAGGGCACCCCAGTTATTGAATGCTTACATGGCTTCTCACCCCACATTAAAGCTCTCTGTAGGATTCAAAGCAAGTGAGACAAACCTACAGAGAAAAAGGCTGCCTGCTTCTATCAGACTTAATCCCCTATCAAAATGCATCTCTTTCACGTTCCATTGACTGCAGAGCCTGTGAGGTGACCTGCTGGCGGCCTATCTGAAAGCTCCTTTAAACCCCCATTCTGCCTGCATTTGGTACAGGCACCAAATGAAGAGATTGCTTATCCACCTTTACAGGTTCACGCTGAACCCTGCTCCTGTCCTCAGTCATGACACCTTATGGAGACCCTCCCGATCAAGACACTGCTGCCCATTCTCTGATTTCCATCCTTCCCTCCTCTCCTTCTCCTTCTCCTCCTCCTCCTTCTTCTTCCCCTTCTTCTTCTCCTTTTCCTTCTTCTTCTTCCTGGATTTGATGTGAAGCACTGTGTGATCTCTGGTTACAAACTTGGGTTCTCTTGGTAACAATCTGGGTCTATCCTGGCTGTATCTTCAGGTCGCCTGAGCGTACATAGTTCTGGTTATATTTGACCCCAAGACCTTCCCAATCTAGTTCCATCCCCAGCAACTTTTACCAGGTTCAGCCTAACCCTGGAAAGAGACAAAAGGCCCAATGAATAAGGTGATTAATGATAGAATGTTCATGATTAAAAAAGAGTTGCTAATACATTGGAAAGAATCCAATAATGTATATGGAAGCACTTGTTTACTCTTGATTTCTGTACACTTTCAAAAATGTTGTTGTTCCTGACAAAGGCAATACTAAGTAGCTGCAGTGTTTAACTGTATTTGTGTTGTTGACTGTAGCGTGGAGTTCTACCTGAATAAGAGACACCAAGGCTAAGAGGCAGAGATGGGGTTTTCATCACGACCTCTGAGCTCTGAAGGAGCATTTGGCCTGTGGAGGTGGTGAGCCCTCCTTCAGCATTTACTGAGCTCCTGCTCAGTGCCTGGAGAGGTTTAGGGGCTACAGCTACGACCAGATACACAAAGAGCCTGAGCTCATAGAACACCTATTTTAGTGCGAGAAGAAAAGAATAAAGAAATAGGCAAGTGCGTAAATAAGAAACTCTCAGGTGGTCTACCCAAGGAATCTCCCTGAGCTTTTGAAGGTGAACGGATCGGACCCCTTTGTCTCTAACTCTCCCCCTTCTAGAAGCTGTCCACCTACGGGAGCCCTCTCCTTGTAAGCTCTCCTCACCACTCCTTTTTTTTTTTTTTTGTAAATTGGGGGTAGGATGCTCAAATTCATAGAAAGGAGATTGTTAGATGTGTTTTGTTTTGTTTTGTTTTTTTAATTTATTTATTTATGGCTGTGTTGGGTCTTCGTTTCTGTGCGAGGGCTTTCTCTAGTTGCGGTGAGCGGGGGCCACTCTTCATGGCGGTGCGCGGGCCTCTCACTATGGCGGCCTCTCTTGTTGCGGAGCACAGGCTCCAGACGCGCAGGCTCAGTAGTTGTGGCTCACGGGCCTAGTGGCTCTGAGGCATGTGGGATCTTCCCAGACCAGGGCTCGAACCCGTGTCCCCTGCATTGGCAGGCAGATTCTCAACCACTGCGCCACCAGGGAAGACCTCTCCTCACCACTCTTATGCCCAACAGAAACAGTCAGGCCCCAGCCCATCAAGTCTTCCTAGTTCTGCTAGCACTTGGGCCTCCTCTTCCTCATCTATAAAATGGATTGTTAGACTCCATCTTGAAGGTCTCTCCTACCTCTACAATTTGAGGCTGAGAAACCGAGGTGGCTGGGACAGGAACACAGGTGAAAAAAAATTTGTTTTCTTCTTCCTATGCCTAGAAAGATGTGTTACAAGTGTTCTTCTGGGGCACATATTTTTAAGTTTTTTCAAGTCAGAGACCATATATCCCCCCTCCCCATTAAAAAAGAAAACATTGCCTAATATGGGGCTGAAAGCCCAGAATATGCCTACCTGGGACCTGCTTATTATAGTGTTTTCCATCATCCTCACCACCGCCATCACCATGGCTACCATGTTGCAGATCCTACTGTGCACCCGGAACTGCTCTATAGTTGCATACATCGTCTCACTTAACCCTTACTGTAACCCTGCAAAGGAGACCAAGTTCTCATTTCAGGATAAGAAAGTGGAAACTGAAAGAATTAAGTAACTCTGCCAAAAAAGTGGCAGAGCTGGAATCATATCCAAGTGCAGATGTCCAAGGCACTCTTTTGGTACAGCCTATTGTATTTGTGCAAATCTTTAACAAAAAAGTGTACATAAATCAAACACCAATCAAAATTGAAATTACGGAAGCATCAGGAAGACAAATGTGATTTACAGTCCTCAGCCGCTGCCTTGTAAGGAGAGGCCTTTATTGCTGAGGATGGTGATGGACAATCAACGTCTCTGCTTAGACCTCACCTCGGGGCCCTTGAACTTCATCCTTCTGTCTCTGGACGTCTGCACAGCTTCCTCCCTCCCTCCATCGAGACCTTTGTGCAAATATTGAAATATAGTCATCCCTCAGTATCATGGGGGATTGGTTCTCGCCCCCCAGACCCATGGCTACCGAATTCCAAGGATGTGCGAGTCCTTATGGCATAGCATTTTCATATGACCTATGCACATCTTCCGGTATAATTTCAATCACCTCTAGATTACTTGTAATACCTAATACAATGTAAATGCTATGTAAATAGTTGCCAAACACATGGCAAGTTCAAGTTTTGCTTTTTGGAAATTTCTGGAATATTTTTTCAAATATTTTCTATCCATGGTTGGTTAAATCTGCAGATGCAGACCCCATGGATACAGAGGGCCGACTGTACTGTCTTCTCAGAGTGGACTTCTGGACGCCTGTGACAGTTACCAATTTACTACCTCTCGGCTCCAAATTTACCCTTCAGTACCTGCTCTGCAGTGATAGCATGGAGTCTGAAAGCGTTTCTCCTTACAGTGGTCTGATGTTAAGTTCTGTCAGTAGAGGGCGCTAGAGGGCTTCTTTTCCCGGTTCCAGGGCCGCTGTGGTTTTGTTTTCTCTTGCTCCTGCCGCACGGTGTATCCAGCAAGGCACGTGCAGGGCGTGCAGATCCTTGCGGTGCTCTGGCCTGGCCCTGGCCGGACAGCCGCCTCGCACCCACACGCAGACCCTGCACACTCCAGGCCGGGCACCGCCCAGCCGGCCGGCACTGCAATCCTATCTCCTGACCTCCTCTGCTGGCCTCACATCTGGTGGGCTTTTTTCAGCTCCGGGCTCCTGCTGAGCACACGTTCTCCAGTGCTTGACAGGCGCAGTGGCGCCCTGTCCTCTAGCGTGAGGCTCCTGCAGAGTCACTTTCTGTACCATTTGTCTCCTGCAGCACTGCCGCTTTCTCCAGCTCTTTGTTTCCTCAGAGACTCCTTCCCCAGCTCCCTTTCCAGCGGGGCTGGGCCCCCAGCAGCTTCCCTCGGCACCCCAGGGGTCAGATTTCCCCGTGGTCCAGCCGTGACTTCCCTATCAGCCAGTGAACTGAAGCCCCAGCCTCTCCAAGGACGTCGGGATCTCAGCTCCGGGGCTGGGCTCATCCTCGGGTGGTCTATCTCAGCCCTGGAGGGAGTGTCTGATCCTTACAGCTGATGCTCCTGTATTCTTCAGAATTCTCTTTAATTCTCCCCAGCCTCCCTGTCAATCCCCTGTTAATAATTCTTTATATTTACCTTTCCCTGATCAGGATACTGTGTGGCTTTTGTTCCCTTATTGGGAAATGCCCTATCTCAGGGTTTCTCAAGTTCAACACTAGTGACATTTGAGGCTGCACCATCCTTAGTTGTGTGGGGGCTTTCCTGTGAGTTGTGGGATGTTGAGCATCATCCCTGGCCTCTCCCCACCAGATGCCAGTAGCACTCTCACAGTTGTAACAATAAAAAGTGTTTCCAGACATTGGGAAATTCCCATGGGAGGCAAACTCTCCCCTGACTGAGACCCACTGCCCTATCTCACACCTCCCCTTCCCACCTTGTCTTACCCTATTTCTGTTTTTTTTTTTCCTCTTCACAGCACCGTTCACCACTTAGCAGTATATTTATTATATGCAGATTCTTTGCTGCATGTCTTTCTGAGTAGAACGTAAAGGACATAAGGGTGCGGGCTTTGTTTTGTTTCCTGCTGTCACTCCAGCACCTAGAACTCTGATACATTGCAGCTATTCGATAGATAGGAATGAATGAATGAATGAATGAATGGGTGCGAGGAGACAAGTTTGGAGAAGGCAGGAGAAAGTGCAAGGCCCTGAAAAGAAAAGATAAGATGCAAAGAGAGCTGGAGGGAAGGACCCAAGAGTCCAGAGGCCGGGAGACCCTACGTGAGGAGGGGTGGTGGGCGTAGAAGCAGCTGGTGGCCCACAGGGCACATGGGTCAGAAGATGCCCATTGGGATTTGGGTGAGTTTTGCTGCACGCAGACATCGGAACCCTCTCTTTATCAAATCTTCTGGACTATGTCTCTCCATATACTGCATGATGAGGTTTTTCTTTCAAGGAATGAAGGCAAATTCCATGTTCTGCCCCACGGCTGGCACTTACTGAAGACAGACCCTCCCAGGAGAACTCAATCAAGTCTGAGTGACCCAGATAAACACATTCACCCACCAGGACTCTGAGTCACCCCAATGCCAGTGACACTAATGCCTGTTCTCCAGGTTGGTTTTCTTTAAGGTTCACTTTCTCCCTGAGGAAGCCTTTCTCCCTGAGGACCCCAAGAGGCTGGTAGCAGAGGTGTCGCTAATTACATGGGTGTCATGAACAGTGCAAAGCGCTAATGAACAGAGACTAAACTGGCTTACTTAACAGTTATTTTGAGAAGAGAATTTTTTTGCTTTTGCTGAACTGGTCCGTTTGTTTAAATTAAATGAGATGGTAATGGGTGTGTGACAGTGTTGGTTAAAGTGCAGGGTTCCATAAGACTGAGAGGCGTGATACTATTACTGTAAGTGGACACGTCTGCTTTCTGTTAACAAGGCTTTGAACGGGGGGCACATCAAAAGGTTTGCTGGGGAAGAGATTCTGCACCACCTGCTAAGGATGCCTTTTAAGGAAGCCAGGGCGGTCAGCCGGTCCTTCGCCTATCCTCCACAGGGGGCGCCACTGAGCCAGATGCAGGTGTCCCAGTGTCTCCTGCATACACCCTCCAGTTGAACTGGAGATTTCCCTGGGGGCTGAAGAAGCTTCTGTCTACTGTGACTCTCCCAAAATAGCCTTCTCAAGTGTGTATAGGCAACCGAACAGGGATGCAGGACCTTGGGAAGATAAGATGGGATACCGCTGACGCTGTTTCAGTGCTCTGTGATGTGAATACATACCTCCTAGCTCACTAACTGTGCACATTTTCTAGGGGCTTTTGATGACATTTTCCTGCTCCATCAGAGAAACAGAAGGTCTTGTGAACAAACACAGATCAAAAACAGATATTTTATGTTCAGAAAGGAAAAGACTGAAATGAAATCCACCACCATGACATGGATTGCCAGTTTCTTTTATGAGGTCTGATTTTACTAATGGGTGCCCTACGTAGATGAAATAAAAAGCATGAAAAAGAAAATAAAAGTTTACTTATTTTTTCTCATCTTCTGCAGATTTCTGGGTCAGTCCATTGCTCTGAACCACGAGTCTCTCCAGGTTATAATGTCCCTCATTTTCTACAGAAGCTATGCGTCTCAAAAAAATTTTGCCCCCAGAATTCCATTAAACAAGAATTAGATAGTGATTTCAGTTTAGGTTTTAGAGCTGTTTATGGATAGCCTGAAATCCCACCCTCTTCCTGGAGCTTTCTGAGCCTCCATCATAGCAAAATGCGTACCATGTCCACATCATTACATGGTTGAGGGAGGTGGTAAATAGTGTAATATGTGAACAATAGAGCATAGTACATAGAAAGTGCTCAATAAACGATAGGGATTATTAAAGTTATTATTGTGCTTCAACGTTTGGATGCATGGTTTTTCTACCTTGCACCCGCAGTCAAGTAAAGCCAGCAGGCAACATAAATGACTCTCTGGGAGGTGACTGTAGAGGCCAAGTAAGCCATTGAGCCGTTAATTCAGTCTCCAGGAAAAGGGCACATCAGTTAAGAGAATGTTTATCGGATGCCCACCTGCTGCCTTGCAATAAAAATATGTTTTGAGTTTTTCATGTGTGTGCTGGACATCATGGGGGCAGATGGAGGTGTGACACACTTTCACAGGTGGTGATTTTGTGGGTCCTGAATTTTATCGAAATCTTGTTAATGCTTACTGAGTCAGATGAGATTAGGTACCCACTCTGAATTCCAGGATATTTCATCAGTGGGGTCACGCTGTAGGTTAGGGGTAATAAGGAACATAATTTATTGTTTTTCTCTGATTCCTTCCTCTAAAGATCCAGCCATTTTTCCTAGTCCCCTTTCTTTCAATGACTACTATGTTGGGACCTACATTGTGTCAAAACAACTGACTACTTCATGAGTCAAATCCTGGTTAATTAAGTGAGGGGGTAGTCAAGCAAACATTGCAGATAAAAATCTCTTTAGGCTGTGAGAAGTAACTGAACTTATTTCTGTGTGTGTAGCTCGTGAACTCAACCTCAGAAAAATCCTGGAAAAAAAATAATTTTTTCTTCCTATTAGGAAGACTACTATTAGGCTGGACTACTGGTTCTGTACAAGTAAGGAAAGAAAATTCTCAATACAGTAGAAGCATTTTTATGGGCTGGAGACAATTTAAAAATAAAAAACTATTGAGAAGTTTTTCCTATTGAGCTCAGCTCACAGAAATATGTCTTGCACTCAGCTGCCCTCTATTGGCTGAAACATGGATTATTCTGTCTACCAGTGGCTTCCCTGAGGATAGAAGAGTAATGATAACGTGTTCACAAATACTCATCTGGTGCATTTTGTACATGTGGACCAGGATAAAGGTCTATTTGGATTTCAAATTAACACATTTTTATGAAATGTACCCTCCACTCCTTATCTCATCTCCTTGACTTGCCTAATTTCTCTTCTTAGCACTTATCCCATTTTATGGATATCCACTTATGTATTTGCCCTTTGTCTGTTTCCTTGACTAGAAGGTAAGCTTCATGAGATCAAGGACTTCATTTGGTTTACAGCTGTATCCTTGAGCCTAGGAGAATGCCTGGCACTTAGTAGCTGTTCTATAAACAGTAGCTGAATAAATGAATGAGTATCAAGTATATCTTAGGACTGGGTACTGTGATCAAAGATTAATAACACATGGTTCTGGCCTTTTAGGGCCTACAATATAGAAGAATTGTACCCAAAAAATGATGGTTATAGGAAGAGCTGTCAGCACAACTATTGCATTGTAATCTGGGGGAGATAGTCTCCAGGGAGTCACTCGTACTTAGCTTTAGTATTTGAGGAGCTGCCCTGTGGAAGAAAGATTGGACTATTTCAATTTATTTCCAAAGAACATATCAATTGGTAGAAGGTACAGGGAAATAATTTTGACTCAGCAAAAATCTCAGAATTGTCTGAAGTCGTCTTGGATGACTTTTCACCATCATCTGAGGCACTTAATCACGGCCAGGAGGAACTTCTGTCAGGAGATGTCATCAATTGTAATGATTCTCAAACTGGGATGTTTTTAAAGACTCGTTTTCCTGAGACCTTTCCCAGACATACTGAATCAGAATATCCGGGAGGGGGTCCCAGGAACCTCTTTTTTTAGAATAAGCTCCCTGGCGAGTCGGATGCAGCTTCTGCAGACTCTTCGGGCATCATTGGGCTGGCAGACTGAGGCATCAGAGGGGTAATTGGGCTGAATGATCTCACATGTCTAACCATAGGTTTTATGGCTCCAGAAGATCAGAGAAGTTACTGCCCTTTTACTAATGGTAATAGTGGTAGGTGTAGTCTATGGAAGGACTATCAACAAGATCAAACACCAAATCGAGAATGCCAGGATGGGATTCTGGCAGGTATCTTAAGCAAATATGTAGTAAAACACCATAGATTCTATCATCCTCAGAGGGTAGAAATGGCTAACCTTTAAAGCCCAGGCTCAAATATCCCACCTTCCAAATTCTGTATTGTGGTCAAGCTTGTGATGAATAATTTCTATATCTCTCATTCCTAATCTTTAGGGTTTGGAGAGGAAACTCAGATCACGGGTGGGCTGCTTTTAAGGAGATTTATCACATGAAAGATGTATTTTGAACCAGTCAAGGAAGAAGAAAGGTTCCTTGCTCACTACACTCTACCCAGAGAAGTTACTGTCTTTGTGTCATGCCCCGGACCTTTGTGTACACTGTCTTGGTCTTGTGGGAGGTTTGGTAACTAAGGGGGGGAGTAGAGAAAGGAGTTAAAGGTTAATCACTCATCTTTCTCAGCTTTTACTGCAAACAACTTTTATTTCGGAACTTGGACACATTGGACAAGTCCTAGCCTGCACTGGTCCATCTGCTGTAAGTGCCCAATAAATGCCAGTTGTTGTGATGGTTATTTACTGAGTGCCAGGATGCAGGTGTGAACACAAAGATGAACAGTCTGTGGTCACTGCCCTCAAGGAGCTTGCAGTCTGGCTGTGGCGATGGAATCACAACAAATGTGACAAAAGTTATACTAGAGTCCTTACCACTTGTGCAAAAGTGTGTGTCTCTGGTGTCCCCAGTTCAGTCTGAGCAGACATCGTGTGAATGAGGCCAGTTACTTGCCCTGCCCACGTTATTAACTTGCATGGGTTCATAAGCCTGGTTACCTTCCTGTTTTGTTTTGTTTTGTTTTGTTTTCTTAAAGGAGGAGGAGGAAAGGTTTATGCTGGGGTCCCAGGGTAATCAAGAAAAAGACAGGAACCTGGAGGGGCAGCATGGCGCCCTTCTCCCGCCTGGTCTGAGAGGCTGGATCAACAGAAAGGGGAGAACAACAGAAGGTGAAGGGGGGCTCTACAGAGTCGGGGTACACACAGAGTGTTTCAAGGCCCAGGTGATGAAATAAGGCACGGAGCTGAAGGAGAGCCATTTCCCCGTGCTGCTCCACAGACCAGAGAAGCCCAGAGAGGCAGAGGGACCAGGAAGGAAAGACCTTCCACCAGGGCGTCTGCTGGGCAGATGGGGGTGTCTTCCTTGAGGGGACTTGGGGTATCGTATCTCTAGGTGAAGACCAAGGCCCAAGTTTACCCACGGAGGGCTTGCTGAGTGCCTTTACTACCGTCCTTGGAGGCCCACAGGAATAACTGGGGGATACTTTGAGGATGAACTTAAGGCTTGGGTCAGCAGGTTAACAAGCTAGTAAAACTCAGGTATTTTTGGTAATTATTTTGTATCACAGGCCGGGGAAGCCACGACCATTTCTGTCGTAGGAATACAGAATGGAACCAGGAACCTGTGAGAGAGGCCAGATGGATGGGGGCAGGGAAATATGTGATAAGGAGGACGTTGTGAACTGAGCTTTGCAGGATGAGTAGGAGTTGGTTAGGCTGACATGGGTCAGTGAGTTTTCTCTTTTGAGCGTCTCCCTTGCACCTTCCCACCCTTTCCCCAACCTCCAGTATCAGCCCAATGCTGTGTTGTGCCTTCTAGATAGACAGAGGGGAACAGAGCAGACTTTGGGGTCTCTCTCCAACCAAGTCTTCTCCCAGACAGGCCCAGTGTAGACTGCTGGACCCTGATTCCCCACCTGGCCCTGGTGGGGCTTGGGATAGGCCCCAGTGCTAGACCAGGGAGCAGGAAGCTGTCTCCATCCTTGTCTCTGTTCAGATTACGTATTTACGTATACACATACAAGGGAGAGTGATTCTTATCAAACTGCAAGACAGGTTCTACTGGAAGGCCCCTTGTTCTCCCTCTCTTGCCTGCCGGCATTGTGGCTAGACTGATGGGCATGGAGAAGGGTGGAGAGACAGCTGGATTCCCAAATAGAAGCAGGCAGGGCGGGTGAATGAGGGGAGCTCAAATGAACCAATCAGAGAAACACTTTAAGGACCTGTTGAGGCCAGTCTGGAGATGGCTTTCCTGGAGAGCCTTCAAATTCAAGGGAGGTCACATTGATCTGTCTGCTGCTAACAGAAGGCAGGTGATTATTTTTGACCAAAGGTGTCAGGAAGCACACGAATCTGATAGACTGTCCAGTGTGAAGCATCAGGCTTGGGAACTTGAGTCCCGCCCCCCCCCAAAATCCCCTTTATTTTTATTATTATTATTTTTTTAATATTTATTTATTTGTCTGTGTTGGGTCTTAGTTGTGGCACACGGGATATTTGTTGTAGCATGTGGGCTTCTCTCTAGTTGTGGCGTGCGGGCTCAAGAACGCGTGGGCTCATTGTGGAGTGAGGGCTCAGTAGTTGTGGGGTGTGGGCTCAGTAGTTGCAGCACGTGGGCTCAGTTGCCCCGTGGCATGTGGGATCTTAGTTCCCTGACCAGGGATCAAACCCGAGTCCTCTGCATTGGAAGGCAGAGTCTTAACCACTGGACCACCAGGGAAGTCCCCTGATCCCCTTTAATTCACCCCTACTCCCTTTAAATCACCCTTGCAGGTGGGAACCAATCCATTCCGTATAGCAGGAATGTGGGCACATCCGCACTTTTGGGGCGGGGAGGGAGGCATCTTTCCTTTTCTACCACAAAATGCAGCCTTCTTTACCTGTATTCCTGGGGGTTTGGCGACCGTCTGAGAAGATATTCTCTTTCCTGTCAGCTCTCTGGTCTCCAGAGTTTGGGAGGAAAACAGAGTTCAGGAAGCGAATGTAGACCGTAGCGATCGGGGTGATCTCACACACAGGCCTACACACAAAGAAACAAATGGCAGGAAGCAAAAAGAGTCCATTTTGCTAAAGCAAAACTACTGTCTCTAGGCAGCTGCACTGCTGGTCAGGCTAAGAAGGGCTCTGCCACACAATTAAAAAGATAGAACCGTTTCCTGTTCAGTTAGCATCCTTCCTGCTGTTGCCGCACCTGTTCAGGGGACCCCGGGGCTTTCTGTCCTCGTGCTCAGGATCTCACAGATCTGAGCTGTGGACCCTATGCTTGTTTACCCCACCTCGGGTTCACATACATTTACTTGATGTGTGGAGGGATTGGAGAGGACCATGATGACGTGTAGGGCGAGCGCCAGCTCACCAAGCTTGCCAAGAATCTGATGCTCTGCGAAGATTAATTATGGGCTCAGCCTTTTACGTGCTCTGTCGTTCGGCAGACATCTCTGTTGCTTTCAGAAATTAATACCAATAATTAAAGCCAACCTGTCCTCTGCTTGAGGGCCACTCCAGCAGGGGTCCTGCTCCCTGCCACCTGGACACGCTTCACTGAATGAGCCCGGAAAGCAGCAGAGGACCAAAGGAGAAAGTGAGGTATGGGGACAGGGACTCCACGTGGGGAGAAGGTGTCACTCCCCGTGCCAGCTGGGGCACGTGTGACTCTCCTGCACTGCTCCTGCCCCAAACACCAGCAGAGCCCTCAATGTGTTTTTATTAACTGGTGTGGTGAATTCAGTGGGAGAAATAATTTCCACAAATCATGCTGCATTGAATGCAAATTGATTTCTTTTTGCTGTGCTGCTATTTAATTAAGTCAATGCAGACTCTAGCACATAGAGAAGTGGAAGGTATACATTTTGGGGTAATAGGATTCAAACCACTCAAAGTCAAGTAATAGCAATGATGGCATATTTGGGGCTGGCTCATTGGATGGGGTAGCATGTGTTTTTTTGTTTGTTTGTTTTTCTGTTTGTTTTTCTTTTTGGTAGAACAGGCAATCTTGCCCACATGGTTTATTTTTTAAATGCCCCAAAAAACTGTTAAAAATGGTAGTTAGATTCCTAGGCTAGCCCACAAAAGCTTGTTTAACCCACACAATGCCGGACTGCAGGGCTGGTTCATTGGTCCATTGGAAACACATCCTATATCCCTTGTTTGGTAGGGACAGCAGCCTCTGAACTCTGAGAAGGACGGCACAGCTCATTTGTTTGGTTCTAGGTAGTTTTACTATAAGAATCTTTGTTCCAAGCAGTTTCGCTGCACAATGAATTGTGCGCTGTAAGACTATTTTGCTGTAAAAGATAGAATAACAATAATAAAATAAAAGGACATTAAAAAAAGACATAATGAAATATGAAAAATTAATAACAAATTTTAAAAAGATTTTATTGTGAAAAATGAAAATACAAAACATAGTTGCATACGTATAATATGTGTGTAGATTCATGGTTGTAGTTTTATTCCTGTATATCTTAGAGAAAACGATGATACTTGCTTTCTCAAAGTCGATCATGAAGGATTCAGGGTCTAATGTCGGATCTAAGTCTTTCATGATTTGAAAAAATCTGCAGTGACTCTCTTCAGACTTCCCTGGAAGTAAAACAAACAGACAAGGGATGCTGCTATTTCTTATCAATATATGTAATGTATATAACTGGTAGCTCATGCCTGGACTACATTTAAATGTTATGTTGCATACCTAGACCTTGTATTTCACCCAATCATCGAAGGCAGATTCTGTGCCAAATACCACAATTCTGTCTACATCCTGTTCTCCACCTTCAAATAGCAAAAAAAAAAGTCACCATTTTCAAGAAACTTATACTCATCAGGAATCACGTAACCATTTTGGGGGGTGTATAGGAAAAGCTCGATTCTTCTTTTGCTTTCAACTTCTAATATTGCATGATAAATTTGGTAAAGACGTCACGACAGAACCAGCTGTTTTATCTAGAACTAGCGAAAGAATCGGTCATTGAGGACTGTTGTCAATTACTAGCCTCCCCTTTTATATTTGCCATAGTTTGGTAAACTTTTGGTTTTGATGGGTGGGAGGGATGACGGTGCTCACCGAAGGATTTATAAATACTATGCTGTCATTTTCTAGTGGAGAATGCAATCTGGCTTTACACTCTCTTATCTCACATTTCTGGTAAGTTTTCTTATCACTAAATTTTCTATCAAGTTGATATTCATAGTTGTTCTCATTGTGTTAGCACACAATCCACAAATAATTATAAAATACACAGTACTCTTTATTGTAAATTCCGTATAGCCAATTGATAGTTGCAGAGTGCTTTTGTTGATTTCCGCTGGACTCTTGCATCCATTGTCAGTCTATGATTGGGATCAGACCATGAATTGACAAAATCAGACTATGAATAAATGTTTGATTACTATCCAGTTCAGCAAAGTCACTCAAAGCATTCACAAATGAGAGTGGCTTAAACATGAATGTTGGTGGATGCTGTTATTTCCTTTGAATAAGACAAGAGAAAATAATGAAGACATGTAGGCACCCCATTCATTGATCAGTATGTGACATCTTCCCTGAATCAGACCACAGTTTTTGAACACTAGAAGAGTATTTCCTCATTTTTTGGTGTTATTCACAATCGAGCAGCCACAGATATGACATACTGTTATGTTTAATCTGCATCATTAACATTTTCTCCGTCATCTTCTTAAGTCTGGACAAGCAACAAAAAAAAGAAACCAAGCCCTGGTTTGTAGTGTTTGCCAATTTCTGTGGTGTAAATACTCCTTCCATTATTTCACACTACCAACTTGAGATGTGTGGTAGCATACCGTCATGTAGTATTTCCATGATATAAGCACAATAGTAGAAAATAACCTTGAGACCATAGATAATAGCAAAATGTAGTAAAATAATTAGGAAGAGATATAAAATTTGAGTATTTATTACCTTTATTTTAAATATAATTTAAGTGTAAATTTATACAATTTACATTTTTTAAATAATAAATTTATTTATTTATTTATTTAATTTTGGCTGCGTTGGGTCTTCGTTGCTGCACGCAGGCTTTCTCTAGTTGTGGCGAGCAGAGGCTACTCTTCGTTGCGGTGCGCGGGCTTCTCATTGCGGTGGCTTCTCTTGTTGCGGAGCACGGGCTCTAGGCGCTCGGGCTTCAGTAGTTGTGGCTCGCGGGCTCTAGAGTGCAGGCTCAGTAGTTGTGGCACACGGACTTAGTCGCTCTGTGGGATATGGGATCTTCCCGGACCAGGGCTCGAACCTGTGTCCCCTGCATTGGCAGGCGGATTCTTAACCACTGCGCCACCAGGGAAGCCCACAATTTACTTTTAAATCATGGTTGTATTTAACAACTGGCTCGCAAAAATCCTGAAAATTTAACAATGGGCTCTCAAGAGCTGGTACAAACCAGCTTGAGCACACCACCGCCCGTATCACTCCCATGTAGGTGGGAAAGATTCGTTCTTATCGTAAATGCTGTGACACTTGGCTGCTAAAGTGGAACATATAAACAGTGCTCAATGCATGTATATTGAATGAATGAAGACTTTCGGTAGATTATCTATTTGCTCTAATCAAAGCACGTTCATACAACCGAAGGCAGAGTAACTACATTCGAACTATACAGTATTAGCAAATACCATACTGACTGCAATCAGTCTGTTTTCTCAGCTGCAGTGTGATTTTCTACCCTTCCTCTGAAGGCACAGCTTGCATTTTAAAACTAGGCCCCTACAATCTGATCCTCTCTTGTTCAGTGTGGAATAATAACCCCTAACAAAGCTAACTGAAAAATACCAGCAGGTTCCTTAGGCCCCTGAATATAATGTCTTCTCAGACGAGCAGCTGCTAATTGGCTAGCTGGGGTCTGGTCTTCTGGGATTTGTCTCAACGGCTGCTGACAGGCTGTTTACCTGGGAGACACTCACCTTTATCCCTGCAATTAACTAGAGGTGGGGCCCCCGAGTTGTGCTTTTGATTCACAAAAGCTGAACAACTTCCCCTGTGGCGCACCCCTCTGTGACGTTATTCTTCTGTGAGTGATCTGTCGGTGGGTTCAGGGAGCCGCAGCCACAGAAGGCGTGCCTAGAGCTGTATTGGCTTCACTTCTTTGCAAGCACAGAAGGCGGCAGCCATCCGTCAGAAGGTCAGGAGATGAGCGGGGACACCCTGCATGAGACTGTGCCTCTGGCCTTCATTCATCTTCATTTATTCTCACTCCCTCACTCAGCTAATGAGTTAATAAGTACCAAGTGCCTACCTGCAATCTGACAGTGTGGATTTTCAAACATTTAAGAACCTTCATGGACTTTTTCTTACAAAGCATATTTATTGTAGAAGACAATTACAAAATTTTATACAAATAAGTGAGAACAAAAGGAAAACAATCATAATCACTCTAAGATTTTTTTTTTTTTTTTTTAATTTATTTTTGGCTGTGTTGGGTCTTCGTTGCTGCGCCCGGGCTTTCTCTAGTTGTGGCGAGCGGGGGCTACTCTTCGTTGCGGTGTGTGGGCTTCTCTTTGCAGTGGCTTATCTTGTTGTGGAGCACGGGCTCTAGGCGTGAGGGCTTCAGTAGTTGTGGCACGTGGGCTCAGTAGTGGTGGCTCGCGGGCTCTAGAGCGCAGACTCAGTAGTTGTGGCGCACGGGCTTAGTTGCTCCGCGGCATGTGGGATCTTCCCGGACCAGGGCTCGAACCCGTGTCCTCTGCATTGGCAGGCGGATTCTTAACCACTGAGCCACCAGGGAAACCCACTCTAAGATATTTATTGTTGTCTTCCAGACTTTCTAGTGCATATATAACACGTGGTTGCAAAATTGGGATCATACTTAATATAATGCTTTTTGACTTAAAATTATACAGTGAAGAAGTTTTAATATTAATAAGGTTTTTGCACTGGTCTTGGGAGGGACAAAATGTCCCTTTAGCCTCATCGTATTGGAGGGAAATAAAGTGATGTTTCTTGTGGAAATGGAATATTAGAATGGAGGAAACCAAGTGATTCGTACAAGCCCTTCTGTCTAGAATATGCTATTCCTGGGGTCAGGGAATCTGAGGTCTTGGAATCCTGTCATGGTTTGTTGTGATGTCTTTTGAATTAGAATTTTTGATTTTGGAAATTAGACTATTGCTACTAAATGCATATTTCTGTAATGATTTCCTTTAGCTTACTCAATGGTAAAAATATTAATGCTGCCTCTGCTAAGAGGAAATGCAGAAAAGAGCTTTCGGGTGTACGTTGCCTCTAAAATAGAGGAAGCAGCGGTCTCCTGGGACTCAGACAGGGGTCGCCAAGATCAGACGCTTCCACCCTGTTTCCACCTCCGGTTTCTTGGCAATGGTGTCCCCACCCCTCAAGCCGGTTGGGCCATCTTTTTGCTGTCTCTCTTCTATTATCTCCACTGTCACTGGCTTGGCTCGGGCCCTCATTGTTGCTCACCCGCGTTGCTGGAGTACCCTCCTTCGCGGCCCGCAGCCCTACCCCTTCCAAGCATCACTGTCACAGTGACCTGTCTGTGGCCTTGCTCATGCAAGCGTGAGTCCTGGGCCAGTAGCAGCAACATCACCTGAGAGCTTGTTAGAAATGCAAGACCCATATTCTCTGTCAGTGAGGATCCAGTATGAAGACAGCTTCATTAACTTGAATAGAGAAATTTTAATATAACAATTGGATAAGTGAATAAATAAATTGCATGCACGTATGCAATGGAAACCTACTCAGGAAACAACACGAGTGAATCTCAGAGGCCTTGTGCTGAGCGAAAGACTCAAATCTCAAAATATTACGCACAGTGTGATTCCATTTATATAACATTCTGGAAAAGACAAAACTGTAGGGGCAGAGTTCAGTGGTTGACAGGGAGACTTGACTACAAAGGGGCAGCATCAGAAAATTCTGGGGGTGCTGGAAGTGCTCTGTGTTCTCATTGTGATGGGAGGTACACTTGTTTAGACATGTGTTAATACTCGTAGAAGGAAAGCCAAGTGGACTGTATGTAAACTTAAACGTGGTAATAACTAAATAAATTAACAATGATAGTGATGAGTTACAAATCATTGAATAAAATCCGAAACCTTGAGTTCATATTGATATAAGTTCTTCCAGACAAACACTTACCAACTACAAGGGGAGGAAGATTAACGTTATGGTGGAGAAGCCTGGCTGACCCCCACTTAATGGACGATCAAATTTAATATCACCAGCAACGGATGAAGCTGAATCGTTTACCATCTGATAATGGTGCAACGTTAAGAACACAGATAAGGTGAGCTTCACAGGCATGAGATGTTTGTAGTTGCGCAGGATCCCATGCTTGGTTTGATGCTCTGCTGTCGCTGTCTTGAAATTCCTAAGAACTTTTAAGTAAGAGGTACAGGATTGTGTAGAGGGTCCTTTGGCTGTAAAGGATGTCGTTGGGACAGTTAGTGACACTTGAATGAGGTCTGAGGACTGGATAGCAGTAATGGGCCAGTGTTAACTTCCCCATCTGGTTGGCTGGATTATGGTTGTGTGGGAGAATATTCTTGTTGTAGGACTTCCAAACTTAAACATTTGAGGCTGATGGGGCATTGTGTTGGCAACTTACTCTCAAATAGTTCAGGAAAAAAGGCCTTTGTATTCTTTTTGCAACTTGTCATTAAGTTTGAGATTGTTTCAGACAAGAAAGAGTGATAGGGAGGGGAGAGAGTTGTGGGGCAGGGAGGGCCTCTCCAACAAGGTGACATTTGACCTGGGACCTGAATGAAGTGAGGGAGAAAGTGGGTATCTGGAGGAAGAGCATTCCAGGCAGAGGGAACCGAATGTGCAAAGGTGTTTAAGAACTAGCTAGGGGGCCAGTAAGGTTGCTGCAGAGTGATGGAGCAGGAAAGTGGCAGATGAGGAGGTCAGGGAGGTAATGGGGACCAAATCAAAGCCCCGGTCAGGATTTTGGGTTGTGTTCTCTGTGCTGGGGACACATTGGACGGCTTGCTCTGCAGAGGGGTGCATGACCCCACTTAGGTGCCACAAGGATTGCCCTGGCTGCCACGTGGAAAGGGCACTGTGGTGCAGCAAGACTGGAAGCAAGGAGGCCAGTTGGGAGACAATGGGGATCATTCACTCTGTGATGGACACTTGAGTTGCAGAAACTTCCAGGGAGGCTTTAAAGAGTTTCTGACCAGCCCCCAAGTGCAGAGCATTGGGATGGCTCAGCCTTAACATCAGTGAAGCCATCTGACTGCTCCCACCCCCTCCTGCCCATCTTCCCCTGGAGACCTGCCAAGATGTGTCCCGCACAGAAGCTGCTCGCCAAGGGGCAGCTCTGATCATGACTTGCCAGGAAGGTTGAGAAGCCAGCTGATTACATTCTTAATCCAATTTTTCTATTATTTGGCACAAGTGCTAAAGTGTCCTTTTAAATTAATTACCATAGAACCAAAGACAGGCTCAGGGAGAAATATTGTAACCGCCAGATCTTGCCTCCTTTCCTGGCTCTGCCTGACAACCACAGCACTTCTGTCCTGTGCAGAAGCCCCCAAATGAAAGGATCTTGGGGTTTTATCTGGTCCCAAATGACAAAGAAATCTGTGCATTGACCCATGAATTTTGGATTCAAAAGGACCTTGGTGAGGAACAATTCCAGTCTCCTCTTTTTCTGGACTCACCAGGTGACTGACAATTTATAGCTTGATTAGTTTTGTTTTGCCCCAAACTTGCTCTCAGTGGTCATACAGTCCCAGTGAGAGAAGGACCTGAACTTAGGTCCAAGGAGTTGTATTCAGCTCTTGGAACACCCAGTGATCTCAAGGACATACCTAAAATTTCATGTCTTTTTTATGTTTGCACAATGATGTTTGAATCTATTGTGTGATTCTTTTCAAACATAAATATACACCTGTTGTGTTATACTTAAAACACACTTTTTAAAATCCAGGAACAGGCTCCCACTTGAAGATCAACATGTAAAAACGTTTCTCCCCCACCTTTAGTAACTGCATATCTGTCGTAAAGTGCATTTCAAATGTGATCTTAAGCCTCTAAGATAGTTAATCCCCAGTGTACAAAGCAGCGACCCGCACAATTAGATGATGATTTGCTCTAGGAAGGAGACAAAGCCAGTGACCTTGGTAATGAGACAGCTAGTTAGAGTTGAGTGATTTCCAGGTCAGGACTCAGGATGATGTACGGCCAGACAGAGCTCTTCCCACTAATTTTGTTGGCTTGATCATGACCGAACTGGTTCTTATTCGGCCCATGGTGCCTGCTCTTAAATTCAGAGTACAGTGATTTAGTTTCAAATTTTGTTTGAAGAGATTTATACCATTCAAAGGGTAAGATAAAAATATGATCTCCTTCCTTAATAACTTTTAGGATTATAATTCTGAGGCAGATAAAACATTTAATTCTAAAACTGCAATAAAAATAGTTAAGCCTTAAAATAAAAACACTGTCATGAATTTAACCTTTCAAGCAATTTACAAAACACATCAAGCATGCTGCAATGCTTTGATCTGTCAAATTCGCAGTGGCCCTTTCAAAATCATCTGTGTTTCCCGTGACCACAACTTATCTTTTTGTCTTACTTCCTGACAACCATTCATAGGTCTACTTACTTGGGACACGTACTTCCAATACATTTTTTACCACCTTCATAGACTGAACAAGCAAATTCAGAATATCTAGGTCTTGAATATACTAGCCATGTGATTTTAAGTTCCTGTGCACGTTAATATTCTCACCTGTGGGTTTAATTCTCATCTATGTTCAACTGCATGCTACGGGCTGTATTGAATTCATATGTTGACGTTCTAACCCCTCTGTCTCTCCGAATGTAGCTGTATATGGAGATACGGTCTTTAAATTAAAATGAAGTCATTAGGGTTGGCTCTAATCCAATGTAACTGATGTCCTTATAAGAAGAGGAAATTTGAACACAGACACGCACAGAGGGAAGACCATGTGAGGACACAGGGAGAAGGTGGCCGTCTACAAGCCAAGGAGAGAGGCCTCAGAATGACACCAATCCTGATGACACCTTGATCTCGGAGCTCTGGCCTTCAGAACTCTGAGGAAATAAATGTCTGTTGGTCAAGCCCCCAGTCTGTGGTACTCTGTAGTGGCGGACCCAGCAAACTCATACAGATTTTGGTGTTGGTATCTGGGTGCTGCCATGACAAATGCCCCAAAGAAAGTGGAAGTGGCTTTGGAACCAGTAGTGGGCAGAGGCTGGAAGAGTTTCGAGGCCCATGTGAGAAAAACCTAGATTGCTTTTGAAGAGACTGTTGATAGAAATGTGGATCTTAACGGCAATCATGGGGGGAGCTCAGATGGGAATGAGGATGTGTTATTGGGCACTGGAAAGTGATCCTCGCTACAAAGTGGCAAAGATCTTGGCTGAATTGTGTCCTAGAGTTTCATGGAAGGTAGAACTCGGAAGTAATAAACTTGGATGTTTAGCTGAGGAGATTTCTAAGCAAAGTGTTCAAGGTGGAGCCTCGTTTCTCCTGTTTATATTGTAGTAAAATGCGAGAGGAGCGAATAAGTGAAGAAAGAATTGTTCAGCAGAAAGGAACCCGAACTTGAAGTTTTGGAAACCCCTCAGCCTCTTCATACTGCAACACACGAATGCACTGCCTTTTTAAAAAAAATTTATTTTACTGAAGTACAGTTGATTTACAATGTTGTGTTAATTTCTACTCTACATCAAAGTGATTTAGTTATACATATATATACATTCTTTTCCATATTCTTTTCCTTATGGTTTATCACAGGATATTGACTATATTTCCCTGTGCTATACAGTAGGACCTTGTTGTTTATCCATCCTATATGTAATATTTTGACGAATGCGCTGCCTTTTGCCTTATAGGATGGCTGTGAGGACCACATGCAAGAAGTACTTATAAATCATAAACTGCTGTATAAAGATGAGATGCTATAATGCTATTATTGCCTTATATATTTTTATACCTTCCTCATGGGCTTGAGGGAGAGGAAAACATCAGCATTGTTATTTTTTTCATTTGGAATATTTGAAGTCTGGAGAGATGAAGAGATTTATACGATAATGTCATAGTGTTGCAGACCCTGGATTAGGCTTGGACCTTTAATGTCTCAATCCAGTGCTCTTTCTGATATAACGTTCTCTCCTACGAAAGACTTCTAGACCTTCAGCAAATCAGATCAACAAGCATTTAATTACACACCCTGACCAGCGCCGCACTGGAACCAGTGAGGAATACAAAATAAGCAGAAGGTGTAGTCTTGTCTCCACGTTATCCAGAAAGCAAAAAGTAAACATATGTCTCGGCTAACAAACTACATAGCAATCTTGGGATAATACATTTCTAGCTTTCCACATTAATTAATTGGTTAACTTCTAAAGGCAGGTTAAAAGCTTTTATTGCTTTGGTGAGATGCCATTTTTTTCTTATAACTTCTGTGATTGTCTTGAAAGGAAACGGTTTCCCAATCGGAGGTTCACGTCACAGTATGCAGCTCCTGCCAAGCATAAAAAGTTATGATGGGGACTATTTGTGAACTTGGTCACTGATTTAATTAGAAATGGTCCCAACCATTAAAATGTTCCCAGGAAGAGAAAAAGTACCATTTTGCATATCTTGTTTTTGCAGCTGTAAAGCAATCTGGATGCTCGAGTTGTGATGTCTACCATTATTTGGTACAAACCTCCGGGAAGCTCAGTGTGGGAGTTTCCTGTGAGTGAGAGGCCTTTCCTTTTCAATTCCACATTCAACCTCACAGCCGCTTTTGTAGCATGTCTGCTGGAACATAGGTGTTAAAATTCTGTCTTCTCCTGTTACAACGAGGTGTAAAAAAAAAAAAGCCTTTGCAAAATAATGATAATGAGAGTGACATAATTATTGTATAATATATAAAGCTTTTTGCTTTCTAATGAATCTACTTTAAAGAAGATCTTCAGATTTGATGACCCCATAATACGGTTCTGGGAGGTAGTATGGAAATGTAAGCATAATCCCATCAGTGATTTAAGGGAGTCCAATGGTGAATTCTTTTGTAAACTGTAGAGTTTTTCTTCCTATTTGAAGACTTTCCCACTCATTTTTGATTTATACGTTTGTATTTCCATGTATTTGATTGTCTCAAAGCAGGATACATAAATCAACATAGGGCCAAAAAGCTATGAACTTTCCAAACAAGGCTCTCACAAAGAGCAAATTCGTTATGATCCCACACAGCTGGGCTCCACTCATGACGCCCTGCAGCCTGGGACAGGGCTGTGCCTCAGGTCCTAGAAAGACAGGCCACGGTGAGGGCTTTGGACTCTGCCGTCATACAATCCTGCACACATATCCCAGGGGGCTCAGACACTGGAGAAAGAAAAGCTACTTCCTAAAAACAAGGTTTGTTCACATACTCAGCCCATGAACCCTCTCTCCTTTTCCTTCCTTCACTCTGAAAAAAAGGTTCACTACCTACCCATTCCTAAGGCAAATCAGCCAAGACCTTACCACACCTCCTTCAGGCTTTCATTTTTCCCTTTTAAACTCCTTTTGACATTCTTACTTACCTGGTTCCATGTGTGTCTCTATTCTGCAGAGGTTATGTGTGTGTGTCTGTGTGTCTCTGTACTCTGGTGTGTTAGGCAATTCATTGTCTTTATTTAGTTAACTGATTTACTCCTCATAACCCTATGAAGTTGAAACTATTAGCCCCATTTTACATATGAGGAGACTGACACATAATCTCTTGTACATAAATCCAGGGGAATGATTTAATAAACTGTCCCTCCAATGCACTCTCTCCTTAGGCTCACATGCTTCAGTATGTGTGTATGTGTGTGTGTGTATGTGTGTGTGTGTCTCTGTGTGTATGTGTGTGTCTGTGTATGTGTGCATATATGTGTCTATGTGTGTATGTGTCTGTGTGTGTGTCTGTGTCTGTGTGTATGTGTGTGTGTCTCTGTGTGTATGTGTGTGTCTCTGTATGTGTGCATATACGTGTGTATGTATGTGTCTGTGTGTGTGTCTCTGTATGTGTGCATATACGTGTGTATGTGTGGGTATATCTGTGTGTGTCTGTGTATGTATGTGTGTGTGTATGTATGTGTTTATGTGTGTGTGTGTGTAGAGAGAGTAAATATAGAAGACAATTTGCACAAACACCCATCAAATCATCTTATTCCATTGCATCCTTCATATGAGCCTGTGGCTTTCTTTCCCTCCTTCCTCCACCCCAGTCGACAAGAAGAGACAACGGTGGTGACTGACCATCAGGTAGGTAGCCTTGGCATCTGGTAATCACGTAAAAATTTCCTTGAGGTTCTCCTCAGCCTTGACTTGAAAGTTTGCAGGCTGTTTCTAAGCGAGTGAACCACAAATCTCCGTGGTCCATTACTGCCACCTAGAGGTGACATGTTGAAGCACATTTTCTAGACACGGGAACAGAGCAAAGCAAAACAAAAAGTAACCCCCCGTCCTATCCTAAAGCAAGTTGTTTTAGTCTGAGCTAAAGGGCTTCACGTAGATGCTTCCCCTCCCTCCAAGTTAAGAGCTTTACTGGTACTTGTTCACCATAGAGGAGCGTAGGCTTACGTAAAGCTTCCAGTCTAGGGAGGCTTGAGGTTCACTGCAGTCCAGTGTACACACTGTGACTTTTCCGGCCTCCCCCTGCCTACCCCACCATCAGGAGGAGGAAGGCAGCCTCCTAGCTGCATCCCAACCCCTGGGCAGCTCTCCCAAGCCAGGCCTGGTTGTGATGGGTGGGGCAGGAGCGAAATCAGGACTGTGGGGGTGCAGGGCAAGCAGCTGGTGGAAGGAAGAAGGAAGGGAAGGGCAGCTCGTGGAATTCATTTGGAGCTTTAAAGAAGTTAGTTATCCCAATGATTCCTTGTGAAAAGGGAAATTCTCAGTATGACTCAGACACACCTACTCATTTCCCTGGTTCCATCTCTGTTACCACAAAAAGCCAAAGGGATTTTTTTAAAGCACATGGGCCACATCCAATGAACAAAGTGGACGTGAGCTCACCTCTTTCCAGCATTCGACTCATGTCAATAGATAAACCACAGAATTCTCCAAAAGAATTAGAAGGACATCCTGATGGAAAGATCTCTTGGTTTTCTGTTTTTTTTTTTTTTAATTAATTAATTTATTTATTTTTGGCTGTGTTGGGTCTTCGTTTCTGTGCCAGGGCTTTCTCTAGTTGCGGCGAGCGGGGGCCACTCTTCATCGCGGTGCGCGGGCCTCTCACTATCGCGGCCTCTCTTGTTGCGGAGCACAGGCTCCAGACGCGCAGGCTCAGTAGTTGTGGCTCACGGGCCTAGTTGCTCCGCGGCATGTGGGATCTTCCCAGACCAGGGCTCGAACCCGTGTCCCCTGCATTGGCAGGCAGATTCTCAACCACTGCGCCACCAGGGAAGCCCGATCTCTTGGTTTTTAAGGGTCTTTGTTTTTTGAGATGACAGACACTAAGATGATTTGGACTGAATAAAGGAAGACTAGATCAGAGGATGTAAAATTTTTAATAATTTAAACAGTTTATTTTGGTAAATATCCTTTTAGTTTTTTATTTACATCAACATTTTAATGCAAATCTAAACATAACACACTTTTTATATAATTTGTGTTGTTTAAATATTACATTATGTATATTTTCCCATCATAACGTGTAGCCTTTGTAATTAGCAGCTAGCTGGATATATGGAGATAATGTATTGTAATTTATTAATCATGCTGCTATTATTGGTCATGTATTTCTTTTCCGGTGACGTGTTATTTTGAAATATTTCCTTTAAAGAGCATTTTCTTCATTTGAATTAAGCATACATTTTTAGGGCAAATTCTCAAGAATTGTATACCTGGATCATACAATATAAATATTTTATCTAAATCAATATTATCATTTTGCTTTGCAAAAGAGTTGTGCACATTGACAATATCACCAGCAATGAAGGATGTTCTCATGTCATCAGAAATTCAGCAGCACAAAGTCCTGTCTTAAAAATTTTTTTTTTCTACTTGTATTTTCTCTTTGGGGGAATTATCTGTCCATATGTTTTACAATTTATCTAGTGGGTTCATCATGCTTTCTTACTACATTGGAAGGACTTCTTTATAGATATTAACATTTTGCTGTTCATATTGGTGGCAAATAATTTTATTTTTTATTATAAAGAAATATATTTGACATGGTCAAGCGTGTCAATCTTTTTATTTATTGGTGATTTCTCCTAATGTTTCAAATTTTAGAAAAGTATCATCTTCAATGATTTATTTAGTATTTTATTCTCATTCCTCATTTTTAAAAGTAATTTTGAATATTTAAAAATTTTAATCCTTTAATCCTCCTGCAGTTTGTTTTGGTGACTAACAATATTTCTCAAATATTGACCGTTTGCATCAGAACCAGTTGGGGCACATGTTAAAAGTCCAGATTTCCGGAAACCCTAGATTTACTGAGTCAAACCATGGCGGTGGAACCAGTCCAATCACGAGAGAAAACACTGGACAAACCTAAACTGAGGGACATTGTATGAAATACCTGACCAGTACTCCTCGAGACATTCAAAGTCATGAAAATGAAGGAAAAGACTGAGAAACTGCCATAGACTAGAGAAGCTTAAGGAGATGTGACCACTAAACAATGTGGGGTCCCGGATTCGATCCAGGAACAGAATAAGGACAATAATGGAAAAAATAATGGTGACATTTCAATGAAGTCTGAGTTCACTTAATAGTAACGCACCCATGTTAATTTCTCTGTGTTGACAAAGTCTCGCGGTAATAACCTTAGGTGAATCTGGGTGAGGGGTATACAGGAACTCTCTGTGCTGTCTTTGCAACTTTTCTGTAAATCTAACATTATTCTCAAATGAGTTTATTTTTAAAAAATATATTGAGGGTCTTTATTTTAATAAGCCCATCAAGTGATCCATACTGGTGGAAGGCATGGGTGCACATCTGAGTTACTCACTGATGCTGGGATGGGCAAATATCGAGGTGGTTGGTGGTCAGTGTGGGGAAAATCTACCACTTCTCTTTTATTCTGAAAAGCTTACTGTAGTAGGGTTTGTTTCTGAATTCTCTAGTCTGTTGCTCAGGTCTATCATTTGGCTTTTGGAGCATTAAAACTGTCCTAGCCCAGAGCTCAGTGGGCAAGAGCTGCTGTGTACCAGCTGAGCGAAGGTTAAAAATCAGCCAGGGCCAAACCGGGGCGAAGGCAATCCCAGTTACCACCTCCAGCCTCCCACCTCCTGGTTAGTGGCCTCTTGTTTTCCACCTCAACCCTCAGAGCCCAGTCTGTGGGCTCAGCATCTGTCGTTCTGATTCCTTGATCTTTTTCTTAGCTCAGCTTCAGCCTCAAGCCCTGAGTTCAGATGCAAACGTCCAGGGTGGGAGGAACAGAAAAAAAGGGAATCATTGGTCTCTCTGAGCACATTTTAAGAGAAATTTTAAGGTAGTAAATTGTCATGATGTTTGTTTAAACTATGGCAAAACATCCTGAGAAGAAACAGGGAGAAAATAAGGTTGTGAGGCATTTCGAGAAGGTGGACAAGGAGAGCTGTTTTTGACCTCAGGTTGCGTGATTCCATTATGTGAAAAGTCCAGACAGGACCAACCCCATAGAGGCAGAAAGCAGATTGGTTGCTAGGGGCTGTGAGGAAGGAGGGGTGGCGAGTGACGGTTACCGGGTATGGGTTTCTTTTTAAGGTGACAAAAGTGGTCTGGAATGAGACAGCAGTGATGATTGCACAACTCTGTGAATATACTAAAAACCCCTGAATTTTACAGGGTGGATTTTATGGCATGTGAATTACCTCTAAAAAAGATGGGTGCTGTCTTTTAAAATGGTGTTTACTAATACTGCCCCAACCGAAGGCACTGGCCCTTGCCCTGTCCAGAGGCTGTCTAGCCCATGTTAGCCCGAAGCCCTGTCTTGCTCTGTCTCTAGCCTTGTTTAGCCAGGAGCCTGACACCCTAAATGCCTGGCAGGGAAAAACACAGACAGGATTTGAATCTTGGCTCTATGAGTTTCCAGATGAATAATCTTGGGCAAGTTACTTAACCTTTCTGAGCCTCAATGCCCTCATCTGTCAAATAAAGATGAGGATAATATTTATCTCGTAGGTTATTGAGAGGATTAATACACTCGGAACAGTGCCTGGCATGGCGTAGATGCTGTATAGGTGTTAGTGACTGTTCTCATTCATTCATTCAACAACCAAGAAATGCTGTGTCTCTTCCTCTGCACCCTAGTCTGTAGGGATGCAAAAGTGGACAGGATGTGGCCCTGCCCTCAAGATACGTGCTGTGGGACTGGAGTAAAATGTATCTTACTTGCTCCTGAGGCTGCTCGGAGGCAGGATGTGAGACTCCCTCTACTCTGAGGAGCTGGGATGGGCCAAAGGGGACCATCTGGGCTTTCTGTGGTATGTCGTGTGCACAGGAGATTAACCTTCCCCTTGGTACCAGGAAGGGGTTTCAGTAGGATTCTGTGGTTTCTACCCTGCAAATTTCACAAAGAACTATTTTGTATGAGATTAGGAGGAGGAACAACTAAGGCAGACATTTATTTCTTGGAGAGACCGACAGACCTGAAGGCTTGCAGAGACAGCCCCCCAGTATCCAGGATGGGGGCACAGCCGGGAGTCTCTGCGGCCCAGAAGTCGGGTGTCCTGGGACAGCTCCCCTAGGTCTGTGTGGCACTCTGGGGTCCGCTGACCTGGCCTCCCTGCACGTGGTCATTCTCCCCAGCACTGGCCTCCAGCACCGACGTAAAGTTTGCTGGAGTTTATTTCCTTGTGTAGACAAAGCCTGCAGGCAGGACCACCAGGTAGAGAGTCTGGAGATGTCGCCTCTGGTCCCAGCGCTGCCCTTCCCTTGCTGTCTGGTCCTCACGCAGCCTCAGGACTTCAGGATAGCCACGTGTGCTAGGACTTTAGTCTCCGAGAGCCTAACCTTCCTCCTTTAAAAAACAAGTTGGCATTGGCTGAGGGATCTTCAAACTGGCCTTTCTAAAACCCCTTAGGGGCCCGGGGTGAAAGGCCAGGGGGGACCTTGGCAGGCTGCTGGGCGCCCCACCATCCTAACCTGAGCAACTTCACTTTACCAGGGCTTGTGGGGAAGCTTCCTTTGGAAGAAAGAATCCCAAGCTTTGAAGCTCGATGAGCCACCAGGATAGACCTCTCTGAGGTCCCTCCTGGTTCTACCTTTCTGTGGCTGTGAGAAGATGGAAGGTGACACGTGCTTTCCGTAATAAAGGATGTGTAGAGACACGTGCCTTGTCACCCTTTGTCGCCATCAAACCACCCCGACAGTTCCACGTGTTCCAGTTACCGCCATGGGTTCCCTTATGCAGTGGCCTCTCGGGGACCCTGGGCCTGACCCCAAGCCGTGCGAGCCTGCCCAGGTCCCCCCCCCGAGGCCGCAGGGGGGACGTTTCCCCGCCAGCCACACAAGGTGGTTTCTGAGGTGGAGCTCCTTTCAGTACTTTGACATCTTAAAGCCAGGAAGGCCTTATTTAAGCTCGTGGGAGTCTCAGTCTCAGCGCTATTTCCTGCAAAGTCCTCCTTCAAGGCCGGAAATCTTCAAACTCTGTCAGCCTGGCTTTGCCGGATTGGTACCACTGTCTCAAGGCCCTGAGTTTGTCGGGTTACAGCAAAGTAGTATTGTGATTTTTATCATGTCCATCTCCCCCTGAAGTTTTAAATAAGATAATTCAGTTCTTAACTCTGCTTAAACATTTAAATCACCTGGGGCAGGGGCCAGAGAAATGCTCTTGCTGGGTGCCTCCCCAGGAAGGCTGATTTTGTTTTATTTTAACCGCATCTTGGGGTGCGCCTGAGGATCAGTTTTTAACCTCCCTCTCCCTTGGGACCCTGTGCAGATGAGCTGGGAACCACTGGGCTAATGGAAGTGTTCTGAGGAGACCAGTGAGAAACACACACAGAGACACACACGGACACACACAGACATACACACACAGACACAGACACACACATATAGACACACATGCCCTTACAGATACAGACACATGCACACGTACATATAGATATACATACACACACAGACATACACACACAGACACAGACAGACACACGTGCCCTTACAGATACAGACACATACACGCGTACATATACATATACATACACACACATACACATATGCACACACATACATACACAGACTCACACAGAGACACACACATACCTACATACACATGCACATACACACATAGAGACACACAAGACACATATAGACACAAATGCCCTTACAGATACAGACACATACACACATACATATACATACACACACATGCATACACAGACATACATACACACATACACATATACACACACACATACAGACACACATACATACACACACAGACACAGACATACACACACATACACATATAGACACACATACCTTACAGATACAGACACATACACACGTACATATACATACACACAGACACACATACATACACACGCATACACAGACACATACATACACACACATACACATATACACATACATACATACACAGACACACATACATACACACACATACACACACATACACACACATACAGACACACACAGACACACATACATATACACACATACACACATACATGCATACACACACACTGGATTTAATATCTTGAAATGTGTCTGTTCAAAAATACCATTGAATAATTTCATCTCTCATTGTATAAAAGGTCACAGGGAGAATATTTGCTTCAAAGGAAAATGACTTCTGAATCATGAGAATGATCAATTTAAAAGGAGTGGTCAGAAAGAGAAAAGCAAATATCGTATATTAATGCATATATGTGGAATCTAGAAAAATGGTATAGATGCTCTTATTTGCAAAGCAGAAATAGAGACAGAGAAGTAGAGAACAAAGATATGGATACCAAGGCGGAGAGGGGAGGGGTGGGAGGAATCGGAGACTGGGATTGACACACATACATTATCGCTACTGTGTATAAACTAGACAACTGATGGGAACATGCTGTATAGCACAGGGAGCTCTACCTAGTGCACTGTGGTAACCTAAATGGGAGGGAAGTCCAAAAGGGAGGGGATATCTGTATGCGTATGGCTGATTCATTTTGTTGTGCAGTGGAGGCTAACACAACATTGTAAAGCAACCCTACTCCAATAAAAATTAATAAAAGAAATAAATAAAGGGAGTGGCTAAAGTAAAATTCCAGGTCTAATTTATAAGTGAGGTTTCTACTCCTACTTTTCCCCACAGTTCATCTTGCATTTTAAATCACACAATAGACTGTCACAAATGGGATCACATTTTCCTCCAGGGACCCTGCTCTAATTGTTGGCTGACTCTTGATTAAGGACCATGCATCCCATAAATTAATCAGAGTAGCGGTCTATCAGAAAAGCAGCTATTCATTGGTTAAAACGTCCTTATTTTATAGAGTACAACCACCATTCAAATCCAGTACATGGGCATCATGTGTTGTACACACAGAGTATATCTGAGGTGGCTAAACTTCTACTAAATGAAGATGTGATACATAAAAATACACCCCCACTGTGTTATAAATTTAATCTGAAGCTAAATAATGCCAGCTATGACAATTACCTCAAAAGATTGTTCTGGAAATTAAGCTAGGATGAAGTGTGTGAAAGAGCTTATTGAGAATAACAGTTATAACCACTCCAGTTTAAGTGTCGACTATCTGCTGGTCTCTGGGCCTGGACACTGAACAGACCTCACCGCATTTCCTTCTCCCGTTAATCCTTTGACGAGGAATTAAC
Source organism: Eubalaena glacialis (assembly GCF_028564815.1). Classification (NCBI taxonomy): domain Eukaryota; kingdom Metazoa; phylum Chordata; class Mammalia; order Artiodactyla; family Balaenidae; genus Eubalaena; species Eubalaena glacialis. The sequence continues at coordinate 10,776,287 of NC_083722.1, forward strand.
TCACCCCTCATTCAGGCCACACTGCTGGGAAGAGGTGACATCAGGGCTGAACCCAGCATGGCCTCACCCAGATTTCCTGCCCATAAACCTTGCTATGCTCAAGAGCCATACAGCCGGATGATATTTTTATCAGATAAGGTCCTCTGAGAATTTAGAAAGTTACTCACAGGATTATTTGGGAGACCCAAATAGCTTTAACAAACTGCTTAAGGAAGTATGAGCTGACAGTTTCTTTTTCACTTATGAAAACTTCCGACACCACTAGGGACATTTCATCTTTCTGTTGGCCTTGTAGTTGTTATGATAGGAAAACATTTTTGTGTTGGATGATGAAAAGGTCATTATTTAAAGTAAGACTTCTAATTTCAATTCTTTCTATCTTTATATCTCTAGGATATATTAAGTGAAAAAAAAAAAAACCAAGCTCCTAGAGCAGATAAAATGCTAAACTATATATAATGTTGGGGCTCAGAGCAGGCTGCCCTCAAATATGCCAGAGTGGCATATTGATTATTTTGGGTTAAAGTTACTTAAGAAACATCCAGTGCAAGAAAAAACACTCTGACCACACCCCACCCCACTTTCTTCCTGAAATTGGGAAATAAATCTCCCATGTGGAGGTGTCCTCCCTTTTCCAGGAGGATAGAAAGTATCCTTATCACCAGAGTTCGGGAATTCAAGGATAAGAGAGCTTATAAACAAATTTTGTTACTTCTTGGCTAATTTGCTACCCCAAGCACAAGCCCCTTTGTTTTAGTTAAATCTTCACAAATAATTGTTTTGTTTTGTTTTGTTTAAAAATGATACATAAACAGCCTGCTTTACTTATTTCAGAGGTCCTATTTCTATCATATCTCTGTACACACAAATTAAATTTGTTTTTTTCTCCTGTAACTTACCTTGTATCAATTTAATTATTAAGCCAGTAAAAGAACCAAGTGGGCTGGAGGGAAATTGTACCGCTCCCCAACTATAAGAAAGAGGGGAAACACACAAACACAGAGTCCTATTTGCTTAATTTTTTATGTAGTAAGATAAAGCAAAAACTAACAAAAATGGTTACTTATGGGGAGAAGGGATAGGTTGGAGGAGGAATGGAAGCCAGATACTCTGAATTTACCTTGGTTTGTTGATTTGACTATGGACTTATATAAACATTTTATATAATTACCAAATAAAATTAGGGTGGGTCCTAATCCGGTATGACTGGTGTCCTTCTAAAAAGGGAACATTTGAAGTCAGACATGCACACGGGACAGATGCGGTGTGAAGATGAAAGCAGAGATTGGGGGGATGGTGGTGCCTCTACAACCAAGGAAGGCCAAAGATTGCCACAGACCACAGGAAGCTGGAACAGCTTCTCCCTCCCAGCCCTCAGAACAGACCAACCCTGCCACACCTTGATCTTGGACTTCCAGCCTCCAAAACTGTGAGACATTAACTTTCCGTTGTTTAAACCACCCACTTTGTGATACTTTTTGTTATGGCAGCCCCAGCGAACTAAAATAGAAACCTATCGACTAAAAGACACTCCAGAGGCAGGTTGACAAAAAGTTCTGCATGACTCTTGTTTGGATCCTGATTCAGACCAACCAACTCTATAAAAATACTCAGTTGGATATTCGATGATATTAAGAAATCATAGGGTCTTGGGCTTCCCTGGTGGCACAGTGGTTAAGAATCCGCCTACCAATGCAGGGGACACGAGTTTGATCCCTGGTCCTGGAAGATCCCACATGCTGCAGAGCACCTAAGCCCGTGCACCACAACTACTGAGCCTCCGCTCTAGAGCCCGAGAGCCACAACTACTGAAGCCCGTGCGCCTAGAGCCCGTGCTCCGCAACAAGAGAAGCCACCGCAATGAGAAGCCCAAGCACCGCAACGAAGAGTAGCCCCCGCTCGCCGCAACTAGAGAAAGCCTGCGCGTAGCAACGAAGACCCAACACAGGCAAAAATATGTAAATAAATTAATTTTTTTCAAAAAGAAATCATAGGGTCTCTTAGGGATAATGTATTTTGGATATGGTTGAAAAGATTCATAATTTAAAGACATGTATTGGAGTATCTTTGGATAAATTGATAAAATGCCTGGGATTTGCATCCAAGTAAGCCCTCAGGGACAAGAAAAATCAGTGAGTTTAGGTGTAGATAGAACAAGATAGCCAGCAGGTGATCATTCTGGAAGGTGGATTATAGGGTCAGGCGGTAATATGCTGGTAAACTGGCTGGGGAAACGGGAAGCCCTAATTTGAAGCATTTGCCAATGTCTATGGTGTTCCTACCATGGCCTATTTCAAGCTACCAAGGGTTTAACAGACAGCTTGCAAAATTCCTAAATAGTTAATACCCAGGTCTTGGGAGCTGGTAGTAGGAACTGGCTCCAGCATGCCACTGTTCCATTTTCTCTATTTTTATAAATAAAATAGTCCATAATTTTTTAAAAAAATAGGGGCACAACCTGGGTAACATTTCTACTCTTCATTTTATCCTGGAGTCTGGTGTTGGAAAAGAGACCTTGGCCTTGGAAGTCCCAGCTGAGTCTCAGTTCTACAATTTACTAGCCGTGTGACCTTAGATAGGTCACTTAATTTTCCTGAGCCTGGTTCCTCAGTGAAGAATACTATCTCATAAAGTTGTTGTGAGGATTACTTGAAGTAACATAAATGGCTTTAAAAACGTCAAATATTGTTATCATGGTAATTATCGTTGTTGACTGTCAGGTCGAAGACTCAAAGGAAGTAAATGAGATTAAGACCTGACAGTAGACAGCTATTAGCATTTTCTATAATCCTTTGAAAACCATTAAACCATTACTGAGTCATTAGCAAGAACTTTTTAAGGGGATCTTTTGTGAAATCGCTAATAGAGGCATTGGCAGCATGGCAAGGACATTCAAGGGACCATGAGGCCCGTGACAGTGGCAGCAGGAATGCTGTCCACTAGGAAGTCTTGATAAATGGAGTGTGAAAGACCTAAAGGTGGAGGCAACCTGGATTGAAAAATACTCTCCAGGACTGTGGAGTTGGGTGGGAAAAGAGAGGAGTTTGAAGGGTGAATCCTTCATACAATGCAGAGGACCACACACATTCCAGTGCACGTGGGGGAAGGAGTCACACAGGGGTTGAGTGGAGGCTGGAGGGACAGCAAGGGACATGGAGGTGGGGACAGCAAGCCACCCCTTTGCCTGCGTGCTGGTTGTCTTCGTATGAAAGTCCCTTTCCCTCTTTTTCTCGGCTTGGAAATCCATCTCCTTCTCTGATAAGACTCCCACTCCCCACCCTCCAGATGGCTCTGACTAACCCTCCTCATAAGCAAGGGTCTGCTCACCCGATGGCGAGGGCAGAGGACGTGCCACTGAGTGACAAAACTGGGAAAGGTTTGGAAGTGACATTCTTCCCATAAGGGCCCCTAACCCTAGGAAATGCCATTTTCCTCTATGAATAAAAACACGACTCCCAGATCTCCACAGTGGATGCTGGATGGAGAACTTTCTAGGGTGGAGGGGTCACGAGACCCCCGAGGCCTGGCTTCTACGTATTCACCATCTCTGCAGAGAACAATGGGCTGGAAGGGAGCTCTGTAGATGGCCCCAGCTGCCACCATCATGCTGACCTCAGGAGGCACCGCTTGCCCTCTAACCCTCTGGGGCATGCGGGGCGGGATGTGGGTGAGTAAATCAGCCCTCAGCCTTCCATGGCACTGCAACCCTCCCCTCATTTTAATAAGTGGTTCCTCAAAGCCCCCAGGACAAACATAAACAAAAACAAAACCCCGTAGATAGGACAACACAGTGAAAGGAGATGGGCGCTGATGTTTTGGGGCCAGGGCCCCGGTTGCCACCCTCTTTTTTTTTTTTTTTTTTTTTTTTTTCTTTTTTCTTTCTCTTTTATTTTGTATTTATATGAGATGATGATGATCACTGAACTTATTGTGATAATCATTTCATGATGTAAATAAAATCATGCTGTACACCTGAAACTTATACAGTGCTGTATGTCAATTATATCTCAATAAAACTCTTAAATTGCGATTTTGTGTAAGGCTGGCTAAGGGCCACCCAGAGGCTGCGGATCCCTTAGCAAATGAGGTTCTGTTCATTCATTCCTTCGTTCAAATGAAAACTTGGTACATACCTCCGTGTGTGTACTCTGACACAGATACTGGGGATGCTGAGATAAAAAGAACATGGGTCCAAGTTCTGGGAGGCAACGTGGCACAGTGTTTAAACTTGGGGGCTCTAGAACCAGGCTGCTGTGTGACCTTGGCCATGTAACTTGACATGTCTGTGCGTCGGTTTTCTTATTGATGAAATGAGAGATTTAATAGACTCTCTCTCCCAGAGATGTTGTGAGAAACAAATGAAGAAATAAAATGAAAAAACATTTAGAACAGTTTCCGTCACCTAACATGCACTCAGTAAATGCTTATGCTATGATGATGATGAAGATGATGAGAATGATTGATAATGATGATTCTTCCAGATTTCTGGGTATCAGAGTAAATTAAAAAAAACAAAACAAAAAAACAAAAAACAGAAAAAACCTCCATGCAAGTGGTTCCTTCAAAAATCCACATACTGAGCTTCCTTGGTGGCACAGTGGTTAAGAATCTGCCTGCCAATGCAGAGAACATGGGTTCAAGCCCTGGCCCGGGAAGATCCCACATTCCATGGAGCAACTAAGCCCGTGCGCCACAACTACTGAGCCTGCGCTCTAGAGCCCGCGAGCCACAACTACTGAAGCCCGGGCGCTCAGAGCCTGTGCTCTGCAATAAGAGAAGCCACCGCAATGAGAAGCCAGTGCACCGCAACGAAGAGTAGCCCCTCTCACCGCAACTAGAGGAAGCCTGCGTGCAGCAACGAAGACCCAACGCAGCCAAAAATAAATAGATAAAATAAATAAATTAAAAAAAAAAATCCACATACAGCCCCATTGCAGGTCCTGGCATATGACCCCAGAAGTGACATGAGGCGCTACCTTCTCTGCAGCTGAGAGATAGCCTGGTTTCAGGTTGGGCGCTTTCCATTCAAGTAGCTCAATTTCCCAACCAGCACTCACCCCCTCCCCCATTACACTTCCACCGACACACAGAGCGGCCGCTGTGAGGCACCGCTGACCATGCTGCTCTATCAATTTCTCTCCAGGCTCAGCACATCCAGGGGACCCCAGCTTATCTCTCAGCTCAGCACAGAACACACGTGTGTCCTCACTCATCCAGCGGCTGTGCCCTTGTCCTGCTTTCCTGATAATGAGACAGAGCAACTCAGCCTGTCTTATTTCCTGTTTCATAACACCAACAATTTTCTGTGCATCCTAGTTCCAAAAATCCCTAAAGCTCCTACCCGTGAGGATTTCAGTTGACAAGGGGAGAAATCACACGCTGTAATCGTGCACCAGTCCAGTCTCTGTAACCGGCGTGTGTACCAAGTTTCCACAAAGAGAACCCCACTGACTGGCGGAGGTGAAGAAGTGCCTCCGAGTTGGGGGTCTTTGGATTTTACCAGATGAACGGGTCCAGGGCAGTGTGAAGGACTGGGCCTGTTCAATATGGAAATTAGACATATTGTCCCTTTAACATCTACTCCTCCCTTTGTGTCCCCTGATAGAGGATTTTACCTGTTTAAATCACCTCCTCATCACCTCCCACCCTAGGGTTTCGGGGATGGCTGGACATACGACCCCCAGTGCTGGATAGATGAGATGGACAGCACTTTATCAGTCACATGTACTCACAGCCTGGGTGAGGCCACTGAACAGCAGGCAGGGTGACATGGGGGCTGCACCTGGGAACGCAGTGAATAACCAGGGACTGTGGGGACAGACCTTGTAGTAGCAAGAGCGCGGGGTGCCCTCTGCTTCCCTGGGAGAATGTGATTGGCTTTTCTGAATAATTCCACAGGCTGGCAGGGAACTGCAGCCCACTACTCAAAGAAATGCATATATTCCCCTTGAAAAGGAGGGTTGTGGGCTTGGGGAACTGAGCTGCAGGAGCAGAGTGGGGAGGGGAACTTACACTGAGACTATTCTAGATCCTCCTAATTATACCAGATGTCCAGGCAGCACATAATAGTTTTAGGCCTTACATCTGCTAAAAACAAGACAACAGAGCCCAAGTGGAGTCACTTATGCTAAGTTCCCTGTCCTCAAACTGAAACTTAATTACTGTTTCATCTCTTCCAGAAATCGAATCTTTTTTTTTTTAAACTTTAACAAATAATTAATTAATTAATTAATTTGGGGGGTGCTGCGTTGGGTCTTCGTTGCTGCGCTCGGGCTTTCTCCGGTTGCGGCGAGCGGGGGCTACTCTTCGTTGCGGTGCGCGGGCTTCTCATTGCGGTGGCTTCTCTTGTTGCGGAGCACGGGCTCTAGGCGTACGGGCTTCAGTAGTTGTGGCACACAGGCTCAGTAGTTGTGGCGCACGGGCTTAGTTGCTCTGCAGCATGTGGGATCTTCCCGGACCAGGGCTCGAACTCATGTCCCTTGTATTGGCAGGCGGATTCTTAACCACTGCACCACCAGGGAAGTCCCCAGAAATCAAATCTTAAACCAGGCAATCAGGAATCCCCCCGGCTCAGCACTAGTTAGGTCATCTGCATGACAGACCCCTGCCATCCTCTAAAGGAAAGTACCTTGCAGTGACCAACCCATTTTGTTGCCTGGTATAACTTCCTTTTTCCTGCCCCTTTCTGCCTATAAAAATCTTTCATTTTGTACAGCTCTTCGGCGCTCCTTTCCACCTGCTAGATTGGATGCTGCCCGATTCATGAGTCATTGAAAAAAGCCAATGTGATCTTTTAAATTTACTCAGTTGAATATTGTTTTTTAACACAACACACAGTCATCCACTTGTTTGCACAAACCAGAGAGTGGGTCTCCTACTTGACCCCTCCCTTTCTCACCACCCACATCCAACCAGCCATTAAATCCTGTTGCTTCTATCTTTTTAGTACATGAAATGCACCCACTTCTCACTGTCCCCACAAACACCACCCTAGTTCCAGTCACTTCATCTCTCACATGATTTTGCATAATTATCTTTATATTTTCTTCTAAGACTTCTGCAATCTCATCTTGCATCTAGATCTCATATTCCTGTGGCAATGATTCTTATATAGAGTGCAAGAAATAGATCTAATTTGATTTGGGGTCTCTCCACTACAGCTGCTGGCCCCTGTGGACTTCTTCCTCATTGGAGGACCCAGGGTGGTGAGCACGGCCGTGCTGGGGTCCCCCCCACTCACCATCTTGGTCTGGCGCTGTCCTGCAGGGCACAAGCTGTACAACTGTCTGCAGCTTCTAGTCTTATCTCTAATCCCGTTTCTCCTTTCTAGAGAGCTTTGGAAGAAGAAAATATGACAATATCACTGCCTATTTGCTTCAGGAAAACCCCATCTCATTGCCTCTGGCTTGAGGTTCTTCATAAGCCAGCCCCTTCCTTTCTACTCTGCCTGCCCTTCTCTCTCCTCTTGCACCTCTTACCTGACTCAACCACCATAAACTAGGTCCTAGACATGCACCTCCCACCTTCGGCCTTTGCGCGTGCCGGCCCCTCCTTGCTGAGCTGCACTTCTCACACAGACTCACCCTCCAAGTCTCTGGGGAGACCTCACTTCTTCCACAAGCTTTCCTGGCCTTGCCCAAGCTTGGTTGAGCGCCTCCAAAGCGCGCTTCGGTGAATCCTGCAGTAGCGCTTCCATGCTTTAGCATTTGCTCCTCTCCCTACCAGCCTGTGAGATCTTCCAGGACTGGGTCTGCGCAACACGGGGGCAGCACCCAGTAAATTTCTGTCAACTGAGTAAGGGGCGTCACCCTCAGAGCAAGAGTGTTAGCGCTATCAGCAACCGAGGGTTTATCATGTGCCAGCTTTTGTCTTTCCTTCAAACAACTCTGTGAGGTGACTGCTATTATCATCCTCATTTTACAGAGGGTGGTAAAATGATGGGTCCAAGGTCTCACTGCCAGTAAATAGAGGCAGCTTTTAAATCCAGGGCATCCTCATCGCAGACACTTGCTCTGAACCACCACTCCATGTTGACTCTATGCAAACACAGGGCTTAATTTTAAAAGGGTGGGGGGGTAAAAGTGACAAGCCATTCGGTTGTCTTTCCTTCTTAGGGTGTGTGCCGGAAGGGAGGGGCTGGGCCAGGAAAGGTGGCCTGAAATGTGATTGGCTAGATGGAAACAATGGATGTTAGTGGGGGAAGCTAACAAGCGGTCACATGTGTGCCTTGGAAAGATCAGCGCAAAGAGCGGGGCAGTCCAGGGCTGCCTCCGGAGGGAGGGCAGGATGAAGCTGTTATGGAGAAAGTTCCCCTTGAGGTGGATCTGGTGTCAGAAGTGTCTGAAGCACAGATTCTGGAAGTTTCTAGGGCAGACTTTAGGGTTTACACCTTGGCTAGATTCAGGCTTTAATTGTAAGTTCTGAAGCACAGCCCCAAGAGAGAAGCTGTTCCTTGAAGCCCATGTGTTAAGAAACACAGATGTAATACTGATGCCCAAAACCACTTAGGGGGTGATTCTGTGCAGGTTTCCCCAGCGATTTATTGGACAGGTCTGGAGATTTGCAAAATGGTTTTCATTCAATTCATATTTTGGTTCTTAATCCCCCTTTCTGCCAAATTCTTCACATTTCAATTTGGTAGTTCAGAACATATTTAAATAAATCATGAGAGCTTAATGGAAAAATCAAAATCAAATTAAATAAATGGGTTAACTGTTCAGCTGCTAGGTTTTACTTCAGCCATTACAGGGTCAGGAAAAACCACAGAGCAATTTAGAACTAACCCGTCTGCTTAGGGAGAGACCTCTATTATCAACCATTCCCTCCTGGGCATACTTAACCCATCTCAAATGACACATGGAGAAAACATCTGCTCTTTGACAAATACCTACAAAGAACAATTCAAATTGCAAACCCAAATCAATAGCAGACATACATCCTGCTGCATTTTAAATAGATATAGGAACTCTAGTAGAATTCATTGCAAATCATTAAAGTTTATTTACCAAGCTTAATGCTTAGAGGGAGTTAAATTCCTTAAAATGGAGAGAATTAAAGGAGAAGAGAATCTGAGGGTGAAGAAATGTGTTTCCCTGAACTCATCCTTCTCTTTGGGGTCTCAAAGGTTCTCAAAGATTTTTAGGACTCTTTATTTCTCTCCCACCCCACCCGCTGCTTTACTAGCTCTGCTGCGATTCCATCTCATATTACTGTTGCTGGACGAGGTTCTCGAAAAGGTAATTTCCGCTCATTTTGTGAGGCTGTTTTCTTGCCCTTGTTTCACCTCCCATCTTCCCTCCCTTTACTTTGATATGCTGAAGAGTTGTCTTAATTGCTGGTGTATTAGATTTTTCTGCAGTAACAACCCCAAATTTTAATGGCTTATGAAAGCAAATATTGATTTCTCCGTCATGGGAGTTTAGGTCAGCTTAGGCTCAGCTGTGTCTTGCCTGAACTTGCTGGACTCCACTGAACTTGGCGAGGCTTGGTTTCAAGCTTCAGGTCAGGTTCAAGTCTGCTCCCTGTGTCTTTCATTTGGAGACCCAAGCTGGAGGAGCAATGGCCACCTGGGGCATCATTTTCTCATGGAAGATGGCAGGAATGCAAGACAGGACGCAAAAAGACACAGTGCCTCTTAGAGCCTCTTCTTAGTACTGGCGTGCTACCATGTACGCCGCATCCCACTGGTCAAAGCGCGTCATGCAGCCAAGCCCAAAGTCAAGGAGATGGGAAGGCATATCCCACTGTGGGGTGTGGGCAAGGAGCATGAATACTGGCTGAAGAATAATATAATCTACTCTAGGTGGGAGGGTGTGCAGTGCAGGGTTCTCTCAACGGTTTTTTCTTGAGAAAAATCAAATAGCTCTTCAACTTTTATTATGCTATTATGCTCTGCCCTTACCTTCAGTGCTCAAAGTTAGTGCATCCACTTCTCTGGGGAAAGAAGGCAGACTGAAATATAACTAGTCAATAGTAATCATGGAGGCACTTAGAATTTATTGTGTGACTACACATGCACAGGCCCTTTATGTGTAATTCATATAGTGAATACTCTTTTCAGGCTTTGCAAACAATACAACTTTTTATGACTGTACTTAATTTCTACTTCAGTTTCTGTTTAGTGCTGCCATTCCAAAGAGCTGCAGAAACTTAGTCATTTTGGGGTTGGGGCTGGTGGAGTGAGGTGCCTTCTTCATTCACACCTGGTCTCTGGACAGGGATGTGTGTGGCACTGTCTCTCCCACCTCATTTTGATGAGGCCCCTTGGGTCTGGCTCCCCCTCAGCCGCTCCTTCGCCTTTCTCCAGAGATCAGAAAATATCAAGCTGTAGTTTCTTCCTTGATATGCCCCCCTACTAATTTCTGCTCTACTGCTTCCCATCATGCTGGGCTCAAGGGACTTTGAGGTCTTCTGGACTTTGAAGGTTTTACATGTGTCCTCGGATCTTTAAAGCTAGCTGGCTCTCTAGCCATCATCTTCCTTCTCTGGGGTTAGCTCAAGGTGGGCTGGGGAGGGGCAAGAAGCAGGGCTCTTTCTGGAACCACAGGGTTCAACGACCAACCCTCTTGACGTCTATCAGTTTCTCTCTTCTCTCAACCGATGGGATTTTATCTCAATTCAGCTGGGCTGACCTGGCTGCAGAGGATCTCCCCAAATGCATTGTTTAGGGCATAATTTTACACTCTGAGAACTTCACCTTCATCACAGGTAGAGAAGTTGATGTTGAGGCAGCTGAAGTCGCCACTGCCCAAGGTTGACTAAGTTTGGAAGTGGGGGAAGGGGAACTTGTTGAATTTTAAAGCTGGCCCCCGCCTCCCCCAGGCTAACCTGGCTCTACAGACAAAGAAATGTTTTTGAGCAAAAAAAGGGCAAAGTGGGGATCTTTCGGCATCTCAACTCTAGTATGAAGATTGCAAGGACTTGTGTAGGACCAAGTCAAAGGGCAATTCTATCTCAGGACCTCCCGTCGGGTGCTGGGAGAAGGTCTCGGATGTTGGGACAGAGTGGAGATGGAGCATTTTCAGATCTTATCTCTAAGACTACAGAACACAATCCAGATGGAGAGAGTCTGAGGCAAAGTTTCACCCTTCCTAGAACTGGATCCACAAGGGCCCAAGGGAGTGGTGGCTCACACTGGACTCAATGATTGGGTTTGGGGTTTGGAAAACAGGCTTTAGTTTGTGTGCCAGGAAAGCTGTGCTTACATGTGGCAAGGTTCCTCTTTTGGGCAGGACCTGGTAAATGGAGGCTGTCGTTCTGTCTTCTCTGATTTCTGCTGCAAGTAGTATTTCTTCCATTTTAAGAGATTTTACTCCATTGCTAAGCACTAGGAAATAAACTTTTGTGATTTAATTAAAGCCATGTTCTCACTCCCCGCCCCCCCCCCCCCCGCAATACTGTCTACACAAATGGTTGACTTGGGCAGACATCACGTTCTCTTTATTCTCTGTTAAAACCACATCCTTTTCTTCTCTCTCACTCTTGGTTTCTCTCTCACTTGTCATGCATCGTGGTGGTGTGCCCAAATATTATTCTTGCAAGATAGTATCACCAAGGAACAGGGAATAGGAAATCAGACATTCTTTTTTGTGTAACTGTTCACCTTTTTTCAGCCTCTACACATTTGGAAAGAAGTTGGAAGTTAGAACACCCTCTGAAGTATGACTGCTCGCCTGTTACTTAGCTTCCCTAAACCTCATGAAATAATGATAGGAATATGGACTGGGGAATAAAAAGTGAAGGGAGGTCCAAGCTGCATATATGGCATATCCCATTTGTGTGAAAATATATACATAAAAAACTTGCTGGAAGAAAACATACCAGCGTGTTGATGGTGGTTGTCCCTGGGTTGTGAGATTATGGGCAAATTTGAATTTCTTCTTTATATTACTCAGCTTGACTGCTCTTCTTTTTCACTAAACTTGCTTCCAAATGACTTTTTCTGTTTCCAGAATTACATTCATTCTCAAAGACAGAGATTTGCTTTTAACAATATTTTAAAAATGTACAGCAGGCCTTGAAGGAAATTACAAAAAAAGATTTTCAGCACAGTTTTGAGCACTGGCAATTCTTGGCATAATTGGATGAGGAGACTGATTTGAAGGAACAGCATTCATTTTGTTATATAATTTCTGGCAGCATCAGACATGATGCTTTGATAATTATGTCCATAAATTGAAAGAAAAGATAGCTTTTTCTACTGTTCAATTTTTTTTTTAACTCCAGATCAATGTACCATGTGAATGTAGTAATTCAACCAGTCATCTGGAAAATTCCCGTACATGAAAAGTAAATACGTACCTTAAAAACCTCAGTTCATTGAGTTCTTTAATATAAAGCAAGTCTTTCTGCTAACATAAATAAAAAGAGGAACTACACTGTGTTTGAAACTAAATTGTGAAAAAAATGTGATTCTGAAGGATTGTCTCTGCTCTCAAAGATAGAATATGAAAATCAAAGATTATTGGCTCTCATACATAAAGTATGTTTTATTAAGAAAAATGAGACATTTAGAACTGTAACACTGGAGTGAATATGAACTTTTCACAGGTTTTACTTCGTAGATATTTTAACTAGGTAACTTGTCTGGCTCACTTGTATTTTTATTAACATATTTTGGATGGGAAAGGGAAATGTTTACTTTCAATATCTTGTGGAATTGATAATTGAATATTATCTTTATCAGAAGAAGACAAAACATATGAAATTGAATGTTAATAACTCAAAAATATTTATCTGATTGACAAAAACTCAATCACATTTGCCTTCCCAATGAACATTTCATAATTATTTGAAGGCCTCTTGTGGCCACTGTGTGCAAAGCCTTTTGCTGGCCCCTGTATATGCAATAACAGTGTGCTTCTAAGTAAATATTGGAAGCCCTGTTCTGATAAGAATGGGGCATAGTGGTACAGAATATATGTAATTAAGAGTTTTATTGCCTATACTATATTCATATGGTCCCTGTTCTCAATGACTTCATGGTCTTATTGATAAGGTTTCAAATATGCAATTTTTAAATAATACATCAGGCTGAGTTCTAGAAAGTGTTATACTGAATATAAACAGGTGCCAAAATATAGGACACAAAGAAGAAGGGTTCTGAGTAGTCAAGTTGTAGAGGGTCTGAAATAGCCAGGGAAGTTTTCATGAAAGAGGTGGTCTTGAAAGTTATAGCATGCAAGGATCAGGTAGTAATCTGGCTATAGTTTGGGTTAGACCTTACAATTTAGATACGGTTGTATAACAAATAACCCCCCAAATTTCAGTGACTTGCATCACAGACATTTATTTTTCTTGCTCACAGATCTACAGGGCAGCTGAGATTCAGCTGATCTTGGTTGGACTCAGCTGGGCATGACTCCACTTTGGGCCTCCTTCCTCTGTCTCTTCCTGGGACTGGCACTTCCTGGGGCATGGTCCTCTCATGATTATGGCAGAAACTCAAGAGGCCAACTCAAATCAGGCAAGCACATTTAAAGCCTCTGCTGCATTATTTTCCTTAACATTCTGTTGTCCAAAGCAAGTCATGTGACCAAGCCAAATATCAATGGGGTGAGGAAATACTCTGCATTGATTCTTATGAGAGATACTCCAAGTCACATGGCAAAGGTCATGGATATATAATTCTATATAACAGGGAAAGAGCGAAGAATGGGAAACCATAATTCAATCTGCCACAGTCACATATTTGAAAAAACAGTGGAAAAATTGCAAACAGCACAGATAAGAACCCCCAGTGAAGAACACAGGTACAGATCATTGTGCTTAGTTGACTTGAAATGAAATGACTGATAGACACATTATCTTTAAGATTTTGGAGGTTTGTAATAAGACTAATGCTGACTAGTTCGTCTTCCTGGATAAAAAAAATAATAGACCAAAGGTAAATAAGAACTTGAGTTGGAAGAAAATTTTCTCTATTTGATAGCTAAAATGCTGGCAGAAATTATAGGAAGAGGTGGAGTATCCATTTCTGGCTCTTCAGGGGGAGAGCTGTGTCTCATCTCACAGAGGTGCCTGAACAAGGTGAACCCTTCAAGCCTTTTTCGGTTCTATGTTCCTGTGATGTCAGTGTTACTTCCCCTCCCAAAACCCCCAGCAGTGGCCGAGTGTCAAATGCCGCGTGACAAGACCCATGACGGTCTTTGCGAGTTCTTCTTTTGGTTTCTCTGGCAGGAAGTGATGGAGGAGGAGTGAAAGCCTGGAGGTCTGCTTTGGGGTCATGGTCCTGGGATGGCTAATTGAGGCCAAGATACCACCCCAGGAAGCCTGGTGGCCAACCCCTGGCAGCATCCCTGAGCTGAAGAGCGCTGTATGGGCAACGACAGATGTCTGACTTGTGTGGACAGGGCTTCAAACAAAAACCAGGGTCTACTTTCAAAGTTTTCATGGAGATCTTAGGCTCCTCAGAAGTAATCTAGGTGGAACTAAATGTTATTGAACCTCAGTGCACAGCGGGAATGGTACCAGCGACCTCCCAGGGCTGCAGTGCAGATTAAATGAAAAATACATGTAAAGATCCCAGCACCGTGTCCAGCACATACTAAGTATTAAATAATCGGCAGCTTTTTAAAACTACCACACCAAAAGCATCCCATTATTTGGAAACAATCAGATGATATTTTTTTCTTAGTAAAATTCAGTTTGGTGCTACTTAGGCACTGCTAATCTCAGGCAGAATCTCAGACCAGTGGCAGGCCTGAGGCACTGGTAAAAAATTTCTGAGAGGCTCCCAGCAAGGGGAGTCTGGTTAAGAAACTCTTACAAAGAAATGTTTATTGAAAGGCAACATTATCTGGCCTTAGGCCCCCGCTGCAGAGGTGTAGAGGTAATTTGCACAGGCCTCCCTGACCCCCATTGGTTTCCAGCTGCCAGACACGCACTTGACCGACTGGCCTGTAATTTGCTCCGTGTCTTACCCACCATTGTGGGCTCCCTCGTGTTAAGCATAATGGACCGTGAACTCTAGGTACTCAGTACATGAATGTCTACTGAATGATTGAATATATCCAGAATCACCCTATGTCCTCAGTACATCCACGTCAGCTCAGGGCTTCACTGATTTTCAAATCATGGGCTAAAAATGAACATAAAGTTTATGATTATACCTTAGGGTATAGGAGGCATTCTATCTTCTAAGACCTTCACATTAGCTGAGTTTGAGAACCAGGACCCTGTGTTGAATTAGCTCCATAATGAACCACGCTGGCTGCCCCTCTGCCAGGGGCCTCTGGTTGACATTTGATTAAGCTTTGACAGACCCCTCCCCAGATTTACTGAGAACTTTTATTTCCTCTGCCGAAGCATAAAACTAGATTCAGGGGAACTTCCCCAGAAGAGGCCAAACCTTCCTCTCATGGGTTCCACATGAGAACCCACCAGAATGTCACCAGCCTTTGTAAAGTTCGCCTGGTTTCCTGTTCCCCAGCCAGCTGTACCTGTTCACACCACCAGGAGACCAGGCCCTGCTCTGGACTTAGGCCATCAGCGTCACTACTCCCTCTGCGGGTACCCAGAGGCTGGACTTCTTGCCTCTGAACTTGCTTCCCTCTGTCCTTGACCCTGTTCCTACACCGGCACCCCCCAAGCTCACCACTAGTCCTCATGCCAATCCCCTTATCTGGGAGGATATCCTAGATTTTGTATCTCAACCAACAGAACTTGAACTCGAGTCCTAATTCCCCTTCCCTCTCTTTCATCTATGAACTTTATGTAGCCATTTGCATTTACAATTGTGCCTGTGGACTCAGACCCCTGCCAGCACCAAGCAGATCGCATCAGGAGTGGAGGTGGTGGGCGGCGTGGGAAGTGGGGGAGGGCGACGTGGGCCTCTCTGCTAATCCTCTTCTTCCTGGCTTTGGAGGACACACGGTGCAGAGCAGTAGATCTCGGCCACGAGGCAAACAGCAGTGTGAGATGCTGGGTGGCCACTGGCACCCACCCCCAGTTCGGCTTCAATGGGAGGCGGAGTGGGTGATGGGGAACCGTAGGGCAGATTAGCCTCTCATGACTGGACAGAGGGGCACGAACGTCACAGTTCTGGTCAGCATTCCCAAGAGAACACTGGCTCCTTTATTTTCAAGAGAAAGCAAAAATCTGGATTTTTATGTGAAATATCCCAATTTTCAACACCGGCTGGCTTATTTTAAAAACTCTGGCTGACTAAAACCGCCCGTGGGCTGCTGGTGGGAGGACTGGCTCACCCAGGCCCCTCACGAGAAGCAGCTCCTTGATTCCTTGGGGCGTCGTTCTTATCCACCCTTCCCGTGCAGAAGGCCCACGGGTGAGTGGAAGAGCCAGGGTCTGAACCCGCATCTTTCAACTGCAAGCCCACGGTGAGTGATTTCCCAGCTGCCGGGTGTCCTCCACACGCATCCCGACGTGCTTGTGCCTGGGACACAGAGCCTTCATCCAGCCCTCATCAACACTGCGTCCGCCAGACCCCAAAGGTCTGTCTGGGCTGACAGGTCTTAGCGCTCTGCCACAAAGCTCATCCCAGCACAGCAGGAGCCTTGGGGCCTCCACAGTGGCCCTGGAGCATCTCCTGTGTCCCCGCAGGGGTGGGGTGGGCCTGCCTGGGCTGTCAGAGGCAGCTTGGGGCAACTTAGGCTGTGGGAGCGGGGTGCCCAGCTCTCCTCCTCCAGCGTCCCCGCTACCTTGGACGTACTCTTCTCTCCTCTTTCTCCCTCAGGTGAGCCTGGGGTGAAGGCCACCTACCACACTGATTCTAGCCTGAACTTGGACCCAGACAGTCTGAGTGTTAGCGCCGCCTCTGCTCTCATCTCCCAGCATGATCTTGGACTCCCTCTTCACCTCATCGGGCCTTAGAGTCCACATCTGCAAAATGAGAGGCTTCTACTAGTGTATCTGTAGAGACTCTGAACGCATGTGACAGAAAACCCACCTCAAGGCGGCAAAGGCAAAGACTTGAAATGATTGTTGATGTCCTTAAGTAAAAATAGTAGGGTTTTGAACACCATTTCTGTAAATTGGTCTCTTAGGTCTCTCAGCTCTGCTCTCCTCCGTTTTGGCTTCCTTTCAAGGTGGCTGCTGGTCACTCCAGGTCTTCAACTTCCTGGACTCAAGTGCAGTGAAAAAGAGGAGGTGACCTCTCTCTGAACAGCAGCAGCTGAAGGCTTATGGCGGGTCACTGGCTCAGTTTGCATTGGGTGCCCGACCCTGGGCCAGTCCCTATGGCCAGAGAAATACAATATGCAGAACTGTGGCACACACCCACCCCCCCGAAACACCCATGGGCTGGGCAATCTGGGAGGAAGTCAGGGTATGGCCAGAGGGGCAGAGGGGTCCTGGGTATTCAACTTCATTATTGATTTCATTTTATTTTTTGATATGTAGAACACTGAAATGCTACCAAAAGTCAAAACTATACAGAAAGGAAGGCTCAGAAAAGCATCCCTCCATGCTATAGTTCACCCCATCCCCCCATGCACCTTGTAGGAAACCAACTACATTACTTTTTGGATTGTTCCTCCTGTGCTTCGTTTTGTAAAGAGAAGATATATGCAAATCTTATTATTTCCCTTATGTCTTATATAAAAGATAGCAGATGATATATGCTCTTTTGTACTTGGTCTTTTCACTTCACGGTCTCTCCTGGAAATCATTCTATTTCCACTCACAGAGCTCTTCCTCATATTTTTTAATACCTCATTACCTCGTTGTTTGTGTGTACCATATTTTATTCAACCAATCTCCTGTGCTTGGGCTTTTAGGGAGTTTCCAATATTTTGAAATTATAAGTAATGCTACAATAAATAATCTTGGGTATCTGTATTTTCTTTTTATTGAAGTATAGTTGATTTACAATATATACATATAAATATATGTATATATATATTCTTTTTCAGATTCTTTTCCATTATAGGTCATTATAAGACACTGAATATAGTTCCCTGTTTTATACAGTAGGTTCTGGGTATCTGTATTTTTATATTGCTAGAGGTACGTATTTGGAGTAAATTTCCAGAAGAGGAATCGCTGGGTGGAAGGGTAAATGCATGCATAGGTTTGTTAGGTATTGCCAAGTTCCCCTCCATAGAGGTGGTCCCATATCACATTCCCACCAGCAGTGTTCCTGAGTGCCTGTTTCTTTAGTCTCACCAACAGAGGGTATTGTTAAACTTTTGATTTTTTTTTTTTTTTGCCAACATCATGGGTAAAAAATGTTATTCAATGGGGGTTTAATTTGCATATTTTATTATGAGTGAAGTTGATCATATTTTCATATGTTTGAATTTTATATTTCTTTTAATGGATTGTCTGTTCATGTCTTTTGCTCACTTTTCTATTGGATTTTTGGTCTTTCTTAATTTTTAAAATATTAGATATTGGTTCTTCATGATCTATGCTACAAATATTTTTCTGTCAGATTTCATTTGTGTTTTGACTGTGCTAAAGCTTTTTTTTGTAGTCAAATTTATCAGTTTCTCCTTTGTAGCATGTAGATTTTTAGTCATATTAAAAAATATATTTTCCTACCCCGGTTATATAAAAGTTCATCCATGTTTTCTTTTAGTACTTGTGCAGTTTCATTTTGCATCTAGATCTTTGATTCATTTGGCAATTATTCTTATATATCATGCAAGAAATAGAGCTAAATTTATTTTTTAAATGACTATCCAGTTAGCCCAGAACGAGTCAGCCCCAGTGATTTTGGGATATGTCCTTATCATAACCTAGATTTCTTCAAGTATTTGGGCCTATTTCTTGACTTCTCATTTTATTCCATTGATCTGTCTGTCTTTTTAGGTGTTGATACCACACTGTTTGGATTATAGAGGCTTCGTAGTGTGTATTAATACCTTATAGGACCTTTCCTCTTTCACAGAAGATTGTTTTCAAAAGACAGGAGTTATTATAGAATATTTGTAGGCTGAGGGAAATGACCAAGTAGAGAGATGAGTCAGGAGAGAGAGGGGAAAATTGTGATGTCCTTGAATGAGCACAAGTGGAGAATTCTGGAAGGAGCCAGTGAATACAGATTCAGAAGTCGGTAGACTTGTTGGTGAGAAGAATTCTCTTCTGACTTTGTTTTCCAGTGAAATAAGAACCAAGGTCATCAGCTGAGAGTGGGGAAAGGGGAGAAGAAGGGGAATCACTCAGACGGTGCTGAGGGCCCACTTGGGGTTTGTGGTCATAAATAGAAAGCAAGATCCATCTGCATAGTTACGTGTTTTCCTCTAGCCTCACACAATGGCTGGAGCTTGGGAGCTGAGTAGGCAAGGAGTTGAGTTTAAACAGAGTTGGGATTTAGCCAAAAGCATGACAAATGGAAACAGGGATTAAATAGTGAAGGCAGCACGGATGCAAGTGAGCAGAATGATGGGCCAGGGATCCAAGTTGAGTAAGGAGGGAAATAAGGACAGTGGGCAAGGGGGGTGGATGTGAAGAGGATAGTAGTGACGATGGGTTAAAGATCCTGAAAGGGTTTAAGAAATGTTGGAGTCTTTGGAAGGGGAGATGTTGCTCCTGGGGGTGGGTAGATAAAATGGGATCGAAGAAAGATGCCAACAAAGATATAAAAAGACTGAAGGGCCAGAATGTGGGCAGGTTGTCTTTGTGGTTGAGATGATAGTGACAGAGAAACAGTGAGCCTCATCCTAAAATCTTCATGAGTAAAGGGCAGTGGCTGGGAGGTAGGAGGTGCCTGCAAATGAGAGTGGGGAGAGGGTGGGTTCTCAGTTAATCATTCCTCAAGGACTCACAGAATTTCAGCACAGGAAGTTCAGGTCCCCATCACCCCTAGGAGTCTCCTAATGCTCCTTTTCAGTCTGTTCCCCTGGCAACCTTCCAGGGTTGGATTAAGCTGTGAAGGCTGAATCTAAGAGGCTTTACTAAGAGATTTCTCTTTAAGTTTGTAGAGCCTGGCATTCCTTAAAACTCAAAGACAATTTGAGAGCCTTGAGAGAGATCGTAGAGAGCCAAGAGAGATGGTAGGGACACTTTTTGCAGGGCTGGCTCGAGTTGCACCATAGAAAAGATCCTGGGATTCCTCTGCAGTGCAGGCCAGGTGAATGGAGAGGCTACTTGTTGTCATGCAGGAACACAAGGGGTTGAGCTTAAACTCTCAAAGGGTCAATTACCCTGGACAGCCCACCCTGGTTACAAAACCAAAGCCATAGCTCTTACTAAAAGAGCTCCTAAGTGTTGAAAACTATCCTCCTACTTCAAGCATCCTGTTCCATCCAGACTTTCTGAGAATCCCCAAACATCTGAAGTTAGATCCTGGAAAATGATGTGTCCCAGCCAGGTGAACTGGACCTGGGTCACCTTCAGAAGACCAAAGCTGTAATGAGCCCTGGTTGACTGGGTGACGCCAGTGTGGCTTTGGCCACACACTTGAGGCTGACTGTGCCTGGGGCCTGTTGACAGGAAGGGCCCTAGGTCTTCCTGAGGGAAAAATAGATAATGTGAGACAGTTAACCTTTAGGGGAGCAGGAATAATTAATGGACTTAGGATGGGGTCCATGTGTGAGGTGACAAATGGGACATGTGGAATGTCAGATCTGGCTCTTTGTTGAGAATGAAAGATTATGGTCCAGGACCAGTGAAGATGTTAGAAATAAGATTCAGATGTAGGTTATATTCAGTCATGTATAGTAATTTGTAAGTTGGCGTAAAGGTAGAAGAAAAGTGCATACTGGACTTGGAGCCCACTGGCTTGTGCTCACGAGGACTGGAGAGAACAGGTGAGAAAAACCCCATCTCTGTTTCCTAGCTGTGTCTCAGGAGGTCCTGTGTGGAGGAGGGGCCAGGTCCTATCAGCTCTTACCCTCAGGCTGTAATTTGCCAATGGGATTGGGTTCCAAGATCGACAGATGGGGCCTGGATTGGGGTAGGAGAGGGGGAGGGAGTAGGGTGGGGAGGTTCCAGACACCTCCACCCTCACCCATTCCTGCGGCTTCCTTTGCTCAGAAAGAAGTGGTGCTTGGGGGTTCCCAGCCCTGAACTCCCATCCAAAAGATGCACCTCAATCCTGTAGAAACACACAGACATGCACACATATACCCACTCCCACTTAGGCATATCCTCAAATCCACAAACCCCAAGTTGTAATTTTTCTCACTCAGTTGCCAGCAGCAGCTGTGGATCCTCTACTCGCTCAGTGACCTGAAGTGAGAGAGAAGAGCCTCATCACCCAGAGAACATGAACCCCAAATGCCAAAGTTTGTTAAGACACGCAGATCAGTGGAGATGCTCTTTGACAAATAAAGGCTCTCCAAATCCCACAACTCGCACAGCTTTTAGAGGCTTATGTTTCTGTCTACAACACCCAGCTCCAGGCTCATGACTCAGGAAGCTCAGGGAACAAGTCTGAAGGCCCCGGATGGGAATCTGTGCTCAGCTGGGGGGTCTTGGTCTTGCCTGACTCCCGCCCAGCTGCCCAGAGTCCTCAGGTCAAGAGTCTGGCCTTGTTTCCCAGCCCGACTTTCCTGTCCAAAACCCGGGCAAACATTGTCACATCCCCTGATGCCGATCATCTACCTTCCTGACCCACCAACCCTGAACACACGCACACACACACACACACACACTCTGTCTGCCTCTTCCAACTTGGACCAACTTACTATACTTCAGATGCCATTGAGATGCTGGCTTCTGCTCCCCCAACATCTCACCTCTCTTTTTCCTGGTTGGCAAACTCCCTTTTACAGGTATACTTTTTGGACTCAAGTCCCCACACAAGCCTGCCTTTGGAATAGTAGACAGTTGACTGTGCTCTCATGTTTAACCCTTTCGGTAAGGTCTATTCTGTTAGCTGGGAGACATATGAAAGTTAGCCTTGAACTCAGTGACGTCACGGTATTTTGCTCTCGTGTAAGCTACCGTGTATGTGTTTTTAAGGGACTTTCTTCAGCTTGTTTGCCTCTCTGTTATGTAAGTGACCACAAGCAAATCTGAATCCTCCCTTCCCTTTCAGCTTGATGCTCACTTGTGTGGTCTAGAGGGCATTTATGGAATAAGTTTGGTAGGGTACCAAAGTGTGGGGTCACTGGGCTCTTCCTGGCGGAACAACAGAGCGGGCACAGATTCTGAAGCCCCAGCCAGGGACTGTGGAACAGAGCATTCAAAATCTGCAAAGTCCAAGACACATGATTAATTAACACTGGTCTCTTGGGTCAGGCCTATCTGGGCATCAATTCCCTGAGGTAGAGAAATAGAAATTTGAATATCACCCATCGGAATTATCATAAGGATTAAGCAGTGTGATGTGCGTGTGTGGTGAGTACCGCTCAGTAAATGTTACTTTCTTTTCTCTTTCTGGTCCTAGTGGAATGTGCTTTCCATGGCACTGTTGATATCGGTTCTAGAAAATGAAACCCTTCAGGAAGCTCAGATGCTTTTGGGCATGACGCACCATTGCTGCATTTACCATTAGAGACGGACGCTCTGCCATCTCGGCTCTTCCTGCGGCAGCTGCTCACAGATCTGTTCGGGTGGGAGAGACTTTTCCTGGCCTTCCTCAAAACCATCATTTGTGCAGCATCCCCAGAGCTACGAACAGCAAGGAAATGAGGGAAAGCAAGCAACATCTGGTGTTAAACAAATACCATCATCTTACAAATGACTCATCTCTGGGATAATGATTCTTGCGTATGTATAGCAGGGGGATGTCAACCCCAGGACCCGATACTAGAGAATAAACACCTGAAAGGCAGTCCTAGGACTTCCTGACAGCTCTACTGTGTCTCCAGCTGAATTCCATTTTGGAAAAAAGAGAAGGTGCTCATGTTCATAGCTTTTAGTCACACCAGACAGAAAGCTCACCTCCTGTTCTCTGTTCTGAAGAGCAGAATCCTGCAAACATACAGCATGATAGTAGGTCAGTGTTTGGGGTGGTGCCCAGCGGAGGGTGAGCTTGTGAGCATCTCCTGTCTTGCTCCCTCGCCCAAGGCCAAGACCATGTCTGTTTGTGCTGCTGCTGGTGCATTTGGGAGTTCCTGAGACGGTCTCAAGCATCATCCAGAGAGTTATACATGTAAATGGCTAAGACAGATGTTTTACACCTTGCTTGGTTATTATGGGTGTTATACCCCAAAGAAGAAAAATGTTAATGAATCATTTTGTGACATTTAAATGACTCCTTATTAAGCTGTGATGGGAATGGCCTGCAGCCAAGTGGCGATGGAGAACTTTGTCCTTGGCATCCATTTGTTCAGTCTTCTCTCCTCTTAGCATGATTTTTTTCTCTCTCAACTGAAATCCATCATCTAGCTTCATGTGAGGCAACCAGTCACCTGGCGCTGACCCAGGCCATCAAGGATCCTCTCTGTAAGGTCCCAGACAAGACTGCTACCACCAAATGTTGTATCCTATGACATAAATGACACCATGGATGTGTTTGTTTTGTCCTGCATAGTGTTTTGAACAAAAATCAATGGTTTGCAACATTTAAGAGATTTCATATAAATATCTAAATTCTCAGCTTCTCTGGAAAAAAATCCCAGAAAGATTTGACAATGCTGGGTTAACGTTTTCACATTAGCAACTGTTGGCTGGAGCTGAGTAGTGGCTGCTCCTTTTAGGTGGGCTGTTGCTGTTCAGTTTGCCATGGACCCCACTACTCCCTATTGCCTCCATTCTCACATAGGTCAAATTTAGTGTCAGGCAACTGGCTCTTTTTATGCATTCATGTTACCTTCATGGCCCTGTAGGTACCTGTTTGCAGTCTCCGCTTTAGACCTTCCAAGCCTCCAGTGATGCCAACCATGTAATCAGAAGATTGGAACTTTCAGTCCCATCTACCTTCCCCACTCCCCTAATCTCCAGGAAGCGGAGAGGGGCTGGAAATCGAGTTCAATCACCAATGGCCAATGATTTAATTAATCATGCTTAGGTGATGAAGCCTCCATAAAAAAACAAATGGAACCCTGAATAGCCAAAGCGATTCTGAGAAAGAAGAACAAAGCTAGAGGCATCACCCTCCATGGTTTCAAACTGTATTAAAAGCTATGGTAATCAAAACAGTAAGGGATTGGCATAAAAACAGATACATAATTAGCAGAACTGACAGCTCACACATACACCATCAATTATGACAAAGGAGTCAAAAATATAGTGAAGAAAGGACAGTCTCCTTAATAAATGGTGTTGGGAAAGCTGGATAGCCATATGCAAAAGAATGAAAATGCACCCCTATCTTACACCATACACAAAAATCAATTCAAAATGGATTAAAGACTTGAATGTAAGAACTGAGACCATAAAAATCCTGGAAGAAAGTGTACATGCTAAGCTCTTTGGCATTGGTCTCTCTGATGATTTTTTTGTATTTGACACCAAAAGCAGAGGTGACAAAAGCAAAAATAAACAAGTGGGACTACATAAAGCTAAAACGCATCTGCACAGAGAAGGAAACTGTCAAAAAAATGAAAAGACAACCTACTGAATGGGAGAAAATATTTGCAAATCATATATCTGATAAGGGGTAAATACCCAAAATATATAACGAACTCTTACGACTCAATAGCAAAATAAAAATTCAATTAAAAAATGGGCAGAGGATCTGAATAAATGTTTTTCCAAAGAAGACATACAGATGGCCAACTGGTACATGAAAAGGTGCTCAACATCACTAATCATCAGGAAAATGTGAATCAAAACCACAATGAGATATCACCTCACACCTGTTAAAATGGCTATTATCAAAAAGACAAGAAATAACAAAAGTTGGAGAGGATGTTGAGAAAAGGGAGCTCTTGTGCACTGTTGGTGGGAATGTAAATTGGTGCAGCCACTACGGAAAACAGTACGGAGTTTCCTCAAAAAAAACAAAACAAAAAAAACCTAGAACTACCATATGATTCAACAATTTCACTTCTGGGTATTTATCCAGAGAAAAGGAAAACAATAACTTGAAAAGATATGTGCACCCCCATATTTATTGTGACATTATTTACAATAGCCAAGACATGGAATCAACCTAAGTGACCATCAATGTATGAATGGATTTTAAAAAGTGATATATATATATATATATATATATATATATATACTGGAATATTATTCAGCCATATAAAAGAAGGAAATCTTGTTAATTATGACAACATGGATGGATCTTGTTGGTATTATGCTAAGTGAAATAAGTCAGGCAGGGAAAGACAAACACCGTATGAGCTCACTCATATGTGGCATCTAAAAAACAAACAAAAAACTTGTGGATACGGAGAACAGGTTAGTGGTTGCCAGAGGCAGGGAGTGAGGGGTAAACAAAATGGGTAGAGCTGGTC
This sequence comes from Eubalaena glacialis, assembly GCF_028564815.1. Classification (NCBI taxonomy): domain Eukaryota; kingdom Metazoa; phylum Chordata; class Mammalia; order Artiodactyla; family Balaenidae; genus Eubalaena; species Eubalaena glacialis. The sequence goes on from NC_083722.1 coordinate 10,801,540, forward strand.
AAAAGGTACCTATTTCCAATTATAATGTAAATAAGTCATGGGGCTGTAATGTACAGCATGGGGACTATAGTTAATTACACTGTATTGCATATTTGAAAGTTACTAAGAGATTAGATATCATAAGGACTCATCACAAGATAAAAATTTTTGTAACTATATATGGTGATAGATGTTAACTAGACTTATTATGGTGATCATTTTGCAACATATACATTATATAACATTTATACTGCAATTTTTAAAAAAGATACAACCTTAAATTCTAGTGGAGGAAACAAAATATAAAAAGCAAACCAATATGTGAGATAATGTCATATCATGAGAAGTACTATGGAGAAAAATAAAACGGGGTAAAGGAGGTGGCAGAGGTTGACTCTTTTATATAAAGTAGTTAAAAGAGACTGTTCTGGAAAGGTGATGTCTGAACAGACTTGAATGAAATGAGGGAGGAAGCCGGGCCGTGATTCAGGGCAAGAAGGTTCTAGAAGGACGGGGAGAAAGTCCAAAGACACAGGAAGGCGCATGTGAACAGGTCACTCCAGCATAGATGTTACTGTACACGAGGAATTCATCGGATGGCAGGTCTTCTTCACATGGCCTTGGAGGAGTCTGGTGCCTGGAGGAACCCGGTGTGGGAGAAGGCTTTCCTCCAAAGCACCTCAAATCAAGTCTGAGGCCAATTTCTCTGTGTTTTGTTTTTCTGCAACTTGTACCTGTTGTGAACGGCATCTCTAAATGCTTCTAGTTTCTCAGAGGAGAAAAGCAAGCCAGCCAGAAAAGTACAGAAGCAAGAGGTCTTTCTATTTATTTTGTTCATTAAGTGAACAAATGAGCACATCACTGGAAAGTACAGGGTGACTAAGAAGTAGTCCAAAGGGAAAAACCTAATGGGGGAATTTTATTAAAAAACATAATTTACATATCCACACTTTGGGTTTCCCTCTCAGCCTCTCTTTGGTTCTCAAAGCCCCTGGGAGAAGCTGGAGTGGTGGAGGGGGTATCTGAAGTTCCCATCAGCTTGAGGGAAGGGCTGTGGGAGTGAGGCCCCATGACCCCGTGGCCAGCTGATAAGAGCTCTCCACACAGGGCTGTTTGTGGACCAAGAGGCACTTGGCCACAAACCTTGACTCTTGACAGGGCTCAGCTGTGGTAGATTCGTTGGAAGGATTAGTTCAAGAGCATTCTTTTCGTTCAAAAACGCTTCTCTTGAAAGGAGGTTCAGAAGGCACCCTTGGGGCAAAGGGGAAACCCACCCTTTTCTTTTTATAGGACTTCCTCATCCATCAGGTCAGTCAACACAAGAGGCGAGAGTCTGGGTAGAGAGAAGGGTGCCCAGAGCAGTAACCATGGATTTTGCCCCCTGTCAACTAGCAGCAGTCACCAGGTGAGTTATTCCTAGTCAATCACAAACATCTTTTGCGTATTTGTGATGTACTCAGCATTTGATAAGTGTCTGACGACTTCAAACACCAAAAATGTGTTCACTGGCCCCTCCTGTAGGACTTTCCCTCAAAGGGCATGTTTTACTATCATTTCCTTTCTCTCCTGATCCAATCTCCACCTTCCCTGATTCCTATCCTCACTGTCCGTTCCCTCTTTGTAGAACCGCCCTCAAGCTCTGTACTCCACACCCCTCCCCCCCAGCCTCAGACCTTCAGAGAGAAATTGTGTAGAATTGAGAGACAAAGCAAGGTCCACTTGAAAAAAGAGTGTCTGCCCATGTAAACTTCTTCAGAACAATCTTTGCACAACGTACCTGCTGCTTAGTAAATGTTTAATAGTGAACTAAAACGTCCTCCTTTCCATGCCCATCCCCCAGAGCCCCTGCCCTGGGACGGGGGAGGTGAGGAGAACTAAGATAACGTCGTTCTTCAGCTTTCTCCTCTCCTGGCTTCCAAACTGTGCCCAGGTTCTCCAGTGTCCGAATTCCAAATGTGATGACCTGCTCTACTGGCAAGACCTCTGAGAGAAATAGAATAACAAGCCACAGTCCTGGTGTAAGTAGTCGTGTGAAGGGAGGGTTTGAGGGTCAGCAGAAGTGGCGAGGGCACTGGCTATTTTTGTTTTATTGCCCAAGGTGAATGCATGCCTGCCATTGGCAGTGAGAATGTTTTCTAATGATTTAGGGTTTTTCTTTTCTTAAAGTAACGGAGCAGCAATACGAGAAGGTGACAGCTACTGGTTTCAGAAAGATCATATGCACTTCTTCATGTTCATTTTACTTTTCTCTCTCCAGTGAAAGCGAAGATCAAGCCATCTGTAAACTCCGTTCTCCTGTTCAAGGAAGACCCCCAAGGTAGGGCTTGGAGCTGTTCCTTCCCACAATCACTGCCACTTCCGGTACACTCTGAGATCCTCTAATTTTTTATTGTAATGTGGCCTGTATAACCTGAGAATGCTTCATAAGGAGTGGACTTCTCAGAAATATGTTCATACCTCAGTATGAGGGACTCTTTAGAAAGTGAGGAGGAATACATTAAGGATGAAAAATACATGTGGGACTTCTGGCGGTTAAGCAGGAGTTGCTGTGAAGTCACATTTTTAGGCTGTTAAATAACAGATTGGGGAGTTCTATTTTCAGTAACATGGTTTTCTGTGTAATACAAAAAAAAAAAAACCCACCTTTTGCAAATTTCTAGAAATAATGAATAAATTCTAACCAATATCTAGCTGTACCTGCAAGAGAATAAGGGCAATCTGGAGGGTAATAAATGAAGAAAGAGCTATGAGTCTGCACGAGCTGATGCTGGGGCTTCTTGGTAGGGGCAGGGGTGGGGTGGGAGAGCAGAGGGGTGCAGGTGGGGGAAAGCAGTTGTTTGGGCTTCAGAATTGGCTGGGGAATCAAGGGGCTTAGGTTTTAATAACCAGCAGGCATAGAAGAGGAAGCCTGGGCCCCAGGAGAGGAGAAAGTGGGAACTGAAGCCCACCCCCACCCCAATGTAAGGATGAACTACAAACAATTGCCTACTCACCCAGCGAGATGACAGAGAAGTTTTTTCTAAAAAAAAAACAAAAGCCTACCCTTAATTTATTAATTTGTCATCATAGAGGTGCCCTCACAAAGATATGGTATTTAAATTTAAATTACCAGAGTGGTCTAGGATACATCCCACTAAGAGATTAATATAAAATGCTGTCCCAGGCTGCTAATACCTTTGGGGCACCTGGTTGAAACAAATATAAAATCTCTCTAGGAGGCTACACCCTCCTCCCAGACCCTCTACGATCCCCTCATGTGAAGCCCCGATTAAAGACTAACTTACAATGAAAAATTACAAAATACATGAAAAAAAATCCATAAAAAACAAGAGTTAACAAACAAAGCAAAAATCAATAGTAAAACTCCAAGAACTTCAGATAATATAATCATTGGGTAGATTATAAAAGAAACACGTTTAAAATGATAAAAAGTCATCAAAGGATTAATGAAGAAAACAATAAAAGAATAGGACACTTTTGGTGCAGCCACTCTGGAGAACAGTATGGAGATTCCTTCAAAAACTAAAAATAGAACTACCATATGACCTAGCAATCCCACTTCTGGGCATATATCCAGAAAAGATGAAAACTCGAATTTGAAAAGATACATGCACCCCAATGTTCACTGCAGCACTATTTACAATAGCCAAGCCATGGAAGCAACCTATGTGTCCATCAACAGCTGAATGGATAAAGAAGATGTGGTGTATATATATACATATATATACAATGGAATATTACTCAGCTGTAAAAAAGAATGAAAAAATGCCATTTGCAGCATCATGGAGGGACCTAGAGATTATCATACTAAGTGAAGTAAGTCAGAGAAAGACAAATATCATATGATATTGCTTATATGTGGAATCTAAAAAAATGATACAAATGAACTTATCTACAAAACAGAAAGAGACTCACAGACATAGAAAACAAACTTATGGTTACCAAAGGGGAAAGGGGGGGGGAGGGATAAATTAGGAGTTTGGGATTAACAGATACACACTACTATATATAAAATAGATAAAAGACAAGGACCTACCAAAAAAAAAAAAAAAAGTATAAGACACCTTCAAAGAAAACCAGACTGAGTTAAATAAGAAATCCAATATAACGTCAGAAATCTTTAAAAAATTATAATTTAAAACTTGATATGTTAAACTGAAGATACATATCAGTGAATAAATAATAGTGACTGGAAAGACAGGTCTGAGGACTACTTGGAAGCCTGCACAGAGAAATGAAGGGAGACAACCCCTGGAAGAGGGGCTTACTGACATGGAGTGTGGATGGGAGGGTCCAACACACATCTATTAGGTGTTCCAGAAGGAAACAGCAGAGAGAATGGAGGTCAGGCAATATTCCAAGACATTAAAGGAGATTTTCCAGAACTAATGAAAGCTACAAACCTCAGCAGGTTAAATAATACGAAATTCTCTACTAGACACAGCACAGTATAACTGAAACAACACCAAGTAGAAATGCAAGATCTTAGAAGCACTTATAGATAAAAGACGGGTTGCCTACAAAAGAACGAGTATCAGTTTGTCCAGAACTTTGCAACAGCAAAAACAGAACAGAACAGAATAATATAGTCAAAGGGCTAAGATAAAACAGCCATCTATTTATAACTAAATTATTATTTAAGAATATGGGCAAAATAAACATTTTCAGGCAAATAAAAATGAAGAGCATTTACTACTAACAGATCTTTGCTGAAAGAATTACTCAAGAATATACTTCAGAAGAAATTGACCCTGTAAAGAAGCAGTGAGATGTCTGATATTAGATAGATTTGAACAGATACTTAATACATAAAAAAGACTAACTGGGGAGTAGAAACGCAAGGTGGGGTGAAGGTATAGGTCGCAATAGTATGTAAGATGGGCAGGGGATGTGCAGAGGTCAGGCATTCAGGCATTTTGGGGCGAAGGTTGGCAACATTGATTAACTTTAGACTTTATTAGATCGACTATGCTTATTAAAAGTTATGTAGAGGTAATCACTTAAGATGAGAAATTCTATGTATAACTTTCCAACCAGTAGAGAACACTATTGAATGTAAAAGTGTGGTCAATATAAGATAGAAGTAAGAGAGAAAATAAAGAAGCAGAGAAAAGTCCAATTAAGTATGAAGCATGAAACAAGATGACTGAAATAAATTCAAATATAGCAGAATTCAGGAAAAAAGTAAAATTAAACTCTCAAAAGTCAGTTGTATTGGATTAGAAAAATCTAACTGCATGCTTTAAAAAGACATAGAACTTAAGGACAAAGAAATGTTGAATGTAAAAGTATAGAAAGTTACTAGCAAAATATTAACCCAAAGAAAGTGATGTGGTTATATTAAGAGTAGACAAGACTGTCTTTGAAGCAAAAAAGAAATATTCGGGGAAAATGGTCACTAAATAAAGAAAAAAAGGAACAATTCACTGGGAAGAGATAATTATAACGTGCAGGCACCTAAAACATAGCATCAAGTTATATGAGGCAACAAATTGATAAAATTTCAGATACATGGGCAATTTCATAGTCACAGGGGGATTTTGGGACACATCTCTTTCAGTAACTGACAGTTTAAGGTGACAAAAAGTTAGTAGGGCTATAGACTTAAGGAACATAATGAGCAAGGTTGATCAGACACCCCTGTGGCAAACGGACATTCTTTCCAAGAACACATGACGCATTTACTTAAAAACCACGTATTAGGTCACAAAGCATTTCTTGATAAGCAGCAAAGAATCACACAGACCACATTCTTGACGATACTCAACTGCTAGACCAATTCAAACCAAGCCACATATTTGGAATTTTGGAGGAAAAAACCAATTCAAACCAAACCACATATTTGGAATTTTGGAGGAAAAAAACCCTTTAAATAATTCACGACTATAAAAGTGTCTTAATGGAGAGTCTAAGAACAAATTGTTAACATTATAAGAAAGTTCGGCAAGATTGCTGGCTATACAAAAGTAAATTTTTATTCACTGGCAACAAGCAACTAGAAAAACTTAGTTTAGAAAACTATACATGTGAAAATAGCAACCCCAGATAGAAAGGTACCTAGGAATACATCTACCAAAAGGTGTAGAAAACTTTTATGTATGAAATTTAAAAAATTCCTGAAGACCTAAATAAATGGAAAGATACTCAATATCGATGGATTTGTAGAATCGATTTCTAAAGATGTTAATTTTCTGCAATTTATGAATTGAATGTCTTCCTATTAAAATTCAAGCTAGGTTTTTTTGAGGTTCACAAGTTGATTCTAATGTGTATAAGGCAGAGCAAAGAACCAAGAACGCCAGGCCAATTTAGAAGAGGTAGATCAACATATGAGGGCTCACTCACTTCATCACCATAGTAAGACTTCACTCTAGTGGAACTAAGCAATAAGAAAGCGATATTAGCACAGGAAGAGACAGAATAGAGTCCAGAAACAGGCCCACACACATATGGAAATTTGTATATAACAGAGATGCTCTTTCAAATCAGTGGGGAAATAAGGACTTTAAGCAAGCAGCATTGGAACAACTGCTTATCCACATGGAAAAAATAAATTAGATCCCTATATCAAACCATATTTAAATGGATTAAAGACCTACATATGAGAAAGCACGACTTTAAAAGTTTTGGAAGAAAATGAAAGAGAATGTTTTTATGATCTCAGGGTAGGAAGAGATTTCTTAACCACAACACCAGAAGCACAAAACATGAATGAAAAAAATCAATAAATTTAGCTACATTAAAATATTTTTTAAAATCCTTTTGTACATTAAAGGGATCATAAAGTGAAAAATACAAAACTGAGACTTGGTGAAGCTCTTTGGCACGCACTTTACCAAGAAAGGCTTTGGCCCAGAATTTATAAACAGCTCCAGTGGAAAAGGCCAAAAGATATGAGGACACCCAATGGCCTCAAAACATAAGAAATGATTTTCCTCCCTCCTAGTGATCAATGTCATGTAAATTAAACAAAAGGGAACTAACATTTCATATTCATTACATTGGCAAACATGAAAAAGAATCTGATGATGCCAAGCCCTGCCGAGGAGAGTATAAATGGGCACACACATTTTGGAGAACAAGATGTCAATGTTTAATAAAGAGGTGGGATTGCTGGGTCAGAAGATCTGAGCATCCCCAGCTCCGTGCAACATTGTTTATGACACTGAAAAATTGAAAGAAAGCTTAAATGCAGGTATGGGATCTAGCAAGGGACAGATGTTTAATTAAGAATCTATCGCATACAGATATGTTTATTTTCTGTACCTATTTTTGTATCTTTAAAAATTTCTTAATTAAGACATCAGTTTTAGTGGGGGTTATGGGGAAAACGCACTGGCACAGAGCTAGTGTGCCTGTTAATTGGTACAGCCATCTCCCAGGGCAAATGAAAATGTCATGTGATGCAATTCTTTTTAACCCCTTGAATGGACAAAGGTGGAAAAGTTCCATAACAGCTTGCGTTGCCAAGAGTGTTGGGAGAGAGGCATGTTCATGCACTGCAGGTGGGAATGTAGTTTGAGGACACCTCTGTGGAGGTAATTTTGCCAACAGTTAATAACATCGTAAATTCCCTTTGACCTGGTACAATGTCCTCTAGGTACTTATTCTAAGAAAATACGCCATATTAGAGCAAAGCTTTATCTACACAGAAGTTCATCATAACAATCACAGCGTTGTTTGTAATTTAATAATAGTAAAAGAAATAACTAATACTAACACCATCTGGATTAGTTAACCCTAGACTAAACATGTCCAACACTAATAGGTTCTAATTTATGGTACAACTGTAGGATGGAATATTATGTAGCCATCAAAATGGTACTCTTGAAGCTTTTTAATGATGTGGAAGCTCTTGCAAAATATTAAGCTACTAGGAAGTAGATTACAAAACAGCACGTGCAGTATCTATGCACTGAAGCAAAGACACCAGAATGTTAACAGAGGTTACTTCGGGATGGTTACAGGCAATTTTTATTTTCTTCTGGATTTAAAAAAATCTTTCTCATACATTGTGTGTGTGTGTGTGTGTTACCTTCGTTTTAATAGGAGAGGTTTTTCTTTGTTGAAATAATTTAAACAGGCTGGATGATATGGACGGACAACGCCAGAAGGCCGGGGGCCAAGTATGACGGATTTGCCGGGTTCCTTGGGAAACCTAGTCTGATGATCACAGAACCTGGAGGAGGGCTAGTACTTGGGTTCACTGTGATGTCACTACTGGCAGCTGGGCGATCGGGAGAGCTGCTCCTCCTCTCGGAACCTTGTTTCGCTTCCGTGCAAAAGACCTAACAGCCTCGGCTGGCCCGGCTCCCGGCTCTGTTTGGAGGGTCAGCGGGAAGGTGTCCGGCGTGCGCGCGCCGTTTGCCAAGCCGCGGGCGCGGTGCTTTCCTCGGGGATTGCTGTCGCCGCGGCCGGGCGGCGGCAGCAGCTGCAGCAGCTGCAGCGACGCGGGCTTGGGGCGCGGGGGCGGGGCCGGGGCAGCGGGGGCGGGGCCGGGGGCGCCCCGGGTGGTGGAGGCGGGGGAGGCGCGCCGCAGCTTCCGCCGCCCGCGGGAATCCCTCGGGACTGGCGCCCGGGGAAGTCCCGGTGCGCGCGGGTACAAGAGGCAGCTCCAGGGCCCCAAGCCGGCAGTCCCCAGCGATGTCGCGCGGCCTCCGGCTCCTGCTCCTGAGCTGCGGTAGGGCCCGCGGACGCCCGGCGCCCCCCGCCCGCCTCCCCGGGACACCCCCTTTTCTCGCTTGCTCACGCCGCTCTCTCTCCCTCTTGCAGCCTGCAGCCTGGTGCCCGCGGCGCGGGAGGTGAAGGTGGCCTGTTCGGAGGATGTGGACTTGCCCTGCACTGCCCCCTGGGATCCGCAGGTCCCCTACGCGGTCTTCTGGGCCAAGGTAAGCGCGGCGAGGCCGGCGAGTTAGGGTTGGGTGGTTTAATTGCAGACCGGGCAGCCACCTTCCTTGGGCTGGCGACCCTCTGTGGCTTGGGTTCGGGGGCATCTCCCATAGCTGAACTCGGTACCCGGTCTTCCCACACGCCTCTGCCATCCCGGCTCCAAGCTCAGCCGCATCCAGGTACAGGCCGACTTAGATTTAGTTCCGCCGGGGACCTCAATCTTCTTGCCTCTAAAGGTAGCCCTGAGATGAATGATCCAAATAAGACGTTGTGGAGGGCAGAGAACCTCTTATTTGGATTAATTCCAGAGGCCACCTGTGGTTATGGACAGCAGGCCAGGGAGAAAGCAGCTAGTGCAGATTTGGCCTTGGACGGGAGGAGGGTCTCCGGATTTCTGATTTCTGGTGTTTTGTGACTGTGGTGCTCATACATTTGGGGAGGCGGGGAGGGGGCACCTTGAGAGGAAGGACTGCCAGAGAGAAGTGATAGGCTTGTTTCTTAGGTGGTAGTTAGCTGTCAGTCATCCCCTTTCTGGGGTGCCCCTGGCTGCTCCTCCCTCTGGCCGTCCTGAGAGGTCCAGCAAGGAGGGCGTCTGTGATGGTGCACGGAGGTGTCCCCGCGTGTAAGAACAGTGTCACTGTTCCTACTGTAAGAGAATTGAGTCAAACTGAGGCTTTTTTAAGGTTTCCTCTGAACTGGAACCTTTTCAGATTCTAAGATTGTGGTTCTGGTGGCATTGGAAACCCAAGCAGCCACTGTCTGCTGTCACTGGTTTTTTTTTTTTGCTCCCCGTGCTGCCCGCCTTTAATGAGGTCACTGCCACAATGGCACCTCTGGCTGAAGCACATGACTATGATATCCCAGCCTTACTCTGCGGAGCTCGCTGATTTGTCATCTTACCTTGCAGGAAATCTCTGTGCGTTTGTAGCTTTCCACAAAATGCTGGGTTTTCTTCTGCCCATCATAAAAGATACTGTAAGAACCTGCACAAGTATCTAGCCATTTAACAAGGCAGCATAGGACCGTTAACCTCTTTGTATGTGTGTGTGTGTGTGTGTCTGTGTGTGTGGGTGTCTCCTAACCAGATTGTCAGTTCCCTGGGGACACTGCTTTTGTGTATCCTGCATGGCACCCAGTGTTTGCCCTGCTAATTTTGAAGGTGCTCAGTGAATTCAGGCTGACCTTTTATGATTATGCACAGTGGAAACGGTGCTGGGGCCTCGGGGCGCTGTATTGTGTATGAAAGTAGGTTTGTTATTATTCCTACTTCATTTCCACCTTATTCAATGTGGGATCAGAGAACACAGCAATTCCAAAATTGTTCCCTTGTAAAAACAATAGTATGTAAATAAAAATATTGTAAAACCAATATTATTTGAGTACTCACCATCTGCCAAGCTCTGAGGTAAATATCTATGTACATCAGCTGTTCCAATCCTTCCAATGGACTTAAGAGATCAATACTGTTACTGTTCCTGCTTTACAGATGAGGAAACTGAGCCTTAGGTAGTGAAATAATCTGCTCACTGTTACACAGCGGGCCAATCGCTGGAGGTGGGATTTGAACCAAGCAGTCTGGCTCCACAGCCTAGGTTCTTAGAGGTCTATCTTGTTATTTCTGTTTTCTCCCTTAATTACTTAAAGAAAATGAAAGTGTCTTTGGGCTAGCCAGGCAGGGACTTGGTTATCTAAAAGGAGGGGAAAAACATGAAACCACTATCCCTTTCAGAGAGCAATTAGAAAGGGAAAACAATATTAATATCCCCAGGGGAGTAATTACAAAGTACTCATGAAAAAAGTAGATGAAATTTCAGACTGTAAAGTTCAAACAGTTGTCAAGTTAAATCTTGCACGAGGTCATTTGGAATGATGCAGTAAACCAGAGTGATTAACCTTTGACTTTTCCTTGGATGTCAGCTGATGATGTAACTCTATAATGTATGTGCCTGTTTGTTGAACACAGTTCTTGCAAGCTTTAAAGACCCTGAAGGTCTCTCAAACCTCTGTTAAGAAAAAAAGACAATAGTCTCGTGGCATTCCCTTTTTTCTGTTGGTCCGGTGGAATAGGGTCATTGAAAACTCATACCCTAGTTATTTTTTTTAAGGAGGAAACTGTGATTGAGTAATGGTGGATAGGAGAGCTATGCTATGCCACTAAACTAATCAGATACCTTGAAAGTGATATACTTTATTTTTCAAGTACTTTTGAACGGATCTCAGCATATTCTGTAGATGTTTGTTATTTTCCAGCCCAGTAATTATACTTTTGCATCAATTGTGCTTGTACAACAAAAATGGTTAGAGTGTTCTGGAAATAAGGCCAGTGGTGAAATGCTGAAATTCTGCATTTTACAGAAGATTATCTTGTCACTTCCTCCCACAACTTTCTTGTAAAATGTTTCAGTGATGCGAAGAGGTAGCTATGAAGTGAGGAATTTAAGCCTGGTGACCACAGCCAGCCCAGCTGGATCATCAGTAGGGTGGTTTGTAAAACCACTTTGCACACTTGTAGGCTGCATGCTGATCAAGTAAGCAGAGAGTCCCTTGGAGTGTGGGGTTTCACCGTCCGCCAGATTGAATCGCATTCTTGCAGGCCTTCTGCATATCACAATTACGGTTATAATGACTCACAATTTAAAAATCCATTTACCACTCAGTTCTCCGGCACCACAGAGCATCCTGCCGCTGTCCAGTTGGCACTGATTACTTATGATTAACAAAAGGACCCATGTAAACCATGTGTTTCTTATCATGTGCCTTTTACCAAAAGACTCAGAGCAGACAGAGTCCATTTAGTGTTTGCAACATTAGGGTGAGTTGGGAAGGAACAGTGTCCATTTTATTCTCTCTGTTTCAGAGGTACAATGACAGGGGACTGGGCGGGGGGTGTAATATAGACATGCCCAGGGGGTCAAAGGTGGAGCCAAGAGTGGGCAGAGATAGCCCAATTCCTGTTAGCCCAACTCTTCTTTCCTGCGGACTGATGTCTTCCCAACTGGGATCCAAGAATGGGGCCTCCTCTCATCCCTTCCCGTATTGTGCCTTTTAAGGGAGAATGAATGATTGGGAAGAAATAGAAAAGTTAATGCGGTATATCCATTCAGTTTCGCTCTTAGGATTGTGAATAGACTGTGGTTGTTGAGGGAGGTAGTTTGAGCTATTCTGAGGCAAAGAGACGTTGGTCCATCACTCTTCCACCAAAGTAGAAGAACGTGGCTGTGACCTTGGGTTAGATTCTAGCACAAGAGGGTCATAGCCCAGTCCCATGTCTGCCAGGAGTAAGGACATCTGTTAAAGAGCTGCGTCTGTGCTGCATGCGGAGCGGGTTCACGCTCCCTTTAATGAGGCTGCACTAGGTCTGGAAGGGGAGGATGACACTGGATGAATGGAGCGTTCGGGCGTGGTTGAAGTTCGCCACTGCTCGTAATGAGTGGTTACTTACGAGGGCGACGTAGCACCGTCTCGAATTGTGCTGGGAGCCCCAGCACCCTAGGTTGAGGCATAATGAAAGAGGATATATAGTGTCATCTCTGAGTGACACCACGGGGGTGAGGACAGAGATGCGTCACAAGACAATTGCCCTTTTTAGATGATTTCCAAAGGAAGGGAGAAAGGGGAAGTGAGACCATGATTTCAGAGAATAGATCAGACTTGAACTTTACAATATTTAGGAGAGGTGCAGCTGTGGCAGGTCATGGGCTCTCCTGGGGACTAAAGGAGAGCAGATTCATGGGCTCACACGAAGCTACTTGGAAAGTTCCAGGACAGTCGCTACACGGATATTGCTTGTCCTTGATTTGTTATGAGCTGTTATGATGTATGTTGCTCATCTCCTATTCAGTGGAGTCCTGTTTTCTGTCTGTAGCATCTTGTGTGATAATGAACCCCAAAGCGAGGAAGTGCTAAGGAGGAGCCTTCCAAGGGGGCTAGGGTTGATGAATGGCCCGGGCAGATGGCATCTGTACAGCCACCAACCCTGATGGACCCACGAAGGAGACAATGCATGCCGCTCACTGCACTGACCTGATTCTAGAATGACGTCTGTTTTAAGATAGATTTGAGATGTTTTAGGAGAAAAACGAAACATTTCTACATTAAATACAGAAGCACCGAAACATTGAAATGTGAAAACAATGGCTGTGTGAGCATCAAAGAAAAACCATACCATCCCCATTGGCACCTATACTACTTGACCTGATTGAATAACCTTTAGGTCAGACTATGAAAGGCAAAAAGTGAATTTTCAGATGTCTCCCATATTTACATTTTCCTCAGTTCGTAAATACTTCTATGTCCCGAATGTGTGCCAAGCCCTGCGCCTGGCAATAGCCATCCTAAGACCAATATGGACCTTTTGCCAGAGGACTGTCAAAGGCATGGACACAGGAATCCACACGCATTTTGGGGGACTGAGGGGAAACTAATGATGTGGAAGGGAGAATCATACCACAGAGGACTGAGAGGTAATGCCAGCAAGCAGGCTGTGAACACCCCCGAATGCTGAATTATAAGGGCTTGAACTTGGTCCTTTCGGCAGCAAGGAGCCTTTGAAAGTTTTTAAGCAAAGAGGATAACATCGTGAAAACTACGTCAGAGGAAAAGCGTATTTCTTGTGGTGAAAGACAGACTATAATTCATCCCAGAAGATGAATCTCAGAGGGAAGCTTTAGTCTTTCACTGCAGTGGAACTGCCATCGGGTTAACTCAGTGAGGCTGCAGCACATTCCTGGGGGTTACCTCCCCTTCTCTCTTGGTCACCAGTCCTGTTGTCCACATGGTTCTAGGGAGGAGTGGGCCAGGCTCTAGAAGAAGTCCCAACCAGAGGAGAATGATGGAGCGCTGAGATTTTTGGACAATGATGAGACACAGCAAAGTTGCTAAAAACCTTTCAGCTTGGAAGAGGGTAGGGAGGAAAGAGGCAGCTGAGAGTTAAAGAGAAAAAACTGCAAACACTTGTTTTCCATAAATAAAAGGGGGAACCCGAGTCACATGAGGACTGATTATGTTAGTTCTGTACTTGGTTATGTCACTACACAAAGAAGAGGAAGTTAGAAGGTCTTAGTGACATCAGGGAAGGTTTTATGTAGGGCAGGACTAAAAAGAGATACATTACCTAAAAAGAGGGTTCCTTCATCTGAAACTGATTCCATAAGTCCTTCCTGGCTACTCTTGGGATAACCTCAAATTTTCTACCAACAGTGCTAGCTCAAACCAGAGCTGAACTAAAGTACTTCCCTAAGACTCTTTACACCTGAAGCATAATTTTAATTTTTGTTTTTGCACTGGAGTATACTTGGGTAAAATTTCTGTGTGTGTCATGTAGTTCTGGTATAGGAGTAAGAGCCCAAGGCTTGTGAATATCACTTGATATTTTTGTGGAGCACCAGCTAGTCTACTGCACGTTCTTGTCGCAATTGTCCGAGAGAAGATAGATTCCAGAAGAACTGGTAGTTGTCTAGGATTATTGGTCCAGATGGGGAAAACCTATGGGAAAAGATAGATGCTCATTGCCATAGACAATTCATGTTCAGCTAGGACCAGACTCACTGGGTCAGTTCTGGAGAACAAAGGTCCTGAGTCCAGTCAGACCCTGGTGTCTCTTTCACCAAGCAGTGGGAGGCATGTGAGCCTGAGTGACAAAGCAGGACTGGCCTTGAGGTTGGAGCCACGTGGAGATAGCCCCGCATGTGTTTATTTCTGGAGTGGGGCAAGGTGCTCCTATCAATTAGGAATCTTTCCGTTGTGAAGGCTTGTAGTCCAATCAAAACTAGCTTAAAGAAAAGGGAATATATTGGCTTATGTGGTTGAAATAAATAATTTTTAAAAATCAAAATATAGTTCCTACTTCAGTTATGGCTGATGTTGTGGGTTAAATAGTGTCCCACAAAAAAGTTATGTCTCGGTCCTAATCCCTGGTATTTGTGAGTGCGACCTTATTTGGAAATAGGATCTTTGCAGATGTAACCAAGTTAAAGTGAGGTCATACTTGATTAGGGTGGCCCTGAATCCAATGACGGGTGTCCTCATAAGAAAACAGAAACACAGAGACAGAGGCACAGGGAGAACACCACGTGAAGGTGAAGGCAGAGACTGTAGTGATGTGTCTACAGGCCAAGGAATGCCAGTTTCCAGCAACACCAGAAGCCAGGAGCGAGGCATGAAACAGATTCTCCCCTAGAGAGAGCACGGCCCTGCCAGCACCTTGATATCAGACCTTTGGCCTCCAGAACTGTAAGAGAATAAATTTCTGTTGTCTTAAGCCACTCAGTTTTCGGTAAGGCTAAATTTGGAGGTTCGTGAATATCCTCAGGGCTCGGTGACTTTCTACCTCTCAAATTTTCCTTCCTTCATGTTGGTTTTATTATCAGCCTCCACGTGGCAGTGAGATGGTAGCCGGTAACTGCAGACTTGTCTGTCCTCCCGAGATCGAGTGCAAAGCAAAAGACTGTGTCTCTTCTATCTCAACAAATGTCAGATTACACTTAAGTGGCTTTGATTGGGTCATGGATCCATCAGAACCATTCCCTCTGGTCACGGAGGTCAGGTCAGAGTCAAATGTGCCTTTTCTAGAACCAGATGTAGTGCCCTCCGAAGGACATGAACTCAGAGCCCGTAAGGATGCCCCTCCCCGTCCAGCAGGACCCACAAGAAACTAATGGAAGAAGGACGATTGGCATGAACAGTGAGTGGCCTAATGTTGCCTTCAAAGCCCAGTTCCAAAGGGTATTTTCCACATTATGATGGTGCCTTAGAAATTCAGAATGTTGTGGCTATTTTGGAGACCTTGTGGGCAGAAAAAATTTCTCCCTAGAGCAGAGATTGGGACTTCTAGAACAGCTTTGCCAGAGGAGGCTGGAAGTATCAGCTGGAAGAAATGACTGAATGGGTGGGCGGAGTAGAAAGCTATTGGGTACAACAACAATTCCTGTTACCAACATTACCGATTATGAAGCACTATTATGTGTTTTCTCATTTGATTCTTAAAATAACCCCATGAGGGAAGTAAGGTAGTTACAGACGAGGAAATCCAAGTCAGAGGTAAAGTGCCCCAGCTACCTGATGCTTGACTTCAGGTCTTCTGATTCCAGAGCTAGTGCCCTTGTGTCTTCTTCATTGTTTCTAAAATTCACTCATTCATTAAATAAATACTTTTTGAATATTTCCTATGTGCAGGGAACTGTTTAGAACTTAGCTGTGAAAAAAAAAGTGGTAACATTTTTAGCGCTTTCTGTGTGATTGACACTATGCTACAATACCCACCTACCTCATCATAGGTATATTCACACCAACTTTGGGAGGTGTACTTACCCTCCCCCATCTCAGGGGAGCAAACGAAGCCCGAGAGCTTCAGGCCCTTCGCCAAGAGCAGAGCTAGCCATGGCGGGGCTGGGGTTTGTTTCCACGTCTGTCCAACACCAAAGCCTGTGCTCTTAATTACGTTGCCTCTGCCATACTCATAACTGTGAACAGCCATAAATCCAACTCTGTCTGTTAGACCCAGTAAATTTCAAAGTGGAAAATCATTTTTCCAATAAAACTACACTTAGAAAAAGACGATGTTAATGCTTATACATTCTACCCCCATTATGACATCAACCTCTGAGCCAAACTATTTTGCATGTTATAAAGAGCTGTTTTTATGATTAATGGGGATTATATTGGCACTTTAATTGAGTTGGAAACCAAGGTACATGAATGTTAGTGCATGGGAAATGCAATTAAAAAAAAGCTGTTCGGTGTGATTGGAATATATCAGATTAATTTAATACCACCTTTAAATACTAACATCCATTCCTTTAAATATGTTTAATTAAATTGTTGGATTAAATATTTATATGCATATATATGTGCGCACATTTTTCTCCTCAAAAAAATCTCTTCCCTTTTCTTTTACTTTCCTATCACATTCTTAACGGATCTCATGCATGATAAATTTGGATTTCAAGGCTGTGGAATCAAAATTCTTTGCAATAGGAATGGAGCTGTTGTCCTCTTATATCCAAAGATGGTAATCTAGGAAGTTAGCATATATTTGGATAAAATTATGTAAACTTCTAAAAAAATCCCTTTTCACAATAGGGATTTGACTGAAATATTGGTTCAATTTCAGCCATATTTAGATATTTATTTGATTTCTTTCTAGCTCAAATTTATCCACCATTAAAAAAAACAATTCACATGCGTTTAAAATTACTACTTGTATTTGCTTGGTTTAGTATTCGGCAAATTAAAGAGAATTTATTTTAATTTAGGGCTTGTGGTTTCCTTAAGGTCAGATCTCCATCTCAGAGAGGGAATATAGTATTTAAATTATTTAGGCAAATTGGAGGCCTTGAGACAAAAGTCCTTAGGCTTTCTGAAAATGGGATGTCTTATATTTTGCCTTTTCTAATTCAATCAGAAAGATACAATTTGTCAGCATAAGAGTTAATGCATGGAATGTGGATTTTAAAAACATAATTTGGATGAGTGTTTTGAGGAATTAATTTGCCCACAGCGTGCCGTGTCGTAGGCCTCTGCAATATGAGCGTCGCAAAGTGTGCGTTAAATAGTTCCCGTCAGTTACACTCGGCTGTGAATGAATCTGAGGGTTCCTTTTGTTATAAATGACTATTTCCTAAAATGCTTTTGCAGAGAGGCAATGAAACACTTTTAGATTTGGAATGTTGAGAGTCATTCTTGCCAGTGGTTGATTTTGAGCCAGCTCAAATGTTTATAAGAACTCATAAAACCCAGCGAAGTTGAGGATGGCCCATTTGCTGTTATTCCATGTTCCTCCCCCTGAAATTCCTTCGGTTCTTGAACACTGCTCCTCGGGCCACGGCTCACTCACCCTGCAGGGTGATGGCTGCTTGGCCACGGTGCTGAAGATGATGGTTTGAACTTTTGCATAAAGTCTCTTGGTTCTGCTAGCACTCCTCTCGCATCTTGAGCATGTTAACATGAAAACTACAACTATTTTTGCAGCTGTAGGCAGAAGGAAGGGGGAATAGGCTGTGTACATACTTGCAGCTTGAAGCTAGAAGGAAGGTTCTGAACTATTTCCATGTGCACTGTGTGAAGTTACAGAAGGTTCCTTTTGTTACGGGTAGTTATCAGGCACAGAGAGCTGTTCATCACTTTGGCCAGAGGTCCCAGGTTAAGCCAGTACTTCTCTCAGTTCTCTGGGTCTTTCAGGAAGACCCAGGAAGGGGCCATTGGAAGGTGACCCCGTGACAGTTGAGATATTTTGCCACGATCCCACTGACGGCTGTGGTGGTTCAGTAAAGCAGAATTCTGCAAGCTGCTTTGGGGTTCTTCGTTTTGACTTTCCCCTACCTCTTACTTTCATTCTTATGATTTCACCCTGCCTTGGCTTTGCCATTGTAAAATAACCTCTCTGGAGGTTTTGTCAGAGACCCGTGGAAATCTGACCATCACATAAACTACTTTTTGTTGTTACTGCTGATTTTTAAAATGAATTCTCTTCTGCAAATAGGCAGAAGGCCACTGCCAGTCCGTTCTGATCACCGCCACGTACTTGCTTCAGCAGTTCCCAGCAGCCAGCGTGATAAAGGGGCCATCTTTATGTAAATAAAGCACAATAGTTTATATTTCCACCAGCTCCAGAGGGGTTCTCAGTTTTTTTTGTATTTTTTTGTTTTTTTTGATCTTGACTTTCAGATAGGTCTTTTTGAGTTGAGGGAGGGGGTCACTGGATAGGAGAGAAGACCACCCTAAGGAGAAAGTCTGAGGTAGAAAATCTCAAAATGATTGTTGCAGCCAAGTTTCCATCTTTTCGGATGCAGGGATTTCTACAAAACTGAATTCCAGTGAAATCTATTGGAAAGAAATCTGAGTTGAACACATTTGGAGGTTAATTTAGAAAAGAAAAGCAGATTGAGGCAGCATCATGGGGACTGCAGAGATTAAGCTGAGTTAATTAGTTCAAACTGGCCTTGGGGGGTGGGGTGGAGGAGGGAGTCTTGGAGGCGATTGGCCCGGGATGGTCCTGGGCACCTGACCCATCAAAAGCTCTGGTCGGGGAGAGCACTTCTGCCAGGCAGCAGAGGAGGGGAGAGGTGCAGGCACATGATAAGGCTGCAATTTTTGGTTCAATCAGACTTGAAAAGGGGAAAACTGGTCTAACTTAGACGTGTGCCAAAATCAGTTGGATGCCTAAGGTTCCTTGACCACACCTCCTTTTTTTGTTTGCTTGTTTTCTTGCTCTGTTTTTGAACACCTAAATGCCCCAGTCTTGATTATTTTGGAAGGAACCTTTCAGCACAAGGACTGTCAGGAAATGGGATTTACGTTCGTAGACCTCGCCTGAGAAAAGCTATCAGTCTCAGCCCAGTGCTAGGAGTGAATGAAGCAGGGTTTCTTGCAGGAGCGATAAATCAGCCACCAGATGTCTCTGCAGGCCACTCCACAGGAACGCCAATAGGAGCCTGAGCCGTGGAAGCTGGAATCTGAGCTTTCCGTGGACCTCAAGGTGCATTCCCCGACTTCATAAATGAAACAGAAACCAAGGAGGGTGTGTGTGTGTATGTGCATGTGTGTATGTCTTCTGTCCTGGGCTGCCTCTGCCTCACTGGGTGTTCCCCCCATTCCTTGGTTATGTATTTCCCTGTGCTGATTGCCTTTTGAAAAGTAGGAGAGGAGTTGTAGGGTCCTCCCAGTACAGGAGATTAAACAGCGGCAGGTGCAGGCAAAGACAGCAGCAGTGTCTGACTGCGGTGTCTTTTCCTAAGGGAGCCCTTTGGTGCAGCCACTACGCTGGGGACAGGGAAGGAATGCCACTGAATCCCAGGCTCCCTGCTGTTCCCCAGCCACCCAGCAAAGGGCTCGGGGCTGCCCTTGCACCCTGAAAATGGTGATTGGCTTTACTGTTTATGTAAACGGGTTTTAGAAGCTTTAAAACGTTTCAGTGGAGGATCAACGAGCAAGTTAACTAGACAAATTAAAAATATATTTGGGGAAAAAGGGAATTGATGGTGAACGTGATGTGTGCTTAATCGTGGAAGTAGGAGATGACGGAAAGACCCCACCAGTTTAATCGCAAAGACTGTTCAGGGAAAGAAAACCAGCCAGGTTAGTTTGGCTAAATTTGGCATCTACCCCAGTTGGGCTGGTCCATCCTGGGTACAGTGATTTAAGCCGTAATTGCCCTTCCATGTATATCTTGATATTACCACCAAGTGACCTGACACATAAAATCTCCACGTGGCGCTGTTGTCAGCTGTCTTCCTGCCTTAGCAGAGGCGTGAGCGTGGTACATCCTGCCGCGTCACAGATGACCCCACAGGTACGCAGTCTCTGAAGAACAGGGTGACTTCATGAGAGGCATTGCTCATCTGCATCTCTGTGTTTTCTGTTGAGTTGTCTGGCAATGACCTTAACAGATTTAGAAACGTTTCCAAATAAAAGGCTGGGCTACAAAAATAAGAATCAGTCAGTGGGTGAGTTGGTATCTGAAGAAAACAAGAGAACATTGAATAGAGAACAACCAGCGAGAGAATGTGATTCAGTGTGATTCATACGCTTCATCACATAGTCATCAGTGGCACATGGTTATCATCAATAGGAACACTCTCTCCTTCATGTAGGGATACAGAGAATCATAAAATGCAGTCCTGATCTTATTCTAAAAAAGATGGAGCCTTAAAGAATTCTCCTAGATTCTCTCCTCCTCCCCCAGACTTCACACACACACACACACAGTATCTTGTTTTAAAACAATTAGCTGAGGATGGATTTTATGAATACAAGAGGTAGAACCTTGATGTGGAGGCCCAGTGCCTGTAGGTTCTGGCAGTAGATCATGATGTGGTTTGATTCTTGTTTTTTAAATTTATTTGATTGAAGTATAGTTGATTTACAGTGTTGTGTTAATTTCTACTGCACAGCAAAAGTGATTCAGTTATACGTATATATTCTTTTTCATATTTTTTCCATTATGGTTTATCACAGGCTATTAAATATAGTTCCCTGCTCTATATAGTAGGACCTTGTTGTTTATCCATCCTATATATACTAGTTTGCATCTGCTAATCACGAACTCCCAATCCATCCCTCACCCACCCACCTCCCCCTTGGGAACCACAAGTCTGTTATCTATGTCTCTGAGTCTGTGTATGATTCTTTCTTAACAGCTCACAAACGGCAGTGCAGAGAGGATGGAGGTGCCCCAGGAAGACCTGCAGTACTATCAGCAGAGGGCCTCTTCAGAGGCCCCCAGGGAAAGGCTGTATTCCCTGAGGATCCAGAACACTACCAGCTGCAACTCGGGGACCTACAGGTGCACTCTGGTGGATCCAGAAGGGCAGAGAAACCTAAGTGGCACCATGATCTTGAAAGTGACAGGTGAGGTGATCTGCGGCACCTGTTTTCTTCTTACAGTATGCGGGGCATTTTCTGTAGGTCCTAAACTTGATCCCCTCAATCCAGGTTTACCCTGTAATTCAGAAGCTTTGGATAATATCTGTGGCTGAAAGCTAAATTCTACTGCAAGGATGTCATAACTTTCTCTACTTTCTTTTTAATAAGGACAGATCTACCCCAGTCTGACTGGGGTGGATGCCAAATGTAGTCAAACAACTAAATCAAACAACTCTTACTCATGTAAGAGTCTTTCGGAGCCACTAGGAAGTTTCCAAGTCTAATTTCTGGAAGACAGAGAAACTGGGTAGTCTCCCGAATATATCAGATAACAGTGTAATATTCTGCTCATTGGGGGCTTTCTAACCTGGCCTAAGGGAGCTGCTTCATGTTTCCACCTTTTTCACATGAGAACAGCATTTCTCTCCCACTGTACAGCAATTGAATGTCCCAATACCTCAACTCAAGCCAAAGAAAAAGGGTATAGCAAGAAAATAGCGTTCCCGTGACAGAAGGCACATTTTTGCTCTATGCAGTAAGACCAGGAATCAAGTGTAAAGACAAGGATTATCTCCTTGGACTTTTTTCCATAACTTTTCTTTATGTAGCTTAAAATACGCCTTGCATTTGACTTTGGCCCAACTCTTGTTAGTGGCTGAGGCTTGAAATGACAAACATGTTGTTACAGAGGCCCTGACTTTGTACAATGGCTACTTTCTCCTTCCACGGAGAAGCGGAAAGGAATCTGACTCAAGATAATATTCCCACACTCACAGGAACGCAATCACTGGTTAGGGCTCAGCGTTTGGATTTGGTTCACTGTCTTATACATACACACACAAACACACACACACACACACACACAACACACACACACACCCTATACCCTTCTCAATCTCTAGCCCTTTACGCTGCTTCGTTTGTCTTCATGGCATTTACCGTACCTGCCGTGATACGCTCCCTCAGTGAGTATTATTCACATGAATGAGAAACGTGAGCAGCCTGGCAGGAAGGGCAGAGAGGGCAGGCGTGTCCTGCGGGGAGCAGAGAGGAAAGGAATAGAGAAAAGCTGGCTTGCTTTCCTGTCCTCTGCGAAGGCAGTGCTGCCTACAAGTTGAGTGGTCAGACTAGAGCCACGTGGATCTGGTTCAAATATTAGCTCAGCTGCTCATTAGCATCTTATCTTGGGGAAACCTCTGAGCCTTGGTTTTCTCATCTTTAAAATGGGGATGATATAATATTGATATTATCTACAGAACAGGCTTGTGGTGAAGGTTGAATGAGATATGGCACTGAAATGCTCGGTCTGGTGCCTGGGGTGGGGGGACTGAATGCTCGATAAATGTTAGAACCATCAGTGGCTCTCAGCCCTTCTCTTCTGGGGTCACAGACCTCTGTGAGAATCCATCCCCAGACCACTGCACAAAATTTTGAATCCAGTTTCAGGGGTCGACAGCTGTCTGGAGGCCCATCCGTGGCCCTGAGGGCAGAAGCCCCTCCTGTCACCCGCACTCGATCTGCTCCTGCCCCAGTCCTCAAGCCAGCTCCCTGAGCAACCTTGTTGCACATTGGATGTCGTGCTTGAGTGGGGAGAAGCTGTCCCCGCCTTGTCCCCTCCTGGGCTGAAGGCCTCCCTCCTCCTGCACTTGCCCCCCTCCCGGGGCTGAGGCCACAGCCTTTAGCAGCCCCCAGGGAGCTGTTCTGTAGCCCCCCTTGGCTGTCAGCCCTGGTGGAGGGGCTTTAACAGGTCTACAAAGACGCATCGACTTGTTCCGTAACAGCAGGGCAGCTCTGCCACCTGCCTTAATCCCTCAGCCTCTCTGAGCCTTGGCTCCTTCTTCTGTAAACTGGGGTACTCAGACCTGCCCCTGAAGGTTCAGTGAGATGCTGGATGTCAGCCCCTTTGCACGGAGCCAGACACAGGGTGAGTGTGAGCGCTGGCTGCGGCCACCGCCGTCATTACCGATGTCCTTCCCACGGTACAGACGTGAGGGTAAGAAGGGGAGACCAGTAGGACTTTAGAAAGCCAGAACAAAACATTCTTAGCTTTTTCATCCTGGTAGAAGAGTCCTGTTCAACGACTTCATATTTTACTTATTTCTTTTTAAAGGATGCTCTAAGGGACGCAGAGAAGAGACTTTTAAGAAATACAGAGCTGAGGTTGTCCTGCTGTTGGCTCTGGTCATTTTCTACGTAACACTCATCATTTTCACTTGCGTAAGTATCTTTCTTAAACATCTCTCATTATTAAAAGATCACCTGGGTTACCAATCGAATGCGTTTTGTAGACAGTGTGAGTCATTTCATAATGGCAAGAGACCTGTTCACAGAACCCTGGCCTTACTGAGGCCCCCAGACTGTGAGAATCTCTCTGGGAAGCTCCCAGCTTGTTTTCCATCTGGTGGCTCCACACAGAGCCTTGTGAAGAGAAAATGAAGTAAGACAGTGATGGAAGTTTGTGAAATGCCAAAGCATCCTCCTAAAGCACCAGCAGGCCTTGTAGATACGGTGGAAGAAAGTTGGACCCTGCCCATCCACCATCCGGGTGAGGTGCTGTTCTTCCTGTAGGCAGGTGAGCAAGCCCGGCCACCCCGGTGATGGATCCATCTCCTTGGTCGGCCCTTGAACTCTTTTCTCTTAGAGATTCCCTCTTATAATTTTGGTACTTCCACCACTTTTTTTTTTTTTTTTTTTGTACTTCTGGTTGCTATTTTAGACATCACTTTTTAAGAATTAATCCTGAGAAGCCAGAGGTACACAGGGTGTGGCCTGGGGTAGAGGACGGCTGGCCAGTACTTGGGCGTCCTTGACATGCCCTTGACCTATTGGTTGCAGACTCCAGCCTGGACTCCTCCCTGCCCCCCAAGCCTCCTTGTGTGTGGCTGGTCACCTGGGTTGACAGTGGTCGTAGGGGAGCAGGGCCAGCTCTGGGCCTGACCCACTAGGAAATGATCTGTCCCATATGTCTCAGCAGGATCAGGAAGTGCTGGCTATTTGGGGACCAGGACATCGGTCACCCAGGAGCTATTCCAACGCTGGTTCTTGTCACTCACTGGCCCCTTCTGTTCACTTGCTTGACTCTGGCCAAATCTCTCTGGTTGCTATTTTGGACGTCAGGCCATCAGAAGACTCCAGTGAGCGCCTACTGTGTATAAGGCATCATGCTAGGCACTGGAGGGCATGTAAAAAGGCATAAGAACTATGTCCTTCCCCCAGGGAACTTACAGCTTGGTCTTTAGAGTTATTTGCATATAAGAAGATAATTAGCATTACCTGGCGGTAAATTTTAAAAATGAGTGACTCTAGTTTTTTGTTGGCAAATGCCTGTTTCTTTGGGCACTGATTTTCCATGCAGGAAATCCTAATGTTAGGGTCTGGAAATGGCCCCAGTCTGTAACTCCTGGTTGAGGTTTGGAGATACCAGCAAAATAGCGCAAGCCCACTGTAGAGTGAGTGATGTAGCCCGCATCGCGAGGGCTCCCACATGAGCTGTCCAGTCAGCTCCTAATGAACGGAGTTTAAATCCAGGTGACAGCTGAAGCATTTTTCCAATTATTCACTTCTCAACGTATCTCTTTGATTTTATTTTTCAGAAGTTTGCACGACAGCAGAGTATATTTCCTGACTTTCATAAACCTGCCATGGAACATGCTTTTCTCCCAGTTACCTCCCCAAATAAGCATTTGGAGCCAGTGACTCTTCACAAGACAGAACTGGTATGAGCAGGATTTCTGCAGATTGTTTTTCTAAGGTTGAAGGCTCCGTGGTGTGCGTCCACGTCTCACTGGACAGGAGAAGCCTGAGCCCCACACTGAAGACACCATCCTTCCTGTGAAGCCCTTCACTTGACTGAAACATCCAAAAGTGGATCCCACCCCACTGTTTGTGAGCAGGGCCTTGAAAATTGTGACATGACCACAAAGCATGGGGCCGCCTACAGGGTACTTTCCAGTGCTGCTTCTTTATGACCTTCTTAGCGTTTTATTCAGCTATCTGGTCAACCTCTTGGACAGGTTTTTTTTTTTTTTTTTTTTTTTTTTTCAGTCTTAGAAAAGCTATGGTGAGATGCAGTTGGAAAAGGACCTTGGGAAATATGAATGCCTGGAGTTGGCCCTGTGTAGACTCTTGAGGACAGCTGTCCTCTTCCACATCTGGAAAACATCTCTGAATTTGCTGTGTTTTCTTGTCTAAGCCCAGATGTTTTATGTCTGGGAGAAAGTGACAGGCTAAGCTGAGAGACAGAGGGAAATATTTAGCAAATAGTTTCCCGGCATGAAGGCCCTGCTATTACCAAGGAGTACGATGTGTACGCAGAAACAACAGGTCGATGAACTGTCCCCAACAGGGCCTTTTTATCTGGGAAAGGCATCCATAAAGAAGCAATAGAGAAGAATGTCACAATTATTTTTATATCTGTGTATACTTGTCAAAGAAGGATTTGTGCTTCTTCTCCTTTTGAAATCTGTATCTTCAGTTAGATATCGTTGTTAACTGACAAGCAACCTGCATACGGAGGGTGAGAAGAAGTCGGAAACTGTGACAATAGGAGAGAGAGCTATTTAGGGACCTGATGAAAATGCTGGACCAATTGTGCAAACTGGATGCTGGCCCCAGTTGTCCCACTACTTAGCTGTCTGATCTTGGACAAGATCCTTATGGTTTCTACTTTCTCAGTTGTAAACCAAAAGGTTGATGTATGAGTTGATTGAAAAAAACGTATGTGAAAATTCTTTGAAAGAGTATAAAGCACTATCCAAATTCCAAACTCCTTTGGGTCGTTATCCTTATTATTGCAGTGGTGTTCTGGGCATGAGAAAATGCTTTTCATTTTTTATGTTTTCCATCGTTCCAAACAAAGAAGGCTACAAAGGACACTTTCCCATAGTCTTCTGTATGAATTCCTTTGGGGAAGTGAGGCCAGTTCAATGGTCTGTTCTTGAAGCACCGGCCAAAAGTGCTCCAAGATACGGACACTCAGGAGCCACCAGGCCATGGGGAGAAGGGAGTTCTCAAATGTTCCATTGACGTTCTGGCAATTGTTGCGTTTCTCTTATCAAACTTGGCCCTTTCCCTACTTATTTTCCGAAGAGAATATTGCCCATGCTAATATTAGGGAGTAAAAGGGATGCCAAGTTTAGTGTTTTTGCCTCTTTGTCATAGCTTTCATGTTATTAAATGTATGCATGTGAAGAGGGAGTGTTTTTCTCTTTTATATTTAAAACTACTCGTAAGACTTTGAGATAAGTGCTGGTATGTCTGTAAACTAGTTTGAGAACCAGACCCAAGATGAAATTCTAGAATTGAAAGCTTGGCTGAGTCCTTCCTCTGAGTGTGTGTGTGTGGGGGGGCATTTATGGCAGGTAGACGTCTGTGAAACGGCATCCCCTTCTTCCCAAAGATGCTCCTGAATCCATCCTCGAGTTGCCTTGCCACCAGGCAGTACATGATCAGCTTGACCACATGCATGACCATAGGTGAGAGGGATGGAAAGGAGGAGGGTTTCTACCTCAGAAGGATGTGTAAAGTCAGGGGCTCTGTACCTGGGATTCATGGGGTTTCACTCAAAATTCTCAAATAGTTCCATTAACCCCCCTCCCCCAATGGTAAGAACAATCTAGTGCAAGTGGTTGATGGTTGTAATAGTTATAAAAGCATTACAGGTGAATCCACTTTGGAAAATGACTCTTTGTGAAGATGAATGCCCAGAATATGTCTGTAAAAGCTATAGATTCCCTTTCAGTGGAATCAACTCCATCCTCGAATGCTTTACCAAAAATGCTAGCGAGACCATTGGCGTGGTAACGAAGAACTCAAGAGTTTTTAGCTGGTTTGACGCCCAGCTTCACCACTTAGAAGTTTTACCACCTTGGGCAAGATATTCACCTCTCTAAGCCTCAGCTGGCGGTACTTTAGAATAAGAATAAAAATAGTATCTGCTTCTTAGGCTTGTGTGAGGATTAAATGAGATAATATATCTAAGACCCTAGCCCAGTATCTGGCAAATAGTAACATTAGAACAAGATTAACCTGAGAACAAAAAAGGAGAAAAAAGCAGCAGAGAAAGTGGCAAGGACAGTGAATATTTGACAAGTGCTTTTGTTAAAAAGAACAGAATTGACTTGGTGGGAGAGTCATGTTGCTTCAGAGGATTAATACAAGATGAAACTAAATGCTTCATGGTTGTTAGAATTATAGTACCTGAGAGGCCAGGGAGGGGGGTGCCCTTCATCAGTTTGGATTGATTTAAGCTAAAAATAAATGATGGAAATTTGAGATCAGGTAGACTCAACATTCATACTTAGTCTTTGGTATAAGAAAAG
This sequence comes from Eubalaena glacialis, assembly GCF_028564815.1. Taxonomy (NCBI): domain Eukaryota; kingdom Metazoa; phylum Chordata; class Mammalia; order Artiodactyla; family Balaenidae; genus Eubalaena; species Eubalaena glacialis. The sequence continues at coordinate 10,829,088 of NC_083722.1, forward strand.
GGGTGTGTGTGTGTGTGTGTGTGTGTGTGTGTGTGTGTGTAAGAGAAACATGAGAGAGAGAGAGAAGGGTCAGGTTGGGAAGGGCAGAATTTATCAAGGACAGTTAGCTGCTTTTCCACTGCCATCATTGAAGCCTCTCAAGGTATTTCAGAGGAGGTAGATGATCATCGACCATATCTATTCTTTGTCTCTGTTGCCAGGGAGAGCTTTGTTTTCAGAGCCCTGCTTTGTCTATGGAATTAGATCTACGGTTATAATAATTTCACCTTGGGATGTCCCAAGACACAAACACAGACATGAATGTTAGCTTCACATTCTCCCAAAAGAAGGCCTGTGGGTTTTGTTTTCATAGTAATTCTTAGCAGATTTCATCACAGAAAATACTGAGCCACACTCACAGAACCCAACAGAGCCTGATAATTTGCTGGGGTTGCAGGAGGAGAGATCGCACAGCAGCCTGTGGACGCAGAGAGTCCTTGGGACTAGTGTTCAACCCCACAGCACAGTAAGATTGGGAGTCTCAGAATAATTCAGTCTGGTTCCCAGACTCTTTCCTCACTGGCAACTTTATTTGGCTGCATTACCTGGTAAATCGTTTAATACTCCATCTTTCCTACGTAAAATAGCCAAAGGCCTAAAAATCTTAGGATAGGAGCTATTTGCTTAATTCAACAACAATTGTCTCATAGGTTTTCAACTGATTGTTTGAGACCCAGATTTGATCTCACTGGTTGGGAAGATACAATTAATCAGTTCTTTGATCAGAGACTATTATTGCTGTTTATTATCGTCTCAAGACCAGATGGGTTTCTTCTCTAATTTTCAACTTTAAATTGCATAAGAAATTAAAATTCTACCACCTGCCTTTTTGTAATATCTCTGTGTGTGGGTTGAATGGATGAAATTAAGCATAAGGTTATTTGCTGAGCATTCACTCTGGCACTCTGTGTAATACTCAAAAAAAGCAAGGTACCGTCCTTCCTTTCAAGGAGCTTATAATCTAGTGGAAGGAGAAATGAGCTCAGAGCCATATGCACAGCTACTTGTTTTACTTAACATTAGGGAATTATTCAAAGATAGTGGGAACACAGAAAAAGGACTGGTAGTGTTCCCATTCATCTAGGAGCACCTTAGAAGGATTTACAGAACTAATTCCATTTGAACTTGGACTTGAGAGATAAGCAGGATTTTGAGTGCTAGTAATGGTCAGGGGTGGTGGGAACGGCAGAGGCACGATCTCTAAGGTAAAAAGGTAGAGAGCACACTTGCACAGAGGATTGTATGAGAGTTTCTGTAGGCATAGGGCACCCACAGCCCAGACCAAGCAGGAAGGAGGCGATGATGGAAGACGGACAAGGTACTGTAGAGAATTTGCACAGCGGGGCAGGATGGAAGGATTCTGAGTTGCGGAGCCATAGAATTAAATCCATTTCTAGGACAATAACCAGGAAAATAAAGTGAAGGATGAAATGAAAGAGCTGGAGGAGACAGGAAGCAGGAAGGCCATCCAGGAGGCTGATGGAAGCCCAAAGAAGCAGAGCATCAATGGAAGAGAGAAGGAGGGATGGGAACAAGCTGTTTCTTACATGCTGTCTTCTCAATTTTCAGTCTTGGGTTTTCTTATGATCCTATCTGATATCTCTCTCCCCTTATCTCCATATCTATCTCTCCATCTATCATCTATGTATCATCTATCTATGTATCTGATTTTTTTTTTTTTACTTAGTTCTCCTTTCCTCTCTTTAAATAATGGAATGGAAAGAAAGAAACAACCCCTTCCATCTTGACCTCTACATAACTTACAGAACTTAATCATCTTAGACCACAGAAAAGGTTCCCATGTGTCACAGATGTCCCAATAGCTAAGAGGGCTCTGAATAATTATGAGAGGACAGTCATAGACGTTACATGATTAAACCTGGTTTTATACATCCTTACTCCCAGTCCTGCCTCAACTTCCCTGTCCCAGCAGAATATTCCTTGTTTTCCCTGTAGATAATTTGATATCACATTTGATCAGCGATTGGCTGACTGAGGAAACATCTGTGCTCTTTTGGTTTAGTTTTTCTGTGTTTACAGTGATATAGCAAACATTTGCATCTTTTTTTTTTTTTTTAACATCTTTATTGGAGTATAATTGCTTTCGTTTGCATCTTTTTTGTTTTGTTTTGTTTTCAATATATTAAAAAGCAACATAGTACAAATGTTGTAGTTAATATTAAAAAGGATCCAAATTTTTCAAGGAATGAATTTTTATAAACAAGTTCTACAATGAAAGGGAAATGGCATATTGATACATAAAAGTTTTGTTAAACAAGATTTAAAAATTTTTAAATCAAAGTGTTTTAGACTAAATTCTTTCAAATGTTCAAACAAAAAAACCCCTGTACAATCTCCATAATAAAATGTGTCCTTGCACTTTGAAAATGTTAAAATTTTAGAAATTTGAGTGATAGAGGCAGCACTTAAGGATTTTGTGAACCTTTTTTCCCCCCAAAAAAATACTTTCAGTAAAACATTTTACTATTTTATCTGACTATGCATTTACATTTTTGTTCTTCCAGAAAAAGATTTACATTAACACTGTATTTTTACTGTAAAAAAAATACATTTAGAGATATTTAACTTCCTGAGTGACTTCAGTCGTACATCGAACATGATTTAATGAGCAAATTCTAAAATTTTGTAATGAAATAGCATGTGCAGATGTATACTTGTATGCTCACTTACAGTAAAACTCAAGATCATGTCACAGAACTTACACTTAAGTTCTCTAAGAAGTTAAGTAATATGATTAATCCCCAAACTTGACCAAAAGGTTTTCTCAAATGTTAGTAAATTGAATTACTGAATTTACATTTTCTCATTTATTAACAAAATACTGAGTCATTTCAGACTATCAACTTGAATGTTTTCCATTATATACACCAAAAATCTGATTCCCTAACAAGAAATTTCTTGCAATACAAAAAGATAACAGATAATTAAAATATTTGCTTCATAATACAACTAATCCATAAAATACATCCCTTCCTCAATTGTCTAAAATGATTAGGAATTGGGGCACTTTCTTTATCATAAAACCCTTTCCTCTTCTTAAAACCCTGAGGTGAAAGGTTATTTATGTAATAAAACTAGAACCACAATTCTTCTCATTTCTGTATTGGACTGCAATTAGGTTTTAAAATTTTTGTAAAGAAATGTGGCAACTTGTAAAGCTGCTCTATAGAGTTTTTTAAAGAAAACATTCCCAGAAACAACTTAACAAAAGAGCCTAGAATGACCCTATGAAAACATCCTTTTAACACTTGTTAGTGTCAAGATGAGTGCCATTTTCCATCGCTACCACCGTCTCTTCTGTTATCATAGTCATGGCTCCAGCCATCGTGATTTCTCTCTTCATAGAAGAAATCACCTCTGCTTCCTGTGTAATGATGGTTGGACCCGTGATCAGTGTAATGCTGTTCACGGCTATAATGTCTATCCACTATGTAGGGATGAGAATTCTGACTTTTCGCTGTGATAATGGTGTATCTTGGCGCCACTGGGAGGTTGAAGACTGGTTAAAAGCATGATTGTGTGACTGAACTGATGGGGAAAATCCTGATTGATCCAGATGTGGAGAACCAAATTGCCCTCCATATGACATCTGTCTCAAAGCACTGTTCATCACTGCTCATCTCTGAAAATTTTCTGAAGAAGAAAAAGATCTTTGAATTATCGGTGTTGATGGAGTCATGTTATCCCCTGTCCTTTCGTACCTGCTAGGAGATGTGGAAGTAGGGCTTGAACTTCCAACATGATGCTGGGGATATGACAAACTGACCTCCTGTGAGGCATGGCTACTTCCTGATCTAAACTGAATTTTGATGGGCCTTCCAAAAAGTTTGATTCCGTTAAGCAGATTCATGGCATAAGGAACAGATACTTCGCGTTTGAAATTCACAAACGCAAACTGCTTTGGTTTACCATCCTCATCTTTTGGAATTTTTACTTTTATTACTGGCCCAGCCTGTCGAGTGCCGGGACGGACCATCCCGCTTGCGCCAGGAAAACGGGGATCGCCACTGGGCTGGGCCGGAAAAAGAAAGGGAAAGCACGTTTGCATCTTTCATTGGTCCTGTGACTTTATACTTTTGTCCAACTGATTACATGTTACCTAATTGCTCCTTAGTGATTTTTAAAAATAAAATCTTCCAGCAGTTGACTAACAGACCCTGCTAACCAAGCGTTAAGATCAAACAAGATACCTTGAAGGGATCCTAATGGATTGTGTGTGGGTATCATGGGATGAGTATGAATACGTTTTAGAGAAAAGGAAAATGGTGCCTTATGACATTGTTTGTTGCCCCAGAGCTTGATGAATTACACTCGAGCCCCATTCTCTCCTTCAGAGACAAGGCATTTCACTTGCAGACCTATCTTTTTTTCGATTCCACTTCTTTATTTCATTCTCCCCAAGGGATCTCAGGCAAGTGCACAGTTAGGCAACAAAGACTAGCAGGAAAACATCATCTAGGTGGGGTGTATTCGTTTCCATGGTTCCTGAGAAGTTAGAGTGAAGGAAGGAAGTGAAACTTGGGCACTGAAAGCAAATCTTCTATTCTTTCCTCCTTTCAATGCATAAACACGTACAGAATCCCTCTGGGCAAGGGAGACAGAGCTCACATAGTGACTCATTTAGATTCTGCATGAGAAGGAGATATTGTTTTAGTTTTCATTATAAGAGGGGCCATTTCTTCAAATTGACCATTTTTCCCCCTCACTCTTTTCCAAAGTAGCCTGTTTACAATCTACTCTTGTAGATTACAGTACTCAGTAGAGACAAGTAGGGAGACATTCAGACCTTGAAAAGCTTCAAGACATCCCACAGAGTTGGAATGCTTTTCTCAAAGGGAAAAAAATTCTGCAAATGTGTATGTACTTGCCTATGTGCCCGAAAGAGCCAGCTGGACAGACCATAAACGGCTCCCATTCAGGAACAACAAAAGCCCATGTCAGAAGTCAAGGGACAGGGAGCTGAGAACTAATAATAATTTTGCACTTACACAGCAGTTTTCATCTGAAGACCTCAGAGTGCTTTATAAACATTAATTAAATTGCCCCACAGCCCTGCGAGATGGCTGTGTATCACTGTTTCCAATTTGCAGGGGGTGGAGGGAGGAGAAATGTGTGCCTGGAGTGAAGTTGGAACCAGGCCATGCTACAGTGCACGTGGATTGTGGACTCAGAAAAAGCAGTGGGACCTTTTCCTCTGTGAATTTAAGGCTATGGTCACATCTCACGGTACCTGCTGGACCAAGAAGGAGATGGTCTGGCAACAGGGCTGTCCAGGGCGACCCCTCAGCAGGACCCACCTCCTGCATAAGGCAGCCACCTGCACTGGGCTTGAGGGGCTCCGGCACGATCTCCCCGACAAACTCATTGCCGTTTTTACAGACGCATCCCTTCAGTGGGACTCATGAGGGCAAGTCAGGCCCACCTGAGGTGCTGGCTCTGATTGCTTGGAGGTGTAGTCAGGACAGCTGCTTGGAGAAGGATCGTGATGGGTACTCAGCAGAAAATCCTATGACTGATTATTATCTGCCTTGCATTTGGGAAAAAGTAGGTGTGGGTTGAATTGTGTCCCCTGAAAAGATATCTTTTTTTAACAAAACTAATTTTATTGAAGTATAGTTGATTTAAAATGTTGTGTTAATTTCTACTGTACAGCAAAAGTGATTCAGTTATATATATATTTGTTCTTTTTCATATTCTTTTCCATTATGGTTTATCACAGGATATTGAATATAGTTCCCTGTGCTATACAGTAGGACCTTGTTGTTTATCCATACTATATATACTAGTTTGCATCTGCTAATCCCAAACTCTCAGTCCTTCCCTCCCCCCACCCCTGGCCCCTTGGCAACCACAAGTCTGTTCTCTATGTCTGTGAGTCTGTTTCTGTTTTGTAAATAAGTTCATTTGTGTCATATTTTAGATTCCACGTATAAGTGATATCATACGCTGTTTGTCTTTCTCTTTCTGACTCACTTCACCTAGTATGATCATCTCTAGGTCCATCCCTGTTGCTGCAAATGGCATTCTTTCATTCTCCCTGAAAAGATGTCTTGAAGTCCTAACCCTGGTACCCATACATGTGACTTCATTTGGAAATCGGGTCTTTGTAGATGTAACAAGTTAAGATGAGGTCATACTGGATTAGAGTGGGCCCTGACTCTGAAAGCTGTGTCCCTGAGACAAGGGCAATCTGGATGCAGCCACAGAAAAGCGTGGCGCATGAGGATGGAGGCGGTGATTGGTGTGATGTGCCTACAAGCCGAATGACCAGGATTGCTGGCAACCACCAAAGCTAGAAGAGGCAAGGAAGGAGTCCTTCCTAGAGCCTTGGCAGGGAGCGCAGCCCTGCTGACACCTTGATTTCAAACTTTGGGCCTCTAGAATTATGAGAGAATAAATTTCTGTTGTTTTAAGCCACCCGGTTTGAGGTGCTTTGTTACAATAGCCTTAGGAAATTAATACAATAGTCTAAATATTGGAAGTTGCAAATGCAGGATCATTAAAATGGTCGTTTATTTAAAGACACATCCCACCATTGTAATAAGCGAAGGAGAGTTTTCTGGAGAGACTGGGCTGTGACGCTGGAGACGAGGAGAGGGTGAGCACATCGTAATGATGGTGACAGTGACATCACTGTGGTCCTCTGACCTGGCACACGCCGATGGTTCTCAGCCACTTAGATGTTTTGGCGTGTCAGTCCTGTTGGAACATGTTGAATTATAATTGTGGAAATTCATTTAACGCATCCCTATAATGACATAGAAAGAAAAACAAGGAAGGCATCCAGAAGCCAGATCAAGGATAGCAAAAGGCAAAAACAACATACAAGTAAGAAAAAGGAAAAATAAGATCCAAACACCGGGAACATTAATCTGACATGGGTGAAGTTGCAGACATTTGGGGCAAGAGATCATCTGTTGTATTCATCTTTAGTCTTGCCCTTTGCAGGCTCCCTTTAAAAAATACAAACAGTCCTGGGATGGGCAACACATAGAAAACAATACAATCATGTCAGGCTTTGGAGTCAGACAGATGTGAATGGAAATCCAGGCTCTGTCATTTACTATCTCTATGGTATTAGGGAAGTCACTTGACCTCTCAGTGCCTTAATTTACTCATCTGCTAAGTGGGTGTAATGATATTCTCATAGGTTTGTTGTCAGAATTAAATGAGTTAATATCTGTTTCAAAGCCTGCTCTATGGTATGTACAGTATTATCAGTAGCATTTGCTGCTGCTCAATAAATAGCTTTCCTTCCCGTGGAGAGTGGATAAGGTGGGAAAGGCAAGCTGGAGAGGGGGCAGAGGGAGAGGCTGGGGGAGATGACCCAGTTGAAAGATCCTGCATAACGGAGTCTGCCATTGGACTGCGGTTTGAGGAGAAGTTGCTTCCTTCTCCCTGTGGCCTCAGGGTGGCCCTGCCCCCAAGATTCTCCTCTCCTCCTTGGCTAGGGTCCCCCAGAGCTGGGGGAGTGACAGAGTGCCCACAGTACACTGCCGTGGGCAATGGAGCTGCTTCCTTGTCTGCCTTTGCTCTCTGAGCAGGGCCCACATCCAGGGAACTGGAGCTGGGGAACCCCTGGAGGCGGCTCCAGCTGTCAGTGGAGTCCTTTCCTCAGGCTGGGAGCCAAGCAGTGCCAAGAAAGGAAGCAGAAGTTGTTCCTATCAGACTGGGCCGAGAAGTCAACAACCTCACCTTCTTTGATAGTGATCTTTGAGCCCCAGTTAAATGGGTCAACTCCTATTTACCCAAAAAGAAACAACCTTGCCAAACTGTTCATCATCATCTTTTTTTTTTTTTTTAAACAAATGTGAACAAGTTTTGAGTGTAACTTCTTATTTCCCCAGGCTCCACACAACCAAAGGCATGAGGGACAGCCCTCATCAAAATACAAATATTTTGTCGTTGAGTTCCCCCACCAAATATGGCTGGTAATAAACACAGACCCAGACCCTGTGGGTCCTGAGTGGCCCACCGTTGCGCTTGGCCACCATCATGTTTTCCTCTTGGGATGGCCATGCCGCTCTCACTCTGCCACCTGGTGGACTGGTTCTGCAACTGCATTTCCCATACCTGTGGCTTAGGTCTCAGAAGACTGTTGCTTCGTTGCTGTTCTTGCGGCCATTGGGCCCATGAACATGGGAAAGGCCTCTCTCGTCAATAAAATCTCCCTAAATAAGAAGTTAGCTAATTGCAATTTCTTTCAGTTCCTAGAATTGGGTCACTTTCTACCTCCCAATGCTGCATTCAGAAATATCTTGTCCCCCTACCATTAGCCAAAACCCCTAGCCGGGCCCAGGCACTTGTCAAAGACGCTCTCCTTTGACCAAACTTTCATCAACCTCCTGGGAGCCCTCGACTGGACTAGGCATGACCTTGGGCTTCCTTCTCCGTCCTTGTAGAAACCAGTTTGAGCAAGAATCCTATAAAGTCAGTTTAGTGAAAACTCCCCACCTTTGGTGTCTGACTACCCTTGATAACATGCTGATATCAGCAAGAATTCCGCCGAGTCAGCCTCACAAGAATTCCCCTACCCACGATGTCTCTCCTTAGAGTTTTCCACGCACTGACCCTCACCCTGCTCCTTCACTACAAATCGCCACTGTCCTTGTGAGAGTCAGCGTTAAGCCTGGTCTCTGCCCCCTACCACAACCCCCCGCTGTAGTAGCCTTACCGTCGTTAGCAAGTGTCAGAAATCATTTTTTTTTAATCTAAAATGTGATAATAAATGTTCTATTACACTAAAAAGCATCAATCACTCTAGCCAACATGAAAAATATGGCAAAGTTCATTGGAAGAAATCATTTTTTCTTTAACACATTTCAGCTGTCACTGCAGGAGGCATCCCTGTTCACCTGGGCATCCCAGGCTGGGGCAGACTTTTTTTTCCTCTTTGGGAGTCTTAATCGCAGAAAGGCCCTGACCCATCAGATTTAAAGTCTCCCAATAATCTCTCCCAGGAGGACTACTGAGGTTGGCAGTCATATACCTTGGATTTGGGAGGGCATTTGTAATTTCAAATCACCTTTCTCACAGCCAACAAATAAGTCCTGAATTTTTGGTTTAAATAAAATTTTTCTGTGTTTTCTGCTTTGGCTCTAGGTCTCCCTCCTGATCACCCCAGCTGGTGTCAGCGTTACATGCCTCGGGCTGATATCGTCCCTTTCAAATGTCCAGCCGTCTCCTTCAGCCTCAGAGCCTGCATCTCTGTCACGACCTTCCCCGCGACTTAGGATCACAGCCGACTGACTGGCTGTGGCCGGCTAGGCTTGCTTTCTCAGCTCCTCGGGACTAGACAGGCGCCCCGGAGAAGAGGAGAGGAAGAGATGTGCCTTTGTTCTCTCTCTCCTTCCTGCCTCACTGCCTATAATATCAGGCCGCTGGGCAGGTGATGCGCTGATCTGGCTATTTTTTCCTCCTGAAAATCCAATCCCATTATCCCTGATACCAAATCCTTGGTAAAGAGAGGGCCAGGCTGAGCCTCGAACATGAAGACAGGAAGTGAAGGTAGCCCTGAAATTCTGGGCATAAGAAAGCACCAGTTAAGAGATGGAGAGAAAAGAGATCATATGTGGCGCATCTCTACTGGGAACGGGGACCGGACATGCGTGAGGAGCATGAGATCTGCGCCAGGCACTTTCCGTCCATTAGCTTTTCCCATGTTATAGATTAGATAACTGAACCTCAGAGAGGTTAAATAACGTCCCCAGATGCCGTAGCTCAGGAGTGGAGCCAGGATTCGGACTTGGGTCTGCAGATTTATTTGACTTCTACGCTCCAGCTCTTTCCACCAAACCCTATTCCTCCCATGGGGGGAAATGTGTACGCTCCTGGGGACAGGGATGCAGTCCTCCCACGTCTTCTATAGGAGAAGCCTGGCTGCCTTCGGTCAACCACCCCTCTGTGCCTTGGATCTTGTTACCATTCATGCCGTTTCTAATAACATATTCGTAATAATCTCTGAGGTGACAGAAATGGCCCCAGTCCGCCGACATCTGGAAGGGCTCAGGGCTGCCATGACCACTGGCACAGGCTCCAGGCTCAGCCGGTACCTGCTGTGGACCTCGGATGCCTGGAATCAGATCCCCAGGCTGGGCAAGGTACGAGCAAAATGGCAACCAGGCCTGGGAGGGTTCCCTGAGATGGAGCCATGAGCTATGGCCCTTTGGTAAGGCCGATCTGTGCAGCAAGCCCCTGGGGAGTAGATAACCCAGCCTGACAAGTGACCTTGACAGAATTACAGCAGTAATCTTTTCAGTTGGTTGAGCTAGTCTTGGCCAATTTCTCTAGAGCATTAGGTGCAAACGTAAGTCTGCCGCTCTACATTGCACATGCTTGCGTCGGCTTCTCCCCCTCCGCCGTTTAAAGTATTTATCCTGTGGCTTGTACAAGCCACGTCTTTCTCTTCCCCAGTGAGAGTGAGAGTCTCCAGGCTTCCTTGCCCGCTGCTGGATGTGCAGCGAAGCAGTGAGGACAAGAATCTTGTTCCAAGCCCATCAAGCCAGGCTAGCATTGGATGACCTCCTGCACCAGCCAGCCTGTCTTTCGGGGATTGAAATGGATTTTCCTCCTTTCTGTGTGTGAGCACAACCCGAGGTACAGCTCTGTTACCAACGCCCATCTCAGGTGTGCATTTACAGGTGAGCAGTGATACTCTTAAAAAAGATAAATGGGAAAAGTTCTTTAAGAATGCCCTCTGTCACCTCTGCAGATGAACAGGATGTCTGCTTACATTTCCAAAGAGTAGCTTTAATTTCTCCATGCCTTGTGTGTGTGTGTGTGTGTACAGGGCTGAGGGTGAGAGATTTCTGAAGCTGTCAGGGAAAGTGTGTAAAACTCCAAATTCTTGTCCACATGGCCAGCCTGAAATCAAGACATGCAAGGTGCTTGCCTCTGGTGCAAGATTTAAGGAGGTGACCAAAATGTCAGTACTCAAAATGTGTTAATGTCATACATTTTAAAAAATCAAAATTAATGCAAAAAATCCACTGTGAGCAATATATCAAAATTTTAAATAAACAAATAGTTGACATTACTGGTTTTTCCCTTTGTTTCAGATTCCAATATGACTTGATGTGGCACTTCTTTAAAAACTTTTGATGTGGTGTTCATCATGGATTTTTTAACATTAATTTTAATTTTTTAACTATTGTATGAAGATATTATTTATCTTGATTACTGGGTTTTTCCTGGTGTCCCTTTAAGTTTTGCAAGCCAGGGGAATTGCTACTCCCTGGTCTCAGCCCCCTTCAGACATGGCCTGAATCAGAGGCAGGGCTGTTTTTGAGAATAGCTGAAGATACTAGCTGGCATTTATATTCAGCCTCCAAATTGAAAATGAGTTGTTGAACTCTTCCTCTAGATGGTAACTGTTTGAGCCCAGAATGGCATTTGGATTTTGTCATTGACTTGGTCACAGCTAAAGTCATCCTGAGTGCCAAGCAGGAGTAAAGGAGGATTGGCTCTCTTGGGGGTAGTATCAATTCTGTATATACCATGGATGCTCCAAGAACTGTCCAGGCCACAGGAGGATACAACGAGGCTCTTGGTGGATGCTCAAGTTTAATTTTTATGCCCAGTCCTTGCTGATGACATTTGTAGAGGAACCTCAACCTACTCTCGCAAGCTGCCCAGTTCATTGCTCAGCTGGGCACTCAGAGCCCTTCTCCCCCGCCCCCCCCCCCCGCCCCCGACATCATCATCCCTGGTGTCCCCAGTAGCCACAGGTTGTGTGGGTATCACTTCAGTAGCTGCCTTTTAAAGATACAGCCCGGTGCTTCTGGAAAAGCTCACTATTTCATAATTGTAAAATTGACCTCTATTCCACAGCTCTACTACACACTGGTGTATTTCCTGGCAAATCCATCTAACCCAAAATTAAATGACATTTCCTGGCAAGAGATGGGCCAGTGGTTGAAAATATCATAGCAACAGCTCTGCTCAACTTGCAATATTCCTTTACATTCAATATCTCAGGTCTTTCCTGGGTCTATTAACTGGCAAGTTTAAGGGGCAACGTCGTGGGCTTGGAGTCTTGCCATTTGGAATAAGAGGCCAGCGAGAGGCTGCCTGACTCTGGTTTTCAGTTTTACTTTTTCCAGTGTATTCTTTCCCATCTCAAACCTGCCCCTCCTCCTCCTGTATGCTTTCTTTCAGGAGTCGACATCAGAGCCTATACCCAAGCACACAGGCCCAATTTTACCTCCTTAACCGTTTAGATCCCATCCTGCTGCCAGAAGGATCCTGTTAGAATGTTGATGTGATCATGTCATTTTACTGTTTAGAACCCTCTGCAACAACTCCTCCTAGCCTAGAAGGTAAGGTTCAAGGTTCCTATTTTGGCTCTGCCCACCTCACTGGGCTCATGGCTCACTGTTCTTCCCACCCGAACACTTGCAACCCTGGCTCAACCCCTGGGCCTTTGCACATACCCTTCCCTCTTGTCACACTCCAGCTTCCTGTCTTAGGGTAACTGTAAGGCTGCCAACCTTCTTAGAATGAGAGGCCAGGTGGCGGTGGGGTCTTAGGGTCCTACATGTGGACTTTCACTTATTGCCCTGATGTCAGTAGGGTACCACCCCCCTGTCCTCCCACATACCTGATGGTCTTGATTCTAGGGCCTCTCATGTACGTTTCACTCCCACATAAGACCCCTGGTACCTCCTAGTGGTTGGGGATGGGGACCAGTTGCCTGGCTGGACCAGCTAATGAAGTAGCCTGGGACATCTTGCCTCTTTCACTACTGGAAACAATCAGTCCTCTTGTTTTCACTTTCCTGCCTTCCTCCCATCTTCAATGACACTCAGAGCCTCCACTGCCTGAATCTTTCTAGGGTTCTAGAGAGCAGATCGTTATTTATCGTTGATGTCCCTTTTCGGAGGCACCTAAGATATGGCTTTCTCAGATTGGCTAACATCCTTGGTCTGACTTCATTTTACTTATCTGTAAAATGATAAAAATGTTATCTCACTTTCAATTCCATTAAAGGAGTTGAATGAGCTAATCTCTCAGGTGACTTCTAAGACAGGACTATCTTACGATTAGTCAAGGAATTTAGATTTGTGGGCATGTTGGATTTCTCTTTCTTTCCTAGTTGACTGTGGTTGGAGGGAAATCAGACACATCGGCTCCAGGAGAATCTGGCAAATTAACGTACATTTGTTTTTAAGTTAAACTTGTGCAGTATCTGTTTTCTTTTTTTTAATGATTCCCCATCTTAGTAGAGTTTTTGATTAATTGACAGACAATGATACTTTGGATAGTATGTTGGATAAGAGAGCTTGTGAAAGGAAGCAACCAGGGTTTCATGCTGAGGAGGAGCCGAAGGACCTAGAGAGGCGTGAGTGACATCACCCCAGGCGGAGGGAGTAACCTGTGTCCCCTCTGTGACTTGGCGGGTGACGGTGTAAGGTTCAGGAATAGATGTTATTGGACCAATTAAACAGAGCCCTTAAAAAAGACCAAGTTTTCATTATGCTTTCCAAGAGTGGGCCGTGATTTTGATTTAAGTGCCCACAAGCCACAGAAGTCTGAGATGCATTACGACTCACCGTATGTAACTGTTGCAGGGTGTGCAGGGGATGGCCCTGGACTGCTGCCCTGGGAGTCACGTGCGGTCACTGCTGGCAACAGCCTGTCACCCGGGCACTGCTTTCCTGGCAAGAGCGGACCAGGGTGTAGGGCTGCGATGACTTTGGAAGGGAAAAGGAGCAGATGTGCCCCTCCGCTGACTCCTCGGCCTGCCTTGGGACTCATTTGCATGTTGCATGGGGGCTCTGATACCCCAAGGCATATGGTTGCCTTTGGTTAATTGTTATGACCATGTGTAGGAAGAATTCTGGGTGCAATTGCCAAGTCTTTCATTAGGGCCAGAAATGGAAAAATCTTTCAAACAGAAAATGAAGTTTGGTTTGGCATTCTGATAGATCGTTAGCTAGCCTGAAAATGTACACTTGGCTTTGCTGGTAGGCTGGAGGAAAGGAATAGTAACTTTGCAGGGTTTAGACATGCTGCCCGTGGAGACCAGCCTCCTGTCCCATGGGCCCCACAGAGCCCTGGGTCTGGCTCTGCTTCAGACCAGACGCTCATGCCCCATCTCCTTACCATTGGGGGGAGGGTGGGTACTCCCCAGAGTCTCATTTACCTGGCATGGGCATTTGGCTGTTACACTTGGTCTTTTCCATCTTGGTGCTCCCTGCGGCTGCGCTGGCTCCGTCTAAGTGCTCCCCCCAACATGACTTGGCCTCACTTCTGCCTCCTGCCCCCCCCTGCACGGTCTACACCGGGAAGTTCAGAGTGGACACTGCTGTCATTTCTTCTTATGTCTGAGTCCCTTCTTGACAAGCTGGTGACCCTGGAGGATTTTGTCTGGTTTTGTTGTTTTTTTGGTTACATGGCTCCCACATGCATAGTTTACCCAACTTCTGACGTGACTAGATTTCATCCCATGTGGAAAGAAATGTAGCAATCTTTGGACATTCACAGCTGGGTTTGGAAGCAAGTTGATATCACTGATGACGTGTGGTTTACACAGATTTATGTGACAAGCTTGTCTGGCCAGCCGTACCATCGAGGCCACAAACCCCGGTCCTTTCCAAACTGTAACCAAAACTTATCTGTATCTCAAAGTGTCATAGGCTCGAATGAGGGCTGATGCCAGAATGAGTTACGAGTTGACTCTATGTGAGGGGAGAAGAGGGGGGGAGCGGGGAAGGGCAGAGGGTGAGATATGGGGGCCTGGTGGATAGAGGAGGTGCAGGCTGACAGCTTGAGTGATGAAAAGGGGGGGTTCTAAGGAAACAAAACAGACTATTCAAAAATTGATCTCTGGGACTTCATGTGGGCATAGCTCATAGGGGAAGTGGAAAAAGACAGGGGCTGGATGTGCCTTTAGGGTCCTTCCGTGGAGGCTGAACGCTGACGGTGCTCGTCACCTACTTTAAGACTTGACTCTGAGCCTCAGTTCCTGCTGTTGTTGACACCATGACAACTAAATGGTCAACCGTCATGGATGCGCACTGGAACTTTTAAGAGTCTGTTTCAAAGTATGGAGTAGAGCGGAACTGTCCAGGGGTCACTGAGTTCCCCGCAGTAACTGGAGGTCAGATGTTAGAACTGGGCCAGTGCAGGAGGAAGGGGGTCATTTACCTGTGGACCAGTGTGAATAGAGCCTGGGTGAGTAATATAAGAGAAAATACTTTAGGAAGAAATCCAAATCGAAGCCAAGCAGGCCATCCTCAGGGGCAGAGTATGTTGTATGTACTGTACCTTTCAAACTGTGGCCTCAGAAACCCATAGAAAGTACACCACCAAGAGTAAGCCTTAATTAAACTGCGGACTTTGGGTACTTATGATGTGTCAATGGAGGTTCGTGGGTTGTAACAAATGGACCACTCTGGTGGGCGATGTTGGTAATAGGGGCTGTGTACATGCAGGTTTATGGGAAATATCTGTACCTTCCCTCAATTTTGCTGAGAGCCTAAAAGTGTTCTAAAGAGGTAAAGTCTTAATACAAATTTAAAGTAAAAATGTGTCCTAGGAAGCAGACCCTAGATGTTGATCCCATCTGACCAATAAAGAACAGACCACCACACTTGGATCTGGATATTTAAACTTTTATTAATCAAAGTATTTCTTTCTTTCTTTTTTTTCTTTCTTTTAAAAGAATCAATTTATACAGTGGCTCAAATTGGTTTGAGATTATTTGAAGCTGTATGTGAACATGTAGTAAGGCCCCTTCTTCCAGATGTTGTAGTTGTGTGTTTGATTTTAATAATTCTAAATACAATATTTTATGTTCAGTCCTACCATATCGAATTGTCTTTGATTCGGCCTATTTTTCCAGCTTGTCAAGATCTTTTTGAGACTGAGGCCTGTTTTCCAATATGTTATATGTTATCCTCAGCTTTCTGGAATTTGATATTCATGTTTGCTATGCTTTTATTGACAAAAAGTGTTGAAAGATAAGGTGAGGAACAATTTCTGTAGAATTCTGTTAGTGATCTCTTTCCAGCTTAATATATCAATCCATTAATCCAATCTTTCTGGGTAATTTTAATCAGTTGGCTATTGATCACCTAAGTCAATATGCCAGATACAGTCTATTCCCCTTTAATGGCTAGTGGTCATGCTGCCCGGACCATGCCCTTAGCATTCTTCCTGTCTAGACCACATCCCTTCTGAGGAAAACTCCTTTACTTAACCTCCTACCTAGACAGCCTTGCTTTCTATCCTGTGGTCATTGCCCCTTGCTGGCTCATCCTGACTCAAGAGCAGCAATCCTGTCACCTTTGGCCTCATGCAAAAAGCTGGACCAATCATATTCTCTAATTGTAAAATCTGAACTAAGGAAAATGAAAGGAATTTTATACTTTCAATAAATCTAGCAGTGAACAAAAATAGCCTGAGGTTGCGTTGGGGCTGAGGAAAGCCAAAACTTGCCTCTCTCTGGAGAGAGAGGTGATGACAAGCTTTGGAAGCTTCTTTTGTATCTTAGATCATTCTGAGAACTTTAGGAAAGCTGTGGACTCTCTCCTCTGAGAAATATATAAATTAACGTATATACAGCATTTTGCTTACAGCTTCAAGATGTTTATAGACCTTTTCAATCTTGGACTAGTTAACCCTAGAAAAAAAGGTAATAAATCTGGTAGGTATTGAGGCATTGAAGAGGATGTGCAATAAAAAATAGGGGTGGAGAGAGACAGAGACCTCCAGACCTGCCTCATTTCCTGAGGTCTCCAGGTCTGATTTCCCATCCACCTGACCTTTCCAATAAACTCCAATTTTCTTGCGATTCATTGAGTGAGTCTCTGTTTCTGCAACTAAAAGTGCTTTACTTAAACAGTCAGGTTATCATCCACCCAGTCATGCAAGCTATAAACCCTAGAGTCGCATCTCTAACTCCAGACATCCCTTCCCAAGGGCTTCATGCTTCACCTTTCTTACTGTGCTGATATCCCAGGCCCAATCCAGCCCTCCTCTCTCACTTGTTTCCTAATGTTTTCTATGCCTCCAGCCCAGATTGCTCCCCAAACTGTATACTCAGGTATCCGATCACCTACTGGACATCATTACTTGGTTGTCCCATAGATATTGCAAATGCAATAGGTTCAAAACCCAACTCATAGTTTTCCTACCACTGAAAAGAAACAGAAAACAAAAATAAAAACAAGGCATACAAAATTCCTCTTTTTTCTATTTTTGATCGACAACATCCATTCGAAGAAGCCTAAGAAACATCTCTGATACCCTTCTCTCTCCTGGCCTCAATCGCGTCAACCACTGTATCTTGCTGATTCTGTCCTCTGAAGAGTTCTCACACCTGTGTGTTTCTGTCGCCCTACCACCATGATCCTTATCCTGCCATCCTCATCCATCACCTGGAGGGGGTTTGTTGTAAAATAAAACTCTAATCTGTCTCCCTGTTTCTAATCTTTTTAATTTTTTATTTTATTTATTTATTTATTTATTTATTTATTTATTTATTTATTTATTTATTTATTTATCGCTTTGTTGGGTCTTCGTTTCTGTGCGAGGGCTTTCTCTAGTTGCAGCAAGCGGGGGCCACTCTTCATCGCGGTGCGCGGGCCTCTCACTGTCGTGGCCTCTCTTGTTGCGGAGCACAGGCTCCAGACGCGCAGGCTCAGTAGTTGTGGCACACGGGCTTAGTTGCTCCGCGGCATGTGGGATCTTCCCAGACCAGGGCTCGAACCCGTGTCCCCTGCATTGGCAGGCAGATTCTCAACCATTGCGCCACCAGGGAAGCCCCCTGTTTCTAATCTTGACCACTCCGACCTGTCCTCCAGCTGCAGCCACGAGATCTAAGATACGATTCTAAGACACTCCCACCTAAAGCTCTTCAATGGTTCTGCATGATCTCCGAGATAAATTTCACATGCCCTACAGGACCGAGGAGCCTCCACGTTGTCTCCTGCTTCTTGCCCTTCTAGCCTCATCTCTTACGCCTCCCTGCACCTCACTTCGTGCTCCAGCCAACTGACCTCCTTACATTTCCAGCCCAGACCATCCCATTTCCTGTTCCCAGACTCTGCTGGGGATGCCCTTCTCTAGCTGAAGATTTTTCATAGGCTCCTCTTTGGCTAAATTCCTTCTGGAGGTCTGAAAAAATATATATACAAATTACACCAAATTATGAACCCTTTCATAAGGAAATTGGGAAGAATTGTACATCATACACTCCATGGCTAAACATCATTAAATTCCACTTAAAGGTCTCTAACACACTGAACACAGCCAGTGCTTACTATCTAAGGCCCCCAGTGTTCCTGCTTTGATGGTCTCTTCGCGGCTCCTTTCTGCCACCTGCAGCCTCTCCAGCCACGCTCACTTCAGCTTTCTCTCCTCTTATATTTGTACTCATTCACCCTAGTTCCCTTTTTTCCAAATGGAGACCAATATGGTTCTCATTTAGATTTTCCAAGGAGCGTCCTTCAGCTTAGCACTCCATCAGCAGATGCAGTATTGTTCTAGGAACTGGCCTTCATTGGCAAGCAGGGTGTCTGAAATATGTGAATTTTAACTAATATGTGAATTTTAAAGGACATATAAATTTTTGAATAACATTTTTTTTCTGGTTACAAAAGTAATTTCTGCTCATTGAGGAAATATTAGAAATAACAAAGGAATATAAAGAGGGCCATAACAACTATCACACAGCTAACTGCACAGATGTAACATACTTTTTTCTCTCTCTTTCTCCCTGGTTTGGCTAGGACCCCCACCAGAAACCAGAAAGAATCTCTCCTAGGACCTCTTGCAAGGCTGAAATCAAGCCTATGTTGCAAAAAAAAATTCTGAAGAAAGTTGACTTTTTCTTTTCTTTTAATGGAAACAAGCTGCTGTAACCTGGAAACCCATAGGTATTCACTGTCTTTAAAAAAATGATTGATTGAGTTAATATTTGAATAAGTAGTTCATTCACATGATTCCGAATTCTAGGACTATAAAGACTTAGTGTGGTTTTTAAATATGTCTGCAAGTTCTTTGCCATTTCTCCCATCAAAAGATAGAGTCAAATTCCTCTCCCCTTGAATATAAACTGGCCTTAGTGACCCAACTCCTTGGGTATCCATCCAGAGATTTTTGTGTACTTGAAAAAATATATAAATATATATTCTTTCCCCTCATTTTTATACATTTTCTCATACTTTGACTTTTTTCACCTATCAGTACATTTTGGAGATCTTTTATTCTTTTTTACTGTTGAATAATATTGCCTTGTCTGGGTCCCTTTTTAATGGACATTTCAGTAGTTTCCTATCTTTTGCTCTTAACAATGTTGCACCAAATAATCTTGTACATGTATTACTCTGCATATATGTGGGTATAACTGTAGGATAAAGGACTGGAAATGGAATTGCTGGGTCAAAATGTAGGCACAGTTGTAATTTTAATAGATATTGCCATGTTGACCTTCATAGCCCTCCAATTTATTCCCACTCCAGTGATAAATTTTTCCCCTTTATTTCAAACGTCACCAACCCAGTATGTTATTGGACTTTTGGATCTTTGCCAATCTGAGTGGCAAAAAATATAGTATCTCAGTGCAGTTTTAATTTATATTTTTAAAATGAGTGATGTTGAACATATTTTATATTTTTAAGAGCCTTTTTATATTTACTCTTCTATTCTTTATCTACTTTTCTATCCTTTGTCCATTTAAAAACATTTTTTTTCATTTGCCCATTTTTGAATGAGTTGATGATCTTTTAAGACATTAATTTGAACATACATATTAGGAAAGTTAAGCCTTTGTCCGTAATGGATGAAGTCAATTTTTTCCTGATTTATTGTTTGTCTTACTGACTTTGTTTGTACTATTTATTGCATGGGGAACTTGTATTTTATTTTTCCATGGTAGAATTTATTGTCTTTTTTCATGGTTTCTAAATCTTATTTCACAATTGGAAAAGTCTTTCTCATTCTAAAGTTACTAAATAATTTCCTTATGCTTTCTCCTACTACTTTAGAGTTTTAATCTTTTACATTTGGAATTTATCCAGGTGTAGGGTGTAAAGTATGGATCCAACTTTATTGTTTTCAAGATGGCTTCTGTGTTGATCCAACACCACTGATCACATGATCCACTTTCTCCTCACTCATTTGAGATGTCATCCATAGGCGTGTTTCTGTTTATTTCTAGACTCCCTATTTTGTTCCATTGATTTGTCTGTCTATTCCGACGCAGTATCGTATTTTTCAGTTGCTGGTGTTTTAGAATATGTTCTAATATCTGGTATACATATTCCTCATTCATTGCTCTTTTTATTTATAGGTTTCCAGATAAATCTTGTTTATTTGTCCATATGACATTTTGAATCACTGTGTCTGCATTTTTAGGAGTGTATATCTAAAGTGAATGGCTACCAATACCCTTAAAACTTTGATGATATGGCCACTTTTTCTTAAGGCTCTTATCTCTTTCACACTCAATCTTGACTTGTTCTCTTTTGGTCAGGGACACAATTCTAAGGGACACAACTTCCACTGCTTTCTGAAAAGTGAAATTATTAGCAAGGTAAGTCAAAGAAGCCATGCATTTGGTGTACTCAGTCTTTAGCACATGTCTGGAGAGGTTAAATCCGTCACTCATAGGGGCATCTTAGGAAATCATCAGTAACATCCTCCATCAGGCAAGGCAGCCTGTAGCATATGCCCAGAGTCTCCACTCACACACTTAATCTTTTCCCTCCATATGCGTGGATTTCTGTACCCATTTATTCATCAGCTGTTTTGGGAGAACACACTATGTGCCAGGCACCATTTTAGATAATGGTAACGCGATAGTGTACAAAACATATGAAATGTTTATCGTGCCTCCTTTTGAAGCTCCAGATTTGCCTTCTATGGAAAGAGGCTGTTCCTGATATATTCAGTGGATTAAACTTTTTCCATTTATTCATTTCAGTTTTTGCTTCTTCAGTAATACACCTGGAGTAAGTATTTTGTACTAGACACCGTGCTAGGAGCTGGGGGCATTTCTTCCTCATGTCATGTGTTTTCCATTCATGAGCTTCTTAACATTCTTTTTGATTCTATCTTCTTAGAGTTATTTTTCCTCCTGATGCTTTCTGCTGTCATTCTGGTCAGTACAAGAACTCTTCATCCTTTCTAGTTGGAAAGAATTTAGGAGGCTGTTCCCCAAACCCTTTTCTCCCTAGCAAAGAAAAAAGTTTGTGTTTATATCATACCCAATCCACAGGAAGACAGCTGTGAGTGAACCTTTCAAGTCCCTGAAAGAGCTCAGTCCTCAAGATATCCTACTCCTTGGGTGGGGGGCTGGGCTGAACCATAACTTCTAGTGGATTCCTTCTGGCCCCTTGCTCTGTGATCCGCTATAGTATTGGGATTGTTTGCCATATTTGTTCATCAGGTCACGTCTGGTCTTGAGGAATGATTGGAAACCTCTGTTTAGAAGCCGCTATGCATCTGCCTCACACCAAACACAGTTCCACAGCTAGGTTATTATGTATTTTCTTGATATGCAAATTGTACAAAGTCATTCTTATTTACTTAAAAAAAAAAAATCCCTCACTCTGTTGATGGCAATATGGCCAAGTATTCTACTCGGGTCTCAGTGCTGCTTTCTGAGGACGATGACCCTAGGATTGCTGAATTTCTTTAACTGTCAGAATTGATTAAAAGCCTCCTTGTCAGAATAGCCTAACACTCATTGTTGGAGAAACTTTTAATTTGTCTGATCACGTAGCTCTTGTCTACCTAGTCCTGACTCTTGTTGCACAGGTTCACATCTTAGGTCCTGCAGAAGTTTTGGGGTTGGAGGATGAGTTGGGCTGTTGGCTTTTATGGACAGCAGAGTTAATTTAATTCTACAGTGGGACTCCAGGAATTCTGCCCCTGTGGTTAGGAAGTGTCTCAGCATCCAGGCCCACAGAGACCCAACATCAACAAAAACCAATCTTGTGGTTCAGAAACATAAAACTGAGTAGCGTAGGATATACCAGCGTGCACCTTGTCTACTTTTTGTTTTTTTTAAAAAATCTGATCCATCCCAAAAGTGCAGCCCTTGTGAGGGAAGACACAGTTATGAAAGGCACTGGCCAAGGTTTGAACTGCTTCAGTCAAACCTTCGGTGTGCTCATAAAATTGGACGCTGCTCTGAGATAGAAGAATTCCGCTTTCTTCAAAGAGAATGTCCAGTGTTCCTGCTCTATTTGCAGGAGCAGCTTTCTAATCGAGACCCCAGATCTAGACCGGAAATGGTGCTGTTGCTTCTTGCCTGAAGTGTCTACACGTGGAAAGAAGTGACTTCTCAAAGGCAAGTTTAAAACATCAAGCCAGGGTCTCTGGAAGGAATCTGTCTCTCAAGGTCTCCATGGGGAAGGGTGGGTGAATTCATGAAGGAGAGGAAGGAGGTTTCTGTGCTGGAGGCGAGAACTAGATGCAAAGACCGTTGTGTGAGGGAGGGAAGGAGAGAGGCCTGAAGCTTGGAAAAAGAACGATGGAAAATTCTAGAGAGAAGAGGATAGAGAACTGTTAGGACCTGTGATCAATCAAGGAAATAGGGAGGCAAAAAACCAAAACCAAAACCAGAACAAAAACACTAAACAATAAAAAGGAACAGAAGCTGCCTTTTCCGGGGTCCCTTGCAGTGTCAGTCTTTGCTATGAGTAATTATACCGTTGGCAGGGACAAGCTGATTCTAAGGAGTGCCACTATTGATGGACTGATTACTTATATTTTCTTGAACATCTGAATTTTCAAAATTCTCTTCCAGTGTGGGCCTAAGTGCCCTGAGATGCAGAAAACAAGGTGGAGGCATTCTAGTTTCTGACTCATTTTAACGAACTTAAAAGCTTTTAACTCAAGGCCTTGAAAATGCCAGGTGCCTCTTCATTAACTGTATTCCAGATAAATTAACTAAGAAAGTGATGTCATTTCTGGTGATGATGAAAATGGAAACAGCCTTGCACTTCCTGCAATAATATAGCCTGGTTTAATGTTCTCTGTTGGTGTTTCTCACAGATATTAATTGACTTGGGCAGAATAGACTGTAGTAGCTTAAAACAGTTTGTGGACTTGAAAATAATTGTCTTTGGATCTATGCACATAAATGAACATAATTTCAATGGTTGCTATTGGACCTGGGTCCCTGTTGAGCCCCTAAATGAACAGTGGACACTCCCTTCCGGGACAACCTAACAGGAGAATTGAGTTTGAGTTGAGTTTCTACAACTTGCAGGGAAAAGCATTTTTACTTGTGTTATGGACTGAATTGGGTCCCTCCTCAAATTCATGTGTTGAAGCCCTAGCCCCCAGTATGGCTATGTTTGGAGATAGGGCCTTTAAGAGAGTAATTAAAGGTAATTAAATGAGGTCATAACAGTGGCTCCCTGATCTAATACGACTGGTGCCCTTATAAAAAGAGGAAAAGACCCCAGGGATGCTGTGCACAGAAAAAAGACCATGTGAGGACACAGCAAGAAAGTTGTTGTCTATAAGCCAAGGAGACAGGCCTCAGGAGAAACCAACCCTGTCAGCACTTTGGACTTGGACTTCGAGCCTCCAGAACTGTGAGAAAATAAATTCCTATTGTTTAAGGCACCTAGTCTGTGGTATTTTGTTATGGCAACCCTAGCAAATTAATAAACTGGTAACCTCACCTTTATGGTTTTTCTGCTTTCATTGGAGCCACAAGGGCTTGAGCTCCATTTAGGTTATGGTATTAGAGCTTTAACATATTAATAAACTGAAAAATATGATGCAGAGAAGAAACCAGAGCTTGATCCCTGGCTAAAGTCCTGACACACAGTAGGTGCTTAATAAATGCTTCTAGAATAAATGGACAATACGCCAGTAGGAATGGCTTTTCATAAAGTGTGACTCTGAAGTGTCTAAAGGAGTGACCACATACCTTGACCCAAAGAATAATGACAAGACTCAGAGGGTCCAGCTGAAAAAACATCCATCGAGGGCAAGACTAAGAGGCCACAGCAAGGAAGGATCTGGAGTCGGGAGTGGACCCTAAGGAAGGAGCAGAGTTGTCTCAGAGGTAATGACAAAAATTGGCAGAAAACTTCAGAGATTCTTTGCCATGAGTGGACGAGCTTGTTAGGGCCCAGAAAAAAAAAGAAAGAAAGAAAGAAAGGAGCCTGAGGCCAAAGAATCCCAGCGGCTGATCTACACAGGACTCCAGAGTTAAAAATCATTGTCAGGGATTTCCCTGGTGGCGCAGTGATTGGGAATCTGCCTGCTAGTGCAGAGGACACAGGTTCAAGCCCTGGTCTGGGAGGATCCCACAGGCCGTGGAGCAACTAAGCCCGTGAGCCACAACTGCTGAGCCCGTGCACCACAACTGCTGAGGCCCACGTGCCTAGAGCTTGTGCTCTGCGACAGGGGAAGCCACTGCAATGAGAAGCCCGTGCACCGCAATGAAGAGTAGCCCTCATCCGCCACAACTAGAGAAAGCCCGCACGCAGCAACAAAGACCCAAAGCACCCCAAAATAAATAAATAAATAAATAATTAATTAAAAAAAAAAATCATTGTCATTGTGAAACTACAGACTTGATGTGAGGGGAGTTGGGTGTGACCTGGGGAAGCAAGGGTTACACCCACCTCAGTCACAGAGATGCTTCAACTTTGTCTGTACAAGACTCTACGAAAAATTGCCACTCTGTGTCCCTTCCCCATGGCCTCCTATTTTCCACGCTCATCTCTGGCAGTGATGTTAATAGACAGCGAGAGGGTCAGCCAAAGGCTACAAGGGTAACCTGGAGTCAGGATAATCTAGGGTGGGCAAAACACTGGCGAAGACACTGTTTTCTATGGCATCATAGCCATTCCACTCCTGGATCCCAGAGCAGAAAAAAACCCTTAGCCTCGTAAGTAGGGGAAGTCTTTAGTTACCAGCACTGTCTCTTTTCCTCATGCTTTCTCTGGCCTACCTTAATTTCATGTAAGATGCCAGCCCAGGATACACACTTCATCTTTATATAAAACACAACTTATCTTTATACTTTAAAGAGTTCTCCACCATGCATTCCTACGCCTCCACCTTCTCTTCTTGCTCAAATTCCCTCTTTTCGTCATTAGGTCTGGACTGCCACACACAGCCTTCAGGGACAGCTAGCCTCTGCTGCTCAGCTCCTTGGAGAAGTTCCTGAGTAGAAGGCCATCCAGCTGCCTTCCCCACGCCAGGAGGTAGGCCAGCTCCCAAGGCATTTTCCTCCCACTAACCAACTCTCTTGGCTGACTTTGCACGGAGATGTCGTGAGCTTCACCTCATACACTTTGAGGTTGGCTTTTGACGTTCTTTCCATTTGACCCATTTTCTGTAGAAACTTTGTACGCCCGTGGCACTGCTGTTTCATGGCTGACGGCAATGTTTTGGCATTCCGGAACATAACACAGAGGAGAATGTCTAATTCCAACATCAGGAGGAAGGACAGAAGAACGTAATTTCCTAAAAAGTGGATTTGTAAGAAATAACAGCCTGTTAGCACAAGGCCTACAGTCTCAAAATGGAGAAAGCAGAGAGCCTGAGAAGGCTTGCTAGAACCACAGAATTCATTGTCGTTTTGTAAGATCTGAAAGAAGAACTTTAAAGGGAAAAATTGCCACGCTAGGGGGAAAACTCTATGTAGATAGCAATTTTAAAATATACATTCAGGACTTCCCTGGTGGCGCAGTGGTTAAGAACCCGCCTGCCAGTGCAGGAGACACAGGTTCGAACCTGGTCCAGGAAGATCCCACATGCCGCGGAGCAACTAAGCCCGTGCGCCACAACTACTGAGCCCGCGCGCCTAGAGCCCATGCTCTGCAAAAAGAGAAGCCACCACAATGAGAAGCCCGCGCACCGCAACGAAGAGTAGTCCCCACTCGCCGCAACTAGAGAAAGCCCGCGTGCAAAGACAAAGACCCAACGCAGCCAAAAATAAATAAATAAATAAATTTATATTTAAAAAATATATATGCATTCATTCACACATGCAAGTGCAAAACCTCTTGTGTTCTTCTTCCCACAGTTGCTTTCTATTTCACTCTAACTCAACAGCTGTAAATGGCTTTGGTAAATCATGCTAGTACATTTCCACTAACACGAGCAAATTTATGTCAACTGCATTGACAACAACTGTCAGCCTCGAAAGACCCCACTCTTCTCTTACACAGAGAACACATATCTGTGTCACACCTACAGTTTCTTACACGTCCTGGTACCATTTGTCTATCTTGTTTCCATTTCGTTCTCCTCTGGACTCAGAAGTCTCCCTGCTTGTCCATCAGCTTTAGTGTCAATGAGGTATATTCTGACTCGGTACAGGCTGCCCCTATTACTACTCCCTTCTCTGGCACAGCTGCCTTTTTATACCAGTGAATGAGGTTTTCCTTGCAAAGCAGCTACATTTGTGTGCTGCAAAGATGGGAGACAAATTGGTTTTGAAACTGTACCATTCTGCATCACTTCAGAGTAATGTCCATTATTCCATAAACAGATATTTTTTCTGTTGTAACATATATGAGGGCTTATGATTCCCACCCATCAGGAATCATCACCTTAGGCTTATAGAGTTTCTAGAAAGACACGTGATGTGGACAATCCTCAAGTTCACAGTCTGTTCTGCAGACAGACTGAGCCACTCTACATTTGATCCAGCTAAGAACTCAACTGGGGTTTCTCTCACTATTTGTGGTGAAGGGCCAATGCTTTTTATTTCCAATATATCATGGACTGATACTTTTATAAAATACAAAATCAGGTACTTGGATGCTGTGGCAATGTCAAATTGCAGATAAAATTTCTAAGTGCTTGATCTCACCTTCCATACTTATTGCAGATGGGTGACAGTTAGCTCATGGACCAGCCCAGACCTATGGACCACACTGTGGATAGACATTGAGTCTTGGCCTATTGGCCACACCGTTCTAAGACTCATCTTGCAAAAACTACCATGTGATGCAGGATGTGCTCTCCTCTGTTTCCTAGGGCAGACAGTTTCAGACCTACGAAGAGAGAAATTTTTAACTGCTTTTAAAAGAACAGGTGCTGAAAGCATCTGTCTGTGTTGGAACCCTGAGTCACTGTGATCAAAGCATGATGATGTGTGACATTCAGATGGGAAAGAGAAAACAAACTAACCTACAAAAGAGCAGACACATTCATTAAATGGCTACTCAAAATTGGAAGAGGGAATCATAACTAAAAATACAAATGAGTTAGTAAAAATGGAAAAATTCATTTTAAAAAAGTTTGTTCATTCACTCAATTCACTCTTCAGCGAACATCTGAGTACCTGCTATACGCCAGTCTGAGTGCTGTACATACAACAAATAAAACAGACAAAGGCGCTGCTCTCATGATGCTTGCAGAGAAAGCCCAAAGAAGATAGACTAGAAAGTCAAAAAAATGGGAGATGAGGATTTTAAAAGCTGGATTTTTCTCCAGCAAAGCCTCCTATATGGCTCTCCAGCAGAATGAAACCCATGAAAAAATTAAAATATTGCTTGATGAAGGAGATCAAGAAGGTACATAAAACTAAGGCTGTCAGTTACAAATTAGTATTAATTAGTAAAAAAGAATTTAAGGAGACATCACTACAGTGGACTCAAAAGCCAACAGTAGAAGTTTCTACACAAAAAGGAGGAAATCAATGATAGAACTAGGGGGGCCACTTAATAACCATGTAACAAAAGATGGCGTGGGACCAGAGAGAAGCATAGAAGCTTGACAAGGTCTTGCTTAGGTTTCCATACTGGAGAAATTCACAATTCCAAATTTTCTTTTGAAGAATTGGTCAAACATATTTGAAAAAAAAATAGTTGTAAGATCACAGGCTGTTCTAGAACTAAAAAACTGGGTTTAAAAAGAAATCCTGAGGCCCCCAAGGTATCCATTCAAGAAAGGCAACTGAGGGACAAAATTTTGAAAGTTTTGGCCATCATGTATAATGTGCAGGAATAAATAGCCTGTGGGTGCTGACTGATTAGCAGAGAAGTAGCAGATTGTCAAAGGGACTCCCATCCATAAGAAAATCTCCAAATTATGCCCAGGAACTACAATGAGACAGCCTTCCTTCCATAGCTGGCAAGACAGTGGGGAAAATAACAAAGGGAGAAGCAGAACATTCAAGGAAGCATGCCTTTTAGGGGGAAGGACGTGCCTGACCTGTTTGTTAGAATTCATTAGAGTAGAAGGTTTTAACTCTCCTCTTCAAGATTCAAAGAAGATCTTCCAGCACCTGATGAACACAGCCTTATCCTGGCCAATCTCCTTTTGAGATTGGGTAGTGAGCTCTTTGTTATGCCTGGATCTTAGACATAAACTAGAATATAAGTTCTATGAGAGCAGAGATTTTTTTCTGACTTGTTGCTCAAGGATATTTCCAGCATCTAGAACAGAGCCTTGTACCTACTAGATGCTCAACAAGTATTTGTTGAATGAATGAAACAGGCCTAGGGCGAGTCAAGACTCATACTTTAGCCAAGAAAGAGAGGGCCGGCAGGGTCAGTAAGAACAAGAGACAGAGCTTGCCCGGGGAAGGGAGGGAGGCAGTAGGCAGGTGCCATGGATGTCTGTTGTCAGCACTCAGAATTCAAGAGGGTAGAGAGTCAGCAAAGATTTCAGCCTTCTGACATTAGCACACACATCTTAAGCCTTAAAGCACTAGATCCTGTCTGTAGGTGTGAGCAGGTTTGGGCTTGCAGTGATAAACCTTCGTGGAGGTGATTGTATGTCTGCCAGTGAGGTCTGTCTCTGCAGGAGGCAAGGTCAGAAATGTTTGCCTTGTCTTACACCTATCTCATACCACATATGAAGATTCACTCAGAGTAGATCAAAGACCTAAATATCAGAGTTAAATGTATACGTTCCTTAGAAAGAAATGTAGGTGTAAATTTTTGTGACCTGGGATCAGGCAATAGTTTCTTTTTTCTTTTTTTTTTTTTGATTATTTATTTATTTATTATTTTTTTGGCTGCGTTGGGTTTTCGTTGCTGCACGCGGGCTTTCTCTAGTTGCGGCGAGCAGGGGCTACTTTTTGTTGCAGTGCGTGGGCTTCTCATTGCGGTGGCTTCTCTTGTTGCGGAGCATGGGCTCTAGAGCGCAGGCTCAGTAGTTGTGGCGCATGGGCTTAGTTGCTGTGCGGCATGTGGGATCTTCCTGGACCAGGGATCGAACCCGTGTCCCCTGCATTGGCAGGTGGATTCTTAACCACTGCACCACCAGGGAAGTCCCTAGGCAATAGTTTCTTAAAGATGGTATAAAAAACACAAGCAATGAAAGAAAAAAATAAATTGGACTTCATAAAAATTAAAACTTTTGTATATCAAAGACACTATCAAGAGAGTGAAAAGACAACCCAGAGAATGGGAGAAAATATGTCTGATCATATGTCTGATCAGGGTCTAGCATCCAGAATATATAAGAAATTCAAAAACAAAAAGACAAACAACCCAATTCAAAGACTGGCAAAGGACTTGAATAGATATCTTTCCAAAGTGGAAACACCTCACCTGTCCTCCAGTGATGACTGGATCAACCCAATGTGGTACATAGTGAATATTATTCAGCCATCAGCCATAAAAAGGAATGAAGTGCTTATAAATGAACATTGAACGCATGCTCAATGAACGAAGGCAGAACAAAAGGCCAAGTATTGTATGACTCCATTTATGTCTAGAAGAGGTAAATCTATAGAAACAGAAAGTAGCTTAGTGGTCTCTAGGGGGATGAGGAAAGGGAAGAACTCAGAGATACAAAGCTTCTTTTTGGGGTGATGGCAATGTTCTAGAATGGATGGTGGAGATATTTTCACAAGATTGTAATTACAGTTGACCCTTGAACAATGTGGATTTGAACTGCACTGGTCCACTTATATGTGGCTGTTTTTCAACAGTAAATACTACAGTACTACATGGTCCACGGTTGGTTGAATCCTCAGATGTGGAGGACTGCCCATAAACTTTACATGGATTAACCCCTATGCTGTTCAGGGGTCAACTGCATACTAAAAACCACTAAACTGTATATTTTAAAATGGTAAAATGGTGAATTTTGTTATGCAAATTTCAACTCAATACAATTTTTTGTTTTAAAGTAATGCAAAGCCTTGAAGGGGTGTAAGCAAATTTGAACATTTAGATTGCAGCTGGAGAATGAATCGCCAAGAGTAGCTCTGCAGAGACCAGGTAACCGGCAGTCTGAGTAGCTCAGGTGAAGGGCCAGGGCCATGAGCAGGTCCAACTTAGCCACTGACACAGCAGGCACAGTGCCCAGGGCCCAGAACACGTCTTACTGGCCTGTGAAAATGTTTAATTTCAGCTTATCTTATAATCAGAATTTAAAAATGAATATAATAATGATGAACATATAATAATGTATCCAGCTCGGTTTATATTTGTCTTTGTACCAACGAAGTCATAAAACATAATTTTTAATATTTTTTTAGGCCAAAGGGGCCCATGAAGGTAAAAGTGCCCAGGGCCCACTGAAGTCGGAACGTGGCTCTGGCCATAAGGTCAGAGATAAAGTGACTTGGATGAATTCAAGAGATATTTAGAAGATTAAAAACTGACGGGTTGGTGATTGGCTATGGGGATCACACAATGAGGAAGATGGTGGTGTCAACTGCTGAGACGGGAAGCGGTGGGAGAAGAATCAAATTTGGGGGAATGATGAGGAGTTCAGTTTTGGACACGTTTACTCTGAAACGAATGAAATTTCATTTCATTTTGGGGGACCCGGACAGTCTGTGGGTAAATCGTGGTGTGGTCAGATTAGCAAAGTTTCATTTCTTTGGTCCCTGTAACTGGGATAGGGAAATTGCTTTACCAAATAGCTTCTTTTGAAGTGTACTCATTATACTTATTTTTGAAATGTACTCATACATATCTTACTTTTTTTGTAGTAATTTGAGGTCTGGGAACTGTTTGGAGAGATTCAAAGAAGTATCGTTCTTTTGCTGAAATGTGTAAATTCTATCAGTACTGATTACATTTTGTAAGGTGCAGAGAACCCACGTTGACTTAAAAATTTAAAAAAAAAACCCACAGTTATCCACCCAGCCCCTCTTTACACATTTAGGCAGCTAATTCCATGAATGTTGGCACATAAGCAACACATTATATTAAACAAGCCATGCCATGTACATCTCCATTGGAAGCATTAGGAAATGAAACTCAGCAGCTACCAAATGTACTAAGTGATCAAATCAGAAGGAAGTGAATGTCTTTTTGAAGCTCGCCAAGAGAATTACAACTGAAGTGTTAAAAAAATAGGAAGATAATATGTATTTGATGGTGACCTCAGAAACATCTTAAATATCTTTTGACAACATCTTCCTTTTAGTTTTCACAAAAACCTTTGTTTCTTCAATTACATCCGATAATATGAAGCATTTTGTACATAGAAACTGACACCTTCTGCTCATATAAAAATGCTCATAATAAAAAAAAGATATGGCATCCAATTTAGTCTTTTCGTAATAAAATAAAACCTGATCCAACACAATGTAATAAAAGAGAAGTTGAACCGGATCAGATGATCTACCTCTGAGAAATGCACAAGTCATCATTTTGATAATCCCTTCTTCCTGAAACATCAGCAGAAGTGGGTCTTTTGTAAAATTAGCTTTATGCTAAGAATCTTTTATCTTTAAATTTCTTCCTGACAATTATTAATTTTCAAGATCAACCGGAGCCATAAAAGCTATATACACAGAGATCTAACCATCTCTTTTCTTTCTTTTGACTCTGATGCCTGGGGTAATGGTCAGGCCAAAAACAATTAAGCAGAATGTAGGTCATCTTACCAAGTGATAAATTTACCCATTCCTTTGGGTCCTCACTCTGAAATTTCTGAGGCTAACCCTACGGCAGGTGCTATTTTGAGCCGAGATGAAAGAAAAGGATCTTCAAAGAATGTGACTGCACAGTACACGTTATAGAGCACGTGGCAGAAAGGCCTGCAGGAAGGGGCTCTTGGCTTCAAGAGAAGCCTGCTGCCCTAGAAGCAGCCAGAAAACTTAGAGGCTACATCTGGCAACACATGTCTTGTAAAAAGAGGGAGGAGAAAATGTGGAATGGAAGAAACTGGCTAGAAGGGCTCAACTCTTTTGTGGAGTGCACTGAACTGGGAGTCAAATACTGGATTCCAGGCCCCATCAGACCATGAAACAGCTGTGTGTATGTGGTAAGCATTTCCCTTCTCTGGGCCTCTGTTTCCTCTTCTGCAAATGAGGGCATAAGTTGATTTTTCAAGTCCATGAAAAGTCTTGATGGCCTAAGACTCTGCTGTTAATTAATCTATCCCTTTCTACTAGGTGTTTATTTTTTGTTTCATCATCTTGTCTTCTTTCCTAGTGCAGCAGGCAGAATAATGCCCTCCTCCCCCCGCCAAAAAATGTCCACATCCTTATCCCTGGAACCTGTGAATATGTCTCCTTCCATGCCAAAAGGACTTCGCAGATGTAATTAAGGAACATACCTTGGGGAGATTACCCTGGGTTATCCTGGTGGGTCCAATGTAATCACAGTGGTCCTCATAAGAGGGAGGCATGAGTGTCAGGGTGAGAGAGAGAGAGAAAGAGATATTTGAAGATGCTGTCCTACTTGCTTTGAAGGTGGAGGAAAGCGGCCATGAGCCAAGGAATGCAGGTGGCTTTTGCAAGCTAGAAAAGGCAAAACAGATTTGCCCCTAGAGCCTCCAGAAGGGAGCTCTGCCAACCCCTTTTAGAATCGAGACTTATAGAAATGTAAAGTAATAAATTTATGTTGTTTTAAGCCACTGAGCTTGTGGTAATTTTTTGTCACAGCCACATGGGAAACTGTCACCCTAGACTGTAAGAACCTTGGGGTCTGGATCCTCCCTCTGGGGGCGTGGTTAAGTAGCACGGTAGCAGCTGGCCAGTTAGGGTCCATCCATCCCTAAAGAAAGATGTTTTATCTACAGGAGAGGTAGGAAACCATCACAGAGGATGAACACTGGGCAATGGAGGAGAGTGAAGCTTACAGGCAGCACTTAGCCAAAGAGGACAACTTTTTGTTCACCTGAAGCCATGGAGGTCTATACACGTCCCTTCTCTACAGAAGCAGTCGATCTTCAGTGGGGGATTAGCATTTGGACACTGACCCAGTGCAGGTAGCACCATCTTCGAATTGAACCTTGCTTGGACGTGCACAGTATCAATCAGAACAGAGACAGCAAGACCAACAGAAATGCGACTGCAAAGGTGCTGTGGCTGAAGCAGGAAATTCACTTTAAGGGATGAATTTCAGCAACTGTAGACAGAGACAGACTCAGTCTGCCAGACAGACAAAGTCTCTATTAATTGCCTGTCGGTTGATAACACTCCTGGGCCACAGAAGGGAAGGGTGGGGTGTGTCTGTATTCATCTGAGTTGGTCTGAGACACCGAGGCAGAGGTCCAAGGAGAGCTCTGGCCAAGATGCCCTTGAGGCCCACGTGACATAATGCGTTCAATGATTAAATAGTCAGTGCATCAGCTATGGCTGTCAAAGGGACATTCAGTGGTGCTACCCAGGAAGTGCCATGGCAATGGATTCACAGATCTTCCCAACAGAGGATCCCTACAGCTCCAGCTCTAACAGAGAAGCTTCCGCACCCACCGTGCCCTGCGTTGCCGCAATATCCTAAGGAACATACCCCAGAGAAAGAAGGGCCAACCCAGAGAACTCGGGATGCCCAGAGAGGGAGCTGTCAGATGTTGACGGTGACCCTTGGAAAGTGTGTTGGAGAGAAGTAAAGATTCCTGGAGAAATCAGTTGCTATTGAGTCAGTGTTTGGAAGCACTTAGTAAAAGGATTTAAACAAAGACTTGGACTTGTTAGTAAAAGACGTGATTAAGGAGACATTCCAGAGCAGAACACCTTACATGACGCAAGGATTGTGTGTGATGCTTTGGATTATTCACATGGCCACTCTGGTCATCTACTCCAAATTGTTTAGATTCCATCGGATGTAAATTCACACAGTGGATTTCATTGTTCTTTTTAATTGAGCCCTTCTGTTGGCTTCAGGAAATGCTAAGTAAAAGTACTCTTTCTGTACTTTTATTTGAAAAGGACGTTTTATTTATATTAATAAATATAGGCAGCTGAACGGTGGGTGTTGCTGGCGCTCAGGCTCAGCATCTTACGGTCCAGGTGGGTGATGGTATGTATACAGCGTCCTCGGGGGAGGCGGTACCCGTGGCGATGAAGCACAAAAGCTTGGGACTCTGAGAACTTGGATGCATACTTGGTTTCTGTCACTTCACAGCTCTGTAATGAGAGCCAGTTACTTTGCCTCTCCAGACTTCTTAAAATGGAGGTTAAAATAGTACCTCCCTCTAGGATGCTGATGAAGAAAAACAAGTACTTAATGCATACAAAATGTGAAGCAAAGTAAGTGCCCGGCACAGAATCAGCATTGAATATATCCTCGTTATTATTAATAATCAGTTTCTCGATATGGATTATTTCTGCCAGTGGGTGCTACACGTGATGATCAGGTAGCCAGAAGTTGTGAGTTCAAAACCATACCCAGGGAACTTCCCTGGTGGTGCAGTGGTTGAGAATCCGCCTGCCAGTGCAGGGGACACGGGTTCAAACCCCGGTCTGGGAAGATCCCACGTGCCACGGAACAACTAAGCCCGTGAGTCACAACTACTGAGCCGCGTGCCACAACTACTGAAGCCCGCGTGCCTAGAGCCTGTGCTCCGCAACAAGAGAAGCCACTGCAATGAGAAGCCTGCGCACTGCAACAAAGAGTAGTCCCTGCTCGCCGCAACTAGAGAAAGCCTGCACGCAGCAACGAAGACCCAACGCAGCAAAAAATAAATAAATAAATAAATAAATAAATAAATAAATAAATTTATTAAAAGAAAAAACCCATACCCAAGAGCAGCTGCCTTGTGGAAGAGTTGGGCATGAGAACGAAGCCCTAACTCCCATGCATTCCGGAAGTCTGGAGCACCTGCTCTTCTGCTTTCATGGTGTGGCAGCTTCCAGCAAGTTCTCTGGCAAGAGCTGCCCCATTTTGCAGTAGAGGATTAAATTACCTTTCCATCCACTGCAGGGCCAGAGCACTCCCTGGAGCCTAGGAGGTGATTAAATATCGAAGATCTAGGACTGGAGAGAAATATTTCTCTTTTTCTTTCTCACCCGTGAGAAGGCACAGCAGGTGTCTTCCAAAGGCAAAAGGAAACTCATGGCCACCTTCGTCCCTGCTGACAATATCAGCGGTCCTCAGGGGCCCTGAGGTACAGTGATCACCTCCCAAGGCAAATGCTGCCCTTTCACAGACCAAAGGAGCCCACAGGATGCTAGCATAGAATGTTCCCTCGGCTTGGAGACAAGGTCCAGCTCCCCAGGGGACAGAACACTCAGCTTTCCATCTCCCGCCACCAGTCTTGGATGGCGCAGACCCGTCCTGGGCTCACTGAAGTGAATGCCAGTGTCCTCGTCAGTGGCATTCCAGGAGTGCTCTCTGGAGGAGGATGCCTGCCCTTTGCTTCCTAGTCCCTCCTGGCAGTGGAACCCCAGTGACCTCACGCCAGACAGAAAAGAGCAACAAGTCTGCAGGGCAAGATGGCTGGCTTCACTTCCTGGAGAAAACGTTGCCTCTTCCTCGCTGACTTCTCTGAAAGATGATGTTCTCCATCTACTAGAAAGCTGTAGAGTTTGGGCAAGGCATGGGAACTTTTAAGTTTATTCTATTTCTGCAGGGCTAATGCGCTTGATGGGGGGATGAGGCAGGTACAGTAGAACCCAGCGGGGTCCTGGCTGCCCCCAGTGTCTGCTCCCTGAATCTCCCCTTGCTCTGCCAGAGTCAGAAGAACTTCTTTTATTTCAGGAACTCCTTAGAACTCACCAAGCAGACTCATAATTCCTACCTTGTTTAGTCCACATGAAAATGGTCATATGAAGCAGTTTGGGACCATAGACAAGCCCAAGTCCATCTACTGGGGGGTTTCTAGGAAAGCTTTACAAGAGAAACTGATGCCCTGGCACCACCACTTCCTTACTCTTTCTCTCTTAAACCCAAATGTGATGCCTGGAGTCTCAGCAGCCATACTGTGACTGTGAGGCTGTAAGTTGGAAATGGCAAAAGGGAACGATAGAAAGAGCATGACTGAGCTGCTACACCAGCTTTGGACTGCCTGTCTCCAGACCTTCTGTGTGAGAAAAACAAGCTCCCCTTGCCCCTTCTTTTTTTAAAAGCCAATACTTGGAGTTTCTGTTACTTTGTGAATGATACAAGATCTAAACACATAGACTAATTCCAGAAACCCCTCATCCTTATGTCTGTTGGGATAAGCTTAGTTCCACACTGTCTCCTGACTTCCTCTTCCCCCCTCTCTTCTGCCCAACACAGTTTCATGTTCAGATTAACTCACCTCTCCTTCATCCCTCAAGGTGTCCAGTGAAAGGAGGATACTTTGTCTCCTGCTGACAATATGGGAAGCATGCTGGAGGGCAGCCTCAACTATATTTTAGTCTCTGAGCAGGAAAACTCGGGGTTTTTTTTTTTTCTAATTGACGATTTTAACTGAGCATCCTGCTTTAACGCAGCAATATCAAGAAAGTCTATAATTCCATATCTGGGGTTGTGTAGATTCCCCTGGAATTAGTGGGGATTTTCCCCAAGCAAGTCATACATTTATCTGTTCAACATATACCCAGCCAGCTGCTGAGATCGACATATGTTCTATTGTTCATTCCCCCGGCCAAGGCCCCCCCGCTCTTTCTTAATGTGGTGGAGCAATTCCTTTGATTAGTCAAAAAAATTAGTGGCGTTTTCATGAATTGTATTCTTATTCTACTTGAAACAAATGACTGCAAATTATTCTATTTGAACCACATTTAGTTTATCATTTTTGGCTAGGATTCCTGGACCTCAATATGTAGTAGTTAATTCAAAGAGTTAACTACTTTAAGCGAAGTAGTGTAATTCAAAGAGTTTTTGTAGCAAATATGCATGCACTCACACATGTGTGTGTATGTGTGTGTGTGAACATACACACACGCACTCAGTGCAGGGACGCAGACTGGTTTAAGAAGTGTGCCTGGATTCACGGAGCACATTCCAGCACTATTTGATGCAAGTCTTTAGAAGAGGCCTGTGGGGCAGGAGAGAGGCTGAGCTGGAAGGCAGGCAACCTGGGTCTGATCCTGGCTCCGCTGCTACCCGACTGGGAGGCCTTGCATGCGTCACTGAGTCTTTCTCGATCGCAAGTCCCGTCCCCGAAACACTGGCAGTTGAATGAAATATTCTTTCAGTTCCTTTTAGCTCTGACATTCTGTGAGCCCAAGTGCCCTCCAAGAATTACGCTTTTCCTTTGACTTTTAAAGACATGGCATCAAGAACACTGGTTTTCCATTTAATGAAAAGTAATCTCCTTACCTCATACCCATTACAAAAATACATTAGGCATAATTTTTAAAATTACAATTTGAAGAACTATAAAAGACTTTCTTATAACTTTGTGGGTAGGGGAGGCCCCCAGAAAGAGGCATAGAAAACCTAACTACAAAAGTCAACATCCACAAAATTAAAACGTCTGTGTTATGGGACATAGCGTGTAGACTGGAGGACTATATTTGCATATATGGAATAGACAGAAGACTGTATCTGGAATAAATGTGTGTGTTATTATCTACAAATCAATTTATATTGTAGGGCTTGCCTCACTGATCCGTTCTTTCAGGGATCACAGTTTGGCCCTGCCTATTTCTCCGTGTCTGAAAGCGGCTCTAACTCTGTCAAAGCTAGAAGTTGAAGTCTTCTCAAGTTAATAAAACTTGTTTCCTCGGGATTCCCTGGTGGCGCAGTGGTTGAGAATCTGCCTGCCGGTGCAGGGGACACGGGTTCGAGCCCTGGTCTGGGAGGATCCCGCATGCCGCGGAGCAGCTGGGCCCGTGAGCCACAGCTACTGAGCTTGCGCGTCTGGAGCCTGTGCTCCGCAACAAGAGAGGCCGCGATAGTGAGAGGCCCGCGCATCGCGATGAAGAGTGGCCCCCGCTTGCCGCAACTAGAGAAAGCCCTCGCACAGAAACGAAGACCCAACACACCCAAAAATAAGTAAGTAAATAAATACATTTATTTAAAAAAAATAATAATAATAATAAAATAAAAAAATGTTACTATTAAAAAAAAAAAAACTTGTTTCCTCAACTGTAGAAAAGTGGGTAAAATGTATGCCAGTTCACAAAAGAGGAAATAAACATGGCTAGTAAAGCATATGAAATATGCTCCAATCATTCCTAATCAGGGACCTTGAGATCAAAACTAAGATCACACGTTTCATAACGTGGTGGTGAATTTAAAGAGAAATGGGAATAAACATCATGCAGGTTGTATGGTTGTAGTGCCATTTTGGAGGGTCATTTGTTAGCATCTAGAAATTAAAATCTTCCCATGTATTTCTTTTGCTTTAGCACTTTGCCTTCTCTATGGTCTTAATTGCGCTGATTTGGATTAATGATAATCTATGGCTCACTTTCAATATTTGTTCCATGTATGTTCTCATTCATTCATTCAAGTTTATTTAATAAGCACCTTGAACTCATCACCCAATGTAAAACTAGGACCTTGACAATGACTTTTACTGTGTCATCATCCCTAGGACAGCCCATCTCCTTCTTCAATCCAAGGAAAGAACATCTATAATCCTGTCTTCACAATTTTGTTCTTTTAAGGTTTATATAGTTTCATCTCATCTATATGAATTCCTAAAAGGTATGTTTTAAAATTTTAGTGTTTTAAAACTTTATGTAAAAAGGCACAAAACATTTTAAAAAGTATAAAAAGAAAAGAAAAGGCCTTTTCCCAGAAGCATAAACTCACAACCAAGACCAGGTCAAGCCCAAAGAGAATCTGGTTTCACGGCTACATATTTAAAGAATTGTTTTCATTTAAAAATTGTTTTCCAAATATTTTAGGAGGCCACTGTGGGAGACTTTTAAATTAGTGGAAAGGAAAGGAACTCATGCCTCAGTGAGATTTTTATTAATTGAGAATTACTGTCGAGAATTTGGAAGAGCTTATGTGATATTTCGAATGGAAGGAAATTTTGAAACATTCACAGGAGGGCTCCATTAGAAAGTTTGAAAAGGCTTGAAAAGACGTGTTAAAAATAATTCCAAAAAAAAAGTGGGGGAAAGAGAGAGAGAATAATTACCAGATAAGGAGGCTTTTTATAGGGCATAGTGATAAAACAGGCTGGTGATTAACCTGGCAGGTAGAGAGGAGACCCACGATGGTAACTGGGGAAATGAGTACTCAGGATGGTAATTCTTTCCCTTCTTCCATTCTGCTGAGGAAATAAATGCTTTATTGAAGCGGTTCCATGAGGATCTTTACAATTTCTTGGAAGAACTGGTGATTCAAGAGGCTTTTGTGACTACAAAACGGTTATTTAAATCATTTCCTGAGGAAATAAGTTTGGAAGAAGATTTAAAAAATTAATACCAGTTTAGCTATTCGTGTGGAAAGCGATCAGGACTGAAATAGGTGTTTACCATCCGCACAGTGTTTTCTCCAGCTTTAAAGGCAGTGTCACATCTTGGAGATGTGAGAGCTGAGTTGCACCGTCGCAAACAAGGAACCACCTCCCTTCCAGATTGAATATCATGATGCAGCTCTAGGAAGCCTGCAAAAGATATAATATTGTGTGTCAGGGTTTAACGGTAGGGGAAAAAACCAAGGAAAGTCGAGCTCAGGGACCTATATTTCCCATACTCGAGGATTTGTATTTGAAGAGAGATAGACTTGTTTTACTAGTGGTTCACTGGAAAATGGTTTAAGTCTAACAACTTTGTCCTTCAGCCACCTACATCAGGAGATAATTGGAACTCGTGTTAATGAGGAACATCAAGTCTTTTTCATACAGGACCTTTTACAGTGAATATACAATATGCACAGAATGGACCAAACGGTCCTGGGAAAGAGTAACATAAACCATTGCTGAACTGGATTTATGTGATTTCTTAGATATGTTAAATAAATAATTGTAATTTCACAGGCTCATTGGGTTAAGTCACAGTGTTTTCACCTGGAATACAGAAAGTGGATTATAATGAATTTTTTACAAATGCTACCTGAATTATGGGCGTTTGTAATTTGGCTTAGCTTTTAAAGAGCCTATCCCTAATATCCTTTTATAAATAAAA
Organism: Eubalaena glacialis; assembly: GCF_028564815.1. Taxonomy (NCBI): domain Eukaryota; kingdom Metazoa; phylum Chordata; class Mammalia; order Artiodactyla; family Balaenidae; genus Eubalaena; species Eubalaena glacialis. The sequence continues at coordinate 10,869,298 of NC_083722.1, forward strand.
CAACTATATGCATATTCAGCTTTTCTTTTAATATTAAGTGCACATTGCTAGATTCTCTTAGCATTAAGTGCATGTGTAGATGCCTTTCCTTTTTATATCAGCCTTCCCTTGCCTGATTCTTTAAGGGGCCTAATATTCTCGTGTGCGCGTGTGACATCGTGCCCTCTTGGAGAGTGATGAATTGGGTGTCACTTTGAAGCAGTCACAATGTATCATGTTAGTAGTTTGCATTTAGTTGCCAGTTAATTAAATAACCTCTGTCTTTTACTGCAAAAAATCTTGAGCTTTATTAAGTTAGAAAATTTACAACCAATACCATAATCAATAAAACATTAACAAGCATGTCACCCTGACAAACCTTTCGTATTGATTTTCACATTCTTATAAAGCCTGTAGTCTGAAATAAAAACACCACCACTATAATGGGTGTAACATTAGCCAGATCTACCACTCCACAGGGCAATTGTGAAGCTTTTCGAATTGCCGTTGGTTCTAATTATTTGGAAGTCTCTACTTATGGATGTATTCGGAATGGCTTCACCGTTGAATGCGTTTAACTCCAGGGTCTACCGTGAAAGATAGAACTCGTAGCAGAGATGACATCTGAATCTTCATTCAAGGTGACTGCAGATTGAAGGAAGAACTCAAGAGATTTTCTTGCTAATACAAATGGCAACTTCAGATTTGGTTTAGTTGCCTGAATTTTTCAGGAGCCTATAATTATTTTCAGTCTGAAATATCCAAATGACAACTTTCCCTCCCTATGTGTACATGTGGAGAGGGCCATTTTATGGGCTAAGTGTCTGGGAGTTGGATCTGAAGAGATATTGGATGTGGTGCCTGAGCAAGTTGCTTCTCCTGCACGGCCTCCATGCCAGCCAGCAAGAGCGACAAATGTATTCCCAGATATGAGCAAAGGACAGTCTACATCACACTCTGAAAAGGGAACCTGTAGCCTGGACTTGCAACTCTGGAAGTTGCCTGAGATGGCTCAGGAAAGGACTCTGTCTTGTGGCTCCCCTGCCCTGTATGGTATTTCAGGTAAACAGGGTGCCACATGGAGGTGATGCAGGCTTCCCTGGAAGGAAGAGGACCCACAGGTGGGGGAAGCGGAGAGTGGGTAGTTAAGTACCCCCCACGTATGCACAAGAAGCTGTAAGATCCTCTCCTTAGTCCTGATTCTATAAATGCATCCCACCCTGGCAAGTAGCAGAAATGATGTACCCACCCAGCTGTTTAGTTTCCGATTTGGAGAAAACCCCCTTGGGAGGAAGGGGAAGGACTCATGTAGCTGAAGAATGTACACATCTTGTCTGATGAATTTTTTTTTAATTAATTAATTTATTTATTTATTTATTTTTGGCTGCGTTGGGTCTTCATTGCTGCGCGCGGGCTTTCTCTAGTTGCCGTGAGTGGGCTACTCTTCATTGCAGTGTGAGGGCTTCTCATTGCAGTGGCTTCTCCTGTTGTGGAGTACGGGCTCTAGGGAGCGCGGGCTTCAGTAGTTGTGGCACGCGGCCTCAGTAGTTGTGGTGCGCGGCCTCAGTAGTTGTGGCTCTTGGGCTCTAGAGGGCAGGCTCAGTAGTTGTGGCACACAGGCTTAGTTGCTCCATGGCATGTGGGATCTTCCCGGACCAGGGCTCGAACCCGTGTCCCCTGCATTGGCAGGCCGATTCTTAACCGCCACCAGGGAAGCCCGGTCACCTCTTTTTAAAGCTCGCTCCCTGTGGCCCTTAGAAGGCTGGTCTGAGAAACCAACTGTCCTGTGCCTCAGGTCAGCAGTCCTTCCTACTCCCTGTGGGGAATAGTTATTTGTTCAATGAATGTAAGGTGACTGTCAGAAGAAAGAAAAAAACAAACAGAACTTTGTAAAGTAAAATGACGCAGGGGGCTCACATTTACATAATCTTTAACACAGAGAGGATTCCTGTTAGAACTTGATGCTGCTTTCCTCAACCTCTCTTCCCATTTTCAGAGGTAACCATGGTGAACAGAAGTGCTGAGCCCCTTAACAGCAATGGTTTTTGAGATAGAGATCTTTAGTAATATTAATAATTCACCTGGGTTGGAAATGAGAAAGCATGGGGTTTCTATCCAAGCAAGAATCTTTAGAGAAAATTCTGGAAAAAAGCTTCCCAGAGAACAGAAATAAGTCAAAAACTACATTGGTTATGTGTCGCTTGTTATTTTAAGTTGGATTATATTTTCAATGTAAATAGTCTTGGGATGAATGGTGCCCTCCCCACCCCCCGAAAAAAGATATCTCTAAGATATTCCATTATCTGTAAATATGACCTTATTTGAAAAAAGAAGCTTTGCAGATGTAACTAAATTAAGGATCTGGAGGGTATCATCCTGGATTACCCAGGCATGCCCTAAATCCAATTACAGGTGTCCTTATAAGAGACAGAAGCAGAGAGAAGACCATGTGAACACAGAGGCAGTGATTGGAGTGATGCAGCCACAAGCCAAGGAACACGTGGAGTCACCAGAGGCTGGAAGAGGCAAGGATGAAATCTCCCCTAGAGACTTCAGAAGGAGCAGGGGCAGGGCTCCGCTGACACAGTGATTTTGGACTTCTGGCCTCCAGAAGTGTGAAAGACTAAATTTCTGTTGTTTTAAACCACCCAGTTTGTGGTAATTTGTTTCAGTAGCCCTGGTAACATAATACATGTGCTAATTCACTTAAGCCTCTGAACCACCCCAGAATTAGGGACTATTATTATCATAGCCCATATTATAAATAAGGAGCCTCAGACTCAAGGACATGAAGTCCTTGGCCTTGGACCTGACTGGTTCCATAGTCCATCTACATCATTGCATCAGGGGTCCCCAAACAGACACAGCTTCCTGAGCCTTTGAGACCAAACACCTGCCTTTTGTAGGCTCCTCCAGCTTCGACTTAAATTCATTTTTTTAGAGCTAAATGCAGAAAACTTGGACAATTCAGAAAAGAAGAAGAAGAAGAAGAAAAAAAAAAACACTGAAAATGTCCACCGTTTTACCTCCCAAAGGGAACCAGTGTTTACATGTAACTTACACACACACCCAGACCACACACCCACACATAATATTTCACTTGAAAGCGATGTGTGTTAGCATTCATCATGATTCCCAGATTTCCTAGTAAAATTTCAAAACAACACATAGGATTACCATACCAACTGTTTATTTTGCTAACTAAGGCCACTGAAACCACAGCAAAACAACAAACAAAACCTACCATCCAAAAATCACCACCATAGTACAAAAGAAAGGAAGTTTAACCCCATAAAAGCAAGATTATAATCTCAGAATAAAGACTATTGCTACAAATTAAATATATTTAACTTTGTGAAAAACTCAACACATTGCCCTTATTTTTCTCCCAATGTCACCGACCAGTGGAAACTTCACTGTACACGAACAGCAGTCTGCCATCTAGACCAGTGCTTCTCAAACTTTAACGTGCATTCAGAGCATTTAAGGCTCTCGTCACAATGCAGATTTTGACTGAATAGGTCTGGATGGGACCTGGGATTCGGCATTTTTACAAACTCCCAGGCGATGCTCATGCTGCTGGTCCGGGGACCATCTTTTGATCCAGGGACTGTCAGCTCCTAGATAGTGGTACATCTTTTTGTAGTCTGATTTTTTTCTCCGAAACCTACTGTGAACATTTTCACATATCAAGCAACATGGTTCTACAAGATGATTTTTAATGGTCCTATTTATACCTAGACACCTGAATGTATCTCAATTTAATCACCTAGTCTCTTACTGTTGATTATCTATGTTGCTTTTTTGCTTTCTTCTCCCTCTCTCTCCCTCCCTCTCTCTCTCTCCTGTCATAAATGGTCTATGATGAACATTCTTGTACCTACGTATCTGTGAACTTGTCTGATTAGTTCTTTAGGAAATATTCTAGAAATGGAGCTGCTAGTTCAAAGGAAAAGCACATTTGACACATACATTTTTAAGGTATTTAGCATGTTTTCCTTTCATCCTAACCCAGCCCTGAAGACCAGAAATTGTTTTTCAAGTCCTGATGTCATGTTGCATTCTCCAAGAAGACTTTTCCTGACACCCCAGTCAGGGTGAAGTGCCTCCCTTTTGCCTGCTCAGCCCCTGATCCTCTCCCATCCTGGCAATTACCCCAAGGTCCTGGGATTGCCCTGGACTATCCAGGAGCACTGAATTTCCTGCGGCAAATGCCTGAGTCTGTTCAGTCCTCAAAATGCATGTTAAATGAAAGAATAAAAAAGAATTCCTAATAGACTTTATAGCTAAATGGTTGTTGCATGCCTAACTAGCACCAACTTGAATGACCCAGTTACACAAAACAAAACAAGCAAAATAAGAGAATTTCTAATAATTTGTTAGGCCTCTTCATATCTATAGAACTTTAACACTGGCCTAGAAAAAAGCAGAAGAAATTATAGTAGCTGTAGCAATTAATAGCTCAGGCTATGAGACCATCAAGTTTAGTTCATATTTTCCCTTCCTTAAAGCAAGCATTGGCCTGCTTTACTTACACTAACCTCTAGAAGGTTTGGGAGAAGGACGGAATATTCTAATGTGCATGGTCTTATCTCTCTCTCTCAGCCCAGCTTCAACCTCTGAAGGAACTTCCCTCAAATACTGTAGAGAAGAGAGAGGCCTGGAGCCCGAGGGCTCTTCAACTGAAATTCTTTCAGGGATAAACAGACCCTTGTTCTCTCTGGGATGTGACCCTGCCAAAGGCAGCAGAATGACCCACAAAAACCCCTAGAGGTTCCTTCCACTCTAGTATTCAATGGGTGTCAATGGATGCTCCTGTAAGAAGAGCCAAAGGATATCCAAGTGAATAGGTCCTTGGAAGAGGAAGGAAAAAAATGAAATTCAGAAGACAGGGAATTTCAATATGGCCTGGTCTTTGATAAAAATGATGGCAAGACATTCAGGTGCACCAAAATGACTCTCTTCTCTTTCCACTGTATTAAAGGAGTACAGTTCTTTTGTTTTGTCATTACCTTTTGCATTGCTCTGTCCCAACTGTAAACACTTCCATGACACAACACTGGGTTGTTCAGATAATAAAGCATGTCAGTTGGTAGTATGGAAAGGTGAGTATATTTCTGACGGTTCTTCACCAGGGATGACAAATATATGCCACAAATATTGCAACATACCCCAGCCCTCTCCCCACTGCCGCCCTCCCACGCTGGCCCATTCCCTTTGCGGACAGTACTAACTGGTCACTACGCTCTTTCTAAACCTACCCCAAATCCTGGTCTCGCACTCGGGGCATCTGGCTTGTACCACTCCAGGGTGCACCTGGTAATGTGCTCTGTGGGAAGTCTCTCCGCCCCCTCCTTGCCCCACCCAAGTTTTAAAATGTAGCAGCCCCACGTTGAGCATGGGCCATATTAGGCAAAAAATTGTTGACTGAACGTAGATGTAGCAATGTAGATATAACCTCTGAATCCTTCTCAACATAGCACTTCAAACAGCCACTGCATATCGATTGGATTTGGCATGCAAGACGAACCCATTTGCTATTCCTGCTTCAAGGAAACACAGTAAGAGGCTGCCAACACAGAACATATTTAATCATCTTTGCACAAGTGTGTGTTGGGTACATGCATAATGTGTATGCAAATACAGTTTGCTTAGAACATGTAATTCTCTCCCCTCACTCCCTCCCACTCCCTCCCTAAATATACAAGTTCATGAAAACCACACCTGCGACTGCTTATTGGGATGGGAAGGGGTCCAACTTATGTTCTCAAATTTATAACACTTGCATGTGAATTTCTAAAACGTGGTTCCTGTAATAAACGACAGTGTCTGGCAGAAAGGTACGAAATATTTATATCTGGGCCTCACAACGTTTTCGTTGGCTTCCACAACCTGAGTTGATTATAGCCATGTTTGTGGACATTGGTCTTTTCTTTCTCTGCCCCCAGGTTAGTTTCTTACCTGTCCCCCCATCACAGGGCCCCATCTCATTAGACTGAGAAGAATGAGACGCAACCCATACTAAAGTAGACGCTGGCAAATTCCACGTTCTGTTAACATTTCCAGGAAAATCAGTAGAAAAAGTAGCACAGGAAAGGAAGGCAGAATTCGCACATTTTGTTTTGTCTTCCGGGTCCATCACTGTTGCTCAGCTTCATGGCAGGATAGGAGATGCACTATTTACTTGTCATGAAACATTTGGAAAGGATGTTGAAATCCTGGTGTAAAGACCAATTCAGGGACTTCTCCGGCAGTCCAGCGGTTAAGACTCCGTGCTGCCACTGCAGGGGGCACAGGTTCGATCCCTGGTCGGGGAACTAAGATCCTGCCTGCCACGTGGTGTGGGCAAAAAATTTTTTAAAAGACGACCATTTCACAGGAGATCTCCTTTCAATCGTATTTCCCTTTTCTGAAAAATAGTATTAACTTACAAGTGTTCAGTGCCTAATCAATCACGTGGAAAACTATCTTACTTCCACTTTATCCTTTCCTTTACACACAGCTCAGAAGCCCTGGGCTCAGTGGAAGAGGTCCTAAAATAAATTCATGCCATTATTTTCAGAAGCTTATATTGAGTTTACAATTTTGACAGTGTAATTGTCTATCCCTGAGCCTGTGGCCTCTTTTGCTAAAGAACAGAAGGTAAACTTCTTCTCTTGGCCAAAAAGTAAACATGGCAGGCAATAGTAGAGGGGAAGAAAATATTTGGGATAGATGAACTATGGTTTGATTCAGTTAGAACCATGACATTGGGCTAACAAAAGAGCCCTGACTGGATAAAATTTGGCCCTAAATTTTGTGGTGAGGTTAAGATTACCCTATGGGAAATGCAAAACACTCTTCATTTATTACAGTTTTGGAAAATATCATAGGAAACAAAATTAAAGTCCTTTAAGCGCTAAAGTTTAAAGGAGTTGATAGGATTTCTTCTGGTAAAAGACTGGGTAAGAACAGGAACTTGTAGTTTCCCATCAGTTCAACCTTTGGTAGCAGTTGATAATATGAGTTAAATTAATCAAAATGGCGAAAAAGCTAATGACACACTTGGGAACAAAAATAGCTCCTTAATGAAAGAAATGGAGCTAAGAAATTATAATAGAATATCGGCTGATGTGCCCTTTGGAAATTATAAATTTGCAAAATCCCCTGATGTAGTTATTAGTTGGAGTCAGATTATCGCCCAGTCTGACCCTGGAGATGTGTGATTGGGAAGCGTGTGTTAGAAGAGCCAAGGTCCTGCTCACTCCTCCAAGGGTAGATTTTGTTGCCCGTGAACAGCATGAGCTGGTGGCTGGATTGTGTCTGAGTCAACTTTGGGGTGGTTTCCTCACAGTTTTCGTCAATGCTTGTTGAGAGTTGGCTTCCTTTCTCTCCAGTTTTCAGACATGGGGCTCCTGGGACCAGTCATCCTCAGGTCAGGCTTTTGGAGAAGGTTCACATCCAAGGAAAGCATGAATTTTCTGAGCCAATTTAATAGATGATTGGTCTGGGCAGAGCTCATGTATTACCAATGGATAGAGATGAAGCTGAGAGGCTCATGGTGCCCAGAGCAGGGAGAGGATTCAAGCCGTCACCAGGAGACTTAGAGGCAGGCTGAATTCGCACAAGCCGAGGACCAGGAGACTGTCTTCAATGTGGGTGACGGGCAGCTGAGAGTGGTTCTCTCACTGCATCCCTCCAATGACATAGTCACCAGCCATGGAAGGGTTCTGGAGCTATGGCAAGTGGCACGTACAGTCTGCAGGTATCAAGGCCTTATCTGGTCTCGCCTGAATCCCCAGCATCCAGAAAGCACAGTAGGTTCTCCATACTGGTTTTTGTTGTTTGCCAGAAAGAACACAGACTTTGGTGAGCACAGCCCCTGTTTCACCATTTATAAGCGGACAGTCCCTGGGTCCATTACTTACATTTGCAAAGCCTCAATCTTTTCCTTCTATAAAATGGAATGAGAAAACCTCCCTCCTAGGATTGTTCTGAGGATAAAATGACACCAAGTAAGGAAAATGCCTGTCAATAAACGTTCATTATTTTCATTATGTATTAAGGGAATGATTCACAGTAATAAAAATGAATCTGTACTATGTCCTAGGCATTGTCCTAAGTGAGGTAGATATGATGACTCCTCATTTAATAAATAGAGAAATGGAGGCTCAGAGATATAGAGGAATTTAGAGGGGCCATAACAGGAACTGTGGTTGAGAAGAGAAACTACATATTCTGCAGTTGCCTGAGGAGATCAAGTAGAAGACACTGGCCAGGGGCTTTCTTCTTGATGAGACCCAGGTCCTCTTTTCCCCTCGGCCGGCCAGCCAGCCTTCACCTCGGGACTGGGCAGAGGATCTAATGAGCTGCCTGAAGCTGGTGCTAACCAAGGATTTATGGAAGATTTTATTGCTATTTCCAACTGAGAACTTCTCTTCAATCATTTATGGAAAACATAAAAGCCAGTGGGAATCAAATAGGATAAAACAAGGTCGGAAGCACTCTTCCAGATGCTGTGCACAGCTGTTTTTTGCTTAAGCAGTGGGAGGAACAAAGAAGGATCTTCGTTTGCTATTTGGGTAAGAAACAGTACCGTAAAATCTCTCCTCCATAATTCATCTTGTCCCAAATAGAAGGTCAAATTTCAGACCCTCAACCCTTTTTGTCAGTCTTCTTCTGTTCTTTTTATCTCGTGGGACTAGTCTGGAAAAATAGTAAGGATTCTATTCCATAAAGGAAAAAAAAAAAAAAATCTCTCTGGGGTGGTGGATATCGAAATTCCAGAAACACAATGGAATGCATGGAGGGCTTCTTTACGTGCCAAAATGCAGACGGTTCTTTCTTCCAATTTCATTTCATAGAGCTAGTGAGTCTTAGCCCTGGGAACAAAGACGAAAGGGGGACCTATCCTGATCTTAATATTCATAACTCATGTGTGGGCTGAAAGGGTTTTCTGAAAAAAACAAGTCGATGGCCCTTTCACCCAAGGGGCTTTGGAGGGGTTGAGAAGATTCAGCCAGCCAGCTTGGTCTTTCCTCCTCATGGCCTATAGACAGAAACCCTCCCGAGGTCTCAGCTCAGAGAAAGCATCTGTCCATCCACGTTGGTGTCTCTGAGAGTTCAGAAGAACCTGACTCCCTCTGCCAGCATCAGAACTTTCTTAGGCTGTCTGCAGTCTGTGTGTAAATGCAGAAAGGACCACACGCAGGGGCTGATATCAGATTGGCCCAGCCACACGTTTTGGTGTTCTTACACGCTGGTCCTAACACGAATCCCATCCCTCCTTTTGGGGATACACACTGGAATGGGACAGGGAGCTGAGGCCAGCTGCCTGAAGCATGGGATGGGGGCGGCAGGGTGAATTGGGGAGGAGTGGCAGGCACTGCCTCCTCGTAGACGGCTCTGCTGGCTGAACCCAGAGACCCAGCCTCCTGAAAGCAGAGGGAGAGCCTGGGTTTGTACTCTGATTGGCATCCTGCTGAAGGGTCTGAAAGAGAGGCCCATGAGACAGAGGAATGATTATTTAAAGGATGCAAGCATTTCCTCTTAAAGTGAGAGAGAAAGGGAGGAACTTAAAATGTCCTCAATTCTGCTCATGGGAAAGCATTTAGTGAGGGAGTGACACTGAGCAGAAAGGCGGCTTTAGGGGAGGACCAAAAACTATTAGAGGCTTCATCTTGATTGTTTTGGGAATGCTTGTGAGCTATCAAAAAAGAGATGCTCAAGAAGAAAAAGCAAGAGTGGGAGACATAGACAGGTAAATGAGTCCTTTGATTAGTCTAGTGGCTCTCAAACTCCAACAGCATTAGAATCAGGTGGAGGCAGGAAGGTGACTATTCAGTGCATTTTCCCAGGACCTAGTAAGACTGAAATGCAATCGGTCCAGGGCAGGCTCTGGGAATCTTCATTTTAAACATTCACCCTTGTGTTCATGATGTGAGTCCTCGGCAGCTCACACCTTGAGAAACACTAGATTAGAGGTGAGGGTAGTTTAGGAGGAAAGGGCGGAGAATCAAGAATCTCTGGAAAATGGCTAGTAGGAGCTCAGAATGCCTGCGGTGGGGTGGGGTTGAAAGAACAGCAGCTGCTGAGAAAGCAGCCCTGTGTCTCGCGAGGCCAGGTTGCAGCGCTCACGAGGGTCTGCAGAGCCCAGGGTGGACGTGAGGACAGTGTGGGACGCATGGGAGGGCGGGGAGTGGAATGCGTGAGAAGGTTGCTCCGGACGGGCGCGCCCTGTGATGTGCTGGATCATTTAATGGTTTGCAAATAATTTAACATCGCACCAGTCAGGGTTCCCAGGGTAACCTGTCTCCATTCCCACCACAGAGGGGCTGTGCTGTCCAACTGCTTACGGGCGGAGAGCCCACTGTACTTGGATACTCTGGCCAGAGCTTTGCTGGAAGTGACACCGAAGCAATTACGGCTTAAGAACTAACTGTAATTATTAATTATAATCCTAACAACAATTAAGGCCGTGCATAATTCTTTCTGTGGACTGCCTTTTGCCTGCGGAGCTCATTTCTCAAACATCTCATTAGTCTTATACTAGTCTTTTTTGCTATATATTTTTCTTCCAAAGTCACTTTTCTGTTAAAAAACAAAAACAAAAACAAAAACTATATAGTAAGAAATATATTTCTTTTTAGCCAAGAGGTGGCAATGCTCAAGTTTTCTTTCTGGATCCAGTGCTTATTTCCCTTTTTCTACTTAAATATTCCAAGCTTTTATTGTATTGAACTGAGATTTGGCTGCTTTTTTTTTTTTTTCAGGTAAAAGTAGCGAAATAAAAACACACTTGGAAACTCATAACATCATATGTTTAAGTGCCAGAATATAAGTTAAAATGGAATTCTTGATTTTTTACCACGGATAAAGTTCAGGAATACTATCAAAGTCAAAAAAAAAAAAAAAAAAAGAAAGCCCAACATATTACCTCTGGGAAAAAATGAAACCCTGTGATACAGTAGGTTATGCTTATGATTTTATTTAACAGTTTAATCTTTACACACAAACCCAAAACTACCTGAATGGAAGCTGGTTTCTTAAAAACAAAAGACGTGAATATTATAATAAGTGCCCTCAACACATCCCTGCTCATGACACGGCATCTTTTCCGATGTTTAATTTAGCCTTCCCTAACATCAAGTAGGGGGCTTGAAGTCACTTTGCAGCTCCCAGATGCTGTGCTTCAGTTGCTTCTGGAAGCACCGAGCCCCTCCGTTGCTGCTGCAGATTTAGCTCTGGGCTGGGGAGAAAGCGGGGAGAAGTCATTTGCATCAAAAAACACTAGCTGTCTCTTCCCATTAGAAGAAACACTTGGTGTTTTAGTGCAAATTATTTTAAAAGGGCAGATAACTTATGGATGCAGAAAGGGTAATCCACAAAGATGTATGCAATTTTGTTCAGTTGGATGTCCTCAGGGCGAAAACATCAAGGATAACAAGTGTTCTAAATACAAACAGACACAATCATGAAATATGACACCTATGATGAAAATACCCTTTTCAAGGGTCTCCTGCACTTAGGAGAGAAGCTGCCTTGTTAATATCAAGGCCCATCATTTCCTAGACTGAGGCAGGTTAAAGCAATGATATCTTTTCTTTCTTGACTGTATTCTGGGAAGGTTGTGAAATTCTGTGGCTTTAATCAGACTAGCCTAGAATCACCGAGCTGTTTAGTGAGGGTTACAGCTCAGGCTTTGTTTGGACAGATCAGGTTTTGAATCCCAGGTCTGATGCTTACACACTATCTTCTTTGAAGTCTGGGAAGCTTCATCTGCAAATGGGAAATTGAGTCGTTGTGAGATTTAAACACAACAAAACCAGAAACCCAGAGGTAAAGTACTCAGTGTAGTGCCTGGCACAGAAAAAAAAAGTGTATTATGTGTGTTTTCCTTCCCTTAGTGCCTGCTTACAGAAGAGATATAAGAATGGAAAATCACTCGTATATGATGGGAAGAGATTTTTATGGTTTCAAAGAAACTGCACCAAAATATGGGTAGCTTTAGATAGTAAGGAGGAAATGGAATCTCACAACTGTCTAAGTTTGTGGATGGCACTGATATAATAATTGTTCATTGCCAAGGCTTAGGCACACCTCCGTTTATCTGAGTATAAGAATTAATAGCTATTGAGCACTTACGTGGTGTCAGGTGTCATTCTAAGTGTTTTACAGGCATTGTTTCATTTAATTCTCACAACATCTTCATGAATATGTACTAATATTACCCCCAGGTCAGAAAACACAGGAACAGAGAAGTTAAGTAACTTGTCCAAAGTCACACAGTTAGCAAGTAGTAGACCCAGAATTTCAATTCAGGTACGTATTACAGAGTCTACCCTCTTGGCCACTGTGCTGTGGGTTTTGTTTATTTATTTTTAAAGCCCTCACAGCATCATACACAGTGCTTTGCACCTAGTAGGCACTGAATATTTAAATAAATATATTTATAGAAATAAGGTATAAATATTTATATAAATAATATATAGTATTTATATTTAAATATTTAAATAAGATATTTGCTTTTAAAGTTGGGGGGAATGAAAGGTTTGACTTGTTTTTATTGGCTTTTAGAAAAATAAAGTCCAGGAAACTGCCCAGCCAGATGACAGATGGCATCTTACCAAAGACCAACAGGATAACAATATTTATGCAGCCCTATGGGCAGTGAGCAAGTGACTGCACGCTAGGTTTAATTCTTCAATTCAGACCCAGAAAAATACCAGCAGCAAATGCATGCTGATAAAGAATCTCTCTCAACATTACCAGCAGAATGACCTAGAAGGTTAAGATCAACGTAATCACTAAAATCTTGTGAAATTATCAAGTTCTAGTGGAAAGATCACAAGGTCTGGTTCTGACTACACCTAACTCCATCTCCTAACAGCTTCATGACCTTGGCTACATTATATGGCCTCTCTGAGCCTTAGTTTGTCCAATTTGAAAAGGCGGGGGAGGTAACAAGAATAATACTTGCTCCACGCTTTCTCGGTTGAGATAAAATATATGAAGCTGTTGTGCTAATAATAAAACACTGGAGAAATATGCACTATCAAAGTAACACCAGCTACAGAAAAGCCCCACATATCTGTGGTGTAATGCAATGAAAAAAAATTTTCCTAATCCTTAGGTAACTCCACTCTATGTGGAAATTTAGAGACCCAAGCTCCATCTTGTGGCTCCTCCATCTCCATAAGTTTGCTGTGGAAAAAAAAGAGTGTGGGAAACTCCTACAGGAAATTTTTATGGACTAGTCCATGACCACACCCATGTGCAAGGGACCCTGGGAAATGTAGTCTAGCAGTGTGTCCAGGGACCAATGGAAATGGTTCTGGTAATCAGCTAGCAATTCCAGCCCCCAGCTTTTTACAAGGCTGCTGTAAGACTGCATGAGTTAAAGTATAAGAGAGGGCTTTGTCAACCATAAAACACCATAGAAATCGTACTAGAGCTGATGTCTGTACTACAGATGTCTGAACACAGGAAAATTCCAAAGCATGAAAATTTAGAGCTCTCATCCATTTTTCTTCTGAATACCAAGAACAGTTTGTTTAGGCACATGGTGTGTGGTGATGGTCCCACAAGGTGAGCAACTTCATGGCGATTCAGTGCGGGCAGGTAGCGTGGGTAGTAACGGGCAGATCAAAAATGATTCTACTAGAGGCCATTTAATCTTGTGAGAAGCTCACAAATCTCAGAGAACAATGGTCATTGACTGCTGTGCAGCAGACTCATAGGATAAAGAGGTTGAGAGAGAAATTTGGAAAGAAAAGCATAGCAAGAGTCAACCAATGATACAGATAGTTCTTTGCAAGAGAGCTGTTGCCTCTTCTTTCCCTTCATCTATGATACCATAGTACTGTCTGAAGGAATTTGCCATTCCACCTTGTGCAACCAACAAGGATTTCTCACTGCAGAAAAATTTCATACATTTTTCATTGTAACATGATTCATTTTTGTTTGTTTAGGACATTTTTAAGGTAGTGAGTAGTCATTGAATATCCTAATTTTCCAGGAAAGGATTAGAAAATGACATATATTCATTTTGTTTCCATCCCTAAATATTTTGGGTTTTTTTAAACACAGTATTTTTGTTTCAAGGTAAACCCAGATATAGTCAATGGAAGCAGAATGATGATAGAGTTTTAATATATCCTTTGGTGGATTCAATTGATATGTGTATATTATATAAAGTGTTTTCTAGGGCATATTCTTTTTAGCCCCTTTTTTTTTCTTGCCATGGTTTATGTCTCATATTGTGTGCCATTCTTTACCTAGTAAAACATCTTTTTTCAATTATTGTACTCTTTGGAGCTAATGGGTCTAAATTCTGGAAATAATAGAGAAATGGGTTATCAGAAGGACCTTCTGTGACTACTTGATCTAATATGGTACACCATCCTCACTCTGATTCATTGCTTTATTTGTCTTCTTAGCCTAGTATATATTTATATGTTTATTGCTAGTCTATACAGTAAGTCTCCTACATACGAATGAGTTCTGTTCCGAGAGTGCGGTTCGCAAGTCCAACTTGGTCATAAGTCCAACAAAGTTAGCCTAGGTACCCAACTAACACAATCGGCTATATAGTACTGTCCTGTAACAGGTTTATAATAATTTTCACATAAATAATACACAAAAAACAAACAAACACAAAAAATTTAGAAAACATTTTTAATCTTATAGTACAGTACTTTGAAAAGTACAGTAGTACAGTACAGCAGCTGGCACACAGGGGCTGGCACTGAGTGAACAGGCAAGAAGAGTTACTGACTAGAGGAGGGAGAAGAGGTGGGAGACGGTAGAGCTGAAGGATCATCAGCAATAGGAGATGGAGGGCAGGCTGCAATTTCACTCATACCTGACGTCGATGGCACAGGCTCTGGTTCCTTGCTGGAACCACATGCATGTTCGCATCTTTGATAGCTCGCAACTTGAAGGTTCGTATGTAGGGGACTTACTGTGTGTATGTGTATGTGTGTGTGTGTGTGTATATATATATATATATATATATATATATATATATATATATATATATATATATAAAATCTTCATGAGGGCAGCTTTGGATGTCTTTGTTTCCTGTATCCCTGGACCCTGGTCCCTGGTCCCTGGAATACTGCCTGGTACCTAGTAAATACTCAATAATATTGGTTAAATATGTACACACATGAAAATTAGGTCTTGGGCATTCTGGATCAATGATCTTCTGCTATATATTTTTTTCCTCTTAACACAGGCATTTTTGTGGTTTAAATAAACAAAGGTATTCCTCAGAAAGTCTACACCAAGATATTGGTAATGTTAGGTAGTGAGAGGAAAATGGAATTGTACAACTATCTAAGTTTGTGGATGGCACTGATATAATAATTGTTCACAACCAAAGCTTCTGTATACCTGGTTCATTTGTCTAATTGAGCTAATTGAGTTAACAGCTATTGACCACCAACTTGGTGACAGGTGCCATTCTAAGTGCTTTATGTGTTGTTTCGTTTAATCCTCACAACATCTTCGTGAGAAAGTGTCTGAGAAAAACGACTTGACCCTGCTCAGCCACCTCCGTTTATGTTAGCACTGTTAAAACACAAAATTCAACTGAGTAAATTTGAAGGTCCAATTGTCTTCATGAGGAGATTCATGACAATGTACTGATCGCATCCCATGTGCCTGACACTATGCTTTCATGTGGTAAGTCATTCACTTTTCACAATAGTCCTTTGAAGTATTGTTCCCACTTCTCAGATGAAGAAACTGGACCTCAGAATGTGTGATGTTTTCAAGGGAAACTGGCAGAGACTGGAGGAGCTCTGTCTGAAGGCCGTTGAGTGGAACTCTCTCTGTGACCCCGCTGCAGCCTCTTCCTGGGGCAGCACTGACCATGGGCTGTGGGGTTTTGGGGGTGGGTGAGGCGGTAGGAACAACATTCAGGTTGGAATTTTCAAGCATTTGGAAATATTTCAAAGCTATCCTTCAGCCCAGAGCATTTCTCTGTCTTGTTCCTTTGCCCTGTATGCCCTTACCATCCCGCTCCCCTACATGCACACACAGACACACACATAGCCCTAGACACACAGAGACACACACACAACAGACACACAGACTCAGACACACACACAGACACACACACAACAGATCCAGACACACACACACAGAGACACACACACACATAGACACAGACACAGACACACACACACACACACACACGCAGACATAGACACACACACATACAGACAGACACACATAGACACAGACACACACAGAGGCACAAAGACACAAACACACAGACACAGACATGCACAGACACAGACACACACAGAGACAGACACACACACACAGACACATAGACACAGACACACACACACATAGACACAGACACAGACACACACACACACAGACATACAGACAAAGAGACACAAAGACACAGACACATTGACACAGACACACACAGAGACACAAAGACACAGACACACAGACACAGACACACAGACACAGACACGCACAGAGACAGACACACACAGACACATAGACACAGACACACACACACATAGACACAGACACACACACACACATACAGACACATAGACACAGACACACACAGAGACACAGAGATACACACAGACACACACACACAGACCCAGACACACACACAGACACAGACATAGACACATAGACATAGACACACACACATACAGACACAAAGACACAGACACACACACAGACCCAGTCACACACACAGATACACACATACAAACATACAAACACACGCACACACGTGGCTCTTCCTTGCAAGCTCAGGCACTAGCCTCCTGATTCCTTGCTCGCTCCCACCGCCGGTTTCTTCCGTTTTCTCCTTTGCCACTTGGAGAGAACACCTTTTGCAGCTTGTGCCCTGCTCTCCTGTCCCAGAAACAAACACTTGTCTTTCTGAACATTTTCCAAGCACTTGGCTGTTAGTAATCCTGAGACAGGTTCTGCAAAGTTCCTGTTTCACAGAGATGTCATAGAGAAAGCCAGCGCTTCAAAAGGCCCTCCTGGCTTAGTCAGCATCCCCATTTCTTCCCTGCAGGGGAAAGCTGGCCTCTGAAGTGGCCGGGCTCTCAGAGGGAATGCTTTGTAGGCAAGGGGCTAGAATCCCCTGGGAATGGGGCTGGTGTAGCCTTCTCTCTCCTCCTTTTTATAGGGTGTCACGCTCAGGATCTTTCCAGGCTCCCACCCGCTCCAGGAATAAGTGAGGCAGCTCTGACTGATGGAAAGACACCGTGAGTAGAGACGCAGTCACGAGAGGCGACAGAGAGAACGTCTGCAGCTGGGCCCGAAGGGGATTCCTCAGGAACCAGTCCTATCCCCCTCATTTATATTTAAATATAAAGTCTGCTCAGACAGAAAGAACAGTCTCATTTGAGCCTATTTGTCCGTGTAGAAAAGTCTGACACACCAATGTTTAACATTTCCATGCTGGTATGAACCACACCTGGGCTTGCTTCCTGTGTCTCTGGCCCCAGTTTCATGAGACGTGGCCTGTCATGGACTGTAGTATAAGCGGAGACCACAGACCCTGGAATCAGAACAACATGCTGTAGTTTTCAGTTCCCCAGCCTAAGTAAGTCACTTTATCTCCAAAAGCCCCGATTTCCACATTCATAAAATAAGATAACGGTATCTCGCCAGGTTGTTGAAGATTAAAGAGGGTGATATGCATAAAAGTACAAAGAGTGTAAATTCTTGACCTCTGTTCAGTGTCATTATTACAAACATACAGGGTAATATTAAAGTAACCAGCAGTCACAGGCAGAGAGAGGCGGCTAGGAACAATCCTGAAATTCCACATGAACACAAAATTGCTAGTGAACTTTGGGCAATTCCTCTTTTCCACTGAGGACATGGATTTGTGGCATAGACCACAAATGTAGGAAGACCACAAATCCTGGTACTTTTTACGGAGCAGAGACAAAATTGACTCTAACCTTCCTGACTCCGGTACTCAAGTGGGGAGAAGAAGTTCTCTCTCTCTTCCCCCTCTTCATGTTCGAATCAGAGGCAAGTCCTAGAAGGCGAAAGAGAGTCACGGCCAGGCTGGAATAGCAACTCGGGGGGGACGACAGAGCCCTGCTGGAGGGCGGCTGGAGGGCACTCTGGCTGTAATGTGAAAATCCCTTCTCTTCCAGGCTAGGAACCCAAGGGAGGGGAGTCATGAACATTAACCATAGGGAAGATGAGAACAAGCATTGCCTGTGAATCATCCACTGCAGACTCCCTGGAGCACCCCTTCCCTCCTCCCGAAGGCTCCCCTTTCCTTGTGCCTGGAATCTGGGGCCTCTGATGTTTCCTTTGAAATAATGAATATTTTCTCGGGTCAGCCCCTTTGGTTGCAGTTGCTTCCACTGCCACTGCTCTCTTAAATCTCAACATGGGCATTTCCTAGGGGTTTGGCTTTCTTGTGGGTGCATATCTTGACCCAGAGCTCCTATCACACCAAAGGGAGGCATAAGAGCCCTGTAAGTAGCCTCTATTGCCACTGGAAAGGAAGATGGGTCTCTTCTCACCGAGGTATCATTCCTTATTAAACTCCTCACTCTTGCTGCATTTTTTTTTTTGAACTGTCCCTTCTCTTCATGAAAATATTCCTGATTCAGAGGACAATAAATAGGTCTACTCAATGTCACATCTCATAGCATCCCACTGCACCGATCTTCAATGTGTGCTCCAGGAATCCACCCAGGGAATTTCCAGGGAATTAGGCAGCAGCCTTTGCCACAGGCTCTATTTTATGTGCTTGCTTCCAGGGTCCCTGGCTCAGCCTCCTGTCCCCAGAGCTCCCTTTACCTTTCCTCCCCGTCTATCCAATGTTCTCACGCAGAAGAAACTCCCTGCTTTTGTTCGTGAGGATTGAGCAAAGACATAATTTTAGAGCTGGAAGGAATCTTAGAAAGATATCATCTAATTTTACTTCCTCACTGTACACGGAACTAGAGAGGTGAAGTAATTTGTCTCTAAGTTCACATCTAGTTAGGGGCAGAGCTAGAATCAATTCTCAGTCTCCTAACATCGAAATCAGAGTTCTTTCCGCTGGAATGTTCCCTCATTCCTCAAGGGGGATTCCCCAAATGGAAATTATCACCTCAGGGAGCTGGTAGGGGGTTCATATAATTCATATGTGGTCAGCAAAATGTGGGGCAGTTTTCAAGCAACTAAAAATAGATTGGAAAAGAAGTACATCTTTGTCTGCAAAATTGAATTTATTGGAGGAAGTGTAATTTACATCCTCAATACAGATCAAGATTAATCTAATATAAACAAGTAAAGGAGAATTAGCTCTTCCACTGTTATTCTTGAGAATATGCATAGCTGCTTCCTCTTTCTTGATAATGAATGAGATTATTTTTTATTGTTTCTGACAGCCCTAGTCTTTCAAGACAAAATGTGCAGTTTCTTGAGGTTGACATTTCTCAACTGATTATTTTCTACTTAATCCATTAAATACATGTTAGTAATTTGTGTACTTAAAAAATTATGCTTATCTTTTACGCATGATTTTTTTCTGGTCTTAGGATAACTGGATTAACCCAAGAGGCCCTAAGGGGAAGGGAGCCCTGGTGGACCCCACTAGACGGTGAGTTTTTAGAGCAGGGACTGTGTCTCATCCATCTCTGGATCATGACAGCCCCTCCTTGTATACATTGCTATTTTTCATTTTCAACATCATGGAAACCCAAACATTCCCCAAGGTCTGTGGAGACTCAACGGGATTGTTTTATTCCAGGGAATCTAAGTCTTTGGTCACGAGGCAGGTGGGGCCCTATTTGTCTTCTGATGGAGCACGTAGATGTTTTGCAGGGTGTCCATGCAGGAGCAGTGACCCCAGGGGTGGGGGAACCAGAAACCAAATTGGGCAGCCCCGTCCCCCATTCTGGACACCCCAGCTTCCTGAGAAGGAGGGTTCTGGTGTTATTTCTTAGCTGTACTTGGCTACATACGTGGCATCATGTTGGTTGCACACCCACCAGGAGATTTAGATGCCAGGCTTTGCCTAAGGGGGTGTGTGAGGGCACGTGACAGGAAGGTCTTGGTCAGGCATCACTGGGCTCCACTTGTCACTCCTGCCTTGGTCATTTCTGGGCAGTTGTGGCCTCATGGATTCTGAATGCTGGGGCACGCTCACTAGACAAAAGTTTACTCTCCTCTTCAATCCTCAGAGGGCTGGGCGTGCTGTCCCCCCAGCACCTCCGGCTCCCCAGGTGATGTTTCCACCCTCTTCTGCCCCAGCAACCACTTATGGGTGCTTCTCTAAAGATGAGAGAGTGGTAACCAACGTAGAGGTGATCTCTCTTGGCAGCCCTGAGGAAGTCGAGGTAAAATTCCGACATAAATTAAACATTAGGTGCCCTCTTTCCTGGGTGAACTCTAAGGCAGTTCAGTAATGTGAAACAGTGGATGCAACTTGGCATCTGGGAGAAAAGTAGGTTCAAATGCCGGATTTGTCACTTACTCATAGTGTGACCTTGGACAAGTTTCAAAACCTCTCTCAGCCCAGTTTCCTTATCTGAAAAATGGGGAAAATAATAATACATACATCATAGGGTTGTTACAAGGAATATCTGATAAAGAAGGCAAAGTGCTTGTCTCAGGAAACATTAACGATGATGATAGCTGAGCTCTGTGATATGGAATATGACCCAGTTCAACCTCCCTCATCTTTTGGATAAACAAACCAGGGCTCAGAGATATGGACTTATGTTCTGATTGCCACACAGCTAGAGATAGTGAGAGTTAAGATGAGCTCCTTGGCCTTGTGAAACTCAGTTCAGCGCTTTCCTACATTGTACTTTGAGTCAAATTTGTAATACGCCTCCTACAAACTTTGAAAAAAAGATCAAGTGAAAAAAATGATGTGTGTTTTTTGAAATATTTCCGGCAGAATCTTGTTTTATTCGTTGCTTACAACTGTGGATGGTCTGCTCTCTGACACCAGATGACTTGAAAGTCTGTGCTTAATAAATAATTGTTGACCAGCTGGAGGAGGCTAAAGTTGGGTGGTTGGAGATAAGGTAACAGGAAATGCAACGCACTGTTTCCTCCAGAACAGACAGTTAAGTATAGTAAGTCTCCGAGGCTGATGTTTTTATTTATTTTTACCTTAAATGTTTTGCCGTTCCAAGACCAACAAGGAGTTTTTATTTTGTTTGTTTTGTTTTTTTTTAAAGCCATTACAGTGAAAGTCAAACTGTACCAATTTGTGTGGACCGTGAGATTAACCTAAAAGAGCTGCCTGTAGACAGGATCATGGGATTAGAGGTCACAAAGAAGGCAGATCATGTGCATCAGTTGGGTACCATATTGTTTACCGCTTGGGACAAAAATCCCCTCTGCTCCCACTTTTAGGCACAGCTTCATACCAATTACTCAGGTCCAAAGTTTACTTCTGATTCCAGCCTTAACAGACCAGTGCTGAGCCCATCAAGTTTTATTGCAGTCAATACACCTCCCTTCTAGAAGCAACTGGTCACAGCCATTTCCAGCACAAAGCTGCTTGGGCCACCCTTTCTTCTTTTTATAGTCTGTTTCCAGACACTCGGTGACCCATAAAGTTAACTTATAACCAAGTCACAGCCATGACCAGAGCTGTTGTTCTTGTGTCCACCCCTGAGGTTCCCTGGCTTCCCAGGCAGGGCCTGTTGCCTTTTCCCGGGACGTGCATGCTTGGAGGCAATGAATCAGACTGCTTGCCTCTTGTGGGGTCCTTCCTCTTGGTCCAACCCCAGGTCCTGGATACTTAACCCAGACTGTTTCCTTGAAACATTCCCCAAACCCTGGGATTTTCTGGTTTGCCCTCATGAACGCCCATACTGCATCCAGTGCCTAGCAGGACCCTTATTAATGGAGACGTGGATCCCACTTGGTGAGTTGAGGTCGAGGCACGTTGTGAGCTCCAACCACCTGGGCGAACACAGCAGTGGTTCAGTGGATATTTCTAGCTCGATGTCCTGATGGTGTCATTTACAACCTAATTTGTCTTCTTTCCCACCCGCCTCCCCTTCCTCTCCTAATAGGGTGAGTATATATACCAAGGAGCGTGTGATGGAGAGACTTGGCCTGTAGGCAGGGTGGAATGTGAACGTTATTGAATTTAGAGAAACTCATTAGGGCATGGAGTCCAGAAATGATCAGGAGCAATCCTATGATTACTAAGTCACCCAGCTTCTTAATTTTATTGATTTGGCTGGGTTAGTAAGTTTCCTTGACTTGACCAAGGGTGGGGAGCTAGTTAAAGGCAAGGCCAGGGTTAGCACACACATCTTGTCACTCCCAGTCTGGGGTTCTTCTCATTATAGGATACTATGTTTCATCAAAATCTAATTTCGTTTTGTGACAGAAAGATTGACTTCACAGATAGGAAGAGAGTAATGAAATGTATTTTGGTTTTAGTAAAGTTGGTGCCTATCTCCCACAACATATTAATTAATGAAGGAAGAAAATGGGGGTTAAATCTTATCATAGAAACACACGATATTGGAACATTCTGATTTGTAGAATTTTAGGACTGGACGGTACTTTAAACATAATCATCTAACACAGCAGGTTTCACACTGTGCTCAGTGGAACCCTAGGGTCCCACACAGGTGCCTCAAGGGCCTTCTAAGGATGGGGGAAGAGAGTATGTAGGACTCTGAGCCTTCTCCCTTAGGGCCACTAGAGCAAGCCTGTCTTCATCAGTTTTATATGTTGGGGTTTTAGGTTAGATTTTATCTCAAAAGGGGAATCCACTTCTAAAGAAAGTATGCAAGCTTTAAATCTACGTCAAACCCCTCAATTTACAGATGAGAAAACCGAGGCCTCGAATCTTGACCCTGTGGAGTTGCAAAGCAAGAATCATCCCATTCTAGGGATGTGGGAACCAAGATTCAAAGCTTAAGAGATTTGTAGAGACGTATGGATTTCATCAAGTGACAGAACCAGGGCTGGAACCAGGTAGAGTTGTTTTTTATTCCCAGCCCATGACTTTTCCTATTGTGTCACATTGTTTAATAATATTGAACATGTGGGTGACCTAATTACTCCATGATTCAAGAAGTCCCCCCAGGGCTTCCCTGGTGGCGCAGTGGTTGAGAATCTGCCTGCCAATGCAGGGGACACGGGTTCGAGCCCTGGTCTGGGAGGATCCCACATGCCTCGGAGCAACTAGGCCCGTGAGCCACAATTACTGAGCCTGCGCGTCTGAAGCCTGTGCTCCGCAACAAGAGAGGCCGCGATAGTGAGAGGCCCGCGCACCGCGATGAAGAGTGGCCCCTGCTTGCCACAACTAGAGAAAGCCCTAGCACAGAAATGAAGACCCAACGCAGCCATAAATAAATAAATAAATAAAACAAATACTAAAAAAAAAAAAAGTCCCCCCAAAGAATGTGGGGCTGAAACAGAGGAGTTTGAGGGAGCAACAGTCAGCTAGCGTGGGGCAGGGGACTGACTCCTGGACCATGGAAACGGGTGCATCCATCCTTACTTCCTTTCCTCATGAGTCTATTTCTTTATGCAAGTTCCTTGCTGCAATGCTGTATCCCCAGTACCTAAACAAAGGCCTGGCACTTAGTTAGAGCTCAATAAATATTCGTTGAATCTTCTTGACATCTTCAAAACCCTTTCCTGGCCAAGGACTTGAGAGTATGATACATTAAAAAACCAAATACTGTATCAAATTTGCATAAATATAACCATCAAGTACAGTAGATTTATTTCCACACACAGTAATGCACAAGGCCTGTTCATTGAGTGAATCAATGAACTCAGCTGGCAGCGTTGGACTAAAAGAAGAAAATATGACTCAGAGTGGATCTCCTTCTCAGAGCTGCCCTGGCAAATCCCCACAGGGCCTGGGCACCAGGCAAGGTTCCCGGTGGCAGCTGGCACCACTGATCTCTGTTCCTGACAGAGGGAAGTGCACATCCTGCCCATAAGCTGCTGGGCAGATGTTCGACTGCCCTCTGGGGTAGCCTGACCCTGAATGAGCTTAAATAGAAACAAATAAAACCTGGGATCAGAAAGTTCTTATTATATCTTACCCAAAGTGGTTAGCATTTGTAGTAGGTTATTAAAGAGTACCGTACAACATCTTTCCTTAAGTTACTTTAAGAATAGGAATGGCTAGATCCTGCAGGTTTTGAGATATTTTTGTCTCTACAATAACACTTTACAGCAGTATCACGGTTTATAGTCTTTCAAAGTGCCTTGAGGCAGGGCAATGGATTAGATGCCCTTCTGAGGCCATCTACGCCCTGTATTCATTTCAGAGGAAGAAAACACGAGGTGAACTCCCAAACAACAAAAATGAAGTAAAAGAGCTTCCTTTAGAACATTATAAGGCAATGAGAGAGAGACACACACACAGAGAAAGAGAAATGCCCTGTTATCGAGATCAAGTGTGTGCTTGACCATGAAACCAGAAGAGCGAGAATCTGATGGAAAACATGCTTGTCTCTGTTGGTCCTGGGTTCGCCCATGCTCTGGAATACACCTCTGACATTTTGTGTTATGGTCTTCTCTGCGTTTAGGGGTGGGCTGGTTTATGTCGACATGGTGGGATTACGGTAAAAGTCATTAGATGTACTTTTGGATGTGGCTTTTCCATTTACAATAATTAAAACCAACTACTAAGCTTACATTTTCTTTTGACCCCATTCCCGACTTTCTTCTGCTTCGGCCTCTTGGGGCTAAGTCTTGGGTTCCGTGAGGGCTTCAAGACCGTGCGTGTCTTCCCTACCTGTTACAGGCAGGGCGAAGTTGCCAACAGGGACAGCGCACTGCCAGGAACCTCATTATTCTTTTTGTTTTAATCCCCTTATGTGGATCCAAGTGGCAATTCCAGCCCCAAGGCTTTGGCACGACAACAAGTGGCTGATGCTGGGGTGCACCCGGACCCAGGCTCGGGGCGGGGTTTCTGCTGCTCTTCCTCTGCTTCCCACCCCGCCGCCGCCCACCGCCCTCCAGGGTCACTGCTTTGGGTCCTACGAGTGGGAAGGTCCTATTTTAAAGCTCTCTGCTATTTTCAGTCTCTCGCCCGCCCCTCCACTGCCAGGGGCTCCCCGCCCGAGAGGCGCACCCTTTCAGGAAGGCTTCTCCCGGCCCAACTCAGCCCGGGGCGCACGAAAGCCTCCACTCCCGCCTGGCCTCTCCGGCGGCGGCGAACGCACGCACCACCTGATTCGTGCTCCCATTGGCTGCTGCCTGTTGCTAACCCACGTGACCGGCGTCGGCGCGCCCCGCCCCCGGCCCCGCCCCCGCGGGCTCCCGCGGCTCCGGCTCCGCGGCGCGTTCCTGCGGGCGCCGGACGCGCGGGCCTCCCGGCCGTCGCCCGCCCGCTCCGCCAACTGCAGCCTGCGCTCGGCGCCCGGCGCCCGGGCGGCCGGCGCCCACAAGGTGGCAGTGCCGCGCTGCTGGTGCCCTGGCCGGGATCCGCGCGCGGCGCGCGGGGAGGCCGGAGCCCGTGTATCCCTCCTGCAAAAGTTTTAATGAACATAGACACACCCGGGTCTGGGGCGCTCCCAGGCCGGCTGGCCGCGCCCCTCCGATTTCGGGATTCCTCTGGGAGAGTTGCACGCCTCGATGGCGTCTCTCTTTGTCCCCCACTCAGCGAATCAGGATTCGGGGCCTGTAACTGAAGCAGGTATATTGATGTTTTTAGCAGTGTTATTTTGTTGTTGTTTTTTGTTTCGTTTCAGAGCCCTTCTACTGGGAATTGATTCTGAAAGAGGCATATTAACACAAACACATCGACAATTATTCTCTGTCTCTCTTCTTGAGAGCCTCCCCCTCCAGAGAAGCAATCTGCAGCCTCCTTTTGGGGGGTAAAAGACCTATACCACCACCGTTTCGGAGGATTCTTCCCTGCACCCGAGTCCTGGGATCCTAACCCGCTTATGTGGAGGAGGACCCGGGGAACCTCCTGGCCCGCAGCTGCCCTGGGATGCCCTTAATTCCAGGCGCGCACAGAGAGCAAAGCTCCTCTGACCTCGTTTGACCCCGCTGCACGCCCGCCGTCCTCATTTAGTGTGTGAGGGTTGGAGGGCCGACTTTTCTCTCTGCTCACTGGAATTTTTTCTCTGCCTTCACTTCTCTCCTTGGCTCGTGGCTGGTCTCACGTCCCCCACCGCAGTCCAACCCCCCACTACACTCACACACACAAACACACAAGCACGTGCTTGCCACTCCTTTTCGATTTTAAACAAAATGTTCTGAGGGTTCTCTGGGGCCACCTGACTCCGGGAAAGAGAAAGATCAGAGGATGTGAGGGCAAGATGGTGACTTGGGGCACTTTCCTACAACAGAGAAGGAGAGAGAAACACCCCTAGGCTTCCCATTGTCTACACCACCAAGCCCAAATTCCATTCCCTGGTAGTCAAGCCCTTCCCTTGGGCCCCCTAAGCTGCCCTCCAGGGAATTTCCCACAGTGCTTCTAGGCTGCTCCAACCTAGCATTCATCCACCTGTGACAGGACGATAGAGGGGGGACTCCTACGCACACGTGCTGGAGTTTCTGCTCAGACTCAAACACGGAACAATCTATGTGCCCACTAACTGCCGCCCACGTTCTCCAGTGAGGTGCAGGCCATCTCTGTAGGATTGCTGGAGGGACAGTGCCACCCCTCAACTCCAGGCTGTGCGATGGGAGGCTAAGGACCCAGGTAAGGCCAGCAGGGAACATTTTATTAGAAAAATGTCGACCTGTTGTGCTTTCACACCTATCTTCCGATAGGTGAGGAGGGCTCCAGAGAACCACCTGGAGACCTTGCAGGTGTCTCCTGGAGTCTGGGGGACACGGGGACCAAGGTGACTTCAGAGTAGAGAGAACCATTTGCAGCGGCTAGAGAAGGAGGTATTTGGACCAGGCTCTCTTCCAAGAGCTGGCAAGGCACACATCACCAGCTAGTCTTCCTGTTGGCAAAGCGGACCTATTTCCCCAGGCAGGGCTGGGGCCACAGTGAGAAGTAGGGACAAGGACCTGTGCGGGCAGGGTGGCCTGCCAGCCGAGGCTGCCCATGGGAGGGAACCTCCAACCATGGAAAAAACCCCACAGAAGGACCCCACAAGAGAAAGAGCCAACATCTGAATGTCTGCCACCAACCCCTAATTACAACTGAGCCTTCCCTGAAGAACTTTGTTTTTTGGGCCCTGAGAGACCTGAACCACCAGCCAGTGATTGGAGGATCCGAGAGGAAGAAACAAACACTGACTACGTTCCCCGACCCCCAACCACAAGTCCCCAAACCTAAGCCAGCTTCCAGCTGTTGGCAGAAGGAGAGAAGGGCTGATTTAAATGACAGGGTCAGCTTTTTTATGTTGATTGGACTAAACTTTTTAATATCGGGGACTAATAATACTGACAACAGCACACATTTACATCATATTTAGTGTTTTACCTGTATTAACTCATTTAATCCTCAACAACAGCCTTGAGAGGTAGTCTTATTATTCCCATTTCATAGATGAGGAGGTTGAGGTCGGGAGAGGTTAAGTAAATAGTGCAAGGTCCACAGCTAGTAAATGGCAAAACCAGGATTTGAATGGAGATTTCAGAGTCTAGGTGTAGAATTAAAGTGCTTCTCCATCTCTGAATCTTTATGCCTGTTCTTAATCAAACCTCACCCGAATTCAAGGCCCACCTCTACCCGTTACAGTCTGAGAACCCTCCTTGGTTGGGCCAGCTGAAGAGGCCTCCCTGCTCTGTCATGTTTTCAGGAGTCCGGCCATGGCTGCGGAGATGCCATCACCCTAAGGAAAGAGGGAGGCATCTTCTGAGGAATCGCCTTCAGAACCCGAGGCACGTCTGTTCATACCTTCAATCCTGACAAGCTGTTTTTGAAGGCGAATATGATGTTTGGAACCATCCAGAAGTCATTTGGAGTCCAGTGAAAAAGCCAGCGATCAAGGTAAGAGAAACTACTTTTGGTAAAAGGAAAGAGGATACACTCTAACTGAAAGAGTCTGGTTTTCTTCTGTGGCTTGAAAACTGGATCTAAATGTAATTCCAAAAGAGAAAATTCCCCCAGGAGGTGAGTCCTGGCCGCCTTACTGGAGAGCATGTACTCCCAGGGATGCAGGCAGGGTAAAACTCATTTGGAAGTACACATTGTTTTTCTAAATATATATATTCTAATCATGCTCATCACCTTATCCTCAACTTTCATTTATATTCTTTCTGTACAACCAGATTATGAAATGTGAGGAAAGAGACTGCTTCTTTATATTCCCTTTCACACCAAGTGTGTTACATGCGAAATGAGTATGTTAGGCTGACAAGGAGCCTTGTATGTTGGGGAAACTTTCTATTTGAGTTGAATTAAGAGGGGAGTCCTGGTCTGCACATGAGCTGGGGGGCAAAGTTCAAGGAAAGGGACAAGGGTGGAATAACTTGAGCAATACTTGCCTCCATCTCCTGGGGGCAGAGTTTATTTAATAAAATCATGGGAGATATAATTAGAAAGGGATGTCTTATGGGTAGATAGGTCTTTATCTTTTAGGCCAGTGGTTTTTAATTTTTTTATTAGAGATTTTCTCCTGCTCCCTTCTATAAAGGCCCCACAAACAGAAATGCAATACAGGCATAACTCTTTTTTTCCCCCCCCCCCCGCTCTACACTTTATTACCCTTCTCAGGTGTTGTGTTTTTTACAAATTGAAGGTATGTGGCAATCCTACAAGCAAGGCTCTCAGTGCCATTTTTCCAACAGCATTTGTTCACTCCATGTCTCTGTGTCATATTTTGGTAATTTTTGCAGTATTTCAAACGTTTTCATAATTATTATATTTGTCATGGCGATCTGTGATCAGTGATCTTTGACACTACTCTTGCAAAGCTTACAACTCGCTGAAGGCTCAGATGATGGTTAGTATGTTTTAGCAATAATGTATTTTAAAATTAAGGTACATACACTGCGTTTTTAGGCATAATGCTTTTGCACACTTAACAGATTACAGTAGTATAAACATAACTTTTATATGCACTGGAAAACCAAAAAGTTCCTGTGACTTGTTTTATTGCAAGATTCGCTTTATTGCAGTGGTTTGGAGCTGAACCCGCAATATCTCTGAGGTGTGCTTGTATGTAGAACAGATAAAAGTAAGAGGTCTCTGGCTAGAGTTGTGGAGGCAGGGGCCTGCAGCTGGCTGCCTCACTGTGGTCCCTTGTGTACATGCCCCAGGCACCTCTGAGGAATCCTAGGGCTCTTCCAAAGCAGTTTGAACCACTGGTGTAGACAACGGGGGCAGGGGGGCCTTGAAAGTGTGCACCTGCCCATCTCTGCGTCAGTGTAACCTCTAGCTTCCTGACAGTTCCATCCTGCTCCTCACATCTTCAGATTTGTCCTGTTCCTCAGAGTCTTATAGGACCACTATCCCTGAGGCATACATAACTTGCCTAACACCCATTCTCCTTGCTAATGGAAGCCAACTTTAATCTGGGTGGCCATGTACTCAAGTGACAGCCACCGATGAATCATGATTGGTCCAAGGGAGGACTTGGCCAAATCCAGCTGCCGACTCTTTTGATAAAATTTTATTGGAACACAGACACTCATTTGTCTACCTCCTGTCTACAGATGCTTTCATGCTTCAACAGCAGAATTGACTACTTGTGGCAGAGACCATATAGTTTGCAAAGACTAAATTATTTACTATCTGACCCTTTACAGAAAAAGTTTGTACGCAGCCATGGCAATCCCATTCTCCTTTGCCAGACGTATGCAGACATATGATCACCTTTGACCAAGGATATATAATGTAAAGTCCGCTGGAAGCAACTGAAAAAGGTTTTCCTTCCTGATAAGAGAGAGGAATATGAGGAGAACGTTGTTTTTGTCCTTTTCCTTTCCATTCTATCACATGAAGATGTGATGTCTGGAGCTGTGGCAGCCATGATGAGCCTGATTCCCTGATGGTATCATTAAGTCACCAAACCTACCTTAGGACCATCTACTTTCAAACTTCTGTTGAGCAAGGAATAAAAATCCCTATGGTTTATGTAACTCTTCATTGGGTTTTTGTTATTGCCACTACATATAGACTAACTAAGGTATTTTGTTTAAAGCCTAACAGCAAAAGGCCGAGTGTTCTTGTGGAAGTTGTGCACTGGAGTGGTATATAGCAAATCTAGTGGATACTGATAATGATAGCTTATAATTATTGAAAACTTCCAGCACGCCAGTCACTCTACCAAGTACTTTACCTTCATTTTCTCATTATCACAAAACCCTGTGGAGACACTTTTATCATTATCTCCATTTTACAGATAAGGAAAGTGAGGCTTAGAGAAATTTAATGATTTGCCAAAAGTGACACAGTTAAGTGGCAAAGTTCAAATTTGCACCCAGCTCTGCTGACTTCAAAAGCCAAGCTCTTAACCATGACTTTACATGGCCACTTCTATCCACAGACCTGAATTCAAATTCCAGCTCAGCTACTTGGCAGGCAAGTTACTTGATCTTCTTGAGCCTCAGTTTCTCCACAATAAGGGGATAATATATTCCTTAAAGAGAATGTTCCTGCCACAGTGCCCGAGACAGTGTTTCACTTTAATTTAATAATTCATCCTGGATTATTTAATAATTCATCCTGGATTATTTTCTCGCGTGCTCGTTTCTTTAGGGGTAAGTGGATGGCAGTCAGTGAGCTGGGTGAGTAACCAAGAGGCAGAAAAGAGAATAGCCAGGGAAGGGAAAAGACAAACCCGTTCCTAGAAAATTAAAGGAGGCTGGCCTCGGGCCTGGAGCGGGTTCTATGAGGAGGGGAGGAGGGGAGGGAGAGAAAGAAAACCTGGATACTCCCACCTCATGGCCACACCTTGTGTTTGACCAAGGACTTGGCGACCTTATGGTCAGCTGTGACCTGAGAGCACGTTCTAGCCCATTGTCCTGTCTCAAGGTGCTTTGAAAAATTGTAAAGAACTAAACAAAAAAGAAATTCCTTGAGGTGTAGGTATCATTCCCCTTTGTGTAAAACTGAGCCACTGGGCAGAAGCAAGTGTTCCTCAGAGTGGAGGTCATTGGCGGCTACGGCCATTGGCACGTTGTTATCTTCCTTACTGTTCTGAGCTGCTTGCCCGTGAGGAACGGACCTCTGAAGACGCTGAGGAAGGATCAGAGGTTCCCTTCTTGGTTCTGAGCTTTATTTTAGAGGTTTCCGCTCGGAGCATTACTGTACGGGTTTTTAATGGAAAAGAATAATCAAGACCAGTCCACTCAAAGAGCTTATGGAAAATATATGAAATTTAGAGTTTAAAAACCAGATTTAATTGTTAGGCCTATTTTTAAAAAGCGAGCAAAGGAAAGCAAGAAAAACGACCCCAGTGGCTTATTATGTAACACCAGATGTTTGGCAAAGAACAGAGCAGATGAGGGGGTGATTTTTTCGCTGTTCATCTGGTTGCTTTGGCCTCACTGTAGAGGCAGTGAGAGAGGCTTATATAAGAAGCTCACTGGAGCGGCCTCGGCCATGCTCTCCGCTTGCCCTTCAAGAGACCCGTGAGCCTTCAGCTGCATTTTTAAGCTCCAATGGGGCGGATTCTTAATGAACACATTCCTTTGACCCAGCACGGGCTTGAGAAGCTTCTGGAAATCATCTAATGATGACTCCAGGTAGACAAAGCAGTGGGGGGAAGGTATTTTCCCTTCTCATTCAGGTCTCGTAGGCTCAGGGAGACCTAAAGTCGTTTCATCTTAAATGTACGTATCTAACATAATATTAAAACATGCCCGTGGGCTTTGAAAAAGTGACAGCTGCTCTTCAGTGTGATAGAGAGATGTCCACACTTCGGCTTGCTTTGTTTGTCAGCGTGGATGTTTGTTCTTGCCAGAAATGCCAGCGAAGGGCAGCAAGCACCGTTCTGCTAGAATGCGAAAACCAGGACCTGATTAGTAGACGCATTTGTTGAAAAAGCATTTTCGCTGCACACTAATCTCTACATATCCTGTGGGGAAATCCTCTCAATCCCATACCTGATAAATGAATCTGGGAAGTGAATAAACACTCTGGAAGTCTCTTACTGATACATAATTCCACGTGTTATGTGGGTTCTGCCAGCCGCTGAGCTGGGGCAGCTTGATGTACCTTTCAGACTGACCTGGAACAAAGCTTGTCGAGGAGAAGATGTCTGTGCTTCCGCCCTGCCCAGCACTGAGCACTTGGCTTCAGCCTTTCACGGGAACCAAGGGGGTGTTCAGGGCTGATGCTGACATCCTGGATTACAGTTTTTATTGTCTGGTGCTTTTGTTGAACTTGAACACTCCACCAGGCGTTGTGTAATTCTGCAGATCAGAAACACCACGCTCTGTGTTCTTCTGGTTTTCCACTCAGGGCCAGGGTAGGGGGGTCCTGAAGCTGCTACAAAAATCCTTTTCAAAAGTTAGAATTGAGTCTGCGCAAACATTCTCTCTTCTTGAAAGCCCATGCGGTCTCCCTACCCTCCTCCAGGGGTCTTGGAATGCTACTCCAAAATGGTTGTACATGACTATGTAATAGTGATTTTCCTGAAGGTTCTTGAGGGCACAGGCCATGCCTTTTCATCTTTGTAAAGATTGGTGCCTGGTGCATCCATTAGTAATTAACTAGTTATCAGTAATTAATTAATGCTGAGTGAATGAACTGCAGCCCTTGGTAAGTTTGTGGGCCCATGTATGTGAGACATTGCCAGAGAATGACAGTTAGGTCTTGTTAAATTAGGGATTTATTTAAAAGTGAATGAGGGAGATTTTCTGAAGTCCTTGATAGGACCTTCAAAGATGAAAAAGTGTCTGCTGGCGAAATGTAGTAACAGGACTGCTACACCAGCACCATCCCAAGGCATGTCTGTGTATCAGAAGGAAGACTGTACAAAGAGAACGTCCTAGATGTACCCCCAGGTCTCTGGGCAGTACACATGCACATGTCGAAAATA
Source organism: Eubalaena glacialis (assembly GCF_028564815.1). NCBI lineage: Eukaryota > Metazoa > Chordata > Mammalia > Artiodactyla > Balaenidae > Eubalaena > Eubalaena glacialis. The sequence continues at coordinate 10,902,171 of NC_083722.1, forward strand.
CCTTTATAAACCCCAAAGGATTCAGGTTCACTGCCTGCTATGTATAATCAGTCATATATGCATGATGTTGAAACATGTTTCAAGATGCTACTGGTGAAAGAATCAGAGTGTTTGTTTGATGTCTTATCAACAAAAGAGCTTTACTGTTTTTTACTGCTGCATAACAAATTACGTCTAAACTTAGGGATTTAAGACAACAAACATTACTCTTAGTTTCTGAGGGTCAGGATTCTGGGCATGGCTTAGCTGAGTGATCTGGCTCAGAGTCTCTCTTGAGGCTGCAGTCAGGATGCTACAGGGGCTGTATTCATCTGAAGGTTTGCTGGGGCTGGAAGATCTGCGTTCAAGATGGAGCTCTCACACGGCTGTGGGCAGGAGGCCTCAGTTCCTCCCTCTGTGGGTCTCTCCATAGGCTGCTTGAGTGTCCTCACGATGTGGCCATTTATTTCCCCCAGAGTGAGTGACCGAAGAGAAGGAACAGGGAGGACCTTGCAGTGCCTTTTATGATGTAGTCTCCAAAGTTACACACCATCACTTCTGCTTTATTCTATTCATTAGAAAATCCCTAAATCCAGCCAGTACCCCAGGGGAAGAGAATTAGCCTTCACTTCTTCAAGGGAGGTGCATCAAAGACTTTCTGAACACATTTAAAATCCATCACAGAGCTGTTGCTTTAATTCGACAGGTATATTTTGAGCACTAGCTGGCCTTTCCATATGTGCATGTTAAATATGTAAATCCTGCTTGGTCTGGAGGAAGTCCTCATCGAGTTGCCCACTGTGAAAAACAGGTTGTCTGAAAATCAGGACCTGTGGTTCTGAGTGCTTGACCTTGTAACTTCCCTTTGAAACCATTTTTGTTTTCCCTGTCTGCAGCATGGAGAGGCTTTTCACTGAAATCCACTTGCAACCTCTTAAACAAGAATAACAATAGCACTCACTATTAGCCATGCTAAGAGTTCCACAAATACAATTTCATTAAATTCTCTGTGAGCTAGATGTTCTTATCATCACCCCTGTTTTACCGATGGGGCCACAGAGGGCTGGCGTGATTTGTCTGAAGTCACCTAGCCAGTAAATGGTAACACTGGGATTTGAACCCAGGCAGTCTGGCTCCAGAGTCTGGGCTCTTACTTTCTCCACTGTGTTAGAGTGTCACCTCCTTCAGCTGGCCTCTCTCTTTCTCCACCCAATACCCCTAAAGTTAAGTTTATTTGTACGTTGTGTAGCTTCTACTTTAAATGAGCCCATCTCAAAAACACTCTGCAAAGGAGGAAGGCATTGGGTCTGGTATTTATTACCACCACCGGGTCCCCATTTAGACCTCCCCACCACCATAACTCATTCTGGGTTTGGGAAACCATTCCCTTTTCTTCCCCTTCGGGTCTGGGAGTAATAATAGCTCCTACATTGCAGCAGGCAGAAAAATGAGTCCCTCACCCCACCCCAAGATGTGTGTCCTAATGCCTGGGACCTGTGCATGTGGCAGAAGGAATTTTGTGGTTGTAATTAAGTTGAGGATCTTGAGATGGGGAGATGATCCTAGATTATCCAGATGTGACCCATATACCAGGATCCGTATGCGTGAGAGTCAGAATTGGATGTGGATTTGAGGAAGCTATGCTGCTGGCTTTGAAGATGGAAAAAGGGGCCATGAGCCAAGGAAAGTGGGCAGCGTCCAGCAACTGGAAAGGGCCAGGAAACAGATTCTCCCCTAGAGATTCCAGGAGTGCCAACACCTTGATTTTAGCCCAGTAAGAACCATTTCAGACCTCTGACTTCCAGAACTCTACGGTAATAAATTCATGTTGTTTTACGCTCTCCACTGCCCAGAAGAAAAATTCCATGGAGTTGCTGAAAATCCACCCTGCTGTTTTTACATAATACAATAACAGAGGAAGAAATTACAAAACTACATCTTATTAGAGATTATATAATTATATAAACTGAGCACATACTTAAGTTCCAGGCTGTGGGATACAAGAAATTCACTGTGGGAACTTAGAAATTCATTCAGAAGAAAAGGCATACACACATCAAGCAAGCAGCAAATCTTTATTTAAGGGAAAATGTGTGCAGGACCAATAGTGAGCCCTGGAAAAGTACGGAACCAGGTCGGGTCAAGGACGCTGCTGCAGCTAAGCATGTTCTGGAACTCTACCGTTATCTTACCATGTCTAAAAGACCACGTAGGGAGCAAGAAAATAATCTTACTGGTAGGCACTCTCAGACACACAGCGTTCTAGAAGGTGTAAAACAGTTCTCTGCTTTTCCCATTGGTCACCCTCTAATTGACTTAGAGCAGCCTCAGATGAGTCCCCACTTTCTCTGCTCTCCCCACCTTTCTTTTTTATGCCCCCAGTCTCTCCTCAGGGTCTGTGCCATCCTGCCAGTACCTAGAATGGTCCAGAGGTGGAGATGCTCCAAGCTCTATGTGGATGGACAGCGGGGATTCTTACACTCACTGGTCCCCCACTGAGCATCTTTGCATTTGACGTAGGCTCACCAGTCTTCAGAGATGAGCATCCACAAGATAACAAAGCTCTCTCTTTTTAATCACAGTCACCTCCCACAACCCAGGGGTGAGAGGGGGTGAGTGGGATGAGGACAGACAGGCAAGCAGATTCCAGGGTCCAATGGGCTCTGAAGAAGGGCTGTGGTGTGAGTATAGGGGGAGGGGTTAAGAGCATTCCAGGCCTGGAGAAAGCATTTGCAGAGGCCAGGAGGGAGGAAAACATGGGCAGACGTGTGCTATAGAAGTAGGTGCAGATATATGTTCTTGGGGCAGAGTGTCCCTCTAGGGTAGATGGAAGAAAACTGCATGGGGTGAGAGTGACGAGATTGTGGTGTGCTGGGAAAACTGTAGAGATGGGTGTATGTTTGGGGAGCCCTTCAAAGGAGTGAGTGAATCATTCCATTTTCAGCCCTGTTTTGGACATTATTTACCTGTGGCTAAAGAAATGAGGGGTGGCTGCTGGGGGGAACCCTGGGGCCACACGTGGGAAAATTCCCACAGCTCCCCATGCCTCTTCCTGCAGAGCTCAGAGCGCTGCCCTGGATAGTCTGCTATGGAAACCCTAAGAGTTATTGCCAGGCCTTGGAAATAATTAATACACGCACTAGTCAGAGTCACATCTCCGTGTACACAGGTATGTCCCAGGGTGGGCCGCCCGGCTATTTGTCACATTTTCCGGGAGGGTGCCAGGAGCCCCGTGCGGGCTGTGATTCTCGCGACTGATCGCGCAGGTGTCTGACCACGTTAGCGTCGATCCCGGGCCTGGCTGTCACATCGCACTCCCCCCAAGCAACATGTTTCTGTTTCTCTAGTATTTAGAGCTGAGTTCTGTGCTCTCCGCTATGTGGATATCAAATATAAATGATTTCAAGCCTGGGCTTTGGGTGTGTGGAGACTGCCTTTTTCTAGGCGAGTATGTCATGAGGTCTTTTCTGACGTGCTGTTTCCACGCTGTTCCCCTCCAATATATCACAGCATTTCTTTGGTTCCCGATACTGATAGGGAGAAGATTCTCTGCCTTGGTGGCAATATCTCATCCAGAATTTCTATCACTTTTGTAAGTGGGAAGAGGGATATTCACACCTACTATAAATATTCTAGGTCCTTACTAAAATGTTTTTTCATTTAGAGTAGAATTTGGTATTCGAAGTTTCCTTCTTGGATTCCAGCCAATGAGTTTTAGGGGATTACCCAAAGGATTTCATCATGAGGCTGAGCCACTTACAGATTGCTCCTAAGGATAGGGGCTCATGTGACGTCATGTGGCTGCAAAGTAACAGAAATGAGAAAAGAACTTTGGGAGCTTGTCCCAGTTTATATTGCAGTGAGAGGGGGAGAGCCTGCTGGGTAGGACTGGGTTTATTAGGTTAAATGGTTTACTGCTTAAATGGTAAATTTTCTGCTCTTTTGCTTTCTGTTCTGCCACGTGGTTTCCATAGCGAGACAACACCAGTGTCTATCTAAGAGCTTGGGTCTTGGAGTCAGATGACTGGGATTTGAAACTCAAGCACAAGTTATTTAAATCACAAAGCCTTGGTTTCATAATCTGGAAAATGATAATAATAATAATAATAACAGCAACAATGACAACAATCATATCTAACTCAAAGGGCTATTTTAAAAATTAAATCATAAAATTCACATGAATCGTTTAGTATCTGGCACATAGCATAACAAGCAGTCAGAATGCTGTCTTTTGTTGTTAGTGATAGTAATATTTTTCTATTGTTTGTAATGAATTGGAAGGTTCAGAGTACATAAAATTGAGATAATGCCGAGGATGGCAAAATTTTAGAAAAGAGTACAAGGCATCTCAAGTTTTGGATAATAGTCAGGAATGAAGTATTTGCTTAGTCCCTTATAGGCATTATCACTGTATTTCTCTGTATAGAGGTTTATTGCCAGCTCACAGAAGAAGCCCTTCCATTCTTTGGCTTGCATACACATGGGAGTGTGTGTGTATGTGTGTATGTGTGTGTATGTGTGTATGTGTGAGTACATATGCATATTGCTTCATGGGATACCCCCTTGCAAAACGTAGAGAGAAGCACTGTGGGCTGTAAAGGAGACCATCACAGAAAAAAAGAGATTTCTCTTCTGTCCTTTCAAATGGACCACTGCCCACTGAAGCACTTTTTCTTTTCTCTAAAGCCAAGTAAAGGCATTGGGGCCGATCGTCTTTCAACAGCACTCTTTTTTCTTCTTCTGTTTGGATTTCTCTAAGCACGGTTCCCCAGGCGTCTGGAAAATTAAATGAAAGAAATAAAATAGTTCATCTTTTTTTCCCCCTTGGAGTGAGGACCTGCAGAAATAAAGGAAACCAAGATACTTATAATAGGATCCATGTAGGTGTTAGGGAACAAAGAGTGACAACAATCATATGGATGGCTTAAAATAGCTACACTTCAGGGTAGACCTATTATGCAAGAGAAACTATGCTGGTGGTAATTCCAGCCACTTAAAGGAAGATACGATCATCTTACAAAGGAAGATACTCACCACCGTAAAAAGATTTGCTTTTTGGTTACAGATCTCTCATTTTGGTGATATAGACAGTACTAGACAGCAATATGGGGGAAAATTGAATTGGGAAGGGCCAGAAAAGGTGGAAAACAAAGAGGGGTATTAGTGATATTAATCGGAGCTAGCACCTCTGATTCATGAGGTGGTTTGCATCGGCATTGGTCAGGCCTTTTCAGAGCAGGCGTGGTGGTAACCTGTGGGCAAGGGTTTGAGAAAACCTGAGCAAGGGTGGAGAGGGCTTCCCCGACCCTCTTCTCTGCTTTGCTGTCTATCCTGAGAGCTGATAAGCATGTGAGCTACTGAGAGCCTGATGTTCAGAATGCCCCTCCTCAGGAGAGCCCCAGCTATTCAGGCAGGGTCTTCTATGCTTTGGAAAATCAAACAAGAGAAGGATCAGGAAAGTTCTAAGAGGAAGAAACAGCAATTGCATAGTCTGTAACATAGGAAAGATTTCCATGTGTTTGGGAAACTGAAAGGAGACCAGTAGGGATGGAGAAGAGAGAACAAAGGAGGAGAAAGGCTGACCGTGGGGGAGAGAGCCGGGCAGGGGCCTGTTTACGCCGAACCTTGCAGGTTGTGGGAAGGAATTTAGATTGTTATTATCAGTGCATTGGTAAACCACTGGGGACCTTTAAGCTGGGGAATTACAAAGTATGTGATGTGTATTCACCTTTAGGAAGATCTCTAAGTAACTCCAGGACACTCTCTGAAATGATAAGCTATTGAAAGTCCTCATCAGTATTCAGCCCAGGATCTGGGAGGCAAGCTGGGATACTTGAGATCAGCCCATCTCCCCTAGCGTCACTCAGTCTGCTGGCAGGCACAGCATTCCAGAAATCTCTCTTCACCACCTTCTTGTGTCAACAGGTTGTTATTCAAAACTGAGCTTACTGTTTTCAAGAGGATGGGGAAATAGTCTGTATTCCTGCCCCAGGTTAAGATTTTGAAGAGGAAGGTCACAAATGAGATTTCACCTCGGAGATTTTCTGGATTAGAAAAATCCCCAAAGTGTCACTAAACTGGAGAGAACATAGTGATCGCCTGAGATCTTAAGAAATCTTCAAAATGCCAATAAAGTTTTCTTCAGGTCCTTTATGCAAGTCCAAGTCAGGCTATAGTGATTTGTAAGAAAGAAACGACCCTACTCTAAGGCTCCACCTATTTGAAGTCGGTAAAATACAGGTATATACTTGTAGCAGTCAGCTGAGGTTTAGTTATGCTGCAGTAACAAAGAACTCCAACTCAGCGTCTTCACAAAAACAAGGTCTTTTTCTCCCTAAGTTACAGTTTGCAGGCCACCTGGGCTCTGCTCTGTGCTGTTTTTATTCCGGAACGTAGGCTAAAGGAGCAGCCCCCTCTGGGACACGTCAACCTCACGGCAGAGGGAAAGAGCAGTGGTGAGACCCTGTATTAGCTTTGAAAGCTCCTGGCAGAGATGACACTGGCCACATTCATTCACATTTCATTGGCTAAAGGAAATCAAATGGTCAAGCCCAGCGTTAGCAGGAGGAGAAGAATTATTGTTCTGCAGGAACTGGGCTGCGGAGAGGGGCACTGAATATTATAAACAAATAATACAATGTGTAACAATGCCATATTTTGCTCTCTCCATTTTTTAAAAACCGATTTCAAGGTGAAAATTCAGTAGCAGTCTTTTGTTAATAGAGATGAAAACTTTCAGATACTGTAATTCAGGATATGATCCAATCCCTGAAAATTAGCATCACAAGCGTTCTTTTGAAGGCTAACTTGTGAAAGTCTGAAATGTGCAGTTTGGAAGTGATTAAGCCCAATTCTACTAGAAGAAAAGAACATTTAATAAAACAGAGTTCTCAATTCCTCATCTCATCTTGTACCAATTCCCCAAACGTTTGAGACCAACTGCTAGGAGGACTTTTATGCAGAGAAAAGAAAAATAGAATCTTGTATTTCTTCCGTCAAGTTAGGGTGAAAGGGATGAAAAGAATATATTGGTAACGTAATTTTAGTTAATGTTAGGTTCCATTTAAGAAAGTCTGTATCATGTGGTTAGCTATGGAGTAGGAAACTTTATTTTCACCAAGGAGGACAAAAATCCCAGTTTATGTAAGCCAAGGAGAATATAAGCCAAACATCAAATATGTTACTTCTGGTAGAGGATCCACCCGTTCTCGCCTGGACTATTGCAATGGCCCCAACTGACCTCTTGTTTCTGCCCTGGCCCACACTGACGTCTGTTCTCCACGCAGCAGTCAGAGTGGGTCTTCTAGAACTTGGAGTATATCATGTTCTGCTCAGAACCTGCACAGAACCCTCCAAGGAGACTCCCAGCTCACTCGGAACCGTATCCAAAGCGCTATCCATGGTCTGTGGGATCCTGCAGGATGCAGCCTCCGACGGCCTTTCTGACCTCATTTCCCACCACTCACCTCCCCCCTCACTCCACTGCAACCACACTGACCTCCTCGCTCTTCCTCTTCCTCTAACCTGCCAAGCCTCTGCTGTCTTAGAACCTTTGCACTGACTGTTCCTCTACCTGGGACACTCTTGACTTCAAAAATCCACATTCCAAATATGTTTGCTTTCCTAGAAGGCCTTCCCTGACCACTTTACCTAAAATAGCATCCAGACCTTCTCTGCCTACTTCCCCTGCTTTATTTTTCCTTCTTCACATGTGTCACCCCCTGACATCATATCCATGCTCATTCTCTACCTCCTTTTACTAGATTATAATCGCCAAGAGAGTGGGGTCTTCATTTCACTCACTATTTTATCCCTGGTACTAAGAACAGTGACTGGCACTTAGTAGGTGCTTAATAAAATTTGTTGGGTAAACGAAAGAAACTATTGCTATTATTCCTGATTTCATCAGATTAGTGTAAATACTAATGTGCCATTAATACAGAAACTAATAGAAATGTGTTTCCATGCATAGAAGGTTCATTCCATAAAACTCTGATGAAAAACCCTACACATTAAATGTTTTAAAACAGAAGACCACAATCCCATAATTTTCTCTGCTTTTTGTCAATTTTCTTCTGCAAAGTCTCAGAGTTTATAGTACCGGGAAGCACAGCAGGCGATCACAGAATCCTGCACAATGGACTAGGTGAAAAAGTCATCAGATACATTTCCACATGAATGATGAATTGTCCTTTGTAAACTGAGCATGGTGGATTATAGTTACAGCAGCAGTGATGAGAGTAAAATGATAGCAAATATCGGGGTGATGGGAAAACAAAAGCAAACACGGAGCCTAAATGGGCTGATAAGACAAATATCAGGATGACTCAACAGAAGTATTGGGTTGGCCAAAAAGTTCGTTCGGGTTTTTCCGTAAGATGTTATGGAAAACTCCGAACGGAACGAACTTTTTGGCTAACCCAATAATAAACAAACCACCTGGCTCAGAACAGCCTGGTTTCTAGTCAGCCCACACGCTAGTGATCAGGACTTCTGTAATCTTGGAAAACCATGTCCCAAGTTCCCCTATTCTTCTGTTTCCATGAAGACAGCTGGGGCCACCGTGATGACACATAGTAAGTCCTTATGTACTCTTTGAAAGAATGCATGATGGAAAGAGTGCGTTGGATTTTCTTTGGAGACTGAATGAACCCTCTGCAATGATGATGAGTGATTAAGATGCTTTAATGGTTGAGAGTGGAGATGGCTGATTATGACCCCAGAGCCCGAAGCTTAGTGAAGTGCCACCCCAAAAGGGAGGCCTTGCCCAGCAGGATGAGTGTGGATTCTCAAAGTTCGGCCTCAAGGAAGAGATCCCAGGTCCCGCAGGCCTTTGTGGCCTTCCTTGCTAAGTTAGAACACATGCGTGCCAGCTTTATCCTTGGCTGGAGATGGTTGCCCAAGTCTGTATCACACCCATGAAGCACCTGCTTCTCCTCTAGCTGTGAGCTGATAAAAACATCTTCTTCCAAGGCCACCCAGGCTACCAGGTTGGGAAGCTCAGTAGCTCAGGGAACCTGGACCCTGGCGATGGGCTGCAAGTTCATCATGGCCCTCATCCCTTTCAGAAAGCCCAGGGGCAAAGCGTTTGTTGTCAAAGGCAGAGAAAAGGAATTCACACATGTAAAATTTGTAACTAGCTCCAGGCAAGCGGTAGGTGCCCTATAGACATCATATTTGATTGTTGCCTTGGAAGAACCTTGCCCACTTAGTATCATCATCCTCATTTTAGAGGTGAAGGAGTCACCACTCAGACAACTGTCCCATCAGTCAGGACCTGCGCGGGAAACTCAGACCCACTCAAAAGGCTTTAACAGAAGAGAATTTAAGGAAGGGTGCTATTTACTGAGGTGCGAGCAGGGTTGCAGCAGGGGGCTAGGAACGGCAGCTCTGGGGATGAATGGCCGTGGGAAGCCATGGCTGGTCCTCGGCCTGAAAGGCCAGAGGGGGTTGGTGCTGCCAGAGGCTGTGAGTTTGGGGGCAGTGGATGGGAGCTGGCCCTGTCCAGGTACGCCACGTGGCCCCTCTGACCATGTCCTCACTGCTGAAGCAGGGAGATAGCGAGGGGAATGAATACTTCTGCTTCTCTGAATTCCTGTCCTCCTGTCACCGCCCTTCATCCTCCTCCCTCCCTCCTTCTCTCTGGTCCTCCTTTCTCCATCCCTCCCCTCCCCCACCCTTCCTTCCCCTTCTCCTCCTCCTCCTTTTCTTCTCCTTCTCCTCTTCTCTTCCTCCTCCTCCTCTTTCTTCTTCCTTTGTCTCTCTCCTTCTCTCCCCTTCTCTCTCTCTCCCTCTCTCTTTTCCCTCCACTCTTCTTTCCTTCCATCCTTCCTCCCTCCCTCCCTCCCTTCCTCTGCCACAGACCCACCAGGCATTAGGACATCACTAAATAAGACCCGAATCCCTCCCCGAGGTACTTACTGCAGCATCAGGCTATTAGGGAGTTTGTTCCATTAAGGACACTCCGTGTTTTCAAGCCCTAAGCACAATGTACTTTGGAATTTTATTTTTTAAAAAGGCTCCATCTGTGAAGTCCTTGGAGATCCCCCAGGCAGGAGGGCAACCTAAGTTTACAGCCTTTTTCCTAGGGCCCTGCACGTCCGAAGCTGCCGCCATTCAGCTGACCAAGCCCCAAGCTTTTGCTGCTGTCCTTGTTCATTTATTTTTAAATATATTTTCCACTATGCCTCAGACCAAGAAGGACCTATGTCTTTCTGCTGTCTCGTTTTGAAGGCTCCTACACCTGTGAATTTTCTTGGGAAACTGGGGTGCCTGGGACCAAGCCCTGTGACCAGTGCCCCCTGTTTGGGCCAGGAAGACCCTCCCCACGTGGGAGCTGGGGGGCGTCAGGCCCCCGTCTGGGCTTCCCTGCCTCCTCGTGCTGTGGACTGGGGCAAAGCACTGGTGCCTTCTCTGCGCCTCTATTTACAAAGTGGACATAATGACCCCTTTTCCTTTAAATGGGAGTGCCGGGGGAGGCTTTTGTGCATTTTGAAAGGACTTGGAGCCCCCCATTTGGCGAGTGGAGAGTGCAGGGCGCGCTGTGGTTCTCATTATTCACAGAGAGATGCCTTCACTTCAGCTCGCCCTGCGCTCTCGCTGTCTTCCCTGGTGTTATTGACTAAAGTACTCTTCAAGAAGAATTTCTCCGAGGCTCCCATGTTGACATCCTACTAGTGTTTCGAGAGCCAGGCTTGCTAGCTGTTTAGCTGTTTGTTCCTTTGGATGAAGGCCTGCGATCGCTCTATTAAACACTCTCCATTCAACAGGAAGAAGGAGGAGAGGTGGGGGGCAGGGGAGGGGAGCAGAAATCCAATAACTGCTCACAAAAAATAGGTGCTTCTCAGCATTCCCCCTGCTATCTCACCACCCTAGACTTCCGCCCTCGTATGCTTTGAGAAAATAAATCTGGAGCATATATATCTGCTGCAAGGGGGATTGGGCTTTTCCACAGGATGGGTTGGTGTGAGAAGTATTCTAGTGCTGGGTGGGGCACGATGCTGGACTAACTCGTTGGCTGGGGTGGAGATGCTGGGTTGCAGTGACTCAGTCTCTCTCTCTTTCTCTCATCTTTCCAGCAAAAGCATTTGGCCTTAGGACTTTCCTTCTCTAACTCTCTGCCACTGTTTCCCCACATCAGTTCTTCTTGCCTTGTTGTCAGAGAAACCAGCAAAAGAAGGAAACTCACAGACCATGAACACATCTTACATGCTCTATAGGGAGGAGGGACCACTGTTTGTATGCAGTGGAGCTTAGACTTCTGGGCAAATATCTTTGCCTAGATATCAGGGCAAAACAAAGCAACAGCACCTTCTTCTGGCAGCTCTGGGGCATCCTTGGCAGGCAGCCCACAGAGGTGGAATGGGCACCCACTCAAGAATCAGAACTCACACTTTCTTTAATCTGGACTTCATCTTGAGCAGCCTCGTGACTTTGGACAAGTCACTAAACATCTCCAGACCCAAATACCAAAGTCATATGATTTTTGTAAATATTCATTCATTGGCTTAGCAAGTATGTGTTGAGTGCCTGTGTGCCAGGCACTGTGCAAATGCTAGGGCTGTCAGTCTTTGCTCTCAATATGTTTCTGGTCTATGGGAGAAATGGACCTGAAATAGGCAAAAACAATAGTGTTTGATGAGTGAGTACAGTGTGCTACCGTAGGGGTGAGAAGAAAGACGAGTCACAGGAGGGACACCCAACCCCATCTTGGGTATTTAGGGTAGGCTGCCTGGAGGAGACCACAACCAAAGAGAGAACTGACCGGTGGAATAAGTTGGCAGGGAAAGGGGTACAGAGACCCAAGAGGGCATCACCCATCAATTCAGAACGGCTGCAGAGGAGAGAGAGAGGAAGAGCAATCAGGGTAAGCGGTGCGGGCAGTGGTGGGGTTGATGGGCGCGTGCCTGGAGATTTAGGCAAGAACAATGCCGAGATGGTGTTAAGAGGTTCAAACATCATCCTGGGGCAATAAGGAGCTGTTGAATACGTTTAAGTGAAGGGATGACAAAATCAGATTTGTGCTAAAGGAAAGTCGCTTGAGCTGCAGTGTGGAACTGAATCAGAGAGGGTGTGCTCGATATTTTCCATTTGCCCCTCCAGACCCGCTTGCTGCCTTTCTCCATCCTGCTCTGTGTCCCAGTAAGCTGACATTTTTTGGACTACAGGAGCAGGTTTCTCTGCCCTGTGATTTCCAGACAGGTTCAGCCCATAGGAGGCAGGAGCAGGAGATGGGAGGGTGGAAGGAGTTAGAAACTGGGGTGTCTGTTCCCTAGCTCCCTCCCTGCTGTGGCCTCAGATTGGCGGGGGCGGTGGGGGGGGCGGTGTTCCCCTCCTGCAGCCCCGGACCCTGCCTGGCGGACCTTTCCCCCTACGACTCTCTCTCTAGGTTATGTGTGGTAACAGCTGCCATCAGGTCCAGGCACCTAAGGCTCCCCTTGCTGCTAGCCCCAGGGGGCCTCTCCATCCTTTGTTGGTTTCTGTCAACCCTGCCAAGACCCTTTGTAAATAGGGATTCTTCAAGGACCGCACTGGCAGTGTGCCATCTGCTGGGCCCCGGCCCCAGTACAGGGGATTATGGCTGGAGCAGGGCAGTGTGAGGCCCTTGCATCCATCTAGGCCACTGTGAGAGTGGGGAATGGCAGGGGGGAGTCCGTGGATCCCAAAGATACCTGCAAGATAAAAACAACAGGGCTTACATATAGGGGTGAGGGAGGGAAAGCTACGGTTGACCTCTAGGTCCTGGCTTCTAACTGGGAGGATGGTGGTGGTATTCACTGAACTACCAGCAGGGTTGGGGTAGATAGGTTTGGGGTAGAAGGAGATACTAAGAGTCTTTGAAATAGAAATTCTCAATAGGCATTTAGATATAAAAATCTAGGGTTCAGAAGAGGAATCTGGGCTGGAGATTCATTAGCATAGAGATGGTAAATGCTGTAAAAGAAAGTCTAATGACCCAGGCAGAAAGCATAGAGTGAGAAGAGAAGGAAAACAAGGCAGCCGCCCTGAGGAAGAGACACTTGGAAGGGCTGGGCTGATGCACTGCAGGCTGAGAATCTACTGTCTGGGGCAACAGAAACGGAGGTAGAAAGCTACAGAGACCCAGAAACCCTTCATCAGAGGTTCTTCCAAGTGTATGAAAGATGATGTGGTCAGCAGCCTCCTTATCCAGTCAGAGGTCTCGTCTCCGGCCAGAGACCTTTTCCTTTATTGAAGCCCCTTTCTTGGAGAGAAGGGGAAGCACAAGATAGTCTTTTGACTCCATATATATCGGTTGACTATTTAGTATACGTGAGTCTCAGAAACTCCTCTAAAACCAAGTGGCCTCTGGGAGCACATGATGTGCAGGGCCCATGTTTCCTATTAAAGTTGTGGTAAAATGAACATAACATAAAATTTACCACCATCATCATTTTTAAGGGTACAGTTTAGTGGTAAGTATGTTCACATTGTTGTATAACCCATCTCCAGAACCCCTTTCATCTTGCAAAGCAGAAACTCTGTACCCATTAAACTATAACTCCCTCTCTCCGCAGCCCCTGGAAAGTACCATTCTACCTTCTGTCTCTATGAATTTGACTACAGGCAGACCTCAGAGATATTGTGGGTTTGGTTCTAGACTCCCGCAATAAAGCAAGTCACATGAACTTTTTGCTTTCCCGGTGCATAGAAGAGTTATGTTTACACTATACTGTAGTCTATTATGTATGCAATAGCATTATGTCTAAAATGCCAATGTATACACCTTACTTTAAAAATACTTTATTGCTAAAAAATGCTAACCATCACTGAACCTTCAGTGATTTATAGTAGTAGCATCAAAGATCACTGATCACCAGAACAAATATAATAATGATAATGAAAAAGTTTGAAATTTTGTGAGAATTACCAAAATGTGACACAGAGAGCAAATGCTGTAGGAAAAATGGCACCAATAGGCTTGCTGGATGCAGGGTTGCCACAGACCTTCAACTTGCAAAAAAACACAATAAAGAACAATGAAACAAGGTGTGCCTATCTTCTAGGTACCTCCTATAAGTGGAATTGTACAATATTTGTACTTTGTGACTGGCTTATTTCACATAGCATAATGTCCCCAAAGTTCATTCCTGTCATAGCACGTGTCAAAATTTCCTTTCTTTTTAAAGCTAAACAATGTCCCTTTGTATGGATAGACCACATTTTGGTTTTTTGTTCATCTGTCGATGGACACTTGGTTTGCTTCCACGTTTCGATTGTTGTGAATAACGCTGCTATGAAAATGGGTGTAAATATCTGTTAGAGTTCCTGCTTTTAATTCTTTGGGGTTTATCCCCAGAAATGAAGCATCAGAGGATTTTCTGCATTTAACAAAATACTAGGTTATCATAATGAAAGTTTAAATCTCAGTGATTGAAGAATAATAAGGAATGGGGGGGAGGTTTATTATGTTTTTAACTTACGCACCATGCATCACTTCTTTTCCATCCTGTATTACTTGGCATCTCTGAAACCTACAAGAGCCTTCCATGAGAGAATTCTGGAATACTGGGGTATTCCTCTGGAATAATTGTCTCCTCATCCAGCCATGTACTTCCTTATTCATTGCCTGCATCGGTGGCCACAGGGAGCTACTACTTGCGTGACTGTCGTGTTTCGTTAGCGTAGTGTCAGGGTTCACGTGCATTGTGATGTGAGTCAGGATTTCCTTCCTTTTTAAGGTTGCACGTCCGTCTCCTATTGTACATCACAGAGTGTTTCTCAGTTCACGAAGGCCTTTCATACCCATTCTCCTTTTCACCCTCATTTCCCCCATATTGCCGCTGGGGAGTGGTTATTACTCCCGGGTTGCAGCTGAGGAAACAAGCTTTGCGGCATCGGGACCACACAGAAAGCCCAGGCTTGGGACCAGCACACAGGCTTTTGGTGTCTGGTCCATGGCGCTTTCTCTGGAGCACAGCTGCATGTGCACAGCCCACCGGGCGTGCGCTGGACAGAGCAGACTCTGGAGAAGGCAAGGGGGCAGGAGACACCCTGTGAGAGAGAACAGGTCCAGTGACAAGTCAGAAGTGGAGGCAAGGCCTGGAGTGGCGGAGGACCTGGCAACAGGCCTCCTCTCTATGTGGGTGGAGGCTCACTTTCCCTCTGGGACACAGGAAAGGGGATTTTCCAGGCCAGCCCTAACAAGGTGACTCCTCAAAGTTAACATCAGTGATTAGAGTAGCCAGGCAGGAGAGAGGGTGATGAAGTAGGGGTGTGATATATGCAACACCGGCTGTGGGCGTGCCGCCTCGTGGTGTTGTCACTGGTGTTAGAACTCCCTTTGATTTCAATAGCCAGGGCATGGAAGCAACCCACATGTCCATCAGCAGAAGAATGGATAAAGAAGATGTGGTACATATACACAATGGAATATTACTCAGCCACAAAATGGAACAAAATTGTGCAATTTGCAGAGACGTGGATGGACCTAGAGACTGTCATACAGAGGGAAGTAAGTCAGAAAGAGAAAAACAAATATCGTATAATATCGCTTATATGTGGAATCTAGAAAAATGGTACAGATGAACTTATTTGCAAGGCAGAAGTAGAGACACAGATGTAGAGAACAGATGTATGGATACTGGGGGAGGGGGAAGGGGTGGTGGGATGAGCTGGGAGATTGGGATTGATGTATATACACTACTATGTATAAAGCAGATAACTAGTGAGAACCTACTGTATAGCACAGGGAACTCTACTCAGTGCCCCGTGACGACCTAAATGGGAAGGAAATCCAAAAAAGAGGGGATATATGTATACATATAACTGATATGTGTACATATAACTGATTCTGCTGTACAGCAGAAACTAACACAACATTGTAAAGCAACTATACTCCAATAATAATTAATTTTAAAACCCCCAAAAAACAAACCAAAAAAAAACCATGGTTCTATTTGAACTGGAGAAAAGAAAAGCTCCCTAAATAAAATGAGTGCACTGCTGTCCTCTGGGGGAGTTCTCATTGGGGCGTCAGGCTGGGGTTGGTGGGGAGAATAATCGTCTCTCCCTTACCACTCACGTCCAGACCATCAGACAGTCCTGTGTGATTGTGTAAGAACAGACCTTTTGTGCTTGGAGAACGCACGCATCGTGAGCACTAGCCGCTTCTTTGGATGCTCCTGGCCTTCAGGCTTATGAGCAGTAGCTCTTCTACCCCTGAAGCAGCTGAATAAACCCTGTGGCCAACATTTAAATCATAATCTCTGGGACCTGGGCTTGGCCAGTGGAGGAAATGTGCAGGGGGTTGCTGCCTCTGGGTTCCCACTAAGAAACTGCTTCATATACTATGCTGCTTAATTTCCCATTCAGAGACTGTTCCAGAACATTTGCTGTTTGTCATGGTTAGGAGGTGGGTTATCCCAGTTAATCATATATTCTAGTTAAAGGTGAGCTATTAGTTCTCATTCATGGAGCATGACTTTTCAAAAGCATTAGAATGCTACAAAATACTCTGAACAGTAAATTACAAGGAACATAATCCAATCTATCTTTTAAAACACTGATGCTACTTGTATTTCCTCAGGAACATAATTATGAACCCCATGCACCAAAGAATTGGTAAAACAGGCAAGAGAATGCTGGATAAACAGCTTCTAATGAACTTCCCAAGTCTTGATTCTGTCATATGTTAATTTTCTTAAAAGGAACTGAGTATGTTTGAAGGTGATTAACATTCAATAAGCTAATAGAAGAGAGTGACCTTAGAGGCAACTTAAACCAGCTCTGCATCTAGCACAGAATGCCCCTCTCTAAACTTTCTGACAATTATTTTTTCCCGTTTTTTAAAAAAAAACAAAATCCTGGTACCAAGGAGCTC
This sequence comes from Eubalaena glacialis, assembly GCF_028564815.1. Classification (NCBI taxonomy): domain Eukaryota; kingdom Metazoa; phylum Chordata; class Mammalia; order Artiodactyla; family Balaenidae; genus Eubalaena; species Eubalaena glacialis. The sequence goes on from NC_083722.1 coordinate 10,918,990, forward strand.
ACAACTGCATTCCATTTATGAGTTTACTATTAAAAAATCCCTTTGATTCTCGCCTCTGAAGCCATGGAGGCTAAGTCCCATCTCTCTGTTTTACAACTCTTCAGATGATTAGGACATTCGTGTACCCCTTTCCCAGTTTCCTTTTAGCTAAGCCTGTCACCTCCATTTCTTGCAAACTTCCTCAATGTTTGCAGGTCATCCTTTGAATATTCACTTGTTTGGGGGGCTCCAGAGAGAACTATGAGAGCAGATGTGGTGAGTCCAGCGCCAAATGCCGTGGGACTGTCCCCTCCCTCCTCCTGCGTTTTATACTTCCATGATCGTGCCCAGGAGCTCTGCCTCTCTCGATGGTCATTCTCCCTGGGTTCAAATCCTGGCTCTGCCACTTACTACTTTGTGGCCCTGGGCAAGCAGATAATCTCTTTTTTTTTTTTTTTAAATTGGGGTATAGTTGCTTTACAATGTTGTGTTAGCTTCTGTGTTACAATGTTCTGTTCATGTACAGCAACGTGAATCAGCTATATGTGTACATATATCCCCTCCCTCGTGGACCTCCCTCCCACCCCTCATCCCACCCATCTAGGTCACCACGGAGCACCTTATTACTTAGCCATAAAAAGGAACGGAATTGGGTCATTTGTAGAGACATGGATGGACCTAGAGTCTGTCATGCAGAGTGAAGTCAGAAAGAGAAAAACAAATATTGTATATTAACACATATATGTGGAATCTAGAAAAATTGTACAGATGAATCTACTTGCAGGGTAGGAATAGAGACGCGGGCATAGAGAACGGACATGTGGACATGGGGTTCGGGGGGAAGAGGGGGTGGGATGAATTGGGAGATTGGGATTGACATATATACACTACCAGGTGTAAAACAGGTAGCTTGTGGGAACCTGCAGATAACCTCTTTAATGCTATTAAAGGGGACAAATTATAGTATCAACCTCACAGCCTCACAGGTTTATGGCAGTTGAGATCATGCAGGCATCATAAATACCTAGACCTGCAGCATAGTAAATACTCAATAAAAGCATCTGCTTGGAGAGCAGTGACGGTGAACACAGATGATGAAGTCTGAAGGTCGGGTTCACATGCCAGCTCAGGTTCACATTTTGACCCCATCACCTCTGAACTGAACAGCCTTGGGAAAGTGGCTAAAACTCTCTGTGCCTCAATTTCCTTATATCCTTATTTCCTTATATCTCCTGCAAAAGGAGATTACATGTAAGGTGTTTATTACATGTAAGGTGCTTGCAACAGAGCCTGGAAAGTACAAAGGGCCATATAAATGAGAGCTATTATTATTATCACAGCTTGAAAAGACATCTTATCTTTAAAAGGAGTCACATCAGAGGTTGGCCCATGTGAGCCATGGGTACCAACATGCTGGGTCCTATAGCCCTCACCATCGGATAGTCTGTGTATCCACAGTTCTCCCTACTTACATTTCTGTATCTCACATTACTCTCTTAGCAGATCATCTTGAAGACGGCAGGTGCTTCAAGAATTCCTGGTCTTTGCAACCACATCTAACTTTCCTCTGAACTATCTGAAATCCGCTTTCTTAGTTTCTGGATAGTTTAACTACATAATTTCTCTCCAAACGTGGCTTGAGGATTGCCTATTCTGAAAACTGTTCGGATTCTTCCAGGTGGGATCAACCCCGCACCACACTATACATGCAGTGTTCCAGAGGCAGGGCACTGCTCACGTGTGTACAATAGCCTTTACTCCCTGTGAGACTGTAAGGCCTTCAAGACAGGGCTGTGCTAATTGGTTTTTCTATATTTACTGGGTTCAGGTACATTTACAGTAAAGCCCAACTTCTTTTTTTTTTTTTTTTTAAAGATTTATTGATTGATTGATTGATTACTATGTTGGGTCTTCGTTTCTGTGCTAGGGCTTTCTCTAGTTGCGGCAAGCGGGGGCCACTCTTCATCGCGGTGCGCGGGCCTCTCACTGTCGTGGCCTTTCTTGTTGCGGAGCACAGGCTCCAGACGCGCAGGCTCAGTAGTTGTGGCTCACGGGCCTAGTTGCTCCGCGGCATGTGGGATCTTCCCAGACCAGGGCTCGAACCCGTGTCCCCTGCATTAGCAGGCAGATTCTCAACCACTGCGCCACCAGGGAAGCCCAAGCCCAACTTCTTCATGCCCTTGTCCTACTGCCAGTTGGCAAGAAAGCCTTCCCTTTTTAGAAGCACTTAGCAGAGGGTAGGTGCTTAAAAATGTTTCTGGAGTAATGATATGCTTAACCTGGTCTGGCAGCCCCACCTGTGAGAAAAAGGATAACATGGAGAAACTTGTTTAAACTGCAAGGTATTTCCAAATGCTTATTACCATTACTTCTAAAGCAGCAAAATTACTTTTCCAAGACCTTTTTTTCTATATCCCAATTGGCCTTTCTCTGAGCAAAAATCAAAATTAAGTCTGGAAGAGAAAACATCCTTCTTTATTTTTTCTATCTTGTTACAATTTAGAGATTCAATTATTTATTAAAATAAAATAAAAACTTGTACTTTGTTTTTAATAAAATGAGACTTACACCAGACGTACAGATACTTGAGAGATTTCCATTGCTTCTATATATTGCCTTTAGGCCAGTTTTATCACTAAGGAAAAGCACTGAATTATTTCTTCCCATTGTCATACCTTCTGCCAATTCCCAACTCCAGCTTCTCCACATGATTATTTTAGCCTGATTTTACCTGCAGTGGAAATATTAAGCAAAGGCACCACAAACAAAATCAAAAGCAAACAATTGGGAAAAATATCTGCAGGGTGTATTATATAGACAAAACGTTAGTGTCATTAAGTTAGTAAGACAAAGACCAACCCCCAGTATAGAAATGGGCAAAAAATATGAACAGGCAATTCACAGAAGAAGAAATATGCATGTTGAATACATATTTAAAGACTGCTTTACTTCACCAGTAATCAAAGAAGTTAAAATGTAAGACGTAATATATTTTTCACCTATCAGATTGACAAGATTGAAAAGAATGAAAATAACCAGTATTAGCATGGTGTTGTAGTAACAGAACTCTCAAGAAATATTAAAGGGAAGCCTTATGGAGCAATTTAGCAGTGTTCATTGAGAACTTTAAAATACTCGTACTGATCATGATAATCACTTTTGAAATGTATTCCAAAGGAATAAAACTGACAATTGTACAGAGATGTATGTAGAAGGACAGCCGTTGTAGTACTTTATAATAGCAAAGAAAAATCTGAAGCAACATAAATTTCCATCAAGAAGAGACTAGATAGGGCTTCCCTGGTGGCGCGGTGGTTGGGAATCTGCCTGCTAATGCAGAGGACACGGGTTCGAGCCCTGGTCTGGGAAGATCCCACATGCCGCGGAGCAACTAGGCCCGTGAGCCACAACTACTGAGCCTGCGCGTCTGGAGCCTGTGCTCCGCAACAAGAGAGGCCGCGATAGTGAGAGGCCCGCGCACCGCGATGAAGAGTGGCCCCCCGCTTGCCGCAGCTAGAGAAAGCCCTCACACAGAAACGAAGACCCAACACAACCAAAAAAATAAATAAATAATAATTAAAGGTGCTAATAATTTAAAAAAAAAAAAAAAAAAGAAGAGACTGGATAAATGAATGGTGGAACACCCACACAATAGAGTAGTGTGCACCCATTACAAAGGATGAGGGGGAGGTATGGGTCCCTGATATGCATTTAAGTAAAAATGATATGTGTGGTATGGTATGATATAGTATGATGCATCCTTATTTTATAAGAAGCATAGAAAAGATTAGCTGAAAATACATTTATTTTCTGTTTTATACATTTCTGTACCTTTTGGATATTTTAACATATGTGTATTTAACAAAAAGCGCTCGTACCTGAATCCTTGATGTATACTGGGAATGATTTGGAGATTGGCAGATAGGCAGTAATATCCCCAAGTACTTTAAGTTTCAAAAGCTTTAGGGGAAGCTTAGGCCCACTACAGATGGGCCTAGCCCTTTATTCTTATGGGCACATGTGTCAAGGGGCTAAATCTCAATACAGAACAGTGTCTGGGCATTCACGCAACAAGCGTTTTAGAACATATTAACGGGGGATTTTTATTACCTCAAATCTGCCTTGACCAATCAATCTTCTCTACCTCCCCCACCCCAACCATCAATCCTGTGTCTTTAATTTCCTTCCAGCCATCTCTTGGGCATCCCACAAGACATGACATGGCAAAAGCTTATCAAATTCCTCTCCAAACAATGGATCCTTTCCCACTCATCTCTCCTGACATCCTTCTAATCCTCTTGGGCTTTGCTGGGGGCCACCCGCCACGTGTGGTCACAGAACACTTGGAATGTATTGCGGTATGCTGTAAGTGGAAAACACACACCAGATATGGAAGATTTAGTATGAAAAAAAAAACCAGTAGGTAAAATATTAACTTTAAACGATGATATTGGGACATATGGGGTTAAATTTAAAAATTCTCAAAATAGTAATATTATTTATTTCTTTTTTGCTTTTTTAATATAGCTCCTAGAAAATTTATAATTATATACGTAGATTGCATTACATTTCAATTGTATGAAACTACTCTAGGCTTTGCAACCCCGGAGTTATTCTCTATTTCTTGCTCTGTGGTTCCATACCAAATCTGTCAACAAGCCCTGGTACCCGGTCTCTTGGCCCTTCATCCTTCCCCTTCCTTTCCTGAATCCCGAGTCCAGACAAGCCCTCTCCCTGTAACAGTGCCCCCTGCATCTGCCGGCTTCCAGAGACTCTACTCCAGGCCTAATTCAGCTGCCAGTGAACAAATTTGATAACCTGAATAACTGGAGTTAACCTCCTTAAAATCCCCCCCGGGGGATTAAAAAGAAAACAAATAACAGAATAAACTCTGTGAATAACTGCTCTGTCTAAGAAGAACTCTGATGTGCTAGAGACGAAATAACCAGCCACTCAATTTTATATGCTGCCGTCAACATAAGCCAGCGCCTGCTGCCCGCAAATGAAAGGCTCGTTGAGAGTGGAGGAGGAAGCCCTCTTCAAGCTCCAGAGGAAGATGGAGTCCCTGACCTTCTAAACCACAAACAGATACACAGTTTCTTTTCAGTTTGGTTTCAGCTCAGTCTTCCCAGACACAGCCTTGGAGGGCCAGGCTTCCTTTTAAGAAGGCGTTACGGGTAACACACACGCATTTCACACACGCGTTTCTGGTCCCGGACTCTGAGCTTTGGGGATCATGAACTGACAAAAAAATTTTCTGGAAAATCCAACCCCTTCTCCACCCAGAGAAAGAATCAGTGGTGAGAAAGTAAGAACGGAAATGGCCATTCAGTGGATTAGATCTTGGGGATGACTAGGAATGACTGAGATGAGAATTACTCAGTTCTTATTCTCTTCATCCATTTCTTGCCTATCCCAGGGCAGTGGCTGGCAGACGTGAGGGGCGCCCACCAGAAGCAGGCACACCTGGGCTTGGGCAGAGCCTGGAGACCCCAGCCCAGGTCAGAGCACCTGCCCTCCAGCCAGCAGTGCTCCTCTTCTTCTGTCCGATTCTCCTGAGGCCCTTGGCCTGCCCCTCAGTGAAGGCTGAAAGCCACTCAGGACCTGTGCAAACCCCTGACCTACAGCCACTTCAGAAAGAAAGGCAAGCCTCCTAACTGCGGCCACTGTTCTCTGTTGCGTCCCCGACTGATGACATAGAGTAACTAGATCTATTCCACAGGTTATGAACCCAAACTGATATTATTTCCGTTTTCAAGCTCACACCTCATAAACGTGTCCTTCTGACTGGTCCAACAGGCTAGGCTTGGAGAGCGAGGCTGTCACCAGGACAGTAGATCTTCTTTCTGACAGTAAACACCAAATGCAGTAAGGACCTCGTGGAGCTCTAGAGGAGAGGGTGAAGGGATTCCCTTTGCCGCGTCGCAAATGTGGATTTCCTTCCACATACGCACTGACGGGGACACTCCAGATTTCCTCAGGCAGGAAGTTAAGCAGAAATGGAGGCACACACCACCACCACCCCGGTTCATCTGTCCCATTTTTCCAGGTTCCACATATATGCGTTAATATAAGATATTGGGATTGACATATATACACTAATATGTATAAAATGGATAACTAATAAGAACCTGCTGTATAAAAAAATAAATAAAATTAAATTAAAAAATTAAAAAAAAGAAATGGAGGCACAGGTCAGCCCAAGGGGGTGTGTGGTGATGAGGGAAGGATGTCCAGTGCTGGCCTTGGCGTTGCTAGCAGATTTCCAGGAGCCTTATGTTTTGTTCTTTTTCTCTTAAGCACCGGCTGGCAGAGCCAATTCCTCTCTCTCAAGGGCTGGCTCTGTGAGTCACTGCCCATCTGCCAGCAGTGAGAAGAAGGAGGGGAGCATCTCACAGAGCCCTGGGTGCCCGCCCCGATTTGCCGTGAAGACGGCATGAGGTTTGCGGTGGCCCCCGGTAGGACAAGCAGTCCCAGGCCTGCCTCACACTCGTCCCCTCCTGCTGCCCCTGATAAAGGACAATTCATCCTCTGTGATGGGTCCCTCCTGAGACTGGCTTGAATTCCTCAGGCTGATGCAAATGTATTTCAGATGACATTGGATTTGCACTGATTGTTATCACACTGACTATGGACCTGGTAGGCTTTTAGACTGTAGTAGAATCAATCAGACCTGGAACTCTGGCTGCTGAAGAATAAACAAATGCTTCTTCTAACAGAGTGGTTTTATATCCATTTCCCAGATGAAGGAATTGCAGCTCAGAGAGAACGGTAACCAGAAGCCAAGTTATGCCGTCATAACAACCTCAAAATCTCAGTGGCTCAAGACACCAGCCTGCAGGTCTGAGTGGTTCTCCTGGGCAGTTGTCCTCCACGTGGTGACTCAGAGGCCCAGCTGCTTGGGTACTATTGGATCTGTCATCTCAAAATGAGGCTCCTAAATGTGCCCCAGCAGGGGCGGTGAGAGCCCGGGGTGTCTCAGAGGGGACTTTCACTGCCTCAGCCTGGGAAGCTACACATGTTACTTCTAGTCAGATGAACCTGCTTAAGTGCTGGGGCCAGAAAATGTCATCTTCTTGTTGTTGGAACAGGAGCAGAGGAGAGACATTGGTGAGCACTGTCATGTCCGCCAGAGCGAGATCAAGGAACTCTCCCTGTCGTCATTCCATCTAGTATTTGTGCCCCCTTGTGCCTGCCTGTATAATTCTTCTCTCTCTTGCACACTGGCTTCCTTGCGTTTTGTGGTCCATGTGTTGAAAATGAGGAGACCAACAGCACCCAATGTTAGTGATGTGGATTCAGCCACCTGAAGCATCTGATCTCTCTCTCTCTCTAACCTCCCAAATTTCCCAGGGAGAGGATGAGTTGGCCCAGTTTGGGTTACCTGTCTTCTCTAGACACCTATGCCTGGGACAGAGGGGAGGAAGGCCATACGACAAGAATGTGGCAGTTCCTACTGCAACCTTGTAGATGGAACCTAGGTAAAGGGTCACTAGAGATTGTTAAGGGACAGAATGAGGATTCTCACCCAAGTCTGTCTGGCTCTGAAGTTCTTTTACATTTACTACACACACAGCTTCCTGGATATATTAAAGGTCAAATCATTGGGAGAGCTAGTCCCTGTATATATAAAACCATGCATACTGCTGAAAACTCTGTATCTTCAGACTTACTATGGCATGCATACATTAGTCTAAAGCTAAAGGAAATAGTAATAGGTTTAACAGATTCTACAGTTCTCCGAATGTGGTGTAGCCATCCCAGTGCAATATGATAAAAATTATTTCTTTTCTCCTCAGGGGTCTAAGCATCCAGATCTACTCTCCAATACAGTAGCCACTAGCCACGTGTACTTATTTGACTTTAAATTCATTAACATTTAAATTTCAGTCCCTTAGTCACATTAGCCACATTTCAAGTGCTCAAGAGTCACATGTGGCCCGTGGCCACCGTAGGACAGTTCAGATGTAGAACATTTCCATCACCACAGCACATCCTGTGGGACAGCAGTGGTCTAGACCTCAAACTCAGGAGTCTCTATACAGAGGAAGCATATTCTGAGATACAGAAAAAAAATTAAAACATACTGGAATGAATCAAGAAGTTTCACACTAAAGCAAATAAGCTGTCTTAATAAAAACTCGGCAGTGCTCTCGGCGGTCCCCTGGATCTGTCTCTTGCTTCAACAGTGTTTGGACAGAACAGACCCAGGGACGCCCTTTGCTCCAGACTCTGACGATGAGGGGTAAAACCCAGGACGCTATGGAAACCGCCATTCTCACGGAGAAGGACCTGAACCAGGCCCTTTTGGATCTGCATGCACAGACCCCCACCTCTGAGACTTCCTGCAGAGCCACTTCCTAGATGAGGAGGTAAAACTCATCAAGAAGATGGGTCACCACCTGACCAACCTCCACAGGCTGGCTGGTCCCCAGGCTGGGCTGAACGAGTAGCTCTTTGAAAGACTCACCCTCAAGCATGACTAGGAGCCTCCAGAGCCCAGCGGCCTTTGAGGAGCCCCTCTGGTGTCAGGGCTTCTGCCTGAAGCCCCTCTCTGCAGCTACTAGGCAGTTTTTTAACTACCCTGGAGCCCTCTCCCAAGCCTTAGATCAAATGGAAACAATAAAGCTTTTTGCAGCAAAAAAAATAGATAAATAAATAAATGAAAAATAAAAACTCAACTAAACCAACCTAGGACCCCAAAAGAAGGGATGGCAGGAGAGGCAAAAGAAGAAATAGGATCTCAGTGCCCATGATAGGAATGATTTGAACATAACAAAGTGAGGGTTAAACCACATTAATTACCTTCATAAAAACTGGTGGCTTCATCGTAGATAAAGTCCCACCTCATTCCTCAGGAGTGAACCACAAATGTAGGCTGCACAGTCTCCCGCAAAGGCAGTGTACCCTCTCTACAGCTCTTACGTGTATTCACCCTCTTCCCTTGTTTTCCTTTCTCCATCAACGCTTTCACCCTGACTGTACTTTCTGCTGCAAAACATTTACCCTCCTTCCACCCTCAACTTCCTTCAACTTTTAAGCCAAGCCAGAGATCTAAATGTGATCCTTTTCCAAAGGGTGCCCTACCAGCCAAATAGCTGTGAAGGCAAGGCCAGTTTGAAGGGTCCTGAAGGATGAATGTGATAATCCAGTGTTGAATGTTGCCCTGAGAGATGCTTGTTTCCCTTTCATAGGACACAGAGTTGAGTGTATATAGGGTGCCAGTGAACATAGAAGGTAGAGTGTCAAAGTGTGGAATGAGAGTTAAAAGGTGTTAGTCAACAAGATCAAACCAAACCAATAGTTTCCATGTTCAAACAAATTGAAAGCCATACTAGGTTAAAGAGTATATATCAAGAGCTGTTGATATACAAATGTGTCTTGTGAATTTCCAGGAGGATGTAATAATATGTCACACTTCCTAAACTTATTTCACACCAGCTAGCTCCCTTTAGTTTGGCACGGTTTTGTCACTAGATGCAACACTCAGGCCTAAAGTAAGAAGGTTGGTTTTCATGAGTGACTTAGCCCTGAAGGTGGTTTCAAAGGAATGCTTGTTCCAGAATATTTTGAGATTTGAGAGTATCATTGTAATAAGAATGTTCCCAGGTTGATCATGAAGACAAAGTCTAGTCTGAGCATCTGTTGTTCTGTAGTCAGCAACAAAAGTTGCTTTCTAGATACTTGGTATGTTTGGTTGACAGAAAAGTTTGGAAGTAAAGAAAACAAGGAAAAGGGAAAGAGAGGTATAAAGTATGAAGCCACAGAGAGAAAAAACTAACTCTTAATCTGGACCAGGCTTGGCTTCAAGCATTTAAATTGTCATGTCTAATGATATGATGGATATCTCCTTTAGAGATTGAGTGACAGTTGTTAAGGGAATAGTATAAGAAGTGTTTAGCAATCCTCTGGGATGAGGTACTTATTTTTCCTAGCCAGATCTAGGCTGGCAAGGTTATAACTTTTTTTTCCAAACTGCTCCCTCATGCATGTGGTTTGGTCAGGTTGATCCATAGATAACATGGTAGTTGGCTGCTGGACGACACATCTCAGTGCTTCATTTCCTTTCCAATCTTTCTTGGCTGCATTGCTTTTGATACAGTGGGAGGGCCTGTAATATTTCTGCATTTCTTTTTCGGATTGTGAATTGATTCTGATCAACAAGCCAAGTTCTGAGGCTTCTGGCTACATTTGTCTCAAGAAATGTGGTAGGTGAAGAAAAACTCTAGTAACTATTTCTAATAGTTAAATATGTAATTCTAGAATGATTTGGCTCAAAATTAAAAACACTCTACAATGAACAGCATTTGAGTGAAAACAGAAGCTACCACACAAAGGTACAACAGTTAGGAAATACCAGGTTTCAGTCACGTTGTATGAAGGCAGCTTCATGCTGTGTTGGAGTTAGCAAAATTGCCTAGAAGACCACGCAGATCAGAACACAAGGAGATAAACAGCAAATAGCTGGCAGAAGTATTTGAAACCTAAGTTTAAATAAAAATAAAAATAGGTAATGAGATGAAAAAAGGCATTTGACAAAATTCAACAGCCATTTGTAGATAAAAATCTCTTATCAAAACAAAAACAAAAACAAAACACTTCTTAAACCTGGAAAAGGGCAAAGACAAAAATTCTACTGCTAACTTAATACTTAATGAAGAACTATTGAACACATTCTATTTAAGATAAGAAATAGGACAAAAGCACCTGCTTTCATTGCTTGTATTCAACAGTGTCCTGAAGGTCCTAGCCACTGTAATAAGGCAAGAAAAAGAAACAAAAGGGGCTTCCCTGGTGGCGCAGTGGTTGAGAGTCCACCTGCCAGTGCAGGGGACACGGGTTCGAGCCCTGGTCTGGGAGGATCCCACATGCCGCGGAGCAAATAGGCCCGTGAGCCACAATTACTGAGCCTGCGCATCTGGAGCCTGTGCTCCGCAACAAGAGAGGCCACGATAGTGAGAGGCCCGCGCACCGCGATGAAGAGTGGCCCCCACTTGCTGCAACTAGAGAAAGCCCTCGCACAGAAACGAAGACCCAACACAGCCATAAATAAATAAATTAATTAATTAATTAAAAAAAAAAAAAGGCATAAAGATTGGAAAAGAAGAAATGACTGGGCCTTAGATACAAATGACATGATTGTACACATAGAAAATCCTAAAAAATCTACAAAATAATGCTAGAAATAACAAATAAATTTATCAAATTTACAAGATATAGGTCAATTATATAAAAATCAATTTTATTTTAAATACTCATAGCAAACAAATTAAAATGAAATTTAAAAAATAATTTACAATAGCACCAACACATAAAATACTTGGGAATAGAGTAAACAAAATTATAAAATAATGTTAAGAGATATTTAAGAAGACTTAAATTATGAAGAGGTATATCATATTCAAAGACTTTATTTCCTGAATCAGGAATTAAATATTGGGGTGGGATAGGGAGGGTGGGAGGGAGACGCAAGAGTGAGGAGATATGGGGATATATGTATATGTATAGCTGATTCACTTTGTTGTAAAGCAGAAACTAACACACCATTGTAAAGCAATTATACTCCAATAAAGATGTTAAAAAAAAAAAAGAATTAAATATTAAGAGGTCAGTTGTCTACACTTAGATTCAGTGCATTCCCAGTCAAAATCCCAGAAGACTTTTTGTTTGATAGCAATTGACAAACTGGTTCTAAAATTTATATGTAAATGCAAATGACCTAGAATAGCCAAAAAAACCCAAACACTTTAAAAAAGAACAAAGTTGGAAGACTAATACCATCTGATTTCAAGATACTGTGTAAAGCTACAGTAATTAGGATATTGGCATTATAATAGACAAATAGGTCAATGAACTAGAATGGAGTACAGAAAATAGACCCACACATACACTGCAAACTAATCTATGGTGTTAGAAATTAGAATAGTGGTTCCCTGAAGAGTAGGAAAATGGAAATTTCTTAGGTGATAAAAATATTCTGTATCTTGATTGGGTGGTGGTTATACAGGTGTATAGTTTTGCCAAAACTCACTGATGCACACTTATGATCTGTACCTTTTACTATGTATAAAATGTACCTTAAAAAAAAGAATAGCTGTTGACTCTAAACACATACTTTCTACCTCTTGCTTAAATACTTCATATTGGATTTTTGCTGTTGGTGCTGGTGGTGGTCTTGTGGCTTGAGAAGGAAACTCTGAGGAACAAACACCAAGTTGTATGTAAAACTGAACATCCCGTTATGCAGAGGAATCACTTGTGCAAACCAATCTCGGTTTATTATGGACACATCTCATAATGCATAGAGGGAGCACAGCGACCTGATAATTACACTGCCATCAGAGCTAGTCAAGAACTAAGGCTTTGGGTTCAAGCAGATTTGGGTTTGAACCCTGGCTCCAGTGTTCCCTGGCCATTTGACTTTGGGTAAATTACTGGGCTTCTTGTCCCCTTATTTCCTCACCTGTAGATAAGTGGCATAATGCTTACCTCATAGAGTTATTAGGAGCCCGGATAGGAAAATACATGCAGATGGATAGCACGTGTACTGTACACTGCTAACAATATTAAGAATAAAATGAGGGTTGCTTCCGTATTAGATAATACACCAGAGAATTTTGGAATTTTACTTAGAAATTTGTCTGAAATTTCCCAGAAACATTTCCTTCGATGCTTTTCCCACTAAATAAATAAGTTAGTTTATGATAAAGAAAAAGAAATGGGTCCCCTGGACTCACATCTCTCACCCTTCCAAAAGATTATTTTCACCTCCCACTCCCACCTTTAGCTCCCATTCTCACCTCTATTCTTACCTCCCTAATAGAGGAGAGGTTCTCAGATTGCAATTTCACACAATCGAGATGCAGCACTTTATTTATTTTACATATCACTGAGATCTGGGTTACTTCACGATAGCTTCAGGCCTTAAATAGGAAAGCTTGGAACTTTAGCACCCACTCACCGAGCAGGTGAAATGTGCCCATCTCAAGTGGTTTTGGGTGTCGGAGTCTGTGCCAATCTGATGATACTCAAGGTGCACAAATACAGCCAAAGAAGTTCCTACAAAGGAGATACACTTCCAGAATTTGAGTTGTATCCTGAACTATACTGTGTCCTCCTCTGACCCTCTCCCTGAGACAAGAGTTGGACAGCATTGTTTAATTACCACCTTTCACAGCTAAGGGATCTGTGTGACATTGCAAATGTTGCTTACCGTTTCAGATCTCAGTCGGACAGATCCGGGGATGGAGCTGCCTGGAACTTAGAGCTCTCCCACATCACCAAGACCAGAGCCCAGCTGCCAGACTTTTCTCTTTACCTTGGTCCCAATTCAGGCCAGGTTTGGGGCATTGCTGGCACAGTGCGGTGCACCTATTACCCTGTGGCCTTCTTTAACTGTCTTCTCTGAATGACCACAGCACATCCTCTCTGGTCCTCTCATTGATGCATGTGCAGAACTGGTGCGAGCGTGAGAGCTCTGAGGTCAAGCAGACCTGAGTTCAAGTCCTACCTTTCTTACCACATGACCTCGGGCCAGTGCAAACCTCTCAATCCCTGTTTCAATCGAATCAGTCTAATAACAGCACTTGTCTGTCTTCCTAAAGATTCAATGAGATAACATATGTAAAATGTTTATCAAAGGGCCTGGGACTTAATACATGTCAGCAAATATACTTATTGTATTTACTAATTATAAGAATTCTTTGTATCGTTCTCCAATTGCTCCCTATAGGTAAAAACTTGGGTCCCCATTTATGTGAGGGTGAAGGCAGTTTGCATATTCTTTTTATTTTTATATACCCCACTGTACCTCAGGTGGTAGGGGTTAGAAGCAGCATCAATAACAGCTGAATGAGTGACTATAGGTGACTTGGTTGGCTTCCTGATGTGATATGACTTAATATGCTTTTCCACATACAGTTTATATGTCCACAGTGAACAGGTGATCTGACCTAATTGCTCTTACATTGCAATGCTCTTCCCCAAAATCCTTACTTTGGAGACACGTTCTCTTCCTGCAGATGAAATATTGATACGTATGGCTGGTTCATACTACACTTTTATTTTCTTTAAAATGTGGCTTTTCAGTAAGCCCAGGTGAAACCCGGTGGGGTATTAGTTGCTTTTCTCCTTTCTGAAAGAGAACAAGGGATCGAGGCATTACTTAGCAGATTACAAAGATTTTAAAAAAAAATCCTCCTAACTAGTTCACTTACAGTGTATTCGTTACAGTGAAAACGATGGCCATCGCCCCTGGAGGGAACACAGAGAATTGGGTGACACAAAGGTGCAGGCCAGCTGGATCAGTGCAAGAAGCGTCCTCAGGTGACCCGGGCTTTTTCATGAGAAAACAAGAGTGTCCTCACTCTTGAAAACAGCCGAAGGTGACATGATTCATGTCAGGTTATGAAATGACTTCAGCGGGTGCCTCAAGGGAGAGTCCCCCTGGGCCTGCTGGTCGATAGTGATGCTTATCCTGTGCAGGACCTCCTGTGAACCTGCTCAGGCACAAGGAGAAGGGCTCCTGTGAGCAGAGGTCGAGGTGGGCCACTGTGCCTGGGCGTTGGCTTCCTGCTTCACCCCTGTCAAGACTAGAACAATGCCAATGACTCGACAGCCTTCAAGACCAGCCAGCGCTGCTTGTAACCCTGAGGAGAGATGCTTGGAACCACTTTTGCGTGCTTTTCAGATCCTTTTTTTTTTTTTTTAATTTTTTTATTTATTTATTTTTATATTTCTGGCTGTGTTGGGTCTTCGGTTTCTGTGCGAGGGCTTTCTCCAGTTGCGGCAAGTGGGGACCACTCTTCATCGCGGTGCGCGGGCCTCTCACTGTCGCGTCCTCTCTTGTTGCGGAGCACAGGCTCCAGATGCGCAGGCTCAGTAGTTGTGGCTCACGGGCCTAGTTGCTCCGCGGCATGTGGGATCTTCCTAGACCAGGGCTCGAACCCGTGTCTCCTGCATTGGCAGGCAGATTCTCAACCACTGCGCCACCAGGGAAGCCCTCAGATCCTTTTGTAAGAGGCTGGCATGAGAGTGAGAGGACGGAGAGTATAGCCACTTCTCTGCGGGTCTCTTCCACATCTCAAGCCCTGAGGACACGCAAGAGACCAGGACAGAGATTCCCAAGATACAAATGGAATGTCAAGGAATTCCCAGAATCTGTTTTCTTCTGTCCGACCATTGCCCGCGTCTTGAAGACAGAATGGTTCCCGAGGACCTTTGTCTGTCTGCATCCTCCAGGATTTCAGTTGTTACTTTTCACTTGAGCCTCTTGTTTCAGGTATGAAGCTAAATCAAAGAGTGAGCTATGCAAAAAAATATATCGTTTTTTAATTTCTTTTTTTTGTCTTTGGTAACAATTTAATTTCTATTTTGAGCCCCCATTCAGCCAAGTGGTAAAACCCTACTCTTAGCCAAATCAGGATCCTTCTCCTCAAGGCTACATCCATTCTCTAAGAGGCATACAATGCTGAAATTAAGGGTCTGGGAGCAGGAGGGTCATCTTAGCCTGGGACTTCTCATTTCTGGCCTCTGCTGAGATGCCCTTCTTCCTCATCCGTGTCTCTGCTGGGACGCCTTTGTATCTGATTACAAAACCTCTTAGGGTTCTCTCTCCCTCTGTCTCTCTCTCCCTCTCCCTCTCCCTCCCTCTCCCTCTCCCTCCCTCCCTCTCCCTCCCTCCCCCTCCCCCGTCCCCCCTCCCCCTCCCCTCTCTCCCCCTCCCCTCCCCCCTCTCTCCCCCCTCCCCTCCCCCCTCTCTCCCCCCTCCCCTCCCCCCTCTCCTTCTCTGTCTCTGCCACGTCTGCACCACTCTTGAAAGCACAGAAAACACATCACTGGTGCAGTCCACACTGAAGGAGGGCTTCTGAGAGCTGTCCACCCACGTAGACACATTTCACAGACATTTCTTCCGCTCCTCACCTTGCCAGGCATGGCGGAATCAGGTAGAGGAAGAGGTGGGAATTACTACAGGTCGTGGCTGGGGGCACAATCCTCTCTGGAACTCAGGGGTTCTGTCACTCCTTCCCCTTACTTTCTTACTTGACTGAGGGGAACTCAGGACCCAATCGCATCTCAGCTTTCTTTCCCTCCCTTTCAACTTTTCTCTTCCTCACGCCTCCAGCCCAGAGAATCTTTATCTAGTCCCAGGGTGGGAAATCCTTGCTTTTCTATCATGTATTTTTAATGCCCCGAGTCTCCAAGCTTGTATTGAGCTCTTCCCCTCTGTGGTCTGGTGCAGTACTGTCCTTGACTTGGGTAAATGGGACCCCTGCCCCAGGCCCTGTGCCTCAGGGAAACCTGCTCTTTGAAGTGTCTTCTTTGAACCTTTCTAAATCCTCCTCTGGCCCCCAAAAGGTATATGGACCCCATTCCCATTTATCTCCTGTGAAACACTGTCTGACCCTTTTCTGCATGTGAGGGTCTACCAGATGCTGAGGGGCCCTAGATCTTGAACCTATAGGATCATCCAAGGGCCCTAGTGCTGGCCTCTTTTCTAGAAGGGTAGCTTGGCGATAAGATCACTTCCACTGGATGGAGCAGTGATTCCTTGTCAGGACTGTATGAGACTGGGCCACCATTCCAGTGCTACTGACAGGATAATTTGGAGTGACTTCAACTGTTTATATGGACAGTTCCCCACCCTCTGCAAAAATATCTGCCTGGCACCCCGAATACCCTAGGGGTGACTTTGTTTTTATATCTCTTTCCTTCACCCAGGCAGTAAGCATAAAATATCAAGTTAATTCTAGAATAAAGGGAATAGACACAGGGTAATAGAAAACATAGGGAAGAAGCACCTCAGCAAATCTACTTAAATATTATGCTGCCATTCTCATGAAAAGTAGTGTAGTAGGTAGTCTGGATTGAGATTCAGGAGATGAGTTCTATTTTTTGCTCTAGTCCTGACTCTGCTACTAACTAGCTGTGTGATCTTGGGCAAGGCACTTCACTTCTCTGGACCTATTTCTTCATCTTTGAAATGAGGTGAATGGGTGGATGGATGAGTGGATGGCTGGGTAGGTGGGTGGATGGGTGGGTGGATGGATAGATGGATGAGTGCATGGATGCATGGATGGATGAATGGGTGGGTGGCTGGGTCCAAGGATGGATGGATGCATGGATGGATGGATGGATGGATGGATGGATGGATGAGTAGGTAAGGATGCCTGCCAGACAGACGGAAGAGAAGGAGGAAGGAGAGCTGGTGGCTGTCGGCTGTCCAGACACTCTAGCCCTATCTAGCTGCTGCAGATTTACCATTTTCCTGGTCATCTTGCCTGCCCCTGCTTTGTTTCAAGAGCGGTTTGGTGAGGTAGTTGAAAAGATTGCTCCAGGAGTCAGAAAACCTGAATTTTTCTTCTACAGTGTTTGTTGTGCACTGACCCTTGGGCAATTCAGAAACTTTGTCAATTTCCTAATCAGTAAAATGGAGTTAATGACACCCGTCCTGTCTGTCCTGCGTGGTTGTGTGGGAATCGAATATGATAATGGATGTGGAAGATGCTCTGCAGCCAGGAAGCCCTCATGCAAGGTCATGTTTTGTGAGGTATTTACTGGGACTGCTTTCCCCTCCTTACTCCCCTTTACAGCTGCCCACAGGACTCATACATGGCTTACAGGAAACTGTTCCAGGGGATTTCACAGCTCCTGGAGGAAACACAGTGACGGAAATCACAAGCTAAGGCTGTGGTGCCATGTTGTGTTCATCACATCTCAGGGAAAAGGACTTTTCTTGTTGTTCTTTTATTTTTGTTAAGGCGCTGCAGCCAGAGGCGTACCGTTATTCCAGGGAGAGTAAAACCCAGGGGTTATTTGTGTATGTGCGGTTATCCACCTGAACTAAATGAGGCAGTGGAAATTTTCCAGCGATAGGCTGAGCCGGCACCTAAGCATTTGTGGGATAAATCAGCTTATCTACGACAGTGATGAAAGGTGAAGGCTGAAGTCATCCTCCTGTTAAACATCCATATTAAGTTTCTAAGAGAACCGTCGTATCTCATCCCTTTACGCAGAGCCAGTCACTCTTGGTCACTTCTTAATAATTCTTATTCTGTAACATCGTAAAATCTTAGCCTCCAAAGAAAGCTTTAAGTGATCTAATCTGGCCTTCCCCTTAGTCTGATGGTTCTCAAAGCACGTCCTTGGACATGCAGCTTTCACCTGGGAACTCATTAGAAATGCAATCTCTTGGGCTCCCCCTCAGACTTAATGAATTAGCAACTCTGGGGGTGGGACCCCAGTGATCTGCGAACAAGCCTTCCAAGTGATTCCGACGGACCTGAAATTTGAGAACCAAGGTCCTAATTCATTACTTCCCTAAACAGCATACCTGAAGGATGAGCTCTGTGGCCTCTACCTGAATATTTCTGGCTACAGGGAGCTTGCTGGTTCACAAAGCATTTGGTGAGAAGCCCTAACAATTAGATATTTTCTCCTTGTAATGAGATAATTCTGACTTTTTGTCCCTTCCACCTGCTGGCCTTGTATCTGTCTGCTAAATGCAATGCAGAGTTAGAGCTGACTGGAGATCACTGGTAACTGGGCTAATTATTCACGTAGTAGGAGCCTGAGAAAGTGAATACAAGAGGATAAACTGGGAGGGGGGCCAGTGATTCGAATTTTCAGCCAGATAAAACAGCAAGATTAAGGGCTGTCCCCTGCATTTGTGAGATTATGATAAATATCAGTATTAATAACAATAGTGACAGTAATAATTGCCCTCGGCTCTATTTGGATGCAGGTCAAGAAACCATCCATATCAAATTACATGTAAAAAAATATGTGTGTTCAGTACTGGGAACATTTTCAAAGAGGAAGAAAAATTGTTGCTATGAAAAACATTTCACCTTCTAGTGGGGATAACTGCTCCTTTCCATTCAGAGGAAGCTGTAAAAGAAAGGAATCTCCCAGCAGGATAGAGATATTTTATGGTGAGGTCACAGCCCCCTCTGACTAAAGGTGTGTACAGTCATTGAGGCTGGAGGGGGAAAACGAGCCTTTGCCTGGTTGCCCCTAAACCTGGAATGCTTTGAGTTAAATACACTTGTTTGACCAGATTTTGTTAGTGATAGTCTTTTCTGTTTGTTTCTGGTGGGCACTTGGCAGAGGGGCCTGGGAGAGAGTGTGATATTCTCATATTGGAATCCTCCAGGAGGCAGGGAGGCTGGGAGGGTGGAGGCTCCTTGCCCGGAGGGTGAGGCCACTCTTGACAGCCTCATCTCCCCTTATCCAGTGTAGGTCTCTTCTTACTCCAGTGCCTCCTGTCTTTGGACTGAAAGCACTACAGCTCTAAGCCCTTCCAGGACACTCTCACAAATGATTTTTCCTCCCCCCAATTTGAGCCTGGAGAGTGTTTACTTCCTGTCAACCCCCAGGGACCTGCTGATTTTTCCCATTACTGCAAATTGCTGCTCTCGGTGCTTTGCATTTGTTATTAAGATGCAATCAGGGTTTCCTAACTGATTAACAGCCTCACCCTACAACCCCCCGACCCTCACACCTGACTTGGAGGCAACGACAGTGGAAAACAGGATCCCTTGGCTGCTGGGTGTCTGTTCTGTCGGGGGGCTCATGGGTTTGGGGGCAGGCAGCTGGCGGGAGCTGGGAGGACACCAGGGAGGGATGCAGAGGCTCCTCCGTGAATCCTGGGCGTGCCGGGAAGGAACTTGGTGCCTCTCAAGTCCCTGGGCATTGTGGTGGGTGTCAGGCCGTGTGACAGGCCTCTGGGACGATGACGGCTGATGGCTGCTATGGCCTGCCCAATGAGGTGGAGGTGGCCTGAGCTGGGCCTTCCAGACCGATAAACACAGAGCGGCTCTTAAGGCTGAGTGGCAAGATGATGAGCACGCGGGTGATGGCCTGCCCAGAATCATATGCCGGTCAGCCGGCTCCGGAACCGCTCCCAGCGCTGCCACCCGGATGCCCCCCACCTCTGCTTCCCCACCCAAGGACCCCTTTTCCTTCCCCACCCACCACATCAAACCCACTCAGCCCCTTCCTTGGTCCTGTCCGTGCTCAGAGCCAATGAAATGCACATAAACAGTTGTCCACACACACGCAGTGGCTTCTGAGCACGTGTACAAAACCAACTCATGGTGCAAAGCTCGCTTTCTTAACAACATCTGTGACCCTTTCTCCACCCTCCTTGTACTGGTGTGTGTTTTTTTTTTAAGTGTCTCCATTTTCATTAAACAAGTGTCTTAGCCCTTGCTCTCACTGAAGTTTCATCGTTGTCTGAGAAAAAAGAAAAGCCCTCGAAGACCAGAAATCTTATTGAATCCCTGAGAAGTGAAAGGGTGAGAGGACTGGGGGAGAAGCCCTGCGTCGCAGCTGTCACGGAGCCAAGCAAAACCTTCAAAACTTGATTACAGGGTGAGCAGAGCTAGAGTGCTTTATGCGCTGCTCGATGCCAGGCAGAGCTGCGTGGGCAATCTTGGGGCCGATGGGACACTGGTCCTGCACCACCTGGTTTTTCATTAGATCTACTGAATGTGTTTTGGGGAGAAACAGAGAGTAGGAGGGTAAGAGAAAAGATAGGGAGGAGGGATTTTTGTCCCACTTCTCGTGCCCAGACTTGAAAAGAAATGGACAATCCCAAGTTCAATCCCTGCTTGTTCCATTTACTGCCTCTGTTATCTGAGCCTGTGTTTCCCGCTCTAAAGTGAAGATAATAAATCTTCATCGGGTTGTCATGAGTCAAACACAAGGGGTTATATACAAAGTACATGGGATTTACTTTTCTCTTTCTTTTTTCTTTTGTTTGGGGAAGTGGGTAGTTAAGGCAACATTTAAAAACATAAAATTATTATTGGCGTCATTTAAAGACTAAGATGAAATCTTAAGGTTCAGGTATTAAATTCCAGAGTTACATTATCTCATCCTCTCTATTAATTATATTACCTTTTCCTGCATACTGCTTAGACAACCCAAAGCTGACAAAGGCGAAGACTTGACCCAGGATCCTCCCTGACTGTTCAGGAAACCCTCCTGGCCACAGCTTTCAAAGCAGGTTGTAGGGCCAAGGAAAGAGAGATCAGAATGGGCACTGTCTTCGGCACAAGGAGGCAGCTCCGAATATGTTTAAGGAGAAGGATAGAGGCTGTGAATCCCTTTCATGAATGTAGATTTAAAATTCTTAATTAAAATATTTGCAAGTCAAATCCAGTGATATATAAAAAGTAAAAATCAAAACTGATTTGGGTTAATTTCAGAAATATAGGAATGGTTTAATAATCAAAAGACAGCCATTATAATTTAACACATTAATAGAATACAGGAGGAATATAAATTGAATGTGGAATAATATACCCAATATAGACTAATAAAAATAGAATAAAGGAGATGTGGCCATCTCAACAGATGTAGAAGAAGCATTTGATAAAATTCAATATGCATTCTTGACAAAATTCGTACGCATCAAAACAAACATAGAAGTCATTTCCTTAATCTGATAAAGGACATCTACAAAAAAATCTACTGCAAATATCCTCCAGGTAAAATAGTGAAAGCCATCCCTTGAGATTAGGAATGAGAAAAGATACCTGAATCACCTTTCTTCAGTGTTGTACTAGAATTACTAGCAAGAAAAAAGAAATAAAAGCAACGAGGTTTCAAAAGGAAGATATAATATTACTGATATTTGTGGATGACATGATTGTACATTTAGAAAAAGACAAAAGAATTTATAGAAAAACTATTAGAATTATTAAGTAAATTCAGCGATGCCACTGAATACATCAGTATACAACAATCAATTTATTCCTACATACAGTATTTCCTCCTTATCTGCAGCAGATATGTTCCAAGACCCCCAGTGGATGCCTGAACCTCGGATAGTACCAAACCGTATATAGACCATATTTTTTTCTGATACAGGTACTAATGAGATGGGTAGCATATACAGTGTGGATACACTGGACAAAGGGATGATTCAAGGTCCTGGGCAGGATGGAGAAGGTCCTGGGCAGGATGGAGAGGAACAGTGAGAGATTGCATCATGCTACGTAGAACAGCACACAATTTAAAACTTATGAATTGTTTATTTCTGGAATTTACCATTTAGTATTTTCAGAACATGGTTGACTGCAGGTTACTGAAACCACAGAAGTTAAACTTTGGGTAAGGGAAGGACTATTGTACAAGCAACAATTGCAAAGGAAATAAAATCCATACCATTTACAAGAGAATCCCCCAAATTTATTCAACTATCTAGAATAAATACAATGAAAAATGTGCCAGAAAACATTATGAGAGAAATTAAATAAGGTCTAAATAAAGGAGGAATAGACTATATTCATGGATTAGAAGATTCAATATTGTAAAGAAGCCAACTGATCTAAATATTCAGGATTTAGGATATTTAGGATGTTTGTTTTGCTTTTTTTCTTTTTGGGTAAAGCAACAGGCTGATTATAAAATTTATATGAAAATGCAAAGGATAATAGCCAAGTACTCCTTGAATAAGAAGAATAAAATTGTAGGGTTTATTATATTAAGAGGTATTATAAAGCTGCAGCCAATTAAGAGAGCTTACTATTCATATAAAATAGAAATACCAAGCAATGTGTCAGAAGAAAGTATTAAAAACAGACTCATTCATATAAATTCATACTTGATTTATGACAAAGTTAACACAGCAGTGCATTAGTTAAAAGATTTTTTTTTCCACAATGGTCTGAGTCAATTAGATATCTGTATGTCAAAATCTTGATTCCTCTCTTACACCGTATAAAAGACATCAGGAAAATTACAAATCTAAATGTGGAAGCTAAAATAATTCAGCTTCTAAAAGTGCAGACAGATGCCTGCAGGCAATTTGTAACACTAGTTCATCAGACACCCAGGTTCTAGCTCCTGCTTTAGGCCTCTGGGGACCCCTGCTACATGGTGTGTGAGTTAGAGATGCTTTAGGCTGCAAGTAACAGAAATCCCAAATGGCACCCATAGGCATTTGCTTTTTCTTTTTCTTTTTTTTTTTTATAAATTTATTTTATTTATTTATTTATTTTTGGCTGTGTTGGGTCTTCGTTTCTGTGCGAGGGCTTTCTCTAGTTGCGGCGAGCGGGGGCCACTCTTCATCGCGGTGCGCGGGCCTCTCACTATCGCGGCCTCTCTTGTTGCGGAGCACAGGCTCCAGACTCGCAGGCTCAGTAATTGTGGCTCACGGGCCCAGTTGCTCCGTGGCATGTGGGATCTTCCCAGACCAGGGCTCGAACCCGCGTCCCCTGCATTGGCAGGCGGACTCTCAACCACTGCGCCACCAGGGAAGCCCTTGCTTTTTCACTTAAGAAATCTGGTGGGAGGTGGAGGCTGTGTTGGTTCAGCTGCTCAGGGAGCAATGTGGTTTCTCTCTCTTCACTCTGACATCCTGAGTTGTTGACTTTTGTCCCCTGTCCTTGCCATCTTGAGGTTGTAAAATGGCTTTTGCAGCTCATAGCATCAAAACCATGTACAGGGCAGAAACAAGGGGAAGAGATCGGAGAGCTTACTCTTTTCCCTTACCTGTCTCTTATCAGAGGAAAGGCTTCCCATAACCCAACCCTCATCCTCAGCAAACTTCCGTGTGTCTCCTTGGCCAAGACCAAGTCACACTGGCCCCCCTAGATACAGAGGACCCTGGAAAGTGAGTAGTATTTGGTTCAGAATAGCTTTTGCATAGCCAACCAACAGTGGCAGAAGACAAGTCATTCAGAATGACAAACAGAAGCAGAGATGTTGTATAATCCACCTACAACTCTGAATAATCAAGAGCTGGATTTACCTGTTTGTCTTTCTTTGGGGACAGATGTGTACTTGACTAATCTTCTCCATGCAACCTTTGAAATTACTTGCTTGATTTTTCTGTGTTTGCGGTGAAAATGAGGTTTTTCCTTTGGTAAATATAATGATTTCCTAATAGAAGTGCTAAATTATTTCATTGAGTGGTGACTCCAGACACCCCTCCCTGCTACTTGTTTGAACATCAGAGTCAATTCCCCCAGTGTCATCCTAGACAGTTTGATGGAGGAAAGGAATGGGAAGCCTCTGTTCAATCAAGTATCTGATTAATACAGGTGCGGTATGCAAATTGCTGACTTTCTAAAAATTCGAATAAGATAAAAACATGCTTACAACCGTCCTTACAGTCTCTGTTCTCTTTCTCTAAATCTCTTAACATCTTCTCCCAACACTACCTGCTATGTGTGGTAGGATGCTATATTTTCGAGACTGTTTTTAATTTCCCCTTCTTTTCTTCGCCCTAATTGCTCTCCCCCAGTCTTCTGTGCTTCTGTGCCACTCTTTGCTGACTGTCTAATGTAGGTGAAGCACAGATTCAGCTGAGAAAATGACAGGTTGCAAAATGTGTACACTAGTATTAAATCTAATCACAATATATGCCCTGATCTGGACATGGCACCTCCCCATGAACAACAGATACTTATTTATATATAAGATGTTTTTACGACCTAGTTCTTCTGTCACTGCTGGGTGTTTCCAGTCCTCTTTCACAATGCCTTTACAGCAAATGCAGCGTGTCAGGAATTCTAGATTATCCTTCCCAATGTAGTTGGAGGAGATAAATTGACAAGCTGTTTCTGTTTTTGTGTCTACCTGTATTTCATGTGTACAAATATACAGTGTGTATTGTAAATTGTTGCTATTTTAATGATTCCTTCCGTCAAAACAGTCCATGACCCTGCTTGCAGCTCTCGGCATGTGAAAGGTGTGATGTAGTGAAAAGCTAAAGGTTTAAGGGAAAACCAAGGATAGAAGAGATGGTTTAGAAAATGCAGGATGTGCTAAGTAAGAGAGGAAAGGCAAAGAGCCTGCACATGGGGTTTTAGGGCACAGCGAAGAAAGAAAACTTGACTTTTAAGGTCAAGGTCTGAGAGGTGGGCAGCCTGACTGATGAATCAGGTGGCCAGGGAATCAGAACTCCAAAACCATGGGGCTCTGCCTGCAGCCAAGCACCGTCTCCTGCATGGAACAGTCACCCAAAGCTGAGCTCAAATCTCAAAGGTGTAAACCAAGTGCAGGTAAACCAAGTGCAAAAAGAATCACAGAGCTAAGTGGGAGTCTTTGCTGGTGGTTCATAGGAAAGTGAGAGCAGAGAGAAAGGGCAGGGTGTTTTAGGAGGGAGCATCGAAGGTTCCGGAGGTTCTGATCTCCACTGCTTGGGTGAAGGCTGGTAGAAACCATGAGAGCAGAATAAGGTCTTTGCAACGAAGGGCACATACATCAGGGAAGTCTATGGAATGAACTGTTTTTGTTCTTGCTTCTAAATGGATGGGTAGGATTCACACCTGTACTTAGTACATTTAACCCATAAATGATGGTCCCTGCCCCGACTGGCTTTCCCAAAGTGTGGGAGTTGGATGAAGGATGTGATAAGAAAGCCAACATTTATTGAGCACCTAATATGAGCCAGGGACTGTGCTAGGGATGTGTGTGTGTGTGTGTGTGTGTGTGTGTGTGTGTGTGTGTGTGTGTGTGTACATATATCGTCTCGTGTCATCCTCACGGTGAGTGTCTGAAGCAGTTGTTGTCACTCATGAGGAAACTGAGGCTCAGAGAGGTTTAGGGATTTGCCCAAGGCCACACAGTCAAAGTCATGGGCCTAGATTCAAACCTGGCTCTGCTTTGCTCGAGGCTCGTTCATTCAGCATTTTCTGCAGGTTAACTCTCAGCCTGAACTGGTTGTCTCCCTCACAGAGGAGGCAGCTGCCCTGCCTTCCTGGGCGTTCTTTTCCTTTCCACTCTCCCCCTGGCTGGGTGTGGCCACGTTGACGGGCACCTGGGTTTCTCCCAGACTGCACGCTTGGGAAGATTCCACTCTGGCTTATGGTGACGCCACTGTCTTTCAAGCCTGTCACCTCCTGTGGCTTTGCTTCCTGCCCCCCCGCCCCCCCCCCCCCCCCCCCGCCGCGGGCAGCGTGCCTCCTTTGATCAGAGCTTGTGCGGGGATAGCCCCGGGCAGGGTGGTGCGTGCTGAGGCTCCCACGCAGGCCAGGCCGAGCAGAGCGCTGGCCTCTTTGGAGCTCAGGTGCGCAGTGCATTCTGCCCACACTTGACTCGGCTCACAGCAGCTGCCTGCAGATCCGGCTCACCCCGTCCTCAGGGTCTCGTGCAGAAGAAAGGGGAGAAGGAGATCCCCTCTGCAGCCTGGGCTCCCCGCCGCTCTCCTTGCCTAGCAAATTTGGAACAAGTTCTTTTGGGACAGTTTATTGATAATCCTGCCAACCACCCATTCCTGCGATGGGAGCATGGCGTTAGGTCACAGTGTGACAAAACAGACACAGTGATTAGCGTAAGGCCGATACTGGACCAGAGGTGGGGCTAGTAACCAAGTTCTACACGGGACCTGTGGACCTTCTAAACTCTTGGATTTGACATTTATTGAACTGGTTTAAGAGCTTCACTCCTTCCCGTTGGCATAATAGGGTGTTTAGAGTTCAAGGCCCACTGTCTCAGCCACTTTATCACAAGAGGTATTGGATAATAGGTCAAATTTTCAAATTATTCCGTGCAACCTCAATCATGAAACTAAAGAAAAGCTAGAAACTGGCAATAAACTGGATGTCTAGTTCTTAGACTATTTTTTTCCCACCCCCCTTGCTTAGTAGGTTGTAAGGATCATTCAAAATCTTTGCTAGAATTGTCCCCTGTTTAGCCAGAGGGCAGTTGTGATAAAGAGGGTGAGGCGGAAGAATTGAGAATTTTACCACTAGTAAGATTTGGGTGCTGAAATGTCATGACTGCTCCGCGCCTGACCTTGCTCATCTGGACACAGCGGTGACGACACTTCCTTCTCAGGGAGGTGGTGTCAGGCACAGCACCACCCTCTGGGCTCTGACCTCCTTGAGGATGGGGGCTCCCTTGCTCTCACTGCATCCTCACCCAGCACCACAGGAGCCTGTCCAGTGGATCCTTCTAGACTACCGTCCTTCCTCCCCCTGCATTCCTCCTTCACACCACAGGCAGTGCCCCTTATCTCCTGGATCAGGACGGGGATTTGCTTGGATCCTTCTAATCTCTTCCACGTCTCCCCATGCGGTGGAAATAGCCGTTTCCGAAGAACAATTGACTTTCACACAAAGCCACACCCATGTGGTAAAAAAGTCAGAAACCCAAATGAAAAGGGGAAGAAAATGAAAAGATGAAAAGGGTGGGAGGGGAGAGCCAGGGAGTGCAGGAGCAGGAAAGAGACCCACCCTCAAAGGGATTAGCACACGTGCAGCCCGATTACTGACCTGCCAAATACCTCTTGCTGTGCCTCTGAATGGAAAATGGGATAGAACGATAGGCGCTGGAATTTACAGCGCCTGTGAAAGCAATGCACTCCACTCCGAATATGCCAAGTTTTGCTTTCCGACCAGAGGAGCCTTTTCTGGCCCACATGGCCCCATGACAGCCGGCAGAAGACAGCAAACCCTCCATGGCCGTGACCTCTAGCTTGGCCCCTCTGTTCCTTCTGTGTGTATTCTCTGTGCTTAAAAAGGCCAAGCATGTTTCTACAAGGAAGATGAACACGAGGTGTATAGTTAATGAATTATATATCAATAGGGTCTTACATCCGATGGCCTGGTTTAGCAAAAATGTATCTGTAGGTCTCCATCAAATCACTCAGCTAGATGACCGAGACATTCCTGACTTTACACTGAGGGAGTCAGGCTCTACCACTGCTGAGACTTGAACGAAACACTAGTTGCACTTTCATCTGTTCTTAACACGTTCCTGATTTGGGTTAACAGTGCTGTCCTCCAGTCTCGAGCCAGAGAAACCTGGAACAATCCGTAACTCCGTCCTCTCTCTCACCCCCCTCACCAATGTGGCCACCCCAGCCTGTCTTCTTTCCTCTGATTCAGGTCACACCTCTCCATCTTCCTCACTGCTCCCCTCACCTTGACGAAGGAAGTAGCCTCTTCTGTCTTCTCATCTTTCCTTGTTTTTGTTCAACTTCCTGGATTCTCCCAGATTTTGCTTCCTTTCTCCAAATCCAATCACATCGCTCCCATTTCTCCACCTCCCCTGGGTTCTGTTTGACACGGGAGAAAACTGCCAAGACCAGGGGGAGTGTGCGGGGTGGAGCCCGTCCTGCGGACGCTCACACTGGGCAAGTGTCCCAGGAGCTGGCTGGGCTATTGCTTTGAGACTTGCTGAGTCACTTTATTCCTTTATTTAAACGACAACTTTGATTAAGCCCCTATTATGTGCAGGCAACATTATAGGCCCTGGAGATACCGTGCTGAGCACAAAACCCACCCTGGCCCTCCTGAACTTAGTTTGCTGTGGACCAGCTTCCACGAGAATCAAGCACATGAGCAAAGGGGTCTGGGGCCAGGGTCCTCCTGGGAAAGGCTGACCCCACCAAAGAACCGAGCAGGAACCCCCGACGGGGGAGGCCCACGTGGGTGTCAGGGATGGGGTAAAGAAGCGTTCCCGCTGCTGTGAAACACAGGTGCCTCCTTGTTTGTCGAGGTTGGTTTTAGGGGCTGTCAGAGAGCAAGAGTGAGGAATGGGGCGCTAAAAATACCCAAGGATGTTCCCGGAAATCTCTGGGTGCCTTGGCTCCCACTCTGCATAGCTTGCCAGATGGCGTGGCCCGGATTCCACCTCTGAGCTCTCAACCCCACCTGTGTCAGGCTTGGATCAAAGTTGCTGCTAGGGCAACCGCTCAAGGACCAACCGAACAGCTTGGAAGGTATTACTGCTGGTCCCCTCATGAGAAGGCTGCGTTGCCATTAGATATCCAAATACGATTGACCTCAGGACCCGACCGCTAAGGGGCACCTCCTTATTTCTGAGGGTCCCCTTTTGTCCCCTTTGGGCTCCTGCTCCCTGTTCTTTCAGGTGCACATGGAGTTCTCAGCCCAAGGATGCTCTTGGGTCTCTGGGAGCTCTGGAAATCTCCAAACTTGGGCTCTTTCCTTATCCCAGCAGCAGCGAGCCTGGTGAGGCTGGAAGTCTGCAGTGAGGCCCAGCAGTGTCTCCGTCAGCACCCGTGGGCAGCTGGTGTGAAACCGCAAGGGCCGCACTGCAATAACAGACAGAGATGAGTGTGAGCCTGGGGGGCGGGGAATGAGGGAAAGATGTCTGCTCCCCCCATAAGCAGGGATGCGGCTGTGTGACTGGGTTGGGGAGCTGTCTTAGGAGCCCAGTCTGGACTGGAAGGGCCCCCCACTGTAGGGGTAGAGTCGGGGACCAGGCAGGGAGAAGTTTCTCTAGGGGAAGCACAAGTCAGAGGTTGGACCGGTCATAGCACCTCGTCCTCAGTCTGAGCGGTGTCTTGGTGTTGGTCCCTCTGGAAGTGGACGCAGAGCCAAGACTCCAGGTGCTTAGTTAGGAGGTGATGCCGGGAAGCACGGCTAGGGGAGTGGGAGGGGACAGAAGGGAAGGAAGACAAGGAGGGGGCTTTATTAAGCCATTTGCCATCGTGGGCAGCTGGGGTTTGATCTCACCAGGAAACCCTTTAGAACGTGCCTCAGACAGACTGCAGCCGAGGGCGAGGGAGATGGGCATTGCTCGTCACTGATGGACAGATGTTTTCTGGGGCCTTGACCTTCTGGCCCTCTGGGTTGCCCTGCACGTGGCACAGAGGGCTCCTGTGGTCAGGAAAAAGCAGAGTCACAGGCTTTGCAGGAAGCAGGCTCCGGGCGTAGAGGGGGATGTGGAGGGGACGTGAGTGGAGTGCCAAGGACATCTCAGCAAAGTAAGAGAACCCAAACAGGGTGCCGCTGGCTAAGGGTGCCGAAGAGGGCGTGAATGGAAGGTGGTGGAGCAAGAGAAATCCCTTGAGGTGAGAGAAGAAGACAGTTACTCACCTTTGTAACGGGGCACCTGAGCTGTGGGTGGGGCAGGTGCCTGGATGCCACGTCCAGTCACTCTGGTCTGAAGGGGAGATGCTGGACTATCGCCCTTCCTCCCTGCTATGGACTGAATTGTGTTCCCCAAATTCATAGATTGAAGCCCTAACCCCCAATGTCACTGTGTTTGGAGACAGGGCCTGTGAGGGGGTAATTATGGTTAAATGAGCTCATAAGGGTGGGTCCCTAATCTGATAGGGCTGGTGTCCTTCTAGGAAGAGGACAAGGCACCAGAGCTTGCTCTCCCTCTGCACAAGCACAGAGAAAAGTCCAGGTGAGGACACAGTGAGAAGGCTGCCGTCTGCAAGCCAAGGAGGGAGCTCTCACCAGAAACTGAATTTGCTGGCAGCTTGATCATGGACTTCCAGCCTCCAGAACTGTGGGAAAATAAATGTCTGCTGTTTAAGTTCTCCCATCTGTGGTGTTTTGTTATGGCAGCCCGAGCAGACTAACACACCCCTTCAATCCTCCTAAGCACCCCCGGGAATATCTGGAATATTGAAGATGTCCTCTTATCCATAGAGTTATGGGATCGATTTTAATCAACAAGAAATGCTGTGGCGCATAGGATGTATATCAAATGTTAAATCTGTAATTGATTAGAGACATTTTGAGGTTCTGAATGGTCCACGTCTGCAATTCCCTTTCCCCATCCTTGCTGCCACTTGTGGAGTCAGAGGCGAGAGCCAGGAGTGGTCCCGAGGCTCTGGGATCCCCTCTTCTTCCTCCTCCTCTTCCTCCTTCTTCAGGCCGGTTGCCATCTCTAAATTGTAATTTTGTAAATTATAAAATTGTAATTTTCTTAAACAAACCCAACAACAACAAAAACCCATAAATATATTTAAAAGTAAACTAGTTGGGGAATGCAGCTTATTTTGGTTTGTCTTAGGTTCTGGATGCATGAGGCAGTGCTTATTTCCAGATCTGTCCATTCCCCTTTATGTGTCTTGTGATACATACACTTAACTCACTCTCCTAAACAGATCTCTCCGTGAATAGGGAGGGAGCCAGACTATGAAGGAAGATAAGAGCTTTAGGGCAGCTAAGTGGACACTATTTTTGTTTTTTTTTTCCCCAGCTTAAAATCTTTAAAACCTGATGTTACGTTTTATTTTTATTAGGTGACTGAAAACATCCAGGAGGTGGGCATTCCACACCTGGCATTTCATGGGCACAGCTTCTCAAGCGTTCTCCTTCAAATAATGGACCATTACCCTCCACCTCTGAGCTGTCCTCCTAGTGTAAGCCACCTTCATCTCTCACCCAGTGCATTGTCACAGCCTCCCTGTTCACTTTCCTTCCTTTGGTTTACTATCAGCCTAGCAGTGGGGACAAATAGGGAGACCGTGCAAGATCAAGTTCCTCCTCTGCTCAAAATCCTCCATGACTTCGTGTCTCACAGGGGCTGCTTGTGGTATGCCCTTACAGCATCTCTCTGGCCTCCTCTCCTACTACTTTCACTCACTCACTCACACCCCTCCTGCTGGCCTGGTCCCTTTGCTATGTATCCCAGGGCCTAGGCACACACTGTTTCCTCTCTCTAGAATGCTCTTCCCTAGTTATCTACAGGGCTCACTCTCCTACCTCCTCAGGTCCTTCCTAACATGTTGCCTTCTTACTGAAGCTTTCCCCAGTTCCGCTCTTCAAAAGAGGACCCCAAGTCATCCCCCCTGTTGTCCTTATCTTATTTTCTTCTCCTCTACAGCATTTCTAATAGACTATGCATTTTTCTTACTCATTTTGTTTACTGTCTGCCTCTCCTCCGTGAATGTGGCCCATGAAGGGCAGGTATTTGTCTGAGTTCTATCTGCCGTGTGCCCAGCACAGAATGATGCCTGACACATAGTCGATGTACAAAAATAGGTGTCAGATGAATCTGTGGAAGGCGTCAGGGTGGTAGGCAGGATGGGAACACCCGCTGGGCTTCCCTTAAACCAGAGGTGCAGCCTAGATGCTCACAGAGACATTTTCTTTGGTTTGCACAATATATTTCAAAAACTTTATTAGTTATCAATTCATAAGAAATTGGTCACTCATATAAAATCCAGATACCTGGCATCATTTGAAAAGTATGGGAAGATCAACTGCGTCCCCCTCCCCATGGCAATGATGAGTGGGGCTGAGCGGTGGCCACGCACCAAGCACACGGTTGGGCATCCTCTCCTGCTGTGCTTGCTTCTCCAGGCCAGGCCGACGGCTGGAGAAGAGGGAGGGTGTGGGGTGGGCAAGGTGGGCAGAGGCAGCAGCACACTTCAGTTAAGATCTTGCTTTATCAAGGAGGGAAATATCCTTGGCGTTTAGCTGCGCACATTCCCATTGGTGGCTGCTCCCAGCTTCCTGGTCCCTGTGATCTCTGAGCCGCAGAGCCTTTGTCACATCCTGGCTCCCTACACATCCTCAGAGGCACGTGGTCAAGAATAGATGGATGAAGATGCAGCTTAAGAGAGAAAGGAAAATGTACCTGTTGGTCACGTGTATGTGGTTCTCCACGCACATGCCGGAAGGTTAAAGTGGCCATAAAGCACCATTTTTGCTAAATAGAGCAATTCTACTGTGTCGTTGGCAAAGTGCGCCTGAGCACATCTTACACGTGTCAACCGGGTGCTCACTGAACAGAACTAATTAAGGAAAGAGAGAAAGAAAGAAAAATAAGACCTCAGAACACAAGCTTTCAGCATCTAAGGAGTTACTGTAATTAACAAGCAACAGAGAAAATGATATTACTTATTCCTCATCCTGTGTTCATTTAGCCTCTTATATCATGTTCCTTCTTTTACTCCTGATTCAGTGCACAGTTTTGCCTTTGGAGGAGCTGGGGCAGAAGTACTCAGTCACAGCTTCTCTCAGTAGATTTAGAAATAACAAAAGACCTGTCAATTAGTTGTATTATTTATGAAATATTTCTCGTTCACCTTTTATGCTTACAACATTAAAAAGATCCAGAAATAACACAGTAACACATACAAGTTACTATATCCCTTACCCTTAAGTTTCTTCAGAATTTAAAAAGCACACATCCCTCCCATCTCCCCACCCCGCATGCCAAAAAGTTTTGATTTCAGACTTAAACCTTGAAACACAAAGACCTCAAATTATGAATAACATAAGTTTCTGTAATTGATTTCTTCTCTCAGGTTATTCAGTGCCTACACTGGAAATACGATTAATTAGACTTACATGTATAATGACACATACCCATTTGAAAAAATCTAATACTGTGTTAAGCTACTTGGACCTTTGGTTCAGTTTTGAAAAGAAGTTATTATTTCCCACTGCTCAGCATATCACGTTTCCCACGGTAGAAGCTGAAAATGGATTTACCGACTAATTGTTGGACCACTGTTTATGTGTAGGTGAGAGAGATTTCAGCCAGTCAGTCAGCAAGTTTGCTATCACCTCTTATGTAAGAATCATGGCTCCAGGCTCTCTGAGTCAGTTCAGGCTGCTATAATAAATTATCATAGACTCGATGGCTTAAACAACAAACATTTATTTCTCACAGTTATAGAGGCTGGGAAGTCTGAGATCAGGGTGCCAGCTGATTTGGTTCCTGGTGAGAACCTTCTTCCTGGTTATGGTCTCACGTGGCCTTTCCTTGGTGAGTGTAGGCACAAAGAGAGGGTGAGACCTCCTGTCTCATCCTCTTTTTATAAAGGCACTAATCCTCATCATGGGGCACCCACCCGCATAACCCTAGATGACTGACCCTAATTATCTCCCAAAGACCTCACCTCCAAATGCTATCACACTGGGGGGTTAGGGCTTCAATATGTGAATTTTGCAGGGTTAACTCAGGCCATGGGGAAGCAAAGATAAATGAGGCAGTGAGGCCCTCTGGGACTCACAGTTCATAGAGAGAGAAACATACAAGCAAATGCAGCATTTAGGAAACAAAAAGAACTATAAGCAAAGTGCTGTGGAGAATTGGGGAAGGAATAATGGCTCTTTATGAGCAAAGGAGCTAGAAGGACATGTCACATTCAGGGAATGGCACCAGCTGATGATAACAGTGGTGGCCGCTGCTCCTTTGGCTACCTTCTCTAAGGCTGCTGGACAGTTGCTGCTCCCATTTTTTGCTGTCACACTTGGCCTCACTGGCCAGTCCTCTTGGGGTGTGGTGCCGTCCAGTGAATTCAGCCTCTATAAGCTACACTTTTCCTGTTGCCTTCTTGAAGGAGCCAAAACAAGTTTCCCAGAGACAAGAAAGGAGACTACATTGAGGTACCCGACCCAGTATGGCAGCCAACTTTGTTCTTCCTGGCTGTATTCCAACTGGTGTCTATGGTGGGTGCTCTCTCTGGCCACCTTCAGGATGCTTGGCAGTCCCTTGGGTGTGCCTGATAGAGACACGCTGGGGTGAAGGGGGAGCAGTGGGGTATGTCAGGGTATGGGGTGGAAGTGGTACTCCCACCTCTACTGGGTGGAAGCCACAGCTCAGTACAGACAAGCCCTAGGGATTCTGGCACTGCTGCAGCCCAAATTCTAGGCATGCATCAGGGGCCAATCTAAAGAGATAAGTCAGTGAATGGATTTGGGAGCATGGCGGAGATGGAATGCTCCATTTCAAGTCATCAAATGGCAACTGTGCCTTTATGTAAAATGCGAAAAGGGAAGAGCAGAAATACCCCTCTGAAAATCTATCTTGCTGAAAACTCAAGTTAATGGGATAAAGCAAGGGTGATTACCCACGACTGTCTCTCCTTTTTATACCTGGCAATTCCAGGGCCTGACTATCCATCTCCTTGTCCCCATTTCTTCAGAGAGCCTTGAAATCCTTCATCTAACAGGACACCTGCTGGCACTTCCTGGTGTCCCAGATTTCCCTTGGGCTCACATGAAAATTAGGTCCTCACCACCATCCTTTCTTTACTGTGAGACCATCTCGTTTCTGCTGAGTTTTGGGTCACACCAAACCCTAAGCGCTAAGGACCCTCACCATTCTAACTGACCTGATGACTGTTAATGCTTCCAGAAGTTTCCTGCCACCTTCACTTAAAGAAGCTTTGTCAATAACTATGGCCCTTTGAGCAAATCACTGATTCCCAATATCCACATCTATAGGACAAGGGGGTAGAATTAGATAATTTCTAGGAGTCCCACCAAGTAAAGAGAAGAATACTAGCATCGACTCAGACTCCTCCTACACACATCGGATCCCGTGGAAAGTAAATTGAAAGGAAGTGGGAAAGAGAGACAGCACATATTGGATTTCTCATTAGTCCCACTGCCTGGTTCTCATTAGCGAGGCTTCTGGGTTATGGGCACAAGGGCCAGGACTTATTTTCATGGCTGAATAGCACATGTGAAATGTAGACTATTTCTAATCCATATTATATGAGCTCCACACTTTGCTATCTCATAAAGTAATGGGCAGTGCTCAAGGAAAACCGCACCAGAATGACGGGCTAATGCTTGAGGGGGAAAATATTGCTGTTCTGCATAAGCTTTTGCTCTCTGCTTAATTAATCCCTAAAACTTTCAGGTCTTAATGAGAATAATTAGACTTGACAGTACTGAGCTTAATGTACAACCACAGACAACAAAAAGCACGTTCAGTGTATAAGCTTCCCAGAGCTTTGCTGAAAGACTGGCTAATGTTATTTACAGCGGCCCCAGTTAGGGGCCGGAGGAGGGCTCAGACTTGAAATGTGGCTAGAGCTCCCCGGGGACCATTTCTCTGAGGAGCAGGGTACTGGTGACCCGCTTTGTGGTTTTCACTCCCTAACAAACCATGGTCTAGACAGGACCTGGCTGGAAACTCCCTTATTACCACCCTGGCCAGACCACGTTTATCATCAGCTTGAGTGTGATGCTAGCGCAAACCTCCAGGCCTCTCCTGTTCACATAATGAATCGAGGGAGCCACACCACTGCACTCCCATGTCTGCCAGCTTCTGGAAATCCCTCATTTTCCAGAAAACTATTCATTTGTCAACAGAGGGATAATGTTAAAACCTTAAAGACAAATCAGACGGAAGGCAGGGGTGGGAGAAGCAGGCAGGGGTGGGAGAAGCAGGCAGGGTACGGCCTGGGAGATATGGCTGCTTCAGTTCAGGGCAGTTTCTCTTATTTGTTAGCCTTGCGCCAGGCTCTCTGGCTTCTTGAAGAAAAGGTTTAGGTCTCCTTTGAAACAGATTGGGTTCACCCTTCCCAGATGGGGCGTCTATAAGCATTCCTCTGGCACCACAGGGGTGACGGGGTTTATTTGTCTGTGTCTGTGCAGGGGCTGCACAGAGAGGGATGGGACGACCAGGCAGGTTCTTGGGGTTTTCGGTGGTGAAGCTGTCCGGGCTTGGGGCACAGACTCGGAGAAGGGATGGCAGGCACTTCCCACCTGGTGGGGTGACATCTGGGTCCCCAGGAGTGGGGGCGGATTTCTGCACATTCAGTCAGCGGTAATTAGGCAGGAGGCAGGAGGGTGGTGAGCGAAGCTTCCTAAACCACTCCCCAGGTTTACACCAAGAGTTATCACATCCATTTGGAGAAAGATCTTTCTCTGAATCAAAAAACAACAGCTAAGCAAAATGCCCGGTGCTTCTCAGTTTTAAAATAATATAAACTTAGGGTTCTTGTAGATCTAAAGAGATTAAAGCAAAGGGATGCAACATGTTATTAGAAAACCAACATGTGACCCTTTTAAAAACAGAAATTAGCACAATACACACACACACACACACACACACACACACACACACACCCCAATGTGAGGACAGGAACTTTGACCCTGTAAGTGGCACTAAGCTAGCCACTTTGTTTTTAATTTTCAATCAAGGATCTAAAACAGACTTCAAAGGGCATTTAAGCTGACAGTTTTATTTTCTCCTTGAGGAAGAGGAAAGATGAATAAGCGTAAAGCCAGATGGTTCTCAAAATAATTGCAGCCCTGACATATCTAAATGAGTTTGTAAAAGAAAATACAGTGGCAATTGATCTTATTAATTAGAGATGTACCAGGATCGTAATACCCACTTATCCACAGACTGCCTGCAGCTACTAAAATAAAATAAAATAAAATAAAATAATAAAATAAAATAAAATAAAATAAAATAAAATAAAATAAAATAATAAAATAAAATAAAATAAAATAAAAACCACTTTCTCCTGGGGAACACAATTTCTTTCCCTCCCTGCCATAGAAAGTCAGTTGGAAAAAACCCCCTCGTTACCACTTTTTTCCCTCTGCAGTGGGTAACAGCCAGAGAGAACAGTTTGGATTGGTTTCCTTTCTGTCTGCAGAGCCCAGGGTTTACACTGGATTGCGCGATGCCTTGCATAGCACAGTGGCTTGTTACAGTTAATTGAACATGTAATCTGACAAACAAACAAACAAACAAAATGTGCTACAGGAAAATGGGAGAGTTGATTTTTCTCAGCCTGTACGTGTCATTTGCCTGCGAGAGGCGGCAGCGGGAGCCCAGGGCGGGCAGGCCCACCTCTATCCATTGCTCATTCTGTCTCTGCACCCACCCGTGATCCTATTTCTACTAACAGTCGCTTTACACATGGAACGGACTCAACGGAACGGCCCAGTGATAAAACGCTGAGTGACAGTTACCTCTGAGAGTGGCCCAGCCCTGAACTAGTGGAGGTGAATCATCAGGTTGACTGCATGTAAGACTTATATTGATGTAAACGTTCACTGTGCTGTTGCAGAAGAGAGAGGAGGAGAAAGAGGAGAGAAAGGAGAAGAGGGGAGAGAGGAGGAAGGGAAGAGGAGAAGAAGAATGAATTGTTTAGCACTGGGAGGAACACCTGGTGCTACCCCAGTGATTTCAGCGAGAGTCTGTGTGTGTGTGTGGTGTGTGTGTGTGTGTGTGCGAGAGTCTGTGTGTGTGTGTGTCTGTGTGTGTGTGTGTGTCTGTGTGTGTGTGTGTCTGTGTGTGCATCTGTGTGTGTGTGTGTCTGTGTGTGTGTGTGTCTGTGTGTGTGTGTCTGTGTGTGTGTGTGTCTGTGTGTGTGTGTGTCTGTGTGTGTGTGTCTGTGTGTGTGTGTGTCTGTGTGTGTGTGTGTGTGTGTGTGTGTGTCTGGGGTAGATGTGCCCAGGGGACTCAAACCGGGAAGGCAGGCACACTGTGCCTACAGTTAGTTGCAAGGTGAGTGGGAGCTAAGACCTAGCGTTGATGGCTCACCCAGATGGGCACCCCGCAGGGACTTGAATCTGCCCTTTTAAGGGCAGCCTCTCTTTAATTTACACAAAGATGCAGTGGGGGCCAGAGGCAGTCCTGCAGGGAGAAGTGTGGTGTCATTTGAAAACAAAGCAGGGCGAGAGTTTTGATACTAAAAGTGACCATGTTACCTTTTATCTTCCCACCCCTCTAGAATAGAAAAATGCGTGGCCCACAGACTCTGTGCCCATATTGGCATCACCTACACAAAGCTAAACCAACCAACCAACCAAACAAAGACAAAAATCTTTCAAAAGCAAAATACCCTCTAATATCACAATGGCTGTGATTTGACTTTATCGGAGTAAAAAGATTAAATTGATTATGGAATACTGAATAATTTAAAGGACGGCCTAGCAGCTTCCACTGGGTCTAGGGATGCCAAAGGCTATTGTACCATTGTCTTATGTCCTGGAAGCTGGGTTCTTATTGAGGTGTGAAGAACACATGTGGCCACGTGTCCCCTGGTGTAGGGACTCACCAGCTCTGACCTCCAGATTAACTAGGGTGAATGCAGATGCAAGACATGCTGTTTGGATGCCAGGGATGGCCATGGAAAAGTACAGGCCCTGAGAGCAAGCCTCCAGCTCTGTCTGGAGTAGTCGACAGGCCCCAGTCAGGGAAAGAAAAAGAATGCTCCCAACAGATCAAAGCCCTCAGTCTCTTAAAATGGAAATGAACATTTTACAAAGGCCTTTCTCAAGGGAGAAATATGCAGTAAATCGGAGCTTTTGAAAGACAACTGGGGCCTGTGCTGGTTTTTGAATAACTTGCCATTTAATACATGTTCTATTTTTGACCCTTTAGGGAAATATACAACCCCATCTGAAATTTATGGGCCAAAATACTTTAACTTTTTTAAAAAAACCTCATTTTTATAAGTTTTTGTGTTGGAGACAAATGATCTGAAAGCTTTCTTTTTACGGTACGATGATGAGGCGAGGTCATTTAACAAGAAGGAAATGCTTTTCTCTGCATACCAAGTCAGACTTGGTGAGTTTTTGGCAAGTTAAGTCCAGCGCCCTGGGTCTCAGGATCTGTGAAGAGAAGCCAGTGCATGGAGCACTGAGGATGTGTTCTTGGGTTTCCTTTGTAAGACCCCGATGATGTACCAATACACCCATTACATATTGTCTCTTCCAAGACGTGTGTGTGTACATACATAGAGAATTTGAAGCCCAAGACTGTATTTCATGCATCCCCAGTCCTGGTGAAAAGGAAGTACTCAGTGTATGTTTGAATTCAGTTGTTGGGTGTTTTTCTCATCTTTCCTAATCCCTACAGTCCCGGGTACACAGTCTGTCCACAATACACTCTTGCTGTCTTGTAAAATCTTACCTGTCCTTGACCATCTTTGGATTGGAGCATAGAGGACCCGGGAAAGTAGCATCTTACTTACCAGAGCCTTGAACTGTTAAAAATCACGCAGGCTTACTTCACCTTTGTTTCGGGGGTAGAGTCTCATTTTCATGAGTGGTGCAGCAATTGTATTTACTCACATCACTCCGTCACCATCCCTTTCTGCTGACTCTTGAGAGCAACTGTCCCCACAGCATCCACCTGGGATTCCCACTAACCCAACTCAGATTCAAGGGTTGAGAGAATTCAGGATCTGAGGAATGACTCAAAGACCACATGGAGTTTGGTTTTGCATGTTTTCTTTGAGTGCTGGCCAGCAAAGACCGTGGCCTCACATAATTTTTCTGCCGGGTGTGGAAGAGTGCCACAGAAAGATGATTCATGAGAAGAAATTGTCGAGTTTCTGCCTGGAACGGGGTGGAAAAAACTTGGTTGAAAAAAATCCCAGACATGCACACAAAAGACACATAGAACCAAATTTATATCTTTAGCTTTGGGAATCTACATTCATTATTTCTCTCACTTACTTGACTTGAAAAAGGGTGAAAATTGGGCCACAAAGCTCTTGTTGGGTTATAAATAAGATTTTTGATTATACGTAAGTGTCTGGGCCACAATAGTAGCCAATATTTGCTTTGTGTTCCTCAGTTCATAAAGTGCTTTTCCTATATATTTAACCTTCATATTAGCCCCGAATATGGGCATTGTTCTTTTACCAACATTACCTGATGAGAAAATGGAATCTTTATGAGAGGCTACATGGACAGTAAGAGTACAAGCATTTTAGCCCAGGCCCTCTGCATCCTGGGACCTTTTGTTTCAGCCACAAGGTGACTTATTGCAGTCCAATGCCAGTTCTGCAGCATCAACCGGGAGTCCACAACTGAATTCAGTTCTTACGTTTAACTAACCAGAGTTTGCATCAGATCCCACAAGTGAAAGGGCAAGGTGTCTAACAACACTGCCCTTACTTCACACACCAGCCACAAGTGGGGTCCCCAGGCTACCCACACTTCTGCCATCTGGGGTATAAATTCAGTGGTTTCCATAATTCCTTCTGATTCAAGAATTCACTAGAATGACTCACCAAACTCAGGAAAGCGCTATACTTACAATTACCATTTGATTACAAAGCAGACAAATGAACATCCAGATGAAGAGATACATAGGGCAGAATCGTGCGGAGTGAGAGGGTGTGACTCAGCTTCCATGCCTTCTCCTCCTGGAATCCAGGTGTGTTGCCCTCCCAGCACATCAGTGTGTTCACCAACCAAGAAGCTCTCTGAGCCTCCTTGCTTTGTTTGTTATTATTATTATTTTTTAATCAAGTTTTCCTCATGTGGGCATGGTTGATTAAATCATTGACCAGTGACTGAACTCGATCTCCAGTCCCTCTCCCATTCCCAGAGGTCAGAGGAGGTAGCTGAAATTCCAACCCTCTAATCACATGGTTGGTTCTTCTGGCACCAGTCTGGATGCTGAAGTTATCCCCGGGCCCTATCATGAGTCACCTCATTAGCATAAACTCAGGTATGGTAGAGAGGGGCTCATTATGAATTTAAAAAGACACTCCTAACACTCAGGATATTACAAGGGCTTCTGAAGCTCTGTGCCAGAACCGGGAACAAAGACCACCTACATTCTTTATTATATCACAGTGGTCTATAGTAGGTAGGTTCCAACTAGGGCCACCAACAATACCTACCTCCCACCCCGATAGCTGCAAGTGGCCCCCAGCCTTAAAATGGGGCTATTTTTTCTCTTGTGGAAATTCCCTTTAGAGGTCAGCTGCCATGCTTTTAGAAAGTTCAGTTGTTTGGAAGACCAGAGACTACATTGAAAGGGACCTGGGAGGATGAGAGGCCCTGAAAGCAGATAAGGCCGGGGGTCCCTGGAGAAAGAGAACCAGTCATGGCTTCCTTGACGGAAGAGAAGCCATTTTTGGCCTAAGCCATTTGGTGATCTAAGCCTGGCCACAATGCTTGCCTTTGAACAGATCTCAGTAATTAATGACCTTAAGGGAACAAAAGAATGCAGAAACAAACAACTGTCATCAGGCAAGAGAAGTAACAATACCAAAGGTAATATATCAGTTGTAAAGACTCCTAGTTCTGTTTCAATGGTAAAGATTGGCCTGAAGCACTCAACCACCAGATCAACTGGAACCTAAGGGAGGATGATATTGACCTTTTCTGACTCTCATGACTTCAGTCAACTAAAGCTTGGACTCTCAACTACCCAAACCCCTTCAATAATATGCATGTACCCTTAGCTTAAAACTTCTCCAATTTTGCTGTTTGGGGAGACACTGCTTTGGGAAAGATCCCCAGTGCCCTCCTTTCTTGCTGCAAGTAATAATAAATCCTTCCTTCTCCTGATCTTTGGGTTGCTTGTGTCTTTTGGCTCAACATCCATCTAGAGGGGAACCCAGATTGTGGGTAACAGCCCCGCTGAATGCAGCCATGTCAGTGACCCCAGCTATTCCACATGGAGCAGAAGAGCCTCCCAGCTGATCCAAGCCAACTTACGTCACTGGGAGAAATCATACATTTTTGTAGTTTTAAGCCATTACGTTTAGGGTAGTTTGTTACACAGCAGCAGATAACTGAAACATGGGCCTATTGAGTTCCTTCTGATAGTTTGGTATTTTGACAACAGAACTTCACAAAATGTCTTTCCCAGAAGCATTTCAGTTATGCAGAACTCTGCTACATAGAGAAGAGTGTTAAAGGGAGCCTCCATATAAGAAAAATTTAGAGGACCATGTCTTATATTAAAAAGTACAATATTGAGCCTGGTTAATTTTGATGGTCCTTTCTCCAGTGTTTCTTTTATTTGTCTTCCTGTCATCGCTTCTATGCACTTTTCTGTGTCCTTCTGGTTTACTCCCTTGGTGAGCCTAATGCAAGGACTAACTCGAAACTCATGAAACGTCTTCCTAAATATCCATGCAAAGACTTACTTATCCAAGTAGGTTTGGTTACTCATTATAGTTACCATTTTCATTGCCTACATTTTGTAGAAGCTATAACCAAAGACCCCAAAATTGGTATTTTAAGAAGAAAAGAAGAAATTTATATTTATCTTAACAAATTCAAGAGGAGAGAACTGGTTGGCAGGGCAGAGCTACACCATGCGGTCATTCAGGGAGCCAGGTTCCTTCCACTATGCTGCCCTGCCATCTCCTAGGGCATGGTCAGGGCTGGATTCCTATGGTTCCTGGAGGGTGGTTAAAGTGATGGAGGAACAATGCACAGTACTTTAAACTGAGGTCTGGGAATGACCCACAGTACTTCCATTTTCCACTGAGAACATTGTCATGTGGCCACACCTGGTAGTCACCGGTGGGGTACCCGTGTGCCCAGGGGCCATTTTATTATTATGACAGCCACATACTCAGCTTCTGCTTCTACAGGAGAAGAAAGAATGAGTTTTGGTAAATAATTAGAAATATGTACCATAGATGTCTTATAGTCTTTAAAAGCAATCTCAAAAAAGAAAAAGAAAAAGAAAAAATCGGCATTTTGAAAAAACATTAAACAGTAGCAGCATCATTTTAATAATTAGATTGGCTACAAATCTAAAAGTATGGCAATTGACTTCCAAAAGGAGTGTTCCAAAGAGAAAAAGTGGAAGCTACCAGTTCTTTTATTTATTTATTTATTTTTTAAAAATTTTATTTATATATTTATTTATTTTTGACTGTGTTGGGTCTTCGTTTCTGTGTGAGGTCTTTCTCTAGTTGCGGCAAGCGGGGGCCACTCTTCATCGCGGTGCGCAGGCTTCTCACTATCGCGGCCTCTCTTGTTGCGGAGCACAGGCTCCAGACGTGCAGGCTCAGTAGTTGTGGCTCACGGGCCTAGTTGCTCTGCGGCATGTGGGATCTTCCCAGACCAGGGCTCGAACCCGTGTCCCCTGCATTGGCAGGCAGATTCTCAACCACTGCGCCACCAGGGAAGCCCTACCAGTTCTTTTAAGACCTGGGCTCAGAAGTTTTGGAATGTCATTTT
Organism: Eubalaena glacialis; assembly: GCF_028564815.1. Classification (NCBI taxonomy): domain Eukaryota; kingdom Metazoa; phylum Chordata; class Mammalia; order Artiodactyla; family Balaenidae; genus Eubalaena; species Eubalaena glacialis. The sequence continues at coordinate 10,962,345 of NC_083722.1, forward strand.
CTTTGCATTCTGTTAGTCAAAGCAAGTCACATGGTCAGCCCACATTCAAGGGAGGGGAAACAGATACACCTCTTAAGGTTGGGGGCCACTTGCAACTATGGGGGTGGGAGGTAGGTATTGTTGGTGGCCCCAGTTGGAACCTACCTACTATAGACCACTGTGATATAATAAAGAATGTAGGTGGTCTTTGTTCCTGGTTCTGGCACAGAGCTTCAGAAGCCCTTGTAATATCCTGAGTGTTAGGAGTGTCTTTTTAAATTCATAATGAGCCCCTCTCTACCATACCTGAGTTTATGCTAATGAGGTGACTCATGATAGGGCCCGGGGATAACTTCAGCATCCAGACTGGTGCCAGAAGAACCAACCATGTGATTAGAGGGTTGGAATTTCAGCCCCATCCTCTGACCTCTGGGATGGGAAAGGGACTGGAGATTGAGTTCAGTCACTGATCAATACTTTAAAGGCAATAATCTTTTTTTTTGTATGTACGGGGTCTGAACTATTTGTTTACAAAGCGCATTAAATTATTTTTAGTCCTACCTGATATTCTCCCCTTTTCAGTACCTCTCTCTTTTCCTGAGAGCCAAACCAACAGTGGCAACAACTCAACAGCATCAGGTCCCAAGGAGCTGTGGAATAATTGGCAGACAGCAGCTCACATTCTGCCCGCTAGGTACCTCAAATGACTCCTCAAATAAGTATGCAGAGCCATTTCCTCATTCTCTTGACTTCTAACAGCCCTTTCTCAACCTTGTATTTTCACCAGTGTTAACTTGTGAGGGAAAGCTTGCACCTCATCTTCTCATTTTGTGTTACTTACGAATTGCGACACATCAAATGGACATATTTGATTCAGTAGCATACATTTAAATGTTTAAAATATGAGGAGTGTTCGAGGGATGCCATTTCACTTAGCAGTCAGTGCTAACATCATTTTTTGAAATGCTCTCCATTTCCGTGATGTAGCCAAAGCTTTATTTATCATCAGATTTGCATTTTGTGATGTATTCTTGAGCCAGCCAAACTCATCTAAAAGCGAGCTCATTTAATGCAAAGTAGATTTAAATGTGACTGCTTTAAAATGGACCACCCTGTTTAAATGCTCCTCCGGATGTAATTAGAACAAACTTGAGTTCCATAGGCAGGAAAAAAAGGCAAGCTAAATGATCTCCTTCCCCCTGAGTAATTTTTGACCACGCACCAATAAAACTGCTTATCAAGAAATGGTTTATTTTTAATGTAACTTTCCCACAACCAGTTTAACAGGAGGTAGTTTAGGAATGACACACCACATTCGAATAGACATCCAAAATGAACAAATCATGATGTTTCCAGCCTTCAGTATCCCTTGTCTCTTCAGACAAGAGAGAAAAAGAGAAAAGAGATAGAAGGAGATAAAGAGGGAAAGAGAGAAAGAAACAGACAACAAACAAAAAGAAAAAAGGAAAAGAAAAAATAGTAGCGCTATGAGACAGTCTAAACTCCAATTGTGACTTATATTCAGAAGCATCTTATTATCTCCTGAGTGAACTAAGATTCTGTCACTTAACTCCACTTGCGTCCCAGCCGCCATGACTGATGGAAATGTTATTTGGGAGCTATTCACATAAAACGACACCATCCAAATAGGATCTGGTAGTATGAGCATGCTTGTCAAATCTCCCATCCCCTACACAATGAACCTCAGAACAGAGCTGCTGCTTCCCGAGTCCTGGCGGATCCAAGCTTGGTGCCAGCCATTAAAAATAAAAGCCCGTTAAACTTTCAGGACATACTTGCACATTTTTGGGAGCCGCCAAGTTTTCAAGAGTTGAGCCAGTTCAGTGGTGATATCATCAGACCAGCGTCGCCTAGGCAATGAAAGTAGTTGCCATGGAAACCCCAGTGCTGCGCCCATCAACAGCTTTACAATTTTGACAGTTCAGAAAGTGACTATTTAGGAATTTCAATTAGAGCAGAAATATACACATTTAAGTGAACAAAATGCTTTAAAAGTCTATAGAAAATAATTTAGATTTTTTTTTTCAAATCAGAAGGCAGACCTCGAAATATATTCTATGTGTGGAAATGAATTTTGGGAATAATGTAAAAAGCACTCTGTAAAGAAAAATATAGATGTTAAAGTTCTTTTATGCCCTTTCCTTCCTTGGAAAGGAAATAGGCACCAAGAATAAATAAGTTGTGAAAAATGATCAGTGGATTTTTTTTAACAGGGTAGCCACAATATGCCATGCTTGTTAAGTCAGAACTCGTGCATATTATTAAGAAATATTTTAGAATTTTATATCTGCCAATTCCTCGTATTTGTACAGTTCTGGCAGGGTATTCTTTTTCACAACTCTGCTGTGAGAGTTAGAACTCTTCTTTCCCTTTTATGTTAAGGGAAATTGAGGCTCACCAGGGTGGGAGATGGGCAGCAAGTAGGGGAGTGCTTGAGATTCCAAATGAGGGTGAGGCTCCAATTGCTTTGGCTCTGGTTGCTCTTTAATTCATGGGCAATGAAAGCTGCCCAAATGAATACAGTGACATTGAAACATCCTTCAAACAGAAAGCCATTTAAGAATAAAGCTCAAATCTATAACAAAAGAAACAGGTCCTGTTATTAGAGATACCCAATGTTAATAACAATAATATTAATTTGCACTGGTTAATACTAATACCAAGATCATTACTAAGAACAGCTGTGCTAGTTATTCTTGGTTCGTCTCCTCCATCAAGTGTTCCCCCAGAGGCTGACCCCATGGACAGCATCACCTGGACCTGCCCTCTGCTTCTGGTTGGTTTGGGCGATGGAGACATAGGCAGGAGATCAGAGGTGGGAGGAGCGAAAGGTTGGTGTGTTCAGTCCTCCAATCCCTGCCTCTTTGACAGCTCCGGCCTTAGGCTGTGGCTATCCTTAGCCATGTCCCCATCCCTCATTGACTCCTGTAGCCTGCCACCACCTCTGTAAATAGTACCGACATTCAATAACTCTTAGTTAAACTTGCTGTACCATCTGTGTCCTGCCCAGACCTGACTTTTAAAATAGCAAACATTTATATAAACGCTTACTCTGTCTTTGCTGCTATTCTAAATGCTTTATGTACATTGACTCTAATCTTTGCCATAACCCTATAAGGTAGGTGCTATTCCTATACCCATTTTACAGATGAAAGGTTAAGGGAGGAGCTGTTGAAATGCTTTTCAAATCTATTATTTCCTTGGTCCTCATGAGTCCCCTGTGGGGTGGGAGTGGGGAACCATGATACGAGAGAGTGAAGTTAGGAGAGAACTCAAGGGCACTCAGCTACTCAAGGGCACTCATGCCTCCTTGCCCAGTGGATTTTCTCTCTTCTCTCCGTTCTGTCATTTATCTCTGGTTTTCTCCAATGGGAGGCGTAGGATTCGGTAATATTATTTTATTCCTCAGCTCTGGCTTTCCGCCAGATGCCCTCACTTCGAGAACAGGGCTTCTGGTGACAGAGAGAGGAAGGGCGTCCTGGCCTCCTTTGGCCGCTGGGTCCTCCCTCAGGGTTGTACTTAGAGTACAAGATGTGAGGACAGGGGTGCTCAGTCCAGGTGTAGCGAGTGTCAAGTGCCCTGTGTTGTTTTTAATCAGGCAGCTAGAACTACTTTGGGGTGAGGGGAATGGGGAAAGGGGAGGGGGAGGTTCTACTTGAAAACCTGTTCAAAGGTTTGAAAAAGTTCCCACACTGAGCACTTTCCCTGCCAGCCCACCAATAACATGCCCTCACCTCACCCCCACCCCATGTTCCCTGGACCTGTACCTCAGGCTGCAAGTTGCCCTTCTGGGACATTTCCTTCTGTTTCTCTCCCAAAGTTTTCTTGTTGTTCATTTAAATCAGATGTTACCTTTTGGAAGAAGTGAAGGGGGCAGGAAAGCACTCTCATAAGGTGTGATTTGTCCTGGGTCCATTGCTCCATGTGGGTGGCCCTGGCCACTTTCATTAGTAATTAAGAGGGACACACTGCACAACCACTCAGGGTCAGGTACCACCCTGGGCACTGAAACAAATAAACAAAATTCCTGGCCTGGAAAGATCTTGAGGGTAAAGAGGCATCTTGTGCACTGTTGTTCTCCCAGAGTGTGGCCAGATACCTGTCATGTAGAATGTGCTTAATAGATATTCGATATATAAATGAGTGAATAAATGGACAAATCTTCTATTTGTAAATACATGCCTGTGGACAGATATGAGCCATAAAATATTGAAGAGGAAGAAGTTGAGACAGGGGTCAACTGCCTGCTCCGGAGCAGGTATTCCTGGCTGCCGAGGAAGGGCTGGGACTGGGCTAGGGCTTCCTTCTGTGTCTGCAGGGCTTCCTGGGGCTCAGAGGTGGGGACTTGCAGATCTGGCTGGGAGGTTGTAAAGGTGGGAAAAGGTCATTCACAGCCCTCGGCTTCTCTCTCCAAATGACTTGGAGCTGCCAGCCTGGGTGAGGATTCCAGAATCAAGGATATGGGGCTGAAAGGGGGATAGGCCACCTCCAAAACAGAGGGATACAGTCTAGGGCATGTGGCAGCTTTGGGCTATAGCCATCAAGATATGTCCAAGGTCAAGCCACAAGTTACAGCTCTGAGCTCAGCCCTCCACTTCTTTTCACACCCTCATTTCTCCAGTGAAGCGGTCACATTAGCAACCTTACTTCTTGGCCAGCATCACCCCAGATCTGCCTCATTCATTTCGAAGACGGTAACAGGAAGCTAGAGGCTCAGTCTCTCTGAGGCTTGTCTTGCATGGTGATGACTTCAGCAGAACGCTATAGGCCACCTCCAGGCTCACCCATGGCTGATTAATGCCCAGGACGTCTTAGAGCCTCGAGGTGGGCACAGACCAGGGTAACGGCTTCAAAGCTCAGGCCGATCTGAAGGGTTGGAGGGCCTCTTCCTGTCATGGAGAGGGGTTATGTTGACCCAAGGGAATCCTGGTTAGGGAATGGGATAGGGGATCAACCCTGACTTATTCTTCTTTCTTCAGCAAGGGCTTTCCCTTAGAATCAGAGAGAAAGTTGGAAAACATATATGTAGTCAGAAAAAGGAGAGAAGAAAGATAGCGTTACTTTTGTAATTCTTGCTGGTCATAGACCTTGAAACTGCCCATATCTCTGTCATTAGACTCCGTGCAATCGGAGAGTCTAATTCTCCAGTGCAACTTTTGGAGTCTAATTTCTCCAATGCAACTTTCCAATATAGACTCTAACCTTTCTGTTTTAAACTGAGGTGGGAAGAAATTACCAATTAATCTTTACTTTAAAGCAGTTTTGAGGCTTTGGGACTTAAACAGCTATAGGACTTTTGGTTTAAAAAAATACCTTAGGACATTTGCTGCTTTTAAACAAATTGCTTACATTATGTAAAGCATCTGCACCATTCTTATGTTTATCCTCTCTGATGTTTACAATTCCATAATACATTTAAATGTACCTTTATTCCCAAAGCACATTCAGATTCTGGTTCATGGTCACACCAGAGCCCCTGGGATGTAGCTCAGCAGAGGTACCAACCCCATCACTGAGATGCAGAGACCAGATCATAGACCTAGTGCCACCAGCCTCCCTAGTGGTGGAGCCGGATTTGAACATCAGCCTGTATGACTCCAGAGTGTGTGCTCTTTACTTCACACTGATGCACTGAGAATTTAGTTTCCTTTTGGAACATCTGGTAAAATCTCATTCATTAGTGTCATTGTAACCCAAATCAACCAGCATTCCTTCTGCCACTACCAGGGAGCAGGTCTTTGTTAGGTCAGGGGATATGGAGATGGATAGCTCAAGTCTACTCAAGGAAACAGACACTCAAAGAAGTAGTTAGCAACGAGTCGTCTTCATTCTTCACCCAATTTAGTTTTGCTGAGAACCTTCAGAGCCCATATTAGAAACATCCATGGGAAAACCCACAACACACACACACACACACACACACATGCACACAAACTGTTGCCCAGTGGGAGAAGGTGAGGTCAAGCAAACTTATATGAAGCAGAAGCAAAGAATTTCCTGGGCCTTGTCTAGTCAATTCCATCAAGGTTTATAGTCCTCCTTCAGATATGATGCAACAATGATTACAGATCTCTAAGGAAGAGCTGTGACGTTAGCAAAATCATTATGGGAATTCCAATATTTGGAATTCCCAAAGCAGTTAATGGCCAAAGGATGGACCTTCAGCATCCTCTTTCATGGGTGTCTTCAGGGACTCCAGCCAGATGGATTTCCAGAGCCTTCCACCCTTCTTTCTGCAACCTCTATCTTAGTTCTAGAGTAAGACCTGCCTCAGGGCTGAAATATTTTTTTAACGTTTTTATATTGGAAAAGTTTTTAATATACACATAAGTAAACAAAGAGAATAATGACCCCATGTACTCATCATTCATTACCCAGTTTCAATTTGGTACCACTCCTATTTCACTGCACTCCCCTCCCCCACTTTGGTGTCTTTGTTTGTTATTTGTTTAACATGATATCATTTTTCTCCTAAATACTTGGAGGAGGTTAACATTTCAGGCAGCGGTTAGACTCGGGGACAGAGGCCCGACCCTGCCTGCACTACGTTCCCTGAGTCCTGAGTCTCCTTCTGCCTGAGCTTTAGGGGCCCTGGTTTCTAGGGAATTCTCATAATGGCCCTGCTCGTTTAGTTAAATGACGTCTATTAATCTTGAGTGTTGACTTTCACAATTCCTTCTCAATAGTCCTTATTATGTTTGCTTTGAGGATCTAGTTTTTGCACCTCCGCTTAAGGACAAGCCTGAATAGCTTCATTTGCTTTGAGAGAAAAGCAAAAGAAGCCAGTCAACGTCATGAATGAATGGAAGGAAAAAGCAGTCAGAAACGCGTAACTAAAAGTCATTGAGTAAAGATGGGCACAATTTGAAAAACAGAGGGAACGTTCCCAAACATTGAGATAAACAGATCCTGTTCACTGAACAGCGCGTACAGAGGTGCCTGCCAGCCATTGTTAGTGTTGAATCACCAGTTTTTAGTACCAAAAATAACTAGAGAGACTGAACTAACACTCTCACCATTTTCTGCATCCAGAGACATGAAGTAATTTTCTTAAGGTCACACAGCTTGCTTTCAGTTGCTAAAAACCTGAGCACCTAACCACTGTCCCACACTGCCTCCAAATACCGATGACAATGGCAAGAGATGAAGACCGTTTAGAGAACTTGGCAAGGGGAGAGCTGGACCCTAGCACCTTTAACTGCTGAAGTTTTCTTCAAGGAAAACAGTTGCTTTGTTTGTAACCAATGCATACCAGATCGGTACTAGATCGTAGCACAGAACTCCCTGTAATATAAGGAAATTACTATTTTCAGGGAAAAGGCCCTCTCCGCGGCATGGTTAGCTCAGATGTGAGAGTGGAGCCCAGATGACATTGAAAGTCTCTCTCTGCCCCGAAAAGAAGGCAGGCCTGGCAAACTGGCAGCTCCCCTCCCACTGGTGGAGAAATAATTCCAGGCATGTATCTACCTGATGGTAGGTAAATTGTAGCACCTGTAAAGGTGGGGGAAAATTAACTCAGTATAAACAACCTCAAGGATATGGGTGTGTGAAAGCCCTCAGCTGTAAGAAATCATCTCTGCAAGCTATGCAGCCCTGACTCATTTCTTGTGCTTCCATGTTTGAACAGTGCCTGTATTAATGACGGGAACTAGTGGTGTCGTCAAGACTTAACTTTTATTTATCCATAAAGGTGTGGGAAGACCTGGATGGCCCCTGCAGCAAGTGCAAGAAAGGGAACCACCCTCTGCCCCTCCATGCATGGGGTCCTGGATGCCACTACTGGCAAAGAGAGATAAATAGCTCCCTGTAATATGGGTTGTTGAACATTATGGGCTACCTCGGAATGAGTTAAATTCGCTTCTGTGACTGACCATAATTCACTATTGCAACTCTTCTCCGAGATCTCTATTTTTGAAATGACTAGAAATGCAGAGATGGGCCATCCTGGAGTCTGTCATGGAGTTCCTCCCTGAATTAGCTCAGGTCCCAAAGGGCCAAGGTGCTGTTTGTGACCTGTTCCAGGGAATACTGTTTACCCTAAAAAACAAGCCTCAAATATTCTTGGCTTGCTATCTCCTGGGTAATTAAAGGGAGAGAGTAAATCACACACTGGAAACCAGCCCTGAGAGCTTAAGTACGTGTCAGTCACCGAGACTGGCATCTGCACAGTGGAAGGGACCTGGGGTTTGCATTACACACAGCACCCCATGAGATCATTAGGACTACTTCAAGTCCATGGCTTTCTGGGTAGCCACAGCCCCTCCCGTTTGCCCAAGTAAATGCAATCAGATTCAACTGGGAGCAAATTAGGGAGGCAAAATAAAGCGCGTTACTGAAAACCAGCAAGAAACTCTACTGTCTACTATTAGAAAAATTAGAGACCATTTAACAACACGAGACCATTTTGTGTTGGAAATAAAAGAGGCCCTGAATGGAGAAGGCCAGGCCAGAGCTGAGGGCCGGCGTCCAGGTGAGATCAAATGCGGATCAAGGGGCTGGCTCCGGACTAAGCTGGGTTCACGTACGTCCTTATTAGCTTATGAGTGGAGGGAGACAAACCAGCCCGGCAAACCAGCTGTGGGAAAACTGGCCAAGCACCAACTTTCCAAATCCATGACATATTTTCTTGGTAGACTTACTTGTATAATTTCCCATGTAAGAGGAAAAATAGCCCTGGCAGCATTTTCCAAAAGACCGGCACTATGTTGATTTCAGTCCTTTAAAACTTGGACTTCTAACAGGGCATTCATAACTGCAGTCGTGGCCAGCCTCTTTTTTTTTTTTTTTTTGTATGTTTTTCTTCCCTACTTCCTTTTAGACCTCATAGTCACACCTCGTATGTTAAGATTCTAATTTGTTTAACATCTAGGTGCTGAGCATCAAGGGAGTGGTAAGTGGGGCTGGGGGACCACGCAAAGGGAGAGAAAAGTACACAGATGATTTTCATTTCCTAATAGGCATTCTGCCTGGAAACCTGTACAAAGACGTGAAATAGTATTGCTCTGAAGACTGTGAATGTTTAAAATGTCATCTTCAATTAGTAAATGTCTTTAAATCTTCACTCTTTTGTCACGTTTTAGTAATGTTTATTACACACCATAAATCTTATTCATATCCACATAAATTGAGTCCTCCAGCCACAAGGGAGACAAGCACTTCTACTGGCTGATCTGAAATTCTAGAGCGGTGGATGACATCAAATATTATGAGTGAAAAAAAGGAGTTCTCCAGAGCAAACTGGGTTGGGGAGAAGGAATCACCTTCTACCTCCACTGGTGAGGAAAATGGTAATATCTCTAAAATTCTGTTTAGTGATTTTAGGAGTTCAAATAAATGCTCATGTTTCTAATGCAAGTTTAAATAAGTTGTTTTAAATAAGCCTGCATACAGGTTGATTTCAGGAAGGACAATATAGTGAATTAAAGTTGTTTAAGTTGTTTTAAATAAGCCTGCATACAGGTTGATTTCAGGAAGGACAATACAGTGAATTAAATAAGTTGTTTTAAATAAGCCTGCATACAGGTTGATTTCAGGAAGGACAATATAGTGTCCCTATAGTGTTGAATAGGAATAAAAATTTGTTCAGATATTACCCCCCCCACACCAAAAGGAGCAAATTTAAAAGGTTCAGGTTTATCTGCGGTGTAATTTGAGTGTATGTAAGGAGAAAGGGTGGAGGGGGAAAAAAAGACCTCTGTTTAGAAGACGAAGAGTGACTGTTCCCAGATTCCTGGGTTTCAGAGACCAATAAAACCTTTTGTAAATTTCAGGGACTGACATGTGATTGACAACTTTTTATTTTTCCAAATAAGGAAATTTTAAATGTTATTATTATTTTGCATACTCTAGATAGTAGAGATCCTCCTACTCAGAGTTTTAAAAATTGAGTTAAGTTTAGCTTTAGGGAAAATGCACCTTTATTTTCTCATTTTACCACGAATTAGCAGTGAAATGCAAACAATTATTTTGGAATTGCTGCAGGTTCCAGGGAGACCTGTGTCTAATCCCAGTGAGATCTCCAATATTTTAGGGAGCTATTGCCTACCGCTGCACCTTGGTCTCCTGAGCTCTGCCCCAAAAGGCTATAGTCTGCTGACTGCTCTGTTTCCTAATCAAAGGAACGTGCAGCTTGAAGGCTTAGGTGTTGGGTACACTGACCCACCAGCTTTCGTTTCACCAAGGAGGTCAGAGATGGCCTGGTGGAGATTTTATGGTGGGCCGAGGAACTCTGGACTAAGCTAAGTCCTCCCTCACTACCTGGCAAGTCCTTCTTCAGCTTGCCAGTTTCAGTGTAAGAGACAAGGCCTCTTCTAAATCAATCCTGACCAGCTCTCTTACCCCTGGGTAGAATAGAACAATGGTTGGCAAACTCGGCTGATCAGCAGAACAATGTAGAAAGCATTTTAAAAATGCAACTTTGGGTCTCTGGAAATTCCAATTCAGTGGCTCTGGGGTGTGCTCTGGAAGCTGTACTTTTTAAAAATAAGACTCCCTGCATGATTCTGAAGCCCAGGTTGCAGACCACAGGTGGAGTGCTCACTCCTGTCTGTGCTCCCTCCTACCCCAGGACAGACTTGGTATCATATCCCTTATAACAGAGTGCAAGTACGAGATGGCTTTTCTCCCCTGGTAACTGTCCCTCCCAACCCCCATGCCCACCCCGGCACCAGCCCCAGCACACACACACACACACACACACACACACACACACACACACACACGTACGTATACCGTTCCCTGCCCCACAAATTATGAAAACTTTAGGCAGGGAAAAGACTTATGTTAGCTTCCAGAACATCTAATGTAATGCCTGGCACATAATAGGGGATAGCTAAATAAATATTTATGTGATGTCTATCAGTAAATAAGTCCTTTCCAACTCTAAAATTCTGCATTTCTCTCTTCCCCATTGATAAGCAGTAAGATAAGGTAATAGAAGGTTTAGACTCACAAAGAATGATAAGCGGGGAGCTAGAGGTCCTGGTGTAATGGAAATAGCTGGGTGTGTGTACAGGCTGTACCACTGCAGCTACGGGACCATGAGCCACAGAGTTAATTCCTGAGTCCTCAGAAGGCTCAGCTGTCAAGCGTTCTGTCAAGGCCAAGTGATTTCTGTGATCCTTTTTCAGCCCTAAAATTCAATGATAAATAGATGAACATAATTTTCTTTTGAAAATTAGAAACTGGCTTACATGTTTCTCAATACTTTTAAGTATTAAAGACACTTCTTAAGTATCTTATGTATTAAAATACTTCTTAATACGGAAATTATACAGTGTCAAGGAAAGCACGATTTCAGCCTGAAGGGCTGGCACCTAATTTCTCTCTTTATGATTACTGTTTTAAAACAAAAAGGTTTGGGGTTTTTTTCCCTTTCTTCCCACTAGCACAATCCAATCCCCCACTGATGAAATGGTTAATGGAGAAATCCTACGTAAGACTTTACCTGAGTTCTTATTAAAGTTCTTTCTTTCTTTCTTTTTAAAAAATTATTATTATTTTAAAATTTTTGGCAGCGTTGTGGAGCATGTGGGATCTTAGTTCCCTGGTCAGGGATCGAACCCATGCCCCCTGCAGTGGAAGCGCGGAGTCTTAACCACTGGACCGCCAAGGAAGTCCCAGTCTTTCTTTAAAAAGTATATGTTGTCACCGCTGTTACCAGCTGTCACTAAATCAGCTGACAATCTAAAAAAAGACAAAGAAAATAGTAAAAACATTAAGTCAAAAAATTAAAAGCCAAAATGCTCCTCATTTTAAAATGAGGAGACATTTTAAGACTCTCCCTAGCATGCAACATACACCCAGACCATCATCTGAACATTGCCTTCACTTAGTGGTATATTTTCAGCATAAACTGAAGTTAATGTAGACTGGTGTCAACTACTACCTGTCAGAAGATGCTGGAAAGCCATGTCACCATGAGAAATGGACCAGGAGAAATAAATAACCTCCAAAGTGGTAGTCTACAAATATTGACACACATGGCCAGGATTCTACATAAATGATAGCAAACACGGCACAGATATAAACTTCAGGGCCCGCACATTTATGTATCCTGGTTGATCTGCTTTTCATAAATCTGCTTAGCACTAATGACGAGGATACATTTTTAATAAATTAATTTTGAATAGATGGTGCTCTAGAGGGAAGCTGGGACTTTCCTGCATGTTATTAATAGTTAAAATGGAAGCATCCATTTAGGAGCACATCTGCAGCTGTAGAAATAGAGTCCCACCAAAATGACCCCCCTGACAGATGACCCGATCGCACTGCAGATCTGTGTAGCCCTTCAAACCCGGTGGGTTTTCACAGAAGTTGTCATTTTGGACAAATGACCCGTTGTGTTTAGAGTACACGTTTGGAGCTGTACTATAGTTGTGACAACCACAACGGTCTTATCCACACGCCTTCTTCATGTGTTTACTATTGCGGGTGTGCAAGGCAGCCGGTGGGGCGGGGGCCCAGCACTGTCTGTGAGGACGTGATAGGAGGCTTTAACTGGCACAAAGAGGATCAGGGCCACGTGCCTGCTTTATCCAACTGACCTAAATAGAACCAAGTCTGCCTCAATGCCTGTAGGTTAATCCCTACAATCCCCAACGCTCAAATATAATGTTTACACGAAAGCTGACACTTTTCTAGGTCACCAGTGCCTAAAATTGGGTGACCCAAGAGCCAGAAGTAGTAAAAGACTTGGTGGGTGCCTGCAAGGGCTCCAAGACAGCAGGTGCTGCATGGAAGACCTCACGGGGTCTCCTGAGACCTGATTCCCTGTGGCCAAAAGAATGTAAACTCCCAGTGGGCAGGAAAGTTTCTGCTTTCTGGGCTACTGAACACGCAGCGCCGATCAGAGTGGCAGGCACTTAGTAGGTACACACTCGATACGTTTGTGTTCAAGGAATGATCGAACGAATGGATTCTAGGGTTTCCACCATGAGCAAAATAGCTTCATTCTCTGCATTTTCTTTATCACCCAGCGTCTAACTGTCCGTCCCCTTCTTTGCAGTGACCTATCTTTGCAGTGACTTGGGCTGGTGAGGTAATTATCATTTGCCTTCCATAAATGAGAGAGAATTGTTTCCCCTACATTCACCAAACTCTTAGGGATATCCAGGGAACATTTTCTGCATAAACATGCGAGCCTCGTAATATCACCGTCAGCCTTGTATTGAAAATTAATGACTATTTCATAAAATATTGAGACCTAAGACTGGCACTTAAAACAAGACCATCCTTTTCTCTTCCCTTAAAACCGCTCCCACTTAGATAATTGCCAGACCTCAGCAATGTTGTGAAATAAACCTGCAAACACACTGCGATCAGAGTGACACTGCATGCCTGGCTCTCAGGCTGGCAGGCTGGTGGCTGGGTGGTTACAGCACCCATTAGCATGAGTTAATGAGTAAGCCTTCCCTTCACTGTCACATTCCTCTCCTGTTATTAGCCAAAACCTGAACTTTAGCTTAATTGCAGAAGCCAGCCCGCCCCAGCAGATGAGGGCACGCTCTCCAATGTTGTGATTGCGTTCAAAGTGCTAATTGGGGGGGGACCCTGACAGATAACGTGCCCGGCACCGGCACGGCAGCGAGCAGTAGGTGGGGTGCTGGGAATACTGATTCTGAGATGAAAAACTACATCTTCAAAAGCCCAGAGGATTTGCTTTTCCTCACACTGGCTCGGCCTTGCACACGGAACCAGATTTCCCAAGTACAAGAGGATCTCACATATCTAGCTTCTTGAATTTTACTTTAGTCTCTCATCAACTTCTCTGATTTTGGAATGGATCATTTCACTGACTCTGAATAACATCCCTTCCCTCTTGAATTCCAAACATCTCTCCTGAAGCTTCTGTTTGTCTCTCCAGAGATTTTACTTTCTTTAGCACCTAAACAACTGGAGAATCAGAATTATGTGAAAAGGAAAAGACATAGGTTTTTGTACCTGCGACTCTAGCTTCTGATTTTTGAATTCTGTTAAAACTCTTTTGTATTTGCAAGGTGCTTTGGTTCTGGAATATTTAGGATCTGCTCATTCCTTCTGTAGTTAATTTATACAGCTTCATTACTGACTGGGCGTCAGTTTTTTATGTGCGCATTTCTTCATCTTAGAAATGTATATAATCCTACCTGATGTCCACCTGCTGCCTGCATCAATTAGGATTACTTTGGCTGCAAGTGATAGTAAACAGCCAACTGGGTTAAGCTGAAAACAAATTCTTGACTTGTATAATTGAAAAGTCCAGGGAAAGGGCTGGTTTCAGACATACGACAGTTCAAGAGCTTAAACGTCATGGGCACTTATTTCTCTCCTACTCTCGGTTTTCAGCTGTGTTCTCCTCAGTAGGCTGTTTCATTCTTAGTCAGCATGTTCCTTGAGGTCAGCAGATTGAGACTGTAACCCCACAGTGCGTTTCTCTGTCCCTCATACCCAATGGAGAGAAGAGAAATTGTGCTTCCTACACTTGAGTCTCATTGACCTTCACTGGCCAGAAGTGGGTCATGTGCTCCCCCCGAACCAATCACTATGGACAGGGTGTGGCCAGAATATGCTGATTGGATGATCCTAGATCATCACGTGCTTCACTCCTGGAGTTCACATTATGAGAACAATGTAAACTAAGAGTCTTGGGGGTCAGGAATTCCCCAAACAAAATCAGGGTACTATTGCCTCAAGGTGGGAAAGTAAATACTGGGTGGCATAAACAAACATCCACTGAACTATCACCGAAAAAGGACCACTAGTTGAAATTAGTAAAGCACTTTGAATCACTTGAATTCAAAAAGCAGTATGAATTCACAAGATGCAACAAATTTTCCTTTTTATATCCTGACATAGGGAGATAGAAGTAGCACACTGTATGAAGTAAGTGTTATTTGGCATTTGTCCGAGTGAGAGTATCACGATTCAATTGATATAATGTGACCTAAACTAAGTTCAAAACTGAGAATATGGTCCTGGCAGATTGAGGTCTTCCTTTGCAATCTCGTATTTACCAGCATGGGCTCTTGTAAGAAACAGGTTTGCGGTGATCAACTGATCCACGTTTTCTAGTCTTCTGTTGTTCTTACCTACTGTGGACTTCGGGAAGGAGTCAATTAGAGAAGTCCTTCAGCCAGTATCATAATGAGTAATGGGAGCATTTACATGATTGCTAATGGCAGAGTTTACACGATGCCTCAAAGCATCAGTGGTGATGTTCGGCAGCAGCACGTTATGACTGTGATTATCGCTATAAATTAAGTTTATGTTGATATAATTAGCAGTTAAAAGCTAAAGTAATATTTATACTGATACAAGTTCTATCAAAGCCATACTAGTGCAAACAGACGGCGAATGTTGATACAGTGGGAATAAGTTGATCTTGGAAGGCGGGGTATTTTTGAAACTGAGACGTCCTGCTGGTATATAGTTGACCAAACTGCTTTGCAGACTTAGGGTCCATGACTCAGTCAAGCGATCCCTGCTGAGGGGTTTCCTTTGGTAGCTCTGGCCTTGAACCACCCGAGAGAGAGGAAAGAGAGAGAGGAAGTGCTGAGATGGAAGGTGACGTCCAGGTGCAAGGTCAGCAGTGATGAGGACAGGGTCTTGCCAGTGTGGATCCTTTGTCCCAAGGGGCACCAGAGAGGAGGGTGAACTGTTTCATGACAAGAACGTGATCTTCCTTGAGAAAGTCTGCTTGGGGCCGAGAGTCATGGATGTGTAGGCTTCCGGCTCTGCCTTAGGGGATCCAAGGTGGGCAGTGTCTCAAGGTCAGCAGCATCAAGATGACATTCCTCCCCTCCAGAGCGGGGGCCAGATGCTCGCGCCAGGTCCTCAGGCCCACTACCTAAGGGTGCCAGACCACTCTGGTTTCTTCTCCGCATGTGACGTGTTTTACATGCACTGTCCCTAATCCATAAGACTCTCCCCAAAGTCGATGGGATTTTCTTTACTTTAGAAATAAGGCAACAGAATGGAGAAGGGTAAGTGACTTTCAAGATGCTCAGTGCCAGTAAGTGGTGAGATGGAAAGCAGGTCTGAGGCCGGCTGCCTTTGAAGCCATTCTGCCCCTGAAGTATTCATTCGCTCAGGAACTGTATGTTCATTCAACACGTATTTTTGAGGACTTCCATCTGCCAGGCACTTTTCTGGGAGCTGTATATACATCAGTGACCTGTCCCATGGAAGCCTGTATTTCAGGTCTCTCCTGGGAAGTATGTGATCTAGTGAGGAATAATCCTGGAAAGGCCAGCATATGCTTGCTCAGAGCCCTCGCCCGTTGGTCTGCTGGGGGCAACCTACTCTCCTGAGGTGTTCATGGTGGTCTCGCATCTCTCTTTGCCTGAAAAAATTGGATGGAGGTGCTGGTTACTTAGCACTTTGAATACTAAAAGGGAGGCAGTTGGTGGCTCTTGCAAGTTGAGGGAAGCAAGAAATGGCAGTGGCAACTGGCTTTTGGTCTCTTCTTGAGACGAGAAAAATTGTTGTGCCTCTGGTGGAAAGAGAGAGAGAGAGAAAGAGAGATGAGTGGCATCCTCAACCCTGAATCTGGTCGTGTCCCCTCCCCCTGCTCTAGGTGACCACTAGAACCAACATCTCCTGACAACCTATTAGGTACCAGGCGAGGTTTATAGGTCATCTTATTTAGTCCTCACAGCAGCCCCTGTGCAGTGGACATTATGCTTCTAATTTTATCAACGAGGAAGCTGCAGAGCAGCTAGTTAACCCGTCCACATGGATTCTAGTTGCTGGGCTGGGATCCAGACCCTGGCCTGTCTCACACCCAGCCAGGGTGCCTTCCGACCCTCCTCACCCCGGCAGAGGGCACCCAGAGGAAGAAGGGTGAGCCACTGCCTGGCCTCCTCCTTCTCTGTGCTCCCTCCCCCCCGAGCTCCTCCCCCCCTCCCCAGCTGCCACGCTCCCTCAGGATGCAAGAGGGAACTCCTGTGCTATGCGGCTGCTTCCCACTAGCTATCTATTTTACATTTGGTAGTGTATATATGTCCATGCCACTCTCTCACTTCGTCCCAGCTTACCCTTCCCCCTCCCTGTGTCCTCAAGTCCATTCTCTACGTCTGCGTCTTTATTCCTGTCCTTCCCCTAGATTCTTCAGAAACTTTTAATCTTTTTTTAGATTTCATATATGTTAGCATACAGTATTTATTTTTCTCTTTCTGACTTACTTCACTCTGTATGACAGGCTCTAAGTCCATCCACCTCACTACAAATAGCTCAATTTCATCTCTTTTTATGGCTGAGTAATATTCCATTGTATATATGTGCCACATCTTTTTTTTTTTTTTTAATAAATTTATTTTATTTATTTACTTTTGGCTGCATTGGGTCTTCGTTGCTGCACGCGGGCTTTCTCTAGTTGTGGCGGGCTACTCTTCGTTGTGGTGCGTGGGCTTCTTCATTGCGGTGGCTTCTCTTGTTGCACAGCACGGGCTCTAGGCACGCGGGCTTCAGTAGTTGTGTCATGTGGGCTCAGTAGTTGTGGCTCACAGGCTCTAGAGTGCAGGCTCAGTAGCTGTGGCACACGGGCTTAGTTGCTCTGCGGCATGTGGGATCCTCCCGGACCAGGGATGGAACCCGTGTCCCCTGCGTTCGCAGGCAGATTCTTAACCACTGCGCCACCAGGGAAGTCCCTGTGCCACATCTTCTTTATCCACTCATCTGTCGATGGACACTTAGGTTGCTTCCATGTCCTGGCTATTGTAAATAGAGCTGCAATCATAGGGAGGGTGGTAGGGAGACGCAAGAGGGAGGGGATATGGGGATATATGTATACATACAGCTGATTCACTTTGTTATACAGCAGAAACTAACACACCATTGTAAAGCAATTATACTCCAATAAAGATGTTAAAAAAAAAAACCAAAAAAAAACAAAGAGGGAACTCCTGCCAGGGAAGCAGTTCCTCTCAAAGGGACACTGGTGACAGACTTTCCATAGGAAACAGAGAATGGAGAGGCAAAACCTGCAAGAAAGAGGTTTCCCTTTTCTGCTTTTAAAAAGCTGTGTGAGGACTAGTGGTCTCTAAAAGGATATGGAAAAGGTGCCCCCACCAAGACAGAAGGGGTTAAAAAGAGGAGTCACGGCTGTTCAAGAATAACTAAGAAAATTAACTGGGGGAAGATGTTTACTCTTTATGTTTTGAGGTTTTATCCAAACCAGCAATATTTGAGGGAGGGCTTCGATGTTGGAGATTTGTGTGCCGAGGCTGAGAAGCTTATCTGCTCCCTCTCCAGGGCAATCCCTGGGGTGGGGTGGCAGAGGGCAGGTCTGTTCCTTCTTGGGCTCCAAGGAGCTGGGAAGGAGGGCATCTTTCAGGCACCACTGGAGCACTGCCCAGGCAATGTTTGTTGACATCATTTTCTCCTAATTAGACCTTTTTTAAAGACAAGAATGTTTGTAAGTGAAAAACAAGGACCTCTCCAGAAAGGTGGGTGGTCCATCCTAGGGAATGATGGGAGGCTCAAGTCGAGTGAGGCATGATGCCCCTTTTATGTTCCTGCAACTGCCAAAAGTAACAAGTGTGTTTCCTACTTGAGGGTTAGAATTTGCTGGAAGACTGTGGACACTCCCAACTCCTGAGACTGGCAGCTAACGCTAATTCCCTCCCGGGCTGGTCTCATCTCGCCCTTCTGAACATGTCGACAAACTCTGTCTTCATTGTTCTTCTGTCAAAGCACACCTGTGCTTCTCCTCTGTGGTCAGAAGAGCTTGGGCTGAGGCGGCGAGGTGTGTACCAGGTCCTGCTGTGCCGCCAGCAGGCGCCGCGAGGCAGGCTGTGGACAGGCCACCTCGCGCTTCTGGACCGGATGCGTTCTCTCCGAAGTCCTTTCTCTGCAGTTCCAACAGCCTCAGTGTTAAGCATGAGGTACAGGCAGGCACGTGGGCCCCCACACACTCACACACACCAACACGTATACACTTCCTTCTAGTGCCCAAGTAGTGACCGTTTTATTTTCAAGGCAAAAAGCAAAGGGTCAGACAATCCCTTGCTTAAAATCTGCTCAGGCTGCCCTTTGTTTTGGGCATCTCTGCGGCAGTGAAGGGGAGCAGGCCAGGCTTGCTGGCTTGGAGTGTGGTGCTGGGGCCCACCCCATGCTCTCTGCATCTTTGGGGCCCAGCCACTCCACGTCTCAGGGCCTCAGGCTCCTTTTCAGTGGAAGTGGGGTGGTGGCACCTCCTGACTCACAAAGCTTTGGTTGGGAGTCACTGCATTAATACGTATGAAGCCGCTAGAACAGGGCTTGGCACCTGCCGGTAGAAAGAGCTACTGTTAGCTGTTAGCACCTCACCACGCCAGGTAAACCTCTGGCTTCATTTCTGTTGGCATTTCTTCCCTTCTCATCTCAGCTCTCGGTCCTGCCAACCTAGGCTAAGAAATGTACTGACAACCATCTTTGGAAGTTCCTAGCGAAAGTCTCTTTCCAGTTCTGCCTTAGTAAAGTCATATTTTTCAGTTTCAACAACAAACAAAAACCAGCCAGTCCAAACCTCCTGCCACTGAAATCACTTGGAAACACAGTCATTAAAAAGCATGTTCTCTGGTGCTGGGTCTGGGCCCTCTTCCCCAGTAACAATACAGAAGGAAAGGGGTTATGGCTGGCAGGAGTTTCTGAGGAAGAAGTTTCTGCTAGCGGTGGTCTTGCTATTAGGGTGCTGCCCTGTGAGCAGAGCTGGGGGACATTAGGCCACCCCAGGAAACCTCCCAGAGAAAGTGCCTGAGACAGGCACCATCTGCCTGCAGCTTTGTCATTTAGATAATCAATTGGTCAATTCATTAGAGCTGAGCCACAGAGAGAGCTTGGCTTTGATACTTGGGAAGAGGAAGGGTGCCCAGCAATGTCTTAGGTTAGATTTGCCCTCCTTGACTGTCATTTGCTATTGTTTCTAGGGGGAAAAATGTATACTGACTGTGAAATCTTCCTTTGACGGTGTTTTCTGTTAGCTTACAAATAAATCAGGATAAATTTGAACCTCGTTTTACATTATACACACCACCCCCTCCAAAATAAAACCCCTCCAACAAATTGCTTACATGCTAAGGTCCTGTATTCCAGTAAGGCTTTAATTTATTTTAATGGACAAATAATAAATCCCTCCAAAGGCGGTGATTGGAATGGAAGTGCTGACGGGTCCTTTCACAGTGACATGCTGCCTGGCGCCACTTTGACATGGAGAGATGGGGTGCCTGGGGGAGTGGGTGCCCCGAATCAGGATGACAGAGTGGGAAGAGGCTGCTGAGCTCAGATGCGGTGCCTGAGCCCACGGGTCTCACATTAGTGCCGGAATCAGCGGCACGAAGCCATGTGTCCCGAGCTCATCGGAAACAACATGTGAAAACGTGAACCATTGTCGTGGTGTTTGTGGCGTGATTTCCTGCCTCCCAGATGGGGTCTTACTCTGTTCTACTCTGTAGAGCACAGTGAATATCACTTAGAGTCATAGAGGGTTAGATGTGGGTTAGATGTTAAAGGTCATCTCATTTCTAAGAGCCTGACCACAGCGGGGACCCAGGGTCCGAGGGAACAGTGCAATAGCCCTGATTGCTCTGGCTCTTGTCCCACTCACTCTCACCAAGGAGCACTAAGTCTCACCCCCGTCAGATCCGGAAGCCCCCATCTGTCAGCTGCTCCTCAACTAGCACCTGCCGTTTTCTTCCTCGCTGGTGACCCCCATTGGTGACAGCCCCCAAAGTCGCCTGATGATCCCTCCCCACTGCCATTGCCGAGGCTCCCAGGAAATCACCCCCATCGCCCGATGCTCTCAGGGAGCCGGGGCCTGCGTTGGGGAAGTAGAGCCTCCTTCCCCTCCCCTTCTCCTGTCATCTGGGAATGTGTGTGCAGGGCCTGTGCCTTGTGCCTCTTCTGGAGGACGGCCCCCTCTGTTTAGCTCACGGCCACACGGACACCGTGGGCAGGGCCAGCCAGGGCAGCAGCCACTCCCACTCTCACTCTGCTTCTCTAGCCCTTGGGCATCTCCTAACCTCCTTCCTCCTCCTTAGTTCAAAACAAAACCTATGCAAGTCAGATTCTGCAAACCAGATCATTTTGGCCACGCCTACAAGTAGTTAGACATGTTACACTTTCTGTTTAGGTTAAAAAGAGTCTTCCTTGAAATACTTTATCAGTATGGAGTCCAAGGTCCAGAGACATTGAACTGTAATCTTAGATATCAGGAAAGGCAGGTTTTTTGGATGGGTCTCTGTATCCTTTTCCCCAAGGGGGTGCGGTGCAGAGGATGAGAATTAGGTACCTATGCCGCTTCCTGGGTCTGCTCTCTCCCCTCTGGATCTCACGTTGACTGAAACGTGGCTTTGAGAATGGAACTTCTCAATCCCCTGCCCAGATGCCTCTTGGTGTACCAGCACGCACAGGAGCCATCTCCTAAATTCTCCAACTACTCCATTCCTCCCTGCATGTGGAGGAGTGGGCATCTGACATCTCTGAACTCCCTGAGTATCTATTACTGGATTCTCACCAGGTTCCGATCAACCCATAAATAGGAAAACATGTCACAAGTGATGATGAAGAAGAGAGATTGTCCTAAAGGACACCTGCTGTCTAACAGAAGTTCTGATGCTGGGTGGGCACAACACATGGGTTGAACTGAACCAGGGGATGGAGGTGGGGAGGATGGCAGATATGGCTTCACATCTCTGCATCACCACTCACTAGGAGAAGAGTCGTAGGCAGGTCAGTTCTCTGAGCATCAGTTTTACCACCTGTAAAATGGGGACGATACCTCTACTCCAGCATCATCATAGGCATCAGAAGTGAGATAGATGGCGCACACTTGTACATCCACGTTCACAGCAGCGTTATTTGCAACAGTCAAAAGGTGGAGGAACCCAGATGTCCATCACTGGATGAATGGATAACAAAACGTGGTATATATCCATACAACGGAATATTATTCAGCCTTAGAAAAGAATGTCATTCTGACACACGATACAGCATGGATGAACCTTGAGGACATTATGCCGAGTGAAATAAGCCGGTTGCCAAAAGACACATGCTGTATGATTCCACTTACTTGAGGTTCTTAGAGTTGTCAAGTTGATAGAGACAGAAAGTAGAATGGTGGTTGCCAGGGCTGGGGGAGGAAGACGGGGAGTTATTTAATGAGGATGAAGTTTCAGTTTTGCAAGATGAAAAGAATTCTGGAGATGGATGGTGAGGGGCGCACAGTGTGAATATAGTAAATGCCACTGACTTGTACACTGAAAAATGTATACAAAAATGAAAATTTTATGGGATGTATATTTGACCACAATAAAAAAAAAATAGGTAGCACTCTTAGCATGGTGCTTGGCACACAGGCAGACGCTCAGCAGATGGTTGCTAAGATCATCTTCAGGGGAGTGGACTCACGTCTGGCTCCGCTGGGAAGCAGCTGGGACGATTTATGTCCCTCTTTGTGTGGCATTTGCTCCATTTGTAAAAGATGACTCACATGTCTCCCTTCTTTCCTATGTGAGACCCAAAGGCAATTGATGGATATTTAGGGGATATTCAGGAAATATTTAGTGTAAGAGGAACGGGAATGGGAATGGAGCTAAGATACATTAAGCACTTTCTCAACGTGCTCTTTGGAAAGAGAGCTTTGTGTCCCCTCCGGCCCGCCCCCAGCTGGAGATCTTTGCTTTATCCAGACACCAAAAGCAAAAGGGAAAGTTTGGATCACCTGTTCATTCTTGGCTTGGAATCTGCAGATGCCCCTCTGCTCATTGAGGACTTTTTCTTACAGAAAGTCCCCTAAAAACAAGAAAACATTTTCTTCTGTCCAAAAAAAATGTAGCCCCAGCCTGATCCTCCCTCCAAATGGTCACTAAGAAAGCAAAATGCCTCGAAGGCTAACAGAGCCTCAATTCATTGCTTCCAGAGCTTGTAGCGTTTTATACTCACTCCTCGAGCATAATCAGGGGAGTGATTCTGAACCTTGTTAATCAGAAAGGGCCCTTTAAAAATGTCATGCTGTCAATATAAAACTTGGCTAAATTGCATTATAAATGCCAGATTCAGTCAACTAACACATTTAACACTGTTTCTTAAGTACAGTTTAGATTTTATCCGTGCCAGGGAGAATGAGAAAAATACCTCAGGAGAGCCAACGCCCGTGGATGCCTTGTGCTAAGCTCACTGCCCCCAGAGAGGGATTATAAATATTTAATTCCAAATCCAAGCCACTCTTCTCCTAGCGCTATTGTCAATAAGGTGTCCCCACCAAAGTTGCTAGCTTTACGATTGGATGATGCGCACAGCTAAGAAGGTTACAAGGGGCGAGTGTCTTAGACCTGTTTTTCAGTCAGCAGAGAATTCCCATAGCTGTTGTTTTATACCAGAGAGGAAAGGTTTCTTGTGAGTCCCGGGCTGAGCATTGTATGCACACCTGCCATGGGAGGAAAAGGCTTCCTTATTGATATCTATAGAGTCCAAGATAGCCCTCCAACCGGAAACCACCTTGTTTTGGGGAAGATTCCTTGTCACATAGAAATGAACAGAGAACTAACCCCTGCATTCTCCTCCCCTCCCACCAAATAAAGCTATTTCTACACCCTTTTGACTAATTTGATGGTAACTTTTTCCTGTGATCCTGTTCAGACTTGGCCTGGTTTAACTGGAAACTTTGAGCTCTCAGTTTGACTAAACAGCAAGAGAAAGCACGTTAAGGATCTGAAAAATGGTCATCAAACATTGTGACTTCTGATTTAAAAAAAAAAAAAAGGTTTGTCTCAGGATAACTAGATGACTTTTTCCATGGTCAATACATTGGCTTAATCCAAGATGAAAGGTTCTAAGTATACACGGCAGGATAATACTTTGAAATATTAACCAATTTTCATTCCTCCCCACCTCCTTCCTTTTCCCCATTTCCTTCTTTCAAGCTAGACTGTTCTACACTCATTATCTCAAGAAGCAATGACATAGGTGAAGCTTGGAGTGTTTTTCAGGCTTCTGAATTTCAAAAGTCTTGTCCTCAGAAAAAAATTTGAAGACCTTGTATACATTATAAAATAGCTAGCATTTACTGGAAACTTTCTATATGCTGGGCATGATTTAAAGCATGTTTTTATGTATGTTAATTTTCATTACAACCCAGTAAGATAGGTATGATTATCATCTCTATTTTACAGATGAGAAAACTGAGGTAACAAGAAATGGAGTACTTTGCCCAGAATGGCACCTCTGATGCTATAGGCTGAATGTTTGTGTCCCCCTCAAATTCATATGTTGAAATCCTAACCCCCAAGGTGATGGTATTAGGAGGTGGGCCTTTGGGAGGTCATGAGGGTGAGACCTTCATGAATGGGATTAGTGCCCTTATAAGAAACATCCAAGAGAGAGCTCTCACTCCTTCTGCCATGTGAGGTTAC
This sequence comes from Eubalaena glacialis, assembly GCF_028564815.1. Classification (NCBI taxonomy): domain Eukaryota; kingdom Metazoa; phylum Chordata; class Mammalia; order Artiodactyla; family Balaenidae; genus Eubalaena; species Eubalaena glacialis. The sequence goes on from NC_083722.1 coordinate 10,986,713, forward strand.
AGCCAAAAGATGACCGTCTGGGAAACAGGCCCTCACCAGACACTGAAATGTGCGTGCACCATGCATTGGGCTTCCCAGCCTCCAGAACTGTGAGAGAGAAGCGTTTGTTGTTTGTGAGCCACCCGGTCTATTTTGTTAATAGCAGCCCGAACAAACTGAGACATCTGGCAAGTAGCAGAGCCGACTCCCTAATACGGTAGTGTGTCTCCAGAGCACACATTCCGGAGCCCTGCACCCACCCGCTCCTCCCTGTGCCAGAGGGTCACTGGAGAACGCGTCCAGCATTACCACCTGGGAAAAGGAAGGGGCGTCAGCAGGACTGGGTAAAAGAGGAAGTTGGGCTGGGAGGCAGATTGTGAAGGCCTCAGCTGACCCCAGGAAGGGCTCTGGAGGTGGAGGGGCCCTTCAGCATTGTCCCACGTTGTGGTAAGGCATTTGTGTTTATATTGCTGGCATCGGCCAGCCAATGGTTGAGGGCTGCCCCGAGAAGGCTTTGGGTTGAGCTCCCACGAGGGCTCCCAGCCAGAGCTGTCGGTGGCAGCACTCCCGGTCACTGGGGGATAAGACCTTCCGTCCTGGAGGGGGTCTGGGCGGCACACCACAGTGTCCACTACAGAAAGGAGGACGGCCAGAAAAAGTGTGATTGCCAGCCTCGGCCTGATCCTGCAGCATAAATTATGCCTCAGAGTTTGTGTCAACTCGAGATAAGAGAGCTGAGCTTTTATATTTCCTCACCCATCAGGCTTTGGCTAAAGACCACCCTGGGAGGGGGAGGTTTGGATATAAACTCCTAGACCCTTCAGGCTCTCTGCATGTGTATGAGCTTTAGCTCACGGAAAGCAGTTCCAACAGCCCCATGGGGGACTCAGAAGAGAGTCACAGGTGCAGGACATTAAAAGCAAATGCACACAGAGGCAGAAGATGGGCATCAAAGGAGAGTTGAAGGATCCCCATGTGGCTGAGGCACCCACGGTGTCTGCTACAGCTTCTGTAGATCTGAAAGGATTTCCCAGTTTGCAGGAAAGCGATGAGCCAGAGGAGAGAGATGGGGTCACTAGGAAAACGCCCTGCATCTGCTAGGAGAGCCCTGGGCCTCAGGGGTGTCTGTGGGTCGGGAGATGGAATCTATGTTTCACTCTCAGGGGGAGCCTTGCAGGGAAGGCAGACTCTGGAGTAGAGAGGGCTGTGTAGGGGGATTGAGACTGCGTGGTCTGCAGCCTCTAGAGTGGCAGCAGCCAAAGAACTCCATGGACCTGGGAGAGGCAGGGAGGCAGCTGGAGTTTTCTAGAGTTTTCAGCATCCCTGCATGAGTAGGAGTAGAACAGCCTGTGAATGAGAGAAGATAGAATAATGGAGTAACATGGAGGCTGCAGCCAACTGTGTGGATGGGTATCAGGGGACCAGGCCAGCAATGGGCATCTCAGTGGACGCCAGTGTGAATACAGAGCAACAGGAACCTATACCCTGCCTGGCATCTTGGTAGAACATTGTCACCCTAGAGTTTACATGGAGAAAGGGGGGGACCATGAACTGATCAAGAATATGTCCCAAGCACCTGGACAGATGGAGACTCAGAATAGACATAGATTTGAAGAAAATGAAAGGAAATTAAATTTCTTATCTATATGCGTTTATGAGCTATTTGTTGCTGCCACATGTAGTAACTATGAACAAGGTCTCTTAGAAACCTCTGAACGATATAGTACATGGATGCTTCGGACGACAGGTGTTTGTAATGCCTGTTTTAGCTCAGCGTAATTACTGTTGCGTTGACGGGTTCCTTTCCTTACGTGAAGAAGGAATTATGCTGTGATGCAAGGACTGAACCAGCTGATTGAGGGACAGAAGATTACGCAAGTAAAACCCGGGCCCCTAAGGCAGAGAACATACTTTATGTATATCACTTGATTATTTGTCTGCAGTTTTGACTTCATAACCCATGTGTCCAACACAGCACCGCGTGGGCACACACACACGTGCATACACCTCTTCTGAGGCTATTTCTTTTTCTTTCTTCCTTCTTCATGCTACAGTGAATTGGAAGAACAAAAAAGCTAAATACATGCCAGCTTAGAGCCGCACGCGTGTGTGTATGTGCGCTGCTTTTTTCACCCGAGGTCTCAGAGCTGGTTTCCTGCTTGGAGCTTTTCTTGTCTGTTTCAAAGCCCCCTTCACAAGCTTAACACTGACAAGGAGAACAATGGAAAGTGAGCTGGAGCTTGCAAATGAACAGAAAGAAGTGACTGACTTTGGGCTACTCTGGTGGGGTAAATGGACTATAAAATGCAATTTTAAATTAAATAGGTGCTTTATGTGCAACACAATATTGATTTTGTTTCCACAGGCAGAGGCTGAAGAATTGCGTGCAGTCCATTTGTGTGTGTGTGAGCGTGTGTGTGTGTATCAGACAATTTAGGAAGTATATAAGGGTGAGTTTTAATTTAACTTAACTGCCCAGGAAGGACTTAATGATTAATATCTTTGGTTTTCAACTCTTCTTGGTCTTGAAATAATGACTCTTCCCCCTTCTGACCTGTATGCTTGTAAAGCCTTTGTCAACTCCTTTAAAAAAGTCCCTCCACTCTCCCCACGCTGGTGCCGGCGACATCACCCACCAGCCGTACACGTCTGCTGTTTCGCTGTCATGCTTTCACTCTTTTCCTCACAAGGGAGTGACAAGACAGGCCACACCCGACATTCAGAAGCAGAAAGATATTGGTACCCTTCCATCATTTTACCACCCTTTCACATCTCCAGAAAACAAAAATAAGATGTACAAGGTCACATATCGGGGACCCTGGGATTCTTTCTCCAAAATGCTGTTTGAAAAGTAGCTTCAGTAACATATAAAAGGAGAGTTTGAACTCTGACATCCTGAGCAAAGCTGGGAGAGGGAGGATGTTTGTCTTCACTGCCCTCAGTATTACCACCTGTGAAGACCTGTCTACACCTTTTAAACCCTTTTAGCAAGTCTTGCATAGCTCCAAACCCAGGGTCTAATATTTCCTAGAATGTTCTATGGAGCAGAAGAGTGATCAAATTAACGTATTTTCACTAAGAATTCAATGCATTTGAAGTTAAAAGAAAAGAATAATCCTTGGAAGATATCTTTTAATCATTGGCAGGGAGGGGAGGGGAGAAGAGGCATCCTCTTATACCACCTGTGGGGAAGAATTTTGTGTATTAAAGTCTTAATCTCTACACCCTGTGATTTAGTCATTCCTTTTTCTAGGACTTTATCTTAATGAACTAATTGAGGATATGCACAAAAATTTATGCATCTGGAGTCACTGTAGTGTAATTTACAACAGAACGGCCACAAACTGAAAGGAACCTAAATTTGAAAAAAAAATAGAGTGCACTAAGATTCTGTAGAGGCAAGAGGCAGAAGCCAAGACCAGCCAGCCTAAGCAAAGGAGGGGGGTTGGTGATACAGACAAACATGTCTCATGGGACTGAGGTTAGGAACACAACTGGGCAGCCCTGCCTTTGACATCGGGAACTTTCAGCAAGAGGACAAACGAAGGTCCCCATTCCAGTTGTCTCAGTATTTAAGGGTTATAACCAAGCTATTAATATAATATTTGAACAGTTAAATATAATGATCTGATTCCCTACCTTGACAAATATACCTTCACAACAATCTGGAGAACTAGACTTCTCAGAGTTTTGTGTCAGAAAATGCAGCATGTGGAAAGCCAGAATCTCATCCCAGGCCCCCTGGTCCCCTGGCGCTGACTGGCCCTTTTTCTCTGTTCACCTCCTGGTCAGCTCTACATCTTGAGGGACCTTGCTGACCATCACATGTGTGGACTCACCAGCCCACCCATTCAAGTCCATTCTCACCCCCTGCAAATTACCGCGCTAACCTAGTCTTTGGATCTAGGGGTACATGTACTAGCAAGGTGAAATGCCGAAACCCAGGGAAAGGGTCCCCGAATGGGCTTGGGCCATTTGGGCTGGGAGTTCAGGGATCCTGGTTTTTTGGAGTATGGTTCAAAGAAGAAAGTTTGGGTTTCAGTTGGGCACATCCCTTAGCCCCCATGGGGAGGGCTTGGCTAGAAGGAGGGTGCAGCAGGGATCCTAAGATGGGGGCTCCAAGGCAAAGGGCTCAAGACAGGGGCCCCCTCTTGCCTGAGTCAAAGACTGTAATGCAGCTGGTCCTTGGGAAGTGACTGGTATTTGTTTCCTCTGGCTCCCTTAACAAAGTACCACAAACCAGATGGCTTAAAACAACAGAGATTTATTCTCTCACAGTTCTGGAAGCCAGAAGTCTGAAACCAAGGTGTCAGCAGGGCCATGCTCCCTTCAGAGACTCCAGTGGAGAATCATTCTTGCCCTTCCACCTTCTAGTGGCCCCAAGGTGTAGGTGTCCCTTGGCTTGTGACAGCATAAGTCTAATCTTTGCCTCTGTCCTCACATGGCTTTTTCCTCTGTCCCTGTGCCCCACCTCTTCTTATAAGGACACCACTCATTGGATTGAGGGCCCACCTTAAATCGAAAATAATTTCATCTTGAGATCCTTAATTAATTACATTTGCAAAGACTTTCTTGTAAGGCTATAATCCGAGGTTCCAAGTGGATAGGAATTTTAAAGAGACAACACTATTCAACCTACTATAGGACTAAAACCTGAACATCAAAAATCACAGACAACCTGTGGAGTTACTTCCCTTCCATCTCTTGTCCCTGATTTTTTCATCTGTATCTTAGTCAGCTGTTTATTTCTGCTCTCCTTCCCCATGGGAAGTTATGGCTGCCTCCCAGCTACCAAAAAATGTGCATAACAACACAAAAAACTGGGAATCTATAGGCCCCAATTCCAAATTCCTGGGAGAGAGAATCTTCCTGGCTGAGGTTGGAAGCCTGGTCCACTCCAGGCTGATAAATGTTGACCAGAGGAAGAGAGTCAAAGCTATATTACAGCTTTGGAGCAAAGGCAGTTAATTTCCTGGGTTGGCTTATGGACTGAAGGGACACCGAGTGTCTGATACATAGAGAATTGGTTAAATTACGGCACAGCCATAGGAAGGAAGACCGTGTGACTATTAAAAATTATGTTTTAGAATAAATGTTAATGGCAAGGTAACATGCTGATAATTAAGTGAGAAAAGCAAGTGCTGAAACAATGTATGTATAATATTGTACCCATGTGGTTAATAAACACACACACACACACACACAGACACACACACAAAGAACTAAGGACAGAAGAATGGACATCAAATATTTACAACACTGTCACTAGACAATAGATTATACACGGGGGGGGGGGGTTTCCTTTGTTTTTTTTTTTTTCCAACAATTTACTGTTAAATTGTTTAACATTTTATTAAATATGCCTGAAGAAGGATTTCTAACAAAAAAAATAAAGACTTAATAATAGTGGAATTTAAGACATAAATAAGAGAAAATTTGGGGTAATAAACCTAGGGGATATCTATTGGGATATTTGCCTAATACACAAAAATTCCTCTTTTTTTGGACTTTCACTGGCACCATCAACTATAAACTCTGTTTCCAAAGGGGCAGACATATTCTCCCGCTTGGACCAGAGACACAGAACAAGTCAGTCTGCAGAGAGGAGAGAAGAGAATGGGGCTGATGTCAGAATAGGGGCACAGATGACAGAGCACCTGGGCGTACTTCAGTCCGATTTAAACCCTCCCCAAGATCTGTTGACATTTCTGCTCTTGGGTTTTTTTCTGATGCTTCTTTATATTTATAGTAAATGTCTTTTTGTATTTAAACTAGCTTGAGTTGATTTCTGTTGCTCGCAAAGAGTTTTGACCAATACAAGATCCTTCCCAGTTCCTCCAAAACATAACCCACAAGTGACCATGGCCTGGTACACTGAGTTCTAAGAAGAGTTCAGTAAGTAAAAGCTTCAGATCTGAGACCTGATCTTTTGGATAAAGTTAGGCCCTTGGGTGCCTAAGGCACAAGCAGATGAATCAGAAAAAAGTAATAAAAATAAGAAGTTGATGAGAAACAAGGGACCGAGCAGGGGGCAGATCAAAGAGAAAGGCAGGGGAGGGTGAAAAGGAAGCCATATGATGAGAGTTCTAGAGTCTAGGATGCAGAAGTCACCCCCATCACTGACCTTCATTGATATTCAATTCACAATCCCATGTGCAATCTGCTTGCCTTTTATGAAGGGCGGATGAATTCCAAAATTAGTTGAGTTGATCTTCATGGCCTTCAAGTTGGCCAGCATACCATCCAACTCCTGTGTGTCCAAGTTCTTTCCACTGGTCACAGCAACCATTCAAAGGCCCCAAATATTGGCCCTCTGGGAGGGAGATTATTTCTTAACACCACCCACAATGAATAACTGCAGATTGGGCAGTTGTGTTGGCCCCAGGTCAGTTTTCTTTACTGACCACAATCCAAACCAACAACTCATGAACAGCAAGTTCCATTTCCCAGGACTCTTGAAGAAAATGTATCCCAGGGACCACTGAAAAAGTCAAGCAACACTTCTGTATGGCGCATCAGATCCCAGTGTATCACTGTCACTATTTAAAAATAAATTTCACATTAATAGATGATTATCCGTTAAATAAAGTAAGAATCCATGAGGCCAAACTGATATAAATAAATTTTTTTAAAAAAATAAGGGGGAAAGGGAGGTGGAATGCCAACTAATAAATGTAGAAGGAATGGCGAAATTAGAAAATTATCATTTGGCAAACATCACAATGACAACTGATTCAGGTAAGGAACATCAATGGATGCCACTAAACCTGGCCAGTGAAAGCTTGATGACAAACAGGATATTGACTTAATTGTAAAGTATCTCCCCACAAGATGATTTTTAATTACAAAGAGGAAAACAGTAACTTTTTAGTGGAGAAACCGAGAAGACTGAACTTCAGCCAAGTGATCAAAGTCAGCCGCACTGCTAATGGAACCAATCAAGTTCACTTGCCTCCTGATACAATGGGTGAGGGGGACACATCTCTTCTGTGACATTTCTGCCGAAAGTACATAATCTGAATCTAAACCTGGGAAACGTGAGACAAATCCAAATGGAGGAACATCCTGCAAAAATTTCAAGTTTGTAAAAGACAAAGAAAGACTCTAGAGCGATTCTAGTTTAAAGGAGACTAAAGAGATGAGACAGTTAAATGCAGCACATGATCCTGGACTGAACCCTGAACCAGAAAAAAAATTATTTTGCTATGAAGGACATTATTAGGATAAGGTCTATCAACTAGATAATATTATCTGAATGATTTGGGGGCAAAAGGACATAATAACTGCAACTTAGTTCAGAAAGAAAATTATATCAATATATCCATATCTATATCTATACATCTGCGTATCCATCCATCCAGAGAGAATGACAAAGCAAATGCGGTAAAGGCAAATGTTAACATTTGGGGAATCCGGGTGAAGCTATCATGGGAATTTTTTGTTCTATTTCAACTTTTCTCTAAGTCTGGAATTATTTAAAAATAAAAATAAATACCACTCAAATCTCTTAGGACCAAGCACTTGTGGCCCATTTTCCCAATAGCTGATAAAATGTCATTTTGTGCCAGCAAAGTGTCAGCTTCGACTTTCTCCTGAAGATTACTCCATTCCTTTCCCAAGTCCCACTTGTTCCTCTTCCAGCTGCTTGGCGTTTGTCAGCCCTGGCCTTGTCCCAGGCTGTGAAGGCCCCCCCGACCAGGCCTTCCCATGGTGCCCACGTGGACAGCCCCCTGGGACGCAGCCTCTGCTGGTCTGTGTGGGGCTGGGGCATCTGCAGTCTAGCTCAGGAAGCCAGGTGTCCTGGCATCTTCTGGCACCATGGCGACAGGGGGCTGCCCTGGGCTGCTGAATGGGAGGAGGAAGTCTGCTCCAGTAAGGATCTAAATATAACATTGAGGGAAGGAGGTGAGAGGGAAGTGGGGGGAACATCTTCGCTTTTCCTTCCTTTCCAGGAACAACCTTTAGAAATGTTTTAAAGAGCTTTTCTTCCTCATCATTACTATCAGATGTAAGTTCTCCTGGGTTTCTTGGTACTTCAAAAGAATTAATCTTTCCCTACTAGACTTCACAATATCCCCTGTCCCCTACACACACACACACACACACACACACACAATGAGAATGGCTCCCTACACAAGACTTCCCTGGGAGCCCATCTCAGCCTTATTACTCAGCACCCAAATTCTTTAGCTTTATTGTTGCTCCCCTGGGGATTTGATCCCAGCAAATCCTTCACCTCCAGAAAGAGAGAAGGAAACTAAACAGCAACGGTTCAGTGTACATCTGGGTACAGTCACTGGTCAGCAGCACTTAGCAGGGCGCCAGGTGTGGGCAGAACAATGTGGGTTTTCTGGGAAATTGTAAGTGCCCAGGGTAAAGTATCTGTGTCTGATTCTGTCAGACACATCGTAAAACCTTGGAACTTACGTGCTGATGGTAAATGTCCTTCACAGTTAGTTGTCTCTCCTTAGGGTTTTCAATAGGGCATTCACTGAAGGTAGGAAAAAATATACACTGACGTCCCTGAAGGGAAATAAATGGAACACTTCAGACGTGCTGCCAGATGGTGTGGTCATCATGCCACTGTTCTACATGGATTGATTTGGGCAGTGATGCAGAACCGCCAGGAGCCAGCCCTCGGATACCTATGATGAGAGCTTCAGCGGGTCACCGTCTGGACGAGATTTGGCTTGAGATGGAATTGGGTGGCACCGAAGGGAGTTGGAGGGATGGTCGAGTCTGGGAACCAGCTAAGTCATGAGGTGAAGCCTATGGCTGGGGGCTGCTTGGTCTATAGCAGAGACGAGGGGCTCACACACCACGCATGTGACATGCCATCTACTTTGGAAAGTAGAAGGAAGACACCAAGGGGCCAGAGATGTCACAGGGAATTTATGAGGGCCGTTGTTTTGAAGGGACCTTTCAAGAAAATGCTTTTCCTTGAAATGCTGAGCTCACTTAGAGCTGTGAGTGAGGACTAGCAGGGTCCTCTGCCCCGGAGGATGGTGGGGGATGGTGACGGACACCCCACTTGGAGGTAGCCAGCTGCAGTGGACTTGGGTGAAAAATGCTGGGAAAGAATTTGGTTCCTCCTAAGGAGCAACAGGGTGGGACTGATGGATGATTAATACTACATGACTTAGTGTGATGTGTTCTCAGGATGCTGTCCAAATCTTTTCTTGATTTGGGTTTGTGTGGATCTCTATCCTGACCATTCATTACAGAAAGATGGGTTGTTTCAAAGCCTGACTCAGAAAGCTGCTGGGGTATGCATCTGAACCACTGGACATCATAAAATCCCATCTTGGTGCCAATAGAAGAAGATGCTTTCAGAGACTGCGATGAAGTTTCACTTTGAAACCTTGTTTTGAAATCCCTGGGGAATGATAGATCATCTCAGGGCAAAATGGAAAAACTGCTAGTGTAGCTAGCTAGTAAGCTACATTTTGTTCTCAAAGTTTGGGACCAAGGTTTTCCTGGTAAGCAACTTGGTTATCCCCAAAGAGAGGTCAAGCATTTATCCAAAACTGCGAAAATATCAAGAAAGCAGGAAACAAAGTGAGTTTAACTTAAAAATATTTCACAATGTTCAAGTAATCTGTCGTATGTTTTCTCATGTCACCCTCACAACAGTCTTTAACAAATGTGTACTGTCTTTCAACAAATATTTCTGAATGCCTCATAGGCTTTGTAACTTGGGATAACATGGGGAACAGACAGACATGGTCTCTGCTCTCACAAATTTAGCCTGTCCTAAAGAAGAATACAATAATTATAAATGCTACTTAATTCCAAGGTGGAATAGCAATCTCTTTCTTCAATTTTACTGAGGGAAAAACTGAGGCTTACTGAGGTTCAGGGATAATTCTTCATGTCCAGAACTAAAAGAAAAAGCTATTGCCTTTTCTATTCTGTCATTCTGTTTCTTAGGGCATATAGCTTCAATTTGACTATTTTATTAGATAACATTTCTTTGTCACACAAAAGTAAGTTCAGGAGAAAATTTGCAGTGTAAAAATAACTAATATTATAGGAATTTATTAAATCTAGACAATTTTCTCCACCTTTTCTATTTCTGGCCTATTTTTGTTGTATTAGTAATTTCTGATAAAATATCAAGAGTTCTCGTTTCCATTACATACAGTTGCAGTGGCACTAAAACGTGCAGAAGGCATGGCTAAATATAACTTTGCAAATCTATCCTTTTCTACAACATGTTGCCAGTCCCCCGAGTATCCTTACAGAGAAGATTCACAAAAGTAGATTGTTTTACTCCTTTCTGGCTGCTCAGTGCCTAGAACGATGCCTGACACATAGTCGCTAGATAAATGTTGAATAAATGAATGATTGGTCTCTCTGTTGTTTTAAGAAAAGAAAGCCCTATGTTTTCCTTCTTTCTTCAGACAGAACACGATCTTGAATTTCAGGAACTGCCCTGATTATTCACTTGAACCTACACCACCTATAAAAACCAATGTCAAGGTGAAATTGTCTCAATCCTATACATAACATTTCAATTAGCCAAGCTAATTAAGGAGGAATGATTTCCAAATAATTCCAGAAGTTAATAGTAACAGAACTGTTATAATAGGATATCCCAAAAGATCTTTCCCAAAAGGGATGGTCTAGTTGAGAATGAGTCCAATTGTATATAAACATACTTGGAATCATCTCGAAGCATGTTTCAACGTGCCTGTTGACTACGTGTTTTTAATATGGATTTTGTTTTCATTCAGAATATAGAGTCGATATTTTCTGTGATGACAAAATTACAATTTTGAACATTTTGTTTCTACTAGGGGAAAATAAAGGTCTGAGTGAAAAGGTAGCAACCAAACAAATAGGAGTGTGGAAGGGGAAGAGTTCCAACAGGAGTCGGACAAGATCACTTCGGGCAGAAGGTAATTGAGTATGTTTTGTGGCCTTTCCAAGGAGTCTGTGCTTCAAAGTTGTTTTGCGTCATTGTGTCATGAATGTTTGAGCGTGTACATGGAGCCCTAAGTTATCACCACCTGGCTTCGGTCCACCCAGTGGCACATTCCTCTTGTCCAAAGATGCCTTAGCTCATGGTGTACGGTTGAGTCACTTGGAAATCCAGAAAAAGGATGGGATCAAGTCCCATGCATACAGTGATTGGCCAGCCCTTGTAGCATCAGACTGTGGTTAGTTCCACTCCTGGATCCCTTTACTACATGCATGGTGACTTAAGACATTTGATGATGTTGAAGCATCATGTTGTCTGTTCCTTCTAAATCCAAGAATTTGTTCCACCATCAGAAGGGTATGCTTGATGAAAGATGGGTCAGAGTCATCTGAAATGACAGGCTGTATTTAGCAGAATAATCTTGTTTTCTTTTATTTATTGCCCAAAGAACTGAATGTTCATGGGAAAGAATTTTTAGGCATCCTAGTATTTGTTTTTGGAATGTATTTTTCTACATATGGTAGCATGCAGCATCTGCATGATGGATGGTAGACAGAAATATTTTACTGCAATTCTTCATTACAAATAGGAGAAAACTGGAGGACAGAGAGCCTCAGTAACTTATTCAAGGTAATCAGATTTGTTAGTAGCCAAAGCTAAAACCCAGGACTCAAGATTCCCCGTATTTCACAGATGATTTCATAAGAACATGCAGACATTCCAAATCAGATTCCTCCCTCTCTCCCAAGCTCATTCTTGATTTGAGTATCATTTGTTTTTCTGGAACTAATTACAAATTTACAGTTTAGGCACCAAGCCAAGCCCAAAGATTATGGCTTCAGGCTCTGTCAGGGTAAATATAAGCAGAGATGTTCTGACTATGCTCTGTGAAGCCTCTTCAAGGGTCACAATGCAGATGTGTGCTCATGTGAGTGTGTGCACGTATGTTGCTCATGTGTGGTTGTATGGATAGGGACGGGGCATCCTCTAACTTTGACAAGATTACTTCCTTCTTTACCTACTTACCTACTGGTAAGATTTTGTTTAAAAAACAACAAAAAACGTCTGTGGTGTCAGACATTCCTGTCACACACATCAGCATGTCCCGTAGATACTTTCTCCTGAATTCCAGAAGAAAACATTATATTTTAATTGTAAATTATTCTTTATGGTATAGGGTCTATATTACTGAGACTTCAGTAACTTTTGGCTTTTTATTCCACAGGCTCCATTACATTACGTAGTGGTGGGTTTTTATTTGTTCACTTACTTGCTTGTGCGTTGAATGATCAACAAGGCTAACAGACATTTTATATACAGATTCATTTTATCGTTTATGTGTTACTGAAAATCCAAACTTTATGACACAGCGATATGTTAATGCAGAGAATTTATTAGTTGAGGCCACAAGCCTGGATCCTTTCGAAAGAACACATCAGATAAAGCCACATCAGGATATTACTTTTGATAATAAATGTACAGACCGGACCATCCCTATGCCCATCTGTAAAGCTGGGTGGGATATTGTGGGCATCCCCCCTCCATCCTTCCACACCCTCAACACACTTTTTGGCCTGAAAGCACGTCCTGACTTGGTGGAATAGAAAATGTGGAAAGTGTTAGGACTGAAGCTGCAAATTCAGATAAAAATGCCTTGGTGTGTGTAGCTTATTCTTAGGTAAATAATATACCTGAAGGTATCTGAAAATTATCTTTTTTTCATAAACATATGGTTTTGTTGGCTCTGCCTCAAGGCAAACAACCATGCGAGAGATAGTACAGAGTTCTTATTAGATGATTTGCCATAACAAGATAGACTAATTAGCTCTTTCCTAAGAGTTCGGTTTGATGTTGGAGAGCCCGTGAGAGCTGTGGAAGCTGAGGGGAGAGAGGGATGTTACTGAGGAGGGATGCCAAACAGAACTGGGTGGTGACATGAAGGGAGAGATGCTGAAGACAAACTAAGCAATGTTCTGCGTTAAAAAGAGGCATAAAGACAGATGGCCAAGAGGCGCATGAAGAGCTGCTCAACATCACTAATTATTAGAGAAATGCAAGTCAAAACTACAATGCGGTATCACCTCATACTGGTTAGAATGGGCATCATCAGAAAATCGACAAACGATAAATGCTGGAGAGGGTGTGGAGAAAAGGGAACCCTCTTGCACTATTGGTGGGAATGTAAATTGATACAGCCGCCATGGAGAACAGTATGGAGGTTCCTTAAAAAACTAAAAATAGAACTACCATATGACCCAGCAATCCCACTACTGGGCACATACCCAGAGAAAACCATAATTCAAAAAGACACACGCACCCCAGTGTTCATTGCAGCACTATTTACAATAGCCGGGACATGGAAACAACCTAAATGTCCAATGACAGATGAATGGATAAAGAAGACATGGTGCATATATACAATGGAATATTAGCTATAAAAAGGAATGAAATTGGGTCATTTGTAGAGACTGTATGGACCTAGAGACTGTCATACAGAGTGATGTAAGTTAGAAAGAGAAAAACAAATATCGTATATTAACGCATATATGTGAAATCTAGAAAAATGGTACAGATAAACCGGTTTGCAAGGCAGAAATAGAAACACAGATGTAGGGAACAAATGTATGGACACCAAGAGGGGAAAGCGGGGGCGGGGAGTGAGATGAATTGGGAGATTGGGATTGACATATATACACTACTATGTATAAAATAGATAACTAATAAGAAAAAAAAAGAGGCATAAAGAGCTAAAATTTGGAATCTGAAACCATTTCGTTCTTGACTTGCTCACTTGCAAATAACCCAATAAAAACGTATAGGCTTCTTAAAGGCAAAGATTGTGTCTTACCAATTTCTGCATGTCTAGTGCTTAATATAGAACCAAGCACATTGTTACAACTCCTTAAATGTTTACTGTTTTTAAGTAAATGAATGAATGCTTAATGTACGTATAAATATGTTTCTCTACCAGAGAAAAAGATTTCCTTTTTTTTTTTAGGTTGATGCATTCTATGGTATTACATATATGAAATGAGATGCCCTTTTAATCTGCTCTGCATGAAACTGACCATTCTGAACAAAGAAACTGGCCTTCTCTGAATTCTGATGCTCTTAGAAATTGAGACAAATATTTAACCATCCCTCCCTGTGCCCTTGTGGATCTGTGTGGAATCCTTGAGCCGGCTAATTGAACACTAAATGTATAAGTTAAACTACTCACCTCTCAGTAACAGAGGAGGATAAAGTTAGTACAAAAAGAACATTCTTCTTCCTCACCTGTAAACATAAAGCAAAACAAAAATCTGCAAGCGTATTTTGAGATAGGTTTATGAGGAGCTTTGACATACGCATATGAATTTGATGATGAAGTTTTGACATTTGTACAACTACACACTCATAAAGTTGTATCAGAAACTCTTTAAAAAACCACCACCATACATACATTTTGCTGTTTTTCTGGAAAAAAAAGTAGGTACTCCTAATCCATGGAGTTTCCATTCACAGAAAAAGCTGTCAGGAAAGAAAAAGTCAGCCATAGAAAGGCATTCTATTAGGGAAATGAACCAAATCAGAAAAGGAGAACACTATTTGCAATTTAACCAGCCAAGTTAAACATGACACGATTAGAGCCAATCTTTGGGGACCAAGTTAGTGGTAATTGTGCCTTATTTAACTTGGCCAATTAAAGGCTGAACTCTTTTCTAAATTGGCTATTTTCAAAGCAATCACACCTTTGCACTCAGAATTTTTTTCAGCTTGCCATTTTTAATTTAGTATTTGACTGTTTAATGGATGTATGTGTACATGGACCCATGACTAAATATTTGCACATAATACAAAATTAATATGCATTTGTATTGGGCAGAATGAAGGGTTTCTTATTATAATAGGCTTTTTTACCAGATCAGGGTCATATATGTTTTAACATGTCCAATAATTTCCAACATCTGAAGAAAGTATCTAAGCTGTGAAATATATTGCCTAAGGGAAGATTCCTAGAAAGTAACTATTATAACTTGGGGGCAAAAAATAACCTAAGGAATGAGGGTTTCAATATGTAGAAAAAGTAGAGAAGAGGATAAAGTGTTGGTTTTTCTACCAACCATAAGTGCATCTTCGTTTACTTTGTCACCATGAGTCAGTTAATATTTATGGAATGCTTATTCTGTGCAGAGAACTGCTCTTGACCAGATGATTCCAACCAAAGCCCCAGAAACTATCCCTGACTCAAGAAGCATCTACTCTTAAAAAAAAAAAAAAAAAAAAAAAAGGAAGCAAAGACCCAAATTGTGTGGGAGCATAAATACAAAGACTGAAAGCTTGAATCAGCTTCTCAGCTTTCTACACTGGGATAAAAGTATTCATCTACGTTAGTGTGAAGACTCAAGACTCAGAAAAGGAGAAAAGAAAACAGTTGAGGGGAGGAGGTCCTCAGGGCTGTACGAATTGAGACTGACGGAATTAGTCCAAAAAAAAGTTTTTCTGGGGAAACCTAGTGGAATAAGCGCTGGAAGAAGAGTGAGAGGCTCTGAAACGAAAGTAAATGACGGAAAGTCAGCTTGGTAGAGAAAAACACGGTAGGTGCTCTACACTAAAACAAACCTATCTTCCCCATGCCTTTAGGAATTAACGACATATGTGTTTTTACATAAAGTGTGGATCCAAATACGTAGACTAGAGTAGACTTGACTTTTCAAGATCTAAAACCATTTTCTGCCTAACAGAATGAGTAGTTGCTTAAGAATTTCAATACCATGTTGGATGCATTATGGTTAATTTTACAGCCAGCTGTTCTACACACACTTTCCATTCTTTGTGGAGATGGAAACCTTAACGCTGTCACCTGTTTTGATCAACAGAAGGAACTGATTACAAAGAGAGGTAATCCGAGCGCTGGGTAAAGTTAGGGCAGAAGTAAAATGAAAACTCGTACCCTGAGGCCACGTGGTGGGGCTTGGTGAGGTGAGCTGGAAGGAGCCCTGGATCCTTGGCTTCTAGAAAAAAAAGCTCAAGGCTCTTTCCTTGCTTCCCTCGGGTTGGGGGTGGGGTGGAGAGAACTTCACCCCACAAAGGAGGTGTTGCTGTCTTTGGTCACATTTTGTGACACTTGATTGGCTGACATGGTGGTGGGTGTAGTGGCTGGAGGCGTCGCGTGTTAAAAGATGGGTCTGTCCCCCGTTCAGCTCCTCTGACGTGATCCCTCTCTTACTATCGATTTTAGATGCTCTTTCTTCCCGCACGGAGTAGACTCCTGGCTGGCTTAAGAAAGCCTGGGGCCGAAGACCTAGGCCAGCATTGTTCAAGTGTTGGCCGGGGTTCCTGCTTACTCTCTGGCTCTCTCTGGACATTTGAATTGGCCTTTCTTCTCTTCATAGTGATACAGTCTGAAGGCTTATGTTTGGGGAAAAGAACAAAGGACAGCAGGCCTCTGTCTGCTATGATCCTAGGTAGAACTCACTGAGACAGGATCTGGTCCAGCCCTTAGAGGTGCATTGTAGTTTAGAGGCTGAAATCCCAGCTAAAAACAAAATGTTGTTTAACTCTGCATATCATTTCTCTATGCACGTATTTATTTTGGGGGCCTTGTGGAGAGGTAAGTCTACTTGAGGACAGAATTTGCGTATTCTAAAATGCAAACACTATCAACATACTCCAGTAAACTATCATGATGATCATCCTTTAATGTCACTCCAATCTATGTCTAACAGGCATGGGTTCTACAAGTGTCCCCTACACCCTGTTGTGCAATCTTGAGTGAGGTGTTTTTCCAAAAGATTTTATTTTCAAAGTTAAAGCTCAATGGTTGGTTAAAAAAGAACCTTGGCCTGATACCATATGACACAGCACTTAACATTTATTTTTGGAGACATAGATTGAGCCCTGACTGCACGTAAGGTATTGTGAAGAGTGTTGAGTTACCAAAATCAACAAGTCATGGCTTCAGCCCTCAACCTGGGGAGAGGCAGATCTGTTTAAAAATGGTCCCTGGGACTTCTCTGATGGCCCAGTGGTTAAGACTTCACCTTCCAGTGCAGGGGGTGTGGGTTCGATCCCCGGTCGGGGAGCTAAGGTCCCACATGCCTCGCGGCCAAAAACCCAAAACATAAAACAGAGACAATATTGTAACAAATTCAATAAAGACTTTAAAAATGGTCCAAAACAAAAAATGGTCCCTAAAAACAATCGTAAACAGATATACATGAGATAGTCAATACAAGAGACAGCACAGAGACGGAGATCATGAGTTGGTTGAAAAGAGATTCTCTATAAGAGGATGAACTTTGTGACCAGTAAAGGGAAACACTGAAGAAAGGAAAAAACAGTGGAGAAAAGAAAAGATAATGGCACATAAAGGGAAATGATGTCAAATAAATGAAAGTATTGCCCTTTAAATCTGTCCATTCTGTTAAGAATTTGAGTGGAGTAATCACAAGAAGAGTACAGTAATTTTGTCTTTTTATTCTGATGCATTGACATCTTGGGCCATGCTGATCCTGGAGAGCCTGCCCCTCCCAGGACTAGCTAACTCCTAGAGATAGTAAAGGACTTTCCTGCCAGCTCATCTTTCATATGCAAACCAGCCACACCCCACACCCCCAGCCATCTCCTTTATGGGGCTCTCACACTCTGGGGTGCTATCCCCTGCCTTAATCACCCCATGGCCAGTGCAATGGATGAAATGTTTGTGTCCCCCCAAAATTTATATGTTGAAATTCTAATCCCAATGTGATGGTATTTGGAGGGGCTTTTGCAAGGTAATTAGGTCATGTGTGTAGAGCTCTCATGAATGGCATGAGTGCCCTCATAAAAAGAGGCCACAGAGCTAGCTTCTTCTCTTCCTGTCAGGTGAGGACACAGTGAGAAGTTGCAGTCTGCTCTCACCAGCACCTGGCTGTGCTGGCATCCTTCATCTCAGACCTCCAGCATCCAGAGCTGTGAGAAAGAAATGCTGTTGTTTAAGCCACCCAGTCTATGGAATTCTTTTATAGCAGCCTGAACTAAGACAGCCAGGTACTAGGCAACTAGGGGCAGCCCCTATGCCTCAGAGCCCGCTGAAATCACGCAAGCTAGACAATCCAAAGCTTGTTTACCCTGCCTCATGCATTCCTTCCCACAAAAACCACCATAAAGGCTTTGCCCACATTCCCCCTTGCTCTCTCTGCCTCCTGGCAGACCCTGGTGCTTCCCCGTGTGCCCCCTCCTGCCCCACCCTGTTTCTTGGGAACTGTGAATAACAAGCTGTCTTTTCAATGGCAGTTATCTCCTGATCTGTTGCCCTCAGCATACCTCAATAATAATAAAACCTACTTTTTAAAGCAGTGAGTTATATGTCAATGGAAGATTGTAAAAGGCCACCAGGAAAAGAAAACACAAAAAAACTAAAATCTCCGCAGAGAAGAAAGAGTTTAAAAGTGCAGCTGGAGAAAGTGTGGGACAGAGGCCAGGTGGGAGATGCCTGAACAACATGGCCCTGTGTCAGCCACGGTGAGTGGAGGGAAAGACATTTGAAAAATGCATCTTAGGCTGCAGAGGCAAATTCAGCTTGTATACTTCTTTTCCTGCCTTTGTTATATGAGATTTCATGTTAAGCACATTTCTATCCCTAACCTTGCAGTCAGAATGCTGGCAAGAGAGCTGGCAGGCATATTTGCACTGTATTTCAGATATCCCTGAGATTGCTAGGATAAAGAGAGGGTGGTGGTGGGCTGGAGAAGAGGACCCCAGCGGAGGGGAGAAGAATCTGCTGACAATGGAAGCTTCCCGCTACCTGTCCCTCCACTACACTAATGCTGTCTTCATCTACTGAAAAATTAAATCTAAGCATGCTACTCTCCTATTTTAAACACTCAGATGTCCACTGCTACAATATTTGGCACATAAATGTGTCCACGATTGAGTTGGATCCTACCTTTCCAGTACTTTCACCCAGTGAACCTTATTGAATGTTCAGTGTCATGGAATTTCTCACCACTTCTTGAACAGACCATGCTTTTGTAACCAGTGGAGCGCTAACTCAAGACCAACAGAGAAATGGGAAAGTAATCCATTATTAAGAGATGGACAAACCCCTGCTTACGAAAAAGGCAGGGCTGTCTGATAACAGCATGATTGGAAAACATGGTTTCCTTTCAGGGCTGAATCTGTCCTCCCTTTCATCACAAATAGCTGACTTATGGCTTAAATACTCAGGGGCACTTGAGAGAGAGAAGGATTTGGCCGGACCTGCAGAGCAGATGACAGATCCCCTTAAGTAGCCAGCTGCCTGGGCACAGCTAGTGGCCTTCTTTACCTACTCACTGGCAGAAAGGGGACGAGAGAGCTAGCAAGACGGCCAGGCTGCCTAAACTGTTGATATTTGCAACAAGGAGGCTGGACATGCAGGAGTCAGGACTTTCCTACATGCCTCTTCTAGCGCAGTCACCCTGCCCAGGGCTAAGGCACGGCTCAGGGAATGTCAAGTTCTGATTCATCGCGATGCAGGAGGCATTTGTATGTATAGTTCTCTTCCTCCAGTCCAAGTCTGGGAAGGATGGAAGTACTTCCTTTGAAACATGAGAAGAAAGAATCCAGAGTTTCTCTATTATCTTTAGTAAGTGGACTCTTCATTTTTTTAAATCTACTTTCCCCACTGGTCTCCTTCAGGACGGGAACCACATTATCCATCAATGCTTAACACAGCAGGTGGTTAGCAATAATAAATTTCCCTTTAGTGAGCAATAAACAAATGAATAAATGAGTGATGAACAAATCCCAGGCAGCGGGGAGAGAATGTACCTATATAAACTTTTATATTTTTATTATAAAGTCCAAAAAAATAAGCCGTAACAATAAAGATTTCACATATATAATGTTGTTAAATCCTCAAAACAATCCTGGGAAGGGAGATTATTCTCATTTTTTCCTATGAGAAAACTGAGGGTCAGAGAGACCATATTAACTACCTAAATGCACACAACTAGTAAGTGACAGCACTGGGACTGAGACCCCAAACCTCCTGGTTCCAAGTAGACAACACCAGAGCTGTCCGGCAAGTCTCATGGAGAAACTCATCACAGGAAGATAAGAAGAGAGCTAGAGGGGGAAGAACAGGAGTGCGGTTTTCAGATTTCACTGTGCTTAAGAATGAATGGAGGGGCTTCCCTGGTGGCGCAGTGGTTGAGAATCTGCCTGCCAATGCAGGGGACACGGGTTCGAGCCCTGGTCTGGGAAGATCCCACATGCCGCGGAGCAACTAGGCCCGTGAGCCACAACTACTGAGCCTGCGCGTCTGGAGCCTGTGCTCCGCAACAAGAGAGGCCGCGACAGTGAGAGGCCCGCGCACCGCGATGAAGAGTGGCCCCCGCTCGCCGCAACTAGAGAAAGCCCTAGCACAGAAACGAAGACCCAACATAGCAATCAATCAATCAATAAATCTTTAAAAAAAAAAAAAAAGAATGAATGGAGGTTCAATATTCAAAGATACAAGTAATGCCTACGAGTCACTAAGAAAGAGATAGAGAATTCAAAAGAATGAGGGGAGAAGATATGAAGATGTAGTAATAAAGAAAGATTCTCAACCTTTCTAGGAATCAGGGAAATGAAAATCAGATGGATGAGATGTTCTTACACCCAATATTGGTAAAAATTAAGAAGTTTGATAATTTCAAGTGTTGGTGAGACTATGAGGCAATGAAATGGGTACCATTGTACACTCCTGATGGGAGTATAACATTGTGTAGCCACTTAGGAAGACCGCTGGCAGTTTTTATGAAAATTTAAAATGCATATTCTTTATGACCCAGCCGTGGTCTAGAAGGTGGATTCTGTGTATCTCAGGGGATATGCCAGACTCATTCAGTATCAGGGAAAATACGGTAACTTCTATTTGTGTTCAACCGTACACCATCCTTTTAAATTTCGTGTTGAGAATCTATTTTTGCGGAGGGTGCCGTGGAGCACCGCCTCGATGCCCTTTCTAGCTGGTTCCCCAGCTGGCAGGAAGGGTGACTGCCAAAGGCTTATGGCTGAGCAACTCCTAGGGAATTGCCCTCGGCCCAGGGGAGCTGCTTTGCCCAACCTGGTCAGCCTGTGTCCGATGACTGGTCAAGTTGGGGGTAGAAAGACTAGCCCCTTACCTCAATTCTAAATAGCACTAAGGGGCCATCCAGCCCTGAACTCCAGGGACCAGCTGAGTGCTCGCTGGCAACTGCATTGAGCTCACCTCCTCTCCCCAGTAACGTCCCAGCGTGCACAGCTCAGAGCCTTGGTGTCTGTTTTCTGGGGAGCTGACCTAAGGAGGTTGTATAATGCACAAATGAGTACAAAAGCACACACATATAATCTACAAATATTTAAATGCACATATATTTTGGTGACTGCTCAGAGACGTGCTTTACTGATAAGGTTGCCTGTCTACCTAATATTCGTATGTTGAAGTCCTAACCCCCCTGCCCAGTCCCTCAGAATATAGTCTTGTTTAAAAATAGGGTAATTGTGGATATGATTAGTTAAGATGAGGTCATACTGGAGTAGGGTGGACCCCTAATCCAATACGACTGGTGTCCTTATAAAAGAGAAATGTAGCCACTGAGACACACACACAGGCAGAAGGCCATGTGGAGGTTGAACTTGTGCAGGCACAGGCGGAGGAGCTACCAGAGTCTAGGAGAGAGGCCTGGAAAAGGTCCTTCCCTGGCACCATCAGCAAGAGCACGGTCCTGCTGAGACCTAGATCTTGGACTTCTAGCCTCCAGAGACAATAGGTTCAGTTTTTTTAAGCCACTTGGTTTTTTTGTTGTTGTTGTTTTTGTTTTTTGTTACGGCAGCCCCTGTGAATGAATACAGTTCCTGAGAGAAAGAGTCACAAATATGCACAGGGATATATTCTTTGCAAATTCATAATAGTGAAGCAGAAAAAAAAAATAGTATAAACAATGTAAATGTTTATCAGTTAGCTGATCACAAATAAAATATAGCATACTCATGCTATGGATATTTAACCTCAGTTTAAAAGCATGTGGTAGGTTTCATTATATTGACATAAAACCTTCAGCAATCACTATTACTGAGTAAAAAAAGGGAGACGTTGAATGACGTGCAGAACAAAACCATTTAATTTATGTTTAAGAAATGCAAAAGAATATGCTATCCTTTGATACATCTGTCTATGGATATGCATAACACAGAACAATGACCAGAAGGATATGGTCTAAACTTTTGACATTGTTTGCCTCTGGGGGAAGGGTAAAGAACCGGGGGGTTGCTAAAGGGATTTTTCATCAGTAATATTTAACTTTTAATAAGAGAATATATTCACAAATTTTCTTTGTAATTAAAAATTAATAAAAACAAGCAAAAAATCATCAAAGGGAACGTAATGTGGCATCCTAGAACAGAAAAAGGACAATAGGTAGAAACTAGGGAAATCCGAATAAACTCTGAGCTTTAGTTAATAATAATGTCTCTATACTGGTTCATTAATTATAATAAATGCACCATAGTAATGTAAGATATTAATACTAGTGGAAGCCGTGTGCAGAGGGTTATATGGAAACTTAGTACTATCTGTTCAGTTTTTCTGTAAAATCTAAAATATAAGGTCAATTCTCAAAAAACTCATCTAGGGCCCTTGAGTTAGAAGAATGTAGATTCCCAGGCCCCGCCTCCAGAGATTCTAATTCAGTAGGTCTAGGGGGAAACCCAGTAATTTTTGTTCTTATTAAGCACCCCGAGGGGATTCTGGTACTTTGAGTTACTACGGGCTAGAAAAAAAAATCAAAGAAAATCCAACCATACCCATTGGGTTAACAAAGCTGGTGCTTGAAGTCTTTTCACAGGTTGGACTGGGAGTTAGGAAGGGAGAGAGGTGATGTGGAGCGTGTTTCTACTCTGGGGTGGCTGGTCCAGGAGAGGGGAACTCCCTGTCGTGAGGTTGGCCCCCGAGGGCCCCCGAGGACCTGACAGCCGATGGGCAGCCAGCCAACCGCGCAAGGAGCAGCCTCTGCCTTCCCATCACCACACTTTGGCATATGGTTAGTTCTCCGGCTTTTAACTGTATTTTGAGAATAGTGTTATAAATAATTGATCCTCCCCATTAAAATGTTTTTCTTCCAGTTAAAATTTTTATGAGTGACCTGAAAACATGGCATATTTAGCCACCCTCCCACCTCCCCACTCAGGCACTCAGTTTATTGTTCCGAGTTCTTGTTCCCTTAAGATAGTACACAAACACGATAGTAACGGTTATTATAACAGATGGTAGGTGTGCGTTAACGTGGCCTCCACCACTGGCTTGAGAGGACGCTGAGCCTCCTCATCTTGGTAAGCAAGGGTGTTTGGCCCCATATTGAGCATGTTATTCACTCATTCATTCATTCATTCATTCACTTATCCTCCCAGCGTTTGTGGAGAGTCTATCGTGTGCTCTGTATCCTGCTAGGTGCTGGTTAGCCAGCTGTGAAAAAGATGACAGATTTGTCCTTAATAAAACTGGTTATTGTTAGTTGGACTGAATTGTCCCTCCCAGTCTCTACAATCTGATGAATGAAGTCACAGTAAAGCTGATAAATTATTTCAGTTGGAAAATAAGACACTTCTATGACAATGTTTAACACGACGGGCTCAATTACAAGAGTAGGCTTTTAGATATTCCTCAGAACATACTATCTTGAAGACAAAGATTTCGACTGTTCCTAATACCAGCATTAACCCTCCTGTTTCCAAGTCAGGTTAGTGCTATCAGAACCTCACCACCAGCCTCCAGAATGGCGCAGCCGGATTTGGGGCCCTCATGGCTAGAGAGTGCCTGGGGGCACCGTTACCGACATCATCATACACGTGGCTTTGGAGACCTCCAGCCTCATTTTGGGAGAATACACTGAATACACAAGAACCTTTGCCTTTAAAGCACTTAGAATAAAATCATCATCTGTACTTTCACTCATCATGCCCTTAAAACTGGAGGAAGTTGGTAACCAAAAATAAAGCCAGAAAACTAAGGGAGGGGGAAGCATGTTAGAATATTGACGTGAGGATCATTACAGGTGCAGGGCACAGCTGGAGTCTCTGTGAACGTTTCAGAAGCCTGGGTGTGGGAAGGAGAGAAGAGGAGGAAGAACAGAAGGAGGAAGGCAGAACAGGGGCAACAGGGCTGGAGTGGAAAGGGTTAAAGATGAACAAGGCGTAGTGGAGGGAAGGGAGTGATGGTTAGCACTTTTTGAGCACTGCAGTCACATGGCAGGTAATGTACACACATCTCTCGTTTAATCTATACAACAGGCTTTGAGAAGAGAACACCAGAGTGCCCTGGGATGCACACTCAGGTGGCCTCCCTACCCGAGGCCACGGCCTTAACCACTGCAGGCCCTGCCCTACCGAGAGGCAAAGAGGACAGCAGCTCAGCTGTCTTTCCATGGGGGCTGGGGCACCTGCGGGCAGGAGAACTCTGCAGTCCAAAGGGTCAGCTCCAGCCAGGTGTCTGCCAGGGACTTGTGGTCGTGCTCCCTGGAGTCTGTGCAGGGACACTGCCTGGCCTTGTATTTTCCCAAAGGCTTTCACTTAGGAGAAGGGCCTCAGCTAGTCTATACAGCGAACCTTGCGCAAATTTGAAAAAGTCACCCCACTGGGTGGACCAGTTAGAAAAAGATGTCCCTTCCCTGGGGTCTGCGACTTCAGCCCCAGGCAGGACACAGGGTTTGGGGTACCCAGGGCTGGGCTCTGATGTTTATGCACAAACTGTGCAGCCGTCTTTGGGGCTGGTAGGGCTCTGAACGAGGGAGCGAGCAGGGCCCAGGCATCCGTCTGGGTGGAAGGGCAACTCGTGTTTTCCCCACAATGTAGAAAGTAAACTGTGTCAGGCAGCAGCCGTCCTCTTTTAATATCGGGCATTGAATTACTCAAAAGAGCTTTGATTGGGAAGCTGGTTTGCCCCACTCCTATTAATCGAATAGCCAAAGCATAAATTGGCTTTCAAAAGGTAGTTAGAAATGAATTTTATCTTTTAAAAGGAAGGAAAAAAAAGATGAAGTGCCAACCACAAATCTTCACAATGGAATACCCAGGAAAGATAGACAGTAGCAATAAATAGTAAAACCTTTATATTGATAATATGCTTCTCTGTGAGGGGTTCAAAGCCTCTTTCTGTATTTTTAAATATACTCATGCCTCTCAACCTGCCTGTGACATAGGGTGGGCAGGTATTATTATTCCCATTATTGCAAGAACTGACACAGAAAAACGGAATGCCTGGCATAAGCTCATATAACACATCAGCATCTGAGAGAGATTAGAATGCAGCCGCCCGATGGCCATTCCAGACAAGATGGTATTGCCAGAAAATGACACAAAGTGGCAGAGTAGCAATCAGGGTTTAAGACCCACGTTGCTCACGAGTCTGTTTTGGACGACCATGCTTAGCAGCTGAAATGAACGATGCTCCATTTATTATTATTAATAAACATCCCTGTGCCCACATCACGGAGACATACTTCACTGCCTAGCCCTGCACAGGACTGATCGGCTTCCAGCAGAAGCAGGCAGGGCAGGGCTCAGAACCTCCAGGGTAAGCACACGACAAATGCCTGAATGACTGATTGGGTGTTTGCCCGTTAATAACAATAATCATTTCTTTAGGAGTTGACTGTTTGCGGGGAACTGCGCTAAGCATTTCATCTTTCAAAACTCTCATGACAACCTTGTGAGGAAAGTGTCATTGCCCCCATTGCACACAGATGTCAGAGGACCCGTCCAAGTCCGTGCAGCTGGTTAAAGGGCAGAGCTGAGACTTGCACTCAAAGGCCCCGCTGCGCTCTAAAGACAGGGGTCTACACCACTCTGCGATGCTCCCTCTGACCAAAGTGTGTCTCTACCATTTCAACACTGATCCTTCTCCGCATCCTGGCACATGCTAACAAAGTCTGCTGTGAATGAAATCAACTGGATCAGTCAGGGTCCTCTGGAGAAACAGAACCAACAGGATATATGTAGACACACAGAAGAGTGTTGCCAAACCAGACCCGGGTCTGCCTGCCCCCTCGTGCCGTAAAGCCAATCTCCTGACACCAGACTGTGGTGAAGGAAAGCACAGCCTTTACTGCAAGGTGCTCCACATGGGGCCAAGCAAGAAAACAGGCAACTCATGCTCAAAAGACCCAAACTCCCCAATGGCTTTCAGGGAAGGGGTTTTAAAGGCAAGCTTAGGGGTGTGTGTGGCACGGAGCCTGATCTGCTCGGCGCAGCTCTCTGTTCAGTTGATGGTGAGGTAACGGGGTGATGTTTTGGGAATCTCAGTTATCAGCTTTCTGGCTCCAGTCATTCTGGGGTCTACGCGCTGGTGGGCAGCATGCAGTTAACTTCTTCCACCTGGTGGGGGGTTCAGTATCTACAAAACAGCTCAAGGACGTGGCTCAGAATATTATCTACAGCCCTCGAGGAGGAACTAAATGTCCTTGACTTTGTTTTACGGCCAAACTATTATTATTTTGTCTTGCTTAACTGTTTTACTTTGTTTCTGCATTTTCTCACTTCTCTGATTAAATTTGCACTTTAGAACTTGGGGAAGGCTAAAGCTTTTCTACAGACAAGAGGCAGGGGACACGGGGGTCTGTCCCTAGGGAGGCCCTGCAGGGTCCTGCTTGGTTACAAGAGTTGATTTATCCAGGAATTGGCTCATGTGGTTATGGAGGCCAAGAAGTCCCACAGTCTGCCATCTACGAGCTGGAGAACCAAGAAAGCGGTCCTGTAATTCTGTCTGAGTCCAGAGGCATGAGAAACAGGAGAGCCAATGGTGTAAGTTCCAGGCTGAGTCCAAGAAACCCCCAAACCAAGAGCATTGATGTCCAAAGGCAGGAGAAGGTTGACGTCTCAGCTCAAGCAGAGAGAGGGAATTTGCCCATCCTTCACCTTTTGTTCTGAGCCTTCAGCAGGTGGGATGATGCCCACGCAAACTGGTGAGGCAATCTGCTGTACCCAGTTTACCCATTCAAATGCGAGATACCCTCATAGACACACGCAGAAATAATGTTTACCAGCCCTCTGGGCATCCCTTAGCCCAGTCAAATTGACACAGAATATTAATCATCGCATCAATTTAATTCCTAGCCAAGATTTTTGGTGAAATAGACTAGACGAGACTAGATAATATCAGAGTGCATCTCAGGCAATAAAGGTAGTTATTGTTTTGTGAAACAGTTGTTTCAAATGTGTGTGTGTGCACGTGCATACTACTGGGTGGTGACATAAAGACTATTTATTGTGGGTCATTAAAGAAAAGCCCGAGAAGCACAGATTCAGGGTCCCCTCTGCCCCTCAGCTGCCTTAAGCTTCCCTTCTCCCCACTCACGGCCACTTCGAAAAGACCCCTGCATCTTGGAACGCACCTCGGTGGTATCGGTGATGTGTTTGCTAAAGATGGACAGCAAAAACTAGAAATCTTCCTTTCAGCTCCACTCGCCTCCTGGGTTTTTGTTTATTTCATCTTTTGAATTACACGTGGGCCTCACGTTGCAGGAGCTGGTGGTAGGGTCTCTGTGATCTGACGTTGATGAGGCAAACCTGGAGTCCACCAGCAGGTCCTGTAGGGTCAAGGAGGAGGAAGAGAGGCTAAATAATTAATAATTCAATAACGGAGGCTTGGAGCAAGCTTGGAACTTGCAAGAGTGGAAGGAGAACTTTTAAACCTCTCAACCAAGGCCATCAGGGGCACAGGCTTTGTTGAGTGAATTTATATCTGAGTTAAGCCAGCTGAGGGCATGAAACATGCTGTGAGTTTGATTCAAAGGTGTGTAGAGTGTGCCCCAAGTCTCTCTCCCCCGCTGTAGGCAAGTTTAGTGGTACATGGGGACCATCTGGCCCCTGGGCTGCAACAGAGAAAGAAGCAGAAGGTCCCGCTGGGAGGAGGGTCTGTAAGAGGACACTCCTACCCCCCAATCCCATTTTCAGAGTCCCTGTGGTGGCAGTAGGGAAAGAAATGTGAATATACCGAAAATGCACAGAGGCTGGGATGGGAAAACAGCTAGCTGAGCGCAGTACTTTCCCGCCCTCTGTCTTCGTCTGCTTGGGCTGCCATAATGAAACACCATGGACTGTGTAGCTTAAACAACAGACACTGATTTTCTCACAGTTCTGGAGGCTGGGAGTCCGAGATCAGGGAGCCAGTGTGGTCAGGTTCTGGTGAGAGCTCGCTTCCTGGCTTGCAGATGGCTGCCTTCTCCCCGGGGGCCCACATGGTGGAGACAGAGTGAGCTTGCTCTGGTGTCTCTTCTTATAAGGACACCAATCCTATCAGATCAAAGCCCCACCCTTATGACCTCCTGCAGCCTTAATTCCTTCTATAAAGGCCATATCTCCAAACATAGTCACATCAGTGTTAGGGCTTCAACATATGAATCTGGGGGTGGGGCAGTTCTGTCCATAGCACCCCCATTTCAGCACATACCCTGACACTACACTGACCATCTGTCCTTCCTTCCCACTAGCCAAGACTCGAGGAGCCCTGCCATCGAAAGCAGGTGTGATCTAGGTGGAGAAAGTAGTTACGGAAGTCAGAACCATCCCCATTTGCAGGGAAAGAGGCTCAGCCTGGTGTGCTAAGGAGAATTATCTGATTCTGCTGTGAGTTTCCTGCCGATTTCCCATCCGACCAGCCATCCTTTTGTTTTCCCTGTAACTACTAACTAGGATGGGAAATTAAAATAAACCCCTCCCATCATACAGATCTCCAGAGGATACGATTATAGGGGTCTTTCAGTCTCTGATTCACACGTTTTGTGAATGCTTGCATTTTTAACCAATGTCATGAATGACTTTGTAATTAAAAAAGTAACACTTTATAAAAACAGCACAAAAACACTTTATAAAAACACACAGTAAAAGCGCAAGCGACTCACTGAGTAAATATACAAGGGTGATGAAAGCTCTTGGCTCACATCCTATAAAGTGTTGTGAAAGGGTGGGATTTGGAGAAAGGGACACCTCTGAGGGGGTTCTTTTCCAGTCTTCTACGTTCAGAGGGGAGAGTGAAAAGATTGTTTCTCTACACAAACAGAAAGCCTGAGAAACAAGTTAGCTGTGTGTTTAAAGGTAGTGATGCAGCCCACCTGCATCTAGAGTGGAGGCACTCTAGAAACTTCTAGAAGCTTCATGATTCCTGGGAAGTCCTGTCACCTGGTTAGGTCGGGAGCTACCGGCACCCAACTCCCTTTCCCACCCCACGCAGGGTGGCTGAAACCCGTGACTGTGACTGCTCGCAACCTTGTCCTAAGTACACATAAAGCATCCTTTCCGTTTCCAGCGCCGGGGTGGGAACTGCAGCCCTGGAACGCTGAAAGGGCTTGATTAGAGCCCTAAGTGTGGGTGGAGGGAGGCCGCTGGGCCTGGGCTTTATTAAACCGTAGCTCTTCCCCGTTGGCACCTCGTTATTGCCAGGGCTATTGTGAGGCTGAGGGGAGAGATTTCGGAAGGAAGGATGAGTCCAGGTACAGGAGGAGGAGCTTCTGCTCATCACCACACAGAAAAGCTTAGGGCTAATAGTCGCATAAAGTGCACACGGCACAGAGAGACTCGGGGACCAAGCCGGGGTCCCTGGGGATCTGGGCCACGCTTGGCTGTAGCCAGCACTGGAGCCCCATGTCTGGAAACAGGGCTCCCTTGTGGGTTTTGAGAAACGATGAAGCCCTGGCTTTAAGGGGCCTCCTTCCCACAGGGGTTTCCAGTGCTTCTCTGTCAGGAGCTGTGGATGCTTCCAGCAAGGATGCCACCAGCAACCCAGGCAGCCCCCTAGAGTTCCTAAGATGTTCTCCTGCAGGAGGCAAATCTTCACTTTGCTGCTGGGAACGCCCCACCAAGCAACAGAGGGGAATTCCACTTCATACTTTCTTAAGGTGTGAATGAGCCTAAGTCTGTGGAAGTGCTTTGTAAACTGTGAAAGGCCCAGCAGAGGAGGGAACACAGAGGCATTATGGTTTCTCGAATAAGGTGTGTGGAATTCCCAGCCCTGTGTGTGTCTGAACATGTATGAACCCTCCTGACCCGCTCTCAGTGTGGGCTCACTCATTGCTACAAAGTACTCCCTCTGCTTTGGTTTTAAATTGCTTTTTCAAACCCAAGTTCCCAAACAGGGACATGATTTAAGCAGTTGCAGAAGGTGGCAGCTTGGGGAGGTGGGAGGGACGGGTTGTGGTGGGGTTGGTGGCTCGGGCATTACTCTGGTCTCACTGGGAAAGGGTACCGAGCCCCTCGGGGTTTGCCCTCTGAGCAGGGCCCTGCACTGCAGCCTTTTCCCTGAGCCTCTTCTGGCTTGGGTCCCTAGTAGAGACACGTGGCTGTGAGAGCCTTGGGGAAGAGTCTCTCCTCTATCAAGACTGGACAGAGCCGTGACTGTCCCCCCAGGACTGGGACAGTCCTGGACCCCAGGGCCTTATCTCAGTTCCCTTGAGATCGGTGGTGAGTAAGGTGTGTGTTAGGAGACCCAAGCAGGTGGAGCCCTTAAAACCACAAACGAAATCATGACGAAAGTGAGAAGAGAAAGGAAAAGGGAGTGAGGGGTGGCCAAGGTCAGAAGCTGGGAGGAGTGGGGCGCTTCATATTAAGCCTGAGGACAGATGTGCAGGGTTTGCTTTGATGTGGAGTTGCATCCCCTCCTCGTCAGAATGTGAGATGCTGTAAGACAGGGCAACCTCTACGAACACCATTCTTTTCAACCCAACAGGACACCTATTGCCACAATATCTTCTTCTCTCCTTGTCTCATTGATTATTTATGGAGCTCCTAGTCTGTGCCAGATACAGTGCCAAGCAGTTAATAAATATTATCATGTACAACCTTCATAAAACCTTGTGAAATAGACATTTTAATCCCATTTTATAGTTGAGAAAAACTAAGTTCAGAAAAGGTCATTGTCTTGGGCAGGTAGGTGGAAGAAGGCCAGGATTGGAACTGGCCTTTTCCTGAGTCCTGGAACTCCTTTTCCTGAGTCCCTGATCTTTCTACTTATGTATATTGTCCCTCCTTCTTTGTTCTCTTTCGTTGCTAATTGGCAAAAGGTCACGATGATCATCATTATTATTTTTTTTTTTTTTTGGCCGTGCCGCGTGGCTTGTGGGATCTTAGTTCCCTGACCAGGGATTGAACCCAGGGCCCCAGCAGTGAAAGCACCAAGTCCTAACCACTGGACCACCAGGGAATTCGCCATCATTGTCTTTCTTAAACTAATAAGATTTGAAAGTGCACACTCAAACTGTGTTCATTCAGTAAGGGCGTATTGAATTCCTACTGTGAGCCAGGCACCATACTGGCATGGAGACACATGAGCCAGGAACCCAGAGGGAAAGCCCATCTCCCAGTAATGTCTTCTCCTGATATATTGCATCATCACCACTCCTGTTAGGGTTATAGGGTATAATCTGAACAAGTGCAGGCCAGGAAGACTTAGAGCTGAAATTCCTCTCCTGTACCATCAGAATCATGTGGATTTCTTAGGAAAATACCTGTAGATAAAATAGAGATTTCTGTAGTGGCCAGAAACCTGGGTCATGGCACTAGCATCGCCACGTAAGTAAGCTGTGTGACTCCCTGGGCCTCAGTTTCCCCATCTGTCCAACCAGGGGGTCAGGCCACGTGATCACTATGTCCTTCTCAGCTCTAATATTTCACCAATTTAACCGAGTTTTCCACTTCAATCCACTGTCTAGGTGAATGAATCCTGAGGCCCATTTTGAAAATGTGAGCTGTTGGCATGTTTTTCTCATCCCTAAGCCTTAGGTTCTCCTGGTGACATATGGCTTAATCAGTTGTTTTTGTTTCTGCACCTGAGTCATTTGTCATTTGCAGATGCTTTATCTTTGTCATGGTTAGTAATGTTCACTTCTGTAAGAGATAGGCACACACCCAAAATCTAGAGGTATACTTAATTATGAGCTATATATTTCCTTTGAAAAGCAACCAACAAATCAAGAAACTGCAAATTGAATCCTTCTTTCAATGTAGCAGAACTGCTTGCATTATTGAGAGAGAATAAAAAGTAGATGCAACATATTTTTGTTTGCTAAATATGCATTTTTGTATAACCAGATTATTTTCACGTGAGATGAAAGAACAGTATTTGAAAATCTACTCAAGTTGGTACAGTTTATTTAAGGTAGGGGCCAGGCACAAAAAAATTTTTTTTCCTAGAAACTTCAAGAAAGTCATTTTTCTCTTCCTGGTGATTTGTTGATTGTCAATAGCTATACTCATTCTGTGCCAACTCTACATATTATACAGTATCTAATCCTTAAACAATCCTTCAAGAACAGCTATTGCTGTGTCCATTTTGTGGATGGGGACAATGGAGTTCAGGGAAGGTATGTCATCTATGCAGGTTCATTTGGATGGAAGGTGGCAGATGTGGGGTTCAAGTTCTGTTCAGTGTAAACCCAAATGGTTACACTTTCTCTGCGTGGAAGGGAGAGTATCCATACACATACACTGCCTGGAAAGGAGAAAAATGGACGAATATCCAGATGGTTTAAAACATGCCCAGAAATAAGCAAGGAGAAAGTGGCTTCTGTAAGGCTTTCTCCACAAAATCAGGAGGAAGAGTGGGCTAATCTCAGCGCAGTATGCCTTTATGTGAGTTAGTAAAAGGTACCCCTTCCTGGAGGGTGCACCCTCACATGCCAGTGGCTTGTTGTGTGCAGGAGGGCTGACCTCCGACCCCTCGTATAGGGAACCTTGGCCTAAGGAACACTTTGCACCTCACTACCCTATGGATGGAGAAGGGGAGGTATCAGTAAGACGGGGCGGGGGGAACCAGGAGGGTCTTGGAATGTTGGAACGGCTGGAAACCAGAAAAGGATGGCAGTATTTATTTTACGATCTTCAAATATTTATACTTCTCACTCTTTCTTTCTTTTGCAAATAGTTTAGCGGGCAGAGGGAAACTCTTCTTATGGTTGAAGAGGTTTAGCTTGATTTCCAGATGCCAAGTCAGTTAGAGTGTGACCACACTTCCCAGAGCTGGTCTGGCTGAAAGCCAGGGAAGAAGTAATGCAGGCTTCTTATCGTTACTAGATTGTCCCAAAGAAAGTTCAAGGAGTCTTATCTCAGAGGTATTCGCTTCTAATAACTAGGCTGCCAGTCTGATAACATGTTCCTTGGACTGTCTGCGGTCTCTCCATTTCTCCATCTCCTCCGCTTTCTTTAGCTCCTCTGGGTCCCTGCGCAATCAATCTGTGATGTTCGGGCTTTGATTAATCATAGTAATAATACTGTAATAATAATCCAAAGATAGAGATGAAGGAGATGAAGGAGGAGGGAGAGGAGGAAGGGAACTCAATCACATGGACTAAACCTAGGTCTGTTGCAAATGGGGAGGATGAAGGAAGAAGGGGATGGGACGAAAGAGGAGAAAGAGTTATCTTCACAAATAGGAGGCCACTTTGAACATCAAGGGACTGACCAGAAAACTCAAACCGTGAAGTGTTTCCTCTGGAAAT
Organism: Eubalaena glacialis; assembly: GCF_028564815.1. Lineage (NCBI taxonomy): Eukaryota > Metazoa > Chordata > Mammalia > Artiodactyla > Balaenidae > Eubalaena > Eubalaena glacialis. The sequence goes on from NC_083722.1 coordinate 11,020,067, forward strand.
TATCTTAATGATTCAATAATAGTACCTAACATTCGTAAAGATGTTGCATTTCTCACATGCCATCGCATTTACTAGTAAGAGCAACACATACTAGTCAGATCTGTCAGATATGTGATAACAGATGCCCATTTTACAGGTGAGCAGACTGAGGTTAGAGAGGTTGAGTAACCTGGACTTGGCTAGGGACAACTCCGTCTTACCACTCGTAGAGTTTTAGCAACTTGGGGGCAGGGCCCAGCCTAGGATTTGACACTGAGAGGTGTTTCATAAGTGTTTGCTTTAGGAATAGGTGAATTAAGTTATACATTGGAAAAATAAATGAATGTTGTTGCAAACATAAGGGAAAAGTGTGTCTGTGTGTGTGTGTGCGTGCACGCTCACACTGTGACAAGGTAGTGGGGAGGGGAGCAGGAGGTGAGAGTTATGGAATCTGGGGAAATGGGCCCATCTGTCTGCTGCTTGGAGCACCTCTTATAGATCAGAGAGAGAAAATCATTGGTGACTTTTGGCATCAAAATGGGATGTGTGGAAAACTTCTCAAAGCCATTCAGGCTGAGATGGCGGCATAGCCCTGTCCACTGTAAGAAAAATTTCCCCCCCAAATTTGGAGGGAGCACGTCAATTTACTCCTTCTCTTCCCTTCCCCTCTATGAAGGCTCTTGCCTCCTTCTGTGGGTCCAGATCGCCAGACAAATAAATTGGGGGTTGGGGGGGCAGTGGTCAGTGGAGCGGGGATGTGAAAGTCCTCTTTCTCCATCTTCCAGCTTTCCTTACCATTAAGTTGTGGGTTGAGACTGGTTTAAAAAAATTCACATAACAATTAAAATAAGATACTTTAAAAAACAAATTCCAGCATATGGAGTATTGGCTCTCTCTCTCTCTCATTCTCTTTCTCCTTTCTCTCCCCACTTCCTTTCTCTCCTCCTCTCCCCTCCCTATACCCCACCTCATGTATTCCTTTTATTCCAATTTATCTGTGTTCCCAATGAGCCGTTTCCACCGAAGCTGGAGCCCTTCCTCGTGAACGTACACCTCAGGTGCTGTAGGGCACGCCCAGTGTGTGGATTAATCAGCCCACAGCACCATCTGTCATGATTTAGGCTTAATTGGAAGATGGACCTCACAAAAGGAGACTTCAGATGGAAGGAGGGGGTGGGAGGAACAGCTGAGGGACCAGCACCCCTGACAGCAAAGGCAGGAGCTGCAGGCCTCTCCCTTCAGGAAGGAAGCGAGCAGGCCCTCAGGTGCGAGCCCGGCTCCAGATCAAAGGGGAAAAGAGGCCTGCACCTGGGTGTATGGGGCAGGGCAGCGGCTCTGAGGAGCACCACGCCTGGCCGTGTTGGTGGCAGGGAGAGGGTGAGCCATCCGCAGGAGGGCTCTGAGAGGGACAGATTAAATGGGAGTAAAGTCAGCATCACCGTGTGAATTTCAGCTGACTTCCAGATTACTCTCCAGGACACTCTTCAATAGCTCGGGGGAAAAGGAACAGAGAACTAGGTCCTGCCCGCCCCCCTCATTATACCCACGGCCCTTCCTGTCACCTTTAGAAAAACAAGCAAACCAGGTTGGCCAGCAAATTCAGTTAAATTAGGCACATTTCATTCTTGCAAAATTGAAAATTCAAAAAATTGGCTTTGGATCCACAGACCCTGCAAACCAAGGGCAAGGTCATCTGGTTACGAAAGCCTGATTTTCCCATCCTTGGTGTTTCTCCTCTAAATTGGGTGCTGGAGAGATGCTGTGACAACTCTAAGCCACTCTGTTACCTTTCTTCCAGTAGAAAGTTTATCCACCTACCAAAGTACTCAACTTGCTCTCCAGGGGTGGATGGGAATTGTGAGTGCATGTTGGATTTATCACACCCACACATTATTTATTGGTGTGAGAGCCATGTCATACCCTCCAGCACATGTGCACCTTAGTGACTGGGTCATGCTCATATTTATGGGGACCTGGTCACATGGTAGGCACTCAGTGACCAGTATATAAAAAGCTAAGTAGTTGCAGGGCAATTACAGGGCTTCTGACACAATACAAGATGTACATGCTAAATCTCTCCCTCTGTTTTGAGTGGCTTCGAACATTTTTTTAATACTACTACTCAGAGCTCTTTCTTAATATAAGTACAGAATTACAACAACCCTCCTCATGATTTGCCATACAGTAAAATTTCCTTAATTGGGCCCAGCATTTTGGAATTTATATTAGTTAAGACACGATCTTATTGGGTAAGAAGTTTGAATGAAGGGTTGTAATTTCGAAATCTGTAAGTTTATGAGATCTACACTTATTAAACAGTGTTTGTATAAATGTAATCCTAGATTCATTTAGCTAATTTTCCTTATTAGTACCCCATTCATTTTCTGAAGTTATAGCAAAAAAGAAAAAAAAAGAAAGAAATACTGTAACATAATTATCAGTATTTCTTTAAACAAATCCTAGAGTAAGAATGTTTTTTTAAAGATTAATTCAAACGCGCCTCACAATCTCCCATTTCTCAAAATAATAAGATTTTACTCTATTTAATTCCAGTTCCTTAGCAGCCTTCTTTATCCAGGGGAGAAATAAGTTAGCGGAAGCCTTGGGAAGGAGACGTGGTGGTTCAAAGTAACAAAGCTGAAGTTACGTGTTTCTAGATGCTGCTTGGTAGATGCCATTTCTTCTTTCAGACCTACTGTGGCCAGGAATCACTTCACCTCTTCTACTGACTACAGCTGCCCCTTGATTATTGCATGTGTTCCCTTCCCGGTCCGGTTATTACTTTTCCTACAGCAACCAAAAAATGTGAGATTGTCACCTTCCTTTCCCCACAGCTCAGGAGTCTGGGCACATTTTGATGAGGCTTTGTCTAAGGAGGTCGGTAGAAGGAGGTGTCATAAAGGAAAACTTCTCCCTCCTCTGGGGAGGGAGAATCTCCCCTCCTGCTCACCTCTTCTGGGAAGCCTTCCTGGAAACCTCATTAGGTCTGGGTGAGTTGTCTTTGATCTCTTAGTGCACTTAGGGGCAACATGCAAAGAATGGGAGTTTTAGAGCCTCATACCCCAAGTTTGGATCCCAGTGCAAATATTTATAGCAATGTAACCTTAGGCAAGTCTCTGAGCCTCTTTCAGTCTATTTCCTTAAACAAAGGGGAAAATAAAACTTATTGGAGGGTAATGGGAGGATTAGAGATAATATGCTTTAACATAAGTAGTACCAGAATAGTAAATACTCAAAAAATGGTAGCTCTTTTATTATGATAGCACTTCCCACACTGTTCTGTGATCATGTTTACCTGTCTGGCATCTCCTCGGGATTGTGAGGTTTTTTAGAGGATATTTCTCTATCCCTGGACCTTGGAACAGAATCTGGCACAGAGGGGACATTATGTGAATGTTTTTTTTTGGAAGAGTGCATCAATGAGTCCACGAGAATGCCTGGATTCATCTTTAAGCAGGCTGACTTGGTTTGTGCATCATGCAGCAAATTTATTTCTTGAGACATAGTTGAGATTAGAGACTATTCTAAACAATGAGGAAATCAGAAAAAAGGAAAAGAGCAAAGAAATTTGATTCAATATTTTGGTCCTTAAAATGTAGCATACCCATGAATCATGATAAGACTCACTATATGAAAACAAGAGGTAACTGGCTATATCACAGGCCAGATCATGCACATTTTGTGCATTCAAATGATGGGTGCGAAATGAAAAACTGAAACACAGAAGGCTTTTTCTCTCCCTCAGCCCCCAGCATTTCTCATTTATTGGCAGGACAATCACTATTTTCCTTCTAGGTACCATTCATGGGAAGCACTGAGATCTTAGAGAAACTTGCAGAATGAACAGTGGTTGGCATCTCCTTGGGAAGAACAGAAAAAACCCAAAGCTTTGATAGATTTTAAACTGCACCCCTCCTGGGATGCTCTAAATGGCTCATAAATACAGCTGATGGAATATTGCCTACGTGTATTTTCTACTTACGCTCACCTTTGAGTTCTTTTCTGGCCCCTTGAGAATCAATACATACAATAACAGAATTGCTGATGTATTAATCTTTTCTGCTGATCTAAGCATTGTTTTTCCTACCAAAGTGGGAATAGGGCTGGGGGAGGAAGTGAAATCTAGACCACTCTGAAAAAAATGGGGGGAAAATTTAATTTCCAGACTTCAGGAAATACACTAAGTATCTCTCTTTTTTCTAACCTCACTAAGGCATCTTGATGGAGTGCCCTGGCTGGCCCAGAGCCATGGATTTCAGATTATCACCAGCATCCTCTATCTTGGTTTTGTGACCTTCTTAAGACAAAGCTTTAGCTCCAGGTAAAGCCTGGGCCAGAAGTTCCATTAGAACAATAAGCCTCGTTCTCTAGAGCCATGGCCCCTGCCCAAAGGTTTGCATTACCATTCTGCAGCCTAGCATGGCAGAAGGACAGTTTTTAGGTTTTGAGAACTTTTGCCTGTGAGTATTTTATTGGGGAAACTGATGGTGAACATCCACAGGTGGGGAAGGAAGGAAGAAGATCTCCACTGGAGATGAGTCCGAGAAGGAGAGCCCCATTACCTAAATTCTCAGCGTGAAATTAGCAATGCCATATTGTGCTAAGAGGCGTCAGGGGAAGAAGCAAAGGAAGAGGTGGTGAACAGGTTCTGTTGTACCTTTGATTCTCTACTCCAGCTTCTCTTAGAGATGAAGAGATTGATAGCAAATGGAGGGGAAAAAATCAACTCCTTTATTTTTGTTTTGTTTTGTTTTGGTTTCTCTTCCTGCTCCTGCTTAGAAAACTAGTAAGATTCTGATCCAAAAGATACACAGCTGAATGGTGTGTGACCTCCTCCACCTCAGGGTGAGGCATGAAGTCAAAGGGCAGGGGACAGGGCGTATGGTTTCGGGGTAAGAGGGTGCTGGGCTTAAGTGGCAGGACCTTTGCTTCTTGGGTAAATTGCTTCACCTCTAGGACTCAGGATCCTCCTGAAAATGGCAGCAGTCACATCAGCTTCTGCCATGGAGGGACACCTGCAGCATTAACAGGAGAAAAGCAGCCATGTTTAATATAAGTTTTACACCACGTGGGGTCCTTCATAAGGAAATGAAGCCTGGAAGAAACGGTTGAACCTGGGTGCTTTTATCCTAAGTTTGATGAAGAGTGGACAGTCGTGATAGGACAAAGAGTACAAGGTAAGTCTAACAGACTGGGGGAAACTTAGCAAAGCCTGTGTGTCCCTCTCTGTGTCCCTTCGTCTTAGGAGACAAGGATGCTCCTCTCCTCCGGGTTTAGGGAGGGCACTTCTCACATGAGGGTTTTATGACCTACTTCAGGGGAAAGTCAGAAAGTCCCTCCTGCACGTGCCATTTCCCAAATCCTTCAGCTTAAAGTATTCAGTATGCCAAGGTGCCACATTTGGGGGTAGCGTGTCCTGAACCCCGTCACCAATTTGTTGTGAGGATTAAACAAGATAATGAAAAGCAGCGGACTCTGTTTTGTTTTGTGACGACCCTGGGGGAATCCTTCATTGTGTGAGTCCTGATGGGGAGGCAGGATTCTGGCCCCATGGGCGAACTGAACCTTTCAATATTCTGGGGACAGTGGCAAAGTCACTCCTGGTGGCTGCATCATGGGTCCAGAGTTTGACAGCGGCAAGGTCCTAGCCAGAGGGATCCTGTGGCAAGATTCGCACTGTGTCCCCACTGCTCAGCCTCCCTTGATTTCTGCCCATTTTCGGAGTTTTCGGAGCTCAGTTCTCTAGCCTTCTATTCAGTGAACTTCTGACACTGTTTCCGTACTTTCCTTTTCTGCTCACAGTTAATGAGCTGGTATCTTTTGTTTGAATCTAGGAACGCTGACCACTGCAAATGTGAAGTGTATGATACAGCCAGAGCACACAGTGGGGTGTTCACCCGAGCAGACACTCAGTACCTGGTACCTATTGCTATTATTAGCCTAATGGCATATGACTACCCTCGGCATTCCAGGAATTCATCTTTGATGCTTCAACTATTCAGATGTCCATGGTGTGTCATATTTTGCTGGGATACCAATTTAAATTGCCTTTGGAATACACATTAGATTATTTCTTAATTGTTTGATTTTTTTTTTACAGGGAACATATATCATCTGTAATCCTCAAAAATAATAAATATATTTCCATTAAAAAACACATGACTTTGATTTGAATTATATAGACTCATAAGCAACAAAGCTTTGGTGATTTACTGACCTCAAATTAATGACTAGCTGGCCTAGGTTATAAGAGAGAGAAATGTATTCTGTAATTATATTCTAGAATGGTACCCCATGGATGATCAGGATCTTCTGGTAGGACTGACCAACTCTAAAGAAACTTCAGTGGTTAAAGAAAGAAAGTCTAAGAAAATAAAGTTTAATATTCTGAATGAAGGCCTGGGTTATAATCTATATTCAATGAATAACCTACTAATACAGACACTTGGTCCATTATCAAGCTTGAGTATGTATGGACCAGCACCAGAGCATCTTGTCAGTCAGCCAAGTCCTTGCTCCTCAAAGAATGGTCCCCAGGACAGTAGCATCAGCATCGCCAGGGAGTTTATTAGAAATGCAGACTCTCAGGCCCCATCCACACCTACTGCATCAGAATCTGTATTTTACAAGATTCCCTGGTGATTCATAAGCATATTAAAGTTTGAGAAGTATTGATAAGTAACTTAGTCATTAACAGCTGGGAGAAATGTCAGGGCTAGTTTCCCCAAACTAGATGGCAATCAAATTTACAACCCATTTTCAGGCATCAGTGATTTACTCTGGGGTTGCTAACCTGAGTGAGTACTATACTCTTTAAGGAGGTAACTCAAGGAAATTTCTGTCTTACCTCCTATAAAATTATCGTTTTCCCATATTTTTTTCCCTTCAGATTGACAGGTTGAGGGGAGTAGAAACCTCTTTTCTGCTTTATCTGCCTCTGGCTTGAAGTGAGAATGTAAAGGACAACAGAGAAAATAATCTTAAATTGTCTACATCACTGAAAAGTAGTGATTTCATCTTTTGGGGTGGGACTGGGTCAGCTCGAATCTTGCTTATGCCATTTGTTCAGGACAAGAGGTTTCTGCACAATAGCTGAGTATAATGGGGAGAATGGATTAGATCCTGAGGAAGCCATTATCATGGAGTGTCAGTGAAGAAAATTAACATGTATTTTTAATAAGTCTGTAATTACTAATTCTACAATAGACCATATGGTCTGTTCACTTTCGTGGACTCAAACACTTAAGCCCTCAAATGCCGTTTACTTTTAAACACACACACACATCCACACACCTCTTCCCCTCAAAGAAAACAAAAGAATTGCATTTCGAGCTCCATGACATTTCCTTAAGGAATAAAAATTCAAATTACTATCGAAGCCATGACTTTTACACTCGTGTCTAGAAAGCACAGTGACGCGTTTTTGCCGTGCCTTGTACCCTGGGCCTTCTCTCTTTGTGACTTGTTGACTCAATAGTGTGGGCTGAAGGCAGCCTCACTGTGCTAAGTTTTCAGCTATAAGCGCTGATTTCCTTGTTTTTGTGAATTTTTGAGTCAGACCTGGCATTGTTATTTAAATGGATCATTGGATGTTTTTCATATTAGAATTCCATTAAATTGAGAAACAAAGAACCCTCTGCTGCTTTCAAGGAGAAAATGCCTTCATTTTCCCACTTCTAGACTGTAAGTATTTTTTAGTCAGGTCTTTTTATAATAGTCTCATGAACATATTTTCAGAGACATGCCTGCATTTTATGACTTCATTTGGGTTTTTTAAAACTTCCGATTAAGCAATGCCCCTAAAAATTTTTTCTCTACTCTAAAAGGCTGCAGGAAGTCTCATGTTGCTATCATTGCCTTAGAAGGGTTCCACAAAAAATTGCTATCTTGCAATACATTCTTAAGAATGGGGTAATAAATGCCAGCATTAGGGGGACAAATCAGTCAATTTAAGATGACGGTGTATTTTGAAAATTCATTAACTGAATTTTTAAAAGTCAGTCTGATCACTATGGACAATTTCACCTTTTAAATAAGCAAGAGATGTAGCGTTGATGAATGGGACGTGGATCACCCAGGCTCACAGCTTGTTCACATCAGTCCTTGAGTTGGAAATTTAGAAGAATTCTCTGCAATTCGGAAAGACCCATTCCAGAGAAGACCTGGTAGACAAGGCCTCCATTTACCTTTCTTAAGTTTCTAACCCAATGTTTTCAGCAATCAAGAAAGGGCGATCGGACTTAGGACTTAGGCTGTCCTGTTATAATCTTTTCCTTTTCATGGGATTGCACACAATCACAGGGTAGGAAGAGGTGCTAAAGACACCTGTGCCAAGCCCTGTATGGGGAGCCCCTGGGGACCCCGATTCTTGGGTTTCGTCTCTTTGTCCCCAGCACATGGGCAAGTCCAGGACCCAATGTATCTCTTATCTATGGAGCAGCTAGAGAGTCAAAGCTGCAACCTTACATTAGCGCCTCCCTCTTAGGACCACCTCTCTCTAACTGGAGCTTCTAACTAGACGTCTGATTCTTCCTTCATACTTGAGAGAGAAGCTTCAATAAACCACTAGAGAGCTGGACACATATCCTCTGCAACTAGGAACTCATGGAGGATTTATACCAGATTCATCCCTGGGAAGAGCTTCAGTGACTTGTGGTCACCAGAAGGAGGGCTGAGTCATGGCACTCCCGGCAATGGCAGGCAAAGCTACCTGAATCCTAGCGACCCGAGATGCAGCCCAGTTTGGTACTGTTGGTCTGGGGCTGTTGTAGATGGCATCCTGCAAGCATTTAAGAGTCGAGAAGAGAGAACACATAAGAGTGCCCACAACAAAAAGTCAACTTGAAACGTCTGTACGGTCCAGAGATCACGATGCCATTGCACGACGCCATTGCACGACAGTGTCATTCAGTTAAGAACTTTACTATCTCTGTTTCCTTTCCTTTCTACCCCAAAGGGTAGAAATTGTAGCCAGTGGATGGTGGGAAGGTTGACCAGAAAAGGTGAGAGTCATACCCTCTCCCCAAAGAAAGGCAGTACAGTTGCTGGAGAAGGAGGTGTAGTATCTCAATGGGGTTCGGGATGCACTAACCCCAAATATGGCACCTTGGCATAGTGAATATTTCCAGCTGAAGGAGTTTGAGAAACCAGCAATAGTGGGAAGGTCACTCTGACCTTTCCCCACCCTTCTCCCATGAAATAGGTCATAAAGCTCTCAGGTGAGAGGAGCCCTCCCCGTACCTGGAGGAGAGGAGCATCCTTATCTCCGAAGACAAAGGGACTCCGAGAAAAGTCTGAACCCCCAGGCCTGGCCAAGTCTCCCCCAGTTCACTACCCTTACCTCATACTCTTTAACCTATCTCCTTCCTCCACGACTGTCTACTCTTCATCAAAACTAGAACAATACTCAGGGCTGTTTCTTCAGGGCTTCATTTCCTCATGAAGGCTCTGTGTCATGTAAAACTTATAGTAAATAAATGTGCTCGCTTTTCTGCTGTTAACCTGTCAGTTTCGTGTTCAGACTCAGACAGGGACTCTAAGAGGACCCTGCAATCTTCTCCTCTCCTGCAATCTTACCGTGAATACTGAAGTTGCTCGGTGTACTGGGCTGCACACCATTTGTTACTAAATTAACGGAGAGACATGGCTGAGATTTCAAAGGAACGCGTGATTTTTTCCATTGCCTGAGAGCAAACGGAAAAGCCATGGGGCGTGGAGTGTCCTCACTTTTATTCCCAGACAAGGTGAAGTTTCCCTGCTGGGTGGTTTAAAAGAATAAATGTGTCAAAAATATTACACCCCTCGAGAACTGGGTGATTGGTAAAGTGGTTGCATGCTCTGTTTCCACTAAACAGAAACCCTTGGGCTGAGAGCAGATATTCATGGAATCCTTTAACAAGTAGTTGTTGGCACGTGGCACTTGGATAGCACCGGAGAGTATAGATCGACAAACCCTACTCTTTGCCCTCAAGGAGCTGATGATCTACTGGGGAATGAGGACAACTGAAAATGAAGATGACTTTTCCGTGTGCTAAGTGCTGCTACAGGGTACCCAGAAGCACCTGACCTCTCTCAGAGGATGACAGACAGCCTTCCACTGGAAGTTAAGCTGAATCTGAGACTCGAGGGACCAGTAGGTATTAACTGGCAACAAAGAAGAAGAAAAGAAAGAAGGTACAGGGAGGATAATCACATTCTGGGCAGAAACAACAGCAGAGGGTGAAGCCACAGGTAGATGAGCAGGTGCAAGAAACTTGGGAGTTGTTTATTTGCTTGGAGTGTGGAATTCAAGGTGAGGAATAGCAAGAAATGAGGATTGTGAGACAGGCAGCACCACATCTGGAAGAGCCTCATAAACCACACTCAGCTGGGATTTTCATCTTGGGTCCACGTCACTTTTTAGCAAGAGAGGGTCAGACTTGCACTTTTGAGTAATTTCTCCAAAGCAGAATAATAACAAGAAAATATTAGATCCTTTAATCACATTGTTTAAAATTGCGCCCTTTAAATTTTTCTCGTTCTGTATGCTGTTTACACATGCGCTTAATATGGTAGCAATAGTGCGTGCCTGTCATTTATAAATATATGCACATTTGAGGATGCAGGGACAATTGCTTTAGAAAGGTCTCCCCTGCTGCAGTAGATGACAGTGTGGAACGTGGGTTGGAGGGCAGCAAGGGTGGAGGCAAGGAGACTAGTTAGGAAGCTGTCGTGCTGACTGAAGTAGGAATGACAATGGCATTGAGGATGCAAGGAAGTGGCTAAGTATGAAGCCGGCTCTAATGTCACTTCAGGCTTGCACGTGTGACTGTTCCATCAGAAACCTCGGCACCCACAAGCGAGCTGACAGATGAGGCGTATAAAGAGCACAGGATGTCAGAAGATCCAGGTGTCAAGTCCTGGTTTCCTCACTTAATATGTGATTTGGGCAAATCATTTACTTTCTCAGCCTTTGTTTCCCCAACCATAAAAATCGGGCTATTGAAACATGGCCTCACTACTTCCTGGAGCGATTGTGTTGACTCACTGGAATAACGAATAAGAGGTGATTCTGAAATCGGTGAAGCACTAGACACACAATAGATGTTATTCCGTATCTATCATTCCTCCATCACAGAAAGATTCCACACGTTCTCTATTTCCGCGTGTGCGGTGTCAGGCTTCACCTCTAATTCTAACAAGGGAAACAAATTTCCCTGGTACTTAGTAAAAGCCAGCATCGTGTGTCAAAAATAGAAATAAATGGGTCCGGAGACCTAGTTATGCCCTTTCCTCCCTGGGAAGGGCTGAGACTCAGTTTCCTTATCTGTGAATGGGGAAGAATGGCATCTCTCCTGCCTACCTCTCCGTTGAACTGAGAGGGAGTTGTGAACACACACTGAGCTGAGGCCAGGAACTCTCTTCGGCTCTGCCTTTCCCACAACTTCCCTGGGTGACCTCTAACAAGTTACTTTCCTCATCTGCAAAATGGGCAGACGATTTGTATGACCTTTCAGTTATGAAATATCATTATTCTATTAAAGATGAACGATGAGATGAGATGAAATACAGAGCACGTTCATGACAATTGTGTATTAATTTTTCTCTGTTTTGCCTGGTTCGGTGGGGAGGAAAGGACGAATATGTTGAAAGGGGAATAAAAAGTTTACCACTAGAATTATCTGCACATTAACCAAGGCATGGAAAATGGAAGAAGCTGTGAAGATCTTCTCAATATGCAGAGCCACCAGGCAATCAGTGACAATAAAATTGTGAATTCAGCAATTCCATGCTGGGTTTTAATTTTCTGGCACTGGCGTGCCCATTATTTAAGCATGCATTTGGGTTGGTGCCAGCCTGCCCCTCTTCCCCACGGCGAGGGAGGGGTGCTGAGTAGCTTCCCCCATCACACACCAGGGGGCTCGGGACTCCCACAAACCCGCTACTCTTGAAAGGTCAGGAAAGGGAGGTGGCACAGCAGACTTTATAAATGACAAAGGGAAGCTGGGGGAGAATTGGTGAAAAATGAAGAGTGTGGAAAAGGAGGGAAGAACTAGAAGAAACAGAGGAATAGAATTAAGGGGAGGAAAGAGACAAGACCATGATGGTCAATGCTGTTTCACGGACAACAAGAAAGGGAGAAATTAGGCGTCAGAATAAGGTATGAGAAGAGGATGGAAGATGGGGATGTACAAGGACTGTATGCTCCAGATCCCTTTCTCTTCCCTGGTCAAGGATGCAGTCAGGTGACACCTCCAGCTGCAGAAACTTTGCACCTGCCCATGTCAGCGCTGAGCCTCTTCCTGGGCACCTTCCAGCCAGTGGTGAGGGTCTAGGGCTTTTGCCTAATGTGAACCCTGCCCCAGAGCTCCCCGCTGGGCTAGCTGAGGCTTTCTCAGAGCTGCCTTTACACGGAGACTCTTCCTACCCAATCTGCCTTCCTTCTCTCCGATGGTGGTTTGTTTTATATGTCAACCTGGCCAGTTGACATATAAATAGTCCCCAGTTATATAATTACACTAATCTAGGTGGTCCTGTGAAGGTACTTGGTACATGTGGCTAACAATCTCTAATGAGATGATTTTAAGTAAAGGAGATGAACTTCCACAACGTGGTTTGGGTCTCATCCAATCAGTTGAGTGCCTTCAGAGAAAAAACTGAGGTTTCCTGGAAAAGAAGGAATTCTGCCTCAAGGCTGCAGCATCAACTCCTCCTAGAGTTTCCAGCTTGCCAGCCTGTCCTACAGATTTCAGACTTGTCAACCCCCCCAAATCACATGAATCAATGCCTTAAAAATAAATCTCTTTATATAAATAAATAAATAAATATATATGGAGATATATATAATATATAGCTCTCCTATTTGTTGTTTCTCTGGGGAACCCTGACTCTCTTCTTTTACAAGCATCAGACCTGTAGTCTGAAGGCTCTCCCTACTTGCTCCTGCCCCCCTCCCCTTTACCTTCCATGTTGTTACCCCAATAAATCTCTTGCACTCTAACTCCATCGGGCCCTCTACTTGCTGAAGAAGCCAAATGCTGAAGAAGCCAAATGCAGCCAAATGCAGTCTGGACTTTCCAGACTATGTCCTCATTTTTATTTTAGAAAATCTGGGCATAATTAGCCACAGGATCTTATAGCACTTGAGTGGGAGGAAAAGAAATGGAAGAAATATAGTGTGAAAAGAGAAATGAAAGGAAGGTCAAAGGCTAAGAGAAACATGGGGTCGTAGCTAGGAGATGCATAAAGGAAATTGCCTTTCCCCAAAAAAATGTGGCAATGTCAGATTTGGATGTTGTTTTTAAAGCCCAGGGGCTTTTTGCAAACAGTGGATTGGGAAGACACCAGGCAGGAAAGGAGAGGAACAAACACACACTGGTGTTTGTCTCTTGTTTGCTTTTGCTTATTGGAGAATCCATTGAAAATGTATATTTCCCCTTTGCCAATTGCCATCTCTTAAATTACCTTACTTAAGAACACACACAAAAACAGTATTCATCGCATCTGCTTCAATTTTCTCCTCAACTTTTATGGATTCCTCTGCGTGGCTTCTTAACAAAATGAGACTGAATCGTAGAACCGTCTGCTATTGCACAGATCATCTTTTCCCTTAGTTGCTTTACTTGTGGTTTATATAGAGAGTAACCTGGATGGGTTGATTCCAGGGACCATCTGTGATACAGTGATGAGGTGAAGACAATATGACCGGAGCAGTCCGCTGTACAAGGCTGGGAAGGAAACAGCAAGTGCTAATTAAAGCCGCTGGACCTGTATCCTGGCACAGCATTACCTGACAGCCTCTGAAGCTGGATTTTCATTTCTGAACTTGTGCTGACTTCCCTTAAATCTGAAGAGCTCCCATTCATTCATTCTTTCATCCATTTATTCGACAATAGTTAACTCAGGGCCCAGCAGGTGCTGGGCACGGTGCTGGATGCTGGGGAAGAAAAACAGCATCCTTGCCTGATCACAAGGCTTCCGGTTCTATTGGTTGGTGAATGCTTACGAGGCCGACCGTGTTTCTGGGTTGCTTCTTTCACAAAGGTGTAGCTAAAGCCAACTTTAAAATCTTCCGTGTCCTTCCCCCAAGGGTTGTTGTGTGGCAGCCATGCAGAGAAGGCATATCGAGGATGTCCCTTGGTCCACATGGTCAGGGAAGAAACCACAGGCCTTACTGGCACCACAGTCTTTTTTGTTGAAAGCCAGTTGGCATTAGCCTCTGGTCTCTCCTCAAATGGATGGAGCACTTGTGGGTGGAGCAGGGTGTACTGCTCTCCTACCAGCCATTGCAACTCCTGCCATATCTCAGTCACCAAGATGCTGTCCCGAGGGCACCCGAATTTCTTATGCAAATGACCTTTGCATTACCCTGGTATATTAGAGAAACAGAACCAGTAGGGTGTGGGACTGGCAAGTCCAAAATCTATAGGGCAGGCTGGCAGACTGGAAATTTTGGCAAGAGTAGAAGGTGCAGTCTTGATTCCAAAGGCAGTCTGGAGGCAGAATCCTGTCCTTTTCGGGAGACCTGAGTTTTTTCTCTTAAGGCCTTCAGTTGATTGGATGAGTCCCATTTAGGAAAAGGATACTCGGCTTTACTCAAAGTCTACTGATTTAAATGTTAATCATATCTTTAAAACACCTTTACAGCTGCACATAGACTGGCATTTCACCAAACAACTGGGCTCCATAGTCTAGCCATGTTGACACATAAAATTAGCCATCACTCTAGTGAACTCCAATTGTAATATTTACCAGCCCCCTTCTTGGATAGAGTGGGGGTAGGTTTCAATTTTTATTCTGTTGATTGTTTCTTTTGCTTTTTAATTTGATGAAGTCCCACTTGTTGATTTTTGCTTTTGTTGCTTGTGCTTTTGGTGTCATATCCAAAGAATCATTACCAAGACCAATATCAAGGAGCTTTCTCTTTATGTTTCCTTCTAGGACTTTTATGGTTTCAGGTCTTACATGTAAGTCCTTAATCCATTTTGAGTTAATTTTGTGAATGGTATAATTTAGGGATTCAAATTCATTCTTTTGTTTGTGAATATTCAGTTTTCGCAGCACCATTTATTGAAGAGACTATTCTTTCCCCTTAGTATTCTTGGCTCTCTTGTCAAATATTACTTGGCCATATGTGCATTCTCGATTCTGTTGCATTGGTCTACGTACCTGTTTTTATGCCAGTACTACACTGTTTTGATTTCTATAGCTTTGTAATATAGTTTGAAATCAGGACGGGTGATGCCTCCAGCTTTGTTCTTTCTCAAGATTGCTTTGGCTATTCAGGATCTTTTGTGGTTCCATATGAATTTTAGGATTGTTTGTTCTATTTTTGTGAAAAGTACCATTGGAATTTTGACAGGGATTGCACTGAATCTATAAATGGCTTTGGGAAGTATGGACTCTTTAACAATATTAATTCTTCTGATCTATGAACATGAGATATCTTTCCACCTATTTGTGTCTTTTTCAATTTCTTCTGTCAATGTCTTAGTTTTCAGTGTATAGGTCTTTTACTTCCTTGGTTAAATTTATTCCAGAGTATTTTATTGTTTTCAATGCTATTATAAATGAGATTGTTTTATTTCTTTTTCAAATAGTTTATTGTTAGTATATAAAAAGCAACTGATTTTGTATGCTGATTTTTTATCCGGCAACTTTACTGAAGGAAAATATTAGTTCTAACAGGTTTTTTTGGTGGAGTCTTTAGAAGTTTCTATGTATAAGATTATGTCATCTGCAAACAGAGATAACTGTACTTCTTCCTTTCTGACCTGAATATCTTTTATTTCTTTCTCTTGCCTCATTGCTTGGCTAGGACTTGCAGTGCCATGTTGAATAGTAGTGGTGAGAGTGGGTACCTTTTTCTTGTCTCTGACCTTAGAGGGAAAGCTTTCAACATTTGACCATTGAGTATGATGTTAGCTGGGGCCTGTCACATATGGCCTTTATTATGTTGAGGTATGTTCCGTCAATCCTCAATTTATGGAGAGCTTTTATCATGAAAATATGTTGAATTCTGTCAAATTCTTTTTCTGCATCTATTGAGATGATCATATGATTTTTATCTTTCATTCTATTAATGTGGTGAGTCACATATATTGACTTGTATATGTTGAATCATCCTTGCATCCCAGGGATAAATTCCATTTGCTCATAGGGTATGATCCTTTTAATATGCTGTTGAAGTTGGTTTGCTAGTATTTTGTTGAGAATTTTTGCATGTATGTTCATCAGAGATATTGACCTGTAATTTTCTTTTTTTGTAATATTCTTATCTGGCTTTGGTATCAGAGTAATGCTGACCTTGTAAATGAGTTTGGGAGTGTCCCTTTCTCTAATTTTTTGGAAGAGTGAAAAGTATTGGTATTAATTCTTCTTGAAATATTTGGTAGAATTCACTGGTGAAGGTATCTGGTCCTGGGCTTTTCTTTTCTTTACTGGAAATTTTTTTGATTCTTGAATAGAAGATTGAATCAGTAGATTTTCTATTTCTTCATGATTCAATCTTGGTAGGGTGTATGTTTCTAGGAATTTATCTATTTCCTTAAGATTGTCCAATTTGTTGGCATAAAACTGTTCTTAGTAGTTTCTTATAATTCTTTCTATTTCTGTGGTGTCAGTTGTAATGTTTCCTCTTTGATTTATAATTTTATTTACTTGAGTCCTCACTCTTTTTTCTTAAGTCTAGCTAAAGATTTGTCAATTTTATCTTTTCAAAAAATAAACTCTTAGATTTGTTGATCTTTTCTATTGTTTTCTATTCCTTATTTCATTTATTTCTTCTCTGATCTTTATTATGCCCTTCCCTCTGATAACTTTGGGCTTAGTTTGTTCTTCTTTTTCTAGTTTCTTGAGGTCTGAAGTTAGGTTGTTTGTTTGAGATCTCTCTTTTATCTTAATGTAAGTGTTAATCACTATAAACTTCCTTCTTAGAACCGCTTTTGCTGTATTCCATACATTTTGGCATGTTATGTTTTCACTTTTATTTGTTTCAAGATTTTTAAAAATTTCTTCTTTGACTCACTGGTTGTTCAGGAGTATTGCTGCTAACTTTTTATGTGCAAATTTCCAATGTTTTCCTACAACAATAGAGCCATAGTGTAGATAATATTTTGTTAACTTGATATTTGTACTTGATCACATACTGTGTGAATTATTCCAAGATAATATGTATATATTTCTCTATAACAGCATTCTTAATTATTATAACATATTGTATTGCACGAATATACCATTGTTTATCCAACCAATCCTCTACTGATGGACATTAAAAGAGTTTCCTAATGTGCCCCTATTTATAAACAAGTATACACTGATTGTTTTCAGTCATACATCTTTGTCCATTTGTCCAAACATTTCCCTCTGATAAATTCCTAAGAAGGGAATTACTAGGTCAATAGGTGTGCACTGTTTAAAAGGCCTTTGGTGCCTATTGATAAACTGCTTTTCAGGAAAATACACCAATTAATACAAGGGCTATTATTTTAATAGCATACGTTTATCAGCTTATATTGGTTCCATATGTTACTGAATACCTCTGAATCCTCTATTTCCAAAATTAAGTTTGGAAGAAAAATGTTTTTAATCCTGGGATAATAAGAATAATTTTTTAAAAAAACAGCTTAATCCTACTGCTTTGGCTTTGAAGAAAATTCTCTTTATGGACTTTTTAAAAAAATTAAGTATATTTCTTTTCATTGATGCACCGGTCTACTATAAAATGGAGACTGCGTTACCTAAGTGTAAAGAGATTTGAGAAGCAGATACTTTCTTAAAGAATATATGTATGTTGATGGCGTTCAGAGCACACCACCCCAAAATATGGCAACTTGCCATATTGAGCATTTTAAGCTGAAGGGCATAGACACGGCAAACGCTGGAAGGATTCTCTGACCTCCCCCTTCTTCCCTGATGCAGGTCATAAGACCCTCCCATGGCAGGTGGCCTGTCTATACCTGGAGGAAAAGAGCATCCTTATCTCCAAAGATGGAGGGACCCCCAGGGGAATCCAAATGAAAAGGCCTTGCTAAGTTTCCCCCAGTTTTCTACATGTATCTCATACTCTTTTCTTCTATTATGTTTTCCCACAACTATCCACTCTTCATCAAACCTGGTATAAAACCCTCTAGTTTAATCATTTTTTTCAGGTCTTCATCTCTTTCTGAAGGCTCCTGTGTCATCTAAAACTTATATGGAGTACATCTGTATGTTTTTCTCTTACTAATCCTTCTTTTGTTAGTCTAATTTACAAATCCCCAGCTGGAGAATCTAGGAGGGAAGGAGAAAAAGATTTTTTTCCTCCCTTACATGTACATGAACAGAGTTGATGATGTTGCTTAATGTTTGAGGACTGGAAGGCTGGGTGAAGAAATTACAGAGATAGAATAACCAGACACCCCAGTTCTGGACTCCACACGTTCAATACTTTTTTAGTAGAGATAGATTCTCCACAGTCATCAGTATTACAGCACTGCGTCAATTCAGATCGTAGAAACTCCACGGCCAGACTTAAAGCCAAGTCCAGGACAGCAGGCTAGCACTCACCTGAGTTGACATGCAGTTCTCACAGCTAGACATTGTCAACACCGAACTTCCCAGCCTCCTCTGGCCGCCAAACACACACCCACGTGGCTAACTGCAAGAATCACCTTGACTTTGTCTCGAAAGTCACAAAAGTGATTTTGTTAATGACTCAGCCCTTTCGATCAATTATAGTTAGAGGCTCAATACATGTTTGTTGCATTGAATTGCTCAGTGTTAATTGTCTCATCCTTAGGTGTTCACTTTGTAAGCATAAATGGGATTGACAAACTGACATTTTTATTCATGGGTCCCTAACAAGATGGAGGCCAAAGGAAGCAGAATGGGAAGTGTGGTTAGGTGCCAACTTTGTTAATGTCCATCAGGGGGTCAGAGGGGTGGAGGGAATAAAAGAGATCGATGCATCTTAGCATAAGGTTAGTGTAGCCTCTGAACGGCGGTCCTGTGATCTAAGAGCAGCCCTGCCTGCCTTCCACTGATAGCAACCACACGCATTTCCTGGGAGTCGAGAACAGTCACGGCGCACACACACACACACACAAATTTCAAGGCAGGATTAACCTGGAGGTGAAGTCACGTCTGCCCCCGTGATGCCTCACTTCTAAGCTGTCATCGCACACCTTTTAAAATCCTAACGCCAACGTGCCAATTAAAAGCCTAGTTTGCAGTGGGACGATAGAAGGCAATGTGGGTTTCATTCTTTTCCAGCTGAACAAAAGCAATGGCTTTGCTCCTCGAGCTCCAGGAACAATGAGCCTTTTTTGAACGGTCCCTGCCACCACACACTTCCCAGCTACAGTCACTGGCTAGGTAGGTAACAAAAGGGGAGCAAATGGTAATGAATCAGAATTTGCAGAGTTGAGCGGCTACGGGGCGAGGGAGGGCTCCAAAGAACAGCAGAGTGACCTGTTCCATTTGTATCACTTGTTAACCAAAATTGTCAGTGACTTTTGGAAAAGTTACCTCCTCCCTGACACCAAAACCCTACACAGCACAATAACTCTTGAGCCTCCCCCGACCACATTATTAATCACGTTCACGGTGACTTCCTTAGCAGGTTACAGCGTTAGCTGACTCCCAGACACTCCGAAGCGAACAAATTAAAGAGGCTCGCTCCGCTCCATGTCTATTCATCCAACCTAGTCATCTTCCCTAAACGCTTCTCCACTTCCCATTGGCATTCCAGCCAGGTTGCATATATTTTTAAAAAGCCATCTTACAGGTCAATAATGTTAAACTCTTACCCATGACAATAATTTCCTCTTGTCCAATGTGTACAGACATAGGGAAGGTGCACACACGGAGCGTGCGTGTGAGCACAGGCACAGAGCCCTTTGGTCTCTCTCTGCATTGTGCAGCCTCTCTTCCTATTGTGTTTCAGCCTTTTACTGGCAGTCTCTTTCTCCTGCAAAGAGAGGTTACAAATACGATCCTAGAATTGCAAATAGAACAGTGGATGCTTTTTGTTCAGCATCCTGTCCAAGTTGTTGCCACCTTTGTCATGATAATGAGCCATCAGAATTTCATAGCCTGAATATTCTCTCCACTCCTCCCGTGCATTGAGGGCCTAAATTTGGATGAGTTTATGGTCTCCTTGCTTGCTGCCCCTGGATAAAGATGGCTGGAAAAGTTGACCGGCTTTAAGATAACCAAGGGTTCTAAGTGGACGGGAACAGTTCACTGACGTTTTTGAAGGGCTCACACCACGACCTGTATCAACTCATGAAAGCCTTATCTGGAAATCTGAAGAGTAAAATACGCACCTGCCAAGTTTTTCCATTGGGTCTTGAAAAAGGTGGATGGATCTTCCACCCTAGATGAATTTTCCCCAATCGTGACAGAGCAATTTTCATCATTCATTCAGGGGATGTGTGTTGAGTCCCTGAGTGTGTTGAGTGCCTGCTCTGGCATAGATGTGCTGGGGGGGACAGACGTGGCAGGCCAGAAGAACAAAGGCACACATGAATTCGTATTTATGCTTGCACACAGCGCAAAGAAACAAAAAACTGAGTTCATCTCTACGTGTCACTGTTATGTGACTCTCAGATCAAACTTCACCAGTGAGAGCCCATTTATAACAGCCTGTATGCTAATTAACAAGCCACAAATTCACCAATGGAGACCCATTTCTGACCTTGGCCATGCTCTTTCAAAAACTGTCCAATATTGATCAAGATAAGATAACAGAAGTGCATTTGTAGTAGCTGGACTTCCCAATGAGAACTCTGACTGCTCACCCCTAATAAGTAAATTTCTGTTAGAGCACCTCCTACACTTAGGTTGTGAATTAAGCTAACACATACATGATATCCCATTATCTATGCTAAAGCACTTTATAGCAAATTACAGACATCGGAACAGTTTACAAGATGATCCGATCTATACTTGATTCTGACATGTATGAATAATTTATTTCACCAGTATTTCATCAAAATTGTGCGCTGCTAATTAGATGGAGGGTTTTTGTGACAAAGCACAAACTGTTGGGGTGGGTGGTCTGTGAGGCTGTAGAACATAAAAGGGCTTTTTATCCCCCCAGCAGATGGAGTCCCCCAAGGATAAAAGAGACTTGAGAGCGACTTAAATGGGCCTCAGGGCTGTTTGTGATTGAAGCTAAGTGCTAGCTGTGATTAAATTTATGTAAAGTACCTAGCACAGTGCCTGGCACTGAGTAGCTGCTGGATATCTGTAAGACGTTTTTTCCCTAGAGTTGGGTGTGCGTGGTTAGAAAATCACTACACTGAGATACATGGTACCATCTCCAAGTAGGTGTGACTTTTAGTTCAGTGACTCACCCTGAGTTTGTATTGAGAAATCATTGATGAAGCCAAAAACAGAACTCAGAATCTGTGTTCAATTTCTAGTCAATACTTCCTCTTGCTGGGATGCCAGCCCTCCGCAAGCACCTTTGCCAAGAGAGAACAAGATTCTCAGAGAAACCCAAGTGCTCTGGTAGTTTTTAAACAGCCAGTTCTTGCTTCCTCTCCAAATATACTTTGCTCTCATATTTGCAATTTCAAAGTAGCTAAACACAGAGGCCTCCCTCCCTCCCTCCCTTCCTTCCTTCCTTCCTTCTTTCTTTTTAATCCAGTCGCCTCCTGTATCAGGCTGGGGATTGGGCAAGGGGGGAAGGAAAGAAAAAATAATTTTCCCTCTGCCCTTCTGAGCTCTTAGCTGGGGCCTCTGTAATAAAAGACAGATTAACAAGAGAAAAACAAACAGAAATTTATTAACTTGGGTACCTCATGTATACATGGGAGATACCAGGGGAAAATGAGTAACTCAAAGGGGTGGCTTAGAATTCAGGCTTAAATATCATCTTAATAGGGAAAGGGGAGGGCAGATGCAGGTCTCCTAGGGGAGAGTAAATGATGTTTAGGAGAGATGAATGGGTTCTTAGAAGAATAAGTGGGAGGAATGACCATTTGTGACAAAGTTTGTCTGGGTGTGGTGTCAACTTCTAGTCTTCCCTCCTGGGATAAGGGTCAATTTTTCCTGGCTGATCAAACTCCCAGGGAAGGGAGGGGGAGGGGAGGGGAGGGGACTTAAGTGATGGAGTTCCTTTTGGAGGATCTGTCTTTAGGCAAATAAGGGGAGTTGAGAGAAAGCCTCTCCCAGAATTTGCTGTTTTTCAAGTGCCGACATCTCGAAATAGTCAATGTGCCAAAGTGGCATATTTAGGGGTGGCATGCCCTGAACTCCTGCAGTCATATTTTGGGGTGGCATATTCTGCTACCCTTCAAAAGAAAAGAAAACAAATGTGCTGACTTCTTTATCTCATGTGTGTGTGTTGGGGGCACGAAAGTGGCAGGAGGTGGGGGTAGAGGAGAAGGAGCACAGACGCATCTGGTGCTAAAATAATCAATTCTAATTTGAGAAAAGTCTGAAATATGGCTGGCACAGCCTTGTTTTTGTTTCCTTAAGAAGACACCGAAGAGGAGGAAAAAGTTTTTCTGGAGCCTCTTAGGGTGCCTGATTGGGTGTGAACCTTAAATCAACAAAGACAGATGAACCGGAGATATGTATACACACGTATTGAATATAAGGTTTATACGACACAGGAACTTCATAAGGAAATGAAGACCTGAAGAAAGTGAGATCTGGGTGTTTCGATGCCAGGTTTGATGAAGAGCACAGACATGGAAGAATACCTAGGACAACAGGTATGAGGTCAGAGTAGTAAACTGGGGGACGCTTAGCCAGGCCTGTTCATCCCGATTCTTCTTGGCATCCCTTTTTCTTTGGAGATAAGGATGTTCCTCTCCTCCTGGTCTAGGGAGGGCACCTCTCACAGGAGGGCACCTCTCACAGGAGGGCTTTATGACCTGTTTCAGGAAAGAAAATCAGAGGAAAGGTCAGTGTGACCTTCCTGCAACTGCCGTTTTCTCAAACTCCTTTAGCTTAAAATATTTAACATGCCAGGTGTTGTATTTTGAGATAGCGTGTCCTGAACTCCATCCACACCCTTACCCAACCGATGATTAAGACACCTCAAGACTCTGCTTTCTCTGACCACAGTCTCCTTTATTATCAAGGCGAGAACCATCGCGGGATCGACTTTACATCTGCAAATACTGTTATTCCACAAGGTCAAGGCCAACACTGCTTTCTAACAGCTGTTAGGCCCACAGCTACATTTCCTCACGCTTTGCCTTGGCCCGTAGCCTAAAAGTGTTAGGAGTAGCATCGCCCTTTCTCCCCATCCCGTCCCCTCCTTCTCTCCACAGTTCCCCTCCCTGCAGAAAGGAAAGTCCTCTGTTTTGCTCAGAAGTTTCTCAAAAGCTACAATGCAAATCACCCTAATCGTTTGCTAGATGAGCAATGATCAGTCTAACCTCCTAATTAACATTGTTAAAATCTGCTAACAAAGGACATTTAACAATATCTTAATTAGGAAGGATTTCCAATTTGTGATATGGAGCATGTTAAACAAACAGGGCACAATTCTCTTTTTGTTCCTGGGCTCGGCAGCCAGAGAGGTTACATGATATGACACAACATGTTCTGCGTTTGCCATTTATCATTCTATATCCTTTACACATTTGCGCTATATAATTAGTGTCGTGGCTAATTTTACCTGTGTTATTGTTTGCACTGTAATTTGGAGAGAATAGAGTGGGTGATGCCGGGTGATGGAAATTGGGGCAGGTGTCTGGTTCTCCCTTGGAATGACTGCGGCTTCAAACGCCTGCTGGAAAAGACCTCGGCTAACAAACAGAGCAAACCTGTGGGGCCTCCAGGAGCGGATAATGGTGTACAAGGTGAAGAACCTTTTTGAGTCATTCCAAATAAATATGTGGATGGCTAACCATCTTAGTCTCCCCTCCTTTTCCAAGCTCTTACAGCTTACTTTAAAAGCTCCTATTATCTATCACTTAATTATTAAAAAGTGTCTACTCTGTTTTCATAAATTATCTATGTGTTAGAGATGTTGGCGTATGAGAGAGAGAGTCATGGAGATAAGCGAGGTTCCAAAGCCAATTATCCCAGCTGGGAAGATTTTAGAATACAATGGGACCCTTGAATTATTCTGTACTAGGCCTTTAAGGATGTGTGTGTGTGTGTGTATGTATGTGTGTGTGTGTGGTTAGAGTGGATGGGGGCTGGGGGTGGGGAGGAGGAAGGGTTAATAATTCCTCTAATAAGTCCTATTTTATTATGCTCATCTATTTGCAAGGACATCCTTACTGTTGGATCCTTTTCTGGGTGTCTTAACTTCTTTATCTTGAAGACAGGAGAAATGCTTGGGAGATATTACCAACACCAAATGTTATCTGGAATTACCGTTTATATAAACTACATCATCTAAAGTAAATGAGAAAACATAAGAAAAAGGCTTAATAGCATGTCTGGCACATAGTTAATAGTCAATAAATTGTAGCTGCAATAAAATATGTCATATTTTAAAGCTGTATATACTATACGATGACATCTTGGGTGCATTACACAGTCGATGGTGCTATATATAATACATACTATATTTCGTATAGTATGTAATCTAATCAAATGTTCAGAGGCTATTTCTAGACTCTGGTCTAAGTCCCTGAATGGTCTCTTCTATGAAGACATCAGGCAATAGACCAGAGGTGCAACTTCCTACTCCCAACTTGCCAGGAACAACCTCCAAGGATTATCCAATAAGATAGAAAACAAAATAAAATGGAGGGGAAAAAAACCTTTACAATTAAATAACTGTGGTCCGAGCCCATATTGAAAAGCTGCTGACCTTGAATTGGCATCTGTTCCTTCTCTCCCCTCCTTACATTCCCCCCTCCCAGAAATAAACAAAACAAAACAAAATCCCCAAAAGCCCCTAGTGCATGCCATGCTTACACCCTTACCTAGGGAAGGGAGGGCTGTACTGACAAGGGTGCTGTAGAGCGGTTCCTGGTAGAGATAAGAAGCATGGTGAATGTGCCTTCTCTCACAAAGCTTCCTCATAAAAATTTTTGTTTAAAGAAAAGTACTACTCCTAGTATCATCCTCTCCATCCCCATCTCTGTAACTTCTACACACACACACACACACACACAAATGTAAGGGAGAAAAAAAAATCCTTTTCTCTACCCTTAGGTTCTGGATTAGGGCCCGGCAAATTAACTTGACAAAAGACAGATTAGCAAGGGAAAAGACAGATTTTGATTCACATACATACATGAGAGTTCACAGAAAACGTGATTCAAAGGAGGTGGTTAGAATTTGGGGCTTATATGCCATTTTTATAGGGGAAGGAGAAGGGAAAAGGGCACTTATGAGAAAACAAATGACTTTTAGGAGAAATAAGCAGGCCCTTAGGAGAACAGATGGGAGATATGATAGTTTTACGACAATGCCTGTCTGGGTGTGGTGCTGACCAGAAGGTCTCTGAGAAGAGGAGGTAAGAGTGGCTCCCCGGGAGGGAATATAACAATTCAGTTATCTGCAGAGGCTCTGTGTTTTGGCAGAGAAGGGATTTCAAATGCCTTTAGCTCAAAATAATTCTTATGCCAAAGTGGCATATTTGGGGTGACATGTACTCTTCAACGACACACACCGAAGTGGCCTAATATACTACTATTGGGACATATATAGGTAATGGTAACACTTAAGAGTTGGAAGACACCTTAGAAATCACCCCCTGCCTTGTTTTATAAATTAAGAGAAGGGAGGCTCCCAGAGGGAAAGAAACTGCCTCAGATTTCCTCATGTTCAAGGGGAGACAAGGATGAAACCCTTGGAGCCCGAAGATCCCCAGGGTCTGCTGTCCCTGAAGGCAACAGCTAAACACAGTTCTCATGTCAAAGAGAGACTAGAAAAAAAAAGACATAGGAAGAAGGAGAAAGATCTCTTGTTCATCAAGCTTCGTTGGTTTCTGCTCATTTCTGAAAGGGTGGAAAAACTAAGATGAAAGCAGTTCTCCTGTAGAGGGTGAGGGAGAAAAGGGGTGAGAAGAAAAAAAAAGAGATAATTTAAATTGATGGGCTTCCCTGGTGGCGCAGTGGTTGTGAATCTGCCTGCCAATGCAGGGGACATGGGTTCGAGCCCTGGTCTGGGAAGATCCCACGTGCCGCGGAGCAGCTGGGCCCGTGAGCCACAACTACCGAGCCTGCGCGTCTGGAGCCTGTGCTCCGCAACGGGAGAGGCCGCGACAGTGAGAGGCCCGCGCACCGCAATGAAGAGTGGCCCCCGCTCGCCGCAAGTGGAGAAAGCCCTCGCACAGAAACGAAGACCCAACACAGCCAAAAATAAGTAAATAAATTTATTAAAAAAAAAAAAAATTGACATGCTCTCGTGATTGCTTGCAAAAACAATCACTTTTTGATGATACAGCAGCATTATCGGGAGAAGTAATTTATAGACACCATTTCAAAGGCGGGGTGGGGCTGGGGAGTGGAAATCCTACAAAACCTAACAGCACAGAAATGCACAAGGCAGTATTGCTTAGGAGAAAAAAAAATAAAACAGTAAACTTCTCCTGCACTTCCTATGTTGAAAAGGTTTGACTGTAAATCCTGATTTTGACATTCATCCCAGATCCATTTTAGAGGCAGCCCACAGACTCAACAGGGCGAGAGAAAACACTAAATCATAATTACCTCATAAAGGCCAAGGCTGTTTCTCTGAATGCTTGAGAACTGCTGTAGCTTCTCAAAATATCATAAATCTATTGTGTTCTCTCCTGTTTTACTTAACAGCCAATTAATGTTACTGTTTAAAAGAATTAAAGCCATGGCTTGGAAGAGGGTGCGTGTTGGGGGAAAACAGAGGTCTTTAAACTTTGACTAGCACTCAGATACTGTTTGCAAATGGGCCCTCATTACGGAACATCTCATTAAAAGACTCGGCCGCGGAAAAATCCTGCCACGATGCACATCCACTGATATGATCTTGTTCTTATTAGCATGCTGGAAAGGAAAACATTTTTCAACACAATCTTGAGTCGGTTTTAATATCCTACAGGGTGACATCGGACGTGATGGCAGGAGGCCTTGCTCCTCTCTTGCAAGTCCTCCTGCGAGAGAAGCTTTGGGCCACCCACACGGCCAGCGTAATTAGTGGGAGCGGTGGGATGGATCGGAACAAGGCAGACACACAGCCCAAAAGGGTCCTGATGCCATCGGTAACTCTGGACCCCAACTCAGTCTATGACTACGCCACACGTTTCTAGATAAAGACAATAAAATCCTTGTTTGTTCTCCGAAGTCTCACTAGGTCATTCCATCAGTTGTCACCCTAAATTCTCAGCAAATACTGAGACAGCTGGCTACGGGCACTCCTGGGCACTGCACGAAAACCAGCATGAACAGATGCTGAGTCGGGAGCATTCAGATCCCAAACTTATCTCCCACTCTTTACCTTAGTTCCTTATCGGGAAAATGAAGATGCCAGTAACTGCCTATGACCTGTGTGTGGCAAAAATATTCTAAAATGACTTAGACTATTACTTTTGTCAAAATAGTCCTGAACTGAAGCAAGGGAAAAGCGAGATGACATGGACACCCAGGAGATGGCCAAGAAGCAGGTGACCGTTTGAAACTGGGATGCAAGGAGAGAGTGCAGCTGGATTTAAGCAGAGTTGGAAGAGCATGTGCTTAGGAGCCAGACTGCCTTGGCTTAGATCTCATCTCGGCCCCATATATATGGCAGGAGGCAAGTTACTTAACTTCCCTGAGCCTCAATTTTCCCATCTGTAAAATGGAGATAAAGTGGAGTCTCATATGTGAGATAAGACTGAACAACTGAAGTAAAGTATCACATATATCAAAATTTATTCTTGACAATGCTCCAAAATGCATCTATATGGTTTCTCTTCCAAAGTCATCTCCCAAATCATCTCTCACTGGGTCTCACACAGCTAGATTTTCCTCCAACAGTAGAACAGATAAAGTCCTGGCCTCAGTTTATGAGCCATTTTGGAAGAAAAAAACTGTATTGCAAATTTAGGCACTGAAATCAGTCTTGGTGCTCCGAGATGCTAAACACCACTGGAGGCACCCTGGTAACAGAGAGAGTTTGAGGAAACACACATCTTCTGTGCACTCTGGTGCCTGAGTTCACGGAGTGAAAGTGGGACCAAAATCACTTGCACCAATTATATTAAATGCAATCTCACTCTCTTCCCACTCCACCACCACCTTCTTCTCTGGGAAGTATACAGTTTAATTTCTCTAGGTTGAATAAGTCAAATGCATGCATCATATAACTCCACTGTAATTACAGACACACCTCACATGATTGTTGTGAAAGAAAACAAAACAAAACAGTGAGAGGGTTAGTGCTTGTCAAGGGTACAGCATGAGACTTGGTATGTGTTCAGTCAATACTGAGTACTGCTTTCCTCCCTCACATTTATAGAAGCCCCATTTATGACTATTTTCAAAGAGAATCAGACAAGTCACATTGCATGGAAACCCTACCCTCATCAGTATCTTTATCCTTGAATGACCTTGAAGGTGACTGCTATAGACTGAACGTTTGTGTCCCCCTAAAATTCATATGTTGAAATCCTAACCCCCCAATGTGTTGGTATTAGGAGGTGGAATCTTTGGGAGATGATTAGGTTATGAGGGTGGAGCCCACATGAATGGGATTAATGCCCTTATAAAAGAGACCCCAGAGAGCAACCTCACCTCTTCCATCATGTGAGGACACAGAGAAAAGACAGCTGTCTATAAACTGGGAAGTGGGTTCTCATCAGACAGCAAATCTGCTGGCACCATGATCTTGGACTTCCCAGTCTCCAGAACTGTGAGAAATAAACGTCTGTTGTTTATAAGCCCTTCAGTTGATGGTAGTTTGTTACAGCAGCCTGAATGGGTTAAGACAGTGACAAGAAGATAAAAAGGAGGGAGGAAAGGAAGGAAGAAGGGAGACAATGAAGAGTATCTATATCAGTGGAAAGTTTCAGTAATGATGATATTGAAGGCTGGTGTAGCTGGGGAGATGTTACAGCTTGATTCTATGTGTATTATCAGTTAATCTTTTTTCCAAAATTACATTTCTTACATATCTACCTCCCCAAGCAACCACCATTATCATTTGAATATATATTTCTTTCCATGCTATATTCTGGGCATAGTTTTGTCACAGTTTCTCACCTTATATATATATAACTTTTATTAAGAATAAGGCCACGTCTAGATTGCTGTGATCAGAGTTAGAACTTTAAATTTGGGACTTCAAACAAAATTTTGCAAAGGAACTGCTGTTTTCCCTTTTCCCCTTTCTTTCCTTCTTCCTTCCTTCCTTCCTTCGTTTCCTTCTTTTCTTTCTTTTCACTTTTTAACCTCACTCTATTCCCTCCAGCTAATTATAGTTAATATTAGTGAATTACTTATTGATCATTTCTCTTGCTATGGCCTTATACTAGGCCTTTGCATGTGTAATTTTAAAAATCAAGGATTATTCAGAGCCTCTTCCCCTTTCCACCTGTACAAAAGGCTTCTGTGCTGTTTTCTAGGCCTTTGTTTGCAGAATCAGGTTGTAGGGAAGAACTGAAAGTAACCAAGATTGGCTGGAGTGATGCATGTCAGAAATGACAGTGTTTCTAGTGGAACAGAATTCAGTAAGGAGGTGAGAAGAGGAGTCAGGTGGAGAGGGGGCCTGGGCTGAGCAGTAATGTGGACTTGAGATATTCGAGGAGTTTGGAAGAAGAGAGAAGAGATATGGAGTGGGAGTGGGCGACAGTTACTGGGACAGCATGGGAGAGTAAGGTTCTAAGGACATTTGCAGTGTACTAGAGATGAAATCCCATTTGAAGGGGGTAAAGTTTCAATCAGCCTCTACATAAATTTTAGTCACCACCATTCTTCCTTATTTTAGTAGCTTACTTTAAAAAAAATTCTTGTAACTATTATAATTGTTTCGTTCAAGCGGCATGATTTCCACGCCATCTTGATCTTTTCTCTCTCTTCCATTTCACATTAATGACCAGTGAAATAATTGCTCAGGTCAGTCCTTGAAATATCAGTTTTTAAAAATCCATAGAAAATTGCTGTAATTAACCAGACCCTCCAAATTGAGCAGTATACAAAATGACTCTCATGCCCTTTCCATAGGCCAAAGTTGGAGAACATCTAGATGCTTTCCAAAGACTTCCCCAAGTAAATTGGTAAAAGCTGTCGTCTTCTTAGCCTGAGTGATAACTGGGGCACAGCTGCTCTCAACAGCAGACTCGTGACAGAAAATCAGTCAAAGTAGGCTGATTCAACAACTTACACTCAAAGGGGCCTGCACTGCCTCCTGAGTGTTTCATACTTCCAGAGGCGTGAAGACAGAGGCATGTCTACAACCTCAAAGACTCATGTGAAATAAGGTATCCTGGAAGGGACATGTGGGACCAGGGCCACAGTCAGAGAAATGGGGCTTGGCTGCAAATTAAACAGCCAGTCTGCAGAGACCTGAGTCACCACAAGACATTGCAAATTATTAATACCCACTCCCGCTAAATCCTTGGAATTTGCAAGAGAGCGCCTCACCAGCTGAAGCTGAGTTTTCCAGCTTACAACTTTGCCCAGACTGAGAAAGGCAGGAACAACAAGAGAATTAGTCAGGGTCTGTCCTTGGAAGACAGAGTCTCAGCTGCTCCTTTCCTTCTTCCTGAAAGTGAAAGGGGCACTTGACACCAAATCATCCAAGAATCTCAGGGCATCAGGCAAGCTAGTGAGTTGGAGGTTTATTGTTGAGTTGGCTTGTTTGGTTGCTTTCATAATTAACAACTTGCAAATACACCTTTCTGAAATCTTGGATTTCACTTTCTAATGATGCTGATGACTTGGGGTTAATTGAACAAAAATCTTTCGTCAGTCACAAATAATCCTTTCATTCCATAGGATTCCAATACATCTTCTGGGTCCATTAAAATTGAAGTGAACAATCACTGTATTTCTGAATCTTTTTTTTTTTTTTTTCCATTACAAATATCTACCATCACTGGGCCCTGGGGCTGCAAGGTTAGATATAGATACAATAGAGCGACATGACCCCTGGAGTCTGAAAACAAGGGAACTTTAAAGATGCACAATCGGGACAGTCCATAGTGTCCTGTTCTCTGGAAGCGGGCACTGCCGAGGTACTAAGGGCTAGGCTAGCAATTCCTATAAGTACCATCTCTGTCACTTTTCGTGTGAGCATATGTTTTATG
Organism: Eubalaena glacialis; assembly: GCF_028564815.1. Classification (NCBI taxonomy): domain Eukaryota; kingdom Metazoa; phylum Chordata; class Mammalia; order Artiodactyla; family Balaenidae; genus Eubalaena; species Eubalaena glacialis. Next base: position 11,051,190 of record NC_083722.1, read on the forward strand.
ACAACCCCCTCTGGGAAGATGTGCCTGCATCCAGTTCCCAGCTGTTTAAATGTCCCATTCTACCAGCTTCAAATGCCTTCTCTGATAAGAAAGGGAAAATGGTGACACAGGGAGGGATGTGTGATAGTCATTTGTGTCCAGAACTCGATCATGTTTCAGAAGTTTATGACAGCATATTAAGAAATGAGGACATTAGATGCAATCTAAGTTTCTAAGAAAGTGTTTTGCCTTATTTCCAACGCTCATCTGTAGACTTCAGCCACTGCATCAGCAGGCAGCTGGGAATCTCTAATTGACAGCAGGAGGGGCAGGGCAGGGTACAAAGGGCACTCAGAGCTGGTTACGGAGGCAGCGTGCAGAGTGGGTGGGCACTCCAAGTAACCGTCTTAGTGCACAGATGGAAAGTGGTGCCTCAACTTCCTGCTTCCTACCCCTACACCTCCTGGATGAATTAGCTTTAGCCTCCACCATATGGTGACACTTGATATTTTCTGAAATAATGAGAGACCATGAGTCATCCAGCTATCATTTCTTGCCTGGAATGATCACTAAACGTGCACTACCTCTGATCTTTATAGCTCTGCATGGCCTGGAGAACCTCAAAGCTACTCTACAGACTCTATACCACCTTGAAGCTCCCACGGTCTTTCTAAAGGTCCACTCTTACTCTGTCCTCCTTGTGGATGAGAAAAGGAGCGCACTTCAGTTAAGAGATCCTTTATGCCCCAGGAAATGGTTAGCTTCTTTTGCCTTTTCTTCTCCAGAGTGAATAAGTCTATTCTCTTTACATTTACTCATGAACTTCTTCGCCAACTTCCTTGTCATCTTTTTTGTCTCCTTCTGTGCTTAGAAAATTGGGCCATTGTTCTTCAAGGCCCTTTCTAAAACACAATGATCTCATTTTGCTATATATTTCTGATTAGTACAACATGTCTAAGTAGACTTTAATTCAACTTTAGAGTTGAATTGAAAATTGTATTAACTGTGGTCATTTGATACATAACTGTATTAATTTAATCTACATTTTTGCCCCCATAGCTAATATTTTTCTTGCTATAAAATCATAGCTAGAAAAATTAAAAGATCTAATAAGCCGGTTCTCAAACCTCTGACCACTAAAACTACGAAACACATGAAGTTCTGTAAAATATCCAGACTTCATTGTTTTGGTGTATATTCCTTCTTTCTCTGCAAGGTGTAATAGGAAAACAAAACAAAACAAAAACATTGGACTCGAGCCCTTAATCCAATACTTTTGTCTTCATGAACTCAGATGAGTCATTTAACCCCTCTGTGTCCCCATTTCCTCATTTATAAAATAAGAGTGTTGGATTATATCAATTGGGTTTTTCACAGCTCTTTGTTTTGCCACGAAAACCTTTCTTAAAAGAAATCTTTAGGTAGAAGCACAGTGCATATAACAGATAAAAGCAGAGCTCTCTGGATGAAGCAGGGATGGCGAGACCCCCAACCCCAAGACTCCTCCACTCAAACCCTCCACCTAACTCTCACCCATTCCCACCTCATTTTAACGATGTATGGCTTCATATACAAGAACAGCTTGGGTACCTGTGAGCCTTTACATTCATAGCACATGTCTTGATAGGAATACATGCAAGTGTGTGAGATTATGTGTGTTTCTGTTAGTGGATAGAAGAAATCCAAATTTCCCCCATGCACCTTCCGAGACTAGAAGTGAGATCAAAGGTCGCAAGCTCACTGGTCATGAGCCTGACACAGAATGGCAGCCCCATGCCCACTAGCCCCAAGGATTCCTGGTACCCACCCTCCTGGGAGGGAGAGTAGATAGTCTCGTTTGTGCTTTAGGAGATGCAGCTGCCCTTCTGCTGCTAATCCTCTGGAAGAGCAGAGGCTTCCTCTGCCACTGGACACCAGAACACCTGCCGGTGGCCATCGCATCCACTGCTCCAGGCAAGGTTGTCTCTTGCTGGTTGGTGGTTCCACACCATCTATCGCTGTTCTGAGGAGCAGGTGGGGCTCTGCAGCTTCTCCAGTGCCCACAGCGCCCCCAGGAGGCTGTGCTACCGCTTGGCCCTCTCTCCTGGGCAGCAGCATCCCCAGAGCCGTGAGCACTTAGCAGACCAATGCCTCGCGCATGGCGGGAAGCAATGGCGGGAAGCAATGGCGGGAAGCAATGGCGGGAAGCAATGGCGGGAAGCATGCCTTCTTCAGTTTGGAAGCAGTGTCACTCAGGCCTCAAGATTTTAAGAATGTCAAGAAACATCTCTTTCAGTTTTTATTTACACCCTTTCCCCATTGCCACCTCTTCACAGGACTCAAGCAGGCGGGTATTGAAGCAGGGGATGCATCTATGTGACAGAGATCACACAATCCTCAGAACTGCCCTCCCCTAGAAGGGTGAAGACATTTTTTCCTGAGTCAAAGGCATTATGCCTGGCTTATTTCTCCCTTAATGCTCTCCCAGGAGGCTTCTCAGCCCCTGTGCAGATAACCTTCAGTTCTCCAGATGTGTCCCAGAATGTTGGAGCCCCAGCTGACCCATCCTGGGCTCTTCCTGAGACCCTTTATGCACACGTATGTGGATGAATCAGTGTGTGGTTACAGAATAAATCAAGAGCAGCTTGTCGGCAAGATAACCAACAGCTAGGGGATTGGGATCTTCCCCACAAGTTTTCATTTCAGGACGCATATGGAAACTCTAAGTGTGATAGGTAGAGATTAACTACTTAATTTTTTAGCTGGAATCAAACTGGGAGGCTTCAGAACGATCAGGCTATGCGTAAGAGGAAGGGGCTTCAGATCTGGGTAGGAAAGTCTTACTTCTCCAGCAATGACACTGCTTCGGTTTTTGGCAACTGGTTTCAGAAATAACACAAATAAAGCCTATGAGTAAGAACTCTGTTTAGATAAGTATTTCCCAAAGAGTGCTGTGCACAACCGCCTGTATTATGAGATTCTCTGGAAGTAAACAAATGTATGAACAGGTTTGGAGACCTCCACATCCTGTGTCTTAGAGGGTGTACTTTGGCACACTCCAGATTAGAGAAAATGTTGAGTAGAGAAACTTTTAATATACTGACAATGGAAATCTTTTTTAAAAAAAATCTAACACATTAATATCCTCAGAAGTAGTGTTTTATGGAGTGCGTTTTGAGAAAGTTAGCTTAGAACAGGGGTCAGAAAACTTTTTCTATAAAAAATCAAATAGTAAAACCTTTTAGCTTTGTGGCCATACGCTCTGTGGCAATGACTCTGCTGTAGCACGAACGCAGCCATAGACAGCACATAAACCAGCCAGCGTGGCCGCGTTCCAAGAAAACTTTGGTTATGGACACTGAAATTTAAATTTCATGTCATTTTCATGTGTCACAAAATATTATTTTTCTTTTGGCTTTTTCCAACCACTTAAAAAAGGGGAAAAAAATTCTTAGCTTGAGAGGGCTGTACAAAAACAAGTGGTGAGCTGAATTTGACCTCCAGGTTGTAGTTTCCTGACCCAGGGCTTGGAAGCAGCATCAGCTAGGAAAGGAACTGAACATCTGTGCAGATACCAGACCCAGAGTCCACGGAGCAGAAACCCTGTCTATTTACCCGCCCCCGTTCAATCTCCAGTGCTCAGTTTGCCGCCTAGGACTTTGCCGAACCATACGGTACAGGCTCGTAAATGTTTTTTGAATGAAGGGATAACCATTGATTCAATTTATCTGTTAGTAGCATGGGCAGAAGTTAGATTGTACTGGTCCTGATTGCTGGATGTCATCATAAGTGGCAAATAGGAACCCATGACTCTGAGGCATTCAATGCCAGCAAGAATTTCACACTTTTTTGAATAGCCTTTGATTGTAGGTACAGACTGTTGCAGCCGCCTGGGGTATGAGCAGGCTGACTGGCAGAAGTAAAAATAAATGCATCATAAAAGTTGCCTTGTCTTTGCAAGATAGGAATTTAGAGTCAGTGGCAACATCTGGGTCAGAACATATATCTGTTTCTAGATACTTCTTTTACTTACAGCTGACTTTTTACTTGCTTCCTGGAAAGGCTCTGTTTTGGTGTCCCCATGACATCCATTTGTCTCCATCAGTCTCCCCAGGGTTCACTGCCACAAGCCTGCTTTCTGGGCTTACTCTCAAGTCAGTCTCTTTCTGGGACTGTCTTGTCCTTTGGAAGTTTCCATCGGTAACGTGGAGCCACTGGATGACAAACCTTCTGCCTGGCTGCAGACGCACCTCCTCATTGACATACTCCAGGTCTGTGCAGTACTCCTTCCTCTGAATATATGGATTCCTCCCTCCCTCCCTCCCTTCCTTCCTTCCTTCCTCCATTCATTCAAAACATGCTTACTGAACAAATGCTTACCCACACACTGCTATGGCCTGGGGGAAAGAAAAACCACCTCCCTTCAAAGCGTTCCCAATTTAATGGAAGAGCCGGAGATAACAGACAATGAGAACAACTTCCCTAACCCTGGGGACCTCTCCACCAGCTCTTGACCGCACGCAGCCTGGTGTTTTCAGTTACCTTTTCTGGGGCTGATGCTAGAAGCTCCAGCTGGTTATGGATTCTTGAGGGCAGACACCACGCCCTTTGTCTTTCTCACCTGTGAAGTGCCTCCACAGTGACCACTTACAGAGTAGACTCTCATCACGTGTCTGCAGACTTTATTTTAAGGTTTCGACACGGGATGCTTGGTTTCCTCATGACCGAGATTCACCCAGACGTGTGTGCGATTGGCGACCAGTGGACCCGATGGTAGAGGGGAGGGGCGGGAAGCTGCAGTGGGACGGGCACCTGTTCTGGGTGGCACAGGAGAGGCAGCAGTGCTGCAGCAAACAGGAGGGCGCAGGAAGGGGTTAGCCCGCCCTCCCCCTCAGGACCCAGGACAATGTGTTTGGTGGACCCTTGGCTACTGTGGACCTCGAAGAACTCACTTTCTAGGTCTAACCCCCATTCCAGGAGGAGGGTCCCCCCAGACCAGATGCTATTGAAGGGGAGGTGGGGACACTTCAGTTTCTATAGGAATTTTCAAAACAACAGGGTAGCTTCAGCAAAATGGACGAGCCACGCAGTAGGGCTGGACGTCAGACAGCAGCGGCCCTGCCCAGCGCCTGCTCTCAACCCCACCAGCCATACGACGGCCTGGCCACATAGTCAACGTAGCTACAGCTGGGACCCCTGCCTCAGTTCCACATGGGGAGGTGGGGTTCTGATGGTAAGGCTTTGGAATTAAGCCTCCATTGGTTTAGTATCTTTTTCTCTGTTGTCTGGGACAAATGATTTTATCCTTCTGAGCTTTAGTGTTTGCATCTACAAAATGGGGACAACAGTATGTTTTGCTATTGTGAGGACTGCAGGAGAGAACGTTTGTAAAGAGCCAGGCACCAATAAGCACATCACAAATGGTAGCCGGTATTACTACCTTCCTCCCGCAGGGACTGTCTGCAGGGCCATGCTCACTCCTGGCCACTGCCGTTCGTGGGCCCGGGAAGTCCCGTGTTCTGCAGAGTGAATCAGCTTGATGTGCAATGGTGACCCCCTTGGGCGTTCAGGTTTCACTTTCCGTACATCTGTCTACGAAGCACCTTACCATTCCTCCATCTGTTTCTCATCTCCATATATTGTGGTTCCAGATTACAGACGTCTCCTGCCCTTAACGAATACGGGGCTCGTGTTTCTGTTTCTTGTTCTCTGTGCTGTTTCGGAGCAATTCTCGAAAAAAAGAAGGAGGGCGGAAACATCTTTGCTCTGTCATCTAAAACCCTGGTTATCTTTTCAGATACATCGAAAAGCACAACACGTAACAGAATATCTTAGAAATCAAAAGTAGAAGCAGATCTTTCCCTCCCACCTCCTCCTTCCCTACTCCCTCAAATGTAATAAAGACACAATAGCTCGCTTATTCCGTCTCCCTGCCCGTGCCGCCATCAGCACATTCCTCATGCATGTCCCACAGGCCCCGCTCACAGACGAAGCAGTCAAGGCTGGAGCCTGACGGACTCGTAGGGAGGGGGGATGTAATCGGAGGGAGGAGAACATTACAACAACCCAGCTGCTCTTCCGAGGTTGATTTCCATTTTGGAAAATAGCAGAAGCAATTACCGTGGCTCATCAGAAGGCCTAACACACTGGCTGCAAAACTATATTTGGAAAACCGTATTCACTTAGCGCCAAAGTGGTGAGAGGGTGTGAGAGGGTGGCAGGAAGTGGAAAAGACAGACCAGGGCCGGCCACTGTGGAGACTCGAACCTGCAAACAGGTGATTTGATTAAATTCTGCCGAGGAATGAGGCACTGATGGAGCTGGGACATAGGGCCCACCTGGACCTGCGTCTCGATGCTCTGAACCTTGGGAAGCTCCAGCCCTTTAGAAAATTGAGGTTGTTCATGGAGAGGCCCTTCTGCCGAGTGGAAGTGGGGTGAGATAGAGTCTCTTTCATGGGTCCCTCTGAGAAAGCCCAGCTACCACCTCGGATGTCCAGGGAGCAGCGGTGGGCTTCTGTGGCCTCCCTTGAATTTGCCGTTCAATTACATCAGGGCCCGTGGGCCTTTGGAACAAGTTTTCATTCTTATCTATCTGCTGCTTTCTGACTAGGAAGTGCCAACAAACACAGGTTGTTAGCTCCTGTCTTGTATTTGCTCATAACTAAAAGGAAAGTTCTGGGATGGGAAGGACATACTTTGGGCAAGAAAGGCATGGTTCAGGAAGTTTGTGGGGTAGGACTACCCCAGATAGAACTTGAAAAAAATCACCTCTGCTCTCTACTGTTGGATGAGGGCACCTGGAGCCCTTCATCCCAGTAATACCTCTTATATAAGTTATGTGATGGAGTTAATTTGTACTTAAATAATCCTCAATGTTGGTATGGTTCTTTATATTTTACAAGGTACTTTCTTAATATTTTACCAGGGCTGTCAAGAGCTGCTTCCTACTAAAAAAATAGGGGGGAGTCCCCACCAGCAAGCATAGAGGGGGGGAAAATGGTCTCCATATAGCGTTTGTATTGATAGGCAACAGACAGGATCCAAGCACCTTGGGAGATTCCACAGTCTAGGTAATTTGTATTAGCTTCCCCTGCCCTGTTGATGACCCCTGGCTTTCTCATAAAATATCTCATTTAAAACCCAGGTACATATTATTGTTTCTATTTTAAAGAGGAATAAAATGAAGTTCAAGAAGTTTTTACAACTTGCCCAGGGCCACCCATCTACATAACAACATGGCTGAGACGTCAACTCAAGTTACTCTTATGTCAGTTCCTCTTGACCATAGTGCCTTAGTCAGAAATGTACCTCCCTTAATGGAAATCCTGAGTGACAACTGAATCATCTAGGATTTATTTATCTCAAGTCTGGGGAACTTGCCCCAAGGTGGCATGTTTACTGTCTTTCTGGTCTACCAGCCTTATTTAGCATATGGCTTCTGTCCTTATGCTCATAAGATGTCTGCTCTTCCTCAAGGAATCATATCCTCTTTCTAGGAAGAAGTTTTCTAGAGCCAATGTAACAAAGTACCACAAACTGGGTGGTTTAAAACAATAGACATTTATTCTCTCACAGTTCTGGAGGCTGGAAGTCCAAAATTAAGGTGTGGGTAGGGCCGTCCTCCCCCTGAAGGCTCTAGGGAAGAATCCTTCCTTGCTTCTTCCAGCTTCTGGGGTTGCCAGCAATCCTTGGTTTTCCTTGGCTTGTAGATACATCACTCCAAGCTCTGCCTCCATCTTCAAATGGTCTTCTCCCCCGTGTGTCTGCAACTGTGTGTCCAAATTTCCATCTTCTTATAAGGACATCAGTCATATTAGATTTAGGACCTATCCTAAATCAGTAAGCCCTCATCTTAACTTGATTACATCTGCAAAGACCCGTTTTCCAAATAAGGTTGTAGTTATGGTAGACATGGATTATTTGGGGATACCATTCAACCCAGTACAAAAGGGTAGAGGCAATGCCAGCAGATTTCTCCTGTGTCATATGGCCACCTTAGCTGCAAGGGAGCTTGGAAAATCAAGCAGAGGCAGGCAAGGGAGGAGGAAATTGGAAGGGAAGTTAGGTAAGTCTGATACACACAGCTATTGTTTAACCAGCTTCTTTGTTTCAGATGAAAGGGAACTAGCATCTTTTGAGATCATACAGTAGTCTTAGGTTCTTTATATACATTACCCTATTTAATATTGTAGCTCCTTTCCATGTGTCTCTCTTATTGGGTTGTCAGCTCAGTGAAGGCAGGGCGGTATCTTCTATTTCTTTTATACACCATACAAATTGGAGCTCAGTACATATTATATTGACTAACTTATTGCCGAGTCTTCCTCACTTTTTGCTAGCACATTCTTTCCCAAGGGCCTCCTGATGTCAGCCATGGAAATTGGTCCATGCTTGATGTTGTTTTCCTTCTCCTCCTTCTTCACCTCTGTTTGTTGTCATTGTTGTTATAAAGGAAATAAGCAGCAGTTATATTTCGTAAGTAATTCAGTGGGCTGCCCTCATGTGACCCAGAAGAATAAATTCCTTTCCAGGTATCCCCACCTTGGAAGGACTGTGAATGAGAAAGACTATGGAATAAAGGATTATTATTTTAAGAAGCTAAATTCTAATTCTGAAATGGAATCTAGAGTTATGTGCTCTGTTCTCTATAACCGCAACTGTTCTGTTTGCAGTTTTCAGAACCGCTCTAACTTGTCTTCTTAATCAATCCTTATAAGTGTTTCTGAAGGAAAAGGAGAAGGATATTAGAATCAAGATCCAATATCTAAAAATCATACCTAGGAATATAAATATATAGGTAGACAGGAGGAAAGATGGACAGATAAATGGAAAGGTAGACGGGGTATGCGAAAGGATACTAGGGAGTTCGGAGTGTGTGCCATGCTCACTCCCTGCCCTTTGTACCAGGAATTCCACCTCCCTGGGCATAGTTGACTGGACTAAAGATGAGCACTTGGCCCAAAGGCAATCATCAATGGCACTGGCTGTGGTCCAGAGGGGCACAACAGGATTACCTGGAGAGACTTTTCAAAATATAAGATGTCCAATTCAATATCAGATGGAGATTTTAATTTATTACATATCAGCGGGTCCCCTTGAAGTATATTTTGAAAAAGCTGTACAGTTGCTTCTGATGTGCTCCCCTGGTAAGGAACCTCTGAGTGCTGGTTTCAAGGCAGTTTTTCCCCAAAGGGTTTCCTTATACTGTGTAGTGACTAGGCAAATGATTCAAACCCTTTCTGGAGGAGTTTGACTTCAGAACTCACAGAGAGTTGATGATGCTGGAGAGTCCAGAACAGTGGAACTGGTGAGCCAGTGGAGCTGTTTCACTGACATGGCAGAGCCCTGGAGCAGAGAGGGAGGGCTGCCTGATCTGAGCAGAAGTGAGCAGGTAGATGCTGTGTCCTCAGAGGGGCTATCGGGTTATAAAGCTCCAAATGGATCCTAAATAGTGAGATCCATGCTCCATGTCCCAGTGGAGTTTCCAGGAGAGTTTCCTGAGCCCTCGCTTGCTTGTGTGTCCCTTATAAACACCCACTCACTGAGGTAACCCCAGTATGTCTCTACTGTTTGCAAACTGAAAGAACTCAACATAGAAAAATATCTGTATAGATTCACTGAATACTCCTCAAGCATTTATTTTATAATGAGAATACAAATAAGATAAAGAACATACATATTCTTCACTAAAGAAGAAGTGGTGAATAAGACAGACTGTGTCCCTATTTGCATGGAGCTTGCATCCTAGTTGGTTAATTAAACAACTGCGAAGAAATCAATAAGATAGTTTCAGATGATAGTAAGTGTTGTGTTGGAGAATGATGGGGGAGGGCCACACTTTGGATTGGCTGGTCAGGGCAGACGTCAATAATTCTTGGCAGCCCTTCATTCTTTTCATCACTTGGGGCCAGCTTCTTTCCTAGCTGAAGGGGTAGCAGGACTGCAGCAAAGGGTGGAAGGCCAGGCAAGTTTTGCAAATTACAAGGGATTCCTTGAGACAGAAGCATCCGTTGTTACCATCGGACAAATATCTATCTTCCCCAGAGACTGGAGGGGAGAGGAGTGAAAGAAGAGGGAGGGGGCATGGAGGAAGGGAAGGTGATCCTCTCCAAATCGATTAGGAATGAATGTAAGACTTGCTCCCAAATTAAAATAACCATCTACTAAAGGCAGGTTTCCTTAGAGTCACCCTTAGATGCTCATGATCTTTAGCTGTTTAAAACTCCTTTCCCCTTCTCCCTCTCCGTCTACCTGGGTCTCTCTCCTCCCTCTACCTCACCTCCTCCCCCTGTTCCTCCTCCTTTCTTTCCTCTCTCCCTCACACCATGTTACCATTATTGTCAGTAGAACGAGCCGCATGCATGCCAAATCAGGTCATTCACAAATATAGAACAAACGTCTGTCACTACAGATTTACCACGATGACTAAAGCATGGCCCTTCTGTCTGTGAAAAGTGTGCCCATTAGTTATGTGGCGTCATAGCCTGCATAGCCTTTTAACCCTCTACCTTAGCTTCACGGAGGTGAGCATTCCTCCAATACACATCCGTTTGAGTGTCTTTGAATGATTCATTGTGGTGGCTTGTCTAAAGAGAAGACAAAGTCAGCCTTTGCATTTAACCCTCCCCCCCCCAGCACACATGCAAAGCCATTTTCTGGAGTTGAGGGCTTAACTGTAAATATTTGTTCTGGCTGAAACCTGCTAGAGAATATTTACCTAAAACGAGATAACTAACAACACTCCATTAAAGAAAATGAGCATGAACTGACACAACTTTTCAAGAAAAATTGCTAACTAAACATTAAACTCAATTTACATTATGTAGAATTCTCTTTTAGTTTTCTTTTTTATTTTTATTTTTTTAAAGAACAAAACAGGTATATTTCTATTGGTCTACCTGATACAGAGGATAGTGTGGTATGGATGGATAGTATGGATGACAAATAATACAAATATATTTTATTTGAAATAAACAAAAATGCTTACACAGCTCAATGGGTCACTTGGAAATAAACTCTTGCTTGACTGTATTACCGAGCAAAAACAAAGCTGAAACACAAACTCTTCTTTTGACATGTATTTGAAGGAAGACACTACTTGGTTTTTAAAAAACTGACCTTCTCTTAAGGCCTGTTCATGGAAGTGTAAACAACGTAAATGAATCCGCCATTACCAATTGTCATATCATATCTATGTTACCTGTGCATTCTGAGATCACACCTGTACCTGCCAATAAACCTGGGAAGGGTTGCTATATCACAGTTACATTTGAGTTGGCAGGCAGGACTGAGGAAGAGTAATTTGGAAAAAGTTTTACAGCCTATTTAGAACAAATCACTAGTATTCCCTTAAATAACAGGTTGTAATAGAAAGATACTGTTTGAACGTTGTCCTTTTCACTTCGGTTCATTTTTAGTTTTTGTTTGTGATTAACATAGTTGTTTGATTCATTCGCTTATAGTACAATCCTGCCACAAAGTATTAAAGCACAGGATAACTATTATTCCTTCAACATCTGCATTTTTTCAAGTTTTATACTCTACTATATCCCTAGTATGTCAGCAGTTTTTGAATATTAAAAAAATAATAATAAATGGGTAAAACTCTTCTAAAAATGCACATGTCTATAACTATAATGGTACTAGATGGGAAGGAGACAATGAGGGAAGGGAAAAAAGCAAACACATTCATTTGTAGGGAATGTGGTTCAAGTCTTTGGATTTAAAAACAACTTCCCCAGAGAAGCTGGCTATACTGGAATTTCCAGAAAACTTCCTTTGCCTCCAAAAAGGACCTGAAAAGCCCCAATCCAAACGTTTGAAACTATAGTTATGAGATGTTATAAATGATGATCAAAGCAATGGGAGGGAGAAGGATGAATGTGTCTTCCATTCAGCTACAGTTTGTAGCATAGCCTCTTTAGCTGTTGGTTGATCAGTAAAAACCAGTGAAGTACCAGAAGTGCTTTGAAGGATGGGGTAGAAAAGTACTGAACATATTACCTGTCTATGTCAGTAACAGGGCTTCATGGCTAGGAAAATTTTCTAAATAGTAAAATGACTCCAGGATAGATCTCTCTCCATCATTAAATATGGCAGAATTAAAAAAAAAAAAAAAAAAGATTTACAAGTAGATATAGTGAAAACAGAAAATTACAAGGCAGAAAACACAAAAGAATCAAGACAATGCTATAAGTTCAACAGTATTCCATGAGGCTAGAAAACCTGTTAACTTTGAAAGCCCTAGAAAAATATCACTCTTGTTTATAAATCACTTATTTATCATATGACCACACATTGAATCCTTTCTTTCCATGCACTGAAGAATCCTACATTCAGCCTTTAAGCATTCTGCATTTCTTTGCCAATCTTGTAGCTGAATATCCTGTTCCAGTCGATTTTGGTGCAGGTAACTGGAAGTTGCTGGCACAAGGCCTTGAACGTGGTGTCTGACATTGTTTGATAGTTCTCACTAATTGCTGTCTGATACTCATTTTCTGCATGCTCTATGATTTTAATAAACTCCTTGGCAGTTTGGACTTCATTCAAAACAGTTACTGAATCCTGTACATCTTCATGACTAACCAACTGAACATCGCCGTCTTCATAACAGTGAGCCTGAATCTTAAGTACTCCAACCACCTGGGCCGTAGAGGGTGTGATGGGGAACTTCCATTCTGATCTCCAACGACCATTCCAGAAGTTTTTAGGCTGAAACTGGTGGCTTTCAATACATATGGCATACATGGATGCCATTTCTTCAGTAACGGTCTGTTGCCCATCTACAGTTTTAGCATGAACAGTACAGAAGCCATTGGAATAATCATCTTTCACACAGGCCCTTAAAGCACTGTCACAGGATTCCCTCCAAGACTTCAGACCTCCATCTACTTCCTCTGGCTGAGGGTCACTTGCTTCTTTCCGTAAGTGATCAAACTTAAAGGAAATTTTGTTTCTTGGATCTAAAAGTCTGCTATTACCCAGGTCACCGTGTTCTGTAATTAAGACCTGATCTTCATATCCTTCTATCTTCACAGGCATGAATTGACCCATGTTATACTGGGCAAGTACATGTGCTGCCCCTTCCCTGAGGAGACCGTCATCATTAAGTAGTAGCCGGACATCGTTGAACACTTCATTAAATTCCCCTGGGGGTGTGTGAGTGATGAATTTAGCAGCTATGCGTACCTTCTCCTCATCCGACACCCAGTCCTCGAAGTTGGCCATCTTGGGCTGCTCTCTAGATGTTTTAAATTCATCATGTACTTTTACCTTGTAAAAACCAGACCAATTCTCCTTTCAATCTGATATTAAAATATATCTGATGATAACTAAGAGAAAGAAAAAGTGAGAAGAAAATAATAGTGATTTCTAAAGGAGGATAAAATGAATTTTTGAAATACCTATTTATCTTTAAAATAGTCTTGTTTTCAAATGGTTTAGTCCATGTTAAAGTACAAGTCCATCGTGAGTTTTATAGATAACTAAAGCAAAGCCCAAAGATACATATGTATGAAGGAGAAAATCGGTAATGAAGAATATAATTCAATACTGAACACAAAAATTCCAAACAGCTAGAGTCTTTTTCTGTTTTAATTTCTGCAGAACAGTCCACGGAAATTTTAAAAGACCTCTAAAACCTAATAAGAAGAACATAAATAAAAGCACAAACTACTATCCATACAACTTGTTTCCATTTTGGTCATTAGGCTGGGTCTATTTTCAATGAGAATTTTTACTTTTTAAAAATGTAAAGGCAGCAGAAACCACAAATGTTAAAATGAGAAAATCAGATCTGTTCTCACTGCCCCCAAATAACTATATTACCCTATTGACCCCAGTTGTAAATGCCTTGCCAGTTAAGTATTACACCATCATTACTGTTATCACCATTGTTATTATTTTGTTCATTTCTTTGCTCATTAGTTTTCTGGTTCAACCGTCATACATGGCTGTAATAGAAATTCATTACCATGTGATGGCTGTTGGGCTGCCTATGGGAAATGACTTGATAGTCTTGCAAACACTGAATCATGCAGGAAATTAACACTCATTTTCATGCATGTTTGCTTGCATGTTGATGACCTGGAAACACATGCTTACACTCCATATTTTTCCTTGTTGCTCTTGATTTGTTTTTTCTCTGGTAGGAACAGAACAATATGGGCTTCCTCCAGGGGACAAAACAGCACCTACCTACCGCAGCACGCAAGGGCGAGAAGAGCAGATAGATGCAAACTACCCTGAGAGGAGGCCAGCACAGCACACACAGAGGGGAAGTGCAGCTACCTGGCATCACACCTGGGCACTGCCAACCATCGTGGCAATTGGGCTGCCTGGAGAAGGGGAAGGCCAGGAGGAGAGTAGAATCCGACAGTGGATCCTAGAACACTCCCTTGAGGATGTTATAGGGAGCTTTTGCTCCTGGGGCCACGGAGTTTAGAAGCTCAGTTCCCATCTCGCCCTTCCCACACCGAAGAAGGGGAATGAACATACATGGATGCCATTTCTTCATTTCATCAAATACCTCCTTGCTTGTTACAGTCTTTTCTCCTTCAGTGGGCAAGAAGACCAACTAAAATCGTCCTTTATTCACTAAACATTGTCTTTCCTGGCCTCTAGAGTGAGGCCAGTGACAACTACTTTGTACTATGAGTGGGCTTTTGGCAAGCTATCAACACTTCCTCAGCAGTGCTGTCCCACAGAACTTTGTGCAGTGGTGGAAATGTTCCACATCTATGCTGTCCTATCTAACAGCTACTAGTTACACGTGGTTACTGAACACCTGAAATGGGCTAAATAATTCATTTAAAATTAAATGTAAATTCAATTCAATTTATATTTTCCATAATAAAAATTGTCGTTGTTGTTTAATGACCCTGAGTACTCAGAAATGTGTCTTAAAAGTCCATCAACTCTTGCTTCTCTAATTCTGGTTGAATCACGTGTGGCTAGAGGCCACCTAGGGACAGCACGGATCTGAAGAGCAGCTCTCGGAGGTGGCATCAGAACTTTCTGGCTATTCCTGTGTCAATTCAGGAATGTGCACATAATGCCTCAACTGATCTGTAAAAGACCTTGCTGCCTTATTCTTCTTGTTATAAACCAGGATTCAGGCCAATGCTATCACACCCAAGTATACGATTACTGTCTATAATCTGATAACACTCAAATCGACTTTCAACCCCCGAGCTGACTTCTTTGGCTCATGTAACACTTTATCTACCTTGACAGTGGGCCAAAACCTCACCCTAGACATATAGAATCAGAATCTCTGAAGGGTTAGCTTAACTTAGAAATTTACAATTTTAATAAGTTTCTCAGGAGAGTGTTATGCGAACAGTCCAATGTTGATTATGACCAGCTCTGCATTACATTTCAGACTAGATGTATCACCACCAATTCAGGTGGCGTACGAAAAAGATCAAACTCTTCATCTCTTTCTCCTGACTTCTGCCCTTTGTAATTTGTCCAAACCCAGGAGGTAAGGCCATAATTTCCATAAATCTGAGAGTCATCATCACTCTTTGATTAAATGTACCAGTTGGAAAATGGCTGGCACATAGGAAGCATTCAACCAATATTTAATCATTGTGCTTCCCTTGTGTCTTTCGTTTCTCATATCTGATTAGTTGTGAAGCAAGGCCTTTTCCCTACATCCTGTCTCTTGTGTCCATTTCATTCTTTCTTTCTCTAACTGCCACTAAGTTAGTTGATAATTTAATCCTCTTCATCCTGTGATAGTGCATCTGTCATCATCACCGTTATCATCATCCAGTCCCTTTGTATTCAATCCACAGATGAACCTCGTGATATGGAAATTATAATTCCCATTTTACAGAGTATTAGGTTTAAGGAATTTTACCCAGTGTCATTCAGCTAACAATTGTCAGAGAAATGTGCATTTATATCAAAGGTTATGGTCTCTTCTACTAAGTGGGACTAACTACCTGCTATGAAGCCCCCATTATACTCTATGGCAATTTTTCCCTGGACCAGTTATCTTCTCTGTTCATCTGGTTGACTGTGCCATGCCCACTGTGGAATAATAAGAGAATCATCAGTGGATGCTAAAATCACTGGGTGAGAAACTATCCAGAGAATAGGACGTTCACAGTCTCAAATATGACACCACAGATGACTTATTAATACCAAGGGGAAGGTGGCAGGCACCACCTTAACCAAATGGGAATAATGGGATAAACTGACATCAAGCGCCTCCTGATGTGATGTAGTGAGAAAACCACAACACCTGTGTAGTATTTCTGTCAGAAATGTTAAACTTGAATCTAATCATGAGGAAAGAATCAGACAAATCCAAATTGAGATACAATAGACAAAAAAATGGCCTAGATTACTCAGAAATGCCAATGCCATAAAAGACAAAAAAAGTTCAGTGAATGGTTCTAGATTAAAGAGGCTGAAGAGATATAACAATTAAGTGTGACATCTGATCCTTGATTGGATTATGATTTTTTCAAAAGCTGTGAAGGACATATGGGGACAACTGAGGAAAACTGAACATGGACTACATATTAGAAAGTAGAATTGTATCAGTAATATTTTGTATGATTAGACTGTGGTTATGTGGGAGAATGCCCTCATTCCCATATATATAGACGTATGTAGGGTTGAAGTGTCCTGACAGCTAAACTAGTACTCAAATGTTCCAGTAATAAACAAACAAACAAACCACACCAGAGAGTTAAAGCAAATGAGGTAAATGTTAACAACTGGGGGATTTAGATAAAGAGTATATAGATATTTTTGCAACTTTTCTATAGGTTTGAAATTTATTCAAAATAAAAAGTTGGTTAAAAAAAAAGACATAATATTAGCAATACTTATGTAGCCCTTACTTTGCGCTATAGATACTCTTCCAAGCACTTTACACAGAGTAATTCATTTAATCTTCACAACACCCTGCACGGTATATTATATTAGCTGCATTTTACACATGAAACAATAGAGGTTCATACAGGTTAAGTGATTTGACCGAAGTCAACAGTCAGCAAGGAGTAGAGTTGGGATTCCAACTAGAGCCTGTGCAACTTAACCTCTCTGCTCAGCTTTTATTGGGCATATCCTAGTTTTCATCGCCTTCTGAGGGCGTGCAAGAGGTTGTCCATCACACCTCAATAACTCAAACACTTTAAAGTTCTTCTTTATATTAACTTGAAATTTATTTCCTGAAAGATTTTATCCTTTTGTTCTATTTCTACAGTGGGTCCATCCAGAGCAAATCACTCTTTCCTCCACTAGAATGTAAGCTCCACAAGAATTAAGAATTGGTCATGTTCACTACTGTGTTCCCATGTTGGAAAAATACCTCCTGGCACACGGCAGGAACTCACTAAATATTTATCGAATGGATGAATGAATGAATGAATGAATGAACAACAGCCTTTCAAATATTTGAGGTCAACTGCTGGAGATTTCCACTCTCTGTTGAAAACCTTCCTAGTCCCTTCAGTTGTTCCATTAATATTCTAGTCATGGTCCTCTAAATAATTCCAGTTTTTCTAGTGTTAAGGGTTGTTCCCGGAACTGAAAACAGTACTCCAGAGTTCACTGACCACCACCACTTGCCTTGTTTCAGATGATTTCCTTCTTTTAATTGAGCCTAAGAAATCACAACAGATTTATTTATTTATTTATTTATTTATTTATTTATTTACTTATTTATTTATTTATGGCTGTGCTGGGTCTTTGTTTCTGTGCGAGGGCTTTCTCTAGTTGCGGCAAGCGGGGGCCACTCTTCATCGCGGTGCGCGGGCCTCTCACTGTCGCGGCCTCTCTTGTTGCGGAGCACAGGCTCCAGACGCGCAGGCTCAGTAATTGTGGCTCACGGGCCTAGTTGCTCCGCGGCGTGTGGGATCCTCCCAGACCAGGGCTCGAACCCGTGTCCCCTGCATTGGCAGGCAGACTCTCAACCACTGCGCCACCAGGGAAGCCCCACAACAGTTTTTAAAGTGGCATTGTAAACACTACAGAAAAGTCTTACCGGCAAAGACAGTGGACTGAACATACATGTCAACTATTGCTCTGTCCTAGGCACCACTAAAACAACGGTAAAGGATTTTTTTTTTTTTCTTGCATAAGCCCCTGAGAACAAAGGTAATGAGAGAGAAGGAAATAGTAATAATGTTTTAGAAGCTGGAAAGCAGATGAACAAATGGTAACTGACTTATCCGACCTAAGAAAGATGAATCTTAAGCCAGCAGGGGGATCAGGTGACACTAAAGAATCCCAAAAGTTTCAGAAATTGGTGGCATCAGTTACCTCTAGAAGGAGGGCTTAAGGTGCAGAGTGAAAACAGGGGGATTGGTCACAAATCTGGTTTTTAAGACTTGAAATGTCTTTGTAGCCCTCCTTTACGCAGCAGAAACCTAAGGGTCTATTCTCCAGAGGAGTAACAGAGAAGGTCTCCAGACAGGGGTTACACCAGACACAGTTTGGGGCAGGGGTACCTTAATGAAAGGAGGACTAAATCGGATTGGAGGAAGATTAAATAAACGTTTCCATACTGACTGCCAAGACCTATGTCCTCTTCCCCCACTCTGCTTATCTCTATCCTTCAGGTAAGAGTTTGGAAAGTCTTTCTCTGGAGAATCCAACTCGTCCAAGAGGAAAGACTTAGGAAATTGACAATGAGGGGTCCCCAAAGAAATGGCTGACTCCATAGCATGTAAACCCCACCCATGAGCTCAGAGCCTCCAATGAGCTTTAAAATTAAAAAAAAACATTTTTATCATTCATTGTAGCTAAATATACATAAGATAAAATTTTATCATATTAACTATTTTTAAGTGTATAGTTCAGTGGCATTAAGTACATTCACAATGTTACACAATCATTACTACCATCCATCTCCAGAACTTTTTCATCACCCCAAAAGGAAATGTACTCATTAATCAATAACTCCCCGTAGCCCCCTCCCCTTAGTCCCTGTAAACTCTGTTCTACTTTCTGTCTCTATGAATTTGACTATTCTAAGTTCCTCATATAAGTGGAATCATATTATTTAACTTAGCATAATGCCTTCAAGGTTCATCCATGTTGTAGCATGTGTCAGAGTTTCCTTCCTTTCTAGGACTGAATAATATTCCATTGATAGAGCAACACCAGACAAGAAACTATAGAGTTAAGGGAAAGCCTTATGTTAACCCATAGCCTAGAGAGATTCCTCTACATTCCCAAAGCCAGGATGATTTCTAAAACCTCCTTGCACAGCAGCACAGAGAAGCCACCCCAGGTTCTAATCTCTGCAGCGGCAGATGGTTTTGCCAGACCCGACAGTAAAGGAGAGGAACCTTTGTAAACTGCATTCTATACGGTATATAGATCTGCACAGAAGCACACTGCGACAGCTAGCTAGGGCGACACAAAGACGGCTGACGCAGGTCCTGGACCCTGAAGTCTGAGTTGTGAACAAACACATTAGCAAAGAGAGAGAGAACTCCTTGCTGCTGGGAGCACAGCCTTGATCTGGAACAACCACCCTGGCGTGAACCACCACAGAGCACGAACTGGTGTTCAGTACAGGAAATGACCACAGTTAGGTTGGCCATGGTCTGAGGACCCAGACCAAAGTGGAGATGTTTACACTAGTCCCCCTTTATAAAGGGTTTCTCCTGATCCCTATCAAAAGCAATGAGGTTCACATGAAAAATCTATAACGGCTGCATCTTTATATTAATTGATGTTCTTTTTTAAAAAATTAATTAATTAATTAATTTATTTTTTGGCTGAGTTGGGTCTTCCTTGCTGTGCGCGGGCTTTCTCTCTAGTTGCGGTGAGCAGGGGCTACTCTTCGTTGCGGTGCGCGGGCTTCTCATTGTGGTGGCTTCTCTTGTTGCGGAGCACGGGCTCTAGAGCGCGCGGGCCTCAGTAGATGTGGTGCGTGGGCTCAGCAGTTGTGGCTCGTGGGCTCTAGAGCGCAGGCTCAGTAGTTGTGGTGCACATGCCCAGCTGCTCCGCGGCATGTGGGATCTTCCCAGACCAGGGCTCGAACCCGTGTCCCCTGCGTTGGCAGGTGGATTCTTAACCACTGCGCCACCAGGGAAGCCCCTTCGGCAAGCACTTTAAACTCAGTCACACTTGAGACCTGCTCTCCCCACCCTGGACTGTGCCCTGTGTCTGCAGCTACACAGGGCTGGGGTGTGGGTGGGGATGGAAGTGAGGCATTATAAAACAGATTTGAAGAAATAAATCACGTAAAGTAGATAACCAACAAGGACCTACTTTATAGCACAGGGAACTATACTCAATATTCTGTAATAACTTATAATGCAAAAGAATCTGAAAAAGAGTGTATATATATATATATATATATATATATATATATATATATATATATATATATAACTGAATCACTTTGCTGTACACCTGAAACTACAATAACACAACATTGTAAATCAATTATACTTCAATAAAAGAAGAAAAAAGAAATAATCATGGCATAAACTGTTTATCTTGAACCGTTTAAATATAATTTAAACATTAGCAATTTAGTTTAATAATTTCCCTGCAACATAGTTCTGGGAGGATCCTAGAACCAAATTCTTGAAATCTTCTCAGAATCAGAGAACTTAAGTTATGCCAGCAGCAACTCATCTTCCAGAAATATGCCACAATGTTGTTTCTCAAACTCCAGCTGTGCATAAAGATCACTCTGAGAGCTAAGTAAACAGACTTCTGGGCCCTCACCCCAAAAGATTGTGATTCAGTAGATCTGGAGCTGGCACAAAGATCTTCATTTCTAGCAAGTTCCAAGGTGACATTTATGCCGCTAGTCTGAGGATCACGCTTTAAATAGTACTGTTCTACAGCATTAGAAAATATTGTCCAACAAGTTCTCTTCGAGATGTCTTCATACTTTGCATGATTTTCTATCCCCCCTTTTCCTCTTTTACTTCTTTGCAACCTTCTTGCCTTCTTCCTTTTCCTCTCCCTGCCCTCTAAATATGGATATGCTCCAAGATCAAAACTTTGCTTCTTATCTCCTTGCCTTTCCTTTCATTATAAGTTCAGTAACTACTCATTGAGAATCTACTAATTGTTAAGCTGGCTCTAGGTACCATGTAAGGCAAAACCAGTAAGATCCATGCCCTTTGCTCCCATATTATCTTCTCTGTGAAAATTTTCTCAGAACTTTCTCACAAACATGACCATCTCTTCCTTTGCTTTCCCATAGCTCTTTATTTGTTTCACTCATCTGGCTTTTATTTCATACTTTCTTGGTTGGGAATTCCCTGAAACAGTATCCCAAATCTTGATTGCAAACAGGATCTGGACTGGGCAAAACTCTCTCAACCTCCAATTTTGATTGTGTCACCAATCCGTATTTAATCTTCCATTCAAAAGTAAGGTTTAATAACTATATGAACCTTGTAATTGATCAGAAAATTGTGCCAATCTTTTCAATACAACACCGTCTTATACCAATACAAACATACATTGGAGTTATGCAAAATTTCGATTAATATTTGGAGATGTTGCAAGATGACAGGGAAAGTGAAACAAAATTCCACTTCTAAGCATGTTAGCGCAAGGCAAATATTTGCTGCGTTCACTTTTACCTAATTCAGTTCAATCAACATGTATGGACAAATCACAATATGCAAAATGCCGTTCTACTGTACCTGCATGAGTTTTCTTTTCCCCTCTAGCCTGTGTCACGCCTCTTCGATGGGGGTGGGGGGGTGGGTACATGTAAATTGGCCTTGCTGCCTCCACCCTGTATTGTGGCCACAATCAATGACAACAGTGCTCGTCTCTGTGGACGTGTGTGGTTAAAGAGGATAGAAGTGGGAGTTGGGGAGAATATTTTCACATAACGCTTTGGTAAATATCGGTGGAAACCTCTCTGAGCTATCTCTGTCCTGTCCTCCAGACTTCCTGCTCTGTGATATAAAGTGCTCACATAAGCAGTCAGAGCTGTGACGGAAATCCAAGGCTGACCTGATTTACTAAGTCCTCAAATGTTGACCTCTCCAGGGCAAATAAGTAGAGCAGGAGGGCATTTGGATAAGAAAAATAAAGAGGAGCCATGAGCAAACCAGTAGAACTTTGGAATCAAACAATTTAACATAGAATGAATACCAAGCATTTCCTGGGGAAGGAAGGAAGTGTAATTCTGCCTATCCACTAACCTTAGGACCATATCAAATTTAGACTATCCTCATCCCTTTTGCATTGTAGTGGAGACATATCACACTCACATTCAACTTACACACACTCAACCACATGTTTGCAGAAAACAACAGCCACAGCAACCATAGTTCTCACACAACACAGCCCCAGACGCAGGCCAACCACTTCATCTGCTGCTCAAGAAACAGAGATGTGTTTTAATAATGGAAAAAAAACACCTGGCTATATTGGCTCCATTGAAAGATGGTATATGATATATGCAAAGCATGCATACTGTTCTTCATGGGTGATTTAGGGGACCTTCTTTTGTGGAAAAACAGCTGATGTCTCAGTGCCCCTGGGGCTTCCATAGGCAGCTGTGGAATTAGGCCAGTGGCTTCAGAGACTGCTCTTCTAGACCACTGGCTGACGAGAGCATGAGGAAGGCTAGGTCTCTATGGAAACCACCTTCCCCTCCCTTTCTATCCTGCACACTCCTCCCTCTTCCCTCCTTTCCATTTCTCCTATCAGAGAACTTTCCTCACTTCACAAGATGGGGCAGTGGAGGTGATGCAGTGAAGGCTTCATTGACAGGGGAAGTTGGTACTGTGCACTTTTGGTGGGAGCTCTCACCCCAGATAAACTGTGTGGACCCCTCAGGGCTCATAAGTCCCAATGTAATACAATAGCTACTTCTGGCTAAGCATCATCACAGCTTGGTGGTTTCCTAAACATGAGAGACCTTGGGTTGTCCTCACTGTAAATTCAAGCTTGGGACTATTTCTAGGCAGGACACTATCGGAGACTATTTTTATCTATGCCAAACAGTAGCCCTTCTTCTAGCTGAATGATTACCAGGTTTTAAGAGGATAGAAGTTATACTTATTTTTACTGTTGTGCAGAATTATGGAGAAAATGTGTAATTAGAAGAAAAATCCAGATCTCCTAAAAGAAAATGGGTGGCAAGGGCAAAGTGGGAACTCACGGTACCAGGGCAAGCTGCTAATCCATCAGGGGAGCGTTGTGATTGCTCCAGAGGGACGAGGTCACCAGGAAAACCTTTGCTTAGAAACTAAATTAAGAATAAGGTCCCCATTGTTTGTCTTACAGTGGCCAGAGTTCATGAGTGTCTTGCTTTGTCCCCAGGGGCTCTGTTTCTCCACTCTAGGCCAGCTCTGATGAAGAGGAAGCCATATATCTTCTAAGAATATTTCTGTCTTGTGCTTAACTCAGTAACATTAACAGAGGGAAATGAGGTTATGTGAACTTCCCATGGATATTTGGATGGGAGTGACTCAGTTGATACAAAGGATTCCCTGTGAAACACATCCAAATAAATAGAGTCGAGTTGATTCTTGTGATTCCCTTAGGTTTCACCAGCTCAGGAAAGAGGAAAGAATATCCTAAGAGATAGTGACTCCATAACTATATGCAGATGGCCAAAACACATGGTAGGAGATGCTCCCACAAAAATAAAACAGTGTAAAGATCTTCCACTGCAAATGGATTAGATGTGGAATATTTTAATGATAGAGTCATTTCTGATGCAAATAGCTTCCTCATTGTTCCATTTTCCAAATAAAAGGTTATTCTTGTTGGTAGTTAGTGTGTGCTAGTTTCAAAACCTACCTTATCTTTAAAATTTTCCAGAGCAGAAAATTGATAGTAATGAGGAAAATCAACTCTGAGGCAAAATAGTTTAGATTCACTCAGAATTTAGCAAATGTGAAAATTAGTACATTTAAAAAAGAAATCTAGCCATTTAATCCTAGAAACAAACTTCTTACAATCCCCCATACACACACACACACACACACACACACACACTCACACACACACTCTCTTATTAGATTTCTACTTTTCAGGAAGTGTTCATTATAGCCCATAGAAAATATTCAACCTTAACACAGGGAAAAGCAAGTCACTTCCCTCAGCAAGGGATTAGAATAGGATACACGTTCCCATTTTTGGACCTAGGGAAGAATCAGTTTTTGTCTCCTCTCTGAAATATGAGTGAAATTTGAGTCTCTAAGGGGCAAGGCAGAGCCACAGGGGGCGCTAAATTGGAGAGAAAACAAATATCTTTGACATTGCTAGGTACGTTCTATCTGCCTTTAGAATCACCTGAGACACAGAATCCTTGACTACCCTTCTTCAGTTCTTATCCAATCTGTTACCATATTTTTTGTATTTATCTCTTTCCTTTAATTTTTTTAAAAATTTTATTTATTTATTTATTTTTGGCTGTGTTGGGTCTTCGTTTCTGTGCGAGGGCTTTCTCTAGTTGCAGCAAGTGGGGGCCACTCTTCACCGCGGTGCGCGGGCCTCTCACCATCGCGGCCTCTCCTGTTGCGGAGCACAGGCTCCAGACGCGCAGGCTCAGCAACTGTGGCTCACGGGCCCAGTCGCTCCGCGGCACGCGGGATCCTCCCAGACCAGGGCCCAAACCCGCGTCCCCTGCATTGGCAGGCAGACTCTCAACCACTGTGCCACCAGGGAAGCCCTCCTTTAATTTTTAATTCATCCCTCAGAGTGATGAGCCAATGCCTTTAAAATAGCAGTTATTCAATAAATATTCCACAGACAAATGGATTTTTCTCATTCACTTCTAGGCTTCCAGTGCTTGTTCAGCTCTATCTCTCAACAGGTATCGGTGTGCAGGAAGTTTAGAAATACCACTACGGCAATTACTACAGGAATTACTTCTCCTGCTTCTTTAACAGCTGGGGCATTATATGCTAGAGTGGGTTACTCAAACCTGAAATTACTTACCATAAAAAAATGTGACTTGGGATCAAATACAGATGGGAAGAAAGGAAGACTTTGATTTCTAGATTCACCTCAATATCACAGAAACCATATAGGCATCTTCCTCTTCTTTCACTCTTTCTTTCACGATCAGTGGCCAGTAAATGTGAAAGTAACTAAGGCGCAAAAGGAAGGACAATTCTCAAAAAGGCAATTAGAAGTTTTAGACAGAGAAGCATAGCTCTGACACATCTTTCTCGAGAGCGTCTGCTCCCTCCTTTCAGAATGCCACCAGCTTTTGTTTTCATCCATAACTTCTATCACCAGGTCCCGGGTTACTAACATAAA
The DNA here is from genome assembly GCF_028564815.1 of Eubalaena glacialis. NCBI lineage: Eukaryota > Metazoa > Chordata > Mammalia > Artiodactyla > Balaenidae > Eubalaena > Eubalaena glacialis. Next base: position 11,076,380 of record NC_083722.1, read on the forward strand.
TTATGGATAAAGAATTGGTAACAGAAGTTCCATAGCGTCTCTGGATCTGGTAAAATGAAAGGGAACTGTCTTCCTTGATAGAAATGTTCCCACTAACACAAGTAAAGGAACAAAGAAAAAAATTGCCTTGATGCTCGTCCCTCCTTGTACTTCCTATTTCCTCACCTTGAAAACAAACTATTGAGAATGTTCACAGAAGGAAGGTTCTGCTCAGCCTTTGGGAGAATGCAGTACCTAATCTATATTCTGCAATGACTTGAGTTGACAATATCAGCAAATATATTGCACTCAAACAAAATTGTTTCAGGATAGAATAGAAGTGATATCAAGAGATAAGGCTAGGGCACCACACAGTATTCATCTTTTTTTTTTTTTTTTTTTTTGCAATTTTAATTTTTATTTATTTATTTATTTTATTTTTAGCTGTGTTGGGTCTTGGTTTCTGCCGAGGGCTTTCTCTAGTTGCGGCGAGCGGGGGCCACTCTTCATCGCGGTGCGCGGGCCTCTCACCATCGCGGCCTCTCCTGCTGCGGAGCACAGGCTCCAGACGCGCAGGCTCAGCAGTTGTGGCTCACGGGCCCAGTTGCTCCGCGGCATGTGGGATCCTCCCAGACCAGGGCTCGAACCCGTGTTCCCTGCATTGGCAGGCAGACTCTCAACCACTGCGCCACCAGGGAAGCCCCACAGTATTCATCTGAGTCCCCATACCTGAAAGTACCAGAGAGCAGAGGGTATTCCAGGCCTGGAAGAAACTAGACTCACTTGATCTACATGTGGTTTTCTACTAGACCAAAATGAGACAGTAGCAAATGTCCAATTACACATTGAATAGACTCCAGAGCATTTCAGAGAAGCTCAAGTATAGTGATGTTGAGGCACCATTATATCAGCTTTGCAAAGTCAGATCCTTTGGATAAGTCAGATCCTGTGTGATATTTACATAACACACACGTGTTCAAAAGCAACTCTGGGGAATTGTCCACAATCTTCTCAAATGTTCCCAATTCTCTGTTTTGTCTCCTAGAACCACTTCGTCCCGTTCAACACATGACAACCCACCAAAGAAGAATCTCATAGCCTTCTTAAGTCTTTCCCTTTTTTCTTGATGAAAGAGTCGTTGTCATTATTGAGTCTTCTCTTCTTCCACACAAGATGGTACACAGTATTCGCTGTTCTGGACAAATCATTTTGTAAAGCACTTCACAAGTGTATTCGGATGATGGCTAATATGGGGGTTTTTGAACCATTGGTGAGAGATGAGTTAGGTCTGGTTATCCAGAGACTGCAAGGCTTGTGCCTTTGGCCTTTGCTGTGTGAAGCAGCTGTGCAGCCAGAATGCAGAATGAATCTTTTGGGACCATTGGACCCAGATGTGCTCATGAAACTCATCTAAAAAAATCCTTATAAGGTACAGAAGTGGAGGAAAGAGGCTTGATGGACCCAGCCAAGACCTTAACCCTCAGTGTCAATTGCAAAGACAGTTGCATTAACAGGGGGCATATGCCTTCTGTTCTATTCTTAGTCTTTCGGGTCAAGCTAAGGTATAGTTCAGGGGTCAACAAGCCAGGGCCCCTCGAGCCAAATATGGCCCGTTTGTCTGTTTTTATATGCCTGAGTCAAGAATGATTTTTACATTTTTAAATTGTTGGGGAAAAAAAATCACAAGAAGAATCATATTTTGTAACACATGAAAATGATATCAAATTCACATTTTAGTGTCCATAAGTAGTTTTATTGGAGCAAGATTATACCATACTGACGAAGGCTGCTTTTTCTCTACACAAACAGAGCCGAGTAGTTGCAAGAAACTATATGACCAGCAAAGAAAAAAAAAAAAAATCCCTTACAAAAAAGTTTACTGACCCCTGATAAAGTTCATTCTTAAATTCAACCTCGTTCCTTAAATAGATGTGTGAGGACTTGATCAAACGCATGGATTCTTTTTAGAGGATCATTATGTCATCTATTGGGGAATGAGCCCCTAGTTTTTATCAAATAGAAACTGACATGGGACAAGTGACTTGACCAACCTTGATTATTAGTCAGTGAAACACAAATTAAAACCACGAAAAGATACTGTTTCACACCTACCACTTTGTAAAGAAATTTTAAGTCTGATAACATACTGTGTTGTAAAGGGGCAGCGCAATATGTATGGGTACTGCTGGTGGAAATGAAAACTGCCACAACCGTGTTGGAGAGAGCAGCTTGGCAATTCCTAGTAAAATGGAAGACCTATGATTCCACTCCCAGGTTTATCCTCTATTCTGAAGAAATTCTAGCACATTCACAAAAGGAAACACACAGAAGGATGTTCTGTGTAGCCTGGTTTATGTGGTTAATGGTTTTCCCCATCCCTTCCAGGCACATGGTAGGTTGTGCTTTCAGCTCCCTTGTGGCTGGGTGGAGCCCTATGGCTAGTTTTGGACATTGGGTTGTGAGCAGAAGTGACACATGCCATGGCTGGAGTGTATATAAGGCCAATGTGAGATGCTTCCAAGTTATAACAATCCATAGAATCAAAGAAGAAATTATAGTGGAAAATAGATAATACTTCAAGTTAAATAATAGTATTCCATATCAGAACTTATCATTATACTATCAAATACTACATATCAAACCTATAGCCATGCTTAAAATGTAATTTATAGCTTCAAGAGCATATTAGGAAAGAAGAAAATCTGAAAAAAATCAATAAACTTTGAATCTTAGTTTGGACTCCACTCCTCAGAAGCAGATCGCAAGCCAATGATTCAAAGGCACACAGTTTACTGGGAATAAATTAGTTTGCCAGGGCTGCCATAACAAAGTACCCCAGACTAGATGCGTTAAATAAGAGAAATTGATTTCTTCACAGTCCTGTAAAATGGAAGTCTGAGATCAAGCTGTTGGTGCAACTGATTTCTTCTGAGGCCTCTCTCCTTGGCTTGTAAACAGCCACCTTCTTCCTGTGTCCTCACATGGCCATCTCTCTGTGGCTGTCTGTGCCCTGACCGCCTCCTCTTGTAAGGACAGCAGTCAGATTGAATTAAGGCCCATCCCAATGACCTCACTTTAACTTAATCACTCATTTAAAGGTCCTATCTCCAAATACAGTCACATTCTGAGGTACTGGGGGTTAAGATTCCAACATATGAATTTTGAGGGGAACACAATTCAGCCATAACAGGGAGGGCTGGGAAGGTAGAAACACAAATAGAAAGTGAGACAGAGAAGGGAAGGCAGCCAATAAAGGGTGTATTATTAAGGCAGCCATCACAACAGGTGACTGGAGCTTGATTACCAAGGAATACTCTATAAAACTATGTAAAATATGCATCAGAATTACCCTGGCTGAAGGACAAGAAGATTGGTCTATTTACAGCCTGACAGCCTTCGGCCTTTGGTTAAAGGTTTCTCCCACGGATGTTAGTTCCCAGGCACTTCTAGCCCATTATTCCACAAAGAGGGTTCAGGCAGCTCAGTGGCAGCCCTCTGACAAAGAATCAGATGTTGGCCCTTGGAACTCGGGCTGGTGTGCATGAGAATGGTAAGGGGGCATATGGGCAGAGCCCCAACAGTGTCTGCTTAGCAGCCCTCTCCAGAAGTTACAAAAAGAGGAGTAAATGAACCCAAAGAGAATGCAATAATTAAAACAAATTCAAATGTATAAATAGATAAGTCTACAAAACTATGGATTGGTTCATTAAAATACTAATAAAATTTTAAAATTACTGTTAAGACTTCCAAAATAAACAATGTGAGGAATTTTAAAACAGGACATCATTACAGTTCCCACAGACATGAGCTCATTAAGAGAAGAAATAGAAGAAATAGAAATAAAAGAGAGAGCAAGTAACAATTCCACACCTACGTATATACTCAAAAGAATTGGAAACAGGTACTCAAACCTAATACATGTACATGCATGTTCATAGCAGCAATATTCACAAAAGCCAAAAGGTGGAAACAACCCAAATTTCCATCAATGGTTGAATGGACAAGTTGTGGTATATCCACACAACAGAATATTATTCAACCATAAAAAGGAATGAAGTACTGATATATGCTACAACATGGGTGAACCTTGAAAACATTATGCAAAGGGAAAGAAGCCAGACACAAGAGACCATATACTGTATGATTTCATTTATATGAAATATTCAGAAGAGGTAAATCCGTGGAGACAGAAAGTAAATTGTTGCTTGCAAGGGCCCAGGGGGAGAAGGGAATGGGGAGTGACTGCCTTAATGGGTTGAAGGTTTCCTTTGGGGTGATAAAAGTATTTTGGAACTTGATAGAAATGTGATTGTACAACCTGTGAAAGTACAAAATAACACTGAATTGATCACTCTGAAATGGTTAAGTTGATATGTGAATTTTACTTCAATAAAAAAATTAAGTGAGGGGTAAGGGGGACGGGGATAAATTGGAATATTGGGACTGACACATACACACTACTATATATAAAACAGATAACTAATAAGGACCTACTGTATAGCACAGGGAACTCTACTCAATACTCTGTAATGACCTATATGGGAAAAGGATCTAAAAAAGAGTGGATATATGTATATGTATAACAGATTCACTTTGCTGTACACCTGAAACTAACACAACATTGTAAATCAACTATACCCCAATAAAAAAAATTTTTTTTAATTTTTAAAAATTAAGAGAGAGTATGAAAAAAGGAGTAGAACTATCTGGTGGTATTTAAGTATGGAGCGCAGACCACATGCCAGATCTACAGTTGCCACACCCTGACAATTTTTAATATTTTGATGATCTCAGCAAGTATTCCCAGTTGTCCTGTAAGGTGAGGATTACTAATAATATTCATTTTTACAGAGGAGAAGGGAGTTCATGGGAAAGACCTGATCATTTCCCTGTCTTCGTGTCACTTTGTATTTTGCAGAGTTGATCCAGAGTATCTCTCTTGAGAAGCAGAACCCAGAAACATAGGTGAGCTTACTTTAAGGCTTGGAGATGTCTCAGCTAAAGGAAGTGGGCCAGGGCAGAGTGAGGTGCTCTGACATTCCAAATATAGCCCGTGCTTGGTCACTTAGGAAGATAGATTTGTTGCTAGCAACAAGTACTTAGAATGTGTGTCATTTGGCACGTCTTGAGCTGTGAAGTAGATGCAATGCAGGCAAAAAATTGATGATGTTACAGGGAGGGGCTGTGTGGGGTGCTAACTGCCAACTGCAGTGCCTGGAGGAGGGGTGGAGAGGAGTGAAGAATCTCTTTCTTTTTAATAGATTTTCAAGATGGGAAAATCATACTGCAATCCCTGAGCATTTGGGAACAATTGTACTTAAGGTAGAAAGTACACCTAACATGAAGCTGGGAAAACTGGACACTCTCTACAAACTCACTTGGCAGATTCCTCGGTGTCAGAAGAAAAGGTCAAAGCATTTCAATTGCCTTACTCCCTCCAGCCACTTATGTGGAGCCCCAAAGAGACAGCAAAAAGCAGAATAGCAAGTACCGATGGCTGTGGGATTTCTACTCACCACATAGGATGACTTGTATGATCTCTGGAAAAGTATGCAAAAGATGTTAGATGAGATGGTAGCAGAGAAGTGATTGAAGCCTAAACCACAACGCTATAGGCATGTGGTGAAGCTAATTCTTTGGCTCGGTTTAGAATTTATATTAGAAGGTACATTAGCAAAATCTCTGAGAACGGTATGTCATTCCCTACAATTATACCTGGAGAAGTAGGTTAATATTTAATCTTTATTTTAATTTTACGAAGGAGAAAATTTTATATTACAAATGTTAAAGTGCAAATTTGCATACAATCATGGGTCCAAAAGCTGAAAAGAATTTTGACTAAGTCCTAGAAGAAATCAAACTATTGAAAAAGAAGGGAGAAGAGGAAGAAGGATTAAAGTAAAGTTAAAAGCAGAAAACCTTAGACTGAGAGATTGGTTCAAGTTGGTGGAAGAGAAGAACGTGCACTCACTCCCTCTTGTGAGAGCACTGGAATCACAACTAACTGCTTAACAATCATCCACAGGAAGACACTGGAAGTCACCAGAAAAGATACCCCACATCCAAAAACAAAGGAGAAGCTGCAATGAGATGGTAGGAGGGGTGCAATAACAATAAAATCAAATCCCATAACTGCTGGGTGGGTGACTCACAGACTGGAGAACACTTATACCACAGAAGTCCACCCACTGGAGTGAAGGTTCTGAGCCCCACGTCAGGCTTCCCAACCTGGGGGTCTGGCAACGGGAGAAGGAATTCCCAGAGAATCAGACTTTGAAGGCTACTGGGATTTGACTGCAGGACTTCGACAGGACTGGGGGAAACAGAGACCCCACTCTTGGAGGGCACACACAAAATAGTGTGTGCATCGGGACCCAGGGGAAGGAGCAGTGACCCCATAGGAGACTGAACCAGACCTACCTGCTAGTGTTGGAGGGTCTCCTGCAGAGGCAGGGGGTGGCTGTGGCTCTCCGCAGGGACAAGGACACTGGCAGCAGAAATTCTGTGAAGTACTCCTTGGCGTGAACCCTCCCAGAGTCCACCATTAGACCCACCAAAGGGCCTGTAGCCTCCAGTGCTGGGTCGCCTCAGGCCAAATGACCAACAGGGAGGGAACTCAGCCCCACCCATCAGCAGACAAGCAGATTAAAGATTTACTGAGCTCTGCAAACCAGAGCAACACCCAGCTCTACCCACCACCAGTCCCTCCCATCAGGAAACTTGCACAAGCCTCTTAGATAGCCTCATCCACCAGAGGGTAGACAGCAGAAGCAAGAAGAACTACAACCCTGCAGCCCGTGGAATGAAAATCACATGCACAGAAAGATAGACAAGATGAAAAGGCAGAGGGCTATGTACCAGATGAAGGAACAAGATAAAACCCCAGAAAAACAATTAAATGAAGTGGAGATAGGCAACCTTCCAGAAAAAGAATTCAGAATAATGATAGTGAAGATGATCCAGGACCTCGGAAAAAGAAATGGAAGCAAAGATCAAGAAGATGCAAGAAATGTTTAACAAAGACCTAGAAGAATTAAAGAACAAACAATTAGAAGCATTAAAGAAAGAACAAACAGAGATGAACAATACAATAACTGACATGAAAAATACACTAGAAGGAATCAATAGCAGAATAACTAAGGCAGAAGAACGGATAAGTGACCTGGAAGACAAAATGGTGGAATTCACTGCCGCAGAACAGAATAAAGAATAAAGAGTGAAAAGAAATGAAGACAGCCTAAGAGACCTCTGGGACAACATTAAATGCACCAACATTCACATTATAGGGGTCCCAGAAGGAGAAGAGGGAGAGAAAGGACCCAAGAAAATATTTGAAGAGATTATAGTCAAAAATTTCCCTCACATGGGAAAGGAAATAGCCACCGAAGTCCAGGAGGTGCAGAGAGTCCCAGACAGGATGACCCCAAGGAGGAACACACCGAGACACATAGTAATCAAATTGACAAACATTAAAGAAAAAGAAAAATTATTTAAAGCAACAAGGGGAAAATGACAAATAACATACAAGGGAACTCCCATAAGGTTAAACAGCTGATTTCTCAGCAGAAACTCTACAAGCCAGAAGGGAGTGGCACAATATATTTAAAGTGATGAAAGGGAAGAGCCTACAACAAAGATTACTCTATCCGGCAAGGATCTCATTCAAATTCGACAGAGAAATCAAAAGCTTTACAGACAAGCAAAAGCTAAGAGAATTCAGCACCACCAAACCAGCTCTACAGCAAATGCTAAAGGAACTTCTCTAAGTGGGAAACACAAGAGAAGAAAAGGACCTACAAAAACAAACCCAAAACAATTAAGAAAATGGTAATAGGAACATACATGTTGATAATTACCTTAAATGTGAATGGATTAAATGCTCCAACCGAAAGACACAGGCTCACTGAATGGATACAAAAACAAGACCCATACATATGCTGTCTACAAGAGACCCACTTCAGACCTAGGGACACATACAGACTGAAAGTGAGGGGATGGAAAAAGATATTCCATGCAAATGGAAATCAAAAGAAAGCTGGAGTAGCAATACTCATATCAGATAAAATAGACTTTAAAATAAAGGATGTTACAAGAGACAAGGAAGGACACTACATAATGATCAAGGTATCAATCCAAGAAGAAAATGTAACAATTATAAATATATATGCACCCAACATAGGAGCACCTCAATACATAAGGCAACTGCTAACAGCTATAAAAGAGGAAATTGACAGTAACAAAATAATAGTGGGGGACTTTAACACCTCACTTACACCAATGGACAGATCATCCAGACAGAAAATTAATATGGAAACAAAAGCTTTAAATGACACAATAGACCAGATAGATTTAATTGATATTTATAGGACATTCCATCCAGAAACAGCAGTTTACACTTTCTTCTCAAGTGCACACAGAACATGCTCCAGGATAGATCACATCTTGGGTCAGAGACCAAATTTAAGAAAATTGAAATCATATCAAGCATCTTTTCTGACCCCAATGCTATGAGATTAGAAATGAATTACAGGGAAAAAAACATAAAAAACACAAATACATGGAGGCTAAACAATACATTACTAAATAACCAAGAGATCACTAAAGAAATCAAAGAGGAAATCAAAAAATACCAAGAGACAAATGACAACGAAAACACGATGATCCAAAGCCTACTGGATGCAGCAAAAGCAGTTTTAAGAGGGAAGTTTATAGCAATACAATCCTACCTCAAGAAGCAAGAAAAATCTCAAATAAACAATCTAACCTTACACCTAAAAGGACTAGAGAAAGAAGAACAAACAAAACCCAAAGTTGGTAGAAGGAAAGAAATCATAAAGATCAGAGTGGAAATAAATGAAATAGAAACAAAGAAAACAATAGCAAAGATCAATAAAACTAAAAGCTGGTTCTTTGAAAAGATAAATAAAATTGATAAACGTTTAGCCAGACTCCTCAATAAAAAGAGGGAGAGGACTCAAATTAATAAAATTAGAAATGAAAAAGGAGAAGTTACAACGGACACCACAGAAATACAAAGCATCATAAGAGATTACTGCAAGCAACTCTATGCCAATAAAATGGACAACCTGGAAGAAATGGACAAATTCTTAGAAAGGTATAACCTTCCAAGGCTGAACCAGGAAGAAATAGAAAACATGAACAGACCAATCACAAGTAATGAAATTGAAAGTGTGATTAAAAATCTTCCAACAAACAAAAGTCTGGGACCAGATGGCTTCACAGGTGAATTCTATCAAACATTTAGAGAGGAGGTAACACCCATCCTTCTCAAACACTTCCAAAAAATTGCAGAGGAAGGAACACTCCCAAACTCATTCTATGAGGCCACCATCACCCTGATACCAAAACCACATAAAAGATACTACAAAAAAAGAAAATTACAAACCAATATCACTGATGAATATAGATGCAAAAATCCTCAACAAAATACTAGCAAACAGAATCCAGCAACACATTAAAAGGATCATACACCATGATCAAGTAGGATTTATCTCAGGGATGCAAGGATTCTTCAATATACGCAAATCAGTCAATGTGATACACCATATTAACAAGTTGAAGAATAAAAACCATATGATCATCTCAATAGATGCAGAAGAATCTTTTGACAAAATTCAATACCATTTATGATATAAACTCTCCAGAAAGTGGGCATCGACGGAACCTACCTCAACATAATAAAGGCCATATATATACGACAAACCCACAGCAAATATCATTCTCAATAGTGAAAAATTGAAAGCATCTCCTCTAAGATCAGGAACAAGACAAGGATGTCCACTCTCGCCACTATTAGTCAACATAGTTTTGGAAGTCCTAGCCACGGCAATCAGAGAAGAAAAAGAAATAAAAGGAATACAAGTTGGAAAAGAAGAGTAAAACTGTCACTGTTTGCAGATGACATGATACTATACATAGAGAATCCTAAAGATGCCACCAGAAAACTACTAGAGTTAATCAGTGAATTTGGTAAAGTTGCAAGATACAAAATTAATGCACAGAAATCTCTTGCATTCCTATACACTACAACGAAAGATCAGAAAGAGAAATTAAGGAAACAATCCCATTCACCATTGCAACAAAAAGAATAAAATACCTAGGAATAAACCTACCTAAGGAGGTAAAAGACCTGTACTCAGAAAACTATAAGACACTGATGAAAGAAATCAAAGATGACCCAAACAGATGGGGAGACATACCATGTTCTTAGATTGGAAGAATCAATATTGTGAAAATGACTATGCTACCCAAAGCAATCTAAAGATTCAATGCAATCACCATCAAATTACCAATGGCATTTTTTACAGAACTAGAACAAAAAATCTTAAAATTTGTATGGAGACACAAAAGACCCTGAATAGCCAAAGCAGTCTTGAGGGAAAAAAACGGAGCTGGAGGAATCAGACTCCCTGACTTCAGACTATACTACAAAGCTACAGTAATCAAGACAATATGGTACTGGCACAAAAACAGGAATATAGATCAATGGAACAGGATAGATAGCCCAGAGATAAACCCACGCACCTATGGTCAACTAATCTATGACAAAGGAGGCAAGGATATACAATGGAGAAAAGACAGTCTCTTCAATAAGTGGTGCTGGGAAAACTGGACAGCCACATGTAAAAGAATGAAATTAAAACACTCCCTAACACCATACACAAAAATAAACTCAAAAGGCACTAAAGACCTAAATGTAAGGCTGGACACTATAAAACTCTTAGAGGAAAACATAGGAAGAACACTCTTTGACATATATCACAGCAAGATTTTTTTGACCCACCTCTTACAGTAATGGAGTTAAAAACAAAAATAAACAAATGGGACCTAATGAAACTTAAAAGCTTTTGCACAGCAAACTATAAACAAGACAAAAAGACAACACTCAGAATGGGAGAAAATATTTGCAAACAAATCAACGGGCAAAGGATTAATCTCCAAAATATATAAACAGCTCATGCAGCTCAATATTAAAAAACCAAATAACCCAATCAAAAAATGGGCAGAAGACCTAAATAGACATTTCTCCAAAGAACACATACAGATGGCCAAGAGGCCCATGAAAAGCTGCTCAACATCACTAATTATTAGAGAAATGCAAATCAAAACTACAGTGAGGTATCACCTCACATTGGTTAGAATGGGCATCATCAGAAAGTCTACAAACAACAAATGCTGGAGAGGGTATGGAGAGAAGGGAACCCTCTTGCACTGTTGGTGGGAATGTAAATTGAGACAGCCACTATGGAGAACAGTATGGAGGTTCCTTAAAAAACTAAAAATAGAACTAACATACGACCCAGCAATCCCACTACTGGGCATAGACCCAGAGAAAACCATAATTCAAAAAGACACATGCACCCCAATGTTCATTGCAGCACTTTGCCAGGTCATGGAATAGCCAGGTCATGGAAGCAACCTAAATGGTCATCGACAGATGAATGGATAAAGAAGATGTGGTACATATATACAACGGAATATTACTCAGCGATAAAAAGGAATGAAATTGGGTCATTTGCAGAGACATGGGTGGACCTAGAGACTGTCCTACAGAGTGAAGTAAGTCAGAAAGAGAAAAACAAATATCGCATATTAATTCATATATGTGGACTCTAGAAAAATGGTACAGAAGAAGCGGTTTGCAAGGCAGAAACAGAGACACAGATGTAGAGAACAAACGTATGGACACCAAGGGGGGTAAGCGGGGCGGGGCAGCGGGGGTGTTGGGATGAATTGGGAGATTGGGATTGACAAACATACACTAATATGCATAAAATTAAAAACTAATAAGAACCTGCTGTATAAAAAAAAAAAAGAAAACAGACTTACACTTCATTTCTTAAACCCTAAAACCCTGTGTTCATCTGGTCATCAAATTGATCAGTGCTTGATCCGTTGATTTAAACTCTGAATTCAAGTTCTTCCTGCCACTTTCCTGCCTTAATTCAATCCTGGGTTATTTCTTTTCTTTTTTGTAAGTATATTTTTTTATTGTGGTAAAATACACATAACATAAAATTTACCATTTTACCTATCTTCAAGTGTACATCTCAGTGGCATTAAGTGTATTAACAATGTTGTATACAACCATCACCACTACTGAGAGGGGAACAGAACTTTAAGGATGAGTTTTCTGAATTGGTTCTGGGAATTGACTCTCTAATCTGATTAGATTTAAAAATGCTAATGATTCTATTTTCAATAATAAAGGCACAAGTAAGTTACATGGAGAAGTGCTCAAAATGCCTATGGTTGCCACTTCTGCTCTACTGCCTTCTCTCTCCTACAAGAAGAGGCTAGGGTCTGGTTTATAGACGGTTCTGCACGGTATACAGGCACCACCCCAAAGTGGACAGCTGCAGAACTATAGCCCTTCTTTCTGGAACATCCCTGAAGGACAGCATGAAGGGAAATCCTCTCAGTGGGCAGAAATTTGAGCAGTGCTCCTGGTTGTTTACTTTTCTTAGAAGGAGAAAAGTCCAGATGTGTGATTATATGATTATATACTGATTCATGGGCTGTGGCCAATAGTTTAACTGGATGGTCAGGGACTTGGAAGGAATATGATGGGAAAATTAGTGATGAGATTCCAGGAAGAGCTGTGTGGATAGGTGTCTCTGAATGGGCAAAAAAACGCAAAGATATTTGTGTCCCATGTAAATGCTCACCTAAGGGTGACCTCAGCAGAGGAGGATTTTAACAATAGGATATCCTGTTTTATAGACCCCAGTTGGCCTTTTTCTCCAATTACCACTGTCATCACCACAGTGGGCTCATGAAGAAAGTGGTCATGGTGGTAGGGATAGAGGTCATGCCTGGGCTCAACAGCAAGGACGTGCACTCACTAAGGCTTACCTGGCTACCGCCATTGCTGAGCATCCAATCTGCCTAAGGCAGAGATCAACATGGAATCTTCCATATGGCACCACTACCTGTGATCAGCCAGCTACCTGGTGGCAGGTACATTGATTTCATTGGATCACTTTCATCATGAAAGGGGCAGCATTTTGTTCTTAACACAGCAGAAATTTAGGATACAGACTTGCCTTCCCTACATGCAATATTTCTGCCAAAACTACCATATGTGGACTTACAGAACGCCTTATCCACTGTCGTGGTATTCCACATGGCAGTGGTTCTAATCAGGAAAATCACTGCACAGTAAATGAAGTGCACAGTGGGCTCATGCTCAAGGAATTCATTCGTCTGGCCATGTTCTCCACTACCCTGAAGCAGCTGGCTTGATAGAGTGGTGTCATGGCCTTTGAAAACTCAGTTACAGCACCATATAAGTGGCAATACCTTGCAGGGCTGGGACAAGGTTCTCCAGAAGGCCGTGTATGCTCTGAATCAGTGTCTAATATTTGATACTGTTTCTCCCACAGCCAGGACTCATGGGTACAGGAATCAAGGAGTGGAATTGGAGGTGGCACCACTCACCATTACCCCTAGTGCCCAACTAGCAAAATTTTTGCATCTTGTTTCCTCAACCGTACACCCTGTTGGCCTAGAGGTCTTAGTTCCAAAGGGAGGAATGCTTCTACCAGGAGATACACAAGGATTCTGTTGAACTGAAAGTGAAGACTGTTGCCTGGCCCCTCTGGACTCTTCACGCCTCTGAATCAACAGGCAAAGAAAGAAGTCTTTTAGTATTACCAGGCCCTTGGATTAGGGTCAATGAAAAACTACAACAACCCAACCCAAGAAGGATTACTAATGGCCCAGATTCTGGAATGATGGTTTGGGTCACTCTACCAGGTAAAGAACCACAACAAGCTGAGGTACTTACTGAAGGCCAAGGAAATACAGAATGGGTAGTGGAAGAAGGTAGTTTTAAATACCAGCTACGACCACATGACCAGTTACATAAACTAGGGGTAACAGACCCAAGAGACTGAAACCTGGATCCCGAAGGATGGTTTTGAGCGGCTGAATCAACCAGCTCTGCTGTCTGCCCTACCTCCGGGCTTCTTATTAAGTGAAAGAAATAACCTTATTGCTTAGGTCAAGGTTTACTTATACTTTAAGCCAAAATTATCCCAACTGATACAGTCTGGGGGAGTTAGCAATACTGTTTCTGTTATGAGGGCCCCAAAGTGCGGGCCATGGGCTGATTTCCGAAGTAGGCGTGAAAGACATCCTTACACTATCACAACCCCACGAATACCTCTCTTCCCTTCCAGACTCCTGAAATTCCTTTACTAGGTGACAAAAATTATTTTTCCATAATTGACTATCAACCAGCTGACAAAAGAAAATAGTAGTAGAAAAAAATGCCTGGGAAAATGGTCAGTCTAAAAACTAATAAAGCATGCAGACTTAAACAAGACACACTTTACACTATCAAATCGATTTTAAAAGATCCTCACATTCAAATTGCTGGCCAGGTTGTGCTAACGTTTTTGAAAACAAGAAAAATGTATCCACTTCTCCGGTAAGTATCAGTCTGCTTGGGTTGCTGTAAAAAAATGCCATAGACTGCATGGCTTGAACAACAGACATTTATTTCTCGCAGTTCTGGAGGCTGGAAAATCCAAAATAAAGGTGCTGACAGATTTGGTTCCTGGTGAAAGCTCTCTTCCTGGCTTATAGATGGCCGCCTTCTTGCTGTGTCCTCACATGGCCTTTCCTGGATACATGCACATGGAGGGAGTGAGCTCTCTCTATCTTCCTCTCCTTATAGGGGCATGAATCCCACCGTAAGGGTCCCACCCTCATGACCTCATCTAAACCTAATTACTTCTCAAAGGCCCCACCTCCAATTAGCATCATATTGGGGATGAGGGCTTCAAAATATGAATTTTGGGGGGACACAAATATTCAGGTCATAACAATAAGCAATGTTAAGTCCTTATTAAAAACCATAAAAAGGCTAACACCTTGGTCAATGCCCTCCAGCCAACGACCACAAGGAACACACAGCACACCTGTATTTGACCAAGTTGGGTTTAATCCTTGTGGGGAACCACGGGGAAGCTCGGTGAGAGTCTCAGACAAGACTTATGCTAGGATTTTGGCTAATGTTAGATGTTTTGGGGGTGGATTTAAGGAAGTGGAGGTTTTCTCTGGATTGTTTGCTGTCAGGAAGTAAAGGTAATTCTATGAATAAACCTCATCTAGAAAGAGGAAAGAATAGGGTGAGGCTAAAGCTAAAACTGGTAAAGAAGCAGAAATCACTCATATTATCCAGGATAGGAAGATGTTGGGTTATTTTTGTGGTTTGGACAATGTTCATGATTTTTCTGATCTCAGACATGATTATGGAGCGGCCTGGTCTAACGTTCGTGTTCTGTGAAATTATTTGTGTTCAAACAGAAGAACTATAAGTTCCAGGCCAGATCCTAGATGCCCAAGGCTGCTTTTCTCTTTACCTTTCAACTCAAACACAGTGTGTATAAGTCAGCTGGGTTTGCCTTAACAAAATGCCCCAGACTGGGTAACTGAACAGAATTTTCTCATAGTTTTGGAGGTTAAAAGCCCAAGATCAAGGTGCTGACAGGGTTGGTTTCCGCTGAGGCCTCTCTCCTTGGTTTGCAGATGGCCAGCTTCTTGCTGTGTCCTCAAATGGCCTTTCTTTTGTGCATGAAGAGAGAGAAAGATCTCTGGCATCCCTTCCTCTTCTTACAAGGACCCCAGTATTATCGGATTAAGACCCCACCTTTATGACTTCATTTAACCTTAATTACCTCCTTAAAGGCCCAATCTCCAATACAGTCATTGGGGGTTAGGGCTTCAACATATGAATTTGGGGGGATGTAATTCAGTCCATAACACTGTGCATCAGGGCCCAAGATTTCTAGAGAGATCTTTCACAGAAGGTAAAAGTACTGCACATGTTGATCTACATTAACGGTAGAACTTAGAAATAACCAAGTATCAAAAGCAGCGTAGAAAAGGCAGGTGATAGCTCAGAGGACAAATGGGCCCAGGGCTGGCTCAGATAGTATTAGGGTAGTGGGTTAATTGGTAACTGTTTTAATTATTAATTTTTTCATGTTTCCGTGATATTGCTTTTGCAGCAATTAAGATACAAATACCTATGGGAAAGTTGATAAATAGATTTAAGCTTTTTCGCCCCACGGGGTAAGTGAAAGCTAGCAAGTGCCCTGTCAGCATGTTTTAGTGTGTTTATGGGTGAGACAATCCAAAGAGGGGACCCACGTGGCACTGAGGTGGAGAGGAGACCCATGTAAGCAGCGGGCTTCGCAAAAGACCAGAAAGGGCAGCTAGGGAAAACCCCGGAAATCTCCCGCCTTCTGATATGCCTGTTGTCAGTCCTGCTGTATCATCAGCCCGTGATGACCCAAATCACTTCCAGGCTCTGCCTTCAGAACTGAGCCAAGCTCCCGTGTGTCAGCCGCAACCCCCAACCCCAGCTGAGCTCTCACTCGGGTCCAGAAACGTTCCCTTAGGTAGGAGATGCTGAATGAGATTCCTTCAGGTCTGTTTTTGTTGTTGTTCTCAGAACTGTTCTTCAGGGTTTTTTTACCTGAAAGAACTGCCCCAATATAAAGACTAGGTGGGGTAGAGACCTTTATTTAAGTTGTAGGTCTTGAAAAAGTGCTCCAGATCCCTAAGCGTGTGGACGGTACTGAGTTTTGGGACAAATCATTACTGAAGAGAACATACTGTAACCTTCATTCTCAAAGTAGAGTCCAATGCTACCATCTGGGCCAAATCTATTTTTAGGATAAAGGCTTCAATCTCTGGTAACAACAGATTCCCACTAAACAGTACGCTGTGCCCTGCCAGGCACGGCCTCGGAACACTGGACCACGCACACCTCCCCACTAACGCAGCGCACCCCACCCGCTCTTTCACACAGGGGCCCCTGGAGGTTCAACGAGTTTATTCTGAAATGAAACGGCCACTGGAAAAAGCTTTTATTTTCATATGGGACAAACCTCATAAAGCATTTATTTCTCTTGATTAGTGTTCACAACGGCAGCCCAGAATGCTTTCTCCGGCCAATTTGTCGTTGATCTTATAAAACAGATCTCTCTTCTTGATCTGATTTTCCCCCCTCCCCCCCGTGCATTTGTTCTGCTTAAACCTTTCAGCACATTTGTTAACTTGAGTGACACTGAAAAAAATCGCCACCCCGTTAATATGGAGTCATGCAACCCATGGGATGTGCACAGTTCATTTAATCGGGACAGCTTGGTTCCTTCCCAGATGTTCCCTTTCAGCAGATACCATTGTGTTTTAAAACTTCAGATAATTATAGCTCTGTAAACCTAGAGGACAAGATTGGTTGGCTCCAGCCAGCTCCTTGCTCCTTATGTAATAGCTTCATTGTTTAGTAATCGCCCTATTCACAGAGCAAAGGGATCCATGTCAGCCAAGACATCTATTCAAAGCACTTCCCCTGTGCCGGATAAACAGAAGCAGAAGCAGTCTTACCCAGAGAACCACAACGCTCACAGGAGATGTGCTACAGGTTTGAGCAGGGCTGCTTTTCCCTTCTCAAATGGAACCCTCCCTCAGAAATGCCTTCACCTTTTCTTCAGTAACAAATCAGCCTGCAGACAGAGTCTTTCCCTTTGCTGGTGAAATCCCTGCTAAATGCAGGGAGCCCCGAATGGGTGGGGCAGGCCAATGTGGGTGGTGGGCGAAATGCTGGGCCACTGAGAAACGAGATGAAGGGTGTGGGATGAGACACAGAGCACTGGGGGATGGTCCACACCTATTGTCCCTGTCAGGGAAGAAGAAATTTTCCTCTATCCTTCTAGGTTATCCTTCTGGTCTAAGAATTAAATTGACATGAGACAGATTAACAGGAGAAAATCAAACAAAAAATTGATAACAGGTACACATGGGAGAGACCCAGGAGAACTGAGTTACTCACCAAAATGGCCAAAGCCCTCACCTTAAATACCATCTTCAGCTAAAGACAAAAAGGGATGTTGGATGTAGTGGTTTGGGACATCAAAGGGGAGGAAGGCAATTGACATGGAGGTGGATGAGCAAATGTTTGGTAAATAACTGTGTGCTGGACCCTGCAGAGACAATGGGACATGGAGTGGACTCTCATCTTTAGCCCCTTCCTAGAGTTCCCCCCACCAGACCTAGCCTATATTCTTTGAGGATATCTCTGGTGATAGCTCTATTCTGGGTATGTGCCCTCTATCTAAATTCTTTTAGGTAGTTAAGGGCAAGGTCAAAGTTTCTTTCTGAGTCTTTGGGGCCTTGATTATTTTCAGCTTGAAATAATCTGCATGACAAAGAGACATTTTGGGGTGACGAGTTTTACTCCCCTACATTCCCAAGGATGAGAGAAAGGAGAGATAAACTTCCCTAAGCTATTTCCTGGAAGAATCCAGAATGACCTCTGGGAGCTCTATGGGGGAGTGAGAGGGAGCTGTGCAATGTAGGAAGAGGTAGAGAGTTCTTAGATTTTGTGGAGGATCTTCACCAGGGAGTCTATGCCCATGTTTCCCAGCCTGTAGGATCCCAGCGAATATTGGAGCCCAGTTTTCTCTGGCCAAGAACCTGGGGCTGCCCCATCAGAAAACAGAAGGCCCTCAGCAAAGCACCCCAACACACAAGCTGCCCTTCTGCCTCCTCAGCTCTCTCCCTGTCCTGATCCTGCAGCTCCAGGAGAGCAAACAGTGGAGAATGAGAGAAAAAACAGAAGGAGATTTAAAGCATAACAATAAATAGTGATATAGAACACCCACTGAAGCTGATTCAACATGGACCCGGAAGGTGCAGAAATGCTATGACCCATCCTTGAGAATCAATGTGCTCAAGACTGATTATTAGAAACATTTCTTTCTTTTTCTCTTTTCTTTTCTCTTCTTTCTTTTTTTCTACCTACATATATATATATATATATTCTTTTTATAATACATTTTGTATGAATCTATGCGTGTGTGTGTGTGTGTGTGTGTGTATATATATATGTGTGTGTGTGTGTGTGTTTGGCATCATGGTTTTGGCATAAAAATTATTTTAGAGTGAAAATATTTGAAATCTTACCTGAACTTCCCTTATCTGACTAAAGCAGAGCCTTCCGAAAAATACAGCTGCCACCAACCCCCCTCCAAGGGGATTCCCTGCAAATTCCAGGAAGGAGACAGACTGCCCATTCCCATCAGCATCAAGAAAAACCCAACAGAACCTGGTATACTTTCCCACTGAAGCCCCCCACCCATTTTGTTAAGTTGATATAGAAACCTTTACCTCTGAGTATTCAGCAAGTACTCATTACTGAGAATTCCCACAGGCACATGTAAATAAACCTTGTCTTTTCTCCTGTTAATCTGTCTATTGTTAGTTAATTTACAGGCCCTGAGCATTCAACCTAAGTGGGTGGAAGAAGAGCTTTTCCCGAGAGTTTATATGTGCAAATACACACACACACACACACACACACACACACACACACACACACTTTCTGCTGACTGAACCTGCAGCCCCTTTCAGATCTGAAAATATTCCGACTCCCTGTCCCACAATGCCCCATTGTCACTCCCACCCTGACACACACATTGCACACATGCCACTAGAAGTGGGTCTCCTCCCATCGGGCTCTGCTTCTGTTGGGCGCATCAGCTGTGTCCTGCCTGGTCTGCCGGGCTCTCACACCTCCAACCACAGCTGAGGCCCTTGGCCTTCAGGACACCAGAGTCGTCACTGGGCCTTCTATTGTTGACAAGAACTGCGGCCGGGGGTGGAGGGGGTGTCCTCTATTCCCCGTGTGATTTTCTATCAGAGATCTTTCTTTTAAGCACACTGTTTCTATTGTTTTGTTTTGTTTTCTTCCCTTTAAAATCCTGCCTTCTCCCCATGGGGCTTATATCTGTATCTGATGTGGCCCAGAGAGGGACCCGTCCCCATCTGGAACCCCCAGCTCCTGCAGGCACCTGGTCTGCGGTCCTCAATGCACTTCGAACACCGCCTGGCACTCGGCCCAAGTCCACAGTCCTGTATCCATAAATCTAAAATCCAGAAGTCTCTGAAAACAGAAAGATTTTTATAACTGCTTTGGTGTGAAGTGATATAAGGCTCCATTTATCCCACTTAGTGTGAATATTCATGTATTTTGCTGGTACAGGACTGTGGAAATATTGATGTGTTTGATTCCCAGGGTGTTGCCTCAGATCCCTCTGGGATGTTATCAAACATCTGGTTTATGCACCATAGTGCCTTGCTAAAATCTGAAACATTCTGAATTCTGAAACCTATCTGGCCTCCAGGGCTTCAGATAAGTGACTGTGGACTTTGCATGTTCCAGTAAATACGTGCTGATTGAACGTCTGACCCGCTCCTTCCTTCCTACACCCAGGTTTCATTGCAGGTCAAGTTCTCGGTGATGTCTCCTTCCTCTGTGGTAGCAGCTGTCTCCAGGCTTCATGTGGACAGGCTCAGTATGACCAGCGGGGACAATCCACACGTGGTCCAAAGCTGGGCCCTGACTGCCTGTGGGAGTGTTATGACACGAAGCTCATCCTTAGCATCACTTTAAGAAAAAAAATAGATAGATAGACAAAATATTTTCAGATCTGAGCAGGCACTTGGGGCCAGCTAGTTAACAGGAAAAAGAAAACAGAACAACAGTGCAAAAAAAAGAATTTGATCTTGCTAGTAGTCAGTTACAAACACCTGAATGGATGAATATTGACGCTCCAGCCATACTGAATCAGCTTTAGATGGGTGTTCTAGAATCCTTTTTGTTATTTTACTCTCCCTCCTTTTTCCCTTCTCTCTCTGCACTGCCCAAGGTCCGGGCTTTACTCCCGGTGTCCCAAATGGACATGGTTGGATTCATCAAGCCTCTTTCAAGGCCCTGTTTCTACCTTTGTATTTGTATATAGGATTTCTACTTCCTCAAAACGCCTCCCCCCGCCAAATTGACTAAGCTCTGGGCCCTACAAAACATGGATGCTCTCTAGGGAGCTGATAGGCATCCCTGGCCCCAACCTGGGGACCTGTGGGGGCTCCCTGCCGTTTTAAGTTTTTCACATTCTTCCTGGTGGAGCAACTATATGGCAGACCTTCCTCATGCTGACAACAATGGCTTCTCACTTCATGACTTGAGTTTTTTATGCTAAAATGCTCCCTCCCTTCCAGGAGTCAGAGGCCCGAGAAAATAAGTGACTTAAAGGAAAGTCTGTCTCTTGAGTTAGGCATTTTTTTTTTTTTTTTTTTAGCAAGGTATTTTCTTTTTTAATGGTTTTTTTTGTTTGTTTTTTGTTTTTACTTAACCATATTTGCTTATTTATTTATTTATTTATTTTTATTTTATGGCTGTGTTGGGTCTTCGTTTCTGTGCGAGGGCTTTCTCTAGTTGCGGCGAGTGGGGGCCACTCTTCATCGCGGTGCGCGGGCCTCTCACTGTCGCGGCCTCTCTTGTTGCGGAGCACAAGCTCCAGACGCGCAGGCTCAGTAATTGTGGCTCACGGGCCCAGTTGCTCCGCGGCATGTGGGATCTTCCCAGACCAGGGCTCGAACCCGTGTCCCCTGCACCGGCAGGCAGATTCTCAACCAGTGCGCCACCAGGGAAGCCCTTGAGTTAGGCATTTTTGCTTTCACTTATGGATGAGAAAGAAGTTGCTCAAGCGCTGAATGAGTCATTTATCTAAGATCACAGAGCTGGTTAGAAACCCAGTCAGAATTTGAACCCAGGTCCTCAACTCCTAAACTGCTGTTTCTTATTCTATTCCATATTTCTAATCCAGCAGAGGCATTCATTTGAAGAAAGAAAGAAATTAGGTTTTTCTGGTCAGAGCTAGTTAAGAAGCACGTGGGTCTTTTTGAGTAACCAAGACCTCATGTTCCCAGCATTTTCAGTAAAGACATAACTTTTGAGGCTGTGTTCTCTCCTTTCATTTTTTTTACACTAATGGGTGTTTCAGTAGGAATGGGATTCCCACATTTCAGATTCTAATGTGCTTACTCCACTTCACGATGTTTGGCTTAATTATTAAGAGTGCTGTGAGGCGTGAGGCCAGAGCAGTCCCAACATGGCTACATCCTGTGCGTGTGGATATTTGTGCTCGTGGCAGGATGGAGAGGCCAGGGAGGCCAAGAGGCAGGGGGCTGAGAGGCAGGACCTCCTTGTCCCCCATCTGTGACATGCTGGGCTTCCAGGTGAGGATCCAGTGGGGTGTGCAGTGCAGAGGTGACAAGGAAGGGACACTATTAGTTTGGTAGGGTTGCTGTAACAAAGTACTACAAACAAATGACTTAAACAACAGAAATTTACTGTCTCACAGTTCTGGAAATTAGAATTCTGACACTGAGGTGTTGGGGGAGCCAAGCTCCCTCTGAAGGCCCTGGGGAAGAATCGGTCCCATGACTCTCTGTTAGCTTCAAGTAGTTCCTTGGATTGTGACAGCGTAGCTCCAATCTTCACATGATGTTCCCTGGTGCGTGTGTGTCTATGTCCAAGTCACCCCTTTTAATAAGGACAGAAGTCATATCGAATTAGGGGGCCACTCTACTTCAGTATGACCTCATCTTAACTAGTTGTATCTGCAATGACCCTATTTCCAAATACAGCCACATTGTGAGATTAGGGCTTTAACACATGAATTCTGGGGGACACATTTTAACCCATAATGGCCCACCCTCTGGTCCCCCCAAATTTACATCCTTCTCACATGCAAAATACATTCATCCTATCCCAATAGCCCCGAAATTCTTAACTTATTCCAGCATCAACTCTAAGTCCTAAATCTCATCTAAATAAGGTATGGGTGAAAGTCGGAGTATGATTCACTCTGGGGCAAAATTCCTCTCTGTATGAGAACCTATGAAACCAGACCACAAGTTACCTGCTTCCAAAACATGATGGTGGGACAGTCGAAAGACAGACCTTCCCATTCCAAAAGGGAGAAATCAGAAGGAAAAAGGGTCATGTGTCCCAAGAAAGCTTGAAACCTAACAGTAAATTCCATTAGATTTTAAGGCTTGAGAATGATCCTCTTTGACTCAATGCTTTGTCCTTTGAGTCCACCTACATCATGAAGGGTGATCTGCTTTTCTCAAAGTCCACTGATTTAAATGTTAATCACATCTAAAAAAAAAAAATGCTTTCACAGCAACATCTAGACTGGAGTTTAACCAAACAACTGAGCAACATAACCTAGACAAGTTAACACATAAAATTAGCCATCACTGATATTTTTTGAAAAAAGTACTATAATGTGTCCAAGATGGGGGAAAAGTCAGGAAGAGACACTTAGAAGAGTAGGTGCTGAAGACTTTCAGGCAGTCTGACCTGGGTGATGTACCCGTGGGGCAGGACTCAGAGGGGTCAGCTGAAGAGTAGTTTTAATCTGTCCCAGTGGTTTGGATCAGAGAAATGGACAGACATGGTGGTGTGGAGGGTGGGAAACACAGATGACTAGAAAGTCAGGGCTGTGGCCCAAGGAGAAGCCCTAAAAGAGAACTGGCTGCTCCGGAGCTAGGTACACTGGCAGGGAGTGACGGGCTGAATGTTTGTGTCCCCCCATGTTCATATGCTGGCGCCCTAACCCCCAGCGTGACGGTATTTGGAGGTGGACCTTTGGGAGGTGATTAGGTTTAGATGAGGTCATGAAGATGGAGCTCCCATGATGGGATTAGTGCCTTTATAAAAAGAGGAAGAGACACCAGAGTTTCCTTTCTCTGTCACATGAGTGGGAAGAATCTAGGAGCTGGATGTCACTGAGAACTGAATCTTCCCGGCCCTTTCTCTTGGATTTGCATCCTGTAGAACTCTGAGAAATAAATGTCTGTTGTTTAAGCCAGTCTTCGGTGTTTTGTCGCAGCGGCATGAGCTAAGACACAGAGGAAGCCACTCATGGCCTCCTGCACGTGCCTCACCAGGGCAATATTCTATTGTACTGTGCTTGTCTCCATGTCTATCTCCCCACGAGACCTCAGCTTCCATGGGTTGGTCTTATGAGAGGATGTCTCCTCAGCAACCAGCACAGGACCTGGTGTCCAGAAGGTGCTCAAGTAAGGGTTGTTGAATGAAAATGTGAGTGGACTCTACCCAACTTCTTAAAACTCAGCGGTGGCAAGAAAATTTTATAATGGTGGACGGGGATGGATGCGGTTTAGCTTGTGGGGTGTAGCAAACCTATCTTGAAGCTATGTTGACCAGGCAAACACACTGCTTCTCCCTGGAATGTGTGGTTGTCTGAGTTGGCTTGGGGAAGGCTGACGGCTGAAAAGAGAGAGGTGTTAAAACCCTCCCAGCCACCCCTTGGCGTCTACAAAAGCCTGGAGGTTGTGTGAGCCTGCGTTAAGGTGAGGTGACCTTTTAAGAAGACCAGCCTGTGAGTGCCTTTCTGCTCTTAGTCTGTAACCAGAGATCTTAATCTCTACACAGAGTAGAGGTTCACACCTAGACATTCTTCAGTCTAAAGGGCATGGAGGGAGAAGGAAGGAAGGAGCGCATTTGAGGGGCAGAGAGAAGGTAGGTGAAGCTCATGGTCCCGAGGAGAAATGCCTTCCCACTGGGTGGGACAGTGACAGTCACCCACTTAAGCCCTTCGTGGGACCTTCAGACTGTCCGTCTGTCGTGGGTCCACCCAGTTTCTGCAAAGGAGGGAGGGCGTGGAAGTGGGCAGCTGGGTTTATGGTGATATTTCCATGTCAGCCCACTCGGTGCCCACACGCTACACAACCCACGTGACATGCGGCATTTGATTCCCTCGTATTGCTAATGTCACTCAGGGGCCTCCTGCCTTTGCACAAGACTCGGAAGAGGATCTTCCCACTGACAACGAAGCAGCTCCAAACTGGGATCACTGATTTCCATTTCAAAACTGCCTTCAATTTAGTTGATTTAAACGACTTGACTTTGCTCTGTGAAATGACTGTGGCCTACAAGCTCAGCCCGTTGCTCTTTGAACGGCAGAAACACGCTCCCTGCAGGGACGGATGGAGCTCCACCACCCATTGTTTATCTAAAAACAGCGTTTTATTATTGTCGCTCAATTAGTCCAGACAGCAGACACAAATGACTCTCAACAGCTACATCCTTACCCTGCACATCACACATAAATGCCAAAGACGGCTCTAATAGCTGGCTAATAAAATCAAAATGTGCCTGCATTGACTCTGTGATTACTCAAATCGTCACCCTTTCTTCTGAAATCTCTTCTTAATCTAATTACGTACAATATTTTCACTTTAGTAAAAGAACATTAACCTCAGTAATCAACAATGCTGTTCTCAATTTATTTATGAGCAGCCAACCAAGGTTCTTTTGAACGTAAACTTTGGAGGGGAGTTTATTTTCTATAAACAAATGAGCATATTTTTTCCCCTCAAGGTCAAAATATTATTGCCTGTGTAGGGTTTTTTCCTATAAACTTTTTTTTTTCTAAAAATTGCGCAATCTCTCATTTCACAGACTCCCACGAAAAGCCACTCCTAATCACATGCAGAAGATAAGTTTCTCCCGGTTTATACTCACTGCTGTGAAAATGCTATTATACGCAAATGTTTCATCCGTTTTGCAAACATATGCTTTCACACACACATACTCACCACACAGGCAGTGTCTGAAATAGGAAAGGTCTTTTGAAAAAGACAGAAAATGGAGTGCATTGAGCCACTTAACATTTCCCGTTCTTCAAATCCATCTTGGAAGCACAGGAGGCTGACGCTTAAAAATCACGTGCCACTGACTCTGCCCGAGCCGCACTCTTTGAACGGAAAGATGCCTCAGACCTCCAGTTGATGACTGAAGAAGCTGAGGGTCAGAGAGGTGAGGCGATTTAAGGGAGGTAAGTAACCATGTTAGTGTCAAGTGGACGACTGGGACCCAGGTGTACCCGTCACATCCCTGGACCGGTGTATGATTGAAACACAAAATCCGAGAATTGGGGTAGTAAGGCTCCGTCCTCTTGGTGGGGGTCATAAGGGTCTGAATGCTGCAGGTGAGGTTTAGGTGTTGAGTTGAGCTGCACTGTGGCTACCTTCCTTCCCCTCGAATCCCTCTACCCCCATCTTTACCCCCCAAACGTACACACATGCACACTTTGGTAATATAACATTTCTAAAGTTTTCATTTGAGTTTAAGGTTGGAACTCCTCCAGGCCAAACATAAAGAAAATCTCCAAGCTGGCCCTCTTCTCCCTCAGGGCCCCTGCCAGGCTCCCTCTGGTTCCTGCCATGGATGGGGAACCAACATTACCTCACGTCTCACAACTCCGTCCCTGAGCAGGCTCACTTTTGCCCCCTCTCTGCTCTCTCCTCGGGGTGAGAAGAAAGGGGGTGATGTCGGCACCGTGAGAGGAATTCCTCTTTCCACCCAGAGAAATTACACTGTCCGGCGCTGAAGGCCAAAGTGAAGGAGCCTCCCAAACCATTCCAATGGCAGAGGTGGGAGGCTGTGAATGGACTTGGGGTTGGAGTTCAGGCTCTGCTGAGGGGGCTTCGTGCTTATTCCATTGGACTAGCTTCCACCGTTTCATCAGAACAGGAAGCATTAGGTCATCACCAAAGCAGCACCTAAGAGTCAAACGACCTTAACTTTGGTGCCCAGCAAATGCCTCTGCCACTTACCCAGCCACTGACCTTGGGCACATATCGCTGCTTCTTTATCCACAAATTTTCCTAATGATTCCTATCTTTGCTTCCTGGGGGTGTGGACCACACAGAAAAGCATACCATGTCCCCTCAATGCAATTCCTATTTGACCCCATCTCCTCCTTTCATGGAATGATGGTGAGTGCCAAGGAGCGGGAAGAGGTGTCCGATGTCTGATTAGTGAGCTAGAAAAAGACTACCCTGGCAGGAACACAGTGTTATTTTATTAGATATAAGCTGTGACTTAGGGCTCATCTGCTGAGTATACACCTTTAAAAGAAAATACAGTTTTTATAATGTCACATTCTTCCAGATTGGTGTCAGCTGGCCAGTTTCTCTTTGCTCTCCACCCGCCCTGGGGGGTAAAACGCCACCCCATCTGGAAGCAGCCACCAGTGAGCTGCCCGGCTGAGGGACGGGCTTCCTGTGTTTCCACAGCCCAACATTTCAACGGTATCGTGCTCTCGCTGAGAAAGCTTTCCTCAGGAAGCCACACGAATGACCCTCAGGACGAGTGGATCTTCCTGGGGCGATTCACCCTGAATTTTTAGGCTCTCACCACTCTCTTAGGTTCTGGCCCCCCTTGCCTTCTGAAACCACAAAGCAGTTAGAGATTCTAATCTCTCAACCCAAAGTCACTTTGGCAATGCAGTCAGATGTCACCTGGGGTCACCATCGCCCGTCTGCGGTGGAAAGTTCCAAGCGGTTGCAGTTGCTTTTGTGATCTGCCAGTTGACGTGGCGAGAGTGCCCTGAAACCCAACAGGAAGGTGGTTTTCTGAGGCAGGTTAAAAATACATTTACGTTTGTTTATATACGAGCTATTATTTTTAGTCTGAGGCAGAGGCTCGACAAGGATCTGGAGGCCGGCGGTGGTGTGGCTTAACCAGCGGGATTTGCACCTGCACAAAACCAGGAGTCTGGGTTTTTCTGCTTCGGGTCATTGCCTCAGTTCCCTGACTCCATTCTGGTCTCCCAAGGCTTCAGGACGAGGTAAGACTGATCCCAGAGCTGCCTTTGTATCTGATTTCTGTTTCTCTGCAGGCCGGCAGGCCACCGCGAGGCAGGCCACACTTGAGAGGCCAATGGCTGAGCATCAGGCTTTGAGAAGCTCCTTCCTGTGGATAAGAGATGAGGGCCATGCCTTCGGAAGTCTCTGTGCAGTGCTGGGCTCCGATGCTAATGATGGCGAGCTCAAGTCACACCTCTGGGTGGTGTGGGCAGACGGTTCCTACTTCGCTGTAGGAGCTCAGGCTGAGGGACGGCCAGGAAGTTTAGAAAGATATGCTGGTTCTTTAGCATCTGCCTGATGCATTCTTTGCCGACGCGGGTAACAGAGGAGAAAACAGAGATGCACATGGCTGTCCTCCAGCTAATGCACCATCACCCCCATGACCCCCACCTCCATGCAGTCAAGCAGGGGCATGGGAACCAGAACAAGCTGAGACAAATGGCACGCCCCCAGGGGACCACAGGTTGACAGTAACCCTGGGATCAGTGGCAGGGTCTGGGGCACTCATGAATCACCAGTGACCACCTAGGTCCTTCCGTCCTTGCTCCCCCATGGATTGCTCCAGCAGAGCTTCTCTTACAGATGATTGTACCTACTCTGTGATGACCTGCCAGCCTAAGGCTATTGGGTCCAGACGAGATATAGCTGATGTGGTCAGTGCTTGCCCACGTTCCCTGGGAAACTTTTCTCATTTTCCTGCACACCAGCTCCAGGTGTGTCAAGCAGCACCTATGTCTCTTTGTCAGAGGGCTACCCTCAGGGCTCTGGAACTACTTTGCCAGCTTAAAAAAAGTAATAATGGGAATTTGCATCCTTCCAGGGATGACAGCCTTTAACCAGTGGATGACGGATGGGAGGAGGATATAAATACTTCCCTGGGCCCTAATCAGGAGCACAGTGGAGGCCACAGGGAGACGCTGGAGAGAGTGTCTGTCACACCTCACCACTTCCCTCCCTGGGGCTTTGCGCCATGTTGCACACTTACTCAGCATCCTTCCTTTCTGGGGCTGACTTCCCAAACCTTCTACCAGATTTTCCTGGGGACATTCCTTAAACGAATCAGTCAGTGTTCGCTTCTGGGGAATCTAACCTAAGTGAGACACAAGACAAGGCACGGGAGGCAATGTTTGTTCTAAGGCTCAGAATCAACCCGGTTTCCCCTCAGCTCAGATGGTTTCTCATCTCTTTAAAGTTCAGGCTTCCTAGATCATCCCATAAAGATTCTTAGAGTGAAAGAGTCTATCGTTCTGTTGCACAAGCATAATAGGCAACTGTTTTCCCACTCTACAGGGTCTTCTGTGAAATCTCAACTCAAAGTCAGCCCCAGGGCCCTGGGGGAAATTCTGCTTCCTACGTCTTAATTCAGAGTAACGTAGGCCTTGGCCAAGGCTTCCAACCATATAATCACCTCATGTTTCCCCAGTCCCTTTAGCCCAGCAAAAATGAAAGCCAATGGGGGCCTTATACGGCGTTCACAGACTTAGGAAAACTTTTCAAAAATAGTTTCAGTTCCTTTCTTATTGTCTCCCCAGAGTCTGATAATTCCTGGAAGGAGGACTGTAGGTTCATTGATACCTGGGGACCCCAGCAGAAAATCAATCCTGTAGCTCAGGAAAGCTGTACAAAACCCCCACGCGCTCCCCTGCTGGGGCTGTCAACTCTCTCCTCCCTCCTGGCCCTTTGAGCCTTGAGAGTAACTCCTGCTTCTCCGTGGATCAGGCAGCCATGGACGCCACGCAAACAGGGAAGAAAATGGTGCAAACTGGGAGAACGCCAGTTCCTCAAGCTTGTCCTTCCTCCCCTTTGTGTAATCTCCAAGAGCATCTAGTTGAGGAGAAACATCAACATTGGTTTCAACGTGACACATCCCCCAGGAAAGTTCCCGCACATCACGAAGCAGAGTTTGGGCTTGTTGTGACCACTGTCGGTCTTGGCCCAAGCCTGGAAACATGTGAAAACACAAGACTGGACCAGAAGAACTGCAGGCAAATGCTCCGAAGTCCTGTGGCTGATCCCATCTTGGCACACACCACTCATATCAGGGCTGGGGGGGGGGGTTGGGAGGGGGGAGGGAGAAACAGGAAGAGAGGCGTAGGGCAAGCTCTCCAGATCCCAGATCTTGTGCTTCCTTTCACCTGTCAAGGCCTAATGGCCTCTTCCCAGTGGACTGGGACCTGGGTATTCATTCAAGTTCTAATCCTAGAGAGGATGCTTCTTAGGTTTGTCAAGAGAAGGAGAAGCTGCCTGGGAAGGAGACAGGTGGCATGAGGGAGAAGGGGGCCGTGGGCAGCAACAGGATGTGCCCTGTGTATGCAGTCAGTTACTCAAGCTGTGCTCAGGATGCCCTTCAGGGCCTGGCCTTTCCCCACAACCCGCAGACCCGAGGGAGGCCTGGTGAGGCATGGCCACCCTCAGCAGGAGTGTTTGCATTGGAGGAGGGATTGTCTTGAATTCCAGCCTCAGCCAAACTCTTGAGGACTCGGCCACCCCAGGTGTGGCAAACAATGAAATGTGTTTTTTTCTTTTCTTCTCCTTTCTCTTTCCTTTCTTGCCATGGTGTTTTAATTAATTTTTGATGGGGGGGAAAAAGAAAAAGGGAAGGGAGTTAAAATGAAAAGCTGCTATATAAAAGCAAAGCAATTTCTGGAAGGCCATGAGCTCCTGCTGGCAAGTGCGTCTAGGGGTAGAAACAGTGTGCTTGCTGTTTCGAGAGCAAACCAGCAAAGCCGATCCAGGCTGGAGAAGGAAGGCTCTCTTGGCGTAAGTCGGCACTGGGTTCAGTCAGGGATTCACACAGACCTCTCTGGAAGTGGACTGAGGAGGCAGAGCTGCATGAGCAATGGCCCATCCATAGTCTGAGGCCTTATTCTCTGGTCTTTGCTCCTCTGAGCTTCCATGGGGAGGAGGAGGAGGGGAAAGGAGGGAAGAGTCTGACTCACCCCTCTGTTTCCCCATCACCCAGCACAGTGCTTGGCATGCCATAGGCGCTCAATGTGTGCTCGTGGCTGACAGGGGAGCTTATTACCAAAGCAGTCCTATTCTCTAAAACTTTTCACTGAAGAGGTGAAAACAAGATCCAGGGGGAAAACACAAAGGGATGTCCTTAATTTCTCTCTAACTGTAAAAATTAGATATGCCATTAAGATTTGTGAGAAAGGGGAGAAGAGTTTCTTTAAGCAAATAATCCGTATTTTATTGCTCCACTTTAGGGGCAAGAAACCGGTTTGGTGTTGTGGAAAAGAGCAAACATGGGCCCTGTGCCTGGCTGCCTCGGTCGGCGTCCTTGCTCTGCCATTTGGGGCAAGTTATACACTTCTCTGTGCTTCAGCTCCCTCTTTATAAATTCGTAATATTAACAGGACCTATCTCATAGGATTGTTGTGACAATTAAATGAGTCAACATACACACAGCACTTACAACAATGCCTGGTACATAATAAGTGCTAGTTAAGTGTTATTATTGTTATCAATCATTATTATTGCTTTCGGTCAGTCATTGTACTAGGAACTTTACATAGCTTGTTTTATGTTTCACATACAGCATCTCTTTAAAATAAACACTATTTTATAATCGAAGAAACTGAATCTAAGTGAAATTAAGTAATATGGTCATGGTCAAGCCTCTGGTGATTTTTGGACATTGTATTTGAACCTAGATCTGTCTGACTCCAAAGCCTGTGCTTTTTCTAAGTTACGCTCAAGGTGACATGTTTGGAACTTCCCCTGCTTGCCCTCCTGTCAGCATTCTCTCAACTGCCAAAGCTAATGAAAACATGGCACTGAGGTTAGCTTCTACTGGACTCTGACAGAGGAGCAGTTGTATCTCTATCAGAGAAAATTCTCAGCACCACTAATAGTTCTAGCTGCTGTGGAATACTTAGAGGAAATGAATTTAGGAAGTCTCAATTAGAGACCTCCTAAGATTTTAGGGATTCGACAAGAAAAATATGAAGGAGATGGAATAATTATTCTTCTACTCTGACTGGGGAGGTCAAATTCCCTTTATGTTATGAAGATTGAAGTTCCAGGGCTCTGGAATTCTCAGCTACTGCATATTATAAAAACAATAGAGTTCCAAATATATCCAATCAATCCATCCCACCTCTAGGGAAACCTAAGTCTGAGCCACCTGGTATGGAAAGCCACGTGTCCTGTGAGTAAAACCACTTCCCATGAGACTTAACCGTGGAGACTGGCAGGAAAGAGGGAGACCGACGTGGGACCGTTGCTAGAAGAACAGAATTGCATTACGGTTCTTCTGACTTCATGACCTCATTCTGTTCTCCCAACCCGATAATTCTGAGATGAACCCCTCTGGATGTATTCAGAAACTATTCCTTCTGTGACTTGGATCACCAGCCCAGATGACCTTTTACATTTAATATATTGGAGCCATCTGGGTCTTTGAATGTGTGGGCGTTTCCAAGTCCTGTTTCTTTGTCCAGCTGCTTTGTAATCTCACCTAAGCATCTATACAGCTACTGTGTCTTGCCCTACTTTGGGGGTTGAAACAGGTAGTTGGAAGAAAAGCGGTGTTTTTTTTCTTTTCTTCCAATAGACTTTGAAAACCTTTCAAATGAAGTATTGCATACATACAGAAAAGCACATAGATCGTAAGTTTACAGCTCAATGAGCTTTCACAAAATGAACACACCTGTGTAAGTACCACCCAGGTCAATGAACAGAACAATATCCGCACCCGAGAAATCCCCGGCAGGTTCCCATCAATTACCACCACTCCTCTTCTCTCCAAAGGTAACCACTCTTGACTTATAACACCATAGGTTCATTTTATTTGCATTTGGGCCACATATGAATAGAATTATACATTATATATTCTTTCAGGTCTGGCTACTTGACATTATTTTTGAAAGTTTTTCATGTATGTGTGTATAACAGGAGTTCATTTCTTTTCATTGCTATATAGTATTCCGTTCTACAAATACATCACAGTATATTTATTCATTCTACTGTCCATTTAATGGACATTTAGGTTGTTTACAGTTTGAGGCTATTATGAATAGTTTTCCTCTGACTTATGAGTGAGGAAGAGAAACCCTTTGGTGACCCGTAGTACAGGCACATTAAGGGATGTCCTTGGTATGTTTGAGGTCTCTGACTGTCAAGAGTTTCTTAAAGAAAAGTTATCTCCCCATTGGTTTGTCAATTCTTGGAATGCCTTTGACAGAGACAAAGCTTTTCAAAGAAATATCTCTCAGAGGGGAGACCCCTGGGGTAAAAACAAGCAAAGGCATAAAGAATGTAAGAAGAAACCAGCAGGGCTGGGCGCTGGTACCTGAAAGGAAGTGGATTCCAAACAGAGGTGGAGGCGGATCAGGGGAAAGCCTGGAGGCAGATGTAGTGAGGCTGGTAGTGCTTGTGTGGGATCTTCCCTCAGAATCATGCATTTCACAGAGGAGATGAATTAGGGCTCTGCTTTGAAGGACTTTAGAGAAGAAGTTACACTCAATGGACAAGGAAGTGCTGCCATTTTTCTTAGAGTCTGAGAGTGATGAAGATAAGTGGGCAGAACAGCAATGGCTGTTGGTCAAAATTCATGCTCCTCCTTCCCTAGTAAAATGCTGCTGCCGGGCAAAAACTATCCCATCAGAGACTATTTCCAGCACCCTCTTGCATCTGGGCTGGGCCAATAGAATATATGTAGAATTAGTATTTGTCACTGTGAGCCACAGCAATCAAGAAGAAGGTGTAGCTTCTCCACCCTCATTTTTTCTTTCCATGGCTGTATACTAAGTTCCTATGAGACAGCAAAGCCACAAGATGTCAGGCTCCTTAATTCTTGAGTTATCTCATTGAGAAAGTTGTGTGCCCACCAGACACACCTGCATTGGACTGTTCTGTAAATGAGAAATAGACTCCTGTTGTGTTAAGTCACTAACGTTTGGGTTTATTTGTTACAGCTGCTAGTGTTACCCTCACGAATATAGTTGGCTTCTGAAATAATTCACAATATAGACAGAAAGGGAAAAAAGCACAATGTCCTTATATTACTGCCATTTGATTTGATAAAAGGTAAAAAATGAGAAGGGAGGCTAACTCAGAAGAACGTTCCTCAAACTTTCTTAAGTCATTGGAGAATATTCACAATTAGTATAAAAATAGGACAATAATAATGTCAACACATAATATCTGTGCCTAATAGATTTACACTCCCCCAAATTGCATTATAATTTCCTGGAATTGGCTCACGACACACTCTTATGTGGGATTCAACATTTAGCAACAAATAAGACTCCTTTCTCTCTTGGCACTTCTTACTCCTCCCTCCCCCCCAACCCCCATCCATATCCCTGCTGCCTTCTTCTTCCCACAAAGCTCATTTTTGGCAAAACAATTTTCATAAACCACACATTTTAATGAATTAAGCGTAGCCCCACAATCACACTTGCATTCTCCCACAGTCCCCTGACTTACACATGCCTCCAGCTATGGGAATTCTCCCTTACACTTCCAGAAAAGAAAAAAAATGCATTAAAAATTCTATCTATAAGTAGAAAAGTTATGCACAGAATGTGATGGCTCTTCCACTTTTCTTTTTCTTTTTGGAAAATACAAGAAGGAAGATGACTTTCAAACATTGCATGTCCTCTGAGAAACTAAAAAATTCAGTGCTGTTTTTCTTTTGGCAGTAGCAAAACTGGTTATGATCATAACTCCGCCAATTTCTCCCTTTATCCTTTTCAGTGGGAGCTTCGTGGAATGGCTTCTGCCTTGCCAGAGAAGACAGTTGAGGTGTTTGACAGCAGGGAAGTTTAAAAGAATTTCAAAGAAGAAAAGGACCTTATAGGTCATAGTTTCCAGTCTTCTTATTTTAATACCGAAGTTCATATAGCTGGTTTAACTTGTCCAAAGTCATACCACTAGCTGATGGCTTTTAGACAATTTAGCTATATCTGACCTTTACACTTCATGTCACATGGAGTTCCAAGCACATGGTCTTCCTGGATCATCACATCAGCCAGGTGACAGTGATAGAACCACTTCTGTTAGACAGGCGAGGGGACAGATGAGTGCTAAGAAGAATGCCAGGTCTTAGGATCTAGCCCCTTAACACTAAGTCCATGTCCTCAGATCCAATAAACTTTCCTCGTTCTTTTGGGGGGGCCGGGGGCGCCGACTACGCATTAGGTGCTTGACTAGACAAAGACGTGACCTCTGCCCCCAAAGGGCACACAGTTCCCAGAGGGCAGATAAATAAACAGATGATTCCAATCGGGTCTGATGAACGCTCCGGTCTTCTGCTCCTGGCATGCAATCACTTCCACAGTAATGCTGGCTTTTCCTGGGAAAAACACAGCAGCAGCCCGTCGCTGAATCATCCAGCGAGGAGGCACCAACAGCTTTGCCTCCCAACTCGGAAACATCTTACTCAACCTCCTCCCACCCACCATCACCACCTGTAGGTTTGGAACCAAGAAAGGCTTTGGAAACTAAAGATCATGTGCTAATAGGATGTTAAAGCGAAGCCACCTCACCACCAACCACCAGAGGTAGTTTGTGTAACTGTGTTATTCCCGAGCCCCGTGATTCGTTTCATGACTTCAGCTCCTGGCACTTTGCTAGGTTTGAAAATGTTGCTTATCCAGAGAGCTCAGAGATTGCTTTTGGCAAAGGGCTCAAAGCAGGCGGATCCAACCCTTCTCGCTGTCTCTCTCTTGTTGCCAAAATATAAGACTCTTGGATTTATGGGAAACTCGTGTGAATTCTCCTTCCGATAAATAACCTGAGACTGCAGTTAAAATTAAGTAGGAGAGGGGCTTCCCTGGTGGCACAGTGGTTAAGAATCCGCCTGCCAATGCAGGGGACACGGATTCGAGCCCTGGTCCAGGAAGATCCCACATGCCGCGGAGCAACTAAGCCCATGTGCCACAACTACTGAGCCCGTGCTCTAGAGCCCATGAGCCACAACTACTGAACCCACGTGCCGCATCTACTGAAGCCCACGCACTCTAGAGCCTGTGCTCCGCAACAAGAGAAGCCACCGCAGTGAGAAGCCCGTGCACTGCAACGAAGA
Organism: Eubalaena glacialis; assembly: GCF_028564815.1. NCBI lineage: Eukaryota > Metazoa > Chordata > Mammalia > Artiodactyla > Balaenidae > Eubalaena > Eubalaena glacialis. Next base: position 11,111,961 of record NC_083722.1, read on the forward strand.
GTAGCCCCCGCTCACTGCAACTAGAGAAAGCCCACGCGCAGCAACGAAGACCCTACACAGCCAAAAATAATAAATAAATTAAAATAAATAAATTAAAAAAAAATTAAGTAGGAGAGGAAGACTGGGAATCAGGAGAACTAGGATCTGGCTCTGAATTTGCTTCTTATTAAAATTATCTCTAAGGTTTCTAACAATTCTGGCCCGGTATACACTCAAAATGTTACTTCATTTCGGAGAATACTTACTGCGTACATATTACAGGCTGGTCATTACAGTAGGCATTGGGATAAAAAGATGAAAGTCCCGCCCCCCTAACAAGTAGCAGACAGATTCCCTAGAGAGTTAAGCAGTTAACTGGAACTCAGCCAGAGGCGTGGGCTCCCAGAGGTGTGCATGGGAAGCTGTGGGGCACAGAAGCAAGGCACTGTGTACCTTCCTATCCACCGAAGAAGACCAGAGCATGCCACCACAAAATATGTCACTTTGGCATTTTGTTTTGAACTGAAAGCACTTGGGAAACAGCAGATGCAGGAAGGGCTCTCCTACCTCCCCCTTTCTGCTTGAAAGCAGGACACAAATTTTCCATGAGAAGGGTACCCTCCCTGTACCAGAAAGAGGTGAATATTCCTACAGCCAAGATGGGGAGTTGACCCTGAGATGAATCTGTAAAACAAACTTCCTAAAATAGCCTTTATCTTCCATTAGTTTCCCCCATATGTTTCCTAGTCACTTTCCCGTAATTTACTGCTCCTAGCCCAAACCCCTTTCTCCTTTGTCTTGTCACATCTCTACAATTTATCGTTCTTTGGGGAAATGGTATGTAAGCTCTCAGGCCTGTCTACTTCTTCGGATCTTCTTTTCTGTGAAGGCTTCTGTGTCATGTAACCATATTAACATCAAATAAAATGTGTTGCTTTTCTCCTCGTAATCTGTCTTTTGTCGGTTTAATTCTCAGACACAGTCACAGAACTTAAGAGGGTAGAAGAGAAGTCTTTCTTCCTCTCTACCACCTTTTTTCTCTTCCCTGAGAGGCTGGCCCACATGGACCACAGCAACAAGGCTCTCATTGGCTTCCATCAATGGGGGAGCACTCCAGGAGATCAGACGGAGAGGAAGGGAGTTCAGGGGCATCTATTTCCCTCCCGGGGAGGACAGCTGAATAGAAAGTCACTGCTCATCCTCCGCTGACCTACTCTCTACCTCATCTTCTCCCTGGTGACAGCTCTGCTGCTGCTAGCCCCAGATTTCTACACCAGTTCCTGTGGTTCCACTGAACTCCACCCACAAGTTCATAATTAGTCCCTTGTAAATAAACTCTCCTTTAGTCTAGACCGATCAGAGGGTGCCATCTGTTTCCTGCTGGGACACTGGCTGATACAGACACGAAGCCCACTTTTGAGATGTGTGTACATCCGAGGTAGTCAGGGGAATAGAGAGATGACAAGAAGGAAGGGGCAGGACAGGAGAACAGTAAAGTGTCCCAGAGGCAAACAAAGCTAAGGCTTGAATCTTGCAGGTAAGGAACTTCCAACTAAGGCAATGATGAGAAGGGAGAGATCATTTCAGAGAGCAAATGTGGGTGTTCAGAGACATGAGAGTGTCCTGTGGAAGGTATAATGTTCGAGATGACCATAGGGAAGAACTGGTAAGGAGAGGAGATGGTAAATGATGAGGCTGGAGGGGGAGGGATGGGCGAGATCATGAAGGACTCTGTACGTTCAGTTAATGAGTTTGGAATCTATCCTGGAGACAACGGGAAATCACTGAAAGATTTTTAAGCAGAAGATAACACGATCAGGTTCGTATCTCAGAAGATTACTCTGGTGAGCAGTGTGGAAGAAAGCAGGACTGGAAGCAGGAAGATTGATTGGCAGGCTCATTCAACGACTAAGGCAAGAATTAATGACAATGTGGAATTTGTCCTTGGTGGTGAGGCAGGAAGGGGCATATACGAGAACTGTTGAGGAATAGAGAGAATTTGGTGAGGAATTGTGTATGGTGGTGAGTCTAGAATGATGCCCAGGGTTTTGGGTTTGGCGAGTTGGTAGATGATGGAATCATTTGTCAATAAAGGAAATCCTCAAGGGGGATCCAAATTCAATTCACTCTTCATTTTTTTTCAATGCTCTAATGAATTCCCTCTGATTATTAGCTTTTATCAAACATTCAGCTTGAATATCGCTCTTCCATCAGTGGCTTCTGGTTTTATTACCCAGCTGATGGGGATAATACCAGTTCCTTCCTCATATTTAACAATTAATGAATGGATGCATGTACTATTCCAGGCACAGGATAAATATTCAGCAAAGGTAATTATCAAAACCAATGTGTAAACTCAATGGAAAATAGTCATAAAGCTTATTTGCTCATTCAACAAATACTTTTTGAGTGCCTGTGTCGTGCCTACTATTTTTTATTCCTTACGTGGACAGCGGTCAAGAAGCTGTGAGGGCTTAAACTATTAAAATAATTTATGTTTTCCTCTTTTTTTTCTTTGTATTCGTCTTCATCATCTTTCTTTCTCTTCTTCCCTTCCTCTAGCTTTCTTTTCCCAATATGTACACAGCTTCCATTTCCAGGAGGAAAAACATCCAGAAAGCCAGATTTTAAAGAGAGGATAAAAAAAACTTGGCTGAATTATTGATTCATAGCTTTATAATGCACCCAGGATAGTAAGGACATTTATAGATTTCATGAGCTGTTTAATATCTATTTGTGGAGCACCGCTATGTGCAATCATCTTGGACTCATTATGTTTCTTCGGCTGCCCAATGAGTCATAATGAGCCTCTGAAAATGTAAAATAATGGGTTAGAACTAGAGGGAATGAAGTAACAGCCAAAGTCAGATATAAAATTATTATTACACACAGTCTGTAACAGCGATCAAGACATGGAAGGGAGAGAGGGCCTATTATTACACGCACACATGCACGCACAAACTTTAAGGAGAGTTTGCAGTAAAGGAGGAGGTAGGTGAGGAGCCCTATGAACAAGATCCTTAAAAGTGATGGGCTGCGGATCTATTTTCCATTAAGATTCAAGCAAGAGGGGGTGGGGAGCTCAAATTATGGTGAAGAAATAGAAAAGCCAGTGGAGACCCTTTGGGGAAGGTGGAGCCCTGTACTGAGAGGATAAAAGAGACTTTATATTCCAGTACTTAAAATGAAGAGGAAGAGATCATTTCTAAACAGGGCACAAGAAATAGCTTCATTTCTCCCTATTAACCTCTGTTCCCCTAAAGAAAGCCAGTTGAAGAAAAGCAGGACAAAAGAATTCTATTCAAACACAATGAAGAGTATCTTCTATAATGAGAGCCATATTTTGAAAAAGTATTAATGTAATTTTCTCTTTGGGCTTGCAAGTATAGGTCCTTCCTCCTAATTGGTTCCAGGGTCATCTGCCCAGAGGTCTGTGGGTGTTACATAGAGTATGCAAAGAGAAAGAAAGAGTTGATATTCAGCTTTTGATATTCAAAAAAAAAAAACTTTTTTGAAGTAAGACAATAGTCTTGCAAAAAGACTATTTTTTCTGAGACCCATCGGAATTCCTTTATCTCCTCCTTTGACCTGCTAAGCACCAACGAGAAGCACCCAGAATCTTGGTGTTCTCCTGCAGGTAGAAAAGTTATTCCCCTGGAGATACAACTTGCTTGCTGCTCCAGGAGAGGAGGAGATGCCACAGGCGAGGCAGATCAGCCCTGCCCTTCCTGTCCCAGGAGATGATGAGAGGATGAAGAGTTGGGGGAGGGATTGATTTAGGAATATCCAAAAGGAGTTGATGCAAACACTCAGGAGGCACTGAGACATCACAGAGGAGCCCAGCATGGTTAGGAGGATAGGGCGGAGTTGGAGACAGGGTCTAATTTGCACTTCTAGGAGATTAGGTCAGACCCTATATGGTAGTGAGAGATGGAATATACAAACAGGAAATAGCTAGGCCATGTTTAAAAATAGAGCCCTGACCTACAATCTGTAACAATCTGCCCAGAAAGCCAACTCCTTATCTACAGTAATCAGCCTAGGCAGGCAGCCCACTCTAAGTCAGTTTTGTAAGAAGCCAGATTGCTATCCCTAGTGAGAATCCAGGAAGCTAAACAATAACTTCTGTAATAATCAGCCCCAAATGGCCAGGACTTGATTAATAACTGTCATCTTTCCTAATCTTTGTCCCCACTTCCATCTTAGGACCAATCAGAAAAAGTCAAATGCACCCACACCCCAATCAATCACATAGGATACCCTGCCTCTAGTTAGCCTGTCTACAGCTTCCCCAGGCCAACAGCCTCCAATCAGGGCACACCTTCCCTGCCTTCCCTTTTTCCCACTCTAAAGTCTTCTCCCTCCTCTGCCTGCCTTTGGGTCTGCCAAAATGCAAGTGATGGTGGCTGACTCCCTTTGCTACAGCAAGCTCAAAATAAATAGGCTTTGCTTTTCTCATTAGGTTGGTCTTCGTTTATTTCCACAGTAGAGAAGCTTAGACTGAAGCCAGTGGGCCTAATCGGGGGGCCCTATGGCAGGGTACTTTGGTCTGAATGTTTGTGTCTCCCTAAAATTCATATGTTGAAATCCCAATGCCCAATGTGATGGGTCTTTGGGAGGTGCTTAGGTCATGATGGTGGAAGCACCATAAATGGGATTAGTTCCTTACACAAGAGACCCTGCAGAGACCCCTCACCTCTTCCACCTTGTAAAGACACAGCAAGAAGTAGGCAGTCGGACTTCCCTGGTGGCGCAGTGGTTAAGAATCCGCCTGCCAATGCAGGGGACATGGGTTCGAGCCCTGGTCTGGGAAGATCCCACATGCTGCGGAGCAACTAAACCCCATGAGCCACAACTACTGAGCCTGTGCTCTAGAGCCCACGAGCCACAACTACTGAGCCCATGTGCCACAACTACTGAAGCCCACATGCCTACAGCCCGTGCTCCGCAACAAAGAGAAGCCACCGCAATGAGAAGCCTGCGCACCACAATGAAGAGTAGCCCCCGCTCGCCACAACCAGAGAAAGCCCGCACGCAGCAACGAAGACCCAATGCAGCCAAAAATAAATAAATGAATAAATTTATTTAAAAAAAAAAAAAAAAGAAGTAGGCAGTCTGCAACCCGGAAGAGGACCTTCACCAGAACCCAACCATCCTGGCATGCTGATCTTAGACTTCTGGCCTCCAGAACTGTGAGAAATAAACTTCTGCTGTTTATAGGCCACCCAGCCTGTGGTATTTTGTAATAGCAGCCGGAATGGACTAACACACGGGGTATAGACCACCTACCCTGGGGAACAGCATGAGCAATCAGAGTTATAAGTGTTGCAAGTGGGTAACGCTGAGAGGAGATCAAGTCACCCAGAGAGACCCACGAGGCCTGAACCAAGTGAGGGGACCAGAGTAAGTGTCATCCTGCGCATCAGCCTCAGTCATAAGAGCCAACATGGCAGATAGCAAGCAGGTGGCCAAAGGCCATTGTTCTAGAGACCCCAGGAGCCAGAAGACCCTGAAGGACCCCTTTTCCCTCCACTGAGAAGACACACAAGTCACATCCCTTCCCTTATACACCCCGGCACAATCTTAGAGAGGAGCTGGGGAGAAGAGTGGAAGTGTGAAAAATTGGGGAGAAAATGGGCATTTTTACCAAGACTCTGAGTATTAACTAAGGGGTATTAAACAACTGAGTATTAAATGACTACATCACTGACTTTGTTGTTATTTCCCCAATTAGTTGCCTCACCCAGAAGAGCAGATCAGTTAGAGGCAAAATATTGAAACTATTTTCTCTGCATGTTTAAATGGTAATATAAGCAAAATTTGCAAACCCAACAGAACCAAAACTAACATATTCTTCCATGACGGTGCTAAACAATTCTGGGATAAAGCATAATTTCCTGGTTTTGAGCTGAACAATGCTGGGACCAGGCAAAAATAATTAAACTACCAATAAATACTTGCTCCTGGAAAATTAGACTGTGGAACTACTAAAATAGCTAACTCATATTAATCCTGTATCCTGAAACTTTACTGAATTCATTGATTAGTTCTAGTAGTTATTTTGGTGGAGATTTAAGGGTTTTCTTTTTTTTTTTTTAATAAATTTATTTATTTATTTATTTTTGGCTGCGTTGGGTCTATTTTGCTGCGCTCAGGCTTTCTCTAGCTACAGGGAGCTCTTCCTTATGGTGCACGGGCTTCTCATTGCAATGCCTTCTCTTTGTTGCCGAGCACGGGCTGTAGGCGCATGGGCTTCAGTAGTTGTGGCTCACGGGCTCTAGAGCACAGGCTCAGTAGTTGTGGCGCACGGGCTTAGTTGCTCCGCAGCATGTGGGATCTTCCCAGACCAGGGCTCGAACCCGTGTCCCCTGCATTGGCAGGCGGATTCTTAACCACTGTGCCGCCAGGGATGTCCCAAGGATTTTCTATATATAGTATCATGTCATCTGTAAATAGTGACAGTTTTACTTCCTCCCTTCCCATTTGGATGCCGTTTATTTCTTTTACTTGTATGGTTGCTGTGGCTAGGACTTCCAATACTATATGAAATAGAAATGGGGAGAGCGTGCATCCCCATTTGTCTTGTTCTTGATTTTAAAGGAAAAGCTTTCAGCTTTTCACCATTGCGTATGATGTTAGCTGTGGTTTGTCATAAATGGCCTTTATTATGTTGAGATATGTTCCCTCTATACCAACTTTGTTGAGAGTTTTCATGATGAATGGGTGTTGAATTTTGTCAGATGCTCTCTCTGCATCTATATGGAGATGATCATGCACAGGGAATATAGCCAACATTTTATAATAACTTTAAATGGAGTATAATCTATAAAAAACATGTGAAACTAATATAATATTGTAAATGAACTATACTTTAAATAAATAAATAAAATTAAAATAAAATAGCTAACTTACCAAGACTAACAGTTTCCTCATCAAAGCGCACTTTTAGACCCTCACATCTCTGTGCCTACCAATCCACAGCTATTGTGCATTAAAATTCTGCCTAATCCCAACTAGTTCCCTGCCTTGCAAAACCCACCTTAAAGCTACTCAGTGCAAGCCCTAAACCCTAAGTAATCTTCCCCTGACTTCTCCCTTCTGAGACGCCTCTAGATTCTGTCAAGGTAAAATTCCCCCTTATTGCAGTAAGTCGAAAAAACCTAGCTTTTCTTAACCAGCAATTTTTTTTCCTGGCAGTCTTTTAGGATAAGCCATAGCCAATATGTTTTGGTATCGTATGGTCTGGCTGTGGAATCCCAGGGAAAGACAGCCACGCAACAAGCATGTGGCAACCGGAAATGGATGAGCTCCTTCTGAGCAAAAGTGGCTACAACTCAGGAGGCCAAAGGCCAGAAGTCTACACACAGGAGAAGCTTTAAACACTTACCCTCGTGGCAAACACAGGGGCAGTTTCTGTACGTGGCAGAGACTAATCACACCACTTTTGTATTCCGTCATTCTCTGCACACAGAAAGAGCAAGAGTGAAATTTAGGAAGAAGGGTATAAAAAGGAACAGAGCGGGCTTCCCTGGTGGCGCAGTGGTTGAGAATCCGCCTGCCAGTGCAGGGGACACGGGTTTGAGCCCTGGTCTGGGAAGATCCCACATGCCGCGGAGCAACTAGGCCCGTGAGCCACAACTGCTGAGCCTGCACGTCTGAAGCCTGTGCTCCGCAACAAGAGAGGCGGCGATAGTGAGAGGCCCGCGCACCGCGATGAAGAGTGGCCCCCGCTCGCCGCAACTAGAGAAAGCCCTCGCACAGAAACGAAGACCCAACACAGCCATAAATAAAATAATTAATTAATTAATTAATTTAAAAAAAAAGAAAAAAGGAACAGAGCAAATACCTACATAAATGTAAGCATAGATACAATGGGTAATTGGGACCACACAAGTTAGAGGGCTCATTTTTCACCTTTCCCATTCTTTTTATTAAATTGACTCAGTATTTTTTAAAAAATAAAGGAGGAGGAGGAGGAACAAGAGAAAAAGAAGGTGGCCCCGACTTTCCTAAGGCTCTTGTGGCTGAAAGAACTTCATGCTCTCCTTTCCAAGCCCACACAAAGAGAGGCTGAAAGGATGGGCCTGTGGACAATGGCAGAAACTGGAAAAGCACACGTATCCAGGGCTCCCAGGCGTCACAGTTTTCCTTTGCACACGCACACGGCCCGGTCCCTTCTCGTGGCTCCAGGGTCGGACTGAGGGGCCCCAGTTGTTGAAGGAGGGCTCAGAGTCAGGCTTCCTGTTTTCCAGAGAAGCGTTTAGACTGTATCTTGACACTGAGAATTAATTCCTCGCTTACTTCAGTCTGCAAATCTCCTCAGTGTCACCCCCCTCAACCCCGAATGCTTTATTCCCTCTGCTGGGCTGTACGGTGAGAATTTGGAGTGAGCTTGTTTCTGTATTTAGCTCCCAGATGAGTGGCTGCCGAGTCTTGGAAGCAGCCAGAACTCTCTCTCAGCTCCACCTCAGTTGAGCTGTCGTCTCCCCGCCGTTGGTTCCGATGACACCTCCCTGGTTTCTTGGGCTGCAGCTGCCTTGTGTCTCCAGAAACACTGGCCCGCACAGCAGCTGGTTCATCTCGCTTGCTCTCCACCCCACGCCCACCCACTTGGGAGCCCCAGAGCCACCAAACTTCCCCGTGTGACCAGGCAGAAAGCCACTCTATTCCTTGTGCTGGCAGACACAGCCCTGCTTCTGTTTTCCTCCTTATATTGACATTGTCTAGACCAGATAGTCACTTCCAGTCCCCAAACATGTGTTCTCCAAACATCTCTTTGCCTAAATGAGGGAGTCCTTCAACACTGTATATCTCCTTACATCATCACTGCAGTACCATCTTGTTACAGCAAAATTAGTTGAAAGAAGTTAAGACTGTATAACTTGGGGGGGTGGGGACGGGGGAAGAAGTTTTATGGAAAGACAAATATTTAACTTTAAATGCTTAATGGTAAGAAAACATTGCACTTCTTTTGTATAACTCTGCAGAGCTGAAACTATTGGTGGAAATTACCAAGGAAGGGAGCTCTTGGCTAAAATAAAGGAGACTTTCCTAACAGTGATATTAAAATTAACAAGCTTTCTTGTAAAGTTTTTAAATTTGGATTATTCAGATGTATTCTTTTTGTGGAAGTTCATCGAGCTATGCACTGAGGACTTGAGCACTTTTCTGTATGTATGTTATATTTCAGGTAAAAGTTACTAAAAATGAACAGGCCCATGCCTTCAGTGTTTACGGTTGTGGAGCCCTTGAAGCAGAGTCCAGATGACACCTTACTGGGGCCACCATGGGAGATCCACACCCAGAACGGAAAGCCGGACAGCATCTCAGTTTCCTTGGACTTTATGATTCTATTTTCTGGTTCTTCCTAAGATACGGAACTAGCATAGTGTGCAGGTTCCTGCCACCAAAATCAGCCCTTGAGAAACCATAGAAGCAAGAGGAAGAGATGGATTCTAGGCAGTGAGCATGAGAATGGCTGCACAAAGCCTCGGGTCATCCCTGGGGTGGCGGAAGCTTGCCTTCCCTCAGCGTGAATGTGGGAGGAGGTAGGTGGCTGGAGAAGAGGTTGGAGGAAAGCTCTGGAAATTCTGCTCTGGTCTCCCTGCCCCGACCCCCATCTCCCAGGAGCCTGAGGGCAATCCTTGACTGTTCCTCCTCCACAGAAATTGGCTGCAAGGGCTCAGCGCGGATGTCTGTTGTCTGAGATCTCGGGGGTGTGCGGACAGCGCAATTATCTGGGCAGGAGAGACCCTGGAGGGCGGTGGCATGAAGTCTGCGCAGCTGCCCTCAGGCTCTCTCTCCACAATGCCCCCAGGCCCCTAGGCTGGTGGGAAACCACCTTGGAGACGGCCCCCTCCCAATGCAGAGTCACTCGAAGGGTTTAACGTTCACCCGAGCCAGAGAGGTTTCCGGTGGAATGATGGACGGTGGTCCTGGGGTGACCGGGGCTCCCCCCAGGAGCTCATGACCTCCCTCCTTAAACTCACCCGGGCAGGCCTCTGACCCTTCCCCAGAGCACAGCACTGGATACAGCACAGTAGCTGCTATTCCCGGGGGCTCTGTGAGCTCATCCGTCCACAACTAGACCCGTGAGGAGTTCTGATGCTGAAAACCGGTATTTGCACAACAAACACCACCTGACACAGAAGTATTACGAGGGCTAGGATTTAAACGATCATGAAAAATATAAGCGGAGAAATAAAGGAAGGGATTATCGATATGAAATATTGTGAAAAAACTGTGAAGAAAAATAAGGAAGTTTTAGCACTACATATAAAAACTCTATGGGTTGTTATCCTGTTGTGCTAAGTGTTCTACACACGTTACATAATTACTTCTTATAACAACGTGAGCTGGGTACTATTACCAAGCCCACTTTACAGATGAGGAAGTGGAGGCACAGACTAGTTAAGTAACTGGCCTACAATTACCTGCAGAGCTGGGATTTGAACCCAAGCAGTCCAGCCCTTGACACTGAACCCGCTCTCAGGCTGGGTTAAGGAGTACGATGGAAGGGGAAATGGTGGAACAAGGAATGAACCCACGAGCTAGAATATTAGACTAAGGAGCCCTCCCTGAAATATCAAGAGGAATATATAAACGGATAGAAGATACCACAGGAAAGCCAAGAAATACAAAAGATGAAGTCAGAATGTCAACATTCAGATTATAAGAGACCTGGAAACAGGAGAAGAGGTGGAAAATAGAAGAATTCTATAATTTCTAAACCAAACTGCTTAAGGAGGGTCCTAACACCGCTCCTGGCTGAGTTTCACGCCTACAATCGCTACCTGTCCTGTGCCTGCACAGAGTGGGAATTTATCTACAGAATCCTGAACCCTGAGGTCACCAGCCCTCTGGCTTTCATTTAGGAGGTCTCCCTGTCCAAGCTCAGCACCCAGGGTTGGTAAGAAACAGGGTGGAGAAAGCAGAACCACGTAACAGAGGCAGACTGGCCTCCCTTCCCGGATGTAGCTGGCTAAACAGAAACATGGGAAGGGTCTTCTTCCAGACCAAGGGTCAGAAGACTGTATAGCCCACGGGCCAATCTCGCCTGCCGCCTCTTGTTGTGAACCATCTTTTATTGGGGCCACAGACACGCCCATTAGTTTACCAATTGTCTGTGGCCGGTTTTGCCCTACAACCTCAGAATGGTTGCGACAGAGACCGGATGGCCCACAAAGAGAACAAATTATTTACTACCTGGCCCTTTACAGAAAAAGTCTGCTGACCCCTGACCTAGGTTAGTGCTTCTCAGTCAAAATGTGGCAGGACATTTTACGCCTTGCTTGTCCCCCTCCCTCCATCCGCCCTCATATGACTCTTCCACTCACCCTTCCTTTCCCATCCCCAAGTACCACCCACCAAGGGGCTCGCTAGCTGGGATTCACCCCTCACTTGTGGGCTCCCGGGGGGAAGGTTAGCTCTTTTGTTGGCACCTGAGCAATGAGAAGGGCGGTTTTTATTCCTCTGTGAGGTGCTGCCCACCTATAAATTCAGCCTCCTTGATAGTAGGTGAAGGGAAGGAGGGAAAAGCCATAAACAACCGGGGGGGCAGTTCCCTCAGTCAAAAGTTTGCTCAGTTTACACAAAGAAGAGAGAGAACTTGACCTACTGCTCAAGGGGAAAACATACAGCTGGAGCTGGAGCTGGGAGGGAAAGAAGGGGCTCCCTGGCCGGTCTGTTGGCCTTGCCTGGACTCCGTCCCTCCTGCTGAGATAACATTTCACAGCGAGAGAGAAGGAGGTGGCTCCCTCCTGCAGGGGCTCATGACTTGGCTGGGGTGCTTGGCTTTGCTGACACATGGTCTCTCCAGTTAGCTGAGCACACAAATCACCCACGCTTATTTGCAAAGTCCATATGTGAGATAAAGGCGAGACCGTCTGACTGAGCGCGGGAGAAGGGGGTGAAGAGAAAGAAGAGATACAGGGGCTGTGAAGCCTGGCCAGACAGAGCCTTCCTCAAATCAGGTCACTGTTTACAGAAAGAGTTAAAATTCCACCGAGGAGGCTTTCCCCAGCTCTCTAACACTGGACACGGCTCCCCCCGCCATCCCTGGAATGCAGTGCAATAAACATCTCAGACCACATGACATCACACCCAGAGAAGCACGAATCATGAAATCACACTGAGGGAGGAACAAAACTATGCTGGCGATGGATGCACACGTGTTCTCTCTGCCTCTGAGTTTTCCCGCTGGCTTTGCCTGTCTTTCTAGTTCCCACATTTTTATCCATGGGCAACCATATCCCCCGAGAGCTACCACACACAGGGGTCTACACCCCAGTTGGCCAACAGCATAAAGCTCCAAGCCCTTCCTCCCCTCTCCAGGGCCTTGTTACCACCTAACACTGCCTCAGTGACTCTTCAGCATGACCCCAGAAGGTACCACCAATGGACGGGAAAGGGAGAGTTTCAGAGCTTTGCCTAAGGTCCTGGAGCAAGCAAGCTGAGAGGCCAGGTTTTCTCTGAGCTTCCCGCTGTATCACAGCTACTTTGTGACCTCCCCTGCGCTCCATGCACCTGGCATGTTAAATGGCAATTAGAATGGATGTCCCCCAAGGGCAGGGAATCTGTCGGTCATGCTCCTCAGTGTATCTCTGGGCTCCAGCACAGTGCCTCTGCCTTGTCACAGGCGCTCGATACATCTGTGTTCAGTGAAGGTCCTTACATCTGCCTATTTGCTGTCTATTTGACTTGTTTCCCTAGTCGTCTTTAAAGGCCTGGACTGTGGTTTTTCTTTAACATGGGGTCAAGCCAGTAACGTCCACCTCTGCCTCCCAGAGATTTAAATGGAAATAAAATCCTAAGCGTAAGGTGAACCCACCCAGTCTACCAAGCATCGCTACTTCAGTGGCCTCCCTGCTGTCAAAATGTCTCCTTTCCCGCTTGGGCATCACTGATTCCATTGTTGACGTCCTGCCTCACTCAGCAGCTGCATCTGGCAGTCAGATCCCTCCTCCCTGTTTGAATTCTATATCTATGTGTTTAAATAAGCCAGAAAACACTCACTTTGCCAGCTCCAGATTAGTTCTTCCTTTCATGCCTTTTCTGTTTCCTGGCTCCATGCCAGACTCTCCCTCCATTAGAATTAGGAAGTGGTGCTCAGAGTCATATGTCTTCACCTAGTTAGCACCTCTCTTCTGGGACAGTTCCTCTTGGGTGGCTCCTGCACATGCCAGGCTCTTCTCCTAGTAATTCCCAAGTTATTAGTGTCATGGGCAGGGGCCGGGCTGTGTGAGTCTGAGCTCTGACTTTCGGCACACGGGGGTGGGGTGCATTGTGTTATCACACACGACATTCTGTCTCAGTGACAGAAGGAAACTGTTTCTTGGCCACGCATCCAGGTTGTGCTTTAAGGAAGCCAGGAAGGATTGCTCATATCTCGAGAAGAGCTATATTTGAAACCTTTACATGAATAACAAAAGCTCGTCTCTCCATCTTAACCACCTCTCCAGTTGTTGTTGTTTTATTTTGATTTTTTATCCTGAGTTTCATAAAGATACCTGGAATTCAATCACCCCAAGTCAGGGCCCCATAGAAGTTATGAGCCAGCACCAGCTCTCCTTCTGGGAGCACCTGTCTTGGGAAGTCGCCTCAGCTTCATTCTTCCTCTCCATCCTCCCTGACGCTCCCCTGTACCATCCTGCATGGCTCTTACCACCCTGCACTGGGTTTATTGGCTTCCTTGTCTCTCCCTCCCTCCCTGTCTCTTCTGTTCACATGGAGCCTAGTTTGTAATAGAAGGTCAGCAAAAGACAGTTGAGTGGATAAACAAATGAATGAAATTGTCATGACATCCAGATTTTTTCTCAGATTTCAACAAAGGACAACTGTACAAGTACCACAAAAGCCGAACTGATCCAAGGGAAATCACATACATGATTACTGAATTATTTTTTAGATTTTAAAATACTTTGCTTTCGCAGTCCTCCTGCTTCAACTACCTATTACTTGGTACCAACCACCTCCCATCATGCTTTGTAAGTCTGCAGTCGATCGGGATCGGTGAGTGGTTCTTCAGCACCAAGTGCAGTAGCTGAGGTTACCCACGAGGCTGCGTTCACCTGGGAGTGGGGCTGGGACATCCTAGATGTCCTCTGTCCTCTGAGGTCTTTCTCCATGGGGTCACTTATCATTCAGTGATTCTGCCCAAGCTTCTTTACAGCCCGGCAGATGGTGTGGAAGAGGAAGCATTTCATGAGGACAAGCCCCAATGTACCAGTGCTGATCAAGTCTCTGCTTCATCATATTAGTTGCTGTTCCATTGGCCAAAGCAACTCACATAGCCAAGTCCAGAGTCAATGTGGAAGGGACGACACGAGGGCACGGCACAGTCTACCACACCTCCCATCCTTCCTAAATATGTTCTTGTCTCATACTCTGGTGGTTCTTGTAGACTGGTTGACCTTGAGTTGATCAACAACATGTATTGAACACTGACTAGAAGCCAAGTGCCCTGGAGTGACAGGAAATAAGATCCTGGCCTCAAGGACTAAATATTTTACTTGGGAACCTAAAAGATACATCTTTGGAAAGATTTTAAGCCTCCCATCTGTGTAATTTATGCACATTGTAAATACATTAGTCACTAGAGCCACTGAAGTAAGCACAGTGAAAAATTTAATTATCAGAGTTACTATATGATCCAGATTGACACCTCTGTTTCCGTGCGAGAAGTCTGTTGTCTGTTGATGCCAATTCTAAGTACAAAGACTCCAATAATTCTCTTAGAGAAAAAATGCCCCATGAATAAAACAGTTGTAGCTCTTTGTCATGATTATTACAATCTATATAGTTGTTTTGTTTAGCATTTAGCTTCCTTGCTCTTAATCACTCACCTAAATGATCATCCAAAGCTATCCGGAGGGAGGTGAGTGAGAGGCAACATCACTGAAGGCAGGGTTTTTCAGAGTCAGGTTCTTAACCAGCAGTACCTTGGAAGTGATTAGAAATGCAGATTCTCAGGCCCCATCCAGACCTACTGAATTGGAAATTCTGGAGGTGGAGCCTAGCAATCTGTGTTTTAACATCCCTTGGTGATTCTGATGCACACCAAGGTCTGAGAATCACTGCTGTAAGGACCACGATGTTAGGCTATGGTTTTCAATGTGGCGATGCTATACTGAATGTGTTTCCCCAGAATTCATATGCTGAAACCTAATTCCCGGCATGATGGTCTTTGGAGGTGGGGCCTTTGGGAGGTGATTAGGTCAGGAGGGTGGAACCTTCATAAATGGGATTAGTGCCCTTGTAAAAGAGGCCCCAGAGACCTCCCCTGTCCTTTCCACCATGTGAGGTTACAGTGATAAGACAGCCACCCATGAACACAGAAGCAGGTTCTCACCAGACACCAAATCCACCAGTGCCTTAATCTTAGACATCCCAGCCTCTAGAACTGTAGAAGTCTATGGTACTGTTATAGCAGCTCATACAGACTAGGACAGGTGACTTAGCTGGAGCAGGTAATTCTAATTATAGGATGACTGCTCACCTAACTGCCCTGGTCATTGTTGCAGCATCTCTACCCTAACAAGCAATAAGGGATGAAATGCAATGCTTTTGGTAAAATCATCCAATTTTTCAGAGGTAAGAAAATCCTCCAGAGAATTTCTATGGTGTAGATTTAGCATGTTATGTGTACTAATTTAGACATACCAATCAAAAACTTCTTTTTATTCCTCTTCTATAGAAATTTCATACAGATGCTCAGAATTTCAAGTTTAAGTAACTGCTAGAGGAACACTTTGGTGGAGTGTCTACTTTTACTCTATTTTTTTTTCCTACTACACCCCAGGCAAGAATGGTAGATGAGAAATCTGAAAATCGGATCAGAAAGAAAGTAATCATACTTCTTTGAAAAAAGTTTATTCCCAGACCCAAGATGAATATTGTAAAGAATTTCATCCTTCCAGAATTGTCAAGCCATCTGGCAAAAGAGCTGACTGATACAACTTCTATTTCATTGACCAGATCCTCATATCCACTTCCTCTTTTCCTCGTAAGTGTAAATATTTTCCAGTTAAATCTTTGGGGTTGGCAGTGGTGGTGTGGGTGGTTTTTCACTGAAAACGCTGTTGGTTTTTTCCTTTTAAAACTAAGTGGAGGCAATTTAGAATTGTGACTCAAAAGCCTTACACATTCATATCTTCGATTCAACAATAGCATATCTAGCAATTTATACCAATGAAATAATTAAGAATGTGTGCAAAAAATTAGCCATGAAGTATTCATTTCGTCATCATTTATAGTAGGAAAAAACTGAGAACAACCTAAATATTCAACAATGGCGGATTGCTTAAAAAAGTATAAATGTGATTACATAGAACTGAAAAACTACAGCCATTAAAATGGCAACTGACATGGATTGTAGAAGAATATTAACGGACATGGAAACATGTTCTGGATATATTATTAATAGGAAAAAGCAGATTTCAAAATAGTATGTACAGTCACTTTATACCCATTAGGATAGCTACTATAAATTATATATATATGACAGGAAATAACAATATTGGTGAGGATGTGGAAAAACTAAAACCCTTATGCATCACTAGTGGGAATATACAATGATGCAGCCACTGTAGAAAACAGTTTGGCAGTTCCTTAAAAACTTGAACAGAATTATCATGTGGTCCAGCAATTCCACACCTAGGTATTCAATTCAAAGAATTGAAAACAGGATTCAAATTGATACTATATACCAATGTTCATAGCAGCATTATTCACAATAGACCAAAGGTGGAAACAACCCAAGTGTCCATCACCAGACAAACTCAATGTGGTATATTATTCAGCCATAAAAATAAATGGAATTCTGATACATGCTACAACATGGATGAACCTCAAAAATATTATGCTAGATGAAATGTCAGACACAAAAGGACAAATATTGTATGCTTCCACTCATATGATGAGTAAGCAAATTCATAGAGACAGAAGGTAGAATAGTGGTTATCCAGGGCTGGGAGGAGGGGGAATGGGGAGTTATTGATTAATGAGTAGAGAGTTTCTGTTGGGGATGATGAAAAAGTTCAGAAGAAAGGTAGTGGTGATAGTTACATATTGTGAATATTCTTAATAACATTTAATGGTAATCTTAAAAATGATTAAAATGATCGATTTTATGTTATGTATACTTTAATACAGTAAAAAAGAAAAAACAGGGGGGTAGAGTGCATGACATGGGTGAAAAGGTCAAAAGTACAAATTTCCAGTTATAAAATGAATGTCATGGATATGTAATACAGCACGGTGACTATAGTTAATAATACTGTATTGCATATTTGAAAGTAGCTAGGAGAGTGGGTCTTGAAATTTCTCATCACAAGGAAAAAATATTTTGTAATTACGTGTGGTGATGGATGTTAACTGGACTTATTGTGGGGATCATTTTGCAATGTATACCAGTGTTGAATCAATACATTGTACACCTGACACTAATATAATGTTATGTCAATTATACTTCAATAAAAAAAAAGAAAAAATAGTATGTATAATATAATATTTTCTACAAATATATGATATCCACATATATCTTTGGATTTAAGACGTCACCATTTGTAGGAAACAACTGTAACTTAGTAACAGCCTTTCAGGACAAAAGGAAATGCTGCCATGGTATATGTACCCATAGATTCAATCTGATTTCAGAAATACCAAACTTTGAAAAACTTGCATCTTAGAAATGTATACATAAGCATGGAAAACAGTCTGGAAGATGCTCACAGCTAGTATTTTGGGTGATGAAATTATGGCTAGTCTTTATTATTCTATTTTTCCTATGTATGTATTTTAAAATTTTTCTGTATACAGTACTATTTTCGTAATAGTAATTTTTAAAAACTATTTAAAAATGCTTTTTCTAGAATGTTTTTTTGGAATCCAAGAACTTATAATTTAGCCTACAACACACACTCCCACTCTGAAAATAATGCCAGAGAATTAAAATCAACGTGAGGAGACCTTTCTGCATTCAGTCAGGGTATGGAAACCTGCCTTCACTAGCTCTTTTTTTGCTTCATCCAACCTCCCTGTGCCCGGCGTCCACATCAATATTTACACACTCCATCATTCCTCGGGTTATTTATTTTCCTTGGTCCATTTTGCACAGTGGCTAAGGTTTGCAGCATGGAAGTTGACAGAATTTGTCGCTGATATCAATCTTTATTAAGTTTACTGCTGAGAGCTCAGAAAATGGCGGCTCTGGAGGAAGGCACAGGGTGGGAGAAGGAGGAATACTGGGCGATAATAAAAGCTGTGTTTATTTTATTAAAAAAGTGTTTGTCATTGTTGCTCAGAACCTTGATTTACCTAGGTTTACATTTCTCTGTGATGCTTTTAATTTTTTACACAAACCAACAAAATCTCCCACCCTGCTCACCAGCCACTGTCACCACGAGATAAAGAAGGGACAATCCTCATGGCCCCTCATCGTCCCCGGGCCTGAATCCCAGGGGCGGCCTTTTGTTGAACAGCCAGCCCCTCACAGAGAGAGCTGAGGCTCTGTTGAGAAATCTTCTCGCTATGGGTCTCCTTCTGAAACTGAAGACACAAAGACTGTGTAGCAGGAAGTTGATTGTGTCTTGTATTGTGTGTGTGTGTGTAAAGAGAAGGGCTCTAGAAAGAACCTTAGTACCTGGCTTCCCTGCTTGCCAGCTGTGTGTTCTCTGACAGATTACCCAACTGCTCTCTGCTTCTGTTTCCTCACCAGTAACATAGGACAGATAATATTTCCTACCTGTCGTATCAGTTCGGGCTGTTAAAATACCATAGAGTAGGTGGCTTAAACAACAGACAGTTATTTCTCATAGTTCTGGACGCTGGAGTTCTGAGATCAGGGTGCCAACATAGTCGGGTTCTGGGGAGGGCCTCTTCCTGGTTTGCAGACTTCTAGCTGTGTCTTCACATGGTGGAGAGCAGAGAGAGAGAGAAGAAGCAAGCTCTCTCAAGGGCACTAATCCCATCATGAGGGCTCCACCCTTAGGACTTAATTACTTCCAAAGCATCACCTCCTCATACTATTCCATTAGGGGTTAGGGTTTCAAAATATGAATTTTGGAGAGACACAAATATTCATAACTCTACCTCATGCAGTTGTTATGTAATCAAATAAGTTACTACATTTCAAGCACTTAGAATAGAATCTAGGCACACACAACAAAGATTAGTTTTAATATTATAACTTGGAACAGGTACCCATGAAAGCTGCAAATTCTCCTGGTGACTTCTGTTTCACCTTCAACCAGGAAGATCTGTGATGAAGGAGGTAGCTCTTTCTCCCTGCAGATTTGTACAAGAAAGAAGTAGCATTTTTAACCTGGTCTTCATGCTGTACTTTATTAGTGTGGGTTGACAGCCTCAAGCAATGAGGCTAGGCAAAAGGATGCTACGGGCCAAAATTAATGCAAAAACTTGCCTAGTGTGCAGCCAAGGGAGATGGAACAGGGCAGTTTAAACAGAGCTGCAAACAGCAATAGGGTTTAAAGTTCTCAGCCACTGTCTCAGATGAGCTTCATCTTACATGCAGAAGAACATGTAATAAATAGTTGGGTCATATCAACCTTTTTAGCCATTCCGCCAAGCATGAAAATTAGTTCCATAAGCAAAATACCTGAATTAGCTTTTGAACGGTTTTTTAATTGAATGAATTTTTACAAAGTAAACACATCCATGGACTCACTACCTAGATAAAAATATAGAGCATTAGTAGCATCTCAAAACCTTCTAATAACTCCTGGTTATTAATCACCTCCCTCCTAAGGTGACCATTCTGACTTGAATCATAATAGATCAGTTTTTCTTATTTTGGACTTTATATATATGGTATCATATATAAGTACTTTTTTGTGTCTCATTTCTTTTGCTCAATATTATGTCTGTAAGATTCATCCATGGTATTGCATGGAAGAGTTTGCCGTTGCTGTATAATATGAATATTTTGTTGTAGTAGTCTGCCATATAAATATGTCCATTCTACTTTTGATAGGCATTTAGTTTGTCTTAAGTTTGGGATTATTACAAAGAGTGTTGCCATGAGCATTTTTGTACATACAATTTGGTGCACAGATTTCTGTTGGGTATGTACCTATAAATGAAATTGCTGAATTACAGGGTTGATGTATGTTCATCTTTAGTCAGTAATGCTAGTTTTTCAAAGAGTTCGGATCAATTTAAACTCCCATTAGTTATATATGAAGTACCCATTTCTCCATATTCTCCCAAATACTTATTTCTGGTCGTTTTATTTCATTTTTAAAGTTGTAGCCTTTCTGGTTGGTATGTAGTGGTATTCCACTGTGGTTTTTATTTTTATTTCTCAGATAACTAATGATTTTGAGCAATTTCTCATATATATGAATCAACCATTTGGATATCACTTTTGTAAAGTACTTGCTCAAGTCTTTCACCCATTTACTATTAGGTTACTCTTTCTTTTTTCAAAAAAGTCAAATTTTGAGTCTTTATATATTCTGGATATAAGCCCTTTGTCTGATTTATATGTATTGTAAATATCTTCTTCCAGACCATAGCTTTCTTTTTTCATTATCTTAAAAGTGTCTTGATGAACAGAAAATTTCAGACTTTATGAAGACTAATTTAACAATTCTTTCCTTTGTGCACTTCCTGTCCTGTTTATGAAATCTTTGCCTAGCCCAAAATAATGAAAATATTCTCTTATTTTATCTCCTAGAATATTTATTATTTTACCTTTAACATGTAAGTCTACAGTCCATATAAAAGTGATTTGTATATTGTGAAATATATGGGTTAAAATCATTCCTTTTTTATCCATATTGATCCAGTGCCATTTATCAAAAAAAAGAATATCCTTTCTGCTCTGCATTGCAGTGTCAGCTTTGTTGTAAATCAGATGACTTAAATGTATAAGTCTACCTCTGGACTCGTTATTCTGTTCCAATGGCCACCAATGATATCACACTGTTTTAATTACTGTGGTTTTATAATACTTCCTAATACCTGGTACTTTATTTTAACTGTATTTCTTCAAGATCATCTTAGCCATTTTTTGCCATTTGCATGTCTATATAACTCTTATAACTAGATTGTAAATACCTACATACATTAGAAAAAAAAAACCTACTGGGATTTTGATTGGGATTACATTGACTATATATAGAAAATGGCATCTCTGCCAGCACTAAGTCTTCTCGTCAATGATCATGGTATATCCCTCTATTTTTAAAAGATCTTCTTTAATTTCCATTGG
Source organism: Eubalaena glacialis (assembly GCF_028564815.1). NCBI lineage: Eukaryota > Metazoa > Chordata > Mammalia > Artiodactyla > Balaenidae > Eubalaena > Eubalaena glacialis. The sequence continues at coordinate 11,133,172 of NC_083722.1, forward strand.
TAAAGTTTTGTAGTTTTCTGGGTAGTGGTCTTGAAAAGCTATTTCTAGGTAAAGGATATCATTTCATAATTTTGTTTTCTAATTATTTTACTAAATCAAGAATATAAATGATTTTTGTATCCTGACCTAATATCCAATGGCCTTGGTAAACTCTCATTAAATATCACAGTTTATCAGTATATTCTTTTTTACTTTTATATATGTATGTTTCCTGTATACAATAATAAATTTTTGAAGATTCTTTTCCAATCCTGATGACTCTAATGCTTTTTCAGTCCTTATTGTAGCAGGCCCTCCAGTAAAATGTTGAGTAGAAATTCTTGTCTTATTCCTAAAATCAGAGGATAAGATTTCAATTACTCTACCATTAAGTATGATATTCACCATGGGTATTTTGTGTATATCCTGTATCAGCAAAAAGACATTTTTTTAAGTTCCAAATTTACTGAGAGTTTTTTAAAAAATCATAAATTAGTGTTGAATTTTATCAAATGATTTTAATGCATCTATGGAAATGATAATATGATCTTTTGTCTTACTCTATTAATGTGGTGAATTTCACTAACTGATTTTGGAACATTAAGCCAACCTTGTAATTTTGAATAAAGCCAATTTAGTCATGATGTATTATCTCTCTATACATTGAAGTGTTCAATTTGTTCCTATTTTGTTTAAGATTCTTGTGCCTATGTTTATGAGAGGGATTAGCTCGTAAATTTTTTTCTAGTATCCTTGTCAAGTTTTAATATCAAGATTATGATAGTCTCATGAAATGAGATAGAAAATATGTCCTCTACATCTATACTCTGGAAGAATCGGTGTTATTTCTTTCTTAAAAGTATGAATTTATGTTGAATTCACCTGGACCTGGAATTATCTTTGAGGGAAATCATTTCATTTTGAACTTTATTCCTCTAATAGACATAGGATTGTTTTTCTATTTTTTCCAGTGTCCATTCTGTAAATTGTATTTTTCAAGGAATTTTTCTACTTCTATACTTTCAAATTTATTGGCAAAAATTTCTTCACAATTTATTTTAAAAATCTGTTAAACTTTAGCAACTTCCCATTTTTCTTCATATTGAGAATTTGTGTTTGTTTTTTTTTTTTCTTGATCAGGTTTGTTTGGGCTTGCCAACTTTATCAATCTTTTGAGAAAAACAACTTTGGTTTTATTGGTTTTCTCTACTTTTTGTCTGTTTTCTATTTCATTGATTTCTGCTTTTAACTTTATTGTTACAGTTTTTCAATTTTCTTTTAATTTAATTTTTTCTAGCTTCTTGAAATGGAGGCTTAAATACTTAATCTCAGATTCTCTTCTTTTCCCACATATTTATTTAAAGCTATGCATTTCCATCTTGGCACTATTTTAGCCATATACCATAGATTTGATGTATAGTATTTTCCATCTTTGTTTTATTAAAAATACTTTCTAATTTCCAATATGATTTCTTTTTTGACTCTGATTACATAGAAGTTCACTGCTTGGTTTTCAAATATTCGAAAATACCCTAGATATGATTTTGTTACTGTTTCCTAGTTTACTTCTACTGTGCTATGAGAATATACTTTGTCTGATTTCCATCCTTTGAAATTTGTCGAAACTTGCTTCAAGGCCCAGTGTTTATTTAGTTTTGGTAAAATATTTCTTGAGCACTTAAAAAGCCTCTATATTCTGCAGTGTGAAGGTGCAATTTTCAATACATGTCAATTAGATCAAGTTTGTTAAAAGTATTATTCAAATATTTTATAGACCTAGTTGTTTTATCAATTACTGGAAGAGAAGTAGTAAAGTCTTCCTCTATATTTTTAAATTTGCTTAATTCTCCTTTTGGTTCTGTCAACTTTTGATTTATATATTTTAAAGTTATGTGATAAGTGCATGCAAATTTAGGATTGTTATATCTTCACGTTGAATTGACTCTGTTTTCATCAACTGAATTTGTTTGCTTCATCAACAAAAATTTCATCTTTATCTCTAGTAGTATTTCTTGCCTTAACAAGTCTCCTTTTTCTGCTAATAGTAGAGCTTTATCAGCTTTCACTCAGTTGGTGGTTGAATGGTATATACTTTCAAATTTTCCGTTTTCTTACATCTAAGTTCTGTCTTTGTAAGAAGCACATAGTTGTTCTTATTCTTAAATACAGTCTGACAAGGTTTTGTTTTAAGTGGAATATTTTGTCTATTTACAGTTAACATAATTATTGATAAATGTAGGTTTATAGCTACCTGAAACTGTTTACTGTTTGTCCCATCTGTTCTTTGTTCCCTTTTTCTCTGCTTTCTAGCTCTTTTTTAGTGTTTATTGAGTATTTAGTCCATTTTCTGTTTATCAGATTTTAGTTATAACTTTTTATATTATTACTTTGGTGGTTGCCCTACAGATTACAATATGCAAGCTTAATATATTAGAGTCAGTCTCAACTGAGTATTTTTACAACTTCCTGGATTTAAAATACTCACTACATTTACTCCCCTCTAGCCTTCTGTGCTATTGTTTTCATGTTTTCTAATTGCATATATATTTTAAACACCACAAGACATTATTATTTTTGTAATGAAACTTTGATGTAGATTTACCCACACATTTATCCTTCCCAGTGCTCTTCATCCCTTATCTGCTTTATTGTAGTTCCTTCTAGAATTAGTTTCCTTCTATCTGAAAATCTCCATTCAGCATTTTATTTGCATAGTGCTGCCAACTATGAATTTTCTGAGTTTTTGTTTATCTGGAAACATTTTTATTATGCCTTCATTTTGAAGGCTATTGTCCTTGGGTATAAAATTCTGGGGGGAGTTATTGACTTGTTTGTTTGATGGTTTAATGATGTCATTTTTCTGGCTTCTCGATTCTCATTGTCAGTGTTATTATTGTTCTCATAAATGTAATGTGTCTTTTCTTCCGGCTGCTTTTAAGATTTTCTCTTTGTCTTTGATTTTCAGCAGTTTCTATTATTCTAATATAGTGATATTCTGATAGTCTAGTATAGCGAGGTTTTGTTCTGGGGAGGGAGTTGTTTTATCCTGTTTTGAAAAATCATTTTGAAAAATTCTCAGAAAGAATACTCTTTAAATATCTTTATAATTACGCATATGTTAGGCTATGTGAAATTGTTTCACCGCTCACTGACGCTTTTATCATTTATTTGGATTTCTTTTTTTTGAGCTTCATTTTGGATATTTTTTGCTGCTATGTCTTTAGGTTCACTAATCTTTTCTTCAGCCATGTCTAATCTGCTGCTAATCCCATCGAATGTATTATTTCATCTCAGACATTGTAGTTTTCATCTCCAGAAGTTTGAATTGGGTCTTTTAAAATTCTCTTCCATGTCTCTACTTCACCATTTGAACATATAGAATACAGTTCTAACAACTGTTTTAATGTTCTTGTCTGCTAATTCTAACATTTGCATCCATTCTGGATTGGTTTCAATTGATTATTCTCTTCACTATGGGTCATGTTTACTGTTCTTTGAATGCCTGGTAATCTTTGTTTGTATGCTAGACATTGTGAATTTTACCTTGTTGGGTACTGAATATTTTTGTCTTTATGTAAATAATCTTTATCTTTTTTCTGGAATGCAGTTATTTAGAAATAATTTGATCCTTTCATATGTGATTTTTACGATTCGTTAGGCAGGTCCATAACCATGCTCTATCTAAGATTAATTATTCCTTATTGCAGATGCACAATATTCCTGAGTATTCTACCCATATGTCTCATGAATTATGAGTTTTTCCAGTCTGGTTGATGGGGTCACTATTCCCAGCTTTGTGTGAGTGCCAGCTATTGTTCTCTTATTCTTTTGAATGTCTTCCCCCCACACTTGGGTAGTTTCCTCACATGCATGTATTGATCTATACTCTGCTGTATACTCATGGGGCACCTTTGCAGATCTCCAGAGTTTTCTCTCTGTGCAGCTCTCTCCTCTCTAGTATGCTGTTCTATGAACTCAGGCCATCATGATTTCTCAAAGCATCAGGTCCATCTCCTCAACTCTGCCTGGTTGCCCCTCCCTGCACTGCAGCCTGGAAGGTCTCTTGAGACAGTAAACTAGGGCATAAATTAGTTTTCTGTCTCTTAGGGATCACTGTCCTTTATTGCTTGATGAGCAGTCTTGAAAGTTGTTGTTCTGTATATTTTGTATGTTTTGTTGTTGTTACTTCAGGAAGAGGGTAAACCCAGGCCCCTTTACTCCACCTTGAGCAAAAGCAGAAATTAGTATGTTGTGTTTTAAAATTTTATTTGACTATGGAATTTTTTTTATGGTGCATACTTTGGGAAATTCTAGGTTGAAACATTCAATCCACAGGAATAACAGAATCTGACAGACACTAGATACTCTATTTTTTGAACTAAGAAATGAAATTTACCTTTTAAAATTTAAATCCCTTTGAGAGGTAAAACTCCTTAAATCATTAACATTTATTAGCACTGATTAGTTCATCTGAAGATTGGTTTTCCAATTATCTCCTTGTCTAACAGGGAACCAAAAAATGGAAGAACTGAAATTATAGAGTCAGAAAATTAGGTTGTGAGGAGAGAATAAAGATTAGGACCAGAGCTTGATAGCTTCAAAAGAATCAGTTTTTAGAGCCTCTTTTTACAAGTGAGGGGAATCCTTCAGAGGTTAAATGATTTGCCTAAGGTCATACAGTTTGTAATGGAAGAGCTGGGATTATAGCCCAATTCTAAATTAGAAGACACACTTAGATGTGGCCTGTAAGTATAGGAAATGATCAATAGATGCTAGTTTTTCTTTTCTTCTAAATCTAATGCTGGGGCAGGGGTACTGAATCAAGAAGTGGGGTCTTGTGATATTCTTTGAGGGGCCCACAGTGAGCAGTCTAGCTACTCTAATTGACCTGAGACACTGGGACAAGCAGGCCAGGGATAATGGATTAGAAAGAAGGAACCATACTGGCCACTAGAGGACAATAATCCTAGAATAGGATGGAAACAAGTGACATATATGGCAAATTAAAAAAAAAAAAAAAGCCACTGCCAACAACTGGAAATACCTCCAAATATGCCTTCCTTCCTTCCTTCCTTCCTCTTGGAATCCCCTCATACACTGGTTCCTCAACACCCATGAATCCACTGACCTCCTATCTTGTTTCAGCTGCTCTGGATTTAATAGACCAGCTTTGGTCTGGATATTCAGTTCTGACCCACCAACTCCTTAAGTGTCCACCTCAGGCATCTGTCCAAAGTCCTCAGTGCCTCAACTCAGACAAAAGGTACCCCTCCTTCAGGTCATCTCCACTGCTGGCTCAGACTCTAAAGGAGTGTAAGTGCCAAACCCACACTATCCAAAACTTGCCTTCAAGCCAGTGTGAAGTCTGAATGAGAAATTAGCTGTGTCTTGATTTCTGCTATAGGCTCAACACAATCACAAAGGAGGAAAAGGTACTTATCCTTTGCCCCAATCCCACCCTCATATACCACAACACACCTTTAAGAGAGTAGTGAGGTGAGGAAGTTTTCCATTCTACCCGTGGAACATCTTTTGCTCCAGGGGAGAATTAACAGACTTTTGTTTAAAGACTGTGGTCCTAAAGCTACAGAAGTGGATTGACCAGGAGGCCATGGGCCCATTGATAGAGAGACAGGGACAGAGAGACAGGGAAAGAGACTCTGAAACTGAGTAGTTGGACAGGTAGAAAAGACACTGTCCCCATTCTGCTATGGGAAGGCAGCTAGTCCTCTGGTGGGCCGGCCTGTGGATCTCAGAGAACTGGATTCTTGGAGCACAGCTCCACGTGAGGGTCCACCAGTACTGAGTTTGGCTTAGGTGACTACTCTGTAGTCTGCCCAGAGCACACGCAGGTGCCCAACAGGTGGTAGAGGACCAGCACTGGATAATGCATCAAGGAGCACAAGGAGGGAACTGACAAGGGATGGTCGTTGTTATAGACTAAGGATCATACCACTGTCCTATTTTGCTGGCATCACATGAGTTTCTCAATTCATAACAATAATCATCAAAGTTATGATCAAACTGACACCTTCTGAACACCTGATATGAAACAGGTGTTGCTCTAAGGACTTATACATATGGTTTCTTTTAATCTTCCACAACAACTTTCCATAAACAAGAGAGGTACTAATAGCCCCATTTTACTAATGAGGAGACTGAGGCACCGAATGGTTAGTAACTTGCCAAGATCAGGCAGTGACTGAGCGATGGAACCAGAGCCCAGCAGGCCGGTATTTGCTGGTCCTGGACTTCCCTCTAATCGATGGTGGGGAGCTTGAAGTCCCATGTAATTTGATTTAAAAAAATAAACAACTGCTATGTTTCCCATTCCCAGGTATTAGATGGAAGATTTTAGCTTCTGTACCAACCAGCCCTGATGAGAGTTTGGGGCTTTATCTGTCGAAGTGGAGTGAGTTTGAGTGTGGCTGTCATGACAATAGGACTGTTCATACTCAGAAGTGTCTATGAAAAAAAATCACCAAATTCTCATTCCCTGAAAGGGATGAAGAAAGGAGGAGGCAGCTCTCCCCCAGGGGCAGAAGAAATATTTTCATTAGTCTGAAGGGTCTTGAAGAGAATTCCATGGGGAAAAAATAAAACTAAAACAACAAAGACAACATCAAAAACCCCTGATTTTTTTTTTTCAATTTGTATTTCTCCTTATGGATGGACACAAATTCAACTAGTTTGCTACTCAATTTAAAATTTAAGCAAGAACCTTAATATAACTGGAAGATTTTCAACTGAATATCAATTATTTCTATAATTTATACTATCCAAGGCAAATTTCCCCAAATATTTTGATCAGCATTTTTAAGAGGCAGAGAAGCAGGCAGACAATAGTTCAAACTAAATGCAATTAGCAATTACGAAATGAATGGAAAACCTGGGCTTTTAACTTCGAGAAGTTTAATCTAAGCAGAGGTACCAGAGAAACACACATCTAAGGGCTTAACAGAATGTCCCAAAACAAACCATTGCTGTGCAAAACTATGTACCCTAGTATGAATGACAGCTACTATTGTCATAATTTATTGAGTTCTATGTGTCGGCACCTAGGTACTTTATACATGTTATGGCATTTAATCTTCACTTTCAGAGGAGGAAATCAAGACCAGGGAGGTTAAGTGACTTGCCTACAACTGCACAGCTAGCAACTGACAGAACCAGGTGTCAAGGCCAAGTCCATCTGACCTCGTCACCCTTGCTCCTACCACTGCCCTTCTAAAGACACACAGAGCAGTGGATTCTTAGACACCAGGTGGAATATAAATCCTCGACAGAGATCAATTTAACATCAGCTTAGCTGGGTGGACCCTGCATAGATTGGCAAGGTAAAGGGGCACATGTGAAAACTTAAAAATGAAATGCTGTCACGTGGCAGTGGAGTCAAGAAAAAAAAAACCCTTAAATTTTAAAAAGAACAATAATAAAGAAAAACAGACAGGGAAGGATGAGGGCATGTTGACCCCTATTTCAACTTCCCTGGTTTCTTCCTCCCCAAATCATGTAGGAAATAGACAGATAATAGCGGGAGGGTACAGGCACTTAATCAGAGATTTTACAAACCACTAAATCAAAAGAGACTGTGAAATTCCCGCCCAGGGAAGCTAACAGTGAGATTAAGTGGATTAGTCTACTGTACAGGAATCCAGGGAATGCGGCTGCATGTGCTTTTGTTGTGGATTACTCAGCAGTAACATTACGGTTTTACATCTCCCAGAAACATCTGGGCATGTGCCCTTCTGCAAACCAGCAAGGAAGAGCAGCGCCTGGCCTGCTGCCGTCCCCGCCCCACGCTGGCTGATTTCAGGAGGGGAAGATACTGACATTTTATGGATGGTTTGTGCAGGGACCATGTTGGAAATGAGAAGGCAGCCAGGCTAATCACACCGAAAATTTCTACCATCAGAGCCTGGTTCCTGATGGCCGAGGGAGGAAAAAAAAAAGGAAAAAAAAGCAGCTGGAATTAGGAGTTCTGGCATCATCTTTGCAGAGAAAAAAAGAGAAGGCCTTTTGACAGCACAGCTCCCAAACTTTGGAGGAAATTGCTACCTGATGGTGGCTGAGAAGCTTCCTTTCTAAGCTGCTTTCCTTTTGGTGTTAACTGCCCCAGTAGCAGCATGTGGAATTAACTGGAAAACCACACAAATTGCTCATTTTCAGACATCCACACCTAAACTCCAAAAAGCTAGAGCACTGGATAGATACGTGTACAAACTATGACCTGCCAGAGTTAACAGTTTACATCAGCAGTCTATAATAAATAATTAATATAGCCCTAGGAGGTATAAAGCTAGTGACATGGTATCTCTCCCTCGGCTCTAAATGGAACTCCAGATAACCTACTTTGAACAGTAATGTGTTCACAGTATGTGGGAATTAACTGCTCAATATAATAAGTACTATTGAATTTCCCATCTCCGTGAAGATAAAGGGCAACTGCCACCAAAAACATAGTAATAATAGTAACTGAGTGATGAGGGGGGAAAAAAGAAGAACCCCCTTTTTTATTACCACCTTAAAATGTTATAGGTTAAAATAATCTTAAAGGGTTTAAAAAACAGCAATTAAATCTTTCCATGTCTGTTTTCCAAGACTGCAGCTGAGAAAACGAGGGCCTAAGAGCCATCCGGTGCTAGCCTTGTTAATAACGCTCTGTGAAAAATCTCATTAATTCAGTCTGGCTCTTCAGATCAGCCGCTAAATCCTTGTATTGTCACTCATCCTCTGGCCTTTTCAGGATTTCCATAGCCTAACTAGCAGTATCTCCATGGAAACCAAGCAGTCCTGCTTTGCACATCCCGGAACTTTTTGTTCCTGACAAAGCTTGACAAATCACATGCAGCATGGAGAGTTTAACATAGCGAACTAAACCCTGACCCACACTTAGAAATGATAAACCCAAGCATACCAGCTTTATTATAAATGATTTCCTTACAAGATACTTAACCAAGCCGGTGAAATGTTGAACCAGACAAGTTTCAAGAACAAGGTGCTGGGGGTAGAAGGGAAAAAAAAAAAAGACAAATAAATAAATAAATAGATAAATAAGAACCCCAGGCATGTTCAGCTGTAGGTTTTGCGATCTCGTTTTCTGTCTAATTGACTTAAATTGAAAGCAACCAAAGGAGAAAAAGAGTGAGAGGGATGCTATTTCTGGGTCATTTCTGAGCCTGAGAAATGGCCTTCCTTTCCCACTCTGAGTTAGAAAGGGACATCCTAAAGCCATGCCCTGTTTTTCCCTAACTCCTGCAGAGGATGGCCTTGGGAATCTAACCGGTCTGTAAGCTTGGCGACCACCTTCTGGCTGTTCAGTCTGACCGGCTCTGGGAACCGTGAAGACATTGCCAGTCCTAGAAAGTGGGGCTGGCTTCGCTGGGGAGGGAGGCTGAATTCTCTCATCAGGGCGACAAAAGGACAGCTAGAGATAGCATTCTCCAGGGTCCTATCTCCATTTGAAGCGCCAGCATCCCTATTCGTTCCCACTGTTTACCCGGCAAGCCTCCCTTTCTGTCCCCCTCTCCCTTGGGCAACTGTCCAGGTGATGGAGCCAGGTTGGAGGTCCTCCCCACGGGGAGCGCTGTCCCCAGAGAAAGGAGAAGAAGGAAGGTGTGTCTGTGGGACGGGGCAGCCAGAAGCAGACGAGGACCCTGCAGAGAGTCCACACACATGTCCTTGACTTTAGCTTTCACTTCTTCACAGAGTGGGTGTCCTGACTTACAAACCGCCTTCTCAGCCTTAGCCAGGCTCGAGGGTGGACAAGTGAGGTCCCTTCTGAAGGAGGAAGAGCCCTTCATAACCTCCCTGGTCTCATCACTGCTTTACTGGCCACTGATGCTTCCTGAGGGTAGATGGAGACGAAGGCATCCAGTGACCCTTAGTTACTGGTAACCAGGAAGGTAAGGGCCACCAGCACCATTAGCCCCCTCTGTCTCCTGTCTTCCTTCTGTCCTTTCTGCAATACAGCAGGCCAGCAAGGGTGAAGCGTGTGACAGGAAAAGGCACGGGGGTGGTGGAGAGGGGCCTGGGAAACACCCCAAGGTCTAGACTTGATTCTGTCTCCTTGGTCTGGGCCCTGACTACACTTGGAATCACACTAAGGATGTATAAGGGTCTGAGACAAGGTCTTCCTTCTTTGGTTCCTCTTGGTTTTGAGACTGGCAATGTTTTAGAGACGCCATGATACTGGCAACCTTGGGAATGTTTTGCCTGAACAAACCAGACAGGACCAGAGTGACCTCTGTGTTGGCAGCAACGTCTAAGCCGTCATCACCCAGGAACTCGCCCCGCACAAACGCTATTGGATGTTTACAACAATGACCAGTTCTGGACACATTGTACGTGTTCTACAAATATTTGCTGATTAACTGAAATGGTGCCTGTAAGATCTCACTCTGATCCTTCAGAGCAAGAATAAATGAGGCCTAGTCTCATTTCAGCCTTCAGTGAACTTTACTGCATTCCTTGCCTTTGAAAGTTGAGAAGCCCTACAACGATAATAATAGTGATAGCAATAACAATAACAGTAATAATGATAATAACAGCAGCTAGCTCTTCTCATGTTCTTACTCTGTAACACCAGGTATTCTTCTGAGTGTTTCCCATATAATAGCTTCTTTAATCCTCACAACGATCATCTGGAGGAGATGCTATTAATATACCCATATCATTGACTTCATTTTACCCATGAAAATTCTGAGACACAAAAAGCTTAACTAACTTGCTCAAGTTCACAGAGCTGCTTAGTGGTAGAACTGGGCTTTGAGACCAGGCAGACACATTTTACCTTTTGCTGTCTTGTTATACTATCAATGCTAACTGCCCCAAACCAAAACCTCAGCTAATTATAACAGCTAACAACTACTAAATGTTTGCTATATGCCAGGCACCATCTAACTTGACATGCATCCCCTCATTTACCCTTCACAGCACTCTTTGAGGGTTGTATTACGAGGCAGATGCTATTATTAGCATCATTTTACAGATGAGGAAACTGAAACACAAAGAGGTTAAGTAACTCACCCTAAGTCATGTAACTACGAAATGACAGAACCAGATTCAAACCCAAGCTGCATGGTTCTAGAAGCTTCTGTCAGCCAGCCCCCATTTCTGTGATCATTCCTGGCAAGATGGAGAATAATATTCCATGGAACTATTATTCCAGGCAAATATTTGACTCCTGTATGCCCCCGACTCAGCCCACCAGATGACCCTGTATGAGTATATTTTTTCTTTCCAAGACTCCCTTTCAAACTGCTTTTATTCAGAGGTTCCCCAAACAAGTTGAGGCCCAGGAGTGAACCTGTGAGAAGGGCCTCCCCATCCCCAGGTCCTAACGGGTCACACCTGAGCAGGCACAGCCTCTCGTCCCTTCCTGGGGAGCCCAGGCCCAGAAGGGTGCCGCCCACCTCTCCACTTGCACACAGGACTGTCACGGAGCTCAGTGGAGTCCAGCTCTTGGCACAGACGCTGGGAGATCAGACAGCGCTCACTGCATAGAGGGACACTGCCAACGCTAGGGACCTAAAATTAGACCTACCAGCTGTGTTTTGGTTTTGCAGGCACGTGCATGTCTGCTCCATTCTTGAGCACGCCGGGTGTTGAAATATATATGAAACCTGCTCTCTGAAGTACAGGGAAAGCACGAAATTCTTGCACCTTTTCTGTAATTTATTGTTGCTCTTCTGAGGCCCTCTAACTCCTTTACTGCCCAGGGAATGACACTTGTTCCTCGTCCGTTTTCTCTGATGAGCCGATGCCTCCAAAGAACGTACCAAGGCTCACCCTTAAGAAACGCAGCCAGTCTCTCTGGAGACCGAGCACAGAGCATGTGATTCCTACTCTCAGTCCAGGCTCTCTGCTTCCTGGATCACAGCCTCTTCTGGAATATACAGCCTGCTGAACTTAGCAAAAGGGGCCCATGGCTGAGCCTCAGGTGGTCCAAGGGCTGGGACTAGGCCTGGGAGTGAATAGGTTTGGTGTGTGGCTATGAGACATGGGGCAGAGAGGACCGGGGTCCACATCCCATGAGGATGACCCCAGGTGAGGGCAAGCCAAGCACCAGGGAAGGTCGCAGGTGGGTCTGAGAGAGCAGGCAGGACACCCTGGGTCCATTCAGGCTGCTATAACAAAATACCATAGGTTGGGTAGCTTAGAAACAACAGAAATTTATTTCTCACAGTTCTGGATGGTGGGAAGTCCAAGATCAAGGTGCTGGCAGATGTGGTGCCTGGGGAGAGCCTACTTCCTGGTTCATAGACAGCCAACTTTTTGCTGTGTCCTTACATGGTGGAAGGGGCAAGGCTGCTCTCTGGGATCTCTTTTATAAGGGCACTAATCCCATTCAAGAGGGTTCCACCCTCATGACATAATCAGTTCCTAAAGCCCCTACCTCTTAATACCATCACCTTAGGGGTTAGGATTTCAACATATGAATCTGGGAGGGACGCAAACATTCAGACCATAACAGCACCCAAAACGAAACAGTCAGCAACAGAGATCTAGCAAGATGGAACTGGTATTAGCAGATAATGCCTAGAAACATTCCCAGAGGAATTTGATCCAGCAGAGTGAGATCGTTCCATAGATGAGGGTCCAATAGAATTTTCTGTGACGCAGAAATGTTCTACAGCTATGATCACCAGTGAGGGAGCCATTAGCCACACGTGGCAATCAAGGATGTGAAACGTGGCTCATGTGACTGAAGAACCAAATTTTAAATTTAATTTCATAAATTTAAATATAAATGGCCCCCAGTGGCTAGTGGCTGCCATATGGGACAACTCATTGGGAAGAGGAGGAAGTTCAGCCAGGTGCACATGAAACACCACACACTGGAACCAATGCCGGGGACAACTTCAGGTTTTCTATTCCGGCTCCTGTCTCCACGTAGGGCGGGCCTCAGTCCACATAGGGCTGCCTTTTAGCCCTCTTCCTGGTGCCCTCGTGGGAAGATGTACCCATTTTCCCTCTAGAGCCCTTTTCAGAACATAAGAGCCCTGGCTGTGAGGAGGTCCCTCATAGCCTGAACTGATGTCAAGCAGTCCTTCCTGCCTTAGGCGATGTTCTCGTCTCACACCCAGTTTTCCCTCTCGGCTATCCCCTCCTCAAACCCACCACCTCCACCACTCTATTCCTGACGTCATCACCTCTCACCTGGGCCGCGGCAGCCTCCTCGCTCGGTCCTCTGCTCAGCACTGACCTGTGCGCACGGCAGTCCAGATGACCTTTTTAGAATGAGAATTGAGACCTCTCACTCCCATGTTTCTCTGGAGACTTCCCCTGCACGATTCAGGCTCTGCTCACCTCTCCATCACTTGTCACACTGCTCTCCCCGTCGTCTCCCCTCAGCTCCTCCCTATTATGTCACCCTGACACTTAACACTCTATAAATCCCCGAGGGGAGGGGCCTGTCTCTTGTGTTCATAGCTGAGGACGCAGGACTCAGCATATAAAAGGTACTTAATAAAAATTTATTGAATGAATGAGTGATGAGTGAATACTGGATTGGTACACCAGGGCCATGATAAGTGCATTTATTACGAATGTTTCACTACTACTAATAGTAATAATGTAGTATATCCCTTCAAAGTACTAAATGTGCTTGAAAGACATTTCTACATTGATCCTGAAATTAAAATGAAATATGTGTATCTTAAAGGCTGAGCCATAAACCAGGAAAGAGACCATATATCTCAGTCCTGTGACTCCCTCTCTCCTAAAACAGTATCTTGGGCTTAGATCTCAAAATGTGCCACAGATGTGCCTTTCCTACCCATAGTTACACATGAGCATGTGCCATTTTGGAACTAAAGTCTTCACGAGGAGAACAGAATTTAGAGTTTGGGCACCGAGATCTCAAGTGAATCTATTAAAACCTTATACAATTTTTTTAGTAAAATAAAACAGTAAAGAAGCACAACAGGGGCTTCCCTGGTGGCACAGTGGTTGAGAGTCTGCCTGCCAATGCAGGGGACACGGGTTCGAGCCCTGGTCTGGGAAGATCCCACATGCCACGGAGCAACTGGGCCCGTGAGCCACAATTACTGAGCCTGCGCGTCTGGAGCCTGTGCTCCGCAACAAGAGAGGCTGCGATAGTGAGAGGCCCGCGCACCGCGATGAAGAGTGGCCCCCGCTTGCCACAACTAGAGAAAGCCCTCGCACAGAAACGAAGACCCAACACAGCCATAAATAAATAAATAAATAAATAAAATAAATAAAAACACACATTTAAAAAAAAAAAAAAAAGAAGCACAACAAATTGATAGGTTATAGTTGGTATTTTCAGTCCTTAAATGAGAATATGGCCCAGGTACAATTTTCAAATTTTCATTTACACTTCCTCACTCACTCCAAACCTTTCAAAATCTTCATGTCACACAGTTTCAATGAAAGGTGTTTTTGTTCTGCATCTTTCTTTCTGTCCAAACACTTTGTCCTGACCTTCTGATCTTGAGTCTTGAGGTTGTGGATGTCCACCAGCCAGTTCCTGGCCCTCAGGGCTCACTGTGGTCACAGAGAGAGTCATCTGTTTGATCAAAGTGGAGAGATCTTTGGGAAGCCTTTAACTAATAAAAGCTCATGATTCCACAGAGGGTTTTCCAAACCCCACCTTGGAACATGGAGTTATACACCTTTCGTTCTGCCCATGATGACCTGGCGCTCGCAACGGTGGAGGATGGCAGACACTTCACCAAGCTCTGCCAGCGAGGACCCCTCAGCCCAGTAGACCTCGGGGTCTCACCCAAAGGCCCTGCTTTACTGCCCTCACCTTCTGTTGACTCCACCAATGCCAGTGTTATGGACTAAATTGTGTCCCCTTCAAATTCATATGTTCAAGTCCTATGCCCAGTACCTCAGAATGTAACTATATTTGGAAACACAGCCTTTAAAGAAGGTAAAATAAGGTCACTTGGGTGGGCCTTAATCCCATATGACTGGTGTTCTTATAGGAAGAGATTAGGATACAGACATGCACAGAGGGAAGACCATGTGAGGCTACAGGGAGAAGATGGGCATCTACAAGCCAAGGAGACAGGCCTCAGGAGAAAACAACCTTGATCCCAGACTTCTGGGCTCCAGAGATGTGAGGAAATAAATTTCTGTTGCTTAAGTCCCCAAGTCTGTGATATTTTGTTATGACAGCTTCAGCAGACAAATACAACCAGGTCACAAAATCTTCTCCCCTCCCCGCTACTCTTTATTCACCTGTCTTTGCCCTTCCCTGCCCCCAGCTCCTCCTGATTGATTCTGTCAGGAACAACTAGACATTTGAGGATAATCAAATTAAAATCCTGAGACATGAAAAGGTGTACTGGAAAAAAATCTGCACCCACTAGAATTTCCCATAAAGGGGATTTGCTGCTGGAGCAGGGAATGGCCAACTTAAAAGGCCCTATAGGCATATCCAAAGTACTTTCTCTATGAATTTAGCAGTGGTTTCCAGATAAGCCTGGAATGCGATCCTAGGCATCCTGTGGGATGTCCCCATGGGCCAGGAGACTGTGGAGTCTATTTGAGTGTTAGATTCTCTCGAGGGAAGGGAAAGCCACGAGTAGGAGGTTTTGTACATGGGTATCTGTGGGAAGAGAGAGGAAGCACCGGAGCAGATGGGGTCTGACATCAGACTCATGTGAACGTCTGAAGAAGGAGGGGCTGGGGGCAGGGGGATGTCTCCCTGAGGGACTCTGCTTCAGAGCCCAGGCTGTTGGAGGGCAGAAAGGGATACTATGTCCCCTTGGCGTCACACGGGTTTACGGCTGCGAGGATTCCGGGACACATTCCCCTGGGCAAGGAGTCTGGAAGAACTGTTCACAGGTCCGTAGGAGAGGCTGTGAGGGCCACGCAGGGGTAGCCGGGGAGGCTGGAGGTCTTGGGGGCATCACACAGGCAGTTGTAGTGCACCCGCAAAATCCCAGGTGCTACTGATGGGACCACATCCTCGCACAGGTATGGGTGAAACCAGAGGAAACTAGGCCCTAAGTTTCGGCTCATCCTGAGCATCCAGATGACACTAGTTTATGAGTTAGGACGTTCCTATGTCACCCTCCCAGTGACATCTTCCAAAGGCTTGCAGTAATAGAAATATGAAGTTATTCATGCCTTGGATTAAGGAGATTGTGTTTTTGACTACTGAAAAAGGCAGAGAAAAATCAGAGAACCTCACCCCATTTGGGAAATGGACTTTTCCGTTTTGCTCAGATTGGTTCTAATGAACCTCAACAGGTGTGAGTGAACTTTAAGTGTCCCCCAGGTTTGATTTAAGTGCATCTGACCATGGACAGGCTTCTACATATGGGCCTCAAAATAGAGGTTTTCACTGAGGCCATAATGTTCTCTTCATAGCTTCACTCACGTTGCTGCCTGATCTAGGATCTAACTAAGATCTACGGCTCCAGCTGCCTCTCACGTCCTTCAGTGTCCTTCACCCCTGCCTTTCCATGAGTCCTGCTCTGCAGACACAACCCTTAGGCCAACGTAACCACCTGTCACTTCTGTGGTAAGAAAATCAGTCTATACTTCATCTCCGCATCTTTGGCCACGGCATCGCGCTGTCCTGAGCCATCCCCAACACTCCATGGACTCTGCCTTGCTCAGACAAAGGTATCAGTGATAAGCTTTATATCATAAAGCCATGGAATTTTTTTCAGGGCACATTTTACTTTCTCTTCCTGAAATATCTGGCTCTGTTAACTATCCACGCCCTCCCCCCCTCCACAGAACTATTTTTTAAGAAATGAAATCCCCCCTTTCTTTATATTCTTTTTAAAATTTGCCTTCCACAGCACTGCTCTCTCCTTCATTGTCCTTTAGACTGTTGCTTCCGGGCAAACCCTGCCTTATCTTTCCACATTCAATTCAAGTATCATATCCTAATGAATTCCTTCTCGATCCACCCAGATAAAAATGGCCACTTCCTCCTTCCCATCACTCAGCATAGACTTTCTTACAGTTCCCACAATATAATATTGACTGTATCTGTAAGCCTCTTAATGGAAATGACTGGAGAATTCTTGCACAATCTAGATGCTCTCAAATGCACAGAAACTAAAACAAGTGTGGACAAACATGTTAAGGAAAATGTGTTGATATGGCTCCAGTTTGACCTGGTTCCATGTGTGCATGTGGGTGCACACGTGTGTGTATGTGTGTGTGTTGTGTGTGTGTGGAGTTTGTTTATTGAGTGGGGGAAAGATATTTTACAATTCAATCAAAATTAATGGATATCGAGGATAATAATTTGAGCATATTAAATCCATGCATTTTCATCTTCAGTAGCCTAGTTCCTCCCTGTGTTGCAGCTCCCAAATCCAGAGCACAGTCTGGCAGGCACACCAGGTTTCTTCCACAGGATGGAGAAGCTATTCCTGCCTATGACTGCCAGGCTGGGAGGTTTTTTGCCCCAGGGAAGGAGGCGGATGAGGCAGAAAAGGAGCTCCAGACGGAAGTGGAAGCCCTGTCCGACCCCCTTGTGGAGTGCAGGAAGAGGACGGCAGAGGTCCCAGAGCAAATGATCAGGGACACGTGTCTTGACCCGCCAGCCAGCCAGAGCCTGTGGGGAAGCCTGAACCACAGGGTCTAGCTCCCTGCTCTGTCTTTGGAACTCCACAAGGGACTGTCCCATGGAATGAGCCTGTGGCAACATGAGCGTGCTGAACGAAAGTGACAAAGATGGTGTGGTGCTGTTAGGGGGAAAGCCTGAGGTAGCACTCCTGAGCCTCCCTCTGTGCTCATGGGTCCTGGAAGGATCCAGAACAAGAAAGGTAGCCAAAGGAGCTCTGCCTGACAATCTGCCGGGAAGGTTGTTGTCGCCACAGCAAGGTGGCCAGTAGTCCCTAGCGTCACAGGGCAGGATTTCCAGGCCGGAGATTGACAAGGAAGGACAAGCTGACCCCAGAGAGGGGTCTGCAGTGCTGGCAGGAACTAAACAGGTTGAACAAATCACGGAGCACCACTGACCCTGCCTGAGCCAGGAGGACAGACCACAAACATCACTTACAGAGTCTTTGTCACCAGAGACCAGATCCAACCAGTACCGCCTCCCTACCTGGATCATCAAAGAGACCTGGAGGATGCCAAGGGTACCACACAGACCCCAGACCCTCTCCTTCACCACCAAGGTCACACTAGCTCCTGGTCTTAAACACCAGACACCAGGGAAAGAAGAAGAGAATTAGGAAAAGTCCAGATGATGTATTAGTTGCCAATTATTATAACAAATAACTCCAAAATTTAGAGGCTTAAAAAACAATATATTTTTATTATTTCAAGGTTTTAAGAACTATAAAATTTTACTATCTCTCACAGTTTCTGTGAGTCAGGAATTGGAGCATGGTTTTAGCTGGATGTTTCGGGCTTGGGGTCTCTCATATGACTGCAGTCAAGATGTTCGCCAGAGTGACTCTTATCTGGGGGCTTGACTGGTTGGAGGACCCACTTGCAAGATGGCTCATTCACTTGTCTGGAAAGTTGGTGCTGGTTGTTGACAGGAAGCCACAGTTTCTTGGGCTGCTTGGGTATCTTCATGATGTGGCAGCTGGCTGCCCTCCAGAGAGAGTGATCCAAAACAGCAAGGTGGAAGGGGCCATGTTTTAAGTGGCCTTGTCTCAGAAGTCACACACCAGGACTTCTGCCATATTCCACTGGCCACAGAGAACAACCCTGGTGCAGTGTGGAAGGGGGCTACACCAGGGTGTGAACACCAGGAAGTGAGGGTCCTTGGGGGCCATAAACTCCACAGTAAGGAGTTTATTTTTGAACTGACTAAATAACCGCCAGAAAAGTGATTGATTTATCCAGAAGAGACTGCAAAGTTCCTGGATGGGTCTGAAGTTCATACGAAGAGACTGCTATACTTTTAAAAAGGAAACTTTCCATTTTTCCTGGTCTACCCATAATGATGGGGCTTGAGAAGCAAAGCTGATATCAGTTATTTGGAAAATCAAAGAAAACAAAAAACAAAAAACTTTATGTTTGCCCAGCGCTGAGTTGTGACTAATTAAGTAAATCTCCTGTAGGTTTTTACTCAAGTTCAGTCCCATGTTTGACAAATGAGTGTTTTTTTCTAGTTCGTTGTCTCTTTCAATTCATATCTCTTACGCTTAGTTCTTGATTATTCATCTTAAAAATGGATAAAGTATTTGATCTTTCCCTTAAGGAATTTATACTATGGATAAGAAGCAAAAAAAAAGGAAAAGTCTTCTTTCGTCAAGACACGTCTCCCAGGCAGCACACTTATGATGGGAGGTGACTCGTGTCAGGGGACAGCCCCTGAAGCAGGGCCCCTTCAAGTCCGTGTTCAGGGCTTCAAGCACCGAGAGGAAACATCAAGTTCCCCGCACTTCCTAACCAGCAGGCAGCCCGGACCCACCACGCTGGGATCCTGCTGCCCCTGGGCAAGCCGGCCATGAAAGGGGAGAAACAAACCACCTCCAGAGGGGTTCCTCAGCTCACAGCCTTACCCCAGCGGCTTCTGGAGAATGGAAAAACCTGCCAGGACACTGGGGCTGGGGAACGTGTTTTCCCGAAACAGGATTCTCCTAACATACCAGAGCCTAGGTTTCCAGGGTAATTGAAACCTTTGGTATTAACTGGAGCAGGGGATGGGTTGGGGGAGGTGGGGAGGGGGAAACCTTTTCCTGCCATTGCTGAAAAAGCTCACACTGTGGTTTTGGAGAAACAAGTAGTCCAGTGTTTGGCCTCGGACCTGAACGGGGGAGGGGAGTGCTTGCCTGGGGAGGGAGAAGGGGGAAATGCTCTGTTCCTTCCACCTTTGGGGTTGGCAAGGGACAGACGGCTCAGCTTGGTGCATCAGGAAAGGAATTCCTAAATACTTGTTATTTGAAAACGTGTGGCTTTGCACTCAGGCACCCAGAGGCCCCGGCCTCAAGCGCGGGTTGTGAATTCGTCCATCAGCAAATATCATGACTGTCCAAGGCAACTGGCACATCCACTGAGATACTCAATAAACAGTGTTCAGTGACGATGGAAAGAAATTATGCAGTTTTTTTATATGATCGTTGCAACACCACAGGGAGAGCAGAGCAGCCCAGTAGACAGAAGTGAGAACTGAAAGTAAAATTCCTCATTTAGCATCATCTGC
Organism: Eubalaena glacialis; assembly: GCF_028564815.1. NCBI lineage: Eukaryota > Metazoa > Chordata > Mammalia > Artiodactyla > Balaenidae > Eubalaena > Eubalaena glacialis. The sequence continues at coordinate 11,153,258 of NC_083722.1, forward strand.
CTCCCAGTTGTATCTACCTAATAAGCACTGTGTGTCTGGGTTATGGTGAATTGAATCCTCCCGCCCCTCTTACTCTCCTTCCTTCCAAATAACCCCCCATAGGCCTGAGGGCTCACACTGAAAGACATTGAGACTATTGATTCAGAGAAACTTCCAGAAGAATACCCAGGGGGAGGGTGGACGATCCAGGGTACCTCAGCCTAGAGCTGACTTCCCAAGGGGCTGGGGTTGTAGCCTTGGTCTGCAAACACAGTATTTAGGAGCCCTTCCTCCTTGTGTTCACCAACTTGCCAGCAGGAAGCTTTTTGCAGGACTGCTGCCTTAGTTGTCTCATCTGTAAGGTGGGTATAAAACTTGACATACGTTACAGGGCTGTAAAATTTTAGTGAAAAGATATCTGCAGTACCCAGCACAGCACCTAGAGTGAAAACTGTACCTTCTCTCCCTAGTCTCATCTGCAATACGAGGGAAATCTTTGCCTCACAAAGCTATGAGGGTTCAATGAAAAACATATAAAAGCATCAAGTATTATATCTGATATAAGGAAGATTTAACAGGATGAAATTGAAAAATAATAATATTTGCATAATAATAATTATTATTGTTGGTCTCCACCCTTGTAATTTCAGAGAGGAATTTGAAGATTTTTGCTCTGATTTCTACACTCTGACCTCCCCAACCCCTGCCCTCACTTACATGTCTTTTTTGTAAATTTTTTTGAGTCTTTGAAAGCTTGAGTTATGAACTTCCTTGCCCCAAGGGGAGTCAATAGATTCTCATGTGCTTCAGGGGCTGCATTTAAAGATAACTGGCAGCCAAACTTTTGCTTAGCAAGTCAGGCTCAGCTAGGGGAATTAGTCTTCACGTTGAATAGGCAGGCAGGACTGACCCTAAAGATGAATATTCAGAGTCTGGGAAGAGAATGGAGAGCAGAGGGGGAAGAGGCAAAGTCACCAACAGTGGCAGACCAGGGTTGGCTCCCAGGCAGCACCTGGAAGGGGACAAGCCTTTACACAGCTCCAGCTGGGTGTCTCCCGAGGAGAACCAGCCTTCCTCTTCAAGGCGTGGGGTGCCTCAGTGGGCGTCTCTATGGTATCTGGGCTTTGCCCAATGAATACAAAGCAGCAACACTGCACAGTAGACCAACGGCAATGCAGACAGTGACCCCCATCGACAAAGACACAGGACTCCGTATTCCCTGCCTCCCCTTCGGTCCATTTCTACCCCATCTTGGAACCCTGAGACCATAAGAACAATCCAGCAGTCTGAAAACTTCCTTAATAAAGTGAGTCTTTCATAATGGAAGAGCTTTGATATTTCTGGTGGGCACAGAGGTGTGCGGTGGACAGCGTGATTGCTCGCTCACTAATATCTCATTAGACAGACAACAGTCTCCCCAACTCATCCGCCATTGGTTCTGTTCCCAGGGTGTCTCAGGTAAGCAAGACACACAGCCTGTTCCCTGAGGCCTAATTTCACATCACCTCTGTGATGGTTATTTTTAAATTTTAACTTGACCCGGCCCCTGAGTGCTCAGATATTTGGCCAAGCTTTTTTCTGGGTGTTTCTATGAGAATGATTTGGGGATGAGATTAGCTTTTGAACTGCTACACTGGGTAAAGCAGATTGCCCTCCCTGATGTGGGTGGGCCTCATCCAATCAGTTGAAGGCCTGACTAGAACAAAAAGGTGGGCCCTCCCCTGAGTAGGAGAGAATTCTTTCCTGCCTGATTACCTTCAAACATGGGCTTTTTTTCAGCCTTCAGACTCAAATTGAAACATTACCTCTTCCTGGATCTTCAGTCTACCAGCCTTCAGAATGGAACTACACCGTCAGTTCTCCTGGGTCTCAGGCCTTTGCACTCAAATTGGAACTCCACCATCATCTGCTCTGGGACTGCAGCTTGCCAACTCCTCCTGCAGATCTTGGGACTTGCCTGCCTCCATAATTACATGAGCCGTTTTTAAAATAATAAATCTCTCTCCCTATATAGATGTGTATATCTACAAACAGATATAGATATAGATAAAGAGAGAGATGTAGATATAGGTGTAGATACATCCTGCTGTTTCTGTTTCTCTGGAGAATGCTGAGTAACACGTCTCCTTTCACTCACTTCCCAAGTCCAGCTCCCTCTTGGTCAAACGTTCTCCTTCCTTCCACGGACTGCACATATTTCAGCAATGCAACACTGGGAAACCCGTCAGAGAGTAGCCTGAACTTTAGATCAACTGCTTGAAATTACAACTCCAGTTCCAGGCCTGGGGTTTTTGTGCCAAATTCTACGAAAAAGATAAATGAGAGCAAGAGGGGGGAAGAAAACAGTATGTAATGTGAGGCCTTGATTGATGTGGAACACCTGAAGGCACTCCTGGGTGGGTCATCTTTTGTCCAGAAACTGATAGTCCCTGTTTGTTTCTGCACTTACAAACTGCTTCTATTTATATAGGTTACATTTTCAAGAATCAAAGGGGAGATCCATTGTGAGGAACACAAAAATCGCCTCCGAGCCGGACAGGTCATCAAGTGAGCAAGACAAAGTTTCCATCACTACACATGCAACAAAGTCCTTGGAGCAGAAAAGGGGGCTGATTTCCACAGAAAGGTGCATCTACCTTGGAGCTCTCGGGGCTGGGGAAGCATTTAGAGTTTTCTTTGAAGCCTCGGTGGCTCTGTTATTAGGTTTGTCTCGAGCTTGTTGGAAAGTATTTATCAGAGGCCTTCTTGATCCTTCTTCTGTCTGACATGCCATAACTTTTATGACATAGAAATAACCAAAATGAAGAAGCTGAGACAACTCAGAGATTATTTGCCAGTTCTCCCAAGACTGCTGGTCATTTACCCGAAGAGCACGCAGGATAATTTATGGAAGCACGACTCATCTGTAGGAGTGAAATAAGGCCCCGCGCTCTGCGGCAGTCATAATGAACAAAATAAATCCCATCGTTATGCAGATGTTCCACGAGGGTTGTCAGCGTATCGGGGAAAATTTACTCCCTGTCTCTGATGCTTGAGACAAATAATTCCACGAGATGAAAAACAGCACAAGAGGAGAAAGCAGAACCTGGCTCTCTGTCTTCTCTCGGAAGTTTTGCTCTGTGTGTTTCTCATCCTAGTATTTTGACCTGGAAACATTTACAGAACCCTGGAAAACAAGAAAACTCTCCACTTGGGTTTTTTTTTTTTTTAAATGACAGTTTCTATGTGGCTACAAGAGAAGCTAAAATAAAATACTGGTTGCTTTGTAGAAACCAGAGATGATTTCCATTCCCTTCAGCCTATATAACTTGCTTCCTCCTTTAAAGAAATCCAGAAAAGATTCTCCCCAGTGTCTACCGGTCGTATGCGCCATCTACACTTTTGCCAGTTACAGCAAACTCTGCCAGAAGTGTTGGATTCCTAACGGTATCCCCAAGGAGCCATCTCCCCTCACCTCTCTGTCTGGTTTTGTTACAATTTAGAAATGGCTGTGGTTCTTTGGACGGTGCCAAGGAGTTACATACTCAAGTCTCCAAAGCCACCTACAATTACTTTTCTTGGCTCTGATCTGTACTGTTCTCAGTCCCGATGGTAATTTCACCATAAACCATGTCTCTCTCCTTTTACTGTATTTTATTTGGAGGGAGGGGCTCCTCACCAGGAATTAGCTTCTCATTAGATGGCTTCGTCAGAAGCACCAGCTTGCTTTGCGAGAGAAACCTTTTACAGATCAGAAGTGGTTGTGCTCTGGCTACTCAGCCCCACGGATTTCCCCTGGCAAGTCCATTAGCCAGGTTCCCTGCCATCTGGAATGCACCTGACTTGTCCCCCAAATTGTATGTATTGGCACTTTTCTAGGCCTCTTTTTAAAAAAAATAACCTCCACAGAAAAGCAGAAGTGAACATTAATTTGTCTGGGAAACATTCCAGAGGAGAATGTAAAGGAGAAGATAGCTTGCTTTTCCTTTCCTCGATTTTCAGGAAATCATACCAAAAAGTAAGTAGCTATCACCAATCGTTCATTGCTCAGAAACATGTAATTTACACCACAACCCTCACGGCCAGATTATCCAACTTACATTGCTAAGACGGTAGATAAAAGAATTCTCTTCTCACATTTCGTGAAAGAAAGAATCACACTAGGCAAGGAGTGCGCAGTGGGCCTAGGCTGGTGACCTTTCTCTTAGAAGCTGAATAACTCCAACCCAAAGAGCCCTTTAACCTGGGTCTCTCTCACAGTTTCGGCATAAATTTACTATAAAATCATAAAGCAAAACATAAAAAGAGAATGGCAACAGTAAAGTAGCTATGCCACAAACTCGACAACAATTATATATTCTATCTAGGGCACACTTAACTCTCTAACTGCCAATTGTAATTTAAATGAAAACATGTGTTTTTTGTTAAATTCATCAACTACATTTTTAAGTGCTACCAAGGAGAGCTGTGATTAAGGCTGACTGCACCTCAGGGTTTTGCCAGCCCGGGGCTCAGGTAGTTATTGGGATGTCATCTGAAGTTGGAGGTTCTCAATGCACATGTTGCTTTCCAAACCAGACAGCTCAGCAGAATGGAGAGGGGAGCGTCTGGGAGACACCGCTCGGGTGGGATTCTTCTGCACGTCGTGTGCTGCTGTCTCCTATGAGTCTAATTGTTAAGACTCTGAGAAGTTCATCGGGATCCAGCCCTATTTGGAATCCAGCTTTTTGCCAGCTAAAGATACTCAGTGAAGTTATAAAATTCTGACCAACTGGAGCAACCTCCTGCCAAAGGAGCCGGTTCTCTCTGTAACCCTCCTGCTCCCACGGATGCCATCATCCCCCACGGGCGCAAGAAGGATGGTCAGTGAAGTGATGTTTGTGAAGACCCCGCGTGACAGATACCACGTCAGGACAGACCGTCTGGCACCAAGCAGTTGCTCAGCAAACATCATGCTCATCCTCTTACCAGATAAGCACAAATTTGATATGAAGAATTAAAAGGAAAAGGAAAAAGCTCATTTGCTCAGCTGTGCTTAGGGAAAAGCCAGTCTTAAATCATCAAAGTCTGGAATAGAGAATAGGTTTTAAGTACACCATTGTTATGTTCAATTAGAGATAGTAATTAGAAATGGTTAATTAAATGACATTTTGTTTATTTTCTATTGAGCTCACAAGAACAATTTGTTAATAGCTTATCAATCTTTGTGGAAAAGCATTTGTAGAGCATTTGGGAGTCTGTATTTGTCCAGGTTCTCCACAGAGACAAAACCAATAGGAGATATATACATAAATATATATATACATATATATGTGTATATATATATATATATATATATATAAAACTTCTTTTAAGGAATTGGCTCATGTGACAGGGAGGCTGTTGTCTGGTAAGCTGGAGACTAAGGAAAACCTATGGTGTAAGTTCCAGTCTGAGTCTGAGTCCTGAAGCAGGAGAAGTCTTGCAGGCCAGCTCAAAGAGGGAGAGAATCCTCCCTTCCTCAGCTTTTTTGTTCCATTCAGTCCTGCAATGGGTTGGATGGGGCTCATCCACATTAGGGAGGACAATCTGCTTTACTCAGTCTACTGATTCAAATGTTAATCTCATCCAGAAACACCCTCACAGATGCACAGAATAACATTTGATCAAATATTCGGGCACCCCGTGGCCCCGCTGACACACAAACTTCACTGTCACAGGGTCTAAGGTTATCTTATGAGGTATGTAAAGCACTGCCTCTATGGCACGTCATGGAACGTGGGTGGATTTGGAGCCAGGCGTATCTACACTAAATCCTGGTTCCTCTGCATATTTGGTCTGGGTTCCTGGAGAGCCATATGACCTCACGAAGACTCAGTCCCATTATGGCCACTGTAGACACTAATAAGTATCTGCTCACTGTGTTTGTCACGTGTGTGGTTCTAGGTGCAGCCAGCGTGCCCCAGTCCACGGAAGAGCCTAGTGCTGGAGCCCCAAGCCCCCGGCCATGTGGGCTTGGGGAATTAGGGTCTGTTTTCTGCTACTGTGACTATGACAGGAGCGTTGGTAGCAAAGGACTAGTGACCTGGAGGCCTGGTCCGGTCGGCTGATCCTCCATCAGCCACTCTCACTCACGTACTCACTTGCTCTTGTTCACCTGTTGGGTTGCTCGCTGACCCTGGAGGACTTGGTCAGAACTGCCCAGCAAACTCACAGACTCAGGACACCCCAACTCTTCTCTCCCAGTCTCCTCCTGGGGTCTGGGAGATTCTCCTTTGGATCTGTTTTGATGGAATAGTGTTATGGTTGAATAGTGTCTCTCCAAAATTTGTATGTTGAAATCCTAACTTGTAATACCTCAGAATGTGACTGTTTTTGGAGATAGGGCCTGTTAAAAGACGATTAAATTAAAACGAGGCCATCAGGGTGGTGTCCTTATATGAAGAGGAAACTTGGACACATAGACAGGCAGCCGTCTACAAGGCAAGGAGAGAGGGCTCAGGAGAAACCAAGCCTGCCCACACCTTGAATTCCAGCCTCCAGAACTGTGAGAAAATAAGTATGTGTTGTTTAAATCACTCAGTCAGTGGTACTTGGTTATGACAGCCCTAGAAAATTAATACAGGACCCTTAAAAAACACCAAAGATCTTTCCTGAGCAATAACAGTAGTGGGCTCCCCCCAGGCAGCTTGATTGCCCAGAGGTCCTTGCATCAGGGGAACCGGACAGCGTGGAAAGGATAACGTCCTTCCTTTCAGTGGGGCAGGATTAATGACATGGGTTCTGATGAAAAAAGCCCTCCTCACAGACAGGCAGAAGTGCCTGCCCAGGAATCCTCATAGGTATGTCCTGGTCAACGATTAAAAAATTCTTAAAACAGAATTTGGTCAAGCGGATCAGAAACAGACATAATTCTTATTGATAAACTTTTGGATAAGTAGAATTTCAGATGGTGCATTAGTTTCCTAGCGCTGCCGTAACGAAGTACCATAAACTTGGTGGCTTGAACAACAGAAATGTATTGTCTCACCGTTCTGGAGGCAAGAAGTCTGTGACCAAGGTGTCAGCAGGAAGACTGGAGGAAAGTCTTACAGCATCCAGGTTGACTGCACTGCCCCACTCTTGCAGGAGAAAAGAGGTTTAGTTTCTGGAGAGATTTATCAAAGGAGCCTTGGGCTTGGGGACAGCAGACACAAAGGAAGGTAGGATGAGATGCACAGAAACAGGGAAATCAGAAAATCCTGAAGGCCTCAAATGCTTTCAGAAGCAAGTCACCTACAAAGGATCAGGAATCGAGATCACTAGTGAACTTCTCAACAGCAATGCTGGAAGCTAGAAGACCAGGCAGCAATCAATGCCTTTGAAATTCTGAGAGGGAACTTTTCCAACCGAAAATTCTGTTCCAGTTAAATGATCAAACAAGTGTGAGGGTTAAATAGAGACAATTCAAACGTGCAATGTCTGAAACTTTACCTTTAATGCCTTGACACACATGCTCCACCAAAACAAAAGGATAAACTCAAAAAGGAAGACATGGGGCCCAGACATCCCCAAAAGGATATGGGCAAATGGAATTCTCTAGAAGGTGATGAAGACATAGGATGATAGCCGTGCATCAAGTCTATAGAGGGTAGAGGACTCCAGGGGGGATATTTCCAAGAAAATCAAAGGATCTCTTTTCTTGAGAAAACTGGTAGAAGTATTAGTTATAGGAACATTGAAAATTAAATAAAGAAACCAGACCATTATTTACGCCAGGAAAAACAAAGAGTTGTAGAAGAGAGAAAATATAATCATAATATGCTATGATTATGTATTTCCATTGTGAACAAAATTGACCATGAACTATAGTCATAATAATGTAAACATCTAATGGTAATGTAAACATCTAATAACTATGTTGGGATGATGTGGGGAGAGAACATGTACAGGTGTGTGTAGCTGTGGGTATCTATGAGACTTTCCAGGAAAGATTTCCCGAGTATCATTTACGTAAGAAGTCAATAGATCATATCTAAATTGGAAAAATAAACAAATAATAAGTATGATAGTTAGATAAGTGGAGGTAAATACCAGAAATAACACTAAAAGAATTAAAATTGGTTGCCTTGGGGGCTTGGGGTTCAGAGGTGTGGAGGGCAGGGGAAAGGGATACCTTTTTCTTTAAATGACCTGTAGTATTCTTTGACCTTGTAAATTAGGTACATATATTACTTTGATAAAAGTTTAAATTATGATAAAATATTTTAAAGAGAAGTTTTGAGTATTCTCTTTTAATTTATGAACTATCTCAGCTCTGCTCGCCAGCTGGCTCTGCTAACCCACGCCCTGAGGTGTTGAGAACTACCTAAGCACATGGAATTGACATTTCTTCCACCTGTGACCAGGGATGAGCCAGAGATGCTACTGATGGATAAAAGGTTTTAATTAAGCTTCCAAGCGAGCGTCATTAAACAGTGAACAAGAACAGTTCACAGCTCTTTCAATGTCCTGTTTCACATCGGCCTGATTGAATAGTAGGGCGTTTACAGCTAAGGATATCTTTGTAGACCAAAAACTGAGAGATTTGGGGGTTGTTTGTTTTTAATCTCAGTTTAGAAATCTAAAAGACTTTAAAGCAAATCCAATTAAATAGTCTAAATTGTCCAGATAAGTGGAAATGATCTACTTTCTCCTTCAACCCGCGTGACCATAGCGATGGGCTGTGGCCAGAGAGGAAGTGAAATCAGAGCAGACACCAGCTGTCTGCCCGGGCAGTGGCAGCCGCCTGCCTCCCTCCCTATTGATCTGCAGGTTTGGGCTGCTGCCTGGCCTTATCAGCCGGTGACATCAGTGCTGCCCTCTCCTCCTGTGAACCCAGAAAGCGCTTCTGAGGGCAATGAACACCCGTTAGCAAAGACTCCGTACCTCCAGATAAAGAGCATGCTTGCAAGGAAGCACAAGCCTTGCTCCTTTGAAGAAAGATAACTTTTCCACTTAAAGAAAATAAAGAAGAAAATGAAAAGCCTCCCCCTATACGTGATATTTCCCCTACGGAGTATCTTGGTGCTATTTTGACAGCCATGGATTGTACTGCCCCCTCTTAGAGAAGTTTCCAGCTCTAAACAACATGGTATATACATGTTTGTGTGAGCAAATTTTATCTGCATTTATACCAAATCTTGAACAGGATGGAAAGCAGAAATCATCACTGGGAGAATTGGGTATTGTCCCTGAAATACACCCAACTTTGGCCTGTCTTTGAGTTTTTTTCAATTGACATATTAAAAATAGAAATGTCAATTTTAAAGATAGATCAAAGGTAATAAGTAAGTATTAGACATTTTAGTCAAATTCTAAGTACTTATGTGACATTGCATCCACTTTAAAATGTGGAGTAATTTTTTCGAAGCTAAAGATGGTCCATTTTTAGCCTTGAAAAATATTTTGGTCAGTGTCCTAGGAAAAAGATCATTTACTAAGTTTCCACATCTCCAAAGTGGGTCAGCTGTGGTTTTTATGTTTGTTTGTTTCTGCTCAGATTCACAAAGTTCTTGGGATCCACAATATTGGGTAATTGAAGATGAGGCAAGAGAAATCAGATCTGAGATCCTGTCTGAATTATCCGACATTCTTCCAGGATTGAAAGAGCATCTATTATCCTGAAACTGCCTCCATCCCTTCAAAACCTGGCTTGAATTTTACCTCCCTGGAAGCCAGTTCTGAATATATATCCTACACCTTTAGAATGAAATCTTCACCATGTCCATTCTTTCCTCTTACATTCTCAGACAGGATTATATTTGTTTGTCCTTAATCGTTCTTTTGTTTATACAAATCTTTGCATTTTTCTCCCAGTATACACGTTATTCACCTATGCTGGAATGCAGTCTCTGAGACCAGCGTGGGTCTCCCCAGAGCATCTAGGACAGGACGTTGTCCCCACGTGGCCCACACTGTTCCTGTCATCTGCCTCTCTCACTCTGAATGTTTGCACTAATGACCAAAATAAATTGATCTGCTCCAGGGAAACCATGATTTAAAATCACGTGAAAATTTTATGCTTGGAGAAATAAATTATGTAAGGATTTGTTTTCGTAATACCTGAAATCTCATGTAAAAAGGGCATGCTTATTCTATAAAATATATTAGATTTTATAAGTCCCAGCGGTTGTTAAATAAGCAAAACTAAAATTAAGATAACAGCTGTGATAAATGGACAATAAAATTCTTAGAAGTTTAAAAGAAACACGATAAATGGAAAGAGTACAAGATTAGGAATCAGAACACTGGCGTTCTTGATTGGAACATCAGTTTCCTTGTCTTAAATAAAGGGAGTGGATATGATATTTATGAACTCTGTAAACATTCCTTGTTTACCTTTTTTTGTAAAAGTTGTTTCTAAGCTTACAAAGGTATCCTAAGGCCCTTATAAAAATGACCCCTCCCTATTACTCCTCCCTGCCAGCCCCCTTCTGCATTTCTATACACCACATATATGTTCATGTACACATGTCAAAATGCAGGGATTTTTTTTGTACATAAATGACATCAAAATACACATATTGTTCAGAGCATTACTCTCTTCACTTACTAAGTGACATCTTTTCTTTATCAGTACATTCAGATCTGTTTCATCCTAATGGGCTGCATATATATTCTATATAATCATTATATCATAGTTATTCCTCTACTGAAAGCCACTCAAGTTTCATCTTATTTTTTCGATATTACATGCAGTGCTTCCATGAACATCCTAGTACATATACCTTTGAGTGTGTAGATAAATATATCTGCAGGACAGTTTCTAGAAGAAGAATTTCTGGGTCAAAGAGTTTGTGTACTTTTAATTTTGATGGGGTTTTCCAAATTCACTTCCTAAAGGGTTTTGTCCTCTCACTGATGGTACATGAGAGTGTCCATTTCTTCAGAGCTTTACCAACACTGAGTGTTATCATTCTTTTCATTTTTTATTTATTTATTTCTTGGCCTCTCTAACAGGTAAACATGAGATGTTTTAATTTGCATTTTCCTGTGTTTTAATTTGCATTCACCTGATTATTATTAAGATGACAAACTTTTTATTAGTATTGATTTTTGTGTATCTTTGTCTCTTTTGCACATACCTGTATTGATTTTATCAAATGTCTCATAATCCTGTTGATCATTCTTGTTATGAACAAATTAATAAATGCAGCAGGATCAGTAGTTGGATTGCATTTCTTCTTCAGTTATTTAACCTTCCCTTCCTCAATGAGCCTTTCCCCTGAACTGGAGGGCTTTGGTGAAATATGCATGATAGGGAACTGGTACTAAACCTAGAGGCTTCATCATTTCCAAAGAGAGACAGCTTTGTGCTCCTTTCTGTTTTTCCCTTTCCATGCTGTTGTAGATATTTGAATCTCTGCCTCTCTCTCCAGCCTCAGTATCTAAACTGGATGGTCTCCCTCCCAGATCCTCCAATTTATTTAAATAGTAGCTCCAGGAGCTTTGGTTTGGGAGCAAATTCCTTGAAGCTAGCCAGTCTCTGTGGGCCAGGAGGGAGATGGCTGGGATGGTCCCAGCTATTCTGCAGACAGGCTTTCTTCACTATTCACCTCGCGTGTCACCTGCACAGCCCACTCCTGCTCTAGCTGTAGCTGACTGGCAAGTTCCTGAAGGGCTCTTACCTCTGAAGCAGCCTCTTCTTGCATGTGTTTTGGGCTCCAATTCACTCAGTCCACCTAATCAAATGGCTCTCAGCTCAGGACAGTTTGCCCCCCGCCCCTCTCAAGGGGCATTTGGCAACGTTTGGAGATACTTGGTTGTCATGAGTTAGCGGCGGTGTCTCTCGTAACTAGTTGGTAAAGGTCAGGGGTGCTGATAAACATCCTACAATGCATAGGACAGTCCCCATAACAAAGAATTATCCAGTCCAAAGTGTCAAGAATGCTGAGTTTGAGGAACCCTCATCTAATCCCATTTACTTTCTATTTGAATGAACTTTTTCCTATTTCCCAATGCTTATAAGGCTTTATTCTTTTAAAACACATTTTTTGTCATTTCAATGAGATTTGGTGATAGAGAACAAGTATATGCATGAGTTCAGTCTGCTATCATGAATGAGAATACAGATTCTATGATTTTGTTGATACACTTTGGGTCAGATTGATGTGAAAACCTTTCCTAAACACTCAGGTTCAAATTTCGTTCTTTAACTCCTCTTCCTGCTACACTTTTGCACAACTGCCCTCTAAGTAAAATGAATGCGTAGTGCAATCTTAAGGGGTGAAAAATTTGAAATTAAAAAAAAAAGTAATCAAGATCAGTGATTGACTCTTGCAAAGTCGTTTCAGCCATTTATACTACTATGTAATTATAGCAAACTGATGTACAATCCTGAAAGAGCTGTAGCCTTGTCACATTGATACATAGGCATTGAGTGATGAATAAATGAAAAGAGAAAAAAATATGCTAAATAAATAGATAAATAAATAAAAATTTTAAAGTGCCAATATATATGAAAGGGCTGTGTGTCACAGGGGGAAATATCATGCCCATTTTGTCCTCTTGGTGATACTAGGATTTGTAGGCTGTTTGTGTTCCAGGGATATGTTTCTAAACTTGATATTAAAAAATGAGAGCACGGGACTTCCCTGGGGTGCAGTGGTTAAGAATCGCCTGCCAATGCAGGGGACACAGGTTTGAGCCCTGGTCCAGAAAGATCCCACATGCCGCGGAGCAACTAAGCCTGTGCACCACAACTACTGAGCCTGCACTCTAGAGCCCGCGAGCCACAACTACTGAGCCCACGTGCCACAACTACTGAAGCCCGCACGCCTAGAGCCCATGCTCTGCAACAAGAGAAGCCACCGCAATGAGAAGCCCACACACCTCAACGAAGAGTAGCCCCCGCTCGCTGCAACTAGAGAAAGCCCACGCGCAGCAACGAAGACCCAATGCAGCCAAAAATAAATTTAACAAATAAAAATAAATAAATTTATTTTTAAAAAAAATGAGAGCACATAGATCGCTGGAGTTGAAAGGACCTTAGGGATCATGTGGTCTGTGGTGGATTGTGACATCACGGCCTCCATGATGCACACCCTGTGGAGTTGCCTCCCATGTTGATTCGGGGCTCGGCCATGGCTCTTGCTTTGGTCAGTGGGACATCAGCAAACATAATGCAAGATAAAGTTTGATGAGTGCTTATGCATTGGGGCATTCTCCTTTCAGAACACTGCTGCACCATGTTAGAAACCCAGGATATCCTGCTGGAAAGACAACATGAGAGAAAACTGAGGCATCCTGGCTGACAGCCCTGGCTAAACACCAGATGTGTGATGAGGCCATCTTAGACAGCCCCACCTCAGCCAAAATGCCAAAAGATTGCGTCCACATGAGTGAACACCAGCGAGACCAGCAGAAGAACCACCCAGCTAATCCCAGCTTGATTGCAGGACGGTGAACAAATAAATGTTGTTGGTATAAGCCATTGACTTTTGAGGTGGTTGGTAACACAGCAGCAGGATAACTGAAACACAGTATAGCTTCTTCCTTTAGAGACGAGGCATCTGAGAAAATCATATTCTACAAACTGGCAAAATTTCCAGGCCAGCTCTTTAAGAGCCCAGAGTATTCCTGAAGGTGGTACAAACGACCCTCTTTCAACTACTCCCAACAACCACAGCACATCTGAAGAATGCGTTCTTGGTCTCAGTATTGCAGGACAGGTTTGTACTTTCTACCTTCCTCCCTAACACTCCTACCACCACCACAGGTGGGTTAAGAGGGAGTAGAATGTGTGATAGTAACTTCTAGGCAGTAACAAATTACCTTTCTACCTGAGTTTTTTTTTTTTTAAGTATTCACAAGTCCTAATCTGCATTAAAGAAGCATCCTTCCAGATGTTCTGAAATGAGGAGCCAGTTAGGTGGTGGGTCCTACAAGGACCCAGATCTCAAAGAGAATAAGAAATTAATTCTTACTGATGTTGGGTATGGGAAGGGTCCATCTTAAATTCCAGTTTTCTAAGCCAGGTACTGCCCATCTCTGAGCACCAAGGGTTTTTCCCAACCTGACATCTCCTGAATCACATGGCACAGAAATACTATTCTTACTCTAAGGATGACTGTGGGCTGGGTCTCATGGGACAACAAGAAGTTTAAAGCATAATTTTAGACCCCAAAGAATTTCCAATCCAAATGCGAAGAAAGATCACACAGTCATAAGAAAATGACATCAATAGAATGTATGTTTGTTTAAAGAGTTATAGTCACACTGGTTGTTAAATTATTGAAGTACTTCCCTATGAATAACTTCTAGTCTCCTGAGAGCTCCTCCCCTTGCTCCAGTACTCCTGGTTCCTCCTCTGGGCTCCAGGTCTCTCCCAGACTCTGGCGATCAGCCACAGAAGCAGTAATGCTCTGTACTGCAGGTTCCTCCAGGACTCTGCCCATCACTCCCCTGTCCACTGTGATGAGTCAGTGACCATGAAGTACAGGTTGTCAAATGTTTTTACTATCACCCTGGAGGCATAGCAATAAACTTGAGTTTCCTAATGAGTAATGGAGATGCCAGATGTTGAATAGGTTCAAAGGGTGAGGGCAGAAGCACCATGACACTGGGGTGATGAGGGGAGGTGAATTTTGAGCAATCTGGAGAGATGGGTGGTAGCAAATAATGAGGGAAGGGGCAAGATCCTCGATATGTCCAGTTCATGAAGCAGAATTAGGGCAGTACAAGCATCAGCCAAAGGTTACCCAGTTAAATGGCTGAACTAGGATAAATTATTTTCTAAAATAAGGATATGGAGGTAGATGAACAAGGTGTGTTCAAAGATGAGGATGTTTCCTGCAAGTGAGATTTTTATGAAGAAGGCTAGCAGGTGATATTCTTGAAAAGGAAGAAAAGAGTGATAGGCCAAAAAATGCACACATTCTGGTAGTCCCTGGATTCCCATGGATGCAGATCCATGGGAATAGAAGACAATAGATTTTGTAGTTTTTGCAATTCAGTATACCCTGCTGTAGAATCATACTATTAAAATGTTACCAGAAGACTTTCTTTGTATGACCTGTGTTCTTCAATATAATTAACAGCACTACTAAGTATACTGAACACTCATAAAAGTCAAAATAAAAATACTGTATTCTCACACGATCATACCAACAGACAATATTATTTTTCACTGTTTCATTCATCTCTATAATTTCATATGTGTAACTAACTATACAAGTTATTTCATACATGTAATTACAATGTTCACTATGCTTTCTCTATATTATCTCATGTTCTGCTGTAATTTCAGACAAGACTTTTAAAAAATTTTCATTTTAAAGCCATCAAAACTTTCACTTGAAAAGTGATCTCCAATTTGAGAAAGGTGGTTAGGGAATGAAATCCTAATAGATTTCCAACTACATTTTGGTTCTGCACATGTCCGTGAATGATTTAGCAGACCTCTGAGGAACTGTCTGCCCGGCACCTTTTTTTCTTAAAACACTGTCTCTCTCATCCCTGTGGTTGCCATGGGATCTGCTGTGTGAGAGCAATGGGACAGAGCCCATGCCATGGTTGACTGGGCCAGTGGTGGGTGCTAGAATCAAGCAAGGTCAATGAGCCCCTTCCCCAGGAATTTTGAAATTGAGGCTATACAATTTAAAACTTGGGAGCCATTTGTTTCCGTGTTTTCCACTTATAAAAACAGAAGAACTAGATTGTCAAAATCAAGAGGAATAGCGATGTGAAGTAAGAGTCTTGTGGTATCAGAACTCTTCATTCTAGTTGTTTCTAAGATGCAGCCATGTCCCGTTGTTAGGTCAGAGAAGTGGATTCGGATGGTGCTAATGCATTCTCCTTATAGCAATCTAATATGAACTGGTTCCTGCACTTTTGTCTATTTGTTCTCTCCGGGCAAATCATCACAACCTTGTAATTTTAAGAAAAATTTATTGGGGTTGAAGAAAAACAAGTTTGGATGCAATTGACTGGGTAGTTCCATTCCTGGGAATTAATCCTAAGGAAATATTCCAACTCGTGTGCAAAGATAGATAGATAGATAGATAGATAGATAGATAGATACAGAGAGAGACAGAGCCAGAGAGACAGGTTATAAGAGCATTATTTATGATAGTGAAAAATAATGGACAACCTACATGTTCACTGAAAAGACTCTGGTTAAATAAATACGGATAGGATACATCTATATTATACAATCATGAAAAACGATGTTACATGTCTTTACCCGTTGAGATGGAAAGATATCCACACTATACTGTTAAAAGAAAAAAAGAAAGTCCTGTTTAAGAAAAGGGAAAAAAAGGTGAAGAAAACAAACCAAAAAGAAATATACAACATGTGTACGTATAGAAAAACATCTGGAAAGATATAACCAAAATGTTAGCACTGCTTCCCGTGGGGTGTGATTATGAACATTCTATATTACTTTTTGTGATTTTTCTGAATCTTAGTTTTTTACAATCATCATGCATTATGCTTACAAGTATATAAAGCCATAAAGCTACAAAAATTGTACAAATTAAAAATTCAACTTGTGGTCTTGGTGCAGTACTTCTGCAGATCACGGTCTGCTGATCTGCTTTCCCAGGAGACCTAGTGACGAGGGAGTGGAGAACACGGTGAGAGCGGTGTCAGGTTTGATCAGCTCGCAGAAGACAAGCAAGATAGCAGGAGGCAAATCAGATAGAGGCAGTAGAGCTTGGGTTAGTTGGAGCTAACCACCCACCCAGCCCACTTACTCCTTATCTCTGCAGCCAAGTGCTTGGCTTCTTTCTGCTTCAGGAAGAACACTCATACCTGCGCTGAGACTTGAACTCAAAGTGAATGTTCTTAGCCCATAAGCCACCCCCTCTTAGAGGCAACTGTTAGAGTAATGATTTAACTAGAAGAGAACTTGCCAAAGACTCAGTTTGGGCTTATAGCTTCAAGAATAGCAAAGAACCTGAGATTTCACCCTACCTGCAAGCTCACCAAGTAGCCTGCCCTGCAACAGTTTTCTGGATGCTGGCTAAGACACAAGACCCCTGAGTCAAATGAAGAAGAGTTTATTTCTCCAGTATGCAGTATCCAGAGGATCATCATTTTCCTGGCCGGTTCCCTGAGCCCCAGTTCCCACAGGATGCTGTGCAGAGGGCCAGGTGATGCCTACACATGTGGCGGGCTGCACTGCAGGAGAGGAACCGCAACTTAGGAAACCCAAAATCTTTTCCAGTAGGCTGCAAACAACCTGCTCTCGGCTCTGGAGGGAGACATTATCTTTATTGTACTGGATACATCTGCACTTTGCTTTGGAATAAGACATGACCTCCGTCTTCTGAGGCTGTCCGCTAGGCAAATACCTTTGAGAGGATGGTCTGGAACAAAATCTGTGGATGCCTCTGTTTACAAGACATGTAGAAATGTGAGAACCCTGTGGAGAACTGGCCCCAATGGTAGCCGCTGTTGGCTACTATTGATATTTTACTGTTTTCACATATTCTGTGAAAACAACCTCCATTCACCAATTTTACTCTTATTCAATTTTACTCATAGTCTGGCCAAGGGGCAGAATTCAGCAGTGACCATGTGTGTTTATTCCTTTATGAGCTGATAGAGTTATCCAGACCAGCTGAGGCGTTATTGCTGAATGGACCCAAGAGGAGAAAGATGGTTTCCCCCTAAGTCCCCAGTAGATCAATGTTATGAATATCCTCCCTGAGAAGAAGTGTCTGGCAGCACTTAGTGAAGCTCTCATTCAGAATGTCCAAAGTAGGTGCTGAACAAGCCATCTAAATACAACCAACCAAACAAAAACACACAACCTTAGGGTCGCTTCATAAGTGTCCAGGAAATTTCTTGATTTAAATATAAGGATATTTTAGAAATCTTAAAAATAAACACTCACAGGGTGAGTGTTGATTGAGAAGGGTCACTGGGAAACTTTCTGGGGTGACGGAAGTGTTCTGTTCCTTGATAGGGGTGTGGGTTACCTGTCTGTGTCATTTGTCAAAACTCATGTCATTCTATTCAAGACCTGTACCGTTCACTAGCTGTACATTATGCATCAATTAAAAAAAACACAGGCAGCTCTCATGCTCACAACTCTCACGTACTCAGGGCCCATGAACTTACCATGGGATATCAAATTTCTTGTTTTACATGCTTATTTTTTTCTCCATGTTTTACAAACTTAACATCGCCTTCTTTGTCATGTCACGTGTATTAATGCCTCTGCTGGATTGAATGCATTGGCAGGTAGCGGTAGAGAAACTCAACTTAGTTACATAAATTCCTTGTTTAAAAAAACCCAGCTCAGCACAGTTCCTGGCATCCAGCAAGTGCTCACTGGGTGTTTCCTGAAATGAATGACTTGAAATTAGTTAAGAGTAAAATTGGTGAATGGAGGTTGAACACAAGATGACAAAACCATGGGTCCAGAGTGTTTTGGATTTATTAGTATATTTTCTTTACCTACTCCATTTTAAAGCCATTGTGTAGATAACCCAAAACACTGGAGGTAAATAAATAGGAGCCCTGTGTCTCATTTTCCATCAGGTAAAATGTTGGTCCTGAATGGCAGTGAGGGTCCCTCCTCCTTACCTTGATTATGTTCTTTGTTCTTATTATAGAGGGAGGAGGAGGCAAGATTAGCAAAGAACAGAGCAATGGACAGTGAAGGTCAGGGTCACAGATTACAGACAAAGAAGCATTTGTGAACCCCATTCTTGGGGTAATGGAGTAAGCAGCTAGCACACTTTTCCTCTTTTCTTCTTATTCTAAACTCCCGGTCATAACAGGCAGTCTGTCCTGGACATGTCTCTAATGAGAGGGATGGGGCGGTGGGGGGCAGGGGGGAGATTGTGTCACCAGAAATACATGTCACTCAAGTATCCTAGGATTCCAGAGCTTCTAGGTTCAAAATACAGCATGTGGGACTTCCCTGGTGGTCCAGTGGTAAAGAATCCGCCTTCCAATGCAGGGGACGCAGGTTCGATCCCTGGTCAGGGAACTAAGATCCCACATGCCGTGGGGCAACTAAGCGCGTGTGTCACAACTACTGAGCTCATGCGCCTCAACGAGAGAGCCCGAGTGCCACAAACTACAGAGCCCACGCGCCCTGGAACCCACGTGCCAAAACTAGAGAGAGGAAACCCGCACGCCACAACTAGAGAGAAGCCTGCATGCCGCAACTAGAGAGAAGTCCGCGTGCTGCAATGGAGAACCCGTCCCACAAGGAAAGATCCTGCATGCCGCAACTAAGACCCGATGCAGCCAAAAGAAGACAAAGAAAATAAATAAATATTAAAAAAAAATACAGCGTGTTAGGTTTTGCTAACCCCAAAACCGACTGCTTAGACAGGAATGCCAGACCTGACAGGGCTTTTATCCAATATGCCCTCTGGCTCACTGCATACCCCTGGGGGGGTCCCTTACAAACATGCCTGTCTGCCCCAGGCTCTGCGAAATTTGGCCTCACCAAGTGTCTTGAGGGATCATCCCCACCCTCACCACCCTAGGCCATCAGCAGGTGATTGATGTCCTTGTCAAGGCTTCCATCTCCTCACACTCCCAAAGCCGGTCGTCCTTGAGCAGCCATTGCAATATGGGCATCTATGCAAATGTGGCCAGAAGACCTTCTTTCCCAACTTCTGGCTGTTTCCAGGCCCAGAGCATAAAGTCTCGCATAGAAACAGCTCCGTCAGCTTCTATGTCCTCTCCTCATCAAGTCCCCAAACTAGTCCACACGTCAGGGTGAGGGACAGATGCCCTGCTTCTCCCCAGTTGTCCTTCTCTCATACAACTCACACAAACACACGACTCTCCCCTCCTCACTCCCTCCCTCCTCCCCCACCAAAAACCACGCAGAACATCAGTCATGCAAACACATTCCCAAAAGATCCCTGACTGACCACGTCAGCAAATAACCCAACTAAACCCCAGGCAAGCACAATCAGGACTCCTGCCACACCTGGGGCACCTGGGCTTCTCCTAAAAGGAGGGCAAGGGGAGGCTGTCTACTCTGATTGGAGAAAAGGTTTTCCTGGTTTGCTTTGCTGGAAGGCAAATGAATCGACAGGACCTCAGAGAGCTTTGAAAGCTGCTTCTTTCTGGATGCCACCCCTACACATTCCGTATTATGATCTGCTGAAATTCAAAAGGCCTCGAAGTCATCTGAGACCTAGAAGTCTCACCATAACTCACAGAACACGTGCTTGATTCCAATCGCTATTCTAGGTCCTTACAGGAAGTAGGTTCTCATCACCTCCATTTTATAGATGAGCAACTAAGGTTAAATGAAAGAATAAGGCTCATACGATTAAAAACATATGGAATCAGATTTAAACCCATGTGATCTGAAAGAGAGCTTGAGTTTTTAGCCATCCTACTGCCCTGTCTCATGGGATGAGCCGGAGGCCCAGGGTGTAGGAAGAGGAGAGTAAGTAAGATGCTGAAGTTCAATGTCATCAGAGGCCTGTCTGCAATCCCCCCCCCCCCGCCCCACCACCACCAAAAGAGAGACGATAGCATGGGGAAGGATGGACAAGGCATTCTCTGGGACACTGTGACATCCACGCTCTCAGAAGAATGAAAGGGTTTAATTTTGCCCAGTTCAACATCTAATTGAAAGTATAGCACGTGACCGGACAAGTGTGTTTAATTTGATTTAAGGCTTGTGTGGTTTGGGCTCTTAAAAGAAGCTGGACGCGAAAGAGCTTTCCTGAGACGCCCAAGAAGAGCTCTGCTTGGAGACAGTGACTAAGAACCCATCCATGTGTCTACAGCATCGGATGCACCCTCCGTGCTCCCCGCACCAAGTGCGTCATCCATGACTGGGGGGCAGGGAAGAGGGAACAGGGAAGGGCCTGGTCCAGCAGCATCAATGGTTTGTATCTGTATGAGCATTGTTTCCCCCAGGAGAGAAGTCAAACAACGTTGTTACAACTACTTGTTTTCTTTTCCTTCTGCGATACTCCGCAGATGAAGAAGGCAAAGAGCGTTTCAAGAAGAGGGAACAAGGGCTTCCCAGGTAGCACAGTGGTTAAGAATCCGCCTGCCAATGCAGGGGACACAGGTTCGAGCCCTGGTCTGGGAAGATCCCAATGCCGCGGAGCAACTAAGCCCGTGCGCCACAACTACTGAGCCTGAGCTCTAGAGCCAGCGAGCCACAACTACTGAGCCAGCGTGCCACAACTACTGAAGCCCACGTGCCTAGAGCCCATGCTCTGCAACAAGAGAAGACACCGCAATGAGAAACCCGCACACCGCAACGAAGAGTAGCCCCCGCTCACCGCAACTAGAGAAAGTTCGCGCATAGCAACGAAGACCCAACGCAGCCAAAAATAAATAAATAAAATAAATAAATTTATTTTAAAAAAAAAAAAGAAGAGGGAACAACGCATGCAGGTTTGGAGAGAGGAATGTGGAGCGAGGCCATGTGTGAAAAATGATGGGGGTCTGGTGAGGTTAGTGGGGTCTGGCTGATATGAACCGGGACAGGGAGGTGAGAGTGCTTGATGTGTGTGTGTGTGTGTGTGTGTGTGTGTGTGTGTGTGTGTGTGTGTGTGTGTGTGTGTGTGTGTGTGTGTGTGTGTGACGCGTTAACTACTCAGGGTAAGAAATAGGTTTTCCAGACTCGGTCTCGATCAAATTAATGGTGTTTGTGTGATAAAATCTCTCCGATTCAGTTCTGCATAATAGTCCCAAGTAGTGTCCCCAACTCTATTTTACACTTCATAAAATAGGAGCACGCTAATACCAGCTAGTGGAGGCCTGTCCTGAGAAGGTCTGGTCCTTTGTAAAGTTGATGTCTCCTCAAAGTCCTACAAGTCCTGAGGTGAACCAATTAAAGTGGACAATAACACGTCCATTTTTAGGCAGAACTACCAAGACGTCTGTTACGGGCTGAATTGTGTTTCCCTAAATTCTTGTGTTGAAAATCTAACCCCCAGTACCTCAGAATGTGACCACATTTAGAGAGGTGATTAAGTTAAAATAAAGTGGGTAGGGTGGGCCTTAATTCCACACGACTGGCATCAAGTCAGGAAGGGATTAAGACACAGAAACGCACAGGGGAAGGACCATGCGAGGACACAGGGAGAAAACGGCATCTTCAAGCCAAGGATAGAGGCCTCAGGATAAAACCAACCCTGCCCACAGCTTGATCCCAGGTCAAGCCTTCCAGAACTGTGAGAAAATGCCTTTCTGTGGTCTCAGCCCCCAGTCCCTGTGGCCCTAGCAGACTAATACAAATACCATCTCCCAGCCACATATCAGGACCCCAAGCGTCCTGCCTCGTGTCGGACCTGCATTAATAAGTCGCCTCTCTCCCACACCAAAACAATCCTTCTTCCCGTCACCTGAGGAGACAGAGGGGAGCAGTGAGCCACCCTCGGCCCTCTTCTCAGAGGACACTATTGGTACAGGGCTGAGAGGCCTTTGTGGGGTCTGTGCTCAGACGTGCCCCAAGACACTGTCATAAGCACGGCTTACTTTGAAGGGAACGTGGGGAGAAGGAAAAGGCCCTCCGTCCCTGGAAGGACCATGCTTCCTGTTCAGACAGCCTCAGCGAACTCTGGCAGAACAGCACACAGCCAGGGGGTGCTGGGTTTCTCCAGCCCCTACAGCCTGGCCCACTCCCGTTTCCCCCAAACAGATGCAGATGCAGGGAGGTGGGCCCAGGTGCAAGAAGGCTCCGGAGGGTCAAGGCTCATTCTGGAGGTCACTCCATTTAACCCTTCCCTTCTGCCTTTCCCTTGGCTTCTCACTGAAGCCCAGGAAGTTGGCCTGGTTGTGATTTTTGTTTGTTTATTTATCGTAATCGCATCCTGCCTTTCCGCTTGGAGCAGCCTGTGGATCCACACACGGCAGCACCGGCCACTAAGCCAGCTGATGAGGTAGGATTAATTGGGGCGCGAGGCTTCTGATCCCCAACCTCTGTGGGCTTTTCTGTGGGTTTCCTCTCTCTCTCCCTGCGAGCCCGTGTCTGTGGGATGCACCGAGTCTTTGCATTTGAAAGGAGCAGATGAAAGCCGCTTCTCTGAGCTGCCTAATTGGAGAGAATTGCAGTTTAGTGGTGAGGGGTGAGAGGGAGAGGGGGGCAGAGGGGAGGGGGCAGATACAAGGACACGGGCTCTTTTTGATGAAAATGTGGGCCTCCCTGCAGTCATTCCTCTTCAGCTGCTGCCTCGCAGATGGACCCTTTAATTGAATTTTCCTTCTGGCCTGAGGGAGGGAGCCATTTCAGGCCAGAAGAGCAACTGAAGTGAATCCGATGGCTTTGGTTTCTTTTCATCGGGAGCTGAAGGGGCAGGTAGGGCGGTTGTCAGTCTTGGTGTTTTCATCCTGCCCTGCCATCCTCTTCTCCTTTTCAGTTCACCTGATTTTTTTTTGTTTGTTTTTCTTTTTCGAAAATCCCCACTCTGGGTTATTTTGCTACACTCTGGCCTTTGTCATCGGGATAAGCTTGGAGGAAGATGAATTAGAAAGGGAGGGTTTGCTTGAGTCCATTGGATTCAGCAACAATTGCTGGAGTATCTGCTGTGTGCCTGGGCCTGGGTTCTGCTTGGAAGAAGACGGTGGCGAGGTCAGTGCCTGCCTTCTGAGAATTCATCCTCGATCAGGAAGAATCCTCTTTAAAAACAGCAAAAAGAAAAATGCAACAAACAACAAATAAGCAGAACCAGTTGAAAGCATCGTAGAAGCCAGCGTGAAGTTCTCTGTTGAGTAGGTGAGGGACTAAATGGAGGGTGGGGCAACCAAGAACAAGACTCTGGAGGTTGGAGGCATTGGGGGACATTGAATTTGGACCACAGCCTGTAGATTGGCTTGTGGAAAAAGTACATGTCTAGAAGGCAGAGCACCCCTCGACCCAGAGAATATTCAGGAGAAGAGAAGAACAACGAGGCCTAGTTCTCTGCCCTTGTGAAAACAGTGATGTGTACCCGTGACCAGGATTCAGCTGAGCGGACTGCAGAGGTCAGAGATTCCAGTGTGATTCCAGGAGTGCCATGAGGAAGACTGAATGTCTGCCTTTCCACAGCTTCAGTCATCTTCCCAGACCTTCATGAGATAAGCAATTGGGTGGCAGAGAGGGGAGGCAAAAACCATTGGTTCCAAAGGGGAAAAACAAAAAAACAACAAAAAAATTGGTTCATTTGTTCATCATTGTTCACTAAGCTTGTCCACCCTGTTTCTTACTCATTGTTAAAATCTGGAGACACAAAGTCAAATATCACATGGCCCCTGAGGCTTAGAGGAGGAAAGAGCTATGGAAGCACACTTAGTTCTATAAGTAGTATTTTACAGCAAGAAAATATATTAGTTGAAATTTGGGCAAATGTAGTGACAAGATGTGGCAGGTGAAGGAAAAGCACTAACTGCCTCTGTTTAAGAGCTCTCCCCGGAAACAGACGCTCTGAGCAAAGCGTAAGTCCACAAACTCTTCACCTCGGCCCTTCGTGAGGCCATGGTGCTTCCAAGCACAGTGGCCATTCTCTGGTGCTCAGGGCATAGCGGCCAAAGCACTCAGGGAAGATGGGTGACCAGGAGAGATGGGCCCAGAGCTGTGCTTCAAGAGAGGAAGAGGATTTGCATGGAAAGAAAAAGAAGGCTGCTCTGAGTAGCTCACTGGTGGCCAAGATGTAGAGGTGGCCTTGAGAAGGGACGTAGGGAGAGAAAGGGAGGTGTCAAGCACACACGGTGGGAGGATTGTGCTGTGTGTGATGGGGGATGTTTAGGCAGGTGAAGTGGAGTCATCGAGGCAGATCCTTACTTGCGTGAGGAATTTATCTATTCTTTAAGAAGACAATAAAATCAAAACAAACAAATTAACTCTTTCAAGTTCCCACTCTGGCCAGTTGCTTTCCTACTGATTACTTATCATTGTCATCATCGCCTTCATCATCGTCACTGAATCCTCATGCAACTACCGCAAAGTAGCTAATATTACCCATTTTAGAGGGCAGGAAACTGGGGTTCAAACAGTACAAGTCACACAGCCGGGGTCGCACTGGTGACTGATGTGGGTGGGGCTCTCATTCACACACCACCTTCTACAGCAGGGTCATGACCAACATCCTCTCACCCACTCCCTCAGGCATGGAGGTATTTTCCAATCTTCAAGACATGTCTCAGCAAAGGCTGGCTCGAGTCCTCTCCTGAGAACCCCCAGGCGGCCCTGGAGAGGACATCCCAACCCACAGTACCAAACGAACCACACAGGCAAGTGCCTGCGGGTATGGTGACCAGCGGAGAGGTGGGCAAAGCCCTCCAAGCAGCACACAGGCCACTATTTTAACAAACAGGCGGCACCCAGGCAACCCTCCAAGGCCTGCCTGTCCTAATCTTTTCCTAATCACAGGACCATTTAAGTGTCTATTATGCCACCTGCTGTGTTAGGCACTTTGCATTCATTATTCCAATTAATTCTCACACCAACCCAGGAAAGTAAGAATTATGACTCTTGTTTTACATATTAGGAAATGGCGGCTCCAAGAAGGGGTTGGGCTGCGGGTCAAAAGCCAGTTCTGACCCCAATGACTGTGTTCTTTCCCCAGGCAACCCTGAACTTAGAGCCGCACCCTACCCCCATGTCTGCCAAAGTCTTGAGTTCAGACTCAATAAACTTCTTTCCAGAGATCAGTTCCTGCCACCCACTGTTATCACTTAGCCTGCCTTGCCTCTTTAAAATACAAGAACAAAACCCTTCAATGAAGGTACGGGTTCATAAGGAGTTATACACACTGCGGGGACAGCTAGTGTGAGGGGGGCACCGGATGGCCAGATTCTGGCTCGGCCTGGCTCTAGTGACCTGTGCAGTCACCGGGAGGAGGGAAGATCCAGCTCCTCCCTGCCCCCCCAGGATCAGCTACCAAGGATCGTCGACTCAGCCATCATGCAGTAACGCTTGGAAATGGATGACTGATGATCGAGAGTTGTTGACTGCTGTGTGCCAGCCACTGTGCTAAGAACCTCCCATGTATGGGAGACTCAAACCAGATTTCAGAGCATTTTCTCAGCCTTGGCACTACTGACATTTTGTGCTAGATGATTCTTTCCTGTGGGGCAGTCAGGTGCGTTGTAAGACGCTCAGTGGCACCCCTGGCCTCTCCCCACTAGATGCCAGTAGCACACCCCCTCCCAGGTATGACAACCAAAAATGTCTCCAGACATTGCCAGATGCCTCCTAGGTAACAACACTGCCTGTAGTTGAGGACCACTGTTTTAAAGTATAAACTGATGAGCCTCTAAATGGACACAGTGAGACCAGGCACAAAGTCTGAAGGCAAAGTCAGCTTTGACTTAGGTCATCCCAGGCGTTCTGCCCGGAGAACATCCACCCGGAGATCTGAGAAACAGGGTCATGCCTGCAGGTTGACCTTCCACAGAGCCAACGTGTAGCAATACGAGTCTCACTAATGAAAGACCCAAAACAGAATGCATGGGCCCCAAACCCCTGGACCTTGGGTTTCCTGAGTTGATTTGCTTGAGAACAGCAGGTAGTGGTCATAAAACCCTGGGGGAACCCTTTTCAAATCCTGCTTGGCTGCTAATTAGACGTGCAGTCTTGCAAAGTGACAACCTCTCCAAGCTCAGTTTTCTTGTCTGTGAAATCAGGATAACGGAAGCAGCACTTCAGTCACGTGGGTTCTTGGGAGGATTAAACAGGATGTTAAATATAAAGTTCTCACTCCTGTGCAGGCACATAAGTAGGCCTAATAAATCAAAATTGCCTTTGCCCTAACCATTCTCTCACCAAGACAGAAATAGGATCTTATCTGGAACAAACCCAGTGGGGTGCATAACGCATTCCATCGAACAGAGCCTGTGTTATGAATGGGGGGCGGTATTTCCTTCCAAGCATGACGCTCAGGCTTGGCATAATCCAGCCCCTCCGTGAATCTCCAAGTCATCTCTCTTTGACCGGGTGCCCGGGCCTGTTGGATCGGGGCTGCTGTCGGAGGCCTCATGAAAAAGGGTGTGGGCCCCTCTGCAGGTGTCTGCTGTCCGATAAGCTTGTCAGCAGAGGCTTTTCTGCGCCTGGCTCATCTGTCAGATGTACAGGTGTGCCTGGGCTCTGCTTACACTCTTGAGTCAGGGTCATGGTTGCCAGGACGGAGGAGTTTTTCCCCAGGGATGGAAGCTTTTATCAACCTGAATAACAGCCTGCTGCAGCCTGGAGCCCACGGAGGTCGATGAATAGGCTTCTCTGTGCCCTGCATCTGAAAACCAAGATCCCAAGTGCTCGCGTGGATCATATTGCTGTGTTCTCTGGGGAATCGGGTCGGGGAGGCTCTTGGTAAAGCTGCAGGTCACAGGGTTAACAACAAAAAAAACCCCAAGGAAGTAAATGGGAGCTACCCGGTAAGTTTTGTGTGTCTTAGAAGTTATGACTCATTAAATGAAGCCTCGGCTATGCCACGGCTGGGAGTCCACTCTTGGATTGCCTCTCATTTCCTTTCTCAGGTAGGCATTTCCTTGAATATCAACAGACAGAGACAGAGAAAATGGAATAAATGAAGATGATGCTCAAATCTGAAAATCTTTCTAGTATTTGCAAATTAGAAAAGTCATTTTAATGGAAGAAGAAGGTAAAGCTTTGGGCAAAATGGAATTTGGGGAGTAATTCAGGTTTCATTTATTCACTTCCTTGTTTCTCTCTTCAAGTCAGCAAGACCCCCTAAGATGCTGTGCATCTAGCAGCTTGCTTCTGCTGTCGTCTGGAGGGTGTTAGCTGCTTGAGTGGTCTCCCCAAGAGCCACAGAGGAAGAACCTCAGTACCAGCCTGCCGGGCGCAACCGGGTAGGGGGGCCTTGCTATGTGACACTTGTGAAAATTGCATGATTGGAACATACACTCAGCTGGGCTAAATTTCCGACAACCATGTGACAAAAATCACTGATACCACAGAATAGTGCCTTTTGGGACTTCCCTGGTAGCACAGTGGTTAAGAATCCACCTGCCAATGCAGGGGACACGGGTTTGAGTCCTGGTCCAGGAAGATCCCACATGCCACGGAGCAACTAAGCCCATGCACCACAACTACTGAGCCTGTGCTCTAGAGCCCGCGAGCCACAACTACTGAGCCGCATGCCACAACTACTGAAGCCCGTGTGCCCTAGAGCCCATGCTCCACAAGAAAAGCCACCGCAATGAGAAGCCCGTGCACTGCAATGAAGAGTAGCCCCCACTCGCCACAACTAGAGAAAGCCCGCGTGCAGCAACGAAGACCCAACACAGCCAAAAAAAAAAAAAAAAGAATAATGCCTTTTGGGATTAGTGGATGGTGAAACCTATCAAAGTGTAAAAGTTGAAAGTAACTTTTGTGTACCCCAAGTAAACAATGAGGCTACCTAGGATCCAGCTGAATATCATCTAATAATGAACAGCACAGACTCCAGAGTCAGCCCTGGCTTCCAATGCCAGCTAGCCCACTAGCTATGTGAGAGCTGTCAGGCTTCTTACCTATTCTGTGCCTCAGTTTCTACGTCTGTCACAGTGGTCCCTGTGCTAGTTTCCTAGGGATGCTGTAACAAGTTACCACACATTTGCTGACTTAAAACAACAGAAACTTATTCTCTCACAGTTCTGGAGGAGAGAAGTACAAGGGCAATCTGTCAGCAAGGCCATGCTCCCTCTGAAGGCTCTAAGGGAAGGTCCTTCCTTGTCTGTTCCAGCTCCTGGTGTTTGCCAGCAATCCTTGCTGTTTCTTGGCTACAGGTTCATCACTGAGTCTCCGCCTCTGTCATCACGTGGCATTCTCCCTGTGTCTGCATCCTAATCTCTTTTTATAAGGACCACCTTACAAGGCCCACCCTAATCCAGTATGACCTTGTCTTACCCAACTGCATCTGAAAAGACCTTATTTCTAAATAAAGTCACATTCACAGGTATCTGAGGGTAGAAATTCAATGTATCTTTTTGGGAGACACAATTCAACCGGCAACGGTACCTCATGGGGTTGTTTCGAGGATTAAATAAGATAACGTGAAAAGAGCACAGACCAGTGCCCGGCACATAGTAACACAAACTATTAATTAGCGTTATTGCTAAATTTACAACAAGCTTATAAGAGTGGGTATTATTGTCCTTCTTTGACAGGAGAGGAAGCCCTGGCTGGAGGTTAGGGAAATTGGACTAAGCCCACCCAGATAGTGAGTGGAAGAGCCAGAACCCATGAACGTCTTTCAGGCCATTATTCCACACTCCTACAATGACGTGATTTTCCATCATAATCTAGTTTCTTCTTACATTACCTGTAAGGCTTGCTTTCCAACCCTTGGATTCTTCTCTCAAATTTTATTCACTAATTTAGAACCCAGCTAGAATAGTACTATTCTTACATTTAATACACGTGTCATTAGCCCTTCATTGTGCTGAGTACCATGCTTAGGTTTAGGACACCAAAGTAGACCGTGACATTCCTTCACTTCAAGAGTTTGCAGATGAGATACTTCCAGAACTAGCCACTTATAAACAAATTTACAATGTGGTAGATACTGTTATAAGTGCTTTAACAAATGTTTTAAAAAACATTTAACAAATGTTTAATAAAACACATTTAATTCCTTTAACAACTCTGTGAAGGAGCTACTAGTTCATTCCCATTTTACAGATTAGAATATGTAGGCACAGAAAGGCTAAGATCCCAAAGCTGGAATGTGCCAGAATGATCCAGAATTGGGACTTGACCTGGGTCATCTGACTTTAGGTTCCAGAGTCTGTGCTTTTATGTGCTGTGTCCCATGTGAAATGGATGTATTTAAACCTTCCTTGGATATTAAGTTATTTTTAACTTTTTAACATTAGAGACAATGCTTCAGTAAACATTCTTTCGCTAAATCTTTGTGCACATCCTGAGTTATTTTCCTTGTAGAATGGCTGTGTCAAAGAGTAGGCATGCTATTAAGGCTTTGTTACCTAACGTCAACTTGCAAGAATGAGGGAAGGAGTTCTCATGAAGAGAAAATGTGATCAGCAAAAGCATGAAATGGAAAAGCATCACGTATATCTGGAAAACGGCAAACTCTCCAATCTGAATGGAACGTAAAGTGCTTGAAGATGAGAGATTGAAGGGCTGCCTCTAAAGCGGTCTGGAGCCAGCCTGTGGAGAGGTTTGAATGCCACACTGTGGAATGTAGATGTTTTTGTCAAGCGGCACTCCAAAACCGGCATCCGTTTCTAAACTGGGGAGTGAAATGATCAGATTCTGCCTAAAATAATTTAAAAAATAACTTCCTCTCTGTGAATTTATCACAATTCATTGCAGATGGATTGAGGGAGGAGGTGAGGAGGTAGTAAATATTTTACTTATTTTTTAACGTGGTGCATTCTTGAAATCATCTATTTTGACATATAGAAAATACAGGGAATAATACAAAGAATAATATATTAATAATATACAATAATTCTGTATTATATATTTTATATTATATATTTATGTGTAGTCTATGATATAAACTATTGACTATAATATATTTAATATATAATTATATATTCTGATTTTTTTATTTGAATTTTATTTTATTTTTATACAGCAGGTTCTTATTAGTTATCTATTTTATACATATTAGTGTACACATGTCAATCCGAATCTCCCAATTCAACCCACCACCACCCGCCCCCGCTTTCCCCCCTTGGTGTCCATACATTTGTTCTCTACATCTGTGTCTCTATTTCTGCCTTGCAAACTGGTTCCTCTGTACCATTTTTCTAGATTCCACATACATGCGTTAATATACGATATCTGTTTTTTTCTTTCTGACTTACTTCACTCTGTATGACAGTCTCTAGGTCCATCCACATCTCTACAAATAACTCAATTTCGTTCCTTTTAATGGCTGAGTAATATTCCATTGTATATATGTACCACATCTTCTTTATCCACTCGTCTGTCGATGGGCATTTAGGTTGCTTCCATGACCTGGCTATTGTAAATAGTGCTGCAATGAACATTGGGGTGCATGTGACTTTTTGAATTATAGTTTTCTCTGGGTATATGCCTAGTAGTGGGATTGCTGGGTCATATGGTAATTCTATTTTTAGTTTTTTAAGGAACTGCCATACCGTTCTCCATAGTGGCTGTATCAATTTACATTCCCACCAACAGTGAAAGAGGGTTCTCTTTTCTCTATACCCTCTCCAGCATTTGTTGTTTGTAGAGTTTCTGATGACCATCCTAACCAGTGTGAGGTGATACCTCATTGTAGTTTTGATTTGCATTTCTCTAATAATTAGTGATGTTGAGCAGCTTTTCATGGGCCCCTTGGCCATCTGTATGTGTTCTTTGGAGAAATGTCTATTTAGGTCTTCTGCCCATTTTTTGATTGGGTTTTTTGTTTTTTTTAATATTCAGCTGCATGAGCTGTTTATATATTTTGGAGATTAATCCTTTGCCCATTGATTCATTTGCAAATATTTTCTCCCATTCTGAGAGTTGTCTTTTTGTCTTGTTTATAGTTTCCTTTGCTGTGCAGAAGCTTTGAAGTTTCATTAGGTCCCATTTGTTTATTTTTGTTTTTATTTCCATTACTCTAGGAGGTGGGTCAAAAAAGATCTTGCTGTGATTTATGTCAAAGAGTGTTCTTCCTATGTTTTCCTCTAAGAGTTTTATAGTGTCCAGTCTTACACTTAGGTCTTTAATCCATTTTGAGTTTATTTTTGTGTATGGTGTTAGGGAGAGTTTTAATTTCATTCTTTTACATGTGGCTGTCCAGTTTTCCCAGCACCACTTATTGAAGAGACTGTCTTTTCTCCACTGTATATTCTTGCCTCCACTGTCATAGATTAGTTGACCATAGGTGCGTGGGTTTATCTCTGGGCTATCTATCCTGTTCCATTAATCTATATTTCTGTTTTTGTGCCAGTACCATATTGTCTTGATTACTGTAGCTTTGTACTATAGTCTGAAGTCAGGGAGTCTGATTCCTCCAGCTCCGTTTTTTTCCCTCAAGACTGCTTTGGCAATTCGGGGTCTTTTGTGTCTCCATACAAATTTTAAGATTTTTTGTTCTAGTTCTGTGAAAAATGCCATTGGTAATTTGATGGTGATTGCATTGAATCTGTAGATTGCTTTAGGTAGCATAGCCATTTTCACAATATTGATTCTTCCAATCCAAGAACATGGTATATCTCTCCATCTGTTTGTGTCATCTTTGATTTCTTTCATCAGTGTCGTATAGTTTTCTGAGTACAGGTCTTTTACCTTCTTAGGTAGGTTTATTCCTAGGTATTTTATTCTTCTTGTTGCAATGGTGAATGGGATTGTTTCCTTAATTTCTCTTTCTGATCTTTCGTTGTTAGTGTATAGGAATGTAAGAGATTTCTGTGCATTAATTTTGTATCCTGCAACTTTACCAAATTCATTGATCAGCTCTAGTAGTTTTCTGGTGGTATCTTTAGGATTATCTATGTATAGTATCATGTCATCTGCAAACAGTGACAGTTTTACTTCTTCTTTTCCAACTTGTATTCTTTTTATTTCTTTCTCTTCTCTGATTGCAGTGGCTAGGACTTCCAAAACTATGTTGAATAATAGTGGCTAGAGTGGACATCCTTGTCTTATTCCTGATCTGAGAGGAAATGCTTTCAGTTTTTCACCATTGAGAGTGATGTTCGCTGTGGGTTTGTCGTATATGGCCTTTATTATGTTGAGGTAGGTTCCCTCTATGCCCACTTTCTGGAGAGTTTTTATCATAAATGGGTGTTGAATTTTGTCAAAAGCTTTTTCTGCATCTATTGAGATGATCATATGGTTTTTATTCTTCAATTTGTTAATATGGTGTATCACATTGATTGATTTGCATATATTGAAGAATCCTTGCATCCCTGGGATAAATCCCACTTGATTGTGGTGTATGATCCTTTTAATGTGTTGTTGGATTCTGTTTGCTAGTATTTTGTTGAGGACTTTCGCATCTATATTCATCAGTGATATTGGTCTGTAATTTTCTTTTTTTGTAGTATCTTTGTCTGGTTTTGATATCAGGGTGATGGTGGCCTCATAGAATGAGTTTGGGAGTGTTCCTTCCTCTGCAATTTTTTGGAAGAGTTTGAGAAGGATGGGTGTTAGCTCTTCTCTAAATGTTTGATAGAATTCACCTGTGAAGCCATCTGTCCTGGACTTTTGTTTGTTGGAAGATTTTTAATCACAGTTTCAATTTCATTACTTGTGATTGGTCTGTTCATATTTTCTGTTTCTTCCTGGTTCAGTCTTGGAAGGTTATACCTTTCTAAGAATTTGTCCATTTCTTCCAGGTTGTCCATTTTATTGGCATAGAGTTGCTTGCAGTAATCTCTTATGATGCTTTGTATTTCTGTGGTGTCCGTTGTAACTTCTCCTTTTTCATTTCTAATTTTATTAATTTGAGTCCTCTCCCTCTTTTTATTGAGGAGTCTGGCTAAAGGTTTATCAATTTTATTTATCTTCTCAAAGAACCAGCTTTTAGTTTTATTGATCTTTGCTATTGTTTTCTTTGTTTCTATTTCATTTATTTCTGCTCTGATCTTTATGATTTCTTTCCTTCCACTAACTTTGGGTTTTGTTTGTTCTTCTTTCTCTAGTTCCTTTAGGTGTGAGGTTAGATCGTTTATTTGAGATTTTTCTTGTTTCTTGAGGTAAGATTGTATTGCTATAAACTTCCCTCTTAGAACTGCTTTTGCTGCATTCCATAGGTTTTGGATTGTTGTGTTTTCATTGTCATTTGTCTCTAGGTATTTTTTTATTTCCTCTTTGATTTCTTCAGTGATCTCTTGGTTATTTAGTAACGTATTGTTTTAGCCTACATGTGTTTGTGTTTTTTTCCCTGTGATTGATTTCTAATCTCATAGCGTTGTGGTCGGAAAAGATGCTTCATATGATTTCAATTTTCTTAAATTTACCGAGGCTTGATCTGTGACCCAAGATGTGATCTATCCTGGAGAATGTTCTGTGTGCACTTGAGAAGAAAGTGTAATCTGCTGTTTTTGGATGGAATGTCCTATAAATATCAATTAAATCTATCTGGTCTATTGTGTCATTTAAAGCTTGTGTTTCCTTATTAATCTTCTGTCTGGATGATCTGTCCATTGGTATAAGTGAGGTGTTAAAGTCCCCCACTATTACTGTGTTATTGTCGATTTCCTCTTTTATAGCTGTTAGCATTTGCCTTATGTATTGAGGTGCTCCTATGTTGGGTGCATATATATTTATAATTGTTATATTTTCTTCTTGGATTGATCCCTTGATCAATGAAATGATCAGATTCTGTCTAAAATAATGTCAAAAATAACTTCTTCTCTCTTCTGAAAGGAGGGTCATTTATCACAATTCAGTGCAGATGGATTGAGGGAGGAGGTTAAGAGGTAGTAAATATTTTACTTATTTTTTTAACATGGTGCATTCTTGACATCTATTTTGATATATAGAAAATATAGGGACTAATACAAAGAATAATGTAATATATTAATAATATATAATAATTCTGTATTATATATTTTATATTACATATTTATGTGTAGTCTATGATATAAAATATTGAATATATTTAATATATAATTATATATTCTGACATATTAATAATATGTTATAAAAAATAATATAAAGGATAACCACTCTTCTGACTCTGGAGCTTTTCATCCTCATGCACTTTTTTTATACGTTCACTATGTACGTAAGTCTATATGAGCAGTAGATATGGTTTGTTGCCTATTTTTAAATTTCATATAAATAGAAACATACTCTGTGTATTTTACTGCAATTTGAGTCTTCATTCACCATGAAGTTGTTTATATTTGCCCTTATTAGTTAATACATGTGACTCTACATCATCTTTTTTTTAACTGTGGTATAGTATTCCATTACAGGAGTATACCAGGATTCATGTTTTTCTCTTCTTGATGGACATTTGGGTTGTTTGAGAATTTTTTGTTTTACAAACAATGCTTGCTGTCTTCTTGTTTACTCTGAACTGCAAAACAGAGAAGGGAACCAGAGTAACTCTTAAGTTCCCACAGAAGGCATATAACTAGCCCCATTCTAGATTCATAAATGAGAAGTTAATTCATTTCATACACTGATGCCTGAGAACATAAGGGGCTTAATTCTCTGCATAAATGTTTGAGAAAGACTGCTGGGATATATCTTAGGAGAGGAACTGCTGTTGGGTTTGAACAATTTCAATTTTACTTGATGGTGCCAAATGGCTCTTCGAAGTGGTTGTACCAGTTTATACTCACACCAACAATGGAAGAGATCCACTGCTCCATAGCATTGCCAACAAATAGTACAGTCAGATTTTTCAAATGCTTGTTGCTGTAAATGGGGTAAAATAGTATCTCAGTGTTTTAACTTGCATTCCATGATTACTTGTACGGAAAAGTTTTCTTTTTTTATTTTCATGGACCTTTTGGGTTTTCCTGCTTCGTGAATTTCCTGTTCAAATGTTCATCCATCCATCTATTTCTCAGTTGGATTGTCTTTCTTCTATCATTTTGTAGACCTTGTTTACATATTCTGATAATAATCCTTTACTGGTGACATGCATCATGGCAAGTATTAAATAAAGTGATCTTTGATGATGAATTTTAGGAGGTTCTGAGTCCTGCTGCAAGGCTAATGCATGGCAAAAAGAGAGGTTTCCCAGAGGGAGAGTCAACATGTGGATTACAATTATTCAGTAGACAAATATTGCATATTTTCGATGGATTAGAGTCTGTGGCGGAAGGTCTGGGGATATGGAAATAAACAAGACAGAATCTCTGCCTTTAAGGGATTTGCAGTCTAAAG
The DNA here is from genome assembly GCF_028564815.1 of Eubalaena glacialis. Lineage (NCBI taxonomy): Eukaryota > Metazoa > Chordata > Mammalia > Artiodactyla > Balaenidae > Eubalaena > Eubalaena glacialis. The sequence continues at coordinate 11,188,917 of NC_083722.1, forward strand.
CAGCACACAGACAAATAACCATCTAAATTCTATTACAACCCCATCAGCACCATCATGGTTAGCAAAACAGTATTACACGTCTTACCACAGTGATGCCACTTGAGGCTAAAAAGGATAAAATGTTTCTGCTGGTCATCATCCCATGATTGAAGGAAGAAGAGCACTGGAGAAAGCGTCTCTCCTGGGTGTCAGGTCCCATTTCCCAGTGGGGTGGCCAGTTCAAGGGTGTGGCCGTACCTGGCATCCTCTAGTGTTAACACACCTGGCAGGACCAAAGGCCTTCTGAAAATTACATTCTCTTAAGTGTATATGTGTTCTTTGTTCCCTCACACCTCTGTAAACAAGGCTTTTTGCCTCTGTTCCTATCAAGCTGCTCCCTGCAACTGTGTCTGCGGAAAGACTGTCACAACAGCACTTGTCAGGAACTGCAACAGAGCAAGCCATGACAGCTGGTGGCACGAGGAGGCCAGGCATCTGCTTTTCTCTCTCTGCCAGGCCTCCCTGAATAATGTGAGGTCTTGTGTACACAAGAATGATGCTACTGATCTGCCAACAGTGGGCCCCAAGCTCTGTGTTGTTGTTTTTTTTTAATTTTTTAAAATAGCTGGGGGTTGCATTTACTCTGGTCCGCTCACACACTGTCATCTCATTCTCCCTGGGACCCAGGGGACACATTTGCACTTGGTTACAAAGTGCAAAGATCCCTGGAGTCCTTATGGGGAGAATGGGGGTTTTGGTGGTGGCCTTATCACATACTAGCTGGGTGGCCCTGGGGAAGTCATTCGGCCTTTCTAAATCTCTTTCCTCACATGTAAAACAGGACAGTAATACCTGCCCTGTCTCTCTCGGTATACACATATAAAATTACTTCTTAATTGCTTTGTGTGCTTTAGAGTGTGAAGCAAATATGAGGGATTTAAAATTATTTGCAAAGATAGAGCAACTCTGCACTTGACTGTGGAAGGCACAGTTCTAAGGGGTCCATTAATTGCATCTTGTGGTTTCTGAGCCGACATATCTGTGGACCGACACAACTGGGCACAAACCTTTCTCCTTGGACAGCTGATGCACTCAGCCCTAGTGGGGGAATCTAAGGAAGACAACTGAGAATGCTCCTCAAATACGTAGAGTCATGGACCATTAAATCCAAAGGGGCCTTCCCATCACCAGTGGAATGACCAAGTTGGGTTAAATTTGTTGCTCCCAAACTTTTTGTTCAGTAAAGCATTTTTCAGCACACCCTTTCAGTACATGAGTATTTATTCATTTATAAATGATAGACATGTACTAATGCTGGTATATAATGTGCATTGTAAAAACATATACACAATTAGAAATTTTGAAAGTTCAAAGGAAGTTCTAGTATGTTCTTCCTGCTGCACAAAGTGGATCCATTTTGCTCACCCCATGAGAGCGCATGCCCGTAACTTAGGAGTCCACTAGACAAAAGAGGAAACAGAGGCCCAGAGAGATGAAGTGATTTGCTCAAAGCCACACAGCTAGTTGGTGACACAGCTGACACACTGGTCTGAGTGAGACTGCTGCTTCCTGACAACGTGTGGGATCCTGGAGTTGACCCTACATTGCAAATCACTTGGGTGGAATTGTCACACTTATCACAATTTTTTCTTAGTTTATTCCTGATGCACTGAGGGTTTGTTTTTTTTTTTTTTTTTTTTCCTATCTTAAAGCTCTTTTTGTTTTTCTTTTAATTTCTGGGAACAGACCTGAAAGAGTGGGTATAGATTTCTTTCACATAACAATGTGAGAAATAATAGAGCGAGAGTGTATGTCACAGATGAAAATGCTATATTTACGCCTCATTGTAATCCATTCATTGCTTTATGGATCCGAAGTCCCCTTGGGAATGTCACAAATCCACATAATGTTCCTTAGTGCTGGATTTGGCATTTGGATCTCTGATTTAGCTGTCAGATATGTAAAATCACATGTAGCCAGACAACTCCCTGGGGACTCCACAGCTGCGAACACTGAAGAGCTGGAGTTATCCCAACAAGGTCAGCTTTCAGTTACGCCCGGATCGCGCTCCCCTTGAGCTGCCCTCTTGCTGCCCCGTCTAATTTTAAGTGTGGCTCAGAGGGCTCAGAGGGGCGAATCCAGGAGAACTCTCTTCTCAAGCCCAAAGGAGGTAACTTTCAAAGGAGTCACATGCCCTTAAGAGAGACAACAGTCATCCCAAGACAGCTGAGGCCGTCACACAGCTCCGCTCACTACGACGCCCTCCCTCACCTGCCTTTCAGCTTCTCAGGCTCCTTCACACAGTGGCCTTGCTCTTAGGACCCCACGCAGGCCATGTAAACAGCTGGGTGGACGGTTCTCCCCCTGGACCGGGTAACAGTCGCCTCAATATCCTCTCCTACGTCCAGACTGGTTCTAATCAGTGACTGATGAAAAATGTAAATGGACACAAAATACATTTTAAAAGAAAAATAAGCTGGCAGGTAAGTTATCATTCCCTTCAACACCAGGAGTGCACCAAGAGAAATTATTTTATTGGGTAAATGCTTGAAGTGAATGGTCTATTAATATTCCCTTCCACATCTATAGAAAACAAGAATGTAGAATCAGAAGGCCTGGATTTAAAATCTCCCTCTGCCTGTTAATAACAGAAGGACCGAGCACGTAAAGGGTCAAGAAATATTTGTTAAACTGTGCAAGTGATTTCACTTTTCTGTGCTCAGGTCTTCTCTGTAAAATGGAAAGACAATAACTGTCCTTCCAGGATTGTTACAACGATCAACACTTAACAAATATTTACGTAAATGAACAATGCAATAGAATTGAAAAAGAAACAAGAAATGTCTACATATTTTAATCAACTAGTGCTTTGTGACCCTTAAAAGTGGACGATTCCACAGCAGAGATTTCCATGAGGCCTCGCAGCTTGGCACCATTTCCGGACGTGACAAGCCTGGAAGCCATTGCTGTCCTCTTAGGTCCCCTCCTGAGAATGATGAACTAAAAGTAAAGTACTGACTGGACTCAGGATGAGTGAATGGTCACTGAGTCACGCCCTGCTTATCCACTGCTCCAAATCCTTCCGGCCTCATCTCATAACGCCAGTCACTTCCTCAATGACCCACCTCTGCAGGTTTCCTGCCAGGACAACCTCACTGAGCCTCACCTTAGGCGTGTACCTCATGCTCCTCACATCCACCCTTGGACACCTCTTACTCTAGGAAGTCTGCAGAGCCCACCCTGTACCCACATGTACAAGCCAGAAGCGCAGGAGAGTTGAGAACTTATGGGACAAACCTTGGCCAATGGGGGATGGGAGCGGTCTGATGAACGGACGTCCCTTGAGCGAGCAGATCTGAGACACGTTCCGTCAGGCTCCACAGAGAGTCCTGGGAAGTAAGCCTCCAGGTGTGACCAAATAATGACGCATCTCTGTATGGACTCTCCCGCCCTCCCTGTTTAGTGTCCGTCTCAGCTCCGTTTCCTGGGGTCCATTGCTGAATGAACCGCTCACCAGGCCTGTCTCCCGCCCTTCTTTTGGGGAGCTTGGGTGAAGACACCGCCATGTGCCAGGCACTGTCACAAGCTACCTCATTTTACCCTCTAGAGGGGCCAGCAAAGCACAACCCAGGTGCCACGCCTTGCCCACCTGCCTCCTATGGTGTAAATAAAGTGTTACTGGAACACAGGCAGGCCCACTCATTACGTACTGTCCATGGCGGCTCTCAAACTACGACGGCAGGGCTGAGGAGTTGTGACAGAGAGTGTACGGGCCACAGAGCCTCAAATATTTACTATCTGGCCCTTTACAGAAAGAGTTCGCCAGGTCCTGCTCCAAGCGTGCTACCTGGGCCACCTGCAGAAGGACCACCGTGTCAAAATGCAGCTTCACATCCCCAGCTTCGATGGGTCACAAACTCAGCGCCCACAGAAGCCAGGCAGGGGACAAGGTGAACAGCGGGGCCGGTCTGCCGTCTCGGCACGTGCACAATTCTGTAATATTAAAAATGAGCAGGAAGAGTGTTCTATTCTCTGAGGAAATGTGCTCTCGCTCCTATTTCCTCAAACAGTCCGCTCTTGTCCCTCTTTTGATTTCCACTGTGATACAGACATAGAAACCGACAATGAGAACACAGTGCAGGCTGAATGGCCACCCACACTTGGCCTCAGAGCTGGGCAGACAGAAGGTCACCCTGAAGAACCTACCCTGTATGCAAGGCGCAGCCTCTACTCAGCTCTAGGCAACTATCGCCAGGAGGAAATTGTGGGCCTTGGGGGCCCTGGATGCCAGGCCTTGTGATCTGTTTTTAAAAGAAAACATACTTTTGAATCTCCCCATTTTGAAGGTTGATCCATATTTCTTTTTATTACCCTATGAGCTAAACAAGATGAGACTTCAGGCCAGATTCTATCCAAGAGACATTGATACATTTTTTTGGTTTTCATTTTTATATTCTTTACCCCTGGCTAAACTGTAATTAAAATAGTAATAATAAAAAAAAAGTACTAGCCAGGGCTGTTATTCAGTAGGTGGGCCTGGGTACAGTTGTGACAATGTTGAAATATACCTGTGCCATTTGGTAAGCAGACACTGTCCCTTGCCCCATCCCCACCCCCAGTTTCCCCCATCCCCGCTGCCCATCCCCGCTGCCCATCTCCTTCCGGGAACCAGAGGACCCCCTCCTCCATTGATTCAGAGACTTAAGGCCTCCTGGGGCAGTAGGCGCCTTCTCTGGCTCTGGACCCGCCACCCAGAATAGCGGGTGAGTATATTTACTCTCCCCCTGTAACAGTCATGGCAGGGTTCTACCTATGGCCAGAGCTTCAGCTGTTCCGTTTGCCCTCAGACAGATGGTTGGGTAGGGCAGGGCTGACCCGGCTGCGCTAACCATAGTTGACTTTAAATTGACTGGAGTCCTGATTCTGCATCCTTCCTCTTCCCCTTCCTTTTTTGGGAAGTCTGTCCTCTTCTCCCACCTCCAGGCTTCCAAGCCCTCCCTAAAGCTCCAAAAGAAAAATGCCACCCCACGCTCCCATGCCTCTTGTTCACTAGGCAATAAACGAATCCCACCTGCTCTAATGCACTGGGCTCAAACTTGAGCGCTGCTACCTGTGAGGCACGTGGCCGTGGGCAAGTCATGTCTCCTTTCTGAACTCGAGTTTTCATTTGCCCATCAGGAATAACCGGCCCAAGCTTACAGGGCTTTCCGAGATTCTGGTAGACAAGGTGCGTGAAGTGGCTGGCACAGAGTGAGACTATAGCAAATATAAATTGATCTCTGCCCCTGGCTCCTGGCACAGAGCTCCTAAACCCCTTGTCATTTCCTAAGCGATAAGAACACTGGGAGCATTTCTTGTTCTAATGAGACAATGCTGGGTGGCTCCTGGATGGAGCGAGTCACAGAATGACCATGCCATGATTAGAAGCTGGGGATTTTCACCTCCACCCCCTACCCTTTGTCCAGAGAGGAAAGAGGGGCTAGAAATGGAGTTTATAACTGATCATGCCTACGTGAGGAAGTCTCCATAAAATTCCAATAGTATGGGGTTCAGAGAGCTTCCAGGTGGGTGAACACACCCACAGCAGGAGCGTGACACACCCCAACTCCATGGGGACAGAAGCTCCTGCACTCAGGACCCTCCCAGGGATCGCCCTGGGTATCTCTTCTACTGGATGTTCATCTGTGTCCTTTATCATATCCTTTAATAAACTAGTAGATGTAAGTAAGCAATTCCCTGAGTTCTATGAGCTGCTCTAGCGAATTAATCAAACCCAAGGAGGGGATCATGGGAGCCTCACCTTTACAGCCGGTTGATCTGAAGCGCAGGGGTAACCTGGCCTTCAGACTGGCATCTGAAGTGGGGTGGGAGCAGTCCTGTGGGGCTGAGCCCTAACCTGTGGGATATGACACTACCTCCAGGTAGACGGTGTTAGAATCGAGTTAAACTGTAGGACACCCAGCTGGTGTCGCAGGGAATTGCTTGGGGTGGGGGGAAGATTTCCACATATTTGGTGACCAGAAGTGTCAGAAGCGTGAGTGTTTTGTGTGAGTTGTAAAGGAGACGCAGGATAAAGACTCATAGGAAGAAAGAACTAGGTGTTTCTAATACAGCACCCAACAAATCACAGACCTGTCTCCCTCATTCCTGAGTGTCACCTGAGCCAGGTCCTGTCAGTTTTAACTGGAGTCAGTTCCTTGAACTAAAGGGAACAAGCACTAATGATCAGTCCTTCCCTGGATCTCCACGGGGGTGGGCCAATACCCTTATTTTATAACCCAAGGCACTATGTACCTCTCCACCGTGCACTTACAGAATTTTTAAATTATGTGTTTATTGCTACAATCCTTCAGTTAATATTTGCTTCTTCACTAGCCTGTACATGTTTCACGAGGGCTGGGATCAGGTCTGTTTCTATCACATTCCCAGTTATGTAATGCAGGAAGGAAGGGAAGGGAAGGGAAGGGAAGGGAAGAAGATGCCAAGTGTTAACAACCAGGTATGGGCAGGAGATGTGTTTTGATATGGTCTTTCTCAGGACTCTGGCTCTTGTAATGCTGGGACTTGCAGAAGGAAGGGGGAAAGGATCTTTAATTCCCTTCTCCTCCCTCCTCCATCCCATTCAGCTCCTAGCCTCATCACACCTCCATCTCTACTGGTTAAAGATAACGTGTGGGGATATTTGTGAAAATAATGGTATGCATTTCCAAAGCCCAGGCATAGGAAGAGCAGGGGCAAAGAAGGTACAAAACTGGCTGAGGCCCTACCCTACCTGTGCTTTAGCTGTTCTTGGGAGTCGGAGAAGAAATAGACTTTGGTCGTCAAGGGTCTAGACAAACAGAGGACTTTCCAGATTTTTTTCAAACTCTGGATATTGCACATAGATAGGCCCAACTCACAGGCCCCTCCAGAACACAGATAGCATATTCCATCTGGATTTCTCTCACTCCTCCAGGAGCTGGACCTGATATTCGGGTCCTAACCCAACCCAGACTGTCAAGCTCGCGCCCCTCGCCCCATCTCAAGCTCGGAGATGACCAGTCAGCTTCTCAGAACATTAGCCTTAGCAGAGGTCTTTGCCAATTACCATCCTGAGCTCTCTTTAGCCTTAAGCTTCCCAAGGCCAAGCCCAGGCAGAAGAACGTACATTATCAGTGGAGCCCAGTGCCTGTACCAGCCGGTCTAGAACAGCTTATTCCATTGTAAATGCTTTATGGAGATAAGTTTTTTAAAAGGGCAGGAGAATGAAAAGCTTGTCCCAATAAATGATTCACCAGGGTCATACAAATAAAAAAAGGAATTGCTTGTATCTCCAAGCCAAGGTTTACGGAAGCCTAAGAACTGCCCCATCACGCCCTCCTCCCCACAGTACAGCACAATTTTCTAGCATCAGAATCAGAACAGTTACAAGAGTCTGAGTCGTCACACCAATTCCTAGAAGTCAGCTTCCCAATGGACCACACTGCCTAGAGACACCATGCTGACTTCTATTTTACATTCACAATTTGGGACAGGATTTTCGTTTGGGGTTATCGATTACACAGGCCAGTGTTCTGTCTATTGCTGTTGCATAATCCAGGGTCCCTTTCAATGTGTCCCTCTGTAGTACTACGCAAACATTTAAACAGTAATTCGAACGTCTTACAGAAGTTTTATAAAAAACCTTGGGATCACCTCTCTGAACCACAATTTCCTCGCCTAGAAAATCAGGAGACTGAACTGGATAAACCCGACAATGTCTCAGAGGCATGAATAAGGTTTTCTTTTTGTTTCTGACAATAAAAGTCATGTAGATTCTCACTGTAAAATAATTAAGACAATACAGAAAAGTGTAAGGAAAAAGGAAGAAAAAATTCTTCCAAGATCCCGTTACCTAGAAATAGCCGCTATTCTAAGACAGAGAATGAAAGGGTGGATGAGTGAATCAGTACGATAAGCCTGACAGTGGGCTCTGGTGATGGTGGTGCAACAATGCCATCATGTCCTGGAACTCCATCACCTTCTTCAATAACATGAACATAGCATCACTCCTTGGACCTCTCTTTCTCATAGGAAAATCATAAGTGTAGAGAGGGTTTTGTGGGCACTTCAAAGGTCCTTTCCCAGATGTTTGGCACACAAGGAGACTTACATGCATGGAGTCCAGATGGTACTGGGAGAAACAGTTAAAGAGTCCTAGGCATGGTTGGATAGAAGTGGAGGGCAGCTATGGGACACTAGAGGGGGTACTACAGAGCAAAACTGTGGACACGGAAGGAAGTGTCCCAGTAGGTACGAAACTATAATATCTGGGTTCTAAGGGCACTAAGCTAAAGAGAACACTTTTTGGTGAAACTAAGGTGCGTGTCCATTAAATGTCTCCATACCAACCCAGGGAAACTTGATCCAGATGAATTATTAATAAATGGACTCAGTACAGTGTCAGTGAAGTACAGCTCTCCCCACCCCTGAAAGTATCTGAATATCCTATAGACTAGGCAGGATAATAAAGAATCTGTCAGGATTCCTATAGAAGAGCTTCCTGCGTTACAGGACTAGGTGTCAAAGGTACTTTTCATTACCACAGACACTGTTGCTATTTCATCAGTCAATTCAGTTCAACAATTAAGTGGGAAGAAAAAGACTCAAATTGATTGTTTTACTTTTTTGTAAGAATTGATTGTTCAACTCGGACAAAAATGTTGATCCCATTTTGTATGTGGAGATAGTCAATTTAGAAGAATTGTTCTTGCTGGCCTAAGCCAGGGGGGACAGAAATTAAATCTGACACTGCAGCAGAGGCTGGCATGTGGGAGAAGGTGAATGAATCACTAAAATCCTTAGAGTTTCTCCCTCTGGTTCCTTGGCGTTTTACAATCTGGTGGCTGTGGCCAAGTGGTGTTAATTGTTGACAATTCAATAAACATTATGCCAACATTTGTGATTGGTGGTATTTTGATGGGGCAAAATCACCAAGTGATTCTCTCTGACCAGATGATGGTGTGGATAATGGGGTGGCTATAAAAAGTAGCCCTGAGAGAAAGCTATACCAGAGTCTGGGATGGGTATTCTTCCCTTTGGACTCTCAGCCTTAACCGGGAAGTGAGGAAGCCAGCAGGAATTAGCCCTGTGACCTGCACTGCATTGGTGGGAGATGTTTGCAAGTGGAAGCATTCGTTGTAAGTGCAAACCACTGTTCATAACTGAGAGCTAGGTGAAGGGCACAAGAACTGCCTCTATGGATGTTATATATTAGGGGGTAATCCTGGAGAAAATGCAAAGGATAATGCAAAAAGAAAACCAGGAGGTTCAAAATGTGTGTGTTTTGGGGGGAGTTGGGGGGATTAAAACTGGAGCCAAGAGAAAGATATTAAGAAAATGTGACATAGAAAAAGCCAAGGGGAAGAAATTCTTCACTCTCAGAGCTTTGCAGGTGATATGAGACTTGTCCTGTGAAGGTGAAGACCAAATTTCCGGAGAAAAAAGTGGAACGATGAGGAGTGTGACCAATCCTCAGTGAATGCAAGGGAATTCCCTAGGAGCTTAAGACAAGAGGCGCATGCTATGGTGTTGGAACTCTCTGTTGAGGAGTGAAGGGAAGTCCTTGTAGAATAGCCATGACTGAATTTCTTGGATCAAGTACTTGGGATGTAACAGGAAGTCCTCCAGATGTTTTAAATTCACAAACCACATCCATTGTTACTACTCTTAGGGGTATAAATAATGTCATTTGAAGTGACCAGAAATATATTTTTAAGGATTATAAAATTTTAAGCAAGAAACTGAAGGATTTGGAAGCCCAGGTGGTGTTTTCATTGATCCTTCAGATCAATATCTGGGATTTAGGAAGAGAGAAGTCAAGGAGGTGAGCAGTTGACTCTGCAGGCGGTACTGTGGGAAGTACCTAGATTGCTGGACCATGGTTTAAGATGCCAAAATGATGGAATCTTGGCTGAGAACAGAACGCATTTCATGAGGACAGGAAAGAATTGGCCCGGAAACTCACTGATCCAATCAAGAGTGTTTTAATAATTCAAGACTGGCAAAATGTTGATAATCTTTTTAGAGTAGACACAGAGATATGCTGACTGCCTCTAAGAAAGGATGCTTGGCCCAGCTGCAGAGAGGGTGGTTAGAGACACCCTCCTCTCGTTAACTCCTTCAGGTCAACCTTAGCTTTTGAGTCAAGGCCACATTCTTCTCAGGGTAGCCCCAGCCAGTGACTGAGCAAAACCGTGGTCCAAGGGCTTAGCCATTTAAACTCAACATGGGACTCCTTTAATGGGTAATTTTTGCTCCAGACCTCTCCACTGGGCTGGCAGAAGGGAACACATGTGGACCCAGGAGATCCACTTGGGTGCCTCTTGGGCCAACCTTGCTCAATTGTAATTATGAATGGAAAAGTGCAGCAAGCTTGGAGGTGTGTGTTCAGCTGACATCTTTTAGCTGTTAATTGCTTCAAGGATACTAGAGGTCACAGTCTTCTCAGGGTGGCCCCAGCCAATAACCACCAAGGCCAAGGGCCTTGGTCCAAGGGCCCAGCCATTTCTGTCAATACAGGACTCCTCTAAAGACAATCTTGGCCCTGGGCCTCCTTGTTAAACTGTGACAAACTCTGTCAGATCTGCATCACCATCTGACAGCTCCCCCTGCCCAGTCTTGCTTCCTCCCATTTCCTTCCGTGGGTGTCACTCCCCAGTAAGACTTTTGCTCTCCTAACTCCATCTCAGCATCTGCTTTCTGAAGGTTCAACTGACATACAGCTGAAGCCAAGAGATGTACATTAAACTTCATTGTATTAGTCTCTCTACTTTGAAGTGTTTTTTTTAGTATTTTCACAATAAAATGTCTTTTAAAAGGAAATAAAACTGAAAAGGGGAAAAAGAATGCCTTAAACATAAAGTATAGATGAGGAGAAATAAAATGTCCAAATAAATCCATAAAATTAATTGCTGTGAAAATCAGAAGATATTACATAGAAAAAATAAATGAGTAAAGTGTCGGTGATATTTTTTTAACCAGAAAGCAACTGAGCAGGGGGGACAGAAAAAATTTGTTCTAATCTTAGAAGTCTTTTTTATGTCAGTCAGCACAGCATGAGTAACAAAATGAATCGGGGATAATTTGAAAGAAATTCTTACAAGATAGGGCAATAAATATGAACTTGTTTCACCAAGCCTGGGAAAGAAGAGATACAGAATTGAAATATGCTGATGGAAGCATATGCTCTATTCAAGACAAACAGGCCTGTTAGAGGAAGAGACTGACTAGAGTCTACGCCAAGAAGCAGACACCTTTGTGGAAATCCATGGACCTGTGGATGGATGTGAGCTGAAGAGCCAAGAGATAAGGGTACGAAACTAGAAGGGATATTGTTGTGGTACAGGTAGGTCAGTGCTTCTTAAACCTGGCCAATCATCAACATTGTTTAGGGGACCTTCAAAATGCAATTTCTTCTTATGATTTCTATTAAGTCATAAATTCCGGGGTTGGATCCTAAAATTTGTATTTTTACCACTCTCCAAGCAGTTCTGAGGATCAGTTAGGTTTGTGACTTTCTAATATACAGACTGGGCCAGTGGGGCAAATAAATAAAAAGTGTAATATGTTCCCAACACATTTTTTTTAAATGACTGCGAGCATGATTTGGTAATGAAGGGGGATTTCAACTCTGTAAACATCTACCAAAAGCCTCATCTGGCCCAAAGCAGAGGAGCCTAAAACTTGCCTTGCTGTTTCCAAAAAGATCAAGCACGCAAATGGAGAAATTACTGTCCTAGGTTGAATTCTGACCTACTAGGATAAAGTAGTGTTTATCAAGGAGGATGAAAAAGGAGTCTTAGGGCAAAGGTCACTGAGTTCACAGACTGTGAACCAACAGACATGAAGACAGCATGATTCCCAGATAAGATTCATAGGTAAAGAAAAGCAAACTTCCGAAGCATGAGGAAGGAAGGTCCATTGCACTCAAAATGTTTCAGAAATTTCTCAAACATTCAAATCTCACAACGCAGATACAGGTAAGGCCAATGATAAAGAGAAAAAGAAAATCTAAAACAAATAACAAAAACCAGCACACAAAACCAGAAACAAACAAAACTAATATGCCACTCCATTATACTTCCAACTTTGGCTGTCCACTGGGGGACTTCAAAAAAAAAAAAAAAAATACAAATGCTTCCATCACTCCCTGAAGTTTTGATTCCATTTGTGTAGGGTGAGAAATCCGCATAAGTCATTTTTTTAATCTCCCCAAGTGACGCCAATATTCACTTACAGTTGCAAAACACTGCTCTGGAAGCTCAGATTTTAAAGGACAGGATGGGAAGAAGGACACAAACTTAAGAAGCATGTGAGAAAGTGACACAGACAGCATTTTACCATAATGAACTCAGGCTGACAAACAAGCAAAAAGGCAAAAGCAAAAACGAAATACCTTTCAGCTCTATTTGGGACTAGTTGGAGATCAGGGACAGGAGAGGCATGCTGTTTGGGAAGAAGTCAAAAGATCTTAGAAGGCTGGAAATGAGTAAATATCCTTCCAATTTTCTAAAATGGATAGAAAATGGATTCTGTAAACTATGGATGATTGAGCTTGATATGGATCTCAGACAAGATTCCAGAATATATTACTAAAGCGATGTTATAATAGGCACCCAAATGACAAAGAAGTGATTATAGGACCCAGCATGGGTTCACAAGAACACATCCTGTTAGTCCGGCCCATTTCCATCCCTCAGTAGGGGGGTTGCCAGATAAAGGCAATGTTCACACATTTCCATTCAGGCATCTGGACTATAGCAAAACACTTGGTGATGTCTCTAATGATATACTTGTGCTTAACACAGAGAAAAATGGGTTGGATGCTAGAACATTTTAGTGGGTTATTAACTGTTCAGAAATCATATCCAAAGAATACTCATTAATGGATTGATGTCAAACCTAGTGAGGGCTTCCTAGTGTCCTGGTGATCTGTCAGAGAAATAGTTCACAGCCCTGTGTATGCCTCAATATTTTTGATGGGCCAGAGTAATAAGCAAAATCTAAAGATAATTAGATTTAATAAGGTTAATAGTCTGGGACTTGAGTCCTAAAATTTTACAGTCCATGTAGAGGAGAAATTCAATATAAAGTCAGCTGACATTTTTTAAGAGCCTTGAGAGCTCTAGTCAACAATTAATCCAATACCAGTTAAAAGCAATGTGGCTGCTATTATAGTGAAAGTGACCAACTCTGACTCTAATAAAAGTAAAGAATCTATAATGGAGGGCAGCACTTTCATCCTATACTGCGTGCTGCTCAGATCATACTTGGAATTTTGCATTCATTTCTGGGTTCCACATTTTAAAAGTGAAGTATACAGTCTGAAATATGTTTCAGGGAGAACCCCAGCAAGGTGAAGGAACGTAAAACCAAGCTATACAAAGAACAAATGACGGAACCGTCTTGCTTATTAAGAGAAGACATGAGGGGATAAGATGCCTGTCTTCAGATAATTCAAAGACTGTCTTAGGGAAAAGAAATTAAACTTATCTTGTGTGTTCCAAAGTGCTTAAACTAGAACAAGTACCTGGAAGCTTTGGAAAGGCGGAAAGACTTTCCATATGTAGAACCAAACATGAGCAATAAGCTATCTGAGAATAAAAACAGTGCCCTCAGGAAGCTGAGTTCTCCATCACTGATCATGTTAGGGCAGAAGCTGGGTGCTCACTACAAGGGATGTTGCACAGGAAAATCAGGCATCAGATAAAACTGGATGACCTTGGAGGACATTTAGATCCTGGTATGCCACGGCACTAAGAATATAGAATAGACTTGTACAGCACATTAGCACACTCTGTCCCTGGGGGAAGATGGGAGGTGTTTCTAGCTACAGTGAGGGTGAGGGCAGAGTCTTACCATCTCCTTGGATAGGGAACTGATCATCCATTGATTGGTACCCTCTCTACCCAGCAATCCAAAATGGGACAGTCCATTGCCCACCAGGCGATTTTGGAGTAGGAGCAACCCCTTTCCCAATTCCACCATGCCAGTGTGGCCCAAACCAAATACATACTGAAAACCAATGGAGATTTAAGTTGATCTTTTACCAAAGGGTTCAAGTGAGTATCCCAGAGTTGGGGCTGGGCGGTGATGGGGACCTGCACCTTGACTGAGCTACTCTGGCTCTTACACCAAACGGTGGAACAAACGCTCACTCTCTCGGCCTTCTCAGAGAGCCTATGTGGACATCGTCTCCTTCCCAACATCTCCTGTCTCCTCTGGTCTTCCTCAGGTTCTCCCACCGTGTGCTCTTGAAGCCCTTCTCCCCAGATTAACTGCAGATTAAGCCACGGCACCCTCAGATTAACAGAGCCCTGTCTCTTCTTGCAGGTTGAAGATTCTGCTGCCTCAGGCTTTGGGTGGGTGTCAGTAGAATCTTCCTTTGAGGGCTCAGGTGTCTGTTGGCTCATTGGTGAAAAGAAGCATGAAAGAAGTGGAAGCAGGAGCTCTTAAGGGGACACATGGTAGGGGATGAAGAGTTGACTTTACCTGTACCTTGATTTCTCTCCGCCAGCTGAACTCTGGCCATTATCCCTGGAAGGTCCATGAAGAAAATACATCTTCCACTGCAATAATCAAATTATCTCCTAAAGCCCACGAAGTCCAATGTAGGAGTGCATACATCTACAGACATGCCTCTGACTCATTCCTTGACAAACAATGGCTCTCGCCATATTATTTTACGTTATTATTCATTTGCCCCTCTTCTGGCAGGGTCTTTAAAAACCATAATCTCCCACTGCATTCACCATGTCTTTTATTTTCCGTATTCTGAGACTATAATATTGGGGGACTTGCTGACCATGGAGGCTCTGCTCCTTTCAGGATTAGCCAGTTCCGAGAGATAGTAAACAACTCAGGGCAAGCACACTTTTCAAATGCAAACCAACCAATCCAGAGCCCAGACCCCTGACCACATCCTTTATTGGGCTCTCACACTCTGGTCCACTATTCATCTACCCTAATTATCCCAGCGCCAGGTCCCAGACAACTAGGGACAGCCCTTATGCCCCAGAACCCATCTGCTTACCTACTTTGCTCACTCTTCCCTGCGAAAACCACTATAAAGTCTATGCCTACATTTCTTCCCATTCCTTCGGCCTCCTGGTGTTTTCCCACATGGCCCTGCAGGCACACTGTGCCTCTCGTTTCTAAGGAATTGTAAATATAAACTTTTTCCTTCAAGACAGTTATTTCCATATCTCTGTGTCTTACTAAACCTGGTTAAAACGAATCCTGGATACCCTTAAAACAACCAACTTAGCTCCCTGATTCCTCTTTACCCTTCTCTAGTCTTAGTCTCTGTACAGCAGCCAGAGGGAATTTCCTAAAATATGTACCAGAGCTCATCACTCCCCAAACCCCTCAGTCACACTTGGAATAAAATCCAAACTCCTTCCATGCCCACCCACACTACAAGTTCTGGACCCTGCCTGCAGCTCCAGGTCCTCTGACTGAAGCCCCTAGTGGTCTCTGCTCACTCACTCTGCTCCAGCCATGCTGGCCTTCAGCATGCCATGCCCTCAGGGCCTTTGCACTTGCTAATCTCTCTCACCCAGATCATCGCGTGACTTGTTTCCTCACTCTCAAGTGGTATCTGTCCAGCTTTCAGACCTCCCACACCCACTGCATCTAAACAGTTTCCTGTATCTATTTTTCTCTACCGTTTATTCTGCTTTCTTTTTCTTCATTGATCCAGCATCTGAAACCATATATTTATCTGTTACTTGTTTCTGGTCTCCCCCTCTAGAATGTAACCTCCATCAGGGCAGGCATCTTGTCTGTCTTGTTCATTCTCAGTGCCTGGAACTGTGTCTGGCTCTACAAACATTCTGTTGAACAAATGAGCCCAAGTTGAACCCTGATTGCAGGGCCTTTGAGGCAGAGCACGGAGGTTACTTTTCCTACCCACCCCACGCCAAGCTATCCCACCCCTACCAGCTTGTGAAAATGTAAGAGATTGATTAGCTGTGTTTGGCTTCATCAAATCCAGGAAAATGGCACTTGCTTTTCCTGATATTCCCAGGCCTCTGGGTGTCATGGACAGAACACCTTGGCTAATTTAAACAGGGTCCAGCTGTAGGTTTTATTTGAGGGAGAGTGTTCTCCAGGTATCTTGGTAATGAAACTGGGCTTTCTTCAGAGGTAAGTTAACCTTTGACTGCCCACTGGTTCTTTGTTCCAGGTGGGGAATTCCTCTCCAGGCTGCCTGCTGCTTGTTAGAACAGCCCCAGAACACACAGCGGTGGGGTGAGTGGGGTGAGTCATTAAACCATCTGTCCGGAGTTCTAGATTAGGAAAAATCATAAAGCCTAGAAGGAGAATGATAGTGAAGTAATGGCCGAGTAAAGCCTGGGGATTCTTGGTATATTTAATTTATCCAGGTTATCCCCTAGCCCCCCAATACCACAGAAATGGGCATGGCTGCACATTTATTAAATGATGCTGCACTTAATGTTCTGTGCTAAAACATTAATCCCCCATTCGCCACCCAAATGTTCATATCAAATGGTTAGAGCATCCAGGCTATAATGGCCAAGTCTGAGCCCCAGGAAGGAGAAGTTATAGTTAAGAAATATTCATCCTGAGAAGTTATTATAAACCTGGGGTAATTTTTTAAGGCATGCAGACATGAAAATAAATTGTAACTGTGCATTATAATTATATTACTAATTATAGCTTCTATTTACATTGAAAGGAGAAAACCAGCAAATGAGAGTAATGATTACAGATGATGACAATGATGATGACAAACCCTCATTTGACACTCACTATGTTCCTGGCACTGTTCTAAGGGCTTTACATATAACAGTTTAACCCTCACAACAGCCCTGTGAAGTAAGTACATTTACCCCCATTTTACAAATGAGGAAATTGAGGCAGAGAGTGGTTAAGTCACTTGCTTGTGGTCACACAGCTAACTAGTGGTAGACTTTGTACTTAGATCCAGGCAGTCTCTTGACCACTATGGTACACTGCCTCTCCCAAGCTCTTGGGGACACATCCCTAACCTCAGGAAGGGAACACCAGACTTGGCTCAACTACACATTGTGGGAGAAGCTGATCCTCAGAGGCAGGGTCACTGGTTCATTCTTTCATTCATTTCAACTAGTATTTCTTGAGCAACGTGTGCAGGCTCTAGGAGAAGGGCCTTGGAGTAGTCCAGGGTGGGCAGATCTCTTACACCTTTGCTCTTTTCTGCAGTCTATATCTTCTCTCCTTTTATACCCCCAGCAAATCCTTCCACAAAAGAAAAGAGGCCCCGCCGGTCAGATAAGAACATACCGGAGTGAAAAGCAAGGCACTGGATTCCCCACTCTTCTGGCCTCTCCCTGCAGACCCAACTCCACTCCGATGACAAATCCCAGGGCTGTGCTGAGGCACGACCGCTCACTTCTCTTCCCGACTCTTGTGTTCAGTGACATCATGGCAGTGCCTTGAAATCAGCCACTGGGGGATTATTTGCACCATGAAATCAGCAGATTCTACAAATCAAGGTGTGTGTGTGTGTGTGTGTGCGCACGTGCGTGTGTGTGTGTGTGTGTGTGTGTGTGTGTAGCGGCTTACCAGCCCACCACTCCACACACCACCAGCTGCCTCCCCAAGAGACAGAATGACGAGCCTCAAGCCCTTCCCCTCTTTCCAGTAACTGCATTCAGGATAAGGCAGAGCACACACTTGTCTTCCCCCGTGATTCCCTCCAGAGCCATTATCATCTGTCCAGCAGAACTTTCATTATGAACATTTTCACTCCGAAGAGGCACCAAACCGCCAGAGTCAGCCCACTCACAACTTTCTCTGGTCACATCATGCACAGACCCAGCATTTCTTCACATCTGCTGGCTCCTTCCCCAAATTCCCAGCTCCCAGCTCCCAGGCCCTTTCATCCCTCTCAGCCCTGTTGAATTCTCTACTCCTGGTGTCAGAGTTAGAGTTAGACCTGCATTCGAATCTCAGCTTCATCACTGTAGATCCATTTTGGCCTCAGTTTCATCATCTGTAAAATGGGGATCATGGTAAGGCTCAAGCTCATAGACTTGGTTTGAGGAATAAACTTGTAAAGGTGCACAGAGCACCCAGCAGTCCCCGGCATGAAAGCAGAGGCAGCTATTGCTACACACTCTCTCACAGGCAACTCTGGACACTAACTCTCGTGGGCTGCTGCCCCACCCAGGGGTCGTACAGACCGGGCACGTGTGCCACCCACTTCCCCACTCCCTGGATGTGCTCACATCGCTCCCTTATTCTGGAAGGCCTTTCCCTATCTGTTGAAGTCCTACACGTCCTTCAAAATCCAACCCAATGCCTCTGCCGTAGGAAATCTTTCCTGCTCCTCCTACTTGCATTAAACTTTGACTTCTTGGCTCTAGAGGAGGCCACTGGCTGACTCAGATGGCAGCCTCACCTTTCCCTACCCAGTCTTCTTCTCTTTGCCTGAAAGGCTGATGGAACTCCACTCCTTTGGGCTAAGGGGCACAAAAGCATTGTTCAAAATGTAAATGTGTTCTGGGAGGGACCCGCATTTTCCCACGCTTGTGCATTGTCAGGTGTTCCTCAGCACCGACTAATTTCCTAGCCTCAGGGGATCACAGTGCTGGAAGGGCTCCTAGAGGTCTCGGGCTGACCTGCATGTTTCACAGATGAAGAAACTTTGAGGCCTAGCAAGCCACTTAGCCCACGTCACACAGCTGGACTTAGAACCAGGATGCCGTGACTCCCTGCCTGATGTTCTGGCCATCCCGCCAGGCTTCTGGAAGATCAGGACAAAGCCCAGTGGAGGTAGGTTGAGGGACAACGGTCTGAGCATGGAGGGTTTCCAAAGAAGGCTTGTGGGGCCTCCAGGAGGGCAGGACAGCCAGGGCAACATGAGGCCATGGGTCTAAGGGAGGGGAGAGAATCAGGCAAAGGGCTTGAAAGAGTTTCTGAAGCCAAAGTCCTGGAGAGCAATTATCTACCTGCCTCAAACTGTGGTCCATATTTTTGCAAGCTCCCTACCCACAACCTTGGCCAGGCCACAAATGGCCACGTGCAGAAGGCATCAGAGCCCGTCAACACTCTTATTATTTAGGATGTGGGCTTTTTCCATTTCTTAATGGCTGCATGGGTTCCTGTCCTTGGAAGAATCCTGAAGTCGAAAATAGCCACCACCAACTCGCCACCTCTCCTGGGTCTCTGTTCCTTTACTCTGCTGTATGTTCCTCAGCTTCAATGTGCTTCTCACTACTTGTAATTTTTATTCATTCATTCATTCATTTTCTTATGTACCAGTTGCTCCTCCATTAGAAGAAAAGCTTGAGGATTAGGACTTCATCTTTTCCTAGTATGTACTAGGTGCTCAGTAAACATTGGTTGAATGAATGAATAAGAGTCCTAGCCATACCATATTGTTAGATATTGGTTCTTCGTACTTGCTTGTGAGCTTCATTCTGCTGTTCTTTTTCTTTCTTCTTAAGATTGATGCTTGGCTCAATCATTTTGATCCTGCTTTTCTAATGCAAGCATTAACTTAAGTACTGGTTTAGCTGCATTCCCAAGTTTTGATTTATAATATGCTAATTATTCAGTCCCAAGTATTTTCAAATTTTCTTTAGGATTTCTTTTTTGAACTATAAGTTATTTGGAAGCCTGTGTATGTTATGTGTACGTGTTTACTATCCATATGAATGGGGTTTTTCTACATTTAACATATTATTTCTAACTTAATTTATTTGTGGCTTGAGACTGCAATATGGGTGAGCACAATCTTCTGAAATCCAGTTTTATGGCCCAGAACTTGAGCAATCTGCATTACTATTTCATATGTTTTGGAAAAAAATGAATTTTCTCCTGCAGCTGCCATGCTCTATGTAGGTCCATTTGATCAAGGTCGCTAATTGTGGTGATCAAATCTTCTGCATACATCCCTTCTTCTGGATGGGTTATTATTTATTTCCTTTTCTATTCTACTTTTAGTCTCTAGCTGTTTGAAAGCTAAAGGCTTTGGTCTATTCTTTAGTATTTACTTTTCCTTTTACGTAAGATAAAGGACCTCATATCTCTTTAACTGTGGTCAAGGCTCTCCCATCTTACATGCTGTTGTTCCATAAATATTAGCTTCCCTAGCCTAGATTTCCTCACAAACTAGACATTATTTTATAGTTTTAAACAGTCTTTATTTAAACGCACCTGCATCTTTGCTCATCATTCTTACTTGTATCTCAGAACTTTCACCTTGAATGATTTTCCTTCTTCCTAAAATAATCTTTCAGAATTTTCTTTGGTGGCAGTCTTTCCATGGTAAACTCCATCAGATATGGTTTGTCTATAAATGTCTTTATTTTAGCCTCATTTTTAAAAGGTAGTTTTGTAGTGAAGTATTATAAATTGACTAGTTTTCTCTAAGCACATTGAAGATACAGATCCTTTGTCCAGCGATTTCCACCAACGCTGATGAGAATCAGCTATCAGTCTAATCGCCAATCCTTTGTAGACGATCTGGCTTTTCTCACTGGCTGCTTTGTAAAAACCTTCTTTTTTCCCTTTGGTATTCTGCAGTTTGCCTATGGGGGGTCATGGTATATATTTCTTTTGATTTATCTTGCTTAGATTTAGGGGCTTCCTAGAATAAGTATTGGAGTCTTTCAATAATTCTGGAAAACTCTCAGCCATGATCTCTTTGGATGTTGTCTCTTCCCCATTTTAATTATCTCCTCTGGAACACTGATTAGGCAGAGGTTAAACCTGTGATGTCCAAAATAATAGTCACTAATCACAGGTGGCTATTTAGGACATTTCCATCAACGGAGAAAATTCTACTGGACAGCATGGCAGAGATCATCATTCTATTCTTGTTTTCTCTTAACCTTCCCTTCATATTTTCCAAATCTTTGTCTCACAGGATCACAGACTGAATGATTTGTTTAGATTAATCTCCTGGTTCACAATTTCTCCATTTCTTGAGTCTGCTTTATCATTTTTTAAATTCCAACTATTATATACATATATTTGTATCTAGACTATGATATATATCATAAATACTATATAAATGCTAAAATAATAATAAACATACCTAGTGGTGATTCTAACACAAGATTTCTTCAAGTTACATTTGGGTGTGTGTAAAATTTTTTTCAGCCCACAAATGTAGCGTGAGCTCAGACTGAAAACTCACATGAGGGTTGGCTTCTGGTTACAGGTTCTCATGGGGAACCTGGGACCTAGGTCCTCTACCCAGCACCTAGGGTTGTGACAGACAAGTTTTCTAGCCGTCCATTTCTGTGTGGTAGAGTTTATTTCCCATTAATCTAACAGTGACTGTAAAATCTTGCTCCCAGCTTACCACGGAGGCGGAAGACTTGGCGGGTTGACAGTGTTTTTCTATGATATTCCTCACTTTGAGAAAGCCCTAGATTTTATGTCCTTCCCCCACCCTGTGAGGCCATCAAAGCTAACCCTCAGATCTCAGGGCATCAAGGTTTGGCAGTTAGTTCTGGAGAGATTTGGTACTCATCTATTTTCTAATGTCATTTCTTTTACTTTGTTTAAAACTCTATAACCTGAGGAAAATCATCAGACAAACCCAAGTTGAAGGGCATTCTACAATATACCTGACCAGCACTCTTCAAAATGGTCAAGATCATGATAGACAAGGGAAGACCAAGAAACTTTCCGGACCAGAGGAGACGAATATGATGTGACAACTCATGCACTGTGGTACCTGGGCTGGATTCTGGAACGGAAAAAAACTGGCAAACTTTGTATAAAGTCTGGAGTTTACTAACATACAAATGTTATTAACTTAGTTTTGACAAATGCAGCATAATGTAAGAGGATAACCTCAGGGAAAACTGACACTGCAACTCTGTATTATCTTTCCAACTTTTCTATAAATCTAAAATTATTCCAAAATAAAAAGTTTATTTAAAAAGAAAACTGACGATTTCTTACCATCATTCCAGCTCAGTAGTGCCCTTTAAAAGTGTGTCTTTTTTAAATCAATGTTTTAGTTGTTTCATTTGGGAGCGAAGGGCATCTGCCATACCTACCACACTATGGGAAACAAAGCCCCTCGGGGAAGACTAGATCAGAATCACAATAACCAAATGAGGCCGTTTTAATAAATGACATGTCATGGAAGTGGGGGCAGGGTGTGCTGAAGTAACCAGGACCCAGAGCAGAAGAGATATTTGAGAACACAAATGGTAGCAATTACAGAAAAGTAAGATCCGCTCACATTTATCCCTCAACAAAAACAGTTACTCACCAAACCTGCTCCACGTACATAAAAATGACATGAGGCAAAACATATCAATTCTTTTCTTGAATAGAGTTTGTTAAGGATTGAATTGTGTCCCCCCCGCCAAATTTATATTCTGAATTCCTCACCCCCAATACCTCAGAATGTGACCGTATTTGGAGACAAGGTCTTTACAGACCTTGTCAAGTTAAAGGTAAGGTCATTAGGGTGGGTCCTAATCCAATATGACTGGTATCCTTATAAAAGGGAAAATTTGGACACGAACACATGCACATCATGTAAAGATGAAGGTAGAAATCAGGGCGATGCATTTACAAGCCAAGGAATGCCAACCCGCCAGACGCTAGACGAGAGGCGTGGAGTGGATCCTTCCTCACAGCCCTCAGAAGGAACCAGCCCTTTCCACATCTTGACTTCAGACTTCCAGCCTCTAGAAGTGCAAGACCGTAAGTTTCTGTTGTTCAAGCCACCCAACCTGCGGTTCTTTGTCATGTCAGCCCTAACAAACTAAAACTCTATGTAACGTCTTCTAGGAGAGACAGCCCACCGGGGTCTGCTGTGTGGAGCTAGCTCAGACCACATGTTCTTTAACAGTCTGGAGGAACCTCGAGGGGCTAAGAGGGTTCACTGGCATCTTCTGCAACATTCCCAGAATTGGGCAATGTCCTCTTCTATTAATATTTCAGTTTCACAGAGGGGTCCTAGAATACCATCAATTCTTCTCCTTCAAAGTGCTCTCCTGAAAAAGCATGATGCTCTTATTGACACTGCACTTAAAAAATGTTCTGAAGTAAATCTACAGAGCACTCTGGCTATTCACATCCGGAAACTGGTTAACCAATGATATAAAGACACAGAGAGATGCTCTGGCAAGGTGGCAGAACAGTTTGTGCCAGAGATTAGAATAGAATCAATGCTCCATTGCAGAGCATGGTCAAGGGCCTGGATAACCTCCAACAATTGACTCTGTCAGTCCCTGGGGTTATGGGCCGGTGGGCAGGGTCTTCAGACCAGGAAGCCCCTATCGTCTCTTCCAGTCCAACAAAGCCCACTTTGAGTCTGTCAAAGTCAAAAAGAAAAACAAGATATGGGTTACCCCAAAATTCACCTAGCAAGGACCCAAAATCATGCAGAGTAATAGAGACTTGCTGGAATCTCAGACCCCCCAGCAGAGCAAATGGAATATGTCCAGAACCATACTCAACTTTCCTAAAGAAATAAGATAGACCTTTTCTCTATTGTCAGGTATGTGTGTTCCTTCCATTTCTTTTAGCAACCCTCCTCCATCCTACCCCACCCCATCCATGCTACAATATTAGATGCAAAAGGGATGCAGATGCTCCAGAGAACCCTGAACTA
Source organism: Eubalaena glacialis (assembly GCF_028564815.1). NCBI lineage: Eukaryota > Metazoa > Chordata > Mammalia > Artiodactyla > Balaenidae > Eubalaena > Eubalaena glacialis. The sequence goes on from NC_083722.1 coordinate 11,212,513, forward strand.
AAAAGCTTCAGATGGGGGAAGGGTATAATTAAAGCATTATCACACACTGTTCACCAAGAATTCATGTCAACACCATATGTCATAGGGCTGCCCAGCACACACGCACCCTCCTCTGGATTCTGAGCTGTGGCACCACCTCTCCTCCAGCTGAGCTTTCCCCACTCCACATACGAGACCCTTTCAGCACAGAATGAATGTAAAGGAAAGCACATTGGCTGTGGTCCTCCCAACATCCCTTGACCCCATTCCTTCTTCCTCTTCCACAGCGCTGATGTCAGAGCAGCCTCCAGACCAGCGCTGTCCAAGAGGGAGACAACACAAGCTACAAAGACAGAGAGCAAAGAGAATTTTAAACTTAGTAGCCCCTTTAAAAAGGTGAAAAGAAATAGGTGAAGTCAATTTTAATGATGTGTTCTTTTTAATTCAATATATCGAAAATATCATTTCAACACGTAATCAATATAAAAAGTTATTAATGGGATATTTACCTTTTTTTGGTAAAGTCTTCAAATTTTGGTGTGTATTTTACACTTAGAGCATATTCTATTTGGACTACCCAGATTTCAAGAACAGAATGTGTTCTTGTGTCTAGTGGCTACCATGTTGGACAGCACTGGTCTAAGAGTTTCAAGTGATCTGTTACAGCTTCAAGTTTTCGGAAGGTGTGTGATTTTAGAGGACAGATGTTTCCTCTTATATTTTTTCAGTGGGGTCCATGAAAGTGTCAATAAATTCTTTTTTCCAATAAATTCTTACTGAGCCCAATTCCCTGTCTCTATATACCCAGTTGTCTGCCTGAAAGGACCCCCTTCCCCCTTCCCTTTCCCTATATGCCTCAAGGACACCTATTTTTTTCTTCTTTGGTTCAAAAGTTTCTTCAGTGAACCAAAGCTGAAACAAATGTGGCCTATTTGAATGTTCATGGAAGGTTTGCTTTTCTCACTGTTATCGTATATAGTACAGCGCACGGCATCTGCTTGAGAACATTTATCTCCCTTAAGAGACAGAATTACTTTAAAAAGAGGGGACGTGCCTTATTTCTGTGTACCCCATACTTAACACAGGACCCCTCACAAGGTTGCTCTTAACATGGTAGCCTGCTTCCCCGGGAATGGATGGTCTGAGAAAGAAAGAAAATGAGGGCAAGCATCCAAGACAAGAGCCGTGGTGTCTTTCAGAACCTGACCTTGGAAGTGACACACCATCATGTCTGCCATATTCTCTTGGTCACACAGATCACCCCTGGCCCAGTGTGGGAGGAGACTACACAAGGTGTGAGCACCCGGAGGTGGGGATCCTTGAGGGCCATCGTGGAGGATGGCGAGCAATGCAAGGTGCCACCGCTGGACAGCGGAAACCCTGAATTCAGGCCTCGATGGCACATAAGTCGCTGACCTCAAGAACCGATGCAACTAGCGAAGTCCAGCCCTTCCCATTCTCTCTACACGTGCTCTCCTGTCACGCTGACTCTGCAGCTCAGTGTCTGTGCTGTTCAATCATTTCTTGCCTGCTTCAGCATGACCTCACACGAGTCCATCTCAGTGAGCCAGCCCCAAAGGCTGGTGAGTCAGCAACCTCAACCAACGATGTGTAAGTGGACCTTGCTATGGAGAAATACAGTTCCATGTACTGTGATGAATGGATTCCTTTGTCAGGGTTTTCTCAAATTTTTGAAGATTTGGAAGAAATTTTGAAAGTGGAACCTATAACATCAAGGCTTTCTGCAGTTGAAAGCAATTAACCACACAGCAGTTGTAAACAAACGTAAAGAAAACAGCTGTTTCACAAGTTGAAAAAATACTGTAATTTATCTCAACGAAGGCAACAAGATTAGGTAATAACAGTATTAATAACATAAGTTCAAATGTTATCTGTTTTAAATTTTAATATGTTTGTATGGACCTAAAAGACTTGGTAGGCAAACGCTGTGTGAATTTCCTAAAAGTTGAAAGCAATTACATTAGCTCCAGGCAAATTTACTGTGAACCTCCTGCTGATACAATGTAGAGCTGGGGGAGGGAGCATTCTCTCTCTTACCATGGAGACATGTCTGGCTGGATTGACAAAGGTCTCCTGAGAGCGGGTGGAGGTCTCTGCTTGATGGGTGCCCCATCCCCGCAGGTCTGTGAGGGCTTGAGCGGGAAAGTCAAAGCTCAGCCACACCAGGTTAAGAGGTAAGTCATAACACAGAAAGGTCTGAGACCCTCCAGTCCCAAGTGTCCCAACATTGGAACTTGTCTCTCCCCTCCCAAGGGTGGTGATGTTGTGGCTAAGGGATGCGCCCAAGTTTCTCTGCCTTTGGGAGCAAGGGGGCCTGTTTTCACCACCAATGGTACCTCTAGCCGCACCAGCAGTGGGAGAAATATTTTAACTTCAGAGTGACCACCTAATGGAAACTTCCAGCTCAAGACTCTTGTGTGGGCCTGGTTTGGTCAGTAATGGATTCATAAATGACCAGAACTGATTTCTGGACACGTGTGAACACCCCCTAGGGATTCTTAGAAAAACACTGAGAAAAGAATCCTGGAAGCAATTCATTTTTCTGCAGCCAGGAAGGGTATACGTATAACCCTGGTTTCACTTATATGAGCAGGCGAGTAAGACTGAGAGGTTCCTGTTAAGCACCAAGACTGTCCTGCTAGAGCCACCAGATGAAGTCTGAGGACAGTGCTGTGAAAATGAGGCAACCAATTCTGCCCACCTCACCAGATACCCCGCCACCTGCTAGAATAAATAACGTAATGGCAGCTAGTACAATAGCTTTCATTTTAGAACAGTACAAAGACATCTGTAGGGAAAATAAACAATCCCGTGCCTTTGGCGAAACAGTTGGACCAAGTAAGTATGGAAACCAAGTAATCAAGCTGCCTGCTTGGAGGCGCCGACACACCCGTTCTTCCCCTCTCCCTGCCAGAACCTCACTAAAATGCAGGCGAGAAATGAAAGTGGCTCACACCCACATGGCCAAAGAGACCTGGAGAGGAGATGATGGTGCAAAATTGATGTCAACAAAAACTGAGAGCTGAAAGGTAGATTGCAGCTGACTTTGAAGCCCAGGAAGAGCCGAAACTTAAACCTGCAGCAGAGAGAGCCACAAAAACTGTTTTCCCCTAAAGAATCTTGGAAAAACCCAGCTGTTTGAGTTACAGGCCCCTCAGAAGGCAAGGAAAATAGGAGGACTAGTTGGAAGACATTGTGAGTGGCGCCAAGATCCCCAGATTCTGTCCCTGACTTCATGCAGTAGGATGACTGTCCCCTTCCCCACCCTCCCACTGCCTCCAAAGACTGCAAGTTTAGAGAGGTTCAAAGAGACAGACTTTGGACTCTGAACAGGTGAGGGCAGACGGAGAGCCTTACTGCAAAAAGGAAATGTAGGTAAACGTTGACACCCTGAACAGTGAGGTCCCCAACTTTTCCTCCACCTTGGTGGGTAGAAGATGGGCAGCCAAGGTCAGAAGATTACAGTTGAGCTGTCCAATATGGTAGCCACCAGTCAAAATAAGTGGTAGCTACCTAAGTTTAAATTAAGTCAAATTAAACAAAATTAAAAATTCACTTTTTCAGCCATACTAGCCACACTGCTAGTACTGAATAGCCACATGTGACTAAAGGCTACCATATTGGACAGTGCTGATACTGAACGTTTCCATCACCACACAAGCTGGACAGCACTGGATTAGAAGATCCCTCTCTGTGGAAACTGACCAGGCTGAGCGAAAAGACCTACAGAGACTGACATTCGTTGATCACCCAGAGAGAAACACAACAGTTAACAAGTTAACTCATGTAAACAGAGCTTTCTATCAGAAATTTGGTGACTCGTCCTTAAACATAGATGGCAAATACGAATGACCAAAAATTTGAGGAAAGTCCTAACCATGAGAGACAAAAGGAGATAATACAGTATGTTGCATCCATGAAAGAAAAATAGAAAAGTATAAAAATATGATAGGCAAATAAAAAATGAAATGGGTCAGATGGTAAAGTCTCTTAGAGTGCCTAACAAAAAAGAGTTAAAAAACAAGAGGGAAAACTTGGGATAATTAACATATCTGTCCATGAGATTCATCTTTCAATTGGAAGGATTTCCAGCAAAAGAGAACTGGGAAAAAAGGGGGAGGAAGAAAATTACCAAAGAAATAATAAAATTAAATTCTCAGAACTTTCCAGATTGAAAGGGGCCGCTGAGTGTCTAGCACTATGGATAAGACAAAATAAACATATACCAAAGCACATCATGACATTCTGAAAACTGGAGATAAAGAGAAGTCTTCCAAGTCTTCCCGAGAGCAAAAGCAAGTCCCATACAAAGGATCAGGTATCAGGATCACACTAGTGTCATCAAAAGTGACACTGAGAGCTGGAAGACAGAACGACACCTCTAAAGTGCTAAGAAAAAATGACTTTCAACCTCAAATTCTATACCCAAGGGTGAGAGTAGAATAAAGACATTTTCAAACTTGCAGTGCATCAAAAATTTACTTCTTATGTCGGTCAGTGCGGATAACAGAGGGCTAACTCAGACTGGGGAGAATTCACTGTTTACAAATATACGGTCGGGGTTAAAGGAATCCAGCCAGGAACGGTGAGGTACCCTGAGGCCGGCCAGAGCAGGGAGCTGTTACAAACAGCTGACTGCCACCTGACTGAAGCCGTGGCCACCACCAACTCACAGCTCAAAAAGAAGTGAGCTGGAGAACAAACACCCCTACTTCCTTTTCCTCGCACTCAACTTCTGTATCTCCCACTGACCAAAATCAACTGGAAGCCGGAAGGCAAAGAGACTACTGAGGCAGTCTCCATAAATGCCAGCCTCCCAGGCCACAGAGAAGGGGGAGAGTGCTCTGGAGTGACAACTGGAGAACTTCCCTCTATGTACTCTTGCTCAAGAGGCCACTGAAAGATGTGATTCAGTAACACAGGAGAGTAAATCAGAGAAGAAAAAGACACAGGATCCTAGAAACAGAGACTCTAAAACCAAAAAGGGGTGGAGGGGGGGGGTCCCAGGATAATAGCGAAGGAAGTCTCAGAAAACATCTATGCAGCATCCCCAAAGAGCAAAATTCCAAACTGGAGAAGACAGAGTGCTCTTGAGGAGCGGTGCTAAGAAAAGAAAGATGAAGACTAGTTTGCATGTTTAGGACTTAGGAGAAGATCATCAGCTTTATCAAGACAGTTAGGAATGAACTAATGACAGATACTTTTAAAAAAATAAGTGAGTGGGGAAAAAAGGCAATTATTAGCTCCAAAGAAAATTTAAAAGTTGTATAGAAAGGAAATGTAATTATGATTCACTACAACATACATTATAGTACAATGTAGTGAGCAATATTTACATAGCTGTGGTAGGCAGAGTAATGGCCACCAAAGATGTTCACATCCTAATCCTTAGAACCTGTGAATGAAAGGGACTTGCAGGTGTGATCAAGTTAACCTTGAGATGTGTAGATTATCTTGGAGGATCCAGCTGGGCCCAATGTAATCACAAATGGGAGAGGGAGGCAGAAGGGTCAGAGTCAGAGGAGATATGATGATGAAAGTAGAGGTCAGAGTGATACAATATGAGAAAAACCCAATCTGCCATTGCTGGCTTTGAAGATGGAAAAGGGCTCCAAGCTGAGGACTGTGGGCAGCTTACAAAGCTGAAAGAGGTGAGAAACATATTCTTCCCTATAGCCTCCAGAAGGAATGCCACCCTGCCAGCACCTTCAATTTAGCCCAGGAGGACCCATTCCAGACTTCTGACCTCCTGAACTGCAAGATAATATATTTCTGCTGTGGTAAGCCACTAGGTTTGTGATAATTTGTTACAGCAGCAATACAAAACTACTACAGTAGCCATAGAAATTTAATCAAATATTATTTAGTTAAAAAATTGTGAAGAATCTGTAGTAGTTTTAAAATATGTCCACAAATTCTTGGACAGCCCTCTTCTCAGAAAGGCCCAATTGTCTTCCTTTTGTGATTCACTTCTAATGAACAGAAGGTACTAGAAGCGATGGTATGTGACTTCTGAGGCGAGGTCACAAAAGACATTGGAGTTTCTGCTTACACTTTCTTGGATCACTCATGCTTGGGGAAGCCACTTGTCATGTCCTGAGGACCTTCAAAGAACCTGTAGAAAGGTCCAGATGGGGAAGAACTGAGGCCTCTGTCCAACAACCAACATTAACTGGCCATCCATGAGAGGGAACTTGAAATCAGATCCTTCAGCTCCAGTGAAACCTTCAGCTTACTACAACTTTATGAGGGACCTTGGGCCAGAACCCCCAAGTTCCTGACCCACAAAAACTGTGAGATAATAAATGTTTATCATATTATGGCACTAACTTTTACAGTAATTTGTCATACAGTAGTAGATATCAGATACATAATTCAATTAGGAGGATAAGAGGAGGGAAAGAGTGTGTGTGTGTGTGTGTCCGTGTGTGTGTGTGTGTTGATGTATGGTGAATGGAGAGCGAGAAGCTATACAATTAATTTTTAAAGAAGAGACTCACTAGTAGCATAGAAAACTGAAAATCAGAAAATAGAGGCATACACATATTACTTAAAATACAGAAGAAACATCTGAAAGAGTGGAATGTGTTTGCCTCAAGGTATCAGGAGTTGAGAGTGCAGGGTGGGGTTGAGTCTAATCACAACAGTAAGTGTTATATTTGAATTTTAACCTATATACATACCATACTTTTTATAAAATAAAAAAAATTTTTTTTTTTTTTAAAGATTTATTTATTGATTGATTGCTATGTTGGGTCTTTGTTTCTGTGCTAGGGCTTTCTGTAGTTGCGGCAAGCGGGGGCCACTCTTCATCGCGGTGCGCAGGCCTCTCACTATTGTGGCCTCTCTTTTTGCAGAGCACAGGCTCCAGACGCGCAGGCTCAGTAGTTGTGGCTCACGGGCTTAGTTGCTCCGCGGCATGTGGGATCTTCCCAGACCAGGACGCGAACCCGTGTCCCCTGCATTAGCAGGAAGATTCTCAACCACTGCGCCACCAGGGAAGCCCCTATAAAATAAAAATTTTTTAAAGCAACTTCCACAGACCTCCCCGCAGGATCTGGTGTCACCTTGCTCGGAGAGAAGTATGCTCCCAGCTCTTTGATTCAGTAAGAAGAGTATTAAGAGGGAGTATTCTGAGATGAGGGTCCCAGGATCCTAGGTGGAAAGACTCCAGGAGAAGACAATCAGAGCTGGATGACCCAACCAAAACAGGTCACAAGGTTCATGAGATCCACAGCAGCATGGAGACTAATCTGGAGCTAGAAATAAAGACTAGGGCCCTCATGTGGAAAAGAAGGCCAGGAGATGTCAGACCAAGCATCAGAATCCTTCCAGGACCCTGGGGAAGATGTTGATACTAATGAAGCCGAACTGGACCAATTTAAAAGATGGGCTATCTTGAGGAGAAGGGCACTGGAGAAATGCTTAACTGGTTTTACATATGCTTATTGGACATCTTATGTAACTAATGACAAATCCACAAAGTGGCTCTTGTAGTATTGCATTAATACATTATCATCTGTGCAACAGAGGATGTTAATGCACTTCCTGCGCTGAAGACTCTGTGCTGAGTGGATTACTTTAAGCAATTCACCTTCAAATTATAATAGTTGCCATCAACATCATCATCATCAATATTATTATTATTCCATTTGCTATAGTCTTGATATCGTCTTATAGGGGACATGTATTTTAAATTGTTGAAATAAGTCTTGGAATTCATTGCTAAAGGCCCAGAAGCACTGTCTTCTGAATCAATGCCAGATTCCCATAAAATGAATCACCAGCACCGTAAGATTTTTAGTGTCTTATATGTGCGATCCTCCATGATTGCCAAAATGATGATCATCATTATCATAATGTGCTCTAAATCGTGTATCTTTCCAGAGCAGCTTCTGCCATGAGAAGTTCATGGTGGTCTGCTAGGAAGAGTTCCTATAACCCTCTGCCCCATATCATGAAGGAATTGCTTAGCTGGAAAAAGAGTGTAACAATACTGAGGTTTTGGAGACATTGCTTCCGTTGGGTGGCCTCATCATTCACAACTGCCTGAGGAAGTGCAGACAAGAGAACGGGGAAAAGGCCACCCATACTGAAGGGAAAGTGAATCTTGGGGTTGATATTCCTTATTTGCTTCACACGGCTCTTGGCTTTCACTTGACATGCTTTTAGTCTCTGGTCATACTTTAGTCATTTTCCCCTCTCTCTTGCCTCATTAAATCCTGCTTTTCCCAACCCATGTGTGATGCTTTGGTCTCTAACCTTGCCTCTCAGATCTGGCTGCCCCTTTCCCCACTCCCCTGACCCTACTTTCTTCTTTCTTGCCTCTTCCCAGCTGTGCCTCTCTGCTTTTCTGGCACCAAATCATCACAGTACGTGGAACTATGTAAATACAATAGCATTTGGAGGTCCTCTTCCTGCACCTCCACCTCCATCTCCATGTCTCCTTCAACCCCAGGAATTCTTTATTTCATTACTCAAGCCAGCATAACCTAGTATGCCATTTCCAAGCAGACATTCGTCCCAGCCAGGCTGGCTCAACCCACTAGCCTATTCCTGTATCTGCTAACATCTACTAGATGATTTTTAAATACAAAAATACATCTCCCTAAAGGCCCTTGGTTCATAATAAGGATAAAAGTGTTAATTTATTACCAGAGAATTAGGCACGTTTCAACAGTAAAGCCCCAAGTCAAACCAGAAACTATTTCTACATTGCTGTGTAGACAACAAGGTCTGGGCAATAAACCCATCAACAATCAGGGAGACAGAAGAGGAGAAGGATGGTTCCCGCCCTTGACGGGGCCTTATGTGAGTTTAGGAAAAGACCCAGAGAGGCAACAGTCAATTACACCAGGCATCGTAACTCACTCTAAAGGTCTTCAGAAAAGTCATACACCTACTGGAAACCAAGAGACAGGCTGCATATTCAGGATGGGAACGAACCATGGGAAGGAAATAATCCCTGTAATGCGGCTAAAGGAGGGATCAGAAGACAGAGGGAAGATTCGTTGAGTTCACCTTCAGAAGAGGACAAAACACCTCTGAGGCTTCCACCCGTGATCCCAGAGGGAGTTTAGAATTATACACAAGGGGGGCTTCCCTGGTGGCGCAGTGGTTGAGAGTCTGCCTGCCAATGCAGGGGACACGGGTTCGAGCCCTGGTCTGGGAAGATCCCACATGCCGCGGAGCAACTAGGCCCGTGAGCCGTAACTACTGAGCCTGCGCGTCTGGAGCCTGTGCTCCGCAACAAGAGAGGCCTCGATAGTGAGAGGCCCGCGCACCGCGATGAAGAGTGGCCCCCGCTCGCCACAACTAGAGAAAGCCCTCGCACAGAAACGAAGACCCAACACAGCCATAAATAAATAAATAAATAAATAAATAATTTTTAAAAAATTATATACAAGGGATCAAGACAATAAGAACTTCGAAAGATGCTGAACTATTTACTGCTTCTCCATCTTTGTGATCTTTCGGATGCTGTTTTCCCTTTGTGATCAGTAGTAAAAAGCCTTAAAAACAAAAAGCCCTTTTGTGTTTGTCTTTGGAGGGTATTAAGGAAACAGACTCCAAAGGACAGTGGCAGCTTCTGAGAGAGAAGGAAGTGGCTTGATTTCCTGGAGCCTCGGCAGAGGCGGGGAAAGGAGACCATGGGGAGCTGGGTGGGATCTTAGGAGAAACCCCAGAGCTGCAGTAGAAAATACATTGTGGAGCTCCACCAAAACTGGCGACACAATGTGTGGTTCTACAACATCCCTTACGCCACAGCACGAATGACACCACTTCCCGCTTGGGTCTTACTGCTCCTCTGATGAGCACTGCTTTTGGCTGGGAGATTGTCTGAAGCCAGCTGGTGGCATAAAAATGCTGCAAGGCCCACAGTCCCCCACCCTTCCCAGCTGTTGACTGTATTCCTCCAGGACTGTTATAAAACCATCAAAATGCACCTTGAACCTAAGGCTGGGAGTGGTCTGTCCAGGGCCAGGACGCAATCCTCATCTTCACGGAAAACTCACTGAGCTCATTAAGTGTCTCGCTTGACAACAGGCTCTAAAACTACAAAGGGGCCTTAGAGATTTTTTTTTTTTAATGTATTTATTATTTATTTTTGGCTGTGTTGGGTCTTCGTTTCTGTGCGAGGGCTTTCTCCAGTTGCGGCGAGCGGGGGCCACTCTTCATCGCGGTGCGCGGGCCTCTCTCTATCGCAGGCTCTCTTGTTGCGGAGCACAGGCTCCAGACGCGCAGGCTCAGTAGTTGTGGCTCACGGGCCTAGTTGCTCCGCGGCATGTGGGATTTTCCCAGAGCAGGGCTCGAACCCGTGTCCCCTGCATCAGCAGGCAGATTCTCAACCACTGCGCCACCAGGGAAGCCCTAGAGATTTTTTTAATATAAAAGATAGACTGTTCTAATGGGACAGCTGCATGGTGTAAGCGTTAGGAGCACTGGTTTGGGAGCCAGTCGGCCAGTGTTCAAATCACAGCTCTGTCACTTACTGACAATGATTTTTGATTAATCATCTACCTTCTCTGTGACCCAACTGCTCATCCATATAATGGAGACAGGACGAGTACCTCCCTCATGGGGTAGTTTTCTCAGGAAGAGGTGCACCTTGGTCTGAGCCTAAAGGAAACGTAGACCACGTATAAGTGAAGAGACATGCAGGAGCACACCAGGCAAAGGGTTCGGGCAAAGGCACAGTCGAGTCTGAAGCAGGAGACTGACAGACCCCATGGGGCCTCTTGTGACTTTTGTGGCCCTCCATGCTTCCACAGGAAGCACAGGTTGTGGAAATTATATACATGCCTCTAAGGCTGGGCTGGTCCTTCTCCCAGGACACAGTATGGCTCACCAACAAAAGAGGGAAACTCTTGTACAGAAGAATGATGAACAGGTGGCCATCTTTGTCCTTGGGTCCCATCTTCTTTCACAGAGTGCTCACTGAATACCCTTGGGAGATGGCAGAGCACAGGACCACTCAAGGAGATGGTCCTCATTCAAAGCCTGCTGTGTCACAGATTTAACTTCACGCCTGAGTCTCAGTTTCCTGAGAGACCAACATGATTCGGCTACAAAACCATGCAGACCCAAGCCAGCTGTTTGCAGCTCCTCAAAAAACTCCACCCTCTCCCGCCACTTTGCCTTGGGGGATGCTGTAGTGGAGGTGGAATTTGGGGATCCAGGTCCAAGGATGTCACCATGTGAGATTTACTACGTTACAGTGCTGAGCATGTCACAGATGGCCAACACATACATAACGACGCATCAGAGCTATGTCTCTGAAACGTGGGCACGAGACTCATACATGCACAGAACTCAAATCTGCACCAGCAAACTGCTGGCCAGTTTTCCAAAGGACCAGAAACTGCTCCCAACATCTCAAGGAGAGGCTGATAATTGTACACAGAAGCTCCTGCTCTCGCACGCACAATTATCCGGTTTTCACATGCAAATATCCATCTGCACATGGTTTCTTTGGTAAATGCCAACTTCAGAGGTGCAATCCAGGTGCCCAAATTTGAGAACTTGGCATAGAGAGGAGCACACAAGCTTCGAGTCAGTGATGGCCTGGGATCATCATTATAATTAGTTCCAATGGATGCGTCTGTCGTTCAGTAACAATGGTGGATGATTCGGTCTCGCTGCCTCATCTCGTTGCCCCCTTCCCCCCCTCACCCCTTTTATAAGAAAAGCCAGCCACATCTTGCTTAACTGTCCTCCCACCCCCATCCACACTCCCGCCTTTTAAAATGAAAAGCCCAGATGTGGGTGACCCATCTGTAGTGTGTGTCACGTTTTTAGCATCTTCTTTATTTAGAGCTGGGAGAAAGAGACTCATTAGAGAGGAAGTCCACAATGAAATTAGGAAACATTTGATCAGACCATTGTCCCAACACAATACGTGCAATGAGGGAAATGCTGGAGTTGGCTGCGAACCCTAAATGTGTTTCAGTCTCAGTGGCTTTCTCATCCTGTGCTGACCAGAATGGGGAGCTCGACAGCTCCCTGGGCAGAATCCAAGCTTCTGGAAGTGGGGAGCACCATTAGGGCAGGCAAATTCTCTCTCTCCTTAAGAGACTTTGCATTTTTATTTATTTTTTTATTTTTGGCTGTGTTGGGTCTTCGTTTCTGTGTGAGGGCTCTCTCCAGTTGCGGCGAGCGGGGGCCACTCTTCATCGCGGTGCGCGGACCTATCACTGTCGCGGCCTCTCCTGTTGCGGAGCACAGGCTCCAGACGCGCAGGCTCAGTAGTTGTGGCTCACAGGCTTAGTTGCTCCGCGGCATGTGGGATCTTCCCAGACCAGGGCTCGAACCCGTGTCCCCTGCATTGGCAGGCGGATTCTTTAACCACTGCGCCACCAGGGAAGCCCCCGAGACTTTGCATTTTTAGAAGAGCTTTAGATTCACAGGAAAAGGGAGAGGCAGGTACACAGGTTTCCCATCTATCCCCCGCCCCACACATGCATAGCTCCCTCCCCATTACCAACATTCCCCACCAGGGTGGGACATTTGTTACAGCTGATGAACCTGCACTGACACATCACTATCACCATAGTTTACACTACAGTTCACTCGTGGTGTTGTCCAGTCCCTGGATTTGGACAAACTATGATGATGTGTATCCACCACTATAGTATGATACGAAGTATTTTCACTGCCCTAAAAATCCTCTGTGCTCTGCCTATTCATGTCTTCTTCCCCCAACCCCTGGCAACCACTGATCTTTTTACAGTCTCCATAGCTGTGCCTTTTCCAGAATGTCATATAGTTAGAATCATACAGTATGGTACCTTCTCAGATTGGCTTCTTTCGCTCAGTAATGTGTATAAAGTTTCCTTCATGTCTTTTCGTGGCTTGATAGCTCATTTCTTTTTAGCACTGGATAATTCCATTGTCTGGATGGACTACAGTTTATTTAGCAAATTCTTTTTTCCCTGTGGCCTCACTCTGCCGTGGAAGTTGAGGCATCTACTGCTATGGCAGTTAGTACACCCTTGGCCTTCACCAGTCTCAGTCCTTCCCTGTGGCCTCAGCAGAGGCATCTACAGGGACCCAGTGGTGAGGACTAACTCATCCCAAAGCATCTAGCCTTTCCCTCAGCTTCTTGGCATTTAAAGGACAGAGGTTTGCTGCTGGGGACCTTATGTCAAGGGCTCAATACATGAAAACCGCTCTTGAACTCCAATTCCATTTCTGGTATCTCAACTCACTTATTAAGCAAAGCAGAAGGTCAGAAATATACAGACTCCAAAACAGATGCATTGATGATACCTTTCAAGCTCTGGGTAAACCATTTTTCTACAAGGATGTCCAGTCACATCCCCAAATACTTAATCTGCACTGCATCAAAATCAGCCTAATTCTACATAAGGAGAAATTAAACCACAAAGAAATGGACCCTAGAGCCCTGAGTTAAGACTGAAAAGACTTGATTTCAAAAAATGAAAATGGGCTCTAGCCCTGACTCAGTCACTAGTTATGGATCATTAGGACCTTTAACCTCACATCTGACAGAGTTCAGACTAGTTGTCTTAACTTAGAAGACTGTTGTGAAAGTACAATATAAAGACAGTTATTAAAGCAATCAGGAGGATTAAAACATCATATTAAAGTGTTTGGTTTTATACTAACAGACCACACAGTAAATTCTCTGCCATTTGTGGGATTAGAAGTCATCTCCTACCTGCTAAATCCATTGCTTCTTCATCTAAGTGACATACGAGATTTGCCATTCTGAAAAGACATGGAAAATCCATTTCTTGGTCCAAGTTACAGAGCACAACATTTAGCACTGAATATAGGAACTTGAACAGAAACAATTGACTAAATAACTCAATCCATGCCAGCATTGAATGATACAAGCTTAGCATCTGGCACATAGTAGGCACTCAATATATACACTTGCTGAATCAATTAATTAATGAAAAACATGTAGAGAAAAATCCTATTGAAAACAAAGGCAAATTTATTCAACAAATACTTGTATCAGTGAATACCTAATGTGTACATGCCTTTGTTGTTTAGCTAATGTGTAAGCTGAATCAGAACTCCTTTATCCATAAGTCAGTTCTCCATCAACTTTCTCTGTGTAGAACTTCGGCGAGCACCACCAACCATCACTTAGAAGAGAAGGGATTAAACAGAGAAGCATATAGAAAACAGTGAGAAGTGACAATGGACAATATAGCAACCAAAATGAGGTGGCAGGAAATTTGGAAACAAACTTACAAAAATTATGAGTTTGGGGTAAATATCCCCATACATCTCCATAAACCTTGGAGGCATTGTCATATTGATTTCTTTGAAGACATTGTAGTGTACAAGTCCAAGTTTCTTTCATTATTGCATTAATCAAGATAACGCTGAAACTAACTTAACCCTTTCTTAATAACTCACCATGTGTTATTTAAAAGGTGGAAATATCTGTGGTATATTTTAATGGAGCCTTATCTTAAACACAGAGGATGCATGAGGGGTGGTTAATCATAAAAGCTTCTTTATTTTTATTTTCCACTATTCCTTTAAACCGGTTCTATGGGATAATGATTTCACTGTTCCTGGATGAAACTTCAGGAAATCTCCATGACTTTTCTGGTTTTCTTAGGCAAAGTCTTATAGTCAGGAGACAGGTACCAGTTCCTTGTGCTTTCTGCCTGCAGAGGATGCTTATCAACCCTAAGCAGTCCCACGGAAGCTCTTCTGTGATTTGGGCACACTGGTTGCCTTATTCTAAAATCCCCCTTATAAGATCAGTAGGAACTTAACCACAGCCTGGGTGAGGGGATTCTGGAAGACAGGCATAGAAGTTGTGAATAAGTTTCCAGACATTTTCTTTCCACATTTTTATCTCAGTGCCCTGTCACACACCTCGCTTTGCTATCCGATATCTATGATATCTTTTGCCTCAGTCCAAACTTCCAAATTAACATTGGATTACATTAGAAACTTTTCACATTGAATAATATACATTGGGGAAGGGAGTTAAATCTTTAATAAGATAGCCACTCGACACACAGAATTACTCATTCACCAAGGGGCGTAGGTAGTTTTTGTTTTTTTGTTTTTTTTGCTATATTTGGAAACATCTGGATTTTTAATGAAATGTTTCCAATTTAAATCCAGATGTTTGAGATCATGTAAGTAGCCAAAAGTTGGAAAAGTAAATTACAGGATAGCAAAAGAGCCCTGTTTTTGCTATCATTATTTAGATGTGATCTGACCGCATACGGAATTATATATCTGAAAATCTGGATCCAAATCTAGATTTGGACACTGAACTTTTCTATACCTGGAAGAAGCTACTTATGCCTCTGAACTCAATTTCTCCATAACCAATAAAGAGATTTATGTACTGTGTTCTGAGAAGCCAATAATGTAAGTAGCTAACCCTATTGTGAAAAACTTATATTTTGTTTGGAATACGAACAATAAAAATGCAGTTTATGCCAAAGAATTTGTGTTGGTTTTACAACATGTCCACAAATTTCTTTCATATGCCTCACTTCAAAAAGTGGAGTGTAATTCTCCTTCCCTTAAGTGTAAGCTGTACTTAGCAACTGACTTTTCATCAGTAGAATGTGGAAGAAGTGACAGTGTATGGCCTCCAAGATTAGGACATGAAAGGCAGTGTGGCTTTTTCCTTTCTCTCTGATCACTCCCCCTGGGAGAAACCAGCTGCCATGTCATGAGGACATGGAAGCAGTCCATGGAGAGGTCCACATGGTGAGAAACTGCGGCCTCCTGCTAACAGCCATTAGGAGAGTCAGTGGACCCTCCAGCCCCAGTCAAGCCTTCAGATGATAGAAACCCTGGCTGGCAGTGTGACAGCAACCCCATAAGAGACTCCAAGCCAGAACCACCAGCTTATCCACTCTCATATACCTGACCTGCAGAAACTGTAGCTTTAACCCACTAAGTTTTAGAGGAATTTATTGTGCAAAAATAGAGAAATAATACAAAATTGATCAGATTTTCTATTCTGTCTATTATGAGAATCAACAATACTCAAGAAATCAGTGATTTAAAAACAAACAAACACAAATCTCACTTTGAATAGAAAAAAATATCATTTCCAGATTTTTATCATTGAAGTTCTACTTAAGAAACAGTTCTTGAATCTGGTCCATTTAAACCACTAGCTCATTGAAGGTACTGTGTATACGTAACAAATTCACATGATAACTAAAATTATTTTTAAATTCATGGTAAAAGCACAGATATTCACTACTCTAAACTGTGCTATGTACAAGGCTGACACTAAAAAACTTCTTAACAATGCACCTAAGGCTATTTCTAGATGTTTCTTGTATTGGCTGCTTTTAAAAGGGCATCAATTTGCTTTTTATTTGTTTAGGAACTTGTTTTTTAAAAGGAAAGCATAAACATGTTTATGATAAAGATAAACCTTACCTTTTGTGAGAATAAGATCAAAGAAGTTGCATTTAGGATACTAAATATGCTTATGCATCACAGATGATCAGAACGCCACATACCTGCAGGGAGTTTATAGTTGCATGTACTTATCTCATTTAATCTTCTCAACAACCCAGGAGAGCAGGCATTATTTTCTCATTGTGCACACGTGATGGTGCAAAAACTATTAATGTGAGAATCCTCTAGGACGTACCTCCTCTTCCAGACCACCAAAGGTAATCCTCTATGTCTAAGCCCAATTTCTCCTTTCCTTTCCCCTCCTAAAGATGTAGCATCCTTTCTGGAAAGAGGCAGATGTTGCAGTGCTGGGGATAGGCACGTGGGGGTGAAAGAAAGCCGCAGCAGCTACAATTAGGAGGATGGAAGAGAGGTTCCTGGAGAGGAAGATGTTAAGGAGAGAGAGACAGAGAGAGACACTGGAGCAGCTGTGGGGTGTGAGGGGAGAGGAATATTTTAATGTATTTTATGGACAGTGTATTTGGAGCTCCTTTAACTTCATCTGAGAAATGTGAGAAATTAATAGAATTTGTTTTAATTGCGTTTGCCTGTTGAACTGTGCTTTTTCAATACATCACTTTAAAACTCCTGGGTTTTAAGGTGGCACACTGGAGAAAGTTCAGGTGCAGAGAGTATAAATGACCTCAAGAATCCAGATCTTCTAATTAAATCAAGTGTTTTTCCCACTTTATCACTTGGCCTCCTCATTCATTCATTCATGCGACAAATAGCAACTGCTCACATAATAAACTCCAGGCGCTATCTTAGGCCTTCAGGAAATAACTTGGCTTGAAGCTGCAAAAACTGTCATTTTGAAAGTCAGCAAAAGAGTTAGAGACCTAAATTCAGTCACCTTTGGGTCTGATTGTTCCCATGTTTGGAATAAACAACCTGGGTGGACTCCTTAATTACCCAAATGCAAAGCAAACACCCATCCATTATTCAGCACTAAAGCTGTGAAATGACAGTAATACCATGTTTTAGAATGAGAACAAAAGCCTCCTCTAATTGTAAATTTTTACCTCTGGTTGAGCCAAAGCTTTTGTTGATTTTTTTCTTTTGTGGTCGTTCTTTTCATTTTTTCTTTTAGAGATTGAATGGCAAGAATATGCCTTTTCTCTATATGGAGCTGGTGTACCCTGTGCCAGTGAATCTTTGTTTCTCTTGAGGAGAGAAGGATGTTTAGGCATGATTCTAACTTTAGGATAAAAGAAGGAGGACTGTGAAAAGGGCTCTTTGTGGTTCAGGCTGTACTGGGATGTGAGTGTCCTGCACACTGTGTTATTTAAGACCAGATAAAACACCTTGGGAAATCCATCAGGGTTAGAATACAGTGTTCCAATGTGCCAGCCCTATTGGGTGTATTCCAACTGCCTTAGAATATATAACAACAGCTTGGGAAGGAGCCCCAAGCCAGGCTGAAGAGGAAAACAATGTACAGTTCTCTGTCTTCTTATTCAAGTTCCCCACATTCCACTTGAGGACTTCCTCTCTCTTGACGCTCTCTCCTCTCTTGGCTTCTAAAACACCACTCTTTTTTGGTTCTCCTCCCACGTCACTGGACGGTCTTCTGCAAACTTCTTTTCTGGCCCTCATCCTCCACCCAAGTTCAAATACATCAGGACTTGGTTGCAGATCTTTCTTTTTTCCATAGCTGCACTCTCTCCCTCTGCAATCTCATCCAGTATTGGGGCTTTAACTACCATCTATATTTTGATGTCTCCTAAATTTATATCTCTGACCCTTACCTTTTCCTTAAACTCAAAACTTACATATCCACTGCCTTTCCAACATGGTCACTTGGATACCTAATAGGCATCTCAAATTGGAGGTCTAAAAAAAACCCTTGATTTGGCCCCAAACCTATTCCTTCACCAATATCCCCCTTTTAAGGAAATGATGCCTTTACCCACTCATTAGCTCAATTAAAACTGGGAGTCAAATTGAATTCTTCTCTTTTCTCCTGCATCCATAACTGATCAGAAAGTTGCATCAGGTTTTATCTCCAGTACACACCTACCCCTCTCCATCTGTACTTCCACCTCCACGGTACCAGTCTATTGCAATAGTCCCCTACCAGCGTCTCCACTTGACACATTGCTGAACTATTCCACTAGTCTTTTCAGCAGTCAGAGTAATCTTTTAAATAAAATGTATCAGGTTATGACCCTCTTTTAGTAACATCTCCCTCTGCGTTTGCTCTAAAAAGCAAACTCCTTTCCATGTCTACAAGCCTCTCCATGATCTAGTCCCACCTGACTCTCCAAATTAATTTCCATTTCATACCACTCTCCCACTCATTTCTGCCATAATATCCTCCATTTAGGGGAAGGAAAGCCTCGCCACCGCACCGCCCCCCAAGCTAGAATAGTGGTAACAGCACTGTCCCAAGGGGAATGAATGGTCCTGGCCTGTTGGGAGACGACAGCCAGAACTCAGTGAAGATCTTGATGAAGGGGAGACAGAGGCAGCACCACAGCCTCTTCTCAACTGAGTGCCATGAGCGTGGGACACCATGAGATGCTCTGAAAACACTGGAGAGACCAGGAACATGAGAAGGTGGGGCAAGGCTGCTACCAATAAGACAGGACTCTGACTCACTGTAATCTACAGGATTAACAGAAAGGTGACCCCACCACTCGGTGACAAGCACTTAAGACATTCAGTTTTTGCACCAATGAATCAGATAGAGCCTCTGCCCTCCAGGACTCTTCAGCCTAGTAGGAAAGACAGACAGGTAAACAAATAATTGCAATACACTGTGATAAGTGCTCTCACAGGAAGAGATGCTAGTAAGAAGGATGGCACAAAGGCAGCAGTGGGTAATACTCGCTCCAGTGTGGCACTAAGCAGACATAGCGATCAGAGGATTATTCTCCTGTGGCTTGAGTTATGGCCCCTTTGGGCTTTTCCAGAGAAAATTTCCAAATGATCAGATTTTAGATTTCAATATTTTCAAGGAAAAAAAGACCAGTACTATGTTTACAGAAACAAAGGAGATCATCTTTATTAGATGATGCTCTTGATTTAAAAGTGCCACCGAAAAATAGGAGTTTGCAATTTTTACAGAAGAGAAAAAAACCCATGTAAGTTGAGCTGTGGTTTTTGTGTACATTTTTAGTGCCATGCCAATTTTATTAATATTATTTCCTTTTGGGAGAAGTATGTTTTTCATTACAATCCCTGAAAACTAGGGATCCAGCAAAGGGAGCAGTGGAGGTACCTTAATAACTGTAGTACAAACGCTGTCATTTCGAGAGTGGCGGGAAGGCAGGCACAGATCAACAGACAACTGTTCCACAAACCAAGAGATGCCCGCAAAGTCTTTGCTTTTCCTCCACCCCTCTGTGGTCCAAACGACACATTTGAGTCTTATGCCAGTTTTCCCCTTTTGGAAAAGTTAAAAAGGAAATCTCATCCTGAGTATCTATGGCTTTTCCCCCTCTTGGGATCAAAACATTATCAGAGAGATAAACCATGATGTTTTTCCTAACACCATCGGACAGCAGTTTCTAGACTCGCCTCCATTTCCCCACCTGCCCCATCCCAAAGCTATCATAGTGGAGTAGCCTTCCCAATATACAGTATCATTTCAATACACCAACCATTCACTAATGATAAGGAGCACGATTAGATTAGTTTTCTGGAGGCAGGAATCAATATCCTGGCATATGTGAACCCAATTAGCCATTGCTAATTAGAGCTCTCAGACATTAATCAAATACCACGTATGGGGCTAATCAACCAATGTGAGAAGCAAAAAAAAAAAAAAAAAAAAGAAAAAAAATCTATCGTCTCCCCTTGAATTCTCCAACCTGTTCACCTTGAAATCAGACCCAGAGACAGAAAGCCTTGCAGAAGGTCTGCATGAACTAGGCTGGGAGGCTGTGCTATTTCACGGGTTCCTGAGTCTCCTGGAGAGTGAGGTGGACGTGACGTCATCAGGATCCTTCTCATACAAACACAGGCTCCATCCTGCAGCCTGGACACGCTTCTCATTGACTCCATGGCAGTTAAGGATGTGTGCCAGGTGCAGGCTAGACCCAGAGAGGCAGACCAATACTCCTAGGCCTGAATGATAAATAAAACTAAATGCTTGCTAACTAATAGATTATTCATGAAATAGCCCAATTGCCATCATGCTACGTACTTGTACTCATACAATAATTCCTGTGTGTTTAAATAATGAATGTTAGGTTTGTGTTTAGTAACACAAATTGCTGATTAATCCGTATTCAAATCAAACAGTGCTTTATATGAACTCTTTGAAATACTGTACTAGATCAGCTTGCCTACCTCAATTTAGGAATAGTTTCTATAATGCTAATTCTAAGGCATGCGATTGAGCCCTTTAATTTGACAAAATCTTACTGGATACATCAGGCTTGAATAAAGATTCTGCTGACATCGCTGGGCAAATCCAGATGTGATTTAAGATTTGTGGAAAATATTAAAAATATTTCCAGCAACTATGCCCTTAATTCCTGACTCTTTAATGCTTCCAAATGTTACCTTGCAAAAAGCTACTTATTGCCCAACAAGCTCTTTCAATCTCATCACAATCTCCTTTAAAAAGACATTTTGCTAAAAAGCCACAACATGTGTGCATGCTATCATTATATTGTTATTATTTTTTTTTTAGAAATAGAAAGTCAGCTTTAAATAAACTCAAATCCCAAAAGGTTTACTTGAGATTTGAAATTCACAACCTATAAGAATTGAACAGTTTTTAGGCTCTAAGAAAGCATGTTTTTCCAACCATTCTTAACATTGTCAGTTTTAGACTTAAGTAGTGAGATGGAAATGGAATTCCTAGAACGTAATTATAGGGCAAACTGAACAGCACTGGAGGAAGAAACAGTATGAAATAGTAAAAATAAGCATGGAATCAAATCTTGCTTGAATCCTAATTCACAACACATTAGTTTTGTGGCCTGGACAATTATTTAATGTCCCTGAGCTTCCCGAGGACAGTAAGGTCCAAGGTTATAGTGTGGTTCTGAAGGTGATCTGAAGTGATACACGTGAGGGCTTGAGACAAGTCTTGCTGGAGTTAGACTCTCAATAAGTGCCAGTTCCCATGGCCTCTTCCCTTAATTCTGGTTCTATGGGACATAATGTTCTGGAAAGTAAGAACTGCATCTGTATCTTCAGTGCCTGGCACTATGGTGGCACATATTTGACTTAATAAATCATTACTGAGCCAAAATTAACTGCCAGAAAAGCCACCAAAAGATATTTGGGGGACAATGTAAATGTTTCTTTACCCTCCTTCCCAAAAGTCAATATTGGACAGAATCTCTAAGGCAGTAATTTCCAGAAATCAGGGGAAACCTTCCAGAAGAGCCAAAGCAAATCCCTCCTGCAATTTCCAGTACTGAAAAGTGTGGTTATTAAAAAACAAAACAAAACCAAAAAATTCTCCCTTTTACTTCTCTGGCCCCTTTCTCTTGTAATTTTGGGGATATTCATGCATGGAAAATGTCAGGCAGGGCATGCAATGCAATTATGATAGGTATCCAAAATATTGATTTTATGAGCTATAAAATATGAGTCTGGGTAGATGGTTAGTGAAAACACAAAAATAGAGTATGGTGCACAGATATTGGAGAAAGGGCAAAGCTTAAACGAGGGACATTATTAATATCTGATGTGATTCTTAAGATAAATACATCAAGTGGGAAATACCACAATTCGATTCCTTGAGTTTGGATCAGGGATACACCATGGGCTTCCAATGAATTCAAGTGTTGAGAGGATAAATAAAATTTTGGGGTACCTACAACGTGCCTTAGCCATCAAGGGAAAGGCAGTGCACTCATAAGCAGGGCCAGTAGTAAAATGTCAGACACTTACTGAAGGGACCGGCCTTAGAACAGGGGCATAGAATATAACCAAGAGCATGTCTTTCTAATTAAAAATCATATTTTCATTTCTTAAAGTAAGCAAATTCAGTGTGATGTAATTTTTTAAGTTGACTCCTAACATTTGTATTGTCCACATGTTGTGATGGTGGCGATTAAAATTTGAAAAACTTTACAGAAGTTAGGAATGTGTTACTTTATCATATGTTGACTATTTAACATATTATTTAGCATTTTCTCATATCCCACCAAATCTCACTGTGACACTTTTTTGCAGGAAAATTGGGAAAAAAGATGGCCCACCAAAGAGATCTCTCCTGCCAAGTTCTACATTACTGTTGGTCTCAGATGAACTGTCATTTTTTTTTTAACAATGATTCTTAATTTAGTCAATCATAAGTCTTTATTTATAAGCAAAGAATATCTAAATTGAATAGTTGGCATCATCTCTTTCTCTGTGTTTAGGAATTAAATCTCTACCATTTGGAATCAAATTCTTAATTCCAAAAATATTGGGAGTCTCCAGATGAGCGAAGGCCTCGCCCAGGGACTGTAGAGGGTGATAGAAATTCAACCGAGTCACATGCAGAGCATCTGGCAGCTAAGCCTTTGCTGCAGTGGTTGTTCAGTCTTTATGCAAATGGATATGGGCTCTGCAAGCCACTTTGTGTTCTAGAAGAAAAACAGCAGATGCTGATGCACAAGGAGAAAGGGCTGAATTTTTCCTTAAAATTCTGAGCCTCTGAATTCATGGTTTCATCCCCAAACCCCTTCTCCAGGGCCACCCCTGCCAGAACTCTATTCATTAGACTCCATCATTCCAAGTCAGTTCAAATACACAACCCAAATTTCCTGTAATGAGGGGCTTCTGAGACACAAACACTGCACAGCTGCACTGAGTCTCAGGTTATCATATTATGTTGGCATAACTTTAAATATTAAACAATCTTCCCAGCCTCTGGTTATTGTCATTCACTGTGGTAGACATATATCATATTATCTGCCCCACATTGTTTCTCGTTTCTGACAAGAGCACCCCCTTTTCCTGTAGGTAATTATTCTTCCGCCACTCCATATAGTGCCGGGGTATCTGGGAGATAATGGCTTCGCCAGCACAACCAGTAGAGACCTTCCCTAGATTTTATATGTGGACACAGAGAAGAAAATCTTGTTCTTTGAGTGCCATTCATTGTGGCTTCGAAAGCCCGGAGCTCTCTCTGCAGACTTACCCACCCCACAACCAACCCTTGGCCATTTGAAGGTCAACCCAAAAGATAAGTAGAGAGACAGGATGACATCATCTAAATCCTTGGAGTCAGGCGGGCCTGAGGCCAGCTCAACCTCTAAACTTCCAAGTTACACCGGCCGTTATAAGACCTTTGGTAACAGCGTCCTTTCTACAACACGTACATTTTTTAGTCCACAGATCCCACTTTTAGGATCCTCAGTTGTTACTCAACACTTCTCCAACCCACCAGGCTGGGTTGAAAACTTTCTTCCCATGCACCTAAATACAGAACATTGGTCTTTTCTTCTTTTGGTTACATATCCAGCCCATTTTATTTCATGATGGAGTGTTTCTCACCAATTTAGCTGCTATCCTTGGGGATCTGTCCCCCTGGAAAGTTTTAGTGAAACTTTCTTCCCATTAAGGCATTGGGTTCTTGCTTCACTTCCCTGATATAACTGTCTCTAATTATACTCTCTAGATTCTCCCTTCTACTACTTACTCTGCTGTTCTTATTTTCTTTCTCCCTTTGCTGTCTTTTCTTTAATGTCTCCCTAAAGCAGGGGTTCTTAACAAGGTCCATACACTATCCATCAATGGGCTTCCAGGGATTTCTCAAAGTCTCTTGAAATTATATGCAAGTTTTACATGAATACGCACATATACATGTGTTATCGATTGCTGTGTAACAAATTACCCCATAATTTAACAGCTTAAAACAACAAGCACTTATTATCTCACAGTTTCTGTGGGTCAGAAATCCAGATGTAGCTTAGCTGGGTCCCTCTGCCCCTCGCAATGCAGCAGTCAAGGTGTCAGTCTGGGATCTGAAGACCCTGAAAAAGGAAAATACACTTCTAAGCTCACTCATGATCGCTGACAGGATTGAGTTTCTCATGGTTTGTAAGCTGGGGACCTACCAATTCCTTCCCACAGGGGCAGCTCACAACGTGGCAGCTGGCTTCCCTCAGAACCAGATGAAGAGAATAACAGAGGGCGAGCAAGACAGATGTCACAGTCTTTTGTGATCTAATCTCACTAGTGACATCCCATGTCTTGTGCTGTATTCTATTGATTAGAGGCAAGTTGCTAGGTCCAGCTCATCCTCAAGAGGAGGAGGTTACACAATGATGTGAAAGTCAGGAGGTGGGGATCACTGGAGGCCATCTTAGAGACTCCTGCCATAATATACTGTGGCAAGGAAGATAATCCATATCTTTCATCATATTTTTTACTTCTGAATCAACATTTGTATTCTCTCTTTATTTCTGTCTCAACCATCAGTTTTACCCAAAGTCTTCTACATTTTCACAGAGTCACTAGAAATCATCTCTCTGAAACATGCTGGACTTAGCCCCCCTTTCACAACAGTCATTATACCCCCTTTTCTTAAATTTTTATGATGCAAAAAATCTATGTTGTCACCCATCCCCATCACACACACGTGGGCACACACACACACACTGTAGTCCAAGGTCACTTGATGAGCAGTGGAGTGTTTTGATCACACAGGACAAGAACCCTATCTTGTAGAACACTGGTTCTTATACTCGGACTCCTTTACACTCTTAAAAATTACACTCTTAAAAATTATCAAGGCCCCAAAGAGCTTTTGTTTATTTAGGTTATATCTATTCATAATGTACTGTGTTAGAAATGAAAACTGAGAATTTTAAAATATATATGTTTATTCTTTTAAAAATAATAAGCCCATTATATGCTAATAAATATTTTTATGAAAAGTAAAAATATTCTGTTTTTCTAAAACAAAAAAATATAAAGAAGAGTGACAATGTTTTACATTTTTAGAAATCTCTTTTATGTCTGGCTTAGTAGAAGACAGTTGGATTCTCTTATCTGCCTCTGTACTCATACTTTACAAATATGTTGTTTTGGTGTAAGTATATGAAGAAAATCTGGCCTCATACAGTCATATAGACATGTCAGTGTGAAAAGGAGTATTTATGTAATTGTAGATTTTTTTTTTAATACTAAACCAAAACTTGTCAATGATAGTTTCTTAAAGATTATAGAATGTGAAATCTGAAACTCTATCAATGACTTCTTTTCACGTTCTGCTACATTGATATCCATTAAAATCTCACACTTAAAATGGATTTTTTATCAATACATGATTCATCGTGCACTGGCCATTTGAAAAAAATAAATTGTATTCACCGAGCTACACAGATCTCCCAAGTGTTGGCACATTTTGTTACAAAATATCAAAAAATCACAATTGTAAATATCACGACCAATCTCATCATGAGTCTTCAGGTATTGGAAAGCAGACAAGTTGCTTCATGGTGAAGAATATGAGTTTTCCAGAATTCTAAATTTCACCAAATTTTATAATTGGCTATAAACACTGTCAGTTATTTTCCTTGACGTAACAGGCCCATTTCATTCACTTTTGAGAAAATATCTGCCTAATACCCAAGTCCAAATAGTCATAGTTTGTCTGTCAGTTGTTCTTTCAAATCAAAATCGTGTTCCATGAAAAAAATGGGCTAGTTCAACTGAAAATGAGTGCTTTTCCTTGAGACAACCATTGTACTTGATACACAGCAGAATGCTTGATTCATACATTCTATTTTGTCAAATAGAATAGTACAAAGATGTAAAGTGGTGAGATTTAATACAAGTAATAAGTTTTACTGCTTTATTAAGGTTACTTTTGAGCGACACTGGCTTTTCTTTCTTCGGCCAGTGTGGGGAAGTATACAACCACCACCAGTGCAGTCTGGCACCACTGCCTGGAACTGTCTGAAGACACCAGCATTTTACCTACCATTGCTTTTGCATCAACAGTGCAAATGTCAATATATTGAAAAGAGCAAATAACATCTTAGTATTATTATGAAAATAGTTCTGACGTCATGAACACATTCAAAGCGACTTGGCAACCCCCAGGGATGCATGGACTATACCTTGAAAATCATTGTTACGGACTGTTTTATATTGTTTTTTAATCCTAACACTCATTATTACAGTGAAGGAGCCAGATTTGATATACTGTGTACTCACTTCTGCTTATCTAGATCTGTTGGGAGAAGGGAGTCCTCTAATAAAATTACTCTTTTGATTTATTGAGCATGACCCATCCAATATTTCCCAAATGTCACTAATTCACAAGTTTTGTCAGAGAAACATAGTCATTTTTTAAACTTAATATTTAAAAGGACCTTTTATCCAGCTGAAAACAAGTATGCTATCTTACCACAAATAGAAGAAATATATTAATACCCTTAAAGTAAATATATAAGGACTCAAATTTTTGAAGAACCTTTCATCGAGAGTACTACCTAAAATCATTCCAGGTACCAGCACTGAGAGCTCACTTTTGAAAAGATGGCAATAATCCCTTCCGACCTTTGAGCTCCTTCACTTTGCCAAATTCCATTATATGCAAATTTATTTCCATATTTCTTTTAGATTTTTATAACTACAGATTGCAAATCCCTCCTGTTGGGGATAAGTTTTAAAAAGGAAACTGGGGATTGGGAAAAAAGAAAAGGGAGGTAAAACAGATGGCAGCAAAGAAATAGAAGTTTGGGCACGAAGCTCTGGGTGAGATAAAGGGAGAGGAGGAGGAGGAGGAGGATGGAGCCTCTGCATTGCCCTCTCGGGTCTGGTGAGGCATGCAGATGAGGCGGATGTAAACGGGACTGCTAAAATGTTCTTCCGTGTGACGGGTGCTGGGCTCTGGCACTGGAAACCAAAAATGCCTACCCAGCTGTGTTAAATAAAACTTGCTGCAAAATTTTTCCATCTGAAAAATCCAAGTACTTTTGTGTCTACGAGACCAAAGCTGGATTCGGGACATGGGAATAACCAAATCTAAGTTATAAAATCAGAAGGGCATTGAGTATTTGGAAGAAAGGAAAGTGTAGGTACCCATGTGTGCACACACACATACACATAACGCGTTGTCTCTTGGTGTGCGCATGTTCGGCAGTGAATCAAAATAAAATTGAAAGCATCTTGTAACTGTGGGGAGAAGAGACCATGCAAAGTCGCCATTGAGCAAGAGAGTGTAAATGGAAATTAACAGTATAATGTCCATCATAACCCATTCAAGTTGTGAAAATGCCTTTCATATTCTTATTTCTCCTGCTATCTTTATCGTTTAGTGTCAACAAATATTTCATAAAGTATTTATGAGGACTTTTATTGGCTCACTTGTTATCTTGGTTCTTAAAAACTGTCTTTGCCATAAGGCAGTGTTTTCAGGTTCACTGTAATATATTAGGGGTGATGGTTGGGAAAGGTTCTGAGCTCCATTGCCTTTCTTCTACGAGAATGTCTCTGCTTTGACCTAGTTTGCATGTTAGTCCTCTCCCTAAGATTTCATCTAAAGAAAGAGCTCTGGTGCTATAAAAGACACATTTTTAAGCAAGAAAAGCCAATGTCATAACGTCTAAAGTCTGTTTAAAATGAAGAAACACTACATGCCAAAAATATATGCGAAATAACATACAGAGACATGAACAGGAACATAATAAAGAGGTCACCCAAAGAGCCAATAGGCATATAAAGAGTGTTCAACTCCATTAGACATCAGGAAAATACAAATCAAACCCACAAAAACGATGCCATTGCACACCCACCTGCTAAATTAAAAAGATGACAATACTAAATTGTTGGCAAGAGAATGGGAAAATGGGAACTTTCACTGAATGCTGGTGGGTGTGCAAATAGGACAACAGATCAGAAAAGAGCAGTATCTACCAAAGCTGAGAATGCACATACCCAGCAATCCGGCATTTGTATTCCTACAAGTATATACCCAATACAAGGCACCAGAGGCCATTCAAGAAAGTGCATAATAGCACTATTGCTAATTGGCAAAAAATGGAAAGAAACAATAAGGCAGACAGTTAAATACTGGCATATTCATACAATGAAAAACTATACAGCAATGAAAAGGAATGAACTGCTGCCATATATAATAGCAGCAAAGAAAAGAAGCTAAGCATAAAAGAGAACATGTTGTATAATTCCATTTATATAATGTTCAAAAGCAGGCAAAACTATAGGAATGGACATCAGGATAAGAGTTATCCTTGTAGGGAAGGGTCTGGGGTGCACATGGGGGGGTTTGGTGTACTGGCAGTGTTGTTTCTTCATCTGGGGGTTGTCACCCAAGTTTGTTCCCTTTGTGAAAATACATCAAGATGTATATACTCTAGACATCCTTGTGGTTTGTGCCCTCGATTTGTTGTATTTTAATAAGAAATTTACTTGAGAGAAAAATATGAAGTGTAATTTTCAATTATGTAGAATTTTAGCATCCTTTCCTGTCTCAGTGTTTCTGTGAACCCTCCCACCACCCACCTCCTCATCCCACACTTTTTTTTTTAGTTTTCTTTTCTAGATTCTGGACCAATTGAAAATTAGCTATTTTTCAACAAGGTATATTATAATGGATTGTTACTCTAAAAGCAGAAGAGCATACTCTCCTCATCTGTGTACACCTGCCCTGAAAAGGTGGATTAATACACTAATTCGGTACATGTGTTCTGAGCACCTACCTGGGTCAGGCACTGAGCTTGGCTCTGGAAAGGCACGGGTGAACGGGGCAGACACAGTGCTGGCCTGGGGGACTTTACTGTCTAACAGGGGAAATCTGTGGTTAAAAGCAGTTGTCAGAGAGTGTGTTAAATGCTGTGGTGAGTGAAGGTCAGACGCTAGGGGGCCACACAGCAGGGCGGATGTCTCTTCTCACGCCTCTGGGACCACATTTCTCTCCCCTAATTTGAAGGCCAGTTGTACTTACCGCTAGTACCCCAGAGTGTGGTGACTCATGATTGTTCTCTGCGTCCTGTTGTTAACCTGTCACCTTGAATTAAGCATGGGGAATTGGTTTGATTGGGTATCTCCTGTTGGATTTAATTCTGGGCAAGAATTAGGCCCTTTAAAATACCTGATGAGGGGAGGAAGGAGGAAGTTGGAAGGAACATCCATAAAGAAAGAGACTTTTCAGCAGAAAAGACGGGGGGCATTGCTGAGACACAAACAGAAGCAAGAAGCACCTCTGCTGCAGAAAGTCAGAGGGCAGCAGCCTGAGGATGGTGGCCAATGGTCGTCTCCCAGAGCTCGGGTCTGCAGGCACTCAGGACCTGTAGAAGGAAGGTTCTAGAACCACCTGCCTGACTAAATTCAAATAAGAAAAAAATTACTCTGACTTAACTTTTCTACTAGGGAAACCAGGATATGTTTGGGGAGAGAAGAGGATCACTCCAGAAACATGTCTACAGCATTAGAAACCTCCTGACACCTCATCGGCTGTAGCTAACGTCTTGACATCTTCCTACCATAGGGATTTAAGAGACGGCGCAGGGCTCACCTGATAAGATACGTGTAAAGACCTTGCACAATGCCAGGATTCCCAGCAGCAAAACATTAACAGCTTGAGCTCCAGGAGAGACAAAAATGGGGATGTAGGAGGAGGGGGGAGAGGGAGGAAGGAGAGAGGGAGATTGCTTGCCACAGCAAGAAGGCATCAGGATGCTGAGAAATAAAGGGAAGGGAAAGGTGATGGGAGGCGAAAAGTGATGCTGCCTTCATTTCTTAAATTACCAGGGAATGAGCCTAATTATAGTTCTCCATCTGGTAACCTAGCTAGAACATTCTCTAACCAGCAGGGCCCCCATCAAGCTGGGATTATTGTGGTTATTATTATTATTTATTGAGTGGTAATACTCAAATACCTAAATTACACAACTAATCCCCTTAACTGCCACATTCTAAATAAATGCTTTCCAGAATACCATCTCTCGTTATCAGAGTTTACAACTAATTATATAGTACCCCAGGTCCACCTACCTCTTTATCATAATATTCAAAGCAATTACATTTTTTAAAAAACCAAAACTCTAGGCATCATGTCTTCCCATGTAATAGAAATGTAAGTTCCTCCAAAGATTCTCTGAGTTGTGGCTCCTGCCTTTGCATTGATCCTCTGTCACGAGCAACATGAATGCTGGTCCCCTAACGAGCAGTACCACGCCTCGGAATGCAGGTGCCTGTGTGGCACATTAACCCCACTTTGCAGTTCCGGAGGCTGCAGCCTCGAGACCCCCTTCTCCAGGGCAGGCGCCCATGCTTCCATCAGCTTCCTATGGCAGGATCTGTATTTATAATTCATGCTCCTCCTTTGGTTTCCTTTCCAGGTCTCTCTGGGCTGGTGCTTAAGTAAAATCTCTACCCACACCAGGCATGTGCTAGTCCTTCCTCAGTTAATAATTAATAGCAATGAGGATAATCAGGAGCACATTTTTAAAGAGTGGTTATCTTCTGTCTTTCATCTAAGGGTCACTTCTTTCTTTGCTTCAAGGGGTACTACTGAGGCACAGACGCGACTCAGACATCCCGAAACATCACTGGCTGAATTTTATGTTGCAGTTAACCAAGAAAACCAGAGAGCCTATAGTGGAAATGTGTTATTTTGCCATCAGAATCTGATCTGTCCTTCATGCAGCAACAATGTTACATTTTGCTTTGAGGGAATGCTCTTCCCTATTCCCTACCCAACTCTCAGCTCTTGTCCGCAGCTGAACCCGAGTCTATCCTCAGGCTGCATGAATGGAAACCACCACCTAGATTAAGCCAACAAGCCTAGTCTGTATCCTTGCTACTCCAAGTATGGTCCTTGGGTCAGCGGCTTCAGCACCTGGGAGCTTATGAAACATGCAGAATCTCAGGGTCTCACCTGAGACCTTCTGAGTCAGCATCTGCCTTTTAACAGAATTCCCAGATGGTTCATATGCACATTAAAGTTTGAGGGGCTGGGGTCAATGCCCCCTTCACAGTAATTGTCTCAGGGATGACACATTAGGCCAATTAGGACCAAGGGGATCCAATTCCCAACTTTTATGTTATTAGTCAGGAAAGTAGCTTCTCACGGTGACTGTATGTGAACCTACGAGTGTGTATCTTCCAGTTGCTGGCAGTGCTCTTGCAAGCAGTAAGGGAGAGAATGCATGAAAATCAAGCCCACCCAAAGGAAGAGAGAGTGACCAGCTAGACCCTCAGTGACATGATGGAGCCTGTCTTGACCTGTGCTAAAGGGCACATCTGTAACAAGACTGTGTGGATACCTGAGACACACACCTTTTTTTTTTTTTTGGTAATAAAGGAAATACAAATTTGGCTTTCTGTCACTTGCAACCAAAAGAATCCTAAATGATTCAGGGCCCAGCTCCCAAAAGAATTTATCCTCTGCCCAACCACCAGGGCAGGCAGTTTCTGACATTCTAAAGGCAAGTCTAAGCTTGTTTTTTTTTAACCTGGCCTTTCAAAACATCTCCTAAGTTAGGCCTTTAAAATACGCACCACCTCAGTGGAGGGAAAAATCCACAGGCCAAAGGGTACCAAATTGCTTAAAGGTTTCCTTTCTGCTTTTAATATATTAGATGCAACCCTTGCTTCCCCTTCTTCTCTTAGAGATGAAAGACTTCTTGGAAATGCAGGCACGCAGCTGTCATTTGGAAATGACAGCCAGGCCGGAGAAGGTTAATGCTGTCATCAAAGATGTCCATCTTCTAAGTTGGTTAAATGGACTTTTCTGGCTGGCTTGACGGCTCGTTCTTTTCCCAGGTTGCCCAGCAACTCAGTGAAGTGTTGTTGCAACTTAGGTGCCTTTGCCCAAGTACTTTGGGCGTCCAGGTTTCCCATGTGTCCCAGGTTTAGCAAAACCCAACCACAGATGTGCCCAGCACAAGCCAGAGGAGGCAGATCAGGACAGGTACTTCCTCTGCAGGAACAAAGAGAAAGGGACACTAGAGTGTCTGTCACAGAAAACTTGTTCCAAAAACGAAGGTCCCAACTGCTTGCTTCCACTCACTCCATCAACTTCCCAATCCTGCCAACGCTTTGCCAACAGTAGCCCTCATGCCGCGTGTCTCAGCATGGCCTGGGGTGTGCATTACCGCTGTGGGCCCCCGGGCCTCATGACTCCTTCTCCAGACTGTTTGAGCCCCGAGTTAATTATTTCACTGGAGCTGGAATTGATGTGCTTAAATAAAGGTCCTTTCTGACTCTGAAATTCAATGACCCTGTCAAGACAAAAGGATAACACCGTCGCTGAGAGGCGGGTGTTAAAAGCGCACGGTCAACCTGATGAGAAAGACTCGCCGGGATGGGAAGAGGGAAAAGTAGTCTTGAGTCAAG
Source organism: Eubalaena glacialis (assembly GCF_028564815.1). NCBI lineage: Eukaryota > Metazoa > Chordata > Mammalia > Artiodactyla > Balaenidae > Eubalaena > Eubalaena glacialis. The sequence continues at coordinate 11,245,207 of NC_083722.1, forward strand.
TACACAGATTAGTTGATTCAGTCAGCTAATCACACAGCCTTGCAGTGAACGAAACACAGAACCAGGAGGTTTTATGGGATACTGAGGTGTGAGTGTGGAACTGGAGAAAAAGCAAAAAGTGACTGAAAGAAAAAAAAAAAGAGAGGCTCCATGCAACTCCCATGGCAGCTCCTTACCTCACCAAAGCTCAGACACTCCCAGAAAAATCAAGTACCTCCCTAGACAAGTTAGCAGGGTTTATGAAACATCTTCAAATGCAGGAGACTCTAAAACTTACTGGCAGACTGTCCAAAACATTTTGGGGCATTTTGCTTTGTATTTTGGAAGAATTCCCAGATAATATTAGTTTTAAAATTAGATTTGCTTCTAAGATATGCTTAAACAACTTAACCTTTTACCTGGGCCAGCATGAGGAGATCAGAGCACAGACACTCATTTATTCTGTCGGAAGAGCCATCCTCCGCTCAGTTACGCTGTTCCTCTCAACACAGCTCCGCTCTGAGAAATGGCCCGAATGTACACATTGGGAACACGTGGGTTTATCTCCCTAAGATCACGCTGCCAGTGTTCTACATGACGCAGGCAGCTCTTTGTGTGCCAAGAGCAGGCAGATGAGACCCAGAAAGCCGTGTTCCCTCACTCTTCAGCAAATGTGACAAGAACAGTATATTAGTGTCCTATTACTGCTGTAACAAACTACCACAAACTTAATGACTTAAAACAACAGAAATTCATTCTCTTACAGTTCTGGGGGCCAGAAGCCTGAAAGGAATCTTGTGGGGCTAAAATCAAGGTATGGTCAGGGCTAGATCCTTCTGGAGGCTCCGGGGGAGAATCTGTTCCTGTGTCTTCCAGCTTCCATTGGCTGCCAGCATTCCTTTGCTTGTGGCCACATCACCCCAATCTCTGACACCATCTTCACACTGACTTCTCCTCTCCGGCAGTCAAATGTCTCTGCCTCCCTCTTATAAGGACACTTGTGATTTCAGTTGACCCTTGAACAACACAGACTTGAACTGGGTGGGTCCACTTATATACACATTTTTTTCCCATAAATACTACAGTACTACATGATAAGAGGTTGGCTGAAGCCACGACGTGGAACCACAGATACAGAGGGCCAACTATGGGACTTGAGCACCTGTGGATTTGGGTATCCAAGATGGGTCCTAGAACCAGTCCCTTAGGGATACCGAAAGATGACTGTACTTTTGGGGCCAACTCAGACAATCCAGGGTAATCTCCCCATCTCAAGGTCCTAAATGGAATCACATCTTCAAAATTTCTTTTTCCATGTAAGATAATATTCACAGGTTCTGGGGGTTAGAATGTAGCTATCTTTGGGGGCCATTATTCAGTCTACCACAACCAGATTTGATAACTGAAGAATGAGCTTGCTGGGGCTGGGGAAAATACAGTGTCGGCACATTGTGAGAAGCAACCAGAAATCCAAGAGCTTGCCCCTCTATGACCTAGAAGAGCACATTCAGGCAGCTACACTGGCTCCATCTCATCTCACAGAGTTGGAACATTTTAACTTTCAGAGTCACATACATGAAGGTGACAATGGTTGTAACTTGGAAAGAATTCCCCCCCTCCACCTCGCCATTCACTTGTACTGGCCATGTTACACTCTGAGTTTCTTCTGGACACACCTGACCTGGGTGAAAGAAGAAAAGAGTTTATGAGCTTACTTTACAAATCAGTTGAAGACACTTCCAAATCAAAACAAGTTGACTCGAAATGTCTTCCACTGCTGCTTATTTTCTGAGATGGAGCCTGGTTTGACAGGAGTTCCAACAAGGGATAAAGGGGAAAAAAATCTACTTCACAAGTTTTCAGTGGATGCTGAGAGATGCATCTTTTTATGTGCATGAAAGGGATGGCTTAAGACAGTCTGACTTTGTGGCCAGAGCAGGCATTTAATTATGGGGTTTTATGTCTTTTTATGTTTGCCTGGGAGAAGAATTCTTTGTAAATCAATGACATTAGCCATATGAAAAAATTACTGATTCTTTGAACTGAATTCCCACAAAGTAAAACAGAATCTAGTCTAAACACATTTTCTGACATCCTGACATCATTTTATGACTGCACCATGTTGAAAACTTCAGCTGGTATTCAGGCGGTCTATTCCTCGCTGCCTCGTGATCTCAAAACCACAGGTCAATGTAGGAGCTGAAACCATTTAAGTCTTATAGGATGAAGTTCCCTAAGCCCCAACATTTCCCATTTCTCACGTCACTGCTGCCACTCCCTCTGGCTCTGGAATGCATTGGTTCCCAAATACTTTACCCCAGAGGATCTTCCTGCTAAATATTGTAGATTACCCTGAGCACTGACAGCCAATAGGTATCCCTTCCTTCCCTCCTCCATCGAACCTAGACTTCCCTGCAGGCACTTTTTAAAGTCTCAATATATTCTCTGCTTCTTTTCCTCTGTCTCTCAGAAAGCTAGACCTTGCTTCAACCTCTCTTCTATTCTAGATCTTTCTCCCTCAGCAAAAACTTCTAGGCCCGGGATATTTATTTACGCAATCAAATAGCTTTACATCGTGCCAGAATCCCACCCTGTAGAGTTGATTTTTTTTTTTTTTTTAACAGCAGCTTTTGGACATTCAAACATTTGGAGAAAGTTAGAATAGAAAAAGCCCAGAGGTAGCATAATCCCTTTGAGGTACTGACAACTAAAAAGTGGATATATTTGGTTGAAGAGGAGCAATGGATTTCTAGCAAGACCAGTTTCAGCTAGAGGCTAATAAACAATCCTGCAATTTAACAATCCTGCAATTTATACTACTACATAGAAGGGCAATGTGAGGAGAGCGAATTGGAGAAACAAAATCCATCCCTCAAAATTCCATGACCTTAAGCACAAAGTTGCTCCAGAATGGCCCCAGCAGTCTGAAAGGCAAACAACATGGTTATTTTTTTTAAGTCTATAAATGTGCTTTACCTGCCAGCAGAGCTGTTAGAATTTAATAGGCTCATACTGACGCTCAAGTGTTTTGAAACACCTATTACAAGGGTTGTTTTCAAAACGGACTTTTGCCCAATCAAAGGCAAGGGAAATTAACCCTGTAAGAGAAACAGGAAATTGACTGCATGGATTTGACTTTAGTGACATAGGCTAGAAGGCTCTGAGTTGATGTACACATCCTTTAATGGAACTCGATCTCTGTAGGTCTGTTGGCTGTGCACAGAGAAATACCTTGTTCAGACCTCCATACGACACCACTTAGTGGAGACCCAGATCATGAGGGACACCAGAGGAGACCCATCACCTGGTCCCCCTTTCATAGTCACACCTGGTCTATGAGTGGAGTGGTCACTATATGGAGGCACATATGGTGGCCTTGAGGCCAACAATGAATGTTCACAACAACCCTGTGGGTTGGTACTATTATAATTATTCCTATTTACAAACAAGGAAGTTGAGGCTTAGAGAATCCAACCTCTTGCCCAGTCACAGTCAGAAAGTAACAGAGTTGGGGTTTGAGCCCAGGGCTGTCTGCCTCGGGAGAAATAACCTCCGAGCACCATTCCCTGGAAAATGTCTAAGGATGGTTGGACCGTGGGATTCTGAGGTACCTGCTGGCCATTTCTCCCTGATTCTTCTAATTTGTTAACAATTTCTCCCTCCAAAATGTTGCGTTTTCTGTGCCATTTCTGTACTGCAAAGCACAATCTCTCCCCCCGGCCCTGCTCTTCCTCACTGGCTATTACCCTCTGACCTTAAGGTGAAGCATCGATGCAGAAATAAGCCCAGTGCTCAAAGCATGGAATATAATAAAGGCTCCAACGACTGTTGTGCTCTTTTTTGCCTTCTTATCTGATTTCTTTGCATCCAATACCTCTTTTCAGCCTCCCAATAACCCATAAGGTAGGACTATTATTACCTCATTTTACAAATGAGGAAACTAAAGATGCAAGACGTGAAGTCATTTGTCCAAGGTTGCATGAAGAGTTCATGGCAGAGGCAGGATTTGAACCCCGTTCAGTGTGACTTCACCACCTACATTCTTTTGCCTCCACTGCTCTGCCTTTCTAGCTCCTAGAGCAGGAGAGCGAGGTGTGCACCCTACCGGACCCAGCAGCCCAGCTCCTCCCAGCCAGCTGCTGGGTGTCATGAGGTGTTAGCTCACTCGCCCATCTCCGAGGGGAGGTTCTAGCACACATGGACAGCCTCTGTCTGGCAGGCTTGGTGGTTCAGAAACACAGCTCTCCCTGTCTGCAGTGACTCAGCCCTCCAGTTAATTTACAACAGACATCGTGAAGCTTTGGGTGCACATGCTGGTCAGGGACTCAGGTGTCCATTCGTGGCACATGTCCTGCCCTCCAGGGCTCAGGTGCCCCAGGACTAAGGAAGGACCCTTGCCCCACAGATGGATGAGCTTCCTAACGCAGGGCAGGCAAACTAAGATGCCAAATCCTTGCACAGAGGATACCTGGGTGCTTCTCCTCTCCAGTTCAAATGAAACCCAGAACATGTTACCCTGGACCAGAGGTCATGAGGGCCACATGGCCAAGCCTCAGGGTCGCAAAGGCCTCCAAGGTTCACTTTTGGCCTTATGTCCAAACGAATATAATGAGGTTAACCAACATGACTGGAATAAGCAGCAGTGGTCCAACAACCTGGAATTTAGATCTCATGACAAGGCCACACTACTTTTAATGTACCATAAATGAATAGTTTTAATAAATCCTATGATTATCTTGTTTTTAATGCACGTGCACATCATTGGCTTTTGGGGCTAAGAGCATTCTTTTTTTTTTTTTTTAAATTTTATTTATTTATTTATTTATGGCTGTGTTGGGTCTTCGTTTCTGTGCGAGGGCTTTCTCTAGTTGCGGCAAGTGGGGGCCTCTCTTCATCGCGGTGCGCGGGCCTCTCACTGTCGCGGCCTCTCGTTGCGGAGCACAGGCTCCAGACGCGCAGGCTCAGTAGTTGTGGCTCACGGGCTTAGTTGCTCCGCGGCATGTGGGATCTTCCCAGACCAGGGCTCGAACCCGTGTCCCCTGCATTGGCAGGCAGATTCTCAACCACTGCGCCACCAGGGAAGCCCGAGCATTCATTTTTTATCGGGGGCAGCAAACTTTTTCTGTAGGGCCAGTTAGTAAACATTTTAGGCTTTCTCAGCACATACAGTCTTTGTGGCATATTCTTTGTTTTGGTTTTTTTTTTTTTAATGACCCTTTTTTTTTTTATTAATTAATTTATTTTTGGCTGTGTTGGGTCTTCGTTTCTGTGCTAGGGCTTTCTCTAGTTGTGCCAAGCGGGGGCCACTCTTCATCGCGGTGCACGGGCCTCTCACTATCGTGGCCTCTCTTGTTGCGGAGCACAGGCTCCAGACACGCAGGCTCAGTAGTTGTGGCCCATGGGCCTAGTTGCTCCGTGGCATGTGGGATCTTCCCAGACCAGGGCTCGAACCCGTGTCCCCTGCATTAGCAGGCAGATTCTCAACCACTGCGCCACCAGGGAAGCCCTTAATGACCCTTTTAAAATGTAAAATCCATTCTTACCTCACAGGCTGTTCAAAAACAGGCTACAGGCCAGACCTGGGCTGCAAGCCATAGTTTGCCATCCCCAAAATTCAAACATATGAACTATATTATGACCATTTTATTCTACCTTCATTTTTTTTTTTTTTTTACTGGATGCCTCAAAAAGTTATATAAGTGGATGGAGTTGAGGCTCACCAGACCCCAGCTAAACCTCATGGAAAAACTCTATGGTCTATTCTTAACATCCTAGTCAATGCTTCTTGCACAGTCCATGGAAATATGAAGTAATCAGCAGGAGGAAGATTTAGGAATAAGCGTAACAAATATTAAACTGTGACTTTTATTATTGCCTTTGGATGAATCTTTGGAAGTCATCCATCTTTCCACTTAGGTTTCCCCATCTGTACAACCAGTGTAATAACACTGGCATGGATCCTGGGCAGTAACCAATAGGTTACTTGTGTTCCTGTGGTCTGGCACATTTCTGCTCAGAAACTACAAGTTTTTAGGTCAGTTCCTACTCTGTGGCTTTTCAGTGGAAGCATTTACTATTTCCTTTGGCAAGAGTAGGAAATTGTTGATGGGAAGGTGAATAATCCTGGGTCAGCAAAATACTTCAGAGTCTGAGGAATGGCATCAGCTCTGTAACTCCCGTTCCAGGAGTGCTTTGCTCATTGTGCAGTGACCTGGGGTTACCCTAGATGACCCTTAACCACACCAGGCTTCCCTCTGCACTGACTCTGCTCCTCTAAACAGACCAAGGGCATTGGAACCAACCTCGTCACCCAATTGGTCAGGAATTCCAGAAGGTCTCCCCCAAGTCTGCCATAGCAACTCCATCCTCCCAGGTGGATGCATAACAGCGATGCATCCTCAGGGATGCAGGGAGCATCCTGCAGAGCAGTGGTCCCTGACCTGGGAGCCAGCAGACCTGGATTCGAGTCTCAGCTCCATCCCTAATCAACATATCACCTTAGGAAATTTCTCAATCCTTCTGAACCTCATTGGATAAAATGAGGGCTTTGAACTAAATGGTCTCTAAGAAATGTCTGCCTCTAACTGTCTAAGTCCCATTAAGTTAACTGCTCCCACCCCACCCCAGTAGATGCCATTAATTCCTACTTCCCAAAAAAGTTCCTGAGATTTGAGATTTGTTCTCCTGTCTTCTCCTTGGCTGCCTTGTGCGGGTCTTTGCTGCAAACCTCGGATGTCTCAGTGTTTTGGCTTGCTGTGTTTCTGACAAAGGAAACCTGGCTCTGATAAATCGCCCAGCAAAGAAAAATCCAAGACACCAGTCAGATTTTTACCACAGTTGTTTACGCCATGTGGCTGACAGGGTCTTGGTGCTCCGGCCAGGTGTCAGGCCTGAGCCTCTGAGGTGGGAGAGCTGGGTTCAGGACACTGGACCACCAGAGACCTCCTGGCTCCACATAATATCAATCGGGGAGAGCAATCCCAGAGATCTCTGTCTCAATGCTAAGACCCAGCTCCACTCAAAGACCAGCAAGATCCAGTGCTGGAGAGCCCATGCCAAACAACTAGCAAGACAGGAACACAACCCCACCCATTAGCAGAGAGGCTGCCTAAATCATAATAAGTTCACAGACACCCCAAAACACACCACCAGACGTGGTCCTGCCCACCAAAAAGACAAGATCCAGCCTCATCCACCAGAACACAAGCACCAGTCCCCTCCACCAGGAAGCCTATACAAGCCACTGAACCACCTTACCGAATGGGGGAGACACCAAAAACAAGGGGAACTATGAACCTGCAGCCAGAGGAAAGGAGACCCCAAACACAGTAAGTTCAGCAAAATGGGAAGACCGAGAAATGTACAGCAGATGAAGGAGCGAGGTAAAAGCCCACCAGACCAAACAAATGAAGGGGAAATAGGCAGTCTACCTGAAAAAGAATTCAGAGTAATGACAGTAAAGATGATCCAAAATCTTGGAAACAGAATGGAGAAAATACAAGAAACGCTTAACAAGGACCTAGAAGAACTAAAGAGCAAACAAACAGTGATGAACAACACAATAAATGAAATTAAAAATTCTCTAGAAGGAATCAATAGCAGAATAACTGAGGCAGAATAACGGATAAGTGACGTGGAAGATAAAATAGTGGAAATAACTACTGCAGAGCAGAATAAAGAAAAAAGAATGAAAAGAATTGAGGACAGTCTCAGAGACCTCTGGGACAACATTAAACGCACCAACATTCGAATTATAGGGGTCCCAGAAGAAGAAGAGAAAAAGAAAGGGACTGAGAAAATATTTGAAGAGATTATAGTTGAAAATTTCCCTTATATGGGAAAGGAAATAGTCAACCAAGTCCAGGAAGTGCAGAGAGTCCCATACAGGATAAATCCAAGGAGAAACATGCCAAGACACATATTAATCAAACTATCAAAAATTAAATACAAAGAAAAAATATTAAAAGCAGCAAGGGAAAAGCAACAAATAACACACAAGGGAATCCCCATAAGATTAACAGCTGATCTTTCAGCAGAAACTCTGCAAGCCAGAAGGGAGTAGCAAGACATATTTAAAGTGATGAAAAGGAAAAACCTACAAGCAAGATTAGTCTACCCAGAAAGGATCTCATTCAGATTCAACGGAGAAACTAAAACCTTTACAGACAAGCAAAAGCTAAGAGAATTCAGCTCCACGAAACCAGCTTTACAACAAATGCTAAAGGAACTTCTCTAGACAGGAAACACAAGAGAAGGAAAAGACCTACAATAACAAATCCAAAACAATCAAGAAAATAGTAATAGGAACATACATATCAATAACTACCTTAAATGTAAATGGATTAAATGCTCCAACCAAAAGACACAGACTGGCTGAATGGATACAAAAACAAGACCCATATATATGCTGTCTCCTAGAGACCCACTTCAGACCTAGGGACACATACAGACTGAAAGTGAGGGGATGGAAAAAGATATTCCATGCAAATGGAAATCAAAAGAAAGCTGGAGTAGCAATTCTCATATCAGAAAAAATAGACTTTAAAATAAAGACTATTACAAGAGACAAAGAAGGACACTACATAATGATCAAGGGATCAATCCAAGAAGAAGGTATAACAACTGGAAATATTTATGCACCCAACATAGGAGCACCTCAATACATAAGGCAAATGCTAACAGCCATAAAAGGGGAAATTGACAGTAACACAATCATAGTAGGGGACTTTAACACCCCACTTTCACTAGTGGACAGATCAACCAAAATGAAAATAAATAAGGAAACACAAGCTTTAAGTGATACATTAAACAAGATGGACTTAATTGATATGTATAGGACATTCCATCCAAAAACAACAGAATACACTTTCTCCTCAAGTGCTTATGGAACATTCTCCAAGATAGATCATATCTTGGGTCACAAATCAAGCCTTGGCAAATTTAAGAAAATTGAAATCATATCAAGTATCTTTTCTGACCACAACGCTATGAGACTAGATATGAATTACAGGAAAAAAAATGTAAAAAATACAAACACATGGAGGCTAAACAATATGCTACTAAATAACCAAGAGATCACTGAAGAAATCAAAGAGGAAATCAGAAAATACCTAGAAACAAATGACAATGAAAACACGATGACGCAAAACCTATGGGATGTAGCAAAAGCAGTTCTAAGAGCGAAATTTATAGCAATACAATCCTACCTCAAGAAACAAGAAAAATCTCAAATAAACAACCTAACCTTACACCTAAAGCGATTAAAGAAAGAAGAAGAAAAAACCCCCAAAGTTAGCAGAAGGAAAAAAATCATAAAGATCAGATGAGAAATAAATGAAAAAGAAATGAAGAAAATGATAGCAAAGATCAATAAAACTAAAAGCTTACTCTTTAAGAAGATAAACAAAATTGATAAACCTTTAGCCAGACTCATCAAGAAAAAAAGGGGGAAGACTCAAACCAACAGAATTAGAAATGAAAAAGGAGAAGTAACAACTGACACTGCAGAAATACAAAGGATCATAAGAGATTACTACAAGCAACTATATGCCAATAAAATGGACAACCTGCAAGAAATGGACAAATTCTTAGAAAAGCACAACCTTCTGAGACTGAACCAGGAAGAAACAGAAAATATAAACAGACCAGTCACAAGCACTGAAATTGAAACTGTGATTAAAAATCTTCCAACAAACAAAAGCCCAGGACCAGATGGATTCACAGGCGAATTCTATCAAACATTTAGAGAAGAGCTAACACCTATCCTTCTCAAACTCTTCCAAAATATAGCAGAGGGAGGAACACTCCCAAACTCATTCTACGAGGCCACCATCGCCCTGATACCAAAACCAGACAAAGACGTCACAAAAAAGGAAAACTACAGGCCAATATCACTGATGAACACAGATGCAAAAATCTTCAACAAAATACTAGCAAACAGAATCTATCAGCACATTAAAAGGATCATACACCATGATCAAGTGGGGTTTAACCCAGGAATGCAAGGATTCTTCAATATACACAAATCAATCAATGTAATAAACAATATTAACAAACTGAAGGATAAAAACCGTATGATCATCTCAATAGATGCAGAAAAAGCTTTCGACAAAATTCAACACTCATTTATGATAAAAACTCTCCAGAGAGTAGGCACAGAGGGAACTTACCTCAACATAATAAAGGCCATATATGACAAACCCACAGCCAACATCGTCCTCAATGGTGAAAAACTGAAACCATTTCCACTAAGATCAGGAACAAGACAAGGTTGCCCACTCTCACCATTATTACTCAACATAGCTTTGGAAGTTTTAGCCACAGCAATCAGAGAAGAAAAAGAAATAAAAGGAATCCAAATCAGAAAAGAAGAAGTAAAACTGTTACTGCTTGCAGATGACATGACACTATACATAGAGAATCCTAAAGATACTACCAGAAAACTACTAGAACTAATCAATGAATTTGGTAAAGTAGCAGGATACAAAATTAATGCACAGAAATCTCTAGCATTCCTATACACTAATGATGAAGAATCTGAAAGAGAAATTAAGGAAACACTCCCATTTACCATTGCAACAAAAAGAATAAAATACCTAGGAATAAACCTACCTAAGGAGACAAAAGACCTGTATGCAGAAAACTATAAGACACTGATGAAAGAAATTAAAGATGATACAAACAGATGGAGAGATATACCATGTTCTTGGATTGGAAGAATCAACATTGTGAAAATGACTATACTACCCAAAGCAATCTACAGATTCAGTGCAAGCCCTATCAAACTAGCAATGGTATTTTTCACAGAACTAGAACAAAAAACTTCACAATTTGTATGGAAACACAAAAGACCCTGAATAGCCAAAGCAATCTTGAGAAAGAAAAACAGAGCTGGAGGATTCAGGCTCTCTGACTTCAGACTATACTACAAAGCTACAGTAATCAAGACAGTATAGTACTGGCACAAAAACAGAAACATAGATCAATGGAAGAGGATAGAAAGCCCAGAGGTAAACCCACGCACCTCTGGTCAGCTAATCTATGACAAAGGAGGCAAGAATATACAATGGAGAAAAGACAGCCTCTTCAATAAGTGGTGCTGGGAAAACAGGATAACTGCATGTAAAAGTTATCACACCATACACTAAACCTAACACCATAACACCACACAAAAATAAACTCAAAACGGATTGAAGACCTAAATGTAAGGCCACTCTAAAACTCTTAGAGGAAAACATAGGCAGAACATTCTATGACATAAATCAGAGCAAGCTCCTTTTTGACCCACCTCGTAGAGTGATACAAATAAAATCAAAAATAAACAAATGGGACCTAATGAAACTTAAAAGCTTTTGCACAGCAAAGGAAAACATAAACAAGACAAAAAGACAACCCTCAGAATGGGAGAAAATATTTGCAAATGAAGCAACTGACAAAGGATTAATCTCCACAATATACAAGCAGCTCATGCAGCTCAATATCAAAAAAACAAACAACCCAATCCAAAAATGGGCAGAAGACCTAAATAGATATTTCTCCAAAGAAGATATACAGATTGCCAACAAACACATGAAAGGATGCTCAGCATCACTAATCATTAGAGAAATGCAAATCAAAACTACAATGAGGTATCATCTCACACCGGTCAGAATGGCCATCATCAAAAAATCTACAAACAATAAATGCTGGAGAGGGCGTGGAGAAAAGGGAACCCTCTTGCACTGTTGGTGGGAATGTAAATTGACACAGCCACAATGGAGAACAGTATGGAGGTTCCTTAAAAAACTAAAAATAGAACTACCATATGACCCAGCAATCCCACTGCTGGACATATACCCTGAGAAACCCATAATTCAAAAAGAGTCATGTACCACAATGTTCACTGCAGCACTATTTACAATAGCCAGGACATGGAAGCAACCTAAGTGTCCACAGACAGATGAATGGATAAAGAAGATGTGGCACATGTATACAATGGAATATTACTCAGCCATAAAACAGAACGAAATTGAGTTATTTGTAGTGAGGTGGATGAACCCAGAGTCTGTCATACAGAGTGAAGTAAGTCAGAAAGAGAAAAACAAATACCGTATGCTAATACATATATATGGAATCCAAAAAAAAAAAATGGTTCTGAAGAATGTGGGGCAGGACAGGAATAACAACGCAGATGTAGAGAATGGACTTGAGGACACGGGGAAGGGGAAGGGTAAGTTGGGACGAAGTGAGAGAGTGGCATGGACGTATATACACTACCAAATGTAAAATAGCTAGTGGGAAGCAGCTGCATAGCACAGGAGAGCAGCTCCGTGCTTTGTGTCCACCTAGAGGGGTGGGATAGGGAGGGTGGGAGGGAGAGGCAAGAGGGAGGGGATATGGGGATATATGTATATGTATAGCTGATTCATTTTGTTATAAAGCAGAAACTAACACAACACCGTAAAGCAATTATACCTCAATAAAGATGTTAAAAAAAAAAAAAGTTCCTACTTCCCAATGAAATAAAGGGCAGCAAAGCTAAACTTGCCCACACCCTCTTCTCTCCCACCCTCTAAACGACTGACTCCTCTCTCATGTTTCCTCCCCAATTTCATAAAAAGGAAGTGAGTGTCTTTTCCTCTGTGGCTAAGTGCTCCCTTCGACCCCAATTCCACTCTGTCCCCCCAGTCTCAGTATGACATGCCTCCCGCATGCATCTGCACTCTCCCTCTCTACCTGTCTCCTTCGCTTGTGTGGAAAAGCATCCCAGTAGCCCTATTCCTAAACCACCACCATGAACCCCCCATGGACCTGCCTCCCCTCAAGCTGATGGTTGAGAGCCACCTCCAGCAGTTCTGGCAGGGGCTCCTGAAGCAGGGGAACTTCCCCTCTATGGCACAGAGCCCTTTAAGGAAGGGTCCCTGAAAAGTCTGCTTCTCAACCCAGCTCACCCCAGCCCTGCTGAGAAACATGGCTGGGGGTACCCTATGTTCCTCGTTTCTATATCTCAGAACCTGCCCCGGTGCTTGGCATAGACTCCTCGGCACGTGTTTCAAGTTATAGGGAAATGACAGCACTGAGGAAGGAAGAAGGAATAACCACTTCTGGAAAACCACACCACACCTCTGCTTGGGAAAGCTGGCCCCTGCAAAAAGGTCCTGCTTTATTTCCCCACAGCGAGCTGGGCTCCTTAGTTTTAATCTATTGGGAATCCTTATTACCAGCCTAGAATGCAGGGCTGGATAGAAAGGAAGGCTTAAATGGTTCTTTTATTTTCTGGCCATTTTCCTCTTTTGCCTCCCTCTTAAAAAAAAAAAAAATAATGGGAGGGAGGGGGCAATTAAGGAGCTGAGGTTTTAAACCTCCCCAGAGGTCAAACAAATTGCATTTTTGCTACAAAGAGGGGGAGGGGGAGGGGAGGGGCAGATGGTAAATCGGCCCTGGAGACCCTTCCGTGATGTCTTTCACTGGGCCCCCAGCTGGCGAGACTGCAGCAGCGCGAGGGGCAGCCCCTCCAGTGGGCAGATCCGATCGCAAATAGAGAAACAAGGCGTGCCAGCGGGAGCCTCACCGGCTGGGAAATTATTTCCTAATAAAACTACAAAGGGAAGGACGCAATAACTGGGCACTGCTGACAAGTATTGTTGTCTTGTATCAAAATCTCTTTATAAACCTGTTTGAAGAACAGAGCTGGCTTCTCTTTGAAGTCCCATTTCAAAGCCTCAAAGCCGTTGACTTGCAGGGTTCCCAGCTCCGGAGGGGGTGGCCAGGGAAAGAGAAGTCAGAGGAACTTGGCAAACTCTCGGCACAAATCGGTACTCGGTGCTCCGGGACGAGTTTTTAGTTAGACTTCCCGTTGAGCTCCTAATTATTAATAACACCCACCACAGCGACCAGGCACGTTCTGCAAATATCTCATTTAACACCGACGGCCCTGGGAGGTAGGCACTGTCACCCCCAACCGACAGATGAGGAAACAGGGGCCGAGCCCCCAGCTCTCAGGCTGACTCCAAACCAGGCTCATCCTCCAGCCCATGAAAGGCCGGCCTTTCCTCACCATACGTGGGCCAAGTTGCCACCCGGACCCTGATGGCCGGGCGCGTTGTATCAGCAGCACCAAACGAGGGTCAGGGTAGAAAGAAAAAGTAACAGCACAGGTTCTGTCTCCCAGCAAGCTCTCAAGTTTAGACGACGCAGGCCTAATACACAGGCCCTATGGACACAGAGAGAGGATCCCTGCCTCAATGTTCCCACACCCAGGTGGGAATCAGGCCACTAAGGGGCCCAGACCAAAGCCCTTCCTGGAGGAAAGGAAAACCTCCTGTTGCCGGTTGAATTGTGTGTCCCCCGCCCCAAGGGTTGAAGTCTAACCCCCGTCCCCCCACCCGTACCTATGAATGTGGCTTAATCTGGAAATAGGGCCTCTGCAGATGATCAAGGTAAGATGAGGTCAGCAGGGTGGGCCCTAATCCAGTATGACTGCTGCTCTTATACAAAGGGGAAACTGGGACACAGAGACAGACAGGCACAGAGGGAAGATGAAGTGAAGACACAAGCAGAAAGCCACCTACAAATGCCTGCAGCCACCAGAAGCTGGGAGAGAGGCCTGGACAGACTGCCCCTCACAGCCACAGAAGGAAACAACCCTACCGACCCCTTGATTTCAGACTTCCAGCCTCCAGACCGGGCGACAGTAAATTCGTGTTGTTTAAGCCACTCTGATTGTGGTACCTGGTGACGGCAGCCCTAGCAAACGAATGCACCTACCAACCTTGGACACACCTGCAAAGGTCAGCAGAAGGGAAAACCTGTGCTGTTCCTGGACTGGAGCCTGGAGAGAGGAGAGCATATCCCTGCAGGCAATGCTCCTTCCTAGAGGGTGGGAAACAGGGTAGTAGGGGAGACCTACCCACACCTGGAACGGGAGAAGAGTTATGTTCCCGGCCTGGGGTGACCGCCACTTACCCGCCTCCAGTCCCGCCTGTGTCCTCACCAGCCTGCTGTGTCCATCAAGTCCCTCTTCATCCGGAGCCCTCTCTCATCACCTGCCCCCGATTTCTATCTCCTTTTATCTTTCTGCACCACCTTCTCCCCAGTACCTCTCTCCAAAAGCAGGTCCATTAGTTCTCCAAATCAGTGGTTTCAAAGGCTGGGCCCTCAACCAGCAGCATTAGCGACAGCTGGGTAGGAATGCAACTTCCTGGGTCCCACCTGGAACCTGCAGAATCTGCAACTCTGGGGATGGAAGCCAGCAAGCTGCTGTCAGGACACCCCACGACATCCTCATGTTTGAGAATCACTGTTTAGAAAAGTGGCCGGCAGCTAGATGTTGTTTTTCCTAAGATCACAGTCACAATACGCTGGAGTCAGGAATCAATTTCTTGTACAGACATGGGCATTTCATCATAACCACAATATTCCAACAGTTCATCCAGCTGAGGTTTCAGGCAAAATGATGACATTTTCTTTGAGGAGGCAGGCCACATTCCCCACCTCCCCTCTTTACGCGTCTCCTTGAGGAGGTACTAGGCCCGGTAAAAAGCTGTGCCCTTCTGATTTACCGGCAAGGTCATGGATCCTAAAACCCCTGTGCTGTCAACACTTAGCTCAGGAATGAGCTCGGGGGTCTCTCACAAGGTATGCATGAGACAAACAAGGGGAGTCCTCTTGTCTCGAGGAGATAAAGTTTTCATTGTTAGTTCTTCTATTTTTCTAGTATAAACTGGTGTGAAATTCTGTCCAGACTCGCTAGCCACTTTGGTGCTCCCTCCCATGCACATAACCCCAAGAACGCTCGCCCGGGGCTGGGACGCTGTTCCTCTCTCTTCCACTTCGGTGGGAAGGGGAATTTGTCGGCGAGACTATTTCCCTAACGCAGGGCCATGGTTGCTAAATACGCTGCAGTTCTTTTGCCTCGTCATCCAAGCCTGGGAGGGGGGTTGGGGGATCGGTAGAAGACAGCTGTCTTCAAACATCTC
Source organism: Eubalaena glacialis (assembly GCF_028564815.1). Taxonomy (NCBI): domain Eukaryota; kingdom Metazoa; phylum Chordata; class Mammalia; order Artiodactyla; family Balaenidae; genus Eubalaena; species Eubalaena glacialis. The sequence goes on from NC_083722.1 coordinate 11,261,142, forward strand.
TTCTCCCGGATTTATACCTCGGAGACCTCACGCCCATCATGCAGCCTTGCCCAGCATGCGTCTCCTATGGACCCTTTCACTCTCTGCCTGGCTCTATTATAATTTTCTTCTTTGCCTTTACTGCCACCAGACACATTCCATCTATAAATGGGGAGTTGTTTGTGGTTTCTGGTGTCTCCCTCACTTAGAAGGTCAGCTCCATGAGCTAGTGACGTGGATTGTTCGTGGCCGTTTCCCCCAAACCTGAGCAGACACGTGTAGGCGCCACATCTTCCCAGGAGGCCCTGTTCTCCCTCCCCTAAGAGTCCCTGCCCATCCCGCTCTTGAAGAGCAGACCCAAACCAACACCCTATTCGTAATCTCCCCTGAAACAAAACAACCGGCAAAATGGAAAGCTGCTGGGAAGAGCGTCCCTCAGGCCTGCGCCACCAGCGGGCTCCCTGCCATAAAAGTAACCCAGCCATCAGTTTAGCACAGATGCCACGTTGGGACTCATAAACACATCACCTCAGTCAGCTTCTCGGGAATCCGCTGCCAAGGGAGCAGAGGCCAGGACCCCGGGCCGACAGAAAGACGTGGAAGAAGGAGGCAGGGTGTTGGGATGGGCATCTGTTGTCTCGGCAGGTCTCGCCTTGGCAGAGAATCCTTGAATCCCTCGTGCCATGCAAATGCGGTGCCGAGGAGGTCACTGCCTTCTGCCGGATTATTATCTCTGACATTTGATTCATAATAATTACAGAGCCTTTCCACCTTCAAAGTGCTTTGCAAACAATAATTAATTAATTAACACTCGTAACACCCTGGTGAGGTAGCTTGGTGTTATTAATTTATCTCTACAGTGTATTATTATCCACTGTTTCCTCCCTCCCCACCAAAGCCGGTGAGCTCCCGTGCTGTGTTTCTGGGCCATTCCTCCCAGTTTCCTACTTCCGTCTTCCACTCTGCTCAGCAACGATATGCCTCGGAGTTTGCCAGCCGTGCACACCCCTCTTCAGATTGGAGACTCGGTTCGTTACAAAGCACCACCCCACTTGTCTGAGTCAGAGCTAAGGCCGTGGATTTGTTTCCCTCCACGCCCGGGACTCCCACTCCCAACACCTTTTATTAACTCAATTCTCACCTCTCTCTCCCCAACCCCCTTTCATTCTCTCCTATTCCTGCTGCATTTCCCCATCTCCAACTTTGTCTTTTTTTATGATTCCAGCACAAACAGAGCTCTAATCCCCATCCCAGCTTGTCTTCGCCTCTGTGCTTCCTTCCGTCTCTACAATGCTATCTACCATTTGGCTCACCATTCATTCTCCTAGTTATTTGGATTTTAATTATGTAAATTAGACTTCTCTGAGGGGTGCTTAAAGGAAGGCTAACATTCAACTCCTCTCTCTGCTCCAACTCCTCATTTTTTAAATCTCATTTTCTTCCTGGTGCTATTGCCCTCTCCCTATCTAATCCTGTCACCCCACAGCCCATCCCTTTATTCTGTGCTTATTCCACACCAGTCCTTGAGTGCCTACTACAGGCTAGGTTCTGTGCTAGAGTGCGGGCAGAGGGAGAAGGCAACAAAGATAAATTAGAACCCAGGCTTCATCCTCAAAGAGGATGAGAATAAGCACTGCAATAGAAGGCTCTGAGAAGCTCTATGGGAATTCAGAGGTGGTGATTAATCGTAATTCTGCCTAGGAGTAGGAAGAGGGGAGGGGTCACAGAGATCTTCACAGAAGTGAGGACACTTGAAAGATGACTGGGTTGGAACTTAACTGGCAGAAAAAGAGGGAAAGGGTGTCGCAGGCGTTGGGAACGGCGTGAACAGTGGGATGTAGGCACGGCCTTGGATTACTCAGCTTCTGAGTAATACGGCTTGGATAACCCAGCCTTTGATTTCACCCTGGGCCATCTGTAGGCAGGTCCTCCACTGCCACCCACTGAAAGAAGAAGAGGGGAGGGGAGGGGAAAAGATGAATGTCACAAGCATGGAGGGGGCAAGGATTTTACCAAAGATTTTATAGGGAGAGAGAGCAGGGACCATTCACATCACATAGCAGGCAGCATTCCTCTCCAAAAATCTCCCCTCCACATTCTGTCTTCCCCATCCAAAGTCCCTTGGAAACCAACGCAGATTACTCTTTCCCCGGATCACACAGCCTCCAGGGCCCAAATCGCCAGTCCTGCAAATTTTCCCAGGCCTGTCACACACTCCCTTTCACAACCGGAGACATTTTACTTTCTCACTCTTCGTCTCTTGCATCCTCTCACTCCCTCACCTCAACTGTCTTCTTGGGGATAGATACTCTACAAACAAAAAGGAGCTCTAGGTATTAGGATCTTGGCAGATTGGGAAGAATAATTATAAATATCAAATAATTTCTTCCTGTGACAAGTAATTTAGTCATTTTTATTTGTTGAATTACAAATAGTCTGGTAGCATAGTATGTGGCTAAAGCATTGTGTGTGTGTGTGTGTGTGTGTGTGTGTGTGTGTGTGTGTGGCAAGGAGAGTGGACCTCAAACACCAGGCTAACAAGCTTGATTGGTTTCTGCAGGCACTGAGGATTGTATTCGTTTCCTACGGCTGCAATAACAAAGTACCACAAACAGTGTGGCTTAAAACAGAAATTTATTGTCTCTTAGTCCTGGAGGCTGGAAGTCCAAAATCAAGGTGTCAGCAGGATGGGTTCCTTCTGAGGGCTGCAAGGGAGGATCCGTTCCATGCCTCTCTCCTAGTTTCTGGTAACAGCTGGCAATCCTTGGTGCTCCTTGGCTTGTAGATAGGTCACTCCAATCTCTGCCTCCGTCCTCACCTGGCCTTCTCCCTGGGTCTCTGTCTTCATGCATCCGTCCTCTTATTAGGACACCAGTCATGTTGCAAACTCCAATATGACCTCATCTTAACTAGTTACATCTGCAATGACCCTATTTCCAAATAAGGTCACACTCTGAGGTTCTAGGAGCTAAGACTTCAGCACATCTTTTCAGGGGACACAATTCAACTTATAACAAGGCTCAATAGCAGGTTTTTAAGTAAATCAGGTAGTCACCTGAATAGATCCACAGGTAGTCACCTGAACAGATCCACATCTAGTCAGAAAGGCAATGGGGCTGCAGCAATGTGGAGGACAGATAAGGTGTCAGAGAGACTGGAGGGGGAGGCCACCAGAGGATGGCGGGACCGTCAGGCCCACCGCTTCAGTGTTCCTCTCTGTGCACCTGCACACATACAACCCTCCAAGCAATCCCCAGTCTCATCCCCTCCATCCAGCTCTCAGCGAAATCTCCAGTGTTATGAACGGTACTATCGAGTACAGTCATCGTGGGGTGCATTGCTTCTCTACACTTATCCATCCTGCAGAACTGTCACTTTGCATCCTTTGACCACCATCCCCCCATTTCCCTCACCTCCCTGCTCCTGGTAACCACCGTTCTACTTTCTGCCTCTATGAGTTTGACTTTTTTAGATGCCACATATGAGATTGTGCAGTTTTCTCCTGTGTCTGGTTTACTGCACTTAGCATAATGTCCTCCAGGTTCATCCATGTTGCAAATGGCAGGACCTCCCCCTTTTAAGGCTGAATTATATATATAATATAATAATATTTATATGTATATAAAATCATATATCTCACATCTTCTTTATCCATTAGATCTGTTGATGGACACTTATGTTGTTTCCACGTCTTAGCTGCTGTGAATAATGATGCAATGAACATGGGAACACAAGGTACTGATTTCACATCCTTTGGGGTATGTACCCAGAAGAGAGGTTGCTAGATCATACGGCAGTTCTAGTTTTAGTTTTTAAGGAAACGTCATGCTGTTTGCCATAATGGCTCTACCAATTTACATCCCACCAACACTGTATAAGGGTTCTCTTTTCTCCACATCCTCATCAACACTTGTTATCTTTTTTCTTTTGATAACAGCCATCCTAACAGGTGTGAGGTAGTATCTCCATCTTAACCATATTTAAGTGTACATTTCAACAGTGTTAAGTACATTCAGGCTGTTGTGCAACTTATCTCCGGAACTCTGCATCTTGCAAAACAGAAACTCTGTACCTGTTAACAACTACCCAATCCCCCCTATGACCCAATGTCTGGCAACCACCATTCTACTTTCTGTCTCTATGAATTTGACTGCTCTATGTATCCCCAACCCCTGCCTTTTTTACTGTGTCATGATTGTGTCATGAGTTTAGTACCAGAGTCTACCCCTCCAGTGTGCAGAACATTTTTATTTTAAACCATCTTAGTCCCACTCTGAGCTCCCATCCTGGGGCAGTGGCAGAAATTCGCGTACAGTCATTACTGGGCCCACCTGCTCAGGGCGCGTGTGCAGTGACCAGGCCTCCTCCATCACCAAAGCGCTAGGGAGTCCCCTCCCCTCACTGGTCGGCTCTTCTTGGTCCCCAAATTCCCCCATTGCCCCAACCCACCTGGGCCTCCAGGGCTAGCAGCTCCCGTGCCTCAGGGTCTCATCTGGGGAGTTTGGGGTGAGGCTGGGATCCCCTGCGCCTTGCCAGCCCCTCTAGGTCTGCTACACCTGCACCTTTGTGATCTTTCCACATTTCCTCACCTCTCTGCCTTCCTCCCTCTCCTTCATCACTCTCAAAGCCCTCTCTCATTCAGCCTCTTGCCCGCAGAATCATGTCCCTTTTCTCCTGATGCCCTCGAAGGCGTCCTCTCTCTCCCCTTTACCCCTGGGATCCCTAGCATCCTTTCTTCAAAGAGCCTGGGAATTTTACAAAAGCCTTTGACTTCAAGCAGCTTCTGTTTTCTGCCCTGAAAATATCCTGAGGCAAGGACAGCAAAGCACGCATCTACCTGTTGATCTGAGGCAACATAAAAATAGAGCAAAATACAAAACAATCACTCAAAGTCTCTTTTGCCATATTTATATGTTTTCATACTTTTCTCCCTGCTAGACTGGACATACCTTTAGCACTGGGTGTCATCTCCTCTTTGTATCTCTAATATCTCTGCAACCAGAGTAGCTCTCAATAAACAGTGCGGATACAGAGGAATGAGGGTAACGCAGGATTTGTCAGCCCCAGCTTTCTCTCCCTTCAATAGGCACAGAGATGCACCAAAGACCCACTCGTGGGCTCAGGCAGGGGATATGTAAGTGTAATCCTACTACCTACAATATTTATTTTATCCTTGGGTTTCCTCAACTAGAAAAGTGTGCACAATTCAAGATTTTTTAAAAATAGAAAAATATATTTTATTTTAAAATCTGGGTCATTGGGAGAGAGGGCGGACAGAGAAACAATGATCTCCTCACTCTACAAGACAGCGTGAACGCCCTGCTCTCACAGTACAGCGTGGAACTCCTTGTCTCCACCCCCAACCCCCCACCCCCATGCCCAGTGCTAACCCCGGAATGGGAGAAGAACACGCCATGTTCATTCTTCTTATGGGGTCCTGCTCTGGGAAAGAGTAACAAGAGGGAGAGGAGGGAATGGATTAACAGATAAAGGGTTTCATGTTAAAACTGGGAGCAAACCCTGGATGCACAAGGGCATTAGGTTACCCCTTAGCAATTGAAGACCTGCTCTTTGTCATGCCCAGCTGAGAGTCCGGGAAGCCACAGTCTTCTGCAAGCTTGGCCAGCTCAGATGGAAAGAAAGCTATGTGGTGCTCAGATCTCGTAGGAAATCTCGGCTCCTGCAGTGGGGCAGCGTCCAGACGGGGCTCTCTGGTCTGGCCATCTGGAATGGCCAGCTCTATTTACTGACCCCAATTCATCCTCTCCTATTCACTTCAGAGGATGCCCCATGAGGGAAAGAGACAAAAAGGCATCAGGGGGATCTGGGGGAAGGGAGGGAACTGGCTAAATAATTAGCCCTCCAACCTTCAAAGTACTCTATAATCATTAATTAATCCACCCAACTGGGATCTATGGGCAGATGGACGCTTACCGACCGCCCTGACACACCCATTGCTAAATGCAGCCTGGGGGCTGAGCAAACGCACACAGGAGCCAGTGGTGCACCTGACGGGGTGTGGGGATCGAGACCACAATGCTTTGGCTCCAGATTGGCTGTTAATAATAATCTTTGGGTAACCTGAATGAGGCCACAAAAGGGGGCCCAGAAGGCTTTTGAGAAAGAATTCACCCTAAGGCTGGGGGAAATAGAATCAGTGGGTGGGCTTCCACTCCAAAGGCCAGGCGTCAAGGGTGTGATGGCTCTGAGTCTGCAAGGAGGCTGCCCACACGAGAGTGTATCTGAGTCCTCGCTGGGCATCTCCCTGAGGAAGGAGACTTCTCCTGAAACCAAGAGGACCACTGATGGGTCCCACCAGCAGCCTTAACAGCAGCCGGCACCGCCTTGATCAGAACCAAGGAAGACACCCAGGGAAGATGTCCCAGACAGACACATGTGTTTGAATTGCAGGTGCCAACCCGCTCCGTCCCTCTACTGTGGAGCCTGCCACAGGGAAATCTGTCTCTCTGGGGGTGATTCTAGATTGTTCTGTCTACACCTTTTTACCAGTTCTCCCATCTACCACTGTGCAGTCCCCGCAATAAAATAAGGTTTCAGCCTAATATTTTTTCACCACATATGAGCTCACACTTCCAAATTCTCTATTTTCACCAATGCCTAGAAAGGACAACGAGTGTGGAGACTGAGATGTTGACAAGGAGAGAAAGTGCTAATTTCTCAAGATTCACGAGGAATTATTCATCCCAGCAAATTCACGGAAATGCCCGGCCCCCAGGCAGGCATACCCCCCAACTCAAGTTCAATGTCTTAAAGTTTTCTGGACTTAAGGAGAGTGAGTCATACTAACAAAACCTACAAGAAACTGAGATGTAGCATCAAAGTGAATTATATTACGATCACTATCGTTACTGGATCCTTATTGTGGAGGAGGCATTCAGCAGAGCACTCGTCTATATTATGTCTTATTCTCCTTATTCCTCACGCTCACCCTGTGACATGGGACTCTTCCCATCCCCATCTTTCTCAAGTGGATACTGTACTTCCCAGAGTACAAGACGCTGCTCCAGTCCTCACCTACTGTAAATGGAACAGCTGGTCTTCAAGCTCACAAATGACTCCTACGTCCAAGTTTTGACCACTCCTCTCTGTTGCCAAGACAAGTGTTAAGTGCCAAGCCCAAGAGATCCCCAGGCCACTGCGTTCCATGTCTTCCGCCTGCAGGCAGGCTCTGTGGAGAGTCAGATTTTCAGAAGGTTGCTCACCGTCGATGAAATATAAAAAGGGGGAAGCACTGTGATTTGAGAATTTCAAGGCTTCCTCCATTTTTACAGCCCTCTTCACACTGGGGGTACCTGCCAGGCCATCCCTAACAGAGCAACCGCCCTCTTGCGCTCAGGGGGGTCCTGTCCAGGCTGCCTTGTGAGGTTCTCTTTTCTGTTTTTCCATTGAGGGTCACCACAAGCTTCTGAGGAGCTGGCCGACAACATAGGCACATTCAGGCTTTACTCCTGTTGTTTGCTGCTCGTCTGTCTCTTTAAGGAGTCTTTGCAAATCTATGTTTAAAATAATCTGTGCCAAGAATGGGGGAGATACTGCATGATTCCACTCATATGAGGTACCACAATGGGCAAATTCATAGTGGTCACCAGGGGCGGGGAGCAGGGAGAGTTAGTATTAAATGGGCACAGAGATTAGGTTGAGGATGAGGAGAAGTTTGGGTACAGACAGTGGTGATGGTTACACAATGTTGGGAATGTATTTAATATCACTGAATTGTATGCTTGTGAACGGTTAAGATGATCAATATTATGTTATGTATATTTCACCACAATAAAAAAGAAATGAAATTCTAATACATGGTACACATGGATGAACCTTGAGGATATTATGTCAAGTGAAATAAGCCAGACACAAAAGAACAAATACTGTATGATTCCTTTGCATGAGGTACCTAGAGTGGTCAAAATTCACAGAGGCAGAAAGTAGAACGGTGGTTGCCAGGGGCTGGGAGGAGGGGGCAATGGGGAGTTATTGTTAATGGGGACAGAGTTTCAGATGGGGAGGATGAAGAAGGTTTGGAGATGGATGGGGGTGATGGATGCACAGCAACGTGCATGGACTTGATGCCACTGAACTGTACACTTTAAAATGGTTAAAATGGTAAACTTTATGTTACATATATTTTATCACAATAAAAATTTTTGTCTTAAATGAGGGGGAAGCTGCTTTGTCCCAGCACACCCTCGAAAGGAGTCTCCCCAGAACTGAGAGACCCAGGAGTCTCCCCAGAACTGAGAGACCCAGGAGTCCCCCCAGAACTGAGAGCCCCAGGAGCCCCAGTGCTGCAACACAGGTGATCCCCCTCCACTCGCCTCCAACTTCTGGGAGGGGCTCCCGATTCCCGAGGGATGGAAGGGCGTAGCCAGGCAGGACCCAAGGCCGAGAGTGGCGCAGCTCTCATGGGCTCCAGGAGCCCCAGCATCTCTGCAGGATTGGCTGTGCGTGGTGCCCCTCTTCCAGGGCCGCGAGCCCCCGTCTCCCTGGCTCAGTGTCTGGCTAAGGAGCTGTGTTCTTGGAGGTTGTCAGGGAACTGCTCTTGGTGACTTTACAGCTCCAGAAATCTCTGTAATCTTGTTTCCATTACCACTATCCCTGCTCTCAGAAAACTCAATATTCCCAGCTCTCAATTTACAAACAGATAAACCCTGATTGCAATTCTTCAGGGTTCTTTCCCTGAAAATGAGCCTATCTTCTATTTAAGCTACAACAATAAATTCTTTAGAATACCCAGACTCCATTCTCAAGAGCATGCACTTCTCGTAAAGTAAGACACGCTGACAACTCTCCCGGAGCTCCAAGGACCACAGTCACCATCACCTGTCCCAGCCCAGAGAAGGCGGCAGCCACCTCCACATCCCTCCCACTGCCGGGCGACGACCCCAGCAAGAACCCAACTCGCAGCCTGCAGGCTCTAGCCCGCCTCAGAGACATGTAGAGCTGCTGAGCATCCCCTTCTGGAAGAGCTCTGAAAGCCCTGGTGAGAAAGGCACCCCGCCCACACCCGGGGGCTCACAGTCGCCCAGCAGGTGGCATGTGACACCAGGAGCCATCAGGGCCGGGAGGCCCGCGCAGAAATTTACCCAGTGATGCCAGGCCTCTTGGAAACCTCCCGGAGCTGGCAGGGAGGAGAAGCCATCCCAAGACACCATGTTCAGACTCCGCCTGACCACGGCTTCCTGACAGCGGCGGCCCCGAACCGCCCCCCCTCCACCCCCGGCTTGGGCTCTCCCGCAGCAGGTGGAGAGCTTCAGAGTGTTGGTTTTATGACTGGAGCTGTCGGCTGGAGAGACACATTTTAAAATTCATGACCTTTCCCATCCCAGGGTTCGGAAATGGATCAGACTCCAAGACGAAAGCTGAGTTTATTCTTTTACTGGTCCTGGCGGTCCCCTCCCATCTCCCACTTCACCCCCCTCTCTGCTTCTTCCTCCTGGAGTTTGCATTGTCCTCCAGGATCTTTTGCATTGATCCCAGTTTTAATCCCACCTCCCCCCTACCCCCAGAAGCCGAAGCAAAATGAAACTTCTCCTGTTTCCAAACAGAGCGTATGCCGCCTTACTATAAAAGGTATCTCCCTTCGCCAGGTGGGTCAGGGCCATGGAAGGTGCGGCTGTGCAGCCAAGATAGAGCAGGGCTTTGAACAGAATGAGAGTCGGCTGGGGCTATGGCGATTTCCTTTTCCCAGGAAAGGCATGGGATGGGGGCCCACCTGAGGCTGGCGGAGGTGGGGCACAGCTCGGGCCCAGCAGACGGGCTGGCAGCCACCGGGCGCCGCAGACCCTGCCAAGGAAAATCAAAGAGCAGTGTGTTTGCTTCTTGCCATGAGGATAAACAACAACAAAGATTCTCTGGGTGGAATTCGTGCCTTGCGATTTCAGTCAGCTGTCCTCAGCTGCCCCCTCGCGTGGTTGTTCCTCTTCTGGGGCCTCCACTGACAGTGCCCACACCCAGCATCCTAGTTTATCCTGGGGGTCAGGAAGGATCAACCTCCTCCCAGACTCGGTGGCCACAGAGAAGGCCCACGGACTTTACTGCAGCCCCAGGAGAAGTGAAGAGAAGCAAAAGCTGCAGCTGCAGGAGCCTTGGCCTAGGGACAGAAATGACATGTCCCAGCCAAAATGCGAGCGAGCATTTCCATTTCTGGGGAGGAATGACAGGTAATACTTTACCAGGGTGTACCTGTGCCGGGCAAGTTCTAAGCTCTGTATCTACATCAACTCATCGCTCCTCACGTCCACCTTACGAGGCAGATCTCAATAGCCACATGTGATGGTTAATTTCAGGAGTCAACTCAGCTGGACCAGTGTCTCCAGGTATCTGGTCAGACAACCAGACTAGATATTGCAGGGAAGGTAATTTTTTTTTTTTAATAAATTTATTTATTTTATTTTATTTATTTTTTGCTGTGTTGGGTCTTCGTTGCTGCGCACGGGCTTTCTCTAGTTGCCGTGAGTGGGGGCTACTCTTCATCGCGGTGTGCAGGCTTCTCATTGCGGTGGCTTCTCTTGTTGCCGAGCACGGGCTCTAGGCACGCAAGCTTCAGTAGCTGTGGCATGTGGGCTCAGTAGTTGTGGCTCGCAGGCTCTAGAGCACAGGCTCAGTAGTTGTGGCGCATGGGCTTAGTTGCTCCACGGCATGTGGGATCTTCCCGGACCAGGGCTCGAACCCGTGTCCCCTGCATTGGCAGGCGGATTCTTAACCACTGCGCCACCAGGGAAGCCCTGGGAAGGTAATTTTTATACCGATGAGATTAACATTTAAGTCAGTGGACTTTGAGTAAAGCAGGTTACACTCCATCATGTGGGTGGGCCTCGTTCAATCGGTGGAAGGTCTTAAGAGAGAAAAGACTGAGGACCTCCTGGGAAAAGAGAATTCTGCCTCCAGACGGCCTTAGGACTCAAACTGCAACATCAGCTCTTCCCTGGGTCTCCAGCCTGGCTAGCCTGCTCTGCAGATTTCAGACGTGTCAGCCTCCACAAACACTTGAGCCAATTCCGTAATTAATTCCCCTCTCTCTTTCTCTCTCTCTCTACACACACACACACACACACACACACACACACACTATCCTATTGGTTCTGTTTCTCTGTAGAACACTAATACACCCCACTTTACAGATGAGGAAACTGAGGCACAGAGAAGTTAGCTCCCTTGCCCAAGGTCTCAAGGCCAGTAAATGGTGGAGACAGGATAGGAATGCATCCTGCCTGGCTCCAGAATCTGCTCACCTCCCCCAAAACTGCTGCTTCTCTCAGCCACATCTCCATCAGCAAACTAAAGTGGGGAGGGAAATGCAGTGGAAAATGCATTCAAGTAAAATGGAGCTGGGTCAGTGGACATGGACAGGACAGACTTTGAAATCAATGAGATTTGTTTTCAATCTAGGCTTCATTTTGATGTCTGTGACTTTCAGCGTAGGATGCAAATCTCTCTGGGCCTCCATTTTACTAATCTGCAAAGTGCCATAAAAACTTTACAAGGTTACTGAGGGATTAAATGGGATAATTTTGTAGGCATACAATATTTCTATTATGTGAGTGAAATCACATGGATTGTCTGATTAGACAACGGCTCCAGACTCAACTGTTTTAAGCCCTCCCTTGCTTGACTTATGCGAGATGCAATCTTCTATAACTAACTCTCTCCCGAGTATGTTTCAGTTCCTCAGGGGCCCTGACCTGAGTCCATCTCAGGGGCAGGGTTCCCACAGGTGGAGGTCACACCCACCTTGAGTTACTACCTCTGATCTAAGCAGCTGCCACCCAGAGCACAGCTGCACCAACTGCGGGTCTGGGCTGTGTTCCAATGTGGGGTCATCAGTCCCAGACTCTCACTTGCCTTCCTCCTTGGGCCTCCCGCTGGGCCTGCTAAACATCTCAGACTCCTCTTGCTCGTGGGGACTGCTCACCCAGGGCCCTCCCCTCCTCGTCTCCTATCCTACCCACCAGTCTATACCGTCTGTCTCTGCATGCCCACAGCCTAAAGGTGAACAGGGCTCATGCATTTCTCTCTCAGGGGAAACACACATGCACAAAAGGATGTACAGGTAGAGGAAACTTCACCGGCAACATTTCTGTGACAGATCAAACCAGGCCAAAAGAACAAGGAGCCTAGTCTGGGCTGGGGTAGTTGTTTTGTTGTGTTTGTTTGCTTTTCAGCTTTGTTCCCCTTGTTGCTTCCCTTATATGTTGGAGACATTCCATGGCAAAATTCTTGACTTGCGTTTTCTAATTTTAATCCTCCCAACACCTCTGTTGTACCATTATTGTTCCTGCTTTATGGATGAAAAAAATGAGGATCAAAGGAGAGAATCAACATGCCATTGCTTCACAAATAGTGCCAGAGCCTAAGCTTGTCTGGCTCCGGAGCCCTCATCCTTAACCACTATGCTGCCCCTTTATAATGGGTATGTCTATCTATCACCGACAAATATTAGTTACTTTCTTGGGAGGCAAGAGACATTACTTCTATCCCAGCTCTGTCTCTTAGAAGTCAAATGACTTTGAACAAGTCACTCAGTCCTTCAGGCTCAGTTTCCTCATCAATAAATGGAGAGAAATGGCATAGAAGCAGCAAATGGTCTCTTGAAGCTCTCAACATTTACAATTCTAAGAATTAATGGCCAGAGAGCCTAAACTAATACATTTACACCATGTCCTCTTCAACTGGTACTCAGCATTAGGGAAAATTCTTAGAAACAGAAATAAACGAAAACATTAGGTATAAGCCATCTATTAGATTTACAAATTATGTTGCAAAATTTATTGTGCTCTTTTTTCTTTGAATGGGAACATCTAGATCTAGGATATATAGTCATAACACTGCTGAGATAGGAGTTATTACTGACTGGCCAAACACATGCCCAATTCCAAGAATCTTCTCCGAAATCACATGCTTGATAACGCTAATATTTAAATCCCCCCTTCACCCAATAAGCAATATGGAAAAACATTTGTCTTTTTTATTTCAAAATAAACTGAGAATTTCTCTTTTTAAAATGGTGAAAACAATCACGGAGATAAGTATAACAACAATAACAACAAAGTCTTGGAGACGAAATAAAAGAGAACGGGAGAAAAACTTGATGTGACATTGTCTCTTTGTACTCACCCTGTTCCTTTTGGCTTAATGCCACCTCCTACAGCACAGAATTGGAACCCAGGGCAGATGAAGTCTTAGCCCCCTGGATGGGTAAAGGCACTTCCCAACATTATCAGGGAGGAAATGTTGGGGATGCCTGTCAGCCCACTGAAATCAATTCACCTCAACACACACATTGCTCCTTTTTATTCCCTACGCCTGGGCCTTGGACACGTTCGCCCTAACTTGATAAGGAGTTTATAATTTTGATTAGGAACGCCAGTGCATCAATCAGAAGGCACTCCAAAACCCACTCCAGTGCACACACTCCAGAAATCTCTCTTCTCGTTAATTTTTCATTTTCAGCCATCTTTCATTCATTCATGTATTTATTTATGTATCGCAAATGCACAACAGAAGTGTTCCCATAGGGGCAGTCAAATTCCAAAAGAGAGTAAACCTTCATTTGTTCTCTCTACAAATATTTACCATGGGCCTACTATGTCAGGAGGTGTCTGTACAGAAACAAAAAAGACAGTCGCTGCCTTAAGGAACCACCTGAAGGGGTCAACCTGGCGATCACCTCCTCCAGGATGCCTTCCCCAGCATCCGGGTCAAGACAGAGGAGAAGCACCCCCTAGGGTCCCATGGCATTGGGTCCTTCACGTCCATGACCTGCATCCCCTGGAGCGTAAGGCAGGCTCTCCTTGCTTCAGATCCAGTGGGAGAGTTTTAAATAGGACGCATCTCACCGCATCCTTGGACAAAGCATTGCAATAATGATGATGACGATAATGAAGACGTTGATGATGACATGATGAAAAAAAAAATGTAATCCCCTTTTCTAGAAGTACTGCTTGCCTATCTCCTTCTGCCCCAAATCCCGGGATGTGCCTACTTGCACACTGAGAGGGGCATCTGAGAGGATGCCAAGACAGCAGTGTGATGCCAGTTTCTCGTGGGGCACTGCTCTCTGATGTGTACCATCCTGACTAATGTACTTCAGCTGTATCGGAATGAAAAATGAATAGGAAGTAGATCTTGCTGCTGAAACATATGTGTCAGAAAATCAATATGAGTATTAAATTACAGCAATAAAATGAACCAGAACTAATTTTGCAAATTAAGATCCAATAAATTTTTTTCATAGCCACACCTTTTCTTTAAAAAAAAAAATAGCAAAATAAGATTGAGCCTAACAGTATTAAACCTGAGTGTAAGGGGGGTGGGGTGGTGTGAGAATATGGACAGAACCAGAAGTTTCAATATGACAAACAGATTAGCATTTTGGAGGGTTGGGGGTGGAGGTTGTCTGGCACGTGTGCCGAACAGCATAGTGATCAGGCTTTGAATTGACATACCTATGTATTTTACATGTAAAATTTATGTATACATATTCCCCTTCCTCTCTCCTGCTCCCCCCCACTCACCTGCCCACTCCCAAGACAAGGTTCTGCTGACACACGAAACTAGTAAATTTCCAAATTTCTGACAACCGCTTATTTTTAGAAGAGACTATCACTGCCGGTCAAATTAACTCTGAAGCTATAAACAAAACTTTAGAGCTGTGCCTGATCTGGAGAATAACAGGATATCTCCCTCCACCCTCCAGCCTGAGAAAGAGGCTGTAATTAGATCATTGTCCGGAATCGCCATAAAGGGGGCGGGGCAGCAGACATGCTCCCTTTCAACCTTCCCAGGGAGATCTCAGGGCAGATGTTAATTAATTCACTTCTACCATCTCCTGGGAACAGGGTTGAGCACAACACGTCATTCCAAAAGGGACACTGAGGAAAAAGTTGAAATGCCCTGGCCAAGGACTCACAGACAGGGTCCACCAAGAAGAGGGAAAAACAGGATTCACCCCCCGCTGTCACATTCCTCCAGGTTCAGGCTCTGGCAGAACTGCGGGAAGTGGCTCTGCTCTACTCCACCCGTGGAACCAAACTATTTATAGCCACACAATCATTATAAATTAAGCTGTTTATAACATTGAACCTTGGCCCTGCATTAATTAAAACTGTAAACTGGCAGCTATAAATAACTCTGTTATATGCTCAAGTGTGGCTACTGACTGATACTTCCTCAAATTGTGACAAATAATGACAAGTTTGTCTAACAAACATCCCACTGACATTCATCTGATTTTGAGTAAGCGGTGCTGCTTTTTTAATTTGGTCCCTAAGGGCCGGGGTCTGGGGAACTTCCTTTATTCTTTCCCTCCCTCACCTCCTGCACCAGGAGACTGTCCTGTGTGTAGCTGTTTCCCCCCCCTAATCACTGGAAGGGATTTGGGGCCATTTAAGTGGAAGCTTATTAAATCCACTGCTTTTCTCACGGGATGGCTCTGCTGTAGGGGCTTTGCAAGGGTCTGGGGAGTTTTGTTAATGACACAACAACAACAGAGAAGGGGAGGGGAATGTGGGCCAGACCCGGTGTTGGATAAAGGTGGGGAGGGATTCGGAAGGGAAAGGCAGATGTGAACGTCGGATTGTTGGAATCTGCCTGCAAGGGGGACCTGAAAACCTAGAAATGCTGGAAGTGAATCGATAGAAGACAAGACTCTGGACAGAGGGATTTACCTCCCAAGGCCCTTGACCTGAGAGACCTTGAATAGTCCTAGATTGGGATCCCCAAGGCTTGGGTGCCCTCTCTAGGTGAACCGACAGGGATGTATGTCAGGAGTCACATGGGATTTCAGAGCTCTGGGGGACCTTTGGGATTGTCTGATGTAACCCAGTCATTTTACAGGTCGGAATAGTTGAGCCAAAGAAGCTCCCACAACTAGTTAGTGCAGAACTAGACGAGAACTCAGCTCTCCGGGCTCCGGGCCAGGGGCTTCTCCCATCGTCATTAAATTAATTAATATATGTAAAGTGTTTGGAACCATTCCCGGCCCTCCGTGAGCAGTTCCTGAGTGCTAGCGATCGTGGGAGTGGTGAGCATCAGCCAGTTCTTCTGACTGCCAGACTCTATGGATTAACTCTTTAACAGGAACTCTTCCAAGGCTCCCCACCTTCCATGTTCCATGTCTTCTCTGTCTGATTTAACCCCTAATTATAACATGTACACAAGCTCACCTCCCCAGCCCCACTTCTCCCAGTCTATCCAAAACAGAGCTTTCAGGTCACTCTCTGGTCCCAAGCGCAGGGCCCACACCTGAGTGAGCAGCTCCATAAATGTCTAACCTCAGGTGCTTCACTTCCTTCACCCTAGCCTTGACCCTGCCTCTTCCTCCACCAGAATAAACCACCCCCCCCACCTGTTCCGTTGGTTCGGTGTCTGCCAAGTGTGCTACTGACTTCTCAGGCTGGCTAACAACATTACAGGTCCCACCTACTTCTCCAGTCCAAATCTATGCTTTAGCCCAAAGTGGACTCCTTGCTCCTCCCAAAACATACACCCTGAGTTAATTTCCCCGTTGCCTTTGACAAGGGAGCCCTCCCTTTACATTTCAAAACCCTGACCTTCTTTCAAGACTTGTTGTAAATGCCTAAGGTAGTCTTTGCTGATGGAGCAGGCAGCTGTGACATCCTTCCCTTGGAAGTCCCATTACCCTTATTTGTGTGTCTCTTTCAACACCAGCCTGTCTTAATCCTGCCTTACAATTACTGTGCACGTGCTTATGTTTAATCCTCTTTCCTACTGGTAAGGGGAACTCTTTCTTAATCATTTTGGTATCTAGCATAGTGTATATTTAGAAAAGGGTAAAACATTTAAAAACTCCACTTTCTAAAAGTGCAAGCAGAAACAAAAAAGACTTTGAAACTGATAAATAACATTATCAGCTAGTGAATATTTGCTGAGATGTGTAAATAAACAGCAAAACCTATAATGGGTCCAGGCGTTTCACAGCAGCCCAGCCTCGTGCAGTCCCAGGAAACCTACATATGGGATGTCCACTTGCAAATGGGCACGTCCTCTGTGCTGACGACAGATGCAAATGCTTGCAAGGTACCAAGAGAACTGGAAATGAAAAAGGCCAAACAACTGGGCAACCCGGCAGTTAAACAAGCTGCGGGAGAAAAGGGGTAAGTATCTAATCAACCCATCAGTCAGCCGCCCTCAAACATTTATTTAGAGCCTGCCTGCAACGTACCTGACATAGAACTACCAGTAAAGAATAGATGTTTTCAAACAAACAGACTCATAGATAAGGAAATCAGATCTGTGGTCCCCAGAGGCTGGGGTGAAGAGAGGGGGGAATTGGATAAAGGTGGTCAAAAGATAACAAATTTCCTGATGTATGTAAGTCAAATCATCATGCTGTACACCTTAAACTTATACAGTTCTGTATGTCAATTATACCTCAATAAAACAGGATTAAAAAAAGAACAGATGTTTTCCCCACTTTCTAGAATTGTCAGCTCCACTTGCTACATTTTTCCCCACTCCTTAAGCTTTTATAACACTAAGACCCATGGAACCCCAAGTCTCTTGTCAGCCCCCAAATTCTTATCTTTACGATGAGAGAATTTGCCAAGCTTTGCCCGGCCTCCCAGTGGGTTCCACATCCACGTGCATGTCAGCCCTGGCCCATCGGCCCCCTGCAGCCTGCCAGGGCCCTGGGTTCTTTAAGGTCCCCTTAACACTCCACGGACACAGGACAGAACTCACCATGTCAGGACTAACCTATCCCCGGAGGAGAAGCAGATAAGAAAACTTTCAGCTGACAAGCTAACCACCAAAGAGGAAAAGCACGAACTGAACATTCCTACGGGAGTCCTCTTTCTTCCTCAGAAGTGACACAAGAAGGAAGGCGTCAGGCAGGACAGAGGCTTTGGGTCCCTTTGTGCGATTCTGTATTAACACAGTCACACTTTGCTATGCAGATGTCACTTCCAATAAACACCAGGGCTTTGCCGGGCTGGGACTCTAATTGAAGGGATTGTTACTGTTGCTGAATGGCTGGGGAATTAATTAATGCCGAGCCAACCACTTCATAAATGCCTGCTTTGTGAGCGGTCCCAGCATCCTGGGGACCGCAACTCCTGTGGTCAGCGCAGCCCCAGGCCTCTGTGTCAGCAAATGATATTTATTATTGCCGTCAGCCGCTTTCTAAAACCACCAGGAGAAGGAGGCCTCACCTGGAGCCTGGTGGGCACAGCCAACCATCCTCCCATTTCTCTAGGGCTGAGCACGCAGTGTTGGAAAAAGCGCCCCCAGTCTTCCGGACTTCTCGTGCAAGACCTGACTTAGTTTCTGAAGAAAGGCTTCGTTTGCAAGTCGTAAAGATGGGAACAGGCATGCAATCAGATAAAAAGCTTTTCTCAATCCACTCTATTCCTCATTTGGTTACTTGAGGTCTACGCAGATACAAAAACATAGGCACACACTCGAGCTGGAAACACACACACACACACACACACACACACACACACACACGGAGAGTCTCTGATCTGCATTACTCCCAGTCTTCACCTAATTTAAAAATCAGCTCCAACTTGAATGCGGCAAATGGACTCTTCAGGTTAACTTACTTCCTAGGAATATAGAAGGGAAAAAGGAAGTGGTGAGTCAACATGCAAGCTCTCTGCCTGATACATACACACCTCACTGAATACACATGGGGTGGGCGGTTTTATTTTTCCCCCAGAAAATCAGTCCCCGGTTCTGCTGACATCGCATGTCCAAGCCCCACGTCTGTTTTTGCTGTGGTGGCTTTGTAGTCTCCTCAGTCTAAACTGCCGTGGACGCAGTCCTGAAAACTCCCTTTAAAATTAAAAAAAAAAAAAAAAAGTGCCACAATGCTAACAGTGGAGGAATTGAGGAAGTTTTTTTTCTTTGTACTTTGTTGTGATATCTAAATGATCTATGATCTATGGTGAGGGTATATGTTTCATACTCAAGAAAAAAAATGCATGATGTAAAAGAATTATTTTAGGTTCATAAAATCTCTCAAGATCCTTAGGTTTTCTTTGGCGGCTTTATCCGATTTTTGTGGAAGTAGTGTTCAGGTCTTAAAAATTAGCCTGGGTCATAAAACAAGGAGACTATGACAGTCTCCGAAACTGGATCCCTACACCACCGGTTTCTGTCTAAACTTAGTGGAAAAGAAGTAATGGAGAATTTATCTTTGGAAACTTCATTCTCCCTTTTCCACGTTCTTATCCCTCTTCCCATGCCTTTGCCACACCTGCAGTTCCCATCACTTTGCCTCTTTTCCTTTGGGTTTTTCCTTACTATTACCTTAAACACACTCTGCGGAGGATAGGGTCCAGTATCAGTTATTTATACCTTAATATGAATTAAAATAATCAGCATTTATTTAGTTCCCATGTTAAAAGTGCGCATTTGCATTTTAATTCTAACTTCAGTTGTATAATGAAAGGTGTCGGCTAGTAAATGAAAGAGCTCAGCACCACCCTGCATCTCTGAAATCAGACATCTAGGCTCCTGGCTCCCCTGTGAGAAAGGCAGTCCCTGGGACCAATCACAGAGCTGGCTGCAATTAATGCTTCCACTTTGGCTATAGAATATCACCATTTAATATCCCTATCCCTTTTGAAGTAGCACACACTCCAGGGATACTGCTAAATGTGGGAATGGCTGAAATAATGTGCAGCCTGGAAAATATTCACAGGCCCCAGGCTTTTGAAAAACTATACTCTTTATTCTTACTTAGAAAATTATATTTACCAAACTTATATGCTGAGTATGCATATTGAATGTCTGATCAAGGAAAATGAGCAATGTTTTTGAGTGCTAGATTTTAGAAACAGATGAGGAAACTGTATCCCAAAGAAGTTCAATAACTTGCTCAAGGTCATTCACTGGTCAAGGTTGGGCTAGAACAAGAAAAGAAGGTTTCTGATTCCTAGCCTGGGCTCCTCTTGTTTCAACACATCATCTTTCAACCCACCAAATTCAAGTCCCAGACAAATCTGACTACTTCATGCTGATGGATGACCCTCCTAATGTTCTCCCCCTCCCTTCTGGAGAATTCTTGGCAAGTAGGCTAAGAAATGAGGCTGAATGAGCAAACACCACGTTTCTGACCCTCCTGAGCCTTCTCTACTGATCAGATCATGCTCTGCAGATAAAAGGGCAATCCAGAAGAAAGGAAAACTTAGGAAGAAACAATCATTTGTCATTGCTGCCTTTTCCATCATTCTGATCCATATAACTGTGGTCGACGCCTGGTTATCCACACACTGTCCAGGACCTAGAGAGAGAGAGGTAGGGCCACCAAGGGACCACCGAAGGACCACCCTCGAGGCAGAGTTTCCCAGTGGAAGTCCACCTCCCAAGCCAGAAGGGTGAATTAGTGGTGGTCTTCTATTATCACAGGTGGTAATCAAGAGTTGACTCTGCACCTGTGGTTGGATCTGGGGTCACCTTCCACCAGGCCCCAGGTGGACAGCATCTTGGCCCCCCAGTCATCGTGTACCTGTATATTTGCCACATTGCCCTGCCTGCCATCACCTAAAACCACAGTAAGATCGTGACCTTGACTCGCCAATGTATGCCACATAAAGAATCTCAGTACCAGCCATTTATAGATTTGTTCATTTATTCAGCTCAAATATGGCAAGTGGTTATCGTGCACCAGGCACTGTGCCAGGCTCTTGCTATGTAAAGAGAACAGGACACACAGCTCTTGCTCTTGACAAGCTGATGTGACAATCAGAGAGAAAGGGACAAATGACAGAGAGCCAAGTTAATTTATAACCAGATCAACAAAGGCCTCTTTCCTCTTTAAGACTCAGATCAGACATCGCCCTCTCCAGAAGGCTTCCTGTTCATCCGCAGGCAGCGATGTGCTTGCTGCTGCTTCTGTGCCCTGATAATATTTGGATTGTTCCTTGACACCAACATTTCTCATATGGTTAAAATTATGTCTATGTACATCTATTTCATTCCTTGGATTGTGTGTGAAAGGGGGAGGGGGGAGGGTAGAGGGAGGAGAGGCAGAAACTGTTATTTACCATCTCCAAACACCACAGTAGCTGGTACTTTTCAGATGAATGAAAGAATGGGTAAATGGCTGAACGAATGAATTCATTTCCAAGCTCTCTTGCCCTCTGGCTTTCCTTGACTCAAGTGTGTGTCCACTAATTCAAACAAGGAATAAATTTCCTCGTGGCTCCTTCATATGTAGAGTGTGTTTATTTCCAGTTCATTACACAAACCTGCAAAATTTGGGGAAGTGAAAGCCTCATCTTAGCCAACAGCACTATTTTGTTGTTGTCTTTGTGCTTCTCCAGGCACATAACCACAGTACGTGTGAGCGGGTGTGAGTGTGGGTGTGCGTCGATCCTGCACGTAATCTGGTGGCATCCTCAGTAACAGGTGTCCCTCCTGTAGGTCTCAGTGGTGATGGAGGGCAAGGAGGGGTGTGCCAGGAAGATGGGGAGATGCCGCCTGCCAAAGCCAGTCACATTAAATCTTAATGCTCATTCAGGGCCTGTCACAGGAGGAGAAATCCGATGAACACCCGAGTGTCGGGGTGGTTATAGCATCTGTTAAATGGCTTGTTAATGTGATTTTTGAGAATTTTACACAGAAATGACACTGGCTACAATCAAAGCAAGGCAGGCCTGGCTCCAAGACAGCTTCTACCAAGTACTGTCACCACTTCAGGCCAGGTGGATGGGGGTTTTGCTGCTACCTGGCCTGGCCTCCTGGCTGTCATTTTGAGCTTTCTCTCTCTGTATTGTAATCTTTTATTTTATTTTTTTTTTAAGAAAAGGCGTAGTCTCCCCCCCAAAAGATACATAGGGTCATAATATTTGCCTGTTCTTGCACTGAAATAAATATCTTTTACACCAGAAATAAAGAGAGTTTGGAAACAATCTGTCACTCTTATTTCTTTCCATGAAATAAAGAAACAAGACATGAGTAGTTAGGTCAGGTGGTACCAGAGTCCAAGGAAAGTGAAAAATCATTGAACAGCAGAGCACAGTGACACCCAAGTAGCTTCTAGCAGCTCTGTCCCTTTGGTTTTCTAGAGAGTCTGGAGCGCAGATGACGGAAATCAATACTCAATGAGTCACCAACACTAACTAACCATCTGCTTGGGCAATGGACTGCCTTAGCTGATTTGGGGGACAAAAACGGAAGTTACATGAGTCTCGTCTACAAGTAACTTCTGACTTAAAGAGGACAGATAAAGCTAAAAAAATGAAATTTTGTTATTGTACAGATAACTGACGGAAATGAGATTTGGGGTATTAGTAAAAATCCTTAAGATCCTTTTATAGCCCTCGCTCATTCATTTCTTCAACATTCATTCATTGATGCCCACATTGTGCCATACTATAATCATGTAGCCCTTAGGAATAAATCTTCCATGTGCATTTTATTTTATTCTATTCTATTCCATTCCGTTTGGGGCAGGAAGGGGTATATATCAGAAAACATTTCATATTGTTTTGAATATCTCAGTAAGAAAACCTTTCTTCAGGGTGAATGTGTTTCATTAATATTTGGACAGCAATTATAGACTCTTAGGGTTATAGACTCCGGAGGTGATCGAGCCAACCTCATAGTGATGACAACGAAGTTAAGTTCCTGAGCCACTGCACGGCGGGCTGGAGCAATAGCCCAGGTCTGCTGATGGTCAGTCCTGCACACCTTCCCCCTCCTCCACCCCCGACAACTGCGTAAAATTCAACTGCCCCGCGTTTGTCTTCAGTAACGAGAAACACAGGCTGCTCTCTCTGGCCCGGCCCTGGTCCGAGCACGTCTCTGACATTTCCTTGCCGTGTGCCGCTCTGGTCTCTGGAGAAGGATGCT
This sequence comes from Eubalaena glacialis, assembly GCF_028564815.1. Taxonomy (NCBI): domain Eukaryota; kingdom Metazoa; phylum Chordata; class Mammalia; order Artiodactyla; family Balaenidae; genus Eubalaena; species Eubalaena glacialis. The sequence goes on from NC_083722.1 coordinate 11,283,960, forward strand.
TGGCTCTCCAAAGTATGCAGCCCACCCCCCCCCCATGTGCAGAGTGACCCAGGCTGGGCAGCACAGGACATTCTGGGGAACAGACAGGCCAAACCGGCCAGTTATCCTTGCTTACTTGGGACGACTAAACCCTCCCTGCCTGGGTCCTTTTCTTTCAACCCCTGGTAGTGACAAAAGATGGTTTCTCAAAGGCCTGGCTTAGAGAAGTGGCAGTCCTCCCCCGGACCCACAATCTGCTTCTCACTGGGTCTCCTCTCTCCTCACGTGCGAAGCCTGGAAGTATTTTTCTGGTCTATTGAAGTGCGTAGCCCAGTGCGCGCTCCAGGTCTTAATGACACGATTGCAGCACGTGATAAGCTCCGGCTGTTCCAAACTCTTTAGCCAAGGCTGAGATTTCTTTCAGTTCCTCACGGCCTCTGGAAATTAAGATCCACCCTCCCAGCCTCTCTTGACAATCCCCTCCCTGTACCCGAGGCTCTGCCACCAGGAATCCTTCAGCCAGCCTCTCCTCTGCCTCTTCTTTCCAGTATAAGCCCAGCTCTGTGTGCTGGTTTTAATGGCTTTTCTTGAAGGCCAGGTTACCCTCTGGATTAGTTTCCTAGAGCTGCCGTAACAAAAAATTACCACAAACTGGGGGTTTAAAAATGACAGAAATGTCCTCTCTCACAGTTGCGGAAGCCAGAAGTCCAGAACCAAGATGTCAGCAGGGCCACACTCCAGCTGGAGGTTCCGGGGGGGACCCTTCCTTGCCTCTTGCAGCTCCTCGTGGTCCCAGGTGTCCTTGGCTGTGGCGGCATCACTCCAATCTCGTCCTCCCTCTTGGCACGGCCATCTCCTCGTCTCCTCTTCTCTCTGTGTCTTCTCCTCTTCTGCCTCTTTAAGGACACTTGTCACTGGGCTTAGGGCCCCCCCCCCTGGATAATCCAGGGTGATCTCGTCTTGAGATCTTTAAACATTATTACCTCTGAAAAGATCCTTTTCCCAAATACGGTCACATTCCCAGGTTCTTAGGGTTAAGATACGGACATATCTTTCTGGAGGCCACCGTTCGACACACTACACCCTCCTCCAGTGATGCAGTTCACCCTAAATCAGAGTTGAAACATCGTACTTCGGAGTTACTGAATGATGCAGCCAGTACGTCCTGTGTGTTGCTTAGGCCCTGGATGCTGGATATTAGTTTGCCACTAGAGATACAAGATGAATGGCTCCTGCCCTCTAAAAGTTCGTAATCTTATAAATCAGACAGAAAAGCAAATAGATCATTATAATACACATGAAAAAAAATGGAAAAGTCCTATCACTCAAGGATTCCATGGCCCATTTTCCCTGATAATTCCCATATTCCAAGCAGCGTCACTCTCTTTTTTGTTCCTATGCCACTGAATCTGCTTAACCAGAAAAATGAAAACTGATGGCGGAAGGGGAGTGTCAAGGAGGACAAGGGAGATGTCTTCCCTGGAGAAATTTCTCTCAGCCACAAATATGTCTGTCTGAATATTAAAAATAAGGGCAGACATCTGGTAAAACAGTGCACTGGGGGCGTAACGTTTCTGAAGTCTGAGCAGAGAGCATCTCAGAGTCAGAAATGGCTCACCCGTGGACAGAAGTGATGGCTCCCTGAAAAGGCTTCTACATATTTGTGCACAAATCAACAACTTGGATGGGTGCCAAGAAGCGAGCTCGCTCTTTCACTGTTGAGTTGTTTAAGCATTTTAATACTTTAGTTATGCGGGGCCATATCTGCGCTCCCATGTGGAGCCCCCCACGTTCAGCACTCCAGGCAGGAGATGGCCCGGCTTACAGACAGGGAAACAAGGCAAGCGCTTCCCTCCACTTCAGACCAGAGAACCCTAAAGCCTGCTGCTAAATTTCCTGAGGGGCAGGGGATGGTGGTGTGGAAGATTATTCAGGATGATGAGGAGGCCATGTGGAGAGAAATCAAACACACACCTTGTTAAGTGATTCTAGAAGACTCCTATTTCACAGCAGAGATTTCTTTCGGTAGCAAAGCTTTCCACAATTTAGGAGGCAAATGGTGGATAACATTTATCCTTGAAAACTGAAACATACAGATATAAAGGAGACAGGCAAGTAGGCAATGTGCAAATTGGCTGGAATATTGTGATTCAGAAATAAAACTCAATTTTGTTTGCTAGAGTGACTGCTCTGTATTTAAAAAAAAAAAAATATGTAGTATCTTAGAGTAAAATGACTTTTCTTCTGATTTTTTTCAGAGCGGAGACTCAATGAATAAGACATAGATAATCATCCTAAGCCAGCCCTTATCTTTGGTTCCCTGCTATTATCTTTGAGAAAAGAATTATGTCCTGGAAGAGGGTTTCTAAGAAAATTGGCAAAGATCCACCGGCTGTCCAAAGAAAGTTGAACGCACAACAGCAAAATTTTCTAGAAAGCTATGCTTTGGTGACTGTGCCCAGTAAAGAACTTTCTCAGCCTGAGGTGAGCGGCAGTTAGAAAACGCTCTGTCACAGAGTCCAACCTCTGCTCTAAAAAATGACTCGTGTTAAGTCCTGAGGGTAATATTTTGACAAATAAAAATAATTGTTATACTATCCTCAGTACTACAAAGGAGAATACCTCCACACACCTGCTCATACAGCTGAGAAATATTATGAAGGGGATTGACCTGGCTGACTCCCAGTTTCTCCCAGCTTATACTTTAGCTAAAAGAAGATGATTTATGCTGACCTTCAGCTCTTAAAGATCAGGGTGACCCCAGCCAGATACTGGGTTCCATCATGCAAGTGAGTTTGCCGCAAAAATTCGTTCTAATCCATTTCCCCTTCCTAATTCAGTCTACCTGAAAAAGCAAGAAATTCCATCCTTCAAAGAACAGAGAGAAATGCAGGTGGTGAATCATGTCTACAGATCTCATTTAGGAAAATGTCAGCCTGACGTACTGTTCATCAGCCTAGGGTGACCAGCCCACAGGGTCCTGCTGCCCCAGACTGTGTCCACTGTGTCCCTCCACCTCCCACTCCTGCCCCAGAACAGGGGTTCCAAATCTCAGGTTCACCAGTGCGGCTGCCACCTCTCGGACAGCACTGCCCTAAGCACGATGTGGGCAAAATAAGACCAAAGTACAAGACGGTCTATTGGTCAGTCCATTTTTACCTTACGTAGCAGGTTAAATGGAGGCCTTCATAACGATAGGTCCATGCCCTGGACCCTGTGAATGGGACCTTATTTGGCGAAAGGGTCTTTGCAGATGTGACTAACTTAGGAATCTGGAGATAAGATCATCCTGGATTGTGCAAGTGGGTCCTAAATCCAAGGACAAGTGTCCTTCTAAGAGACACAAAGAAGAGAGACACATGGAGAAGAAAAGGCCATTGGAAGATGGAGGTAGAGATTGGAATGATGCAGCTACAGCCAAAGAATGCCTGGGGCCACCAGAAGCTGGAAGAGACAAGGAAGGATTCTCCCTTAGGACCTTCCAAGGGAGCACTATTCCCTGCCAACACCTTGATTTTGGCCTTTGGGCCTCCAGAGCTGTGAGAGAACACAGTTCTATTGTTGAAAGCCACCCAAGATTGTGGTGATTTGTTACAGCACTAGGAAACTCATACATCTTACTTCATTTTCAAGGACAAATGACATTCTCATGATCCAGAAGGCCAAGTCACACTATTATCAAACTCACAGGTTTGAAATTTGAAACCTCACAAATGTCTTTCATTTTATAACTGGTCATATCTCTCAGACTAATCGATTAGTCAATAAACATACTTCAAATCTACTAATTTGTTGTAGCAAGAAAAAGACAACTTAACTAGAAAATATTGCTAGACATATGCTTCAGACTTTCACTAATATACATTATAAACATACATGTGATACATCTTTGAGGTTGTCTGTCCTTGACAATTTAATCTTCTTTTTCTGAAAATCACACCCCACATCCACAGACTTGAGCTCCAAGACATGTCTGAATCACATGACTCCTCTCCACTCGCCATTAGACTGGTTATAAGCGACTGGAGCAGGGATGGACCTTGACCCCAGCTGGACCAATCACACTGTCTCTCCTGGGAATTTGAAACTGAGATGAAGATCGCCAGGCTAACTGGGCTGGTTGGGTGCTAGAGGAGAGATAGATAAACTCAACAGCTACAAAGAGGCCATCTTCCTGCATTTTTACAGATGGAGAAGGTCAGTCTGGAGAGGGAAAAATGGGACAGATGCCAGAGAAAAACAAAGATCAGAGATACAAAGAGAGTCCTCTCTGGGTTCCTCCTGGCTCCCCAGGACCTCATGATATTCTCTCAAGGAGCCCCAGAGCCCTTGGATTCTGTGCAACATTCCAACCTCCTCCCTATACCTTCTTTTTTGCTTAAACCGGTTCAAGCTGATTTCTGTTGTTAGTTTCCAGGAGAAACTTGATTAAGATGGAAATGAGCACCAGCAAACTAATGAATAAAGATTTACATTTCACAATGGATACATGTAGAGATCAATTTATCTACCTATCTATCTATAGATATCTATGTATCTTTATCTATATACAATACATACGACACTCCTTAAACAGGCACAAAGTACTTTTGGATATAGAAATTTAAGGAATCCTTAAGCATTGCATCCCTGTCTTAAAGAAACTATTAATTTTATTCCACCCATTACTCATTAAATTAGAATTTAATAAGTGTTTATTGCATGCATACTAAAGAGGATTCTGCAGCGTTTTCTGAAAGTCCTTTCTTCCCCTTGAAGAACTTATGATCTAATTAAGAAGATAAAATATACACTGTGACCTAGTGCCCATATTTCACCTTGTCATAATTACTAGTAGTTTTCAACTTTCATAAATCAAAAACTCTCTACCCCGTCCATTCACAGTTTACACTGACTTCTCTCCACCAGTTTTTGTGTGCCAAATTCAGATCTTTATAAATCAGCTGAAAAATGAACATTTTGAGCTTAGTGCATGGCGGTGCTGTCAGCCGAGAGTTGAGTTTTGGCAGTGTTGCCATTTTTATCTGCACAGCACTGTTTCTGCAATTATTTGAAATTTTTATTGCATTTTGCCCCTATGGCTTTATAAAAATATGTGGAGAAATGGAAAAATGAAAGCACTTAAACGTCATTCTCATAAACTTAACACAATCAAGACAAAGCTGGAAATAGGGCAGCCCAATGTGGCTAAACACTCACTGGATTTAAACTGGTGAAGGAAAATAACAAAACTAAGGAGTTTTTGTGAAATGCCGTAAATATGTCTTCAAAGAGTGGATCTGAAAGCAGAGGTATGACTAGAGACTTGATCCTTTTCACAGCCTGTTGGGGATGGAATCCCTCCTCTTCTATTGTTCGACTTTCACACATCCCTGTGAGATGGAAGTTTTCAGCAAGGCATCGGGGATAAAAATAGGAAAATGCCTGTGGACCAACATAGGTCAGTAGGGTCTTGAATTTGACTTCCACTCCTGTCAGAAATTCTAAGAACCTCCATGGAACGGTAAGGAAGGCACTTGTCTTAGGCTAACTCACTCCGCTCCTCTTTCCCCAGTTCGTTTACTATGCCTTCTAGCTATAGCTTACAATTGGAGTCTTGATCTAGCCAGTGGTTCTCAGCCAGGCAAGAGCCTTCTGCCCCCCAGGAGACATTTGGCAACGTCTGAAGATACTTTTGATTGTCTTAGGGGAGGGTGGGGCTGCAGCGTTACTGGCAGGTAGTGGGCAGAACTCAGGGATGCTGCTAAACATCCTACGCAAGACAGCTCCCCATCACAATGATTATCTCGCCCAAAATTTCAAATAGGGCTGCCAAAGTTGAGAAAACCACTAGCTCCTCAACTCTGCTCTTCATTTAAGAATTAATGTTTCTATTTTAAAACTCCCTGAATCCAATTAACTACAGGCAGACCTTGGAGATACTGTGGATTCGGTTCCAGACCACCACAATAAAGCAAATATCGCAATAAAGCAAGGCACACGAACTTTTTGGTTTCCTGGTGCATATAAAAGCTATGTTTACACCATAGTGTAGTCTATTAAGTGTACAATCGCATCACATCTAACAAAAACGATGTACATACCTTAATTTTAAAATATTTTATTGCTAAAAAATACTAACCATCACATCTGACAACGCGGGGTTGCCACAAACCTCCAATGTGTAAAAACCGCAGTATCTACGATGCACAATAAAGCGGAATGCAATAAAACGAGGTATGCCTGTAACCTCTCCGGATGATGGGTTTTTCTCTCTAATTTGCGTGTGAGAAGGGACTATGCACATGTGGATGGAGGCAGAGTCGGAACGGAACTGAATAACACCCATCACTTACTGAGCACGTACTATGCGCTGGCCACGCACTGTTCTAGGAGCTTCGCATACACGACCACATTCAACCCTCGTAAGAGCTCCATGAGGTAGGTCCACCATGATCCTCATTTTACAGATGAGACAGCCAAGGCTAAGAAAGGTTAAGAGAGATGCTTGAAGTCACAGAGGCCTTAAGTGCCGAGCCAGGACTGGAATAGAGGGAGCCTGACTCACGAGCCAGACGAACAGGCTTGGTAGTTGAGTGAAGACAGAAAGGCAGGTGAGGCTCCAAGGCAGCGTGGATGGCAAAGAGGAGAGGGGGGGCTAGACAGAGACACACGTGGGGAGATGTGGTGGGGCAAAAATAGGTCCACAAGGGCCCTCCTGGTTCTTGGTGCTGACTCAGCTGCAGAAGTTGCAGTACTGAGCCGTCGGACTTGAACTTGGGGTCACGCTGCAGGCCCACTGTCTAATGTTCTCGCACCGTGGCTCTCTCATGGCCTGTAGAGAAGAGGCATTTTCCCCCTGTTCAGACTCATTACATTCTGTTAACCCAGAACCTGTTTTGTGCAAAAGCTGCAAACTGTGAAGAGGAGCAGAAAGCATGTGATATGTTTCAATATGCAGGAGTAAGATGCTGACCAGCGAGGTCTGTTTATTAAAATCTTTATGTGGGGTGAAGCCCAACTGAGCTTACGTCAGCTGGTTTCTGGAGAGGCCCTGTTTTCAAGATCAGTCTGCTGTTTGTCTTCTTTACTGAGCTGACGGAGGACATTCTGGAGCATACATTATGCCAAAAACATCTGTAGTACAGAAAATCAACAATGAAGGGTAACAGCTCCAAATGGGGTTAGTACTTTGAAAGGCTTTTATGTGTCAATAGATTAAACTATTTTTATCCAAGGAGGAAACGAGCAGAAGTAAACCAGTTTTAAAAGAGCAGAAACCAGCCTACTCTTTCTGCCAAGTTATTTTGCACACTCAGGAAGACACAGAGCAGGTTTTTGTTTTGTATTGTTTGTTTTTAATCAGGGCACTCGGGCCGACATTTTTCTTTATTTTTGTCCCCCACTTGGATGCAGGCCTCTGGATGAGACACGATGCAAAGGGGTTTGCCTCTGATGAAGAACTGGGCACTTTATATGCCTTCATATTTAAAAACCCTGGAGTGTCACAGGCATACCGAGATGTAATAGGAACTAAACTTGTCACCAACACTTTCATCGGGATAACAAGAATAGTAACAATAACCAATTGCTAAGCACTCACTATGGCTAGGTATTTTTCATTTGTTATTTCATTTAATCCTCACCTCTCTATGGGCTAGGTACTATCATAATCATCTGCCTTTCTAAATTAACTTTTTATTAATGTATAACATATATACAGAAAATTACACACATTTTTAAGTATGAAACTCAGTACATTTCACAAACTGAACACACCCAAGTAATCACCACCCAGAACAAGAGACAAGACACCTCCAGCCCTCTCCTGCCCCTGCCCAATCACACCCCCTCAAGGGTAAGCCACTAGCTCAACTTCAAATAACATAAATTTGTTTCACCAGGCTTTGAACTTTATCTAAGTGGCATTATACAATATGTACCCTTTTCTTTCTGGCTTCTTCCCTTCAACATTTTGTTTGTGAGATTCATCCATATTGTTTTGTGTAGTTGTGTTACATAATTGTATTGTGTGTTGTGTGTAGTTGTAGATTTCCCATCCTCACAGCTGTAGAATATTCCATTATATGAATATGCCACAGTTATTTTTTCACTTTGCTGTTGATGGGTTTTATGTCCACTTCAAGGTTGAGGTTAAAGCTGAAGGTTAAGATTGAAGATTAAGAACACTGAGACTCAAGAGGTTAAAAATAACTTGCCCAAGTTCACAAAGCTAGAAAATGGTGGATCTGAGATTCTAACTCAGGTTAGCCTAACTCCAAAAAGTTAGGTTTGTAGGGACCTCTCTCTGATGGGTGGAAAGATCTTTTGTATGAACAATTTGGGAGGACCACTGCAAGAGGATATTTGAGTAACACAACACGATGGAAAACCACCCACCTCTACAGAGCTCCTTGCCTTTAGGCATGTCTCTTTACCTTTGGTTCCCATCTAACACTTTCTCCCTTTTTTATTACTTTGACTGACTGTTCCAATAGCTCTATTGAGATCTCAAGCATTGTGGGACCTCACTGAGTTGTAGAGACAGGAAACACACAACTGCACCTGAGACCTAGAAAAATTGTTGAGTGTAAGATACATCCTTAGAGAAGCAGCCACTGAAAAAGGTGAAGGCTTCAATGGATATGTCAACAAAAGAGGGAATGGGGCATGCCCAAATTCAGTGTGGACATGCACACATTTGTGGGTCTTCTCCAACCCATGTGCTGGCTCACTCTCCTCCCCTCTCTAACATTTCTCCTACAAATAGTTTATTATGCTGTTACCAGGTCACTCCTACGGTGAGCATCAATTTGGAACATCCAGTGAACTGATTCACTATTAGGATAATTGTATCCTAACTGGCATTCATACTTTCCACATATTTTTTAGGAGGAAAGGAAAAGGAAAGAAAGAACAACAACACTTTCAAGGAATCACGTTAACAATAAAGGAAACATGAATGCTTGCTCTCTTCCTAATATTATGTCCTCTTCAAATGGAAGGGAATACAGTGAAGAGATGCCATTCAGCCCAGTAAAGAGAGAGAGCATCTTAGGCAATCTTTTTGGTCCCACCGTTTGGACCCTTCTCTGACCTCCCAATCAGAAGTGACTAGAGACACAGGGAGACCAGCCATAGAACCTACAGGAAACTCAAGGAAGACTTCCTCACTCACTGCCTCTCAGCCTAGATCATTGGTGTTTTTCTGCAAACAGGCACAGAACTGACATGTGTCTGCTAGATTATTTAGCCAGTTTACAACAAATCATGAGGCTAATGCACAATTATTGTGGGCCAACAAACATTGCTTGTTAAAATGACAGAAATCACTGAATCAGCTGAGATATGGGCCAGTTGTTTCATTGATAAAAACACCATTGGGGTTTCCAGGTATTATTCTAGAATAAAACCACCTTGCTTTGCAGAGTCTCAAGAATCCTTTTCTTCTCTTCTCTATGCTCCCCTGAAGGAAAGAAGAGACACTGGCACTGGCCAACTGTATTGGTTTGCTGTGGCTGATGCAACTAAGCACTACCGATGGGGTGGCTTGAACAACAGAAATGTATCATCCCACAGCTCTGGGGTCTAAAAGTCCGACATCCAGGTGTTGGCAGAGTTGCTTCCTTCTGAGGGCCGTGAGGAAAGGATGTGTTTCATGCCTCTGTCTTTGGTTTGTACATGGCCATCTTTAGGCTCATACTGCATTCTCCCTGTGTATGTCTCCATATCCAAATGTTCCCTTCCTATAAAGACATCTATCGTTCTGGATTAGGGCCCACTTTAATGACCTCACTTTAATTTGATTGCCTCTGTAAAGACCCTACCTCCAAATAAGGTCACACTCTGAAATACTAGGGGTTAGGACTTCAACATATGAAATGTAGGGGGCACCCAGTTCAGCCTATAACACTGACTCCTACAAAGGTGTCTTTGTCTCAGTGCACCATCGGTTCAGCTCTCCCCAGCATCTCTAGGGTCCACACTCTGTGTGCTCTGGCCCCAACCAAATAAGCTTACTGAAAAAAAGGGAGTGAACTTGACATGGTCCCAGCTCCAAATTCTTTGTGGTCTTCTAGTATCTTATCACCACAGGGAATGATGTTCTGTTTGTCAGGGTCTCCTGAGGTCAAAGGAGTCAGGGATACCCGTCTAACTTCTGGTTCGGTCTCCCCCATCCCCTTTCACACACCTGCTGGTCTCAGCACCAGACCTCTCATCACTTCACGCAGGCTCTTCCTTCCCTCCCTTTGCTGATGCCCCTCCGGCTCCTGTCTCCTCTTTCTCTGCCCTGTGAGCGATCTTTTCAGCTCTCACTCAATTCATGTCTTCTGTGACAGGTGCTTTTCACCCACATCATCCGAAGAGAGAGCATCTTGTTCCAATTTGTTTTACATGATTTGATGAAGGAAGAAGGAAGGACATTTTCTCCTTCCCTCTGCAATGTCTCAGTAGCTCGCAAGAGCTGTCACTGATATCCCGCTTCCAGATCTCAGTTTCCTGGGGCCATGGAGTCCTCTTCCAAGTATCTTACCTTTGAAGCTTCTGCCAGGCGAGCAGAGATTGGACAGCTTGATCGCACCGATCTTAGACTGATGACTGCAAACATCCAGGAGATTTCACCCACGGTTAAATGAGAGGAGAGAGAGTCAGGACTTGATTTTCACTCTCCTGTATGAAAACATCACTTTTTAGAGATCCTGTTTTGTCTCTAGTGCTATTTCTAATGGAGTCTTTTCTTTCAAATTGACTTTTAATTTTGAGAGGCTACTTCATCTCCTCAGAATCTCATAAAAATTCCTCCCATTCAATTTGAAAGCAGAATCAAGTTGCTGGAAGTCATCACATGGATAGAAAGGAAGAGGTATGCTGTTGGGAGTGACTTGTAAAGGGTTTAAAAATATAACATTTGACCTTATTTCTTTAAAAATGTAAAACTTGAGGATTTCTTCTGAGCATTTGGAAGCCCTCATGAACTTGGATGGGTGGATAGATATGTATCAATTAGGAGACCTCAAAACCACTGGCAACACCTGGCTTAGTCTTTCCAGGGAAGGAATACCTTTCTAGTGAAAACCCAGGTGCTAAGGGAAGCACACTCTTTCAAGATGGAAATCCATTTTTTACAATACCACTTGCTAACAGACCCAATTATTATCCCCAACTAACTGATGAAAAACTGCGAGAAAGACAGATCAAGTATAGGCACGCTCCTAGCCCCATGCCTGAGACATAACTCTCAGTACATGTTAGGTTAGGCAAATCCTAATCTGTGTTGAAAACTCAAAGGCAAAGAAAGAAAGAAAAGACCTATTTCCTAAGCCAGTTAAGTTCAATTCACTAAATAGGCTGTTTTTTTATACCAAAATGCAAAAGTGCCTCACACCAATGAGTAGATATGATCAAAAAAGATATGCATTCAAAATATTTTGACCCCTACCCTTGTATCAATAGTTCCTTTGTGTAATAACAATTTCCCGCATACTTCTTACATGAGGACAATGAGAGTAACATGCAGTCTGACGGGCGAAACAGAAGAGTTAAGATGGTCGCAGTATAATGTAGAAGAGTATGTAGGCAAGCCACTTAACCCGGTCTTGGAGGGGAGAGGTGTTGAAAGGAAGTGCTATCTCAGCTGAGGCCTGAAGTTAGAGGGATTACAATAATCTAGAAGCAAGATGAAAGTGGCCTGCGCAGCGCATCGGCAGGCACGATGGAGAAAAGTAGTCAATTTAGTGAGATTTTAGGAGAAAGGATCTACCAGACTTGGTAGGACTGTTTCCTTTGTGTCTTCCAGGTCATGGTACTGAAGACGGAAGAGGAACAGATGGGAAGGTGATTTATTTTACAAAGCGACTAACAATACACTAATACATCTGCTTTGTCGATCTCTATTTTCACATGCAGCAGGCTTGTTCACAACCGAGTAAATAGCAGGTGCGCAGCAGATTTGACTCAGTTGAGTCTTTTTATACCAATAAGTCCCTTCCACTGTCTCATTCACGCAGTCGAGCTGCTAGGCGGGATACCTGAGTTGAGAGTGAAATTCTTGTATCTCCTTGTAAGCAGGAATCAGAGGCTCCTTTAGTCTACATGCCATGATATGATGACGAGGCGTGCTCAAGCTGAGCAAACACTGATTTGTTCCGTGTGAATAAGACAGCATTTATGTAGCAACTTCTGCGTGTTAGCTACTGGAGATTTCCCAAAATGGATAATGCCCCTGTTCTTGAGCTTCTACAATGGAAGAGAAAAGACAGAGTGTGGTGAGTGATGTAAGACAGGTGTGGACAAACTCTTGTGAGAACAAAGTGGAGGGCACGTGCTTTGAGCCTGGGCTTGGGGAACAGCAAGGAGAGTGTTCTCGGGGAGAAGGTAGCAAGGAGGCTCAACCTACATGAATCGGTAGGAGCTGCCCAGATAGACAGGCGCACATGTGCATTCCAAGGAATCAAAACATCGTGAACAAAAGGATCAAAGTGGGAAAGGGCAGGGAAAGTTGAGGAACAGTAAACAGACCCTGTGATACAGCCAGAGTGCCCAGGGTCACTGAGGAGAGTGAGAAGCAACCTGAAGGGAAGACAACAGGAAGGGCTGTGAATGCCAAAGAAAGGGGAGCCATGGACACGATGGGGGGCCATGAGCAACTGTCAAGCAACAGAGTGAGGTGACCAGCCCTGCTCTCAGAAGCAGCATGTCAGTGGCAGATTGGAAGTGAGAGAGATGAGTGTTGGGGATACCAGCTAATAGACTCTGAAGCAGCCCTACTAAGATTTGAGGAAGATCTGAACCAAGGCTTTGACAGTGGCAATAGAGAAAAGGAGCAAGGCCAAGTGACATTTCTGCAATAGGATCTAGAAAAGTTGATGACCAACAGGATATCAGCTGGAAAAGAGAGAAGAGAATCTAGAGTTTCTGTCTTAGTTCATTCGGGCAGCTATAACAAAATATACAGGTGGCTTAAAAACAACAGAAATTCATTTCTCATAGTTCTGGAGGCCAAGAAGTCCAAGGTCAAGGCACCAGCAGATTAGGCATCTGGTGAGAACCTGCTTCCTGGTTCATAGACGTCCCTCTTCTCACTATAACCTCACGTGGAAGAAGAGGGGAGGGAGCTCTCTGGGGTCTCTTTTCTAAGGGCACTAATCTCATTCGTGAGGGCTCTACCCTCATGACCTAATCACCTCCCAAAGGCCCCACCTCCAAATACCATCACAAAACCGTTGGGATTAGGTTTCCACGTACAAATTTTGGGGGGGACACAAATATTCAGAGTAAGGAATAAAGGGAAGGGATGAAGAGTTTTCTAGAATTTGGAGAGTAAGAGTCTCTGAATAATTTGGGGGGAGGTTGGGACAGAGAGTCAAGTAGGAGAAGAACCAGTTGCTGTTTACTCTGTGCTTAGATTCCTTTTTTGATGGTCTTTGAAAATGTGAATATAGGATTTGGGTTATTTTTATGTTCCTTTGGAGGCTAGACAGTTTCCCAAAATTCAGCATTCCCTTCTAGACTGGACCACATGAGCCTCTTGTTTCTCTGGGTTACACTGGGGCAGAGTTGCTTTTAGAATGAGGATGAGTCCTTCAGCTATTGGGAGTGTGTAGAGTACCTGACAACAGTCATCTGCATATATGAGGTAGGGGATGCTTTTGGAGGAAGAGGGTGAAAAATAGGAGGATTGATGGCAGAACGTTGGGCTGTGCCAGGTTAAAGAAAACACGAGGAAGGAGAAGCAAACAAAGGGGGCCTCAAAAGAGGAGTCATGAAGTGTAAGGGAAATGGAGTGGGCACAGGGTCACTGAGGTCAAGAGAGAAGGCATTTGGGAAGGAATACTAGAACCTCTGGTTGGGAACCGCAGAAGCCTGAAATCGTCACCTTCTATGGTGCACAAAATGAGGTGTAGATGCCTGTAGTTTTGACCCTCTCTCCCCTGGGAGCAGCGCTCTCCTCCTTTGGGCATCCCTCTTCACCCCACCCATGTACTTTCAGAGGAAATGACCGTGTTATAACACGATCTCACCCCCTATTCCACAGCAGACAGGCATGGGTACCTATTCCAAGCTAGGCCAGCAAGGCCCTTTCTCTAGGATTATTCTGCAAGGACACCATCGTTTCAGTCTCTTTCCAATGGCTAAAGCTGTCATTCAGAGGGTCTCAAGCTTTAGAGTAAATAAGAATGAACTACACAAGAAGTCTTCTTGAAATTCAGATTCCCAGGCCACTTCCCCAGGGACCCTGACTCAGTGGGTGTAGGGTGGCTCACAGGCCTGATGCTGACCCTGCTGTTCTGTATCCAACACGGGCACTGCTGGGGGCCGGGCTATGTGCAGCGTGAAGAGAAGAGACGGCGCAGAGGGAAGAGATGAGAGACAGTTCTGGGTGTCCTCCACGCCCTACCCACAGCTCCGACCCTATCACTGGGTCCACATCCCAGATTTTAAAACAGAGGGATCCTCTTTGTGGGAACCAGCTCAAACGGTAGTCCCATCACCTGCAACCACAGAGTACCAACAAGCTCAGAATTTGTAGGCAATCTTTTCCCTGAGTGCTTAAGAGACAGAGGGCTTGTGGACAATCGTCCCTTGAAACACTTGCATGCGCACCCAAAAACATAATGTGCACCGCGAGAAAAAGCTTTGCATGTATGTTTGTGTGTGTGTGAGATGCTGATGAGAAAAAGTAGGGAAAAAGCAAGCAAGATGATCACGTACAACGCGCTACTGTTGCCACCTTCATCTGGGTGTGTTTGCTGTGGTGGGCTTGAACCTCAGCCCACGAGGGCCTACTGCAGCCCCCCACCCTGCCTGAGGGGAAGAAACTTGGTCTCTGTTCATTCTGGAGCTTCCTTTCCCCTGGGCAGAGCATTTTACGTGGAGCAAGATCTTGTAAGCGGGGCTGGCACGGGTCCGGATGCAGGTGCAGAAGGCAGCCATCGGCCCACAGGTCCACCAAGAGCCTGCGCCACTGTCCACCAGGCGTTTCCCCGTCCTCTGTGCACAGACAGGTAAAGGGCAGGGGGGTCATCCTGGTCCGGCCCGTGCCACACAGGGCCATGGAAGTCTCTGCAATGTGTGCTGAGGCCACCGGTCAGCCCCTGGAAGTAGGAGGCAGGGTGCCTCTCCACCTGATCATCACTTACCCACTGTCTTTACTCCTTTCTTATCCCCAGGGAAAACCTCGCCTAGATTTGGGGGTAATGATGGGTGCAGGGACCCAGGCTCCTCTCCTGACATTTCTGCCTAAGGGCGTAGTCCTTTGAAACAGGTGTCCATTTGCTCTCCATTCTACCCCATCCTTCCCCCCGAGGCAAGGAGCATTAGATGGCCTGGCTGCTTCCGAGGAGGGAGGGGCTGGCAAAGGGAGAATGATGGGCTGGGGGAGGGAAGGGATGGAACAAAGGTTAACTTTTCAAAACCATTATCTTGGCAGCAGATCCCGGCAAGGCTCCCCGTGCCTGCATGCAGGCAGGAAGTACATATGCATTATTAATTCACCTGGACATTTTTATCCTTTCCAGCCTGTGCCCCCAGATCTCTCTACTCTCGCCACACTGGTTTCCTCAAGCCCAGAATTTGAGCGGCTGTCATTCCCTCGAAAGCCAAGCTCAGTAGTTTGGAGAAAAGGACATGCCAGTCCCACAAAAGAATGACATATGCCAAAAGGTACTGCATTAGGCTCTTCATTAACTGGAGGGCGAATAAATTTATGAAAATCGTGAATCAGTGAATCCACTACTTAGAACAATTAATGGCTAATTAACACGAGGACAGGGCTGAGCCTTCTGTTCATCTCCACTCACTCCTGAGCACCCACGTGCAGACACGGGCTCCAGGGCAGAAAATGGAACTCACGTTGCCTGTATACTGTGTATTACCCTCAGGTCCCAGGCGGCATCCCAAGATGGGATGGACTAAATGTAACCTTCTCTTAATATTGGAATTTCCCCTGAGGGCTCATGCATTTTTTTTAACTTCTTAAAAAAACTTTTTATTATGAAGACAGTCAAACATATGAAAAGCACAACATCAACATCAACCACCTTCAACAACTATCAACACATGGCCAATATTATTTCATCTACGCACCCCCCTCTCTGGATTATTTTAAAGCAAATCCCAGGTTTCCTATTATTTCATCTATAACTATTCAGTACGTGTCACTAAAAGAGAGGGACTTTTTAAAACATATTAGCAATACCATTACCAGACCTAAAAAAATAAATAAATAATGATAATTCCTCAGTGTCATTAAATTTTCTCATGAATCTTATAGTTTTTTTTTTTTTTTTGAATCTTATAGTTTTTAAGTTTGTTTAAATTCAGACACAAATATGAGCTTGATGGTGTAATTGGTTGATAATACTCTTTTAAAATCTATAGGTTCCTCCTCTACCACTGCTTATTCCTTACAATTTTTTGCTGAATAAACTACGTCGTGTGCTCTTAGCCTTTGACACAGTCTGGATTTTGCTGATTGCATCCTTGTAATGCTGGTTAGTGTGTGTGTGTGTGTGTGAGTATCTCACATCTCCGTGGAAGTTAGATGTAGAGACTTAGTTCACACCAGTTTGGTTTGTTCCGGTTCGGCAAGAATTTCAAAGGTGGTGGTGTGTGCTTCCACTGGGAGACACATGAAGTCTGGTTGTCACTCTTTTTGTGATGTTATCACAGCCACTGGTGATTATTACCTACAGCAGTGTTTCTCGACCAGGGGGATTTTGTCCTCCCAGGGAACAATTTGGCCATGTCTCGAGACAGTTTTGGTCATCACAGCTGGGGGAAGAGATGCTACTGGAATCTAGTGGGTGCACGCTAAGGATGCTGCTACAATGCACAGTCCCCCCAGCACAGAGAATTATCTGGCCCCAAATGTCAATAGTCCAAAGTTGAGAAACCCTGGCCTAGATCCATTTATTCATTTGGGGTTGCAAAATGTTGTATTTCTAATTTCATCATTCATTTTTTTAATTTATTAGCACTAATATTGGTATAAAGAAAAACTTCCTAATCGACTATTTGATTTCCCCAAGATAGAATTCATGGAGTAAATGTAAGCTAATGTTTAATTCTTTCATTTACCAGTTTTCAAAATAATAAGGTAGTTTCCTAGACTCTTCCAAAGGTGACCAATAAGATTTTTTCTTATAAGAATTATGTATAAACTTGAGTGTATAAAGGGACTGGGTATGTTCCAACCACTACAGTGATTTTCTTTACTGATGCCTAAATTATACCTTCTTTGGACATCTGGAGCTTATTCAGGGGGGTTTCTGAGTCTTTCTGACACACCCTTGTAGTCTTTAAAAGTCTGCTTGCATTTCAGGATGACAAGATCCTCTAGGGTCATCTTGTGTATGGTACTTACTTTCCTGGACTGGCATCGGCCACTTCTCCAAGGAGCCCTGGCTCCTTTCAGTGGTAGTTAGCAATCACCATCTAATTATGCATGTTATGACATAAGTAGCCCTTGTAGTATTTTATTTTTCTCTAATGATGGAATTTTTTGAACCATGTTTTACACATGGAAATATTGATACAGTTGACCCTTGAACAACACAGGAGTTAAGGGCGCCAACCTTCTGCGCAGTTGAAAATCCAAGTTTAACTTTACAGTCGGCCTTCAGTATATGTGGTTTCACACGCATGGATTCAACCAACCCCAGATCATGTAGTACTGTAACAGGGAGTTAGTGAAAGAAATCCACGTATCAGTGACCCATGCAGTTCAAACTCACGTTGTCAACTGTACTCAAGAGAGTGGTTTCACCCCAACTCAAACTGAAAGCAAATGGAAATTTTTGAAAGCTGGCA
Source organism: Eubalaena glacialis (assembly GCF_028564815.1). Classification (NCBI taxonomy): domain Eukaryota; kingdom Metazoa; phylum Chordata; class Mammalia; order Artiodactyla; family Balaenidae; genus Eubalaena; species Eubalaena glacialis. Next base: position 11,301,729 of record NC_083722.1, read on the forward strand.
ATAAACCCACCCCCATTTCCAGATCCTCTTTTCTGGTCAGCAGGCCCGGGAATGGGACAGACTGTCCTGAACGCCCAATAATGAGGATACAATGACAAAATAGGCTGGATCTAGGGGGCCAAGAAGGCCTGGAAATGCCAGAGTTGTTCTGAACTCTGGGCCTCTGGTCTCTCCAAGACTAGGAATTTCCCAGGCCCCTTCTCCTGGGCTGCAGATGGAAAAACAAGCCCTGCAGGCAGAGGTGCAGGCGGGCCGGGGAGACGACAAGGAGGGTCAGTCCCTCCAAAAGTCTGGGGAGATGAGTGGAACCTCTTCAATATCACAGGCCAGGTACAGAACTTTATATGAACAGACAGGCTATGGAATAGCACGCCAGAGTACCATTCACACGTAGAATATGTGACCTTGAAGAAGTTTCTACTTGTTGCAGGTCCCTCTGAGCTACATTAAGACCCCAGGGTGCAGAGACCTCTGGGCCTCTGGCATCAGGGTATTTTAGCAGAAAGAGTGAGAAACACTGTGAGGCAATTCCGAACACATTCTGCTGCAAGAAAGGGCTTCTTACTTTATTATAAATTTAGGTAGCCTAAATTATATTGAAAAGTCAGAGAGTATGTCATTTGAAGTCAAGAATTCTTTTACAAAAGGAACTGCTATCTCCTAATTTCTCTTTTCTTAAAAGAGTTTAGTATCTGAGCTGCTTAGCTCGAGTTTAAGCTGAAGCATGTCAGGTTGAGACCAGCCTTACATCCTTTCTGGAACAAGGTAGGAAATGATACAGAGACAAAGATAGAGACAGAGACAGAGACAGAGATAGATAGAGATAGAGATCTTGTGGACATATACATTGTGGAAACATACCTGCTGTCAGAAAAAAAAAAAAAAAAAGTGCCTGAATTTTTTTTTTTAGCCCTGCAGCCACCTCTGAGTGAGCCCAATAAAAAACTCCTCTGCCCAAGTGATGAGATCAGATTAGCGTGCTCCAGCTCTCATGTCCTGTGCTGAGCGAATTAGAAGGGGCTGATGGTGCAGGAACGGGGCTATTTTGCATTTCTCAGTGACATCCTCTAATGAGCTGACAACGTGGAACACCAGGCTGCTGTCTTGGAGAAATGAAAACAATCCAGTGGTCATTTCACATCCTATCATCCTAATGACAACCCATGAGCTGCCTTCTTCTTGCCTTTGATTAAAATACACGGGACCTGCCCAAGGAATTGAGACTAAGATCCCCAAGAGGGAAAGAGACCAAAGAGTGCTGCGTGGAGGGAAGGAGGAGGCCTCCCAGGGAAAAACACATTTGGGAAAGTCAGAAAAGTCAAGGGTAACTAGGCTCGGTGTTGCTTGAAACTTGGCACTCTTGGAAATTGTCAGCTACAATGCCTGATTAACTTCCTCCAACAGAGCCAATGAGGGATTCCACCAAAGAAATCCAGTGCTATGTCGTGGCTCAAATGCGGTTCAATCCCCACAGCAGCACAAATTATAGGGGTGATGCTCCAAGGTGGGAATTCAGCTGGCATGCACCGGGACATCTAGACTCATTAAGATATTGAAATGCTGCATACTAGCAGATGAAAACCCCTCCCCAAGCCAATCTCCCACCCACTGCCTCAGCTGCCCCCCACCCTCTCCTAAAACCCCTGGTCTCACCCCAAAAACCCAGCGATTTCACTAAACAGGCAAGGCTTGGCACAGAGGGTGCCTGCCCGCACCTGGATTCAGCGTGGTAGGCAACATCCATTCTGACTGGTCAATATCCAGGCCAGACCCATGCTTAAATAGTCATCTTCCATTAGACATGCCCATGAGACTGCCCAGCACCGCTGAGCCTTCTCAAGCCCTGCCAACAACCCACAGGGGTGGGCCAGCCGCTGCAGGACGGCTCTGCGCCGTCTGCCCCTGGGGCCGGCTGCCCACATGATGCACTCCCCTGACCCTGTGGAGGAACAAAGGAAATGAGAGGCCTGGGATTGTCCTGGCTCTCAGAGGACTGGACAACCTTCTCATGCCCGGCAGGCTTATCACTGGGACTTTTTTACTGCCCTTTTCTTGTCGCCAACCCTCTTTAAGCTTCCTAAATTAATAATGATGAAGCTCTTTCAGCTGTATCTCCAGTCTGTTTTTGATGGTTTCCATTCTCTGGGGCCTTTTTCTCCGTTCTGGTAGCCCTTTACCCCTCTCTCCTTCATTTGTATCCATTCTCCGATAATCACTGATCAGGTCATGGAGGGAGGGGGGAGGAAAGACAATTAAGAAAAAGAAAGAAATAGCCATTTGGGTATTGCTGAGTCAAAGGTCTGGGTCAGAAACAATATGAAATTTCAAGGGCTGCTTCCCCAGTGAAAGGACGGAGGAGGAAGAGGATGGAATATCCCTGAAGGGTCACGCATAACATCTAGCGCTCGGCAAAGAAGAGGGTGAGTGTGGAACACCCTCCATGACCAGCACTTGACCCTGGGCTTGAGCTTGCCTGGTAGAAAGAGGGGAAAAGTTTCCCTCTAAAACAATCATAAACCAATAATCCTCTATTCTTTCTCCTTAAGGAGAAAGAACTACCAGGTTCAGCAGAGTTGTTCCTACATCCTACCTCCCTAGTATTTCTGCGTCATTAGATTTTTCTTATCCCATTGAAGAAACCCAGAGAGGAAGCATTCCAAAAGGCCCTGGGCTGCCCACCTGGCAAGCAAGAGTCTTTCTGTGCAGCATCAGCCCCGGGTGGGAGCCAGGGATTCCACTGTCGACCTTCCAACAGAGGGGAAGGGCTGCCAGCTAAAGTAGAAAACCAGAATGTCACAGAGAAGTGGGGATGTATTTATGAATCACTCACCACTCTGCTGTAAGTTTTAGCCTCTCCAATTCCACTCAGCACAAGAGAAGTATGCTGGGTGGAAGTGTGCTGGGTGCAATTGTGTGTCAGAAGCTGTGCAAGGTACAGGGAATCGTAGAACAGCAGAAGACACTTTCTCTCAGGGAAAAAGCTCATTGTTTGGCTATGAGATGGCTAAAATTAGCCAATCTGTAAAACACTGACAATAATAACTCTCTCTTTGTAACAGGCACAAGGTTGTGTGTTCACCCAATCTAGTTCATTGTCTCCCTGGGCACACGTCTAGACCTTTCCCAGCATTCCCTGCAGTGCCCACAGGAATGAGCTCTGGCTAGCGGGAGGTGGATAGGACGGGTGAACATCACTTCCAGGACTGTCCTCTGAAACCTCTCCCACTGAAATCTTCCCTGGATTGTCTCTCGCTCTTTAGCCAGCAGGATGCAAAAACCCAGCAGAGGACTCAGAGGCCGTATAGGAAGTGAAACCACTAGATGAAAGGTTCTGAGTCCCTCAGAGACTACAAAGAGCAGAGCCCCCCAGCCCAACAGACACACACACACACAGACACACATACACACACAGACACAGACACACACACACACACATAAACATGGGCCACACTGGCTATGATATGAACAAAAAATAACCTTATTGTGTTAACCCACTGAAATTTTAGGGTCGTTTGTCACAGCAGCTAATGTTACTTACCCTATCTAACATACACATGGGTTTCATTACCAGATAGAATGAGAAAATATATTTACAGTGCCTCGTTCTATGTCTGACATATAGCAGGTGTCTGGCACTGTACCAGAAACACAGTAGGTACTAAATAATTGAGCTTCACTTTGCAGGACCAGAGCGAGGATTCCACTAGACCAAGAGGAGGGATAACAAGCACCACGACCCAGAGGCATGAAGCCACGTGACACAGCCAAGAGAATACAAATAGTTCCTATAGCTGCAGGTAAAGATACACCAGGGCAAGCAGATACTGGTCAGACATCAGACCAGAGAGGCCAGCAGAAGTCAATTCTGGAAGACCCTTTATCCTTGGCAATCAGAAACTAACAAAGTGTTCTTTTTCATTTTTAACAACTTCATTGAGACAGAATTCAAATACCATACAACTCGTCCATTTAAAGTGTATGATTTGATGACTTGTATATTCACGGAGTTTTGCATCCATCGTCACACTCGGTTTGGGAAACTTTTCATTACCCCAAAAAGAAACCCTGCATCCCTTAGCTGTCACTCCCCAATACCCCTCCTGGGTATGTGCCTAGAAGCAGTGAAGGGTTTTTAAAAGATCACTCCCTGACCTACCACTGCCCGAGGCCCGACACGGTGCACGCACGCGCATGCATACACACACTTCTTTCATCATCCTCACGATGTAAGTGTGAAGACCAGCCCCAGGGCCCTTACACTCCCCACCAGCTGAACCACTCAGGTGCCTGCCCCTGCACACCAGGCCCTGGTTTCCCGCCTCCACAAGAAACACCTGAGGAAGCTTCGCTGAGCCGGCCTTGGCCTCAGGCAAATTCACACCTTTGGGTTCTGCTTCCCGGTGGCTGGACTTGGTTGATCTGTCCTCTGACACTGCTCCTCTTGGCCTGTCTGTTCCCTCTGAGTCAACTCCCTCCCCCTCCAAAGACTCCTTCCTTCCCTTCCTCCCTGTCCTGCCACACATCCCTTTCCCCTTCCCTCAGAGGGACAGAGCCTAGAGGCGATCGACAACAGCGGTCCACCGTGGTCACACTTGCAGAAGTCCCTGGAATTGTCTCAGAACCCACGTGCATGGAAGACGGTATTGTCCTCGTGTTATTGGGTTGGCCAGAAAGTTCGTTCGGCTTTTCCTCAAGCTGTTACGAAAAACCCAAATGAACTTTTCGGCCAACCCAACAGAAATGGGGAAACTGAGGTTCAGAGAGTTCAAGTACTGTTCCTAAGGCTGCACAGCAGGTGAGTGTCAGAGCCAAGCTTCCACTCGAAGCGGGGAGATGCGGGCAGCATTTAGGACCACTCTCAGCAGCGTGAACAAAACTTCCGAACACCAGCTGAGTCCGATGGGGACAGTTTCTTGTCACCCAGCAAGGGGTCCAAGGGAGGGACTGGGACAGCACATCCTTAGCGACAGCCGAGCCCCCAGCTCCTTGTGTCCCTCTGCTTTGCCATCCTTAGTCTGGGGCTTCCATTTTCATGATCAAAATTCCTACTCTAGACCCTGTGCTTTTTTTTTTTTTTTTTTAAACTTTGGGTTTATTTATTTATTTATTTTTGGCTGTGTTGGGTCTTCGTTTCTGTGCGAGGGCTTTCTCTAGTTGCGGCAAGTGGGGGCCGCTCTTCATCACGGTGCACAGGCCTCTCACTATCGCGGCCCCTCTTGTTGCGGAGCACAGGCTCCAGACGCGCAGGCTCAGTAGTTGTGGCTCACGGGCTTAGTTGCTCTGTGGCATGTGGGATCTTCCCAGACCAGGGCTCGAACCCGTGTCCCCTGCATTGGCAGGCAGACCCTCAACCACTGCGCCACCAAGGAAGCCCCTGTGCTTTTTTTTTTATCAGAAAAGCAAGAGCTCTCCCAGAATCTCCATTCAGTAGGCGTCTCTTCCATCTCATTGGCTCATTAGGAATTGGTAACACTCCTGCTACACACAAAATTAGCATTTGTCACAAAGGAAAAGAGGAGAATGGATGTTGGGTAGGGAAGCAGCCGTGCAGGCTCTCAGCAGAGTCCAGCCCCTTCGGCCTCTCACATTCGATCTGCGTTGGCTGAGGCCTGCTGCCCACCATCTCCTCCGCTCCTCAACATGCGCTGGGCTAAACCACAAGGCGGGGCTTAGAGCTTCAGGAGAGAGGAAAGCCTCTCTAGACCATCAACGTGATCAGCCGAGTGCACATTCCCACGGGCAAGGGAGGAGGTTGTTCGTTTCCCCTGGTTCCGCGGAGAAAAGTCCCCACTTTGGAAAGAGTTAGAAAGCCCTGGGCATACACCCGCCCTCAACTTTCAAGCACTCACAGCTGCTGCAGGCCTTAATGGAAAAGGATCTGATGCACTCATTTCCAGGCCGGCCACAAAGCCCTTCTGCAGAAACTTCAGACTCTCAAAAGGGCTCAAGAATAAATTATGCATTAATCACCATCTGAAGATGAATGGAAAAGATCAGACACATATAATTTCTGGCAGCATTAACCTAGAAGTTGGGGGTTCGGGGGGTGGAGGGCAAGAGGTGATATGGTGAGATGGGAAGAAAAGGAGCCTCTCGGGGGCACTGACTTCACCTAGATCCATCTATCTTGTCCTCCATTCCCTCTGGCTGAACGTGCCCATGTGACTGAGGAAGCTGGGTCATGTGATATTTTCACCAAAGAAAAGAGCCTTCCTTGCAGGGCTGGATGCTGAGGCCTGGTCCCCTGGAGATTATGACATGTTGAATCACTCCTCCCACATCTCACACTTCTGAACAAGGTGTGATGTGAACCTCACCCACGGTGCCTTCTTCCCAGGCCCAGAATGCTCCCTGCTCTCTGAATATTAAACCTCTGAGAAGCCTTGCTAAGCATCATCTTGGGTTTTTAGCAAACACGCTTTAAAACCGAGACCCTGGGGGGAAAATGTTCCATGCAAAGTACTATGTCATGGAAGGATTACAGGCTTCAGGGGCAGCAGCCCTGGATTCCAGACCCGGATTCTAGATTCACCATGAGCCTCCCTGGTCCCTGGCCATCAGTCAGTCTTCTCGTCCATAAAATGAGGGTTGGAATTAGTGGAGACTAAAGATCACTTCTGGCTCCCATTCTATGACTCTAGGGATGGACTAACATGGTATTTCCTTTTTGTATGAATTTTCTCAGAAAATGTGAATTAATCAAGGATATTCATGACAATGATATTTGAGTGATTACTATGAGCTCTGGCAAAGTACTTCAACCTGGTAACTCTCAATCCTCACAGCAATCCTCTGTGGAGTAGGTGGGTATTATTAACAGCTCCAATCTACTGATGAGGTGACCAGGCACAGGGAGATAAGTAATCAACCACTCCATTTCCACTGGGATGTCTTAGAGGCATCTCCAATTTAGCAGGTTGGAAACTGAACTCCGGACTCCCCCACTCCACCCCAGCCAAACCTGCTTCTCTCTCCATCTGCCCCTGCTCAGCAGATGGCAACTCCTTCCTTTCTCCTACCCAGGCCAAAAGGCTTCAAGTTTCTCCCACCTCCAATTCGTCACAAATCACGTCAGCTTTGCTCTGAAAAAAATAACTGGAATCCACTGTTTCTTACCACTCCCAGTGTGACTACCCTAGCCTACGCCTTCATCATGTGTTGTCTGGACCATGGCAAGAGTGTTCTTACTGGTCTCCCATTTCTAGTCTCTGTTCCCCATCACGTGTACACACATACATGCACATACACACATGCATATACCACAGCCAGCATGATCCTTTGCAAATGTAAGCTATGTCATTCCTCTGTTCAAAACTTTCAGTGATTTCCCATCTCACTGAGGGTACAATCCAAAGTCCTTACTCTGGACTCCAAGGTCCTCTAACATCTCCCCCACCCCACCCTCTCCCCTCCCCTCCCCTCCCCTCCCCTCCACTTTTCCTTCAGCACACCAGGCATCCTCCCGGCTCAGCCCTGGCCCGGCCGCCCTTCCCCAGATATCCCAATGGCTTGCTTCACCATCTCGCTTCCATCTCTCCACTGAACCGTTTCTCTGACTAAATAAAACAGCACCTCCCTCATCTGTCTGTGTCCCCCTAGCTTGGTTTATTTTCCTCTTTAACTCGCATCTCCACCTGCCATAGTTTATATTATTTGTTTATTTTCGTGTCCTTCTCCCCCTACCAAAGGTAAGCTCCGTAAGGACAAAGACTGCATGTTCACTGTTAAGCCCCAGGGCTGAAAGAGTGCCTGGCATTTTAAACAGTCACTCAGTGTGACCTATGGTGGTGATCGTTTTGCAATGCATAAGTGTATCAAATCAACATGCTGGACACCTTAAGCTTACACAGTGTTATATGTCAATTATACCTCAATAAAGCTGGAAAAAAATAAACCATTCAATAGATACAGGTGGCCCTTGTTATCTGAGTCTAATCTGTACCTGAAATTCCACTGGATAGGGAATTTGTGGGTAGCAGAAGCCCATATTCTATTACATTAAAGGGAAAAATAATAATGTGTTCCCTATATCACCTATATTCCTAATCACCTATAAAACAACCCACTGTGGATTTCTGCATAAGTCATTTAATACACCAATTACCTAATTACTTGACTCTTAATGAACTCATTAGTGAATATGCTTGTGTGCAGTATGCTACAATACTGAAAGAATCACATTTTCCTTCTACACAGAAAGGAACTATATACTGTAATATAAATAAACAATAAAATGATTTGTTAAAGGTACATAATGAATGCCAATATAATTACCAAAACAAAATAAACAGGTTTTTTTACTTACCTTTTTTTATATAAATTTATTTGTGGCTGCATTGGGTCTTCGTTGTGGTGCGCAGGCTTCTCATTGTGGTGGCTTCTCTTGTTGCGAAGCACAGGCTCTAGGTGCACAGGCTTCAGTAGTTGTGGCTCGTGGGCTCTACAGCACAGGCTCAGTAGTTGTGGCGCATGGACTTAGTTGCTCCGCGGCATGTGGGATCTTCCTGGACCAGGGCTCGAACCTGTGTCCCCTGTATTGGCAGGCGTATTCTTAACCACTGCGCCACCAGGGTTTAAATGCTTACTGACTCAAGGCAGAGCTGGCCAAGTGAGAGGCAGAAGTTACTGAACGGCACGACTGTGGAGAGAGAAAAGTCAAAGTGAGCTGGGGAAGGAGCAAGTGAGACCATCCAACGCCCAATGCACAAACACTTCTTAATCGTGTAAGTAGTAGGCAGTCTTCTCTTCTCGGCATTCAGGAATCTGGAAATGGATGGATAACTGTGGATCATCGCCCAAAGTCACAAATGAGGCAGCAGGATTTTTAGAAAAACACTAAAAACAGGCATCTGTTTTAACTACTATGTAGCTATATAATTTATCATCCACACTGGGGACAATTTTGAAAGTGAAAGAGAAAAATATATTTTAAGAATTTTTAAAAATATATTTTTAAGCATGCATTCATAGATTGACAAGTTGGTTTTATTATAATGGTAGGCCTATAAAATAATTCCAGTGAAAAATTATTTTCAAAAATAAAATCATTTCTAAAAATAAAAAAATCAATCCGTATCCATTAAAGCAAAACATTTTAAATTATTTAGATTGAGTAGTCTAAATGGTTAAAAATAACATAAGCAGAATAGTATTCTTATTTCATAAACATTTATTGTAATAAGTTCTAGAGTCATATCTGTATCTAATGCTATGCTACAGGTATTTTTCTAAAGAATGAATTTTTAATATATATTTCTATTTTTTCATAAAATTGCTTTCAATCTTTTTCAAAGTTGCATTTCATAGTTTATAAATTTAAAATTGTTGGGACTTCCCTGGCGGACCAGTGGTTAAGACTCTGAGCTTCCACGGCAGGGGGTGCAGGTTCGATCCCTGGTTGGGAAACTAAGATCCCACATGCCTCGCAGAGAGGCCAAAAAAAAAAAAAAAAAAAAATTGTTGACACCATCAGTTTGAGATAGGCTGGGACCTGGGACCCTTTGCTGCAGTGCTTGCACCTGGACAAACATCTCCTTGAGCAACAAAATACAAAGAAACTATAAGGGACTGAAAATAACTGCATGCATGGGCAGTTGGGGGCAAATTATGGAAAACAGGATACAAAAAGACCAAAAAGACCAACTGCCACTTCTGAAGAGCCGGGAGCAAAAGCAGGGTGTCAGGAGCTAAAGCAGGGTACTGCGCATGCCCCCTGCACTCAACACCACCAAACGGGTGGGCAAACCACCTAAGCCACCCCTCCGGCCTGACCCCTGGACCCATCCCTACCCTCACCCCATATAAGGAACCAGCTCAACAACCCCCATCCCCATGCCCCCGGTGAGCAAGGGAGCAAGCAAACAAGGGAATCTGGGGCTTGTTTTCGCTCCCTCTCTGCTGCAGCAGGGGCCCCAATAAAGCCTTGCATGAATTTCTCATCTGGCCTTTTATCAATTTCTAATGATTGAGGAGGCCAAGAACCCTGGTTGGCAACAAATTGACTCTTTTCAGTTGACTGCAGTATTTTTAATTAAGAAAATAGTCTTTCTACAGGTGCTAAGATATCTGGTTAAGTGAAGAAGTAATTCTGATAAATAGAAAATAACTCTCAATTCTAATTTTTTTCTTAGTGAAATGTGTTACTATTTCAGTTCAAATCTTTTCACAGGTACCATTCTTTTGTCATTCAGGGAAACTGTGACAAATATTTTATGAGACAAACTCATCAAGTAAGTTGTCTCTATTTATGATTTTAAAAAATGTTTTGCCAAATTTAGATGCTACAAAATCACAGAACTTCACAATTTCATTCCATTCCAGTACATAATATAAATCCATCCAGTTAAATATAAAAGCTCCATCAAAATGTTCTTCCTGTAAGATATTTCAAAGCATAAGTATTTACTCTCAAATTTAAAATTATTTAATTTCTTCAATTCCTTCTTTGGTTTTGTAGGTACAAATTTTGTTTTCAATAATTACAGTTTCCTAAAAGCTTCCAGAGCTGAAGTCTTTTGGCTCACCATTCGTTGAATACTTGATTAAAAATTACCAACTTATTTTAAACAAAATGCAAACAAAATTTAGAGTACTAGTTTGTTTAAAAAATATATTTTTAAGTAAAAGGTCACTATGTATTGTATTACACTTGGGTTGATTTACAAAGTAGCACTTCAAAGGTTGAACATTTCTAAAATCTAAGAACATGCAGAAAAGGAAAAAAAGCACATACTGCCAGGCTGAAGCACTTTTTAATTCGACATCAGCTCTATCACAAATATTTTGTAGCTCAGTTTCTCTGTGTATAAATAAAAATATTTATAATGTCTGTCAACTATAGCTTCTATTTTGTTGGTAGACTATCACAGCTTGTTTGGATGCAGTTTTGAACTATGAACGCACTACATCTAATTCCAAATACATTTCTGCTCCACAGATTTCTTAATTTAGTAATAACACTATTTTTCCCATTATGCTGTGCTCCACCAAAAATCTGTATTTTTAGTACCACCACAGTCTTCACTGTTGAATTATTTTTAAGTGAAGTGATAAACTACAATAATGTCAGATGCTATATCTTTGACAAAATGATCTTTCAAAAGCTTTGAGTCCATGAATTGGATTGAAATAAATAATCAAACCATTATTTAAATTAACTGGCTTTTTCTTGAAGAAACTGATATAAAACTGCATCATTTAACTGTTTGTGACATTCTTCTTCTGCTAGTGGAGCCATCCCACAAATATCCCTTTACTTTTCCTATGTGCACAAGAAAAGATGAAGGCAAAATAAAGCGAAATTAACTTGGAAGAATAATCATTTTACCTAATTGAAAAGTCATACTTCTCAGAGTGATATAAAAACACAACCAGGCATAACTGTCTTAAAAAGTTACTAATTTTTTAAATAGATGGTGATGCTTTTTCACAAGATTTTGTCTTCTGGGTTTACCTGCGCTCAGTGATATTACCACAGCCCCCAGAGCATCTGGCAAATGTTAACAAGTTTCATATTCATCAATACTCTTGAGCAAAGAATATCCAGTACTGAATTTTTCATTAAACATGCACTTTTTTCTAAAGCTCAGTGCTGCAGGAAGAGTTTGGTTTGGGGGGGGGGTTCTCTCTTTTTTTTTGGTAAAAAAAGTATTATCACAAGATAAAAACATATAGATGTACACAATGCAATAGATGGCAAGCCACTGAGGTGGCAACCACGAGAGCATTCAGACCATTCTGTCTACACTCCACAGTGACACCGACCTCTCAAACTCTGTTTCCAGCAGGTGTTTCACACCCACCCAATCCCCCATGTCTCATGCGTCCTTCTGACTGCAGTGACTCAATGTCCTGGTGGCTCCAGGGTCACCCCAGGGCTGAGGCTCGTAGCCCAAGTTGCCAGCAGGGGCAACAGCAGTTGAATGCATTCAGACCGACGTATCCACCAACCATGGATCGAAAATATTTAGAAAAAAAATTCCAGAAAGTTCCAAAAAGCAAACTTGAATTTGCCACACTCTGGTAAATATTTACATAGCATTTGCATTGTATTCACAATTATTCACATAGTATTTACATTGTATTAGGTATTATAAGTAACCTAGAGATGATTTAAAGTATACGGGAGGATGTGCATAGGTTATATACAAACATCTATCCCATTTTATGTAAGGGATTTGAGCATCTGTGGATTTTGGTATCCTTGGGGGTCCTGGAACCAATCCCCTGTGGATACTGTGATTCTCCCATCATTAAATACATAGATCAGAAGGAATTACTAGTCCCTGGCCACTCGTATCTGAGGGGAACAGGCTCTCTCTCAGATCCCTCCAGAAGGAATCCATCTTGCTGACACCTTTCCTGGCCTCCAGAACTGTGAGAGAATAAACTTCTGTTGTTTGAAGCCACCAACTGTGGTACTTCTTACAGCAGCCCTAGGAAACCAGGATGCTGCCTTCACTCCTCAAAGTCCCAGTCTTGATTTGCATGTGGAGAACCACATCTCTCTGGCTTGGCAAACTGGCCCTTGCAATTTTTAAAGCTTTTGGACAGTTCTGGAACTGACCTGGCACAGGAATGATTTGCGCATCTTCTCTCGTGGCACATTCCACTTTACTGTCCACTCATCCAAGGGGAGGTGAAGGGGATGTGGTGGGTGTGGGTGGTGAGGGTGACAGGATTACTTCTGATATGTCACATCTTCTGGGTGTGATAACATCAAGATAATTACACAAAGCTGTGTAGGCTTGTCTTTAAATCCTGCAGCGCCCACCCCTGCCCAAGAGCCTACTCTCCCTTAATACTTCAATAAAATAGCTTAGTCAGACATCCATGAATTTGTAAAATGTCCAGGGCTTACATTTTCCAAGTCATTTTTAAAAATTTTTATTTTATATTATAGCATAGTTGATTAACAATGTTGTGTTAGTTTCAGGTGTACAGCAAAGTGATTCAGTTATACATATACGTGTATCTATTCTTTTTCAAATTCTTTTCCCATTTAGGTTTAATCCAAATTCCTGTCTCCACTCTGGATACCACCCTTCATTATTTCCTCAAAGCAGACTTAATACCAAAGAGTAAAGTGAGGAAGAGTTTACTGAAGGTTTGGGAAGAATGGAGAAGGTGGCTGCATAGCATGGAATAGGAAACAACCTAAAACTGAATACCAGGCACCATTCTTAAAAGACCCTTGGCCATCTTCCTCTCCTGGCTCCTGGTCTGCTCTCTTCCTGTGCTCATTTTCCTCTGTGCTCCTTAGAGGCATTTCTCCTCAAGGACACACAGGCTATTCAGGTGTTCTTCCAGGTCCAATTCCTACCTCTGATGTCTCCTCCTTGTGTAATCCGGAAACATTAATTAACCTTTATGTGCCTCAGTTTCTTCATTTGAAAAACAAGTATAATATTACTCACCCATAAAAGGAAATAAGTATTGACACAGGATACAGCATTGATGGACCTCAAAAGCATTATACTATGTGAAAAAGCCAGACACAAAAGGTCACATACTGTAGGATTTCATTCATAAGAAATGCCCAGAGTAGGTAAATCCATAGAAACAGGAAGCAGATTGGTGGTTGCCAGGGGCTGGAGGAGAGAGGAATGAGGAGTAACTGCTCAACAGGTATTATAGGTTGAACTGTGTCCCTCAAAAAGATATATTGAAGTCCTAACCCCAAGTACATCTCAGAATATGGCCTGATTTGGAAAGAGAGTTTTTACAAAGGAAATCAAGTTAAAACAATGTCATTAGGATGGCCCTAATCCAATATATGACTGGTGTCCTTATAAAAAGGGGAAATTTGGACACAGACACAGACACATAGAAGAAAGACAATGTGAAGACACACAGGAAGAATGCCGTTAGCAGATGGAGGCAGAGATTGGACTGATACAGCCAGAAGCCAAGGACCACCAAGGGTTTCTGGCCACACTAGAAGCTGTGAGAGTCAAGGAAGGAGTCCATTCAAAGTCTTAGAGGGAGCACAGCCCTGCAGACACGTTGATTTAGGAGCACCAGCCTGCAGAGCAGTGAGACAACATTTCTGTTGTTTTAAGCCATCCAGTTTGTGGTACTTTTGTTACAGCAGCCCTAGGAAGTGAATACAGTGGATACAGGGTTTCCTTTCCAGGTGGTGAAAGTGTTCTAGAACTAGATAGAGGAGGTGGTTGCCCAACACTGTGAATGTTACTGAATCGTTCACTTTCAAATGCTTAATTTTATGTTATGTGAATTTCACCTCAACACACACACATACACACAAGTATAATATCAATAACACCTATCCGTTGTGAACATTCAATGAGTCAGCACACAGGAAGCATTTAGAACAGTCCCAGAGACACAGTAGTCGCTCAAGAAAAGTTAGATAGGGGCTTCCCTGGTGGTTCAGTGGTTAAGAATCTGCCTGCCAATGCAGGGGAGCCCTGGTCTGGGAAGATCCCACATGCCACGGAGCAACTAAGCCCATGTGCCACAACTACTGAGCCTGTGCTCTAGAGCCCGCGAGCCATAACTACTGAGCCCGTGCGCCACAACTACTGAGCCTGTTCTCTAGAGCCTGCGAGCCACAACTACTGAGCCCGCGTGCCACAACTACTGAGCCTGTTCTCTAGAGCCCGCGAGCCACAACTACTGAGCCCGCATGCCACAATTACTGAAGCTCGCGTGCCTAGAGCCCATGCTGTGCAACAAGAAAAGCCACCACAATGAGAAGCCTGCGCACCGCAATGAAGAGTAGCACCCGCTCGCCGCAACTAGAGGAAGCCCGTGGGCAGCAACAAAGACCCAATGCAGCCAAAAATTAAAAAATAAATAAATAAATTCATATAAAAAAAGAAAGTTTAGATAACATTACTATTTTCAAGTCTCTCTCCAAACTTCCCACCTCTAATCATCAAATAATGAGCAGCAACTAATCCCCCCAACCCTGTTTTCTCTTTATGCACAGCATTTGTGCTCTCTTCTTCCAGACCAAGCTGTGTGAGTACTAAGTCTGAAATGCCTCTCTTTATACACAGCCTGACCCCTCAAGTCATTCTCCCCAGAGTTTCTCACCCACAAGATGAATGGTACCTCCCACCCACCCACCACCCCTACCACCAAGTATTCAAAAATTAGCAGCAGAGAAATTTATTAAAAAATGGCAATTATTTCCATCCCACTAAGAGGCTGCATATAAAAATGGACTCATTTTTCTACTACGTAAGGTCAGGCATTTTCAGTCCTCACTCTTGGGGGCGGGGGTGGCACATAGGGAGGGATGACTTATGGGACCCAATCACACTCTCTCCACCTGCTGCTAACCAGGGTTCCTGTAGGCTGTGATGGCAGAAGCCAGGAAGGTAGGTTACCTGCAGGAAAATCAGATACCTAAACCCAGGGCTCTGGGTTCCATAATCAAGTGAGTTTACTGTCCTGTACTCAGTTCATTCCAGGAGAAGAAAGTCCTAGTGGGTGGGTTGTCAATTTATTAAAATAGTACAAGACCCAGAAGAACTAAGAACTAAGGTCTTGATTCAAGAGGATAAAGAAACCAACAGATGAACGGTAAGGAAGTCCAAAAGGGAGGGGATATATGTATATGTATGGCTGATTCATTTTGCTGTACAGTAGAAACTAACACAACAGTGTAAAGCAACTATACTCCAACAAAAATTAATTTAAAAAAGCCAACAGAAAATTACTTGCTGACTTTAAAGCTGTCTTGCTTTTCATCCCACCCCGCAGAATTACAGAATAGAAAGATAGAAAGCTTTGCTAAGTACTGAGAAACCAGCCTTTGAAAGATTTGATGCTTTGTGCAAGTGGGAAATTGATCATGGAAGAAAAGGAAAAGAAAAAATTGTGCAAGCCAACTCGAGCAATGAAAGAAAAAATTCAAGGAGACACGTAAGACCACAGCAGCCAATTTGAATCAAGCATGCCATAGATTTGGGGCAGGCTCTTTTGAAAACAGATGCCTCAAATTACATTTCATAGAATTGCTGTTAATGCCCTACAACTTGTCATAACATGCCACATCTTCGGAAGGCCCTTTTTTATTACTAATATTTTATTGTTTTTATAGTATGCACCCTAGGAGAGAGTATGTAAGAGTGAAAATGTATCAGCCATGCACCCAGGTGGTAGCGCAAAGCACTGGTTTGAATGATTCTGTTACAAGCTAGATACATATTTATGTCTGCGATGCTCTCTTCTTCATACATATTTTCTCTGGTGTCTCCATGGTCTCCCCTATCCGTTTAGGGATCAGTTAACCCCACAATCAAACACTATTGGGCGAGCCATGGAAACAGACAGCTGTTTCTCAAACAATTGCAGAAGGAGGAAATATGTGCAATTCTCATCACAGTAGTAACAGGTTGCTGGGAAAGGATACCCCTTCCCTTTCATCTGTTGAGGTTATCAGAAGAATCGAGGCTACATTTAGGAAGAAAAAAGAGTCCTTACTATAGGACAGAGCAAGTGAGAAGTTTTATGAGTCAAACAAATAATGATGGTATAACTATCAAAATAATTGCAGTCACCATTTATGGAGCACACAGGCCAGGCCTTGTGCTGAATGGTCTACATGATTTATCTCATTTAAACCTTCCAGCCACCCTATGGGGGTAAATGTCACGATACCCCTTTCAAAGACGAAGCAACTGAGACTCAGAAACCACTGTCAAATTCATAAGCTATTAAGTGGAGCCAGCCCTCTGATTTAGGTTTATCTGATTTTGAAGCCCATGGTGTTATTTACAATGCCCCTTGCCAAACTGAAAGTTCTCACATGCCCAAGGACAATGTTACCAGTTCTCTCCAGATGATTCTTATTCTTTTTGTCAAAAGATGCAATTTTTTGGCATAAATAATCTGTAGTTTCCATGGCTGGCATTCCCATTGTGGCCAGGTCTGCTTTTCTGAAACTGAGAGAGATCATTTCCTTCTTGCTACCCAAGGTAAGCAAAGCACACTTGGTCTTTGGGATTAAAAAAAAAAAAAGTCAACAGATATAATCAGGTGAATATAGTTACTGCGAAGACAAACAATAAAAATGGAGCCCCTGGATGGAAACATGATTGCCCTGCAGTCAAGACATAATTGCTAGAGAGTTAAAGAGAAGAGAAAGAGGACGGAGGAGAAAGATGGGGAAAGCCAAGAGACCCACTCAGAGCATAAGATAAAGGCAGAGAAAAATAAATGCTTTTTTTGGATAATTAAAACTGGGATCTTACAAGATACAAAGTTAGACACTGAGTAAATTATATATTTCTAATTTCTCTACTGAAGCGCCATGGGCTAGAGACAGCCTCCCAGGTATTAATGAAAAAGTCTCAGTATGGTGCTCTAAATTTGCCGCAGTGTGCCAAAATTAACAAAATAAGCTCGGAAAACCCGCAAAAATGGCAAAGTCGACTCCTTTGATCAGTTATTTCTCTTAATGGCAACTGTTCTCAAGCTGACCACCACCACCACCACCCCCCCCGCCGCCAATGCACCACCATCTCACATACACACATGTTTAAGCGTGCACGTGTGCATCACACATACAGAACGAGAGGCAATTCTAAGAATACTTTCTGGATGGCTTGCTTTGCCTTTGAAATGTGTTTCATTATTCTTTAGGGAAACTTAAGACATGTCATCATCCTGCTGACAAACTAAGGCCTAATGACCTGCCACACTTAGCAAGAACGAGCCATTCAAATCCTTAGACAATGGAGATGCAGCCTAAGACAATGGAATTCCACTTCCTCTTTGGGCAGCTTTTGTTTCATTCCATTTCTTCTAACTGGGGGAAGAGCAGGAGTGTTAAAGGCCAGCCAGGCTTAACGCTCTGAAATAGGCAACTCACTGGTTCCTGGGCCATCTCCTCCTTACTCAGAATCTCCAAGTCTCCGCACTTCCCCCTTTCAAAACCTCTCCAACGTCCAAGACCTGCTCAGATCCTCCTGGTGGGGTGTAAATTCATACCATCTTTGTAGCAAGCCATTTGGCAGCGTGTATCAAAAATCCTTTTCTGTGAATCACACAAAAATATAATCCACACCAAAAATGTATGCACAAAAAATGTTACAGAATCATCTAAAACAGGGAGGAAAAATACAGTGCCCAATTACGGGAGAAAGCGTAGCTAAATAATGATCCACCCATTTATGCAAGGATATTTTTATCATTAAAAGTGATTATGATATGAAAAAAGTTAAAAAATAGCTACACATTTATTTATAGTATAATAAACTCAACTATACGAAATACCACACACAGAATGAGGAGAAATGCCAAGTGTAGTTACCTCTAGTCTAGATGGTGGAATTATGATTATACATGAAATAATAAAGGAAATAATATCTTTTCTCGTAGTTATCTTTTCCTTTACTGTCCAGATTTCTGCAATGAGTGTTAATGTCTTCAAGGCAGGAAAGCGTAGTGGTTAAGGGCAGTCTCGAGTCAGAAGACCTGGGTTCACAGCCTGAGTCCACCACCTATGTGCTGCATGACTTTAAGCAGGTTACTTAACTCCCTGGAATTCAGTTCCCTCACAGATAAAATGAAGAGGATTTTATTGTTGGAAGGATTAAATGAATTAATATACAGACATAACCTCATTTTACTGTACTTTGCTTTACCATGCTTCATAGATATTGCACTTTTTTTACAAATTGAAAGTTTGCGGCAGCCCTGTGTTGAGAAGTTGATTGGTGCCATTTTTCCAACAGCGTTCACTCACTCCCTGTCTCTGTGTCACATTTTGGTAATTCTAGCAATATTTCAAACTCTTTCACTATTATTATATTTGTGATGGTGATCTGTGATCAGTGATCTTTGATGCGACTATTGCAAAAAGATAACTTGCTGAAGGCTCAGATGATAGTTAGCATTTTTTAGCAAAGTATTTTTTTAATTAAGGTGTGTACATTGTTTTTTCAGACATAATGCAATTGCACACTTAAGAGACTATAGTATAGTGTAAACATAACTTTTATATGCAATGGGAAACCAGAAAGAATTTGTGTGATTCGCCTTATTGTGGTGGTCTGGAACTGAACCTGCAAATTTCTCCCAGGTACGCCTGTATGTAAAGTGCTTAAAACAGTGGCCTAGAGTAAATGCTCAGTAAACATTACCCATGTTATTAAACATTTATTGAGTGCTTGTTGTGTGCCATGTTGAATGTTAAGCGCTGTGGATAAAAAGATGACTATGATTGATTCCTTGTTCTCGAGTAGGGAAAGCAGACATGTAAACAGATACCCACAATTCAGTGAATAAGTTCTGTAAGGAAGGGGAGATACAAGATACTGTGGGAGCAAAGAAGAGAGTCCCTACCCTGCCAGGGCAAGAATTTTTACTACCACTGGAATTAGAATTCCTCAAATAGTTTCAGATTCTTCTGTTACTTCATCTTTATATATTTTAGGCAACTCAGTAGGGAATGAGTATCTGTAGGGTAATTGGTATCCTAAGTCTATAGAGCATTTTATAGTTTCCAGACTGCTGTCATCTACACCATCCAAATTCACTCT
Organism: Eubalaena glacialis; assembly: GCF_028564815.1. NCBI lineage: Eukaryota > Metazoa > Chordata > Mammalia > Artiodactyla > Balaenidae > Eubalaena > Eubalaena glacialis. The sequence goes on from NC_083722.1 coordinate 11,321,246, forward strand.
CACATGACACCTACAAGGCTGGCTATTTTTCAGCAAGGCTTAGAGAGGTGAAGTGGGCTAAGGCTCCTCAGCTAATAAGGGACAGAGATGAGACACAGACTCAGGTGCTATGGGAGAGAATTGGATGTCATACCAGAGATGTTGCAGAAAGGACTTCTCTGTCAGTAGAGACTCAAGTTTTCATTCATTATGTTCACAGTTTCTAATACTACATGAGAACAGAGTCATAGGAGAAAGAAGTAGGAAGCTAAAGATCTAAAAAGGAGACTTTGAGCCAGCCAACCATATGGTTGTCTACAGAACAAAGTTAGGATCTGAACGATGCACCCTGTAAAGATCTCTATTTGACAAGGGAGTCTCCCACACCACAAGGGTAGCAAAGGGGTTTGGTGCACCAGTGAGCTGGTAGAAGATGGGGAAGGCCAAACATGAACCCCTAGAGAGAGAAGGTTTGGACAAACTACCACCAAGAGCTCAGACTTTTTATCGGAATGCTAGATTGAGATACAGACTACTTGTTGATCCAAGGACTATTGACCTTATACTCCCTCATGCCTACTAATTTAATTTAGGCTTTCATCTGCTGGCTGCCTTTGAGCCTATCATTCATCCATAAAATTTTCTTTTATGTACCCAGCTACTGAGAAGCAGGGTAATCTAAAGGAGATAACAATGAACTTGGAAGCCAGTGACCTGAGATCAAACTTAGTTGAGCTACTCATTAGTTGTATGACTTTAGCACGAGACCTTCACCTCTGTAAGCCTTAGCTTCTTCCCTTATAATATTAACATAAAAATGTCCATCTCTTAAAGTTGTTGGCAGATTAAATGAAATATATATTTCTGAAGCATTTAGCAAAATGGCTTGGCTCATAAATATTACTTATTCTTCTGAATAAGGGAATGGATACTTGGTGCTAGTCAACGACGTCATCAGCATCATAGGGTAGTCATGTGTCAAGAATCACAGGGTCCTGACTGCTCAGCATGCATGCCGGTCAGCTGGACTACAGCTAAGTCACCAACAGAGACATTTTCCACTGGAACTAGAGCCTCCATACTGAAGAGTTTCCTTTTTATCCAATTCCCATGGCCTTCACCCAACTGAATGGATTAATCCACTGTTTTGAACATCTAGGTCAATAGTCTTCATTGTTGTCATAGAAAATTGAGAGCTGCTCTAGGATAAAAATAAATCTCTCCCAAGATCTACATTTCTGTATGGAGTCTGAGATGTGCTGAATTGCTCTTGATCAACACATTTTTCCATTGCCAAAATGGGCCTTCATACAATAACAGCCGCGCAGACTCTCAGAAATTTCACCAACCATAACTCTATGCACGATTGTCGTGAATGATGAAATATGATTAGATTACAGTTCTGGTGTTTTATTTTAAGGGAACTTAAGGAAAATGAATGAACTGAGCTATTTTGCATTTTTCAGTAGAATCATTTAAAAGGAGTGGGTAATGGAGAACTCGAGACTGGTGGAAAAAAAAAAAGGCACAAATAATGTTGCCACTTCACAGCCTATCAGCATAGCTCATCTGTGCCTCCTGTCCTGAACAGTTGTGCAATGTTGCTGTACATGGTTAAACAGCTGCTATTTGTTTCTGGCATCTTTATTTCAGTACTGGATAAACTGCCCTGAAATTTTTTAAAAATTACTTTATATCTAAAGGTGTAAAAAAGATAAGATCTTTATCATAACATTTCACATTGTGCTTTCTTTATAAGTTAGGTCACTTACAACAATATCTCTGGGACTTGAGTAATGGACTAAACTCCTCTGGCAGGTACAGGATGTTTCTTGTTTTATATCACATCTACTTTACAATGAACTGTACTGTGGCAAAGTTCAAGGTTCTTAAGAAATCTTGTTAAAAATACAGGTGCTTTCCTACTTTCAAATATTTTTTATTGTAACAACAGTGCTTTGGCATTGCTAACTTTTTTTCTGTCTTCAAGTCCTAGGCTTATAATTCTGACATCTCTCCCATGGAGTTGGCAGTAAAGCAAAATTCCATACAGCCTCTTTTATTTTCCCACTGATACTATTATAAAATTAGAGGTGCATTTCTATGAAAATAATTTGGCCCTGAAACGTAATCAAAAGCACATTTAAGAATGCAACACATATTTTAAGCACATGTTTTAAAAAATAAAGATAACTTGTGTTAAACAATATTCAAAATAGCCATACAATAAGGGAAAAAAAGCACTGGACTTGGGTTTGAATCTAAGCCCCAACAGTTACCAGCCATGCGATTTTGGGCATGTTACTTACCTTCACAGAGTTTTGTTTTGTTTTGTTTTATTGGACTAAATACTTACTTCCTGGGGTCATTATAAGGATTAAGAGGCACAGAAGTATATCTGATATATAATACAGATTTAATAAGTATTATTCAAATTGGATGAATGACTAAAAATAAGCTACAAAAGTAGCTACATGAAGTGGTAGCACCGATAAAAAAACAAAATTGATTTAGTTTCTGAATATTTTTAAAGTACAAGCCTCACATTGCCCATATTTTTAAAATCTTGATTGACTTTTTCACAAATTACACATGTAATACAATACTGGACAAAATAAAACATTTCAGAAAAACATGATAACAAGTAATGAAAGTTTCTCATAATTAATGAATCCATAATTTTTGAGCCTGGATTCAAACCCAGGTCCAATTAAGGTGGCTATCTACTCTGCCTTGCCCGAAACTCTGTCAGTTTACGCCTCACATCCTGGCATCATTAATAGTGCCTCTTTCACAGTTAAACTGTCTCGGTATATGGACAGTACGTTTCCCCTCAACGCATAACTTACCTCCCCAGAAGAACCACCCCCTACAGCTGGGTGCCGTGCTCTCCATCTCTCTGCTCTTCTTCATTATTAGTTACCCTTAAAAAGCATTATTTGCTTGTTTTCCACATTTTATTTTTTTTAATTAATTTATTTCATTTATTTATTATTTTTTACTGTGTTGGGTCTTTGCTGCTGCACGCAGGCTTTCTCTAGTTGCGGTGAGTGGGGGCTACTCTTCGTTGCGGTGTGCGGGCTTCTCATTGCAGTGACTTCTCTTGTTGTGGAGCACGGGCTCCAGGAGCAGGGGCCTCAGTAGTTGTGGCTCGCGGGCTCTAGAGCACAGGCTCAGCAGTTGTGGCTCACGGGCTTAGTTGCTCCGCGGCATGTGGGATCTTCCCGGACCAGGGCTCGAACCCGTGTCCCCTGCACTGGCAGGTGGATTCTTAACCACTGCGCCACCAGGGAAGCCCCACAATTTATTTTAACTTTTCCTCTTATTACACAGATTGAATTTTTGTAGAAACCTAACTCCCATATGTGTTAATTTTCCTATTTGAAATAAGACCACATAATTTTGTTTTAAATGCATTTTAAAGAAGACATGCTAGTGAGTAAAAATGAAACATAATACTAGTTAATGCTGACTTTTTAAAAGTTCCATGAAAAAGGTAATTTTACTTGAGTTCTGCTCTGTAAATCTCATCCAAGTGAGCATAGATGCAGAAATAAACATTATTCAAATAAGTGAAGTGTAGTAAAATCTCACTAGTTTGGAATCAAACAATCTGGAATTTGAGATCATTTGGAGAAGAACTGAATTGAGGTTTACTCTTGCTTAAGAAGTCATTTCTTCATGACAATGAAAATGAACATTTTAAATAAGATTTTAGGGCCAAATGTTTAAGAGATCAAGCTGCATGTTATAAAAGGGTTATAAAAGAAAAATACGTGATTTAGTCTAATTCAACTTAAAGCCTGAGCTTGAAATTTTTTTGATTATCTATTGCACGATTCTGTAATTCAGGCTATTCCTTAAATTAGAAGGTCTATTGAGGTGCGAGGGCAACCTCCATTGATTAGCTACTCAACACCCACATCCACTTCCTTCTCCCTTGCAGCCCAGATACATTCCCAGCCTGCTTTGCAGCCAGTGGTGACCCGGTCCCAGCCAAGTCCCTGGAGGTGGAGATGGGAGGGAAGGGCACAAGGTCTTCTAAGAAGATTTGCTTTCCTGAAGCAAACGTCTGGTGCTGCCTGCTCCCCACGTTGCCTGCCTTGGATGTTTGGAGTTGCAACTGCATCTCACGAACATGAAGGAAAGGCTAAGAGCACTGCAGAGACGCCAACTCTAATAATGCTGAGCAACTAAACCAATACAGGCAGCTGCCTCACTCCAGACTTTTTGCTACATGAGAAAAATAAACCCATACTTGTTTAAGCTACTGTGAGCTGGATGTCCTGTTACTCGGGGACAAGTGCATGCCTAACCAACACAAGGGTTTGGGGGCCCAGGTTCCTACGAGATGTCGGTGCCCACACAGGCAAAGTAAAAGCAAAACTATGTACGGACCAAAGTCATGAGATGCCTTCCAACTGTCAGTGCACAGATGGAAGTAGTAAGGTTGACTCCAAAGTAGACTCCAGAACTCCACAGACACACACACACACACACACACACACAGTGCAGGGGGCTGAGCATTAGCTAATTCTTAATCAAGAATTCAACAGAATCTTGCTGAAACGACCCTACTTTACTTTAAACTGATGTTTTGCATCCTTCTAAAAAGTGATGTGGTTTCCTTCCAGCCATTAAAAAAAAAAAAAAAAAGAGTAGTTCCTCTCGAATCAATTTATTAGCCTTTTAACTTCAATTTGGACTCCACTATTTTATTTTGAAGTAAATATTCTCAGAACAGCTGGCAAAGCTATGTTCAAATATAAATGTTAAACCTATTCCAGATGTAATTCTTTTTATTATTAACTGCCATTCCACGAAGTCGTGGTAACAAACACGGGTTCTAGAATTGGAATGCCTGGTTCCCAACCCTGGCTCTACCACGTACAGACCCTGTGAACTTGGATTTGAGCTTCCAAGTGCCTTAGTTTTCTCATCTGTAAAACAGAGAGTTCCTCTTTAATAGAGTAATTGTTATAAATTACTGGGATGTACCATGTTTTAAAAAGTGCATGGAGTAGTAAGCACTCAATAAATATTAGGAATTATTATGAGTGTTTAAAAGTTGATTCTATTTCTTATATACAAATACACTGACTATGCATGTATGTATATGTACATTTGTAAGTGTGTGTATGTACAGTCGTTTTTGTTTACTTTGGATTCTCAAATAAAACATGGAATAATTTAAAAATTGGATTATCCAGTCCTTGTAAACCTAGACAAACCCTAATGAATAAATTGTCCTTAATCTCTTTTGCTTCTATTTTTTAAAATTCTGTGCCTAAGCTCATTTGGTAAAAATTTGTGTAATGGAACTCTAAAAACCATTTACTCTTACTTCCATGAAAAACCTGAAAGAATATGGGTACTTCTTGAAAATTCTTGGGCTAGCCCTCTTGAGCATCAACTATTACTCTCTCTCCACACCACCCATTAGCAAACATATGTTTTGGGTTGTGTTTCGTTGGATTTTGTCTTTTTATCTTTTCCCTTCTTGCAAAATTGTTGTAACCTCTGTCTGCTTCTCACTGTCTTCATCTGTGCCCTGGGAACCCTTTCCATTTCTACGTTTAAATGCGTGACCTGTTCCTTTGTACCTCTTAGCCACATGCTCTTCTTAATATTTTAACTATGGTTGCTTGAACTTTAGCTTATCTGAGAATACAGGTATTAACCAAGTGGGTTGCCTCTAAGGTTCCCAGTCTTTCTTCTCCTTAGTGAAAGAGGTTTGCTTTTCCCCCCTGCATACCAGCTTGTTCCAAGCCACCAGCACCCCTCCATCTTCTCTGCTGAACATGTGTCTCCAGGACTTGCTCCTCCCGTGGGGCAGGCTTACTGCAGCCTGTTCTCTCCACCCAGCTTCTTCTTCCCATCCCAGCATCTGTCATCCTGAATGCTCCCACTGCAAGATTGCTATCTTCCAAATTGCCTTCCTGAGCTGCAGCTGCCACCACTCCTCTACCGTGGTCAGTGTCAGGTCTGAGAGAACTGTCCCCTTGCTGGCTTCCCTATCTCCCACATTAAAAAGTTGTCATCATGACATTTCACTTGTCAGCAACATGATGCATGAATCAGATATTTCCTTTTACGCTTTCATCTTTGCCACATGTAAGAATTAGTGTCTAATGACACAGAGGCGAAAAGTTAATGGAAATTTAATTGAAAAAACTACCATCCCGGCAGGAATTGAACCTGGTGGCCTCAACACAGAAGGGAGATATTTCATCCACTAGGCTCTGGAGTTTGGCTTAGCATGCTTGGGTATAGATGGTATCACTATGGTAAACAGATTCCCTTATTTTCCTAGTATTACTTTGGTCAACAGAATAAAGAAGGGAGTGGGTTCCGATTTAAATGTCAGGGCTATCCACTTTCAAGATTCCAAACAGGGAAGTTTTAATGAAAATAGGATTTAATTTCCTGTAAATGTTTGAGTTCTTCAACCCTAATATATAGAAATAATGAATATTTATGCATACCTTCCTCTTAGTTAGAGCAGCATTTAGTCACTCCTGCCCAGAAAAACTCCAGGAGAATTTTTCAGGGATTATGAGTCACACCTGAGATTTTTCTAGAGGCAATAATATTATCTGAATACCTTTGTCCCTCCTTCTTTCATATTTTTCTCCAGAAGCCTAAATCACAAGGTACACAATTTTGATGATTCAACAGTAATGGAATCCTGTAGGAATTTAGACCATCGGGCTATCATAACATATTTTTTAAGAATAAATTAATTAAGCTTAATAAATACGTATGATCCAGATTAACCTAGAGCTTTCACCCAATCCGCAACACTCAAGATTGAGTGAGGTTTCCTGAAAGGTTGAGAGAGGTATCTATCTTCAGCCCTTGGTTTGCGTTCAGCATTTTAGAACATTTTGCTATTTCCTTGTGCCTGGTTAAGTGGCTGTATGCATCACAATGTGTAATTTTAACTAACTTAACCTTCAAATCATTGAAAAAACTGCAAAAGATTCACAGAAAGAAACCGCAGATTGAAAGTACTGCCAGTAACACCAGCCCCAACAAGCCATGAGAAAATGGCAGAGCCCAGAGCTTTCACTGTTTGACAAGCTCTTCACCAGTCACACCACAAGTGAACAACATGGATGCCTTCATTTCCAAAAGGTCAACCAATAAAAGACCTCAAAGTTATTTTTTTTAAACTTATTTAAAATAAGGACTGACACCCGCAATCATTAATGATGAACCTTGCATTAAGCGTCTATTATGACTTGAGACATTAGCCAGTGATGGTATGAAATCTTGATGATTAGCAAGACGTTAAAAACAAAGCATGCAGAACTAGAAAGCAAATGTCTGCAAGTGTTCTAACTAGGCTTAAAGTTACGTGAAACCCAACCAGGATTTATAAAACTTGATTAAGCTTAATGATAAATATTTAAAAGCCTCTCTTTTGTGAAGGCAAAAATGGTTTTTTGAGTTGCTAACAAATAAAAAATTTTTTTGAATTTTATTTTATTTTTTTTTATACAGCAGGTTCTTATTAGTTATCTATTTTACACATATTAGCATATGTATGTCAATCCCAATCTCCCAATTCATCCCACCACCACCACCTCCACCACCCTCCGCTTTCCCCCCTTGGTGTCCATACGTTTGTTCTCTACATCTGTGTTTCTATTTCTGCCTTGCAAACTGGTTCATCTGTACCATTTTTCTAGATTCCACATGTATGCATTAATATACGATATTTGTTTTTCTCTTTCGGACTTACTTCACTCTGTATGACAGTCTCTAGGTCCATCCACATCTCTACAAATGACCCACTTTCATTCCTTTTTATGGCTGAGTACTATTCCATTGTATATATGTACCACATCTTTATCCATTCGTCCGTCGGTGGGCATTTAGGTTGCTTCCATGACCTGGCTATTGTAAATAGTGCTGCAATGAACATTGGGGTGCATGGGTCTTTTTGAATTATGGTTTTCTCTGGGTATATGCCCAGTAGTGGGATTGCTGGGTCGTATGGTAGTTCTATTTTTAGTTTTTTTAAGGAACCTCCATACTGTTCTCCATAGTGGCTGTATCAATTTACATTCCCACCAACAGTGCAAGAGGGTTCCCTTTTCTCCACACCCTCTCCAGCATTGCTAACAAATAAAAATTATGTTGCTGAAGTATTTTTACCTTTACTTCATCCATGTTAAATTGATTTTTATGTATGTTTTATAAAATACATACTATATTAGGACGAAAGCACATATATGTGTGTACAAACATACACAAACATGTTAAATAGGCATACTTCTATTGAGAGAATATGGTCAAAAATGTAATAATGGTCATGTTGAATGAAGAAACTTGATAGATCTCTGCTCCAGTGAGAATGCAGTAGCAAGATTTTTTTTTTCCCAGGGATCTAGGTCTTTTCGTTTTTCCTAATGACAGCTCTGAGAACTCAGTACTAAATTTACTATTCATGCCTTTTCATCTAAATGTAAATCTCTTACTTTTCCTTATAGCCTACCCAGGCTATAACGAGGTTATATTAACGAGAGGAGGTGATGTCACCAGTGCTCAGGGCTGGGGAGGTCCAGCATGAGAGACTGTCCTATAAGAGCCACAACTGCAGATAAGACCCAACTACCCCCAAATACACCATCCCAAGCAGAAAACAAGAGGGAGAAATACCTTGGCTTCTCCCTTTCTCTTATCTTCCAATGACTCTTATTGGCCAAATTGAGCTGTAAGACACTTGGCAAGAGAGTCTGGGGATGTAGTTTATACGGGTCAGCCCCATGCAATACAAAACAGAGCAGGAGAAAATGAGAAAGGGATCTGAGAGCAAACAGACAACTAAGCAACCCAGATGGTCTTGGAGCTAGCTTCAGAGATGATTTTTCCAGAATACGCTCTCTCTTCATCTGTGACTTTGAAGTTCCCAACCCTAGGTGCTGCCATCACACCTTGCTGTGAAGTGTTGATGCTTTGGAGTAACTAAGAAGAAAGCTGCTGACAAACGGTCTGATAAAATGATGTTTTGATGTAAAGACCCCGATACATAACACTCAGTTGTATAAGTTCCAGAATTCTTCCCTAGATGCTTTCTGACATGTGCTGTACTTGTTTATAACTGGAGCTTTCCCAGTGCAGTGCACGCCAGAAGAGAACACAAGTTGTGTTTCTCCAAGAGGACATTGAGCTCATTGGCTTAGACAATATTACATCCCCATGTAAACTACTGATTTAACATTAACAGTAAACCCATATTCCAATGATAGGCTGATCCTTCCAACAAAATCATAAAATCCATCAGTGTGTTTTCCTGCTAATGAGAATTAGGAAGATACAAGCTTTCCTTTTTTCTTTTTCTTATATTTCAAAATGACATTCGTTGATTTACAGCTGGCACTTGTGAAACCTACAGTAAAATGACATCACATGCATATTTAACTTGTACACATTCAACTATATCCATTCAGGGGGAAAAAGCAGTGTGAGAAGTGGGGGGCACACAGGGCAGCGGTAAGGAGAGAGAGGAGGAGAGGGGAAATTTTCCAATAACATGAGCAATTCTACCTACCTTTCTCTCAGTGAGCAAATGCCCTGGAGAGCACGGGAGAGGAGAGATGTGAATCTACTCTGCCCTAAATCAATCTTTACTCCTGCTTATCTCTCAGAGCCTCTTGCTAATGTTTAAGGATTTGGCACTGAAAAATTAAATGTTGCGTACGTAGTCTTTAACTGTATACGTACTTCATATATACTATACATACCAATGTTATAAACTACGTATACTGCATGAAAATGGGCAAATTATGGGTGAATTTTTAAAAATATAATAGCTTCTCACCCTCCATACTGACTTTAGAACCTAACCCTCCCATATGGTGTGATTCCAGTGCCTATACACTGGGATTAAAAATTCATTTGAGAGGTTGGCAATGGTGCAGGAACAGGGAAAAGGAGTTTTACAGTCTACGAAACAAGAGTACTAGCCTTAGCTTCAAAAGGAGAGGGGGGAGGAGAGAAGCACTGCTGAAAATGAGAATAGCTTCCGGATTTATCCTCATAGGGTGTCCCCAGGATGTACAGATACTGTTTTGAGTTTCCTCATATGACTAAACCACTGACTTCCTTCTCTCTGCCTCAGCTACCTGTCTCAGGAAATGGGGCAGAATATCCGCTTCTTGCTTACTGTCACAAAAGAATATATAGTGATTAGTGATTAGACCTAACTACTAGGTAATCCATCCACCAATGCTGAAGTGTTTAGCACTCTGGAGAATCTAAGAAGACAGCCAAATTTTCATTGGAATAACCCATCCTGGTTCTGTTCACCCCAAAGAGGGCTGAACTTTGAGGTGCAGGGACAATTATGATAGCGTGAATGTCACTTTGCCTGATAAACACCACAGTGATACTCTTACTTAATCCAGTGCATCAGGAGAAGGTTTTTCCCAACGTTAGTCCAAATCTAAAAGGCTTCATTTGAACTGCTTCAGCTTCCTAATCTCAACTGAGTAATATCCAAAATACATACACAAACAACCAACCAAACTGGAAAAACCTTATGAGCTCCTGCAGTCTGAAAAGCTGCCATTAGTAATAAGCCCTCCTGCACTCACCCTGCCCTGAACTCTGGGCCCCCTGCTGCGTTCCACAGTACAGCTCTCTCTAACATGCCAGGTTAACGCTGAGAAGGAACTTAAACCACAAAGGACCAAAAAGCAAATATTTCTGCCCAAAGCTAATGTAGCAAATTACATGCAAGATCTAAACTCCAAGAACCTTTTAAATGGTGCAAGTCTACACAAACACATAACATCCAGTTTGCCAAGACTTAAAAACTAAATTAAATCTAAGTCAAGTCCCACCGGGGGATTTATAGAACCAGCTAAAAGACCAGGGTTCTTGTCTTGGCAGGACCGCTGGCTTACATCGTCCCCCAGGTGGCTAATTTCTCTCGCTGGGCTTCTGTCTGCCTGCCTACGAAGCCCACATTCTGCTCTGAGAGCACAGGAACGAACAGTAAGGCGAGTAGGTAGGCAGGGCACTCAGAGCTCCATGCAAGAAAGACGTCTACGCATGCTCAGAAATTCATCCACACGCTCTGTTGCCCTAACTGGGCTGCCGTGGACGACTGTGTAATCTGTGAAGTGCTAGAGGGCACAGTAGGAGCTCAAGTTAGGCCTTTTTTTCCACCTTGAGCAGGGCTTCATCCAACTGGAGGAAAGGGTCTGATCTTCACACACGGTGCTCTCTGCCTCCAGGCCCAGTCAAAGGTGTTGACTTTTTTAAATTCCCTTAAAGATACCCAATAGATAGTGGCCCAAGCCCTAACCAGGAATGGAGCAACTATCAAAGTTGATGTCATTTTGCAGAAAGCCAGATGAAGGAATCATTTACAAATAAAGCTGCTCCAGTGGAGTCGCATTCACCATGAGCATTTGTGGTCAGAAGGCTGGAAACAAGCAGAGACGTTGGACTGAGAGCCCCCTTTGCACCAAGGCTACGTTACCGAGCATCTGGCCAGATTCTCCATGTCCTGCTCCTTCACCTGCAGCTGCTTCCCCGAGAAGCAACGCAGGTGAAACTGAGGAAGCTCGTGTAGAGAAAACAAGTGCAGCAGGAAAGCTGGCCATGGCGGTGCGGCATAAGAAAGCCTGGAAGTTAACTGGCTGTGTCTGGCTTTGTTTTGCTCACACGCTCAGTTGGACACCAGGCAACAGTAGTGGTTATTTTTTGAGCACTTGGGGGGAAATGTATTGTTTTACGTCAGTGTCCACCATCAGTTCCGCATCATTTTCATTCCTGACTCTCTTTGTGTGTAGATTTCAAACTGTATTTCAACGAGGCATTTTCATCCTTGTCTGTTAGTAGGGAAATGAGTTACTGTCAAGGATGATTCACATATTTCTACGGATCCTGTGGCTACAAATGTGACCCTGAAAAACCAGGATAGGAGACTATCCTCTAGTGCCCAGGCAAGAGCTCCAGTGCCGAGAGCGACAAGCAGCTGGTCACCAACAGAAGGCCCAGTGGCCTAACCTAGATTCAAGTGCAGAAGTCTAGCAACGAGGATAATCTCACACACACTACATGCTGGCCAGATACGAACAGTCATCCAGGCCAACACGCAGATCTATCAACAAACTTTTTTTTTTTTTTTTTTTTAATTCTCCTGGATTCTGAATGTTTCTGAGCTGGGGAGAATGAGGAGGAAATGTAAGAGACAAAAGAAGGATATTCCTCGCTCCCTGACATAAGCCACTCTCAGGAAATTAGCATTCATGATTATACCTCTGACAGTGAGTCTTTTTTGTTATCTCTATGCTTTCCTGTAGTTCCCTAATTTTCTACCACAAATGAGCAGTTTCTAATAAGCAAGAAGTGGGGAAAGTACCCTTCATTATCTAAATTTATTTGATTCCTAAGTTTTGACAGTGAGTATCTGGACACTGATTTTGGAGAGGAAGAAATCTATTTGGTTCTGAGTTTCAGAAAGCAAGAATTGAGACTTCAGAGAGGGATGGATTTATCTGAATCAACTTGCTTCCTAAATTCTGAGAGGGAAAATCTGGATGGCCACGGATCAAATAGCAACAGACACCTACACTGAACTTTGAATAAATAACCCTTTCCCACCCCTTTCCACACATAAGCACCAAAAGTCCACCCCGATGGGCAATTTCGCAATGTCTATCTCTGAAAAAGTTTTATCCGACAGTACTTTCTTATAACAAAATTTCACGCACATTTTGGTTGCTTTTTAAGGTAAGGAAGTTTCTGAGGTGAGTCATAGAAACAAAGAAATCGGGGACAACACAAGTAAGGTAGGTTTCTCTGTCAAATTCACATAACGGAAATACCTGAGTAAGGCTTCTGGTTTAAAGTAAATATGTGTTCTCTCAACTACTATGTCAATGATCTGAGATCCACAGGCAAAATGTGTTAGGCAAATATGAAGTATGATTTCTTGGCCTCAGCCCACAAAGTCTTCACTTGTGACTTGGACAAATTAAATAAGAGAAAATCCTGGCCAAACCCATGACTATTACAGACTTTCTATGCCAAGGAAGTAGAACTCATCAAGACACTTGGAATTAGGAACTAGGACTTCACCCCACACACAGTACCAAAAAGGAGAGCTCACAGGTGTTGAATGAACACAGTATTGCTAATATCCCTCAAGAAAAGATGCAACCAGAGAACCAAAATGTTTTATACAAAAAGTGAAAGGAAATCAGACCCCTTGGAGAATTTTTTCCCTTTCTTTAATACCTTCCAAATATATTTGAACTTTGTTCCCTGCTTGGACTCATTTAAGTTCCGCTGATCTACTTCACGGATGTGAGTTACACTTGGAAACACAACTCAGGTTGTGGTTGTGACCCATGTGGGTTGTGACCACGCACTGGGCTCATGAGCACCTCCAATGATTCCCACAGCACCGACGTCATTCACTCTCCGTGCTGCCCACCTCCCTGCCAGCAAAGGGCCACATTACTCAGCACACAGTGACCCCTGACTCAGTCACTGTGGGAGGAGGCTATCATCCAAGCCTGTGTGAGTCTAGGAGAGAAAGATCCCAAATGGCTGATGAAGACTGCTGGGACTTGCCAATAGCTCCACTCACAGGTTAATTCTCTCTTCTTCCCTTCTTGTGCTTAAAAGTGGCATAATTTGTAACTTGTCAAACAATACTGGCTTACTTCCAGTTACCTGGGCTCAGCACTCCATACTCCAAATCACAAGTCTAAGTAGGTGTGTTTACTAAGTGAGTGAGGAGTGAGAAAGGACAGATGCAGGAGTAACTGCCAGGGCTGACCAACAACTTGTACTGAAACACACAAACTTCTCTGAAATTCTAATTTTAAAATAAAAACAGTCCCCACTTGTTGGAACCTAATGTTTAGCTTCATAACAGCCCCAAGGAAACGTACTGTCATTCCCATTTTACAGATGAGAAAATCATGAGTGGAAAGTTGGGTAAGTTGCCCAAGATCTCACAATTAGGCAATGATGGAGCTAAGTTGAATCTCTGCTCTTCCAATCTGTAAAATTTAACAGAAATAATTAAGCTAAGTGTGTTTAATAAAATAAGTTTGGATAGAAAAAAAATCTATAGAAATTTGGAGAATGGTTTGGTGCAAGATCTTCTAAGTCAGTTATCTTCATGTTATTCATGCTACTGTTGACAACCTAATTCAACCTAACTTCCTTTATGCAGAGAAATATCAAAGAAAACATTCAGTACTCTGCTTTCTTCTTAAATAACCTCCTTCCAGCTTCCCTTATTCTTCTTCCTCTCAGCTCATTGCCATGTTGGCCAACAAGGTCTCCCCAGGACCTCATCAGCACAAGACTGCCTCCCCTCCTGATCTCCTAACCCAGAAGGCTCTCCTCCCATTCCTCAGAATCCACCCACCCCAGTCCGTGGAACCTTGTGCTTAGCTGTATAAATGCTGCCTTCATCAGCAACTGAGACTTCATCCTCTGAGACCCTCCCTTCAGGTCGGCCCCACCAACTCCCAATCCTTACCTCTTGAATCACAAAACACACCTGGACAAGGGCCCACAACCCCCAGACCTGGCCCACCACAGGCTCAAAATGGGCTCAATACAGCTTGGCCCTGGCACGTGCTTAGCAATCCTGGTATTTGCCCCTCACCCACCCACTGGCTCCTTTTCCCAATATAACTATTACAGACCCTCTCATCTTATCTTAATACCCACATCCTGGCCAAATACCCATCTCCTTTTTCACCAAGAGTCAGACAACTTTGAGAGTCAGCTTTGCCTTTGAGCTCCCCTTCACCTACCGTAATTCCTTTCTTCTGCCTGTTCCCCTTCCTCGTCCCTTTCCTAAGGCCTATTGCCCTTCAACACTCCTCCATCAACCCTCCCCTGAAGTCCTGAAGCATGTCTTGTTTGTACCTCTTATTTGACTTTTAAGGTACAGTTGCCAAGTATTTCTTATCTTTCTTGCCTTTGAATCATCTTTTAATACTTTAAATTGCACAAACAACAGTCTGACTTATCTTTTTTTGTGCACATATCCTGTCTACCCCACCGGATTGGGTGCCTTCCAATGTTCCGTCCTTTCCCATCTGCTCACCTCCCTCTCTAATGACTCCCTTGGAGAGAGCTCATCCACTTGTGAAACACCATGTGCGCTACACATGTTTGTGCCACCAAGCCCCTGCTCGGACTGCCCCGGCCTGAGGGTCCTTTCCTCTTCTCCTCTTCACTCTAAACCCACACTCTTTTCTCAAGGCCACTTCAAATTCCAATGAAGCCTTCTCCAGCAAACATGGGTCCACAATTATCTATTCTTTCTCTGAGTTTCTATAGCACTCCTGACTATACACATTTTAATGCTTATGTGTATTCTTGTTTTATTGTGTCTATGAGTGTGTAGCTTCTATTTCCCTAAATAGATTGGGAGCTTCCTGAGAACAGTCACCAAGTCTCTGATTTTAGATTCCCCATAGAGTACCCAGCACAGTGCTACGTACTCCGAGGGTACTTATCAATTACCTCCTACCTACATACATCCTCCATTTCAAAGTTAAAATATAGCTCAGATTTCTTGTTTCAAATATGGCACTGTAAAATAAGGATGTAGTAGCTCTAAACTGAGCAAAATCTGAACCAAAACTGAGCAAAATCTAAGCCCTTGGAGTGAGGGGCTTTATGTGCTTAAGGGTCTCCTTTCATGGGACACCAAGTTCAGTGACACTGTAGACAGCACCCAACTTCACAGGGTTATCTTGTTTACTTATTTGAGCCCAGAAATACAACACCTTGGAAGAGTCTGTCTGAATCAAGAATCCAGCCCTCATTTGCCCAAGTGGAAAGTTGCATGTAGCCAGGCAAAGCTGACCCAATGAAAGCCAGTGTGTTCAACTTCCTTTCAAATCAGCAACCGTAATTGCGACTAGCATTTAACATGGCACCAATCACACCTGTGTTCTGGGGCCAAGAACAGGGCCCAGCTCACCACCTTCTGAAACCCGGGTGGCTGAAATCCAAGGCAAACAAGGCTGAACAGATGAATCGCAGCAGTGAGAATTGTGATGTCCCACTGTAATCCAGGGAGCTTCCCCACTCCAGCAGGGCAGGGTGTAACGTGTAACATGCTGGATTTAGGGTCGATTCAACCATCAACCCTGGAAAGTTGGGTCTCCACTTACCACTAATGTGAAGAAATTCTCTTGCCTCTTCCTGGTCTGAAAATGTTGTTAGTCCTCCTGGATTGAGGAGCTAGGCCTCATCACAGAAGTGAAGTGTGGCAAACCCCTCAGCAGACCACCTTGCAGAGACAGTCTATACACAGATGACAACAAGCCAACAACCAACATTCCCAGCCTCTTTTGTTACGAATTAAGGTCCACAGCAGCTGGTAACCACTTAGAATGTTCCATAAAATTCTCAGGATAGTATTCTACGAAGGCAGCCCCTCAACGTCCATCAGTCCAAAACCCAGTCAGAGTGGAGAGCAAGGGGAAAGCTGAGATACCACAGACTCAGCAGCTTCTAAATTTTGTTAGTTTTTTTTTTTTCCAGGTCTAGCGATAGCAACTGGGAGAAAAGAAAGAAGAAATATCGCTCACTGTTCAAAAGTACACCCAAGCCCATGAACAATAGGGATGCAGACCCTTCCAATTCTGCTGCCCCTCGCAGAGCAGTGGAGAAAGCACCTGTATTCATTTTCCTATGATGCCAGCACCCTCTATAGGATCCTCCCTGAGGCATGAGGACAGAGTCACCTGGGCCTGGGGCACCTTAGTCTTAGTCCTGAGAGTCTAGAACTTCAATTCATTCATTCACTCAACCAACATTTATCAAGCATTTACCATGTGTAAGGCAAGTGCTCTGAAGCCTGGGATATGCAATCACTAAAGCAGGAAAAGCCTGTGCCCTCCTGGATCCTATATTCTAGTCAGGAGGAGACAGGCAATTGACAAACAAGTAAATACATAAACTATCAGCTGGTGATAGGTGCTATGGGGAAAACAAGGCAGATTAAGGAGGATAGGGATCCCCCGGGGGTAGGGGAATGTGGCCTATGTGGGGTAGTCAGGGAAGGTCTCACTGAAGAAGTGACATTTCACAGAGACCCTGGGTGGGTGAGGGCGGGAGGGTGTGTGTGGCAATGAAGGAGAGGCCATGCAGAATCGCAGGGAGAGTTTTTCAGGCAGAGGGATCCTGAGGCTGGAGGAGAGTTGGTGCGTTTGCAGAAGAGCACGGGCCAGAGGGGCTAGAGGAGAATGAGCAAGGCGGGCAGTGAAAGGAACAGAGACAGGAGCGGGGCGGGAGCCAGCCCACCTACGACCTCAGCAGCCGCGTTCAGGACTTGAGCCTTGACTCAGCATATCAGTCAGGGCCCAGTTGGGAGACAGAAGCCATACCAGTTATTTTAGCAAATATTAATTAGAAAAAAAGTCAATAAGCAGGAAACTGAAAGGGTGAAAGATAGCAACTGCGGACGCCGTCTCCACTCCTAGGGCTGGGCGAACAAAGGGTGAATTATTAAAACTTGCAAGCTCAGAAGAGGGTCCCGTGGGGCTGGAGTCCAGACCCCTGCAGAGGGGGAAATGGCAACTGGCCCTGATGTCCCTGAGCAAGCACAGTGAGGTTGGTTCCTGAGTGTGAGACAAGTCGCAAAGTGGATTTAACCGCTGCTCCAGGAAGGAGCGGCCTCTGCCAGGGTGAAGCGGCAGGGCTGGGGTACCACTCGCAGGAGATGCGAGCTGACGGGAAACCCGCAGAAAACAAAACAGGAGGGAGCGAGTCCCTTCTCCCTTCTCCAGGGCGCGGTCTCCCTCGAGCACCTCCTACTGGCCCAGCCCAACAGGCAGCCAGCTGGCCAAGGAGAAAGGTGGGTTCCAGAGGCCCACCCTCAGCAACATAAAAGCAAGTGTGGAAGGCTGGGTTTGGAGCTGAGGGGCGATAACTTAATAACTGCCACCCCTGAATGGGACAGGAAGGTAGCAGAGGATTCTGAGCAAAGGGGTGGCAGAAGCTGGCTCAGATGACGGTGGTGATGAGGACAGACAGTGCGAGGGCAATGACGGGGCGGTGGGAAGAGGCGGTTGGATGCTGGAGCGTGTTAGTCCCGTTGGATTTGCCGATGACGTGCATGTGGGCTGTGAGAGAAGGAGAGGAGTCAAGGGTGACGCCCACGTTTAGCCTGAGTCACTGAATGGAGACAAATCTACGGAGCGAGGGGAGACCAAGCAGGAGCACGCTTAGGAAAAGGGAGGGCAATCCGGAGCTCTGCTTGCGGCAGGTTAGCTTTCAGGTACCTGTCAGAAATCCAAGTGATGGTGTTGGGAGGCAAGTGGATCACCAGGCCTGGAGTTCAGGGGAGGCTCTAGGTTAGAGGTGTAAAAGTGAGAGTCACCCCCCGTACAGATGGATTTTAAAACCGTGTGGCTGGATGAGATCACCAGCAATGTGTCAGCATGGCTTGGAAGGCACAATGGCTAGAAATAGGATCTGGAGTCAGGATGACATAGATCTGAATACACCTCTAGCACCACTGCATACCCCTGGGCAGTTCTCCGCTCTAAGCCTTGATTCCCTCATCTGTAACATGGGGATGATAATCACACTGACTGCATTGGTCCTATGTGAGGAGCCAACACAGCAAAGTGAGGGAAGCCCTTGTACCAGCGCCTGACATGCATTCTTAGCTGGAGAATGAGGTAGCAGTTGACTGTGTCCTCCTCGGTGAGAAAACAAAGGTCCGGAGGGGACTTGAGTGCCTCCTGATGTACATGGGCATGAAGGCAGAGGAACAGCTCCTATTACTTGTAAATGACTGGCCGGGGACAGCCATCAAATATGCACGAAAAGGAAAGACAGATTCACAAAAGTATTCTTTAAAAAAAAAAAAAAAATAGCAATCCTTTAAAATGCCAAAACTGAGTTTGCAGGGCAAGAGTAACATAGAAACAGAATCCTTGCTGCAGGATGAACTACTGAGACATCAGTGTGAACCCGTCGTGAGCCGGGTGAGCTGCAGGTGAGTCAGGCTGAGCACTGCATCACGACACTCGGCCCCCATACAAGTCACCACTCACTCCAGATCTGCCTGGCAACGGAGCCCCGGCCTCCCATTAATTGCTCACCTCTCATTAGGCATTCGCACACGAGGCAGGCGTTTCTTTCCAAGCGCTCAACTGCAGGGCTATGTAAGGTTCTACTCTCTTCCTGGCCCAAAAACTGAGACCAGCTGCTTACACAGGGCACGCCCTTCCTAGGGGGTAGGTCAATTCAGGAAACCAAAGAGCAGATCACAAAGCTCAGAAAATCCAGCAGTGGAGTGAAAGAGGCTGTCTGTCCTCAGGGGCCGCCTTCCTCAAGTGCAGTGAGCACCCTGCCTGCTGGACCCCCGGTGTGAAATCAGAGCTGCGCCCCCTCTACCCCCAACCCCCGGTGTGATGGGCCTTTTAACAAAGTCTCTCCACTGTCACCTCGTTTGGTATCAAAGCTCTTTACATTGTTCTGCTTACAGCAGCCTTTCCCACCCAAGTTCCCAACACTTTCACAATGTAAAAAATTCAACTGTCCAGGGATTATATTCCAAACAGCTGTTCCTGGATGCTAGGACAGATCCATCTGGAACAGTGATTCTCAACCCAAGCTGCAACTGGAGTCTCCAGGGGAGACATTAAAGTGCTGATGCCTAGGCTCTACCCAGACCAATTGTTATGGGATGCACTGTGTCCCCCCAAAATTCGTAGGTTGAAGTCCTAGCCCCAGTACCTCGGAATGTGACCCTATTTGAGATAGGGTCTTTAAAAGGTGACTAAGGTAAAACGAGGTCATTAGGATGGGCCCTAATCCAGTATGACTGGTGTCCTTATAAGGAGAGGAGATTAGGGCACAGACATGGACAGAGGGAAGACCACGTGAAGACACAGGGAGAAGATGGCTGTCTGCAAGCCCAGGAGAGAGGCCTCAGGAGAAACTAAGGCTGCCGACACCTTGATCTCAGACCTCTAGCCTCTAGAACTGTGAGTCAATAAACCTCTGTTGTTTAAGCCACCCAGTCTGAGGAACTTTGCTCTGGCAGCCCCAGGAAACTAATATACCAACTGAGTCAGAATCTCTGGGAATGGGGCCCAGGCATCAGTATGCATTAAAGTTCTTCAAGTGTTTTGACCGTGCAGCTGCATTTTAGAATTTGCTGTTCTAGACTGTAAAGTCCCTCCAGTCTGCTAAAACCAATGCTGATCGTTTCACTAAGAATGCATCATGAGTGATACCTGGTATAATTTCCTTCCCTCTCTCCCTTCCATCCCTCCCTCCCTCCCTCCCTCCCTTCCTTCCTTCCTTGACAACAGTGAACAGGACAGATCACAGCCCTCACCTCAGCCTCAAGCTCAGCATAAACAAAGTGCCATCTAACATCCTTCCATTAAAATCAGAACCACTGGGGCTTCCCTGGTGGCGCAGTGGTTGAGAATCTGCCTGCCAATGCAGGGGACACGGGTTCGAGCCCTGGTCTGGGAAGATCCCACATGCCGCGGAGCAACTGGGCCCGTGAGCCACAGCTACTGAGCCTGCGCGTCTGGAGCCTGTGCTCCGCAACAAGAGAGGCCGCGACAGTGAGAGGCCCGCGCACCGCGATGAAGAGTGTTCCCCGCTCGCCGCAACTAGAGAAAGCCCTCGCACAGAAACGAAGACCCAACACAGCAAAAATAAAAATAAATAAATTAAAATCTTTAAAAAAATAAAAAAAATCTGAATCACTGGGTGGCTTCTAAGAAAATCTGTAATACAGCCGAGGACCTAGAAAAGGGCTCTAACCTGAGGAAAGACTCCAAGTGAGAGGAAAGGCTGCTTCAAAGGCAAACAGGGAAAGATGAGGCAGGACCTCCCCTCTTCGGAGAATGCCCCTGTCAGACAGAACGTCTTTTTTTTTTTTTTTTGTCCACAGCAACATTGTCCTAGCAATGGTCAAACGGTCGCCATAAGTGCAGGCAGAGACAGAGCTGCAGCAACTGGAGACAGACCTTTGTGAATGGCCAGGCCTCATTTTTCTGCCCCTGGCTGGTTCAGAATAAGCCACCAGCGGTGACCTGGTCACTGAACCTCTTTAAATAAATAATGATACCAAGAGGGACTGGAGAGGGTGCAAACCTCCTCTCCTGCCCTGTGCCTCGGGGTGCTTGCCTGTAACACAGACCCGGGAAACCTGGACCTCTGAGCACCACGCATGGGAAGGTGAACTGTCAAGAGTTTTAATCATCCTCCTTCTCAACACACAACCTTAATCCGCGTATGTTTCCCCAGCACTTGTGTGCCATCCCCCCCCTCTTTTTTTATTCATTCCTGAAAGCTTCTATTATCAGTCACTGCATGGGGTAAATTTTCAAATCAGCAGTCAGAGTTTTTAAGCCGCATGACTTCTGTTACAGTCAAAAGGAGGCAGGTGACCAACATCGAAGCTGTCTCAAAAATCCACTCACGGTTTACTTCCTTAGTGTTCATTCATTCATTTTCAGCCTTATCAAGGCTGGATTTTGACAAAGGCTTCTCCAAGGAAGGGTCTATCTTTCACAGATGGTCCAGGGCAAGAGGGGTGCGGAGACACTGAGCCAAGAGAGAGAAAGGGAGCAGAGGGTACCTACACGCCGTTTTTCTTGTGTTGAGTTTGGGTGTCTGGGTCTCGCGCCATAATTCTAGCTTCCCTTTCCCGAATCATCTAAGCGTCCTTCAAGGATGCCTTCCACCCACTGGCAGGTCCATCCCTGTACAGAAGGTCCTGACCCACATTCCAGCAGTTCCGGGGCCCTCTTGGCTCTGCCCGTCTGCCACATGGGGGCACAGTCTTGGCCTCTCCACTCTGGTCTCCTAGTTTTCCCTCGGATCCAGCCATTTGGACCTTGGTGCCTGACCTCATTTTTATACCCAGACCCTGCCTTTTACATGACATCTAGAGGTTAAGGAAACCTCCTTATAACCTCTAGGCCGCCCAATTCTAGGCCACTGAATGTCCAAAACCTTCCCTGCAATTTCAGCCAATTTGGCGGACAGCCTCTCTGCTTCTGGTTCCCATACCTGCACATCCTGTTTCTGGGCTGCATCCTAGTGACCCCCTGTATTCAATCCCACTCCTACAAAACAATCACTAAGTACCGAAGAGAGGGGCGCGGAGGGAAGACCTACATCAGGCACAAATGAAGACTCCATACTATATTCTCAGATTCCTCTTGGCAACCCCACAGTCTGGGGCAGGGGGCAGGATTGCGGGGTGACCCTCTTTCCTCTGCCCCCCTCTGGCCCAGCAGCCAGCTGGCTCCAGGATCTCCCCCAGAAACTTGAATCTTCTTCCCTCCATTATGTAGAGCAGCTCAGGAAAATCTTGCAGACACGAGTGCCCAGAACAAGGGTCTCCCCTGTACAATGGGCGCAGCCTTTCTCCGAGGCACGGGCTCACCTGGAGCAATTCCTTATTCAAAGGCCGCCTCCACCGAACAGGGTCCTGCCTCCACCTCCACCTAATGCGAGGAGCAGCGCCCGAGAGTCAAACGAGAGCTGGCCGGGGGCCGGAAAGCTCTGCCAAGAGGGAACCGACGCGCTGTGGTGAGCAACCTGGGCCCATCAGGTCTCGCAGGAAGCTGCGTTGCGGGCTCAGTCACAGCCGCGGCGGCAGCAGCTGAAGCAGCTTGGGGGAGCCGCAAGGAAGCCAAGCGGCATCACCAGAAGAGGCAGCGGGCAGAAGCCAAGGAAGCCGAGAGGCTGGAGGAAGCAAAGTCGTGAGGTGTGGAACGAGACACAGGAAAGGCTGCAGTAGGGAGCGGAGGCTAAAGCAGGGAAGCGGCGAGATGGCCTCAGGAGACCAGGCGAGGTGCTTCGGAATGAAAGAGGCACCCTTTTCCCTGCCGCTGCCTCCGTGTCCTCCGCTTGCTTCCTTCCCTGTGTGTGCAGGACTTCTCTGCTCCTTATAACCTAAAGCCGTGGGTCCAGGGCCTCTGCTCTGCACAAGCTGTGCTCGCCTGTATCAGAGCACTCACTCCCCATCTGCCCATCCCCACCCCGCCCTGAGGAGCAGGATCTGCTTCCCACTCAGATATACAACCCCATGTTCACAGCCTCGAGTACAGAGCTGCCTCTCAGAGTCTGATTTCCTTCCATCCAGCCCGCTACACTATCCCTATGATGTGAGCCTAATTTCCTACCATTCCTCACAGGTCATGAGGCAAAAATAAACACTGCATAAAAATATATGCCCAAATACAAGACCTTCAACTTTCCTCCTCCAGGTTGACAAACTGCAAGGGGTAGTTTAAACTAGAATATCAACTGGTTCCCATGGAAAGAAAGCTGAAAAAGACCTTGTTGTAAAAACAAAAGCTGTGATTCCTTCCCCCATGCACTTGGGCAGCCATCCCGTCACTGCAGCCGCAAACTGGAGAGCTGGGGGACTATTTGGGTCTCCTGTGTTCAGAAGAACTGTAGAATGGGCAAGCTTGCAAGTCCTCATGTCAAGTACAAAAACTAGGAGTTTTCTAGTTCTACCATAGCCATTCTCCACAAAAAAAAATCTACAGAGGAGTTGATTCTGCAAAACTCAGAGAGAGAGAAAATGGATCAACGAAATCTATGCAGCAAGAATCAGGAAGCCCTACAACCTGGGTGACCCTTTCCACTGAATGGGGCCGATGCCAAATAAGTGCCAGCCTTTTGCCTTCTCTCA
Organism: Eubalaena glacialis; assembly: GCF_028564815.1. NCBI lineage: Eukaryota > Metazoa > Chordata > Mammalia > Artiodactyla > Balaenidae > Eubalaena > Eubalaena glacialis. The sequence goes on from NC_083722.1 coordinate 11,344,920, forward strand.
CAAATGCAACAAAAGAACAGATTTTAGCTATTTTTTCTGAAGGAGACCTTTCTTTTCTGTCTTCTTGCTAAAAATTTCTGACTCTGTTGATAGCCAATATGTGAATATAGCTTATGTAGGTTCACGTCACATAGCATTTATTACATAATAATAATCTCAATTGAGTCTCAGCTTCAGAAACTCAGATTATTATGGTGGCACAGAAGTACACAGACCCGTTCTGTACCACCACCCTCTTTCCCTACTCTCCATTAACTAGAGAGGTCCTGTAGGCCACTCTCCTATGGAAATCAACCACATGCTCCCAAAGTGAGCTGTGGAGGTGCGATCTCTCATGGCAGACCTCTATATTTCTTCTGACCCAGCTCACAACCCAGACTATGTTCACACCAATACAGCCCCACAGGCATGCCCACAGGCCAGGTGTACACCCATCCCTTCCTCTCCCACTCAAGGAAGTTAGAACGCAAGAATCTAAGAGCAGCATTTCTAAGGGGGCTCACTCTGGAATGCGTTGTAATTTACCAACAAAATAAATTATTCAAAACTTTGATATTTCAACAATTATTAGTTAACAAATTCCTTCCCACATCCAGTGTAGACACCGTGGGTTGAGACACTGACTTCCGGACCCCTAAGCAGCCTACCGCTATAATTTCTGGTGTCTGACTACTGAGTGAAAAGAATAAATGCTATACTATTAACTGGCTCACGGAAGATCCCAGCACTTTAGAGGGAATCAAGTCACCTCTCCCTTCCTCAGAACACGTTCACAAAAAAGACAAAATCTCCAGTGACAATAGCAAGTGTATGATTACCCAATAAAGGCTCTATCACCCTCAAAACAAAGGAAATAGGATAAAACATGACAGCCTTATCATCATTATGGATGATGTTTATTTATTTTTTGTGGTGTTGTATACTTTCTAATCCCCTTAAAATGAACATCCATTACTTCTTTAATGGAATATCATTTAAAATGTTATGTTAAAAGATGAAATATTTTCAACAGCAGGAGTGGAAGATCATGTGATTTGAGGAGAGTCTACAGGGCAATGAGAAGAAGGGGAATTTTAAAAATATCTCGAAAGCAGGGGGGGTGTGGAGAGGGGAAGATCGATCACTTTTTACTAAAAGATTCCTTGACCGCATCCCAGTGTGATAGATATTATAACAACACTCCTATGCTCTCAACAAACAAAAGACACCTCCTTCTGAGTGTCTATAATATGAGGCATGACCTAGAGGATCTAGTATTTCAATACATGTTTATAAGTCATCTATCAGCTAAGCTCCTATGAGTGAAAGGCACAAGCTTCTAGAAAAAGCATGTCCCAGAACTGGAAATGAAAGCCGATCAAAGGTACCTATGCCACTAACCAACGCCAAAACCTATTTGGTCACTGAGAAAACAAAGGCTCGGGCTATTTCCTCCCAACTGTCTGGGCAGCAGTTAAATGGCAATCAGGGGATTAAGATGCTGACAATCCAGAGGACCACTGAACGGCTTTTCCATACAACTCACCATTTCTCGTGCTAGAAGGTGTGAGCTTTGAGGTTGGGTGGTGGCCAGGATAAAGGGAGGAGGGTAGCAGGAGAGGGGAGGGACACATACATGGAGGCAGGTGGTCACTACAGGAAGAAGAACAAGAATCAAGAGAAAGAAAAAGAAAATGGAAGCGGCTAGAGATAAAAATGAAGGCAAGAAGTCTAGTGCTCCTCCTTACCAACGGAGGGAAGATGATCTAGGTCTGTTCTTCAAACTCATCAGGAGCCGGAACAGTCACGAAAGTCAAAGGACAGGGGAGGCCCCAGGGTGACAGAGACTTTGCAGTGAGAGAAAACACACAGGGAAACCAAGTTTGCAGACATTTATGCAGCAAAGCTGGGGGAAACCTCCACAATCTCGCAGTCTCAGTCCTGTCAAATGACAAACGCCTCTTTTATGTAAGGATCAAACAGTGTTGGAGGCAGTAACATAAGCAAAACTTCAGTGACATTGATTTTGCATGTTCGTACAGTTGCTTCTATCGACTGCCGGAGAGTTTCTTCACCTGAAAACTGCGATTGTACAGCTCACTTAGCAGCCACATACAGGCCAACAGGAACAAATTCATCCAGCCCTTCTGACAGCATCACGTTGACACTTCAATTACCTGATAACTGCAGCAATGTTTTCCTGGCTGAGCAGGAAAACTTCAAAAGAGCTTAACCTTTTTTCCTCTCCAGCTTCCTGCAACCTTCCACCTCCTTCTGCCTTCATGGCTGAGTCTCCGTAGTAAGGTTGTTACCAACACGCAAATAGAATACAAAAAAGAGTCCAGGCCTAAATTCAAATCCTATCTCCACTGTTTACCAGTGGCATGACCCTGGGTGTGTTGCCTAGACGCTAATGAATTTCAGTTTCCTTATCTGTAAAATAGAAGTTGCAGTGAGAAATCACGTAAGAACTCTTTGGAACACATAGGTGCTGTGATGATTCATTGTAATGCCAATAATAGCAAGTGAATAAGGATTCAGCTTACTCTAAAATCTAAAAGGAAATGCATTTCTTCTCACTTAAAATGCTCACTACCTCTTGAGCAGGTTATAAGTAGCCAATCTATCTTTGGTTTTATGTAAAAATAGTCTGCTCCAATTATACTGAAAACTTCTCAAGGGAAAATTACTGTTTAATCTGCTAACATCATCCTCCCAATATAAGCAAGACAAACAAACAAAAAACAAACAAATAAATTTTCTATGTTCAAGAAATAATTATAGGTGATTAACATGATGATAATGTTAAAGATAAAGAAAAAGATGGTATAGTCAACACCCCAAATTTACTTATAACGGGTTTGGGGTTTTGTTCAGTCTAAAGATGGCAGCAGAGAATATTACAAATATCCCTGGGCTCCACTCTACTTTATACAGATTTCTCTCTACTAAAGCAACTGGAGTGCTTTTAGTGCATTGGTTTGTTTGCCCCTCACTGGAATGTGAGCTCCTACGGGTAAGATCTACATCTTAGCCATCTTTGTATACCTGATGCTTGGCACAGAGCGGGCCAGGATGGATGGGTAGATGGTCAGTCCACCTGCACTGGCACGCAAAATAAGATACAACCTTTTTTTTTTTTTTTTAATTGGGGTATCGTTGCTTTACAATGTTGTGTTAGTTTCTGCTGTACAACGAAGTGCATCAACTATATGTATACCTATATCCCCTCCTTCTTGTGCCTCCCTCCCACCTCCCCCCATCCCACCCACCTAGGTCACCACTTGAGCACCGAGCTGAGCTCCCTGAGCTATACATCAGGTTCCCACTAGCTATCTGTTTTACACACGGTATTGTATATACATCAATCCCCAATTCATCCCATCCCAGTCTCCCAATTCATCCCATCCCAGTCTCCCAATTCATCCCACCTCCCCTTCCTTGTCTGTATGACAGACTCTAGGTCCGTCCACGTCTCTACAAATGACCCAATTTCGTTCCTTTTTATGGCTGAGTAATATTTCATTGTATATATGTACCACATCTTTATCCATTCATCTGCCGATAGACATTTAGGTTGCTTCCATGTCCTGGCTATTGTAACTAGTGCTGCAATGAACATTGGGGTTCATGTGTCTTTTTGAATTATGGTTTTCTCACGGTATATGCCCAGTAGTGGGATTGCTGGGTCATATGGTAGTTCTATGTTTAGTTTTTTAAGGAACTTCCACACTGTTCTCCATAGTGGCTGTATCAATTTACATTCCCACTAACAGTGCAAGAGGGTTCCCTTTTCTCCAAACCCTCTCCAGCATTTATTGTTTGTAGATTTTTTGATGATGGCCATTCTGACCGGTGTGAGATGGTACCTCATTGTACTTTTGATCTGCATTTCTCTAATAATTAGTGATGCTGAGCATCTTTTCATGTGCCTCTTGGCCATCGGTATGTCTTCTGTGGAGAAATGTCTATTAAAATGAAAGCTATTTTATAAGTCTATATTATACTTGTACCAGTTAAGATTGAGCTCAGATGCAACTATCAAAACCCTAACAAAAATGGCTTAATCAAAACAAATGTGTATTTCTCTCTTACACAGAAGTCTAGAGGTGGTCTGTCTACAACTCCACAGTGCCAGGGACTCATATGCCTTGAATTTATTGCTCTGCTGTGTGTGGCTTTCATTCCCAAGTTTACATCTTGGTCCAAGATGGCTCTGAAGCTCCAGATGTTATAATCGCAATCCAGGTAACAAGAAGGTGGAAGACAGGTATGCATGGGTATTTGGGAAGCAAAATGGATGAACTGTGTCAAAGAATGCACTTTTCCTCTCAATATCCATCTCTCCCCTTTTCAATAACAGAATCTCAATTTTCATTCTAGTTAATTCCCATCCACAATAAATACTATATTCCCCGGCCTACCCTGCAGTTAAGTGTGGCCATAGAATTAAGCTTTAGACAACAAGATATAAGCAGAAGTATTGTATGGAATTTCTGGCAAGTTCCTCCTCTTTAAAAGGAACACAGATATGATGGCTGGAGCTCTAGCAGCCATCTTGGATCATAAAGACAAAAGCTACATTCTAAGAATGACAGACTAATGAACTAGAAGAAACCTGATATCTGAAAACCTCATGCAGGAACTGTACCAGCCATGGACTGCCAACTCTGAACATCTTTTATGTAAGAGAGCAATAAATTTTATCTTTTCTATGCCCTGTTATATTTCTGTCTCCCATAAATCTGAATCTAGTACAGTACTGAAGAAATTTTTTTCCTCCCCATTCCCATCTACCAGTTTCCAGCATCATTTTCTCCACCAACAATGGCCATCACTGAATGTTCTTTCTCTATCTTAACCTTTCTCACAGCGAGTAGGAAATAAAGGACACATAGCTCATAACTTTTATTTTTGCAAACTCTGATGACTTTATAACAAAAGGAAATAAAACATGAACTATCAACAATTCCCTGTACAACTACTGTGAGATAAAATTAAAAGAATTCACCTCCAAAATCGCAGAAGCACTTCCCGTTGCTACATAACATCTATGGCCATGTTTGCAGTGTGTACTTGGTAAGGAAGAGAATATGTCTCTAGGTAAATGGTTCTTAATTAACTAATATACTTTAAAAAATAAACTCAGCAGGAAAAAGTAGTTATTATTCTATATCAAAGAGGCAGATCAAGACATCTTTGCTACCTGACCTAAAACTCAGTTGCGCAAGATTACTCCATTTTACTTCTTATAAATCCCTACAGTAGAAGTTCAAGGCACGTACATTATCAAAACAACTTTATAAATAAGCTGGTGCACACACACCATGAATACTAAAAATATTTTCCAGACTGACAGTTGTCTTCCCTAAGATTCTATTGGAGTTATGCCTATTGTAATAACCTCAATTCTTACCTTATTTTATTTATATTTAAATGAGTTCAGTGCATCCACAAGTATAAAATAAAGAAATTTCTAAATTGACACCATGGAGAGATTAGTAAGTTTTATGAAGACGGTGAATTGGTAGCTTCTTTGAATCTTTCTGCAAGGTGATGCTATCTGGCCGCCAACGATCACTACAGATCCTGCGGTGGAGGAGAAAGGCCGGTGTACCTAGAGTTTACTTCAGAGACCTGGATTCTTGTCCTAATTCCATTTCCAACACGTAGTGTAAATTTGGACAAATGTCTTAATCTCTTCAGCCTCTTTTCTGCTAAATGAGAATAATACCAACTTTAAATAATTTTGATGATATTCAACAATATGTGAAAGCAGTTTATAATGGTAAAGAGTTGCATAAATATATTATCTGTATGTCTGTATTGGTTACTAATGTTTGGGCTCTAAGTAGTAGAAACTAATCTGTGCCGCCTCAAGCATGTGTATGTGTGTATATGCAGATATGTGGGTGTTTAACGTATATAAAACGTTCTGGGAGAAAAGGAAACAAATGGTTAAATAACAGTTCCCCTTTGGAGTAGGGCATTTATTTTTTTCCTGTGGATACTTCAGGTGGTAGCCATATACTACTTTTAAAATTAAGAAAAAATATGTACCATGACTGAGGTTTTTTTTCCATGATGAAATGGGAGGGGGCCCAAGCTGAGGGATTTGGAAGAAGCAAATCTTTTACTTCTGTTCATTTAGTGATAATAATGAGTCCCCGGGCTTCCCTGGTGGCGCAGTGGTTGAGAATCTGCCTGCCAATACAGGGGACACGGGTTCGAGCCCTGGTCTGGGAAGATCCCACATGCCGCGGAGCGGCTCGGCCGGTGAGCCACGATTGCTGAGCCTGCGCGTCTGGAGCCTGTGCTCCGCAACAAGAGAGGCCGCGATGGTGAGAGGCCCGCGCACCGCGATGAAGAGTGGCCCCCGCTTGCCGCAACTAGAGAAAGCCCTTGCACGGAAGCGAAGACCCAACACAGCCATACATACATACATACATACATAAATAAGAAGAATGTAAGCAGATAAGAGTATCATTAAAAAAAAAAATAATGAGTCCCCATATCTACACTCCTGAAGGTCCCTACCCACGTGACCCACATAACGCCCACTTCAAATGCATGTTAATGCTAGGCTGGCCCCCGCAAGACAGCAACAAGATTTAGAAAACAGAAATACTTCAAATTGCTTGAAGAAGCCCCTGAATATTCAACACAAGGGTTTTTCTGGCATTAGGGGCCAGCAGCACCCATATTCCCAAGGACAACCTTTTTATTCAGACTCTATCTGCACAGTCTTTACTGGAAAGCAGTGTGTGCCCTCCACGATTCTGTCAGTGTCTGCTACTTCCCTCCCTCTTCTTCACCCTCTGTTCTATAAATACTCCAACACTTTTAACTAAAGCCCCATAGAAAACTTGGAGGTGATACGCTGAACAGGTGTTACGCCTCTGAATAATACCTAGTAATCAAGAACCCCCTTGCCTCCGTTCTCCCACAAATTAAGGCAAACTCATTCACCTTTGGGCAAAATAAATTACTCCCGCTCTCTTCACTGGGGTCTCCAGTGTCCACCATGAACATCCATGGCTCCAGCTTCTCCTGCCTCATCTGCTCTAAAGCCCCCAGGACAGGCGCCTATAGAGTCCGGAGTACCATCCTAACAACAGCCGCCGCCTCAATCCATACGTCCTCCTCCCTCTAATGCCACCCAGGGGGCTGCTCGGGAGGAAACGGTCCAGGTGAAAATGATGCCAGAATGGTGCCGCTACAAAAAAACAGTATGGCGGGTCCTCAAAAAACAAAAACAAAACTACCAGATGACGTAGCAATTCTACTTTTGAGTAGATACCCAAAATGACTGAAAACAGGGTCTTGAAATGATATTTGTACACCCATGTTCGTAGCAGCATTATTCACTACAGTCGAAAGGTACAAGAACTCAAGAGTCCGCTGACAGATGAGCAGATAATCAAAACGTGATCTATACATACAATGGATATTATTCAGCCTAAAAAAGGTAGGACATTTTGACATTTCACCTGCTACATGGCTGAACCTTAAGGACATAGTGCTGAGTGAAATAAGCCAGTCACAAGATGACAAATACTGTATGATTCCACTTGTATGAGGTACCTAGAGCAGTCAATTCATAGAGACAGAAAGCAGAATGGTGGTTGCCAGGGGCTGGGGGAAGGGGGAATGGGGGTTATTGTTTAACGAATACAGAGCTTCAATTTTCAAGATGAAAAGAGTTCTGGAGACTGATTGCGAGACTATCTGAATGTATTTAACACTGCTGAGCTGTACACTTAAAAATGGTTAAGATGGTAAATTTTATATTATGTATATTTTACCACAGTCTTTTTTAAAAAGGAGGCCAGAATCTTCTATGTCCTCCTCCAGAGCCATGAGCACCACACATGCAGCCCACCTGGGCTCCCTAAAGCCCAACCTCAGAAGGTCAACCCAGGTCACACTCAAATCCTGCCATGAGCAAATTCCTTCCAGCAAATGGGAGCCTTTCCATCACTGAACTTCTATAACCAGATAATGAAGAACTAAATCTCAGTCCCAAACTCTGTTGCAGAAGAATAGTTCTAGACATAACGAGGTCCCCATATGTGTAGAACTTTAAGAAGCTGCAATAATGTTCTGTTTCTTGATCTGGGTGGTGGTTACGTGAGTGTGTTCAGTTTGTGATAATTCGTCAAGCTGTACACTTAGAATTGTGCATTTTTTCTTTGTGTAACTTAGACTTTTATTTCTTTTAAGTTATTAAAAACTTTTTTCCATCCTACTTTGTCACTGCTTGCTTTATTCATATGATCCTTGGTCTCTCACAAGATAATAGAGAAGGCCTCACAAGAGCCTAGCAGAGTGCTAGGCTTCTATTAAGAGCTTCATATTTGCCTATTGACTTCACCAAAATCTGGAGATCCAGGGGATATCAGAGGGAAGAGGCAGTGCACAAGGCAGTAGGATGGTTTTCCAAACTCCTTCAGCATCAGGGAAACAAAAGCTTCCTGACCCCAAAGTCACAGGTTAATAAAACAGCCACCGCAATCCATACAGGCTCAGAGACAGAGGAAAGTCAGCTGTGCTGATGAGAAGCCACACCTGGGAAAGTAACAATTTTGATTAAGAAAAAGATACACACAGACACAGACACACACATACACACCCCCAAAAGCACAGTATCAGTAGAGCCCAACTCCAGCCTTCCCACAAGAAAAATTAACATGATGGGGTGAAAGTTAGTGCCTGTACTGAGAAGTGGCTTAAACCAGAAGTGACAAGCTGAACCCTGTGAGTCCATGACGGCTGATTCTCAAGGAAAGTCAAAGTTTGAGCGAGAGTTCCTTGGTCTTGAAAATGCTGATGACTCCCATTTACTCCAAGAAACACAAGGGCTGGTCCCAAAGCAGAAAGGCTGGAAGCAAAGGACCTTCAAAGGGGTAAGATGGAGGCCGCAGAACCACTGGGAGGAGGGGGTCAGTTTGAGCCTCCAGCTGGAGACCTTTGGACTCTGAGACGCTAAGCCTCACGCACTGGGAGGTGGGTGGTGAGGCTGTTTCTCCGGGTGCCAGAGGGCAGAGTCCCGTCTGGCAGGGCTGGGCTGTCGCACCAAACAAAAAGCCTCCCCGCCCAGGAGTCTCACCCATGCTCTGCCCTTGTCCCTCTGTGCCTGGGTGGAGAGGGGGGCAGGCGATGGAAGGAAGCAAGGGGAGGATTTGATGCCAGGGAGATGACTACGGTCTGATGCAAACACTACACGCGCGTGGGACTCGTGAGACAGACAGACACGGAGCAAACGGGTGTTCTGGTCACGGGGCAGGGGAGCCCAACAGCCCCCAAAGTTCATTAGGTAAAATGTGCATTCAATGTCCAGGTCAGTCTAAGGTGGAAGGGGAACCAAGATGCCCTCAGTTCTCGTGTTTCTCTCTCTCTCTGGTTTTGTCTTGTTTGACAAATCAAACGGAATCCTAAAGGAAAAGCATGGGAGGAGGGGAGAGGCCTCCTTCTTCCGGCAGATTTATGGCATTCTGGATGCAGCTTGCGTCTGTCAGGCCAAAATGGTGAGGGTGGGCTAATAGAGTAGAATTACAGCTTCCTATAATGGGGAAAGTTAAATAGACAAGCTCTCCTAGCCCGAGGAGAACGAAGCAGAGGTCAGTGCTGCTGCCTTTGAACACGAATGGCCCCTTCCCGTACGCTCCCTTTCACATGTGGCCTGGCAACAGTAGCAGACAGATGCGACACAAAGACAGACACACCTGATTAACCATGAATACGACAGCTGTCGTTTCCCCACCGCCGCCACTGCCCACACCCTGGCTCTTTCCGCTGAGTTTTTTCCCTTCCTTTCAGCAAGCGTGAGGAAATTAAACCTACCATTAAGACCCACGTTAGTGGGAGGCTGTCAGCGGTAGGGCCTTTGTTTCTCCGCTCACAGACTTGTGATAGGTGCCTTCTGATTTGTCCTTTCATCTGAGCAAGAGTGGGAGCCTCCGCCAGCTCCAGGCCCAGGACCCACAGAAAGGCCAGCGGCGGGTGGGATGGAACGGGGCTGACTCAGACAAGGAGGGAGAAAGCGGACTGAAAGCAGTGCGTTTTGTGCACCTGAAAGTGTGTCTCTCCACTCCTCCCCCTCCTCCTCCGTTTCATTCTCTTGCCTCCAGCGGCCAGATTTCCCCGCTGCTAAAAACACCCACCCTTAAAACAAACGGGCAGTCAGGAACGCACCCATAGGAAGTGGCTCAACGCAGCATTGTCTTTCCGTGAGAACTTACTTATTTTGCGCTGGCCTTAACAAAGAAGAACCAGGGCAGGTGTGTGGGGGTTTTTTTGGCTTTTTTCCCCCTCTCTACCCCCAAGGTAGCCAAATCCTTGAATTCCAGTAAACTTCCAAGACTTTGAGAATCAGGTACAGGAGAAAATCTAAGTGTTGACAGGTGAATGATTTCTAATGACATAAAGTATAATGTGATTATGGGAGCTTCCAAAAACCTTTGCAATGGTAATTACAGCCTTGAGTGTGAACCCTGAGTTTTCTTCGGGATTTTATTTATTTATATTTTTGGGGGGGGGGTCAATCTTGAGTTAATCATTTGAATTCTGTAAGCCTGCATTTCTAGACCTTGAAACAGCTCTCTCAATTGTCAGAAAGTTCCTGAAGTATTTGCAAAGAGAGACTAATAAAAATGATCAGAAATCACTCAGCAAACATACAGCCTTATAACATAATAATGGGGTGATAACTGGGTGATTTAACTCAACATCACAAAAATTCAACAAATATCCCCGGTTTCCTCGTGAGTGGAAACATGGTGGAATAATTCAAGCCTATCATCTGAAGGTTCACTGTTTCTAAAGAAGCCCCGAGCCCAGTGTATACGTCTCACTTCTCCTAAGAACTCATGGAGATATTTCCATCAAGATAATCAGGAAAAGGGCTAACTGAATTGCCTAGAAATTTTTGTTTCAGGTAACACAGTAGAAGTCCCAGGAGCCATGTTTGTGTAGGACATTGGGATTTGTTCTAGAACACAAAGGTAGCCTACAGTGGTTGGTAACTTTAGGCTCATCTTTCATCTAATTGATGAAGAGCCATATCCACTATTAAATCAACTGAGGGTGTCTCACCTCAGAGCAATCTGAAAAGACCCTGTTCGCTTTGCCATCAAGACTATCTCCACAACTCTTCTTCTATTATCCAAATATCTCTTTTTCTTGCTTCACAGCCCACAGTTTAAGCAGAGTAAGCCTGTCTGTTTTCAATTCTTAACTTTTCACACACACGGCAAATGAGAGGAACTTCTGAACACTGCGATCATCTGGCTGATGAGCAAGCTGTTTTCCATTTCTGGCAACAAACACTTTTGGCTTATCTTGACGGGAAGAAAATGGGTGAAAATACACTCTGGTTGGATATCATTGATAGCATTTGTCATCTTTGCAGCTAAAAAAAATTAGCTTAGAAAAATTTTCCCTCGGTGTTGCAGAAGATGGCAAAAGAACTGACACCACCACTGAGATGCCAGTTGAACTGAATTCATAAATGAGGTAGCCTACTGTGATCTCTTTCATAACAAACACAGTATCTGACCATGAAGTGGGATGAGGACTGGACCAGCAGTGGGGACCTTTGGGGCCCGGACTGGGAGCTCCATGGGTAGACACAGTACCCTTAAAGGTTCACTTAACATGTCTGAAACCTGTCCCCCTTTGTATTAGTTTGTTAGGGCTGCTGTAACAAAGTACTACAAACTGGGCAACTGAAACAACAGAAATGTGTTGCCTCACAGTGCTGGAGGCTAGAAGTCCAAGATCAAGGTGTTGGCAGGGTTGATTTCTCCTGAGGCCTCTCTCCTTGGCTTGTAGACGGCCATCATCTCCCTGTGTCTTCACATGGTCTTCTCTCTCTATGTGTCTGATCCTAATCTCATCCTCTTATAAGGATACCAGTCATATTGGATTAGGGCCCACCTTAATGACTTCATTTTAATCTGATCACCTCTTTAAAAACCCAATCTCCAAATACATTCTGAGGTACTGGGGGTTAGGACTTCAAAATATGAACTTGGGAGGAACACAATTCAGCCCCTAATACCCTCTGAGGGACTCATTTAACTGAAGAAGCTCAGCTCTATCTCAGCTCTGACAGATTCTGAGCCTATGGCCTGGATCCACAAATGAAGTGAGTGGGGTAGTCACATGGCATCCATCTTGCCATGATTCACTCACAACAAAACATGGAGGAAGTAAAACGAATGGGCACTTCACCTGAAAGCAGGGAAGTCCATATCATGGATTCTAGGGGCTGTGAGAATCACGATGCCACCTCTCAGGAGAATTAGAAAGACCAATAAATGAGATTACTTCCACTCTAAGGTGAAAGTGTTTTATGACTGCATTTTCTCACCCTCATTGACCATGCCCATTCACCAAAGCCCAGAACAAAAGGGTTTTTCCCCTGTAACATTTAGAAACAGCAAAGAGCAGGGGAATGAATCATCAAACAGGCAGAACACTCTTCCTATGACTCTTTTACCTAAGTGAAAACATTACTTCCTGAAAGAGTGAAAAGAGAGAAAAGTGGCAGGAGATGACTAACAGAGGTGACTGGGCTGATGGAAGGAGCTTCAGGACAGCATGAACTTTAGAAACAGGCAAGGTTAAATGATGAAACGAAGGTGGGTGAGCACACTGCCTCAGGGAAATGAGGCTTGGGGGGGAATTGTGAATAAGAGGCTCCCAAAAAAAGATGTATGTGTAATTTACTTTATAGTTCCACCAACGCGCAGCAGTGGGTTGGGTAGGATGGCTCTAAATACCCTGTGACACATATTTACAAAGAAACTGGGTGGCTCTATTTAAATGACAACTTCTTATTCATCATCGCCTCTTGCAGCACTGCTCGTCACCAGGGTTCCTGGAGCAGCAGTGCTTAGTCATGAGCCACGTGCTGGCAGTGGCCAGAAGTGATGGGAAGGCGAGCAGCTCACGACTCCGGAGTTTCATGGAGAAGATGTAGCTCTGCATGATGGCCTGTGTGATGAGTTTATCTGTGTCTCCCAAAAAGATACGTTCAACTCCTAACTCCCAATACCTCTGAATGGGACCTTATCTGGAAAGAGGGTCACTGCAGATGTCATTAGTTAAGATGAGGTCATACTACAGTAGGGTGGGCCCTTAATCCAAAATGGCTGATACCCTCATGAGAAGAGGCTAAATTTGGGCACAGAAACAGAGATATACGGGAAGAATGTCATGTGATGATAGAAACAGAGGTTGGAAGGAGGCATCTACAAGCCAAGGAATTCCAAGGATTGCCAGCAAATACCAAAAGCTAGGAGAGGCGAGGGAGGATTCTCTCCTACAGGTCTCAGAAGGAGCGGGGCCCTGCTGACACCTTGATTTCAGACCTCTAGACTCTGGAACTGTGAGGGAATAAATTTTCTGTTATTTAAGGCACCCATTTTGTGGTACTTTGTCACACGGCAGCCAAAGGATACTAAAACAGCGCATCACACACTGTGGTGAACCCCACAATTCACCCCACATGTTCTTCTGCTCCTAAAAAAATACTCTACCAAAAGCGTCCACCTTCAGGAACTTGGCTGTTTTCCAGTTTTTAAAAAACTTTATTGGTCCTCCACCTTCTTACGCCAACATGTTGCACAAACACTCAGTAGATCAGAGCTGGAGACAGATTATCTACCTGTTATAAGTGATGACTTCTGTAATCTCAGCTTACCACTGATCATCATGACCTTGGGCAGGTCTGTAGGACTTCGTCTCTTCATTACAAAATGAAGGACTTGAACTATAGTAATGTCTAGTCTGAAACACTGAAGACCATGACCCTTCTTTTTCTTCATCAGTGTCTTACACTCCAAGATGATAAATGAGAAAGGGAGCAAAAATGTGATTAGTTTCCTTCTCTCTTGTGCTGTTTCTAAGGTCTTGATACAAAAATTAAATGGAAAATATTTGTTGAATAAACTGTTTAGCGAGTCGCAAGAGGGAAGAGAAAGGATATCAATTCAAAGGAGATGTTTCAAACTGTAGTTAAGTAATCAACCAACATTTATTGATGCCTACTGAGAGACTGAATATATTGATACAAATGAACAATGGCCGCATCATATATAAACAATAGAGTTCTGACCTACAATCTGCAATAACCCACCCAGGAAAACAACACATTTTCTACAGTAACCAGTCCAGGAAGTCAGCCTACTGTGTCAGGGTTATAGAAAGTCAGCAACAATCCAGGAAGCCAAATAATAACCCCTGTAACAACTGGGCCAAAATGACCAGAACTTAGTAACTGACAGCTCTCGTAATTTTTGTCCCCCTTCCAACATAGGACCAACTACAGAAAATCAAATACACACCCCTAACTGATCCCATGGGATGCCTTGCTTCCAGTTACCTGCCCCCAGCTTCCCCAGGCCCACGGTCTCCAATCAAGACACACCCGAAGCCTTCCCTTTTTTCCACTATAAATCTTTCCCACTCTTCTTCATTTATTTCCGCACTAAAAAATGCAAATAAATCCTATGCTAGACTCTTGGCAGGTAGGGAAAAATACAAGGAGGTATAAGACATGGTCCTTATACTTACCAAACTTTAAAACATTGGGATTTGAGATAAAATGCACAGAGAACAAGAACAACTACCGCAACAACTAAGCAAGCAATAAAATCATTCAGGAATAATAATTCTCAAGTGCAAGTTCTAGGCAATGAGTGTAGAAGTCTGAAGGAGAGAGATTACTTTTGGCTGGGGAGATCGGATGTGAACTGGATTTCAATACACAGAAAGGAATTATTCTAGTAAGTGAGTCCCCTTGCGCACATGATTACTTAAACTTGAAAGTTTGTGGGAACAGGAAGGAGCCCTGGCAGGAAACGTGTTTGTTCCACAACTACTTTGTCACTAAAGGAGGGTGATTTTTTGGGAGGCCCCCTCCTTTCTCTTCATAAGCGCCAGCTGAGTCAGGACCTTCCCTGAGTCACTCAGACTGTAGACAGGACGAGCTCGGCCCGTGGCCTCTGTGTTTCCATTCCAAACCTCTGCCCCAAATTCAGGGCTGCCCACCAAGAGTAGATGTTTATCTCCACCAGGCAATTGCTGAAGGCCAAGAAGAGGAGCCCTCTCTGATGAGGCTTTAGGGAACCCAATAAATAGGACCCCTCTTTCCTGCCCAAGTTCTGGGTCAATTAAGAGGCGTTAAGTATAAGACAGATAGAGGTAAAAACATCACCTTGTTTTTTCAAATTGACAAAGTCTTGGTTAGAGAGTGTGACTTCAGGTCTGCAAACTTGTTAATATTGTGCCACTGAACTGAAGTCCCCTAGCCAGCACCAGGCAGTGCTGGGAGGCAGGAAACGCTGCCACATGAGGAGCTGCCCCTTAAAACTTAAGGCTTGAAGGAGCAGAAAATGCTCACTTTCTCCAGGCAATTCCCATAGAGAGAAAGGAGACAGTGAGACACGCATCTTCAACTGATTCTCCCAGACTAACCATTTTCCTCTCCCTCCAATGAGGTGAAGGAGATGACAGAGAGAGAGAGCCCAGGGCATTTACTCAATGGAAGCACGTTCCCCTGGAAACAAGAGGAGTGGGGAATAAACACTCCTATGTAACACCTACAACAGGCAGGGCTAAGTCTCTGCAGGGTTGAAGTCTCTAACACACACACACACACACACACACACACGAGTACATGCTCACACGTGAGCACACACGGCTACCAATGCTGTGGTCATGTTTTCTAGTTCTAGAATTTGTGACAACTTTTAACTCTAAGGGGAACAAATGTATTCATGGAGAAGATCTCCCAAGTGACGGCCTGCCCTCAGCATGACCAGTGTTAAGTGCAGACCCCGAAGTCAGGTGTCCCGAATCCCTGTCCTACTCCTGGCATTAAGTGGCTCTATAATTATTCAAGGTCACTTATCCTCCACGTGCTCTGTCCCTGATTAGGCGCTGGTAATCATGGCACTTGTCTTGCCATGTGCGTAAGATGGGAGACAAAATGAGAAATGGTCGCTAAATAACTCAGCTCCATTTCCCGGAGGCACTGAGGTTGTCCCATATTAAGAGAAAATAGTAATGTTTTTCTTGAAATATGGAATAAACGTGGAGCAGCCTTCCGTCACCACTTCAAACGTTTTCAGCACTAACGAATTCATCCAAGAGTGGGACCCCACAAAAGAGAAACAGAAGAGACAGTGGTCCGGGTCCCTGAACCTGTAAGATTAAGAGCTGGGTGTTTCCCACACAATTTGGATACATACCCAGGGACTTAGTAACATATTTGTGATTAATTACACAGATAACCCTGAAAGCTGAGACAGGTTCTCTTCTACCCTCAGAGAAATTTTATCTGAATCATTCCTTAGGAACCAGGGACTAAAACACCCCTATTCCAAAAGTTACCCATCAGAGGATGGTATGATTTTGAAAGGGCACCCAACTTTTTCCCCTGCAGTTTCCTGAAGGAGAATCACTACTGTCGGATTAGCCCTTGGTCATGACTTCTTTGCAAATTCCTTGACAACAAATTGACCTCAGACCTAGTTTGAGAAATGGTGGGGAGAAAGGAAAGGAGAAATAAAGGAGAAAGTAGGGTTGAAGAAGGAGAGAAGAAAGAAGCGTTAGTCTTGCACATACAAGACAGGAAGAAAAATAAAGTGCAGAATTCTTCCAATTCCTGATTGGAATTTCCCGAGTTGCCCCTGAAAGGGGCTATAGAGACCTCAAAGGCAGAGCTTTGTTTACTGGTAGATACACAGAAAGGCTCAGTAGGAAATGTAACCTCAATTGGAAAGGTGTAGAAGGACCTGCGTTATTTCATTTTGTCATACTATTTCTCCACCTGTTATTCTCTCTACTCTCCACCTCCCTTTCACATGCTTTCATTCATCACAAACGAGGAGCCAGGCACTGTGACAGGTGCTACAGACACAGAGGACAAAGACGACGCCCTGTTACCTTCTGGGAGATTTGGGTCAGGTAGGGGAGACATGAGAACGGTGTTCTGTTACAGTACAGTGAGAGAGGTGCTGAAGTAGACACAAAGGGCATTGAAGAGCCCAGAGGATGGGGCTCTAACTTAGGGAGTGAGGTAAGGGACCACAGGAGGGGTCCTCCGTTGGGTTCCCCAAAACACAGACCCAGAGACAGATTCGTGTGTACAAGGCTTCCTGGAGATTGCTCACTTGCGAGGGAGGGAGGAAAACAGGGCCAGGCAGAGGAAGAAGTTTCACCGCGATGCAGCTGCCAAAGAGGCCTTGGCTGACCCCTCAGGGAGCTCTGAAGTTGGGATGGCCTTTCAGAGCTGTCACTGACTGAGGCAAAGGGGCCAGGCCTAGAAGCGGGGCTTCGACCCCTCATTAGATGTGGGCCGTCCCAGGGGAGAGGTGTGACCTTAGGCGAGGCTGCTCCCTTGGGCCAAGGACAAATACAAGAGAGGGATTTATCAGCGAGGCGGCAGCCGGCAACACCCAGACGCTGAGACAATGAGCACGTCAGGCCTGAAGGGGAGATGGGCCAGCATCCACTAAAGGAGGCTTTCCACAAGAGACCTGAGCTACGTGTGGGAGCGTGCCAACACTGGCAAGAAGAGAAAAGTGGCCTAGGCAGAAAGAACAGCCATGCGCAAAGGCAAGGGACCTTCAGAAAGCACTGCACATGTGGAAAACGACCATAAATTCAGCAGACCCCTGAGGAAGGTTGGGAGGCAGGGCCTGAGGAGAGGAGTAGGGAGAGGTGAGCCAGGAGCGTGGACAGCCAGATCATAAGGAGCCCCACTGTCCACACTAAAGAGTCTGGGTTTTGCCTTGGAAATAGGGAGAAGCCAGGGAAGCGTTTTCAATACTGTTTACAAAGTTGTTTTCGGATTTATATTCATAAAGTTTGGAAAATGAGTTAAGTACAAATGATAAAATAAAATACACCCATAATCCCACCACCCAGAGATAACCATAATTAACATTTTGATGGTTTTCCTTCTGGTATTTTACTATTTATAGATATATGTATCTAGGCAAAGAGAAAAGGGTTTTCAAAACGTCAGATTATACCATAGGTACAGTTTTGTATATGCTCTTGTGATTTATATCATAAGCACCTTCACATCATTAAATGTTTTCCAAACATGTGATTTAAATAATGGCATAGAAGTCTATTAATTGGATTTAACTAACGCTTTCCTTATTGTTAGACAGTCTGGTTTTTTTCCAGATCTTTATCTACAACTCTTATTATACCCCTAAGATAAATTTCCCCAAAAACGGAAATAATTGGGTTAAAAGATATGAACATTTTAAGATTAAGAACACCAAAGAAGGTTTAAAAGACAAAGCTGGATGCATAGAGATTTATTGTTTATTTCCTTTATGTTCTGTTAACTCACTTATTTGTCTTCAGTGAAGGACAAGGAGAGAGGTCCAAGCAACTAATGGGTGTTCCAGTTAATGGAAGGTTCATCATGATGATTATGAGGTTATAACACGAACCCACAGGGATCACCATTCATGCTCTGACACTACTGGGGTTGCAGAGATCTGGTGGGCTAAAGCCTGCACCACATCTAAAACTTAATCTGTCCTGACCCTCAACCAATTGGAGTATTCAGATTTCATGTTTTCCTTCCTGTTGGAAAAAATCCAAATGTCCAAAGCCCAACGTTGGATGACCTTTTCCCGCTGAAATTCTCTGACTGTATCTCTGCAAATGTTCCTTACAAGTGAGCTACATTATTAGCAGTGCTTTCAACACGATGCTCCTTCTCCTAAGGCAGACAGAAGGAAGAACCTTTAAGCCTTCTATTGACATAACAGAAATTTTCCAAATGCCCTCAAATTTATCTTTATTTGTGCTGCTGCCTATAAATTACTTTCTCATGGAATATGGTTTGAATTACAGAAACTATCCCCCATTCCTTCCCCAGGGTTGCGGAATACTTCTTTCTGATGTTCATATCCTAATTTTAATCCATATGTCATGTTCTGTTGATGGTCCCTGGAGCTTACATCAGACATAATTCTTGGGCAACGGGAAGTTAGGTTCCGGTAATGTGGCCAGTTCCGTTTGTTAGGACCCTTCTGACAACAAGCTCTCTCTAAACAGCCTTCCTAACATGTGTTTATAATCACTTGGAGTTATCTCTATGGCACTTGAGTTGCCTTCCATCTGAAGTGGCCCTTGCGGTAGCACTCATTCATCCAGGCTGCCCCTGGCTTTGCAGTTTTTTAACCTGGCATCTCAGGAGGCAGAATGCTCTAACTGAAAGAGGACCAAGCTCGTATCAAGAGGTCTAGATTCTTGGCGAAGTTCTGCCACTAACAATCCAAGCGACGGAGAGGAATTTGCCTCCCATCTACCCATCTCTCAGAGGTGTCATGAGGATAAAACAAAGTAATATTCATCAAAATAGAAAACAATGCACACACGCTTGCCTTGATGAAGGTGGCACAGTCGGTTCCAGGACCCCCCCTCGGATACCAAACCCTGAGGATGTTCAAGTCCATTATATGAAATGGCGTAGTGCAGTCGACTCTCCATACCTGCAGGTTCCACATCTGAGAATACAGAGGGCTGACTGTATTTTAGTGCAGTAATCTCATTTATATGAATGGAGCAAGAAATAATATAGTCCATAAAGAAAATGTATTCACTCAAAAGGGGTAAGAGCAGGCACTTGGAGAAGCAAGAAATACAGAATCCAGTCCATGCAGTCAAGGGGTTCAGAGAGGGGCTGGAAAAGAGTACCTGTGGCAATGAGAAGGACCTTAACGGATGTGTGTGACATGATGTGGAGCCTGGAGGAGGTAACAAACCCTGCTCGGGGGAGGTCAGCACCAGTGAACACATGATGCTTGAGCAAAGTCCTGAAGGATGAAAAAGACCATGTCCAGGCAGATAAATCAGGAAAGAAAGCATCACTCACAAAGACCTCTAAGAAGTAAAAGGACACAGCACGTTCGGAGAACAGCAAGTCCATCCGGGTGCGGGAGCGCAGAGTGTGTCAGAAGTGGCAAGGCTGAAGACGCGTGCTCCTGCCACTGACGCTGCATTTGTCCTCTGGACAGGATAGAGCCAGTGACGAGCTTTAAGCATGGTTACATTAGTCACGGTGCAGGCGAGAAGCATATGGCACACTGAATTTGGTAATTTAAGAAGTGTTTACGAAGGGATTGCGTTCAAAGGTGTGGGCGGGGTGTAGGGAGACCACAAGGGGTCCTGTTGCCATCCTTAGGCCTGAAGGGTGAGGGGGGAGCACCCATCGAGGGATGAAATCGGTGTGTGGGGACCTCCAGGGAAGGGGTCAGGGAGGTAAATGACCCTTCCCACTGCTCCCACCTCCCCGTCTGACCAGTGCCTTCCATTGGCCAAACTCAGCCTGAAGCCAGAGGGCAAAAGAGCTTTGGGGGAAGAAGGCAAGGTTAGAAGGATGGCTCTGGAGGGACAGATGAAAGCTATCTAACACCAGGCAGGTAGCACCAGACTGGAATTTCATGAAGCTCTTCAGGCAGCAACACGGAGAGAGGGAGCTAGGGAGAAAATGGGAGAAGTAAGGCATAATCCAGGTGAGAAATGATGGGGACTTGACAAGGCAGTGGTGGCAGTAAGGAAGGGTGCAATGGATTCAGAGAATGTTCAGAAGGTACAGTCCAAAGAATGTGATGGTTACTGGCTGGTATGTCTCAGAAGTTCTTTCTCAGACACGTACAGCTCAACAGGCCATAAATAAAACAACAAGGAAACCAGACAATTCCGGGCGATACAGCCCATTATTTCTGATGTCTGAGACCTGTCTTTCTTCAAGCAATTCATTTTGGTGGGGGTACCAACGCCTTGGATTTGGAAGCCAAGACCTTAAGTGGTTCCATCCTTGTCGACTATCTCGATATCCACCACCTGAGAAGAAATGTGGTGACTGTAGTGGGCCAAGTGGTGGCCCTTAAAAGATATGTCCACATCCCAGAACCTGTGAACGTGACCTTATTTGGGAAAACGGTCTTTGCAGATGTAATTAAGGATTTCAAGATGACATCATCCTGAACTGTCCGGTGGGTCCTAAATCCATAACAAGTGTCCTTATGAGAGACAGCAAAGGAGAAGACATGGACACACAGAGAGAAGAAGGCCATGTGAACACGGAGGTAGAGATTGGAGTTAAAGAGCCACAAGCCAAGGCACACCCGGAGCCCCCAGAAGCTGGAAAAGGCGAGGAGGCATTCTCCTCTGGAGCCTTCAGACACCTTGATTTCAGACGTCCAGCCTCCAGAACTGTGAGAGAATAAATTTCTGTTTTTTTAAGCCACCCAGTTGGTGGTAATTTGTTACGGCAGCCCTCAGACAAATACAGCAATGAACCAAAGAAAACCATATTCTGATGGCATAAGAATATATGTGGAACGAGGCCAAATTTCAACTTTATTTTTTTCCTGTGTCAAACCTGTTTGGTGAACTGGGGTAGTGCCTGGCTGAAAAAGTAAATGCTTTAAGTTGACTAAAGCCAGGTAGCGGAGCTTTAAAATTTCATATTTACACCCCCAGATGTGCAGGTGTGACATTCACGGCACAACTGGGTGAAACCACCTTATCTACAGACAACTTCTGCAGTTCACCAGCCCTCATAATCACCTGTGCCCAAAGCAATCTTGCCAAACCACCAGATGAAATGTCGGCTCTGTTCAGCATTCAACCCAACATGTGCCTTTAACTTCAGCTGCTAAAACGTTTGCCCCAGAAGAAAAGCACAAGGACTGCACTTGCTTGTTTGATGTCACACATCCTGGATGCTGCAGATGACCCAAGTGAAATAAAATGCGCATTAAAGACAGGACATCATAGCCATTTTAAAACATGTTACTGAGTATGTTTATCACCTTTCACTTTACCAAATAAGCTTCATACCTTTATGAGAAAGAACTTCTGAGACACTCTAGCATACAAGAGATTGCTAAAAATATTCCAACCTGTTGCTTGGGTGTCTACGAATATGGTGGCATCACTGAACAAACCAGAGAGCCCAGCAGTAGGGGCAGGTTTGATGAAGTGTGACAGAAACATGATGGTCACCATTTTGAGGGTGTTAGATATGAGATGCCTGAGCTCACGAGGTTTAGATTTCTGGTAAGCAGTTTTAAATATGTCTGAACTTAAGAGTAAAGTTTAAGAGGAGATTTCAGATAGCTGTTTTCCCCTGTAAAAGCAAGAATTCTTTTTTTGTGGATGTATCTCTTTCTAAATACGTTAATATATAAATCAAACATAGAACTGAATTTCCCTTCTATATAGCTCAAGGTTTGCTCCTTCTCACCAAAAGCAAGATTTCCATTCGAATCTACCTTGCCCCCACGCAGCCAACTGACCCCATTCCTGGATCCCAGAGTGCATCCTGTTTAGTCTAAACCTCTAAGGGTAATTCCATCCTTCTTGTAGAGTTGAAGATCGGCCAGGTGACTCAGTTCTGGCTAACAAGATGGAAGAGCTAAAGCCTTTCTGGAGAAGGAGGTTCATTGCTTTTCTGCAGGAAGTACTGGAAACCAGCTCCCTCTAACTCGCACTCTCTGGTCATGATAAGGGAGCCCCAGCACTAATGCTAGTGGCAATCATCCTACGCCCATAAGGAGAGCCAGCCTTAGGATCAAGTCAGCGCGGCACACACAGAGACGAAGACAGCCTGGGTTCTTACACTCATCACTGAACCACTGGATCAGCCTCTCCTGGGCCACCAGATGTCCTTACCACTTAGCCCACTTTCACGTCTTCTATTAACCGCCAATGCAAGCATCCTAACCCATTCCGGTGTCTCCTGATCACCTTACCCTAGACCCCTCTGGTGAGGCTCCTGTCACTTGTCATTTCTTGGTGACAAATGAGACAACATGGGTTAAAGCCCCTAGCATGGAACTTAGCACACGTGAGGCCCTGGGTAAGTGTCCTGTTGGCTCGCTTCTCAGCTTTGAGCACTATCTCGCCCAGATCCCCACCATTGTTTCTGAAATGCTTTGTGTGCCAGGATCCAGGTCCAAGCAGACCTCCAGACAGTTGAGTGGTCAGAAGCCTCGCTACCTGGGAGGATTGCAGCTGGGAACTCCGTGACCCAGAAACAGCAGCGAATCAGCCACCTTCCTTATTCGACTGCCACCATGGCTAGTCACAGAGATCCTTACTCTTCGAGGGATTCAAATACGGTGGGATAGCATGAACACCACCATTATAAGCTCAGTAAAACTTGGTTTCTGATCATTCACAGCCGGTTCAAGATGTTCACACCTGAGTCACCACTGCCAGTATCAGTGCTCATATTGCAGACATGCAGAAAGACTGATTAATAAAGAATTCTGATTACTACAATGTTTGCAGTATCACTAAAGGAGAAGGCTGACACTCTGGCCAGTAACTTCTTTTGAAAAAGAGATCTCTGGATTTCCCCTCCCTTTACCCTGAATGCCTTAGTTCTGGGATTTTGGCCCATCAGAAGTTGTATAAATCTTCATTTAGAGGTGTGTCTCAAACTTTGCTGAGCTATAACACTGTCCTAGAATGGCCTGTTCTATAACACATCCTAAAAAACCTTCCAAAAATGGCTCTGTTTTTGTCCTTTTGGTTTTTTGGTTAAAATTCATTTGAATTCAGTATGTGAATCTTACAGTACTCTCCTAAGACACCTGAAGAGTCCTTGGGGTATTGTGGAAACAAATGCTGAAAATACTGGTCTGGGAACACCAGCCTGGGTGGAAAGTGGCCTCCCCATCTTGCCAGTGACTCACTCTGGTGACTCAGTGCTTGTCACACCAAGATCCACTGTAGCTCACCTTCCTCTGCCTCCCTGGAGGGAAATTAGGGATTCATTAGATAAAGGGTACAAAGTGCTTTCAGTTTTCCAGATACAAGTTAAGTAAATAAAAGGCATTATCATCTCCCAGATGTTAAGGAAGGAGGGTGGGGAGGAGAGAGGATAGGATCTTTCTTTCACAAAGGTGGTAACTAAACCAAAGGCCCCTGCAAAAGCCAAGACCCAGAAATTTCATAAAATGGAGAAGATTCTGATTATTGCTTTAACTATCAAAAATTTTAAATTTCCTGCAAACTTTAAGGAAAAAAAAAATCTTGATGAGCTAGCCCAAATGCCTCTGTCATATATGTTCAATTCCCTTTCTCCCTGAAAGACTAAAGTATCCAGTAATATTTTCATATCTACACTTTTATTTCTTTGCCATATAATCACATCAACTTGGACTCAAGGCAAATATATGAAATTTTCAAACATAAAAAGAAGCCAAGTTACTCACTGAAGGGAAACCCTGTGTCAACCTTCATTACTACATGCCAAAAATGTCAGGCAAATGCACTAATTTACTCAAACCAAGGCAAAACTAGCCCGCCAGTGCTCAGGAGTTCCTTCTCAAACACGTGCAGTGTAACAAAGTACTGAACCTTAAACTCATTTGGAAAATGAACTTGTGAATTTTTTTCTTAGCAAATGCCACTGGCTGACCCTGCCTTCAAGTCAAAAAGCTGAAACTCAGCTTGTCTTGTTTCCCTTGAGAACTGAGTTCTAAAGGCCACTAGTTTCAATACATTTTGCCAGAAATAACTTGAAGGCACTTCTGAACAGGCACCAAAGCCCTTGTAATGATGTAGTCATTTTAAATTAACATCCTAACTTAAAATAACCTGATTTTTGTTTGTGACCAAAATTTATATTGGAACACCTCCGTGGAGGTGAAATCTAGTGCATTCACCCCAGACAGGGCGTTTACTGACAAACAAGAATTGGAACAGGAGGTTTAAGTTCAGATGCCAAAAAACCAAGGCTGTTTCTGAAAAGAAAGGCTTATCTACTTTGTCAACCAGTCTGGGATGAACCTAAGCCTTGGTTAGGTGAAAGAACCAATGGGTGAGTCTTCCTCTTCCAAAAGATTTCCTTTTCCTGCAAACATCTGCTAGAAAGTAGCAATTTGGAAGAAAAATATAAAGAGAGAGCAAAGATTATTTGCAAGCCAAAAACTGGAAACAACCAAAATGTCCTTCAATAGGTAAATGTTTGGAATACTACTCGGCAATAAGTGGAAATCAACTATCGATATACACAGCAACTTGGATGGACTTCAAGGGCCTTAATGCTGAATGAAAAAAAAAGCCAGTCTCAATAGGTCATATCCTGTATAATATCATTTGTACAGTATTCTCAGATTAGTGGTTGTCGTAGGTTAAAGATGGTAAGTATGATTATAAACGGGTAGCATGAGGGAGATCTCCAAGGTGATGGAGTAGTTGTTTCTTGATGGTTACAGGAATCTACACGGGTGTGATAGAAAGGCACAGAACTCTCTGCACACACTGAACCAATGTCAATTTCCCAGTTTTGATATAGTACTATAATTACGTACGAGGTGACCTTGGGGGAAACTGGGTAAAGGGTATATGGGAACACTCTGTAATTTCTTCGCTATCACTGCAACTTTTTATAAATCTATAATTGTTCAAAATAAAAAAGTAAAGAGAGAGCAAAAGAGGAACAAGGGAGGAAGTAGAAGAGAGAAAGGAAAAGAAATTGGGATGAATACTGACAACTCCAGAGATGAAAGGTGACACGGAAGACTTGGAGGACGGGACGGTAAGAGTAAATATTAGAAGTTACAGTCAGGCAAGCTGACAACCAGAAACTGTTTGGATTGTAAATTGTAAATGAACTCAGTGGACAGAGAAGGTGAAAGATCATTGAACTGTTACCCCTGAGTGATAAGGATAGAAATGAAGCACAGTGAGCAAGAAGGCTGAGTAACTGTGGCAGCAGGAGCTACAGGAAGGGCCGGTGGGAAGAGAGAGGGAGGTGCGGGGGGGTGGTAATGTAGCAGCTGATATTCCTTAAGATATGACATACGTCAAACAAGAGAAAGAAGGATGATTGGGGATGATCCTTTCATTCTAGGTATGACCTAGAAAGAAATCTTGGGAAGGAAGATGTGCCATACAAATCAGTAAGTTGAGAAAGAAGAGGCAAAATCGTTGGACTTGAGCAGAATTACTGATCAAATAATGTGAGGTGATCAAAGAATATCACAGCCAGGTGAGTCAGAAGGAGAAAAGAGCACACTCAGTTTTGGAAAAAATGACAGAAAAAAGGTCTTCAAGGAAGACAAATGATGAAGAACAAAACACAATGACTTCCGGAAAGGCGTCTTCTACATGGGTTTAAAAGCCAACAACAACACACCCTGAATTTTCCAGATTTATTTAACAAGTATCTTTGACAGCCTAGTACATAGCAAGTGTACATCAGCCTGATTTTTATTTCAGAAAATATGACCTTAAAAGGACAGTTCATGTAAAAGTAACACAAAACTGCAGGAGGATGAATTTTGTAAGGGAGGAAAGAATTTACAAGCCATCTTTTGGGCAAACATCTTGGAGTCTCCCAGGGCTGTGGACCAGGATCACTAAACTTGTCTCCCAGGGAATAAGCAAGCAATAATATTAAAAACAAGAAATTAATATAGTAATTCTAAGAGCTTTGAGATTTAGTGTGGTCATAAAGGAATTCTTATCACATGGGGAAAAGTGAAGTTTCTGATTGCTGCAAGAGACAGTGGGAAATTCCAAGGAGGAAGCCCCTAAGAAAAGAGAAGGAAGAAAGACGGCTGTCCACTCTCCATGGATGAAGAAGCTAAAAAACAAAATACTGGTTTCTCTTCCAGCTACTGGGTAAATATCAACTCAGAATTCTTTGGACACACTCACTCAACAGTGGGGAAAGAACTGATGTCATCCTGAAAATGTGGTTGGACGAGAATCCATTTCTCTCCACTACCTCCAAGCCCAACCTCTAGCCTTAGATAAGAGGTCAGCAAATAACATAAAAATTAAAAACCCAAAGCACATGGTAAACTTTGCCAGATATTATTCCCTGATAAATTATGTTCCTGTGGCAATACAGAGAAAAATCTCATTCTTCTTAGCAGTTTTACATGAATTCCTTGCAAGGAGCAGAGACATGCATTTTTAGGAGGAATGCTTTGATAAACCTGATCGAAGGCTGGGTGCCCAGGGCCTGTGGGTGGCTGCAGCCAAGGGCTGAGAGAAGTGAGGAATGGCTAAATGTTTCTGCAAAGAGTCAAGGATTGGTGGAGGGGAAGAATTCTCTAAAATGGAGAATTTGAGAAGCTGCTGGGTAGAAGGTTTAAAAGACACAAAGGCCAACAGCAGAGAATAGACTTGGGAAGGGACATCTAATGGCAATTTGGGGCATGAAGTCTGAGCACTGTGAGATGTAAATCCCCTCTTAGTCTTCCTTACGAAATCTTCAGTAAAATCTGCATTCTCTGCCTTGAGGAGTGGATTTTCATTGAGGGAAACATGAAGAAGAACAGAGCTCTGCACAAGGGCAAAAACATAGGCTGTAGCAGTTGCCTATTTATTAACTATTATTTAATTTAAGGTATGAAGAACCAGAGGAAGCAAAGCACAGGGGGAGGAAAAAGATAGGAGAGATTGTTGGTTGAGTACCTTCTTTTTCTAAACTTTTTAATTCTTGAGGTACTTACTTTCTTGGTTTCGAATCAGGCTCTATGGGACAGGTGTGGTGGCCTAAGGTTTACTGTGTGGGTATCATCTCATTCCTTCTCTCCAAACCCTCAAGCAACATTAAGAATGACAAAGATCCTTTTCAGCTCAAATATCCTTTTCCCCTCCCAGCATCTCAAAAGCCTTCTCATCCTCCTCAGAAACAAATTTAGGTGTCTTTCAAGAGATTACACATATTTCGTTGTTCTGTTGCTGCTTCTTCCTATGGGTTATCATCTGATTACAATCTGAAACAAAAACGCAAGGCACATAGTTCCTTATCCCCAACCACACAAATATTAATTGATCAGAAAAAAAATTAATGACACACTTCTCCCCCAGCTCATCTACCATTTCTCTAAGTCACTTTTTTTTTTTTTAATGTTGTCCTCTCTCTGCCACAATTCTACCTCTTGTTTTTTCCTTATTCCCCTCCTCCAGGATATAATTATTCTCCCCGTTCTCAGAAGAAACAGAGCTACAATCATTTGCTACAATAATTACGAGTGTTAGAGGTACCCTGAGCTAGGTGATGCTAGGCTGCTGGGTGAGGAGGGCTGGCAGTGTCAGGTGTTACCCAGTGTGGATACTGAGGCAGGGGTGACCCCATCAGAGCAGAAAGTTGATTAATTTCCAGTTATTGAAGGGCCTTATTCTCCTTGTTCTCCCACACAACACCTCCAAAATCCTCTCTATAAAGTATCTTTCATCACGCATTCTCTGCTCAAAAATTTGTCAGTCATCCAATCCACAAATACCTATTGAATGTTTCTCCCAGGGTCTCTCTCCTTGACCGTCAGTCAAGATGATGCTGGATTTACCCCAGCAGTAAAAGACCAACGCAAGTGCTGTGCCCACAGGCCTCCGTGCCTGTCAGAAAGCTTCCTTTTTCAGTCCCTCCAGCCTTCTCCCCAGCTGTGCAGCAGAAGCCCCAACTGCAAGAAGCCATCACAAAAGGTTATGGATAAAGAAAACCACAAGAAGCAGTTTTCTAGTACTCTTCTGCTTTTCTATAGTTCATGAGCCAAACTTTTTGCTCTAGCACCACAGCCTCTTTCTGGCCTGTGGCCATTCCCTTCCTGTTCTGTTTTCTCACCAGGTCTGATGCTGTTTTGCGTCCCTCACAGCTGCGAGCACAGCGCTTTGCAAATACTTGGGCTCACTGTAGACGCAGCGTCTTGATCTGATTTCTCCTAGGATCTCAGGTAGCTTGACTGGCTTGGTTCTTATGCTTTTGATGCACCTGATGGGTACGGTTGCCAGATTTGGCAAATAAAAATACAGGATGCCCAGTTCAATTTGAATTTCAGATACACAATGGAAATTTTTATATGTTCCTTGCAATGTTTGGAGCAAATTTATACTAAAAAATTCACTGCTCATCTGAAATTCAAATTGATCTGGGCATCCTGTAGTTTATCTAGAAACTCTACTGGTGTGTCACCCGAAACTGAGCAAGGCGAGTAGTCTATATATAAAGTCGGTGACATCTGGGCCCCAGAGATGGCTTCTGCGCAGCAAAACTCATAATCCCTGACTCCAGGAAAGACAGAAGGGGAAGGGAGGCTATATCAGAGTTGTCTGGTAAATTATCATATATGAATAATCTAGAAAAGGGGCGCTTTGTCCCACTCTACTGAGTCAAGGTGGCCCATGGCATTTTACGTGATGGTGCAAGATGGGTTGAGCAGGGAGGTGTGGAGGCAGAAATGACTGTGGAAGAGTGACATACAGCAACTGCTGCCCTTCTAAGAGAGTGATTTCTTCCACAAGGGTTTCCACCGGCTCTGCCTCGTAAACATGTCCTAAATCAATGTGGAGTCGAGGCAGCCAGGTGGTCCACTGGGCTCCCTGGAAAGTCATCACTGGCCACTAAGTCACCCCACTCCCCAGAGTCACAACCTCAGATATTTTTAGACAACAGAAAAACACCCATGGCCAGAAGTCAGGAGCATCTCCAGAGATTCTGGGCAACTCCCACAGTATCCCAGAGAATTGGCAGCCTATCTTCTACCTAGAGAATGAGGGCACTTTTTCTTTTGTAATGTGATTTCTTGGCTGGAGAGGAAGTGTTAGGCACCCTGAGATGCTCTGTAGAAATGCAAGATGATATTGTATTGTATTAATGTCACTTAATGGTAGCTGTCAATGACAGTGATGGAATAAATATGGAAAAGGAAATTACTGTAATTGATTGACAGTCTGGAATCTTCCATATTCGACCTAATGAGAGAAACCTATGAGCAGCAGCTTCCAGTGCAGGCTATTAATGCAAATCGTATGCACCGTACTGGCATGCTGAATTATGCAATGCCATGTGAATGTCTAATCCATTTCACCAGGCTTGTCTTTATCCAGAAAAAAAATATTTCACTGACATGCTGATTAGTATATTAGGAGAGTTTAAGAAGTTTGGTGGTAAAGTAGGTGCCATCGTGGTGTTATTAATTTAGTTCTGAACAAGACAAACAGCTCCATGCAGCCATCAAAATCACTACATAAGTCTACAAGATAACTTTGTCAAGACTGATGGGAATTTACAGAAAAGTCTTGTGATATGCGGAAGGAATTAGCAAACAGATAAGGAGCACATCATTTTTCTAGAAAAC
This sequence comes from Eubalaena glacialis, assembly GCF_028564815.1. Lineage (NCBI taxonomy): Eukaryota > Metazoa > Chordata > Mammalia > Artiodactyla > Balaenidae > Eubalaena > Eubalaena glacialis. The sequence goes on from NC_083722.1 coordinate 11,375,054, forward strand.
CACTGTCAAGGACTCAGTACCCATGCAGAACCAGACACCTGCCAAGACATCTACAACGATGTCTTGCACGATCGCTTTCTCAGATGCTCAGAAACTTGTGGAAAGTTAGAACCAGAGGTAAGAGGTCAAGCAAACGACAGGTACAAATAAGGTTTAGGGCCTTCTTTGGGGACCCCATGGAGATTTAAGTATTGCCCAGGCATCATCAACAACCACCAAATATTCCCGGTGGGAATAGACTTTATGTGAGAAGAAGTCTGTTGGGACAGAAGGATGAGTTGCCCGTTACTTACACATCCCAAGAACTCAGAGCTTTGAAAACTCCATAGCTGTCATTTCTTTGCTCCCTGCACATATCAATTCTTAAAATTTGGATCAACAGAGGAAGTACCTAGACTCCTAACTATGTAACCCACAGCTTCCTACGAGTCAATTGTGACCTGGCTGCTCACGGGACCCCAAATGTCGCCACGTTGGAAAGCACTGGGATAGAAGAAAAAGAAGGAGAGGGTGTCATACACTGCAGTTTTCCACTGGTGGTCTCGAGATAGTCTGAGGTCAGTATACAGATGAACTTTTTATCTAATTCCACAAAAATTTTTTGAATACCTTTTATGTTCTAGGTACGATGCTATACCCTGGATATACAAGCACTGCTCCTGCCCATATAGAGATTATATTCTAGTGGAAGAGGCAGATATGAGGTGATAATTACAAGGGCGTGTGATTATTACGAGTGTTACAAAAGAGGAAGCTGGGGTATATGACAGGCGGACAGACTTAGTCTGGGGGGTTAGCAAAGGTGTCATCAAGGAAGGGGTGCTTAAGTCAGGACTCCGTGTTTTTATTTTTTTAATTTTAATGATCATGTAGTAATACAATGTATATTAGAGAAAACATGCTTGACAAACTTATGATCTCACTGTCATATATACTGATGCACATTTTTCCTTTTCAAGTAAACCAATTTAAATTAAAAAGTGAGTTGATTTAAAGAAAATATTAAGCAAATAGTAATGCAGTTGGTACTCAAATATACCACAAATTGTGAATTTGGTATGTGAATGACTAAAGTTTGGGAAACCTGTATGAGGGAAGGTGACAAGAAAGATGAGGGCCTGCTGGGAGGGAGGGGCCTCAAGCAAAGAGCTGAAATAACAAAAGGAAGGTAAAGAAAGGCAGACAGAAGGTTCCTCAACGTGCTTTCACATATATCGTTTCATTCTTTCACCATCACCAGTCCCCTGTGGTGTAATGTATTCTCGCTGAATTTTCTATAGAATAATTGAAGCCCTTGCAAGGTTAAGTAAAACACTAAAGGTCATCCAGCAAATTAGCAGCAGAGGTAGAATTACAACACAGGCCATCTCTCATCCATTTGAGAACAGTGCCTCTTGCCTCCAAAGTTCCAAGTGTGCCGCAAGATGGAAAATGAAATTTTATATAAAGCAAGCTAAGTAAAATAGAGGACTTCTAAGGGAAAAATAAAGGCTGCAACTGTTTTGAAAAACCTAACTCTATTATTTATTACTGCATGTCCTTTGAAATGAATCAGTTTCAGGGTCCACGTAGAAGCCTGTGTAGTGTTTGTTCTGTATCTTTTTTTTTTTTTTTTAATTTTCTTTACTTCACTGGCTGTGTCGGGTCCCAGCTGCGGCACGTGGGATCTTTCCTTGCGGCACGTGGGCTCCTTGTTGCAGCGTGCAGGCTTCTCTCTAGTTAGGGCGTGTGGGTTTTCTCTCTCTAGTTGTGGCGTGCGGGCTCCAGGGCGCGTGGGCTCTGTAGTTTGCAGCACGCGGGCTCCCTAGTTGAGGCGCACGAGCTCAGTAGTTGTGGCATGTGGGATCTTAGTTCCCCGACCAGGGATTGAACCTGCGTCCCCTGCACTGGAAGGCGGATTCTCTACCACTGGACCACCAGGGAAGTCCCATTCTGTATTGTTTTAGGGAAGAGATAAGCCCCTAAAAAGCAAGGATAGGGAAGTCCACATCCCATCCAACCCAAGGTCTGCCTCTCACAGATACGAAAGGGCATTCCATGGAAAGTGGGTTTGTCCTTCTTAATGTCAACTTTATCGTTGGGTTTTCCCCTCCTGGCTCCCAATTATCCAATAACTCAGTAAAAGGCAACCTGTCATCCGTCAAGCATGAGTTCCTCTTAAACCATGGGGAAGCTAGCTCTATTTTCCAGTCTCTATCAATCTGGGTTTAATGAATTCCACACCCTACTGCTCACTGTATGAAGAAAGGGTGCCCCCCCAAAAGCTCTTCAAGGAATCCCATGCACTCTTGTTTCTTGGTCTGAAACAGTCTGGAAAGTCCGGCTGCTGTTAAATTCGCTGCCCTACCAGTGCCTTGTCACCTCTCCCACCACATTTTATCGACTCCGTCTTCCTCCCTGCCCTATCTCCTTCTCTCCCTGACCCCAGGCTTTCACGGATTCCCAGCTCTGGGCTCAGGATTCATGTATCTTACCAGCATGTACATGTGAGCACCTCCCCTGTGCCAGGCTCTGCTCTAGATCCTGGGCTTACCCCACACAGTCCTGCTCTAACCAAACTCATGTTCTAGCGGGAGGAGACAAGCAGATAAACTAACAGGTTTTTAAAAATCAAATAGTGATGATGCTATCCGTTGCAGGAGTATTTTTAAAAAACTGACGTGAAAGTGAGTGAACAAGTAGACACTTTACAGTCTGGAGAGCCACTCCGAGAAGATCACATCTGAGTTGAGATCCAGCCCATGGGAAGAGTAGGGGGAGCATTCCGGGCAGAGGCCATAGGCGAGCTAGGGGGCAGGGGGGCAGTTTCACAGAACTGAATGAAGGCCAGTGTGGTGCAGGAATTCTCAGCGGGGCCATCAGTGGCTATATTGTGTGGGGCTTTTCCATGCATTTGGAAATTTCTACCATACCTGGCCTCCCCTCCCATTAAATGTCAATAAAGCCCCTGGTTCTAACTACTACCCACCCACCCCCACTTCTCCCAGTGCCATTTGGGCAGCCACAGTGTTGCCCCCGTCAAGAAGCACAGTGACTTGGGTATGAGCACAATTCAAAGGGAGGCCCTAGAGGAAGGTGGGCGCAGATCATACAGGCTTTGTAAGCAGGTGTATTAGTTTCCTGGGGCTGCCGTAAAGCACCACCAACCAGGTGGCTTAAAGAACAGAAATGTATTCTCTCAAAGTTCTGGAGGCTGGAAATCCAAAATCCAAGTGTCTGCAGAATTGGTTCCTTCTGAGGCTATGAGGGAGAATCTGTTCCAGGCCTCTCTCCTGCTTCTGGTGGCCTCAGGCGCTCCTGAGCTTGCTGCTGGCATTCTCCCTATGTCTTCACATCATCTTCCCTCTATACATGTCTATTTCTGTATCCAAATTCCCCTTTTTATAAGGACACCAGTCACACTGGATTAGGGCCCATTCAATTATCCCACTTTAACTTGATCATCTGCAAAGACCTTATTTCCAGTAAGTTCACATTCACAGGTACTCAGGACTTCAACATCTTTTGGGAAGGACAGAGTTCAACCCATAACACAGGGTAAGGAATCTGGATTTTATTCTAAATGTAACCCCTTGGAGGATTTTAAGCAAGTGAGTGATGTGATCTGATTTCTGCTTTCAAAAGATCACTCAGGTTTATATGTGGAGAGTGGCTTACTCGGGACAGAAGGGGAAGAGGGAGGCCAGTTAGCACAGAAATCCAGGCCAGAGATGATGCTGGCTTGGAAGAGGTGTCCTGATTCCTGTGGTCAGGTCTCTACAGCATTTAGCCAGGCGTGGCCTCCCAAAGAATTGACCAGGAAATGGACTCATCCACCTGGAGAACCTCTGCTCGGCGAGGGAAAGCTATCTGGGGACAGTCCACCCAAAGAGGTAAACTAGAGCCTGAAGACCATCCACCTCCGTGTAGAGACCAGAAAATGACTCGGACTGATTTCTGAGTGCCGAGGGCAGAATCCGATGGTATTTCAAGCATCCTTCCAACTGTAGGGGTACATAGTGCTCACAATTTCTACATTATAAGTCAAGGAACTACATCTGCCACCTTCAACAACCCAGGGCCATGAGCAGGCAATGGTGCCCCTGCCTCCTCGTCACCCCATTCCTCTCTTGGGTCCACAATGGTACCTGCCGCGGTCGCACACCACCACTGTCTTTTCAGAGCTGTGCTGATACACATCACTTCCAATGAATTAATATTTCCATCTCAGTGAACAAAAGCAAGTTAACTCATGGACAGTGTGGGCTGCCTCCCAGGGTTTTTCTGCTGACAGATTAAAGAGTGTGTCAACATGGCTTTATGCTAACAAATATTGCAAAGCAGAAACCTTTGTTTCGTTTTGCTTTGTTTTCCTGGTTTCATGGTAATGTTGGTGAACCCACACCTGCATCCATACAAAGGTGGATGGACCATGTTATGTCAGCCTGGCTGGGATATCTTTTGGGAAGGACACAGTTCAACCCATAACACAGGAAAAGGAATTTGGATTTTATTCTAAATGTAACCCCTTGGAGGATTTTAAGCAAGTGAGTGATGTGATATGATTTCTGCTTTCAAAAGATCACTCGGGTTTATATGTTGAGGGCAGCTTATTTGGGACAGGAGGAGAAGAAGGGACACCGGTTAGTGTAGAAATTCAGGCCGGAGATGATGCTGGCTCGGAAGAGGTGTCCTGATCCCTGTGGTCAGGTCTCTACAGCACTTAGCCAGGCATGCCCTCTCAAGGAATGGCAGCAGGACATGCAATCCCGCCCATCTGGAGAACCACCACTCGGTGAGGGTAAGTCCACCCAAAGAGGTAGACTGAAACTTGAAGACGATTGGCCTCCCTGCAGAGATCAGACAATGACTTGGACGGGTCATTGTGACAGTGTCAGCAAATGTCAGCAGTCAGTGCCTCACTCTGACTGCTGAATCAGCCCAGAGAGCACAGCCAGGTGAGAGGGTGTGTAGTTTCTTTATTATGCAATTTGGGGTAATGACCTGGCTGTTGTAGGGTGGTAACCTAACCTGTCATAAGATGCACTTTTAAGTGCCTGAATTTTAATTTCAATATCAAAGGAGGAAGATGGCAATGGAAGGGCTGAGGGCTAGGAGGGCCATTTGGCAACTTATCACAAAAAGTTAAAAAAAAAAAAAAGGTATCTTTTAATTCTTTAAATAAGGCACTAACTCTGGGCCTCTTCTCACTCTCCATTCCCAGTGGCTGCCTGTTTACAATAGTGATCAATTGGCTAAACTTGATCCAACGTCACTGGATGGGCAAGGGTACAGGACTACCCTAAAGAGGGGTCAGCCAACCATGGCCCACAGGGCAATTCCACTTCTGTACAGCCTGCGAGCTAAGAATGGTCCTCCTACTTTTAATGGTTGCAAAAATCAAAATAATCACTTTTTAGCACATGAATCACATTGCATGACACATGAAAATTAACATTCTATGAAATTCAAGTTTCGGTGTCCGTTTCAGTAAAGTTTTACTGAAACACAGCCATGCTCCTTTGCTTCCTTATTAACTATGGCTGCTTTTGTGACACATCAGCAAAGCTGAGTAACTTTGTCAGAGGCCACATAACCTTTGAAGTGGAAAACGTTGACTCTCTGGCCTTTTATAGAAAAGGTTTGCCAACTCCTGCTCCAGAGGCTTGAGAAAGAAGCCCACTGGATCCTGGCATGTGGTCGCCCTGCGTTTTCAACCAGTGTCCTAACTCTGTGTGAATTACTGTTTTATTCATTTGAAAATATATATTGAGCTCCTACTATGTGCTGGGCTCCTACTATGTTCTGGGGGTACAAGTGGGAACAACAGCAGAGCTCAGAGTCCGGTAGAAAGGCAGGTGTTGATGCAGTGGCCTGAAAATGTTCAGGTGAATTGGCCTCCTGTTCTGAGATAGCAAGTAAGACATGGCTAAGTATAGATTAATGACTGATTTGGGATTTGGAGGAAATGCTGACGGTAACAAGGAGAAGGGGAAGAGAAAAATCGTCTACTTCCATTTCCTGAACACACCACCCTTCTTACTTTCCTCAGCCCTTTACTGTACCTCTGCCTGGGGTGAAGCACAGAAAACAAAAGGAATGAGGAAGGGTGGGGATGCAGAGATAGGGAGGGCCAGGCAATGCAGAGACTCTGAGGCCGTGTGAAGGAGTCTCTGGCTTTACCCTAAGAGCAGTGGGAAGTTGTACAAGAATATTCTTAGCAGCACTCTCCCCAGTAGCAAAACTCTACAAGCAACCAAAAGACCCATCCACTGGAAAACATAAATTATGGCATATTCGTAAGATGGACTATTATAGAGGAGTTACATCTACCACACCTATATGCAACAACGTTGATGAATCTTAGCAATATATTATTAAATGGAAAAAGCAAGTCCCAGAAGATAACACATAGAATGATAAACTTTTCATAATGTTTAAAGTAACTAAAATTTAACAGGGCACTTTTAAGGAATACATTTAGGTAATAAAACCATATTTAAATAAAGCAGGAGAATAATCAAATACAAGGCTCAGAATAGTGAGTTGGCAGCATTATGGGATGGAGCTCAACGCATAAGTAGATGAACATTCTTGTTACTGTTCCAGTTCTGTGGGCAATGGATTCATAGGTATTTATAATATTTTTTAAAAATTTAATTGCAATGAGAAGCCATTAAAGCAATTTATAACAGAGGATGACATGGTCTGATTTGCAATTCAAACAATCTCTCTGGATGCATTGAGGAGACTTCTTGGGAACAGGGCAAGAGTGGAAACAGGCAGACCAGGCAAGAAGCCGCTGCAAATGGACAGCACTGGGCTCCGACTAGGGAGATAGTGGCAGAGATGGACTGTGTCATCCCTTTGCTCAAACTGACCTGTTGTCCCTTTTTACATTTAAAGCATCACTATTAAAGAAACAGCAACTCAACACTGCGTTACATGGATGGTAGGAAAGGCAGATGGACAAGAAAATAAATCAGGAGAGTGCCTTTAACCAATAGATTCCCAAGCCTTCCCATTAGAAACCGTGTTATCAGATGAATAAACATAGACTACATCTGGATGAGGATTTGCAGACCATTAGAAGCATTATCAGCAAGGCCAGCTAGCTTAGAGGAGCTCACAGAAAACCCTCTTATCTCCTGGAAAAATAAATATGAGAAAATCACAACAAAACTACACCCGAACAACAGCTGCCCACCCTCCCAGAGCAATTTTCTCCCCTCACTTGTATTGTATCTCCCTCCCACCTCCACGAATGTACTGAAAATTCTCCGAAGTACCAATTCTGGGAAACTGATTTCCCAACTGACATGTTTACTTTGGCTAGCCTCTCATGTGTAGATGCAATTTGAGGTACAAGGGTCAAGGCTAGAGCCCAGCAAAGCAAGTGATGATTTTGATGCCCATTCTCACAGGAATGCTTTGCAAAGTTAACAGAGGGCTGCCATCTTCATCAGGCAACGGTTAGGACATCAAAAGGCAACGAGTTTTAGGCTTTTCAGGTTTAGGCTGCTCTAACTCTCACACGTTCTTTACTACGAGCAGTCCAGGAAAGGGACCCTCACTGGCTAAGGGACGTGGGTGGGTGCTGACTTGTAACTCTGACAATACCAGGTCCATGAAGTGTTGGCTGCCCTTCCCTAAGAAGCAATCTCAAAAGATAACAAACAAGTTACCTGCCTTAGGTGTACCCTATTCTCTGCATCATTATCAAACGATCCAAAACAACTTCTCTCCCTACTGGTTTCACTGAGCAGAAGCCAGTCAACTCAGTTCTTGGAGGTGACAGACTCTTGTTTTTACACTCTGGTGCATCCAGCACAGCCCCCGCTGAGCTGAGGACAGGCCTTATCCTCTGCAATGCTGAACGGCTTCTCTTTGTTTTCCCTTCTGCTTGGTTTTCAGTATCTGATTACTTGCTGGTTATTACGCTTGTAAATCAAACAACTTCAAGGAGAAACAAAAGCAAGTTAATGGGTCAACTGCCCTTCTGTCCACCACGTCCACCACGCTCCATCTCCTTTACCAACAGACCCCCTTCTCCTCTTCCCTCCTCCTTCCCCAAGAAATAACAATGACATTATTTACAAAACAGCTTCCACAGTGTCAAGCTTTAAAGCCTTTCAAGTGAGTTTTTTGACTCTGGGGGGATGGTGGGGGGGGATGTAAGATAAGAATCTGCCCCTCAAACGATATGAATAATAATAACAGTAATCTTTTAAAAATTGCCGAATGACAAAGGCTGTTAAAGCCCTAGAGAAGAACAAATTTTTAATTCTGAGAAATTCAGAGGGTGGTTGGTTGAGACAGCCTCACACATGCATGCTCCAATGATGCTGGGGGGGGTGTGATTCTCACACAAGAGCTTCCTGAGCACACGTTTACATGCCTGGTGGAAATGGGAATTATGCACACTGGTAACCCTGGCGACATACAGTTGACTCATTTACATCAAAAGTTGAACACATTTGCCCCAAGTAACAGATAAACATATTAACGTGGATTGTAAATCATAGCGCTGCAGAGCTGGGAAGGGTCTAGAGATCATCTAACCCAACTTGCTTATGTTACGGAAAAGGAAACTGAGGCCCAGAAATCCCAAGTTAGTGGCCCTGCCGCCCCCAGCGGCAGAGCTGGGGCTCAGATGCTGCTTTCCTGGCTCCAAGTCCAGTCTACTTTTCCCACGAGCCCCCACTTGCCTCTGAACTTGACTGAAACGATTCTGTTATCTTACAACAGACAGAAAAGCAATGAGGGAAACAAGATGAAAAAAAGAAAGAAATTGAAACAGAGAGAAAAGGATGGAAGAGATAGAGAGTGACAGAAATTACAGGAGGAACTCTCTGTCTGCCCCTATCTGTCTCCATCTTTCTCTGTATCTGCCTGATCCCATTCTCTTCTGTAACCTGTCTCTATTCTGTCCTCCACACATTGGCTCCCGAAAGAGCACAGCAGTATTTCATTTCTTCTAAATACTTCTGAGGAAGGCCTGCACATGGGCAGCAGCTGGCGGGGCTGGGAGCAGTCAGGAGGAATTCTCCAGGACTTCTGCGCCTTGCCCACCCCATGCCCACCCCCTACCCTCTCCACTGCCAGCGAGGACAGAGGGCCCATCACGTAGGCCTCCAACTGTGGCTCATGGGCACCACCTGAAGCTGGTAAAACTGCAGAGTCTTCGGCCCCACCCAAACCTAAGGGACCAGAATCTACATTTTTTTTTTTTTTTTAATAAATTTATTTATTTATTTATTTATTTTATGTCTGTGTTGGGTCTTCGTTTCTGTGCGAGGGCTTTCTCCAGTTGCGGCGAGCGGGGGCCACTCTTCATCGCGGTGCGCGGGCCTCTCACTGTCGCGGCCTCTCTTGTTGTGGAGCACAGGCTCCAGACGCGCAGGCTCAGTAGTTGTGGCTCACGGGCGCAGTTGCTCCGCGGCATGTGGGATCTTCCCAGACCAGGGCTCGAACCCGCGTCCCCTGCATTGGCAGGCAGACTCCCAACCACTGCGCCACCAGGGAAGCCCAGAATCTACATTTTAATGAGATGCCCAAATGATTCACGGGGACTTTCAAGTTTGAGAAGCCATGACGTGGAGAACATTGGAAATGTTTCTTCACAAGTACACCTCCTTCAGTCACAAACTATCTTCCAGGCCCAAGGAGGAAGACAAGTCAGAGATTTTAAAGACTGAATAAGATCTACAGTCTTTTAACTGGTAAAATCCATCCTGGGACCCGCCTCAAGAGCAGATACATTCATTTTTCCACCGTTCATTCCATGGCACTTGTGGCTTGGTCCTTTCTCCCCAGGCTAGTTGTCATCTGTGACAAACTCTCAAGAATTCCTGTAACAGGTTGGGTTTTGCAAAATCCAAAGGGATGTAGATTTCCAATATTTCCAGCCACTCCTGAATCAAAAAAGTATAAACAGCAGGCAGGATTTAAATATTGTGAACTTGCCAAATTCTGTGGCAAAGCAGATCTCCTTCCACGCCTTGCTGACAAGGGGGGGACTCGGGTGGTACCACGTTGGAAGATGTGGATGGTTCCGCTGCTTAGAGAAGGCAGCCAAGATTTTCTAATGAGCAGCCTTGTTGCAAAATCACAATAAAAATTAACAGGAGAAAATTTCCAGGTGTCACTTCCCATCAGGGAGTAACAGACAAGAAATAAGATGCATCTTACGTGAAAGCATTTCCAACTTCGAAGCTGGTGAGAGAATATTGACTTAAATCTTTCTTTTTCCCAAGTGTGATGTCATCCCATGTGTCACGTTAACACTGACAAGGATTTCTTGTTAAATAATCCCTTTGCCACCATCAGAGAGTAATAGCCCTGCCCTGTGATCTAAATAGATACGATCATGAGAGCTACCTTGCTTACACATCTTCAGTTACGCTGCTCTAAATAAGATTTCTGAAATACGACAGAGGAGGAGAAGAATACACATAGAAGTACAATGAGTAAGCTTTAAAGAGAGAGAGAGAACAAATTCTAGAACGTGCATCCTATGAAGAGACACTGCCAATGTGCGATGTGTATAAAGCATTCTACACCCTTCACAGATTTTATTTAATCTGCAGACTTTGCCAATCACTTTAACATTTATAGCTGCGTGCAACTCTTCATAATGCAAAATCTAAAATAAAGGCCAAAACTTCTACCCTGGAGAATCTGAATTCCGTTGCTTTCCCTTCTTTCTTACATTCTCTCTCTCTCTCACACACACACACACACACACACACACACCACTGCCATACTAAAACTCTCCTGTGCCCACACATGGTGCCACGCCTCAACACACAGCCTCAGCCACCAAGGCTGAAAGCAAATCTCACTCCCACGTTGGATTCCCCCTTGTCACATGGAGACGTTAAGCTTGGCTTCTGGATTACAAATACTCAGAGGGAAGAAAAAGCTTCAGAATGAAAGCAAAACCCCAAAGTTACTGCTTCACTCGTTGCAGTGACACCATAACAGGAGACACACACACATACACACACACTCATGGCCACACAGGTTTCCTGTGCCTTCAAAGTTTATTTTTCTCTATTTTTTTGGAACGTTGAATCCAGTACCACAACAATGAAAGTCTGAAGCAGTTCTAATCTGCTTCATATTTGAGCTGGCTCCGGGCAATGCAAGTAAATCGTTGGTGAGTTCCATCCTGCTATAAAAATCAGCAGACCTGAGCTTGAAGTCTTCTTTTCATAATGGGCAGGTTGACGGTGGCCAGAGCCCAGTTCTAAAGATTTGGGATATTTTGTCTCTTCACAAGAAGTCTGGGGGACACAGCGAGGAAAAATACTTTAAATAAGGAATCAGCCCTCTGAATTGGAAGGCAACCCAGGGAAGGGAGTGTTTGGCTCACTGCCATTGTGCAAATGTGGTTTCAAAACCAGTTACAGGGCTTCCCTGGTGGCGCAGTGGTTAAGAATCCGCCTGCCAATGCAGGAGACAAGGGTTCAAGCCCTGGTCCAGGAAGATCCCACATGCCACGGAACAACTAAGCCCATGGGCCACAACTACTGAGCCTGCGCTCTAGAGTCCGCGAACCACAACTACTGAGCCCGTGTGCCACAACTACTGAAGCCTGTGCACCGCAACAAGAGAAGCCACCGCAATGAGAAGGCTGCGTACCACAACGAAGAGTAGCACCCCGCTCGCCGTAACTAGAGAAAAGCGCGCGTGCAGCAACGAAGACCCGATGCAGCCAAAAATAAATAAATTTATTAAAAAAACAAAACAAAACAAAACCAATTACAGCGCAGGGATGAGGCAGCATCCCTGCTCCTCCACCAGACTGCTTACACCAACAAGCTGGGTGGGGCTTTCCTAGATGCACCTCTTTCTTGAGAACGAGGGGACAGTCTATAAGAAGCCTCTTGACAGAAGAAAGGATTCCTTTGAAAAAGGACATCTTTTATTTCCACATCTGTTTCTTCTCACAGTACAATTTGCGGTCAAATCAGGTCTTACAACATTCTGAAAAATAATTTGGCACTTTCCTCCTATAAGTTTGAATACGTAGACAGAAAAGGGCTTATTTTTACTACCTCTTTCAGCATGGACATGGCTGGAGGGAATGCTCCCCAGCTGCCTCTATGTAAGAATCTGTTATAAACAGAAAGGGGGTGAAAGACTTTTTGATGGGGGAAAAAAAGGACACCCGCTCCCAAAGAAAAGGGTGTTAATTAATTGTTTTCAAAAACTGCAAATCCCTGTCTCTGCTTAAAGCAAATGAGGCATCAACGCTGCAAAGACCACATTGGGCCTGTGGCACAGAATGTCTCCAAGTGGAAGGAGAATGGATGGCCCCTTCACGTGGCTATGGAATCTTCTGAAATGGTCAGGTTTGGTCTTCAAGTTCAAGCTACTGGGACATGGAATGAAGCAATGGTGGACACTCAGTCACAAACAACTTAAAACTTTTACATGAATCCCCAAAAAAAGGAAGAAAAAAGCAAAGAGACTTTTTTTTCTAGCTACTAAAAAAATGACCTGTCCTTGCTCCTGGCCTTCCTCTCCTCACATTAGCCAGCATCAGTGGGGTGAGCTCCCTGAGTGGAGAGGTAATCAAGCTGAAGATGTGCTGCCATGGAGCTCAAGTCACTGAAGGAGCCATACAACCTCCATCACCACATCCTGTACTCCCTGGATTATCCCCAGCAGCAGACCTCCCCTCCTTCCCTCTCCTCCTTGTCTCCAAAGCTCAAAGGGAAGGGAAGCAACATCTGCTACAAGCACAGCCCAGTTTTTTGTTTCCAAATACGAGAAACTGAAAATGAAATCATGTGCAACAAAATGGCCCTTGTGAAGGAAACACCAGTCCCATACAATGAATGCTTTGTACCACCTGCTAATGGGGAAGGGGAGGATACAAAAGAGACAGAGGGATTGCTTAAATGGACAGGCGAGTTTCCCAGATGGTGTCAAGGAAAATACCTTGATGAAATTAGAAAGTTAAATTCTGAAACTCAAAATGATATGAAAATTTTAAATCCTTATCACATTACATCATAATTAGATATAACATTTAAGTATTAAGTTAATATAATTTAAAAAGCTTCATTTTTAAAATGTTTAAGTGCATTTTGTTTGTTTGTTTGTTTGGGGGTTTGGTTAACTGGAAAGCTCCAATATGCTGTCTGCTTCAAAAGCAAAGGCCACTGCATCTTTGTAGGACAGTAGAGCCCTCAAGCTAGATTTCTCAGAAAGTACTTCAGCCTCCCTCTCCATTCGGTTCACATGACCATCACCCTTCCCAGGGATGCTGCCCCACCAGGAAGGGGGTTCTACAAGGCCCTGAGGCTGGACCTGAGCAAGCTGGGCACTGAGAACTCCCTGGTCTACCAGGGCGATGTGGGCTGAATGTTTGTGTCCCTAAAGCTCATCTGTTGAAGCCCTAACCCCCAGAGTGATGGTATTTGGAGGTGGGGCATTTGGGAGGGAATGAGGTTTAGACGAGGTCATGAGAGTGGGACCCTCATGATGGGATTAGTGGTTTTATAAGAAAAGGAAGACAGATTCCTTCTCCCTCCCTCCCTCCCTTCTTCCCTCTCTCTCTCTCTCACTCTCTGCCCTCACCCCTTGGCCAACAAGAAAAGGCCATGTGAGGACACAGTTAGAAGGTGCCTGTCTACAAAGTCACCAGAACCCAGATCTGCCAACATCTTGACCCTAGACTTTCAGCCTCCAGAACCATGAGAAATAAACATCTGTTGTTTAAGCCCCCCAGTCTGTGGTACTGTTGCAGCAGCCCAAGCTAACTAAGACACATCTAGCTCTGTCCCTCCCCTTACAGTCAGCCAGATTCTCCAGGAAGTCACCTCTAAAAACAATCCCCGCCTTAATCACGCCCAACTGATCTTTACTTCCTTCCTTCTAAAGATCATGGGATTAAGCTTCTGACTTCTGGGAGGGAAATACAAAAACAGAAAGTGTGTGTGTGTGTGTGTGTGTGTGTGTGTGTGTGTGTACACTAGGCAGAAAACACCCTCTCTTTCAAAGACCAATTAGAAAAATATAGCAGCCACAGACGCGTTGCCATGAACATCATTCCGGAGAGAGGTACACTCCCGGCCTCTTTCCAACTGTGCTTGGACTCCTCTTGAGTTATCTTTCTAACATGTGTGCTGTGTCTGGTTCTTATAAATATCCTCTTGAAGAGGGTGAAAAGGTCATCCTGATTCACATCGACAAAGACAAGAGGGCATTTGGCTGAGCTTGTCTCCATCAGTGATCTACTTTTGAAACCTCCCAGCCACAACAAGCCTCTTTGTTATTGAAGTGAGATGTTTTTGAAACATGGAGCCACAAAAAATATACAAAGTCTGGGTACATCCAGACACACAAAACTCTTGCACTTGACAATGCAGTTACATTTCAATGAAGTTAGTGTGGTGAGAGCTGGCAGGGCAGAGAGAAGGATGGAGTCCCAGTTGAGATGTAATTTTCACACTACGTTCCCCCTACTTGTCCCTAAATAGGGCCCATTTCCACACACCTGGAGATTGTAGCTCTAGACTACACTAGGTATTAAGCCTTGGTTTTCTCAAGCTTTCCCAAGGTCGAAAGCATCATGACGGATGCTATTACAAAGAAACCACAGTTACCACGGCCCCACATGCTGCAGTAGGACATGGAGGTATGAGGAGGAGAAGGTGTGGTCTAGAGAAGGAAGCTGAGAGAAGACAACGTTGGACAAGAAGGAAGTGCTGAGGAATGTGGGGTGTGCGTAGGCCCCAGTCCTCCAGGGACAGAAAGGAGAAGGCTTGCTGGGCAGATGGGGAGACTGGGGGGAGATTAAAAATAACCCTAAGTGGACTGGGCCATCAGAAGTTTCTGGAATGTACAGAGGAGCGGGTGAGGGAGAAGATGTAATTCCACAGACATGGGAACATTTGCTGCATCTTCTAGATGATCCTGTGCCCGGACATGAGGCCCCACAGGCTATGTCCTTAAGAGGGACAGTCAGGGCCTTAAGAGCGTCCAGTCAGGATGGTTTTATCGGGTCAGATCTACTGGGAATTACTAACATCTTGTGTGACAGAAAAGTAAAAGTAGGGCATGAACTCCAGGGCAGGGACCATGCCCTGCTTGTCCTGTGCCTACAGCACCGTGTCCAGCATTCGCAAGCCTTCGGCTCTTGGATGGTCTCAATTCTCTCTTCTCTGTGGCCCTGCAACCCCCCATCTCCCTGTTCTCTCCTCTATATTCTGATCTTTTTTAGTAGGCAAGAATGGCCTTGTTTCTGCCTGCAAGATAACCTGAGCGCTCTCCGGACCCATTTCTCTCTGCCTCCAAAGATGACTGTGATGGTGGTCATCGGTCCCCAGATACTTCCTGACTTACTGGTGGTTAGCCAGAGTGCTTCCTGGTGGTGAACCCTGAACCATCACCCAACTCTGATGGTTGCTCTTCAAGGAATTCCTTACTGGCAGGTCAGGGAAACCTTTCTTTAACCTTAGATGTGGAATGCTGATGGATATAGTCACGCTTGATAGCTCTGGGCACAATTTCCTCGTTGGTCCATATGGGGCCCTTCTCTTGTCTGACTGTCTTTCTGATTTTGTTTTATCTATCTTCTTTGTCACCATTTATTACCCCCATTAACTCCTCCCCATAGGCGATTATTCTAATGTGTTTAACATCCATCTTTTTGTTCGTATCCTCTCTTGCACAGTGTTTATTGCTCTTTGGTATAGGTATACTTTTAACTTACACAAATGGTTTGTACTGCACTTTTTATCCGTTTCTTACTTTTTTCAACCAGCATTATGCTTTGTTTGTTTTAAACTTAAAAATGTTTGCAATTTTTATTGGTAAAAATGGTATCTCATTTTTCTCTTTAACATGTTTCTTTAGGAGTTCAGCTGAGCATCTTTTCATGTAGATCTTAGATTTTTACATATTCTTAGTCAATTTTTCTATTGGGTTAATTTTTCCTTATGTATTCATTTATTTTTAATAGATCTTTATTGGAGTATAATTGCTTCACAATACCATGATAGTTTCTGTTGCACAACAAAGCAGCATTATGTTTTTAAGAGAATTTGTGTTTCTATTGTACATTGAGTCCATTGCTTCTAATCGCTGCGTGGCACTTAGATGACGTTGATCTACCATGTTTTACCTGGTAGTTCTCCTAGAGATTGACAGATAGTCTCTAACTCTCAGTTAACACAACAGTATGGTAACTTATTGATATGAACATCCTTACACATTTCCCTGTCCAGAGCAATGTGAAAATTTCTCTGGGATATATAACTAGCCATGGAATATCTGGGTTACAGTTTATGCAGATGTTTTATTTACCTAAGTAGTGCCAGATTACTCATGAAAATGGCTACAGGTCAGTCAAGACTCAACTGGAGGTGCATGAGAAATCCTAGATAACCCAAATCCCATTCTCCACCATCAGCCGACATCATCCATTTTTTTTCTAATGTTTTCCAGTTTAAGTTCATGAAAGCAAAATCTCATTGTCCTTATTTGCATTTCTCTGCTTATTATTATATATGAGCATTTCTTTATGTTTATTTCCTTTTAGGTTTTCTCCTTCCTAAAATGCCTGTTCATAACTTTTGTTTTTCTATTGGAGTTGATTTGCAGGCCTTCGTTGCATATTCTACATCCTTTGTCATTTTGAGACACTGCAAATATCTTCTTCCACTTGAGTCTGTATCCATCTTTGAGTCTTCTCTTCTGTTCTATTTGGTGTATATGTCTGTTTCTAAATACTATTTGTATTACTACGGCTTTGTTGAATGTTTTAATATCTGAATATATAAGTCCCCCTTTTCACTTTTGTATTTCTTTTTTATTATTCCCTTATCTATTTGTGAATCTTTCTTCTTTCGTAAATTATTGAGATCCTGAAAAAAAACTCAGCTGGAATTTTGATTGAGAGTGCATTGAAATTATATATTAATTTGAGAATTGCAAACTTTATAATATTAAATTGTTCATCCAAGAACATGATATTTATTGATATTATTTTCTTTGTCTTCTATTAGAGTTTTAAAGCTTTTCCCCATGGAGGTCTGATGTAATCTTGGTTAAATCAATTCCTAAATATTATGTTGTTTTTGTTACTATTGGAATGGCATCTTACTTTCGTAATATATTTTCTGGATGAGTTAAATGTGAAAAGACCAGGATAGCCATAGCAGGAAGTGAAACTGTAACTCTAACTTAATTATTCCTTCCCACTGAGAAGGGGAGGAGGTCTTCCTGAACCTAGCCCCTGCAAGGAGAACACCCCATCTGAAAGCTCCACCTCTCACATTTCTCACTCTCTCTTCAATCCCCCTTGTTTTCCATAGTCCTCTTCTTCAAGTCTCCCAACGTGGAGCATTCACTTCTTCTCTCTGAGAAGTCCAGCCCTCTCAACCAGTAGAGGACGTCTACCCCTTGATTCACTCCTGCTTCTTGCAAATGCTCAACTTCAGCTGATACAAGTGGAGGTTGGGGGCATGAGCGGAGCAGGGGATGAGCTCCAGTTCTGTGAAGGAGAACAAAATTGGGTGTCCAGTTCCAGTTTAATACCTTAATCACCACCAGGAAGCACTCTGGCTAACCACCAGCTGGTTTCCTTAGTAATTGCAAAGAACACCTTGCCAAGTCAACCTTGGAGACATCACAATGTTATTTCATGTGAAGAAAGGGCATTCCCATAGTAAATGTGACTTTGACCTTGCCCCTTTCAAAATAATGAGCTCTGGCATGATGGTACGATGGAGCCTTTTCCTCTTTCCTGGGCCAACGTATATTGCAACAGCCATCACAGCAGCTATAAATTGCTGTCTTCCCATCATCCTCAATGGACAGCACTAGCTCTGATTAAGTTTTCTGGTTTGTTTTGTTTTGATGCCCAAGAGCTCTCTACTAGGTGGGGTGAGTGTTAAGGAGCAGGGAGAGTTTAACCTACCAGAATGTCTCCTGACCCTAGCAACGCTATGGAAATGATGGGATCCAAAACTTCCGTTCTCTCTGCCATTCCAAGATCAACCTAGAAAAGACTACATCCTATAGATAAATTTCTACAGGCTTCGAGGGGGCAGTGGTGAGAATACAAAACATTCCAGGGCCCAAGATGTCAAAATGAAGTCTAGTTGCAAGGGAATTTGATTGTTTACAGTTTTACCAAATTCCCCGTTACTTACATGTAAGCTGGGGTCGCTCTAAACCTGAAGAACAATTTCCCTTGTTAAAGATATTAGCTCCATTCATTCCCACAGCGGTTCAGCGCTCCTGTGCCTTCAATCAGACTTTTCTCCCTCTTTTCCCCTCCTTTAATCAGAGACTCTCAACTGTCCACATTCAAAACCACCCCTGGTTTGAGAACCACTGAATTAGAGACACAACTTCAAATTGTAAAGTTTACAGTGAATTTCAACAGGATTTAAAAAGCCAACCCTTTCAGGGCCCTTTATATGCCCCTGTTTTCACAAGAGAATTCACCACTTCCTGTCCTAAATCACTGTGTACTACCCCCGGGCAAACACACCGTCATACCCAATTAGGCAAAGCCAGGAATCTCAAGGAATCCAATTCTCTTCTCCTTCCTTCCTCTCTTGTGCTGAACTGTGGCTGAACACAGCACTTTGGTGCTTAATTATCCTCAGCCTCATGGCTTTCCTTAAACCTGCTCACACTTTACCTCTGCACTTAAGTCCAAAGCCCAACGGTGAGCTCCACATGGAGGATGCACGCCTGGTAGATTTCTTCTGGTCTCTACTCACACAGAGGTCCAGCCTCAGGAGTTCTCAATACATATCCAACTAACAGGATGACTCAATTTCTAAAACTTTCATGCAACCCTTCCACTTAAACCCAGTTTCTTGAGCGAGCCATTTCATTAATGGGCAGGGAAGAACCAGAGACAGAAGCCGTGTTTACATGTGTACTTTAAGTCAGTGCGTCCCTACCTTTCCTGTATCCCCTGAGTTTCACCTTTTCTCTTTGAAGAGAGGATTCCTGTTACACATTTTACTGTCACATAAGGATTTACTCACACCCAAGTGTGAGGGGGAAACACGCTCCAGCCTCTATAACGTGTGCCCAAGGAGGGATACTGTAGCCCCGAGGATTTTTAAGCCCCCTGATGAACAAACCATTCCGCATTCACACAGAGAGGCGCATTATGTCTTCAGCAGCCTGCAAGGGAGAGGCCCTGCTGAGCGGGATGGAGAAAGTGCCGCAATTAATTGGGAGAGTTGAATTGTTAACATTCTCTCCACCATGTTCCCAGCACAGGGCTCCTGATGGAACTACTGGAGAAAATAACCAAATAACGGGGAGGGGATATGGAGAAGAGGAGAAAAATTTCTCATTAAAACCCCAATCAAGCCACTTTAGCACCTCTTTTTCCCACAAGGCATTGCTTGGAGGGCAGAACGCTACACTGTTGCACACTATTATCGTAACAGATCTCTGCTCTGTCCGAAAACCTGAAATTATTTGCTTTCCTTGGGAAATTTTCGTGTGGGGTGTGTGAGCTGAAAAGCTCATATGCTGGATCCTCAAAAGAGCATATGTTTGCACTATAGTATCTCAGACGATATGCATTTCTGTATATGGGCATACATATATTCATATCGAGAGAGACAGATATGTGTGTGTGTGTGTGTGTGTTTTACAACAGAACCAGGACTCATAACACATACCAATTTCTGTCCATTTCTTTTTTTCTTTCTTTCTTCGTGTTGGGATGAAAAAGAATTGGCTATTTCTTAAAAGTGGGCCTTAGGTGAGTGCCTAGGAGACCTCTCTTCATACAAAGATGGCTGTGATAGCAGACACCTCACCTATTAGATGGTATGTGCCGTCCTCCTTTCTGGAACGGCCCTCCACCCTCCTGCCCTGGTCACAGGGAGCTCCCAATTGCCATGTCTGTTCAACATGGTCCCTTAGCCCCAGCCAAGCTGACTGGGACAAGAGTAAGAACCAGACCCATTCCAGACCAGTGAGAATCTCAAATTACAGACCCCGGGACTCTGGAATAGGAATTAAGGGGTGGACGCCAAGGTGTGTCTGTGTTTTCCACCATGTGGACTGAGGTGACGATGAAATCATCCTGCTGAAAGAAGGAGGAAAATAAAACAAGCGTACACAAAGAAATGGAAAAGCAAGATGGAGGGAGATTGCTGCCTGGGTGCCCAATGGCCCAGAGCATCCTGCCTCTGCGGCCAGCCTGTCAAGGTGATTTCTGAACTCATGGAGCTAAAGTCCTTTCACTGACGTTCAGGGCCAGGGAAGAAAGGTCAGGAGAGAAAACCCCACTGAGGACCCTAAGAAGGGAATCTTCCTGGGAGAAACATTCCTTTGCTTCCTCTATTACTCCTACCTCCTCTAACAGTGAACTTCTGGCAACAAAACATATCATCAAACACATCTTACTCTGGGTGAAAGTATCAATGTATTGTTGTCATGATGAAATTTAACCCATATCAGAGTAACTACTCAGAAATTCCATGTGCTATATACTTAAACGCTTTTACTGAGAAACCTACAAATATAAAGCGTAGGAGGAAAGGCCAACTTTTTTGTGAACATACCCAAGATATTCCTAAATATTGATATTTACAGAAGTGAGGTCATTTGAGTGACACTGAAAGGACTGGCTGACCCCCAAATAACACCCACCCTTTCTAACTGCCATGCTGCTACCTGCAAATTCCACCATTACCAACATTCCTCTATATTACAATCAGTCCTCTGTTTCCAGAAATTTCCACTTAAGGTGTAAATATCATGTGGAAGGTTTTACACACTAAACCAGTAACAGAGTAGTATGGATTCACTCTTCGAATTAGTTGCTTGATCTTTTAAAAGCTTGAGGATCTGGGCTATCAGATGGTCATCTTTAATGGGTGAGAAAGCAGATTTCCCTCATGTTAGAGAGAATTACTGAGTCTCCACCATATGTCTGAGATTCTCTTGGTGATACATAATGAACGTGACCTGTTCCTTCCTTAAGAAACCAGAGCAGGCAGACACATAACAAGTACAAGACATCGCTATATATGCAATAATTGACGTGCATACTTGACACAATAAAAGCACCTGGGATGGGATGGGGGAAGTACAGAGTTTCATACATGAGACATAGGTTGGGCTGAGTCTTGAGTACAGGTAGAAGTCCATCAGGACACCAGCCTGTGCACACAGGTGGCATGCTAAGGAGACCTTCAGCATGAATTTGATGTGGCTTTCCATCAAATAGAAGTGGGGAGAGGCTGGAAGGAGTGGATGAGATTGAGATTATTGGGGCTGTATCATAAAGGCCCTTAACGTATACAAGGGAATTCTGATTTTTTTATCAATATACACACCTCTGGAATCTTTGCTAACTCAATAGGCTACCTGCCAGCCAAGGTGAAATATGTGGAGCTAACTGGAACCATCAAGAGGGCTGTTTCTGAATTCTCATAAGGAATGCAAACGCTGCTCAAAGGAAAGCCAGTGTGCTCTCTCAGCTTTTCCGAGTCCTGGGCCCCAAGCCCCAAGGTCACAAGTATTTTCTCATGCATTTTTCTTTCTCTCTTGTTTTGGTTATTACAGAGGTTATTACAAATGCACATGGCTTCCTATTCACAACACTTATAGCCCTATTTCTAAAATGACTGACGTTTAGGTCATTTTATGGTTAATACTTAGGGGTTTTTCTGCATTAAAGCTCAACTGAGTACCTCATTCAGGCGTGCTGAGGCCCACACCTGCATGATGCTATCCATGGCTATATCTGAAAACACAGCAAAGTTCATGTTAGGGTGAAAAGCTACTCACTTTTGCTCACAATCAAAGGATCATTTAGGGCTATTCAAAACCAATCTTTGCAATACATTTTGGAGAAGAAAAAATGATTTTTTTTAAAAAAAGGATACCATGGACAAAGCTAACAAGCAACAAATTGAAAGAAGATATTTGCAATGTCAAAACCAACAAGGGACTACAATCTAGAATACATATAAGTAACTTGGGACTTCCCTGGTGGCACAGTGGTTGGGAGTCCGCCTGCCAATGCAGGGGACACGGGTTCAAGCCCTGGTCCAGGAAGATCCCACATGCCCGGAGCAACTAGGCCCGTGTGCCACAACTGCTGAGCCTGTGCTCTAGAGCCCGCGAGCCACAACTACTGAGGCCCCTGCTCCTGGAGCCCGTGCTCCACAACAAGAGAAGCCACCGCAATGAGAAGCCCGCGCACCACAACGAAGAGTAGCCCCCGCTCGCCACAACTAGAGAAAAGCCCGCGTGAAGCGACAGAGACCCAACGCAGCCAAAAATAAATAAATAAATAAATTTATAGAATATATATAAGTAACTCCTGCCAACCTACAAAATCCAGGCAGCCATTCTGGAGAGAATCTAGCAGTACTCAGACAATGTAAGGACATACACATTCTGTGACCCAGCAAACCAGCCTCTGAGTCCTAGGACATATATGCCACGAACTCTTGCTAGCCAATAAGGGGACGTGTTTGAGGATGTTCACCACAGCGTCTGTGGTGATGGGGAGGGGGAGGCAGTCACTGTGGGAACAGATGAGTGAAACGGGGAAGAGGCGCAGAGCAGTGAGGACGCCTGTCAACATGCCGGACAGAAAGAGTAAGAAGCAGAGTGAGGTTTCTTACGTGCCACTTATGTAAACGCAGAACATGTGTTCACAAAACAGAAATCCACGTTCTACAAGAGTACAAGCAAATAAAGTAAATACATACAAACACATTAAACGGACGGCCTATGGAGAGGACAAAAGTGGGGGTGGGGAACGGGAAAAAGGAAAGCATGCCATCTGTCAGGAGATGGGCCTTCTTGAACAGACCAAGGACCACAGTGCGCTGTGACCGGGACTCCGCAGCTGAGGTGCAAAAACAAACAAAAAGGGGCAGGGATGCCACCGGGGCCTCTGGTCCTTGAAGAGAGCGTGAAGTGGGCTCCCTTCTGAATCCCCGACGGCAGCCAGCCCCCATGTCTTGTCTTTGGGCCACGTCTGCTAGTTGGACAATAGATATTTGACTGATAGATGCATAAACAAATGGGGGAATAAAAGGCACAAACAATCTAATGGAGGGTGGCCAGGAGACATGGAGCCACTCTCCATAAATAAAGAATGATTGATGCTCTCTACATGCCAGGCACCATGCTAGACCCTGGGAATGAACTGAATGATGAGTGAGACAGGCCCTGTCCTCCTGCAGCTCTGCTGAGTCAGGGAAATGGATGAGTTAGTAGCAGTGATAACACTGTGTTGATGGCTACGATAAAGATCAGCACAGGCGACCCTGGGGTCAGTGAAGAGGGGCTCCTAACCCAATTGTGGAAGTTCAGGAAGACATCCCAGAAGAGACTGATGCCTGTACTGAGTCCCAAAAGATAAGTAAGAGTTATGCAAGCAAGGAGGAGGGAGGGAGGGGTGCATAAGAGGCAGTAAAAATCACATATGCAAGGAGGCCTGGGGTCAGAACAGGTATAATAACTGATATCTATTTCAGAAGGGCCTGTCTTCCCAGCCTTAAGATATACCATAGCAGTTGCTTTAACAGATGAAGCTGCACAGCATTTGTTAGTGTTCTCGAGGCATCTTTATCAAACAAAGAACTGATCCATGGGTAAGGAAAGAAAAACCCTTCAGTTCTCTTTTCAGAGCAAGCAGATGTGCACACCCAAGTCGACCTTGCCCAGAGCAGTCCACCAGGAGACAAGCACTTATCACTGTCCTGTGAAATCATCTCAGTTGGACTTAAGAGAGAGAGAGAATCCTGAAGAGAAAGGCTTTCAACCTGCCAAGCTAGTTCACCTTTCTAGAGTTTTCCTTTCATCACATGATTATAATTCTTCATTTATATATCAGCAAGGATGCTTACAGCTGATACACTTGACAAGTCTCACTCTGGAAATGTTACCATGTGTATGTAGGGCTTTGAGTTTGTACTGGCTTGATGAGCTAAAACTAAGAGGCATACAAATGCCAATGCTAGAAACATCTTCCAGGGGTTGAATGTGCATCAGCGTCCCCTGCAGGGCTTGTCAAAACAATGCAGGTGCCTGGGTCCCACCCAGTGGGGCTGATTCAGTCGATCTCAGCTGGGGTTTGAGAATTTGCATATCTAACAAGTTCCCAGACAAGCTGATGCTGCTGGTCTGGGGACCGCATTTGAGAACCACTGAACTATTCTAATTTTACTGATGAAGAAACTGAAACTCAGAGAATGTAGGGGAAAGAAAACCTACACTTCTCCTCCTGTGTCTCTCCTTTACTCTCACACGACTACCACACACACACCACTTCTGACACCAGATGTGTGGAGGTTTTTCCCATACCAAGCAACTCTGCAACACCAGCTGGGTGTCCTACAACTTAATTCTGACACTCTCAACCTGGAGCTAGCGTCACATCCCACAGGTTAAGGGCTCAGTCCCACAAAACTGGTCCTCCCTACACCACTTCAAATGCCAACAGCAATGTCACCGGAGCTTCTGACCCATCGGCTGTAAACCAGAGACTCCCACAATCCCCTCTTCAGGTTTGATTCATTGACTAGAGCAGCTCACGGAACTCAAGAGTCTACTTTACCAGTTTATGATGAAAGGATATGATAAAGGACATGAATGAACATCCAGATGAAAGAGATGCATAGAGTAAAGTATGCGGGAAGGGGCACAGAGCTTCCATCCCTCTCCCTGGGCATCACATACCACCCACCCCCCCGTACCTCCACGTGTTCACCAAGCCAGAAGTTCTCTGAACCCCACACTCTGAGGATTTTTATGGAGGCTTCCTCATGTAGGTACGATCAATCATGAGCTCCATTTCGAGCTCCTCTCTCCTCTCTGGACAATGGGGGAGTAGGGCTGAAAATGTGCAGCTTCTAATCAAGGCTTGGTCTTTCTGGTGACCAGCCCCTATCCAGGAGCCCACCAAGAGTCCTCCCATTAGAACAAAAGGTACTGTGAACACCCAGGAAATTCCAAGAGATTTAGGAACTCTGTGCCAGGAACCGGGGGCAGAGACTAATATATATATTTTCTATTATCTCACAGCAAGTGACATACGTAAGATCACACAAATTTTTGGCGACCCAATCCAGGTCTTAAGAGAATATAGTAAACGGGAAGTAGAGCTACAAAGATTTCTGAACGAAGGCCATCTTGATTAGTGGCTCACAGGCACATACGAGACATCTTATCTGGTTCTTACAACCCACACTCGACAGCACTTGGAAAGGATAAAAACGTGTTCCTGCAGATCCGCTCACAAGAGGCTGCTCCACCTGTCGGCCTTCAGTACCTACATGAGGATGGCTGCTTCAGCCTCCCACATCCCCTGAAACCCTCTGAGGCACAAAGGAATCACTGCCAGCCTCCCTCTCCCATTGTGCCCCTGCCATTGCGCAGGCGGCTTTCAGGGAGAATGACGGCCATGGCAGTTGTAGGACTTGCAATGCTTTAAACAAATGGGGGAAGGAGGGAGAACTATACAAAAGCAATTGCAGGCCTGTTGACCAGCGAAGGCTTAATGGGCTTAGAGAGAAAGAGCAGGAAGTCTGTGCTTTTCATTCTCACTTGTCAGCATCGTGGTGAAGAGTCTAGATGGATAAAGATTCTGGTTTGTCACCCTTGTTTTGTTGTCCATGCACCCTGATTCTTTTTATGAGGAACTTGATGGGAGAGGAAAAGTAAGTCATCAGTGGGGGCCCTCGCCATCAGCAATGTCAGTTATTGAGCTGGAGGCGCATTGTTTAGGCACTAGGAGTTCAGAGGTCAAGTCTCTTTGACTGTTTATTACACCTCTGGCCCAGAATGCTCTGGATATCTAAAATTATTAACTGAGATTTCATAACCAAATTATTTCCAATGGACCTCATAATGATCTATGATTACAAAGATGGAAACAACTTGCTTTGCAAGAAGCATGATTTTGAATTCCACCTAAAACAGTAGTTCTGTCCCATGAGTAGTTCTGTTCAATGAGATGTCACAAGAAAATGAGCCCAGGGCTGCTAAAGAACTGCTGTTACTTTAAAGCTACGAGTTCTAAATTTGCTTTAGGTTTTCTTTCAAAGCTGCACAGATACGAAATTTTTCTCCAGAGGTTTTTGGTTACAATGTGACTTAAGAGGAGGATTTAAGTATTTCATTCCAAGGAATCCTAGTTTTAGGTGACTAGCTGGTAACTAAGTAAGCCATGTAACAATAAACATTTCATTTTACCATAGAGCGGTATTTTGTGAAATATTCATGGACTACTATTTAAGCCAATTTGCAACCCAATTTTGAGAGCTGGTATTTGGTGGATAATCATGGGGGTCTAACCACTAGCCTGAGCTACAGCTCACCTGATCTCCTATGGCCACTGCTGAAAAGGGTGAAGGAATCAGGACCAATTTGCTCAATGCACGAAGGTCTTACGTGTTAACAGCTAGGGTTTCCAAGGTTCACCCCAGAAGGTCAAATTCTCTTTACTGCACCTTTATTTCTGATTTTAATAGCCTCGTTCAGAATTTTGAACAGTGGAGGCTCCCAGAACAGCAGCAGGAACCACAATGAACCACTGCCTCCTATTGTGCTATAAAGAGAGTTAAAACCTCCCTCCAAAGTTAAATCCATTCCTGTGGTTTACATCCTTCACCTTGCCCTCCCTGACCACAACAGTGTGCACACAGGCAGAACTCTGATGTGATTTTAGGTTTTCAAGGGTCATCACCTGACCACCCAAGACTTGTGTAAAAATGCCCCCTATAAAATTCTTTACACATTTGTTTTGAAATTGTGGGAATGGCTGATTTACTCCCAAAGAACGTTTGGAGATTCTCAGAGCTATGCAAGGATCTATAATTATCAACAATTGCTAAGACAGCTTAACCCTTATGTAAAATACGATGCATACAAATGGGTTTATTTTGAACCAGTTCACACTATTAAACTTGAATCTGGTACGGGTTTATCCCAAGGCAGCGCTCAATAACAGACAGTAGCAAACACCTTGGCTATATGTCTTCCTATTTGGTTGGCTTGTTTTTATATCTTTGCATGTTTAAATAGGCAATGGGAGTGCTAATTAAAATGCAATCATGCAGATAAATTATACCATGTTTCTAAAAGGTAAAATGAAAATCCTTTTGATTTCAAAATCTTTGTGATATTCAAGGCAAAAACACAGTGTGATACTGAATACAGAGAAAACCTTTCATGATTATTGCATGTTTAAAACCAAACTTCTTTTTTGTTTTGGGGGTTCTTTTTCGATGTAACAAATTAATTATGAGTAATTTCTTATGGGAGTCAAGACTCAGGGTTTCTAATGCAAATGTTCAAGCTGTAGGTCACTCTGAACAATTTGTACTGTCTGTCTTCTGCCTGTAAAATGGGAAATGTAATGTGTATTTCAAAGCCTACTTTGGTCTAGGGGCAAGGGCAACCCCTAAACCAGTGATCAAGGCTCCCCTAGTGGATTTTCTGTTCCATCTACAGCTTACCAGCTTTCAGGGGAACCTCACTGCAAGAACCAAAGATAAAAACAATATGCTGATATCCAGCAAACTATTTCATCTCTCTAAGCCTCAGTTTCCTCTCCTGCAAAATGGGCCACAGGAAGGCACTGCTAACTGCTTTTGAGATTAGAGACTGATTTGAGAATTTGATGAAAGCCATTCACACTGTTCCCAAAACAGCAGGTGTACACATCCCCACAGAACTGTACACATGCATCCAATGATGCTCTGATGCCCGTCCATGGACCTCCAGTGAAAAACTCCAGGTCTTTACAGTGGTGAGATTCCACATTCTTCTTCCAAGACCTGTTCTGGGCTCTAACCTGCTCCTTTACTTACTGTTCTCTGCAAAATTAATCTTTCCCCCAAAAACATCATATAAAAATTAATCTTTGTTTCAGTATGAGGGTATTTTGCCCTGTATACCATTCACAGGCCTGGATATAACTAGAAACCATGTAAGCAATACAACTAGTTTAGTGTAACTGAAAGCATCAGATAGCCTGGGAGTTCTTATGTCCCCACTCCCTCCTTCTGGAAGGCATGTATTGATACTTTATCCTGGGCCTTCCCTTCAAGGTCACGGTTTCACCGGCAGATTCCCACTACGGTACATTTGCAGTCCCAGGCTCAGACCTGCTCAGACCTGCTCTCAGCCTGCTCTGGCGCTGCTTGCGTGCTGGGTTCTCACCTTGCAGCGCCCCTCCACGTCCCTTAAGAGGTTCGAAAGCACACCCTGAACTGTCCTCTCCTCTTTCCAGGTCTGTTCTAGGACAGCATTTCCCCTGGAAAGTATCAGAAAACAATGTGTTCTGTGGCCAAAAGAATCTGGGAAATTCTGCATCTTGGACACTCCCAAAGCATTTTCTCATGTTAAAGGCACTGAGAAGTCTTCATAAAGAAACCAACTTAATTTTGTTGTCCCAATATTTTTAAAACTTATGTGATCATAGAATAATTTTGTTCCTATGACATTACTGGAAAATAACACTTAGAGAAGCTCAAAGAGCTGGTTTCTACCACATCCTCAGTCAATGGACTCTCAATAAGCTTAGCCTAGATTCTGTTTACCGGCTTCATTGGTCATTCCTTTCATCTAAACATCTTTGGTCTTTCCCAACTTTGCTTGCTGGTGTTGTCAGGCCACCTGGGTCTATTCTCTTCCACCAGCAGTTCATATCCACCCCCCTTTTTGGAACTCACAATGCACATTTGCATATAAAAAGACAGACATCATCCTGTCCAGGAAATAGCTCTCCTTGTCTCTTCTTCAATAGAGACAATGTTTAAATAGAGTCTTAGCAATTTGGAGCTGAGTGGGCTTTAGCAATGTTTAAATAGAGTCTTAGCAATTTGGAACTGAGTGGGCTCCCCAATCATTCTTTTAACTTTATAAATAAGAGAACAGACCTGAGAGGTTAATTGACTTGAGAGAGATAAGACAGGAGCCTAGATTTTCTGATCCCCAGTCCAGTGGCCCTAGGAAGTGGCTCAAGCTTCCCAGAGGCACATGAGATGGATTCACACCAGAGAGTAAATTTACTAATTTACAATGAGGAGTGACATGTGTCTGGCACAAGACCAGTTATCTAGAGAGAGAGAGAGATCTACCCAATGAGTAAATTATAGTTGGATGCTTCCTAGATAAGGGTGGGCTTAGAGAATGAAGAGTTAGATTTTCTTTAGGAAATGATGTACTGGAGAGAATACTGGACTGGGAGTTAGGAGGCTGATTCTAATTCTAATTCTCCCACTACGAGATCTTAATGTCACTGGGCTTCAGTTTTATCATTCAATAAATGGTAGGAGATTAGACAATTACCTTTACATCCTGTCTAGCTCCATACTTTAAGATTCTGTGAGTCGAAGTTCTTTCCTTTCAATTACTCTGCCTTTATAATTTCAGCATCCCTTTTTATATGTTAATACACAAACCCCTAGCCCTTGGTCTGAGTGTCTTTCAATTCACAATCATTCAGTTTGGGGAGTGGGTCCTTTTTGTCCTATCATGGGCATTAGATACATCATCTCAAGATTCTCGAATAAAGGGCTCTTTAAACAAACAAACAAACCAGGTATCCACAGCTGCTGGCGGACCTAGAATAAATATCAACATCCCCCTCTCTTCCTGGAACCCCTGTATTAATGTAGTTCCCCACACTCACCAATATCCATTCATTCTCTTTCTACTGCAAGACCTAGAGCTCCCAGGGAAGGCAAAGCCACATTGTGAAGTCTAGACACGTCCATTTGGTAGTCTCAGCAGCTTCCTGCAACACCAAATCAGTGCCATTAGCTACAGATGATTATGGCAGGGTCTCCTAATTCAAGTCTGTGATAGTGCCTTTAAATCACAACAGCTACTAAATTGTTTCACTTATTTAAAGAATGTCCACTGTCCCTGGGGCCTCTGGGCATGGGCACAAATACTGCTGTCAGGAGGAGTCCACTGCAATTCTCAGCAATCAACTAGCTGCTCATTATCACACTTTTACCAGCAACACCAAGTACATCAACAAGGATGAACTATAAGAAACATATGATTCTTGTTCACACTTACATAAAATAATGGCAGTGCTGTTAGTAATTAGTTACCAGAGCCTCAATTGCTTTGTTCTTTGGCATTAGTAATATGCCACTTGAAGTTTTACACCAAATTAACATTACCCACATTCAACTGTTTCCAACCCCTTGAAAATGTGCAATCCTTCTTCATAAGCAAGACGACGTGCCTGATAGTAAGATAAGCACTCTGCGTTGTTTGCTCCCAGCCTCAAGAGTATGTGGTGTGTGACCCATTTTGGTACAGGATCATACTGTTCTGACACTTAGCAACTGTCCTTAGATATGAAAGATTATTTCACTATGTGAAACTAACTCACCTGTCTATGAAATAAATTTTTTAACATGTAACTCTGTCAAACTATCAAGCCTAACAGATTAAAGTGAGGAAAAGCAAACTGAATACAACCAAGGCACTTACTCAACCAGGACTCATTTTGGTTCCACGGTCAGCTCGTACACAGAAACATAATGTCAGAATTTTAGGGATCAGGTTTGTAATCAATGCTGCTAGGTCCCTGAAATTCAGTTTCTATTGTTTCTATTTGCAGAAAGTTAATGACATCTGTTGATAGCTACATTTCTTATGATGATGAGTAAGGTGGTAACTATATGAACCACTTCCATTTTAAAGGGAAAAAAATGCTTTTGGAAGAAAGAGGGTTAGTGTTGACCAGACAGAATCCCAAAACCAGCATACAAATTCTGTTCCAGAAAAGTGGGCATCTACACTGTCAAGAGAAAAAACTGTCTCTCATCCCACTTGGAGTAACTACCCTACCTTTGTCTTATAAATGACCCTGTAGACAGTGTTTATATAATACCTAGAGATCTGTCTGTTTTCCACTGACACAAATGTTTTCAATTGACACTGTAACTAGAAAACTGGATCTAAATCTGCTAACTGGTTAACACAGCCTTATATGATCTGGAGTCTTGAGGCTTCATTTCCAAATCCATCTGAAACTCCCAGATCTTTGACTATCCATTTCCAATTGAAATATGAATGTGTCAGTTAGCTATCTGGCTGAGAGAATACACGCTGAATCCAGAAACTCCAGATTTTGCCACAGGATTAAATATTTTATATGCTATAAATGCAGATCCTAGAATTATATTTAATCTTTTTCTTTCCTGTATTTGAATTTAATCAAATGCAATGTTGCTCTTGTTGTTGATTAGTTAATGGTGCTGTCTTTCACGTACGGAAGTTCTGATTCATCAATAGAAAAACATGCTCTTGAGTTTTTCAACTAGTAAAGAGAGATTCTGTTGTTATTACCCACCATTCCTCTTGCAACCATATGAAAGACAACTGGTTGGACAAGCCCCTCTGTTAAACTAGAAGAGAGGGTTTGGGTGTTGTGTTTTTTTTTTCCATTAAGTAACATGAAAGAAGTTTAAATTCATGATCTTTCATTCTTAATATCATGGTCTAATAAACAGAACTAACTATCCCAGATATTATAAGAATGTGATCCAACATTTATTGGGGAAATATTACCTTATGTATTTAGTTAATTAATATATTCTAGATTCTAATGTTTTCACTATGTTGCAAACAGAAAAGAACTATAGGATTGGTAACAAATGTTTTGCTCCTGCAAGTAATTATTTCGCTTAAAACAAAATACTCAACTTTTTTTTTTCCCTTCCACAATGTGGATTCTTCAATCCTTTTGGATAAAAGGCTTAGATGATCTGTTGTCTCTAGCCAGAGTGACTGCATATGTTCAATAATATATCAGTTTCATCAGCTGCCATAGAATAGGCACACATGACAATAAATCATTTTGGGAACTTCCTGAATCCCAGCCAAGTTGTAGACAATAAAAGATCCTGCTTGTAAAGGCAGCTATAAAAGTTAATTTCATACAGGTTCCCCAGCACGCATGCTACAGTTCAGTTCCAAACAGATGTGGTCTTGGAATAGCAATGGAAAATGGCATGAAGCATTTTTGCTAACTTTCCGTATCAGGAGATTCAAATACTTGGTGTTTTGTGTAACCTTTGGTCATTAACACATTGCAGCAGGTATGAAAAATGAATTCTTCAAGCTTTTCCAATGTTGTTTCCAGTCTGAACTATTCCTCCACATTGGAAAGATTATCCATCAAGCCAGACATGCAGAGACTGAGAAAATCCACCCAGAAAAATAACAAGAAAAATAACAAAGACAACAGCAGACATTTGGGGCTACATTCTGAAAGAATCTCTTGAAACAAGGACTTTTATTTATGTCCTTATTTGCTTTTGCCTGTAGATGCCCTGGCAGATCGCTACAGAGACAGCGAGCTACTCCACTCAGCCATGGAGTTAACAGGAAGAAGAGACGTGAAGGAAAGGAAAAGGCTGAACTAGACAACGGAAGCCCAATTACATGAACTGACTGAAAATGTCCTTTTTGTCAAACATCACACTTGGTCCTTGCTATTAACTAAGGCCACTGTGAACGCTTTCCCTACCCCTGCCAAGGACCACTGCTCAGCCTTGTTTATTCCTAAGGTTCCCCACGATACGAGACTAAAATCATGTTTCTCCCAATTTCAAACAATAGTTCGAATGCTGGGAAGTTGCATGTTTGTCTGAATATTTATAATTTGATCCATTCTCTATTCAGGTCTCAGTAGCAGAGCTCCCTATTAATAGTTCTCTGGAACTGTCTTGCAACAATAATGATCAATCCTTTGGTTTATCTTTTGCTGGAAAGGGGATTTTCAAAATGTCAAAAAGATATACCCTCTCTACAAAAG
The DNA here is from genome assembly GCF_028564815.1 of Eubalaena glacialis. Lineage (NCBI taxonomy): Eukaryota > Metazoa > Chordata > Mammalia > Artiodactyla > Balaenidae > Eubalaena > Eubalaena glacialis. The sequence goes on from NC_083722.1 coordinate 11,407,851, forward strand.
CCCTGCTGAGCTTGAGAGTATAGAGTACACCTGGAGTCAGAGAAATTGTAGAACAATTAAGTGCTGAGGGCTGAATGAGGGTGTCATTAACATATTAATCATACACCTGAAATTAATTAAGGCCGACCAAGGGATTAAGGTGTTCCAGGCCAAAAAAAAAAAAAAAGAAAAAGAAAAAAATGGATTGATGATGTTGTATAGCGGATAGTTATATAATCACATCTTATGCCAGCAGATTGCTTTAAAATTACAAATGACACTTTCCATCCATTAGTTCATATGAACATCAGGCTAACCTCATAAATTTGCGAGGGATTCTTATTTTGAGGGTTTGAGGAAACAAGCTCAGTGACATTAGGTGACAATCCCAAAAAGAACAAAGGAGACAAAGGCCACAATCCCAGGGGCATGGCCTTGAAAGGGCAGTAGACTAGGAGTTCTAACATGGCTCCAGGGGTACCACACACACTGCACCTGGGACTGTGCCCCACGGAAGGCACGAGTTCCTGTAACAGCTCAGCCACTGACCGGTGACTTGGCAAGTCACTTTAACTCTTGGGCCTTTTCTCATCTTTAAGAGTGAGGAGGGTGAACTAGAAAAGGAACCCTAAGTTCCCTTCAGAGCCGACCTTCTACATGCGTCCTCTGGGTGGAGGTGGCAGAGGTGAACTGTTATTGGCAAGAGGCACTAGGAACCATGCTTTGTGGGCCTTGGGTTAATGGTACCCCTTGCCCCTCTGCCATGTTTTATCACAAGTGCTCTGCATTTTCAAGTACTAGATACGACTATGTCAAACCATGGGTGGGGTGGCCTCAAAGCCAGAGGATATTATTCGTTCTTGTACCAGAGTGAGAGACAGAGCAGAAGCCAATGCAGCAAGTCAGGAAGCAGAGATGGAAAAACAGGTCAGTCTCAATAGCCTCTGTGCAACTTTCAGTTGGTTTCACCTGGGGTTGGTTCTCAGTTTAGTGGTTGGTTTTCTTGGAACTAAGAGCAAATGGTTTGTTTCAACAAGCAGGTGAGAAGCCAAATACCTGGACGGTGACTAGCCTGCCCCTGCGCCGACCGTGGTGCCTCTCCAGAGTCGAACAACCCCCGCTTTCCACCAGCGGGGCTGGTGCCACAAGCAGGAACGGATCTCACACCCGGTCCTATCTCGAGTATCCTCCTCTTTCTCTCCCATTTTGCAATTTAGAACACAGCAGGTCTTCACTGGCAGTCTACCAGTGGCGTATTCAAGGTCCCAACTGTTTAAACTGTAATCTGTGGCATTCAACAGAAGTAGGACTGGCTTGATGTCCAGACTTCACAATGAGAACGATGCCTTCATTCAGCAATCCCATGAAAACCACAGTCCTGCGTCTATAATAACTAGAACATCAATAGCTTGTAGAAATTACTCTCTATCATCATCTGTTGTCATCAGAACATACCCATTTACAAGATAATAGAGCTGATTTGTTTTATTTTACTTAATGGGTCAGCTCTCTGGAAAAAACCTGGTATTCTATAAGGTAATAAATAGTACTTTAGTGTCATAAAGAGTCCTCATCTGGCACCCAGGGCATAGCCTTCTACCTGGCAAGATACAGATCATTGGTTTTCAGTCCATATTACTTCCTAGAAGGTGTGGGTTGCAAAGGAACTCTTCTTTCTATATTCCAGTGTTTGAGTAAGTCTCGTTTAGCCAACAGTGTCCTAAACCAAGACCAGGTGGTTTAAAACAATCTCCGCCCTCAAATGCCCTCCAGCACCCCACAGAGCAGCATGGCGAGGTAGGAGTCCAGCAGTGGGCTTCCCATTCGACAAACAAAGAACCTACCACAGAGAAGAGATGAGCCATTTGTCCAGATCACATGTGTCCAGAGACATACTCTTGGCTTGCAGACTTTTTGCTCTGTATTACCAGCTCTGGGTGACAGCCATGAGAACAGTTCAAAGGAAGGGCCTTTCGCATTGATCATGGATTTCCTTTCATCTTGGAATTATTCTGTAGGTAACATAATAGTGCCCTGGGTAAATAGTAAATAAACCTAGAGAACATGATAATCCTATTTGAAACACTGTCATCCAGATACAAGACTTCAAGGTGGCTTCTTGTGGAGGGAGAAGGAAAAAGTCATACATAGGTACTGTTAGCTACGAATCTTCCCTGGTGTTTTCACAATCACTGGGAAGAATTTTTTTTTCATTCCAGTTTATAAAATTTATTTTAATACCAACCAATTGCATAAGTCTTATACCAAAGAAAGAAAATGAACCATGAACACATCTAAAGACAACTTCAAATACTTTAGAAAACTTGTGCTATCTCAAAAGGAGACTAGGCAGAGATTTTTCGAGCCCCAATTCAACCATTACAATAAATTTTTTAGTTTTATACAATTAGTAGTTGAGCTTCAAAATGCCCAAATTGATATCAGGCCACTCAGGGTTATTTAAAAGTAAACTGACAATTCATAACAGTAATAGTCATAACAGCATCTAGCATCTGTACCATGCTTGAGAGTATTGATCTAGAGCTTTCACACCTAGCACATTTCATCCCCACCACCTCTCTAAATTGGTTACTATTATCTCCCTTTCATAAATTAACACTGTGGCCAAAAAAGCTCAAAAATGGGACTCATACTCAAGTCTTCTGAATCAAAACCAAAACTCCTTTCATTTTACCACAAACAAATCTCAGCAGTGCCAGGTCAATTTACAATATATATTCGGAAATCGTAAGTTGAATAAAGAGTAATTCTACATTTCTGAAATTGTACATGCACTAATTTTAAAATGAGTAAAACACCATCATAAGAAACAAGAGGATTAAGTCCTGAACATGATGTATTCAGCAGTTCTCCTTAAGATTTAACACTTTGCACAATGCCATACCCATTTGTAATGTTTTCCCAACAACCAACCAAAATTACTTTAGTTCTCTGGGGCAAAGATCTCTTGGCTCTCCCAACAGTTTGCATCTGCACCTCGTAGGGGGTTTCATCATCTCACTCCATCTCTGTCTCTAATATGCCTCCAGAGGAGGAGACTTCAGATTCTGGGTAGAGCTCTATACTGTCAACATCTGTAGGATTACAGGTGGTTGGCAAATAGGATTCAGCAACTGCTGCTTCTATTTCCTGTAACCTCCTTGGAAAAGGGAAGGAAAGGGAAGCCTCTTAAGGAAAATTTAGCTTAGGTACTATATCAGAGGCTACATGTCCACCGATATTCATTCTCTCCATTTTAATAATGCAATTCCTAAGTTGTACCTGTGCATAGCCCCTCAACTGGAGACTACATTTCCCAGCCTCCCTTGCAGTTCGGTGTGGCCATGTGATCACGCTGCAGCCAAAGGGACATGAGCAGACGGATAGATGCCACTTCCAGGCCACTCTCCTGGCTCTTTCCCTCCCTCCTGCTCACTGCAGCTGTAGCCGCTGCCTTGCCTCCAGCCCCAGCCTGCTGACCACTGGACTGTTATGTAAGAGAAAAAGAAATTTCGATCCTATTTATGTCACTACATTTTGGGATCTTTCTGTTTTAATAAGTTAGCCTGTGCCCTAACATTTTTAATTACAGGGGCTCAGGACCTGCATCTAACAGTACCTAGCAGGGCATACACCTAAATTGTGAATTACTTGGGTCTCTTGTTCAAGTGAGCGCTCAACTTTGTCAATCAACTTACTAATCAGTTAATATTTTCTGAGTATGTGCTCCATTCAAAGCATTCTGCTTGGCACCAGAGATATGACATTATCCAGCCCACAGGAAGTTCATCATCTAGCCACCAAGACCAGAGAGACATAAAAATACCACAAGTCAGCACTGTTCATCGTTAATCTCCACACAAGTGGCACCAATGGCGAACGTACAGCCATGCTTCTCCCACCTGCACTACCAAAGTTCGTCTCTTCTGGCCTGAGAGGCCTCCCAATCTGTAATAAGACTATGGCGTTTGAATCCGTTTTTCCCTTTCCCAGATCACTTAATTTTCCTCCACCTCAAATTTTCCAATTACCAAACGGTCCCAGTGACTATCCACGTCCTCACCCCTTTAAGACTCGAGGCTTCCCAACCACTCCATTACGTGTTCTCCTCTCTGTCCTAAGGCACAAGGAAGTTGGCCTAGGCGATTGCATATTTTGTTTGTAGGCCAGGCACTATTAATGCTGGAGATAATCAATCACTCGGCGCCTCTCTCCCTGCCACCCAAACAGCTAATCTTGCACTGCTGTATTGGCCCGTGAGTTCCCACCTGCTGAATGACTGCTTTCCAGGAGCCGGAGAAAAGTGGTTGTGCAAATTGGCCTGGATTCCCCGGGCACCAAAGCTAGAAAAGGAAAAAATAATCAGGCCTGAACAAAATCAGGAGACAGACTAATGAAATAAAGAGGAATATAGATTGACTCTCATCATATGCCATTGGTAAGTGAGTCTAGAGCTGTTTTTTAAAATTAATCAAATGCTTTTGTTGTTCACTAAAGCCAAGGGTAACATCTGCTCACCATATTGACCAACATTAAAACACACACACACACGTGAAATGAAGTTTCACCTACGATGCTGGATTAATTACATCCCCAATCTAGTTACGTGGGGGAACTGGAGCAATTCCTCAATGTCAGGTGATTCTGAGAGCAATCTCCATCTACCTTTAAAGGAAACCACTTGAAATACAGCGAAGAAAGAATTTGTTTTGTGTTAGAAGAGCTGCCTGACCACTTAATACAAATCTAACTTATCCAGCACACTTCATGTGTGAAAATGGGAGAGCAATGCAGGGTTTCTCTGAAAGTCACTGATAAATGAAAAAGCCTAGCATGCTGCCTGACCCAGAGCAACTAGTCACTAGGTTTAGCGCAATCAGAAATGGACATTCAAAGAATGCTAACATTTGTCCTAAGATGAAAGTGAGAGCCTAGAAGGAAGGGCTGCCAGGAGATGAAATGTAAAAACTAAAAAAACTGATTCGTGGGAGGAAACCAACATCCTCTGAAAAGGAAAGATTTCAGAAAACATAAGAAAAATGGCAAAGACACGGCATGAAGTGACAGAGAAATGTGTAGGAATGCTCTGAAAGCAGAGGGGATCTCCAAGGACATGAGCCCAGGAAAGAGGAAGAATAATACACTAAAGTTTTCCGTGAGCAGGACATCACAGCAGTCCAATCCCAACAGAGACTGTGATTTTCACCACAAATGAGGGAGGGACCTTGTGGAATTTCCCCAGTGATCAAAGTTGAAAAGAAGCAAAAGGAAAACCTATAAAGGGAATTGGAGAGAGATATAAAAGCCTGAGTTAAATGGCATTAAAAATAAGATAAGATTCTATATCCCTGCAATTTGCCAAACTGTTGTCGAGTTGACCCCAGGAGACTTCCACATGTTGTAGTAAATCACTCTGGACACTGACTGAACACCTGTGGTGTTTCAGAGGTACCAGCTTTGGCGAGGGGTTGGGGGCTGCTGAGGGCCGTAACCTACATTGTATGAGGAGAGAAAGGAACAGTGATTCCAAGGGCACAAGGGTGCGGCCGTGGGAGCCTCCATGTCTCACCCCTTCTCCAGTGACGCTCCAGATTCTGGTCTCCAGGCATACCCTGAGCCTGTGACGTCACTGGACTGGTACATTTCAAACCCCTTTTCTAACGGAGTAAAGAACTGGGACAGCCGTACATAGCAGGTAGGTCATGGTGGAAACGTCCACCTCTGGGCTGGTGGGTAAACAGCCCACAGAACAGAGAAGTGTCTCCTCCAAGGGACTCAAGAGTTCCTGATAATTTGAGAGGAAGAGAAGGAAGAAAATCCTTCCCCGAACCCCTGCGTTCAAGGTCATGGCCACTTCCACCATAACGTGTGGTTCTACTTTGCTTTCTCTCAAGAGGCAGGTGGAAATCCTACCCCATCCACCCCGTTAGTGTCCAGCTTGTAAGCAGAGCTAGGGGCACCTTCCCAGTGCCCATGCTCTGGGGACACAAGGGCAAGGCAACTCTCAGCGCACTGAAGCATGATGCATGGTTTCCCTGCCAGCAGGTCTCCAGGTGGACACACCCGCCCTTCCCTTCCATGTGCCTCCAATCCTGCCCCCACCCAGCACCTTGCACCCCATCCTCCCCGGGCCTGTCCTTAAATCCCACATCCCCGTGGAGGAGAAGGGATGAGGTAAGACAGCACCGCAGCAAGCAGCCTAAAACAAACTAAGGCAAACTGCGCTCTGACCCCTGTGGGGCGGCCAGATGGCCCTTCTTCTGCCTGGGAACGCGGTTCCCTCAGCGAGCCCCAAGCTCCGAGGCAGTGAGAGCGCCTGTTGCTGAAGACAAACCTCAGCCTCGATCTCACTGCCCAATTCCAGCAGGGCTGGAAGACCTCGGTGCACCCTTGCTCCTCTGGACCCTCAAAAAGCTCAGAGCCGTTTATTTGCCTTTGCTCAATCTCCCCTTTTTGCCACCAGGACAGTGTGAAGTCTGGAAATCTGTGCTCAGCACAAGACAAAACAGAGAGAGGAAGAAGCCAGCACAAAATGTTTTCTCCAGCGCGCTGCCTGGGGAGCCAGGCCTTGACTTTGACATGTGCTGGAGGTGTGGTGTCCAAAGTAAACCTTTGAACTAATTTTTTGGAACCTCCAAAAAGACCTTGCACATCAAAGGGGGATCTGATCCCTGCTCCGTGCGTTGCAGGCATGGTTAAGCATTTTGCATGAATCAACTACCTTCTGAAAAAGAAAGGAAGCCCAAACTCAAAGCACATTGACAGCCCTTGGACCCCAATGTGGCCCCGAGCACATGCTCACCACATGGCTGTCCCCCCCCCCGCCCCCATTCAGTGGAATCAAACCCTCCAGACACGCCCCGGGGTCCCCCATCACACAGCAGTCATCGCAGAGCCTCTCTCTGCAGCCTCCCAGTTCAGGATACAATGGGGCCACTTGTGGGAGCAGCCTCGTGCCCCTCGCCATGCCCACCTCAAGGGAGCCCGTGTGAGCTCAGACACCAGTCATGAGGGCAGCCCTGCAGGGCCGCCCCCCTCTTCCCCAGACGCCGGCACAGGATGCAGTTTGGGGCTGAACAGGGAGCCCTATGTGGGCTCCCTGGCACCTTGCCCAGACAGACACATCTTCTGCCGGCACCAGCACTGGTGCGCACGGCAGAGAATTCCAGGCCCCGAAAGGAGGCAGAACAGGGAGTGCATCCTCAGTCCTGAGATTCTTCTGCCTTCCGCCCTCCTGGAATTAATTCAGTTCACCACAGGCAGCTATGGTGATCAGCAGTGGATGAGCTGAAACTCAGAGGCCACAGTTGCCCCGGCAGCTCCTAGAAATTGTAAGATAGTTTCTTCTTGACCAGCCTGAGGAGGAAAGCATTTTCAGGCCCTTACCTACCAGCTGTGCTATCTACAGCCCCACAGCTGGACCATCATTGGAGGGCAGCAGGGAGTGGCCCTGGGAGGCCACTTGTGTCCTCTCCAGCCCCTAACAACTTCAACCCACTAACAGCTTTCAAAGAGCTGGGAAGATATCCGACCTTATGATTTCACTGGAGGCACAGGAAAACAGTTTGGGGGACAAGATGCTATCATTCTTGGCCACTGTCTTTTTTAAAGTCATTTTCTCTGGTAAGCAAAGTTCTAGGTTCAGGAAAAGGAAAAGGGGTTTAAGACTGCTAATGCAACCTGATAGGTAAGAGTTTTAATTAGCAGCTCAAAAACTGCCCACATTTTGTGTTTTTAATTAATAGGCACAATTTCTGTTGAGTTCTACTTCAATAGGAGCTATATAAAACCAATGAGTGGGTGACATTATTCCATTCAAAAAAGAATTATAAGAAGAAAAAAAAAAAGCTGAATTAGGAGGTACAGACAAGACAAACGAACTGTTTCTCTGGGCTCTTCTGTTATAAATAAACAATGTTACCTAACACCTCTTGCTGGAAACCCTTCACCCCATGACCAGTCAATCCCTTGAACCATTTTAACACCTTGACATTTTGACCCTTGAGTCCAGACACTGGGGATCCCAGCCAGATACCCTCATTCAGAAAAGACTGATGGAGCATGCTATATGCCTAGCACCAGACAGGTACCAAGGATGCTGAGATGAAAGAGCTGGTCCCACTGTTCAAGGAGCTCATAGTCTTATAGAAAATAATCAAATAAGAAAAAAAAATGCTGTATGACCGGACTATAAGCATGCTGAGCACAGAAAGGCTGTCTTACTTATTCTCGTATTCCCACAATCCAAGCAAGGTCCAAAGAGAGGAGGCAATTATCAGATGTTTGTCAAATGAACACAGGGTGAATAACAGGTGCTCCATGTGTACAGCAGTGGCACAAAGGAGGCATGATCAACTCTGCTAGGGTGGGGTTTACCCAGAGCTCAGTTACCTGGTGCACAGAGGCAAGACCACACCAAGAGTTCTCCAGGTTCTAACTGCTCAGAACCCAAGCAGACCACTTGTTAAATATTTTGATTATTATCCATAGGGAGAGAGGTGAAACCCTGAGGCTGGGTCTTAAAGACCAAGTGGGAGTTTCCCAAACAGAAAAGCTGGGAAGGACGTTCCAGATAGAAGAAGCAAGGTGGACAAAGGCAAGGAAACCCGAAATGTCCCAAACAAGTTGGGGAGTTCTGAAGAGGGAGGCTGGGCTGACACACACAGGAGCCAAATCCTGCAGAGCCTCATCTAACGCGCGCAGGCGTGCAGCCTTCACTGGAAGTCTTCGATCAGAGAGAGACCTGACTAAACCACTCTGATGAGAAAAGAGACACATCTGGGAAAAGACAAGTTCAAAGAGCTTGGAGATGGACAAGTAGAAAGATGTGAGGGGTTGGAACGAAGGCACTGGCAGTGGGTTAGAGGGGATCCGTGACTAATGGGGATATTTGGGAGGTAGGCTGTCCTCAGAAAAAACTTAGGAGACTATTAGAGGTGAAGGATGAGAAAACAAGTTTAAAATAACTTCCATCCTTCTGGTTTGGGTAACTGGGGAGATGGTGGTTCTACTAAGATGACAGGACACAAAGGAGCCCAGGGAGTCTGGGGCAAGGAAATGATGAATTTCTCATGGTGAATGTTGCTTTTGCCATGACAGATGGAGCAATCCAGAGTGGGTCGTAGAGTTCCAAAGCTCAGGCAGAGGACCTGTCCTGGAGAATTGGACCTCTACTGGTCTAGGATTTGCATGGGGTTTTCTTCTACTGTCTCATGCAAACACAGACACACAGAGACACACCCTCCAAAAAAATTCCAGATGTCATCCCTGATAAGAACATTTCCACGTTTGAGGTAAACCTGATACTAATTCAGAAGACACCACAGAGAGCAGTGCACAATTAGAAAGTGGCTACGACACTGACGAGTTAGTTATGACAAAGCAGACTCCAGCAAGACTTCCAAATAGGGAGAAATGTTCAAGCTCCATTTCTTGTATATGTTCCAAAGAGCTCAGAAAGAAACCTCAGTGCTCTCAGTAACCTTAAGGAACCTTTTCTCCCTTTAAAAAAGAAAAGAAATAATGATTTAAAAAAGAAAGAAAGAAATCTTCTTAGCACACATCATCAAAGCCTTAGTCTCTGCTCAGTTGCTCGATCAATCTGAAGCACACAGTGATGGTCCCACCAGACATCTACCTGTTGAATTCTAAAGAAACCCTGAACAGTCAATAGATGGACTACCTTATGATCTCCTTCCCTTTCGATATTTTTTCTTATAATCCTGGTTTCCCCAAGAACCAAGCAAGTCTTACTAAACCTTCACATCAATTAACCTACCACAGATTCAACAAATCCACTCCTATCTGGAGCACACTGGAATTTCCAGGTGGAGAATAAAACCCAGGAAAAGATCCAAACCTATATGGTTGTAGCATAGCCAAAGGGATCTTCATGATCACCTTGGTCTTCCACCAGATCTGCCTATAAATTAAGTCCATACTATGAGTCTCATTTTAGCACCTGACTGGGGCTCAGAGAGAATAAGCAACTTCCATGAGATGATACAGCAAATTGGCTTTAAGGTAAGAATTCCCAATTACAATGGCCAGGAATCCCTGTCATTTTGAAAAGTGAGTTCTAGGCATCCCTGTGAAGAGGGCAGTCTGTATAGGTATTACTGGACCCTAAGGCCAGACCAGGTGAGATGCCCAGAAAGAAGCAGAGTGAAGGGTTTACAAGATCTTGTGTGCTACAAATGTTAGTTGATACTCATTATTTGTGGTAGTTATAGTCTATAAAATTACTGGACCATTGCTCCTAGGGGAAATGCAAAGTTAGGTTCCTGAGAGCCTCTGATCACAGCATCAACCGGTCATCAACTAATCAATACAGAACCTTGTTTTACGTGTGTTTCTGCTTAAAGACACCTCATTCAATATATATTGTTGATTTGTTAACACTGAACTCACGGCCAACAGCCCTATAGCTCATGCCTGAATGAAGATTCTCTAACACATGTATTTAAGTCACAATCACAGCCTTCTTGCACTTAGCAACACTAGACATCACTTCAACACTACACTAGGGGACCATTTTAAGTAGTAAAATCACCAAGAAAAAGCACCAAAATGTGGGAAATGTGGCACTAAATAGACCATGAGAAGGAAACTTGTTCACAGTACGAGAGATGAAACCAGAAGGCAGAGTGTGGCCTTGTTCAGCCTCAGCTAGAAATCTGTGCGTTGGGTAACTCAAATTTTTCACCACTCTGTGCATGTCCACAAATGACTGTGAAAGTACTATAATTATTGATTTGGGGGTTATAAATAAATTTTAGCCAGTAGGTGAATTCGCAAATACAGATCTGTGAATAACGAGGATCAACTGTAGGTTGTACTGTAACTCTGTCCTGTAACCCAGCTATTCTGCAGGGAATTTTGGCTAGATGTTCAAACACATCGTCATTTAAGTTCAAGGTCATTCAAGCCACTTTCACTTGGGGGAGGGGATTTTAGTATATTCTTACAACAAAAATTAAAATGAAGAAATGATTGACAGGGTTATTTTTAAAATGCAGTCTATTTTAAATGGTTATGTCTGACAAATTAATGCCTTTAACTCGCAACACTGATATAATGCAATGCAACTGGCACTAACCATAAGATAAATTTTTAATATTAATTCATAGATCATCACAGGCAGTATGGTCTGGAGGAGAAACACAAGTTTTCAGTTATATGTCAATCATCTTTTACTTCATCTGGATCTTTCTGTGTCTGTGACCTCATTTGGAGAGAATCCCAATGTCTATATTTGAACTCCTTTGAGAACATGTGGCTCCAGCAGATGATTTTCCTGATCCTCCCTGTGATGGGCTCATAAGTGAATATGATCCAGGTCTCTTCAAGGAGTCGGTCACTCCCTTTCTAGTTCGCAAGGCAATTAAAGGAACCTATTATTCTATCTTCTGGGTGACTAGCAACAGAGGCCCTAGGAAGGAAAGAGGCCAGGACACAGTCAAGGAGCAGGTTAAACAAAAGCCACAGTTCAGACTGTCCTTCCAGGCTGTGTGATCTGCCCCAAGTCACTTTCTGTCTCCAGGCTTCAGTTTCCTCAACTGGAATTAGAAGATGTTTTAGATCAGTGGTTGGCAAACATTTTCTGGGAAGATTCAGATAGTAAATATTTTAGCCTTTATGGGTCAGGAGGCAAAACCAAGGATATTTGTAGGTAATTGTTACAACAAGAAAGAAAATTAATGTCCGCAATTTTTTTTCAACCATTTTAAAATGTAAAAACCATTCTTAGCTCATGGGCTGTACAAAAACAGGCAGCGGACTGGATTTGGTCGTTGGGGTGTAGTTTGCTGACCCGTCTTTAGATCGCATCAGTGCTGCCCAGCAGAACTTTCTGTGATGATGGGGATGTTCTCTACCTGCACCATGGCTACTGAACACTTGCAATGTGGCTAGGGTGACAGGGGAATTGAATTGTTAGCCTTATTTCATTTCAATTAATTTAAATTGAAATAGGCACACAGAGCTAGTGGCTAAGCACAGCTTCAGACCTTTCCTCCACTTCCTCAGGCCCTAATACTTCACGGTTCCACAGATCGCTGCCTTCAAGAGCTTCTGTTTTATGAAGTTGGCAGATGCGGACAAGCTTTGAAGATATTGCCCTCGTTGATTACTTTGGCCTGCACTGACTTTCTCTTCTCTAGTTTTCTACCATGTCTCTAGTCTGCCATATCCATTCTAATGCTAAATTCCAAACTGGGCAGGGAGGTACCACAAGGTGCCCCAACAAACTCAAGGGATGCTACAGAATATTTTAAATTTGAAGAAACCACGCCATACTCAACATTTATCTATCTATACTAGTGCAAATGACTACTAGCTCAACATCTATCCAATAGTTCATACACAATGACTAGTTTGTAGCTTCATCATTAGATAGAGCTACATTCCTTTCGATGAAGTCATATCCTTGCAAAGTTGGGTTTTCAACAGTGATCAAAAGCAAGGCATGAAAAAAAAAAAGCAAGGCATGCAGTGCTGCCTTAGTTCGTTTGCACTGCTATGACAAAGTCCCATAGCCTGGGTGACTGATAAGCAACAGAAACGTACTTCTCACACTTTTGGAGGCTGGAAGTTTGAAATCAGAGCGCTAGCATGGCTGGGTTCTGGTGAGAGCTCTCTTCCAGGTTGCTGACAGCCAACTTCTCATATTGTCTTCACATGGTGGAGTGAGAGAGCTCTCTGCAGTCTCTTTTTATAGGGGCACTAATCCCACTTATGAGGGCCCCACCTTCATGACCTAATTATCTCCCAAAGGCCCACCTCCAAATACCATCACACTGGGGATTAGGGTTTCAACATATAAACTTGGGCAGAGAGGGGGAGAGAGGACATAAACCTTCAGTCCATTGCAGGTGTCCAATCTGATTCCAAGATTTTCTTAAAGTACAACTTCTTTTATCCCTTTCTTTCTCTCTACCTCAAAAGCTGTGCCTCTCAATTTTTCTGATTCACAAAGCTCAGCAACTTACTTGACAAAATTCCCACTACCAATGAGTCCTGACAAGAACTAGATGAACCTTCTCTGCCAAAATCTGGCTAAGGCAGATTTTGCCTAAGGCTTATGAGAAAACTTTATTGAAGTATTTGACAAATGTAAACTGGGGTCCCTTAGCTCATCATCAGGAGCATCTGTTTGTTTTTTTTTTAGAGGCTTTAGGAGAAGCCCTTATTTTGTTTGTCTCTTCAATGGTTAACCCAGCATTTATTCCTGCTTTTGGAAGGAATGGAGAGAAGCCTGGTTCTGATACTGATCTACATTCTCCCTGCCAGGGAATAAGAGCCCATTACATGATCCTCCCTGCCGGCGAGCTGCCCTTTCTCCACTTGACCTGCAGACACAGTAAGTTAAAAAAGTGACCTGCAATCTTTATGATGTTCTTTCCAACTCCCGGGTTTCCCTGGTGTCTGGCTGCTGCCTGCATAAAAGGCAATGAACCTAAACCATTAACATTTTTTCTATGTTGACTATGGGGGAAAACTGGGATACAGGGCAAGTGCCTACAGGAAAAAATATATATAGTCTGTGCCCTGTTTGTCCCTAGAACCTTCATCAAGAACCTGAAATCCAAGGTTTGAGCCATGTGAGGGGTCACCTCTGTCAACTACTGAGGCAGCTCAAGGGCTTTGTCCAGTTTTGTGGGGAAACGCCTACAACTAGGGCTGCCGTTGCATTCTACCCCCCACCCAAGAGAGTGGGCCACACACAAAACCTTTCATCATGGGGTCAGGTTTTTAGACATTCTGGCTTTCAACCTACAATTTCCCTTGGTTGAAATTCAGCCCACTTTACTTAGTTACTCTCTACTCTTTCATCCTGGGGGAAAATCTCTCTTTTCCACTGAAAACAAAAGAAGATCATAAGATCCATTTTACCAAAAGTAAAGAACTCAAGTCCTATTAAAACACTTCTGAATTTTGGCAAAACCCACTGATGGGCTGGTGGTGGCAGAGTGTGTCAGGGGAGGTATAAACCCAGCAGATTCCTTCTCTACAAAAACAAAGTGCTTATATTTAAAAAGCTAAAGGAAAGCTAGATGACCTTCTCACTCTGAAATTTCATGATTCTGTGGATAGTTTTGAAGGATTTCATAGGCTCTCTTTGCTACATGATGGTGGACAAATTCTATAAATTTCTCTTCCTTAATTTGGCTCAATTTAGAAATCTACTATGGGCCCAGAAATATGTTAGGTGCTAGAGATATGAAGATGAGTTAAGGCCCAGTCCTTGTCCTCAAGTAACTCAAAGAAGAGGAAGGAAACAAATGCATAAAAAATAACTCTAAATGTTCTCCAAGAACAGGGCAAGGGAGTCAAGGAGCTCTAAGGAGAAGATGTTGCCTGGAAGGTGCAGCACGGTTCTCCTGGAGCATCGGGTACCAAGGAAGAGCATCTCAGGAAGAAGGGAAGCATGCACATGGGATAGACACGTGCGATGCATTCAAGTAAAAGCAAAGGTTAGCCCTTCTCAGCCTCTTATCTCCCAACTCTGGACTTCCCCCTCCAATCCATTCTTCACTCCAAGTCAGAGCCATCTTCCTAAAATGCAACTCTCTTAAAACCCCTTGATAGCTACTCTTAGCATGGTTTGAAATGCACTCCATAATCTGACCACTCCTTACCTCTCCAGCCTCAACTTAATCACCCAACCAGTCCTCTGTGCCACCACTCTGTTCCCACCACGGAGCCTAGCCAACTCCACTTGCTCTTCCAGGACGACCTCGCTTAAGGGTGTCTCCAATAAGAAGTCTTTCTTGACTCCCAAGGCTGGTTTAGGTTTTTCTCTTAAGTATCCCTGAGCATCCTGTAGCACACATCAGACTGTTGTACTGTAATGTCTGTGCCCCCCACAGGACTGTCAGCTACTTAAGGTTAAGCATTCAATAAATACCTGTAGAAGGAAGAAAGGAGGGAGGGAGGGTGAGAGGAAAGTAGAATAGAATCCTGGAAAAATCTCAAATGTAAGAAATAAACTAAAGAAGAACTAAGAGTCAAGGAAAAAGTAATGAGAAAGATGGGGGGAAAGAGTGGTATCATGGGAACAAAGGAGAAGAGAACTTTCAGTTGGAGTCTCTTCTTATTGTAAAAGAAACACTCTAGAGAAATCAGGTAGCTAATGATTAAAACTGGGTTCTTTGCCCTTTTTTTGTGCCACGGGCCTCTTTGGCAGTATGGTGAAACCAATGGGCCCCTTCTCAAAATAATACTGTTAAATATATAAAATACAATATATATGATAAATTACTTATATTGCAATACAGTTATTGAAATATTAAAACATTATATTATGGTCATATATGTGCTTCTTTATTAATGCATTAAGTAACAAGATCCAGCAGTAGGTCCAGAAACCATTGCGATTTCTCAAGAGCAATGAAAGAAACAACACTTCATGATATCTACCATAACTGTAATGTGAAATTGAAATATCTAGGGATATTATTAATACTACTGTGGTTTATTCCCTATACTCATAGCTGAAAGAAATGCTAAATTTCAGTTAACGGTTAGTACTTTCCCCACCAAAATTCACAGACCCCAACCAAGTCACCGAATTGGCAATGAGGTCCTAGCTGACCTTTGCCTGAGCAGTTTCAGACAAGTGGAAGGGGCAAAAGCCAGAGTGAAAATTAAGTGACAAACGAATGAAAGATGAGAAGAGGGAGGACATGGTTATAGGCTCCTCTTTCCAGATGTTTCTGTGGCCAAAAGAATGAAAAGGCTTAGAGTAGCTTGAAGGAGAAGAATGTCCAGGGGACACAGCAACAGAACAGGCCCTCTCCTTGGGACCCAAAAAGTAATGTCAGGAACAAGGCTAAATCACTGTTGGAAGTAGTCCCCACATCGTGAATAAAGGGCAATAAATCAGGACACGGAGTTATCAGCACTGTTTTTACTAGTGTAGGGAGATGGTGAAGATCTGCACAGGCTTAGAGGCAGAACTGCAGGGAAGAAGAGACAATCAATGCCAGGGGATTCTTTTTCTCTGAAAAATAGCTATCATCGTTTGGAATAAAACAGATAATGGGCTGAGTTTGGAGTTAGTCCGTGATTTCCACTCTCCATGTACTGCTGATTATAGAAAGGACCATAAAAAGAATTCTTCTAGTCTATGGGGAAGACAGAGTCTCCCAGAAACCTGCTCCAGATACAGCTTTACTTGTACAGATGTGAAATGGTCTCAGGGCAACAAAAGTTTTTTAACCTAATCTTCTTCTGGGTCAAGATTGAATAGTTTCAATAGCAGTTAATGTCTGAGGCATCAGATGCTAAAAGAAAAGAAAGTGTATACGAGAGACAGAAACAAAATTCAAGAAAATGGCAGGACAGACCCAACAGTTACTAAACACAGAACATAACTAAAACAAAAATAGAGAAAGTTTGGGTTTCTTAATAACCACCCTTTTTGAGCCAAAGGAAAAAAACAAAAAAGGCTCCTGAAATCCGATGAGCTGTACAGTAGGAGCCTTCGGAGAATTTGGGGAGAAAGTGAACAGAAGGAAAGCTGTGCAGATATGCAAATACCCTATTCAAACCCAAGCTTCGCTTTTCCTGCAACTGAGGGTAATTAAGTGGTTAGAGAGCTGCCTTTGAGCCTCTGCTCCTAACAAACAATCGTGGATTTGTTGGCTAGTTGACTTCATCCGGCCTAAGCCAGATCAAGATAAATCAAATTAAATGTCCACTGACACAAAAGCCAGAGCCTGTGTGACACTGGGAGCGACTATACAGCTTCTGTGGGTGTGCAGCTCTGTACCGCGACTGGAGCTCAGGTGCTGCTAGAGATGAGACTGAAAGAACAATTGCACGCCCCTGTATTCCTCACTGGACATCGTTTATTATGCCTCCCTGTGCAAAGAGCCCAAAGCCCTTTCCAGAAGTGACCTCCATTAGCCTCACCCACACCTCCGTAGGCGCCCCCAGCCGGCAGCCAGACTGTCCCATCAGCCCACGTTCCAACCCCAGAGTGAGTGGGGAAAAGGAATATATTCAAGGTCACCCAGCAGGTGGAGGCCAAGCCTCGGGTAACACTCACCCCTAACCTTGGGTCTTATCGGTCACAGCACTATTTATCTCAACCTGCAGCCAGGGAAATAGCATTAAAAGGAGCGCTTTTCCAAGAGCGTTCAAGGTCGTCCTCTGTAAGACCAACCTGGAGGTCTCCGAGAAGCCACCACAGGGTTTAAGGGGAAAAGATCATATTTTCCAAACCTAAGCGCTTAGGGTTCTAACACCCCACCTTCTAGCTGCATGGAATAAACTAACTCTGGATTCCTGGAGACAAGATGAACTGAACACGAAATAGAAACCAGAGAGTCACACGCTTCTAAGGAGTATGAGACTCCGTCAACCCCCAGCTTTGGGGTAACTCCAGATCTCGGGGAGCAAGTCTCCAGCGTAGGGCAGCTGTGATTTGCGCCAAAGAGCCCCTGGGAGCCGTGGCAGCTCACCGGGGAGATTAATGAGCGCCCTCCAGCACGCTCTGCTCCATTTCTGATGAGGGTGCTCTGCAAAAAGCCCAAACCAAGTGAAGCTTCTGACCCGAAGAGTGTGGCTCTAGGCGCGGGGAAACGGGGCCGGGCCAGCCTGCTACCCGGCGGGGCCGCGGGAGGAACTTTCCCAGGCTGGGCACGGACACTGGTTTCCAGGCCAGAGGGTTCCCGGTGAGCAAGCCCTGAACTCCGACCTACCTGCCCGCCGCAGGTTTGCCCTGGGCGCTGCCCAGTAACTATTTGATGCAGGCCCACAAACAGTCTGATTCTCTCCTGTCAAGAACGCAGCTGAGAGAGGACGGGAAGGGCCCTGGGTGGGGACAGGTGTCTGCACTCACCTCGGAGGCCCACCTTCTAGCGTTTTCTCCCCTCCGGCTCCGCGGCGAGCTTCCCCCTCTCGGTCAACCAGAGGCCTGGTACCCGGAACCCCGCCCCCCACGCCGCCGGCGCCTGCGCACCCCGCGCTCCTTCCCGGAAGTGCCGAGAACCGCGCTGCTTTTAAGAGGCGTCCCCTGTATCTGCGAGTTTTGCTCTTGCCTGAAGCCGAAAACACCTTGACCAAGTGAAAATGCCCTTGAGGTACTGCAGGTCAAGGGCTCACATGGAATGAGAAGAAAGAACAAACAGAGGCTCTGGCTACCCCCCAAACACACAGATCGTGAGGGACACCGTTCAAGTTGGAGCAAGTGATCTACTGGTCCCCCTTACTCCACATTTAGTACTTCAGAACTTCTTTAGTTCTTAACACGTGTCATTGAATCCAAGAATCCAGTGGCCAAAGGGAACTCTTCTTTCACCATCTGTTCTTGTGAAATAAAATGAGACATCTACGAAACGATGGCTAAACATGCTTTATGAGATCCTTTCTAAAGAAAAGCTGGGGGTGGGAACCTCCACGTCACCAAGAGAGCTCTTTGCCTGCTTCAGGCTCCTGCCAAGTCCAGCATCCAGTCACCACCGGAGGCCATCACCACGGCTTATCTGCTCGGCTCCTACGGAGGCCCAAGAACCCTGAGGAAGAAAGAGTCACGCGCCACTCGGCTCCCAATGCGAGATGCCCATGCAACAGACACCTCCCTGCTGCCTTGCAATCCTTTGATTCCTGCCCATCTCCCCTCCGCGCCACATCCCCCGGGGGCTCCAAAGCTCCCTCCACACCTTCTACCCTTGCCTCCAGCTCCAGCCTGCTTCTCTCTGCTGACCATACCCATTTTGTCTTGTGTCCCTCCAGCCCAAGAAGTACAGAAGACTTCCTCCGCTCTTAAGACAGCCACGCCTCCTTTAGCCCCCTAACAGCCAACGGACTTCACATCCACCATTCTTTCTCCACACCTTTATTCTGGCCCTTTCTACAGCAGTTGCCTTTCTGCCCTGAACCGTGTCATTCTTCCCCTCCTAGGGTATAGGCGTGGGGAGTTCCCTTTGAACTGCTTCACCTCCCTCCTCAGATGAACTTCTCATCTCCCCTACCTTACATTTCCTTAGCACTCACTTCTTCCTTACCCTAGGCAGTCTGGCCTACACCACACAGCGGCCCTGAAACCATGCTCTCTCAAATGTCAGCAGTATTTCCCAACCACATCCAACAACAACCTTTTCTCATTTCTCATTCACCTTTAACTCTCTGAAACATTTCACACTTTGGTAACAGCCACCCCACCCCCCAGGTGTCCCCCATTTTGATTTCTATGGCACTCTGCCCTCCTGGGTTTAGCCCCCTGGGTGTTTCCCTTCTGTCTCCTTCATGGGTCCTCCTCCAAAGGTGGGAGGAGGATGAGCCATCCCCAAGGCTCGTATTATTCCTCATCCTTGTACTTTTCTCATCATTCGCCTTCTCTGAAGTAGCCCATTGATCCTCACTGCTAACAGGACAAAGTACCAATTCATTATCCTAGCCTTTGAGGTCTTCCACATGACCCTACCCAGCCCACCTTATCTCCAACCAAGCTGCTGGCCTCATCCCTAGGCCACAGGCTTTGATCAAGTCCAAGGCTCTACCTGGACCACATCCCTTCTACATTCCTCCTGTCTATCCAAATTTTACTCCTATTTCAAAGTCTAGCTAAACTCTCATCTTGTCTCACTTGTACTATTAACACAAAGAAAACCAGGAAGGTATCTTTACTCTTGTAAATCTCCTCAAAGCCTATGGTAGACATATGGAAGCCAAACAAAGCCAAGCAAAAACAATTTTAACAATTTATTAAACAATTTATTTAATAAATATACTTAATCTATACATTTAATAAATATACTTAATCTATGCATCCTTTTATCTTGACCATCACAGCAACAAGCAAAATGTGGGACATAGTTTTTCTTCAAATATTGCTTACTTTGCAAACATTAGTGATCATAAAGTCTATCATTATATATTACAGTTTTCATTTCATAGGTTTAGGTTGACAAGTTCAGTACTAAATAGACCAGTTTGTTCCTTCTAC
This sequence comes from Eubalaena glacialis, assembly GCF_028564815.1. Taxonomy (NCBI): domain Eukaryota; kingdom Metazoa; phylum Chordata; class Mammalia; order Artiodactyla; family Balaenidae; genus Eubalaena; species Eubalaena glacialis. The sequence continues at coordinate 11,427,784 of NC_083722.1, forward strand.
TTCTTGGGATTAGGGTAAGTGGTCATTAGCTAGTGGCAGTGTTTCACACTTGACTACGTGGCCTAAATGGATGGCTTTGCCATGGATGTAGTTTATCTGAAATGGTGATAAGCAGACTTTTCCTATTTTACAAAATAGAGCTCTTCGTTAAAGCATCTAACTGTAAACACCCAGTAACATCACACCAAACACTGTGTTTAAAAGACAACACTGGTGTAGCTTACTATTAGAGAAAACAAGCACCTAGGAAAACAATATCTTTTTTTATTCATCTTTGTTTATAACTTAATCCAAATTTTTATTCTTATTTCACACACTGATTGAAATATCATTCTACAAACCACATCTGCTGTATCAGAAACAGCTAATTATCCCCCAGTGTGCATTCCCTTCTTTAACAGGTGAACCCTCAACGTTTAGCTGGCCATTGCCGAGCCTGCCTTTCAGCTAGGTATGGCCATGACCATGTCTGGCCAATAGGATCGAGGAGAAATGTCATGTGCATCTTCTGCGAAGTATCTAAAGGGAAGGATTGTTCCTTTCTTTCTCTTTTCTTCCTTCCTGATAATTAACTGCAGATGAATAACTTGGACCCTACAAACCTATTGGCCGCTGAGGGGAAGCACGTGTGGATGATGGGGGAGTAACCCAAAAGAAGGAGCCTGGTCCTTGATTTTTACAGAACAGACACACTAGCCCTGCAATACCTACCTCCAGAGTTCACTTCATGAGAGAGAAACAGATACCTTTTCTATTTAAGTCACTGTTATTTGGGGTTTTCCGTTATGCTCCACTAGACCTAATCCTAACTGATATACCAAACTGAGAATCAAAACTTATAATTCAATTTGTAATTTCCAGAAAGTCCAAAACAAAATTCTGCCCAATATACATATACACAGCTTTGCTTCCAAAGTCCAATACCAATTCCTTTCTTCTTTTTTTTTTTTTTGTATATGAAATGGGTCCATGGCTCATTTCAACAAAATAGGCCAAAATAGTATTACTGTCTTTCCCCATCCTTGTTCCTTTGTGACTTTCTTCACCCAATAAAAGAGAAGCTGAGTGGTATCATAGAACGTGCATGCAATGTGCAGCATGAGAAGTCAGCTCTCACCTCTGCCCTTTTTCAGCCATGTGACCCTGAATAAATGACATCCTGTATTCAAAAAGCGGGGTGAATAATTTCCATTTGAATCATTCAAAATCCCCACTGGGGTTGCTGTATTTAATGATATAAATACGTTAAAGAGCCTGGCAAGTGTCTGACGTGTCAGAGGGGTTTGATAAATGCTTATGAAATCTAAAAAAAAAAAATTCAACCACAGAGCAAACAGCTCCCAAGAAACTGACTTTTAATCAATAATTAACAATTCCTCTTTTAAGCAGAGAGAAAAACGGTGCCCCTCACAACAGGTGTCAGGATCTTCTGTACATGGCTGGATCCTGAGGCTGTTTACCTTGCAACGTTAGAGCTGTGAAGTCCAGCTCCCACACGGGCCGTAACGATTCACGGGGAGTCCAAAACAAGAGCCATCATTTGGTGTAAGTTGAAAGGTACAGTAGGTCATCTGCAAAGATGGCAGCCAATCACCCTTCTCAACTCCATACACACATGTGCGCCCCACTCCACACAGCAAGAGGCAGACAATTTTCCCCTCCCTGTGACTTGCTTTGACCAATAGAATGCACCAGAGTAGCATTTGGTGAATTACAGGCCTAGACCTTAAGAGGCATTGCTGCTTCTGTTTGCTCTCTTGGAAGCCAGCCACCAAGTAAAGAAGCTTAGGCTAGACTACTTATTGAATGATGAGGGACTCCTGAAGGGAGGTCATGTAGAAGAGAACCAAGGCCTCCCAACTGACCACCAGCATTAAGACCCCAGACAACCGCCCTCCTGGATGTCCCAACCCCAGCCAACTCCAGAGGAATGCACCACAAGTGGCCCCAGCTAACATCAGCAGGAGTAGAACTGCCTCACTGACCCATAGAATTGTGAGGAATAATAAGTCGTTGTTGCTTTAAGTCACTGCATTTTGGGATGCTTTGTTACACAGCAATAAGTAATCGATACAAAAGATGAGCGTTATCCCCTATGGTGCTTAGAACACAGGACACAGGACACACCACCTCAATGCCTCCTTCCAGTAAACCCCCAAGCCTGTGACCTCAATCAGAGAAGCTACAGTCTCAGCTATCCCAACTTAAAGGCACTTACTGAGCCCTGCATACCCATACAGTTTGAGGTAACTGCTTTAGTGTGTCCTTTTATTATTCTCTATCTCTTGTGTATTACCATTAAAATGGCAAATAAGAAACAACATAAGGGAAGAATTGTGAAGATAACCCAGGATCCAACAAAGAAGTTTCTCCCCACCAATTGGCTGTGCCAATGTGCTACAGTTAAATTCCCATTCTGTAATCCTAAGTGAATTTCTTGTTACTAAACTCTAGAGTAAAATAATAATAGCTAACATTTATTGTGTTCTTACCACGTGTACGGCACTGTGACAAGCTTCAGAAGTAAGATAACATTTCTTTTTTTAAACAACTTTATGAGGCAGATTCTATTCACTTATGTATCAAAGGTTAATCAACCAGGTACTGTTCCAGGTACAGGGGGATACAGAAATAAACAACATAGACAAAGACACTGCCCTCATGGAACTTGCATTCCAGGGTTGGAGAGAGACAATAAATAAGTATAGGATGGTGAGAAATGCAAACTATGGGAAAACATAAAGCAGAATGTGAGCCTTCCTGATCAGGTGATATTTGAGCAGGAAATGAGGATGTTAGCCCTGGAGATGGATATGAGGGAAGAACATTTCAGGCCAGTACAATTCCCTGAGCTAGGAACACACTTACTGTGCTCTAAGAATAGCAAAGAGGTCTGAACAGCTGGATTAAGAAGAGAATATTTAGAGGTGAGGCCTGAGAAGTAGCGAGGAGACAAATCAAGTGGGGCCTTCTAATCCATGGCAAGGACGTTGGCTTCATGAGCTGGGAAGGCACAGGAGAGTTTTGAGCTCACCTTTTCAAAGACTCACTCTGTCTATTTTATGGTGGGGGGAGGAGGAACTGGTTAGGAGGCTAAGGTAATATGATGATGATGACTTGGACCAAGGTGGCAGCTGAGGACATGGTAAGAAACAGCAAGCTTCCAGAAATATTTGGGAAGCAGAGAGAGCCCTATTACTGTTAGCATTATTACGCCTGTTTCACAAACGAGGAAACTAAAGGTAGAGTAACCTGCCCAAGATGATAGAGCTCGTACCCTCAGAGCCAGAACTCAACATCCTCTTCACCTCACTGCCCTACTGCCCGACTTTTAAAATCTCTGAGCTTCCTAAGTCAGAAATTTCACAGGTCAAACTGTCCCAACTCTACCCTGCTCCATCTACACATAAAATAGAAATAGGCCAAGCCCCAGCCCAGTATCAGTTCAGCAGACTGTTGAAGGAGCAATGTGCCCTCGTGCCTTAAATAACCCCTCTCCTTTCTGTGAGACGAGACTCAAAGCCGCGCTCTTGGACGTGGACAAGCTCTTGGCCCCGGCCACGGCAGGCGTGACTAATTCCCCAGGATTGCCTAAACTCGGGGTGAATGGTTCTTCTCTGTTGAGGAGGCGGCCAAACAATTCCTCACCACTGATGACCTAAAGAGATCAGAATGACAACGTCACAAAACAGTCCTAGAGGAGACTTACGAAACCATATGTTTCTAAGTGTTCAAATAATTTTATCATCACCTGCCACTCGGTAAGTTAAAAAGTGAGGCTGGGAAAGAAGGTTTCCACTAACAATTTCCATGAATTGGAGAGTTTTCACTCTCTTACTCTACTTGGAATTTTCTTGCTCATCAAAGTTTACATTGTGATCCAGTGATGATCCAAATGTGTTTGTGCGGGTGCTTCTTAGAAGAAATGTGTATATACAAAGGCCCTGACACAAAAGAACACATCACTGTAAGTAATCAGATGGTCATGACCTTGATGCACTCCGTTTTGAAATTAGAAAAAAAAACAAAAAACCTTTTCTTATTAATTTAAAGTCTTGTTAAAATTCTCGAACATAAAATAGTTTTCATTAAAGAAACCAAGACCCCTTCCCCCGATTTCGAATTTCCTATCAAAGACAAAAAGGCCTTCTCTGACTCAATCTCTCTCTCTTTCTCTCTCTCTCTCTCTCTTTTCTTTCCAAAACAGAGGACTCCAAGATTTTCAGCTGCAAAGCCTTGGAGACCCCTGAGGTTCAACTGTTAAGAACACCAATTTCCGACTGAGGAATCACATGCAAAGAGAGTGAAGGATAACTGACATCACAATTTATTGCCCCAAAAACAACCTTCTCAACTCAAAGCAAAACCGTAAGTATTGGTGAGAAAGACACTGCCTGTTAACTGGCTGTGAAAGAGTGATTTACAATGCATTTTCCCTCACAGTAGAAGGCCTCTTGGCAGCCACAAATACAGGTTTTGTGCATTCAGAAGCAAAGCTTAGAGGAGCAGAAGAGAGTAAAAAGGATATTCGGCATGGGAAGTGTGCCCTTTTCCACCACATTTATTCCATAAGGTCACAGCACTAAGAGCTCTTGGAAAATTTCTCATTAGGAAAACAAACTTTCACCATGATAAGGACAAAAACTGAACACTTTCTTTTTTTTTTTTTTCTTTTTTTCCTCTTAAGTAGTTTCATATCCATTGAACTCTCCTGCCCGGCACTTACGGCTTACAGGAAGATAGCCTTTGCACAAATGAGGAAAATGCTAATACAATTTTAAGCCACAGAATGACATGACCTAACGTTGCCAGAGATAGATGATGTAAAATAGCATTAAATTCTTGTATCTGAGGGAGCTGTCGAGCATTACAGCTAAAACAACACTGTAAGATAAGCAGGCGTCTAAGAGGATGCTTTCCTGACATCACCCGGAGAGAGAGAGGTTAGTTCAAAGAGATTGCGGGAGGATCTGGGAAATCAAAAGGGTGGAAGGACAGAAGAGGAGTCTGGAGGAGAGAGAAACTCACCTAGTGACCAGACCTTCCGAGGAACTGCCTAGTAAGAAACTCTACCCGTCTTCCCTACAGTCCCCACCCCAGGTCACAGATTCCTGGAGCGCACTGGAGCGGGAGCCCACTGAGCCTTCTCCCCAAACCTGGAGAGCTTCTAACATGTTTGCCTCAGTTCTTCCAATCAACACAGACGCCCCCGATGCAGGAGCACAGGACTCCTTTCCCTCCTAAGACAGACATGGTCTCCAAATAGGATTCATCTTTGGGAATTAGTCCATTTTAGGACTACTGTGACATGGCTGGATATTAAGAGAAAAATGGGTGTAGATGACAATTTTCTTCACAGAGTTTCTTTAGCAGACGTGAGTGTGTATAACCACAGAGTGAAAAGGTATGGAATCCAGAACAAAATGAAATGTAGGGTTCAAATGCAGTCTGTCTTTAAGCAATTAACTTAAACTCTGGGTCTTATTTGTTAAATGGGGTTGGAATAACTATATCAAGAACTTGCTGTGGATCTGACAGGAGGCTCTTTATCCCAAGTGCCTGGCACAAGGCGCCACTGAGTTGGGACTCAATGCATGAGGGGGTGCCTCCCATGCTGAATCGCCTGAGTTGATCCCCCTAAACCCAGACATCGGGTCAATAGGGCTGAGTATCCATTGGCTATGCTGACTGTGCTGAGGCTAAGAATGAGAAGAAAAAATATATATATATCTAAGGGAAAGAAATAGATCGTCCCCTGTCAAGAAGACTAGATTATATAAAGGGAGAGGGAGATAGCTGACAGCCCATCAGCACACCAACCATGGGCCCTGACCATGCACAGGGTTGCCACCCAAAGTACAGGATGCCCACTTACCTCTGAATTACAGGTAAACAAGGAATAATTGTTTAGTATAAGTATATCCCAAATGCTAAAATTTTATTTGCTGTTTATCTGACATTCAAACGTTCCTGGGCACCCTGCATTTTTATTTGCTAAATCCGGCAACCCTGAGCACCCAGCGCATTGGTCCACCAAAGCAATTTGGAAAGAGATCCAGAAAATTGGAAAGTCAGAAAAAGAGAAACTCAGGCGGCCCACCATCCACTTTGCACACATTGACTCCAGGATGTCGCCCCCCCCATTCCTAGGCAGGATCAAGTGTCTGAGGAATGGAGAGTCTGTCTTCCACTAGTCCTTTCCAGCAGGCAGGGAGTTAAGGACACAGGTTTCATCATCATTGCAGCATCACTAAGCCTCCCAGGGACCCGGGACACAGCTCACGTTCCACAGCAAGAACCTGGGCTTTCTGCACTCAGATGATTGCTTTTCTCTAGACAACTTATTGCATTTACCCTAATTGCTATGTCTCTTCCCACCTGAGGATATAAGTAACACCCCCTCCCCCCCAAACCTCATCGGGTCCTAGGCTGGTCCTCCCATCACCCAAGATATAAACCACATCTGCAAGTTGTCAGTAGCAATTCCCCTTTCCCCAAGGCCTGTCCTTCAGGCTAAGCTGAGGAGGGTGTGAGAGGTGAAGAAAATCATATCAGAGCAATGAGGCCTTCCATCGAGGGTCCACAGTCATGGGCTGAATGGACACACAGGAGAAGGCCTTGGAACGCTGCAAGGGCAAAGTGCAAATGAATACACCGTAGACAAAGTCGATTTGAAAAAACTCAGCCTTCGGTCCTCTAGGCCACGGGGAATGTCCCACTCTTTGTGACATGTCCGGACCTCCCCCACTCAATAAACATAGTCCTGGGGAGCTGGACCCAGCACTAGTGCAGGACAAAGAAACCCAGGGGCCCCAGCAGCAAGCAAAACAGTGGTTTGTTAGCTGTGAAGAAAAGACCAACTCTTGAATTTCCTCCTTCCTGCTGCGGGAATACATCGTTGATGAAGCCCATCCCATCACCCACGACCCACACACATCACAGAGCGGAAGACGCCAGTCTGAGAGTCAGAGGAGGAAGGTACGGGGAGGAAATTGCAAGGTCAAAGTGACCACCTGGGGAAGTCTGATGACTTGACACGTTTAAAGCATTCTTAGACGGTCTGGAAGGATTAGGAGCAGAATGAAAGGGGGAGGGCGTCCGTCCGAAGGGCTGTGGAAAGAGAAGGGGCCATAAACTTGAGAGTACCCCCTGGAGTTTTACTGAACGGCCTGCAACCTCATGGGGTGCAAGTTGAGAAAAGGCAAATGGGCAAGGAACCAGCCAGCCAAATACAAAGGGAGAGGAGTGTGGAGGAGAGGTTAATTGTGGCCGTCAGAGATGAGTGGTTACACGGGGAGCTTCATTTAAACTTAACGAGGCATTGGTTGCATTTTATAGGTCGTGGCAGGAGCAGAATGGAATGGCTCCTTGGAAACTTTTCCTGACCAATCCCTTCAGGCCAAATAGACAGACACGGGGTCTCCACGCCAAGAAGCACAAAGGGACATGGATGCCAAGAGCCAAGGAAAGGAGAGGGGTCCCATCCAATGAGCACGGGCCAGGGTCAGTCTAGGAGGGGTCCTGGGGGAAGGAGAGGCCATGAGGCCCTAAGGATCAGCATGCCTGAAACTTGAAGCTGAACCTCTTGCTCTGCCCTGAGATCACATGCAAGAAAGAGAACCCCAACAGCAGCTGAGTCTGAGCTTCTTCATCTTACTATCCCCACCCTCAGATGTAGAAACAGTGTGAACAGGGGAGGAGAGATGCTTCTTGGACTCACCCAGGCAGTGCCAACAATTTGGCATGGATGCTGCTAGAATCTAAGCTGGGATGGGGGGAGTTAGGGTGGACTAGCCTCTTGGTGCCTCTACCAGGATGATCCTAGATCATAAAACAGGCTAAAAGTTGCCTCCCCTGGGAAGGCTCCCCTATAGTGCAGGTGGAGGGAATTGCTTCTTCCTTTGTGCATTTTGTTCAAATTTCTATCATCTCATTTTATGGCTTTTTTTTTCTTTTTTTTTTTGCCATTGCTTGACTCAGGAATAAGAACTTTGTCTCATTTATCTTTCCCACCATGCAGAATAATGAAAGCTTAATAAAACTGTCTGTAGGTAAAGGAATGAAAAGACAGAGTGAGGTTCTAAATATGGTAACTAACCAGAGATGGGGATGAACCAGAAAAGAGGGAGGACTCATGGGAAAACAAAATGCACACATCCTAAAGCTGCAAGCTCAGAAGGAAAGAGCATCACGGTAATGGGCAAGACCTCCAGAAATATTCCAGCGGAACTGGGAGCCTGGAATTGCAAGCACTGAGCTGGGGAATGAAAGAAATGAAACGGAAATAAAAAGACAAAGTGCCTATCTCTTCTTATAGGATCAAAGTTTCCCAACACCAGGAAATAGAGACTCATAAGACTCAGGAATCAGAAATCAGGAAACATTCACAGCCTCATCTAGCCCCAAATGCTTTGGCCCTAGCGCCGAGATGTCTAAAATTGTAACTAACTGTTTACTAGTCGATTTCTCATCAAATCCACCTTGTAAAGATACCTGAAATAGTGGGGGAAAAATACTGACATGAATCAACCAGCTCATCTTTTTCCTCTCTAAAGAAAATAGCTTGAAGAGTGTTCAGGTAATACCCACAATCGAGAGAATAGGAAACGAGTTGTTCTGAAGAGACATCAGAATTCAAAGTAAAACTATAGATACAAAGGACTAAATTCCAAGCTGCATACTGGTCAACCTTTCTTCTCCTAGGAAGACTCCTCTAGGACTGCTTTGGAGATTTCAAGCACAGACCCAGTGGCCAAAAAGCCATCTTCCTCTTTATTCAATTGTTGTTCCATCCGCACAAAAATATACACGTTTTGAACCTCCAGGGTAAGGAAAGAATGTCTCATGTATCTTTTGCAAACTTCCCTGCTTCTTAATAAAGGGTAGGCTTATAGTAGGTATTCCAGGCCACATGACCAAGGCACAATGAGGACGGGGAAGATAAGCAATTCAGGACTATTATTCTGAGAGTAAAGCTGAAAGCAAATAGGAGTTGGATGGAGAAGGGCCATACAGGCCACTTAAGAGGCTTTGTCTTAACTCTGTAAGAAATGGGGAGCCATCAAGGAGCATCAGGGAAGGAGTCCTGAGTCCTTCAGCTCAGAGAGATGATTCTGCAGAGGGTAGATTGAGGGCAAGCAGCCTGGAGGCCATTGTAATAGGACAGGCAAGGGCTGATGAGAGCCTGAGCTGGGCCCTGCAGTATAAGGGAGGAGGGGGAGGGGAGTGAAGGTTGTGTGGCACTGGACTAGACACTGCAGGGGATAGTACAGTGGATCAAACAGTCTCTCCCTTTGGGCTCTGGGGAGGGGCCTGACTGAGTTGCTGGGGATCCAAATGCCATCGTTAAGTTGGTTGGTTGGCCTTGGCATCCAGACTCACCTTGTGGGTAAAAAGTGGCACTTCTTCTTAAGCAAGCGAATGTCCCCATTATCAAGCATGTTGGGCCATAAAGAGAAAATGAGAGACTTCAGACTTGGGGAAGGTATCAAAGAGAAATTGCACCCAACGTCTGTTTAAAACAGCAAGACAGATTTTATTCGAGCTACTGCAGTAGGGGAGAGAGACTTCAGTGTAGAACTGAGCTCGACTCTAAATATGGCAAAGACAGCTGGGGATTTATAGCCAGTGGGCAGAATGAGGGAGTCGGTGGTTGGAAAATCACTAAGAGGAACTTGATTAGATATCAAGGGTGGGGGGAGTCTCGCTAAACTGGGCTCAGCAGGCCAATGAGGAGGCTTAGTCCAGGAGAGTGTTCGAAGGAGCCTGACTAGAGTTTGGTCAAAGTGCTCTGCTCCACAGGGCAGAAGGCCCACTGAAAGGGCCCCAGGACGACTCCACAGATACGCAGAGGCAGCAGGGAAGAGGTAGGTGGGAGTCTGCTGGAAACTAAGCAAGGACCTGAAGCCAGGTTCAGGGCCTCTGAACCCTGAGAGAATCCACTGCTGGGGTGAAAGGAAAACATGAACGTGGAAAAGTGAGCATAAGCATGGAAGATTTCATGATAGAGAGCAAAAGAGACCAACAGAGAAGAGCAGCAAAACCAGCAAGTGTTGATTCATGTGCCAGGTTTACATGACAGGATCCCACCAGGAGAATTTGTGGAGCAAGCTGGCAGTCACTGGGGATACCCACAGTCTATAAGCGGAATCCTGAAAGAGTCACTGAACTTCTTGCCTCTGGATGTAATGGGGGTCTCAGAGTGATTGTGGATAGACCATTACAAGAAATGTGACCTTACTTTATTCTCTAAACTGGTGAGGTAGGCCATTCTGGCTACTACAGGCTTTATCTGTATAAATGTCCTATGTTGCAGGAACCAACTCTACTAAAACAGATTAGAAATGTTTTTGTTTGGGGGATGGGAGAAAGCAAAGTTAACCTGAACTCAGAGAAATATTTCCAACTGGGGAACCCAACAGATTCCTTTGTCCACCCAGACCCCTGAGATCAACAAAACAGGGCTTGCCCAAGTGACTCTTTCAACTTTCTGCCAGAGAAAGCTAAACTTACAAGCTAAGAGCTCGGCTTGATTCAATTCAGCATGTTAAAAATCCCTCTCCCACTCAATACCCAATTCCTCTTGGCTTATTATATATGATCAAGTGAGTTTGAATGAAACTGTCTCCAAGTCCTCATTTTTATTTCATACTGACAATATTATTTTTATCAAGTTCATATTTCAAGAAGCTTTATTCTTCTCTGACTTTCCTGAACCAGAGGAAATTATCTTGTTCCTTCCCTTGGGTTTGAAAGAAAACCTTTCCATAACTAATGTTTATCAGCAGTGCAATTTCTTTTGCAAGAAATTGAAACCCCCTTGACATAGAAAGGAAAAGGACACCAGAGCTGGGATGATAGACAGACACCAAAAAAACCTTAAGGGAAAGGGAAGTCCACCTTTCCAGAAGCTCTGCCCTCTGTGTGCCTCTCTGGGCAATGCGCTCTCAGAGTCTAGCCAAGAACGCTTTCAAAATGTGTAACAACCAGTGCAGCCTGGAGGCTGACCAATCAGAACAGAAAAGGGTCCCTGGCTGGATTCCTGCCGGGCAGGCTTTAACCCTTTCACTTCTGGATGGGGGAGAGGGGATTTCTAGGAAAGCACAGCAGGTGGTACATTATGCACGGTTCTCCAGAAAAACAGAACCAATAGGAGATATATATATATTTTATATATATATATATATATATGTAATATATATATGTAATATATGTATATAATATATATATATTTGATATATATACAGGTATACCTCGTTTAATTGTGCTTCGCTTTACTGCGCTTTGTGGATAGCGTGTTTTTTTTACAAACTGAAGGTTTGTGGCAACCCCACAGTGTCAGATGATGGTTAGCAATAAAGTATTTTTTAATTAAGGTTTGTACATTTTTTTTTAGACATAATGCTATTGCACACTTAATAGACTATAGTTTAGTGTAAACATAACTTTCATATGCACTGGGATACCAAAAAATTCGTGTGACTTGATTTATTGCAATATTTGCTTTATTGCAGTGGTCTGGAGCAAAACCCACAATATTTCCAAGGTGTGTCTGTGTATATATGGAGAGACAGACACGCAGACAGACAGACACAGACAGAGAAAGTCACAGAGAGACAGACAGAAAGAAGGAGAGAGATGGTGAGACAGAGACAAAGAGACTGAGACTTCAAGGAACTGGCTCATGCAATTATAGGGGCTGACTTGTCCAAAATCTGTAGGACAGGCCAGCAGGCTGTGCAGGATTTGGTGCTCCAGGCTTGAGGCAGAATTTCTTCTCCAGAAAGTCTGTTTTCACTCTTAAGGCTGTCAACTGATTAGATGAGCCCACTCACATTATCAAGGGAAATCTCCTTTTCCTAAAGTCAACTGAGAGTAGATGTGAGCCACATCTACAAAACACCCCAAAGCAACACCCAGAGGAATGTTTGATTGAACAACTGATACTAACAAGAGTCTAGCCAAGGTGACATGTGAGACTAACCAGTGGGGTTGGGGGCAGTAGGAAAGGGGGTCACTCAGGGGATTTGAGGTAGCTGCTATTCACTACCCCATAGAGGAGTATTTTAATATTTTAAATAGTAGCCCTGGTGTCCTCCCTAAATGGAGTTTCTATAAAAGCTCATCGCCCTTTTGTAGTTGTAGCTATGACATTTTCTCCTGGTTCTGTGCATGCAGCCTCACAAGGGTTCCTGGTGAGGAAAGCAGAAAGAAATGGGGCAGCCCCATAAGGGCTCCAGGAGCAGTTTCTAGGAGAGGCTGCTCTACAGTGAAGGATGGAATGTCAAAACATCTGGTCTTCATGACAAAATTCAGCCCCCCAAATTCAACTCACTCCCAGGCCATCTGGGGGAAATGGCCACCATCACCCTAAGAGGAAAAGCAAATTCACTATCATCATAACAACAACTCCTATTTATTGAGAACCTGCTGAACAATGTATCATGAAACCTTCAATAATAACATGTAAAGGATAAGAGTGAGTATCCCTCTCCTGCAGATGAAAAAACTGAGACTTCAAAAGATCAAGTAGCTTATCCAACATGATCCAGGTAGTAAGTGGGAGAGCTGGGATTTAAACCCAGCTCTGTTCAATTCAAAGTCCATGCTCTTGGCACAAAATTATGGAAGCAAAGAGAAGTGCTAACCAGCGGATGGTGAGTTACTCTAGCTCAGGTAGTCTGCCCAAGGTTAAAGACCAGCAGTTTTAACCAGAGTGGAAAAGTAGTTTTCATTGTTGCTGGTTCATCTCTGATAACTAAAACTCAGACACTATGGGTAGCGCTAATTTTCCAGAAGATCCATGAATCCTTGGTTTTGCTTTGGTCCTGCCCAACTCCCATTTTCTTCCAGTTCCGTGAGTCCAATGCTGAAGTTTCTAACAGGACGCTAACTAGGGTTGATACTCTAACACACATCACTTCCTATTAACAACGAAGTAAGTAACTAAAAATGTATCAGCATGTTTTGCTACTGTATTATTCTGAATGACATCCTCTTTGCCCCCAAAGCAATAATACTTTGATTGCAAACTATTTCCCTAACCAAATATACTCCTTCCCACAGAGAACCGCTACCATGGAAATCTATACAATAGATACATTTTTGTGGCACTGCACATCAAATTTGACAACATAATTTTGACATTTGGTAAAAGTGCATCTTTGTCTACATCCTCATAAGAAGGCTTGCCTAATAGTATTTTTCCCAAATGTTCCTACCGTACATATTTTATGCTGACATCAAAAAATGGGGGGGGGAGTTATTTTTGGTCTTGCTTTTTGATTTCTGTTTTTTAGACATCTGAAGAGGGAGTTTTCACAAAGTTAAAAAAATACCTGCAAGTCAGGTTGTGATGAAAATGATTTGCAACTCCTATAGCATATTTACTATTATGAAGTCAGTACTAATGGCCAAGCTCCCCTTTGCAACACCTCCAGCCACGTGTGTTCGTCAACGTTCTCCCTGATGCCAAACTCCTCTGGAAAGATTACTCTGAATGGATTCATGGGAAAGAAACTGGGCTTATTTCACTCCAAGAAATTGGAACCACATATAATAAAATAATGCCAAATTATGCTTGGAACTAGGATATGCTTGTTTCCGATTTCTTGTGACAAAAGAGTTCCAGATTACAACCAAAGTGTACAATGTGGAATAAATCCTTTCTTATTTTTGGATATTATAAATATCCGTAGCACTGTATAATTTGCAAAAGAAATTCTTAACTTTGCTCAGTCTTCACTATATTACTGTTCCCTAAAGGGCAGGATTTTCTATAAAAGGGTATCTTGCACATCATCCAAAGGTGTTTACTTACTGAGGCTGCAAAAAGGGCTTATTATGAAATGGTCTCTTAGTTGATTCCAAAGCATGAAACCCAGGTAGTGTTTCATAGTGAGACTCTAGTGAATTCCTTTTAAATATCTACTGAACTCAATGTTATCAGCTTACTATTGACAAAATAATCTGTCATTTTACTCTCCACCCAAATGAAAACTGCCTCAAGGTTACTTCTGTTTTAATCTCATGTATGAAAAACAACTGAGAGGGGATACCTACTTTCTGGTATATAGATGAACTCTTAATGCCTCAAAAAGCATATTTCAATCAATGATTTTTTAAAACATGTGTAACTGAAGGTATTGATATGTTCAGTTTCTATATCCTGATTCATTCTCTAGTACTCCTTGTCATTATTTTGAGCTTAGACAAAAGACCAATTAGAAATGATATCCTCCATTTGTTTCTGCCAAAATATTGGCAGAGAAGCTCTTTGACCTATACCTGTGTTAGGAGCAATGAGAGACAGAGATGTGCATTATGATGGTCCAGCCCTTGAGAAGCTTAACTACCATTTAAGATGACATATGCATTTGCTTAATGATTATTAACAATGCAGACCAAAAAAAAAAAAAAAAAAAAAGACAATGAGTACTCTAGTGTTATCACACATCTATCCATCTATCAATCTCTTGATCCATCCATCAATCCATCTTATTGGTTTTTTTCTGGATTTCAATGTAAGTTACAGACTTATCCCTAAACACATCAGCATGTATATCATCAACTGGAGTTCAATAAAACAAAAAATGTTGAACATGATCAAATTTGGGGATGAGAAAAACTCACTGGTGTCAGTGGGAAGTATAACATGCAAGAGAAATGCTCAGAGGCTGGAGATAGTCAGGGGGGCCATTCCCAAATTTCCAGAGAGAGATGATGAGGGCCTGGACCAGGGCAGGGATGGAGGGGGCAGAGAGGAGACAGTAGAATTGACAGCTCTTGACAACTGGTAAGACATGGGGGGCAGCATGAGGAAATGGGAGGAATCCAAGGTAACTCCCAAATTTCCACCGTGAGCAACCATTAGGAACTGACTTTAGGCATCTGAAATATATTTGGGGGAAAAAGTTGTAGGTTGAATTTTGGATGTAATTTTTTTTTCCCCACACCTCACAGTCTGTGGGATCTTAGTTGCCCAACCAGGGATGGAACCTGGCCCCAGCAGTGGAAACACGGAGTCCTAACCACTGAACCACCAGGGAATTCCCTGGATGTAATTTTTAAATACCTATTAGACATCCAGATAAATTAGCCAGTAAACGGGATAGATCTCAGTTAGAGACACAGATTGGAGAGTCAGTAGTGTTTGTGTGGTGTGAAAAGGAGACTGTGCAGCCAGGGCCAAGAACAGAGCTTAAGGCAGCATGTGGATTTAAAGGGCAGGCAGGGGAGGGATGCCCATAAAAGAAACGGAGAAGTAGCTGGTGAGGAAAGAGAAGAACCAGGGAGAATAAGGTCTTGAAAATAAGGGAAGAAGACAGTTTCAAGGAGATGACCTTGTCAATGGTGTAGAATGCTGAAAAATCAAGAAAGATGAGGGCATTGCAGAGTCTATGGGATTTAGCAACTTGGGAGTTGATAGCGATTTGTAGAAAAGTTTTCATGAAGCTGGGGAAATGGAAGCCAAATTTCAGTGGGTTGAGAATTGAATGGAAGATGAAGTCATGGAAATAGTACACGAAGACTCATTATTCTAGATATTTGGCCATGAGAGGAAGGAGAGAGGCAAAACACACACATTTACAGGAGAGGATGAGGGTCATGGGAGGATTAGCCTTACACGCAGAGCACCTTGGCCACACACAAATGAATGCTGGTAGTATTTAGCTGATGCTTAAAATACATGGCCTTATGTTGACAACTTTTATTGTGCATATGTATTATCAATACCTGCTTGGTCAGTCATAAACTTCCAAGAACAAGTGGACCATGTACTGCACTTGTAGTCTAATGGAACGTAAAAGCATGACCATTCCAGAGATCATTTACTACAGCCCCTGATCTATGGTTGAAGACCCTCAGGCCAAAAGACAGTGAGTCACAGAAGGTCATGCACAGGGTAGTTGGTAAGGAACCACCCAGGCCCTTCACATGGTGTTTTGCAGTAAGGAGAAAGGTTTTGTTGTCCGACACAGTTGTATGAAAATTCCAGTCTGGGAACCATCTCAAAGGGATAGCCCTGATCAAGGGGATTTCCTTCATGAGTCTCCTAGAAATGTGGTCATCTCTAGCTGGGAACAATAAAGCCAATTTCCACCTGTGCCCCCAGATTGGAATTGATTTGTTGGTGTAAAATTTCCAGGCAATGTAATTTTTCAATTCCTATCACCTCTCTACTTTGCTCGCATCTGCCCGTGGGAGTATTTCATGTTGCTTCAGGGAGACAATGTCTGATTTTCCTGGCCTGTCAGTAGCAGACATAGAGCAGAGCTTCTGAAAGAACACTTGCCTTCAGAACCCCACATACGTCCAGGAAGAATATTCTCTGGGTTCATTTTGGATTTCAAGTGATGGATGGATATGGGCCAAACCTTTTAACCTTTTCAATTTTCTACTCCTGCTTCTCCAGCTCCCTCTTCAACTTCCTTTAATTAGCTCAACTTTAAGACCTTTAGAATCACCTAATGTCAGGCAAATGTAGTTGCCCTGTGCAGAGAAAGAGAAGTATGAGGTAACCCACTTTCGGGGCAACTGATTTATTACACGCAGCTAAACTTCTTGTTAGCTTCCCAAAAGTTATCTTTTCTCTTGTTATTTGGAAAGCACAATAATTTTCCACTTATTCTCTACTGATGTAAAACAGATTTGTTTGACTCTTAGAAGAAGCTCTATTTTACACCGGGGTGTGTGTGTGTGTGTGTGTGTGTGTGTGTCATTTTTCCTAGTAGACCACTACAATCATTTGGCTGTGCACAGCTATATTGGGCTTGGTTATTGCACTGTACTACACTTGCAAAAATGTTCTTTTCTAGAAAAAGCCTCTACAAGCTAAACTAATAACATCTGCCTTTCCAAAATGCCTTAATTGTATTGGCAAAAAAGCATCTCTTATTTTTTAAAGCCTACTTTCACTGGATTGTTGAAGCAGCACAATTAAAAGGATAATGCCAATGTTACCCTCAAATAGATTTTCTTAAAATAATTGCTTTCCCCCACTGAGTGCTGGCACGGTGCTAGTGAAATTCTGCCAGGGTCAGCAGGTTCTTTGATGTTGCCCACCAGAAGACTGTCTCTTGCTGACCCCCTCTATTTTCTTCCTCATCCACACTCACCCCAGTTTTATTTCACTATTGAAACTTGTTTCTGTTCTTGTATCACAGGCCCTTCCTTTTTTTTTTTTAAAATGGTAAATAGGTAGCTTTCTCAATGGGCCAGCAGTTGCTGCTGCTTTATGTTGTCTTGATGGAAATCTTTTTATTCTGAGAGTCAAACAAACATTGATTTTGAGAGCATCACCATCCCAGAAATTGATGGGTTGGCCACAAAATCATAGGTCTTCATATTCTGATGCTTATCTTGGGTGAACCTAAGAAGTGTGGGGATGCGCTGCATGAATAGGGAGCGTCCAGTCCTTGCTGGGAGGGGGTTGGAGTCAGGACTGGCCGTGCTGCCTACCTGGGCTGTTCTTCTGGGGCAGGGAGTGGAGGGGAATCTGGCTTGTGGATGGGCGTGGGTGAGGCTGGCATGAGGCTGTGGAAAGGAAGCAATAGGGAACTGAAGCCTGTGTCTCTGAAAAAGGAAGGCTTTAGAACCAAGTCCAAAACATCAAGCCACATGTGTGTGGCAGAGAACTGAGGAGAGGCAAGACAGAGAAAGGCAGGGATTCCTGGAGACAAATGCATGCAGATGGAGAGGGCATTTTATAGTTGCTCTTTGCCCTTACTCTGGGCAAAGAGGAACTTCTTTCAAGAATCAATTCATACAGGAAAAAATTGGACCACATATTCATTGTTTTATTTTATGTCCAACTCAAACGGAGGCAGCCCATCAGCTAATGCAGGATATACTTAAGCTCTGTGAGAATGCAGTAGCTCCATATCACTATGTACGCAGTCAAAATGCAAGACATTAGCTTAATTTTGTTGACATTGGACTTCAGTTCAGCCAATGTCGTTGGATAGACAGACCACCTCATCAAACCTACCCAGTTATTGAACTAATGGTTTATGTCATGTAATATGAAGTTCTTCTCTCTTTCCCTCTGTTTATAATGATATTCATGATACACAATGAACACTGTGAGCACTTGCTTTCTCCCTAAGTGATGCATGGAGGATGGAGGGAGGAAAATTGAAACACTTTTCCACTACGTTACCTTTTCAACCCATTTGTTTACAATTTATCAACCACTTATAGGTTATAAAGAAAATTCACCACAATGTATTGCTTAGAAAGATGATGCAGGGAGTTTGAGAGAGAATCACCAATAAATTGATGGTGAAGTGCTTTGTTAATATAGAGTGCTATTGAAATGCATAATGAGGAGTGGCCCCCTTCAAGGTCACGCACTGAAGAAGAGGCTAGAACTCTGGATGCCTTACTCTTCATACAGAGTAAGATGCTGGCATACAAACCTGAACAGAGTATGTTTTTAACCCCACTTGGGTACTCCCCAGAGGGGTCGCCACTTATTTCTACCCAATAACCTGGGTGAGGGTAACAAAGTAAACAAGAAATAGAGCAGTGCTTCTCAAGCTGTAATGAACAAACAGATCACCTGGAATCTTATTACAATGAAAGTTGTGATGCAGTAAGTCTGGGGTGGGACCTGAGATTCCACATTTCAAATAAGCTTCTAGGTGATGCCAGTACTGCTTGTCCAAAACGCTGCTCCAATCCAAAACATTTGGAGAGATCCAGAGGTTCTTTCAGTCACTAGGATTTCAACATGCTGGAAAAGACCATCTCTGAAGGATACAAAATACAAGGTACAAAAAATTAAAACATCCAGGTAGGAGTGCCTTGAAGGCCACTGGAGATGTAGAATTGGAGTTTAGGAAGAGAGTAGGTCTGTGGATGTTTCGAGAACCATCCGTGTCAATTGATGCCATGATAATTGCATCGACAGATACACAGATAAATAGATGAAATATACGGAGGACCTCAAACTTCTCAGTTCATAGCACAGTATCATCATTGGCTCATGCAAAGCCCCATTTTTGTTTGATTTTTTAAATTATTTCATTCATTCATCCTCCCCACCAAAGCAGTGTTCTAATGTGTTTGATGTGTAGCCTTTTATTTTGACAAGTCTTCTTATATAATGTATCTCATTTTGTGTGCATTTTTTAATTGAGGTATAACTGCATACAGTGTAGTGAAATAACCTTAATTATACAGCTTGTTGAAGTTACACACATGTACACATCTACGTAACCAGCACCCAGATCAAGACACAGAATATTTTCTGCAGCTCTGTGCACATATTTTTAATTTACATAAGTGCCATTGTCTAACAGATATCATTGTGTTTCATACCTCATTCCACAGCACAACATTTTCAAGGTTGATGTATGCGTCTGTGTTTACATATTTGCTTCCGACTACTTCAGAGCATCCTCTTTGTGCATCTGCCACATTTTATTTAACATTCCCCAATGAAGGACATCTAGATTTACCACAAATGATGCTAGGAGAAACATCCTTATTTGTGTTCTCTTATGGACCCAGATGTGATTTTCTTTTCTGGGATATATAACCAGAAAAGTGATTACTGAGTCTTGTTGTGTATACATACCTATTCTAACTAAATGTTGCCAGATTGCCTCCCAAAATGGCTCCACCAATCTGCACATACAAATACTTTTTTCTAGAGTCAAATCTATATTTCTTGTGAATGTTCATTGTGTTAAACCAGACTCAAGGCAGCCACGTTTTCTATTTTTTTCTTTTTTCTTTTTTTTTTTTTGGCCGCACAGCTTGTGGGATGTTAGTTCCCCTACCAGGGATGGAACCCATGCCCTCGGCAGTGAAGGCACAGAGTCCTAGCCACTGGACCACCAGGGGATTCCCAGCCAGGTTTTATTAGAGTTACATTTACATTTTGCCTATGACTACCAATTGATTCATTCACTGATTAACTATTTATGGAGCACCCATGGTATGCCAGGTACTCTTCTAGGGGCTGGGAATAAAGCTGTGATGGAGATAAATTCCAACCCATATGGACTTTATGTTATAGTAATTAAAACATTAAGTGGGTGGAATCACTTAGGAAGAGAATATAGAACAAGTAATAATGAAAACTAAGGGCAGAATTCTAAGAAACATCAAAAGATTAAGGGGTAAAGAGAAAAGAAACCCTGGAGGGAGATCAAAAATATTCTGAGAGGTCGCAAGAGAACCAAGAGAAGTAATGACACAGAAACCAAAAGAGAAGAGAGTTTCAGAAAAGTCCAGTCTTCAAGAAGAAATATAATTAGGAGGTGACTCGTCACCAATAAGTCTTTGGGGCTTCCCTGGTGGCGCAGTGGTTAAGAATCCGCCTGCCAATGCAGGGGACGCGGGTTCGAGCCCTGGTCCGGGAAGACCCCACATGCTGTGCAGCAACTAAGCCCGTGCGCCACAACTACTGAGCCTGCGCTCTAGAGCCCGCAAGCCACAGCTACTGAGCCCGCGAGCCACAGCTACTAAAGCCTGCATGCCTAGAGCCCACGCTCCGCAACAACAGAAGCCACCGCAACGAGAAGCCTGCACACCGCAACAAAGAGTAGCCCCCGCTCGACGGAACCAAAGAAAGCCTGCGTGCAGCAACAAAGACCCAACACAGCCAATAAATTAATTAATTAATTTAAAAAAAAAAAAAGAAGTCTCTGGCACAGATCATTGATGGAGAACTGGAGAACATGGGATAGTGCACACCCTATGGTACTCAGTCATGACCCCTTGGACATGTAACCATGTCCCTCACCCAAGCCCATGACCTCCACTTTTCTGAAAGCATTGGAACCCTCTTTTCTCCCCTTGGTGTGCATTCTTTCCTAAGAAACTCTTTCCCTCAATAAACACATCTGACTTTTCCATCTCTCTGGACAAGAGCATAAATTTTGAATTCTGGTATAAATACTGCTTATTGATCAAGGATAATATTTTGCTGGTTATTCCAAAGAGTCGGACTCTCATCCTATCTAAGAATTTTGCAAATCTATTTGCATTTATCAAAAATTAGTCTGCAGAATTAAAGAAGATGGAAGAGTGAGGAATAAATGGAAAATTTTTTTCTGGTCTGAGAGTTGAAAAGATAGCTTCAAATGTCATATTATTGCTTTGATGTAGGACATAACTATGACTTTGTCTCATTGCTTTCATTCATCCCCATAATCATTAAATATCAGGTACGTTTGATTTTTTTTCTGTAAAATGTGTGTCCCACGTGTTCAATCCTTTGTATTCTCACAGTTCTCCCCCATGACTTGGGTGTGATCCTCACTCGGGCCTGAATCATGCAACAGCCTCAGGACAGGCACTCCACCTCACCTCTCCCATCCTGAGCATCCCCACAAGGTGGGACACTCCATTCCCAAAATCATCAGCGCTTTCCCACCACGTCAGGATGACTCCCACGTGCCAGATTCACAGCCCTGAAACTTGGATTTCCCACTGCATCACAACTGTAATCCTCTGCTCCAGCCACACTAGTCTGCCTTGACCTTCCCCAAATACACTATGCTCTTAAAATCCATCATTCTTGTTCCTGCCATTTAGTATGTTTGGAATTCCCTCCCTGTATCCACAGTCCATCAAGTCCCATATCCTCAACCTCCCACTGCTCTGTCCAAACTCCCAGAACGGCAGCTCTTAGACTTTCTGGTTTCAGGACACTTTTACATACTTAAAAAGTATGAAGGACCTCAAAGAGTTTTTACTTTATGGATTATCAATTTACCATTATATAAATTAAACTGTGAATGTTCAAAAATATTTAGCAATTGTTTCTAAAAAACCATTACATATTATCATAAAAAATATATTTTATGAAGTAACTATCTTCCCAAATGAAAAAAAAATAGCAAGAATAGTGGCGATGCTTTATATGTTTGCAAATCTCTTTAATGTCTGGCTTTATTGGAAAGAAGGTTTCTCATATCTGCTTCCACATTCAATCTTTTATGATATATTGTTTTGGTTGAAGCACATGAAGAAAATCCGGCCTCACAGAGATTGTACTGGGTTAAGGGAGGGGAATTTTAATAGCCTTTGCAGATAATTGTGGACATTCCTTTTTAATAGTAACCAGAACTGGGAAAGTGATCGTTTCTTAAAAGTTAACTCGCAGTGTGGAATCTGAAACCTTATCAGTAAACTTTTCCTACTGTTATATTAAAATGTATTTGTTTATCTTGCACTTTGAATGGCTCTTTTATCTACTCATTATTAATAGCGTCAAGCATTGACCATTTGGAAAATATTGGTTCTTGAACTTATGCAGAACTTCCAAATGTTGACACATTTCATTAAAGAATATATTTTAAAAATCCCACGCATTCGGGCTTCCCTGGTGGCGCACTGGTTGAGAATCTGCCTGCCAGTGCAGGGGACACGGGTTCGAGCCCTGGTCTGGGAAGATCCCACATGCCGCGGAGCAACTGGGCCCGTGAGCCACAACTACTGAGCCTGCGCGTCTGGAGCCTGTGCTCCGCAACAAGAGAGGCCGCGATAGTGAGAGGCCCGCGCACCGCGATGAAGAGTGGCCCCCGCTCGCCGCAACTAGAGAAAGCCCTCGCACAGAAACGAAGACCTAACACAGCCAAAAATAAATAAATAATTAATTAATTAATTAAAAAAAAAAAATCCCACGCATTCACATCCCCACCAATCTCATCAGAAAAGTTTCAAGTATTTAGAAACTGTCAAGCTCATGACGGTGAATACAAGTTTTCCAGAATTCTACTTTTTACTTGAAAGCTCAACTTTTCTAATTGGTAACAAAAATGCCAGTTGCTTTCTTTAAAGCCATAGGTTCATGCTGTTCATTTCCAAGAAAATGTTGGGCAAATACCCAAGTCTGAATAACCATAGTTTATCTGTCAGTCAATGCAATAGGCAGAAATAATGCCCTCCCCACACCAAAGGTATATTCACTTCCCAATCTCTGGAACCTGTGATTATTTACCTTCTACAAGCAAAGGATGTGATTAAGTTAAGGGCCTTGAGAAACAGGGCCCATCCTGGGTTATCCGGGGAGCGCATACACCAAGGACAGGTCTCTTATAAGAGAGAGGGAGAGAGAGATTGGAGACAGGAGAGGAGAAGACATAGAGACACAAAGAGGAGAAAGTGGTGTGAAGATAGAGGGGGAGATTGGAGTGATGCTGCCACAAGCCAAGGAACTCCAAGGCATCAGTCAAGGCATGCCACTAGAAGCTAGAAGAGGCAGGGGACAGATTCTCCTCCAGAGCCTCCAGAAAGAATGTGGCCCTGCCAACACCTTTGGACTTCTGGCCTCCAGAACTGTGAAAGAATACATTTCTGTCATTTTAAGCCACCAAGGCTATGGCAATTCGTTAAGGCAGCCCTAGCAAACTATTACAGTCATTCTTGCAAGTAAAAATTGGTGTTCTGTGAAGAAGGCTGCTAGTTCAGCTGGCAACTCAAACAATCACACAGGTGCTTTGCCTCCAGACAGTCATGATATTTCAACACGGACCTCAGTGCTTTCCACACACTTCTCATTTTATCACTCCAGATATTAAAAAGATACGTACTCAAGAACTGAGATTTAACAAAACTAGCAATTTGTAATGCTTCATCAAGGATGCTCTTAACTGAAGCTGGCATTTTTTATACTACAAGTGTGCGGTGGTCAAGAATACCATGACTGCTGGCATAGTGGGTGTCACTGCCTTAGTTCATGCCAAGGCACGAGAGTTTTACCTACTCTTACTTTTGCCCAATCAGTGCAAGATCAACACAGAAAAAAGAAAAAAGAAGAAAAGACAAATAACATTGTAGCATTATTATGAAACTTGTTTTGACTGCCAGGTTGCCCTGAAAGTGGCCCCTCCTGGCCTGTGGTCAACATTCGTGAACTGCTGAAGCAAATTTAGCAAGGGACTAATTGTAAAACATAGGTGGTAGTGGCAATCACTGTACTCGCCTTTAAATTTTTCTTTTTTTCATTTTTGTAATGAAATGGTGCTGGGGTGGGGAGGGGAGTTTTGTGTACCTGCAAAAAACTTTAAAAAATTGTTAGCTCACTTTCCGTTGCCAAAAGTGAAGGGTGAAGCGACTAGCCCTGGCCTGCCGTGCTCTGGCTCAGGGCTCCCTGTCTGGCCCCATCACATCCTCTAACCACTACGGCACCCGATGACCTGCAAACACTGGACAGCTTGGAGTCATCCACGCACACCACGGCCTTCCCCGTCCCCGCGTCTTTTCACATGCGACTCCTTGAGCCAGAATGCGATGTTCTCCCCCTCCATCCCTCCTCGTGCTCCAGGAAAAATTTAATTTAGCCTTCAAATGTAGGCTCCAGTACTTCCTCCCCTGAGGAGCTTCCCTCCCCAAGGAAGAATGACTTTGGGGTTTCTTTCTACTCCCAGAGTCAGATTAAAGAGTAGAGCAGCTGGGCATCTGCCCAGGACACTCACAAACATGGTCAGATAAACATCACTGGAATAAATTAGACAAATGATGCTAGTTAACTCAGGTTTCCACAGGCAACTCTTTATGGAACAGGTGAAATATAAATTAGTAATGACTGTTGAAGCACACGGTGATCCAAAATGGAATCCCTCTGCCTCCACACCGCCTGCCTCTCTAAGAGTGTTTGCCCTGGACGGAGAAGTCACCCTAAACAAACACAGGCCATCTCTGAGACACTTGCCTGAAGTCATAGTTGGAACTCGCAAAAACTCTGAAACAAAACAATGCAAGGTAGGGCAGTATTTACCGGAAACAGGTGGGTCATATCACTGTATATAACTTAAACACTCTAACATGCCTCCCCCAAAGTTGCCTGCTTTCAAAAATTGTAGTTCCAAAAAGGTTAGCTCTTCTGGTACATTCAGTGTCTGTCCTGAATCCCATACTTTGAACAAGAACAAAAAGGTAAACAGTTTTTATTACTAGAGAATCCTCTCCACATCCACACTGATTATAGGTTGAATGTATATTAAAGGAATATCAGTTTGAAGAATGTCAAATTATTAGTGTGTCTGGGATACCCATGTGTTTTCAGCCAGTCCAAGCTTCTGGCTTCCTCTTACTTTACCCATTCGTCCATCATTGCATGGTTTCATCGTAAGTTAATTATTTTGACTTCCATCTTCCCACTTGACAACAAGCTCCTTGAAGGCAGGGACTACCTTTGTATCCCAGGGTCTAGCCCAGTGGCTGGTACCTGAGACATGCTCAATAACTGTCTGTTAACTAAGTGAATACATGATGGTAGGGGGAGGCCTTGGCACATGCAAAATTTCAGACATCTGTTACACAAATTCCACATATAGTACTTGCATTGATAATAGAAGCAGAAGTCCCAAAGAGAAAACCCAGCTCCTTTGACGATCTGCTTAATGAATCAAGTATTTGTTGAATGACAAACACCAGCAACTCGCCAGCCTCAGAGCTGAATGCTGGGGGAATGCAGAACAAAACAAGGTTCCTGCCCTTCTGGAGTGAATAATTCAAACTCTGTAGACAGCTGTGAAACAATTCGAGAAAGATTAAGTGTGTGGAGTACCATAAAACAAAAGCTGGCAGAGGCCCTTAAGGGGACCCAGAATTTGAATGTAGGATGCTGCAGAAACCTGTTCCTTCCTCTATTGTATAACAGTTGAATGCAGACAATGGAACTAGGGAATCTGAGGCCCAGAGTTCCAAGTAAGCTAACAGACCATGCAGTATGTGACCACCACCCACCCCCCCAAAAAATCAAGTTAACAAGAGAGGAAAGAATTCTAAAAGGCATTTATATATTGTGTATCCAAATGTCTATTCAAGAAAAAAGAAATTTAAAAAAATCTCTTTCTGGGCCAACTGACTGTTTGTCAGGTTCTAAGGTAAATGTACCATTTCCCACACCCAGGAGAGGAGAGATTCACAATAATAACAGTCACCCTTCATCAAGTCACTTTACATTTGTTACCTAACTTAATCCCCCTAACACCTCTAAGGATTACAGTCCTTAGACCTGGCAACCGGGGCCCCTGTTCGGGGACCCACACCCTGGAGCTCCCATTCCTGCTCTCCTCCAGCCACGCCCTTCCCATGGGGTGAGAGGCCAAAGCAAGGTGCCACCCAGAGCCCTCCCCCCCATCCGCACCCACATGGTGGCCAGATGTAGCACACACAGGATGCCCCGTTAAATCTGCATTTCAGATAAACAGGGAATCATTTTTAATAACGTCCCGCACTTCGTATATGCATGCCTCAGAAGAGTAGATTTCTACGACTTTCATGACTGAGCCAGATGCCCTCATTCCCGCTTATCCCCGCCCACCCCCGCCCACAGGTGGAAGCAATCACCGCCTCCTCTGAACACCCGCTGGATTTATCTGTACTTGGGCACTTGGATTTATCTGTACTTTTCTACCCCACAGCACAGGACCGACCCTCCTGCCCACTCTCACCTGCTCTACTAAACAAAAGCTCTTCACTGACAGAGCCCTGTCTTAGGAGGGTGCCTGGCATCACACATTCGTCCACTAAGGTGTTCGAGCCTTGTCTGCCGAAGCCTCCACCTTCCTCATGTGCTGGGGTTCATGGCAAGCCGGAGTGAGGTCCGTGCATGGGACGCCGTGCCCCTCGGTGGTGGGGAGTCACTGGGAGCCCCGGGGGCCTCCTCCCTCTGTCTCCATCCCATCCCTGAGCAGGATGGCTTTCCAGAGCGTCACTGAGGGAAGTGGACACACCACGGAGCTGCTCCCTTTCCCTCTTCCCCTCGTTCTGAAGGATCCTTAACTCTCATCGGGGAACATCTGTCCCATACAAATCTGTCTCATTTTTCTTTCTGAAATGATATCAAAAACCAAACTATTTAAATCAACAAGAACCGTAAGAGCTGGCAAGTTGGAGTAGTTACAGGTCAATAAGAAAAAGACAAAAAATCCCCAGTAGGTCAGGCCATACTTCATATCATTCACAAAATGTACAAAGAGGCAAAAGGGCCTTTGAAGAAAGTTCAAACTCATTATTCAAATAAATGGCAATTACTTTTCCTTTAAAATGGCAGAAAAAATATTTAAATGTTTAAGACGCGGCTTTGGCAAGAGTGCATTGAAACGGGCACTCTCGTGTGCTGCCAAAGGAAGTGTAAACTTGAAAAACGTCTCCAGAGAGAACTTTGTCAATTCGTATCCAGAGCTTTGAAAATATTCATAGTTTCTGACCAGACTCCATTTATAAAAATTTCCCGTGAGAACACATCAGATAAGCACTTGAGTTTTCACAGCTGCGCTTTTTAAAAAAGAAAGAAAAAAAAGTGTGAAACAAATAAATGCCTAACAACAAGGAGATGACTCAATACAACTTAGAACACACGTATAATGAAAAATTATTGCCGTCATTGGAAACCGAGTTCTCAAGCATATTCCTGACATCAGAAAGCACTGTATTAATTGGAATAGGCTAGGTTATGCTGCAGTAACAACTTCAAACTCTCAGTAACTAAACACAGAAGATAATGTTCTTCTTGATCACGTTTCACGTCCAAAC
This sequence comes from Eubalaena glacialis, assembly GCF_028564815.1. Lineage (NCBI taxonomy): Eukaryota > Metazoa > Chordata > Mammalia > Artiodactyla > Balaenidae > Eubalaena > Eubalaena glacialis. Next base: position 11,455,285 of record NC_083722.1, read on the forward strand.
GAGATTAGGCAGGCGAGGCTGGGGGGAGAGTTGTTCTCAGTACAATCAGCCAGGTCCCCAGCACTCAGAGGACCATACGACCACCCTCTCAACAGGGAAGGAGACCCCCAGATGGTCCCACACAGGCAATACATGCTCAGTCCAGAAGCGACACCCTCACTTTTTTGCTGGCAGCACATCTACCCGCAAAATGGGTGAAAAAATGTAATCCTACTATGTACCCGGGAAGAGAAGTGAGCCAGATACGGGGCAGCACTGAACGTTGCTACCATTATACTTACGATATAATAGTAAGAAAAATGGAATACAAAATTGCATATTTAACACAATCTCATTTTAGAGAAATATTTATGATACTTTCATATTTGCATGTATAAATGAAGAAAATACTTATAATAAAACAGGGACCTGGGTTATGAAATTATAGATGGTTCTGATTTTCCTCTTTAAACATGTTTGAATTTTCCAGATTTTCTATAAAGAACACATTAATTACTAGGGGAAAAAAATTTTGTGCTTCAGTATTACTCGGGCTATCCTCTATTTTCTTGCCTTCAGAAAACAAATATTTCTTTTCCCTAGTTCAGCAAATTCCTTCAGTCTCAGCTCCATCTGTAAAATGGGAATACTATTACTTGCTCGTCTTCTACCCAGAAGAGAGCTAAACAAGAAGCATAAATGTTCATCTAAAGACATTTGCATTCGGGGAAAGAAAATATGTTCATAAGACACAAAACATTACGATGCTTCCCTCAGAACTAGGAATACAATTGTGTCACTCTACATAGGCGATTAAATAATATCTCTCTACCATTTAGCCAAAAGATATGCCTAATTCAGTTGCTTATTCCCTAAGGAAATATGAACCCTACCAAATAGTTCAGACCTAGGGTGAAAAAATAGGTCAGAATATTCATTCTCATGAATAAATTCAACTGCATGGATTTTATGACTTGGTTACCAAGTTCACTGTTGATATCCATTCCATACGCCTTCGTGGCTAACATGGGCTCCAAGAGCGTCTGCCTTTCTCTGAATCTTCTTTGTTCACATAGTCTATCAGACAAACCAACCCAAGATTACTTAACACCCTGTTTCAGGTACTGATTTCCAGGGTTCTAGGAAAGCAGGGACTCCCCCCCCCCACCCCTTGGCTCCTCTCTTGTAACCCCCTTATGACCTAGCCTAGCACCAGCATAGCTCAGCACCACTTAATAAAGAGTTGCCCATTTGAGCCGATCCCTTTAGAGGAAAAAGTCACTTATGGGTGTGATCCTGGTCCCTTCCTCACAAGCACCTAATGCAGTGTCTTTAGGCTCCGGCTGGCCACTGTCCATCAACTGACAGACTAAACCCAACCAAAGAGACACACAGATTAGAAATGGGAGCAGAGTAGAGCACGACCCTCAGGAACCAAACTGAGATTCCATTGTTAAAGAAAAAAAATCACATGCTGTATCTATTCAAAGAGAAAAGATGTCATTTTACAAGCCTGTCAGCCCATCTTCCAATGAAGAGTGAAAAGAAAATGTGACTGAAGAAAATCTCAGAGCATCAGGGACATATGGAACGCTTGCGTTTGGGGTCTTTTTCATTTTGAATATGCCCCACTGGCCAAAGGTCTCCACAGATGTGAGGAAAAGTTAATTAGCGGCAGCATCACCGTTGTGGCGTAGTTTAACTAACTGCTGATATGACAGAGATTGGGAAGAAAAAAGAGAAGGATTATCAGAAAACAGAAGAAGTTTTCATTAATGGTGTCTTGAGATGTCACTTCTCCTGGAACAAAGTAAGAATGACCTCGACAGGTAACTGATCCAATGCCACATTCACTGCACATCTGCTTTAGATAACTTGCTTTATCCAGGTGGTTCCCAACTTGAAGGGGAAAAGTGGAAAACATTGCTAAGGTGACAGGAACATTCTCTGAGCTTTGTCACATACCATCTTTGCAGACCCAGGGACACAGAGCCCAGGTGGGGCCTTGCAGGGTGATAGGTGGATGCAGCAATTTTACTAACGCATTCACACTGGCCTCAGGCTGTGCAAAATTGCGTGTGTTTAACACAGGAATCACAGCCCTACGTTAAAAATGATTACCAACCCCTTTTGACTTCCTAGTTGTAAGTACGAGAAATAATCATAACGTTTGGCTCTGTGACTGATGGATATCATAAATCACACTGTGTTTTCAGTCTAGTGGTGTCTGCCACAGTGCTAAGAGACCAGAGCAACCGGCATCTTTGGAAGAGATAAAAACAAGACAGCTTATAAAGATACTTTGGAGGAAACGGCTTACCCGGAGCTGGAGGAAATGGTCCTAGCCACAAAAATCTTTCAACATCCTTCTCCACTGGGGTGTGGGCAGGGGGCTGTCACTGGTCTTCCTCCACCACCTTGAGATCCACCCTCCCCAACCAAACAGCGGCACCACTCATCACATCCTCCCTTGATAGGGACACAGATAGCACCACTTATAAAATCAACATCACTCTGCTTTTGCCTAGCATGAATTATGACTCTCCAAAGATAGCAGGAAAAGTTGTGAAGGGAGGACTGATTTATACTGCCTCCTGGCACTGTACTGGTTTGGGGAAATCGTGGAGAAGAAAGTCCAAGTTCACTAAGCTAATCAAGTAGCATGTATTTGAGCTATCTCATAGCCCTATAGGGACCATTATTCAGCACACCCAGCCGCTCTGTCCTACCATGTTGCTTCCTTTGTTTCTGATCTACCTCCCACCAATAACTCACTTCTGGACCTCTGCAACTGTTGGCTTCATCCTAATGCTTAATAATCCAGACAAGGTTTGTTTACTATATTAGTTTGCTAGGGCTGCTGTAACAAAACACCACTGACTGGGTGGCTTACACAACAGAAATTACTGTCTCATCGTTTATTTCCAGTTCTGGAGGCTGGAAGTCCAAAATGACGATGCCGGCAGAGTTGGTTTCTTCTGAGACCTCTCTCCTTGGCTTGCAGACGGCCGTCTTCTCCCTGTGTCATCCACGGGGTGTGTTATCTGTGTCCTCATCTCTTCTTAGAAGGACTCCAGTCATATTGGATAAGGGTCCACCCACATGGCTCCGTTTTATCTTAATCACCTCTTTAAAGACCCTATTTCCAAGTAAACTCACACTCTAAGGAACTGGAGGGGTAGGACTTCCACATATAAACTTGGGGGTGGACACAGTGCAGCCCATAACACGTGTTTTTCCCCTAGCATCACCAAGGTCAGCATTTACAAGTGCATACACAAACACACACACACACACAAACACACTTTATATTTTTCTGTATCTTGCGCAGAAATTCCTACTCCAACTAGTATGGTGGGAGCTGGGAGGGGTGAGGGAAGAACTCAGCTTCTTGTGGCTCAAAGCAGTCTCCTTGGAGTAAACCAGTCTCTTCCAGTAACTGCTCAGCTTTCCAGAGTGTCTCCCCTTCCCTAAGGACTCACCCACCCCCTTGAGCCAGGCCTGGAGGGAAGGAGGGGCTGGGGTCGTGCTCTCCTCCAGTTGGGCCACTGTCATCGCTGCTGTTGTTGCTGAAGTGTCCCAGGCCAGCGTGACCCAATGTCTGTTCTCCTGGTGGGGTGCCACCCTGTCACTGCCCCGGGGCCCTCGGCCTTCCCGCTCTGCTGACTGGGCCCACCTCAGCTCTCCCTGCACCGAGGTCTGGCTACAGCTACAATTAGATCCTCAGCTCCATCAGTCAATTTCCCAGCCCTCTTCTGCCCCATGGTGACGCCCTCAGCAAGCTCACCGAGCCAGCCCCTCTGCCACTGTCCCCGTCTCCCGCTGAAATGCCCCGTTTCAGCAGCAGGAGGCCAGGGTCCAAGGCTCCCTGGACTGACACACCACACGCCTTTTTCTTCTCTGTAGGGCCGGCAGCACCACAAGAGGGGATCTTTAGAGCTCTGAGCGTGGAGTGGAAGTCCAGGCCCTCCACGCTGACTTCCCCTCAGCTTATCTGGGGTGTGTTTTCTACCTGCCATCCCTTACCTCATACAGCTGCCCTCACCAAGAGGCTTGAACTCGAAGGAAGAAACAAGAACGTATCTCCTGTTATTCCCTTTCTTGCTCCCTCTCTCCTCAGCTCTACTTTCCCAAACTGGAAGGACTTTCCATTTCCAGCTGAATGCGAACTTCACTTATGTCACAATCTCTCTTCTCAACATCGTGGTTCGAAATAATAACACTCTATCTCAGGCGTCCAAGGTTGACTCTGTACATACAGACGGAAGCTTTTTGGAATTTGGAAAACACTTCTCTCTCTCAGCAAAACGTGGATTTAAGACTCTCTCACTTTTCACATAACAATTCTAACATGAAACCCAAAGCTGAGCCAAGACTCTTTATTCTGGGTGGTCTGCCTCCCACTTTCCCCTGAATTGATAGATTCAATCCCATGACATCCCCATAGCAAGGAATGAAAATACATTGACATGTCGGGAATACAGTTCCTGTTGCACTAGAGACTGTGACACAAATATTCTAGTACGTCCTCCAGAACAAGCTGATTTGTTCAGGGCATTTATTGATCTGGTGAGCACTGGCATTTTCCTTAGTAGATAGACAACTAGGGAAGTAATGCAAAGAACCATCGAATTTGTTCATTTAGAATTCATTGGCAGGGGCTTTCTCTGGTCCATAGATAGAAACCTTTGGCACCCAAAGAGCTAAGGCAACAACAGTTATAGCAATTGTCTTCCCAGGAACAGGAAGGTAACCACTCTCCTTGCTATTTGCCCTTATCTCGTTTGGGACCACTAAGGGCTATGGAAACTGGCAGAAGAAAAGCCTCGGAAAACTTCCAGTACAGAAGGATCAGATTGGCTGGATCCCTGACAATGACATTAGGACAGAAAATCTGACGGAGAGGCAATGCAACATGGTGGGTAACATGCGAACTAGAATCAGACTGCTTGGCTTCGTGTCCTGACTCACCACCTTTCTACCTTGGTCATTCCAACCAAGTTACTAAATCCCTGTCGGTTTCCTCATCTGGTGTAGTGTTGTTGTGAAGCTTACAGGAGTTAATGGAAGTAAAATGCTGGAACCGTACTGACACACAGTGGACTCTCAGTAAACGCTCGTTGTGGGGAACTATCAGGTTGTGGGAAAGTGGTCATTATGAATAATATTAATAGCTAAAATTTATTGAGTGCTTATAATATGCCAGGCAATGTTATAAATTCCACACATGTGTAACAGGGGCTAAAACATTATTATTATAAGAATATTTGTAAAGCCTCTTTTCCATCCCTTCCAACGTCTGTCCACCCCCGTTTCCACTAGTAAAATTCTGATTTGGTTCACTTGCCATTTCCCCATACCCTCAGCTTGTGGGCTTTAATCCACAGATTGGGGGAAAATACTGTAGGGCAAGGAGATTTATATTTGAAATGAAGAGAAACCCTGGCAAAAAAAAAAAGACTAACTCTCAGAAAGTATGGCAGGGAAAGCAGGAGAAATTTTAGTTGGCAGTTGAGAGTGGAATAAAGAGCGATTTTCAAGTACAACTACTCTCTGTTGAAAGTGAGAGGTGGACAAGTTGAAGGCAGAGAATTTTTTTTTTAAGTTTAGCTATTTCTTAGGCATATACTACCCTCTTGGAATTTTCTTAAGAAACTGCAGTAAGCACTTGAATTGCTTTTGATTAAGCTTCTCTGTTAACTTGTTTTGTTTTTTAATGTGATTCTATGCAAAGACAGGACCACAAAAGCAGCCACCTTTATGCCGGTTATACACACACTCTTTCATTTTATCCCACAGCAACCCTGTGAGTTGGATACTATTATTATGCTTTCTTGGAAGAGAAAACCAAAGAGTAAAGAGATAACTCACAGTCACACAGAAAGCACCAGAGCCTGAATTTGAATCTACATAGTTTGACCTCAGAGCATACACACTGACCATTGTGCTACACTAACTAATCAATTATCCCTTTTAGCCTGCATTAAGTCATGCTTCCTCAGTTGTCCTCCTGAGATTGTTGTCAAAGAAAAATAACTCCAGGTTCCTTCCCAATACATAATGTTTCTGTTCAATTAAAAACAAAAGTCCAAGTGTGTGTGTATGCGCCTGCGAGCGTGTACCTTTGATTTAATTAAATATTTACATTGTTTAAAATTCAAAAGGTATAAATGAGATAACACAATGTGTCCCTTCTAACCTTGTTCCCCAGCCATCTGGTTCCCCCTCCCAGAGGCAAACAATGTTGTCAGCTTCTATTGTTTATTCTCAGGTAAAAGCATTACAAGTAAATACATTTCTCTCTCTTTTTAAAATGATACCACAACATATTCAATGTTGAGTACTTTGACTGTTTCTATTTATCAATATATCGTGGAGACAATTCCATATTGGTCTAGAAGGTGTGTCCTCATTTTTCTTTACAGCTAACAATAATGTTAGGACGCACCATCATTTATTAACAGTTCTCTAACTGTTGGACATTAGAATATTTCTAAATGTGTACTATTGTAAATGATGTGACAATGAATACCCTTGTATCGTACATAATGTCATTCTGCATGTTAGTACAGGCATAGTATAAATTCCCAGAAACAGAATCATTGGGTCAAAAGCCATGTGCATATGTATTTTTAATAGATACTCCCAAATTGCCCTACATAGATTTTTTTTAACAAAGTACATGCCTACCAGCAATGTGTGAGATTGTTTATTTTCCCTTACCCTCTCCAGCACAGTGGATTATTAAACTTTCTGGTCTTTGCCCATCTGATAGATGAAAATGGAAAATCCATTTCTTCTTTTGCCTCCGGTTACTTGAGTTTAAACTATAACTTGCTGCCCACAAACCCCTCCATTCATTCATTTAAATAGTATAAGGCACTTACCACACATAAGGCTCTATCCTAGTCATCCCTTTGCCCTATAAAGCAGAATCTCTCTCCAAAATCATATGTGGCTTAAGATTCTTCCAGATGGCTGGGATTTGAGTAACTCCTGATATCTTAAACATAGAATAGTAGAATGATTATTGGGGTTTTGGAGGAGCAAATAACAAATAGTCCTGCCCCAATTCTCTCCCCCACCCCCATCCTACCCAGCTTCAAGTTGGGACCAATCAAGAGACAGTCACAGGAGTCAGACAGATGGAGATGAAAATATCTGCTTTATGTCTGATAAAGCCGATTGGAGTCTAAAGCTTAGTCCCAGAAACAGATGGGTTTTCTAATATCTTCCCTGAACCAAAAAAAACCCATAATTAAACCCACATACCCAGTCACAGGCAGGCCTGGACAAGGGCAGGCTCTTCGGCAGTAACGGACACTTATTACAGGGCCTTGGAGGAGAGTGGGTTTCCTGAGGACAGCCTACAGAAGGCTTGGCCACATAGGCCACCCAACCAGAGCAGCCACACGTGTTACCTGTAGCCACACAAGTGTCCCTCCCCTGTATCTCTCCTCCTGAGACAAGGAACTTCTCACACCCACGCAAATGTAAGGAGATGGGGATAAGAATTCTCCACCAACTGTATTTAACCTTCAGGGATGAAATTATCAAGAAAATGGAATCTTTCTGGGGGGGCAAAGTTTTTTAATGTGAGAAGAATGAATAATGTATTCATTATTTCATTCAACAAATATTGATTGAGAAGTTACCTTGTGTCAGGCTCTGTGCTAGGATCTGGGATTATGAGGTAAATACAACTCAGATCCTACCTTCTATAGAGTTGATATTGTACAAGAGAGATAACCACATAAATAAATCATCCTTATACAAACTCTAATAGAAGCATGGAAAAAGGACCTTCACAGGGAAGATACCTTGAGCTGGGCCAGGAAGGATGAGTAGGGCACATCAGCCTTGTACGGAATGTTATTCTGCATAAGGTGTCTTTAGATCAGCACAAGGGAAGGCTGTATCAGAAAAAAAAAACAAAAACAGTTGCAAAAATAGAGAATGGAATCAGGTTGTATTTGGGGCCTGGAAAATATTTCTGTGTGTCTAGAGATCTGGGCAAGGAGGGAGACAGGGTCACAGGTGCTGTAAGATGAGGCTGAGAAGGTGCCCCGGGTTAGATTGAGAAGTTTTTGCCAGCCACACTCAGGAGCTCATGCTCAATTTTTAGGCCATGGAGAGCCTTTAATGCCTTTTGAGCAAAACTGCCATGATCCAATTTGTTTCAGAAAGATCACTCTGGCTGAAAATAAGGAGGATAGATGTGAGGGGGGCGGTGGAGAGAGAGATCGAAGGCGAGAGGGCCAGTTAAGAGTTAACCAACTGGTCCAGTAGAAAGAGGCGACAGAACAAAATTAGCACACGGGGGATAAAGAAAAGTAAAGAGATTCAGCAGACATTTCACAGGTAGAATGACCAAGATGTGGTGATTGACTAGACATAGGAGGTGGGTGGTAGGGAGTCCAGAGCAAATAGGTGTTCTATTTGAATGGTGAGGCCATAACTGAGACTGGAAACAAAAGAGGAACAGGTCTGGGGGGAGAAGGAAATGAGTTTAGTCCGGGATACGTTATGCTAGAGTTGCCTGAAAGATACCTTGTAGGATGTATCCAGCAAGTGCCTGGAAATAAAAGTCTGAGCTCAGGAGAGAAAGCAGGGCTGCCAAGTCTATTGCTACATGAGCTGTAGAGGAAGCTGTGGGAATACTGTAAGAGCAGTCAGCTGAGAAATCAGTGAGGCATGAGAGAGAAATGGGACAGTGCAGGAGAGCCAGACAGGCAACGGGCATCTGGAACAGAGAAGAGGTCAACGGAGGACATTTCAGTGGGGAGTGAGGGGGCTGGGAGAAAAGGAGGAGGGAGACCCCCTTCAGCGTATCATGGAGAGGATCACATCCTTCCTCCTCCTAGATGCTCAAGGCCACACTGCATCTTCAGAGGGGGCAGTTTTCTCATCTCTGCTTGTCCTATAACATTCACTCTCTAAGGCTTCCTGGAAAACTGGGTGACAGAGAGAAGGATGAGGACGATTGCTCAGCAGAGGACCAGCTTCCCCCCACATCCCTCTCTGCAGGAAGTGTCTCCTCCTTTGCCATAGAGTGAAGGACGAGAGAGCCGGCGTGTCTGCAGGAACACCTTCCGACAAAACCTTGCGAAAGCTCTGCATTTACAAACATCAGAAGGAAATCTAATATCCTTGTTTACGGTTTCTCACCAGCTAAGCCCATTCTATCTGACAGTGATCCCTGCCAGGCTCCTTCCTGCCCACACCATCTGCTCCAATCAACAACCTGGCCACCCTCTAGCCTCACCTTTCTCCAGTCATCAGATCCTGGCAAAAGCTCATCCACGTGCCTGGAACATCCCTGTTCCTTCTATAAAATTTCTACTGATTTCTTCAAAACCATGCTCAATCCTAATCAGTCCATGAAGCTCCCCTTTATTTTCTGAGTATGAACTCAACATATGTCCTTTGGCTATAGAATTGGTCTGTTAATTTTGTTGGTGTTGTTACAGAAATCATTTCATTTGTCATAATTATTTAGGGGGGACCAAAATAACCAAAGCTAACCAAAAGCTCTGCCTGGGGAATTCCCTGGTGGTCCAGTGGTTAGGACTCCACACTTTCACTGCCAGAGCCTGGGTTTAATCCCTTGTCAGGGAGCTAAGATCCCACAAGCTGCGCAGCACAGCCAGGAAAACAAAAAACAAAAAAACTCTACCTGTAAGTATCAAGATTTTATTCCATTCATTCAACTGAACCAATATTTACTGAGCTCTTACTTTTTATGCGCCAAGCACTGTGCTCCATGATGGAGATTTTAAATAAAGTAAACAAGGAGAAAGCATTCATTACACAGGCCAAGAAACAAACCTGGGCCTCTTTTAGGGGGTGGAAGATTTACATCTTAACTACCCTCACTGCCTTGTTTGATAGATCTTGCTAAAGTAGATGATCCTCTTCCCTGCCTTTTTAAACAGTAAGGAATGAATAAAATCTGAAATATTTTTATGTTGTTTTGGGGGCATCATATTGGACATCCTGTTTTAAAAGAATAGCTTTTCTTTTTTAATTAGAAAAATAATACGTTCCTTGTGAACAGTGAAAATGATTTTTCTAATCACCCATGGTCAAACCATCCAAAAGACAACTGCTGCTAACATTTTTGTGTATCTCTTTCCAGGCTGTTATCCAATCTATTTGTAGGGAGTTTTGCCTTAATAACAATGCAATATATGGAACATAAAATTCATAGCTTGCTGTCTTACAAGTTCGCGTTACAGTATAGACAGTTTCTAGTAAGATCCTTTGTTGAGCAGTGTCTTGTGGCAGAGTAAACTAAGACTCCTCCCCTCCCACTTGCCTTCTTCATTCTCCCAACACAGGAGTTCTAGATCAGAACTACTACACAGTGCTTTTAAAAAGCGTTTGAGGGGGACTTCCCCGGTGGCACAGTGGTTAAGAATCCACCTGCCAATGCAGGGGACACGGGTTTGATCCCTGGTCTGGGAAGATCCCACATGCCGCAGAGCGACTAAGCCCATGCATCACAACTACTGAGCCTGCGCTCTAGAGCCCGCAAGTCGTAACTACTGAGCCTGTGTGCTGCAACTACTGAAGCCCACGCACCTAGAGCCCGTGCTCCGCAACAAGAGAAGCCAGCGTGACGAGAAGCCCGTGCACCACAACAAAGAGTAGCCGCCATTCGCCACAACTAGAGAAAGCCCATGCGCAGCAACAAAGACCCAACGCAGCTAAAAAATAAATTAAATAAAAGTGATTTTTAAAAAAAAGTGTTTAAGGAAACAGAGTTTACAGACAGAAACCCTAAATGGAAAGACCTTATGGTTTTGTAGATAGTGACTCCAGTCTTTGTTGTATGAAGGTTGGGGGAGCCGACAAGGTTTTCATACAGTATTTTCTCCTTCATTATACTGATTTTTGTATAAAAATGTAACTTTACGTGTCTAACACATATTAAAAATATTAAATATTTTGATGCAAAAAAAGAAAAAATGGCCTGCCACCAGGAGAGATGTCCCGCCCCTGTTTCCCCCACTTCTCTGCCCCCTCCCACCTCTGTGCAGGGGAGCAAGGGCTCACCCCATCCTCTGCTATGACAGCAGAAGCTTGAAAGAGCAGATAAGTGGTGGCCACTTAACAAATGCCCGAAGGTGTGAAATACGTAGGACCCAAGAATTAAAAATTGAGACAGAGTCCTTCCCACTTCCATAGAGAAGGATTCCAAGTCCCAGGGAGGAGAGTCTGGAACCAGGAAATCCTAGACAAGGAGACAGGAAAAAATAAAAGGGCGAAGTTGTGGAAAGTGAAGAAGGATGCCCCAAAGAGATGGGGGGCATCCGTGTGGGATACCCTCTGACTAGTGGGAGTGTCCACTGTCCTCCAGAATCACTGGCAGAAAGTGGTGATAGCCTCTTGGAGACGAGGCTGTACTAGCCGAGAGGGAACATCTCTGAAGGCTGTCATCCAAGTGGTGACTACAACGTGCCCCATCTTGAAGGCCCTCAAGTTCCCATCTTCCCCATTTCCAGACCATCCTTGGGGACAAACCCCGCAAGACATAAAAGGCACCTTTCACGTGGGTTATATTTGTAATACAGTGACGCCTCTCAGGACTACCACTAACCAGGAAAGAAAAGCATATCCCTGCTCCCTGCCCAGGACACTGTCTCACTTCCATGCACCCCAAGGAAGACACAGGCTGCTTATAGAAATGTGAAGGATAACTACTCCTCCATGAAATAGCCCCAGAATGCCACACAATTAAACTCCCACTGTTCTTCCTTAACCATCAGTGCAGTGACTCCCAACCTTGTCTGCACGTTGGAATCACCTAGGTAGCTTCCAAAACTACCAATGCCCGTGTACCCACCTCTGAAGATTGTGATTTTTCCATCTTGGGTGTGGCCTGGGTGTAGAAATTACTAAAGATGCCCAGGTGATGCTGATGTGTGTCAGACAAGTTTGAGAACTACTGCTTTAACGTCAGGTTCTGGAATATCACTTCTCCTTGTAGGTGGTCTATAGCCATTGCTTGAGACAGCCCATCTCCACAACTCTAATCCTGCATGCTCTGGAAATGCTATCTAGAATATATCCAAAATAAGGAGAAATGAATTTGGAACAATGCAAGTAACATGCATGAACTGTAGAATCATAACTTTTTTTTTTTAAGCATCAATGTGTCTACTCAGAGAACCTCAGCTTTTTTCAGGAGAGCTGAGCTGGCTGAAGAAGTGGCCACCAGATAAGCAAAGTTTTATAGTATCCCTATACATGTGATGGATTATGTGTTTATATATGCATATGCTTATAGCTATTTAGCCTAAAAGTGATGAGTTCAAACTATAGTGTCTTCCCTGATTGTTTAGGCAGTTTGAGAGCAGGTATCATATCGTTACTGAGTCACTGTGTGGCATCTTGAAGAGAAACTTTACACTCAAGAAGTTCCCGGTAGGGCTTCTCTGGTGGCGCAGTGGTTGAGAGTCCGCCTGCCAGTGCAGGGGACACAGGTTCGAGCCCTGGTCCGGGAGGATCCCACATGCCGCAGAGCAACTAAGCCCGTGCACCACAACTACTGAGCCTGCTCTCTGGAGCCTGCGAGCCACAACTACTGAAGCCCGCGCGCCTAGAGCCCGTGCTCCGCAACAAGAGAAGCCACCGCAATGAGAGGCCCGCGCACTGCAACAAAGAGTGGCCCCCGCTCGCCGCAACTAGAGAAAGCCCACACGCAGCAACAAAGACCCAACGCAGCCAAAAAATAATTAATTAATTAATTAAAAAAAAATTTTTTTTTAAAGTTCCCAGTAAATGTTCAGAGTGATCTGTAACACTCCTGTTGCTGCTGATTCTCCCGGAGCTGGCTAATGGGCCAAGGAAGAGCCACAACTCTCAAGTGACAAGGTACTCCTTTCCAAAGTGGTGTCTGGGGTCCTTCTCGGGGAGATCAAGTAAGATATCTTTCCAATTAAAATATTCCAGATGAGCACTATTACTCCTTCCTTAGGGAAAGCACTATTAGAAAAGCTAAAAGCAATGAGTGCACCTCACAACTGCCCTTTAAAGGTGAAAACAATTATTTTGGTCATTCTGAGCAGGAAGCTGCACAAGCTCTCTGAGTGATCTGGAGAGACCTGGGCCAGGGAGGGAGCTGGTCCTCAGGGCTCTTGGCTGATGCAACCTGAGGCCATTCCCCAGAACATATACTCCTCGCTTCTCAGTTTAAGAAAATAAATTAAAAGTTCAGGAAAACACCCCTATGCATTACACTAACTGACCTCAGAGACAAAAGACAGATCTAGCCCATGACACCTCAGCTCAGAATCCAGCAAAACTCTCAGCTCAAATCCATGAGAGTCTGGATGCCACCCGTGGAGGGTAGGCATGTTCTGTTGGTGCCATGGCCACACGCGCAGGGCAAACCAAAGCATTCTTGCCCTCTGTCTTGTCTTTCTTTATTCTTAACCTTCTTTAAAAACCGATTTTTCCTCTTATAGCAGAGTCCTTCATAGAGACTCTCTAGTGATATATTTCATTAACAGAGTACAGAATCCAATCTCAGTTGTGTTTCACCTCGGTGTGCTACAAGGGATCCCCCAAAACTCTGTATGAAGAAATAACTTAAAATGAATATTTGGGATTCACCTTGATCTTAAATAAAATACATCATTTGACATATCTGGGGAGATAGATCAATTGGTGGAGGAGGGAATGGTGTTTTCTTTCTTTTTTTTTTTTTAATGAAATAAATAAGGTAGTGCAAGACTCCAAAAGAATCACAAGTGCTGTGGTGTCATGACACAAATGGCCCCTGTGCCCACCTTCTGTGGAAAGATCATTCTGAGAACAGCCTTTTTGTAGAAGGAAGGAATCCTCTGGCCATTTTCCTTCCTGAACCCTCTTGTCTGTTTTCTTTCTTTCTTTTTTCTCTTTTTTGGCTGCACTGCGCAGCTTGCAGGATCTTAGTTCCCCGATCAGGGATTGAACTTGGGCCCTCGGCAGTGAAAGCCCAGAGTCCTAACCACTGGACCACCAGGGAATGCCCTCTCCTCTGTTTTTCGAAGTACTGTGTCTTCAGTAACCACTCTGTCCTCTGAACGTTCTTGATTTCCATGGTACCACTCTCTCCTGGCCCCTTCCCTTACTTTCTGTATGCTTCTTCACTGTCTAGCTCATGGGCATATTAATCTCAAGAGGTGGGCTCCTTGGGCCCTGTCCTTGGCCGTTTTCTCTTATGCTCTCCCTGGGTGACCTAAAACACTTCCATGACATCAACTGTTATCTGTAAAGTGATGACTTCCAGATATATGTCTCTACTAGTCAAGGTCTACATCCCATTATTTCCCGGACATAGATTGGCCATCGTAGAGATTCCTCAAACTCAATGCACACAAAGAGAAATGCATACTGGTTCCTAAATTCCCCTTCCATTCCTTACCTTTGCGACTAGCACCATCATCTACCCCATCCGCCAGCAACAAATTAGAGTACCCCTATACCCAGTTTATCAACATTTGTCTCAGTTAGGAATTGCTTTTGGCCACTGGATGGGAATGGATGGAAATCACAGTGGCTTAAACAAGAAAAGATTTATTTATTTTTCTCATATAGCATGAGATTCAGACCATCCAAAGCTGATACGTTGGGTCCACCATGTCATCGGGGCCCTGGACTCCTGTCTTTCTCCTCTGCCATACTTTTCACAAGGCTCCCATCTTTAAGAGCACATCGTGGTTACAAGGTGGTTATTCCCAAGTTCTAGGCAGAAAGAAAGATAAAGAATGAAGAGAATTAAGGCACTTCATTTGGTTCATATCTCATTAGCCATAAAGAGAAGGGTAGAATGGCTATTAGTAAGGCGAGACAGAAATCCGTGCCACCTATTCTACTTTCTTAACATCTTTCAAATTCACCTCCTAATATACTTGGTTCAGACCCTCATCACTTCTCCTGTAAATTTCTTCAATAGCCTCCTAATTAGACTCTTTGCCACCATCTGTGCCCCTCACAGCCATTCTTCACAGCACTGCCATAACTATCTTTCTTAAATGTGAATCTGCGCCCTGTTTAAAATCTTTCAGGGGTTCCCCTTTAGCCTTCAAGAAAAAGCCCACACTCCTTGTTGGCTTTAAGCCCTTCCAGATCTGGCTCAAAACCACTTCTGAGCCTTCATTCTCTTCTCCCTTCCCCCAAGCTCTCAGCACACTTTTTCATCCCAGAACATCTCAGTTTTCTCTTGCCATCCCACCTTACAAGTGCTGCCACTGTGTCTGCATCAATTACACATGAAAACGAAGACATTTTCATGTGTAATCAACAATTAAAGATTTGAGGAAGTGCCTGCACAGCAAGACCACCTGTTCATATGGTGAAAAATAGTCAGCAAAATATGTTTTCTTACACATGTATAAAGATACTGTTTAAAACACAACAAACCTGCCTCCTCTAAAGCTACCTCTCCGGGAAGAAAGATGTGGGAGAATTTTACCCATCACTTCCTCAATAGTCTAATTAGTCCAGACCTCCACACATCTAAGAGGAGAAGGGAGAAATGCAACTTCTTACTTGAAGAGTCCACCTTGTCAGCTGAGACACCACTATGGACATGAAAGCAGACCAAAGAAAAAGCGAAGAATGATGAAAGAAAAGGTGAAGAATGATAAAAGAAGAGCTGTACCCTAGATACGTAGAAACTCCTGCAAAATACATTTACCACCCTGGATTGAGGCCTGAGATGTGTGGCTTGTGGGCACGAACAGAGAGAATCAAGAAAAAGCAAGAGGCTAGTTGAAGCCCAATGTGATGGTGCTTTTCCTGGTCTTTCTAAAAACTAAGCTGCTTCCTGCCGAAGCCAGTGCGGGAAGAAAATCACAGTCAAAAGTTACCGCTGGGCAGACAGAGGTGAAGGTAACACAAGGTGACGTGTGTGCATGTGTGTGTATGATGCCCTGGGCACAGCTCCTCTGGCTATTGGGAGACCCCTATGGAAAGTGGGACCCTGAGTCTATTTTGCCATCTGCTGACTGGCTCCTTCCTGGGATCCTTCTGTGGACCTTGTTCACGTTAGTTCAGTGGTGTCCCCTGTACTGTAAATAACTGCCGCCCACAGGGAGCTGGCCCATCACCCCAACTAGTACTAACACTTGGCAGCTTTTTCCAGCACACACGTCACCAGGAATGAGGTTGGTAAATGAGTCAAACATTCTGGAGAAAGAAATACAGTGACCACCAAGGCTGTCTAGTGACAGAAACTGCTGAAGACCCTTATCTGCTCTCTGTCTATTTATGGTACTGTAGCTCTGTGGGAAAATTCTTCTTAGAGTGTTGGCAAAAAAACAAACAAACAATTAGGGATCTTTGTGTTTCAGTGACATTTCCTCTTGACCAGTTACTGCTTCTTCACTCTGTACTCTTCAAAGAAAAAAAAAAACAACAAAAAACCATCTTTTAGGCACAAATGATTAAAGAGAAATACAAGGCAGAGCAGGAGAATTCCAAAATACTCCTCTATTGCAACCCAAAGCAATTTTTGTGAAAGAGATTGGATAAATTATGAAAGGAAAATGAAGTAAGTGTTTAGAAAAAGGGAGGTTGAGTCACAATATGGGAAAAAAAAAAAAAAAAGAAGAAAAGAAAAGCACCACCCAGCCTTAAACTTCCCTGATATTCACACAGCCTTTGTAGTCACAGGTCACAGCCATCTTTGTGGATACCTAGAAAACTGGCCATCAAGACTAGAATAGCTTGGTGTGATCTGGAGTGAGGGTCATCCTCAAAGGACCACCAGCAGAGCCCCTGATGAGTGGGTGCAGCCCTGGAATTGCCCATCCCTTTATACCCCCTTTATACCATTCTCAAGGCCTGGGATAGCTTGAAGTTGGCCAGCTCAAATGCACTGGCCATGTGATTGGCTTCACACCCTTCTTTTCTTCTTACCATGTCTAGTTCCCCAATATTCATCAATAAATAACACGGCAAGGAAGTCCAGCACCTTTAGAAAGCACTAGTGATCTGCTCTATCTAGCACACAACTGCCTCATTTGACATCTCTTATTTGAAATGGACTTCCTATGGTTATGAAGATAACTCGCCAGTCCATTATCTTGTGCTTGGAGGCTCTTTGCTTAGTAGTAAGGACTTGGATCCATCTTCATTAATCTTTGGCTATGCCAAGGTCGTCAATGAAATTGCAGTAAAAAAAGACTTAGAGTAAGTAACGCAGCAGTCAGTGACATAGTTAATCATGTGTGCATCTAACAACAATTCTGGAACAAGACCAGGTACAAATCAATAAAATACAGTAGATCTGGGAGGTTTTTCTTCTCCCTTCTGCAAGCTATCCCCTGCTATGTAGAGAAGAAAGATAGAGATTGCACGTGTTTGGGAGAAAAATATGAAGGCAAAGACAAACTTTGGTACCCTCAGGTACCAAACACCCTTAGGTGTTTCTAAACTTTTAAGTTGCACTTTTGTCTCTCACACATTTTTAACCCAGTTGGGTGAACTAGGCAAATGTTACCGTCCCAAACTAGGCAAGACAAAAGGCCCTATGTCTGTTCTGAAGTTGAGGTGCTCATGGAAGGTCACCAGCTCTTGATTCCCAGCTCAAAAGTGACAGGCCAGTGTTGGGTGAAAGGCAGCTGCCTGGAAGCAGAGGCAGTGACCAGAGTAATAACTGTTCTCCCCTTATTCAATGGCAAACAGATAACTATCCTCTTAATTTCTTTGTGTCCCCTGGACAGATTATAATCTACTCACTAAAGTATCTGTGGTTTGGGCTATTGTTTTAAAGCAAAGAGTTCATGGATGAAGGAAAAATGGGGAATTATGTCAGCCACACATTTTTCTTCTGAAATTGTTGGGAAGGAAAGTAGATAATCATCAATGAATATGGTATGGTATATACACCATTCCAAGAATTTTACATTTCAATTTGTTTTCTAGTATGGGTTGCCCAAACTTCCCCCAGGGAGCCATTTATTAATACTTGACTCACCAGAGAGAATAGGAACAAAGCAGGCAAAATTGCCATGCCTGAGGCAACTTCTTTTAGGATTGAACCAAGCACTGATGTAAAACTCCAGGGAGTCTCACAGTTAAAACCACCTAGGAAACTGAAAGAGGGGAGAAGCTCTTCCTTTTTGCCACCATTTACCACATTTAAATTAGAAAACCAAAGGACTTCTGTACAGCAAGGCCTAGAACACTCTGGGGACAAACAGATGTTCGAAGGAAGTAATCGCACGCTTGTCTCTTGAGCATCCATCTCTGAGGTTTGCAGTGACACCTCTGCGTCATTTCATGTGCATCTCTGAGAGTTAGTTCTAATACAGCACAGAAAGCACTTTCGTTGTAGGGGTGCAATCAAGGATGAGGAAAGTAGACTCGGGGACCATACTCAGGGATATGAATTCCAACTCTTTGGAAATTGCTAAAGCTGACTTGCTTCCTTGCACAATCCAAAGAGAAGAGTTAGAGGCACGTCCACCCCCATGCCCTCTGACATGACTGCGGGAAGTTACGTAAAGACTTCTGAGATGACTGGACACCAATTATGATGCTGCCAATGTTTTCCACAAAAGCTTTTCTCCCCCTGGTTCAGCCACAGTCATTCTGATGAAAAGGCTGAGACACAGAGAAACATCACCACTGCATAAAAAGGTCATTTGATCCTTGACGTCCCCAGTCTTCCTAGCGAGAAAGAACAGCAGTAACCATTCATAATGAGTACTGTTTTCACTCAGCGACATCCTCTAGGCTTTCTTGAAAGTGATGTGAACGCTAAGCATGGAAAGTTCCAGACTTAGGGCTTGTTTTCAAAAGAAATCAGATCTGCGGGCTAAGTAATGAAGTGTTGGGCCACAAAATACATCATCTCCCAGGAAAGCCCCTTAAACGCAGGCAAAATTCTCTTTATTCACCTGTGGTATTTCACCAGAACTTGTAATCATTAAATGTTTCTAACCATTAGACAAATGTCAGGTGGACAGAAAAGAGAAAATATATAAAGCTACATGCCATGCCAGGTGAATAATGGGGTTTTTTTTGTGGTTGTTTCCATAAATTTAGCCAACAGATTACACCTTCCTTTTCTTTTCCTTTTAAAAGCCAGTTCTGAGTTTTATCTCCATAGCATCCTGTCACCTAAGGAGTGATACAGATTTAAGGGGAAAAAAATCCAGTTCAGATTGATTTTTTTTCAAATTGGTTTTCTAAATGCAAGTGATAATGACCAAAGACTTTAAAAAAAAGAACTCATTTCTAAATGATCTCATCTTTCTACCTTGCACATATATCACTTAATTCAATACTCTCAAACAAGACCATACATTCGTTAACTTTCCCGCACTTCCTCTATTGATTACCATAGGTCATCCTATTAAAAGGAAATGGATGAGCCAGGATATCTCACTTTAATTTTTAAATCATAATAGTTTGTGGTGAGAGTGAAGCAGAGGCCCATCTAAGAAAGGAATAATCCCAGTAAGTGGCAATTAGGAGAGCAAAAGAGAAAACAAAGTAGAATTTCCCTTGCTGATCTTACCCGTATTCTGTTGGGAGATCTCTCTCTCTCTCTCTCTCTCTCTCCACCCAGCCTTAAGACCTAACAAGGCTGGTAGTTGGAAAAGCTAAACAAACTTCACCTGCTCTTGCATATTCAGGTGAGGATACTTCCTTTCAGTAAGAGATGCACGGCAAGACTTGGAGGCCAAGGTCCCCCCACTCCCTCCCCATCCAGGTGTCCCCAGGGAGACATGAAGAAGCCCTTCAAAGGTCGCCCTGGGTGCCCTCCCGCCACACGGCACCAGCCTCCAAGGCAAGGCCATTCTGGGGTGACTCAGTCAGCTTTAGATGTTGAGATGTACAACCATTTTGCGCTTTTGAAAACTACAGATATGAAAAACAGACCACAGTCATTCTTTGACAAATTGTGTCATTTTCTACACAAATCAGGGCTTTAAAACCCCGGGAGGGTATAAATGGGAGCACGGAGCAAGGGTGACAGGATGCAGTGAGTCATCTCAACTTCCTGCTAATCACAGGAACCGACAAAAGCTTGATGTGTCTCAGATTTGGCTGGGGGTTTCCTTCTCCATTCAGCCTCAGATTTCTACGGCTTGCCCCTTCCTTCTTTGTATTTCTCCCTATGTATCACTTTTGTCTGAGATCCTTGATGGTCTATAAATAATGTCATTGTGTTACACTGGACATGGGGTTTTTAAATGTCAGCATCCTGTGCACAGCCTTCCATGATGAGAAAACATCCAGTTTTTCTAACTGCATCCCTGTGACCCTGAACTGAGATGTTCAGCTGCTAAAAATTGTTTAAATGGTGATATTTTCATAACTCTGATATAGGAGTAGGGAGAGCAGCATTAAGGTAATGGGTAGAATATTCTTCAGGGTTTTCTTCAGATTTTACTTAAACTTGTAGTTTTTGTGACCTCTTAGACTAAAAGAACAAGCAAGAAGGAAAATTGGGACAGAATGTTAATCTGCAATTCAAGAAGCAAGAATAATAGGATTTTTTTTCTCTTTCTGAATCAAATTTATTGTTTCTGGTTCCCACCTGCTTGGCTGGTGGGAAATGCAGTCTCACTTGTTACTGGGGCTTCTTTGCCGCCTCTGTGGCATCATGAGTTCCGCGTGGTACCAGGACCGGGAGGAGGGAGGAAGGGGAGGGAGGGAGGTGCCAGGAGGCTGAGCTGGGGAGGCCGCCATCACGACCAACAGACCTTCTCTTCCTGCTGCTGTCGTGAACTGGTGTTAAAACTTATTCTGACACTTGTTAAAAACGACAAGGAAAACTTTATTCAGGAGACAACTGCATTCAATAAGGAAAAGTGGGGGGTTATAGCGAAGAAGAAGGAGGGGTGTGGAGGCAGATGAGAAATTACTAAGAGGAGACATCAGGTATAAGAGGGGATTCTGGCTAAACCAACTTGATAGGATTCTTGCTGAAGACAAACCAGGATGATCAGATACCAAGGATGGAGGATGAGGCATTTGATCAGATACGGAAGATGATCAGGTATTAAGGGTGAGGGTTCTCTCTAAACTGTCCTAACAGGATTCTTGCTAGAACTGGGCAATGCAGGCCCAACAAGGATAGACGCTAAAGCCCAAGGTCAAAGTCTAGCTGGCTTAAAGGAGCTTGACTATAGTTTAGTCAAGAAGAGAGACTATCACTGGTTGCCTGACAAGGTCTGGACAACCTATTCTGAAAGGACTTGGGAGATGCCCTCTTAGAGACACTGTGTCCACAGACTTACCCATGGCTAGGTGAGACCCACCCCTAACCACTGCTCTATAGCAATCAGCCACAGTCCTTAGGAGGCACTCGGCATGAGAGGGGCCCAGGCCCTTCCATGCTTGGAGACCCCCAAAGTCGGCCTTTCCTCTTAGTTTTATGGAATTTCCCACTCCCCACGCACCAACGCTGAGCCAGTGCAACTCCTCAACTGCAAATATTTTCCTTCACTCCCTTCTTCTCCTGGACTACCCAGTTCAGCACTTCTCAAAGGGTCTTTAAAACAAAGCATTGGGTAGGATTGTCTTCTGGGTACCAATAAAACGTGCTTTGGCCTCATAACACAAAGGCTTGGTTTTGCAGGATGGGGGAGGTAAAAATACAACAGGGAGAACAAAAATTAATCTCTCAATAAATTATCCCTCCCAATTATCAGTGGAATAACCTAAAAACATAATGGCTCTGTTTTGGATACGTGTGTTTTTCTAAGGCAATACTTTACTGCACACCTGCAAATACCATCATCTCATCTAGATTGCTGGTAAAACTATTTCAAGTTCAGGATATTTTTCCCAAAACACCACATTTCCAAGTGCTGTATCCCCTGAAAACGTTGCCAATACTGTATGTGTGAAAATGCCTTGTGTCCTGTCAGGAACGTGATGAGTGTGGAACAACCCCTGGTTGGCTCTGAATTACATCCATCATCTGATTCAATGGGAGGGAAGGAGGAAAGAGAATGAACTGTGATTTGGGGACGGAGCCTCTCAGCTAAGAAAAGGAGTGAAGATGGTCCCCTTAGTGCTGAAGTCAGACAATTCCTCAGAGGACAGAACTGCCAGATAAAATACAGGATACCTAGTTAAATCTGAATTTCAGATAAACAGTAACAATTTTCTTATACGTATGTACACACCATACAATGTTGGGAACATACTTATACTAAAACTTCTTCTACTGTTTATCTGAAATTCAAACGTAACTGGGCATCCTCTATTCTTATTTGCTAGATCTGGCAACCCTAATTACAGGGTCTTTTTCTAAGCACCGGCTTAGGCAATTGATAATATGGACCTTAAGCCTGACGGAGGGTGCCATGTTTAAAATCGTGCCCTGAACTAGACACCAAAATGTGTAGGTCAAATAATGCAGCAAATCACCCTCATCTCTTTGGCTTCCACTCCTGCATGGCTTGTCTCAGTGGCACTGGGGCTGCCACTGTCCTGGTACGGGGGATGCCACACCCCGAGCAACAGGCGGCAAGGCATCGCACAGGACGAGCGTTGGCTGGGAACATTTGTTTGCTTCGTAGGTTCCTCTTCAACGTCCAGTCCCAGGCCCCTGCTCTTCGTTCCTCACACTCCTTTAAGAGAACATTTTTCCACGCTCACAGGTTCAGTCATCTCCTCGGAGTAGATCTCTGTCTCCAAGGCTTTAGGCAGCAGCCTGCTGTTGCGTCCCACTTGGGTTTCTCAACATTTTCTTAAACTCAAATAGCCAAAGCAAAACTCATCAGCCTTCTTCCCATCCAGCTCCTCCTCTCATCTTTGGTACCTGGGTCTCTATGGGCCCCAACCCTGCTGTCATGTTTAACACTTTCTTCCCCTTCCCGTAACAATCAGTCTCCAAGTCTCAGTACTTTTTCTCTGTAAATTGTCCTTTGCATGTAGTCCTTCCCACTGGGACCACATTCGCTTAGGCCTAGCCCTCACGTCTCAAATCACGACACCCCCAAACCCGGGGCTTCCTCTTCAAGTCTGTCTCATTCTTGTTTCCATGGCTTCCACCTTCCTGCAGCGTTAAATTTAAGCTTCTTTCCCTGGCTCTCATGGCCCTAGTGATAAAGCCCTACCCTCCTAGAAACGTAGGCTCCTATTCCCAGCACATCCCTTCTCCGAGAGCAAGGCCCCGACCCCGCCGTTTCACGTCCACCCCACTTCACGCATTCCCCCCGAGAATGTGCTTGCCCCTGGCGGGCTGACACCTGCCCGTCCTTTAAACACAAGGGCAATTTCTTTTCCCCTTGTGGAGATTTCCTTGTCTAATCCAGCACGCCTGGCTCTCTTTCTACAATGTCTTGACCTTACAACAAAGTGTTGGAGGGATAAAATGATGACATTTTCTGATAATGAGAATGGAGGTGCCTGCCTCCCTTACCCAGATCCTGGCTTCCCTCTCTGAGTAACCTCGTCAGTGACGGGGTTCAGAATGCACTACCCCAAAATATGGCACCTTGGCAGAGTGAATATTTTAAGCTGAAGGAGTTTGAGAAAACAGCAGAAGCAGGGAGATTACTCTGACGCCCCCTGTCTTTCTCCCCTGAAGCAGGTCATAAAACCATCATGTGAGAGGTGCCCCCCCCCCCAATACCTGGAGGAGAGGAGCATCCTTAGCTCTAAAACAGAGGGACACCGAGAAGAATCTGAAAACATAGGCCTGGCTGAATTTCACCAGTTTACTACCCTTACCTCATACCCTTTGTCCTATAACACTTCTCCACGACTGTCCACTTGTCATCAAACCTGGCATAAGAACACAAGGTTTTAATTGTTTCTTCGAGTCTTCATTTCCTTACACAGACTCCTGTATCAGACAAAACTTACGTAAATAAATTTGTATGCTTTTCTCTTATTAATTTCTCTTTGTCAGTTTAATATTCAGACCCAGCCAGGGACCCTAAGAGGGTCAAGGAAAACATTTTCCTCCCCTACATCAGTGTCCTCTTGGTTTGACAGTAATTGACTCAGGAGAAATATCTTCCAGGTCCTCAGGCAAAGTCC
The DNA here is from genome assembly GCF_028564815.1 of Eubalaena glacialis. Classification (NCBI taxonomy): domain Eukaryota; kingdom Metazoa; phylum Chordata; class Mammalia; order Artiodactyla; family Balaenidae; genus Eubalaena; species Eubalaena glacialis. Next base: position 11,479,270 of record NC_083722.1, read on the forward strand.
CCTCCAGACCTAGGCCACCAGTATCTCCCACCTGAATCCCCATATCTGAGTCCCCATATCTTGTGGAACATATACTGAAAAAGAGCTTCCTGAAGTTCATTCTTCCCTTCAGAATGAAAACAACGAGAAAAATCTAGATTGTACGCATTATGATAAAATCTTCCTAAGTGTTAATTTAATGCATAAGAAGTCCTTACGGCTCTTTTCTGGTCTTAGCAAAACATTTTTTAAATGTTCTTATTGTAGTTTTTTGCACTGGTCAATGCTAAAAGCCAGCCCTTTGAGGAAGTCTCAGTTTCCTGATTTCTTACATCACAGTCTGATTCATACTCTGCCTAATTAACACCCTGATGTCCTGTACTCACTGCTATGTTTGTCCAGTGGCTTCCATCAATACCTACACATGATACACCAGGGCAGGGTACATTCTCCAGAAAATCCATTTCCGATAGAGTCCTTAAAGCCCATGGTGAATAAAGTTATGGTTGGCCTAATTCCAATCTTTCTTTTTGAAATTTGGTAAGGATCAATATCTCCATAAGCGTTCTAATCCTTTCCAATTTCATAGATATCCAGGTGGAACAAATAAAGATGTTGATTCTAAACGGCCATTTCCCTTGAGACTGATGGGTTGGGACTAACTAGAAAGATGAATGGAAACTGTTTCAAATTCTGTTTGAAAATGGGTAAAGTAAAAACCATATTTGTAAAAACATTTAATAGACCAATAACTAGCAATGTGATTTTAATGATATCCTGGGACCTTGCTCTAACCAGCAAGAGGAATCCTGTAGAACGCCAATTCCGCCAGAACCCCATCCAACGAGGGTCATTTATTGAAGTAACTCTGGGTACAGAATGGAAGGGGGCAGAGACCAGAGGCAGCGAAGCCAGTTAGGAAACTCTGGCAGAGGTCTAGGTGAGGTCACGAGGGCTCCAAATAAAAAGGAGGAAAGGACATACTCAAGAAGAATTCGGTATGGGCATGTCTGGAAACTGATGGCCAGTGGCCGGCAGAAGCCATCTGTCTAAGGAGGGGATTCTTAAAGAGAGAGGAGTTGATTTCTGCAGTTATGCAACGGAGGTGATGTCAGCAAGGAGGTACTTACTGCATTTATCAGAGACTTTGGTCCGTGGACCTGGCCCCACGGATTTATGCCCAAGTTCTGCAGAAAGAGATGCTTCGGGCAGAAGCCAAAGGACTGTGAGAGGCACAGAAGCACCGCCACGCTGCTTCGTGCCCAGGTGACAAAATGTAACCCAAAATAGAGAGTGACGTTCTCTGCTCCTGAGCCCAGAACACCAAGTGGCTTGGCTCAGGAAGTCGGCGGGAAAGGAGGCACCCGTCCTCCGGAGACTGGGCAGGGTCGGCAGGCAGACCTACGGCAGAATGCTGGCGGCAGAAAGGCCAGGTCCAGAAGCGGGGTGGAGGCAAAGGCAGGCCCGGGGGCCGAGCCAAAGAGCATGAGAGAGATCCCGGGGACGCACAGATGTAACTGGTGAGGGTCTACGCTCTGGGGGAGGGGCAGAGGCCAGTGAAATTCGAGTTCCTTCAGTGAATTTGACCTCATCTGTACCCACAGGCTGGCAGGGCCTGGAAACATTCATGTTACAAATAGACCCAGGCCCGCCCCTACTTATCACCTTACATGACAATCCGCAGTTTACGTAAGTCTCTCCCTCCCTGCTCCGAGAGCTTCTCAAACATAGGATGCCATTCATGTTTCTGTTCTCAGTACAGAGCACATGAGCAGAGTAGGTGCTGGGGCTACATTAGCCTATAAACAGCTGAAACGCCAAGAGGGCTCTCACTGTCACACAACCGTGGAACCCAGCCCCCTGACCCTAAAGCAGCATTACTGCAAAACTCCAGCATAAGAAATAAAAATCCACACGCCCTGCAGTGGGAGCCATGAACCCCAGGATGACGCTGGGGCCCACAAAGGGGCTGGGCCTTTCAGTTACTACCAGCAAAATGCCTCCGTGTCTCTGTTCCCCACAAAACAGATGCATTTAAACTTAGTAAAATGGGCTGCGTGGCCAAGAGCCGGCAAATTCAAAGAGGAAAAAAAAATTCTTTCCCTTTCAGGGAGGGGGGGTGGGGAACACGTTAATTAACTATTTTGGAGTCCAGAAATTTAAACAACATGCTTACGCGTACGTCCGCCCCAAGAAGAAGAAAATCCAGCAATAGCCCACACTGGGAGATGTGGCTCTGTCCAGGGTCACTTGGACCAGAGAGTTGTTTAAAATGAGGGTCTGGGAGGCCCTGAGGGAGGAGCTAAGGAAGGAAGCACTGCGACAGAAAGGTCACATGGAAGCAAACAGAGCCACCAATTCAATCCGCTGCCTAAACTCCACACGGAGAAGCCAAGTTTGCCAGAACAGGGAGGAGCAGGCAGCCCGGAGAAGCCACTCTTTCCTCCAGAAGGTCAGCCAGCTGCCCTGAGCTAGGAATTCCTGGCGCCCCTAAGACAACACGAAAGCCATCATGTGATACGAAACCTTTGTAGCTGACAGAGCGCAGGACAACGGCAGTGTCCCCGGCAGAGGCTGCAGAGACGGCTGCCCAGTTGGTTTGCTTGGCAGGCTCGCGACACAGGGTAATCCCTTTAAGTCCCAGGGCTGCACCTCCAGCCCCATGATTTATGGTCACGCTGGAGCTGGGGTCTCACCAGTTAAGGCAATTCAGACCCGCTCTTGGTGACGATGCCGTGTGGGAGCTGGCCTGGGAACGGGAGGGAGGAAGAAGCAGTGAATTAGAGATGCGTGCATTTCTGATCTATACTGTCCTCCCTCCCCACACATTTCTTTTTTTTTCTGCCAGTCATTGATTTTTTTTTCACCACGCTAAAGGAGGCCCATACTTCCGGCCGCTGGTCCCCTCCCCCGGCTACTGATGACCAGGAACAGAACAAGTCCCAGACCCAGGCAGGATGACTCTTCGAACATTCAAAGGCCACAGTGGCCTGAGTCCGCTGCCAGGATCAGAGGGGGCTCTTTTCAAGATTTGCAGAGAATTGTTTCCAAAGCAAGAAGAATAAGAAGTATCCGTTATAATATTTAAAGAATTTTAAAGCAAGTGTTTGGCATTCCAGCTTACTTTTCTAGTCTCAGCATTTGCAAAATATCATGTATTTCCAAATACTAAACTATTTGGCTTTTGACTTTAAAACGGCCTGGCAATATTTTTCTTAGGATCTATATATGGTACAGCAAGTGGTGTATCTGCTCATCACAACTGCACAAAAAGATTCAATAGTCCATAGTAGCTGGGACAGGACAAAGAAGCACAAGAGTATCAATTCCAGGTCTAAGTGAGACTGGCTTAATAGACAGATGTGGCTTTAAAGTATACCAATTTTCCAATCACCCACGGAGTAGGTATTTTCGAACACTATCGATGAAAATGATATAAAGATAGATCAGTCATGGTTCCTGCCCTCAAGGACAATTTATCCTAGTCTTTGAGATCTTACACGTGTATAAAGGACTAGGCTAGAAAGCAGAGAGGAGAAGTGTGGTAACAGACATTCAGGAGGCAGACGTGCTTCAGGATGTGAAACGGGAGGAAGCTTCTCTAAGTAAGGGAGTTTCCAACAGGCAGGCCGAAGCGGAGGACAGGAGAAGCCTCAGGGGAAGGGCAAAGTCTGTGCATTTGGACACCAAGCACCAATCCCTGTACGAAGACCCTCTTATGGCAAAACAGGGTCACACAGAGAACGGGAAATAAACTCTTCTAGTGCAGCTCCCTTTGGACCACTGCCAGCTTCCTAAAAGGAGAAGAGGAACTGAAAAACAGTCGAAAAGCTCTGTCACTGTCCTGGCAGGGTGTGTCCTGGTATGGGGAGATGGGAGATTGGTAATTCCCCACCCACTCGCCCGCCCGCTCTAAGCCAGAGCCTCAGGGAACAGCATGAAGGGGAAACCATACAGGCTCTTCATTCACGAGGCCGCCTTGAAGGAGACAGAATACACCTAGAGCAGCCAGATCAGCTGTGGAGGTGCTGGTTTTGGTAGCCGCATCACTGTCAAGGCCGTTGACAAACACTGAGGGACTCCCCATTGGTCCCCACCCCTCCTACCAGAAGAGCCCAAAGCACTGGAGTCCCAGGTATGAGCTGCTGGGTCAATCAGGCAGCCACTGTGGGTCCTCCCCCAGGGAGAGCCTCACAGCCCGGCTGGACGGCTTGGAGAAACCCCGGTTACCCCTTAATCAGCGGGTTAACTACAGCCTACGTGAAGGGTTGGGGAAGGACGGCATTTGGACGCCTGGATCAAGGAGACGCATGCATCCAGAGGTTTCACACAAAAGCATTCAGTGAGGAAAAAAATCAAGGAGGAGAAGAAAAGGGGCATTTCTGGGAATAAAAGCCAATTAGATCACAAATACACACACGCACCCTCATTGTTTTTTGCCTTCCTTCCTGCAATTTTCCATACTTTTTATCAGCTCAGGGACAGAGCCTTGACGGCCCTCCAATTTTTTTTTCCACAGCCCAGCTCTCTAGGGCTCATTCATCACAAATTTCAAAAGACTGTTGAAGTTCTTAAGTCATTCTAAATAGATGTAGCAACCCTCACATACCTGCTCCTGCGGAATACCTGTTCCTGCGTCTGTCCCGTTCACCGTCCCTATTTTAAATTCACCGCCACACACAGCCGAGTTTCCTTTCTTCCTCTGCAAAGGGTTTCTCCTCGTTGTTAGTCCCCTGGGCTACGAAAGCTGGGGACAGATCTCCTGTCAGGGCAGGACGGAGAGGTGGGGAGGGCAGACCAGGGGTCTCTGGCCTGAAGTTAAGGGCCTCCTTCTGGGATAAGGCAGGTGTTAGAGGCTGCAGGTGCTTAGAAGGGAGTCAATGTCATGTCCTGCTCTTCGAAGTGTGGTCTGGGACCCAGCAGCGTCCGCATCACCGGGGAGTTGGTTAAACAGGCAGGATCTCAGGCCCAGCCCCAGCGTGACTGAACCAGGATCTGCATTTGAACGACATCTGGGTGAGTGGATCTGAGAGCATAGTATTAAATTACAGACCCTCCACCTAAACTCTCTCTTTTAATCCTTAGAACAACCTGATGTCTTATCTCCTTTGTACAGATTAAGAAACTGTGGCTCAGAGAGGTTAAATAATTTGCCCAAGACCACACAGCTACTTTGTGACAAATCGTATGTTTGAGCCCCAGTCTGGTGGATTTCAAAGTTATTGTCTTTTCCACCGCATACTTGAAGTTCAATTCAGAGGGAAGAAAGGGAAAATCTAGCAACAGGCCACACTGGGAGATGTGGGAAGGCATGTAGCTAGGCCATTATCTGACCATCTGTCAGCAGGTAACCAAGGCTGTGGGCTAGGGACCAGGGGCAGGAATCCGTTTCTGCAAGCCACAGAGAGACCGGCATGAACAAATCCAAACCCCAGTTCTCCGGGGTCTGGAGCACTGAGTAGGGCCGCCGGGGACAGACCTGTTCCATCTGGCATCAGGAGAAAGCACGAGCCCATAACCAGTACTGGACCCAACTCAGCAGGCAGGAAGCAAACTGAGGTCTGGTGGCTTCGTGCCAGAGCATCAAACCAGAGCTCCTTAAATCCTTCCTGCCTTCAATCAACCTGGGCCCAGAAGGAAGAGGCAAGGGATGGATGCTCCCAATGGGGAAGGGGCTCTGAATAGATGCTGGTTGAAGTCACTTCCTTGCTGGGGTGAGGGGGGTGGTGACAGGTTCTCAAAGTCACGGGCAGCTATTGGGTCTTTGCTACGCTGTGGGAAACGGCCTCAGCAACTGCCCTCACAGGCCGGGAGGGCCGGGCAGAGGTTGCAGGGCTCTGTGAGGGGTGAACCCAAGGTGCTATGGGAGCACCCCCCTCATACAGTCTCCAGGGAGCCCCTAGCCTTCCCAACTTACTGCAAATGCACAGTCTCGGTTTTAAAGTGAGACCCTCCATGCATATGTTTGTGGTTGAGCAAAAGTTACTGAAAAACTATTTCTTCCTTTTCTACTAAACATCCAGCAAGCAACAGAGGGATGGTAGAAAGCCACATGACAGCCATTTGGAGAAGCTTTTCAGAACTGCTCTTCTATTTTTCTGTTTTGCAGGCTCTGGGGGTCCACTGAGACTTCCACAAACAAGCAAGGATCCCATTTCTTAACCTTTGGCCAGTCTTCCTTCCAAATGCCAGAACACATGCCTTGGGCAGAGCCATCATGTTCTGAGGCTTTTTCTAAGGCATAGATTGCAACAGCCCCCCGCTGGTCTTCTGCCCTGTGTGTCCCTCATGTTGTCGCCAGATATGTCGTCTTCTTATATCAGCACGTTCACCCTGTCACTCCCTTGCATAAGGACTTCTACCGCTGGTGGGAGCAAGTCCGAACTTGGATTTGCTTTTGAGGCCCTCCATCAGCAGGCCAGCAGGTCCACTTCACCCGGGAATGCTTGGCCACTCACTGTTCCCTCGCCCAGAGCAGATTTTAGCTTGGCCAAGCTCCTTGGTGCCCCTGAGCTTTTCTACCGCAATTGCTCCCACCGTCAGTGCCCTTCTAGACAAGCCAGATCTACACAGGAGTGAAACCAAGCCAAGGCCAAAGTCATATGGCAACACACCCACAAACTGGGTGGCCTCTACTCAGCTGTGAGTGTTGCATGGAGGTTGGGGGCATGGCTGGTGGTAAATGTTCAACAACAGGCTCTCCAGGGGACATGGGTATGTGCATATGTATACATACATAGGTCTGTTATAAATACACACAAATAAATTCCCTATAGCCAACTGATTCTCACAGATGCTTCCACTGATTTTCCACAAACTCTCATGTCTGTTGCCAACCCTATGGTTGTCACTGACGAACAAGGATATTTCTGACACATATGCTGAACAAGAGGAGAGCAAAATGACAAAGATCTATGTCAGAACTTCACTCATTTGTCCATGATGACAGCAACTTCTCTGCAGAATCAGATAATAGTTTTCAAATACTGGAAGCATATTTTCTCAATTTTCTCTGCTATCACAATGTAATGGCTACACAGAGGCACACTTTAAAGTTTTATCTGTGTTTTTAACATTGTCCACATCACTTTCTTAACTGTAGGCCAAAGGTCAGCAGACTTTTCCTCTAAAGGGACAGATAATAAATATTGCCAACTTTGTGAGCCCCTTTGCCCTTTTAGTGTGAAAGCAGCCACGGACAATACATAAACGAGTGAGCATAGCCACGTTCCAATAAAACTTTTACAAAAACAGGAGGGGGCCCAGGTTTGGCCCACAGGCTGTACTTTGCCTACCCCTTGTCTAGACAACCAAGGAAACATGAATCAAGCCCTTATTTGCGGGGTTTGTTTACAAATCAGCCTACTCTGGTAGATTTCAAGCTCTCAACATGAAGTCAAAGAATGAGGAGCTGGGGGAGGGGGAGTGGCAGGGAGCAATGGGGGTGGCACATCATTACATAGTACAGTGTTTCCACATCGTTACATAGTACAGTGTTTCCACATCATTACATAGTACAGTGTTTCCACCTGGATTCGCTTCCTGGGGCTATCTCACAGAGCACCACAGATGGGGCGCCTTCAATGACAGAAACTTATTCTCTCAGAGTTCTGGAGGCTGGAAGTCTCAGACCAAGGTGTCAGTAGGGTTGGATCCTTCCAAGGGCTGGGAAAGGTAATCAGTTCCAGGCCTCTTTCCTACCTTCTGGGGATTTGCTGGCCATCTTTGGCATTTCTTGGCTTCTGCAGCATTGCCCTGATCTCTCCATATTCACATGATGTTCTCTCTGTATGTATGCCTGTGTCCAAATTTTCCCTTTTTATAAGGACATCAGGCGTATTGGATGAAGGGACCACCCTAATGACCTCATCTTAACTAATTACCTCTGCAAAACCCTACTTCCATATAAGGTCACATTCTGAGACTGAGGGATTAGAACATCACATATAAATTTGGGGGGACATAATTCAGCCCATAAGACCACCAAACAGCTACAACAGTTGTAAGTAACCTGCAAAGCATAGTTAATAGAAAAATGTAGCAAATACCAGGGAAGTGATGAGTTTCAGTTTTGATTATCTTTGTTTTAATATAGTTTGTTAAACTGTAAGTTTATATAAGACTTACACCGTTTAATTTATAATCCTAATAGATGGGTTTAACAGCTGGCTACAACATTCCTGAAAATGTGTCCATCAACCCTCTCAAGCCAATACGAGTTGACTGCAGCACACCACTGGTAGAGGGGAATGTGTGCTATGGACAGAGACCCCCAGAGGGGTTATGTCCCCTCCAAGGCCTAGAACAAGGGAAACCAACCCTCAGGGTCTTCCCTCTCCATCTTGCATTCCTCTCCCAGGAGGAACCCAGTGAGAACAGAGTGTAAATACCAGTCATTTTCCCCACCCCTCTGGCCTTCTCCAGTCACCTCAAATCCTCAGCTTTGCTTGGCCAAACCTAACTCCCTTGCTCCAGAGAGAAGAGGATGGGTTCCTTTTGTGCTAAGCAGGGCATATGAGACTTCACATCACTCTGGTGCCCAGACTCCCTTCTAGGCCACATAGAATCCTTCCATCTGCTAATAGCTTCTCCGACCAAGGCACAGTCCACATGAATCTTTCCCTTTGCTGAATTCCTATAGAATATGTTTACATATGGCATCATATTATCCTCTAGTTGATTTCTGTATGGATCTCTTGATTCTCTATTTAATTTATAAAATTTGAGAAGAAAAACTGGATTCTTTGCTATTTCTCTTAGTCCCGGCCCAGGGCTAGACAGACAGCAGGGACTTAATTAACGTTTGTCACTTACATAGAGAACAGCAAATGGTAGTCAAAAAGCAAGTTTATCTTAGGCCCAGGTTGGAAAGAACCAGCCTTTGGTTCAGGGAAAGGCAGAAATGAAACTCAAGGGTATCAAGCATTTCTACTCACACGCTTCAGCAAGTTTGAAAAGGAATGAACAGCTGAGACCAATGAGAGGTCTCCTGACTTTTCCTCACGGGGGGTAAGCCCAAGGTGGAAGTAGTGGCCAGCAGCCCATGAAAGACTAGAAATTCCCTGAGTATGAGTTCAGCTAATACTCTCTGTCATAACCAACGTGCTACAATTTCTCAGAGGCTTAACAAAATATAGAGTTGTTGAATTTTTCTTACATAAGCTCCATGGTAGAACTAGTGGTGGGGGGCAGGGGACACAGTGGGAAACAGAGGAGTCAGACCTCGGCTCACACAGCCACCGTGGACACAGCTGGCAGGGGCTCTTTCACACCTGGTTCCCATCCCCTGGCCCTGGGAGTTGACATCAGCCGGCATTCTGGGAGAGAATGCACGTACGGGATCACTCAGCAGGGGTTGGGGGACAGATCTGGAAGTGGTTTCATCACTTGTGCCCATATTCCATTGGCTAGAACTCAAATGGTCAGTCTGATGATTCCAGCTAGATCTATATGGACTGGGAAAGCAACAACTCTACACTGTAGGATGGGCACACAAATCATTGAGGGGCTGATGCAAAATTTTCCCTAAACATGGGCCTGGCTAGGGCTTCCCACAACCCCTAACAAGGAGAGACCAAGGTGGAGGCTTAATCAACTGTGATACATAGGGTTTGGCTTAGAGTTCAAAAAGGGGACCAAAGTCAGAAATCATCCATGGAAATTGTCCTAAGCCAGGAAAGAGCCTTATTTAGCTGGAAAAGGTCATTTAATAAATGAGAATAGACTTGATATCTCAGATTCCTTTCAGCCCTGGAAGAATCCATATCTTACTTCCATGTGGCTGGAACACCCTTCAGTTCAAGTGAAGTGGCAAGAACTGTAAATAATCTCACAGCTTCATGTGATCTCCCTTCAGATGGTTCTCAGTTGCACTGAGCCAGCAACCAACATCCTACTGAGGTTGGTAGCAGTACACAGGCTCAGTCTTCAATGAACGCTCAGGAAATTCATCCTGCAGACCCAGAGATGCCAAAAGCTATCGGTATTCTAAGGGCATTCTCCACGCTTCAGCATCTAAAAAAGGGAAACTGATACCCAATTTTGATTTTCTGGACTAGGATGGAAATTTGACTCACTCTTTGCAAATAGTCTGGAAATCCACTGGACGGAGCCATCATATGACTTCAAAACATTTACCACCGAGAGTCCCCAGGAATGTGATGCTCTCAAATTGTTTCTTCTTTATGAGCCATGAAACCAGAGTTAGAAAAACAGCTAAAGTAGGGTGGACACATCAATAGAATAAGTTCTTCCAAAAATGCCAAGCTAGGAGATAAAAGAGCAATGAGAGGAGATAATAAAATACTAAGCTTTAAACAGCATCCATATGTGGAAAGAAGTGGAACTGAATTAAGAAAACTGTTGCACCATGTCCCTTGAAGGGAAACAGAAAATAAAAATAAACATTCGCATACACCCTCAAAAAAAAAATGTATATGATAAGAATATTGGGCTTGACAAATCCTAACCCTGCAGTTTAGAAACTTGCATATATTCAAACTGGTTTTACATTAGAAGGGGAGAAGGAAAGAGGTAGAATCAGGAAGACAAGCTTTATAGGAAAAAGATACCAATTTTAAAGCTGCTTTATTTACCAACAGAAGAAGTGGAATGCCTGCAACCAGCTCAAAGCAGACAGATCACCCAGGTCCTTGGAAAAGCAAAGATTAGATATTTATTAGTTGAACAACACACAACAGCCTTATAGGAGACCACTGGGTGGGTGACAAACGGCCTCCCTTCTGAAATACTCTCCTCTTTTTGTCCCAGCAGAATGCCAAAAGTAAAACATATGCTTTGGGTGTCTGAAAAGGATGATGAACGGTATGGCACCCTACCACGGCTTTACTTTAGACATATGAAGCTCTCAAAGCAAAACCTAAGGGGGAGAAACCAAATGAAACAACTCAAAGTTCAGCCTATGTTTAAAAAATAAAACCAAATAAAAATAAAACTCCAGGGCTTCCCTGGTGGTGCAGTGGTCAAGAATCCGCCTGCCAATGCAGGGGACACGGGTTCGAGCCCTGGTCTGGGAAGATCCCACATGCCGTGGAGCAACTAAGCCCGTGCGCCACAACTACTGAGCCTGCGCTCTAGAGGCCGGGAGCCACAACTACTGAGCCCGTGAGCCACAACTACTGAGCCTGCGTGCTACAACTACTGAAGCCCGCGCGCCTACAGCCCGTGCTCCGCAACGAGAGAAGCACCGCAACAAGAAGCCCGCGCACCGCAACGAAGAGAAGCCCCCGCTCGCTGCAACTAGAGAAAGCCCATGTGCAGCAACGAAGACCCAATGCAGCCAAAAATAAAGAAATAAATTTTAAAAATGAATGAATAAAATGAATTAAAAAAAATTTTTAAAAACAAGAGGGCTTCCCTGGTGGCACAGTGGTTGAGAATCTGCCTGCCAATGCAGGGGACACGGGTTCCAGCCCTGGTCCGGGAGGATCCCACATGCCGCGGAGCGACTAGGCCCGTGAGCCACAACTACGGAGCCTGCGTGTCTGGAGCCTGTGCTCCGCAACAAGAGAGGCCGCAATAGTGAGAGGCCCGCGCACCGCGATGAAGAGTGGCCCCCACTCGCCACAGCTGGAGAAAGCCCTCGCACAGAAACGAAGACCCAACACAGCCAAAAATAAATAAATTAATTAATTTAAAAAAAAAAAAAAGAACAAGAAAAGAGGCTTCTGCTCCTTGCCTTAGGACAGAATAGTTTCTACATTGGAAGGAGACAAAAGTACGCCACTGGGGTCATTACATTGGTTGGTCTCCAATAACCTAAGCCTTCTGATATTCACAACCTGGTGTAGATTCCTCCCACATTGATGCTGGGCATGGCCATGTGACTTGTTTTGGCCAGTGAAAATGGGCAAGGATGGCATAAGCAGAGGCTTATCCTTTTGGAAGGAATGCTTATCCTTGGAAGCCTGGGCCACCATGTGAAAAAGTCCATCTAGCATACTGGTGAGCCCGGTGGAGAGAGAAATGCCTAAAAACACCGAGCTCTTCCAGCCACCCCAACGGAGGCACCAGACCTGTGAATGAAAAAGCCATCTTGGATGATCCAGCCCCATGGAACAGAATAAATGCCCAGATGAGCTCAGCCCAGATTGCAGAATTGTGAGAAATCATGATTTGTTACTGTTTTAAGTACTATTTGAAGTAGTGTGTAATGCAGCAATAGAGAACAGGAATGGCTTCATATGACAGGAATTCTAGTCAAATGCTTATGATCTTGGGGATTAAGTGGGCTTTAGCTCACTTTAGCTCAAATTTTATAACTACCATTTACTAGGTGTGTGATCTGGGGTAATTTTTTAACCTATCTTCGCCTTCTTAATGATAAAGCTTGCTCCCCAACCCTAGCATCCATGCTTCTCTCTGCTAGGGCAGCCAACTCTACCATAGCTCCAGAGGTGGACCAAGGACCCAGGAAAAGCCAACTAGTGTATTCCATTACTTGACCACAACAAAATGGGCCAGGGCTAGACTTGTGACCTAACCCAGTCCAATCAGAACGCATCTTGGGACTTCAGTGGATGACATGAATATTTTTTGCCCTGGAAGCTAGCCTGAGGATGAAACTAACACTCACAGCAGGAAATCTCTAACAAAAGGAAATAACAGAGAAAAGGAGCTTGAATCTAATCAAAATGTTCCTGAAGCTAGGTTCCTTGAACCTAATCAGAATGTTGAAATTTTTAAGTCATGTGAGCCAACAAATTGCCCTTACTGTTAGGATTTGTTACTTGCAATCCAAAGCATCTTACCTGAAACCATGGATACCTAGTGCTTTTTCTGCCTGGCCCCCCTTGCTTCTTCCAGAAATACTACTCCCCTTCTTTGGGGGAACTGTTCCTCCCCAAAAAACACATATTTCTAAAGGAGGCTGCCAATTAAAGCATACCCCAGCATTCCTTCCCAAGCCACAAGGGGAAGTATAAGCCCTAACAAGACCAATCAGAGCCTCCCCCTAATTTTAGGGACTGAGGAAGTGAGATGGCCCCTCTCTGGTAGTGAAGCTGAGATGCCTACTTCCGCTTTGGGAAGAAAGTCTTCTGAGAGGAAAAAACCAACTAAGAGATGAGTGGAGAGTCCTGGAACATTCCAGACCAGGTTTCCAAATGATCTTAAGGCTATCTGCCACCTAACCTTCAACAAATCGACTTTGTAAACCAATGAATTCCCCCGCCCCTCATCCCTGCATCTTTGGGTGAGGTGTACTTCTTTCTCTACTTTGACCAGAACTCCTGGTTCTGCCTTTACAAGCTGAAGCAGTCACTCAGAGGCTCCCAGGGACAAGTCACAGAACTCTCTACCTTCTGTGTGCTAAATGAAGGGGTTGAATGGAATTTTCTAGGGTTCCTTTTGGCTGTATTCTGTGCCTGAAGCCCTCCCAGTCTGCTGTAGGCCTCTGTGGCCTCCAGGGAGGATGAAAACAGTACCCACTTGGACTACGTTCAACTTTTCACACACCTTTCTCTTTCTTATTAGCATATCCCATTTTTGTTACACATAAATATTGATTCATAAAGTTAACAGTGACTATTCAGTGTGTGCATAATAATATCCCCCGCTTCCATTTACTGGGTGCCTATTTGGTGCCAAGTTAGGTGTTTCATGTATTGTTTCCAATCCTCATAACCCATGCATAACAGGCTTCTCCAGGTGGTGACCACAAATGAAGGCAAATGTACAGGCAACCCCTCACATTTCAGGACTCAGGTCCCTGTTCATTCCTCATCTCCAAATATTTCTGAGAATCCCCTGTTGTAAGTCCTAAGACAGTAACCATAAGAATTTGCCCCTAGTTCCCTCCCATGAAAGAGTCTCAAACTTCCCCCTTCTTGTGTCTTTCCATGGACCCTCAAAAAGGGAGGGGGCCCCCAATTGGAAACTATGCCCCAATGTCCATGAACAGAGTGGATGAAAATGTTGTGCTATTCAATACATTTACTCAATGGAATATTAAGCCACAACGAGAGTGAATGAGCAACTTGCACCCACAACAGTATGGATAAAGAGCACAGACACACAGCTGTGCAGAAGGAGGAGGACACAAAAGAAAACACAGGAATGATCCCATTAATATAAAGATCAAAACTGATACGCTTTAGCAATCCCACTTCACTTCCAAAGGAAATGAAATTACCGTCTTGAAGATATACATGCACCCTTATGTTCATTGCAGCATTATTCACAATAGCCAAGACATGGGAACAACCTAACCGTCCATCAATGGATACATGGATAAAGAAGATGTGGGGGGTGTGTGTGTATACATATATATGTGTGTGTATATGTATATATATACATACATGTACACCATGGAATATTGTTCAGCCATAAAAAAGAAGGGACTCCTGCCATCTGCAGCAATGTTTGATGAACCTTGAAGGCATTACACTAAGTGAAATAAGTCAGACAGAGAAAGACAAATACTGTATGATCTCTTTTAGATGTGGAATCTAAAAAAGCCAAAATCATAGAACAGAGAATAAATGGTAGTGGCCAGAGGCTGGGGGGGATTGGTGGGGGTGGTAATGGGGCCAGGTAGAGCAATGGCTACAAACTTCCAGTTACAAGAGGAAGAAGTTCCCAGGATCTAATGTACAGCATGGTCACCACTTCTAACAATATTGTATCATGTACTTGAAAGTTCTTATCAGAGTAGGTATCAAATCTCCTCACCCTAACAATAGCAACAAAATGGCACTTATGTGAGGGGAAGGATGGGTTAACCAACCTTACTGTGGTAAGCATTTCACAATATATATGTGTACCAAACCATCACACTGTACACCTTAAATTTACACAATGTTATATGTCAATTATATCTCAAAGCTAGAGAGGAAAAAAAGCCCATTAAAGTGGGGAATCATTAAAAATGATATGCACATTAACATTTTATATTAAATCCTAAAAATGTACTTACATACACCAGTATTTTGATGTTGGGCTAAGGCTTATTTACTTTTTTAAATGTGGATCCCCTTGTTGGTGCTCTAAGTTGGGTTTTTTTTGCTTCAACCATAACCATAATGCATTATCTATGATTTCTAGTGTTAGCTTCTTGAAAGCCAAACAAAAGTTTAAGGCTACTTGCAAAGCAATCTCAGTGTAGTATCCCTTGAGATTTTTATTCTTTTTCCCAATCTTTTATGCTTGTCTCACCCACACTAACTTTGACAGCAATTTTTTGCAACCACCTTTGTCTTTACCAAAGCAGTCAGTTTAAATTTCATTATACTATACATAGAAAATCGTAAAGATGCCACCAGAAAACTACTAGAGCTAATCAATGAATCTGGTAAAGTAGCAGGATACAAAATTAATGCACAGGAATCTCTTGCATTCCTATACACTAACAATGAAAAATCAGAAAGAGAAATCAAGGAAACACTCCCATTTACCACTGCAGCAAAAAGAATAAAATACCTAGGAATAAACTACCTAAGGAGGTAAAAGACTTGTATGCAGAAAACTATAAGGCACTGATGAAAGAGATCAAAGACAATACAAACAGATGGAAAGATATACCATGTTCTTGGACTGGAAGAATCAACATTGTGAAAATGACAATATTACCCAAAGCAATCTACAGATTTGATGCAATCCCTATCAAATTACCAATGGCATTTTTCACAGAACTAGAACAAAAAATTTTACAATTTCTATGGAAACACAGAAGACCCCGAATAGCCAAAGCAATCTTGAGAAAGAAAAACGGAGCGGGAGGAACCAGGCTCCCTGACTTCAGACTATACTACAAAGCTACAGTAATCAAGATAGTATGGTACTGGCACAAAAACAGAAATACAGATCAATGGAACAGGATAGAAAGCCCAGAGAGAAACCCACGCACATATGGTCACCTTACCTTTGACAAAGGAGGCAAGAATATAATATACAATGGAGAAAAGACAGCCTCTTCAATAAATGGAGCTGGGAAAACTGGACAGCTACATGTAAAAGAATGAAATTAGAACACTTCCTAACACCATACACAAAAATAAACTCAAAATGGATTAAAGACCTAAATGTAAGGGCAGACACTATAAAACTCTTAGAGGAAAACATAGGCAGAACACTCTTTGACATAAATCACAGCAAGATCTTTTTTGACCCACCTCCTAGAGTAAGGGAACTAATCAAAAATAAACAAATGGGACCTAATGAAACTTAAAAGCTTTTGCACAGCAAAGGAAACCTTAAGCAAGACAAAAAGACAACCCTCAGAATAGGAGAAAATATTTGCAAACAAAGCAACTGACAAAGGATTAATCTCCAGAATATACAAGCAGCTCATGCAGCTCAATATGAAAACAACAACAACAACAACCCAATCCAAAAATGAGCGGAAGACCTAAATAGACATTTATCGAAAGAAGACATACAGATTGCTAACAAACACATGAAAAGATGCTCAACATCACTAGTCATTAGAGAAATGCAAATCAAAACCACAGTGAGGTACCACCTCACACCAGTCAGAATGGCCATCATCAAAAAATCTAGAAACAATAAATGCTGGAGAGGGTGTGGAGAAAAGGGAACCCTCTTGCACTGTTGGTGGGAATGTAAATTGATACAGCCACTATGGAGAACAGTATGGAGGTTCCTTAAAAAACCAAAAATAGAATTCCCATATGACCCAGCAATCCCACTACTGGGCATCTACCCTGAGAAAACCATAATTCAAACAGACACATGAACCCCAATGTTCACTGCAGCACTATTTACAATAGTCAGGACATGGAAGCAACCTAAATGTCCATCAGCAGATAAATGGATAAAGATGTGGCACATATATACAATGGAATATTACTCAGCCATAAAAAGGAACGAAACTGAGTTATTTGTAATGAGGTGGATGGACCTAGGGTCTGTCATACAGAGTGAAGTAAGTCAGAAAGAGAAAAACAAATACTGTATGCTAACGCACATATATGGAATCTAAGAAATAGTATTGATGAACCTAGTGGCAGGGCAGGAATAAAGACGCAGACGTAGAGAATGGACTTGAGGACACAGGGTGGGAAGGGGAAGCTGGGATGAAGTGAGAGAGCAGCGTTAACATATATACACTACCAAGTGTAAAATGGATGGCTAGTGGGAAGCTGCTGCATAGCACTGGGAGAGCAGCTCAATGCTTTGTGACAACCTAGAGAGGTGGGATAGGGAGGATGGGAGGGAGGTGCAAGAGCGAGGGGATATGGGGATATATGCATACTTATAGCTGATTCACTTTGTTGTACCATGGAAACTAACACAACATTGTAAAGCAATTCTACTCCAATAAAGATATAAAAAAGAAAAAAAACTACATCTCTCTCTTTTCTCACACATATTTCATCAGTTTACAAAAATTTTAACTGAATAAAGCAATTAGAATAAGAGGGAGGAAAAAAGATAAAAATTAGGCAAAATGAACCAAAGGCTTTAGATGTCAGGATAGTGGTGTCCTTGGGGAGGGATGACAGGGGGCTTGAAGTACCACTTGTACTTGAAGTACAAGTGGTACTTCTGGGTGTTGGTTATATTTTGATTCTTGATCCTGGTCACAGGCTGGGATCAGTCTATAAATGTTCATTGAACTGGACACATGGTGTGTGCATTTCCCGTTTCTTTCATATACTCCAATAAGAAGTCTTAAAAAGAGGAAAAGGGAATGTGTTATTCTGGTATCTGGCTGTAGATCTGGGCTGCCAGCACCCTGATTCCTCACTGTCATCTACAGACCTTTAATAAGGAGCCAACGCTGCATTTGGCCCACCTGGTCTACCCAGCCCACAGAGGTCCTGGCTGCCATACCTGGTCCCTCTGCTGTGGCTGCTTTCTGAAAGCCTTACACTCTCAGCCTGCCAGTCTCCAGGATTTACCTCTCTCTCTCAATAGGGAGAAGCCCTTTCCTCCTCAGATGTCTAACTCTTTTGATGCAGGGGCAGGGGACCTCTCATGCTATAGAGACTTCTGTTTTATCACCCAACTCTCTGAGAAAGCTTTCCCCAAGAGAGTTGATTATGTTTCCAGTAATAAAGAGCCCCTATTTTCACCACTGCTTCTCCTGCTCTGGGTGTGCTGGCGCTGTGGAAGGCAGTTAGTTCAATGAGAGCCATGTGGTGTAAAGTTTAAGAGCCTGGCTCTCAAGCCCACCTCTGCCCCTTACCAGCTGTGTCACCTTGGACAAGTTACTTACATTCTCTGGACCTCAGTTTCCAAATTCAAAAACTGGCCTCCTTCATCGGGGTTAGGAAGATTAAAAGAGCCCTTACGCTTTAATTGCTTAGAATGGAATCTGACATATAGCAAGATGATTTCAGCCAATCTTCAATAAGTAATCATTTGTCCCTACCTGCAAACTGGCTTTTATTGCTTGTCCTGCCCTGCAGTCCATCAGCAGTGTCTGTTTATTTCTGAGCCCTTGTTATAGGTGAAGTTCATGTTCGTTCATAAGAAACTCCAGGGGCCCATGCAAACCAGAGGATGGAGCTGAAACTCCATCTAAGGGTCCCCTAACATTCTATGCCAGTTAGAGAAGTTTTATCTACACAAAGTGCACAAACAACCTTCCTGAGTGGGCCACCTAATTCTAAATGCTGGTATTGCTATGTCTTAAGTCTGAGCCAGGCAGGACACCATCAAACTCCTAATAACCCTGTGGAATAGGTAATGGGATCCTATGGTGCAAATGTATTGACCTCGGAGAGGTTGAACAACTTGTCCAAGTTGACGTGGCAGGTAAAGAGCTGAGTTGCATTTGAGCCCAGCTTTTTCTGACTCTAAAACCCAGCCTTCCCATTAGGCCATGCTGTCACCTCAGGGACCAGGCACTGTGCATGGCAAGGAAATGAAAAGCACTATTTACTTCCCATGAATTATAATCCAGTAGGGGAGGTAAGACATAGACCTGCATCAGAAGTTAAACATCAGTGCAGGCCATAGATTATTAGGCCTAAACACGCAGGGACCCTTGTTTAGTAATGTTGTCATCAGTTAACCATCTGAGGTTGGATATTTTCTTCGCCAGAACAAAGTCTCCAGAAAACAATCTTTAGATCAAGCAGAGAAAGCAACATCAGTCATTGGGTCCAAAGGGTCATAACAGGGCTGGAAAGGATGGACAAGCCAAGAATCAGAAGTTGAGTAAAGATGGAACCAAATTTACTCTAAGCCAGGCACTGAGCAAAGTACCTTATATTCTTTATCCCTGTTTTGGGGGTCCTCACAACCACCCTAAGATTCAATGATTTGCCAGAAGGACTCATACAATTTGGAAAAACTGTTTTAGTCACAGTCACCATTTATTCTAGAAAAAGGATACAGATTAAAATAAGCAAAGGTAAAAGGCATATAGGGCAGAGTGCAGGACAGACCAGGCACGAGCCTCCAGTTGTCCTCCCCCATTGAGGCTGCACAGACAGTGCTTAATCATCCCAGCGACAATGCATGACATGCACAGAGTACTGTCAACCAGGGAAGTCACCGAGCCTTGGTGTTTAGGGTTTTATTGGTGGTCAATCATGTAGGCATGAAGTGCCAGCATGGCTCAACCTAGTTGCTCAGTCCAGCCCCTCCAGCATTCAAACTGGAATGGTGTGACCCACGGCCTCCATCATAAATCATATTGTTAGCTTGAACTATCTGGCGTGGCCTAAGGTCCCAAGTAAACAGACACTCTCAATTGCCAGGATATTCCAAGTGTTTAGGGGTCATCTCCCAGGAGCCGGTCAAGGGCCAGTTTCTTTGGAACAAGGTTTGAACACTCCAAACCTGCTGAGTGAACCTTTTACTGCAAGTCCCATTTCAGCTTTACAGTAATCCTATATATCAGTACTATTATCCTCATTTGACAGATGAGAAAACTGAGGCTTAGACAGTTGAACCCAATTGCAAGGTCACACACTAGTTAACGGAGGAGCCAGGGTTGCATTCCAAGTCCATCTGGCTTCAGAGCCCATGTCATGCACTTTTCTCTGCTGCTGCCCTGTTCATGTCTTACTGGTCTCAAGAGGGACTAAATAAAGCTTGTGAATAATTCTGTGCTCTCCCTTCCAGTGAAGAAAGAACTTAAATCCAGGCTTAGTTCCATAGGCCTGGACTGTCTGCCTGGAACAAATCTCTGTCCTAGCACTCAGCACATGGCATTGCTTATCTGTCCCTCCCACCAAACTCTGGAGGCTCCAGAGGAAGGCTGTGGCATGAGTCACTTACTTGCCTCAGTGTCCCCTATACCTGGCACATGTACTGTGAACACAACAATTATTTTCTAGCTAAACTAAATGTCTTCCTGATGATCACTTTGAAAAACTATCTTCACAGGTTACAGACAGAATATTTAATTCATATGATTGACAATTACAATTATAAAAGAGCAAAATTTAGGACCAAAAGTCATCGATATAAGAAAATAATACGGCTAACTTTGGACCACTAAAGAAAAAATAAGATAGATGATTTTCAAAAAGTGAAAGACATGCAACTTTGACACATGTAAAACATGTATCAAAAACTTATGTAATCCACTAATGAGGGACGATTAGAATAGAAGAGCTAGTTCAGAGGAGAATTCAAGGAACAGAGGTTTACACGGTCAGTTTAAAAAGGCCTGCCAAAATTACTTTCTTGAGTTAGAGGCCAAACTGATTAATGACCTACGGGACAATAAAACTGTAAGCATTGGGGTTGTCTTCTCTGCCATTCAGAAACCATTTGTACTCGAATAAACAAAAGTCTCTAGGTTAACATGTAACTTCACAATGTCTGCGCCCTAAGCAAGAGAAAGTAATAATTCAAGTAAAAGAACATTCTCTAGTGAATTAAATAACCCTTGGATGGGCTTGTTGGACAATGTCCCAGGATGACACTGAAAGTCTTAGATAATTTTTCTTAATAATTGATATAATTTTAACATAAAAATAGTTTAGAGTTTCACATCAACAAATCACAATTAGATTGATATCTTCAGATTCTCTATCTTGGGTCTAAAGCAATTTGCAAACAACTATTTTGTCATTTCCCAAGCTTACCTGATACACTTTTGCATGGCAAACAGAATTTCATATTCTGTACTGCGGGTATAATGTTAAAATGCAACACATTAAAAGACTATTGCCAAAGCAAACAGAGGCATCAACTGCCAAGGAAAAACAGGGATTATCAAAAGAATATCAGCTAAAGCTCTATCAAAAATAGAGCCCTCCAAAAATACTAATCCTCTAGTATTATAGTTAACTATTTGTTTAAACACATTTAATCCATCGAAGATACTGTTTTGATTGTCACTTGTCCTTATGAATAAATGGTAATGGGCTTGAATTTCCACTACACTTTTTAGACTCTTTACAGTCCAATAATTGCTATTTTTTGAAAATCCAGCAGAGGCTGTTCTGAAGTTTGTTTTTCACTATGCATGAAAAAATAGTTTGATAAGAAGCTCAGTAGTGGCAATCAAGTTTAGAGAGCAGGCTTAGGAAAGAGTACTTTAACTACTTATTAACTTAAAATATTGCAAACCCTTTAGAAGAATCTATTTACATAAAATCAATGCAGTAATTAGAGATTATCCTTATCTTTTCATTAAGATAAGTCCCTGAGAATCTCAATTCTTCACTTTGTGCCAGTCCCTCATCTGGCTTCATCTGGAACACCTGGAAAATGCTTTAAAAATAGAAACACATAGAACTCAACCCACTCCTGAGATTCTGTTTCAGTAGAAGAGCCCAGGAACACACAGAGGAAGACTCCACCAATGAGTATGACGCACACCCAAGTATGGGGACAACTAACAAGAAAGGACATTTTCCTCTGGTGGCCTTTTCCATATGAAAGGGCATCCTTGGCAATATTGGCTCCCGGAGACTAAAAATAACTTAGAAAACATGTAGCCTGATATACTTGTAGAAATTCTCTCTGTATGTTCTACAATTCTGACTTTTAAATGAAGTGGGCTGGACTTAGCCCCCAGATAGTTCTACTTAATGAGCTTTTACTCTATATTTTAACCTTGCATTTCACAGAAGGAACTCAGGTTCGGTCAACCCTATCAAATGTTGGACACTGAAGCCTAAGTCAAGGGTTGGAAAATGATGGTCCATGGACCAAATTCATCCCTCTGCCTGTTTTTTGAAAATAAAGTTTTATTGGAACATAGCCATGCTCATTCATGTATATATCATCGTATACCTCCAATGTAAAACACTAAGAAGGACACAGTATCACTTCTGTGGTTTTCCTACCAGATATGCAGAATCTAAATGGAAGCATGAGAAAACACCAGATAAAAATTAAGAACATTCTATGAAATAACTGGCCTGTACTCTTCAAAAAATGTCAGAGTAGTAAAAGATTTTTTTTTTTTTTTAATGAAAAACGATTCCAGATTAAAGGACATAAGACGACATGAGAACTTAATGCAATGAGTGATTCTGGACTACATCCTGAGCAAAAAAGGACATTATTGCAACAATTAGCAAATCTTGAATAAGATCAGTAGATTACATAGTAGTATTATTAATGTTAATTTTCCAGTTTTGATGACTTACTGCAGTTGTGTATGACAATGTCCTTATTTTTTAGGAAATTCATTCTGAGGTATTTAGTGATAATGGAGCAATATATTTGTACCTTATTCTCAGAAAAAAATAAAAACATGTATTTAATAGATGTAGTAGTGTGCTGGTGTTCAATAACCAGCTTGCCAAAAATATGTGCAGTATACACAAAAGTTCAGTACAAATTTTACTGATAAAGAATGTGTAGTATACAATTTACAAAAAAAATTAAATATGCAGTATACTTTGTTGTAAATTCTATACAGCCAGTTGATTCTCACAGAATGCTTTTGGTGATTTTTGCCAAACTCTTACACCTGTAACTAACTTGAGGTTGTTACTCACATTCAGCTGCAGACACACTACACATTGACCTGCATTATCATCAGCGTCTCATCACTTTCTTAAATCCAGATAAACAAACAAAAAAGTAACTCAAGCCCTGTTTGTCTCTACGAGAGGTCACTAGACGCAGTTGGGATGAGATGAACAGTAACACTCCACGATATCATATTTCTACTATAAATAAAAGAAAATCACCTCCAGAACATAGACGGTAGTAAAATAATCAGAAAAAGATGTTTTGAGTATGGATCTACTGTGTATTTATTTGAGTTTGGAATGTGGAGGAGGCATTGGTCACTACAACATCTGCCTCTTTACTTTTACTCTTTGTTTTTAATACTGAATTGTAAGCTAAAATAATTTAACGTTTAACAACGGCCATGTTAAACAACTAGCTCACAAAGGTCCAGAAATTTTATCGATGGGCTCTTTCAAGCCAGAAAAAACTGGTCCCAGAACACCACTGTGAGAGAGAGCGATGAAGCAAACATGGTAAAATTTCAATATTCAGGAGATATGGGTAGACGGTATATAAGAATTCTTTCTACCATTCCTACAACTTTTCTAAAATCTGGAATCATTTCAAAACTCAAAAGCTTAGAAAATCAATCAACAGAACCAATTCATGGAGGTATGCTGGTTCTCTCCTTATATAGACATGACACAAATTACATCATTATGGCACTGCTAAAAAATGAAAGGGAAAAAGTGCATTCAGGGAAAGGTGAGAACCGACTTTGCAGGGACCATCCTCAAGTCCCTCAGCCGCTTCGTTAACGGCCCATTATTTTACAGCGAGGTCAGTTCAACTTGTCTATGTTTACGTTTTCCCGCAATGCAAGCAAAGTGTGATAAAGCAGGTATATACGAGGTACCGTGGGAGCATGGTGATTTCTGACCTTTCCTCCCCTTCTCCTTCACATACCTTCACCTGTTCACCCCTGTCCTCTATTTATGAAAGAAGCAAAATGACAAGAAAGCATGCGTGATAAATGACAGTGGGTTAGCATGCAGCGAGGAGGTCTCATCGCCCTATGGGGCATCTGTGTTTCCTCTGTAAAATTGGAATGGTGGGTCTGGTCTCTTCCCAGTCTGACATTTTAATGTCCTGTTTTAGACATTAGTGTCCAGACAGCTTGGGAGTGGAGACTTGGCATCTATACCACCTACGATAGTTGCCCCCACATCACGGTGGCACACCAGACTTCACCCCTCCTTCCTCGGCTGGAACATGGCCATGCCTTGATGTGAAGCAGCTGTCCCATGGCGCAACAATGCAGGGCAGTTTGGGACAGGAAGTGAAAGATACCACATCCTCTTGAAACTGCAAAGAAAATTTATTAGGCCTATTATCATGGCTTCACAGTTGTTAAGAAGTAGCAGTTGGGCTCTCCTATTACGAGGCAGTTAGAGGGAGGCCTTGGTTTCTGTGGTGTCTGCCTCTTGACTTTCATCTGGAGAGGAATGTCATCACCCACCCCAAAGCTTGACCGGAAAACTTCTAAGACAATCACTCTGAAAGCCCCCAGAGGGTGGTCATTGTAAATATGTATTGAATGCTTGCTATGCCATTAGGGGCTTGGGTGCACATTAAGATGAAGTCACTAAGATTCTGCCAGAGTTCTTAAAATACATAGAATCGGAGGACTTCCCTCGTGGCGCAGTAGTTATGAATCCTCCTGCCAATGCAGGGGACACGGGTTCGAGCCCTGGTCCGGGAAGATCCCACATGCCGCGGAGCAGCTAAGCCCATGCGCCACAACTACTGAACTTGTGCTGTAGAGCCCGCGAGCCACAACTACTGAAGGCCGCGCACCTAGAGCCCATGCTCCGCAACAAGAGAAGCCACCGCAGTGAGAAGCCCGCACACCGCAACGAAGAGTAGCCCATGCTCACCGCAACTAGAGAAAGCCCGGGCACAGCAATGAAGACCCAACGCAGCCATAAATAAATAAATAATTTTTTTTAAAAATAAATAAAATACATAGAATCAGAGAATTCTAGTAGCCTTGGAGCTCATTTCACCCAATCTGACAACTTGGTTGGAGACAAAATACACACACTGGCAAAGATCCCTTGCAGTTCAAGGCTATAAATTAAAGGCGTCAGATGCATGCTAGGGATAATAGTGCAGGAGGGCATAGGGAAGGGGTGATTATGGAAATCTTCAGGACACCCTGCCCTACCCAAAGAGAGGAAGCTGAGGAACCTTGCCTTCAAAACCTTAATTTCCAGAACAAGTCTTCCACCTGATGAAACAAGAATTAACAGGCAACAAAGATAAAAGGAGAAATGGGCTCAGAGTCTTAGGGCCAGGGAAGGAGAGAACAGGTGGAAGTTAAGGGGGAAGGTTTAATAACATGAGATTCCATTGGTTCAATGAAGAAGGTCCTAATCTTAGAGCTGACTCTCTACACATACAGGTTTATAATCAGAGTCCCCAAAACAGTAATCAATCTTCAGCCTGCAGCAACACAGACTTGGTACATTGGAAGAAGGAAGTAGGGAAGAAGTGTCTGCCTTTGTTTTTGGTTTCTGGGTTTTGTTTCCTTCTGGCCTCCCTACATCTGTTTGTGTGCTTAGCCCAGTGCCCACTGCCTGCCGGACTGTTGGCCCCTCTTCCTCCTCTGGTTTCTCCCCACTACACTCACCTTCCTTTTGCATCCAGAGCTCTGGATGTAGGGTTCAATAGGTGCATGGCAACCAACAGCACTTACACTACATCAGACATAAGGAGGAGAGCCTGTTTGGCAAGCCACCAAGCTTGGCTCTCTCAGAGGTTCTGGAAAGGGAGATAAAATATGCCTTTGCAGTGAAATGTTTGCGGACTTTGTATCAAATTCAAGTCGTAGACAGCCGGACACAAAGCAGAATCCTGAGTCCTGCTCGCTGCCAAGGCTGGCCTCCCACTGTGGACGTGAGGCATTGTGCAGCCCTGGCCTCTCACTGTGGAGGTGAGGCACTGTGCAGCCCTGGCCTCTCACTGTGGAGGTGAGGCACTGTGCAGCCCTGGCCTCTCACTGTGGAGGTGAGGCACTGTGCAGCCCTGGCCTCTCACTGTGGAGGTGAGGCACTGTGCAGCCCTGGCCTCTCACTGTGGAGGTGAGGCACTGTGCAGCCCTGGCCTCTCACTGTGGAGGTGAGGCACTGTGCAGCCCTGGCCTCTCACTGTGGAGGTGAGGCACTGTGCAGCCCTGGCCGCCCACTGTGGAGGTGAGGAACTGTGCAGCCCTGGCCTCTCACTGTGGAGGTGAGGCATTGTGCAGCCCTGGCCTCCGGGGGTCTACAGAGAAAGAAGGAGTCGCCAGGAGGTCTGACGATGGCGGCCTGTTACCCACCCACAGTGGTCACACAGATGACATCTGACAGAAGTCCACGGGTGCTGCCTGGCGGCCCCCCGCCTCTGCACTAGCCCATCCTGGGGTAACTGGCCAGTCCAAGCAGGTCGGGGCCCTCCAGTTTTCAGTCGGCAGTGACTTGTTTACAAATCTTCCCCATTTCTGACGTTTAGTTAACAGACTCCCGCTGGAGCACCATGAGGGTCTCCCAACCGCATAGACCAAGGTTAAAGCCCTCCCAACCTCAAGCTTGAAGGAAGCTCTCAGGTCAGAAATGAGTCATGGAGAGACCAATAGCAATTACAGCTCCAGGCTCCCTGAGACCTTGTGACAGTCCACTCGAAGGCAGGGCTGAGGTTGACCTCAGGCACCACTAGTAGAGCAGCTGCTCTGCCTCAAAGGCCAGCATGTCATCTTGCCTCCAAGTCATCTGATGCTGGCTTCTCTTTCCCCTGTCAGATCAGGTCCAGGTCTAGACAAAACCCAAATATCCCTTTCCCTCCCAGTTTTTGAGCTCCTGTAGTTACCAGGGATTAAACCAATTCATGTCACCTTGCTCAGATTAAGATGTCACCCTGTAAAACTGCAAAGACGTTACCTGTTCTTGCTCTGCAAGTTAATTTTTCAGGAAGAGCTTGCTTATGCCCAGCAAAGAAAGATCTGAGGGAATCACAGTGGGACAGGTACGTTATGTTAAGGAAGCTGAGGAAAGGGAACTTCAGCAAAAAAAGAGTGAGACAGGGAGACAACTGGATAACAGGGAAACAGGATGAAAGAAGAGAAAGATCAAAGCAGAATTAGCGTGAAAAAGTGGCACAGCTAAGGACATACTGTTTACCTCTTGCAATTTTTGCTGGAGTCAAACTTTAAAAACTGAATAGCCTCCCAACAGCTGCTACATCTCTCTTCCCTTTGCTTGAAGTAGCATTTGGAAGAGACTTATTCGCACTGTGCTCTCAATAAAGCATATTAGGTGATGTATCTGTAAGGCTCAGACCTTGAACCGCCTCAGTCTACACTAAATCAGCCCTGACTCACTCCTTCTGCAGATTCAGAGTTGCAGCCACTTCCTAGGGCAAAGGTGACCCTCTGGGTGGCCTGCACTTTCATCCTAATTGGTATCAGCCGGCCTTTGGGGAAAGAGAGTGGAATGGAGGCATAGGAACACTATGGATGGCAAAAACTATCTGCTCTGATTAAGAAAACAATTCTATTCACAATAGCCTCAAAAAGAATAAACTATTTAGGAAAAAAATTAACCAAAGAGGTGAATGACTTGTAAAACCACAAAATGTCACTGAAAGAAATTAAAGATACAAGTAGAAAGACATCTTGTGTTCATGAATTAGAAGACTTAATATTGTTAAGGTGCCAATACTACCCAAAGCAGTCTGTAGATTCAATGCAATCCCTATCAAATCCCAATGACATTTTTTGCAGAAAAAGAAAACTCCACCCTAAAATATATACAGAATCTCAAGGGACCCCAAATAGTCAAAACAATCTTGAAAAAAAGAACAAAGTGGGAGGTCTCACAATTCCTGATTTCAAAATGTATTACAAAGCTACAAAATCAAAACAATGTGGTACTGGCATAAAGACAGACTTATAAACCAGTACAACAGAATAGAGAACCCAGAAGTAAACCTATATTGCTTATGTGGTTAATTATCTTCAGCAAGGGTGCCAATACCATTCAAAAGGGAAAAGACAGCAATCGATGGGAAAACTGGATATCCACATGCAAAAGAATAAAATTGAACCCTTACCTTATATCAAATACAAAAATGAACACAAAATGGATGAAACACTCAAATGTAGGACCTAAAACTATAAAACTCTTAGAAGAAAACATAGGAGAAAAACTTCATGACTTGATTTGGCAATGATTTCTTGAATACGACACCAGAGACAGACAAAATTTAAAAAAGACATACTGGGGCTTCCCTGGTGGCGCAGTGGTTGAGAGTCTGCCTGCCAATGCAGGGGACACGGGTTCGAGCCCTGGTCTGGGAAGATCCCACATGCCGCGGAGCAACTGGGCCCGTGAGCCACAACTACTGAGCCTGTGCGTCTGGGGCCTGTTCTCCGCAACAACAGAGGCCGCAATAGTGAGAGGCCCGCGCACCGCGATGAAGAGTGGCCTCCGCTCGCCGCAACGAGAGAAAGCCCTAGCACAGAAACGAAGACCCAACACAGCAAAAATAAATAAATTAATTAATTTTAAAAAAAAAGACATACTGGACATATTTTTGCATCAAAGGGCACTATCAAAAGACTAAAAAGGCAACCCCCAGAACGGGAGAAAATATTTACAAATCATATATCTGATAAGGGTCTAGTTTCCAGAATGTATAAAGAACTCAGAACTCAACAACAGAAAACAACGTGATTCAAAAATGGGCAAAGGACTTGAATATTTGCAAATCACATAACTGATGAGATTAGTATCCAGAATATTTCCTCAAAATATAGAATTATCATATGATCCAGCAATTCCACTTCTGGGTGTATATCCAGAAGAATTGAAGGCAGGGTCTCAAGAGATATTCATAGCAGCATTATTCACAATAGCCAATAAGTAAGAAGCAACCCAAATGTCCACTAACAGATGAATGAATAAACAAAATGTGGCATATATGTACAATGGAATACTATTATGCAGTCTTAAACAGGAAAAAAATTCTGACACATGCTACAGAGTGAATGAATCTGAGGATATCATGCTAAATGAAATAAGCCAGTCACAAAAAGACAAATACTGTGTGATCCTACTCACATGAGGTAGCTAGAGTAGCAAAAATTCATAGAAACAGAAAGTAGAATTGTGGTTGCCTGAGTCTAGGGGAGGGGAAATGGGAGTTGTTTAATGGTTATAGAGTCTCAGTTTGGGAAAATGAAATGAACTCTGGAGACAGAGGGCAATGACGACTGCACAACATGAATATTCACGTTACTGAACTGTACACTTGAAAATCATTAAGACGGTAAATTTTATGTTATGTGTATTTTACCACAATTAAATATTTTTAAGTTTAAAACTTTTCATTAAAAAAACTTTAACTGTCTGTCTTGCTACATTTGATTCAGGGGAATGAGTTTTAGTTCATCCTAAGAAACTTACTATAAGCTTGTCACTCCCTCCAAACCCACAAACGATCACTCACAGCTTTATCAACTTGGCTTGATCCCAGTCTCATCACCAGCTGATCTCCAATCCCTTCCACAGGTAATCTTGTCTCATCTCTTCCTGGTCCTCATACAGGGCATATCCTTTGGTCCAACCAAGGCACTGTTCCCTGGTCTTTCCTCCAGTTGTGCCAACTACCTAATATACCCTCCTTCTAACCCATTCAACCTCTTTCCACCCTCCTTCCTGACCGGGCTCATGTCCCCACCTCCTGCACAAAGACTACACCAACTATTGGCAACCTACATCTCCCCATCCTCTGAGGTCCAAATGCACCATCGTCTGAACGCCACTTTATTTGTCTAAGAGCGATCAAGTTCTTTTCACACTAGACTAGAGATTAGGTCCATCAGCTACTGCTCTCCAGTTGACTCATCCACAAATCTTGCCTGGACCACTAGAGGGTGAGTTTCTTACGGATGATTCTACACATATCTTCCCATGCTTCCGCACATGAGATAGTGCCAGGGCCAACATAAGGAATTCATTGGTTTTCATTGCAAATTTAATAGCAAAGTGGGTATACTAATGAAAGGATTTTAAAGTCTTAGAGTCTGAACAAAAGTTCAAGAGTTGGAAAGTTTGCCAGATGTTAACTAGACATCGTTGTGGTCATTTCACAATATAGTCAAATATCAAATCATTGTACACCTGAAACTAATATAACGTTATATGTCAATTATATCTCAGTTGTTTTAAAAAAAGCTTTTGAGAATTTGAACATAAGCATTTATTGATGCAAAATTCCTCCTGGTACTCCTTCCATCCCCCATTCTAAAAAAAGCAAAACCAAACCCCCATAAAGTGAGTAATAGAAACGGAGAGGCATGGACTCAAGACAGGTGTTTTGAAGGAAAAACTGCTTGGAGTTTGTCATATTTCATTTGAATTCAGTCTGAAGGCAGTACGTTAACAGTGTTAGCAAAGGAAGAGAGTTTAAGGACAGAAAAAATGGGCTAAGAATCCTTCCTTACAATTTGGGTCAGCAAACTTCAGCTTCATCTCCTGCGACAGTAACTAGACAGGCTGTTTTTACTCCAACCATCCTCCAAACAGCTCGTAAGTACAACTGGGAAACCACACCCTTGACTCAGGGGGCTTCTACTTTTGACATAGCCCATTGGGAACATTTGATTGAATTTGGCATTTCCAAGTGGAGCGGTCCCCCCTCCGATCCAGTGAGTTCATACTGAGTAAATATAATTAGGTGTGATTTAAGATTTCTTTTTTCAAAAGGAACCAACTCATGAAAATTTCATAGAAAGGAAATCGAAAATCAAGGGCAGGATGTAAAAAATGTGAACAATCATAGAAGCAAATGTGTTAAGTGGGAACTTCCTAAAGGGTTTTTACTGTCTCTGGTTATATATTCTACTTATCGCCAACATTGAGACTAACAAGCTTCTGTTTTCCTTAGCAGATTTCCTGAAGGAAGCAACCAAAGGAAGCGGTGTTCAGCGTGTCCCTTGTGGAAGCTGCTCCGGGCATATTTACCCCTGTCCAGCCCACCTCAAAGTACGGCTAATACTGGATCAATCCTGAAGGGTCTGGCAGCAACAAAAGGTGTTGACTACTGCAATGAAAGACCGACTTAACCCAAGCGCTCTGCACATAGACATGTTTTTGCCCCTGCTTCTGTTTGCCTGGCATCCATGCCAGGTCAGGCCCTTCAAACAAGCCCCTGATATCCCCAGGAAAAAGGCAGGGCAGGCCCAGGTGGGAAAGGGCCCATGTTTAGACATCCACAATCTATCATGCCAAAGGGAAAACAAGGAAAATATTTAACCGACAACCAAACCAGGGCAACTGGGCCAGAAGGCAAGCAGCCGAGGTGTGCTGAGGGATCCAAGGGGCTTTCTCCACTCCAGTCGCCGTTGGAAGATTAACTTTCCCTTGCTGTCTTTCCTCCTTCAGAGTCCTGCCTCGCTAACACTGGCTCAGAGGGCTCTTCTGAAGGCTGTGGTACTGAGGACACTGGGTCTGTACAGAGCTCAGAGCTGGTGTACACTGTTGAAAGGCAAATGATCGGAACATGAGAGGTAGACCAGGCAGTTTTTACAGCACAGCCAGCTTCCGTGGTTTCTACTTTATCTCCCAGGATTTTTGTTTAATTAAAAGAAAAGATTTTTTTAACAGGATGCATGTTCCTGTTTTATTTCCTAAAGATGAGTGAACTTTTCAACCATAAGAATCCCTTTTAGGTCAGATAATGTCCTCAACTACCACGTGCTAGTAATTGCATTTTAATTTCCTTTGACGGAGAAAACATGCTGACAAAGGCTATTACAGATTATGTAACTCTATAAATATGTATAATATCACAACAGCCTCTACAGACATTTGAAAAACTCACGTAGAAGACATTTTCATTCGCCACCCCCGGTCTCCACCCTGCCAATGCTGCCCCTCTGTTCCTGTACCTCCTCTTCAAGGATTAACCTCACAGGTTGTCCTAGGCCAGAGCTCACAAATCCCCGAACTAGCTCTCAAGGCAGACAGAGACTTAAGGGAGGAGAATATTATTTTACCCGTAACTCATCTCCTCCCCTCTTCTTAACAGCAGAGACCAGAAATACAGCAGACACTAGAGGCAGTCAGTCTCGAATGCACATGGCTTCCCAGTGCCCACCGAGGGAGCAATGGCTAAAAGGCCTAGGAGACAAAAGCGTTGAATTTTCAATGTTGGTTTCTCAAGAAGAGAGTGACCAACTGAAATCCGAGACTCTCCATTTATAAAACTGGGAATAGATGGCATCATCTGTTGAAAAAGCCAAAGCCTGGAGCTGGATGTTAGCTACCCCAATGGGTAAAGTAAGACAAAAAAAAAAACAAAAGGTTCCCTTCTTTTCTCTAGAGCCAAGCATTCTTTCTGACATCTGTCAACACAAATGTTGGCTATTGAAATAAAAAAGGCAAAAATGGTGGTGATGCAGTCTCTTGTCCGGTCTTAAGCAGGCAATCAATTAATATTTAACGACTGAATGAAGGAGAAAAAAGTAGCCGTGGCCGCCACGCAGAGGACAACACAGGCTGTCTGAGTCTCCTCACACAGGTTCTGTACCTCGGGGCCTCTGGACAAATTAGGTCTGCAGGTTGGGCGAGTCGGGGCCACGCCTACGCTCACTTCCCATCTTTCATCCAGGCAGGTCCCAAAACACTTGTCTGGCCCAGCTGATGGATGGGCCTGGAATGGCCTTGTTTGCCGTCCGGGTGAGGCACGGCAGCTGTTCAACAGCCCGGCAAGTGACCCTGGTCAGGACTTTCAAGGCAGGAAGCGCAGAAGAATAGAGTGTCCACTTAACGTGACCACAAAGGCAGTGGGAGGAGGGACTTCCTCCCCTTGGAAGTGGCCGGCAGCCGGGCACTCTAATTATATACACACAAACTGGGGAGGGGGAGCATGGGGAAGGGAGGGGGAAGGGATCAGAATTGCTCCCTGGGCATCCTAGCTTGGCCCTCGTTCCCCTAGAAGACATAGGAGCATGGGGCCCCTGTGAGTTGCACGCAGATCAGGAACATCGAACCTCCACCGGTGAGGCGTGTAACAACATCCCAGTCTTGGCTACTCTCTGGCTCTTCCTCATGGCTCCTTCAATTGTCCCTCTTCTGAGGAACTATCGTGTTATGTATCTCCATAGTCCATGGAAGCCTCACACAGCCTGGAGTCTCTTCCTGGGCCCTGCTCCCCCTGGATGCCCCACTACTCATTGGCTTTTCACCCCACATCCCAGATGTCACTACTGAAAGAAGGAAAAAAAAGGAAGTGAAAACACTGATTCTAAAAGATACATGCATCCCAATGTTCATAGCAGCTTTATTTACCATTGCCAAGATATTGAAGCAACCTAAGTGTTCACCAACGGATGTATGGATAAAGATGTGGTGTGTTTATAGACACACATCAAACAGAAAGAAATTCTGCCATTTGCAACAGCATGGATGGACTTGGAGGGCAGTGTGCTTAGTGAAATAAGTCAGGAAGAGAAAGACAAATACTATATGATATCACTTATATGTGGAATCTAAACAATAAAACAAGCTAGCGAATAAAACAAAAAAGAAACAGACTCACATATATAGAGAACAAACAAGTGATTACTATTGGGAAGAGGGAATGGGGGAGAGGAAGACAGGGGTAGGGGATTAAGAGGTATAAACTATTATGTATAAAGTAAATAAGGATATATTGAACAACACAGGGAATATAGCCAACATTTTGTAATAACTATAAGTGGCATATAACCTTTAAAAATTGTGAATCACTATACTGTACACCTGAAACTTATATAGTATTGTACATCAACTATACCTCAATAAAAAATAAAACAAATTGAACATAAAACACACATACAAAAAAAGAAAGAAAAACGGAAGCCCACTTCCAGTGGACTCTCATTGCCCTCACTGGTAGCACTGACATTTGTTTAAGCGTGGTGGGCAGCAGAGAGGTTCCATGTAGAACTTCTCCTATTGGTGCACATTTTCTGTTCCCTCTTCCTCCAGCCACCTGCGCCATGAGGCACCTCCGATCTTTGTGCCTTTTCCCAGCCAGGTTTAATGAAAACCTAGGAGATACTGGTCTACCAAGGGCTATGGTTTCTTGTTGCAGAGGCAGATGGAGGAGGGTCCACATTTTGCAAGACCTGAAGCTCATATAATTTTTAAAATGCAAAACATATAGAAAATTATAAAAACATATTAGGCAAAGGGTTTAGAAAGAGGCTAATGCAAGTGATGGGCCCCAAAGCTTAAGTTTCCTTAGCTTCCTAGTAAATCTGCATCTGGGTAGATGTAAGTACATAAAAGCTCTTCTCAAGTTTCAGCTTCCTGAGAAGGTGCCAAGTCAATCTAACCCAAATCCCAAGTAGGTACTAAGGAACCACTTACAGGAGTCAGGAGGAGCCCCCCTCTATGTATCTTTCTTCTTCACTTTGCCTCCTCACTCCCACTTAAAAGCTGTACAAATGGATGCAGATATGTACTGAGTCTGAGCCCTTCTAGGAGAAGCTGTAATGGGTCCACCTTGACTGGTTGGCAAACGAGCCCAGCCTCCTGATGAGCTCCTGGCTGGAGCAGGCAGCCTAACGCTGAATCACCAGCCCAGGCAGCCTTGGACAAGCACGAATCCACGGCCTCCTGAGTGCACTGCGCCCAATGAGGAGCTATGAAAGGACAGTAAAAGCGGAAATAGTAGCTAGCCCTTTCCTCCACGTAGGAGCTAAAACTCTTGGCCCGGGGACCATGGAACTTGGCAATCCTTGGTCATGCAGCATTGTGCTGGGATAATTTAGCATGGCCTAATGGGCTTAGGCCACAGAAGAATTCAGTGCCTGGTGCTGGAACTAACTGTGTGATGTGCATAAGTCAGAACCCTGCGCTCTGGGCCTTGATTGCTTCCTCTATGAAGCTACAGAAGCAAGCTTGCCTGAGGTCCCCTCTCATCCTGTGAATTCACAGGATTTCCATCTTGGGATTTGCTCTATTTATTGGAGCCATCATATTCCTCATACAGTCACCAAGCCCTGTACCTCACTTGTCCCGGCTTCCCAGGCTACCCCTGCCCTATCCCCGCTCCTGCCCTAAACAAGACTTCTAGCCCATCAAATTGCAAACAAACAATTGTGTATGGAAATGGGAAGACAGCTTTCAGTGCTCCAATATGCAAAAGGGCATATGGAGACATGATAGAGAAGCAGGGACGAGGGAACAGGTGAGAAAAAAAAAGACCAAGAGCCCTCCTCTTTTGAGGAATGTGTCCTGTTGGTTCCATGATAGCTATTGTACCAAAAAAAAAAAAAAAAAAAAAGCAAAGTAGCCAACACCCTTTGCAGAGGCCAGTGCCAGGGGTAAGAGGAGGTGCCCAGGGAGTGATAACTTCTACCAAACCGGATGGGCAGGCTCCTGTGATACCAACCAGCCAAGGGAAATAGTCCAGGGCAGGGTCAGCCTTAGCTAGTTTCCTCCAAACTATAGAGAACTCAGGTTGTTCCCAGGCCCCCAGCGAGTCCCCAGTTGCCCCTAGAATTGCGTCCATGCTTCACGACCGCTCATCAGTCGTAAAGCAAGTAAGGAGGGCCCAGTTCATTTCTGCTCCAAGACCCCTACAGTCAGGCTGCCTCCCAGCAGGCCTGTTCTTCCTCAAGCCCCCTTGCATCTCACGAGATCCCTTCCCCTCTTGCCCTCAGTTTCAGGACGATCCTTGTCTCTTATGGCCCAGTGGAAACCTTGCTGTCCCACAGCCGGAGCCTGTAACACTGTCCGGCCGCAATCTCCTCTCCAGCATCCTCATTCTCAGGTTCCCTCTGGCTCCTTCTCTGGCTCTCCTCCCCTCGCCCCTACTCAGCCACCTCAAATAATGCAACTCCTTGCAGAGGGAACTTCAGGGTGTTTAATAAACAATATGGATCATGACCCTGTCCTGAGGCCCCTGGTGACCGAGCTTCATACAGAGCTGATTTCAGGGGCTAATATTAGGTTGAACCATATGAAATTGACGTTATTCAACCATGTTGACATCCAAAGAGAATGACAATTTCGTGAGCGTCAATCTAATAAAGGAGGCTGGTATTCAAATATTAAACACATCTTCTCTGACTTCCCACCTGCTCTCTTCCTGAACGGTACATACAAATTTGGAGGTGGGATGGGCGAGCGGTGTTTATTGCTCTCTGCGAAATGCAGTGCTTCCCAATGGCGGGTAATTCCGCCCCAGCAGGGGATGTCTGGCAAGATCTGTTGTCACCATGGGGTGGGGGACCGTTAGTGGCATCTAGGAGGCAGAGGCCTGGGAAGCTGTTAAACAGCCTCTAATGCATAAAACAGCCCCCACCATAAAGAATGGTCCTGCCCAAATGTCAACAGCACTTACCGAGGTCGAGAAACTATGCCACCAAGTGTCACTGGGGACCCAGAGCCTTAGCTGTGCGGTGAAGCAACTGCGTTGAAAATATAGCTTTATATGCCATAAAGGGCAGGGTCAGCATCCTCTGTTCTGAGGCGGTCAGAGCTGCAGCTTCCGGCTCCTACAACCTGCCTCTGGTCTATAACTGCCCTCCCACCCCTGGCGAGGACCAGCCACCTCTCAGAAAGTCCTTCCTTCAGTTCTGCTCTCTAGCCTGACATGATGGGCATTTTCTGAGGAGGGCATTTCTCCTCCAAGCCCCTGAGTTAGAAACTGGACTCAATTCCCGAGCTCTTGGAGTTCCCCTGCAAAGGACAGGTGGTCGACCCATTCCTCCCGCCGGCTTCACCCAGCAGCATGCAGAACTTACCACAGGGCTGCTGCAGCCGGGCTGCTGAAACCACTGCCCAACCTTCCAGACCAGAAGAGAAAGCTCCCCGTGGCCAGCTGTGGTGGGCTCACGTTGTTTCCTGGAAGAGATCGTGTGTCGCTCTCGG
Source organism: Eubalaena glacialis (assembly GCF_028564815.1). Taxonomy (NCBI): domain Eukaryota; kingdom Metazoa; phylum Chordata; class Mammalia; order Artiodactyla; family Balaenidae; genus Eubalaena; species Eubalaena glacialis. The sequence goes on from NC_083722.1 coordinate 11,516,073, forward strand.
TGACGGAGAAGAGGCTCCCCAGCGCAGTATCACTTACCTACCCCAGCTGCCGCTGCCCACCATTAGGCGATGCACTGAAGTCGAAAGAGGCTGAGTAAATACAGCTCGTTTTCACCGTTCGTGAGCTATATTTGCTCTTAACGTGCAACCACCCAGCTCTTTCCAGCTCTTTCTGCTTGCTGAAAGTCTATACAAGGCTGAAGCACACTCACATTTATTTATGAACTTGAACCCAAGGTACAGCCACAAAAATCACCTACTCAAAGAAATGGAAGGAATGTCGAGAGTCATCTAAACAAGGCTAAATCGGAATTTCCAAAAATAACACAGTTGGAATATTTTGCTCCAGAAGATTCCTGATGAAAGACATTCCTTAACCTCCTTGGAAAACCCACCCTGGCATCACGTGAAGCTCTGAGGCAGAGCCCTCTTCCTCCCGTCTCAGCCTCTGTGGCCAGCTGCAACTCAACACTCAGCAATAAAATGGGGGCAATATTTTTGAAAATAAAAACAGGAGACATATGATCCTGTTCCAATACTTAGCCCGTTCTCTGCTTTTTGGAATTTAAACCCTGCCTGCCGTTCACCAAATGACAGAGAGTGCTGGCAGATGGGGCTGAGAGAGACGGCTGAGTGTATTTTAATGGGACCACTAGGATTATGTCAAAAGGTGAGAAAAAAAAAGCATTCGCCAGGTGAGAAAAAAAAAGCATTCGCCAGCCGAGAAAATAAGCATTCTGCCTAAAAGAAATATAACGTGTTCCATCTCTCTTCCCTCCACTCCCTTTTCTGCTTCCTATGAGAAACTCATTCAGCAGGAGAGTCCCTGTTTCGTGCACGACAGGCAAATGCACGGTTTCTTAAACCAAGAGCTGTGGGCAGAAATATCTGTAGGCAGAAAGAGCATAGCCCATTGGAACAGGGGAAGCCAGACAGGATCAGTACAAGTTTCAGACAAATGCAGATTTACACTTCGACCTTACTTTTGACAAACCAACCAACCATCATATCCTCAATGCCAGCATTAATAAATAATCTTTTCTCCGTGCTTCCTAATTCTGGCTATTAAACCTTGGGACTACACGTAAACCTCAGAGCAGAACAGAGACCTTCACTTGAACCAGAAAATGTTCTATTTCTGATTACTTTCTAAGACCTTGCTCAACACCGCTGAGGGAAAGACAGGACTAAATTCGCTCTGTGATTTTAGCAGGTACAGGTGATTTAGTCATCCATCCCAGGAAGAGACAGTTCCCAACAGCCTTTGCTTCTATGTGGGCCTTTGTCGTAATAACAGCAAAAGCAGCTGGCATTAGTATGGCTTTTCACAGCTTACATGGCAATTTAACACACGTTTTTTCCATGGGCTCCTCAAAGGGAGAAGAAAACCCACAATTTAAGTGAGCTTACAAGTCCCATTTTACAGATAAGAAAACAATCCAAGAAATTAATGAGAAGAGCCTGTCTGTGACTGGCTAGGCTGGCACAAGTCATGATAGCAATATTGTGAGGACACCAAGCCACCAGGAAAGTGGCTTCTCCTTCTCCCTCTGGGGGTCAGGGACCTGGAGCAACAGCTAAAACCCAGATGTCTGCCTCTGCTGACGATATTCCTCAATTCCAGAAATATTACACTGCCTGTGTGGTGATTTACTCTAAAACATTTCAGTATCAACAGTGTGACATTTGTGTGTGTGCGTTCATTGTAGGCTAGCGGTGGTTAGATCAAGAGGCCACCAAAGTTGCTGCAAGTGTGCATCAAAAAGCCTAAAGAAAATGTGCACCAGAGGACTCATGATTAGCACCAAAGATTAAAATTTGTCTTTCTGTTGCTGAAGCATTTAGTGTGCAATATATTGCTTGAAAGGGAAACTGCTCAGATACTACCAATCAGTACGAATGAGGCAAAAAAAACTGTAAACCCTAATCTTAATATTTTAGAGGCAGCACAATGAGTCTTCAACTCTGCTTTGGCCTGCATCTGTCTATTCACTGGGGACACTGTCACCTGACCCCAAATCAGGGCAGCTGTGTCACTTCAGAGTGAACCTGGGATGTGAGGTGCTTGTCCACGTGCCTGAGGACAGAGGGGACCGCTTCACCCACCTATGGGAACTTGCTATCAAGTGTTCGGTCTTAGACTTGGCTTCCAACTTGGCGATGAGGCCAAGGGGAACAAGCTATCCAACCCTCGACCCGTCGCTAATTCCAAAGGCAGCCAATATCGCCCGAGTGAATCTGACCAGCTCACCTCCACTGTTAGGGACCATCCTGTGTGCTAACCGTGGGCCCGGGCTCTGTCCATGATGCAGGGATGAGTAGCACAGGCCCAAACCTGTATGGCCTGGCTCCCCAGGAGAGAGGATAAGGCAGATAGGTGATCAGTGCCTGAGGGGAGGTGCAAACACATGTTAAAAATGTTCAGATGTTGGAAAGAACACGCCTGCCCCCCACCTACATTCCTGGCCCCGGTGCCCCGTCCAGCACTCCACAGCAAACTGCAGAGACAGCGGGCATAGGCTGCGAAAGGAAGCAAGAGGAACTTTCTCATGAAGTAATAATTCATCACCTGAGGAAAGAAAATCTCCCGGCCGCAGAGACTGGTGGTGGAGGAGAAGCTGGTAGCAGTAGAAAATACCCCTCAAGAACAGGAGGGGTTAAGAGACGATCAGGAAAGGAAAGAAACAACCGCAGCCACTGTTCCCCATCTACAGTGCCCCGCACACCTCCTCCAGAATTCACGTCACATCCAAGGGCTACCTGCCGCGTAATATCTTTCTTTAAAATCAAGTCACATTTTATCTTTATTCTCATGTTAAATAAAATTTTGACACCAACCGTGAATTGAAAACCAGTATCACTTGCCATAAACAGAAGAGAATCATGAGAATAAACACAGCGAATACAATGTTATGAATTCCAGTTGATGATACAAAAGGCTGGGAGCCTGGGCCTTGCTCCCTCTTTGTTTCACACTGATAATGAAGAAGAGGAAGAGGAATAAAACTGAGAAGGAGAAGAACTGCAGGGAGAGAGTGTTCAAGACATTTTAGGACCAAATTGAGACTCTTTTGCTGCATCAGTGGGCATTAAACAGCTATGAAAAGGTAATGCTTTCTCGCCATGCAATTCAATACATCATTTAATGCCAAGTGTGGGTACCACTTACAACCACCTCCCACTCTTCAGGAAACACGTTGTCCCCCCAGTGCTGTCAGGCATGATGACCTTGAACTGATCTCAGAGGACCACCACTCAGAGAGGGAGAGCTCATCATTACCCACAATAACCACTATCAAGTTTTGTTTTCTTATGAAATGCAAGGACAATTTCAATATAATGACATTTATTCTTTAAAATAAGTACGAAGTCAACTTTTAACCCCGGAAGTCTCCCTTTAAGATGATCTCCAACCCCTTGCAGCTGTAAACTCTTTGATAATATATAAACTGATTATATATCAATGGGGGCAGGAGAGGAGAAACCCCCATGAAAGTGTCATTTTTCAAAATATCTGAAAACAGGCATTATCCACAGGAGTTGACACTGGCAGGCAGTTAAGCACAACAAACCCACAAGGAAGAATTGGCAGAATGAGGACAAACGCTCACCTTCCGGGCATGGCCAGCGGCAGAACCAATCACAGATCAGAGGTAAGATTCAAATCACAGTCTCCCAGAGGTAACTGGATGCCCAAACACTGGAAACTTTGCTCTTGGCTTTGAAACCTTACAATTCCCTGGTGCCCACTACAGATAAGGGAAAGGTCTGATTGCCCTCTGGTCAGCCCGCTGAGTGCTGGGCCAAGAAACTCCAGGTGAGAAGGAACACACCTAGAATTACAAAGTGAGGTGTGCCTCAGCTAAATTGCTAACATACCGAATAGGCACACAACCTCATCTCACATCCCATCTCATACCCAAACTCAGGACCTGCACACAGAGACTCACCCCCTCCCTCCAAACTGCATCTCACCCTCTTCAAAACCCCACCACTCAGACTTCCCTGGTGGCGCAGTGGTTAAGAATCCACCTGCCAATGTAGGGGACACGGGTTCGAGCGCTGGTCTGGGAAGATCCCACATGCCGCGGAGCAACTAAGCCCGTGCGCCACAACTACTGAGCCTGCGCTCTAGAGCCCGCGAGCCACAACTACTGAGCCGGCGTGCCACAACTACTGAAGCCCATGCGCCTACAGCCCGTGCTCCGCAACAAGAGAAGCCACCTCAATGAAAAGTCCGCTCGCCGCAACTAGAGAAAGCCTGCTCACAGCAACGAAGACCCAACGCAGCCATACATAAATAGATAAATAAATAAATAAATAAATAAATAAATAAATAAAACCCCACCCCACCCCACCCCACCCGCTCCTGCAGCTCTCAGCTGAAGTCCTGTGTGACTAAGACACAAATTGGTTAGGACCATTTGTATTTATTTAAATGCTTTTACTCAGAGTGACATATTCAGTTTTCATTTACCAGATCTTTTTGGCAGACCTAGTGGGAGCCAGGGGCTGTGTTTAGGGCTGCCTGGTGTCCTCAAAGACTTCCCAAGCTACAGAGAGGTCTTGGTAAGGTGAAGGGGTCTAGAATAAGCCACGGTGGCATAAAAAATTACTCTGAGCTGAAGTCATTTGAGTTCCTGAAATCCCTTATCTACCTAAAAGCAGAGCCTTCCAAAGAATTCAATTGTCATAAATTCCCTCCCCAGAGCAAACCTAATCTTCTGTTCTCCAGAGAAGTCTGTATCACACCTAGACAGACACTGTCACAAACTATGATACCTCCTGCCTATTCTCCTAAGGGCTCGTTTATCTTTCCAAAAAGTCATTTGCTTTCCCATAAGTGACCTTTCTCCCCTCTCCCTTCCAAGAAGTCCTCCAGAAGTGCTCCTCTGCCCCTCCCTATCCCCTATTAAGATGGTATGTAAGCCCCAAATTCTAACCTCCTCCTTAAGTCCCATTTCTTTGTGAATTCTCATGCTTATATATATAATTAAATGGTTTTTTCCCCCTCTTGCTAATCTGTCTTTTGTCAGTTTAATTTGCAGGCCCCCAACACAGAATGTAACAGGGTAGAGGAAAAGTTTTTCCTCCCCAACACAGGCAATAACCACACAGGGCAGTTGGTGCAGGGAAGGCCAGACACTGGCCACCTTCAGCCTTCTCACAAACACCTCCCTGGCTATTGCACACGGGAGAGCACTGCAGGTCACAGCACTTTACAGTAACTGCAGGCTCACGGGGGCCTCCAGGACCACAACCTTAGCTGAACACAGGCAGGGAAGGCTGGAGGTGACAGAAAGGAAATGGCTCCACTTGAAACAGATGGACAGCACATTGGGAGAGCCTTCTCTCCCGAGAGGTGGTGCCACGCTTTCACCTCAGAGGCACACATGACCAGCCAGCCCAGTGGGCCTCTTGTCTGGGGCCGTAAACAGAGAATTTCTGCTCTCCAGTCTGTCAGGCCAGTACTTTTTGCCCACATGAGTTTAATAGACTTTAAAAAAGAAAAGAAAACCGGAAGGGGCCACATGCGTGCCCTCCCCGCCCGGCCTAGGAGAAGTGGGAGTCCTTTCTTCTCCTTATGCCAAAAGTTGTTTTGCTGGGAGAAGCTTCTTTTCACCAAGCCTCTAGGCTCTTTAGCAGCCAGGGTCACACAAAGAGAACCACAGAACAAATAAACCAAAACAGCCCACAGAGAACAAGGATAGGAAAGCCCCCAGTTGCAGATGGAGCCAACTTCCCTCCTAACCCCCCCATCCCTCCCCCACCGCCCCGGGCTCCTCTGCTCAGCCCAGCGCAGCCCCTAGTGAAGCCGGTGAGGACAGCTTCCTCCACTACCAGCCCCTGCGTCAGAACGGCGAGGGTCAGGCAAAAGAATAAATCCAGAGAGCTTGTCTCTTTTCGCCCCCTACTCCTTCTTAAAATTATTAACATCCACTTAAAAGAAAAGGGGCGGGAGTGGGGTGCGGAGCTCGCCCTCTTTGCAAATTGCTTGTGAAGCGAGCATTGCTTATCACAACAGGTGCACCGGCCACTCACAAAAAACAGAGGCAGAGTGGAGCTGAAAGGCTAAGAAATTACTTGTTCCCTTTGTCAGCTGCTCCTACAGGCTGTGCAGAGCCTGCTTAGGAGGGAGATATTGTGTCCCTGTTTAAAAAAAAAATAGGCGGGAGAAAGGTTTAAGGTTGCCAAGAGCTAAGAGAAGGGGAGAACAGTGTTGGAGGTGGGGGAGGCCACGGGGGGGGGGGAGGGCTCCTTTCGGAAAGGCAACGGAGCCTGAGGCTGCATTTTAAAAGTCTGTCCCAAACTTTCTGGAAAACTCTGGCAGCATATTCCAGACCCCCTCGGCGGGATGGAGACAAAAATGACACCCAGGCTGGTTAAAACACATATCAGGGTGACCAGAGAGCAATATATGTAGATGATGTATATAGTATGCCATAATATATTACATATATTAAATACAATTAAATAAAAAGTATTGCTCAGAAACCACCTTGTACAGCAGGCAAGACAGAGCTGGTTTAGTCACTCCTCAGGAGGGACTATGTCTTCGAACCTATGCTCCTCAACCAACTCTTCAGACAAGCAGTTTACTTTTAAATTAGGGAGTTGCCTGCGTGGTCCTGGCCAAGCGACCTCCAGCACCCAAGTCCTCTAGCGTTCTCGTCCTTTGCTCCCAAAGCTGTAGAAGAGCCCCAGTCAGCTTCCCCCAAGCTGAGTCCTGATCAATCCAAGATCTGTAAGATTTGGATAAATTGAAATTTCTTCCCCTCGGGAAAGTTGCCGTTATCATCTGGGAGATTAGTTTTGCTTAAAAATAAAGATAGGGCAGTGGAGATTACGACAAAAGAATCTGTCCCATTGTTCCACGTAAGTGATCAGAAGACAGGGCCACAAAACCAGCTGGGCCTCTAAGTCTTGCAATGATTCTGCCATTAAAAGGAATGACGTAGATCTGAATATAGGACTTGGAAGGGCAGCCACGATAGATCATTAAGTTAAAAAGAAAGCAGGACTTCCCTGGTGGCACAGTGCTTAAGAATCCGCCTGCCAATGCAGTGGACATGGGTTCTATCCCTGGTCCGGGAAGATTCCACGTGCCGCGGAGCAACTAAGTCCATGCGCCACAACTACTGAGCCTGCGCTCTAGAGCCCATGAGCCACAACTACTGAGCCCACGTGCCACAACTACTGAAGCCCACGTGCCTAGAGCCTGTGCTCCGCAACAAGAGAAGCCCCCGTTCGCCGCAACTAGAGAAAGCCCGTGTGCAGCAATGAAGACCCAACACAGCCAAAAATTAATTAATTTAATTAATTAATTAGTTTTTGTAAAAAAGCAGCAGGAGCAAGCATGAATCCCATTTTTGTTTACTATATGTCAATCATATTTTCCTTTAATCTTGCGGTGAATTCTGAGAACCAGAACCCCTACACACAGGCTTTGGGCCTGAGGACACACACCCACCAACCCCTACCGAACATTCTCCATTAACTTGCCTTGACTATTCCACCGTCTCCGTTAGCGTAATGTCACCATTCCTGCAGACTCTAGTCAGGAACTTCCGGAAAACCCCATTAACTCTTCAGTGGAAAACAGACAGTATGAGCCCTAAAGTGTCAGAACCCTCACCTCAAAATCCTCACCTTGTTGTTTCCACCAATCCGGGACTGTGGGATCGTGATCCTTAGCCAATCTCAATCAAGTCTCTGCACTGAAAGACGTGCCTTAAACTAAATTTCCAATTCTCTGTCCATTTCAACCTTGCCATTCCCTCTGGAGACACTGCCAAAGCTCTAAATGGTGTTTCGCTCACCTCGGGAAACACAGGATGGGTTGGTGACATTTGGGAAGCCTGCATTCAACTGAAGGAATCCAGCATATAGCACTGAGAAGAGGGGTTTGGAGTTTTTGTTGTCCCACTCTCCCCCACTCCCAACTCCACTTATCTGCCTAAAAGCAGAGCCTCCCAAAAGAATTCAACTGTCTTAAATCCCCTCCTTGGGAGTTTCAAAACCAGCGAAAATTGACTCTTATCACTAGAGACAAGAAGCCCAACGCTGGGATAAGAAATTACCTGAACAGACATTATCACGAAACTATCATATCTCCCATCTATTCTCTTAAGGGCCCATTTCTCTTTCCTAAAATTCATTTGTTTTCTCATAAATGCCTTTCTCCCCCCTCCCCTTCTCCTATTAAGATGGTATGTAAGCCCCAAATTATAACTGCCATTTTGAGTCACATTTTTCTGTAAACACCCTCTTATGTGAATAAAAATCTGTCTTTTCTCTTGCTAGTCTGTCTTTTGTCAGTTTAATTTGCAGACTTCCAAGCACTGAACCTAAGAGGGTAGAGGAAATGTTTTTCCTGACATGACAAATCAGAGAAACGACATGCAGAAAAAGCCTCTATCCACGATGACAGTTAGTAAGATACTAGTACATATCAACTCACTAAAGTCACACTTACTGAACTCTAACTGAAAACAGTAAACGCTTGACATTCACAAGGGACATATATTCCCAGATCTCCATGACCCAAATATAATTTCTCCCAGGAGAAATTATGTCTGCTTAAGAACCATATTCCTTAGACCTCTTGGTCTAGTGCTACCACCCCACTGGTAACACTAGCAACTACATTTCTTTCCAGAAGCTTTCTTTCTAATTAATAGACTTTGTTTTAGAACAGTTTAGATTTACAGAAAAATTGAGCAAATGTTACAAAGAATTCCATCTGTCCTCCGCCCTCACCCCACACACAATTTCCCCTATTATTAACATCTTGCATCGGATGGTATATTTGTTACAATTAATGAACCAAGATTGATACATTAATATTAACTAAAGTCCATACTTTAGTCAAATTTCCTTAGTTTTTACCAAGTGTCCTTTTTCTGTCCCAGGACTCCATCCAAGAAACCACATTACATTTAGTTGTCATGTCTCCTTAGGGTTCTCTTGGCTGTGACAGTTTCTCACATTTACCTTGTTTGTGATACCTTAATAGTTTTCGAGAGTGCCCGTCAGGTATTTTGTAAGACATCCTTTTGTTGGAATTTGTTGGCATTTTTGCTCAAGATGACTAGAGTTATGAGTTTTGTGGAAGAAGATCACAAAGGTGAAGTGCCATTTTCATCACGTCATGTCATGGTACATACGATCAACATCACTTAGCACTGTTGATGTTGACCTTGATCACCTGACTGAGATGGTGTTTGTCAGGTTTCTCCACTGTAAAGTTACTCTTTTCTTTCCCTTTTCCAGACTGTACTCTTTGGAAGGAGGTCGCCATGTCCAGCCCACACTTACAGAGCAAAGAGCTAAGATCTTCTTCCTTGAAGGCACAGAACTTACATGAATTATTGGGAATTTTTCTGCACAGGAGATTTGTCCCTTCTCCCCCATTCATCGATTCAATCATGTATTTCATGTATTTATATCCAGATGGACTCATCGATATTTATTTTATCCTTTAGGTTAGAATCCAATACTCCTTGATGTATTTTGTGGCTCAAATGTTCCCACTTTGGCCATTGGGAGCTCCCTTGTCCCACTCACACACCCCCATCGTTGTAGTGGGTTTTGGTGTTTTCTCGTGTGTTTTGTCGTGTTTTGTCTAGCACTTCCTTACTTACTGGCACTACAAGATACTCCTGGTTCACCTTGTATATTTTCTGTTCCAGCCCTAGAACCAGCCCCTTCTCCAAGGAGCTCCAGGGCCATTTTTCACAAAGAAATTGAGTTTCTGTCACAATTCAAAAGAGTTAGAGTGCAGACAAGACGAGCAGAGAACAAAGCTGAATGGAGAGGCTGATGAAAGCTGGCCGATGGAGCTGCAGGGCACCCTTCTTTGCGCTGCCTATTGCTGCCCACACCCCTGGCCCCCCAGACTGATGACACGCGAGTCAAGTTCATGCCTCAATTTTTATCTTATGTTAGTATTTTTCAGATGAATGCATTTGTACAGAATTATTTTAAAAATTTATGCCTCAGTAAAACTACAACATGCTATGGGGTCATGGTTTGTCTAGAATTGTTTGGGAATAGCTAAAGCCGCAAATGTTAAATTCAGAGACCCCAAAAAATCACGACCTCCCAGCCATTCTAGCCTGTGGTCATGTTCTGCATCTCACTGCGGCAACATCCTTGGGCGTGAGGGCAGCACCATGCCTCTCCTCTGACAAACTGTTCAGTCTGCATCACAGATATTGCCCTGCTCTCACTTATCTCATCTCCAAGTTCAAAGCCACTTTCCCAATTGATGGGTTTTCAACATTTTAGCAGCAGAGCCCTTTTTTCATACGAAATCATCATACAGAAAATTTTAACATGTGAAAGTAACAAAGGTGATTTTATTAATACGCTTTTCTTTTATAAACTCAAAATAACGATATTTACCTAGTATAAAGTCAGTAAGAACAACGGTGTTTTGATGAACATATTTTTAAATTCTGAGTCATGGAAAACGGTGGCAATCTTCCATCGACCTTATTATCCAGTTTATTTCTGTATTTTGTTTTAGATAGCAAATATCAAGAAATTTTTGATTAACGAGGATTTGTGTAAAAACAGACCCCATTTGCAACTACTTCCCAGTTTGCCTTACAGTCTAAAGATATTCTTCAATTAAATAGAGGATGCAGAAGAAGCTGCATTATAAAGTCCACACAAAAATGCTTTCATTTGAAAAAATGCTCAGCATCACTAATCATTAGAGAAATGCAAATCAAAACTACAATGATGGGGGCTTCCCTGGTGGCGCAGTGGTTGAGAATCTGCCTGCTAATGCAGGGGACACAGGTTCGAGCCCTGGTCTGGGAAGATCCCACATGCCGCGGAGCAACTAGGCCCATGAGCCACAACTACTGAGCCGGCGCGTCTGGAGCCTGCGCTCCGCAACAAGAGAGGCCGTGATAGTGAAGAGGCCCGCGCATCACGATGAAGAGTGGCCCCCGCTTGCCGCAACTAGAGGAAGCCCTCGCACAGAAACGAAGACCCAACACAGCCAAAAATAAATATAAAAAATAAATAAATAAATAAATAAAAAAGATTACTATTAAAAAAAAAAACAACTACAATGAGGTATCACCTCACACCAGTCAGAATGGCCATCATCAAAAATTCTACAAACAACAAATGCTGGAGAGGGTGTGGAGAAAAGGGAACCCTCTTGCACTGTTGGTGGGAATGTAAATTGATACAGCCACTATGGAGAACAGTATGGAGGTTCCTTAAGAAACTAAAAATAGAACTACCATACGACCCAGCAATCCCACTACTGGGCACATACCCTGAAAAAACGGTAATTCAAAGAGTCATGCACCACAATGTTAATTGCAGCTCTATTTACAATAGCCAGGACATGGAAGCAACCTAAGTGTCCATCGACAGATGAATGGATAAAGAAGATGTGGCACATATATACAATGGAATACTACTCAGCCATAAAAAGAAACAAAATTGAGTTATTTGTAGTGGCGTGGATGGACCTAGAGTCTGTCATACAGAGTGAAGTAAGTCAGAAAAAGAAATACCGTATGCTAACACACATATATGGAATCTAAAAAATAAAATGGTTCTGAAGAACCTAGGGGCACGACAGGAATAAAGACGCAGACGTAGAGAATGGACTTGAGGGGGAAGGGTAAGCTGGGACAAAATGAGAGAGTGGCATGGACTTATATATACTACCAAATGTAAAATAGATAGCTAGTGGGAAGCAGCCGTGTAGCACAGGGAGATCAGCTCGGTGCTCTGTGACCACCTAGAGGGGTGGGATAGGGAGGGTGGGAGGGAGAGGCAAGAGGGAGGGGATATGGGGATATATGTATATGTATAGCTGATTCACTTCGTTATAAAGCAGAAACTATCACACCATTGTAAAGCAATTATACTCCAATAAAGATGTTAAAGAAAAAGGTAAGAACATTGATAGCTACAAAAAAAAAAGCATTCATTTGACAACAAATGATAACATGTTGGTACTCCAATTTTTTTAAATTTGGCATTGTATACATATTGTTTTTCAGCACATATTTTTAATAGCTTATATTATTTTTAAATGAAATGTTATACAACATTTATGGACCCCTTAAGTGCCTTCCCAGAACATTAAGTTTGTAAAACACTGCTAGAGTCTGGCAACTGTATTTTCCGAAAGTCCCTCCCCCTCCAGATAAGTGACTTAAGTCCCTCCCCCTCCAGATAAGTGACTTAGCTGTACTATTACTAATTCTCCTTATTTGGCATCATATAGCCCATTTCCTCAGGCTCTGTTAGGTAACGGAATTCTTGCTAAAGCGTTAATGACTGGTATCCTACAACTGGCTTCTAATTACACCTGTGTTTTAGTAATGGCCTTTGAATTTTTAAAGAAAGCCTTATGGAAGAATTTCAGACAGTAGGGCATGCAATGGGAGACATTTTCGAAAAGACAGGCTTTTCCCTATTATGATGATATACAAAGCCAGTAATAATTATTATAATAACACAAATAATTAAGAAATATAGCGCTGACTACAAAACAGGCACTACTCTAAATTATTAGTGTTTTGCATATGTTAACCCACCTAATTTAATCATTGTAACAAACCTGTGAGGTAGGTATTATTATCATCTACATTTTGCAGATAAGAAAACTGAGGTCCAGGAGAAGTTAAAAACCTTTCCCAGGTTGCACAGCTTGTATGTAGGAAAGCTAGGATTTGAACCAAATCCATGCTCTTAAACAATATACCGCCTCTGGACACCATAATTTCTGTAGTCAGTGGACCCACAGCACACTTACGAATTGATTCTACAAATTTATTCTGCCTGTTTGCAGAGTGCCTGTTCACGGCCACGTTCTCTCTTAGATGGTAGAGGAATGCATCAAAGCACCACTCCATACGTGATCAAAGCTCTCTACCTTTCTTTTCAACCTTAAGCCTCCCATCTGCAGCTCCCACATTTCAGCTGCAGTGGCCTGTGGGCCGTTCCTCATACCCTTATGCTCTCCAGCCTCTACGTGTTCACTCAAGCTGCAACTAACACGCCTCTCCCTCTCCCGCTACTCTGGTGAAATTCTTCTTCTTTAAGGCCCAGCCCCAACCCTATTTTGTCCATAAAGTTTCCAGAGCCCCTGGATGAATTTCCCTCTCCTTCCATTGCGTGTATATATACTTTTCTCAGTACTTCTATTACAGCAGTTCTCATGGATGGTGAGCTTCTTAAGAAAAGAAAGTATGTCTTTTTCATCTTCTACATCCCCAGCATTTATTTATATGTATATATTTTTAATTAAATATATATTTAAATTCATATATATCATTATATTCACATATATATGTAAAATATAACACTCGAATATAATGAGTGCTCTAAAAATTTCTGTTGAAATGCATGAACAACATATGCTGGGTGCCCACTGGGAAACTAACCACAGCCTAGAGAAGACATAGCTCCTGTTTTCAAGGAGCTTATGGTCTAACTGCAGAGACTCTGGAGAAAAGAACAGCCACAAATCACTGATAGGTAGACAGTGAGATGGGGTAGAAACATAGCAACTAGACTTTAGAAGACCCGAAATGTAGTCCTGGCTCCAACACCACCTGTGTGAACTTGGGCATGTCGTTTTATTCTTCTGACCTTCAGTTTCATCCTCAGAAAAAGGCAGATGGATGGTGTAAAGGTTCCTCCTGGTTCTAGTAGCTATAGCGAGTCTACGAGTAGACTGGTGATCACCAGGAATGCTTTCTGAAGGAGTGCATCCTATAAGACAGGTGGCAAACCCTAATCCGTGAAATGAAGGTGCCTCTCTCTTTGGCATCAAGAAGCAACCAACTGCGATACACGATGAAATCAATAAAATTCGGAAGAGGACTCTATTGGGAAAGTATTGAAGTAACAAAGTGTTGTGATGACAGATCAAAGAGAGACGGGAAGGTCTGAATGGAGTGCAGAGGGAGAGCTGGGAAGGAAGAGATGGTTAGGGTTTACCCATCTGTGAATCTGGCCACAGTCACATCATCATTAGAACGACACACTCCCGCATAGCAGAGAAAGTGCCAGGCCTGCCTTTCACTTAGACTGAAATCTCCCCCACAGCCATCCAACTACTTTCACTCTGATTCCCTGAATACCAGCTGAGCAACGTTCTAATGACTGGTTTTGCTTTCCAGTTTCTGGTGTAAAGAGATGGAGGAAATTTTCCTTCTTTAGCCACTGGAATAAGGCTTCCTCTTGGGGACAGTCCTATATTTACCAGGAAGAAATCCATTGATTAACCACATGGGTTGCGGTATGAGACCACAGCAGTAATAATAGTGCTGATCTGCCTTCTAAAGAAGTTGGGTCTTACCACCTTAAGGTCCTTTATTTTGTGAGCACCTCAATGGGTTTGGGTCCGTAAACTTGACTGTGAGTTTGGTTACAAATGAATTGCTCTGCTTGATAAAAATGTGAAGAACTTGAAAATTACAGGAATATCCAGGTGAGGGGCTGGGAGACCAGCCAAAGAGCTTGGGCAGTGGGGTGGATTAAAGGGACTTTGGAGAGAACAGAATATTTAATGGGAATTTTAAGTTGTTTGCTGTTGAGTATACGATTTAAGTCTCCTCCTCCATCTCCCTTACAGAGAATTCAATGAAGTCTTTACTGCTCTTTTGAAGAAACCTGAAGAGGTTCTAAACTCTGCATCCAGCTTGGTGCAGAGGCTGCATATAGAGCCATGTAATCGAGAGCAGAGGGCAAGAGGAGACGCCTGTGTTTCCCCAGGAGGAGAGAGGCTGGGGCAGAGAAGCCCTGGGTCATCGTCACAAATATAGCCCCAACGTAAAGTAGGTCCTCAGCTCTCTGCGGCATACATCACCCTGGTGGGAGTGAGGTTAAATTGCATCAGCCTCTCAGAGGATGATCACCACTGGTGAAGTCATGAAACAGAGTTTCTAAACTCACCCAGCTGGGGAACAGGCAGAAAAACCCAATGGCCTTACCATCCTCAGTGCAGTCTTATTCATTATCCCCTGAAAGACTCCAGGGATCTAAAGTCTTGTCAACAGGTGCCACACTCATACTCCTGAATCGTGACCTTGGTATATTGAACCACAAGGCTAGTAGAAGACGGTAACTGACTTAACACCCCGTAACAACACCCCATAACACCCCGTTCAAAACTTTTATGTTCCCCCAACACTATTCTTCTCGTAACACTTGCCCATCTTTTTCAGAGCAAGTCCCCTACTGTAGCTTTCTAACTGGTACTAAATTGATCAGTTCAACAATCCCCTCCCCCCACCGGCATCACCAGCAGCAAGAGGAGAGTAATCACTCCCCAAAGTAATCGATCTGTCCCCAGAAGTCACCTCAGAATCCAGGAGTCTGCTCTCGAGTTTTGCACGTAGACAAGAACATCAAAGCGCAGAAGGCAGAGAAAGAGATCAGAGCTGGAATGCCCCCACCTGCACACCCTCACATCCTGTCCCATCTAAATTACTAATTACTTTAAGAGAGTAAATGAAATGGCACAGGGGAGGGAGTAAAGGCCAAGAGAAGACGGTAGACACTGGATACCTCAGAAGATCTAAGCCTCTGGCTCTGTGTGTCCCTTTGGCAAGGGAGGACCACACCAGCCCAGGCCAACAGCAACAGCAGCTGTAAAGAGAGAAGCCGACTTCAAGGAACTACAACAGGAAAGAAAAAAAAGGGAAACATAAATCAAAAAATCCCCAGGAAGGATCAGATACTGCTTTCCTGAGCATGCTCAATCCCCTGCCCAACTGCCTGCAAACTAGCCTTAAAGACAAGTCATGATAATATAAACCAGGTGTTTTAACTTCCTACCATCATGGCTGGCAAGACGGTCAGTGGAGAATAATAATAACAACAACAACATCTGAAGTGCATCTGGGTTTAAACACATAGCAGGCATCTTTTTTTCTTTCTTCTCCAAGTAGGTGTCTGTTCTGCATTTATATTGTGATAGCATCAAGGAGACAAGGGACCAAAGGACCAAGGGACCTTCTTAGAAACAGCTCCCCCAGACTTGAGAGTAACACTGGTGTTTTGTTTTGTTTTGTTTTGTTTTTTGTTTTAAAAGAAAGAAAATACTGATGACAGGAGATGCTGCTTCAGGGAGGCAACTGGAAGTCTTAAATTCTGGGAGACGGGGATGCTCGGAGGTGACCCCAGGCAAACATAAAAACTAGAAACTTAGGAAGCACCAAAAATAACCTTTCCCTGATACATCCTCTCAGGCTGCCCTCTTCCATAAAAAAAGAGCCCCCAAAAATGTCCTCGGGAACACAGGCAACATTTTTTCGGAAGTAATACCTCAGGATTGAATAAAAACCCCTTCTCTTTTTTGGAGCAGTGTCTCCGATTAACCTGTTTGAGGCTGCAAACTGAGATTCTTCAAAGAAAAGAGGAAAGGGTATGGTAAGAATTCACCAGGGAATCACAGCACCTCACATAATTCAACTAAGGCTCAATCAGGCTTCAGAGGGACCCAAACTGGGAACTGGAGAATACAGTCACACTTTTAGTCCCTCAGCCCATCTCTGTCTCTTTCCATTTCTCTCTCTCTGCATCTCTGCTCTCGTCTCTTCTCTTCAAACAAGTTTCCTCTGCTCGCTCATCTGAATCCTAATCCAGAATGCCGACCCCTGGTCTGTGTCTCCAGAACCTTTCAGTCCCAGGCCCTACAGCCAATGGGAACATCTCAGCACAAATTTCCAGGAGACGACCTGACTATGGCTTGGTTCACTTGTTTGGACCAAGCCATACAAGTCACAGGGGGCAGGCCAGGCCTTCCAGCCAGGGGTCCCCCCCACCCCGGATCCAATCAGCCGTGGCCTATTCCAGTCGAGTGGTCCTCGGTAGGGACGGCTTCCTCAGAAGCAGACATGAGAGGAGGAAAAAGATCGCACTGAGCAAGTGCCTTCGTTTTTATTTACTTGACCGCTTCCCTATTTATATCATCTGCGTCATACTATCTCGTTACTAGTTACAAGCCCCATAACAAGACCACAGGACGTAGGGCTGGGCTGGGTTTTTGAAAGAGACCCTTTTGTAATTTCAAGGCCTAGGACACAAGCCTGAGACCCACAGCGCCGAGCTTACCTGGCCAAAAAGCAGGAACACTTTCTGCAAGAGTGGGAACCTCTGCCCCATCTCCTGAGGGTGCCCACAAAGCTGAGAGCACTTCTGGGTAAGAGGCCCAATGGCTCTGGGGAACTGAAAAGACTCAAGGGGTCCCACAGCCCAGAGACAGAGAGGCATGGGGAAGTGTTGCTCACTGGGGCTGTTCCCGGCCCGCGGGGCGGAACCACATTCGTGAACTGGGACAGAACCGCACAGTGTTAGCAGCCCCAGCCGCAGCCTAGGAAGTGCCCACAGCGCCCAGACACCACGACGATGACAACAACAAATGACAACCATCCCCCACGTGCTTCTGAATGCCCTCCTGTGGGAGTACCACCCCTGGAAGAAGCCTGGAACCAGATGCCACAGGGCAATTCTCTAGTTTGAGAATAGCTGTGCTCCGGGAGAAAGAAAAGGAACAGATTTACGCCCATCAAAAAAATTCAGGTTTGACCTGGGCGGAAACCTTTTTGGAGTCAATTGTAAAACAACCTAGGTGTCCATCATCGGATGAATGGATAAAGAAGATGTGGCACATATATACAATGGAATATTACTCAGCCATAAAAAGAAATGAAATGGAGGTGTTTGTAATGAGGTGGATGGAGTTAGAGTCTGTCATACAGAGTGAAGTAAGTCAGAAAGAGAAAAACAAATACAGTATGCTAACACATATATATGGAATCTAAGGGAAAAAAAAAAAAAGAGGTCATGAAGAACCTAGTGGCAAGATGGGAATAAAGACACAGACCTACTAGAGAATGGACTTGAGGATATGGGGAGGGGGAGGGGTGAGATGTGACAGGGTGAGAGAGTGTCATGGACATATATACACTACCAAATGTAAAATAGATAACTAGTGGGAAGCAGCCGCATAGCACAGGGAGATCAGCTCGGTGCTTTGTGACCACCTAGAGGGGTGGGATAGGGAGGGTGGGATAGGGAGGGTGGGAGGGAGGGAGATGCAAGAGGGAAGAGATATGGCAACATATGTATATGTGTAACTGATTCACTTTGTTGTAAAGCAGAAGCTAGCACACCATTGTAAAGCAATTATACTTCAATAAAGATGTTAAAAAAAAAAAAAAAAAAAAAAAAAACACTATAGCAAATTGCAAAACATGGCTATAGACTTTTTGGAGTTACGAGGGTGTGTATGTGTCCGGGTATGTCTTTAATATATAAGACAACCATCTTCCTAAAACAGTTTAAGTACAACACCACTCAGACATAAGAGAATAGATGAATTGACTGCTGGGGGCTTAAGGTTCTACCCGGAGAATTGTTAGTGAAGAGTCTAAGAGACCAGAATTAATGTCCCATATTCTGTTAAAAGACATGTAAAAATTTCATTACTGACAGACACAATTACACATTCTAATGAGGCACTGTCACATGTTAACAGTAGTTATGGTCATTTTAAAATAATTAGCAGTAAGGCATAGACAATACATCATTACAGTATGCAAATACATTACTGTCCTGTAAGCAGGCATGCAACGTTGCTGCAGACCTGCTTAGAGGAATCTCATGTTCAGAGCCAGCTTTGCCCACAGCATTCCTTAGCTCCCTATTGATTTTTCCTTCCGCACAGGCCAAGCCACAATTCTCCATGATAAGAATAACCAGGGCTTCCCTGGTGGCGCAGTGGTTGAGAATCTGCCTGCCAATGCAGGGGACACGGGTTCGAGCCCTGGTCTGGGAAGATCCCACATGCCGCGGAGCAACTAAGCCCGTGCACCACAACTACTGAGCCTGCGCGTCTGGAGCCTGTGCTCCGCAACAAGAGAGGCCGCGATAGTGAGAGGCCTGCGCACCGCGATGAAGAGTGGCCCCCACTTGCCGCAACTAGAGAAAGCCCTTGCACAGAAACGGAGACCCAACACAGCCAAAAATAAATAAATAAATAAAATTTAAAAAAAAAAAAAAAAGAATAACCAGTAGCCTTCTAAATTTCCCCAAAAACATGGTCAGTTGGATTTTGCACAGCTATGAGGAGGAAATTAATATAGGAGCCAAACAGGTCTTGTTCTGTTTGCTCACCCACTCCATCCCGACCTGACACTTTAATCAACTCAACCTGTTTAAAAATAAATTTGATTATATCAGGAAAGAGAAGCAGCCCAGGGCTCCATGGTCACTCAGAGCAGAAACTCCAAGGCATTGCCTCATTTTTCAGGAGTTTGGTTCTTGCATGTATTATTTCTCTTTATTCCCAGTCCCAAAACAAAGCCCAGGGGGTAGCGGGAAGTACCTTGCCACTAGCCAAGTGGGTTTGCTTCCTAATTCCTTCAACGGCTAGTTTGTGAATTGGGGCAAATATTTAACTTTCCTGAGGATTCTGCAAGGCAGTAGAATGGGCCTAGTAAAACCTTGCTTGCGTACTTTGTGAAGCTGTAATGAGGAGATCAAAAGAGCGTATGTATGAGATAGAAAGGGTGCTGATCACTGCAAACATAAAACACAGTAAGATGGCTGCTGGTGACATAGCAACACTGAGCCCACAGTTTTACTGAGGGCACTCCGAAGGTGAGGCTGCTTCCTGGGTTTGAGCAAGCTGGGATCTTTGGGGCAATATGGTGATTCTGACCTAAATCCTCCCACATTTAGCAAGCACTCATTGCATGCACTCAGTCAGGGCTGGGGGAACACAGCAATGATTGGATGCAAATGGAGGGGTCCCAGAATATGCCAACCCAAAATATGCCCAAATATGTCTCTTTGGCATATGGGTTCTTTTGAGCTAAAGGCCTTTGAGAACTAACAGACTCAGAAAAAGCTCTAAAAACAGGGCATAGTTTTCCTTTTGTAAAGGAAATTTACATTTATGAAGGAATTTTCCTTCTGTAAAGATGCCTACCTCTCCTATACCAGGAAGAAGACTCTGATCAAATTTTATGATGAAGACGGAACCAACTTAAACCTGCACAGCAAACCTCACTAAACAACTTGTTTAGGGGACTTCCCTGGTGGTCCAGTGGCTAAGACTCTGGGCTCCCAATGCAAGGGGCCCAGGTTCAATCCCTGGTCAGGAAACTAGATCCTGCATGCCACAACTAAGACCTGGCGCAGACAAATAAATAAGTAAATATTTTTTAAAAAGAGAGAGAGACAAATCTGATTACAAAAAATTTTTTAAAAAAAAGCAACCTTGTTTACCTTACTTTTCTTGGTCACCTTCCCATAACTTGCCTCTCCCACCCAGAAGCCCAAAACCACTTTTTCTTTGTTTTAGCATAGAAACCTCCCCTTTGGGTTACTCATCACCGGGTGCTCCTATGTGTACATGCATGCTGCAAATGTTAATAAACTTCAGTTTGTTTTTCTCTTGTAAATCTGTCTTTGGCCAGTGTCATTTACAGAAACCCAGCTGGAGAATCTCTAGAAATTCTAATCTGAAGCACTCTGCCTGCTGCAGTTTGGGGTGTTTAGTCTGACCATTCAGGGAATCCCAGAAAACCATAATACTTGCCACTGCTGGGATACTAGTTGCTCTGAGTCATTCATATGGATGCACAGACTGTCGGAGCTAGAAAAAGAATCCAGATTTCTCATTTTAGAGATAATAAAACTGAGGTCCAGATAAGTGAAGAATCTCATTCCTCAAATAAGAAAGCTTTCTCCTGGAAATTGCCTCCTTTATAAATCCTCAAATGAGTAGGTGATATTTGAATGCCGAATGATACTGCAAGACAGATGAGCATTGATTTAAATGCTGCTATCTGACAGATCTGGCCATCAATCATAACATGACATCTCAGGAGAGTCATCCTTTAGAAAAGGACTTGGGAATAACATGACCAGAATTTGCAGCTGAACCAACTGTGCATCATAGCTGTCCTTTCCCCAACTGCTAAGGTACTGGGTCTCAATCCGAAGCCTCTGTCAGAATCACCTGAAGGGTTTACTGGGTCCACCCCACAGTTTCTAACTGAGAAGGGTCTGGGGTGGGGAGCGAGAATTTGCATTTCTAACCAGTTCATGCTGGTGCTGGGGAGCTGGTGCCATACTTTGAGAACTCCGTGCTAAGACAAAGAGGGCCCCTACACGTTTAATTTATAGAAATTTTAAGAAAATGGTCATTGCATTCGTCAGTCTTTTATATAGTGCTATGGGCTGAAATGTGCCCCCTACCCACACGCCACCCAAAATATTTCACATGTTGAAGCCCTAACCCCTAGTACCTCAGAATGGGACCCTATTTGGAGATAGAGCCTTTACAGAGGAAATTAAATTAAAATGAAGCTATTTGGTATGCCCTAATCTGATACTACTGGTGTCATTACAAAAAGAGATTAGGACACAGACACAAGAGCGTGTGAGGACCCAGCAAGAAGGCAGCATCTACAAGCCAAGGAGAGAAGCTTCGGAAGAAAGCAGCCCTGCTAAGACCTTGATCTTGGACTTCTAGCCTCCAGAACTGTCGGGGGATACATTTCTGTTGTTGAAGCCCCCCAGTCTGCAATATTTTGTTATGGCAGCCCTAGCAAACCAATACACACGAGAGGCAGGATGGCATGAAGGCATATATTATACTAGGAACCGAGAGATGTGGGTTCTGGTGTCAGCCCTGCCTTTAGGTAGAAAGATTCTTCCCCTAGACTCTCCGGACCTCCACCTCAGCTAGTAAACACCCTGTCGAATGGGGATAGTGACCTGTGCCCTTTCTCCCACATGGGGTTTTTGTGAAGATTAAAAAATGGGAACTTATGAGAAAGCATTTTCTAATCTGCAAAATTTTTGGCTCTGGCTCTGAACAATTAAAAAAAAATCCAAAAACTAATTATCAGTTTGCAGACACTGGAGAGCTGCTGAACTCTCCAGAAGTGCCAGGATCCAGAGAGAAAGGAAGCTCGTAGAAGTGAACCAACACTTCATTTGCTGGTTTTTAAGTAGTTTTGAGCTAGAGGCTGAGAATCATTGCAGAGCTTTTGGCAACCCCTCAGGACTAGCGCAACACAAAGTGGAGTTGGAGCCAAAATGCCAGAGAGAAGACAGGAGCAGAGCAGCGAGCCTGACTGAGGCTCTTCACTGGCTTTGCCCTCCAGTCGTTTGATAATTCTTAAACTGTGAAGGCAAGAAGCTCACAGACCCAGCTAAACGCAGCTGGAAAGCTCAGTGGAGCTGTCAAGTCTCCAGGTGCTGGGAAGACAAAGATTCGAGTTTGGGATCCACCAAGAGGGGAGCACTGACAAAACTCCAGGCTGTCAGTGGGATCTGTGTGCGCTGGGAGGACCCAGAGGCAGGATGAACCTTGCAAAGAATGCAGCCCAGCCCGAAATCTTTTTGGACACTGACTGATTAAAGTAACATGACACCTCTAGCTGCCTCCAAGAGGAATGGGTGAATCCTCTTTGGAAGAAGGGAATATCATTCAGAACCTCTACAGTATTTTATCCATAGTGTCTGGCAATCAAAAGATGCCCAGGTGAAACCGTGGGTAATTATGAGTCACGTCCATTTCACCTACCTTTGCTAATCAAGGTCGTTTCATGGCTTGTACGTGGCCTGAACAATCAATAAGATGTTTGCCGGAGGTGTTTTCCAGGAACTTGGAGTCAGCTCTGTCCTGTTCCAGCGAGCTGGTCAAGACTGAGTAGGACCACCGACTCTCCAACTGGGCATGCGTGAGTGTCCGCCCGGTGACATGGTGACGTCAGAGGGCCCAACACTCTGCCATCAGCTCGTGCTAAGGCCTCCATATTCCAACGTGGGGAGGCCCGTAGCTCATTACGCCTGCGCAGAACATTACGCCTGCGCAGAACGGGATTACGCACCTTTTCTCACGCTCCCTTCGCTCGCCTCGCCTCAGAGCGCCCTGCTTCTTTGCTCTTTATCCCAAAATACCTGCAGCCCCTTGCCTAGCGAGAGGCGGCAGAAGGCATATCTGAGACTTGTTTTCCCACCTCCTTGGTTGGCTGCCCTGTGAGTAAACCCTCTCTTTGCTGCGAACTTCGGCGTCTCAGCATTTTTGCTTGCTGCGCATCGGGCAAAAGGAACCTCGTTCCGTAACCCGGGCATAACAAAATCCAGGACCAAGAGAGAAAAACAGACAATAGAAGCAGTCCCCCAGGTGGCTCATTTATGACCCTGTTCATCTGTGTGATGACCAGACACAAACTTTTAAAGAGCTGTGGTAATATATTCAAGAAAAGGCAGGCGTAAACCAACTCTACTTCAGTGATTTTTTAAAAAGAGAGACTTTAGTCAAAGAACTGGACTCAAAAAGAAACTAATGGAAATTATAGAACTAAAAGATACAACTGAAATTAGGAACTGGATAGATAAGTTTAACAGCAGATTGTACACAGCTCTAGAGGGTACTAGTTAACAGGAATGTCAGTAGAAAACAGCCTCAAGTTTAGGGGGCAGAAGGGGTGAAAACACAGAAAAAGAGCATACGAGACATATGGGGCATACGTCCCCTAAAAAGATTTAACCACCAATGTAAGGTGGTTAAGGTCAATGTCATTGGAATCCCAAAAAGGACGATAATGGGGTAGCAGCAATAGTGGAAGAGACAATGGCAAAGAATTCTCCAAAACTATCAATAAACATCAGGTCACAGAATCCAAAAAATAAAAGCACTACAAATCCTGGCAAGGATGTGGAGGAAAGGGAACCCATGTGCACTGTTGGTGGGAATGTAAATTGGTGCAGCCATTGTGGAAAACAGCATGGACTTTTCTCAAAAAACTAAAAATAGACCTACCATATGACTTAGCAATTCCACTCCTGGGTATATATCCTAAAAAAAAAAAAAAACATTAATTCAAAAAGATATACACACCCCAATATTCATAGCAGCATTATTTACAAATGCCAGGGTATGGAAACGACCTAAGTGTCCATCAGCAGATGAAGGGATAAAGAAGATGTGGTATATATACATATATATATATGTATATATACACAATGGAATACTATTTAGCCATAAAAAGAATAAAATAATGCCACTTGCAGCAACATGGATGGACTTGGAGGGCGTTATGCTAAGTGAAATAAGTCAGAGAAAGACAAATGCTGTATATCACTTAATGTGAAATCTAAAAATTACAATAAACTAGTGAATAAAACAAAAAAGCAGACTCACAGATATAGAGAACAGACTAGTGATTATCAATGGGAAGAGGGAAAGGGGGGAAGTGGGAAAGGGGGGGAAGAGGGGAGGGAGGAAAAGGGAGAGAGGGAATGGGGGAGAAAGGGAATGGGGGAGAGAGGAAAAGGGGGAAGGGGGGAAGGGAAAGAGGGAGGGGGAGAGGGGAAAGGGAGAGGGGAAGAAGGGTCATTATATATGCAATCATGTGTGTGAAACTTTTGAAGATTGTGAAGCACTATAGAATTTAAAGAATCATTCAATTAAAAAAAAAAATTTTTAAGCACTATGAATCCCAAGCAGAATAACTATAACACAAAGAAAATAGTGAAAAGCTATACAAGTACATATAAAGTTTTGTTGTGTCCTAATTACACATACTGACTGGTGAAAAAAGAAGAAAGTGTTGGGATTGTTTGTTAAATCCAAAGGGTGAAAAAGAGCCAAGGAGTAACAGCCCCCAAGAAAAGGATGTCACAACCAACTGAGTAACAAGCTAATACTAAGTTATTCTTTGTAGATATTAATTCCGTTTTACTGGTAAATAGTTGTAAACAATTAATTAGTATACATAAGGTACTTGGAACAGTACCTGACACATAGTAAAAGATATATGTCTTTTTTTAAAAAATAGTAAAAGTAAAGTAAATAAATATTGAGTACAATGTATGTTTAAGACACTCTGCTTAGGACCTCAGAGAAATACCAAGATAAGCAGATATTTTAATCAAAACAGGGTTTAAAAATCTAAGAATCTACAGTTTTCTAAAGCAAGGGTTCTCAACCTGGGGTCCTTGGACCCTCAAGGGGCCCATAGACAGAGCTCAGGGGATTCAAAAATTGGCGGAAAAGAAGATTTTTTATTCTTATTTTCACTCGCTTCTAACTGAAATTTAGCATTTTCTTCTATTCTGAATGTAAGCAACAGACCACAGTAGTATGAGCAGTAATGATGACTTTGTCACCAATAAAAATCACATATCACATACAGTGTTTTTAGATATCACAAAATATTGTTTACACATTACTATTTTGGAATCATGGTGGGTGTTAGATCTGCCACTAGGTCTTGTCTGATGCACTAATAGAGGAGCACATACATTACTAAGTGGTAATTTTGGTTTTTAAAAATATTTTTATAAATGTAGTTTAATATAATTGGTTTCCTTTGTAATTCAGTATATTTTTTTAATTTTATGCACTTAAAGACATTATACTGAGAAGGGGTGCAAACATTTCAATCACCTGGCAAAGGGTCCATGACGTTTAAAAAAAAAGGTTAAGAACCCGGATCTAAAGGAACATTGATCAGTTTCTCAAATTCTCAAGATCAGTTTCTCAGAGTAATTTTACTTTATGGAATGTGAAAAAGGAGAGACTTTAATTCCATAGAAGGGAGAGGGTCAAAAGCCCCCAAGATAATTAGGAGTGATTGTACTGACCAATTAGCTTAAAGGATCAAGACAAGGTAAATGTAAAAGAAGTTTTTGTTTTTCGGCTCGTAATTTCTGAATAATTCATGAAACTGGGTCCCTCGATTTACACTTTTAATGCTATTTCCCCCTCTCATTTCCCCTTTCCTCCTCCTTGGTGTGCCTTCTGTGGAAAGCACCTCCTGCAAGCAGCCACCAAGACAAGCTTCAACAATCAAAACCAGGTGTTTCCAGCTCTCAACAGCGCCCCCCTTGTCTGAGGATCCTCACACTGAAAGAATGTTATCCAACCAGGAAGACCCACTGATAGGCATATACTTGGGAAGTCCAACATCTTATCAGTCCCTCACACCCACCCCAACCAAGCCTAACTAAGACCTCAGGATAATTACCCAGTTCAAAGCAAAGAGCTCATCCACCCTATAATTGAGGCTTCTCTGCTTTACGTACCTCGAGTTGGCTTCAAGTTTGGGCTCTAAAATATATATATATACGTAATTTCTAATCAGGAAAAATTCAACTGATCAAAAAAATGTATGAGGAATAGAAAGAAAGCAATACCTTTTCACCACTGTCCCTTTATGTCAGCTTCTGAATATGAAGGTTGTATTAAAATTAAATTTTTCCTCATAAATGAAATAAGCTCTTCTGCATCCAGTAAGACACTAATTCCTAATTCCTAAGTACACACAAATTCGTAGCCATGTTTAAAGTGTCTATATGAAGAGATTATACTGTGACATAGAGAATAAAATATAATGGAATAGTAATATTTATTTGAGTTGAAGATTCGATTGTATGTGTTATTATGTGGGGAAGAGGGAAGAACTGACCTTTTATGAACACATCAACCTAAGGCCAAAGAAGCCCAGAAGCATGCTGAATTTGGGGGAAAATCAGCCAAAAACCATCCTCTGAGATGTATCCATCCATCCTTCTTTGGTGGTGGCCCTCAAAATCGTCCCCTCTCCATTCCCTTACCATTGCCATGGTGTATGCCCATCGCTTCAGCCGTGGACCCCAGCATCAGGCTCCTACGCAGTCTTCCTGCCACATCCCTCCTCATAGTCATCCTTCCCAGAAGGAGTAGTGCTGTGTGCACCCAGTGACAGGGCCTCCCAGAAGTGGAGAGAAGCCTGGGCTGCTTCCATTCTTTGCAACTTCCAATATATTATTAAAAAGAGGAAGAACAAGAAGGAGGAGATAAGAAAGAAAAGGAGGAGAATGTACAGCAAAAAGTTAACAAAGCTTGACTGCTGTCTTTTTTTTTTTAAACTATTGAGGTTTTTTTTTTAATTAATTAATTTATTTATTAGCTGCGTTGGGTCTTCGTTGCTGTGCACGGACTTTCTCTAGTTGCAGCGAGCGGAGGCTACTCTTCATCGAGGTGCACGGGCTTCTCATTGTGGTGGCTTCTCTTTGTTGCAGAACACAGGCTCTAGGCACACGGGCTTCAGTAGCTGTGGCACGCAGGCTCAGTAGTTGCGGCGCACGGGCTTAGTTTTTCCGTGGCATGTGAGATATTCCCAAACCAGGGCTCAAACCAGTGTCCCCTGCATTGGCAGGCATGTTCTTAACTACTGTGCCACAAAGGAAGTCCCTTGACTGCTATCTTTAGAAAGACCTGCTTGCAGGGTTGGTCCCTGGCTGGCATCTGGGAACTTGGATTTCTGGGGATTCCCACCATTCCCTGAGAAGAGTGGCTCATAATGCCTGAATCAGTTATACAGTCAACATGGTTTATGCTTTCCTTCTGGGGGTCTGGAATTTGGGAACATACCAGTCAAAGGTGCCTACATGACCAGCCCCCAATAAAAACCCTGGACTCTGGGTCTCTAATGAGCTTTCCTGAGAGATGCCATTTCACACGTGTTGTCACGACTTTTTGCTGGAGGAATTAAGTGCGTCCTGTGTGACTCCACAGGGAGAGGACTCTCGGAAGCTGGCGCCTGGTTTCCCCCAGACTTTATTCCATGCACCTTTTCCTTTTGCCAAGTTTGCTTTGTATCCTTTCACTGACATAAACCATAGCCATGAGTATGACTATATGCTGAGTCCCGTGAGTCCTCTTACGGAATCACTGAACCTGGGGTGGTCTTGGGTACCCCTGGCACAGAGAAGAAGCAGGAAAGTAATACTAAAAAAGGGAAGCCACATTGCGGGTTATCTTCAAATGTTTGTTAATGGTTTTTAAATATCATTTTACAAATCAATTCATAGATCATATATATAAAATAATTTTGTTATTCATGCGATAATTATAACATTTATAAAACATACACATGAATTCATGGTGCACTAGAAGCACTGTGGTCCCGTGATGAGCCCTGAGGGCCTCTGGTGCCTGGTTTGGAAGCCTTCCTCAGCTGGGGAGCCTTTCATGAAACTCAGGAGAGTAAAGTTCCTCTAGTTAAAGACTTGCTCAGCTTCCCCCTTCGAGGCCCCCAGGGAACTCCTCAGAACTCCAGAACCTAGAGAAGGACAGACTGAAAATAGCTGATCTGACGTAACCCTTTCATTTGGAGGTGAGAGAGCCCAGGCTCAGAGCAGAATGAAGATTTGGAAATGAATTCAACCTTTCCTAAAGCATTTTTAATACCAACAAAGAAATGAATGAAAGCCCTCTTTATAACCTCTCCTTTTTTAACTTCTCTTAGTTTTTTTCTAGCCTTGGCTGCGCCCCTGGGCTCTCTTCCTGCTCTTTCTCCTGCAGGACCTCAAAGAATGTGCTGCCACACACAGCCGACATATTCAGTGGGTAAACTTCAGGGCCAGCCAAGTGACTGCCACTCTCACCCTTGGGGTGCCCAAGCCACAAAAAGCTAGAACTTGCAGAGGGGAAGATCGAGTGCCACAGAGCATGGTACGACCGTGTGAGTGACCAAAGTGTGACCATGGGAGGGACGTGAGACCCATGACTCAGACCTAACCAGCCTGTGACCACAAAACAGTGTCATACAGTCAGCCCTCTGTATCTGCGGGTTCCACATCTGCGGATTCAACCAATCGCAGGTCGAAAATATTCACAGAGAAAAAAATTTCAGAAAGTTCCAAAAAGCAAAATTTGAACACACCAGCAGCTCTTTACATCACATTGACATTGTATCAGGTACTGTAGGTAACCTAGAGATGATTTGAAGTATATGGATGTTGTCAGGAGGTTATATGCAAATACTACCCCATTTCATATAAGAGACTTGAGTATCCAGGGGTTTTGATATCCACCAATACCCCAAAGATATGGAAGAATGACTGTACTTCCTTCTTATACCCAAACCATCTCAGCAGGAGCCTCACTGTGCTTCGCTGCAGGAAAGCACACCTTTCACCAAGTTCCCTTCCCCAGATCTCTTTGGGAATCCTCAGGGACTGCCCACTTGTGCCACAAACTTGTCCTGGTTGTCCCTTGCCATCCCAACCACCATCTGGCTCTAGGAGGGCCCTAAGCGACCTCTCTACCCTTCTTGCTACCCCGAAACCTACTCTCCAGGCAGCTGCTGTTGCCTTAACTTCACCCCAAACCTAGCTACTCTTAATTCCCCCCAGGGTCAGTTAATAACAGACTGTAACATTTGAGACTTTATCAAAGGCCAGGGCATGACCAGAGAATTATAACTCCAAAAATCTAAAACTAGATTCTCCATAGGGCTGCTGTTCAAGTCCATGGGCCCTGGGCCAAGAACTGTGATCGTAATCGCTGGTCTTGGGCTTATTTTTCAGGAGTCAGTTCTCCCCGTCACCCCCCAGGAGTCCCAACCTCCCAGAGATCAAGTAGCAAAAAGATTTTCCTAGAAAAAAAAAGTCTGCAGAAATTTATTTTCACCTACAAAGAAGACAAACTTTTAGATCATTAGCCTGTCTTGTCTCACATTTCTCCATTTCTGAAGAGGAGCATAGAATTACTATGTGATCCAACAATCCCACTTCTGGGTATGTATATATCCAAAGAAACTGAAAGCAGTGTCCTGAAGAGATACCTGCACTCCCATGTTCACTGCAGCATTATTCACAATAGCCAATGGATAAACAAAATGTGGTATATCCATGACATGGAATATTATTCAGCCTTGAAAAGGGAGGAAATCCTGACACGAGCTACAACATGGATCAACCTTGAAGACTTTATGATGTGCAAATAAGCCAGTCACGAAAGGACAAATACTGTGTGATTCCACTTATATGAGGGACCTAGAACAAATTCAAAGAGACAGAAAATAGAATGGTGGTAGCCAAGGGGTGAGGGGGAGGGGAATAGAGAGCTACTGTTTAGTGGGTATGGAGTTTCTGTTTGGGAAGATGAAAAAGTTCTGGAATGGATAGTGGTGATGGTCGCACAATCATGTGAATGTACTTAATACTGCTGAACTGCACACTTAGAAATTGTTAAGATGGTAAATTTTATGTGTTTTGCTACAATTTTTTAATTAAAAAAAAATAAATACAGGGCAGGGAGTGGGAACGTCAAGGTGGAGGGGAGGACCGCCTTGAGGCCCGGTCTCAGACAGAAACCTCGTAACAAGTACATCTATCCTTCTCATAGAACATGAGGTTTGGGGGGACCTTTAAGTCACTGTACTGGGGAGACTCTTTTCAATGGCAAAAAGAGAGGCAAGTCAGGTTATCTCAGTAAAGACACATGGGGAAGGAATGAGTGTGGAAAGCTGTAGATCAGCACTGTCCAGCAGAACTTTCTGCAACGCTGGAAATGTTCCCTGCGCTCTGCAATACGGGGGCCACATGCCACCTGTGGCCACTGAGCACTTCACGTGACAAGTCTAACTGAGGAGCTGAACTTTTCATTTCATTTCAGTGATTTCAAGTTTCAGTAGCCACACGTGCCTGGTGGTTACACGGGACAGCACGGATCTGCACAGCCATAGACCCCAGGCCCCGTTTGGAGCACACAGAAGCTCTGGCGGCTCAGTTAACAACCGCAGGGGCTCAGTTCCAGGCCAGCCCCTAGGGCCAGGCTCCACCAATGTGGTGGCGCAGCCCTGCCCCAGCTGCTCTGCTCCCACCTCTGTGAGCTCAACACACCCTCGCTGGTGTGTCACATGGCTTTGTCTACCTCCTTCTGCCCAGTGTTTTCCCTGGAGGACCCTCTAAAGTAGGCCGCCCCACCATCTCCCAGCATCTAGTCAAATCCATCTAAGTACCCAACAACTCATCACTTAAGAAGCATCTCGTTTAAGCCTTTGGACTGTTCTATTGCGAAGGTTTTTCTTCATGAGAGACTAAAATCCGTCAAAGAGGAAGATCTTGGACAAATGCCTAAAAGTGAAAAGACTAGCAAAGTTTCCCATCTTTCCGTCATTCTCTGCACCACGAGGTGAGCCAATGGGTCACTCCAACGCAGACCTGGCTTGCAGATGTATTTGGGGTTGGCCTGTAGAGTTTCCAACATTGAAAAACTAGGATATTTCACTTAAAAATCCAGATCGCAGACTCCCTTTCAGAGATGGGAAGTCCTGGCAATGTTGGGCCTTTGGGCCTACGTTCTGGTCCAGCAGCCTCTGGAACTGAGTCACTGCCCCCAGGAACCACTGAGCACATGATCTCCATGTGTCATGGTCCCCCACAGGCCTGTCCACTCATCCCCAAGATGCGCCTGGCCCCCTGAAGCATTTGCGTTTGAGACCTTCCTTGGAGAGGAAGAACTGAAGAATCACATTGAAAGGATCCATTATATGTCCCTCTCCCACCCCCAGCCCACCTGAGGTCAGAGAAAGCCTTATTCCTCTTTATCTTCCCAACACCTAGAGTAAAATCTTGAACGTAGTAGGTGCTCGTGATATATTCATTAAACCTGAGATTTGAAAAAAGAGAGAATTCTGAATCACACAATGTGCCTAACTGGGTACCTAACCTAGAGAGGATAAATGGCCCAGATGTCATGGTTGGAACAAGAATCATGTCCCTGAAACATTGCTTTCCTCTAAACTGTAGCTTACCTGTGGTCTCAAAGGACATTGTTACGACAGGGTCATACATCCAGGGTGGTCCTGCAGCCTGGACCCCCTAAGGTCAACATGCTAGCAAGGTTCCAACACAGCAGCCTTCCCTGCAGGGGGCCCAGCCTTCTCCAGAGCCCACAGCCACAGCCCATGCGAGAGAAGCCATAAAAGGTTGTGAAAGCTATTTTTAAACTTCCAAAGACCAGACTGTACATTGATAATGGGAGCGTCTAAGTGCCCTGGTGTTATGGCCCCAGTCAGCACGCCATCTAAATGCTGAAGATAATAATCTTGCCTTTAATAGTAGCCCCTTGAAAAGAGCCCCGTTCAATGCAGTGCTGCATTAAATGGAAGTGCTTTTGAATAGGCTAGGCTCTATTTCTTTATGAAGAAAATCTCTGTGAATCACCGTCTCCCTGCAGTGACACATTCGCGTATCAACTGGATGCTTCACTGGTTTTTTTGTGTAAGCTGAAGCTGAAAATATTTCACTAAATATAAATATCCCTATATGGTTGTAGGTTATTTTCTGTCTATTTTCTCCCTCTTATTCATTCCCTTTCTCTTGCCGAGCTCTTACACCTACCATTTAGGAGCTGTCTCTTCTTTTTTATACCTTGTCTAGTTTTCAGTGTTTGTTGAAGACAGTGTAACCACTGAGTGCTCTTAATGGTTTGGGGATCCTGGCCGTAAATCTCGAACAATAATAATTACCATCGACTGAGCATGTACTGGGGTGCCAGGTTCTAGATCAGGAACATAGTCTTTTATGCACGAAAATATTCCATTTTTAATCATAGAATTAAAATGTCAGCAGAATGGAAGCTGTGGCCAAATTATCAGACAATTATCAAATAATGAGGCAAAGCCAAGAGATATGCAGAAAGAAGTCACATATTATTTTAACACTGTAAGAGTTGCTTGGTCCTAAGAGATAATCATTTTGTGAAAAAGAATGCAGGTTTATTTTCAGTTCAAAGGTCCTTTGGAATTAGATGGAAGAAACATTTCTGTTACTGTAAGAGCTAAAGATATACAAAATCCGATCAATTGATCACCATGGTGGGGTCCACGGACTGTAAACAGGCCTCCATGTGTTCCATCAGGGTCACAAACAAGAATGTACTCAGTGTTCCATCTGAAGTCTCTCATCTTCATGAATCAAGGGTCTGAGAATGTTTTCCCAAAATGGCTTGAAGTGCACAACTGTTTCTTTAGTGGGTCAGCACCTTCTAAATCTTCTTAGGAAGATTTAGAATTTAGCATAGAAACTGCTAATGTTTTTCTGTTAGGGAGTAAGTTATAGATATTTTTGGTGTTTGTCTTATTCTGTTCAGGTTACTATAAAAGATTACCACAGACAGAGTGGCATATCAGCAAGAGAAATTTATTTCTCACAGTTCTGGAAGCTGAGAAGTCCAAGATCAAGGCGCTGGCAGATTCGGTGTCTGAAGAGAACCTGCGTCATAAGGTTCACATACAGCTGTCTTCTGGCTGTGTCTTCCCAGGTAGCAGGGGTGAGCGAGCTCTGTGGTGTCTCTTTTATATGGACACTAATCCCACTGATGAGGGCTCCCTCATGGCCCAATCACCTCCCAAAACCCCACGTGCTAATACCATCATATTGGGGTTGGGCTTCAACAAATATATTTTGGGGGACACAGTGTTCATATACACCTTAGCAGTGTTTTAAAATTTTGCAAAATTTAAGATAACATGGCCAATAAGAGTGACAGTTCAGCTTTGTAACTGCGATTTAGAATGTGTAGTCGAATAATTGATTCAGGTTTGTGATTTTAAGTTGAAATCTTACTGTTTATACAATATTGGAACATTTAAGAGTATTTAAGTTCCACTATATACATTTATTAGATTTACAAACATTACTTAAATGTTTGAAAATTTTTTCAGTCGGATAATTTAAGGACTTAATAAAGAATTGTGACATGTTAAATTTATAAATGCAGTTTAAAATACATAAATGATATTCAATTAATTGAGCTTATGACATAGAACAAACATAATTCAAAGGCCATTTTAAAATGACTGTTAAAACATTCTAGGATAACTAGAATACTAAGACTCTTAAAAACTTAAGAAGGTGGGACGAAGTGAGAGAGTGGTATGGACATATATACACTACCAGATGTAAAATAGATAGCTAGTGGGAAGCAGCCGCATAGCACAGGGAGATCAGCTCGGTGCTTTGTGACCACCTAGAGGGGTGGGATAGGAAGGGTGGGAGGGAGACACAAGAGGGAGGAGATATGGGGATATATGTATATGTATACCTGATTCACTTTGTTATAAAGCAGAAACTAACACACCATTGTAAAGCAATTATACCCCAATAAAGATGTTTGAAAATAAAAAATAAAAAAACTTAAGAAGGATCTAGATTTTTGAATTTGTAACTTCAGTAAATGTTAATTCATAAAACTGAAATAAACTACAGAATTATCTTTCATATACAAAATAAATAGCCCTTGAAGACATCCAAAAACTTAAATGTAAAAGATCGATATTTGGGGCCCTGCTCCTGACATCTAAGATGGATCCTAAGGACTCGCCAGATACTATTCCAACAGCGTGAGAAACTCCTTTTTCCACACATCAATGTCACACCAAAATCCTCCCCCTCCGACCCCCTGAGGGCGCTCAGGGCCGTGGATCTGAGAGTGAGCCTTCCACACAGAAAACCTGTCAGAGGCTCGAGCAGCAGCATTGCAAGTTCCCAACACCTTTCTGGAAGGAGAATTCCTTCTCCAGTGCTCAGGAATCAAAAGTTTTCCTAAAGGCTGGGGGATGCTTAAGCCTCCTAGAGATTAAAAAGACTAAGGAGATAAGCAGGTTTATATACCTGCCTGTATCAGGAAGGAAAAACTTTTCCTCTACCCTCTTAAGTTCGTAACCTGGGGGCCTGCAAATTAACTTACAAAAGACAGATTCACAGGAGGGAAGGAATACAAATTTTATTAATATTTTATGTGCACGGGAGTTCACAAAACAGAAGTGAAACACAAAGAAGTGAGGCGACCCAGGGGCTTCCATACCATTTTAACAAAGGAAAGGGGGTTTGGGCTTCAAGGGATGATAAATTGTGGGAAGGTGACTAGGAAATATAAGTGGGAACTAATGGGAGATAAGGATTATTTTAGTAAGATTTGTTTGTACAGACTCATCTCAGAGCCAACTCTCTGTCTCTCCTGATAAGTTGCTCTCCTCTTCCTGGTAATGAGAGAGGGGGACACCTTCACAAAGGAAAATTCATGCTGCTTTTAGTCAGAAAAGGGGAGGGAAGAGAAATCTTCCTGCATCCGCTGATTCTCAATTGCCTTCAGCTCAAAATAATCCTTACGCCAAAGTGGCATATTTGGGGTGGCATATCCTGATCCCCTTCACCTGGTACATTGTAAGGGTCTAATAAATGTGTATTTATTGAATGTATGAAAGACCTAAAAACTCCTTCGCCAATGCCCAACAAATATTAAACGCGATACGGAA
The DNA here is from genome assembly GCF_028564815.1 of Eubalaena glacialis. Taxonomy (NCBI): domain Eukaryota; kingdom Metazoa; phylum Chordata; class Mammalia; order Artiodactyla; family Balaenidae; genus Eubalaena; species Eubalaena glacialis. Next base: position 11,551,187 of record NC_083722.1, read on the forward strand.
ACCTGACTCACGCCATGGTTATTGACACAGAGTATGGAGAAGGCCACGGTGCCTTCATGTGGATCTCTGCAAGGGTTAATGACTGCTTCTTTGAATCTCAGTGTAGCAGCTGCAAATGACATCAGATTTTCTGCCACAATGGCTTAAATCAAAACAATGAATCCATCAAGAGAAAGGCCAAGGCGACCATTTGGGGCTCACAGGGAAAAACCAGGCAGAGGGGTCCAAACAAATGAGATAGGGAGAGATTTTCACTGCTGTATGAGAATACCTCAAAATGTGAACGTTTCAGGCATTTTCACAAAAGAGTAACTGCCTATCTCACTGGGAAAAAGACATCCAGGGAAGACGTCAAGAGGCACAGGATGACTGCACTTCGGCCCAATAAGGGGCCCTGACAGAAGGTTGGGAATTTGCTTAATTAGTTTGAGCAGCAAATGCACATGTACTTCCTGAGGTCTTTGTCCTCCAAGGTCCTCTCATCAGGTAAAAGAACTGCCACATGGTTGCAATCATCACATTCCTAATAAAACACACGTTCTGGAATATTCAATAGTCCTTTTGCTAGAGACACCCAAAGCCTAGCAAACAAGCAGAGCCTTCAGAATTGCAGCGGGAACAATCCTGACATGTTGATTCTTCAGTGAAACTCACTGAGGAGCAGCTGACAGGTTGCAGGAATGTTTTTGCCTCTCGGTACCCTCCATGCATATGGATGCGGGTGTAGCCTAGTGCATGACCACATTTCCACCGTCTGTCTCAGCAGTCCCACAGACCAAAACCCTAGAGAAAGCACGGCAATGTAGAGTGTTCTTTTCCAGAAAATCTCAGGACAGGTATTTTCTTAACTACTCTGGGCTTATCATATTCAATTAATTCCCTACAGCCAACGACTTCACTTTCTGTAATAACTCTGAAGAGACCAAGGAAGTGATGCAATCCCACCGCCTTCTCTATCAACCACCTACAAAGCTTTCAGCTGCTGCACTCAGCAGCCGTTCCCCAGACTCCAGAAAGTGTGAGCAGCCCGCGGGTGGGTCCCAAGGGCAGGAAGGAAAGTGATGGAGGGAGGGAGCAAGGGTGGTGAGGGAAAAAAAATCACATTTGTCTTGCAGAGTGAAACAGATGCCCAGGTGGTAAACATAACTTCCAATTATTTGCCTTAAACCAACCCTGAAATTTAAAGTTACTGTATTTCCTCAACAGACAAACAGGAAGAAGATCTAGTCTGTAAATAACAAGGACACTAGGCTCTTAAATTTGGGATTTTTATGTGAAATTCTACCTTTATCCCAGCATTTCCTCTTTGTTGTGAAATAAGCAGGCTCTTATCTTGAATGCTCTGCAGCCCTTCCCATAAAATGCAGCACCAGGCTAGAATGCAGTAAGGACTAGGGTTCTCAAAATGTAAAACTAGGACCACCTGTTTTGGAACCACCTGAGCAGCTTGTGAAAAATGCACATTCCTGGACCACACCCCACACCCACTGAATCTGACTCTCAGGGGGTCTCTGCATTTTTCATTGGTGCCCTCAGAGGAGTCTCCTGCACAATAAAATTTGAAAACTACTGATATAAAAAGTATATCACTCTAGGGCAAGGGGCATGGAGTTCTCACAAGGAGGAATCAAGACATTTATTGTTTTCACCTGTGGGAGTCCATCCTCCAATGCCCCTGGGGAAGATGCAGACTGCTTCTCAAACTGGAATGGAAATGCAGATTCTGATTTAGTTGATTCTGCGCCTGTAGCCTGAGGTGAGGTGGAGAGTCTATATGGCTAATAAATGGACCAGGGGCTGCTACCACCACCACTGCTTTGAGTACCGCTGGAAGATTCGTTTACAATCCCAGGAGCCTGAATTAGATCAAAAGCACCAAGAAGTCCCTCAAACTCAAAACCCCTCTTACCAACAGCCTACCAAGCAGAGTATTTTAGACCACCAAACTCCCTTTTATTTATTTATCTTTTAAATTTTATTTATTTATTTTATTTTTGGCTGCTTTGGGTCTTCGTTGCTGCACGCGGGTTTTCTCTAGTTGTGGTGAGCAGGGGCTACTCTTTGTTGCGGTGCGCGGGCTTCTCATTGCGGTGGCTTCTCTTGTTGCAGAGCATGGGTTCTAGGCACGGGCTCAGTAGTTGTGGCACGTGGGCTCAGTATTTGTGGCTTGCGGGCTCTAGAGCGCGGGCTCAGTAGTTGTGGCGCACGGGCTTAGTTGCTCCGCGGCATGTGGGATCTTCCTGGACCAGGGCTCGAACCTGTGTCCCCTGCATTGGCAGGCGGATTCTTAACCACTGCGCCACCAGGGAAGTCCCCAAACTCCTTTTTAAAATGCAAATATTCCCCCAGAAGCTTTTCAGTGTGACTTTTTTTTTTTTGAAATTTAAAACTTTTGTGATTCAGTGGACATCAAGAAGATGAAAAGATAACACACAGGACAGAAAAAAATTTTTGCAAATTACATATTAGATAAGGGAATAATATACAGAGGACAATAAATAAGTCCCAACTTAATAATGCAAGAAAGATTTGAATAGACATTTCTCCAAAGGAGATATGCAACTGGCCAGTAAGCATATGAAGAGATGCTCATCGTCATTAGTCATTAGGGAAATGCAAATCCAAACCACAATAAAATGCCACACTCACTTGGATGGCTGAAATAAAAAAGACAGCAATAACAACTGCTGGTAGGTATGTGGTGAAAGTGTAGCCCTCATATGTTTCAGTGTGACTTATTTTAATCAGATTGCTATCTTCTTAGGCTGAACTCAGGCCCACCCAGACACTGGAAGTTTTAACTAGAGGGGAGGAAATAATGGTAAGGGGGCCTGAATGGGGTCTGCCCTGAGGACCTCGGAGAGAAATAGGGCAGCAGAGGGTTTTTTGCTCCCACAGGAGAGAGAACAACAGGTGTGAGCGGGCTGCTGGGTAGAAGAGAGTCAAATTTGCCCCAGTTACAACAGTACAAATCTTAATAATAGGAAGCCTGCTATCTGCCAAGCACTGGGCAAGGCCCTGGGGATGCTCACATGGACGAGAGGCAGCCCTGCTCCTGCAGCATTGGAGGCCCAGCAAGTTGGCCTCCAGATTGGATTGAGGAAACCACCCCCTGCCACGGTCTCAAGCTTTTGGCATGGTGCCATTGGTTGCTGATACCAGCCCCAAGCCATGGTAGGGCAAGATCTTAGTCAGTACTGGAATGTTCGAAAACAATGAAGAATATAATAAATGCACAAGAGCCAGCCTAGATTACTGTCCATTTGACTCCCATTGATAAAGCCTTTGAAAATTACAGTCACTACATGCCAGCTAACACTTTGGGGTCTGCAGGCTCCATTTTAGTCATGAGAGTTCATCAAATATCCAGTCCTTCTTTAAGAAAAATTTCACACATGGAACTCCCCACAGAATGATGACAGTAAAATAATTTAAGGCAATTAATTTGGGCCATTTAAATTAAAATTTTAAATTAAGAAAAAGTCATGTAAGGGAGGGACAAAAGCTTTTCCTCTACCTTCTTAGGTTCAGTATATGGGGGCTGTGAATTACACTGACAACTGACAGATTAACAGAAGAAAAGGCATGCAATTTTTATTGATGTTGATATTTTTATGCACACAGGGGCCTCAGAGAAAAGAAGTGAAAACCCCATTTTAACAAAGAATGATAATTGTGGAGAATGGAATAGAAAAAGGAAAGGGGGTCTCGGCTTCTAGTTGTGATAAATTATGGGAAGGTGACTAGGAAATATATGGGGGAAACTAATGGAAGATAAGGGTTATTTTAGTAAGGTCTGTTTATGTGGATTCACCTCAGCCTTGACACTCCTTCTCCAGTGCTGAGTTGCTCTCCCCTTTCTGGTACAAGGAGGGCATCGTTCTCACAGGAGATTTATGTCTTGCTTTTAGGCAGATGGGGGAGGGCAAGGAGCTTTTCCTGTGTCTGTTGTTTCTCAATTGCCTTCAGCTCAAAATAATCCTTCTCCCCAAGTGACATATTTGGGGGTGGCATATTCTAATCCCCTTCAGTCATTAAAATCTTCTCTGTACCGCATAACTCAAGTTCAAAACCCTCAAGCCATTACCCGGGTTATGAGAGTGACTCAGCCTCCCTCCTTCACTCCCAGACGAATCAATTTGTCCAGCCACCCTGCTCCAAGCCCCGGCTTTCTCCCACGGTGCACCTGGGCCTTGGACAGCCTTCCCAGCTCAGCCAGTGCCTTCTCTGTCTTGCGATCTGTTGCACATCAAATAACCACACCAAATTTTTCTTAACTTGATGAGTTATAAGGTGACGTCTCCACTCCTGACCCCCTCTTTTCCCTCCCCACCATCATGACTTGGCGAACTTGCTTTATAAAAGCTTCATCCTCCCCAAACGCACTACAGCCCTCGCTGCTTCGGAATACGTTCAAGTCCTCCCTCATCCACTGACCTTACGGAAGTCATTTAAACTTGTTAAATCTATTTCAACTTACAAATGGGAATAAGAATATCTAGCTCATAGAGTGGATATCAGGAATGGATCAGCTAATATTGCAAAGTGTTATGTAGTTATGTATAAGGCTTAGTTAATTTGGTATGATGGAATCTGTTTAAGGTTTTAGATGTCTTTCTTGATGCCCTGCTATGTTTCTGGTGCTGTTTGAAAGGATTTAGAGCACTTACTATATTCAAGGCAGTGAGCTAGATCAGGAGTCAGCAAAATCAGTCACCTACTTTAGTACAGCCGAGAGCTAGGAATGACTTTTACACTTTGTAGTGGGTTGAATTGTGTCCGCCTAAAATTCATGCTCATCAGGGACTTCTGAATACAACCTAAGAAACAGGGTCTTTGCAGAAGTAATTTGTTAAAGATCTTGATGTAAAATCAACCTATGACCCCTAAATCCAATAACTGGTATCCTTTTAAGAAGAGGAGAGGGCACAGGGACACACGGGGAAAAGATCACATGAAAACAGAGGCAGAGATTGGAGTGATGCAGCTGTAGAACAAGAACATCAAGGATTGCTGGTAGTCACCAGAAACTAGTTGTCTTTGTTTTAATAATTCTGATTTGTAAACTTTTAGACACCCCCTTTTTTTTTTTTTTTTTTGGCCACACCAGGGACTGAACCCTGGCCCTCGGCAGTGAAAGCACAGAGTCCTAACCCTTTGCACCACCAGGGAATTCCCATAGACACTTTTATTATAATTTGTATTTTTGCCTTTTGCTTTTAATAATTTTGAATTTGGGGGTAGGGAACCTAGGTCCAGAGAAATCCTGGAGAGGCCAGTGGACCAATGTGGGGGACATAGCAGGATGTCGGGGAAGCAGAACTTGATGGGTCACCTTAGGACCATGGCTCGGCGGCCCAGACTTTAGCACTGTCAGCCCTCGGTGGTGGACTCAACCTTCCTTGCAGATCCCAGCTGCGGGAAGGAAAAAGCCCCCATCTCTAGAGTGGGAAACAGGGGTCAGGAATTAATGCTCCCTTTCAAGCCCCCTTCCAGTCCCGCCCTCTCCCTACACCCACCCCTCCTCTGTGCCTGCTCTGGGCCCAGAGCTCAGCCTCCACCGTTCACCCCCGAGGGCATGTATCTGATGGTTCCGTCTCTGTCTCTCTGCTCTCCTTCAGGAGACGTTCTTGTTACCGGCGTGCTGGCCTCTAGGAGGTAGGGGAGCCCACCTTGCTCCTGGACACATTGGACAACCGCTGACTAATGCTTTGAACTTGGCAAGTCTTTTACCCTCCCTGAGACTCAGAGTCCCTGCAGGCAGCGTGGGGATGATAAGGCCGGTCCTAACCGCTCCGGAGCTGTTTTGAGGACCATGTCGGATGACCTGGGTTAAAACCTCTTACAAATCATAGAGCCCAATAACGAAAGAGACTAAGAATATCAACTGGGCCCGGCCAGACCTGTGGCTTCAACTCTATCGATTGTTGCAAGTGTCAGGGAGCACGTGCACTGAAGCAGCCCAACATGGCACCTGTAAGAGGTGGGCGTGTGAATGCTGATGACAACAATGAACATGTTGGTGGAGATCACAGCTAATCTACCTGGAGGCCATAGACAACAGCTATTGCTATCCCGCCCACCCATCTATTCCCAAAGCCTCCCACTCGCCTATGGATTTAGACTGCTCTTTGAAAAATGGATTTTTGTTCTCATTTATCACCAAATGAAATCAAATACCCCTCCCTCTTTAGTTGGATAGCAAGCGATCCTGGCTTTGCCGGTCATGGCGGCAGGGTCTGTAACTTGTGTGGAGCACTTGGACGGCTAGCTCACACCTGTGCCATCGGGGCAGCGAGCACACTTGTAATGTAAGAACACAGCTCTCTTCTGACTGAGACAACGTGCACGGGTGTAAGGGGAGGTGTACCGGCAAGAGAGCGGTTGTTAGGAGGAAGAAGAGGTGCCTGTCAATTTCTCTAAGCCTCTTGGAACCTGAGAAACAAATTGTTCAACTTCCAGATCCATTTCAATGATGCCGGCTCAAATAACACCCATTTCCCCCACGTTTTTCTGTGATGAGAATGGCAAAGTGAAGCTTCTGAAGTAAATCCTTTTGATTTTCAAACAAATCCTGTTGGCATTAGGGCTTGCCAAGCCAGCCTCTCCTGGGAGTCAATTCTCATTTCTCTGTGTTGCTAATTATTATCATAATTAGCATTAATAACTTGCATTTATTGAGTGATTATTACACACCAGGCAGTATGTTAAGAATTTATGTTTGATCTTCCTAATGACCTGATAAGGTATGTGCCATTACCTCCGTTTTACAATGAGGAAACAGGGGCTCAGATAAGCTGTTACCCAAGTTCTCACAAATAAGACGCAGCAGAGCTAGAATTTAAACCTAGGTCGTCTGTACTAGTTTCCTGTGGCTGCTATAACAAATTAGCACAAACTAGGTGGATTTAAACAACAGACGTTTATTCTCTCACAGTGCTGGAAGCAAGAAATCCAAAAACAAGATGTTCGCACAGCTGTTCCCTTGTGGAAGCCTGAGGAGAATCGGCCCCATGCCTCTCTCCTGGCTCCTCGTGGCAATGTTGGTGCTCCTTGGCTGGTAGATGCATCAGTCCAGTCTCAGTCTCTGCCTTCACATGGGTGTTCTCTCCATGTGTCTCTCTGCCTCTTCTTGTAATGACACCACTGATTGGACTTAAGGCCCACCCTCATCCAGCATAACCTCATTTTTTTTTAATTGTGGTAAAATACATATATAACGAAATTTGCCATTTTAGTCATTTTTAAGTGTACAGTTCAACAGCATTAATTACATTGACCATCACCACTGTCTATTTCCAAAGCTCTTTCATCACCCCAAACAAAAACTCTGTACCCATTAAGCAATAACTTGTTTCCCTCCCCTCCTAGCCCGTGGTAAGCTCTATTCTACTTTCTGTCTCTATGACTTTGCCTATTCTAGGTCCCTCATATAATAGAATCATGCAATTCTTGCTCCCTTTGTGTCTAGCTTATGTCACCTAGCATAATGATTTCAAGGTTCATCCATGTTGCCGCATGTATCAAAACTACATTCCTTTTTATTGCAGAATAGTATTCCATTGTCTGGATAAAGACATGTTGTTTATCCATTCATCTGTTGATGGACACTTGGGTTGTTTCCACCTTTTGGCTATTGCGAATAATTCTGTTAGGAACAATGGGGTACAAGTATCTGTTTATTTTTTCAGTTCTTTTGGGATATATACCTAAGAGTGGAATTGCTGGGACAAATGGTAATTATACGTTTAACTTTTTGAGGAACCACTATACCGTTTTTTACAGCAGCTGTACCATTTTACATTCCTACCAGCAATCCATAAAGGTTTTAATTTCTCCACATCCTGGTCAACACTTATTATGTCCAGTTTTATTGTTATTATTAATATAGAGTACAACCTCATTTTAACTCAACAAATTATATCTGCAAAGATCCTATATCCAGATAAGGTCACATTCTGAGGTTTGAGTAGACATGAATTTTGGAGGGATGCTATTTAACCCAGTACATCATCTGCTTCCCGAGTCCACACTCGTGAACCCTAACAATACTACCTCAAAAATATATTTAGTCTTCACAACCCTCCAATGAGCTAGGTACTCTCATCCCCATTTTACAGATGGGTAATTAAAGCTGACTGGTGAGGTAATCTGCTCAAGATCATATATTCAAAACAGCTGCTTTATCTACTACCTCATCCTACTATCCTCCTCATATTTTGTATGAAAACTGCAGCAACCCTTTAATCAAATGACACTTTCTCACTAATACCTTCATTGGACCCACTCTGGGGTGGGTTAGGAACTCTACTATGTCCTTTTCTAATAACCTGGATACATTTGCTGTTATTGCATTTAGCACATATCCATATAATTTTATTTTTGTCTATTCCTCTTGGTTAGGAGCAATTAGCTTTATGATTATTATTATTCAACATGGAAAAGGCGGGGGTGGTCTTGAACCCTTTCAAAATGTGGTGACTAGCATTTCCCAGGTTTTCTTTCCATTTTTATTTAAAGGTACCACTGCCTGGCATCTGATCAAAGAAAAATCTAGGAAACTTATCGAAGTTATCAATTTTTCTGTACTGTCCAGCATTAGGTAAGCCCAGGTGAAGAATCTGCTTCATATCTTTAGCCTTTATGTATCCCTCAGTTGAGGGCCATGTGACGTTAGTCCTCTGATTCTGTGCCTTTGTAACATGCTCAAAGTAATGTTTAATCCTCCAGATTATGAGGCTTGTAATAAACCTAAATGAATTTTTTTAAAAAAGAAAGTATTTTCTCAGCAGCATCCTCCTTCTTGTGCATGCTATTGGGAAGAACTGGAAGAGAGTGCACTGCTGAAATTTTTAATTTCAGAGATCCAAAATAATGAATGAGCCACCCTCTTGGTTGTATAACATACTCAGAGTTACCATCAAACTAGTAATATTATAAATATAATTTCCCTTCTCTCCCTCCTTTACTACCTAATGTACAGCTTAAACTCCTATTAAGTTCTGTAATTTATTTCACCTTTATATGATTCTAAGAATTAGCCAACTGCCTCAGCAAACTTGAGGCTATTCGAAAGCCCTTAATCAGTCCATGAATAATAAAGGTATTATCGGTACGTATATACACAGAAAAACTCAAATATACTAATAACAATGGAACTATCATCATACAAAGCAGAATAAGGAGTTACTAGACAAAAACTATGAATAAGTTCTATTTCTAGCATTGGTATAGAGCTGCTTTCTAAACTAAAGCAAGGCAATTTTGATCAAATCACTTAAAGCCCTTCCTTAATTCTCCATCACGTAAAGGAATCAAGTCCAAAATCCTTAGTGTGGCTCTACTGTCATCTCCCATAGGGCAGTCCAGTCTTAGAGTCCCCTAATTACCACATGAAATTCCGTACCGATAATGTCCTGCTTTGTCCAACTGGTGACCTCCTATTTATGCTTTGAGACCTAATTCAGAATTATCGTCCCCCTAGGAACTTTAATTACATAGTCCTCCATTTCTGGATAAAGTTATCTGTGCTTTATTCGTATTTCTATCGTAATTTTCATCATGTTCTATAATCCACTTACCTGAGAACTTGAGGGCAGGAATTCTGTTTTATTCATCTCCATGCTCCCAGTGCTGGACTCATAGTAACTGCTTGATAAATGTTTATCATTATGAGTCGTTCATTTGACTGCCTCCCCCCAACCCCTTTCTTGATGTTCATTTTGTCTGCTTGGAAGTTATTTTTAAACATAGCTCAGGGAACTTGCAAATTTGTAAGCCCAAATTCTTTACGTTCTCAAATCTTTTAAAACCTCATAGCAATACTGGGTATTCTTGAGGGAGTAACCTCACATTTAATCCCCCGTTCAGGCGCGACAGGACGGTGTCCCTGTGCTTTTGCAAAAAGCAAGAATTGCATTTATCTCTCCAACCCATCTTGCTACCAACCATTCACCTGTCATTCTCTGAATGTTCACCTTTGTCCTTGGAGTTTGCTCTTGAGTAGCTTAAAGGAAACCACTCTTCAGAGAGAAAAATAAATAAGACCAAACAATTCAAAGACCCTGACATTCTTGGTGAAAGATATTGATCAACTCTCCTAACCAAAGCTGGATAATCTTCAGAAAATGGAAACATCAATGGAAAAATAGACACTGCAAGGCACCAAGGGAATATGGCAGTGACAGGGGAAAGGTTAAGGCAAGGAGGGGCCAGAGCCCTTCATCAGGCATTTCAGGTATATAGGCTGATAGGTTTGCCTGGAGGCCAAGGACTGGCTTATATTCCTGCTGTCCCCTCTCCTCATCAGCAACAGGTTGTCTTAGGAACTAAGATATGTTACTCACTAACAACTCACTAGTCAAATGGAAGTAGTAAGTCTCTAAACTAAGCTTTCGGTGGTGAGAGAGAAAAAGTAAAAATGAATAAGAAGAGCAAATACTGCTAAAGGAAAAACTTCACTACTCAAAAAAACTGAATAGCAGAAACTACAGAAAGAGACTTACAATTTTTTTTATATTAGTGGCATGTGGATGAAGCTAAAAGATAGCCCCTGAACTGAACATTCCTGGCAAATAATTTGATTGTGATATGAACATTAAATTTTTTTAAAGTAGAGACCAATACCTTGACACTGGGTAGGTGGGAGGGAGCAGTGAAAAAGGGTGCAGAAGTCCACGTGCAGACTTGTGCAAGGTTCTGAGGAATGGGAGCTGGCAGGGCTGAAGATCTGGAGGGAGGGTGCTAGAATGGACGGGCATCTGGAGAGCAATGTGAGGATCATTCTGACTTCAGAGGGACAAAGTGACTTTCTTATAAAATGGGTTAATTCTATGAAAGAAGGGGGAAATCTAATCTAGTTATTTTGCCCAGGTGGCTGGGTCAACATCTGAGCCATGGCCAAATTCACTCAAAGTGACCTCAGACAGTGGACCTCAACTACTTGGGATAACTTTCCTTAGAATCAATATGGAGGTTCAAAATCCTAAGGTTTTAGGGCCAGTATATGAACATTTCTCCCCTAATTTCCCAAAACGAGGAAGAGCAGTTCTAGCAGACACTTACTTTGGGAATCCTTTCCCAAACATCCCTTGATCTCGACTGATGCCCCCTGAGCAGTGAGAAGTAACAGGCTACCGCAAACTTAGCACAGAACCATGATGTGAAAAAGGACATGAAAAAGGGCAGGATCGCAGTTCCCTGACCAGGTCTGTGTGACCTTGGGCAAATCTCTGGGTTTTAGCCAGCTCCCCACTCTGCAAAAAATAAGTAAATAAATAAAGAGGAGAAAAGAGTCGGACCTAGCGGGGGAGGAGGAATGAATAAATGATTGCTAAGCACCTTGGAAACCGAAGTGCTATTTAAATGCAAAATAAACTGCAGGATAACAACCTCACTTTGGCAAGAACTGTCAACTACAAGAGCCATTAAAAGTCACAGGCTATAAAACAGGCAGTAAAGTGGGCTTTGTTCAGCTTTGCCCTGCAGAATCATATAACCTTGCCTGAAATTCACTGTTTATCCCAGTTCAAGAGTGATCAGACAAACCACAGTTCATCCACGACCAGAAAAGCCCAGGCAACTGAAGAGGAGAACTCTGCCTGCCCTTCAGCCTTTACCACTCTCAGTCCCACGACAGTCCTGCCATCCCCTGGGCACCCACGTGGTCTCAGGTACTCCTGTGTGTGACATCATTCCAACGAAACAGCCCAGTGAAGGAGATATCATTATTACCCTTTCAGAGGCAGACTCTAAAGCTTAGTCCAGTTAAATAACTTGCCCAATATCAAACAATTAATTAGTTAAGGGCGGAGGCAGGAAATGAAGGAGGTCTGGTCCTGTTGACTGTCTTTCTGTGACAATGACAACCTTGTGTCCCTGCCCCCAGTCCAACCCCCACTAATCCACCCTGGTCACGTCAAAACACCAATGTAGCGTATGGTCGTTGGGTTACTGGAGCACTTAGAGCAAACTCCTGCCAAAAAAGCAAAAGATAGCATCAACTTCTGGGACTTTCTGGTTTGCTTGAAAGTCTCTGGACTAGAATTTAGGGAAGGGGGATGGGGGAGTAGATACATATTTCGCGCTCTATGATGTCATCCTTAACTTCTAATCCTGTGGAGAATGTACTGAAAAAGGAAAAGGTATATATTCCTGAAGTCAGTCTGAAACGTTAGCAGGTCAGGGATGAGCTCCTCCAATCAATTGGATAGAAAGGACCAGGTTCCCAGGTAATTAGCAAACGAGTGAGAAAATTCAGAAGGGGTCAGATGTATCCTTCAGGCTGCCCCTGAGGACTTCAGAGGGCTTCTTGCCGCTATAATGCAAAGCCTGGATAGATCAGAACTCTGAAACTTCTGTCATTGCACAGGACTGCGGTTGGCGTGTCTTCAGAAGGGCGTGCACACTGATGAGCTAGTGAGAGGGATCCCTTTCCTCCCAAAGTGGAGTGGGAGGGAAGAGCTTGGAGGAGGCATCTGCAGGAGTCGGAGTTGTTTTAAATCATCAACGTCAAGTATTTTTAAGAGACGGAAGAGGCGTCTGCAGGAGTTCCTTGGAAAATATGGCCATTTGTTGGTTACCTGGGAAGGGAATGATGTAAAAGGATTAGGTGACCTAAAAACAGCTGGGCCAGGTGAGGGCAGATGGCAGAGGGGTTCATGGCCCTTGGGGAGGGCAATGAAAACCTAGACGAGAGGACAGTCCAAAAGGTGGGAGGGGGTAGTTTGATGCTGAGTGGCTGGGGAGAGGAGCAGAAAAGGAAGCTGAATCTCAAATGGCAGATCTAAGATGCAGCAGCTGCTACAGTACAAAGGGGAAAAAATAAAAAAAGAAGAAGAAGGAAGGAGCAATTTCAGACCAAACGACAAATAGAGTAGGATCTCTGTAAATGGGCTAAGAGAGAATTATCCTACTATCAACAGAGTTCCTAGTGGAAGGGGAAGAAACACTGTCCTGATAAAGGCTCTCATTTATGAATACTGACCCTGTGTCCTATCTTTTAGCCTTCAGAACAGCCTTGCTAGATAGGTATCCTTATATCCATTACACAGATAAGTAAACTGATCTTTGAGGAGAAAGGGCTGACTTCCCAAGAACACAATGTAGCCTAAAATAGGAGCCAGTCAATGAAGCACAGGAACAAGAAGGAAAGCAACATGAAGGAAAGAGAAGGGATGTAAACACCATGACCCGACCTCAGTGAAAACAGAGGGGGCAGGGAGTTCTAGATATAGGGCATGAAGACAAAGGGAGTGCTTGTCAGGGATGCTTCCAAACCTCAGCTGAGCAGCCTTGAGCACTCTGCTCCCACACAGATGATACTTCTCAGCTACAGAAAGCTGTCATGAAATTAGCTCACCCTGAAATGAAGTTTAATTGTTCTACAGAAACATTGGCATGTTCCAGCCAGGAGCAAGAGAGCTTTGTTATCAAATGATTGACTGGGGTGGAGAAGACTCCAGAGAAGCAAGAAAGCAAGATAAGGGCCAAGGAGATCAGGACCAAAAAAAGGAAGCTAGTTTTTTTTTAATTGGGTAAAGTTTCCAATTACTCTTTTTTCCAAAGTACTCTTTGGAGGTTAATAATGAGGAGGGGACCCAAGTCCCAGCCCAAGATGCGAAACCCAGAGTAGCGATGCTGTGAGACTGCTGCATGGTACCATTCCAGAGGGGCCCTTACAGTCAGGGGCCAGAACACCCCCCCCCCCAGAGCCCGGTATTCCTCTGTCTAAGGTCACGTAGTCTAGGAGTTTAGAGCTGTGTATTTGAGACTCAGTACTTCTACTTACTAGCTGTGTGATCCAGAGCAGCTTACTTCATGTCTACAAGCATCAACTGGATTATCTGAAAGGGGGAGTGTATTATTTATCCATTGCTGTGTAACAAATCACCCCAAAACTGAGCAGCTTAAAACAACACTAGTTATTTATTATCTCTCAGGGTTGCTCTGGGTCAGAAGTTTGAGAGCTGGGCAGTTCTGGCTCAGGATGGTTTATAGGACTGGAGACAGATGCTGGCTGGGGCTGCAGTCATCTGAAGGCTTGCCCAGGGCTGGAGGATTGAGGATCCACATCTAAGAGGCCCCGCCCCTGGCTGTTAGGGGGAGGCCTCAGTTCCTCTACACGTGGCCGCTTCACAGGCCTGTTTAGTGTCCTCACAACGTGGCAGCTGGCTTCCCCCAGAGTGAGTGATCCAAGAGAGAAAGCCACACAGAAACTAAAACTGTTTTATGACCCAGCCTCAGAAGTCACATTGCATAACTTCCGCCACATTCTATCTGTTAGAAGAGAGTAGTAAGCCTGACCCACATTGAAGAGGAGGGAAATCAGGCACCATCTTTCGAAGGGAACAGTGACAAAGAATTTGCAGACATATTTTAATTTCAGGGGAAACACCTTCCTTCATGCTACACATATTTACTGTGCACACACTGTATAGCATCATAGTAATGCTGGAGTTACCACAAAGGATAAGAATGATTTCTGTCCTCAAGGACCTTATAGGCCGTTTGAGGAATACACATGAGACAAGAGTGAAACCCCTCACGCTGATTAGGATGCTACTAACAAAAAGATCTGGAAATAAAAGCACTGGCGAGGATGTGGAAAAATCAGAACAATTGTGCACTGTTGGTGGGAATGTAAAATGGTGTAACTGCTATGGAAAACAGTATGGAGGCTCCTCCAAAAAGTAAACAAAGAATAATCATATGATTTAGCAATCTCACTTCTGGATATATAACCAAAAGAATTGAAAGCAGGGTCTCGAACAGATACTTGCACACCTATTCGTATTCATAGCAGCACTACTCAAGATACCCAAGAGGTGGAAGCAACCCAAATTGTCCATTGATGAACAAAAAATCAAACTGTGGTATAAACAATGAAACATTATCAGCCTTTAAAAGGAAGGGAATCCTGTTACATGCTACAACGTGGATGAACCTTGAGGACACTATGCTGAGTGAAACAAGCCAGTCACAAAAAGACAAATACTGTATGATTTCACTTATCTGAGTGACCAAAGGTGGTCAAATTCATAGAAAGTAGAATGGTGGTTGCCAGGGGCTGGGGGAAGGGAGTTAGGGGGAGTTATCATTCAGTGGGTCTAGAATTTCAGATTTGCAAGAAGAAAGAGTTCAGGAGATCTATTTCACAACAATGTGAATATACTGACTACTGAACTGCACACTCAAGAAAGGTTAAGATTGTAAATTTTATGTTATGTGTTTTTTATTAAAAATTTTTTTTTAAAAAGAAAGAAAAAGAAAAAAAGAGCAAAGTACAAAATAGTACATCCAAGTACAAAACTGGATGCTATGGGGCCACGTCGGCCACCTACAGTAGTAAGAGTTTTCCTAGAAGAGGTGCCTTCCTAGCAGAGCCCTGAAGAACATACTAGGAGCCTGTAAAGGGAAGTGAGGTTTTCAAGCGGGTGGAGAAATGTCATCCAAACATAGTCATGACTCATTAACGAGTCACAAAAATCAACTTAGGGGGTCCTGTCCAGCATTTTCACTTAAATGGAATAGAATAGCATGTATCAGAGTGAATCGCACGCAAAAGGGATCTTTTTGTAGAGCTTTTGTTTAATTTTTGCATGTATCTATGTATATCAATGAGGTGAGGAACAAGTTATGATGTAAAATATATTTCTTATTGTGGGTGGATTAAAAAAATGCTTGAAAGCCACTGGATTAGAGTACAAGATGAAAAGAGGCAATGGCAAGAGATAAGGTTGCAAAGGTATATCAGTCAGGATAGAGGAGGTTATATCGCAGTGACAAATGACCCCCAAATCTCAGTGGCTTAGAACAAGGGTTGATATTTCCCTAATGTGACTCATCCACTGAGAATCAGCGGGTGTTCTGCTTATTTCGTATTCACTCCAGGAGCTGGGAGATGGTAGAAATAACCTCTATGTGGAACATTACTGGTCTCATGAGGGAGGGAAAGTGAGCTGTGCACTGGCTATTAAACTTCTGCCTGGAAGTGCCATTGCTGCTCACATTTCATGGGCCAAAGCAAGTCGTGTGGCCAAGCTTGACGTTAATGGGGCAGGGGAGGTATAATCCTCCCCCAGGAAGGGGCAGTGGATGGTTAAGAATGATAACACAGTCTGCCCCAAGAGGTAGGAGATGGGGGAGAAACCAATCAAGATGCGTCTTATAAATGACATCAAGATACTTGGGATTTCTCCTGAGGACAATGATGATTCATTGGAAAGTTTTAAGCAAGGTGATCACACTGGTTCTTTAGAGAGCTCCCTGTGTCAGCAGAGCGGTGAGTGGTTTGGGAGGAGGTGTCAGGGAACCAGTGAGGTTGGTCTTCTCAGCCAAACCAACTGTCTTGCTAAACAGGCAAAGGACCAGCACTTCCCTCCCCAGGAACAATAAACCTCAAAGCCCCATCTCAGAAATTAAAGGTCGAGAAACATGACCTAGGAAAGAAATTTAAGGGCCTCCATTTATTATTAGCAGAGATAGCAGCCCCTTTACAAAGTGAAATGTTGAGGGACTGTGTGATGATGTGATCACATTTGTGCATTAGTGGAAAATCATATATGTATATACATACACACGTATACTCTGTGTGTGTGTGTATATATACGCATACATAGGCATGTGTATATATGTAATTTTTGAAACTTGGCTAGAAGGTGATGCTGAGGCTTTTGTTCTTGTTTTTTTTCCTTTCAAATATAGAAACTTAGGTTGGTTTAAATTCTGATGGGAAGGACACACTAGGAAGGCCAACACTGGAGATGCGGACAATTGCCAGAGCAAAGCCTCGGTGAAGGGGCAGGGGGTGGACGCTGGAGAGAAGCAGAGACCCGGCTCAGGGGGGAGTTGGGGCTCCTGCTCCGTTGGGCCTGACAGCAAGGGGCAGGGCCAGCTGTGCACAGGGAGGGGCTTAAATTGGGTGGCTAAGGCTGGGGGGCCCCTACTTGCTCTGAGAAGCAGGAGGCAGGGCATCTTTGGAGAATGAACGGTAGGTAAGTTGGGAGAAAATCTTTGAAGGGAGTGGGGACATTGTAGAGGACACAGGAGGAGTTCTGCTTGGCACTGACGGCCTGGGGGCACCCTCCTCTGTGGTCGGGATGGAACCTCCACCTGGACAGCCTGGCCCTCCCCTCTCCTCCTTTGTTTCACCCACCTTTCAGCCAAGGAACCCATGGAGAGTTATCCATCCAGACAATGCTTCCAAAAGGGAGAGGAGGGAAGGGAATTGCTAGTGCAGACAAAAAAGGAACCCTAACTTTAATTTTGACAAGGTAAGAACGGAGGGAAGGACTAATACAGCGAGCAAAGACACACAGCCTCCCGTTGTAAAGTGCTACAGGAACCAAGCTGAGAAGGGCTGGAACAGATGAGCGGGTCTCGGGCGCTTTAGAGGAAGGGTAAGGCGAAGAGCTTTGGACTCAGACTGACCGTTTACTAAATGACAAAGGCAGGACTGGAACCCATTCCCCCGTTCATACAGCAAATCATAATGCAGTCTCTACTATGTGTCAGAAACCGCTGTAGGTGCTTGAGCCACAGCAATGAGCAAAATAAAGGCAGAGCCCGTCTGGGGCTTATATTCCAGGGGGAGGAACAGATACTAAACAAATCAATATACTGTAAGGTAGATGGTGGTAAGTGCTATAGAGAAAACAAGTGGAGGGGGATGTGGGAGCAGGAAGGGGGTGGCTTTTTAATGTAGGATGATCTGGGAAGGCCTCGAGATGAGATGACCCAGATTTCCAGGCTTCATACTATGCATGTTCTTATTTTTTTAATTTTATATAACTACAGCCCTTTTCGTCAGTGCGTTTCTTCTTTTCTTTTCTTCTCTTTTAGCATTTGGAGCAAAGTGTGTGCAGAACGGTGGTTAGACTGTGGATTTGGACATCGGTTGTCTGCTTGCTTGTGAGATACAGCTCCACCTCCTCCTTCCTGTGTGACGCTGGGCAAGTTGTTCGATCTCTCTAGCCCTGGGGTTTCTCTGTCTGCAAAGAGGGGAAAATAATAAATTCCCCACGGGTTTGTTGTGAAGATACAATGAGATCGTGTATGCAAAGTGGCTTTTGGTACACTATCAGGAACAGGAGTGGCCAAATTAAGGCTCACAAGCGGTAGCTCTTCTTAGGAGCACGTTCCGTGCGTTTAGGTTTCAACGATGGGTATTCCCAGGCCCTGTCCCCAGGAGCACCGGCTCTCTGAGGGCTACTCCAGTGATACTCATTGATCTGCCTCTCTTCATCCACACTTTGCCCTGCTCCTCCTGTAATTCTGGCGATACACGAAGCCTCATCAAATTAAAAAGGTGCAATATTTTCAAATTTTTGCATCTCTGATATCACCATGCATCCTAGAGTTGATGGCATCTTATAATTGATAGACTATTTTCTTTTGTAGTCGTATATTTAAAAAAAGTGATCCGAGAATCGATGGTGCTTAGTTATGACAAGTATAATGACCTGCAATAAACCACAGCCAGCTGGTACCACCAGAGTTCCCATTGTGACGTAGGCATCAATTGTTTTAATGAACAGAATCAGCAGAGCACATCAGAATGAAGAAAAGTTACTGGATCCAGAGTCTATGAAATCCTCCAAGTTTTTTCGAGAGGTGACACACAGTATGCCCAATAGTGAAAGGTCCAAGTGGTGCTGGAAACTTGGAGAAAGTTCCATTGATGGGATATATCACCATGCCAGAGACCTGAGCTTTTTATTCTACTCACTCTTAAGTGTTAATGTTAAAAACTTTTGAACCTACAGTTCCAAAAATAGTATAACAAACACCCACATGTTCCTCATTCAGATTCACCAATTGTTACCAGTCTGCATATTTGCTTCCTTCCTCTCTCTCCTCTCTCTCTCTCTTTCTCTGTCTCTCTCTGTCTCTCTCTCTATACATACACACACATCGTTTCAATTATTTCTATTTACTTTAAATTGTTTCTTATTTTCAGCTGAGTCATTTAAGAGTTTCTTGCAGACGTCATGACTCTTTACTCATAAAAACTTCAGCACTTCCAGGAACAAGGGCCTCCTGCTACAAAGCCATAGTGCAATGATCACATCAGGAAAGTTAACACAAATACAACACTAATATGTAATATCCAGCCCACATTTAAGTTTCTCCAGTTGTTTCAAGAATGGCCTTTCTAGCTGGACCAGTGCTCTTGAAATGAGAGGACATTCCTGCAGGGGTTTTTTATCTGTTGGCTTTTTGCAGTTTTCTACACATTCAATCAAGTAAATAAATGTTCGCCTGCCAACTAATTCATTTGATGAGAGAAAAATAAATTCACGTGCCACTAGAAATGACAAAAAGGTAACAAGAATTTTATAAAAGGATAATTTATAATTTCTCAAGATATACATACTGATTCATCCATTTTCAACTGATCTAGATCTATACGTATCTACTCTCTAGCTAACCATATTCAGTTTTACTAACTGGTACAAGACAAGCTTTCTAAGAAGTGGATAGCAGTATCCTTAGATTTCTTTTTGAATTACTTTTAAATTAGTTAAAGAAATTAAATTTCTTTTTAGATTCGTAGTCTGATTCCTCAGAAATAGCACCATGTTTAGACTGTGGGCTCCTTTAGGTTAAGCTTATGGATCGTGTCACAATCATCTTTTCATCCTTAGTAATTATATCGCAGCTGGTACATAGTAGAAACTCAATAAACGATGACGTGAATGAGCAAGTGAATGCTTTTTCTGGCCATTCAGAGCAGGTTCTGCTCCCCTCCACATCTCTGCCGGTTTGCAGATATGAACTCTGTGCCCTTTTCCAGTTTGGCTGCAGTCATATAGAGAAGACAGTTTAATAAGATGATACAGAGAAAGAAGACCAGACCTTGGTCCTTCCTCGGCAGAGGCAAGATATTATTGGAATCACAACAAATCTGAATCATGGCGGGTTTTAACTGCAAATAAGATACACAGGGAGACTGGGAATCCACAGGAAGTGAGATTATTTGCCCTGCACACCTCCGTGCTTCTTTGAAATACTAGAAACTTTGTGTTAGGCAGCAGGTGGTGAAAGCTAGGGTGGGCTATAAACCCTTCTTTAAAAAAAAATAGTCCACTCACTTTCCTTCTGGGCTTGAGGGAAACCCTCATTCTTGGGCCTGTCCAGCTAGATGAGTGAGGAAGTAAAATACCTTCTCTCAACGTGAGATGAATGCCTTTCACTATAAAGTCTCAAACGTCCTTGGGTCAGGGTCTGCCTGTTGTCAAATGTGGCTTCTTATTGATTAAGGGAAGAGGAAGAAAGAGCAAGGGAGTTTCTGTTAAAGGCACCTTCAATCTTGTGCCAGCTTAGCCTTGAAAGAATCACACTAGGTCGATACATATAAATAAATCAGAACTATACGGATCAAATATCTCAAAGCTACTAAAGATGTACCATGTGCATATATATATGTAAGAAGTAACTTCTTGTTTGATCCAAACAAATATACTCTCCCAACAGGCTCTGAGCTGATAACTGAAATTCTCTCATTATAGACATACAGGCTTTCAGAGGGTCTTTTTTAATTCCTTCTTTTCCATTTATTTTATTTTATTTTTGACTTATTTTGTTTATTTATTTATTTATATACTTCAATTTATTCAGTAACATCTAAATTCATGAATGCTGGAAAAAAGAAAAGAAAATTCAAGCAGTTCAAGATGAAAGCCTTCCTGATTTCTTCTCTCTAATTCCTCTGCCTTTCCTACAAGTGTCTGTTCTCACAGGTACTGCAATTCCTCTAGTTCTTTCTCTGGACGTTTACATACACATGAAGCAATAGAAACGTGACAAGTATAGGGGCACCATACATACCACGTGCACTATTCTGTCCCTTACTTTTTGCTCTTAATATGTCTTAGAAATCTTTCTTCATGCAAGGAATTTCAAAGGTGACCTGAGCCAATGCTTTGTAACTGGGCTCCCCAGGGCCCTAGGGGTTCTGTAGGGGGTCCTCACGGGCTGCCCCAAAGAGGAGCAAACAGAACAGCTCCAGGCTCCCTGGAGACCCTGCTCTGGCCAAGGGGCCTCCCATTCAATCTTCTTGTCTTTGTTGATTTCCAAATAAATTTTAACTTAAATTTTTTTTAATGTGTTGCTTTAAGAAAGGGGGTGAGAAGAACTGATCTAGTTCAATTCTGCTGTCTGTGCCTTCTGCTAAGATGTAAATGCTTCTGAACAGAGTCAGACAGGCAGTCTCAGATTTCATTGGCTTATTTGTTTTTTTTCTGAAAGTAATTTTAAGGCAAAAGTGGAGAGTAACACTGAATTGCCTCCATTTTCCCAATGTGATCAATCTTTAGAAGGCTAGAGACAGAAAGGATTGGGAAAGGCCAGGGATGGAAGCAGACAGATTCCCTGGCCACTTTCTCCCTCCTCCAGGAAGGAAAATAGCCCATGTGTTCATCTTGGGTCTTACATATTTCTGTGTATATGTTACTATGTATCATCTGTACAACCAGAAAATCACTACTCATGTGCCCCTTGAATCTTCTCCGGCTTTTCTCTAAGTCTTAGATTCTAGACCTTTCTGTTCTGCTGGGTCCAAACCCAAAACCCCTTGAATGGTCAACATTGTACTCATATCCGGAAGGACTGGGAAAAAATCTGACCAGACAGGCCTGCTCCAGCCTATGGGAAACGTGCTTTCTGACCCAGGTAACCTGATCCTCTGAGAAATCTCTGAATTAAACAGAAGCATAATAAAAACCATCACTAAAAAGCTAACATGCAAGAGGGACCAAGAAGTAAAGTCCTCCCTCCAATTGTCAAAGTGCCTGGTTACTTGCAAAGGCAAGTGGTTGGAGCACGTCTCTTCAGTTGGAAAACCCAAGCAAGTTGCTGAATTCCTCTGAAGCCCAGCGTTCTTATCCATCTAACGTAGATAATAACACTTTTTTTTTTTTTGGCCACGCTGTGCAGCATGCAGGATCTTAGTTCTCCGACCAGCGATCAAACCAGTGCCCCCTGCATTGGGAGCACTGAGTCTTAACCACTGAACTGCCAGGGAAGTCCCTTGGAGATAATAACTATTAATCTCATAAGAGATTAAGTAGAGTAAGGAGTAATTAGATGCTGAAATTCTAGCTCAGTGCCTGACACAAACTATTATGCGTTGAACTGTGTACTCCCTAAACACATATATTGAAGCCCTAGTCCCCAGAATCTCTGAACGTAACCTTATTTGGAAATCAGGTCATTGCAGATATAATTAGTTAGGTTAAGATGAAGTCATACTGGAGCAGGGTGAGCCCTTAATCCAATATGACTGGTGTCCTTATAAGAAGTGGAGAGGAACACACAGAGGGAAGACAGCCCTGTGATAACAGAGGCAGAGTTTCTTCAACAAATGGTGTTGGGAAAACTTGATATTCACATGCAAAAGAATGAAGCTGGACTTAATTAACTCAAAATGGATTAAAGACTTATACATTAGAACTTAAACTATAAAACTCCTATAAGAGAACAAAGGGGGAAAGCTTTATGACATTGGATTTGGCAATGATTTCTTGGATGTGACACAAGAAGCACAAGCAACAAAAGCAAACATAGACAGGACTACACCAAACGTAAAAACTTCGGCACAGCATAGGAAACAGTCCACAAGTGAAAAGTCCAGAATGGGAGAAAATAATTGCAAATCATTTATCTGATATGGGGTTAATAGCCAGAATTTATAATAAAAAAAAAAAAACAAGTCACTCAATCTAAAAATGGGCAAAGGACTTGAACAGACATTTCTCCAGAGAAGATATACTAATGATGAACAAGCATATAAAAGATGGTCAACATTACTAATCATTAGAGAAATATACACCAAAACCAAAATGAGATATTACCTCATACCCTTTGGTTAGGGCACTTTCAAAAAAACAGAAATTATAATAATAAGTGTTAGCAAGGATGTAGAGAAATTGGAACTCTTGGGCACTGTTGATGGGAATGTAAAATGCATTAAATGCAGCCACTATGGAAAACAGTATGAAGGTTCTTCGAAAATCCAAAAACGGGATTATCACATGATCCAGCAATCCCACTTCTGGATATATCCAGAAAAACTGAAAGAAGTTTCTCGAAAAGATATTTGCACACCAGTGTTCATTGCAACATTATTCACAATAGCCAGAAGGTGGAAGCAGCCCTGATGTCTGTTGACAGATGAGTGGATAAAGAAAATGTGTTATATACACATAATGGAATATTAGTCAGCCTTTAAAAAAGGAAATCCTGTCACATGCTACAATACGGATGAATCTTGAAGGCATGATGCTAAGTGAAATGTGCCAGTCACAAAAGGACAAATACTACATGATTTCATTTATATGAGGTATCCAAAGTAGTCATACTCATAGAAACAGGAAGCAGAATGGTGGTTGCCAGGGTCTGGGGGAGGGAGATATGGGAAGTGGTTGTCCAATGAAAAAGTTGATGAAAAAGTTCTAGAGATCTATTACACAACAACATGAATATAGTTAGCACTACTGAACTGCACATTTAAAAATGGTTAAGATGGTAAATTTTATCTTTATCATTTATGTGCTTTTAACCATAATGCAAACATATGTACATATATAAATGCATATATCTATGTTCTGTGAATCCACCGTGATTCCTTAACAATAGTATTAAATATAGCCATTTAAATGGAAATTACTGGAGATTTGATGCTTAATTTTTTAACTTAATAAATCAGAATTTTAATAAACAATAACATTTAATGTCTAGTCATATGCCTTTAAAATATGTAAACAAGCATATTAACATAGTTGATTCTTACAGTATCTGATTTAAAAAAAAAAAAAAAAAAACTATGAGAAACTATACATCCTGACCATGTTTCCATAATAGTATTAGCTAGTATTCCCTGGAAGCTTACTCTGTTCCAGGTACTATTCATCTTTTTATATCAATTAATTCTCATGTCAATCCTGTGACACGGGTATGAAACTAAGGGACTGAGTGTTATAGTGATTTTCCCAAGGTCACACAAGTACTGGACCCAGGCTTTGAACCCAGGCCGACTAACACCAGCATCTAATCTTGTCCCCCAGGCTATTCAGCCTCTATCATAAGCTCTGCCCCTGGTTTGCTCTGTATGTCACTGTAGACATTGCAGTGTGAGCCTGGGTTTAGAATTATCCATCCACCATCCCCAGGTGAGGGGAGTTGAGAAGAATGATGTGGTCAAGTTACCATTTCATCATATGGTGTCACAATCCAATAAACCCTAAATCTACTGCTCGCCTGCTCCCTCCTTTCCTGGTAAGTAGCTCCCCAGTGGGCTTGCCTGTGGGACATACTGGCCTTACTTCAGACCCCGGAGAAGGCACGCTCCCTCAAGAAAGGCTTCTAACAAAAATGTGGCTCCTGCTACTTCAGAAGGAGAAGGAAAGTGTGCATAAATGAACATATTTACAGATTTGATTTGAACATTCAATTTCATCTG
This sequence comes from Eubalaena glacialis, assembly GCF_028564815.1. Lineage (NCBI taxonomy): Eukaryota > Metazoa > Chordata > Mammalia > Artiodactyla > Balaenidae > Eubalaena > Eubalaena glacialis. The sequence continues at coordinate 11,575,647 of NC_083722.1, forward strand.
CATGTAGCATGTGTTTCATTATACAGGCAACTGAGTTCTGCTAAAGACAAGGCTCCAGAACGCCATTCCTGTTTGCGTAATTCTGTGAAAGAAGTTCCAGAACTATGTTCCTCCATGCATCACCACAAAAATAGCGGTATGTATACATACATATGTATATACATGTATAAGTACAAGGTAACAGTATAAATATAGACGTGGAATAGGCAAGCACATGTTTAGCCAGACTTCTATTCTGGCTTCACCATGTGCTAGTGAGGGGGAGCGTAGGCAAAGTCCTAACACGCTGACACAGACACACAAAACCCTAAACAGGGCAGGCCCTCTCTGACTACAGGATAACGGTGATGATGACACATGCATCCACAACCAGGATTGCATTTTTCCATCTTTTCTGAACACTTGGCCCAAAGGAAGTGTCACCATTTTTCTAACTACCTTCCAAGACCCCAGCCCAAGAGAACCTGACAGTTTTGTCCACCACTCGTCCTCCAAGTAGCTCAACTAAGCAGCTTTCCCTCTCTCTCTGTCCTGCGGCAGATTTTTTGACCTCTCCCCCTCCCCTGGCTGAGGGCTTCCTGCAGACCAATAGCAAAGCCGTCCCAGAGAATCAGTGGAGAGCCTGTCTGCAAAGCAGCACCATTCAGCCCAAGGAAGGGTCCCTTTGAGGAATAGGAAATTGTCAGGAAGGTGGATAGAATGAACCTGATTTCCCAATATTTTTTCAAATAAATGGAGTCCAGTTTGCCTCAGCTATAATCCAGGCATAACATTTATATGAGAACATAAAATACTACACAGCTGTAAGTAAAACAATATGTGTGTTCCTGAATAATAGTGATACCACTTGCCAGTAAGACTATATTTTGACCAAATAAAAGATGACCTAAATTTGACTCAGTGGGATGGGATTTACTACATGATTGCTTCTTGAAAATGAAGGGATAGAGATAGAGGGGATTTCCTGAGGGTAGAAGGAAATGGACAAGGAGAACAACAGGAAAATAGGATGGAAAGTTATATGATGAGGACTTGATTTGAGAGCTCCGATTGTATAAAGAATAAAGGGCATTTAACTTTAAATGTGTAGTGTGTCCCTCCCAAATAAAGCCTCCTTTTATATCAGACATCCAGATTGCAAAGTCCCACATGGGCCAACATCGAACACATAGAGAAGTGAGTTTTCAGCCATAACGGGAGACCATCATTATAAACACCCCCACTTTACAATGGTTTTTATGTATTCCTCCATTTCTTTCTTCATTCCCATGTATGATCACTTTACATGTATGCCTGTGGACTTCATATGGAAGAGGCTCAGCAGGAGACAGCTCTGCCCTGAGGGAGTTCACAGCCCTGCGGGGAGGAGGAATGGGGCCACTGCAATCCCGGGTGGTAAGGGCCATTACAGGGAAAAAAATCTCCACACAGGGTGCTGTTCCAGTGCAAAGACATGCACAAGGGGTCCTAAGACCACACACAAGAGGACACTGAGTGAACCAGAGGGACCAAAGTGAATAACGCTGGAGCTGTGTTCTTAAAAAGGAAGAGGAGAGTAAGTCAGAGAAACTGGAAAAAAGCAAAGCAGCAAGTTTCATCCAAATCACGAACAATAACAGGTCAAGCTCCATGTGCACGGCTCTTACACACATTGTCACATTTGAACAATACACAGACTGTTCCCAGATGCTTCAGTAAGTAGATGCATTAGCCAGGACTTAGGTATGGCTGATGTAACAAATCTGAAATAAGAGTGGCTTAAGCAGGTAGAAGTTTGTTCTTTCTCACAGAACAGTCCAGGCTTGAGAGCAATCAAAGCTGTCTGGCAGCTACCAGCTCGATAACAACAGTCCTTCTGGTTCATGGCTCCACCATCTTTAGGATGTTGTATTCGGACCATTCGGTCCATTCGCATCTCAATTCCAGCTGGAGGGAAGGGGAAAGGAAAAAGGGGAGGACACAACATTCTCCTTTAACAGCACTACCCAGAACTTCACTTCTCTCCACACACTATTGGCCGGAACTCGGTCACATGACCACACCTGGCTACAAGGAAGCTGGAAATATAGTCTTTATTCAGGGCAACCATGAACACAGCTATAGATGCATATTGCATAGAAGAAAGAGAAATGGATACGAGGCAGAAACTAGCCATCTCTGCCACCCCAAATGAGCCCTCCTCTTCTTCCCATCCTGAGGCAGCCACAGATTTTAAAAGACTTCCCAGGAAACCACTGGAAAATTTTGTACACAACCATGTGCGCACACACACACACAAATGTATTACATAGCTAACAATAAGTTTTTCATTTAAAGAAGGAAGATAAAAACTGTAGAACTTTATATCAGAAGATACTGTAGATTAGACCCAAACTGTGGCCCAGAGGTTGGGGCAGGTTCTCTCTACAGGGACACACAGAGCGGAGGAATCACATGAAGAGGTAGGTGGAGCCCTCTATCACCTCCCCCTCTCCTGACTTCTTCCCCTGCAACATTCTCCCCCTTAGTCTCACCTCCCCCATTGAACCAAACATGATAGAAGCATCGCCCTGGGAAGGAGAGTGTGCGTGAGCAAATCAGGATGTGCAGGCTATGACAGAGCCAAAAGTACATCACTGTAAGGGTCAAAAGAACCAAGCTACTCCCAGCTCTGATTAATGAGTTAAATAAACTGGAGCAAGTTGTTTCATCTATTCATGCATCAATTTCCTCAATATCAAAAGGAAATAAAAAATACTTGCCACACCTGAAAACAGTTTATAGAGAGAACCAGCAAAATGGAATATATATATATTATTTGTATTATTTTCTGTTGCTGTGTAACAAGTCACCACAACTTAGTGGTTTAAAACAACAGCCACTTGTTATAGTTTCTGTAATTCAGAAGTCTGGGCACAGAGTAACTAGATTCTCTGCTCAGGGTCTCACTGGGCTAAAATCAAGCTGTCAACCAGGGCTACATTCCCATCTAGGGTTCAATCTTCTTCCAAGCTCACAGGTTGTTGGCAGAATTCATTTCCTCGTGGGTGTAGGACTGAGGTCCCTATTTTCCTCCTAGCTGTCGCCAGGGACCACTGTCAGGTGCTGAAGGCTGTCCATAGTTCCTTGCATATGGCCCCCATCAGCCAGCATCAGCCCTCATAGGCATTTCACATCACGCTTGTTTGTTTCTTCCAAGTCAGCCAGAGCAAATCTCTCTGACTTCCTCCTTTACAACCAACCAGAGAAAACCCTTTTTGAAAGGGCTCGTACGATTAAGTCAAGCCTCCCTGAAAACCTACCTATCTTAAGGTCAACTGATTTGGCACCTTAATTATACCTGCATAATCCCTTTTCTGGAGCACCTAGATTTCTGTTTGATCGAATAAGTGGGAGATGGTATATATATACCAAGGACCAGAATCCTGCAGGGCTATCTTAGGATTCTGTCCTTTGGCCCCGGAAGATTCACATCCTTCCCAAATGCAAAATAGGTTCACCCTCTCCCAAGGTTCCCAATAGCCTCATCCCATTAAAACATTTTCTTTTTTTTTAATAAGCGTAAATCCTGTTGCTTTGTGGATCTAAGTATTCTGCTAAAGATCTCCTGCATTTTCCAAGCTGACATCACAGTACTCTACCTGCTTGACTCTTTTCTCTAACTCAAGGATTCTTGCTGTGCTATTGTATTCTTACATCTGGTTTTCTCCAGGGATGTTGCAAGGTGCCTCCTCATTCTCTCTCCTTTTTCTGTCTAAATTAACTGTATTCCAAGTGACGTCCTTCTGTTGGCATATGTTTAAGCTGGCTGAGATAATGGGCTCCACTCTGTATGCTTTTCCGTCCCCTGGCACATTTTCCACTCACCAGAAAGATAATATGGGCTCGTGGCAAGAGGAAGGACTTGGAGTCAAGTCAGTATAGATTCAGATTTTCTCGCCAAGCAGTTTTAAACTAAATATGCTTGTTACTTAGCCTTTCCACATACCCACTTCCTCCTCTGTACATTTGGGATGATACCTACCACACAGGGCTGTTGTGAGAATTCAGTGACATCATATTCTTGAGAATTAAGTGATACAACATTCATAGCATAGAGCAGGTGTGAATTCGAGACCGTTCCTCTCTCTCCCATCTCCTACCCCACATCATTACTCCCCTTCCTTTCTCCTTTCCTTCTTATCTTCTTTCCACCACCATCTCAAAGAACATCTAAAACTGGTGAAGCAGTGGTGACCACAGTATATCACATTAAAGGATAACTGCCTTGTAATTTTATCCAAACATTCCATTTGAATGCCAACATGGTAAGTGGGTTTTGATACCAATTTTCTCCATGCGAGACGATTGTGGAGACAGTGCTATTCTCTCATTTTCCTGACATCCTTTTTTGTACTTTACTTTAAAACTGTGCTTGGACTGTGTTCTCATACTATTACCACATTCTAACAGATTTGTGCTCCTTAGGAAAGGAGGTCTGGTCTTGAAAGTGTTCCAGATCTCTCCCTTATCAAGATGCTTAGGATAAAAGAAGGATTAATGGTCAGAAGTAACTTAACGGAAGAGCTGAGGCTGACCAGAGGGAAATGTTAAGGACTGCCTGGCACAAGTGAGCGCTTTCTGGCAAACTTCTGAAAGTACTGAAATAAAAAGGGTCAAGAGTCATCTGCTAAGTGACATGGACTTAACACAGGAATTGTCACGAGGCTGTATTTTTTTTTTTTTTAATGCCAGTGCATGATTCTAGCTTGGTGGTGTTTTGTGCAAATGTGATGTTGGTCAGATGAGAAGGGTTTCAGAAGCAAGTCTCCTTGTTAACATTTCTAGGCTCCAGCAATCACCAGAGCATAGATACAAACACCACTTCTGGAAAAAGAATAGAATTGTCAACCAGTGGCCTCAGTCCCCTGCTCCATAGGTCAGATGCCTTCTTCATCATGGGGCTGTGAAGCAAGGATGTAAGGGAAAGGAAAACGCTTGCACTGAGTTCTCAAGATCAAGACAGAGAGAGCTCATCGGCACAGGCAGATCACGCCAAAGTCAAGCCCCCTTCAGTAAAAAGGCATATCTATAAATCATTAGAGATTCAGGGTGCCAGGAAAGCTACTCTATTCGCTCAGTATTATAGGCAGAAGGCTTGCATTTGCCAGATGCTTTACAACTATTTTTATGAAGTATTACTCATAATACCCCGGGAGATAAATGAACAATACAATCTCCATTCTATAACTAAGGAAGCAAATAGCCATGGAGGCATTCTGGAAGTGAGTAACAAGCTAATGTTAGAAACATGGGCCAAACTCGCCAGGTCAATGATCTTTCTAGTGAATAAGTTTGCCTGGTAGCAAGAATGGTCTTAAGTTGATATAAAACTAGCATCTAAGTTTAAAATCTGAGCCAGAGCAAAACTGAGCTTGGTGAATTGTAACTTGGAATTTAAAAGGAGATGATCTACTTCCCATTACAGTACAGGACTGTTTGAGCAACATCAAGTATATCAGGTGAGGGTACAGTCACAGCTGCTGTAACAAGGGGACCCTAAAACACAGTGGTGTAAACAAAGACATAATTTTATTTTTGCCACTTATAATAGTCCAGAGGTAGACCATGCAAAACCAGAAGGGCAGCTCTGCCATCCTCAGTACATGGTTTCCATCATTTGAGTCCAAGGTGTCTGCTCCAGTCTCACCATTCCCAACCAGCGGGAAGAGGATGGGGACCAGGGCATGACACAGAAGCTATACCCACTCACACCCCATTGGCCAGAGCAGTCACTTGGCCATACCACGCTGCAAGGGGGGCTGGGAAATGTAGTCTGGCTGGGTAGCTAAATGCCCAGCACAAACTTTGGAGTTATCAAAAGAAAAGAAGAATAGATACGGATAGAGAAGCAGTGGTCATGGTCTCACTACACTTAAGAGGCAAAGATACAATCCTCAGACCCAGTGTTCCATCTTCCCTGCCCCAGCAGGGGGAAACAGAGCAAGGTCAACCATGAGGTGATTAAGAAGAAGTCTGGTGTAGTGACAGAGGCCTGATATTAAGACCCAGAAGAGCTGAGTTCTGGTACCTGCTCTGTCATAGGTAAGCTATGAGATCTTGGGCAAGTCATTCGAATTCTGGGTCTCAGTTTCCTCATCTATAAAATAAGAAATTGGACCAGGTAATATCTGAGGTTACCTCTAGATCCTACACTTAATGATGTCAGAGTAGAAACTTAACAGGGTACATTTTCTAATGTAACATATCCCCTCAAGTTGACTAATAAATGACCAGAGCTTACATCATGACAAGTTTTTAGTCTTAAATGGAATATAGAAAATGAGTCCACTTTATGAAAATCATGGCATGATTTTGTATGTAAATGAGTTTTATGTGTTCGTAAAGTTTTTTATCTGACCAAAATAGTTACCAGTCCTACTCATAGGTAAAACACACACACACACACACACACACACACAAACAACAAAACCAAAACAACCCTCCATTTTATCTATAAGCGTACATTACCATGAATACCTTACAAAAGTTAATTCAAAGCACTTTAGCTTGTACTAATCTTCACAGTTAGTGCAGATATGTTTTACGTGTACTTTCCTAAGTTATGTTCATATAAATATCTCCCATTAGTGTGGCAGTTTGGAAGTCTGGCTTCTGGAAATAGGAGATAACTGAACTAGAATTCCCAATAGAGTCTGCTGAACATTTTAAACATATTCTTACCAGTCAACAACCATCATCCTTTGAGTGTCCTTTGAAGCTAATTTTATTGAATACCATAGATGAGAAAGGTGATGGTAGTGAGATGTAACCAATAAAGTTGTTGTTCTTGTATAAATAGTAAATGGCTCTGAAACTATTTCTAACAATAGTAATAGAAAATTAATGGAAATGATATGTTGCCTTCCAAGATCTTGAAGGCAAAAGCATATAAATGTTATTTAATTAGATTATTTTTATAAAAGTCTCACTGTTTATAATTAGATAATAATCACGTATTGTGTGCCATGAATGTTTCCCAAGTGCCAGCCATTTTGCTGAACACTTTTATGTGGATTTATCACCAACTTCAGGAAGGTGTGTCTGTCTCTGTCTCCTCTGGCAGAATCTGAAAGTTGCCTGCCCAAGAGCTATTCTCCCTTTCTTCCCTAGAAGTGAGCCCCCTTTTTATGTGAAACTTCAATGTACCCAACTAAAGCACTAATTTACCAGCTTACCTTGCAACTAGCAGTGATCAATGAGATGAAAACCAGAAGATGTTGAGTAAAGCTTGCAGAAAGGCAGGGAGACAAACTAAAGGCATGTGCCCCTTTGTCCTTTCCTATTTCTCCTGCTGCCTGGAATTTAGAAGAGATGGCTGGAGCATCAACTGCCATCTTGTAATTTATGGATGGAAACCACAAACTAAAAATGACAAAGGAAAAAGTTAAAAGAAACCTGGGTCTGTGGTAAAATCATGGAGCTGCCATCCCAGCCATGCCTGTCTACCACCAGATTTATTCTATACAAGAGAAAAATAAACTCATATGTGGCTGAGCCACTATTATTTGGGATTTTTGGTTTATACTTTTGAACCTAACCCTAACCAATATACCTTTCCTCATTCTTATATATAAGAGAATTGAGGCTTAGAGGCTGGTCTAAGGTCTAACAGCCAGGCAAATGGAGAGCCAGGATTCAAGCCCAGGCAATCTCTCATAGTCCACATATTCTTTAGCTGACTGATTAAGAAAGAAAGACACAGTATTTGTCCATTCACTTTTTTTTTTTTTTTTTTAATTTATTTATGGCTGTGTTGGGTCTTCGTTTCTGTGCGAGGGCTTTCTCTAGTTGCGGCAAGCGGGGGCCACTCTTCATCGCGGTGCGCGGGCCTCTCACTATCGTGGCCTCTCTTGTTGCGGAGCACAGGCTCCAGACGCGCAGGCTCAGTAATTGTGGCTCACGGGCCCAGCTGCTCCGCAGCATGTGGGATCTTCCCAGACCAGGGCTCGAACCCGTGTCCCGTGCATTAGCAGGCAGATTCTCAACCACTGCGCCACCAGGGAAGCCCTATCCATTCACTTTTAACTAACCCAACACAATACTGTAAAATCACAGAAGTGACAGAAGATAAAGTAAGGTAGATGGTCTAATAATCCAATATACTAAGACTACTGGATTGCTGAGTAAGCATATGATTTATCTGCTACATAAGTTAATGAAACTGATGTAAAGACCAATATTTAATAGTGAAAGTCAACTTCCCTCCCACACCAGACTTCATAAAAGACCTCTCAGGAGGCCAGTGATGCCATACAACTAGGCCCTGTATCCCCCTCCAAGGACATGCATATCTGCAGGTATGAAGCCGTCTTGCCAACCCAGGCCTTCTCTACAACAGACTCATTCTCATTTCCTGGACTGTATGACTCATGAGAAAAGAAAGACATAAGTTAGCAGGGATATATAGAAGATATTCTGTACCTGCAATTAAATAATGATCATGCATGTAAGAGCTATGTTTCGCCCACAGGAAAATACCAGGGAAGCACAGTTTTTCCATTTGAAACCACATTCTCCCACGACCTCAGATGAGAGCCAAGAGTAACCAAAGTCTCATGTATGGTTTCAATGCCCAACCAAAGTGAAATTCTACAGTATCCACCACATGTCACTGTACTGATTTCAATGAACCCCAAATAGTTTCATTAAAATTAAGGCCTTTAATGATACAGGAAATGTAGCCAGACGGCAACATGAGCCATCCTGTCTTCCCAGAAATTGTGGTAATTGACATAGGCTACCACCTAATCAGGAGAGTCAGCCTGATCGTGAAATCGCTGAAAGAGACCATGACCAGTTCAGAGCTTTGTGCAGAAAGACCAAAATTCAGGGGCCTGCTCATATGAAAACAAAACAACCATGGACCAAAGACCTCAGAAATTGAATCTGGGCTTGGGGAGCTACGGAAGACTACACATCTAGATTTTTCTTTTTTTCCCTGGGCAGTTTGAATTGCACGTCTTAACTTTTGTGCCGAGTATATGTTTTACCCCTCTAGATCCACTCTTTTCTATCCTAGAGGCTGATCTGTAAGGACCACATCAAACTCTGGCTTCTGGGTGGGTCTGGCCAGTGGGGAGCCCCAGCAGGTGATGGGAGGAAGCCAGTGACTCAGTCAGCTCAGGCTGCCGAAGCAAAACACCACAGGCTGGGTGGCTTAACCAAAACAAATATATTTCTCAAAGTTCTAGAGGCTAGAAGTCCAAATCCAGGTGCCAGCCAGTTCAGTTCCTGGTGAGCGCTCTCTTCCTGGCTTGAAGAAGGACACCTTCCTTGCTGTCCTCACTTGGCAGAAAGAGAAAGACCCAGCTCTCTGGTGTCTCTTAGAAGGACATTAATCCCATCAGATCACGGCCCTCCCTTGTGACCTCATTTAACTTTAAATAGCTCTTTATAGACCCTATTCCAAATACAGTCACATTGGGGGTTTGGGCTTCAACATATGAATTTGGAGGAAGCACAATTCAGTCCACGTCAGTCATCCTAGCAGGCCACTGAGACAGAGATGGCTGAGCCCCTCAGCCGAAGTTCACGGCTCCTATCAGGCGGGCCTCTTCCTAGAGCTGTCTCTCGCCAGGTTTCCGTTAACTTCTTCCTTATCTCACTCCTTCCACCCTAGGGGTCACAGTGGCTCCTCACAGGTATCTACCCTGGCGTCCTGCACTCTCCCTTAAGGTTCCCTACATCCTTCCATCCCGCCCTGCGATTACAAACTCTCCTCGCACAGCCCAGTTGGAGTGTACTTTTCTTTCCCTGCCCAGGTACCAAAATCACTTTTGAGCCAGTGCAAATAGGTATGTGGAAGTCCAGAGAGGCCTGGAATGAGAGTGCGGAGACCTTGGAATTTCAGCAGCATCCCAGCGCTCACACACTGCATGGCAGGACTAGCACCAGCTTCTCTGCCTCTTGACCTTCTTGATGAAAGGAAGGGCTTAGATGGTCCCTAAGATCCCCTTTAGCTGTAAGATCGTTCTACAGATCTCCTTCACCTTCCCTGCCCTTCTTCCCTCCTCTTCCTCTTACGACCTCTTTTCCTTTCCACATATATAGTACCCGCCCGCCTCAATCCATACCACACAAATCCCAGTGTCAACTGATGAAGAATAGAGGACGGTAAGGTTAGAAAGTAAACAAGGACACCATTTCTTTTCTCCTCACACATCACAAACTGAGAACCACTATGAAAACAGACTCAGGAAAATTCCATTTAAAATATTAATATTGATGTAAAACTATTTGGCAATGTGATAGTTGGCATAAATTACAACTTCATAGTTAAACAACCCAGGTTAAAACTGTTTTTGAATATTGACATGCCCAAGGTTAAGGAACTATAAATAGGTCCCTGGTCAGCTAATTCTAAAACAATCCACACCCTGGACTTCTGTTAGCATTTAATTAACACAAAACTGCAACAAATGCAGAGCAATGTTGCAATCTGGTGTCCAGAAAAGAATTCAGCCAATTTATGGTTGTCAGGCACTTGTGTAACTTGAGCCTCTGATGAAACCGAGCTCCAAGCCTTCTCCATTTCCAATTCTGTAAACTACAAAATCAGCTGCTGCCCAGTGTGTGCATAAATTAATCCCCAATTTTCCATACAAACTGGGTGTGTACTTCAATGATACAGATAAGGCTGATCCTCAGGATGGGGTGGAAATGGACATAGGCTCTGCAGCCTTCTGCCAGTGGGACTTTGGGCAAGTTACAGGAGTTCCCTGGGTCTCAATTTCCTTGTTCATAAAGCAGGGATAAAAATGCCTACCTAATCCAGCAGTTCCACTTCTGGACATATAACCAAAATAAATGAAAGCAGGGTTTCAAAGAGATATTTGTACACTCATGTTCATAGCAGCATTATTCACAATAGCCAAGAGGTGGAAGCAACCCAAGTATCCATCAGTGGTTGAAGGGATAGACAAAATATGGTATGTCCATATAATGGGATTTTTTTTTAAAATTTATTTATTGATTGATTGATTGCTATGTTGGGTCTTCGTTTCTGTGCTAGGACTTTCTCTAGTTGCGGCAAGTGGGGGCCACTCTTCATCGCGGTGCGCGGGCCTCTCACTATCGTGGCCTCTCTTGTTGCGGAGCACAGGCTCCAGACGCGCAGGCTCAGTAATTATGGCTCACGGGCCCAGCTGCTCCGCGGCATGTGGGATCTTCCCCGACCAGGGCTCGAACCCATGTCCTCTGCATTGGCAGGCAGATTCTCAACCACTGCGCCACCAGGGAAGCCCCATGTAATGGGATATTATTCAGCCTTTTAGGAAGATAATCCTGCCACCTGCTACAACATGGATAAAACTTGAGGACATTATGCTAAGTGAAATAAGGTAATCACAAGAAGACAAATACTGTACTTAGAGGAGGTACTTAGAATAGTCAAAATTCATAGAGACAGAAAGTAGAATGGTGCTTTCCGGGGGCTGAGGGGGAGGAAGAAAGAGTTCTGTAAGAAGAAAAAGTTCTGCAGATCTTTTTCACAGTAATGTGAATATACTTGACACTACTGAACTGCACACTGAGAAATGGCCAAGATGGTAAATTTTATGTTATGTTTTTTACCACAATTTTAAAAATGCTTACTTCATTTAATCTTTGAGAGAATTAAATGATGTAAGTGAAAAGGCCTGGCACACAGTAGATGCTCAATGTTCCATCTTTCTTCCTCCTTCACCTCATTTGACTGGCTTATAAATTATTTAAAACATTAAAGAGACTCCTAGCATCCAAAACACATGGACACAGGTAGGAAAGGGGGATCAGGCCCCATCTTACTTTCCTTACCTCCCTTTTCCTTCTACAATTCTTTGAAGCTGGACCAGGTCACCATCCAACTCAAAACCTCAAAGTACCAACTCGAGGCACAATTTGTCACCCACTCAGGAGGTGCCTGGCATCTGTCACCTAGTACCTCCAAGCTGATCTCTGGGACCCCGGAAGCATGCCCTGCCTCTCTTTGTTCCAGAGAGAAAGGTCCTGAGACAATTCCTTCTGTGTTCTGCTTAAGTTTTTAAAAAGTAGCAGTATATTCATTCATTCACACAGCTAACAGTAGATGACTCCAATGTGCCAGGCACTGTTCTAGGCACTGGGGTATGGCAGTAAACAAGAAAGACAAGGTACTTGCTTTCACAGTAGTGCTTATCTTCTACTGGCTTCTTTTGGGGGCTCATACAATTTGTCAATTCCCACCCCTGTACCTCTGCCGATACTGCCTGGAATTCTCTCCCTGCTTCTCCTTTCCATTCAAATAATAATCCATCTTTTTAGAGTCCAGCTCAAGTCCAATGTCCTCCTTCAAGTTCCTCTGATCTTGGCTCTGCATTCTCCTTTCCCTAACAGCTCTTGCACCTAGATCCTACCCCACATCATTCAGTACTGGGTCGTACAGCTCTCTCAACATGGCTTAGGATTTGATCTTGTTTCCTAACTAGATTATGGCCCCCGATGGTCAAGGCCATATTCATTTGTCCCCTCGCACCCCTCCCCCATAGGATATAGCACAGAGTGTTTGCCAAGAGAGGGTCACACTTCTTAGCTTCTTGAATCTCTGGGTGTGATGTGGAACAGTTCTTCTTGGTGCCAGGTTGGCACAGAAATCTGTTTCTTGCAGCCGTGTCTATAAATCCCTGCCTTCCTTAAATTATATCTAACTCAATATGCTAAAATAACTTCTATCAGAAGTATAATTTATGGGATAGGGTTAAATACATATGTTTAAAAGAACATCTATATTGATTTTTCCAAAAAGTCCAATATATATTTTACACTTAATCAATCACACTGTAAACTGATTTAAAAAAAAAAAACACCTCTCATATGTCTAGCATTGTGTGCAGGGGAAGAAAACTTTCCTCTACCCTCTTAGGTTCTACAATTAGGGCCTGAAAATTAAACTGACAAAAGACAGATTAATAGGAGAAAATGTTTATTTTGTAGGTATACGGGATGTCTTACAGAAAAGAAATGAAAACCCCAAAGAAGTAGTTAGACCTGGGGGCTTATATACCACTTTAACATAGGGCAATAAATTGTGGAAAAGTAACTAGACAAAGAAAGGGGGGTGATTGGCGTTTCTAGGGGTTGTAAATTGTAGGAAGCTAAATATATAAAGGGAAATAATTAAAGATAAGTGTTGTTGAGGAAGGTTTGTTATGCAGACTCAGCTTAGTGCCTTTCCATTGATGAGAGTCATCTCTGGTGATTAAGGGTCCTCCTCCTCTTCCATGTATGGGAAAAGAAGACATGTTTATAGATGAAATTTATGTTACCTTTTACAAAGGGAAATTTATGTCCTGCTTTTGGACAGAAAGAGGGAGCACAGAGAGTTTATTGCCTTCAACTCAAAACAATCCTGTGGCATATTGTGGGGTGGCATGCTTTAATTCTCTCCACGTGTAAATGGCAAGGGAGGAGGGGGACTGGCAGTGACAAGAGAAAAGATTAGGCAAGACAACAGGTTTGTCAAAAGATTTAGGAAATGTTTGCGTAACTGCATGGAGAGTTGAAAAGCATTACTTAAAACTAACCTCCCTCAGTTCTTGAAGTGTGATTTTAGAACCCGTATTTTCTTGTTGTTTTTGTTGTTCTGGGTCTTTCTGAGGAGGAGACAAGAAGGACAACTTGACCCATAGTGGTAATGAGGCATAACAGCAAAAAAATAACTCCAAGGAAGCACCTCAGGCATAAATATCTGTGTGCAATTATGCAGTAAACAATCCTCCATTAGCTATGGAAGACACAGACTATATGTCTTCAACGAAACAAAAAATTATCAAATCAATAATAATACTGTCACTTTAGTAATGTTTTACTACCTAATTCTAGAAAAGGAGAAGTAAATTTACCTTTAGACATTCTCCATTTCAAAGTACTAGTGTGCAGAGAGAACACTGGATTGAGAATCAAGACTTGTATTCTAGGGACTTCCCCGGTAGCACAGTGGATAAGACTCCATGCTCCCAGTGCAGGGGGCCCGGGTTCGATCCCTGGTCAGGGAACTAGATCCCACGTGCATGACGCAACGGAGAGTTCACAAGCCACAACTAAGGAGCCTGCAAGCTGCAACTAAGACCCAGCACAACTAAATAAAAATAAATAAATAAATATTTAAAAAAAAAAAAACAACCCAAAGACTTGTATTCTAGACTGTGGTGTTCCAAGGACAATGGTCCTTCAAGGACAAAGGACGACTCTGCCTGAAAAAGTATCAGCGTTACACCCTCTACCGGACTCTCCACCATGTTGCCATGGTTACGAAATTCCTGAGCCCACCTGGGTGATGGGACCTGTCCCAAATAAGGAAAGGCATCTGCCTTGTCCCACTCCCACGCTATAGGAGGAAAGCATATGTGCCTCGACCAATCGAAATGTTCACCTCAGACCATTCCTTTGTTTTCTGGCTATAAAAACTGACTAATAGCACATGTTCGGGCTCGACTCTCCCAGACTACTAGGAAGTTAGCCCGCTGTTCAGGCAGCGACCCTTCCCTCTAATAAATTCTATCTTCTTTACATTCTGCCTTGTGTCTGGAGATTCTTTTTTTTTTTTTTTCCCTTATAAGTTATCTATTTTATACATATTAGTATATATATGTCAATCCCAATCTCCTAGAGATTCTTTTCCAACCCGCATTCAGACCACAACATACCCCAGTGTTGTCCAGTAGGAACATAAAGGGAGCCATATATGTCATTTTTAATTTTCTAATAGCCACCCTAAAATGAAGCAGGCTAAATTAATTTTAGCCCAATATATCCAAAATTCATCATTTCCACATGTCATCAATATAATTATTGAGATCTCTTACATATTTTCATATCTGGAGACAAAGATTGTCCAAAATCCAATGTCTGTTTTACACGTACAACACATCTCAGTTTAGCCACACATCAGGTGCTCGACACCAGCGTGTGTCTGGTGGCTACAGGACTGGACAGCTCTCCTCTAGACGCTGATCCCTTCAGACTAGCTACATGACCTTGGTTTTAACCTCCCTGTTCCTAAGTAACCTCACTTCAAATTGAGAGGGAGAAATAAATGTCACCCAAAGTCTTTTCTAGTTTAAATTCTGTTGTGTCCATAACTTGTATACTAATGGAAAGACAGCCATTTCCCAAATTCCAAATGTAGTCCATGACATTATTAATAACACGCTACTTTTTAAGGTAAAATTAATACATGTCCATTGTAGAAAAAGTTTAAAAAATACAAAAAAGTATTTAAAAAATCTATAATCTCCAAACATATCTACTATTAATATTTTGATAAATTTCCTTCCTGATTTATTTATTTTTTTAACTCAAGAAACAAAGTTGATTTCTGTGCGAGGGCTTTCTCTAGTTGCGGCACGCGGGGGCCACTCTTCCTCGCGGTGCGCGGGCCTCTCACTATCGCGGCCTCTCTTGTTGCGGAGCACAGGCTCCGGACGCGCAGGCTCAGTAATTGTGGCTCATGGGCCTAGTTGCTCCGCGGCATGTGGGATCCTCCCAGACCAGGGCTCGAACCCGTGTTCCCTGCATCGGCAGGCAGACTCTCAACCACTGCGCCACCAGGGAAGCCAACACAGCCAAAAATAAATAAAGAAATTAAAAAAAAAAAAAAAACTCACTTTAAAAAAAAAAAAAAAGAAACAAAGTTGAAACTTTGGGAAGCAATTAATGTATTGCTATACTCTTCCTTACATGTTTTAGGAACTTTTTAAAAGTCATGTAATTTTGTTTCCAAGAAGACAGATCTACCTTGTATATACTTTTTTTCTCTGCCTCTTTTTTCTTTTCTTATTGAGATATAATGGACATATAACATTGTATGTTTCAGATACACAACATAATATATATGTATATGTGGTGAAATGATCCCCACAATAAATTAACATCCATCACCACATATAGTTACAAAAATTCTTTTTCTTGTGATGGGAATTTTTAAGATCTCCTCTCTTAGCAAACTGCAAATATACACTACAAATTTGTTCACTATAGTCATCACGCTGTACATTAGGACTTAATTTATCTTATAACTGGAAGTTTGTACCTTTTGACCCCCTTCACCCATTTCATGTTTTTTTTAATATAAATTTATTTATTCATTTATTTATTTATTTCTGGCTGCCTTGGGTCTTCGTTGCTGCACACAGCCTTTCTCTAGTTGCAGCAAGCGGGGGCTGCTCTGTTGCCATGCGCAGGCTTCTCCTTGCAGTGGCTTCTCTTGTTGCTGAGCACAGGCTCTAGGCACGCGGGCTTCAGTAGTTGTGGCTCATGGGCTCAGTAGTTGTGGCACGTGAGCTCTAGAGTGCAGGCTCAGTAGTTGTGGCACATGGGCTCTAGAGCACAGGCTCAGTAGTTGTGGCACACGGGCTTAGTTGCTCTGTGGCATGTGGGATCTTCCCGGACCAGGGATCGAACCTGTGTCCCCTTCATTGGCAGGTGGATTCTTAACCACTGCACCACCGGGAAAGCCCTTCGTGTTTATTTTTGACGTGAAAAGCATCCAAATCATTTTCTTTCAAAATCATTTCGTTATAGGGATCTTTCTTTGATCCCTCATGTCATTTTTGTAGCCTTTTGTTTATTTCCATGATGTATCTTGGGAGTCTTTAATTTCCATCAATTTTCTCTCCTTTCTTGTCATCTGTATGCAAGATCACCGGGGTCTACATGTCTATTTGGGGTCCTCTCTGGTCAAACCACAGAGGCAATCCTCTCCAAGGGATGACTTCCTAGGCAATGCCAGAGTCTCTCCTTAGGTAAGAGTAACCAGGCCATTGATGGGTCAGCTTGACAGCTTGACTATCAAGGGTTGCGAGGACTTTGGATTAGCACCTCAGCGCAATGGTAATATTTAGTCTGAATTGCTTCCCCATCCTTTCTGAAGGTTTTTTTTTTTTTTTTTTTAACCCAGCAATTAGTCAAAACGTAGGCACTAAAATAACTTTTGAATACTTAACATATTTATCTGTGGGAGTTGTTGGATTTTAGAAAGGCATGAGAAGAAAATAGGGTTTATCTCCCTTAAAATGGCTCCCTTCCCTTTTCTTTCTTTTTTTTTTTTTCCATTTCTGATTCCTTTCCGTCTTTCAGGAGGGAGAGTGTGTGTGTGTGTGTGTGTGTATGTGTGTGTGTGTGTAATTGTCAACGTGCACAGCCGGAAGAGGAGAAGAAATGGAATTAGAGGTGAAATGAGTAACCACCCTGGCAGCAGGGCGCGTGTTAGCGAGGCCCTATATCTCCTTACACCCCACACGTGGGCCCAAGCGCCCCTCCTACAGCCCCCATCAGGACAACCCCCCACTCTTTGATATGCTAATCGTGGCTGTGGGTCGGTTCTAGCTGGCAGGAGAGCAGAAGCTTTCAGAAGGCTGACACGTTACAAAGCTGCAAACTTCAAAGCCCGCTTTAAAAGGGTCTGTTCTCATCCAGCAAAATAAGTTTGCTTTTTACAATGCCTAAGAGAAAATCCCAACAAATTAGAGTGGAATCTTAAACAATGAAGCAGGCCCAACTCAGAAATAAGGAACCAATTAATGCTATCAACATGGCTTCTATCTGTCCTTAGGACTTTAATCACTTCAAGATGAGCGCATGCATCTGATTAGGGTCCTCTGGCAGCTCTCTCCTCCATCAGGGCTCAGTGAAAAAAATGAACAGGGGGCTAGGAGGCTGGAGTCCAAGATTTGGACTCATCAGCAGGTCCCACTCTACCTTGAACCAGGTTGACGTGGTTTCTGGCAGAAAGTCCAACAGAGTGTAGGACTTCAAGGAATGCAATTCCTGTCTTTTAGAAACACATATATGATTTGTTGGGGTTATTTCAACTCCCAACAAAAATCAACGTACCTCACCAGGGTTGGCCCTAGAAGTTCATAAAGTGCCTGCTTTCTCCCATCATCTTATTTTGTGACGTGTCAATCCAGGTTCTGTTACCAAAGGCAAGTTCATGTCCCTGATGCACAATGAGGCCAAACCAACCAAAACGTCGGAGTTTGGAGCAGAGAAAGGTTTATTGCAGGGCCCAGCAAGGAGAATAGGTGACCTGTGCTCAAAAACCCCAAACTCTCCAATGGTTTTGGGGGAAAAGTTTTTATAGGCAAAATTTGGAGTGAGGGCTGCAGGGTGTGTGACTTTGTTCTGATTGGTTGGTGGTGAGGTAACAGGGTGGTGCTCCAGGGATCTTGTGCTCAGCCTGAAGTTACCATCCTCCACCTGGGTGGGGCCTTAGTTCCTGCAGAAGAACTTAAAGGTGTTGTTATGTATATCCCTTGAGGAGGAACCAGGACCCTGCTTTAATCACTTCACTATAGTTTCTTGATTGTTCCTCCTTTGTTTCTGCATTCCCTTACTTCCCTGATTAGCAACTGTTTGACTCTGCCCTTTGGAGCTCAGGGAAGGTCTAAGAGGCAGAAGCCTATTTCCTACAAACAAGAAGTAGGGGGGAAGGGATGATACAGAAATGATTTGTACCTGGGAGGGCCCCACAGGGTCCTGCTCGGTTTCAGTTCTGACCCCAGTCTACAATTCTACCATTTTTTTAACTTTATCTCTTAGGCTCTTGAAGACTATTTTAGTCTTTGTCCTAGTTGGCTTGGGCTACCATAACAAAATACCACAGACCAGGTGGCTTAAACCACAGAATCTATTTTCTCACAGTTTTGGAGGCTGGAAGTCAAAGATCAAGGTGCTGGCAGGATTGGTGTCTGATGAGAACTCTCTCTTTGGATTGTAGGTGGCCACCACCTTGCTGTAGCTCATAGGACCTCTTCGTTGAGTGCGTTGGTGGGAGTGCAGGGGGCCTCTGGTATCTTTTCCTTCTTTTATAAGGACAATAATCCTAGTGGATTAGGGCCCCACCCTTATGACCTCATTTAACCTTAATTATCTCCTTAGGGGCCCTGTCTCCAAATACAGTCACATTGAGGTTAGAGCTTAAAAGGGATCAGAATATGCCACTCCAAAATATACCACTTTGGCATAAGGATTATTTTGAGCTGAAGGTGACTGGGAATCAACAGATGCTGAAAGAAGCCTTCCCTTATCGGACTAACAGCAGCAAGTTCTGGGAAATAAGGTTGCCGTAATTCCCTCTCCAGGGTGAATCTACTCCCGGAAGGGAAATAAAACCTACCCCAAATCCCTTCTCTACAGGAGTTTAATGGCCCTGAAAGAGACAGAAATATCACTCAGACCTGTATAGACAAACATTATCACAAACTTTCTTACCTGTCCTTCGTTCTCCTAAAAACCCATTTGTCTCTCCTAAAGAAACCTATTAGTTCTTTCCATAAAAGCCTTTTCTCCCCCATCCCTTTCACCTACTAAGTTAGGTATATAATCCTCTAGCTTTAACCATTTAACCAGCCAGCTACCTGTTTTGTTAACGCCCGTATGCATAAGAATAATCTTTTTGTTGTGTTTATCTGTCTTTGTTCATTTAATGTGCAGGCCTCCATTTTTCAGAACTTAAGAGGGTAGAGAAAAAATTATTTTCTCCCTTACAGGCTTCAACTTATGAATCCGGGTTGTAGGTGATGGGGGACAAAATTCAGTCCACAGCAGTCTTCGAGCTTCCTCAGCTAGCCAAAACCCTTATGCATACTTTTGAAGAATGAACACAGCAAGCCAGGGAAAGAGCTGTGTCCTTGAGGAGAGAATGGGAGGGGAATGGGGGGTGATGAACTCTGACCAAGATGGCACGTGCCTGCCTCCCTCCCTCGGTTGTACCTGGGGTCTCCACTACCTCCAGGCTTTCCGTTTTGATCTTAAAAGGACCGTCTTTTCCCACTGGCTAATGGGTCTGACATGTGTGTTGACCTGTATGAGTTGGGGGTGGTAGAGGAGGTTGAAGAGGAGTTGTCCTGGCTTTGAAGGGGAGCAGAATATGCCACCCCAAAATATGCCTCTTTGGCATATGGATTATTTTGAGCTGATTATTCTTGAGAGACTGCAGACACAGGAGAATCTCTGAAAACAGTAGTATTTACCCTTTTGTAAGGGATATTTACATTTACAAAGGAATTCTCCTCTTTTCAGGGTCTCCCTCATTCTACCAGGAAGAGAAGAATGACTCTAAATCACAAGAAACTTTTATCAATGGAGAAGGCCCCGACTTCATTCTGCATAACCACTTTCATTCTGCATAACAACCTTACCCTTGTTTACTGGGCTTAACTCCCTTAGCTGGTCTCTACCCACAACATCCTTCTTTTGTCTTTGGCTGAAGACAGTTTTTAAGGTGGTGGCATGTGGGGGAGTTTTATTCAGTTTTCCTGGGTCTCTCTTATGTCTACATGTTTTTAAATTTCTGTTCATTTTTCTCTTGTTAATCTATCTTTTTTACAAGGGGTCTCAGCTACAGAACTCAGAAGAGTAGAAGGAAAATTATTCTTCCCCCCCTACAGTTGGAACAGTTCAGGACAGCCCCGCCCTCCAGGAACCCAACAGCTCGAGAGGCACCAGGCAGCTGCAGTTCCAACAACTTGACCTCTGCCTGGCACTGGCGCTAGATGGTGGCGCTGGCAGCAACAGAAAATGGTTTCCACCTCCTCCGAGGTCTGATGCAGCCATCAAGAAACACGGCCATCAGAGGGGAGCAGAATATGCCACCCCAGTCCCTCTTTGGTATTGGGATTATTTTGAGCTGGTTATTTTTTTAAAAAACAGCAGACACAGGGGAAGCTCTGAAAACCACACAGAAGGTTAGCCCTTTGTAAGAGACATTTTTTACATGTGTAAGGAAAATCTCCATTTGTGAAGGCGTCTACGTCTCTGCACGCGGAAGAGGAGGATTACTAAATCCCTAGAAACCCTTATCAATGGCGCAGGCAACAACTTAAACGTGCATAACAGGCTTACCCTTGTTTACTCTGCTTTTCCTGGGAAACTCCCATAACAAGTCTCCCCACCCCCCACCCCCACCCCCGTATCTTCTTTTGTCTTTAGCTGGAGGTGGTATTTGAGGTGGTGACTTGGGCCATTTCCGGGAGTTACTCAGTTTTCCTGGGTCTCTCCCAGGTCTACAGGAGGGACACATTCGATTACACTTGTTTTTTTTTCTCCTGTTAATCTGTCTTTTATTACAGGGGGATCTAGCCAAGAACCTAGAAGGGTAGAGGGAAAACTCTTTTCCACCCCTATACTATATACAGCAAGATGAACTGCATTTTAAAAACGCATAGAAAAAAATACTGGAAGGAAACAGAGCAAATGGTTTTCTTTCCTATGTAGACAGCAGGCTAAATAATTGCATCCTCTGAGATTTACATAAATCCCACTCAAGCCCCCTCTCCCAGGTCCAGAAGGAAGTCTGGGATGCTCCCCCCAGGTCTCCTGAATTCCGGAACGCTCGGCCTCTAAGACGTGCGGCTCGGCCGTCCCGTCCCCCTTCACTTTCAGTCCCACCAAGTCTCACCACCCTCAGCTCTTCTCCCCGCCTTTCCCACGGCTTTGGGGGTAACAGCCTTCACTGGAGGTGTGGGGAATGGGGGTGGGGACGAGGGCACAGAGAAGGGTGCCCGTCTCCTCGTACCACTTCAAAGTCCTGCAGCCCCCCCCACCCCGGTGAATTGCTCCCCCGCCCGCATCTGCACAGTCCTCCGCCGCCGCCTGTCACACCGCAGCTCCGCCCACGATCCCTCCCCGTTCTCCGGCCGAGCTACCGGCCTGGGGGACCGACCCCCTTGCCCTTCACCCTCGGAGTGTCTGGTCCAGGGATTTTACCAAACGAAAGGCCACCTCCTCCAGAGAGGAGTTCTGCCACTCTCCGACAGGCAGAAGCAGCTGCCACCGGGCTTTGGTTTAAAGTCGCATTTTTTACCTTTACTACAAGTATTTTCCAAACTTTCCCGACACATATTAATTTCAAAACATGTTTGAAATTTTTGTTATGAAACACGGGAGGAAATAATCCACAATGGATGATAGCACACACGCAAAATAAAAGGATTAGAACCAAAAAAAAAAAAAATGTTTTTTTTAAAGTGAGAGTTCACATGTGGACCAGTGGTTCTCAAGCCGGGATGATTTTGCGCCCCTAGGGGACATATGACGACGTCTGGAGACCTTTTTGATTGTCCTAACAGTGGGGGAGAGGGTGCTGCCTGCAGTAGGTACCGACCAGGGAGGCTGCTGAACGTCCTGCGATGCACTGGACAACCCCCCAGCAAAGAACTTTCTGGCTCAAAATGTCAATAGTGCCAAGGATGAGAAAACCTGCTGTAGGTTAACAAGCATCTAAAGAGAGGAACAGAGTGACTCTTCTCTGTTTAAAGTGGGATCAATTAAAGGAAACCATTCCCTTTGTTGACAGAATAACAACAGCTAGGAATTACTGAGAATTTGCTCTGTCTACAGCCAGACCACCCTGAGCACGCCAGATCCCAGAAAGCTAAGCAGGGCGGGGCCTGGTTAGTACTTGGATGGGAGAATTTTCTCTGCTCCTTACAACCCTATAAAGCAAGTAGCTGTTCAGTTATCGTCCCCTTTCTAAGCATAAGGGAACCAAACTGTGTCCAGGAGGGGGTAAATAACTGGCCAAGGTCACACAGACAGTGTGATAGACCCAGGAGAACCTGAGACAGAGTAGTGTCAGGCACGGAGGAAATGGTGCTAACATTCACACTTTGGTCCTAAACTTGCCACACGGAGGTATTTCCTGCATTTCTACCCCACTGCTGAGCAAACAGAGAAGGTGTTAAAGGAAACATGAAGCTTTGGGCGCTGAATTTCATCCCAAAATTGTGAATGGCAATTTTGTGTTTTGTAAATGGAACTTCCAAAGTGTGTTTCATTCAAGAGGCTTGATTTTTGGCCTTTAAAATTAATCAATCACGGAGTTCCCTGGCGGTCCAGTGCCATGGGCCCGGGGTTCTATCCCTGGTCGGGGATCTAAGAATCCAGAAGCCATGCGGCATGGCCAAAATTTTTTTTAATTAATTAATTAATCAATTAATTAATTAATCATATTATCAGTACACTGTATATACATATGTATGTATGTATTTTTAAAATACTTTTAAATGTGCATTTTTAAACATGGTGAGAGAAAGGGAGGAAGGCCCAGATGGCTTCACTGGAGAATTCTACCAAACGTTTAAAGAAGAATTAACATCAGTTCTACACAATCTCTTCCAGAAAAATAGAAGAGGCGGGAACACTTCCCAATTCATTTTATGAAGCTAGTACTACCCTAATACCAAAACTAGACGAAGATAGTACAGAAAATGAAAACCACAGACCAATATCCCTCATGAATATACATGCAAAAAATCCTTAGCAAAATATTAGCAAATAGAATTCAGCAATATATAAGAATTATTTACCATGACCAAGTGGGCTTTGTTTCAGGGATACAAGGCTCATTCATATTTGAAAGTCAATCAATATAATCTTCACATGATCAGATCCTTCAATGAAAGAAAAGCATTTGACAAAATTCAACATCAAATGCATTCGTGATAAGAAATAACAGAAAAATAAGAACAGAGGGAAACTTCCTCAACTTGACAAAAAAAGTAACCACAAGAAACCCCCTACAGCTAATGTCTTACTTAATGGTGAAAGACTGAATGCTTTCTCCCTATGATAAGGAACAAGGCAAGTATGTCTGCTCTCATCACTCTCATTCAACATAGTGCTGGAAGTTCTAGCCTGTGCAGAAAGCCAAGAAAAGGAAGTAAAAGGCATACATTTCAGAAAGTAAGAAATAAAACTCTCCCTATATGCAGATGACATATAATAATTGTCTGTATAGATAATCCCAAGGAATCTATTTAAAAAGAAAAGAAAAAATAAATAAATTCAGCAAGGTTGTATGATATATAAAGTAAATATACAAAAATCAATTGTATTTTTATATATTAGTAATGAACATGTGAACACAAAATTTTTAAATATAATGGATTTACAGTCACTCAAAAAAAAAGGTGTAAATCTATTTTACACGCAACTGTATGCTGAAAATTAACACCGACTTTTTAAAAAATCAAAGATCTAAATCAATGGAGAGAATTATATTCATGAATTGAAAGACTCAATATAGTAAAGATGCTAATTCTCTCAAAATTGATATACAGGTTTAATGTAATTCTTATTAAAATCTCAGATAATTTTGTGGATATAAGCAAGATTATTCTAAAATTTATATAGAAAGGCAAAGGAACTAGATTTTGGGAAAAAAAAAGAGAGAGAAATCTGTCTACTTGAATTTGAGGCTTATTATATAGCTATAGTAATCAAAACTGTGTGGAATTGGAGCAGGGATAGACATAGAGAGCAGTGGAACAGAATAGAGACTCAGAAATAGACCCATACAAATATACCAAACTGATTTCTGACAAAGATGCAAAAGCAATTCAATAAAGGAAAGATAGACTTTTCCCAAATGGTCTTGGAGCAACTGGACATCCAAAGCAAAAACAGAACAAACAAACAAGAGCCTTCACTTAAGTCCCACACCTTTCTCATACAAAAATTAAATCAAAATGGACCATGCTTTAATGTAAAAATGTAAAGCTATAAAACTTTTAGAAAATAACATAGGAAAAAAATCTTTAGGACCTAGGGCTATGGAAAGAGTTCTTAGATTTGATACCCAAAGCATGATTCATAAAAGGAAAAATGAATAAACTGTACTTCATCAAAATTGAAAACTTCTGCTCTGTGAAAGACCCTCTTAAGAAAATGAAAACGGGGACTTCCCTGGTTGTCCAATGGTTAGGACTCCACACTTCCATTGCAGGGGGCACGGGTTTGATCCCTGGTCAGGGAAATAAGATCCCGCATGCTGCAAGGCGTGGCCAAATAAATTTTTTAAAAAAAGAAAAGAAAAGAAAAAGAAAATTTTAAAACTAGCTATAGAGTGGAAGAAACTATCTGCAAACCACGTGTCTGCCAAAGGACTAGTATCTAGAAAATATAAAGAACACTCAAAACTCAAGAGTAAAAAAATGAACAGTCCAATTAGAATGTGGGAAAAAGACCATAAAGAGACATTGGACCAAAGAAGATATGCAGATGGCAAATAAGTATATGAAAAAAATGTTCAACATCATTATCCATTAGGGAAATACAAATTAAAACCACAGTGAGATATCACTATCTCAACCCATCAAAATGGCTAAAATAAAAAATAGCAACAACACTGAATTCTTCTGAGGATGTGGAGAAACTAGATCATTCATATAATACAATGCTGGTGGGAATGTAAAATAGCACAGCCACTCTAGAAGATAGTTTAATGGTTTCTTTAAAAACTAAACACAGACTTATCATATAACCCAGCATTGCACTCCTGCTCATTTATCCAGAGAAATAAAGATTTATGGTCACACAAAAACCTGTACACAAATGTGTATAGCAGCCTTATTTGCAAAAGCCAAAACCTGGAAACAACCCAGGTGTCTTTCAATGGGTGAATGGTTAAACGAATTGTGGTACATCTATGCCATAGATATGAGTCAGCAATAAAAATAACAGACTATTGATACAGGCAACAACCTGGATGAATCTCCAGAGAATTATGCTGAATGACAAAAGCCAATCCCAAAGGTTACAAACTATATGATTCCATTTATATAACATTCTTGAAATGAAAAAAATTATAGAAATGAAGAACAGCTTAGGGGTTGCCAGTGGTTAAAGAAGGGTTAGGGGCAGGAGGGAAACAGGTGTGGCTATAAAAGGGCAACCTGGGGGATTCTTGTGATGGAAATGTACTCTATCTATCTCAACTTTCAATGTCAACATCTTGGTTGTACACAGTGTTACCATGCGGGGGAAACTAGGTAAAAGGTATAGAGGATTCCTCTGTATTATTTCTTAAAACTGCATGTGAAACTATAATGATCTCAAAATAGAAAGTTCATTTAAATAAACTATATTTTAATTATAATATAATAAACTATATCATAATTAATAACTATATTATATTAAACCTTTTTAAATAACTGGATATCTATATGGAATTCACCTTAAGCTTTTGAGAGGGCCATAATTTGAAAGATAAGCTTTAATATGGTCTTTAGGAAAAGTTATGAACAATACAAGCCCAGAACAGACTAGCTCCTTGATTAAGGCTAAAAAGTACTCATTAACTGGAGGAGGCACCCCTAAAATGTGACCAGGAGACAAGTCACCCACTGTCCTGAAGAGCCGGCACCTATAATCCATGTAAAATAAACTGTAGACGTAGAAATTGTAATGTGAGAAGAGAGTGGAAACGGAGGAGGGGATGTCGTAATGACAAGTGCAAACAGAGTCACCATGGAGTCTAGAAAGAGCTGGAAGGTGAGACACGAGGTGTTTTTCCAGCACTGACCAGGACAGAATACAGCTGGCCAACACAAACATCCAGTCCACTGGGCAAACATATTCCTGGCTGAAAGCAGATTTTTCACTTGGGGCAGTAACCATGTGATGAAAATACACCCTCTAGGAAATCCAATTTCCTTTGCTTGGGTTCTATAGTCATCAAGCAACCTTCTGATCTTAATTTGATTTTTGATGGTTTCCTCACTAGAAGAGAAGGAGCTAATGGGATCCAATCTGTTAAATGATTATGTGTTTTCTTCCCTTATGACCCTCCCATGGTTTTTTGGCATTGGGTATTTTGTTCCAAATTGTTTTCTCTCTCAGGCATGATAGTATTTTCCCTCCAACATGAATATAACCCCCTTGAGCAAAGGGACTGAGTCAACAACCATTTATTAAGCACCTGCTATGTGCTTGGAACTGTGCAAGGAACAAAAGCAAAATGCAGCCGAGATATGATTTGCACCCCAGCGATGGCTAATTTCCTGGTGGTCCTTTACCAGCTGAGCTGGTAGTTGTGCCATTATGGCGAAGAATGTGAGCTTCAGAATCAAACCAATGGAATTCGAATTCTGGCTCCAACATTTACCGTCTGTGTGATCCTGAGCAAGTTATGTAACCACTCTGACCCTCAGTTTCCTCGTCTATAAATCAGGTAGATTTCACAAGTTGTTGTGAGGATTAAATGAGTTAATCTGAACAAAGCATAGTACCAGAGGCATAGTAAGCATTCATTAAGTGGGAATTATTATGACTCTGCAATCATTCCCAGAGTAATAATTTTCAATTCTGTGAGATTACACTTCCCTCTACTGCCCACCTAACTTGCCTGGCCACCCAAGGTCCAATTATTTCCAGGCATCTGGGAACATCAGGGAATGCAGAGAGGTTCTATAAATCTACCTTGGCTGTCACTTGCCACCAACCAGCAACTGACTCATAGCATTGCTCTTTTAGGCGCCTTCACACCGGCTCCTCCCACCCCCGCCATGCTGCCTCCCCTCCTCCTGAAAATGGGCCACGGCCTGCCCTCATTCCTCACAGTGCTGGCTGGGGCCTTGACATTCATGACTTGACCTTCAGAAGGCTGGGGGTAACCAAAGGGACCTGCACCCAACTCTGAGTCTGGGCTTATCACTAAGTTTCAGAGGCTGCCTCTCTTCCACTCTAAAAAACCACACCATCTCCAGGCCCATAGAAAAGGGGGGGGGGAGGTGTTTCGTTCTGTTTTGTTTCATTTTAAACAGAAACTTGATCTCAGAGATGCAGCTCTGCCCACCAAGAAGACAGTCCTGTTCATTCTTCTGCAGAGCTGTTGAGCCGCACGTCTCCAGCTTCCCACGCCCAAACAGGCTTTGCTTTACCTGTGCAGGACCACGAGGCCCAATATAAAGGGAGTCAGCCCTCCAGGGACCCCCGGCCCCCCTGTAACAGAAATAGCCTGTTGCAGCATCAATGCCCATCATGACCCTCCTCCAGCCACCGAGGTTTCAAGAAACCTTGAGCTGTTTTGTTGATGGAGATGTCCTACCACACCTATTTTACATTATTTTGCCCAGCATAAAGCACAGCAGCTGAATTGGGGGGCAAGAGTGGGGAGACAACTTTTCCACGTGTCATAGCCGCAGTCATGCCAAGTGTCTGAACAGAGTCCTGAGCAGGACAAATACCCATCTGACCTCCCAAAACAATCGAAAAGCAATTCGAATCTGCTGTTAGGCTTCTTTTTCAAAAAAGTAAACACTAAAGGAAAATACAGCAAAACCTATTTAAATCCTCTTTGCCCTCCTTTCCTGGGCCACTGCCCCAGGATGTGCCCCTTCACATATTCTTTTTCTCCCCCTTATGTAGCTCTTTCTAGAATAAATCTGTCAAGTCTTCCTCTACTTATCAGCCTGGATGCGGGCAGCCAAGCCAGCAGAAAGAAACTGAATCTTGGGACTTCCCTGGTGGTGTAGTGGTTAAGAATCTGCCTTCCAGTGCAGGGGATGTGGGTTCAATCCCTGGTCAGGGAACTAAGATCCCACATGCATGCCACAACTAAGGAGCCCACCTGCTGCAACTAAGACCTGGTGCAACCAAAAATAAATAAATGAGATTTTTAAAAGTAAAATAAATTTTTTAAAATAACTATACATATAAAATAATTCCATATCTTTAAAAAAAAAGAAAGGAAGAAAGAAACAGAATCTTTTCACAAAGTTCAGAGGAAACATATACCTGCAGAGCTGTATATGTTCCTGCTTTAATTTTTGTTGTTGTCTCTCCCACATATTAGGTTCAGCAGTTTTCCCAACAGTTATCATTAAGCACATCTTGTCTCCCACCAACGTGGCTATATATTCACCCTTGAACTTGACCAACAACTCAACAATTGCTTCGTTTTACAAAAGGAAAATAAAAGGATTTTAAGAAGGTAAAGGAGGAGAAGAGAATGAAGAAGAGAAGACGAAGAGATAAAAGAAAGCAGGTGAGGGAAAGTGAGAGAGGAGAGGACAGAGCCACCAGCCGGGCGGAGAGGGGGCCTGGCAGACAGTCTGCTGCTTCCCCAGCACGTGCTGGTGATCCCAAATAAGATCAGCTGTGGGGCTTCCCTGGTGGCGCAGTGGTTGGGAGTCTGCCTGCCAATGCAGGGGACCACGAGTTCGAGCCCTGGTCTGGGAGGATCCCGCATGCCGCGGAGCAACTAGGCCCGTGAGCCACAATTGCTGAGCCTGCGCGTCTGGAGCCCGTGCTCCGCAACGAGGGAGGCCGCGATAGTGAGAGGCCCGCGCACTGCGATGAAGAGTGGCCCCCGCTTGCCACAACTGGAGAAAGCCCTTGCACAGAAACGAAGACCCAACACAGCCATAAAAAAAATAAATAAATTAAAAAAAAAAAAAGATCAGCTGTGGATGACAGGGCGCTTTCTCAAAACACCTTTCTGAGAACACCTCCCACAACGCGTCAAAACAAATGAAATTCCACATTCCGGCTTGTAAATATTTTCCCCCAGCGATAAATGAAAGCTGTGATTCTACAGATCCCTCTCAGCTTAGCATTCTTTATGAGGTGTATAAATAAGACCTACCGCCTGATTGGAGAGCTTCTACCCTGACAGTATCTTCTTACACTAGGGGCGAACGCACATTTACGTAATTCAATTCAACAAATACTGGTTGAATATACATAGTATTATATAAATATTTATCAATACATATGAGAACTAAATGAAGAGAAGCTGGCCAGGATCAAGCAGTGTGGGGGACCCTGATGGCAGGCCCCCTCAATTCCTGCCGCAGGACTGTGACATCTGACTTTGGGGAACAGATGTTACTGGAGTGCCTGCCATCGTATTATTCACCTAGCGCTCGCCTGTGCCCGGCCCTGACCCCACAGTGCAGGGGATAAATACAATCTGTGCTCATGCATTAAATCAACATGCATTACACACCACGGAAAATACTTATAAGATGTAGGAATTGCATCTTTATTTCCAAACACATGTGTTATGAAAGTCTCTTAAGGAGATTGGGGAACGAGAGGGCAAGGTTAGCATTTTTGACGAAGGAAGAAAAGGTTTTGAGGTGCACGTTATGTGAATACTTAGGTTGAGTGAGTGACTTTTCAGATATTAGCAAATACCTTTCTAAACTCGATGACTTTTGCAGAGAAAAAGACATGCTGTGAATTTATTTATTTCTAAATCTGCACTGACGGAAAAATTAAAAACTGCTCGATATTAGCATGCTCAAGCTGCCAGAACAAAATGCCACAGACTGGCTGGCTTAAATAACAGAAATTTATTTTCTCACAGTTCTGGAGCCTGGAAGTCCAAAATCAAGGTGTCAGCTGAGTTAGTTTCTGGTGCGAACTCTCTTTCCGGTTTGCAGATGGCCACCTTCACACCATGTCCTCACATGGTATTTGCTCTATGTGATCACAGAGAGAGAGAAATTGCTGGTCTCTCTTTCTCTTCTTATAAGGACACCAGTCCTATTGGATTAGCGCCCCATCCTTATGACCTCATTTAACCCTAATTACTTCCTTAAAGGTCCTGTCTCCAAATACAGTCACACTGGGCATTAGAGCTTCAACACACAAATTTTGCGGGGGTGGGGTGGGGTTGGGGGGGGTGGGGAGGGGATGCAGGGGCGAGGGCGGGACACACAATTCAATCCCTAACATGCTCCTAAGTGCTTTCAACTAAAAATATTGCTTATTTAAATACCTTCTGAAGCTAACATCTATAGGTACATTTTAGGAGTACTAAAGTTGAAAGTGACAAGCACAGAATGAACTTAATACGTGTTGCTACTCTGATTGTAGGTTGGTGGTGGTGAGGATTGTTCTGCTTTACTTTTTTTCTCCTCCATCACTTTACACTGACTCTCTTAACTTCTCAACATCCAAAGTTCATTCATGCTAGGCTATGAGCCCGCTGAGAACAGAAGGCATTTCTTTTCAGCTCCCTACAGAGTCTGGCACATACCAGGAGCTCCATAAATGCTTGTTGCAAGAATGCACGGCTTCTTGGCTTGTAGACGTGGGGTTGGGAGGGGGAAGTTCATGGGAAGGGCCCGAGTGGGTGGAAGCAGGCTGAGAGGGACCCTTCTCTTGATCTCCCCGCCTCTCTGGAAGCTGAGGAAGAGAACCCTCTAAAATGAGCAGCCACCATGTCCTAGGGAGAGAAGACATGATACCCTAAGTCAATTCTCCGAGCACTGCATGCTCGGAGAATGTTGACGCATCAGTTGGGATGCATGCTCAGAGAATGTTGACACATCAGTTGGGTAGTTAGTACAACCCAGCTACCCTTTGGTTCCCCTGGCCACACACCCAAAAGTTGCCAGGACCCAGGTCAGAGGTCATAAGAAACAACCAGCAAACATTACCAAGTACCTGCTCTTCAGTCAGTCCATAAATACTTATTGATGACATATTTTGTGCCAGACACTGTACTTGGCACTGCAGACACAGAAGGTGAATAAGACACTCTGGTCCTCTAGGAATAAGTATGGAGGTATCAAGAGACATGACAATGCTGAAACTGCTAGACCGCTGTGCCAGGCTTCTTCTTATCCTTGACAAAGCATCATGTAATAGCTGGTGGTTCCCCAGTGTCTGGAAGTAAAGACCTATCCTATGTGTGTTCCCCTGAGCCAAAGAAAAAGTTTTTCATTTAAATTTGACTTATTTTTTACGGCTGCCCATTGATTTGCCTGAACTAGGAGGTATAGGTCTGGACTGTTCCTGCAATTAGCCAGAGGAAGGACTGAACAAGATATCCAGCTCACAGTGATACTTTAACACTCCTGCTCATAAGGCTTAAGGTGACAAACGACAAGGTTAGGATGAAGATCTGCCCCCAGTGAGAGGCCATCAGGCAGCCGACAGGGAGCACAGACAGAGGATTAGGTACTCGAGTGGCAGCTCAGCTTAGTGACCTGGCCTCCCGCCAGGGTCACCCTCTCTGGTGGTTAAACTGTCCAGGACATCCCCCTTCTCCCACCTCCCCCCAGGCACAGCATCATCATCACCCTGTACGTGAGATTATACTGGGCAGGACATTGTGACGACTTCCTTGCTTACCCTGTCACTAAACTGGCTCAAGTAAAAGTGACTCTGTCCTTGATCTTACCATGGACGTCACATGGGAACAGCAGAAGCACACAGACCCTCCCATGGAGCCAGCAGATTTTACCAGCAACCCCAATGTGGGAGATAAGCCTTAAGCAAAGAGTTGCAGCAGAGTGGGGCAAGTATCAGGTTGAACTCAATGCCGTTATCAGTGCTGGATTGGTTTTACCCTACAAGGACAGACATTTCAAAGGGAGGCACAAGCTATTTGGGTGTAAGATAGGCTACAAGTACGTATTGTACAGCACAGGGAATATAGCCGATATTTTGTAATAACTTTAAATAAAGTATAACATTTAACAATTGTAGGGGCTTCCCTGGTGGCGCAGTGGTTGAGAATCTGCCTGCCAATGCAGGGGACACGGGTTCGAGTCCTGGTCTGGGAAGATCCCACGTGCCGCGGAGCGACTATGCCCGTGAGCCACAATTGCTGAGCCTGCGCGTCTGGAGCCTGTGCTCCGCAACAAAAGAGGCCACGATAATGAGAGGCCCGCGCACCGCGATGAAGAGTGGCCCCCGCTTGCCGCTACTAGAGAAAGCCCTAGCGCAGAAACGAAGACCCAACACAGCCAAAAATAAATAAATAAATAAAAATTTAAAAACGACTAAGATGATAAATTAAAAAAAAACAATTGTATAAAAAATAAATTTTAAAAATAAAAATTCTTTCAATTTAAAAAATTTTGAAAAACGTATTTCTTGTGGTTCAACCTAATGTCATAATAGCTAACTCTTACACAGCACCTCCAACCTCTTTACACACAAACTCACTTCATCCTCATAGCAGCCCCGCAAGGAGGGGGCTGAGTAAGTGGCTGCTAGGAAGTGTCAAGGATACAAATGCAGGCAGCCCAGCCCCAGAATCCACACAGGATGAGCCAAGATGCTCAAGAAAAGGCTTCCAGAAGGAAGTCAACCCAAGAAGACTTGTGCCCTCTGACACCCAGCATTGCAACACAAGGCCTTCATGTTGTTTTAACAGGGTCGAGTTTGCCCGGCCAGACGTTATCCCTAAGGGTTCAGTTCACACCACCCAAACTCACATGGGTTCACCTAATAAACATCTGTTACATAAATGCCTGAGGGAGGAAAAGGATGAATGAACAATAGCAGAGAGCAAGCTTGTTCATTTCCATGGAGAAGTAACAATGCCCAAGCACCTGGAACGCTCAGGTGTGCAGAGTTGGGGCAGGCAGGCGCTTTTGAATACATTACCTGGTGTCATTTCAAAAAAGCAGAAAATTATGGAAAATATTATCATTTTCATTTTACAGGTGAGAAAATGAGCTGGGAGAGTTGACTGAAGCCCCCTGCCCCCCTGATTCTGACCACACTCTTCTCAGCCCTGCTTCTGCCTTCCAAGATGCTCAGCAGCCCCTCTTCCCAGTGGAAAAATTCACTTGGGAAATCCAATTAAGAGGATTCAACTGCAGAAGGAGTCTAGGTGCAGTTTAAGAGGAGTGGAGGCGTTTAGGAACCGCTTCCAGCCGTAATATCCTGGTCCAGCTTTCCCCACAACGCAGCCGTACACCTACCCACGAGAAAAGAACACCGAAGTGAGTGGTCAGGGCATCTGCACCCTGGGTCACCACTGGAGAAACTAGGAATTGTCATTCCCTCACTGTGGCACCTTTTTCAATATTCCTTATCAGCCACCAAAAGCTACTGCCATTACAACATTACCTCATGATGGGCATATTACAATTTCCTAGATTACATCTTACCTGACATGAGTTACATTTTAGGGTTGTTGCTTCCTGGCACTTTAATTTCATAAGTAAGCTATCTCCAAATCACAGAGGAGGATGAGTTACAGCCACTTCTATCCATTCTCTAAGCCTAATTTCCAGAAACTAACATTTTCTTCCCTTGGCCTGGATCCCAGGGTGTACTATCTGCTGGTTCTATTGCTTTCTATCCATTAACCATAATAAGTAATGATGATGTTCTTTACCTCGCTTATTTTGTTTTCTTTTTTTGGTGTTTGGCATGAGAGGAACTACAGGCAGAATCTGATTGTGTAAAATTGTCATCTTTTTGCAAAGAATCCTTTTCTGAGAGATGGTCATGAAGCTGCTAAGGAATTTTTCTTCTTATTGTTCTTAATTTTAATTACAGGGATTAGTTAGCCTATAGAGAGATACCAAAGATAGAACTCTACGCAATATTACCATATAATAATCAAGGGTTAATAAATATAAAGGGAAAAGAAGGTGTTCTTACCAAATGTAATAACTTACCCACATTTTATATCCTACCCCTGATGAGTCAGACAAAAAAACTTCAAATAGAGCACATGAAGGGTGAATAAGGCACTTAAAACACTGTCTATTTGACTTCCCTCCACTGCCAGATGGCAAGATTCAGGAGTGGAAGAAAGGGAAGGAGATGGGACTTAACTCCTCAGGAACTCCTCAGTTCCTCAGGAAATCCACCTCCTCGTAGTACATGGCAAACCATAAAGGAAAAAGAACAAAACGAAGGAATGGGCAAGTTGAGATTATTTAAAACCATGAGTTTAAAAGCATAATTGTGTTGAGTCTCTTCGTAGGGCAAACAGCTATTTTCCCTGGGGGAGGACCTCCTATAGAATCATCTTTCCAGCCCTATGGCCTTTGTTTCTGCTGTGCCTCTATTAGCCCCCAATTTAAGCCCTTTGGCAGTTGACTGCATAGAAGTCACCATTCTGTTCTTCATACATAAAGAAGACGTGTTAAATGATGGAAAGGGTGTAGAGAAAGGGAACCCTCCTACACTACTGGTGGGAATGTAATCCGGTGCAGCCACTATGGAGAACAGTATGGAGGTTCCTTAAAAAACTAAAAATAGAGTTGCTATATGATTCTGCAATCCCACTCCTGGGCATATATCCAGAAAAACTCTAATTTGAAAAGATACATGCACCCCAATATTCATAGCCACACTATTTACAATAGCCAAGATATGGAAGCAACATAAGTGTCCATCGACAGATGAATGGATAAAGAAGATGTGGTACACATATACAATAGAATATTACTCAGCCATAAAAAAGAATGAAATAATGCCATTTGCAGCAACAGGGATGGATTTAGAGATTATCATACTAAGTGAAGCAAGTCAGACAGAGAAAGACAAATATCATATGATATCACTTATATATGGAATCTTAAATATGATACAAATGAACTTATTTACAAAATAGGAACAGACTCACAGACATAGAAAACAAATTTGTGGTTACCAAGGGGGGAAGGGGGTGGGGGAGTGATAAATTAGGAGTTTGGGATTAGCAGTTACAAATTACCATATATAAAATAAACAGAAAGTTCCTACTGTATAGCACAGGAAACTATATTCAATATCCTGTAATAAACCATAATGGGAAAGATTATGAAAAAGAATATATGTATGTATAACTGAATCACTTTGCTGTACACCAGAAATTAACACAACATTATAAATCAACTATACTTCAATAACAACAACAAAAAAAGAGGATTCGTTATTTCCCATGGATTGGGAAAACTAGCAGTCTTCGGTGGATATTTTACTGAATGGATTTGCAAATTTTTCTTTAGCAATCTATCTTTACATATACATCCTGTGAGTTAGCTATTGGGAATAAAGTTATGATGGCTAGATTGTGTCTATTATTTAATGTCCTCAAGTTTTTGTGGCTGAATTTGGATGAAGGGATTAAATGCTAAAAATTACAAATCATAGCTTTAAAAAATAATAATAAGACTGGATTTAAAACAAAGCAAAAACACATCCTCCAGACATACAAAAATCTAGTGCGGGAAATTTGAGAGAACAGTGAGTAGAGTATGGTCATGACTGGAGATGGCCTGGCAGCACTGAGGACCCAGCTGAACGTGGGAGACCATGCTGACCATGCTGACCATGGTTCAGCAGACCATGCTGAATGAGGGAGACTCCCTCGTGGGAGACGAGGTGACCAGGCCCCTGCGTTCTGTGTTGTTTGCACTCAGCATCCATTCTCACCTCCTTCCTTCTCTCCCACAGGACAGGGCTGAAGACTAACAGCCACATTTCTCAGACTCCCTTGTAAGTAGAACTCTGGATGTGACTGAGGCTCTGCCAGTGAGATGCCCCTGTGTGGTGCTGGGAAGGTGGGGGGAAGGCAGAGGATGAGCAAGCTCGGCAGATGTGGGCGTTTCCAGCACACTCTACCATCTGGTCACCAGCTTGCTGGGTGTGAGGTGGCAATGCATGTGACAACAAAGGTAGCAATTCCTTCCAATTGAATCCCAAGTATGATTGTGAATCCAAAAGCCCAGTGGTGCCCCGACCTCTACTCCTTCACATCTTCACAGTTTTATAAGAACCCAACATTAAATCCACTTCTGCTAGAAATCTCTAGAATGTCTTCCATCTTCTGCGTCAAATCCTGATTAATATGTGTGTTTCCTCTAGGGCCAAAGCAGTCAAAGATTATGAGGCTGAATAGTTGGACTGATCTTGGATTAGTATTTTGCAGGGCAAGTTTAAAGGAAGGAAAGGGGAGAAAGCATGATTTGAACAGCATTTCCCAAACTATGCCATGAATAGCTTTGGGGATTTAAGAGGTACAAGGACATGGCATTAAATAACATTGAAACATGTAATAAAAGAGTTATTCCCTTTTCAATTCTCTTTTAATCATTTAGGGAGAATTCTTAGGTTGGGACTTGATTTCTTTAACACCTCTCTAATACCTACTAATCCCCTTTACTTGCAAAGAAAATAGGCACAGAGCCTTTGATCAGGCAACAATCCTTAGCTAGAATAGAAAGACTCTGTTTTATTTTCAATATATTTACTTCCAGAGTTGTCCTCCGAGTATGGTAAGCAATAGAAGTTTCCCATTTATGTTAGTGAGAAAAGTGTCTTTTTAATTTCTACCTTTTATTTTGAAATCTTTAAAAAAAAAAGAATAGCACAGTGAACAACCATACACCCACCACAGGGATTGTACCACTGTTTTTTGTTTTTGTTTTTAATTTTTGGCCACGCCGCTTGTCCTGTGGGATCTTAGTCCTAGAAGCCCCACCCGCTGCAGTGGAAGCGCCGAGTCCTAACCACTGGACCGCCGGGGAATTCTCTACCACTGTTGACATTCTCCAGATTTCCTTCATCTATAATGTCTTTTTTGTTCAACAACATAAAAGTAAATTACAGACTTTGAGGCACTTGACCCCTAAAATATCAATACTTCAGTATGCAATTCCAGAAAACAAGAATATTCTTCTATAAAATTATAGCCATTATCACACAAAACAAAATTAATAATTCCCTCAAGTTGTCTAGCCCATGTTCAATTAGGAGCGTGTTTTTTTCTTAAATAAATTCACTTCTAAAATGTGAAATGATTTAAAGAAAAAATAGACAACTAATAGTAAACAATAATATAGGTATATATAATACAATAATATAGGTATACCTAAAATATAATATAGGTATCTGGTTATGGAGAAAAGTGTCATGATGGGGAAAGTGGGGTGATGATACAACAGTAAATAATAACATGGGTGTTATGTGGATATGGAGAAACATGATGATGGTGGGTTTTAAAACCTTAGGTTGAAAACTAATTCCTGGGGAATGGTAAAAATGATGGAACATGAGATCTAGGCTGTGTAGGAAAAGGAAATAGAACAAGAAAGATGCTAATAGGTTGGGAAAAAAGTAAGTGGGCCAAGAAACAGAAGTTACTCCTGGTCAGAGAGTAAGTGGCGCTGGGAAGATAAGAAAAAGTAGGGGCTTCTCTGGTGGCGCAGTGGTTAAGAATCCGCCTGCCAGTGCAGGGGACACGGGTTCAAGCCCTGGTCTGGGAAGATCCCACGTGCCGTGGAGCGGCTGGGCCCATGCGCCACAGCTGCTGAGCCTGCACTCTGGGGCCCGCGAGCCACGGCTACTGAGCACGCGTGCCACAACTTCTGAGCCCGCATGCCACAACTACTGAGCCCACGAACCACAACTGCTGCAGCCTGTGCGCCTAGAGCCCGTGCTCCGCAATGGGAGGGGCCACCGCAAGGGGAAGCCCATGCACCGCAACAGAGAGTAGCCCCCACTTGCTGCAACTGGAGGGAGCCCGCGTGCAGCGGCGGAGACCCAACGCAGCCAAAGAACAAACAAGTAAATAAATAAATAAATTTAGAAGAAGAAAAAAAAAAGAAAAGAAAAAGTAAAGTGGAGGCATAATGAACACCAGTGTAATTAGGGGTTATCCCTGGGAGTTGTGACAAGTGGTGACTTGTACGCTCTATGACATAGTAGATGACCCTACAAGCTCTAGAGTCAGCCTGCCTGGTTTGAATCCCAGTTATGCCACTATTTGCTGTTGAACCTTGATATAATTACTCAAAATCTCTTTGCCTCAGTTGACTCATATACAAAATGGGAGGGAAATAATAGTTCTTAGCTTGTATGCTCTTGTAAGGATCAAATGAATTAATACACTGTAAACCCTCCCTAACACACAAGTGACAAGCATTACCCCCAAAATTCAGTGGTGTAAAATGCAGGTTTCTGTTACGGCAAAGTTAATGAAAAACAGTATTTTTCAGTGGGTCTGTGTGGTCATGAAAACTACAAAAGTAAATCTAATAAAATATGTAATGTATACAACTAACCAGAAATGGTGCCTCAGGTACTGGGGCAGGGTGAGGGGAGGAAGTGACACAGTGGTGGGCAATCAGAAGTGGACAGGAGGGGGGGACTTCCCTGGTGGTCCAGTGGCTAAGACTCCGTGCTCCCAATGCAAGGGGCCTGGGTTCGATCCCTGGTCAGGGAACTAGATACTACATGCTGCAACTAAAAAAAAAAAAAAAAAAATTCCACATGTTGCAACTAAAGATCCTGCACACTGTCAATTAAGACCCGGCGCAGCCAAATAAATAAATAAAGTAAATTTTTAAAAAGTGGGCAGGAGGGCAGGAAATTTGAATTTCAAAGTCAGCAGAAAGGGGGAAGGGGAGGAGACAGGAAAAGGGCGGGATTCAGATCAAGGTTAACATCAGGACTGTGTCCTATAAAGGGCTCTCCTCCCCAAAAGAATAAAATTTTATTCAACTTCCATAGGAGAACAAGGGTCAGGCAGAGAACAGGAGATAATTACCAATAGCCAATTGTGTTTTATGGGATATTGATTTATCAGTTGGTTTTACTATATATGTCAAGTGCTGAGAACAGGCCCTGGCACATCAAAAGCACTCAATAAATGTTCAGTATCATTATTATCATCTCTCTCTTCTCTATTCCCACTACCTCACACTATTTCAGGTCCATGGTACCACTTGGCTGGCTTATGTTAGTTCTTCCTAACTAGTCTCCTGTCCTGGGCAGGGACCTCATAGAACCCACCAGGAACTCCCCTGCTTCGTTTCCAAGTGTCTGCCACATCCCAGCCCTTCCTAGAGCTTCTTCACACAAGTTAATATGCTTGGTACCGTGGTGACCACCGCTGATTGGACCAGGTGGGCATCGGACACAAAGGGAACTGTTGACAGGCTAGTCAGCAGCCAGTGAAGTTATCTGCACAACAGGGGTCTCTATACTAGCCTGTGGTTGACTGGTCCAAACATATTCTTCAATTTAGAGAACTGAATGCAAGATGGAGAGAGGGCCAGTGGGCACAAAGGAAACAGATACAAAACAACACGGAGACCAGGCAGTAAGCAGAACTTCTGAGGCAGGAGAAGCCATGAGTAAGCAGAGTATTTACCACCTCATCTCTGGTACCTACTGAATCTTTAATTGAGAAATTTAACATCTTGGTCATAGTACTCTTCTCTGGTCCTGCTCCCAACATTATCTAGGGCAATGTCAAGGTCCATGTGGATATTCAAGGTCTTTGGGTCTTAGAGTTTTCCAAATCCAATGACTTTCTCTTTAAGTCTCTTTCTTCCTCCAGCACAGCGTTAATACTTCCTAAATCTAGGAATCCCAGAATCCCAGAATTTTAAAAGCTGGAACAGACATTACAGATGTCACTCCTCTCAACAAACAAAAAAATTAATTGGCTTCCCTCGGTTATGACTGTTCAGATTGCTTTTCTGAAAATAACTATCTTGGAATTCCCTGGCAGTCCAGTGGTTAGGACTTGGCGCTCTCACTGGCAAGGGCCTGGGTTCAAACCCTGGTTTGGGAACTGAGATCCCACAAGCCACATGGTGCGGCCAAAAAACGAAAGAAAATAACTATCAAAAGCCGTATGAGTATATGGCTTCCCTGGTGGCGCCGTGGTTGGGAATCCGCCTGCCAATGCAGGGGACATGGGTTCGAGCCCTGGTACGGGGAGATCCCACATGCCGCGGAGCAACTAAGCCCGTGTGCCACAACTACTGAGCCCGCCTGCCACAACTACTGAATCCTGTGCGCCTAGAGCCCGTGCTCTACAAGAGAAGCCACCACAATGAGAAGCCCCCACACCGCAACGAAGAGAACCCTCCACTCGCCACAACTAGAGAAAGCCCTGGCGCAGCAACACAGTCAAAAATAAAATAAATAAATTAAAAAAAAAAAAAAAGGCCTTGTAAGTATATACCTTTGCAACCAGCAATTCCACTTCTAGTAACTTATCCCATAGAAAATAATCAGACAAGCACACAAAAATGATATGATGGAATATTCACTGCAGCATGCTTCAAAGGAGCAAAAGTTTGAAAACTACTTACATGCGTAACAAGAGATTTGGTTAAGTAATTCTTACATACAGACATTTGGTGGGACACTGGTGACTGAAAATCGGAATAGGGATTATAAACTTATTAACATAGAAACATGTTCTTGCATTATTATTGGGTCACAAAATGGGGTGTTGTGATTTCATTGATTGGAAAATATTTTAAATATGTTTACATAAACAGAAAAAAAATGTGGAAGGATTTTATAGAACTTATCTTTACATGGCGAGAATGTGACAATTTTGCTCCTTTGCTTATGTGTAACATCTAAATTTCTTCATTGAAAATACATTTCTAATGAAATAAAAACAAAACAAAAATCCTACCTAAGGCCCAGAACTGGTGCCATCCCTCCTATAAATTATGTAGAGAGAAGCCCATCAGAAATGTCAGCCCCCTGCTCCTGCGTGTGGATGTGTTTATATCTGTCTTCACAGCAAGCACACACTCATATTCGTGTCTCCTTGCTCTCCCTACGTGACAGAAAAGACCCTGGAAAGCATAGCTGCCTTTCCCTCTACAGTACCAGACTCGGGGTCTTACACATTGTAGTGGGTTATATGTTCATGTCCCAGAATCTGTGACCGTGACCTTATTTGGGAAAAGGGTCTTTGCACGTGTAATTAAGTTAAGGATATTGATATGAGATCATCCTGGATTATCCGGGTGGGCCCTAAATCCAATAAGAAATGTCCCGATAAGAGATAGGCGAGGAGACAACACAGACACAGAGGAAGAGGCCACATATAGATGGAGACAGACACTGGACTCAGGCAGCCACAGCCAAGGGACCCCTGGGGCCACCAGAAGCTCCAGAAGAGGCGAGGAAGCATTCTCCCTTAGAGCATTCAGAGGGAGCACGGCCCCGCTGACACTTTGATTTTGGACTTCTGCCCTCCAGAACTGTGAGAGAATAAATTTCTTTCATTTTAAGGCACCAAGTTTTCGGTGATTTGTTACAGCACACATAGGAAACTAAGACACACATAGTAGGCATTTTGTCAATATTTGTGGGAGGACAAAAAAGAATTGTTTGAAGGGCTATGTCCTTGGTTCTAATAGCTTTGATTCAGAAAGAAAGACGATCTCATTAAAATACTTTTC
Organism: Eubalaena glacialis; assembly: GCF_028564815.1. Taxonomy (NCBI): domain Eukaryota; kingdom Metazoa; phylum Chordata; class Mammalia; order Artiodactyla; family Balaenidae; genus Eubalaena; species Eubalaena glacialis. The sequence goes on from NC_083722.1 coordinate 11,617,373, forward strand.
TAAACCCTAGTTTCTTATGATCAAATGTGAATTCTTCCTCCCACCATGTATTTTAAAGGTGACCAAAATGGCAAGTGTTACTTGGTGATCTCTTAGCCTTGATGTGAAATGTGGAAATAAAAGTAATTGACTCACCCTTATAACATGGAGACCCAGGGTTCCCCCACACTTTCTCAAATGCTAAGCTTCTTATTTTACTGGAGTGTGACTTCAGTACCCATGGCCTTGCTCCAACTTCACCAAACACTGACGATAAAGGCTTTAAAGGGACAATGACAGAGTTGAGAGGTTGAAAAATTTGACCTACTTTTCTCTTCTGTCTGTTCTAAAAAATCCATGTCATTTTCTTCCTGTGATTCAACTCAATTCTTTAATCCACATTCACAGTTCCTTTCCACGGAGGGCATAATTTGGCCTCATGTGTTTGTTTTTTGTTTTGTTTTTGAATCAAACGCTTCTGTGCTTTGATAACCAACAGTGAGGAGGAGAAGAAAATGCGTTTTTCTTCAGGTGTTAAAACAAATAGTGTTGAACACTCCAGGGATTTTCATGTTAAAACATGGTGTAAAGAAATGTGAGTGGAGGGGGACTTTGAAACCTCATAAATTGCTTGTAGGATGATATCTGCTCTGGATGACAGAAAGCATCGGTCTTCAAGGTCGCTTCTCATCCATGTGATGTACAACTGCGTATGGTTCCAAATATGAGACAGCCCCTGCCTCAGATGCCAGCGTGGGGAAGGAATGCACAGAATGAATCCACACGGAAGTGAACGCAGGGCTGGTGCTGGACAAGATCACAGATAACGAGGGATTTGCCCACGCCTCTCCACCCGCCCCGCATCCCTCTACCTGCCCTGATGGTTTAAATAGGGGCTTCTCTCTGACCCAGAGATGATCGGTGACTTCAGGCTAGACCCGAGACCTTCTTCCTCCCCCTCCTCCTTCCCAAGCCAACCCCTCCAGTTTCCTGTCCCTCTGAGCCTGCACTGTGTTGGGGGCTGGTCTGCAGAGGGCCCGGCACGGTTCTGAAGAAGAGGCTGCAGGAAGCATTTCTCACTGGGCTTGAGCTGTCCATTGGAGTCTGCTAAACTAGAGAGTAAGTCCCTTTCTTCCCCTCAGGTGAAGTGAAGCCTTGGCCTTCTCGCCTCAGAGAGCACACGGAAGGGCCTAGAAAAAAGGGAAGCCTTTGACTCTTGTACCAACCAGAACTGAAGGAACGCCTACAGCCTGGGGAGGACACATGTGGGTAGCCAGCCTACTCAAGGGAAGAGAGACCAAGCAGATAACCGCATTCAACCTGGATGATAATGGCAGGAGAAGGTATGGATTCTTCTTCTAAGGCATAAATTACATTTTAATGGTGGCTTTCAGTGCCTGAAAAGAAGATAAACTAACATGGGAATGTTGACCAGTGGTCAGTGTGCGAAATATTCTTTAAAAGAAGGGCTGTAAAAATGCTTGTTTAAAATCACATCAACAGGGCTTCCCTGGTGGCGCAGTGGTTGAGAATCTGCCTGCCAATGCAGAGGACACGGGTTCGAGCCCTGGTCTGGGAAGATCCCACATGCCGCGGAGCAGCTAGGCCCGTGAGCCACAACTACTGAGCCTGCGCGTCTGGAGCCTGTGCTCTGCAACAAGAGAGGTCGCGATAGTGAGAGGCCTGCACATCGCGATGAAGAGTGGCTCCCGCTTGCCGCAACTAGAGAGAAAGCCCTCGCACAGAAACGAAGACCCAACACAGCCAAAAATAAATAATAAATAATAAATAAATTAAAAAAAAAAATCACATCAACACATAGCTCTTACTCACTATGCACTAAAGAGTTTAATGAATGGATGGCTCTGAAAAATATTTCTCATACTAATTGGAAAATTGGAATACACTTCCCAATTTGCCTCCCTCAAAAGGACAGCAATGCCACAGGACTGTCAGTATTACAAATCAGCTGGAGTCACGTAAGAGGATGGTATCCCATAGACTGACTTGATCAAATGGCGTAGTCGATCAGAAAAGGGGGAAGGAATAACCGAGTCCAACAGGAGCACAACTTTTGTCCAGACGTGGAAAACCAAACTGGCAGATTGGAAAGACTAGAATTAGCCCTCCCCTGGTGTGGCAGGATGCCTGGATCTGGTGACAGCTGGCATCCTGAAAGAGTGGTAGGTACACTGCAGAAAGAGGGGCTTTCCCTCACTCTATGGAGAGCCAAGTTTTTCTGTGGATTGATGAGGACCAGAGATATTTCAGGAGAAAGCACACCCCAGCGCCTTGAGTCCCTGCCTACCGTGGGCTAGTAGGTCTCTGCCCCTGATGCTCAGTAGGGTCTGAATGGCAACTGGATGTGGCCCAATATTTCCTTCCAAGGGAACATAATTACAAAATACATGGTATAAACCTCTGACCCATACCTCAGATCTCAGCACATCCAAGTTAAATGCCCTTTACTGGTGTTTGAAATAGCGTTCTGTATCGCCCCCATCAGAAAAATCCTCACCTTTCTTTTAGGCCGCCTTGGAGCTGAAATCAGCTGTATATTTCTTTTTTTTTAAGATGCATTTAATTAATTAATTTATTTATTTATTTATGGCTGTGTTGGGTCTTCGTTTCTGTGCGAGGGCTTTCTCTAGTTGTGGCAAACGGGGGCCACTCTTCATCGCGGTGCACGGGCCTCTCACTATCGCGGCCTCTCCCGTTGCGGAGCACAGGCTCCAGACGCGCAGGCTCAGTAGTTGTGGCTCACGGGCCTAGCTGCTCCGCGGCATGTGGGATCTTCCCAGACCAGGGCTCGAACCCGTGTCCTCTGCATTGGCAGGCAGATTCTCAACCACTGCGCCACCAGGGAAGCCCAGCTGTATATTTCACCATATGGACCTAGGAGCCAGCCGATTTTCGGGTGGGGGCGCGGGGAGGTGAGAAGGGAGCAGACACATGAAGGTCAGAGGCCAAGGACAAAGGAGAGCTCTGAGAGTGGGTTCTTGGTTCCACTGCTTCTGGCGGCTGATCCCAATCCTGCCACTGGGGGCCAAGTGGTACCCCATAAACTCCCACTCTCGCTGATGCTGGGTTTCTGCTACTTGCTGCCCCAGGGGTCCTATGGCCACGTCCCCACTGGCACTGTGAGTCCTGCGAGCATAGGAGCAGTGTCTGCCTCGTTCACACTTACGTGCTGAACAAAGTGATGTACAATAAAGAGCAAACATCTGAAAATCCTCAGAAGACATGGAAAACAGGAGGCTTGTTGGAGTCTTGGATTGGGAGTCAAAACCCTGTGTAATCATTCTGTCTCTACCACTATATAATTGTGACCATAGATAATTTACCGAACCTCTCTGGGCCTCTATTTGGTCCTAGAAAGGCCATAACATAACACAACATAACATAACCTAAAACATAACATTAAGTGTTTGGCACACGTTAGAAAGGCATTTTTATTATTTCCCTTGTGTTCCCCCTATTTTCGTAAAACGTGTAAAAATTTGTAATTTCTAATCTGAAACAAACTGCATATGCTAATCCATTTTTCCGTAAGATAGCCAGTATTACCAAACCTGGCAAATATCATTCTAGTAAAAGCAAAAAAAAAAAAAAAACCCTTACCATTTCAGTTACGCTGTGCCCTCTTCCCCCCAGATAAATGATGCACAGTTTCTGTTAGACATCCTGAAATATTGAAAAGAGCTTGAGGACTCCCATTACTACACTCAGGGACTCCAGCCCTCTGGATATCCCGGGTGGAAACCATTTCACTTGATGACTAATAAACTCTAAAATTCAATTATTCTGATAACTTAACAGATGCCTGCAAATTAGTACAAACAGACAACTGAAGGAAGCAGGCTCGACACCTACGAGAAAGTTCAGATTCCACTTACAAGTGGAATCTAAAAATTTGCTACAAATTTACTTATTTGCAAAACAGAAACAGACTCACAGATGTAGAAAACAAACTTATGGTTACCAAAGGGGAAAGGGGGTGGGGGGATAAATTCGGAGTATGGGATTAACAGATGTACAGTACCGTATATAAAATAGATAAGCAACAAGGATTTACTGTACAGCACAGGGAACTATATTCAGTACCCTGTAATAAACTATAATGGAAAACAATCTTTAAAAAAGAACATAGAAATATACAAATATATACGTATAACTGAATCATTTTGCTGTACATCTGAAACTAACACAATATTGTAAATCAACCATACTTCAATTAAAAAAAGAAAAGAAAAGAAGGGCACTTTCAGTTCTCAGCAGTTTGAGAGTTGAATACCACTTTCAAATACATTGCTGATGTCGTGCTGATAACATTTGCAGGCCAGTAAACTATTCTTCCACCTAATAATTGACTAATAACATTTACTGAGTGTCTCCTACGTGCATACTAAGTACTTTTCATCTATTGTCTCAATTACCCTTCCTCCTTCAATGCCAGAGCCTTATATGGTAGGCACTAATATTTCATCACCCCCATTTTCCAGATGAGGGAATTGAGGCACTAAGGGTAGAGCTGGGATGACACCCAGACTGCCTGACCCCTAACCTTTTTTTGTTGTTGTTCCCTGACCAGGGATCAAACCCGTGCCCCCTGCATTGGGAGAGCAGAGTCTTAACAACTGGACCACCAGGGAAGTCTCTGACTCCTAACCTTTACGCTACACTGCTTCTTGACATCCCTGTCGGCTGTTAGATGACCCTGTTTGAAATCCTCAGTAGCATCTGTATTAGCTTCCCAGGGTTGCTCTGACAAATTACCACAGACTTGAAATTTATTCTCTCACAGTTCAGGAGGCCAGAAGTTCAAAATCAAGGGATCTGCAAAGTTGATTCCTTCTGGAGGCCCTGATGGAGACTCCCGTTCCACACCTCTCCCCTCACTTCTGGTGGCTGCCAGCAATCCTAGAGTTCCTTGGCTTGTGGCTGCATCACTCCAGTCTCTGCCTCCATCTTCACATCTCCTTCTCCCCTCTGTGACTCTGGATCTCCTTTTCTGCCTCTTAGAAGGACACCTGTTGTTGGATTTAGGACCCTCCCAATCCAGGATGATCTCACCATGGGATCCTTTCCTCAATTACAAAGGAATTCCTCAATCTACAAAGACCCTTTGCCAAACAAGGTCACATTCACAGGTGCAGGAGTTTGGCACTTGGACATATCTTTTGGGGGACAGCCACTATAGCATCCAACAACCTTCGCCTCAACCTTTTCATGAGTCTTATTTTCACACAATCCTGTGGTTCTTTTTTGAAGGATGGTGGTAACTCCTATGTCCCAAAACGTAAACCATACAAGATTTATCACTCTAATTACATAGATGTGACAAATTTAAAAAAGAGAAAGAAAACAGGAACAGAGAGAATATGTAGAAATGATAGAAGACATAAAAGCATTTATTCAATTAACAACTGTTTAGAACTCTGGGTCAAGCACTGTGCCAGATGCCAGTCCAAAAAAAGAAAGAAAGACATGGCATCCTCCCTGGGGGAGCCTGAGGTTCAACTTGGGGGGACAAGGACTCGAGGGCAATTGCAGTGCAATTAGAGAAGTGGCGTCAGGTGCACGGAAAGGCTTGTGGGATCACAGAGAAAGGAGGAGTTAGCATCCCCCCGGGTCAGGGTGAGGCTTCCACAGAGCAGGTGACATTTGAGCTGCGTCCTGAAAAACGAGTGGGAGTGTGCCTGGGTGGGAAGGAGCCCAGGAAGGGCATTTCAGGCAAAGAACTGAGCAGGAGGTGAGCTGCAGGCACCGGAAGAGATTGACAAGTTCAGCACACAATGAGCAGTTCATCATCAGGCCCCGTTTTCATCCCATCAGCCTTGGCACCAAACCTTTCAGTGACCTTACATCATTTAAGACATAACAACCCGAATCCTTTGTTTTAGAATGCCGGCCCTCGCTAACCCAGCTCAAATCACTTCTTCCCAACATGAAGTCCGTGCAGCAGTCCTCCTGTCCCCAGTCTGTCCCTTAATAAGGAGTGACTGCTCCTGCCCAGTGGCTCCTAGGATCCTGCTGGAACTGCCACATGAGGGACGCTCCCAAGTCCCATCAGTCTACAAAACTCCAACCATTCTTGGAGAACCTGCCCATTGGCCAAAATTCCATATAAACCAGCTTTCATTATTAACATCTAAAGGCAATCTTCAAGCTCAAAAAAATTGGCCTTCACATATGGAGCTGTATCCAGAGGGTGATGACACAGCATCTTTCTAAGGAAACAAATGTTGGCCATTGTCAACCCCAGCAAGCCAAAAAATATGTTTTGTCTTTTAAGATGAACAAGGAGAAAATGCGGGTGGTGATGGTCCAAAGAGGATAAGGGTCTGTTATTTTTTATGCACAATTCTGAAGTTCAAGGTGCTCCCCAAACCACTAGTGAAGTCCTAACTCACTGGGTGTCCAGGGCTGACCTGAATGGATGTGAGCCTATTAATAGTCTGTCTCTTTCACTGTGCAGTCTGTGCCTTTGGCTGCAGAGTTAATAGATGCTTGATTACACAATGCTGCAGGACCTCTACCAGGGGTGTTAGGTAATATTCTGTGTCCTGAAACTCATTTGGCCCCAAGGATTTGGGATGTGAGACTGTGGGCCTGTGGTTGCTACATCCTGCTGCAGGTGTTTTTAACGATCGTGTTCCCTGGGGCTGTGTTTATTCTTAGCTGGAGCCCACTTGAGGGATAGCCTGGTTAGGGTCACTGACAAATCTTTTTCCGGGGCAGGTAAGACAGACAGCCTCCGCAAATGAAACAAGCAAAGCCAGCTGGAGAAGAGAGCCAGCATGAAGCCGAACTCCACCCCTTCTCTGGGTCTCAGTCTTATCACCATGAGGCCATATATCAGCAAGTGGTCTTGACCAGTGCAGATTGAATTACACAAGATGTAAATAAGACAAGATGTTGAAGGACTTGGAACCTCCGCCTCCTGGCCCTGCCTCACATCACACCCCCAGATGTCTTGGGTCTACACATACTCTCACAGCTTCATTAGAATGACCGAAGCTCTCTGAAGGTCAGCCACTTGAGACATCAGCAGTTGGCTTCCCCATGCATCAGGGCCAACACACACACACACACACACACACACACACACACACACACACACACACGTAGGATTTTTTAACATAGGCACGTGGGCTTATGTCCCAATTCTTCTACCTGCCAGATATGGGAATTGGAACAATTTAACTCATTCTCACCTGCTGCATCATGTAAATGGTTATAATTATAATAATTGCCTCTGACTCTTCTTTTCAGTGTCAAATAATAGACTAGACGTGATAGTCCCTGTAAGCAGTAAAACGATATACAAAATGTCATCACTGTGTTCATTATTATTTTTAAGGTTAGAATATTAATTATACTGGAATACTTATTCGTTAAGGCAATACTTCTCAAATGTATTATCAGGGGGCACTAATGTTCCAAAAGATGTTCTGCTATTAAAATTGAACAATGACGGTCTTTCTCACCCTCCAGGGGGAAAAAAAAAACACTCAATCAATGACAGAATTTTCTCAATACTAAATTTACCATCAATTAGGTTTTTCTTAAACATTATGGTCCAATTCTACTTGTCTTAAAAGTCCTGTGAGTCAGATGAGACTTATGTGTTTAAAGAATAACTTGTGCTTAAAGAATTCCTCTCCGGTGCCATTTTACAAAGAACACCTTGCCAGGCAAGATGCTGAGTGCCGAGGAAGCACATATGAATACAAGGGTACAATTCCTGTATTCTAGAAGCTGAGTAGTAGGAGAGAGGTGGTGTGAGTGTAGAGAGGTGAACAAGCAGTTGTATTAAAATAGAAATAAAATCAGAGACACTCTGATACCTGTGTGTAAAGGTCTTACCTGGGCACAAAGGAGGGAGTGTTGTCCGATCCTTGGGGATAGAGGGTGGATTCAAGAAATGCTTCAGAGAAAAAAAATGACACCCAGGCCAAGACTTAGGAAATGCTGAGCAGTATCATACTCTCCCACGGCCCCATCGCGTGGGTTCCCTATGGTGAGGCTAGTTAGCGGATTTACCAAAGGATGTTTTCTTCAGCAAGATTCAAACTCTGGATTTTGCTTTGAAATTCAACATTTTCTAAGTAGAAACCCCATTACCGCAGAGCCTAGCAGTCTGAGTTACAGCCAGAGTGCAACACGGAGTGGCTAGACAAAGATTAATTAAGGCAGCGGGTTTGAAAGGACAAATGAATCTTGACATACAAACATAACAAATGTGTGTGAGTCCAACACTAATTAGCAATAAAAAAAATACTTATCTTCTAAATACACAAAGCACATATTTTCAGTGACAACTCATTCTACGCTTAATCCCCACATAAACATATAGGTCAAAGAATGCTTGGGTCAAATCTGTGCTTTCATTCCCTGGATCCACATGGGCTTCACTAACTAGCCCACAGTGAGGGGAAGAGAGTCCGTATGGGCCCATTTCGGGCAAATGCTCATTTGCAAACGGGCAGATGAACGCCAAGGACCACCTCTCCACTCATAAAGCAATCTGTAAATGTGCAAGGACTTCAAAGGCAAATTAGTATTTATATACCTACTCCTCTGCATTTTTGCTCTTTCAGTTTTAAGGTAGAATGGCTTGTGTAATCCCTCTACTGAAGACCAAAGAGTTTGTACTCAATCTAAATTGAACTAAACAGTCCTGATTCTGCAGAAAGAGTTAAGAGAGCCCCAACTCTGGGTTTAGTGAACCAGTTACCTAATTAATTAATTATTCAGGGATTCTCCCATGTCCTGAACACTGCTAGGTATTGTGTGCTGGTCCTTCCTCAGAGAGGACTTCCCTCACCACCTTATCGAAGTAACAACCCCACACACACATTCTTTGCCCTCCTCCTGCTTTATTTTTCTGCATCACATTTGCCATTTCCTAACTTTGTAGTATAAATGTGTTTATTTTTTTCTATCTTCTCCACATGGAAAGCTCCATGTGATGGAGACTTTGAGAGTTTTATTTAATTCTGTAAACCCAGTCATAGAATAATTCTTAGTACATGGTAGGCACTCGTAAATACTTGTAAGATGAGTGGATGAATGAAGTTGAATGAATAACTCAAGAACAAAACAGCCGCGGGCCCCCTGGGATTTGTCTCTCTGTTTGCAGGCCAGTCGCCTCACTGTTGAGGACCGAGTCTCCTCAATGGGGAGTCTTCCAAAGAAAGTGTTTCAGGGAGGTGCCACCCCTCACTGTGTGGAGAGGTATAGCCAGTGGCTAGAGCTTCAGATAAACATAAGAAAAAATATACTGAGTCTGAGGCTCTCAGAGAGGCTTGGAAGAGAATGCCCAACCAATGGGGAGAAGAGAGGAGGCTTTGGGGGTGGGGATGGCTCAGCGAGCCTTGTCAGGACATGATTTTTAACTTTCCACCCATAGACACTTTGGGTTGGCCAGAGAACTCTTGCTAAACTCCAACAAACTGTGCCTACAACTTGATGATTGTTCTCTTTCTCCCCACTCTCTCACTGCCTTTTCCTTATGCCATCGTGTGCATTGTTTCTGGGAAGTCTGTGAGGAATAGTTGAGCAACGGAGGCAAACACTTATCCCTGTAAGCTAGTGCAGTCGACCTTTGTGGATTACACTCCCAGCATCATTTCTCCTTCCCTTTCCTATAGGCCCTGGGTCTGGGTTGGCCATTGGGATCAACTCTAGAGGTGAGATATATGATGTAGGGTAAGGGAATCAGCCTTATTCCTTCCCCCTGGCCACACAGATTGGTTCAAGCCAATGAGCTTCAAGAAAACATTGCTGGGGATTTGTGAGAATGAAGTTTCCTAGTTCTTTCAGTGACACCGTTGTCCACAGATGGGAAGAGGGAAGCGTGTAGTCCAGGATTTATGGGCAGCCATCTTGTGACCCCGAGGTGAGCTAGCCTTGAGATGAAGCATAACCACAGAAGACAAATAGGAGAGAATGAAATAAACAGGACCTTTGGTGACATTACTGAGCTAAAGGAAACTTGCTTAGCTCTGGGTTTTTCAGTAGATGCACGTCAATATATTCCACTTATTATTTGAGTCAGTTTGAGCTGTTGGCGAAGCTGATAACTACCGAACTCATACATAGGTTCTGATTCTTTTTCCCAAGTTAAGGTCAATTGGGGAGTTTGTCTTAAAAAGTGAACTCAGGGGAAGATAAATTTTTCATTTCCCCAGCTTTTATTATGGATAAACTATTTGATTTTATGACTTGTTTGGGATGAAATCCTGTACACTTGCATATTTTGGACTCAGAAAGAGATCTGGAACTTTGAAACTGAAATATCCCACTCATAAACTGACAATCAAATATCTTATGCCAAAATATTCTTCAACATGAACTAGTACTTATAAAATATCCTTTGAAATATGGCTATCTAGAGAAGTTAAATGTGTCTGGGGATTAGAACAGCATTTACTCACAGTCTCTTCTTATGCTGGCTGAAATGTTTCTAATTGATTTAGACGTGTGGAATGTTTGAGATGGGGGGAACAGGGTGCCGTGGTTAAGAACAAGGCTAATTTGCCCAAGATCCATCTCAGGCAAGTTAGTTAACCTCATTTTAGTGGATATTGTTGGTGGCCCACCCAACTTCCATGTCCCCCCTTCCGCTTTCCTGGTGGAGCCCTGATTTTTTTCTCTGCCATGCAGCCAGTGTGACTCGGGGGAAGCTAACTACTTCTCTAGCTCTGGAAGTGGGTCTTGATGTATCTAAACCAATCACAATGTTTTTACCCTTCTCTTCAGCTCATGATACATGACACAGATCAGGCCAACAAAATACAAGGGGATTTGCCCCCAGAGTTTCTAGGACAGTTCCTCTAAAAGAATTTCCAGAAGCAATTCCCTCCCTGAGGTATAACATAAAGAAGAAGAAAGCCAGGTGCCCTGACTGCTGCTGACAGCCAACCCTTAACCACGAGGAGACCCAGCCTTAGGGATAAAGTCCACACCGCTGATGACAAGGTGGAGAGATGGAAAGAACATGGATCCCTGAAGTCATTCTTCTGGACAAATGATCACCCAACTCTAAAGTCCATTCTGCCTTTGGACTTCCTGTGAGCTGTGTGAGCCAAGAAATGTCCTTATTGTTTAAACCACCTTGAGTTGGATTTTCCATTACTTGCAGCCCAAAGCACCCTCACTGTTAAGCTCATTAAACCCTATTGCATAGAAATGTTGGGAGGAGTAAGTTTGACAGTTCATGTGAAGTGCTTAGCATAATGCCTGGATCATATAAGTGCTCGATAAATGGTCACTATTATAATCTAACCTCTCTTTTTACAGATTATTTGCCCAAGTTACTATAGATTTCCTATAAATTTTGTGAGATTAGTCCAAATGCATCAAACCAGGAAGAGGGCCAACTCAACAGTCAGATGGTTAAGTCAAGAAGGTTGATGGAACTTCCCTGGTGGCACAGTGGTTAAGAATCTGCCTGCCAATGCAGGGGACATGGGTTTGAACCCTGGTCCGGGAAGATCCCACATGCCTCGGAGCAACAAAGCTTGTGTGCCACAACTACTGAGCCTGCGCTCTAGAGACCACATGCCACAACTACTGAAGCCCGCGTGCTTAGAGCCCGTGCTCCGTAACAAGAGAAGCCACTGCAATGAGAAGCCCGCACACCGCAACGAAGAGTACCACCACTCACTGCAACTACAGAAAGCCCACGCACAGTAACAAAGACCCAATGCAGCCAAAAATAAATAAATGAATAAATTTATAAGAAGGCTGATGACCCAAGTGCCAAAATCCTAGAGGCAGAAAAATGTCAAAAACCAAAAAGAAGTCTAGGGCTTCCCTGGTGGTGCAGTGGTTAAGAATCCTCCTGCCAATGCAGGGGACACGGGTTCGAGCCCTGGTCGGGGAAGATCCCACATGTCACGGAGCAACTAAGCCTATGTGCCACAACTACTGAGCCTGTGCTCTAGAGCCCGTGAGCCACAACTACTGAGCCCATGTGCCACAATTACTGAAACCTGCGTGCCTAGAGCCTGTGCTCCGCAACAAGAGAAGCCACTGCAATGAGAAGCTTGCATAGCGCGATGAAGGAGTAGCCACTGCTCGCCACAATTAGAGAAAACCCACACACAGCAACGAAGACCCAACACAGCCAAAACTGAATAAATAAATAAATAAATTTATTTTAAAAAACAATGAAGAAGAAGAAATCTGGTTAGACAAGACTGGGATCAAATACCTTGCAAATGGAGTGAGGTAGGGCCAGAGTGGATCTCCAGGGTACCAGGCTCCCAAATGACAATCCCACCTTGTCCTGATAGGTCCAGCTGGGGGCTTAAATGGAAGACGCTGCAAGACAGCATGTTAGCAGCAGAATCTAGTTAAGCACAAAGATCTTATTCTTGTGCCCTTTCCACTACATTAAATTCAATTCCAGCCCATGGGCATTTATTTTTGTTACATTCAGAAGAATCCTCCTAAGTTACTTATAGTTATGGAGTGCAAGAGGCAAAGTGCCCACTTCCAACTTCAAAGTAAGTTAGTGGTTATCCTGGGGTGGAGGGGAGATGAACTGGGGTGTTACATCTACATTGCATATTCCTATAATGACTGAAGTATTTACAATCATGGCAAATTTTGTTTTTGTGCATCAAGGAAACTGGTCCATTTGTTTAATAAGCATTCATCAGTCCCTGCTCCTGCCCCTTTGAATTAGGATGAGTGATTGATTGACGAAGAGCTACTCCTTCTTCACACACAGTTTTCTGGACCGCTCCAAAGCCCAGGCAGCATTCCTAGGCCTGGCCCCTTTGGGTGGTCTTCCCAATGCTCCCACCTCAGAATACTCTCCATTGGCCTCCTGAGGAGCTGGATCACTCCAGGAAAAGTGGGCAAAGAGGCAGCCCACACAGACAGCCCTTCTGAGCTACCCAAGGACACGTGTGGCAGGAACGCTGATCCCGTTGCACCTGCGGAAGGCTCGGGTGCACACGTGCTGTCCTCTGGGTGCACTCCCCGTCGGTGCCCTCGGCTCACTGACGTTACAGCCACACAGGCCAGCCCTGGTCACGAGGGCGATGGCAGAAAGCAGGTCAGCTTTCCTCCCTGTCCCGGGCCCTGCTCCTTGACTGGTGGGACATTGTTCCTATCGCCCCCTCACCCCCGCACACCCTATCACTGGGCACTTCCCCATCTCCCAGCCTCTCTCTTCTCACACCTGCTCTAGGGAAGGATCTGACAAGTTCAGTCCCATTCAGGACACCTCCACAGCCTCATCCATTGTTTCCTTTTTTTTATTTTTTTTTCGGCTGCGACTCGCAGATGGCAGGATCTTTGTTCCCTGACCAGGGACTGAACCCACACCCTGGGCAGTGAAAGCGAGGAGTCCTAACCACTGGACCACCAGGGAATTCCCTCCATTGTTTCTTATATGTCTCTGGAGGAAACTGCAGCTAGACCCAGTCACCAGCCACAGTACAGGATTATGATGGGAATCATGCAAGCCTCCTGGCATATTAAGGTGTCTTAATTTCCACCAATAAGACTCATTCCCAACTCTGGGTGTCATTTTGATCTTCCCAGTCACCCTGGTGACAGGAAGTCTCCTAGAAGGGTTACCCACTAAGCTGACTCAGCTCCTACTTTACAAACCATAAGAAATAGAACCTAAGTGATAGAGTTATTATAAAGATTAATTGAAATAATTCATGGAACGAGAAATCAGAATGTCCCAAGTCTGGTGGCTCAAAGCCAAATGCATCATTCTGTCCCCTGCCCGAACTGGGGAGTTTTCCTGGGTTACCCTCGCTCTGCAGAGAATGGCAGTCCCATCCACCCTGTCACTCCACTCACTTCCGCTTCCTTGCTCTCCCTTCTTCCTCACCCCCACCCACTACTGATGACAATACTAGTGACAGTGACGCAACTGAACATAGTGTCAAGCACTGTGCCAGCACAGGCTTTGGAGCTGGGCAGACCAGAAATCATTTAAACCCCAGCTTCATCACTTACAAGTGGCATGACTTCCTGTGAGTCTGTTTCCTGTAAAATCAGAATAAAAATAGTACCTACCTCATAAGGGGTCATAACGATTAAATTCGTCATTGATATAAACGTGCTTAGCCCAGGACCTGGCACACGAGTGCTTAAAAATGGTAGTTATTAGCATTATTTTCTCCAATCCTCACAGGTACCCTATAGAGTAATGATTGTTATTCTCATTTTAAGGATGAGGAAATTGAGGAGGCCGGGAAGTGACGTGACTTGCTGAAAACCCTTGTAGCCTGTAAGAGACACAGCGGGGATTTTCAAACCCAGTGTGTCTAGTTCTAAAACCCAAGTCTGGGACCAGTTACAAAATTTGTAGAATCTGGTACAAAATGAAAAGGTGGGGGGCCCTTGTTCAAAAATGACCAAGAATTTCAGGACACAAGAGCAGGGCATCAAACCAAGTGGGGGGCCCCTCCCAGTCATGCCCATGAGGCTGGCGCTGCTCTAGCCTCCCAATCGGCCCAGTCCTGTTGATTCGACCTTCGCTGGATTCCGTCCCTTCCTTTTACTCCCGCTGCCCTGGTTCCAGCAGCTCACACCTTCCTGCTGCATTAGCCTCTTACCTGGTTTTTCTGGTCTCAGCCTTGTCCCTGCCAACCCATCAACCACCCACTATCAAAATTATCTTCCCAGAGAACAGCTCTAATGATACCCTTCTCTTTAGATATTCTCTAATCACTACCTTTTGCTTAACAAAATAAAATCCAAGTCCCTTAGAGTGGCATTCAAGGCCCTTGACAGCATGACCTTTGTCAGATGTCTCCCCTGTACATTTTTCAGACCTGTCACACCAGATTATTCCCACTTGCCTCCTTTGGAACTTTTGCTGGGCTCTTTCCTCTCCGCTGACAACACCCCTCAATCATCTTTGCCTATTACAATCTCACTGTCTTTGAAGGACCAGCTCAAATGCTATCTCCATCACAGAATCTTACCTGACTTTCCCAAGGGGAATCCATTTCTCCCTCCCCTGGGCTTTCTTGGGATAGTTTTATGCCAGTGATCACTGTATACCTTGTATTAGCGTTAATATGTGTCCAGGCCTTGGGAATTAGGCTGATTCAAATCACAACCTGGGCCTTTCTGGCTGGGTGAATTCAGCAAGTTGCTCCATGGCTCTGGGTAGGAATAGTAAGGATTCAATAAGATAATACAGGTCGACTATTGTCTGTGCCTAAGGGACACACCACAAAAGTCGTTATTTGTTCCTTGTCCTTACCAAGAACCATTTCTCATTCATCTCCCTCAATGCCCAACACAAGGCCTCACCCATTGTAGCCAAGTGAATTATTTTGCCCAATTAATTAACCTACCCCTAAGTTTCCCAGCCCTACTTGTGCCTCCACTTAACATTTTAAATGCCCACACCACCAAAAACCTATGCAGGCTGCCTGTTCTAAATAAAATCCTTATCTACCTACATTCATTAATAATTATGTTTTGTTTTTAACATAGGGACTGGTTTATATTAGCATCCACAGGCCCTGAGAACATTTTTTAACAACCAGGAGTCATGAGCTGGGACAATTCTGCCTTCAGCAGGCCAAATTTAAAAAAGAATTATTCCCACAAAAGTTTCTGTATCTCTTCTCCACCTAAGTTATACTGGCTCTTAACATTCGGAGGCAGAAAAGCTTTGGTTTGAGTCAACTGGGCAGCTTAACTAATACAAATGAAGAAGGCTTTATTTCCTGGGTTAATGGTATCAGCCCCTCCCAGGGATGCAAGGATGCCAGTGGGGGAGGGAATTTCCCCGAAGGCAAAACCACAGGGTGTTATTTTGAAGGAACCTTCCAGAGGTGGATTCTGGTCTTGAGGTTGCTGGAGGTTTACGCTTCTTCTGAGAGATGATCTAACACGAGATAGTGCCAGGTGTCTGTGGCCAAGCTTTCCCCACAGTGCCATCCCCGCCCAGGACCGGGAACGCGATGCTGGTGGTTAGGCAGTTGTAGAGAAGCCCTGTGATCTGCAACTATGGGGGTGGAGGCAAGAGGGAGAAAGGGGACCCTGGTAGGGCTCTGAGGTCCACCCCTTGCGGCCAGAGGGTGCCTGACAGGCACAGCAAAGAAGTTTCAGTGCCAGAACTTGCCAGATCATCTAATGCATTGGGATTTTACCAACCCATACTAAACATGCCCATTTCCCCCTGGTAACTTATGGGACTGACCTATGATGAGACTGGGTGTCCTCTAATAAAATGTCACCTGATGATTCATGAGGATAAATAATGATGTGTGTTTTTTGATATTCAGAGATGCTTGTCCTTTCGTTAAACAGGAAGACAGCTTTGCTTTTCTACTGGCCCAAGCCCATGGGTTTCTAAGCCCTTTTGTATCCTGGAACATTTTGTGTGAGAACTTGGCAGCAGAAGGCTTGGCCTCAATGAGTGAACCTGGGAGCCCATGTGTACAGACTTCCCAAAATAGAGACACAAAGACAGCAGAGGCCTTCTGGGCTTGGCCGGCTTTCTAAGGCAACGGAGGTGTTTGTGGTCAGTTTGAAAGAGCATCTGAACACCCCTAGACCCTACAGTATTAATTTCCTGGGGCTGCTGTAACAAAGTCCCCACACTGGCTGCTTTAGAACAGCAGAAATTTATCCTCTCAAAGTTCTGCAGATGAGAAGTCCAAAGTCAGGGGGTGGGCAGGGCCGTGCCCACTCTGAATGCTGGAAGGGAGAATGGGTTCCATGCCTTTCTCTTAGCTTCTGGTGTGGTCAGCAATCTTCGGCATCCCTTGGCTGGTAGATGCATCATTCCAATCTCTGCCTCTGTCTTCACACGGTGTTCTCCCTGAGGGTCTTCAAATCCTCTTCTCTCTATGTGTGTCTGTGTCTCTTCTTTTCTTATATGGATACCAGTCACATTGGATTAGGAGCCCACCCTACTTTAGTATGACTTCATCTTAACTAATTACATCTGCAATAACCCCGTTTCCAAGTAAGGTTGAAAGGGAGCAGGACCTTGTGGGGCCCTCCCGGGTACAAATCCTTTCTGTGTTCTCTGTTTCTTGTTTGTAAGGAAATAGGCTTCATTCAGCCGCCTTGACCTTCCCTGAGTTCCAAAGGGCAGAGTCAAACAATTGCTAATCAGGGAAGGGAGGGGATGCAGAAACAAGGGAGGAGCAGTCAAGAAACAATAGTGCAGGGACTTCCCTGGTGGCACAGTGGTTAAGAATCCGCCTGCCAATGCAGGGGACACGGGTTCGAGCCCTGGTCCGGGAAGATCCCACACGCTGCACAGCAACTAAGCCCGTGCACCACAACTACTGAGCCTGCATTCTAGAGCCTGTGAGCCACAACTACTGAGTCCGTGCACCACAACTACTGAAGCCCGCGCGCCTAGAGCCTGTGCTCCGCAACAAGAGAAGCCCCTGCTCGCCGCAACTACAGAAATCCCGTGCGCAGCAATGAAGACCCAACACAGCCAAAAATTAATTAATTAATTAACTTAAAAGAAAAAAAAGAAACAATAGTGCAGCCTTGGGGTAGCATCCTGGTTCCTCCTCAAGAAACATACATAACAGTATCTTTGAGTTCTTCTGCAGGAACTAAGGCCCTGCACAGGTGAAGGATGGTGACTTCAGGCTGAGGGTAAGGTTCCTGGAACACCGCCCTGCTACCTCACCACCAACCAATCAGAACAAAGTCACACACCCTGCAGCCCTCACTCCAAATTTTGCCTATAAAAACTTTTCCCAAAAAACCATTGGAGAGTTTGGGGTTTTTGAGCACAAGCCACCTGTTCTCCTTGCTGGGCCCTGCAATAAACCTTTCTCTGCTCCAAACTCCGACATTTCTGTTTATTCAGCCTACCCCTGCGTCAGGCCAACGAACTTGTGTTCAGTAACAAAAGCCTCGCCCTCATACCTCATCTAATCCTAATCCCCTCCCAAACATCTCATCTCCAAACACCATCACATTGGGGGGTTAGGGCTTCAACATATGAGTTTTCAGGGGACACAAACCTCCAGCCCACAACAGACTTCAACATATCTTTTGGGGATGCCCTGGGTACCCACCCACCTGAGCAGCTACAGGGGTCAGCAGGGACAGAGGTTCGAGGTCTCTGAGCTAAATCCTCCAGTGGGAGGGGAGTCACAACCCCTAACATAGTGTAACAGGGAAGAGCTAAATCGGACACCATGCTGGATCTGTTTCTTTGACTTTAACCTTTGCTTTTCATTGCTTTTGTTATTATAATGATACATGGCCTGACTCAGGGAACCCTGCCCCTCTGCCTGAATGTTAAACCAAAGTGCCTTTGTTCAGGGAAACATCCTGACCCTGTTCACCTGTGGATAGCTGCAAGAAAGAAGAAATTAACACATCCCCTCCCCGAGGAGATGTTTTGCAAGACTGATGGCCCTTTTTACTTTACTTCCTCCCCACCTCTCCCTCTCTATTCTGCCTTTTTACTTTATTTCCCTCTCTGATTCTATAAAAGAAACTGGCATCCAGACCCTGATAAGATGGTTATTTTGAGACATGAGTCTGCCATCTTCTCGGTCTGCCGGCTTTCCGAATAAAGTCGTATTCCTTTCCTCAACACCTCGTCTCCGATTTATCGGCCTGTCGTGCGGTGTGCAGAAAGAGCTTGGACTCGGTAACAATAGGAGTTGGGCTCCTCGGATTAGTCCTTTAATGATCCAGCCATTCGACACTGAAATCTGCATGGGGCGCACCCCAACCTTTGGGAGGAGCAGGGCTTAATCCAGGAAGGTCATCTCCCTGCTTCTCTTAGGAAACAGAACCGGCTAAAGCAGAGGGCTCTGCCTCAGGGGAATGCCGGCGCGGGCAGTGCTCCTGGAAGCTGGTACGGTTTCAATTGGAAACCACCCTCGGGGGCGCAGCCCGGCCAGACTAACTGATTCCCCTCCTCAGCGGCCCCGTCACAGACCAGGGCCCTGTCCGCATTGTCCACACAAGTACTGCCTGTTGAGGGGATGCTCCACAACTATCCATTTCATACTGACAGTCCCTGCCCACGGCCGCCACCCCGAAGGTCACGTGACGGGGCTGAAGGCCTTCCCAAAGGACGGGCTCTCTTGGCTGGGTCTGCTCTCCAGCCCTCCCTCTGCCCTCCCTCCCCCGACCCCAGGTATTTAAGTAGGCACGTCTTTGTTTGGAAACCCTGTGCTCACCCCTATTAATAATACATCGAGAGGCGCCCGTCTCCAAGGAACTCCAAGTGCTTCACAGGCATTATCTAATTAGCCCTCACCCAAAGCCCTGCTCCAGCAAAACCATCAGGGGAACAGCGGCTGATTCAGAGCCACGAAGGGATGGAGACCTCCTTGGAGCTCTCCGTGAGAGCAAAAGGCACAGTACTCGCCCAGGAGGTGGGGTGACACGACTTCCAGTGAAGAGTAAAACTTCCAGTAAAACTCGCCCCTTGCTCCCCCCAAATTGGGAAACTGGGTCGAAAGAACGATTTACAAAACCCCAGAAGGGCATTCCTTTACTACCTGCACAGGTAAGCCACCACCCCGAGGACACTGCCATATGCCAGTCAGGGCCCTCAAGATGAATACCCTTGTCACATGCTCAATCTCTGCTTTCCCATCATTGGGTACCCACCCACCCCTATTACCACCTACTTCTAACTTCTCTTGATGGGGTCACCAAAAGTGGGAGGGGTAACTGGAGGGGAGCAGTCAGTGTGATCCATTGGGGGCGCCCATCTTCCCCTGAATTCTCCCCATCTTCCCACCTCACATACTGCCATGGCTAAAGTACACACAATAGCCAGAGTGCTTGAGACCCATGAGGTTAGGCCCCCCAGCCTCCCCCCAGAGAACCAAACGGGCCTCGCACATATGCTGGCATCCTGCACATCCAGTTAACTGCTTTACCCTCGGCACCTGGCTCAGTGCCTGGTTCCCACCTCGAAAGTATTCAATGCATATTTGGGGATATATAATGGGAACACTAATTCCTTTATCCTCTCAAAAATCCTCTGTGGAAGATGGGGCTGGAATTTTTATCTGCACTTTACAAATTACCAAAACGAGGCTGAATTGACTGGGGGATTTGCCTGGGGTCCGACAGCTCACAGGTAGCAAAACCCTGAATGGAACCCAGATCTTCATGCTTTAGGAACCAACCTTTGCCATCATACCATGTTCCAGCCCACCAGCCCCTCTTGGAGAGTTCAGAGTGCTCACTTTACCAAAACCTTTACAGAATTAAAACTATATATCATCTGTGAGGAAACAGACCACTGACACAGTGTGAAATAAAAGCACAAATGAGAGAGAGGAACATTTTCCCCCAGGAGACTATTTGGAAAATCAGAACCATTCCTATCATCCTACATTTGGGGAGAGTAGCGTAGGGTCAGATTGGTGAACAGAGGTCCAAAGGCAGAGTCAGCAATTGCCTTCCCAAAGCTCATTCCAGAACTGACAAGTGTTGATGTTAAGGTTTTACTTAAGTAGAAGAAGTCAAAGAAAAGTTACAAGAATTCTTACATAGCACACAGCAGTTACAAATGTGCAATGTACTTTCACATGCGTTATTTCATTGGACCACATAAAGACTCTGCATGAATACTGTCATCCCTATTTTTATAGTTGAGAAAATCGATGCTCAAAGATTCCTTGCCTAGAGACACAGAGCTGGTAAATTTCAATCACACTCCAACCCAGGTGCTCGGCCTCTAAGTTGGTGCTCTTTCCAAGTGTATCACAGCCACCCCTCAAATCCCTCTGTTATGATTGCAGACGTATCGCCTTGAGTATTTGTTGATGACCTATCTGCATCCGTTCCTGCTGTGTCAGACGTCATTGCTGTTCACTGACACAGCTCCCCTCTCTGTCCAGGCCTGCAGGTGGACAGCACTTTCCTGCCCCCCTGAAGGTAGACATCACTAATTGGCTTGCTTTCCCCAGTGAAAAGTGGGCAGAAGTGGTGCCTGTCGTTTCCAGGTGGACACAGTTACCTGCTGGTGCTGGTCTCTCCAGCTTTCCCCCTCACCACACTCACAGTGAAAGCTCGTGCTGAGACTGAGCCTCCATCAGCCTGGGTCTGGGAATGACCCCCCTGAGCAGAGCCCTCCTGTTGAACCTGCATCAGATTTGAGCAAGAAATGTCTCTATTGTTTCAAATCACTAAGATGTGGGGTTTGTTTACTACTGCAGCATAACATGTTCTGTCCTGACTGACATACTACCCAGAATTTCCTTTGGAGAATCTGCCCAGCATCAAGGAGTCTTGGGTAGGACTGAATCTATCCCCAGCTCTAAGGGATAGACTCTGATTGGCATCTAGCAATCCATAAAATATTATCCCTTGTGCCACAGTGCTTGGTTTAAGTACGGATAATAACCTAGGCCCATGCCAATCAACTCTTAGTATTTATTTAGAGCAGTTCAGGGATGAACCAACCCGTGTGAAAGTAAAAACTGTTCAACGACTATGGAAGCAGTGCTTTCTCTCCCTCGACAACAGCAAGCCTCTATTGCTTTGGATGACCAGCCTGCAAATGAAGGAACCCTACGTGAGGACAAAGGTGAACCAAGGGCAAAGGCAAAACCTGCAGATTGTAGACGGAGAGAGCAGAAGCCCACTGTCAGCGCTGGACCTTTCAGAGATGAGCCAGTAAGTCCCCTATTTGCTAAGCCAGTCCAAGGTGAGCTTTTTGACTTGAAATTTAAAAATAACCGTAGCAGACAGTTTTAAACAACTCCCTCCTCAGAAGAATAACCCACTGATATAATGATATGTAGATATTAGAGGTGTTTCTACAATCAGCCCTGCATCTTTTGGGGGCTTAAGTTTTGACTTTTGTGAGGTTGCAGATATTCCTTAGAAAGGCAACAGAAGTGAGTTTTAGAGTCAGAAAGGATTTTAAAGAACATATGGTCTAACGGCTCATTTTATAGATGAAGGACTAAGGCACAGAAAGGTGCAGTCACTTCCCTGGACATCCTGCGCGGCCGGCTCCCACTGACCTCTGATCCCACGGGTGGTAAGCTGTGCATCTCAGGTCGTTCTGGGGATTCAAAGCAGATAACGTGCATAAAGCTCCCAGCATTGGGGCTGGCACAGTGTCGATAATCAACAATGGCTGACTGCTTTTTATCAGTGACTCACATTTTAGTATTGAGGGGGGTATAAATAACTGACACTGCCCTATCAGTTATTAGTAGTATAGAGAGACCTCGCCCATTGCCGAGAAGAGGCCAGGCCCTTGAGCTTGACCCAGTAAGCAGCCACGGCCATCTGCAGAGAGGTGGGTTGACCCTGAGTCCCCGCCTGGAACCTGGGGTCATTCAGGGGCGTGAGCCAAGCACACTGGGTATCAGAGTTCCTTCTCACGAGGACCTGGCACTCGAAACTGTGTCCTAAGGTGACCAGGAGTTCCGGAAGAAGCCGAGAAGCCGTGTTGCTGAAATTTTGAGAAACATGGGGGCACTTGCTGCTCAGAACAGGCAGTCCCTCCACAGAGAACTGCTGAGCACAGACACCCAGGGGCCCAGCACCCTAGGAGACAAGGCAGAGCAGGCCCAGCGTAGGGCCAGCCTTGTCAGTAGCGCCTGCGGGACACTCCTGAGCGCTCTTGGAAACACCTGGTAGAGATTCCGCAGGGGCTGGAGGTCCTGGTGAGCCTGCAGGACAAGGGCCCATGATGGGGGAGTAGCTGCAGCAAGTCACAGGGGCCTCACATCTACCAGGGGCTACAGAAGCTCATGGAGACATGGGCCCCAGCGTGCAAGGCCCAGCCCTGATTTAATAAACAGCAGCAGGAGTGGAGCTTCTATCTCCTGGGAGCAGGCAGCTCAGAAGGAGAAAGACTCCGTCCAAGCGAAGCCCAGGCCACCAAAAGCAACTGTGATCATTTCCTGTCTTATTAAAAGCCAGCCCTGCAGAAGGCTTTTGTTCTTGGGTCCTGGTGTTCTCAGGTCTTGGATTAAATGAGATAACTAATGTAAGCCACCCCTTCCCTGTCCCTGGCACAAAATGAGCATGAGATAAATGGCAAATGTCTTCCCCTGCTTCTCTTCAAAGTGTGAATCTCATCTGAAAATTAGTGGGACCACATACACTCAAAGGGTCATCCGAAGAGCAGAGGCTCTTACGTCATTCAGAGGTTGGAGTTGGACCCTCTCCTTGTTAGCTGTGTATCTTTCATTCTCTTTACTTATAAGCTGGACGTAATGTAACCCCTAGGCCACCTTACCCATCTCACTGTGAGGATTAAATGAGATGGAGGAAAAGGAAAGGGTTTTATCAGACACCTGAAGGGCTGAAAGGCCTTCACCTTTCCTATCAGCCCAATGCATCTCTGAGGTCGGTGCACAGAAGCTGACAAAGCTCCTTCCCTGGTCCCGCCCTCTCTCTAACAAACACTTTTTTTTTTAAGGAACAAATTCATGGGATTTACCTGATCGCCACTTTGCTCGCGCACATCATTTTTCCAATCTAAATTCAGTAGCAGCTGCGGCAACTGTAAAATGACTTCCTCTTCTCAACACTTTGCTTCAGTGACAGGAAGAAAATGAGACAAACTGTAAAGGTGTGCTCTACACGTCACTCCATATTATATAAAACCCCAATACAATAATCCTTCGCAATTGTTTCCACAGTCAGATGGGCCAGAGGGCGGGAGGACGGAGGAGAGCAGCAAAGCTGGGAAGCCGGTGATCAGGAGCAGCTCGAGAGGCAGTGCCCAAGGAGGGGCAGAGGAAGACTGGCCTAGGTCATAGGTCGTAGGTCAGGGTGGCCATCGCCTGCACCCCTTCCACAGCCACACATTCTCACCCGCTGTCCACATCCTCTCTCTTCCCTTGCAGCTCTGCAAGTCCTCTCTTAGGAAGGTTCTAACAGAAGTCTGGGGTCTCAGCATGGAGTCACCATCTTCCACCTGGGTGAGGGCCTTCGTGCCTGCAGAACAGCACAAAGATACATGTCAGATTGTTATGTATATCCCTGAGGAGACACTAGGACTCTGTTTTCTCGCCGAACTGTGGTTTCTTGACTGCTTTCCCTTTCTTCCTGCATTCCCTCACATCCCTAATTAGTAACGGCTTGAATCGGCTCTTTGGACCTCTGGGAAGTCCTGAGAGACTAAGTACCATTTCTACAAACTAGAGTGTGTGCTGGGGGGAGGGACACGCATGGAGGGGCTTTTGTACCCGGGAAGGCCCCCTTTTTCTTTGATACTCCTCAATTTTGAGGGGAACAGGGGGTGGGACAAGAAAGGGAATGAAGTTTTGGGTAGAGAGATTAATCACAAACTCAGCAGAGGAACTTGGTTTTAGGGGGACTCAGTTTCACTGCCAGCTTCAGGAGAGAAGGGCTGTTGGGTGCACGGGAACTCCCTGACATTCTTTTTACAACTTCCTATCAATTGATCTTTATTTCAAAATAGAAAGGTTAAAATAAAACGCACCAGCTTTTTCTCTCTGTTGTTAGAGCATCGTATCTTCCTTCTCCTGTAAGCCTTCTAACTCTTGCTCATTCTTCAGAATCAGCTCAGAGCACACACTCGATAAATGTGTGTTAACCGAGTGAACGAATGGTCCCTGTTATTTCTGTGATAAAGAAAGAGGCCGTGGGGCTTCCCTGGTGGCGCAGTGGTTGAGAATCTGCCTGCCAATGCAGAGGACACGGGTTCGAGCCCTGGTCTGGGAAGATCCCACATGCCGCGGAGGAACTGGGCCCGTGAGCCACAATTACTGAGCCTGCGCGTCTGGAGCCTGTGCTCCGCAACAAGAGAGGCCGCGATAATGAGAGGCCCGGGCACCGCGATGAAGAGTGGCCCCCGCTCGCCGCAACTAGAGAAAGCCATCGCACAGAAACGAAGACCCAACACAGCCATAAATAAATAAATAAATAATTTTAAAAAAATTTTTTTTAAAAAAAAAGAAAGAAAGAGGCCATGGAATCAATAAACCAACAAAATTTAGCAGTTAACAGCATGTACTTGAAGTCAGGCTACCTGATAGAAATCCCAGTTCTATAGGCTCCTCTAGCTGTGTGACTTCCTGAGTTTAGTTTCCCCAGCCCCAGTAGGAATAGTGCTGACATCATAGGCTTGTTGGAAGGATGAAATGAATGCACTGTGATACAGCAGGAAATATACATTTCATCTTCTCCCAGTCTCCTGAGCTTCTAAAGCCTTTGGAATTTCCTGAGTGATAGGAGCTTTTTTGGTTATTCGTAACAAACCCCTTTCAACCATACCTGAGTTTATGCTAATGAGGTGGCATTTGGTGGGCCCCTAGATAGCCCGGGGATGGGGGCTGATTGCCAGAGGATTGGAACTCTCAGCCCTACCCCCAACCTCCCGGGAAGTAAGGAGGGCTAGAGGTTGACTTCAATCACCAACAGACAGTGATTTGATCAATCATGCCTGCATAACAAAAACCCCTAAATGATGGGTTCTGAGAGTCTCGAGGTTGGTGATCACATCAAAGTGCTGGGAGGATGACGTGCCCGGAGAGGGCATGAAGCACCCTATCGGCCCCCATCCCCTGCCTTATGCATCTCTTCCATTGGCTGTTCCTGAGTTGTGGGTTTTATACTAAACTGGTAACAGTACGTAAATTTCCTGAGTTCTGTGAGCCATTCTAGCGAAGTATGGAACCTGAGAAGGGGCTGGGGTGGGGGCGGGTAGGAGCTCTGATTTATAGCCAGTTGTTCAGAAGTATAGGTCACAACCTGGGCCTTGCAGGTGGAGGGAGTGAGGCAGGCAGTCTTGGGGGCCTGAACCCTTAACCTGTGGTGTCTGCACTAACCCCAGGGGGTTACTGTTAGAACTGAATCGATCTGTAGGATACCCAGCTGGTATCTAGAGAGTTGGAGGGTTGGTTGGTGTGAGAAAAAAATCCCATACCTTTGGTGTCAGAAGTGCTGGGAGTGGAAACATATGAACTTAATGTGCTTAAAATAGCGCTTACACATGAAGTAAGGTCTCAACTTGGTTACGATTATTTTTTCTTTTTTTTTTTTTTTTCTTTTGGCTGATCCGGACAGCATGCAGGATGTCAGTTCCCCGACCAGGGATTGAACCCGGGCAGTGGACCACCAGGGAAGTCCCTTGGTTACTATTATTAACTCTATGTTGCCTTTTCTGACCTGTCTCCATCCTTATCCCCATCCCTACCCTCCTCATGTGCACTCAAAACGTCCTGTGCTACCCCCGAACCCAGCATCATCTTATCCCTTGTCCCAGTTACCTACTGCTGTGCAACAACCACCCCAAGACCAGTGGCTGAAAGTAATGACATCATTTTTTTTTGTTCATGAATCTGCATTTGGACAGGCTCGGTGAGGACGGCTTTTCTCTGCTCTTGTTGGCATCAGCTGGGGTGGCTTGGAGGCTGGGGACTGGGATCCTATGCCATATTCACTCACACGCCCTGTGCTAGATGCAGGCAACTACTGGGACCTTCGATAAACTGGGGCTCTCGATCAGAACTCAGACCTGTGTCCTCTACAGGTGCCTTGGGCTTCCTCATGGGGGCTGAATTCCAGGGGCAAGTGTTCCAACAGGAAAAGAGCCAAGTGGGAACCATATCACCCTGAATCACCTAACCTTGGAAGCTACACAGTGTTACTTCCTCCAGTCTATTCACTGAGGCCATCACAAAGGTCCTCCAAGCTCAAGATCAGAGGAAATAGACTCCCCTTTTGATGAGGCAGTGGCAGGATCTGAAAAAGCATGTAGGACCAGAAATAATACTGTATTAGCCATGTCTTTTATTTTCTGTATTCTGATGCTTTGATATCTGGGGCCTTGCTGACCTTGGAGAGACTGCCCTCCCAGGGTTAACCAATTCCTAGAGATAATCAACAACTTACCCACAAGTGCACTTTTCAAATACACACCAACCAATCCAGAGCCCACACCCCAACCATCCCCCTTATCAGCTCTCACACTCTGGGCCACTATGTACCTGCCCTAATCACCCCAGGGCCTGGTACCAGACCATGAGGGACAGCCCCTATGCCCCAGAGCCTGATGAAATTATTCAAACTAGCCAGTCCTAAGCCTGTCTTTCCTGCCTCATGGTTCCTTCCCACAGAAACCACTATAAAGGCTCTGACCCACATTTTCTCTCTCCCTCTGCCTCTTGATGACACTGGTGCTTTCCCATGTGGCTCCTCGTGGCAGGGCTTGCCCCCTCCTCTTGGAATCTGTGAGTATAACAAACTGTCTTTTCAGTGGTAACTATCTCCTGATCTCTTGGCTATGCCTCAAATTTTCTATTCATATACCGTATTTTAGAACAAATACTGTGGTCATTTGGGGGAAATACAATCTTCCACACTCTGTATTATAATTGATTATGTACTTGCCTTTCTCCTCATCTTGACTTTGTTCACACAGAAAACAGACCTTTCTTTTATCTCCTTATCCCCTGTGCCCAGTACATAGGAAGTACCCATTAAATGTTTGTTGACTGACTAGCTGACTGAATTTTTGATAGCCATATACCACCTTTGTCCTCCTTATTTAATGTCCAAAGAGAAAGGATTCTGCAAATTCCTTGACACACCCTGCCACAGTGGTTGCATACTCAGCCTGTTCTCTGTCTGCTCCACCATGCTGAAGCACACACACCCAAAAATCACAGCTCCTGTCACCTCTGCTTTGTGAGGCTTCCTGGGATAGAACAAGCCTCCTCTGAGTCCCAGGGGTTGGACATGTGAAGGCAGGGTGGGGACCCCTGAGGTGAGTCTCATCACCAGAAGGCTGCACTGGCCGTCAGAACACTGGGAGAAGCTGGTCTCTGAATCACCTGCAGTCGTGCATGCAAACGGCTGCAGCATCCCTCATCCCGGCAGCTCGGTCACGCCTTGTGAAACTAATTTAGGGAAATTTCCCCAGTGCTAAAATCTCCAGGTAGTCCCCACAGAAAGGGAGTCATGCCCCCCAACTGTCCCCATCCCAGAAAAGTGGACAAAACCACAAGATTCTGCATAGACCCCCGGGACAGCGCCTGGATTCGCTCTGGCAAAGGTGGCAGCAAGAAGGAGCGGGCTTCCCTGGTGGCGCAGTGGTTGAGAATCTGCCTGCCAATGCAGGGGACACGGGTTCAAGCCCTGGTCTGGGAGGATCCCACATGCCGCGGAGCAACTGGGCCCGTGAGCCACAACTACTGAGCCTGCGCGTCTGGAGCCTGTGCTCCGCAACGGGACAGGCCACGACAGTGAGAGGCCCGTGCACCGCGATGAAGAGTGGCCCCCGCTTGCCGCAACTAGAGAAAGCCCTCGCACAGAAACGAAGACCCAACACAGCCAAAAATAAATTAAAAAAAAAAAAAAGAAGGAGCAAAAGCGAGGGGACACTCCTCCATCCTTTGGGTTTCTACTCCATTCTCCCACTCCTCCTGCGAGGGCAAAGGCTTCCCAAAAGCGCCAATACCTTCCTCCTCAAGCCCAAACGGTGCATGTGAGGAAGAGAGCACCTTAGAGAGGTTTACAGCAAGGGGGGAGGTCAGGAAAGACGCCCCGCACCTCTTCCGCCTGAGCGTCAAATGCTGGAATCCATTTGACAATTAACAAAATCTCATTTTATTCCCTAATGAGAGATGAGATTTAAAATGCAAATACTCCTGAGAGAAACAACAAATTGGTTTAAGGTCAGTCAGTGCTTAGTCCGACAAATAGCCCTTCTTTGCAAGCAGATTTGACTGAGGGGCAGGAGTGGAAGCAGAGAGGAAACACAGGGGCAGGTACGGAGGGCAGAAGAGTGATTCTCTGCTTTCTTCCCGAGGAGGCTTCCTTCCTTCTGCCAAGATCTTGTCTAATCATCTTATTCAGAGCTTTCAGTAGCTGTCAGAAAAGCCATTCCAGTTCACACCCCCTACAGCCCTCAGATCCCATTCTCCAAGTCAGCCAACTCACCTGAGGCATCTGTGAGTCCTTCACTTCCTCAAAGTTCTCTGCAGAAAAATGTTTTTCTCATGCGTAGAGGGTATGACTTTTCTCAGCCAAATTTCAATTTTTAAATGCAATATCATTCACAATAGCCCAAAAGTGAAAACCACCCAAGTGTCCATTAACAGATGAATGGATAAACAAAATGTGGTATAAACATACAATGGAATATGATTCAGCCTTGAAAAGGAATGAAGTTCTGATACATGTCACATTATGGAAGAACTTCTAGGAAATTATACTAAGTAAAATAAGCCAGACACAAAAGAACAAAAATTATATGATTTTACTTATATGAGGTGCCTAAAGCAGGCAAATTTATAGAAACATTCTATTCTAGAGAGTAGAATGTGGTTACCAGGGTTTGCGGGGAGGGAGGAATGGTGAGTCACTGTTTAATGGGTATAGACTCTCTGTTTGGGATGATGAAAAAGTTCTGGAAATGGATAGTGGTGCTGGTTGTACAACCATGTGAATATACTTAATACCACCAAATTGTATACCTGAATGTGGCTAAAATTTAAATTTTATGCTGTGTATATTTTACCAAAAAAAAAAAAAAAAAAATTTAAGCAATTACCACTCTCCCAGGCTATCACTCGTTTTTCCCCTGTGCTCTGACCCAGTGCTCTGTCATTGGCTGATTCAGCACCACCAAGCTGGGAAGAGCCGTGTCCAGCAGCAAGGGGAGTCCGGCGAGGTGAAACTTCTGACCACGGAGAGGCCAGTTCTTATGCCAAAAACAAAGGCTGGTCTGTTTCCACACTATCCCAGAAGCACACCTTGTGCAGCCTCCCCTCTGTTACATCACCGCTTCCATAACCACCTTTTACCCACAAGCTCAAGTTCTAACTCCTTAGGCCAGAGTGCAGTACCCTCCCATCTGGCCCCAGCCCAACCTTCCAACTTCCCCCTCACTACCAACCTCCACAAACTGCTCCGACCGTTTGGCCTATGCCCCATTCTCCAAACACACCTTGCAATTATGCCACTGCATCTCCTGCCCACGTTTCAATATCCATCCTGAGCCCCAGCTCCTCAGGGGTCCCTCCTCAAGCCGTTCCCTTCCACAGAGACACAAGCCCTTCCTGAACTCGGGGCTCACGGCATCCGTCCCTTTATTGCTTGGTTATACAACAGATGCACTGGTGGTGGTAATTAGATTCTGAAGATTCAGGCTCTAAGGAACTTTAGGAGATTATTTCGTTTGACTCCTTTAATACATAGCAAGGACACGAAGCTTGAGCAATGACTTGCCCGGGGCCTCAGCACTCCTTAGTGGCAGAGGAGGGAAGAGAATCCCTGTCCTGATATCTACTCCATCCTCTCCTTCGTAGCACCACGTGGCCTCTTGGAACTATTTTAAATGTGTTAACCTTATTGTTGTCCCCCACAGCGTTTCAAAGCTACGTCAGGGCAGGCAAGGACCACACTCCTTGTCATTTGTGTCCTCACAACACCCAGCACTACGAGGAATGCAGGATCTTAGTTCCCCGACCAGGGATTGAACCCGTGCCCCCTGCAGTGGAAATGCGGAGTCTTAACCACTGGACCGCCAGGGAAGTCCCGAGCACGGTCTTAATAATAAGTCCATGTTGAAACCATAAAGGTGTTACTAGGTCATCCCCTTAACCGCTCTGGCCTAAAATTTCTTTTAACGGTTTCTTAAGAACAAGATCTTTTTCTGCTCTTCCAGTTTGGAATATCTTCCTTATGAGTTTTCTAAGAGTGAGTTAGGCAAACCAAAACAAAAGCAGGTGGATAACAACTGAAGAAACTTAGCCAATTTTTGCAACCTCAGAAGCACATTCAGTTTACTTCTTGGCCTGAACTGTGGACCCACCATAGGTCGAACCAGACATACTTGCTCTAATTTTATCTCCACTTTGCAGGCAGAGAGCAACCCTGGGTTGGTTCACTTCGTCTATTTCCTAGACCATTACTCCATTGCTCTTGCTGTCTCGGCTGTGTGGGCATTCTCTCAGTTGGAACATACAGAGGCTGCTTCTCCCTCCACACAGCTCTTAGAAAGAAAAAAGGAAAAGAAGAAGAAAATACAGCTTCACCTCACTCGTGATAGAGACAGAAACCCTCCTGGCGGGCCCGGTATCATCTACTTAGGGGGTGAGTCTGCAGATGTCTCATTACCTAAGGCAAGCCTGGATCTCCTCCAGCGAGCGAGCTCCTCTTCCTGGGAGTCTGTCCCCTCCTCCAGCCTAATGGAAGCCATCAGAGCAGGATTTGGCATCACAGACCACAGAACCCAAAGGTACCGGCTGCAGGGAGGGGGCCCATCAGCGTGGGGGTTAGATGGTGAGGAGGAGAGAAAGGAAACCTGGGGAAAGTTCTGAATGCTGAGTAACTTTGGAGAGGAAAGATGAGGGAGAGAGACCCAGATCCATAATTACAGAAGCCTCGTGCAAAATTTAATTAAAACTTGGGCGGAAACGAACACCAGAAACAAGTGTCATTCATCACCTTAAAACACCAACGAAGGTAAACGCTGCCACAAACTCAGGCAAAGAAAGGGAGCAGGCAGGAAGGAGGGGCGATCACTCTAGATATCAAGCAAATCGAATTACCCTGAAGGCCCCACCAGACACATGCATTAATCACCGTTATCCCGGCTGCACACCCGTACGGGAGGCGAACCTGCTGCGCTCCAAATGACTTCGGCCCACGGAGCACGCTGGACTGGGCTGGACCGGGCTGGACGGAGGGGCAGGGAGGCAGGCCCAGGGGAGCCCAACCGGAGGCGGCCATGCGGCACCCCCAGCTCTCCCCGGCCAGGCAGGAGGAGGGGCAGGAGCAGAGTTAGATTCGGGCAGGTGAGGGCAATCCCCAGCTCTCCAGCCAAGTTCCTCCCTGCTGCTGCTTTTTTTCTGCATAACAGGCTTCAGGGTGATTCTCAATGATTGGGCAAGCAAGTCCAACTGCTAAATCCTTGTTGCTGCTGGTTTTCTCCTCTCCTGCAATTCAGAGCGGAGGGGGAAGGAGAGGAGGAGGGAATGGGATGGGGGCGTTGCAGTGGGGTGGGGAGGGGACAAAGTGAGCCTTTGACTTTGTTTCCTGTGCGGCCCGGGCTCTGTCCACCCACACGTGAGTCCCCAGGGCTGCTCACAAGCTGAACCTCCTCACAAAGAGGGGCTGGAAAGCAGCTCAGCCTGCCGGGCTGGGAGCTATTTGCACTTGATGAGAAATTTCAAGTGGGAACCATCTGAGTCCGTGCCTGTGTGAATGAGAGTGCATTTAGAGGGAACAAACGATTTACTAGCGGGGCCTCCACAAAGTCTCCTTCCAAAAGGGAAGGAGCTTCTCCTCACCCCACCTCCACTCCCTTATCATTAAAACCTTGAACGGGTAGAGTCCATTTGGTCTCTTAAGCCAGCCTGCAAGGGAGTCACAGCTAATCAGGCGACCAGCTCAGCTCCTCCAGCCTTTCTCTGAGTACAAGAACATGTATAAACTGGCAAAGTGGATTGCAGACCACTTTGATGTTAAACAAAGAGGGAAAACTCCAAAACAGCTAAAAGCGGTATTCCTGTTGAACTCCTCCGTGTCCTTTCTACAGAGCAAATTTAAAACTCACACAGCCGAATAATGAACGATTACCATTTCAGACACTTAGACCCAAGGGTTTCCTGGAAGAGAGAATGGCCAGTCTCGCCCTCTGCATTTACTTGCTCTGATTATAGGAGACTGTCTTCTGAGCAGCTGCCGGGGCCTGATGCCATAAGATCGCAGCATACACCACCTCATTTAATCCTTGCAGAACCTCTGTGAGATCCACATTATCATCCCATTTTGAAGATGGAGCAACGGAGAGGTTAAGGAACACGCCTCATACGTCTCGGCCTATAATGGGGTTTCACACTCTGGTCTCTAGGGTTGCAGAGCCCTCCCTGGAAGACAAAGCTTGGGTTGTTTCCCATTCTCATGAATGAACCCCCCTTACTTGGGAATGAGGTGCTTTAGGTGGTTGACATGAGTAAACTTTTCAGATATCCAAGACCTATCCCTTTAAAGCCAAATCTTTTTAAACATTTAATTCGTTTGAAATAGAATTTTTCTCAAATATGATTGTACACTCCCATGGCTTACAAAAGAGATAATTCCTAGGAAATGTCCAGAGGAATGATTCCTAGGCAGGTAGGAATTCCAGCCTTTAGGTCCTCAGAGATGCCAAGGAAGGGATATCTCTTGTGAGCCAAGAGGACGATTCCTGATCAGGTGGGGAAGAGGGGTGTGATCTGGGTACAGCCTCGCCCCCGAGGAATAGAAGAGAGGACCAGGAAGATTTTCTGAAATGGAGTCAGAAAACCAGCTATGGATCAAGAAGTAAGAACCTTGTAAGAAGATTCTGGCATCCATATTGTCCCGTTCCTTCTTGCTAATAAATGGTAAAATAACCTCCAAAACAAAACAAAAAAAATTTTTTTTAATTAAAAAATGAGCCAAAATGTTATGTTGGTGTATGAGCCAAAATGTTAACAGTGCTGATAGTTGGGTGACGTTATTAACCTCAACCTTCTTCCTTTTTGCTCCAAGTCTCCATTTTAACTTAGATCAGAGAGGTGGATTGAGTACTCAACTTTCAGGCAAGCCTGGTACCCAAAGAGCATGTGGAAGGGAAGACAACATCTGACTCCCAAGCAATGTCACTGGGATCATGGATGTTATTTTGTTGTGGTCATACTCTGTGTCCATGAACCTGGACAATGGGGAGGCTTTGGAGTCAGGAGGAACCTACTTGGAATCCGAGCTCTGCCACTTAACTAGCAGAGTCACCCAAGACACATCACTTAATCTCCCAGCCTCAGATTCTCTGTCTGTAACATGGGACAAACGTTACCTACTTCATGGGATGGTCGTGAGATTCAATATTTCATGGAGAGCACTTTTCATTCAGGGAATGAATATACTAAATGAACAGACGCATTCAAGAGAGCAACGTATTTTGCCTACGTTTACAAATAGGACACCTTCACCTCCTACCCTCTCATATTGTCAAGTTAGACTTCATTGAACCATAAAATTCATGGTGAGATGAACCTACTCTGGACACCATTTTAAAGACTAGTAGCAATTACCGAAGTGCCAAGAGAAACTCTAAGTGTCACTGTGAGACTGGTGCCGCAGCATGAGACCATATTAGGATAAAGCTACCAGGCAGAGAATTAATGTGAGTTAAGCATCCAATTACATGTATGCCCTGAATGCTTTCACATGTCTTATCTCACTCCATTAACAGAATAGCCTCATAAGGTTGGTATTATTATCCCCATTTTACAGAAAGTTTCAACAGCGTCCCACGGTCACAGAACTAATAAGTGGCAGAGCCGAGATTCATATCCAGATCTCACTGACGCCAAAATTCCTTCCTTATACATTGTTTCACGTTGTTATCTATTTTCGTAATCAGCTTAGTTACTAGATTTGTGTTAATAGTACCCAGAGCATTATTTAAGGCTAGACAATTCCAAGGAAGTTTTTCAACCGTTTATGACCCATGGATGAGTGATTCTGAATATTACTGGTGAAATGCAATTTCTTCCTCCATCTGTCTTCCTCTTTCTGGTTGTGTCTCTGTCCCTCTCCCTTCCCCCCCACTTGACAGTATTCCCATCAATATAAAGATAAGATTATAAATCTAAGATATTAGTTCAAACTTGTTTTTTCAATTTAATGTATGAGAAAGAGAGAGAGTGTGTGAGAGAATGAGAGTGAGAGAGAGATTATAAAGACATACCCTTTAACTTCTGTTTACCCTTGGAATTTATACCAAAAACCATTTACCCTAAGGCTAAGGTCGTACTTGCAACGTTTCTGCTGGTACTTAAGCCAGTTTCCCAATCAGTGTGCTGAAAGCCTGGGTCACAGTGAGGATGGTGATACCCTCAGACCTCAGGGCAGCCAGGCGGAGCCACAGTGCCAGAGTCCCGGGATGTGTCACCTCCAGCCAAGAGCAGCCTTTACTGATGGTTTCATTTCTGATTGAGTCCCTCCAAATGAAAAAGGTTAGGAAGCTCTGCATGTCTTAAGTGAGGAGCCAAATATCAGACAGAAAAATCATTTGATAGAGGACTCTGAAACACTCCCCCGAAACCTAAGGTGTCCAAAGAGGTCACTGATACTCAATCCTCTTCTGGGAAAAATACGGGATAGAGAAAGAGTCCAAAATCTAGACCTGGAATGTCACCAAACTCACTGTGTGTCCATTCCCTCTCTGAGTTGGACCTGACACTTTCTAACATCCTCCATCATCCTAATTTCCTGCTGAAAACATGGTGATGGGGCAGCTCAAGGGGAAAACACGCAGCACTGACGCACACAGAGTCAGCTGTTTTCTCTTCATCTTTAAGTCACTTAGTGGGAAACCGGCCATCTTAATGGAACCACAGTTTGACTGAAAGGTGCCACCATGAGTGATTGGTATTGATTCGGCCTACGTCTCAGCCTGCCCCACACATATTTTGTTCTCAAATACCCACCGGACACAGTGTGCCTGACATCGCTCTGGCTAATGCAGGTCTGCTGGAAGCTGCGGCATCTTATCTCCTTCCACACAGAGCCTCGGGCCTTTCCAGGGAAGGGCTGCTACAGTGGGGAATAAGAGCAAGATATGACTTGCTATTTTATCTTCAAACCGTAAACACCACTTCTGTGAACAACCATTTCTGCAATAAGCAGCTTACCTAACTCTCTGGACCTCAGTTTCCTCTTGGGTAAAATAGGAACAACATCCATCTCAGAGGGCAGTTGTGTCCATTAAATGAGGAAACCTCTGGGTCATGTTTGACACGGAATAACAGGTCAGTCAGCTCCTCCCCTTTCTGGCCTTGGCCAGAGTCTTCTCCACAGATGCTATGGCATGAGGAGTCCCATGATGCCACAAGACATGCAGCCAAGGGATCCTAGACAAGAAAGGGTCCAGCCAAGGTCACAAGCTTTTCCCGGAATGGGATCAGGAGCAGAGGTAAGACATTTCAGTGAGAGAGGTGTCAAGCTACACACTGAGCTACTAAGCCTCCAGCTCTTAGGCAATGGGGACTCAAGAATGCTAGCCTAACAGCCTTGACATATATATTTTTTAATTCCACAAATTCAAATGAGATCGACAGTATTTGAACTCTCCCCACACATGCCAGGGAATAATTCACTTCAGGATGGACATGTGTCCCTATGACTCCAGTATAGACAACAGAGCAAAGCAGAGATCAGAAGTGAATTTGGGTTATGGCTAATACAGAATACCCACTGAAAAGCTGCAAAACGGACTGACATGCGCTGTTTTAGCTCTGTACATATGTGCTTGAATCTTCCTAAGGCACTAAAACTAATGTTTAAACTACATATGTGTCAAGAAACACAAAGACGTTCATTCTCTTTTATGTAGTCTCTCTCTGAGAATTTGTCATGAGGCAAATTCAGTGGCTCAAGCTAGAAACCTGAACATCACTTGGTTAGAGCACTGCTGCAGGCAAGAAATGGGAAGACAGTGAACCTTGGTCCAGCCGTTCATGGTGTTTTTTGAAATCCATATTATAACGTGAGAAATGCCTACAATATAACATTAACTGAAAAGGGGACCAAATGTTAAATATAAATCTGGTTCCAACTCTATTTTTAAAATAAGCACACGTAAATTAAAAATATTAGAAGGGGGGCTTCCCTGGTAGTGCAGTGGTTAAGAATCCGCCTACCAATGCAGGGGACATGGGTTCGAGCCCTGGTCCAGGAACATCCCACATGCCACAGAGCAACTAACAACCACAACTACTGAGCCTGCGCTCTAGAGCCCGTGAGCAACAACTACTGAGACCGCATGCCACAAATACTGAAGGCTGTGCGCCATAACTACTGAAGCCTGCACACCTAGAGCCCGTGCTCCGCAACAAGAGAAGCCACGGCAATGAGAAGCCCGCGCACCGCAACGAAGAGTAGCTCCCGCTCGTCGCAACTAGAGAAAGCCTGCACACAGCAATGAAGACCCAACGCAGCCGATAAATAAATAAATAAATAAATAAATAAATAAATAAATAAATAAATAAAATCTATTTAGGACTTTCTTGGTGGCGCAATGGTTAAGAATCTGCCTGCCAACTCAGGGGCCACGGGTTGGAGCCCTGGTCCGGGAAGATCCCACATGCTGTGGAGCAACTAAGCCCATGCGCCACAACCACTGAGCCCACGTACCACAACCAATGAAGCCCACGTGCCTAGAGCCTGTGCTCCGCAACAAGAGAAGCCACTGCAATGAGAAGCCCATGCACCGCAACGAAGAGTAGCTCCCGCTCGCCACAACTAGAGAAAGCCCACACACAGCAATGAAGACCCAACGCAGCCAAAAACAATAAATAAATAAATAAATAAATTTTTAAAAATAAAAAATAAATAAATCTATTTAAAATATATATATATATATTAGAAGGGGGGAATTTCCTGGTGGTCCAGTGGTTAGGCCTCTGGGCTCTCACTGCCGAGGGCCCAGGCTCAATCCTTGATTGGGGAAGGAAAATCCCACAAGGCGTGCAGCGCGGCCGAAAAAAAAAAAAAAAAGATTAAAATATATTAGGAGGAACTATGCCAAACATCAATAGTGATTTTCTTTGGGTGGTAGAACTATTAAAATATTTTTCTTCTTTTAACTTTTGCTAAATGTTCTGGCTTTTTTTAAATTGCAGTGTTATTTACCTACAATAAAGTGCACAGATTTTAAATGTACAATCAATAAGTTTTGACAAATATATATACCAATATCCAAAAAAAGTCCTCTGTGCCCCTTTCTTATTAATCTACCTCTCTGCCCAATAGCAACCACTGTTCTGATTTCTATCTCTTTAAATTAGTTTTGTCTGTTCTTGAACTTCACATAAATGAGATCAAGTGTGTAATCTCTTGTATGTGGCTTCTTTCACTCAAAATAATGTTTTTCAGATTCACCCAAGTTGTTGGATTCCTTTTTACTTGCTGAGTAGTATTCCAATGAATGGATATAACACATTTTGTTTACCCATTTCCCTGTTGGTTGACATTTGGGTTGTTTCCAATTTTTTGCTATTAGGAATAAAGCTGCAATGAACCTTCTTGTGGATTTATGCTTTTATTTCTTTTGAGTAAATCTCTAAAAGAGGAAGAGAAGAATTGCTGGGTTCTATATATGAAAATAGTTTTCCAAACTGATTGTACCATTTTGTACTCCCATCAGCAAGGTATGAAAGTATGAAAGTTCCGGTTGTTCCACATACTCTCCAGCATCTGGTATTACTGACTTTTAGTTGTTTACATTATGGTAGATGCATGGTGGTACCTCAGTGGCTTTAATTTCCATTTCCCTGATGACTAACAATGTCAAGCATATTTTCATCTCCTTATTTGCCATTGCTGTCTCTTCTTTTCTGAAGTGTCTGTTCACTCTTCTTTCATCTTTAGTCTTGAGCCCCACTGGCCAGGCCTGGTCCCCTGCCACCTCCAAGGCAACAGCCCAGCTGGACCAGTGAAAGGCATTAGGGGTGGACATCCAAAAGAAAGCCAAGAGCTATTATCAAAATGTAGGGTGGGGACTTCCCTGGCGGTCCAGTTGTTAAGACTCTGTGCTTCCACTGCAGGGGGCACAGGTTCAATCCCTGGTCGAGGAAATAAGATCCTACATGCCGCGTGGTGCAGCCAAACAAAAAAAAAAAAGTAGGGTGAATGGATCTGGGTGGCCCAAAATGACAAATTCCCATCACATCCTACTTCTCCCCCAAGCCTCCATTCTGCCCCATTTAGGTCTGTCAAGACTGCCACCATCCTTCAAAGCCCAACCTAATCTCTGCATTCTCCAAACAAATTTTCCTTGTCCCCTCTTGCCTTTCCACCACTATAGAAGATTGTTTTACTCTCTCTTGTGGCAGTTCTCTTACTCCACAATTTATTATCAGGATTTGTGCACTTGGGTCTCATTTGTCCTACCACATAATAATTTTTTTGAAATCAGGGTCAGTTCTGCAGCAACTTGGCACAGTATCTTATGCATAGCAAAGCACACATTCATTCATGCATCCGTTCAACAAATATTTATGGAGCATCACTTGTATGCCAAGCCCAATGCTAGTGAATGGTATCCAACAATGAACAAGATAGACATAGTCTCTGCCCCCGTGAAGTGTGAAGTTTTATGGGGCATAGAAACAAGGAAACAGCCAAGAGCAGCTCGAGGTGGTGAGTACTCTGATGGGTTGGGGGCTGAGAGTTGCGGGAGGATACAGAATAATACAAGAGTGTACTGGGGGCAGGGCATGAGACCTGAGAGATGAGTAGCCAAGTGAACAAGAGTTCATGGAAATGTATTAAACATAAATGATTTAAATTAAAAATTGCTAAACACTCAAGGAATGGTGAACACGGCCTGCCAAGCAAAGAGGGAGGAATTGAAAATATCTCTTGCCCATTTTAGAGATACATGCGATGGGTGTTTCAATTTGCCTCTGACATGCTTTCACACTGCGTTGAGATTTTTTTTTTTTAAGCAGGGAAAGAGCTGTTTAGGAAGGTAAGGAGCAAGAAGCCCCCAGCAGGAGTAAGCTCCAGGGCACAAGCATCCAGCCTGAGACCTGTATGCACATTTTCTGCTTGTGTGCAAAAGCATGGGGAAGAGGGAGAGGGGGAGGAAAAGAGGTTACAAATTGTGAAGAGAAATCACGGCGTTTATTTCTAAATGACAACTCTTTATCTTCCTACCCCAGGCCTATTTGTTGACAAGCCATTCTGTCAAAATGTGTTGGTCAAGGGAAGGGAGGCCCGGTGTTCTGGCGGTGCACTAGGCCTTGATCTTGTCTCTGTTGGAATCCAGGAGGCTCCCCTGTGAGCAATCAGCCTCCTAATGGGCAGGAGGCCCCTCTGGGAATGTGGATTTGACAAGGCTTGTCAGAGCTGTCAGGCTTTCTCCTTCTCCTGTTCCTACCCTGGGAGGGGAACAGCTCCGTGGGCTACGCCAGTCCTTCGAGGACAAGAGCTGAAACCACAGCGAAAAGCTGCTCAGACATTAGCGGGGCAGATGCAAAAATCCGTCATATAAAAAAATACCTGGATGAACAAAACAGGTACAGGCCAAGAGCACAGTGTATCTTAGGGCTGTGGGAACAGCCTACGCGGAACTCAGTAGAGTGAAGGACCCTCTCTCTCTCAGATTCCCTATCACCCAGCATAAGTGAATTAAAATTGCCTGAGAACCAAGCAGGTGGTAACAGCCTCTCTGGCAGATAAAGGTTATCTGAGGATAGACTTTTCCCTGAGGCTGTGACTCTGTCTTGCTCAGCTCCACAGTGGAAGAAAAGAGGTCCAGGGGCAGAGAGATGCTGCAGAGGACCCCTGGCCTGGAGGAGGCCAGGTGGGTGAGGGGGCTCTCCTGGACCCTGGGCCTTAGTGATGAAGGCCTGGCCTTGTGTCCTTAGCTTCCCCAGGTAGAGCCAGGGTAGCCGGAAGCCAGAACGTGATTTTGATAGGCCTCTCCTCTGACTCCTGTTTAGTACAAAACGAAGGAGGAATGGGGGGCAGAGGGGAAGAGGTAGAAGGAAAGTTCAACTGCCACATGTCAGCAGGATGGGTCCTTAAGGATTTGATGAATGTAGGAAGATCTGAAAAGATCTCAAGCTGCAAACAAATGTCTTCCTATTTTCTCCTTTATACAAACCCAATTCCTCTCACAACACACACACACACACACACACACACACACACACACACACACCCCTGTCCCAACTCATCTGTCCTGAAGATAAACATGCTTTCTTTAAACCCTAAAACCTGTCTTCCATTAATTCTGCTTCTCAGAGTGAAGCTTTCCCTGGTGACTGATTACAGAAAATTGCTTATTTCAAGAAACGTGGAATCCCTCCTGCAGACAATGGCTTCCATTCTGGTTTCAGGGACTTCTGCACGGACGGGCACGACCAGCAAGCGCTTTGAGGGGATCAGAAATGGGGGGGAAGAGGGGGGAAGAGGGGGGAAGAGGGGAGAACGGTTCACGAGCACCCTCCCAGTCACATGCGCACATACACACAGCCCATCCCAGAAATCACACCATATGACACAGATACACTGGGGCTTCTAATTACTTCACTGTCTAATTCATGTTAACACAGCAATTAGCGATAAAGCTCAAAACACTCATACACATTAGCCTGATGACATTTAATTATGACATTAGATGTATTGAGATATGTAGCTTAGCAAGTAATAAGAAATCTACATGTATGGCCGATCTAAACTGCAATGTAATAAAAATAAAGAGAAGCCATGAAACCCTCACGTTGCCATTACAAGAAAATGGTGTAATTGGTGCATTTTTACGTGAAATATGCCATTTCCAGAGGCTAAGAATCCGGTCTCCTCGGCTTAGAAAACATAGCTTGGTCTTTATTTTTGAAAAAAAGGAAAGGGGGGATAAAAAAGGTAGACGGTACTTCATTATTGCTCCATGCCTCTGCGTATCCATCCTCATTGTCAGTCCCTTAGACGTCAGCAGAAGATACAGGGGGAAAAGTGACATTGTTCTGCCAGGATGGTCCACGAGATGTGCCATTTGCTTGTGGTTTACATGGGGCCTGTTCATGAGACATGATTAATAGCTCAGCGGCACTGCCAAAAAGCACATAAATCTGGCCATCCGCGGAGTAATTGACACACTGCTCGTCTCGCAAATACCTACAGTGCTCGCTTACCGCAGGCCGATCCCCAGGTGGGCATTCCAAGCAGCTGATTAAGCAATGCATAGTTGCTGACACTACAGTTTGGGGGGTCCGTTCCTTATAGCACCCAATTAGCTGCCACATAAAGCCCTCCTCCCCTATATCAACCTTGACCAGGTGTTAGGACCAGCTGAGTGAACACAGGCTACCACGGAAATTCCACTGGAGCACTCAGGCCCTAACAGAGGGGCCCTTGGGGTGGAAACCTCAACCCCCAGATTCTGGATCAAGCTGTCCTTTGGGTTAGCTTCCCAAACACCCCTGCTTTAGATCCTCACGCCCAGAGCACAGCGATCTGCCCCCCAGCCCCGAGTGGTAACCACTGCCACCCGGATCTTTCTTCTCCTCCCTCCCACCTCATCCTCCTTTCCAGCTCATTATCCATCTTCACTTTCCACATCGAAATCGAGCAGCCCCACGTGGTTGTGATATAAGAACTTGAAAACTTCAGCTCCCTCACCCCACCCCGTTCCTCCGATGTCTCCCTTTCTATGAAAACGTTTAAACAAACAAACAAACGATATTGACATAGCACAGGAGCCACTGCCGAGATTAAAGATTACATAATGAACCAGTTGCAAAGCCCTCTGAAAGCATAAAATGCTGTAGGAGTAATTATTATCATTGTTATTAATCACCTCGGTTCATCACATATAGTAAACGAGCTAATAAAGAGGGGATTCTTAAATGCAGTATCAGCAGCAAGACCCATTTATTACAAAGCTATTGGCTTGGATTCCATTACAGTTATAAAATTTTACGCTCATCTAGCACTTTCCATCTAAGAATGTCAAAGTGCTGTACAAGCACAGGCTCTAATTCCACTAATCCTCCCAACTCTTGGGGGGAGGGGGGCCGCAGCAGAGAAAGGCCACTTCCACTCGCGGAGCTCACCGTCTAAGCAGCTCCCTGTCCAGGGCTGGGGGGGACTCCCTGCTGAGGGCTGCACCTAGAAACTTCCAAAATCTGGAAAAGTTCTTAAGTGAGTCGTATCATTTTTTTAAACCACAAATAATTAATGCCAGATAGACACATGTACTGAGGTTTGAATTTTTTTTTCTGTGTGGGGATGACGTAGCCACTGTCTTGTGAGTAACCCACCTGCCTTGATCCCACCATTTTGGCCCATGATTTCTGTGTTTGCCACCAGAGTCTGAAAGAAAATCGTCTACGTCTTACTGTAGGTAACATTGCCAGCTGGGAAGTTTTCATATAGGGATGATGATGAATGATAGTAAATGAGTGTCTACCTTGAGAAATACAATGAAAACAATGTATGTTGGGGCTTCCCTGGTGGCACAGTGGTTAAGAATCCACCTGCCAATGCAGGGGACACAGGTTCGAGCCCTGGTCCGGGAAGACCCCACATGCCGTGGAGCAACTAAGCCCACGAGCCACAACTACTGAGCCCGCGTACCACAACTACTGAGCCCGCGTACCACAGCTACTGAAGCCCACGTGCCTAGAGCCCATGCTCCGCAACAAGAGAAGCCACTGCAATGAGAAGCCCGCGCACCGCAAGGAAGAGTAGCCCCCGCTCGCTGCAATTAGAGAAAGCCCCCACCCAGCAGCAAAGACCCAACGCAGCCAAAAATAAAAATAAAAAATAAATAAATTTATTTAAAAAAAAAAGTATGTTGTCAACATCTTGTCCTTTTGCCAGTGTAATACTCATCTGGGGGGAAAAAAAACAGCTTTGGATAA
Organism: Eubalaena glacialis; assembly: GCF_028564815.1. Taxonomy (NCBI): domain Eukaryota; kingdom Metazoa; phylum Chordata; class Mammalia; order Artiodactyla; family Balaenidae; genus Eubalaena; species Eubalaena glacialis. Next base: position 11,660,710 of record NC_083722.1, read on the forward strand.
CTCTTATACAACTCTTACAGTATTTCTAATACTTTGTTGTAGGTTTTGGTTTAAGTAAATGGATAGTTTCAGCTGTAGTAATAATTCTGCCCTATCACTAATAAGAGCAGAACAAATTACTTACACTCTTGGGATTTGGCATCCTTACACTTTTAAAAGTGTGTTATGACTCCAGAGCAAAGTACCCACAGCTCAGAATGTGTGCGAGGTGATCCAATGTGGTCCAGGAAGGAAACAGATTTACTTTATTCTATTTTCTTTTCTTTTTCTTTTTTTTTTTTGGCCACACAGCATGCAGGAGCTTAGTTCCCCAACTAGGGACTGAACCTGTGCCCACTGCACTGGAAGCTTGGAGTCCTAACCACTGGACCGCCAGGGAAGTCCCACTTTATTCTATTTTCCGCTGAGTGTCTGTGTCAGTCCTCTTCCACACAACAAGCAGAAATGATGTCAGGCTCCCCACGTAGTTCTTGACCACATTTCACTGTGACCAAAGTGGGCTATGAAGCATTTTCAGAAACCAAAGAACCTTAGCCCAAGGTAACACTGCTTTACGTCAAAAAATAAAATGGAAGACTCCTTGGGGTAAATTGCCCACTAAAAAGATTTTCCTCCAATTCTGGAGTCGAAGACCCAGCTTTGTGTCCCAGCTGCACACCCAGGAGAAAGTCCTCCATCCTCCAGGTGTGTCTCCTTAGCCCTCCCTCACAGCCCACATACAGCCCCACCCCCAGCCAGGTCAGAGTCAAGGCCGGGGTCTCTGACTCGGAGAAGATAAAATCCTTCTCACCTGCCCCCACCCCAATCCGGCGCCTTGCAATTACTTTTGTAGATTCCCAGCATTCCTCAAGAAGACTTACCACAGTAACCAAAGTTGGGGGCAGCCAAAGGCAAACACAGGGAAAGGGTCTGCAAGCGGCAGCACTGCGGACAGAACAGCAGGAGCCCTGGGACAGCAGGGAGGAAGGCAGGGGTCCCGCAAGCTGCACCAGCAGTGGGCCTGAGGGGCAGACGAGGGCAGCGTTTCCAAGCCTTTATCGGAAGCCACTCAATGCCACACTTTGGCAATTTATAAACACCCTAGCACAGCACTGCTGGGTAGAAATACAATATATGCTGTATATAAAATTTAAACTCACATGAATCTGGGCGCTGGTATGACACGGTGGCCCAGGAGCACAGCCGCAGTAAGGGAATGCTGAGGTCCAAGAGGACCAGCCCAAGGTGGCCTGAGCATGGCTCCAGCAGCCACGGCAAGGCAGCAACCCCAGAGGCAGTGATGCTCAGAAAGCAGGCACCAGCAGAGACTGCAGGTGAGGCGCCCACAGAGATGCAGGAGGATGGAGACCGGCCGGAGAGTACCGGCTGGGAGGCAAGCAAGGGCAACCAAGCAGCGGAATTTACTCTACCCTCAAGCAGTGAAACCTACAGATATCTGATTCAGGTCAGATAACGTGAATGGATCACAATTCTGGCTTAGGTTAGATACGAATGTCAGACACTTGGAAGCAATCTCTGGCTCTAGCCTCTTTTGAGATTAGAAGGCTTTCTCCTAAAGAAACCGGATAGCTGAGCAGTGAAATCCACGGCCTGCCTGCAAAAGCCCACAGTGGATGGAACTTGGCCTCTGCCGGAAGTACAGCGGCCTTTCCTTCTATCTCCTTCCGCGCTCTGTGAATCAAAGAAAGCGAAGCGCTGTAAATCAAAGAAAATAAGACTCGTGTGAAGTAATGTTTTTTTCGGGGCACGGTGACTCCTGAGCCAGAGAACTTAAGACACGAATTTTCCATATTCTGGGTGATGGAAATCAGGTCAGGCAGGACTAATAAACAACACAAGAATAAACAGCTTAATTTCTCCTTCAAAGAGAGAGAAAGCAGCCTAGCTCGGTGGAGAATCTATATCACGTGGGTGAAATTTCACTTGTGATGATCACCTTAGTGCTGCACAAACCCCCAACCTCCCACCGAGACGGCGCCTCAGTCAGAGGTGAGCCTTTCCCTCTTCTGTCCCAGTTGTCAACTCTTTTTATCACTGAAGAGCCCACGCTGGGCCACTACTGAGCTTGACAGACAATAACAATAACAACAACAAAAAGCCCTGCCTGGAAAATTATTATTGTTATACACAATACACATCCGTTTGGTAGATAGTTTCCAAAACATCCACCAACCCACAAACATGTTCTACAGTTTCGCCCCGTTAGATGCAAGCATACCATACCCTGAGGGTACACAAGGCTTCTCCAGGCCACTGTGGTCTTACACAAACATCATAATTAGTAGCATGCTTGCTTCTCTTAGCATCAGCAAAGAAGAATAAGAATGGCAGAAAGAAAGAAAAAAAGAAAAATGAAGTCCCAAGTAGAGAAATCAAAGTTGGTATACTTTTGAATTCATGCTTATGATGCAGATAATACACATGATTACGGGAAATTTAGAAAACACAGATAAGAGGGAAGGAGAGAATTTGTTCCCTGGTCCAGAAACTAACATATATTTCTGAATGATTTATTTCAAAAGATAAGTTGGCAAGATACAGCTTCCCAACGATTACCTCGAATTTCACGAACGCAGAGAACAAATTCATCATTCAGAAGTCTCTCACCAGGAGCTTTAATGAAGAGCATGGGTATCTGGTGTGAAGAACCCGCTGCAGTTTTCTTGGAGGCAAGAGCCACGCGTACATAATAGAAGGTTTGCTTAGAGAACTCACTTTCGTGGTCTTCATTCCAGACTCTCAGAGCAAAGAGAGTAGGAAAAGCAAAGAAAGGCAATGAAAAGCAAGAATATTTGGAGTGTTAGTACCGATCGGGGCACCAAAAAGCCTGGGTCCCCTGCTCTTCTCCAATGGCTCCTACTCTATAGGCCAGGGGGTTAATTGCAAGGGGGTTGCAAGTGGTTTGCAATGCCAAGTAGTTTCCAACAATAAGATAATTAAAAGTATAATGACTATCACATGAGGCTCATTAAATTCTTTGATATTAACAAGGGGTCCTCACCCTTATAAAGTTTGAGGGTCATTCCTCCAGGCTGTGTTCCACTCCTAAGATGCTAGTGCTTAAGTCATCTACCATCCAGGTCCTAAACGTCCTCATCCAGAGGATGCGCCAGGAACCTTCTCTAGCTATGTGGCCCCAAACACCTCACCTCAGTTCAGGGCCTCAGTTTCTCCTTAACACTGTCATTGTCATAATGATGGTAATAAGTGACACAAAGGGAATGTCTAGTCCTCAAAGGTAATCTGGGGAGTAGTGAGATTATGTGTGTCAATTCCCTAGAGACATCCATTTCCAGAAAGGATGTTACTGTAATGATGTAGAGTTTTCTCAAGAAGTCCAACTATAACCCCTAACTCACTACTCACTAAATCTGTTATCCAAACTGATTCTCAATCACAGAAAATCTACTGTAACTCTGCCAAATGGATACTTTCTCACATGGAATTAGGTACTCAAGATGCATGTTTTCTGTTTCCACTGTCTGCCATCAGAGTGTTATCTATTTATCCAATCACAGATTCTCAAGTTGCAAAATGGATTAAAAATTCACTCCATTAAGAATGTTTGCAATTGTTTTTTAGGGATGCTATAAATTTAAAACTTTGTTCAAATTATAAAGTAATATCACATTAACATTTACCTTTAAAGATAATGGAAAATAAGTATATGAAAAAGATCTAAAAATATTTATTTAAAACATACCATGCCAGGTAAAAGAAATATCCATTACATTACTTTTCAACCCATAAAAGCTAACCATGTCAACTTAACCCAGGGAATTGCTGGCCAAATACAGTACTTTGTTCCTAATGAGACTCCAACCAACAGAAAATTGTGGAAAAGAATGGGATTTGGTATCAGAGACTTGGGTTTAAATCTCAGCTACATCATTTGCAGATTTCCATATTGAGTCAAGTCACTTTCCTCATTTCTAAATAATAATATTCGCAGGTTGAGAAAGGATTGAATGTAATAATGTACGTGGAAGCAAAATGCTATGGAAATACTAGCTGTTATGTTAGTATACAACCCATTATTCTTCCGTCCAGCTAGTTAGTCAAGAACCACAACTTCTTCTTTTATTGAAGTGTAGTTAATTTACAATGTTGTATTAGTTTCAAGTGTACAGCAAAGTGATTCATATATATATATATATATATATATATATATATATACTTTTCCAGATTCTTTTCAATTATAGGTTATTACAAGATATGGAATAGTTCCCTGTGCTATACAGTAGGTCCTTGTAGTTTATTTTATATATAGTAGTATATATATGTTAATGCCAAACTCCTAATTTATCCCTCTCCCACCCCCTCGATATCCCCTTTGGTAACCGTAAGTTTGTTTTCTGTGTCTGTGAGTCTTTTTCTCTTTCATAATAAGTTCATTTGTATCATCTCTTTTAGATTCCACATATAAGTGATATCATATGACATTTGTCTTTCTCTGTCTGACTTACTTCACTTAATATGATAATCTCTAGGTCCATCCCTGTTGATGTAAATGGCATTATTTCGTTCTTTATTATGGTTGAGTAATATTCCATTGTATATACATACCACATCTTCTTTATCCATTCATCTGTCAATGGATGTTTAGGTTGCTTCCATGTCTTGGCTGTTGTAAATAGTGAACCACAACTACTCTCAACTAGGGTAAGGTGTGGGAAGTGGGGTACAATTACCCCCCGGCCCTACTAAAAACATCTGTCAGCCTCTGCACCTCTCTTACCATCCAAAAACCCCTACTGAAAGAAACAAAAGGTAGTCCCCCTGCCAAAAGAGGGTTCTCATTATAATAAGTCCATTAATACTGGCTTTGCAGTTGACACCTGCTAAAACATTTTTTCATGAAAACCCAACATCAGAATCATATGGTAGGTTCAAAAATAGCTCTCTGTTTAGAAGTTCTTGTGAGAATTGCCATTTCATGTCCTGAAAATAAAGGAAATAAAATAGCACGTGCATGTGGTAAGCTTTTCATAATGTATAAAAATGTTGAATCACTATGTTGTATACCTGAAACTAATATAATATTGTAAATCAATTATACTTCAATTTAAAAAATTAAAATAAAGATTTTTTTAAATAACACATTTGATACAACAAAATTATTCTTCTCTCCTTCCCTGTTAGCATCTGTCATATTACCAGCACCATCTTTGCACTACGTATAATCATGAGAGCTGCATGCATGACCATTTACCTGCCTGATTGGAGCTGAGTTAACTCCTGGATGCTCTTCAGAGTTATAAGGGAGGAAAAATTGTTTCTAGGTAACTTTTTTTTTTTAAATCAACATTAAACTCTGGATTTTAGAAAATATAGAGACTCCAAGGTCAAACATCTTCCCTTCATAACATCTTCAAACATATGTTATCACCATTTGAGTTACAATCAAATTGAGCTGCTGGAGGTTAATGTAGAACCACTCATCTATTTGAGCTTTCATCTACTGATACAAAGAGATTCTCATTGAATGCTTTTCTATGCAGTTTTTTCAAGTTTTTTTTTTTTTTTTTTGCTACAAAAGAAATGTGATCATTATAAATACTCAAAAGAAGAGAACTTCACTCATAATCTCACCAACCAAAGACAACCATTAACATTTTGCCACATAATTTATGGTCTTTATCCTATGTGTGACTATAAATTCCTTAATGACAATACAATATGCATATTGTTTTTCAATCGTTTTCCTTTTTAAAAAAATTTATTTATTTATTTTATTTTTGTCTGCGTTCGGTCTTTGTTGCCACGCGTGGGCTTTGTCTAGTTGCGGTGAGCGGGGGTTACTCTCTGTTGCTGTGCGCGGGCTTCTCATTGCAGTGGCTTCTCTTGTTGCGGAGCACAGGCTCTAGGCGTGCGGGATTCAGTAGTTGTGGCATGCGGGGTCAGTAGTTGTGGCTCACGGCCTCTAGAGCGCAGGCTCAGTAGTTGTGGCGCACGGGCTTAGTTGCTCCGTGGCATGTGGGATCCTCCCGGACCAGGGCTCGAACCCGTGTCCCCTACATTGGCAGGCAGATTCTTAACCACTGCACCACCAGGGAAGCCCTCAATCGTTTTCTTCTTAACGGTCAACATTGTTCCCTGTCACACAAGTTTCTTCAGCACTACTTTAAATGGTAGTATAGTACCCCACGATGTAGATTTATCACGCGTTATTGAACCAACCCCCTATTGCTGGGCATTGAAGTAGTTTCCAAATTTCAGTATTATAAACAATGCTGAGCTAGACATCCTTGCAGCTAAAGCTTTGGGTACATCTATGACTATTATTTTTAGGATACATTTTACAGGCAAAATTACTGAGTCGATCGGCATGCCAAAGTTTAAGGCTTTGACCTGTATCTGTGCATTTTTGTTTCCGAAAGCAAGATTCCACGGTCTTTAAATAAGCTCAGTAATATTCCATGGTACATATATACAATGGAATATTACTCAGCCATAAAAAGGAACTAAACTGGGTCATGTGTAGAGACGTGGATGGATCTAGAGACTGTCATACAGAGTGAAGTAAGTCAGAAAAAGAAAAGCAAATATTGTATATTAACGCACATATGTGGAACCTAGAAAAATGGTACAGATGAACCAGTTTGCAGGGCAGAAGTAGAGACACAGATGTAGAGAACAAACGTATGGACACCAAGGGGGGAAAGTGGTGGTGGGGGTGTGTGTGATGAACTGGGAGATTGGGATTGACTTGTATACACTGATGTGTACAAAATAGATAACTAATAAGAACCTGCTGCATAAAAAAACAAACAAAACAACTAATACTAAACTTTCATTGAGTTATTTGTATGGAAATACGTTAATATAAATGTTTCAGACATTACATGAAATTTCTAAAAATCTTCTATGTTCTGGTATAATGTTATAAGTCATAACTCTAGTTATTACTTTAAAATGTATATCTCAGAAATAACTAAAAATAAATAAATAAATAAATAAATAAATAAAATTCAAAATAAAAAAATAAATAAATAGGCTCAGAGATATCAAAATTACAGTGTGACTGTTATTCACAGAAACTAATCAGTGACTTAGTCCTGCTTCACCTCTCATTGATGGACAGATTGGGAGCACTGAGGTGGAAAATGTGTCATTTGACCAAAGAGTTATTTAACAATTTGTCAAGAAACTATCATGTCTGGCACATAGCAGCTCCAAAATCAATGTTTCTTTTTCTTTTCTTTTCTTTTTTTTCTTTTTGGCCACGTCATGCAGCATGTAGGATCTTAGTTCCCCGACCAGGGATCAAACCCACACCCCCTGCAGTAGAAGCTCAGAGTCTTAACCACTGGACTGCCAGGGAAGTCCCAAAATCAATGTTTCTTAAGCGAACCCTGAGTCCCCTCTCTTTAGGCCTTGTGCCCCATTCCTGCTTTAGAGGAGTTTCTGCATGGTCTCTTAGCATCCTCTGTATAGGAAGAAATACTGTAAGTTTCCTTTGGCCAAGTTGTCCCCAGAACCATCCACATAAACACAAAACCAAAACAAACATCTAAATGTTGGCCAAATAAGTTTCCCACCCAATGTCTTAGAACCAGTTCTTAATACCACCATAGGGAACCATTCTCCACATGCTTATATATAGGAATAATGAAACAATTTTCCTTATATAAATTCTCTTTAACCAAAAGTTCAATCATTCTCACCTTTCTTGATGAAATACAACTGAAAAAAAAAATAGATTATTATAAATAAGAAATTTTTTGGCCAATATTTCAGAATCATTTCTAATTTAAATGCCCAATTTGTCCCCTGGCTGTACATGTAACCACACCTCTATCACCCTCAAACTGCTCTCCTAACATTCCTTTCCCTTCCTGCTATTTCCAAGAGGTCAGAGGGAAAAAGTCAGTAGAAAAAAAAAAAAGAATCAAGAAAATAGTTCAAGACTTAGGAAATTTTGACATCTTTTCCACAACCATCAAAAAATGATTTTTAAAAATAAGTACCACCCTGGACATCCCTTGACACCATTCTTTCCTCAAAAAGCATAATTTAACACAGAAAACATTGTCAGGGGCTGTAGAACAAGTTACTACTGAATGGCCGTTGAATGGGACACATTCAAAAAAGTAATCATTGCTCTGCAGTCGACACCAGCAGTGCGTGAATTTGGGTAAACTTGAAATCACTCACTTAGCTGTATCTGGGTCATTGCAGGACTCTGAGCTTAGAAAGAGAACTGGGTTATGGCTCTTTTGTAGCCTGAGATTCACATAGGCCCACAGGGACCACACACCCATGACTAGGCACCACGTTCTCAACCCAGCGAGGTGCAGAGGAACCTTGATGGGCTCAATTGTGAGCGCCTGGGGGGAGAGAGTAGGTCTTACTCCTCTTTGCAACCACTTAGCACAGGGCCTAACACTGTGGATGAATGAACTAAAACACTATCAGAAGTTGCACCCTCCGGAAGGTAAGTTTTCCAATGCTGAAATATGTATCACGGCAGCAACAGTGATGACCATTATTTCCTAAGACCTGAAGTTGACTCTATCGACCACTAGAGACCAGGGAAAACAACAGAGCATTAAAACATCTTCTTTGAATGTAGTCTTCTCTTCCTTTTTGCTGCCTTCATGCCTAAGAGCCCTAAATTTGCGTGCCCACTTTGCTACTCTAAACTCATGTACATTTTCACCCTGCTGGTGGCTCTCCAAAACATGCTTTAAATCCTATTTTCTTAGGACTCAATTTGCAGGAGATGAACAAATCCAGCAAACCTGTGTTTAAATCCCAATTAACCTCCATGAGCCTTAATTTCCTCATCTGTAAAATGGAACAGTTTCCTACATCAAGTTATATAATAAACCTTTATTATAATAAACCTTTATTATCCTTAATAAATAAGATTTGGTACTTTTATTATTAAAGACAGAAGAATCCAGCAATGTGGATTCATGGAGGAAGTAGAAGGTGAGGTAGCCTCTTTTTTTTTTTTTTTATTGAAGTATAGTTGATTTACAATATTGTGTTAGTTTCAAGTGTACAGCAAAGTGATTCAGTTATACTTATATATGTGTGTATGTCTATATTCTTTTTTTTTTCCGATTCTTTTCCATTATAGTTTAGAGGGAGCCTCTTAAAAGTAGCTAAATCAGATCCTAATTTTTGATCTAGGCAAATTAAACTAATCATAATAGAATGGTGACAGGTGTAATGATCTGTGAGAAGGAAATCACATTTAGCTAGGATGGCTAATTATTTAGGTTAAAAATCAAAATTTTACTGGAAAAAAAATTCATGAGAAAAAAATAGAGAAACTCTTAACACAGACTCTCTCCTCTCACTCTCTCTCTCTCTCTCTCTCTCTCACACACACACACACACACACACACACACACACACACACACACACAGAGCTTTCAAGCATCCTTGAAGTCGATAAAATTGTGACCCTAATACATTAAGAAAAATGCCCTAAACCAGCCAAGAGTGAAAATAAACATGACTGAGCAATAAATTGGGATCTCCTTCACTCTCCTTCTACCTCCCACATGCTTGGGTTTTGCAGGGAAACAACACAGTCCATATGGAGGCTTTGGCATAATCAAGACACACACCCCCCCACCCTCTCTGCACAGGTCCTCCCCCAGGTGACTCCAGGCCCAGGCATCCAGGGGCACTGTATAAATATTAGCTGATGCAGATGGAATGAGCAGATGTCTGGCGTCCCAAGCCCAGGCTGTAAGGGACAGACAGTGAGAGCGAGGAGGAGGCTCAGGGGGGGTAGGCACCCTGTTTCCCTGCCCATTCCCCTGATCCGAGTGCCAATGATGGGAAGAAGTGCTCATTCCAACAGGTGGTGACCCCATCTTGTGCCTCTCCCGAGACCATGATACCCAGACCCAGACAGAGCGTGAGTCAAAGCAGCTTGGAGGTCACCTAATCCGATCTGTCCATGTGACAGATGAGAACACTGAGGCCTGGGGGCTTTAAAGGACTTGACCAACCTCATATATCAGCTTATTACAAAACCAAAAACAGTTTCCAGGTCTCCTGCCTTCTAGAGCAATCCTCTTTTTTTATACTCTACTGCTGTCATAGTTTGATCAAAGATCATTCATCCAACTTCTTGTTAAATCCTTACTGTGTGCCAGACACTGGGGCCGACGTTTGAAATAATAAGATTCTTCCGTGGCAACAATGAAAGATCTCTCTGCGGGTGCCGAAAAGAGAACAATTACTCTGAGAGCGTCTTGCCCTTCAACATCAAACAATTGGTAAGCTCCTACTATGTGCCAAGTTCAGTACTGGGTACTGAAAAAGAAAGAAATGGATATGACACACTCCCTCCCCTCCCTGGGGTACTCTTGGTTGACATTAGATTCCACTGAAATGAATAAACAGAGGAGATTCAGACCATGAATTAACATGGAATAAACACAGATAACAAATAGACAAGATTAAATATTTAGATTATGTATTGGCCAGGGGTTAAGTGGATTAATGGAGTGATGAGTTGGGCAGAGTTATGGGATTTCCATGTTTAGACAGGGTGGATTAGGTTGTCTAGCATATGGAAATGTAAACCGAAACTGCTATAATCAGCATTAACACCCTGTATTCATCTCTAGAGGTGCCTTTCTGTCAAAGGGTGGAAGGTGCAGGACAGACTTGTCTCGCCCATCTTTATGACATCCTGGTGAGTCAGAGGCAGGGCTGTAATTCCCAGGCTCCGTGTGAGGACACAGAGCCGGGGGCGGGGTAGTAGGAAAGCCAAGAGCCACTAGAATGGAGTCCTGGCTCCTCTTCCCCTTCAGTCCAAATGCCTCTGGAGCACTTGGGCAATTCAGACAGGCGCCAACACGATGACCTGTTGTAACTCAGCCCCTTTGATCTTTTACCTCAAAGGAGGAGAAGTTGTGAGCTACCTTGTAATTATTTCCCAAGTACTTCAAATATATGTTTTGGATTCTCTATAGAGCATAAGTTTCTTAAGGGCAGGGACCTACCTTGAATGCCTCCATCCCCTGCAGCTCTGGAGATGCAGCAGATGTTTTATCTTTTCTTGCTGAATGAGTGAATGGTCGAGAGAAAAAAATCGCACAAGAAAAGTGAGTGCTTGGGAGAAATCAGTTGTAGGGCCAGTGAGGGTTGGAAGAGAGCCGAAGGCCAAGGATGCACCGCCTCTCTGGGGGAAATGGTGGGTGAATTGACAGGAACTGAAGGAGTAGTGGGTGGAACAGATGGTCCAGGGTCGGGAATCAAGTTCGACTGTGCTGTCGACCAGGCACAGTGCCCACTGCCCATTCATCCCCTGCCCTGCACACTTCCTACCCCTGTGAAGCTTGGTCCTGAAACAAGTCTCTACCCAGTTAGGGATTCATTTAGACGCCCCTGAAATCACTTGCTTTGCTCCTCCGTCAATAGATACAAAAAAGGGTTCTTCGTGAAGACCTTGCTACTTTGTTTTTCTGGATAGAGGAGTCCCATGACCATATTCTCATGTGCATCCCACAGGTACTGTTTCTCAAAGAATAATGAAGGGCAGAAGCATTTGGTTCCAGCGCCACACTTGTGTTTGCTCCTCCTTGTAACTTTTCTCCCAAACCTGACAGCCACTCACTATACAGATAAATTGGAGAGTCTTTTTCTAAAATTATTCGCTTGTTGCTCCGTCATAGCATCATGCCTTTTAGACCACATCCTGTCTATCTTCCCCGCCCCCGATATGGACGAGCGCTAATTTGCAGAGCAGTCCTAAGAGAGGTTAGATGTGGGTACAGTGCAGTGGAGAGGTCTGGGTTTGACTCTGGGTCCTGCCGCTGTGCCAGCACTATGGCAGCCTTCTAATGGAGCCTTTTGATTTACAGACAAGCTGAGGCCCTGGGACATTAAATAACCTACCTTTTGGGCTTCCCTGGTGGCGCAGTGGTTAAGAATCCGCCTGCCAATGCAGGGGACACGGGTTCGAGCCCTGGTCCGGGAAGATCCCACATGCCGTGGAGCAACTAAGCCCGTGAGCCACAACTGCTGATCCCGCGTGCCACAACTACTGAAGCCCATGCGCTTAGAGCCCGTGCTCCACAACAAGAGAAGCCACTGCAGTGAGAAGCCCACGCACCACAAGGAAGAGTAGCCCCCTCTCGCTGCAAGTAGAGAAAGCCTGCGCGCTGCAACTAGAGAAAGCCTGCGCGCAGCAACGAAGACCCAACGCAGCCAAAATAAATAAAGTAATTAATTTCTTAAAAAACCTACCTATTTCTAATTTTTTTACTTTTTAATTTTTTTAAAACAAATTTATTTATTTTATTTATTTATTGTTGGCTGCGTTGGGTCTTCGTTGCAGTGCGGGGGCTTCTCATCGCGGTGGCTTCTCGTTGTGGAGCACAGGCTCTAGGCATGTGGGCTTCAACAGTTGTGGCACATGGGCTCAGTAGTTGTGGCCCATGGGCTCTAGAGCACAGGCCCAGTAGTTGTGGCGCACGGGCTTAGTTGCTCCGCGGCATGTGGGATCTTCCCGGACCAGGGCTCGAACCTGTGTCCCCTGCATTGGCAGGTGGATTCTTAACCACTGTGCCACCAGGGAAGCCTTAACCTACATTTTAAATGAGGCTTTAGTCCCTCACCTCCAAAAAGAGAGAACTATTCTAGTCAATGTCAAAAGTCTATTCCAGCTCCATGCTTTTGACTGCAGTTTCCCTGCCTTTAACCTTCTTCCCTGCCATAAACTGTATCTTGTGAGATGATAAGGTAAGGAACCTCACCTGTCCCTGCTGGGAACTGTTCCACTCTTACTATGCTTTGCATTCAGACAAATGCTGCAAATTGTTGCCAGGTGTGGGCAAACAGGCTCGTGACCTTTATACACCCTCCTACTGGGCGTGCTCTGCCTCCTGCTTCATTTCCCTGTTTGAATACCCTTTATCGCCACCCTACACAGAATGGAACTTGATTCCTGACCCTGGACCATCTGTTCCACCCACTACTCCTTCAGTTCCTGTCAATTCACCCACCATTTCCCCCAGAGAGACGGTGCATCCTTGGCCTTCGGCTCTCTTCCAACCCTCACTGGCCCTACAACTGATTTCTCCCAAGCACTCACTTGTCTCTGGTTCATCCTCATCTAGGTCTTCAAAGTAAGTGTGTCCATTACTGCTTCCCCCATGCATTATTTTGCTCAAAAAATGAGACTGTAACCCAGATCCCTGAAGTTCTAAGGGAGTCTCAACCCTTGAAAGACTGACATATATATTGCTGTCCTGGTGAGTCAGTAAAAGAAACTGTTAGTCCAAAATGGCTTTGGCCTTCTTTGGCAATCTGAGGGCAGTATATAAAGGATAGGAGCTGGGAAGTGCCTCAACAGTTAAAATATTCCCTGAAAATACAAACTGGCAGACCGAATTCATTACTGTGGATTCTTTTTTTCTTTTAAAGTAGAAAAAACATTTTTCAAAACTCGGGTTATGTGCTTTAAACATTGTCCTGACATCTGTTCTTTGAAAGCACAATAGAAGGCATGCATTCAACTACAAACACAGATAAAATATGGAAACGCAGTTCTGTATTTCTGGGCTAGGGACATGCTAAGTAATAGGGATTTGCATGACTAAGCTTCTACTATGCTGACATATGCAAAATTCAGGAGCAATCAAATCGGTCTTCTTAGTTTGACAATGTTTAAACGAGAAACAGCCTTCACCCTGGGTCTGAAGACTTTGTGAGCTCACAGGAGAACCTGACTGCACCTAATTAATAGCAATTTTAAAACAGCCCTATCTAAATATTAAGTCTCCTAAACTAATAGTGATGTAGGCAGGGATTCTCACTACAGGAACAAAAGGTCAGTAGAGATTAGACCAGGGCAATGGGGCACAATTCACCTGAGCTTTGGCTCAAGCTGATTTTTAAGATCTCAACTTTACTTGCAAAAAATAAATAAATAAATAAATAAATAAATAAATAAATGATAATAATAAATTTTTTAAAACCTGGAACCGAATGAATATATATTCTGAAACTTATTTCATGCTAAGTTTTTGTAGCAACGTTTTTATCTGTTCCTTTAAGATGTGCTACCTTGTAACAATAAATGAATTCTCAAAAGCTTAGTCAGTTAAACCCTACAGTGACAGCATCTGTTTTGTTCTTTTTTTTTTTTTAATAAATTTATTTATTTATTTATTTATTTTTGGGTGTGTTGGGTCTTCGTTTCTGTGCGAGGGCTTTCTCTAGTTGCGGCGAGTGGGGGCCACTCTTCATCGCGGTGCGCGGGCCTCTCACTGTCACGGCCTCTCTTGTTGCGGAGCACAGGCTCCAGACGCGCAGGCTCAGTAGTTGTGGCTCACGGGCCTAGTTGCTCCGCGGCATGTGGGATCTTCCCAGACCAGGGCTTGAACCCGTGTCCCCTGCATTGGCAGGCAGATTCTCAACCACTGCGCCACCAGGGAAGCCCCTGTTTTGTTCTTTTCAATGACAATAAAAGTGGATTAGAGGTTCTAACCAAATTATTTTCCCCAAAAATCAATTACTTACCCAAAAGAAGACTCAGATTTTGAATTTCCTCAATCAGCCTTAATTTCAAATTTTCTGTTGCCAGGGACTTCCCTGGTGGTGCAGTGGTTAAGAATCCGCGTGCCAATGCAGGGGACATGGGTTCGATCCCTGGCCCGGGAAGATCCCACATGCCACGGAGCAACTAAGCCCGTGTGCCACAACTACTGAGCCCGCATGCCATAACTACTGAAGCCCGCACGTCTAGAGCCCGTGCTCTGCAACGAGAGGCCACCGCAATGAGAAGCCCACGCACCTCAACGAAGAGTAGCCCCCACTCACCGCAACTAGAGAAAGCCCACACAGTAACAAAGACCCAAGGCAGCCATAAATAAATAAATTTATTTAAAAAAATTTTTTTTCTGTTGCCATTTCACAATAAGTAATTAAAATGTCCTGGAAATTCTTAGTTGTTTGTTTGTTCTGGGAGGAAGGAAGCATTTAAATGGCATTGAAACCCTGTGTTAGCTGGCATATCTTGATATTGATTCAGGAAATATACTCATTGCGCAAGCCTTGAGAAAGGGTTTTAGTGGCCCACTCATACCTGGATTATTTCACGGGACAAAAACACCGCCAAGCCCCCTGAAGCTAAATTGGTACTGGCTTCCTCTAGTGTTTCTCCATGTTGTGGATTAGCTGCTGACAGCTGGCTCTGGTTTGCTGCTAGAACTGGGTATCGGCGGGGTGGGTGGCGGGGGTGGGGGTTGGGGGTGGAGTCACTGGCCAACCGCACCTGAGACCCATTTCACAGAGCCTTGCAGAAGACAAGTGTGGCCTCTTCTAGGTGCTCCCTCCCTCGCTCCTTAGGAACAGCAACAGTGATGCAAGAGAAGATTGTTGGCCCTATGTGTCTGGGGTGTGATGGTTCTCAGGGGGTAGGAAAAGGATGCTGGTGCTTTGAGAGTGGCAGGGACTTGCCCACCCAGGTCTCCAGGGGTGGCCGGACCTCTGATGGAGCAACAGAGGCCCAGAGGAAGTGGAAATGCCTACCTTCTAATCAACTTCAGAAGACTGGTCACTAAGTAATACAGCAATGATCATGAAGATCTGAAGGAAGACCAGTGACTCTTCCATAAATGTTCAGGACTGACCGGACTCCAAGCCTCTCACATCAGTGCTTCCCAAACTGTAATGTGCACATGAATCACCTGGGTCTCTTGTTAAAATGCAAATTCCTATTTAGTAGGTCTGGGGTGGGACCCACGATTCCGTGTTACTAACAAGCTTTTGATGATACACTTTGAGTAGTGTCTTAGTCATGCAGGCAGCTATAACAGAATACCACAGACTGGGTGGCTTATAAACAACAGAAATTTATTTCTCACAATTCTGGAGGCTGGAATGTCCAAGATCACAGTCCAGGGTCCTGCTCCCTGGTCCTTCTCGCTGTGTCCTCATATGGTAGAAGGAGCGAGGGAGCTCTCTGGGGTCTCTTTTATAAAGACACTAATCCCATTCATGAGGACTCCACCCTCATGACCTAATCACCTCCCCCAAGCCCCACCTCCCAATACCATCACCTTGGGAGTTGATTTCAACTTATGAATTTCGGGGCGAACACAGACATTCCGTGCATAACAGATAGAGAGGTCTTGTACAAACCTAGGAAAGTGGAGAAGCCTACCATGGACAGGTAATACAGGCCAAATTACCAGCCCTGGGAGGTGGCTCCCAAAGAAAAATACTCAATTTGATTTAGAAAAGTTAAATAAGTGAGACTCCCTACATCCATGTGTGAAATGAGCAAATTCAAACTCATTTCTTATGGTACACGCTTGCCCACTTGTAATTTAAGCTTTAAAACAGCTATTACCCATCAAAATAGACCAGTCAGCGAGGACCAGCACACTGTACGAGCACCGTCAAAGCCCCCATGGCATCCACGCGTCATCCACTGTCTGCATTTCACAGATGGGGTCCCCACCACCTCACCATCATCTCAACCCAAAGATCATGACGAATGGTTCTTCAGTTATCACAGTGCTTTTATTTATTTATTTATTTTTGATGGAGGAACATTTTTGTAAATGCTTTGAGAACCATTTTATGATTTCATTGTTTCCCTACTGCAAAGTTTAATCTCCTAGATAAATACTGTTTTACTGTAGCAACATGCTCTGAGCACCTACTAGACATTAGCCATCATGCTAGACTCTTTACATATACATCACCTCATTTATCGCCCATCCCTGAGAGATAGGTATTAGAAGTCCCGTTTTATAGCTGGGGAAATTGATCCTCAGAGAGTTTAAACAACTTGTCAAGCTCACTTGGTACTAAGTGGTTGAACTGAACATTTAAAACAGGTCCACTTACTCCAGAGCCGTTTTGTTTGTTTGTTTGTTTGTCTCTACCAGACCACACTAGCTCTGAGCCTTCTCCCAGGTCCACAAATAGCCTTACGATCACCCGCCTGCTTCAGGTTCTACTTCCTGATGGACCATCATAACTTTCCCAAATAAAATAGGAAAATACTCTGTGCCAGGGGCTTAATCCTTAATCCTTCTCTTAACTTCCATTTGGAGCCTTCTCAGAAAGGAGAAGACTGTAGGGTCTAAAGCCTCAAGAATATGCCTGCTCTTTGATTCATCTTAATTTTCCAGATGTCTAATGAGAGTTTCATGAGCCATCTCCAATCCTTTTGGAAAAACTTCTCTAACAAAGAATTCTCTATTCCTAGAGGGCTGAATACAGCTTCCTTAGGGTTTAAGACACTATGGACATTAAAAAGTCTTACCCTTTCCTGGAGGGATAAAAATCTCTAAAGGGGTTCAAGGTGACACTCCCCCTTCTCATTCAGAAACTTTTCCAGGAATTCACTGAGAATTTCCCTCATCCCTGAGACAGGTGACATCATTAGGTCCACTAGTGCAGGGACCGTGACTTGCTCCTAAAATCATTAATTTTAGATCCTATGTCTTTCAAGTCAAGTGGAAGTGTGCATGGCACAGGTTGGCATTGCACCAGAGGGCAGGTAGAATTGGGTAGCCAGGGACAGCTGGATTCAAAATTGACTCGGCAACTTACAAGCTGTGACACCTTGGGCAAACTACTTTACTTTTCTGAGTCTCAACTTACTTAACTGTAAATATTAGTAATGTAGTTGATCATAAGGCTGTTTGAGGATTAAGTGGGATATCCTATAAAAAGTACCTGGCCCGAAGTTGCTATTCAATAAAACGAATGGGAGCCCTCTCATGAGGTAGAGGATTTCAGCGTTTATTCCTTTCACTCTCTGCTTTATTTTGTCTGAGAAGAGTGATGGGTAGGGGGAAATCCCAATCGCTTTTCTATTTCTCTTCCCATCAGCTAGCAATCCATTTTCTGGCAAACAGTCAGGTCCTTTCCATCTTAGTCAGGCTGAAAGCCAAATAATAATAATCAAAAAAAGAACAGATAGAAATCCATCTAGGTATCATTAATTCTTCTAAGGTTATAAATTGGGCCAAGTATGGGTCAAGCTAAAATTGTGTCATTCTTCTGGGCTGATATGTGGAGCCATGTCTTGATTACATTAATGCTTATCTAGATGACCTCTTGTTGTGCTTCCAAAACGGCTCGGAAAATAGACATTCAGGCTGTGGTTTGCCCACAGCTGTGTACATCATCCATCTACCTCTCAGTGACACCTCATCAGTCCTCTCCATCGAACTCATATCCTACAGTTATTCAAATTCTACATATAACCCAGACCATGCTTTTTCTTTCGCTCTGTCTCAGAGTTACCCAGCTAAAGAAAACTGCTTTCCAAGTCTGGGTTCAAATCCAGGTCAAAATGGTACCTTTTCCCCTCCTCACCATCCCACCACCAAGCCCCTCTCGAGGCCCCCAGGACTGAGTGTACAGAGCTAGGCATGGGGTTGAATGATTGAGTGAATAAATGAACAATTGTTCCAGCAGGTTTGGGCACCGTGTCAAGTGTGCTAGGACACAGGCCATCTGCTTTGTATCTTAACACCACACGGTGTTTCTTTTAGTCATTTCTTTTAGGTCCCTCCAACCCCCCCAAGCACCAGTGTACTTAGAGTCGTTCAATAACACCTCTTAGCCAGGAAATTCAAAGTAGTTCAAGATGAGTGACAATAATTAACAGTCCTATGAAATGATGTCTGTGCACAAGGGGAGAGAATTGAAAAGGTAAAAATAGAACTCAGGTGTCCTTACCCCAAAGACATTGCCTAAAGGATCAGCTGCCCACTCCTCGGAACTGCACGGACGACCTTCACAGCCTGCGTCCTGTTATTCCACAACACACACCTTACACTCAGGCACTCTAGTTCTTGCTACTCAGACTGTGTGTTTGGACCATCAGCAGCAGCAGCATCCAGGAACTTGTAAGAAATGCATGACCTTGGGCCCTTCCCAGGTGTACTAAATAAGGATCTGCCTTTTAACAAAATCCTCAGATGATGAAAATGCTGCTAGTCTGGGGACGATACATGCTTTGAGTAGCATGGCTCTAGATTACCCGTCATCCTCTAAACAAGTCCCACATGGTCATACCTCCAAGCCTTTGCTCTTATAATTCCTTCTGCTTACCATACTCTTTCCTACCTTCTCTCTGTGAATTCTACGCAATTTCAGTTCCTCTGTAGAAATCATCAGAGCACCCATCTTAGCACTCAGCAAAGAGAAGAGCTTGCTTATCACACTCTACATAAGCATTCCTAACCACCTGGAATTGTAATTAGTTGTTTATATGTGTTGGTCTCTCCAGCAAGATTGAGTTCAACAGTGGGGACCATGTTTATTTATCCCCCAGAATATGCTATGTGCTCAATAAATGTTCATTGAATCAACATTAACACTAGCTCCGTGCTCTTTGTCACTTTCACATCTTCAATAGATTCCAGAAGAAGCCATGTGGCTTATGTGACATCCCACCAAATTTTAACTTGTGCCACATTTAGCATCCTGCAAATGCCCATGTGCTTGCCGAATGGTGGCCCATCTTGAGACAGGAACTTAAGAGATTATGTACCCTATTATATATTATGTATGCCCTCACGGATGTGCTGAAACAGAATAACGGTCTGCTCTTGATCATCTTCGGCAGGGGATTGTAACTTGCAGAGAGTAAATGTAAAAGCTGATTTGTAATCTATCATTAGGAGCCTTAATGGTTCAAAACAGGCCCTTACAATGTTTTTCTTTGCCAGTCCAGGCGCACACGACAACAAGCTTTGTGGGTAGGTAAGTCACTATTCTGGAAAAAAATATTTAAAAACACACTTTGGAAATGGAAGGCATTGAAGTAAATCGTAAATTTGTCTCATTATTTCCTGTTTCTTACTTCAACCTCATTCATGACTATAACGGCTTGGTTTGAAAATTCTACTACTATGAAAATTTCCTCCTTTCTCAAGGCCCCAGCCAAACCCCACTGGAAATGAAAGAACTGAGCAGAGAGATGGTTGAAATTTCCCATAAGCTGAATTTTTTATTACGGCGACTGCTGCTTTAAAAGCCAGTCGTAACACATATGGCTTACAAATTATTGCCTCATGTAGGGAAAGCCAAATGCTCTTTATCCAAGTAGACGTGCACTTGCCCAAACCCTAAGGGGGGCGTTTACATGTTTAGTGTTGAGATCCCGTAACAGCAGAGGTGCTGTTGAAGGTACCACAGATAAGCCTGGGACAACTCATATACGTGCCTTCCTCGCCACTGTGTGCTATAACTGTCCTGGACTCCAGGGATATATGTTCTGGGGATCAGTCACTGACAGTATATGACTAACAAGAGTTTTAGAATTTTAGGTTGAAGATGAACTTCAAGGTCGTTTCATCTAATGCTTGAATCTCTTAGGTAACATCCCTACCAAGTGGCCATCCAGCCAAGACCAGAATACCTCCAGTAACAGGGAACCCCTTACCTCCCAAACACTTACGTCCCTTCAGTCTGGCCTCCACTTGTTTATGCCGCATCTCTTCCTGTGCAGGAGCACGAGAACAGCAGTTTTAGAATTCGACTATCAGGAGGAATCAGGCCCGGTGGTTTCCTAACTTCGGAACTGTGGGTTCAAGTTCCAAATCCCAGGCAAGCAGAGTCTGCTCAGTCTAACTGGGTGCCACTCCTTGTCTGGAGAAAGGCCATAACCACTGAGACCACGTGCAGCGGAGATGGGGGAGTCCTCCAAAGTAAAAGGAGGTGCTGGTCCCAGAAAAAGGAAAAAGAGTGCTAGACAGACAAGAAACAGTCAGATGTTTACAAACTCACATTCCTGCTTTTGCTCAAACCTGGAATAACCTCTTCAACCCCCAGACAATTCTAACTGGCAGCCCGGATCCCAGCTCCCGTCCGCTTCCCGGCGCTCACTGCATCTGCCTTGGTGTGTGGATACCCACGTGCTTGGACATCCCATTTCCCTTACCGGACTGTCATTACTTGGAAAGGGAACCAAATCTTGTAGCTTTTTATCCACCACAACACCTACCTACAAAGTACGTGCTTACATAGAGTTGCTATTTTCCAAATTATGTTTTCCAAAACAGCAGAAAATGTCTTACTTCAAGCAGATGTACATCCAGAGTGTAGGGAGAAAGGAAATTGTGAATTACCCTGAGTGCTTAAACTCCTTCCTTTTAGGATTTTATGGCATGTGGGATTTCTACTGGTTAAGTAAAGATTTCTGTTTCATGATACTAGTGTTAAACTGAAATATCTCAACATATTAATATTCATCCTCTGACATTTTAACTACCATTTCTATTCTCTCATGCGGTCAACAACCAGTAATTGCATCAGGATTCAGGAATAGAAATATGAGCATCAGATTTATCTCTGCCCTCAAGGAGCTCATCATCCTTGATAAGTCAGGGGTAGAAAAATAAATCAGGAATTCCAAGATGAGACTCTGTACACCAGAGATATAGACTAGGTGCCTGTCTGATCCCCTAAGTCAGAGTTTCTCAGAGCACATCCTCCACCTTTCTGCAACAAACCCACTCCTGGAACTTCTTACACCGCAGACCCCCAGCCCCATGCCTGACCTATAAAATCAAGCACTTAGCCTAGTGCTTGGGGTCCAAGATTTTCTAACAAGCTCCCCAAGGGGGAATTTCATGCACGTCGTATATTGAGAGCTACTACTCTAGTGATAAATTCTTGAAATTTGAGTATGCAGAATATTATAATAGGGATATTCCAAAGCCAAAAAAAAAACAACAACCCTGTTAAAAACCCAACAAAACAATATATAAACTCACAGTAGCTTATCATCTGATGAAAGGAAACTTCCATGCAGTATCATACTCATTTTCCATGGCTTACCGGTTCCCAGCATACATTGTTCTATCATTAAACCTTGCAGGAGAAGGATGCCCTGCTTGACAAGAAGAGTTTTCAGACTATCAAGTGACTGGAATGTTACCTGGTCCAGGTGTTGGTTTAGGAGGCTGCACCAGACTTCAGCACATCCGGGTTGCATTGCGGTTCCTGTCAACTGTGACCTGCAGTATGTGTCATCCAATCATACGTGGACCCCATGACAGGTAGGTTTTTTCTGACAAAGGGAAAGATGCAGCAACCATATGTGTAGTTGAGCTGGAAAATGTGCTATTGGCTCAGTCAAAGGATAAAGAGAAGTATACTCTAACTTCTCCCTTTTCTAAAAGCCATGATAACTACCAGAAACTTAAAAATAAAAATAAAAAATAAAAAGTCTGTCTTTCTAACAGCAGGCTCCAAATTTCCAGCGGGCAATGGAACAAGCCTGGCATTAGAGCTCTAAGTTTTAGCCCCACGCTGCCTCGTAGCAGAAGTGGAAACAAGTCGCCCACCTCTGTACCTAGTCTCCTCCTCTGTCCAACGCTGGCAGCATCTGCCCTACCTCCGGGTTTTTGGTCGGATCCGTGGTTCATGGACGCAAAGGTATTTCATATACTCCAAGTCAGGGCTTCTTACCCAGGGGTCCACGGGTCCCCTTGGCCTGGGCTTCAGGACTTTAGTGAACATCCTGACGTTATAAATAAAATCGGGTATGTATAGGCACACGTGCTTTTTTCTGGAGAGAGGGTCCGTAGCTTTCATCAGATTTTCAAAGGAGTCTCTGACCTAAATTAGTATCCTGTCCCTCTTTTCTCTGTAACTAATTACCGAGTGTTTATTGAGCCTTTACCGTGGGATCTGTCGTTAGTGGTGCAGTGAACCCCCAATTCTCTTCTAACCTTTGAGCCGTCAAGGAAGGTTTACAGGCTTTATATCGGTTTGGGCTGCACTTTATAGGAGGGAGTGGGTGAGGGTCATGCACCAAGAGACGCCTGGGAAGCATTACCTCACCTCTGGGGGAGTCTAAACCCCCGGGATGCTCTCCCCGGCCTCCAACAGGGCAGAGTGGGAGGCTGTCGTGGAGCCTATTCTGTCAGTGCAACGTGTTTTCCACTCCAGCAACACCTAACATATGGCGTGTGCGCTGATGCTGATGAAAACAGTGATTCATCCTTAATCCTTAAAAAAAAAAAAAGCAGTCGACCCTGTGTGGCCTTGGCTCTCCTCCCTGAATGCCCTTCTGTCCTCCAAAATGTCTGTGTTGTCACCTGCCTCCACCTGATCCTGTTGGCTCCTTGGTCTGACTCTCGTGCAGGCTCCCTCCAGCCTTCTCATCACTGTCATCCTGGAGATTTCTGTTGCATATCCTCAGCCCTCTCTGTAATGTAACGACCTTTCCTCTCACTCCCTTCCTGGCCTCACTGTCGCCCACCGCACACCCCTCCCATACCCGGTCTATGCTTTGCCTTTACCATCCTCCCCTATCCCTTGCCCCTTGGAAGGAATACCTCCCTACCGGGGGGAAGGGAAAGTAAGAGGTGAAGGAAGATGCAGGAAAATTTGGGTTATGGGATAAGGAGGTGAAAGGTGGGGGAAGAAGGTTGCCGGATGAAAACATTGAGAATCACTGACTTTCTCCTGCCATTTTGATTTACTTCACAAGGTCTTTTGTTTGGTGCCCAACAGGCCAGAAGGCAAAGGTGTTACATTCTGGGAGAAGACCAAACCTCATCAGTCTTGTAAAAAATGAAAGAAGAAAGAGAAGAACAGAGGGACAAGAAAAAAGAGAGGGAAAGCGTCAGGGGATAACAGGGAGTGAAGGATAAGAACATATAATCTCATAGCTTAACTGTGTTTAAACCAAAGCAGACCTTCATCAATGGGTGGGCAAACAGGGATAAAAAAGAGTCATATCTGGAGACAAAGGCAGCCAATCATTGTCAATGAGATTTGGGATCAGGGTAACGTCAAATTATACAACCAGGTGTGTTCTAAACATTTGTTATTGGTAGGGGCTCAAAACACATTTTCAAAAAAAGGCAGTATGATTCAGAGAAGTCAGACAAAACCGAGTGAATCTGGGTTCAATGTAACCTTGGTCAAGTCACAACCTTTCAGAGCCTCAAATGAAGATGAGCATACCTTCTTAGAAGTATCTCTCTAGTGCAGGATTGTTGCGACAAATAATGACATGTCTTAAGTGCCTTGCATACAGTAGATGCTCAATAAATTATGGTGGGGATTGGCTATCTGTTTTGCGCATGGTGGTGTGTTTATGTCAGTCCTAGTCTCCCAGTTCATCCCACCCTCCCCTTCCCCCACTGTGTCCCCATGTCTGTGCTCTACGTCTGCACCTCTATTCCTGCCCTGGGAATAGGTTCATCTGTACCATTTTTCTAGTAGGAAGTAGGAAGTTTATGCTACTCCCTCCCTCTTGAACTCATTTGAATGAATCCTTCTCATAGGTTTTTGTTTGTTTGTTTTTTTAAGTTGATTTACTGGTGCAGTGAAAAGAAGGAAAAATAAAAGAGAACCAGTTCTCCTAATTTTGCACCCCTGGTCCTAGGGAGGGTATTTTCATGAATTAAGCTTAATTTAGTGAAATAGGTGGGAATGGTGATGGATATTAGTGATTGCAGCTGCATCTTTGTCAAGGATCCCTGTTCTAACAAAAGCCAAAAGGGTGAGATGGGTTTTCTGTGTCCTTGAGTAATCAGGACATACACTGCTGGGTTTTCTTTGACCAGGTCTCAGTTCTTCTTCAGTGATTCCTTCTTTGCTTCTATAATCAGGAGTAGAGCCCTGCTCCTCGCTGGTCTATCTTCTCCATGGCTGCAGGAAAAAAAAATTTTTTTTAAAATAATAAATAAATAAATAAATAAATAAATTAAGGTGGTTATTATTATTACTATCGTTAAAACTCTGCTATATATAGCAAGTTCGAATCACAGGGGAAAACCGCAATAGCTAATAACCCACAATCTACCAGAAATATAAAGCACTGTCCTAAAAAGACCCTAGAAATCTAACCACTGTACACTGCACAATTCTTCTAGAGGAGAATGTCCAGAGTTCAATCCCCAGCAGTAAGAGCCAATGCTTCTGCAAATACAGCCTCTGTTGGAATCTGCACCAGGGTGGGGTGGAGAGGGTGGGTATCCAGCAGGTTGGGAGTAGAGAGAGAGTCAACCTCATAAGTAGTGGTCAAGTGTCTAAGCCTCAGATCCTCATCTGTAGAAAAAGGACAGTAATGTACACTGTATACAAGTTGGAAGATTAAAAATTGACCAGTGGGACTTCCCTGGTGGCGCAGTGGTTAAGAATCCACCTGTCAATGCAGGGAACACAGGTTCAAGCCCTGGTCTGGGAAGATCCCACATGCCGCGGAGCAGCTAAGCCCGTGTGCCACAACTACTGAGCCCACGGGCCACAACTACTGAGCCTGCGCTCTAGAGCCCGCAAGCCACAACTACTGAAGCCCGCGTGCCTAGAGCCCGTGCTCTGCAACAAGAGAAGCCACGGCAATGAGAAGCCCGCGCACCACAACGAAGAGTAGCCCCCGCTCACCGCAACTAGAGAAAGCCCATGCACAGCAACGAAGACCCAACGCAGCCAAAAATCATAAATTAAAAAAAAAAAAATTGACCAGTATACCAAACCTGTGTTTTCTGGAACATAAGCTCTATAGGATATTAATAAGTGTTATCAAAATAGGAAAATGCTGGATCACAATAAGGTCTCATACGTAGGCAAATTGGCAGTATCTACGAACCTTGTAAATGCACATACCTTTTGATACAGCAATCCTGCTAATGAGATGAGGGGGAGAGATTCAACTGATTTCTTATTGCAGGACATCTTCAGACAGGAATGTGATTTGAAGCTTTTCCCAAACGTATTTAAATCCAGGCCCCTTTTCTTGTAGAACATCTCCTGGGACTAGTGTTCCAAGGAAGACATTTGGAAACACTAAATTAGATCATGCATGTGCGAGCTGGTACAGATGGTACTCCATAAGCCTTTTATTTTCTTCTGATGGTCCCAGGATTAGCCCTAGACCTCCTATCCCATCACCACCATCTGTTCCTATGACCAAAGTCTCTCGTCTCCCTAGTCAGCTACGGAATACGATACGGTCCAATAACTTCTCCCTAACCTCCTGTCTCTGAAGTATAGAGTCCCTTGGAAGTTTTCTAACGCTCTTCACTGCTTAGAGCAATAAGAAATGAAGAACAAAAACATTTCTCCTCCAATTCCTTTCTCTTCATTCACTTTGTCTCTGTATGGAATGACAAGGCCAAATACAGTTTAGGTATTAAAGGTAAGCATTGAAGGTTCAAAGTGAAACTCATCTACTTTGCAAAGAAAAATTAGGTAATATATCCTGGGTCCTTCAACAGAAAAGGTAGGGGAGCTTGTGAACTAAAACACAAATCAGAACAGAGGCTGGAGAACCAAGAGCAGTTGAAGTAGCTTCCAGAGTGAGCTTCCCTTTCCTTTCTTGAGTCATCATTAGTCTTTTCCCCTAGGATCTGATGGGGTGCCAGTGAGAAAATGTGGGACTGGTCAAGGAAGGGAGGAGGAAGGCAGGGGAGTGGTGGGTTTTAAAAAGGGAAGACCCTATATGCTGTATATGATGGAGCACTGGTAAATGGGTGGTGCCCACACAGAGTAGGTCTGAAATCCCTGAATGAATGAATTAATGGACGAACCACCAACCAAGTAGACATAAATTGAGTACAAATCAGAAAATCATAGTGTCTTCAGATTAAGAAAATAAAGGTCTTGGCAAGAGTCAGATCCAGTGGAGCAAGGCTGCCTTGGTTGACCAGGTAAAGTGTTCTCTTGAACACCTAACTTAATCGCTTTTGTTCCAATTCCTTCTCAAAGGCACAGAATCCCAGCAGGTGCCTGGGGGAAGGTCATTCTTCCAGCAGCATTTGTCAATAGACCTGAATTTTGCTCTAATCTGCTCAGAGAGGCTTTCTCTTCCTTTGTTTGGTTTTTCCTCCCCTCTGAGCATAGCCTCATCTCTACCTAGATAGTAGAGATCTTCACCAACTAGCCATCAGGGGTTTGGCACTGTGACTGTGGAATCTCTGCTATTCCTTGAATATGAAACAAACACAATGGAGACTCAAAGTATTGTTATTATCTATTATAGACAGAAAGGAGGAAAAGAAAATTTAACTGTATGCACAGCCGAAAACATCAATATTTACAAAGGACTCCAATTACCGTAATAATTGTTGTGGAGTACCTTATAGAAGACAATGGAATGCCATACAACTGATGAAGGATGTATAAAATCTTAAAAATACATGCTAACTCTGACACGATAAAAAGGAAATGTTGCTTAGCCAAGAAAGATAGATTTAAAAGTCAATATATTTACTTAAGTAAAATATTACCAGGAAGACGAATCTTTAACAAGCAAAATATGACCTGCATCTGAAGCCAAAGATAAAAATTTTCAATTATTCATTGATTTGAATTATGAGTACAAATTCCCCTTACATTTTACTGTAAATAATTGAGAGTTAACTTGAGATTTAAAGTTTTTTCAGAACAAAGGAATGAGTTTAACTCAAAAATTTAACTTATGATAACTCTCTGTTAAGTACAATTAAAGTGGTAGAATTAAGAAAACTAACATAAGGAAACAAAAACTGATAACAGGAAGAATTGAAATTTGAATGTGTTTATGGGTAAATGAAAGTCACGTTTTCCTAATTAAGGATGAATCTAAGGGGGACTTCCCTGGTGGTCCAGAGGGGAGGACTCCGAGCTCCCAATGCAGGGGGCCCAGGTTCAATCCCTGGTCAGGGAACTAGATCCCGCATGCCACAACTAAAGATCCCGCATGCAGCAACTAAAAAAAAAAAAGAGATCCTGCACGCCGCAACGAAGATCCTGTGTGCCACAACTAAGACCGGGCACAGCCAAATAAATAAACAAATAATTTTTTTTTTTAAAAAAGGATGAATCTAAGGAATACAATTCTGATTGAAAAAGCAACACATGCTTCTCCAGAACCTGCTCCATCTTACATTTTTTTCCTCTAAAAACCTTTTGATCTTAGTTCCTCTTCTTTGCAAAAGATAACATCTACTCTTTCAAATCGCTTCTGTTAGTTAAGATTAAGGAGTTGAAAGGAAGGTGATCCTGGACAATTCTGCCTCTAGCTGTGGCAGATTAATTTGTAACAGACTAACACTCCCCCTAAGAACAATTGAAGAAAATGGAGGTGGGGAAGAAAAGTCTGTTTGAGGGCATCAGAGAGGTACCAAGGCACCTAGGACCTGAGGGGGCAAAATTCCAGAGGGCAGGGAATCTTTGGTGTGAACCTGGTATCTGTCAGCTGAAGCTAAACAAGAAAAAAAAGAAAATCCACAGCCTGTGTATTATCAGTTGATGCAGCGATTTCATAAAAATGTCTAATTTCAGCCGAATATATGTTCCTAAGCAGCAATGAGAAAGGCATTACCAACCCTTCCAAGAGAGCACTCCTTGGATATTAAATCCAGCCTTCGTTTGGAGCTGTCAATTGTCTCCTGAGCCATAATCAGAATTGAATACTTTAAGACCTTCACAAAAAAACATTGTAAGTTAACTCGGTGAATAGCCAAGTTGACCAAAGGTAAAGAGTCTTACGAAGGAACCAAAGGCAAGAGAAAGTCATTGCAGGTTGGGTTCCCTAGAGGCAGATGCTGAGATGGAGTTTGGGGTATAAAATGTTTATTTTAGGACCAACACCTATGAAAGGAAGATGGGAAGAAGGAATGGGCAGAGGGGGCCAAATAAAGTTTCAGTTTACCAGGCAGGGAGTTTTAGAGTAAAATAGTACCCATCTGAGTTGTCCCCCATTGGGCCAAAATAGCTACTTTATATCCTCTTCTATTAAGTCATGGGATCCAGAGTATGGCATGACCTTGCGCAAGGTGGCTCTCCGCAGATAAAGCAGACTCTGGAGGAGCTGACAGCTGGGGGCTTTCCTCTCACCACACTCCCTGCTGCGGAGCAGCAAATCTTTCCTTGAAGGAGGAGCTAGCTCCTGCATTTCCCTATTTCCCAGAGCAGGGGCGGCCAAGAAAACGTAGCGCAGGATACTAACGGCGAACGGAGTCAGGGGTGGTGCCACCCAGGCACGTGTTCATTCATTCTACACTCCCCAAACTTTCACTGCTCACTTATTGTGCACCTAGACCTCTGCTAGGTACTGTGGATCCAGAAAGGAGGCTCACACTCTCCCTACCCTCAAAGGACATCCATCCACAGTGAGTACTCTAAGAGTGGAAATCACAGCGCGGGGGGCGGGGGGTGGGATGCGGGGTGCTGTGCGACAGGGAGGGGCCCCTCACCCAGCCGGGGTGGGGAAAGGGGGCAGGAATCTTCTCCATTTCCCACCCAAGTGCCTCCTGGACAGGAGTGTCTGCTGTGTAAGTAACTAATCATAATCAGCTATCTATGGGGAAGCAGACCCTGGTTGTTCTATGGAAATAGTAAAACATAAGGAGCAAAGATGACTTAGCTGTCATCCCCAAGAGTCACGTGAAGGCGAATCACCGTCAACTTCCCTAGGCCTTTCTTTTTTTTTTTTTTTTAATTATTATTATTATTATTATTATTTTTGGCTGCATTGGGTCTTCATTGCTGCACGTGGGCTTTCTCTAGCTGCGGTGAGCGGTGGCTACTCTTTGTTGCAGTGCACGGGCTTCTCACTGCAGTGGCTTCTCTTGTTGTGGAGCACAGGGTCTAGGCGCGCGGGCTCATAGAGCACAGGCTCAGTAGTTGTGGCACACGGGCTCTAGAGCACAGGCTCAGTAGTTGTGGTGCACGGGCTTAGTTGCTCCGCGGCATGTGGGATCTTCCCGGACCAAGGCTCGAACCCGTGTATCCTGCGTTGGCAGGCGGATTCTTAACCACTGCACCACCAGGGAAGTCCCCCTAGGCCTTTCTTATTCATCTGTAACAAAGGGGAACTCTATTTCAAAGAAAAAAAATAATTCCTATGACATGTGTTCACTGTAATTACAAAACTTGGTCAGGATTATATAAAATCTGAGCGTGGTTCTCCCAGTTGTGGAAGGCTCAGGAAGTTAGATTTCAGAGTCTACAGAGGGAGCTGAGAAGGGGGCTATTTTTGTCTGGTTTTTTTCCTAGCTGTAGCCCAGCTTCTACAACACTGCCTGGCACAAATGGGAAACTCAATATTCCTTTTTTTTTCTTTTGGCTGCCAAAAGCTTTATTTCCATTTGGTCCAAGGCTTGGGAGAGGGCTCCAGGGTGGTTAAAAAGCTGCCTAGTGCCTGCAGAGAAGGCTTCAGGCAGAAGCCATGACCACAGGGGCTCCTCAAAGGCCGCTGGGTTTCAGAGGCTCCTAGTCATGCTTGAGGGTGAGCCTTTCAAAGAGTTACTGGCCCAGCCCAGCCTGAGGACCAGCCAGCCTGCGGAGGTTGGTCAGGTGGTCACCCATCTTCTTGATGAGTTTCACCTGCTCATACAGGAAGCGGCTCTCCAGGAAGTCTCAGAGGTGAGGGTCTGTGCGGGCAGAACCCAGGGTATGCAGGTCCAAAAGGGCCTGGTTCAGGTCCTTCTCCGTGAGAATGGCGGCTTCCATAGCGTCCTGGGTTTCACCCCACTCATCTTGAGATGGCTTCTGCACGTCCTGGAAGAGGGCGCGGTCGCTGCACTGGTTTTGTATTTTCAAGAGACGTTCAGTGCCTTAGCGCTTCTCCTTGGCCAATTCACGGAAAAAGTGGCCCACACTCTGAAGAGCCCCATCGTCGCGGTCGAAATAGAAGCCCTGAGAGAGGTAGGTATAGAGGGCCTGCAGATGCAGGTTGACCAGGCGGTTGACGGCGACCTCCACCTCGGTGGAATAATTCTGACAAATCTGGGAGCTCAGGGTTGATTGGTAATAAGGAGTTAACCTCCAAAAATGGTGTTGGTTGGTTCCAGTGGCCGAGGGTAGCTGAGTGGCTGATTCCAAAGGTTGCAACTGGAAAAAAGGTTGGAGGGCGGTCGGAGGCTGGAACAAGGGGTATCCCTTGGTCCGTTCATTCTAAACACTGTTGAAGCAAGAGACAGATCCTCAGGCCTGCCGCGCGACCTGCCGGAAACTCAATATTCCTAAAGTCAGTTAGTGAGCAGCAGTAAACTCAATATTCCTAAAGTCAGTTAGTGAGCAGCAGTCTAGTCACTTCCAGCCTCCTCCGTCTCCACCACCCACCCCCAACCCGCCGCCAGCCTAAGCTCTCCTTTCTCCCCTCCTCCCCCTGCCTAGGACCACCTCTGAGCTAAGGCTGCGATTGGGACACCTGCAAGTGGCTTCTCCAAATGGCCAGGGCTTCCTCACAGTGTGGTGGCTGGGTTGCCAAGGTGAGCATCCTGAGAGAGAGGGAGCCACACAGAAGCCACGTGGCCTTTTGTGACGTTGCCTCAGAGGTCAAACACTGTCACTTCCACTGCATTCTATTTGTCGAGGCAGTTACAAAGATTTTCTCAAGTTCAGAGGTAGGGAACATACCTTCTCAATGGAGGAATGTCAACATCACATTGCAAAAACCAAAAACAAAACATGTGGGGTGATACAGATATGGCAGATTGCATTTTCCGAGGGATATATATATACATGCCATGACACTCAAGGCTTCCCTTGCTTTTACATTATCAGACATCCGGCACTCTGCCCTGCACATTCTTCGTGCAGCACTTAGGAGCTCTGCAAGGAAAATATGAACAGAACGCCTCTCCTTCCCACTCCTGCCCAAACTCAGGACTGGGGGACAGGGGTGCAAAAGTGGGACATTGGGAATGTTTATCTCAGAAGGTAGAGGACTCACTTGGGCTCTGGGTGACTTGGGAGCAAAGCCACACACAACCGTCATCACTATCACCTGTGTCAGCATACTATTTCTGTCCCTTTCACTCCTCTTTTTCATTGTTTATTTGTCATAGGTGTTTATGTTATAGGGAATAAATCTTCCTGGGAAAGAAGACATTATCGTACAGTGTTAAATCTCCACTTTCATGTATTTATGCCAATGCTTGTGGCCTCATTAGGAATTTTAAGCTGAATTCACTTATGCCGGGTGGCCCATTTGATACGAAGTGAATTTCAGACTAGGTCAGTACTCAGGCAGTCATTCACCTCAAAGTCAGGGTACAATTCAATTCTTTTTGATATCAATGGATGTATTCTTTAACCAGAGTTAAAATAATCTAAAAGCATCTTCCAACAGTACGATTCGAATGAAATAACATCCAGAGTGCTTAGATTGGAAAAAATGGCATTATTCAATTTCCAAATACAGTAACTCGAATAATGAATTTGAAGAACTCGTTCTTGCTTTATTATTGGTACGGCTTCGTAACTGTCCTTTCAGTTCTCTTTTTCTTTGTGGGAAGATGGGGGAGGGGTGGCTAATGCAAAAGCAGAGGCAGCATCTTATCTTACGCCATAACTGCTTTCCTGTGTCCTAAACCCTCAAGAGGGCTTTCTGAAGAAAAAGGGGTGAAAAAAATTAAACCTTATCCAGTGGAATTTACAGAGCTAGAAATAAAACAGCCTTAAAAGTTGTAACAGATACCTTTTTGGTTTATAACCACATTCTCTAACATCTGTTGAGGGACATTTTCTGACCAAAGGGTCTGTCAGTATCAATAAGGAAAGATGTGTTCCTCATTGTTCTAGAATCTACGGTGTCTAGGGTTATTGAAATGGATATCTACTGTAGTTCATACCGGAGGATGGAGAGGGAGATTATAGACGGAAGGAAAAGGGGACGTGGATTACAGTTTGGACTTGCCCCTGGCCTTGCTTTGAACTCTCCCTAGCTTTTTGGAACTTAACCAAGATCAAACAGGCAGTTGCAGCCAGCTCAAGGCCTCTGGTTCTCCGTATAAATTTAGGAGTTGATTTTGAGGTTAAGATTATGAAGTTTTGTGGTAACTTTAAACTGGAAAGTATTGCATTCACCTTTTATATTCCCCAAAGAAAGAAGAAATGCCCAGCCATGTAATGAAACTCCTTTCAATCTGACCATTGTGTTAGGAACAGATTTCACAGTGAGGGAATCTTTGCAACCAGACTCAAATGTTTCCCATTAAGGCCCTGCACGAGTATAAACGTGCAAGGGCCCGCTGCAGAGTGTGCCATTCTCCAAGCAAATGCACACGCTTGGTGACTTGGATAGGGTATCAAAAACAGATCCACTGTGCAACACTTGTTTGCACTTCTTATTGCCATTGCTTAGAGCCTAGACAATGAGAAAGAAAACTCCCTCAACCTCTTGGTGGTGGCGGTGGGACCTACCTGATTAGGCAGAACGTGTGTGGGTCAAACTGTTGCAGCCTTAATGTCTGAATCAGAATTGCTTGCTTACAATGGCTACGACGTATCTTACTAGAATCCTTCACAGTTTAGCAAATTTTGCTTCGAGCTAAAATAAGTGCTAGGAAGTGGAGTTTAAAATGATGCACAGAGTTTCAGACTATCAAAACAGGAGGTTCTATTCAGAAAATGACTTTTACTAAAGTTGAAGAAAACTACAATACAGTTACAGAAAGTTTCAATCTGTTATAAGATGGCTGTTAGTCTGATTATTTTTGAGGGGTGGGGGGACTTTCCTTCCCCTTGTCTTAGAGCAAATGACAAAAACAAGCACTTCTTATAAAATAGCTCCATACAAGAGGGTGTTAAGGCAAATTCAAGTCCCCAGGTATAACTAAAATCATGCTAATAAGAACAGAAACAAGGGCACTTATAATATGCTCTTATCCCAGACTTCAGGAAAGTTCGTAGATGGTGTCTTATGAATCCTTTTTGAACAATAGGCATGGTTATCTCCACTTTATCATGGGGCAATCAAGACATCCAAAGATAACTTGCCAAGGTCATAAGATTCCTCAGAGCCACCACCAGAAAAGAGAACCCTTAACAGTGCAAACGCTGCTCAGAAATCAACTTTGTATGCATACTGCTAGGAGTAACTTTTGTAGACAGTGTACTGACTGAAGGAAGTGGTGAAGCAAGAGGGAAAAAGAATAAAGGGGAAAATGAAGGCTGATCTGCGACTCCTCAAAAGTTATTTCTACAATTATTCAAAAGGAGACAAATTAATTATACTTCAATTTAAAGAAAGAGAGAGACCATGTTTCAGTCTTATAAAGTTTGACATAATTTAAGACATAATTTAATACAACTTGCATTACTCAAATACATACTTCTAAAAGTTTCCCCTTTCTTTTGTTTTTAATTGAAGTATAGTTGATTTATAATATTGTGTTAGTTTCAGGTATACAGCAAAGTGATTCAGTTATACATATTTTCTCAGATTATTTTTCTTTATAGGTTATTACAAGATATTGAATATAGTTCCCTGTGCTATACAGTAAATCCTCGTTGCTTATCTGTTTTATGTATAGTAGTTTCTGTTAATCCCATACTCCTAATTTATCCCCAACCCCAGTTTCCCCTCTCTAATTGCAGAATTTAAAATTATATTGAATACTTTCACCTAATGTTTCAAACTTACAGCAGTCGCCTTCAGCATTTTTTAAAATTAATTAACTTATTTATTTTTAGTTGCGTTGGGTCTTCGTTGCTGCGTGCAGGCTTTCTAGTTGCGGCGAGCAGGGGCAACTCTTTGTTGCGGTGCACGGGCTTCTCATTGCGGTGGCTTCTCTTTGTTGCAGAGCATGGGCTCTAGGCACGCAGGCTCAATAGTTGTGGCACGTGGGCTCAGTAGTTGTGGCTCACGGGCTCTAGAGCTCAGACTCAGTAGTTGTGGCTCACGGGCTTAGTTGCTCCGCAGCATGTGGGATCTTCCTGGCCCAGGGCTCCAACCCGTGTCCCCTGCATTGGCAGGCGGATTCTTAACCACTGCGCCACCAGGGAAGCCCTCGCCTTCAGCATTTTAAAGTAACATTTTAAAATGATTTCAATGTGTATTATGTCATACAGACATAAGTATACTGTTACTTTCTTAAATATTGCTATCAAAAAAACATATACAGTAAAAAGACATTTCCACTACTCAGTATATTCAGAGTTTGGAGAATCGATTTACAGTGTTGTAGGAATTATTTCTGTTGTCTGGAATTCATCCAAAGAGCCACTCCTACTTGGTTTGGTTGTTTTTTTTGTTTTTTTGTTTTTTTATTTTTTATTTATTTATTTATTTTTGGCTGTGTTGGGTCTTCGTTTCTGTGCGAGGGCTTTCTCTAGTTGCGGCAAGTGGGGGCCACTCTTCATCGCGGTGCGCGGGCCTCTCATTATCGCGGCCTCTCTTGTTGCGGAGCACAGGCTCCAGACGCACAGGCTCAGTAATTGTGGCTCGCGGACCTAGTTGCTCCGCGGCATGTGGGATCTTCCCAGACCAGGGCTTGAACCCGTGTGCCCTGCTTTGGCAGGCAGATTCTCAACCACTGCGCCACCAGGGAAGCCCGGTTGTTGTTTTTTAATTTGTTTTGCAGGGGGGTTGGTTTTTTTTTTCCCTGCAACTTAAATTTTCTTATTTGCTAACAGTATGAGTGATTAGAGTAAGGAAGGGGAAGAGCTGACATTTTTCTCACCTGAAAGCAAAACCAGCATCCAGCAAAACTCTTTCTTCTATCCTCTCCGCATTCTTTTTGGTCCCAATTCCAATCGTCTTAGACCATCACCAAAATGCTCACTGACTCCAGTTTAAGGTAATATTGACCCAGAAGTGTGTGCATTGTAATAGCGAGACTTTTGAGGTCTAACAATTTTCCAGGGTCCAAAGGCCATCATTTGTAATGGTTAGGATTTCAGGTGCATTGACAGATAGTGGGGGACCATCTTTGAAACCAGAGTCGATTCCCCTCCATTCATGTTACAGAAGTAACTTCTTATGTGTAAGGCAAGTTCTGAGTACAGGTTTTGATTATTTTTTAGCTTGTCTTAAAATTTTAAAACCTATCAAAGCTAGAAAGTGGTCTACCAAAGAATAAGGGTCATGGACTCTCCAAGTCCTTGAATTTCAAACCAGAGACAGATGATCCCCTTTGACCTCCGGGGGCCCTCCTCACCCCCACTGCTACAGGGGAAAGGGGGAACAGCAAGAAAAGCGAGAAAAACTACAGGCCTGACAACAGGATTTGCCAGGAAGCTGTGTTCCATCTAGAACCTCTCTAGACACACGGATTGCTGATGCCTGTACGTCCACAATTAAAGATCCCTTCCTCCCTCAATACAATGAAAATACCCTGGTAAAAGGTCACGTCTTATCCAATAACATGACAGCATATCTCAATACCGACAGCATAAATACTTAAGGTGTTTGGTGAAACTCCAGATTCCTGGACTTCAACACGGAATCACTGAATGAGGATCCTGGGCACCAGGGCCCAGGAATCTGAATTTATAACCCAAATTCTCATTTGATCCTTACGCACAGTAACATGTAAGAACCTCAGGCTTCGGGACTTCCCTGGTGGTCCAGTGGGTAAGACTCCTCACTCCCAATGCCGGGGACCCAGGTTCGATCCCTGGTCCAGGAACTAGATCCCACATGCCACAACTAAGAGTTTGCGTGACACAACTAAGAGTGTGCACTCTGCAACTAAGAGTCCGCATGCCGCAACTGAGAAACCTGCATGCCACAACTAAGAAGTCTGCATGCCAGAACTAAAAGATCCCGCGTGCCACAACTAAGACCTGGTGCAGCCTAAGTAAATAAATAAATAATAAAATAAATAAATATTAAAAAAAAAAAAAAAGAATCTCAGGCTTAGAGCTGGAGAGAAATAAGGAGGAAGCAAGAACAGAAGATGTGGGACCAGGGTTGTATGTAGAATCAAAGGTAAACATCATAAAGTATGGCCTATTTGACAATTTAAGCCAGTCTTGGAAGACACAGAGAAGGCCAAAAAGTAAAATCAATGAGAAAAAAGGAAGGAAAGAGGGCACAAGTTTTATGGACCTGCCATGGGCCTCTGAAATGTTGTCCTGCATTAAATAGGTCTTGGCCACCTCATCAAGGAAGGAGTTTTGTTGTGGCTCTTCCTTTTTTATTTCCTTTTTATATAAAATGATCCCTTTCCTTACGCACACAGAATTTTGCTATGGAAACATGGGTTTTGTGGAGAGTAAGAAAGGTATTTTTTACAAATGAATGCTTTGTACTTACTAATCCCATATTTTTTCCCATATTAGTTTCTTCAGGGATTTCGACAAAGATGGTATTTTGTCAGGTTCTTCTTCTTTTTTTTTTTTTAAGAAACACCTCACTTAAAATAAGCAAACGTTTTTATTCACACAAGTATCTTTTACTAACTCTACCCAATATTAGAAGCTTTGTAGGCTCCAAAGACTATCATGATTAACCTTCTTCGGATGAAACTTTAAGGATGTGCTTTGAACCCACAGAAGAAATTAAATGCACAGTTAAGACTGATTTTCATCATCAAGTTGCAACAGGGAATTGTCTTTAAAGCCATCTTCTGCTGCCTTCATTAGAGTTTTGATCTCTTGCTGCAAATATATATTCCTTTGTGGGTTTAAGGCAGATATTGGATATCCTTTTAATCTATATTTATTAAGCAAGCTATTGATGAGTCTCATTCTGCCACAAATTCATGAACGAGGTTCCCGTGACCACCCTAGTGGGAGTCTTAACTGAATACAACATCTTCAGGATAAGTGGCCATTTGTCACAAGGTAATGGCTTTTTTTTTTTTAATCGTGAAAGTTAAAAACACATACCACTTTGACTTTTTTACATTTTGACTTGTTCCACAAGCCCCAATCAGCCAGCAAATAAAAAATGTATGCCAATAATAGAACACCCAAAGAAACATCTGTGCTCCCCACCCTGCCCCCTACCCCCACCCCCTTTCCTTTTCCAAAAAACCTCTCCCAATTTAGGACCTTCTATATGTATCTGAGCCAAGTTCCTGATTGGAAGAAATTCTGACCTAGAAAGAAGGAGGGACAGTTTCCCTGGTTGTTGTCAGCTTTATTCACTACCCCTCTGTTCTGCATCACAGGGGAACTGACCCGCGAAAGCGCCACCTCTCAGGCCCCCTTGCCCCTGGCATCGAGCTCCTTTCAGTCAGTGCGGGCACTCGATGGAGACTGCGGAGCAGGAGGAAAGGAGAAGTCAGAGAATTTTCCCCCTTCATTTCTGTTTTAGGCAGCATCTTTGGCCGTGGCTGCACCCCCTGCGGCTCCCCCCAGGGCAGCCTCGCATTGGCTGAACTGAGTTGGAAGCCAGTCGGCAAGGGAGTCTGGGAAATGCCTCTGCAGATCAGCCCTTTGTGCATGGTCCAGAGCAGATCAGGGGAATTATGAGGCCTGGATCTGAGAACAAACAGCCAAATGACCAGCCCAGAGAGCTGAACTAAGTAAGACTCACTGGCATCCTCTTTAGCTCGGTAGGCCAAAGAGTGACAGTTGACTCCAATTCATCCACTCAATATTTACGGTGCATTGACCAGGTGTTAGGAGTTGTGCTAGCTTCTTTTTTTATATGTATATTTATTTATTTATTTTTGGCCGTGTTGGGTTTTCATTGCTGCGTGCGGGCTTTCTCTAGTTGCAGGGCGTCTTCCTTGCGGCGCGCAGGTTTCTCATTGCGGTGGCTTCTCTTTGTTGTGGAGCATGGGCTCTAGGCGCGCGGGCTCAGTAGTTGTGGCTCACGGGCTCTAGAGTGCAGGCTCAGTACTTGTGGCACACGGGCTTAGTTGCTCCGTGGCATGTGGGATCTTCCCCGACCAGGGCTCGAACCCCTGTACCCTGCACTGGCAGGCGGATTCTTAATCACTGCAGCACCAGGGAAGTCCTGTGCTAGCTTCTAAGAATGCAAAGATAGAGAACATATGGTCCCAGCTCTCACCATCT
Source organism: Eubalaena glacialis (assembly GCF_028564815.1). NCBI lineage: Eukaryota > Metazoa > Chordata > Mammalia > Artiodactyla > Balaenidae > Eubalaena > Eubalaena glacialis. The sequence goes on from NC_083722.1 coordinate 11,699,365, forward strand.
TTGGTTCGAATCCCAGCCCTACTCCCTTCTAGTTGGCTTTGGGCAGCTGACTTGACCACTCCAAGCCACCTCCTCCTCTGCTGTCAAACAGGGAAGATAATAGTATCAACTTCCTAGGTGTTTTTTTTTTTTTTTTTTTTTGGCTGCATTGGATCTTAGTTGTGGTACGTGGGCCTCTCTCTAGTTGTGGCATGCAGGTTTTCTCTCTGTAGTTGTGGCGCGCAGGCTCCAGGCCACGTGGGCTCTGTAGTTTGCAGCTCACGGGCTCTCTAGTTGAGGTGCTCGAGCTCAGTAGTTGTGGTGCATGGACATGTGGGATCTTAGTTCCCCAACCAGGATCGAACCAGCGTCCCCTTCGTTGTAAGGCGGATTCTTTACCACTGGACCACCGGGGAAGTTCCTCAACTTCCTAGGATTGTTGTAAGGGTTCCATGAGATCGCTGCTTCCAGTAGACATTCAGTAAGCATTTGTAGGATAAAATTGTGCCTAGTGAGCCAGACACTTAATAAGTAAAACGAAGTTACACTTCACTGATTGCCTCCCCTGTGCCAGACACATACATACATTACTTTAATGCCTACAACCACCAGCAAGGTGGGGTGAACAAGCAGTTTCAACACAATATAGTAAAGGGCTATAACAAACACACCCACAAGCTGTGCTGGAAACACTGCAAGGGGAGAACCTGTAGAGACCTCACAGAGAAGTTACGGAGAATTTCATCAGAGGGAGAAGGAGGCAAGGCCCAGAGGGTAAGGACCTCGTAATAATAACAACAGTAACAAAAGCTAACAAGGATTGAGAACTCACCCAGAACCAGGCCCTGAGCGACAGTACTCACTGAGTCTTCCTCCATGGATGCTCCCTATCAAACCCATTTTATAGAGAGAGAACTCAAGTTTAGGGTTCTAAATTATGTCCCCCAGCTAGTAAAGGTTAGGGTCAGGATCCAAACCCAAGTGTGCCTGACTCCAGAGTTGATGCCCTGAGGAACAGCAGATGCACTCCTGGCTGTAAGGATGGATTGTTTTATTGAGTTAACTAACACAGCAGCCACAAAGGACAAATCTGTGTGCTAACATCCAACAGACTGTAGACTCCTTGGGGTAACTGCGCAAGGAGAGCTTGACACTGAAGGTGCTTAATTCTTTGGGGAGTCCAGCTGCACAGCCCCAGCTCAGCAGAGGACCAGGGAACAAAGGGCTCTATCCTGGGGTGGGGGGAAAGTGGCTGAGGGGAACACGTGTTCTCTAGAAGTAAACTGAGTGGCCTTGAGAGATGAGTTAACCCTTTCAAGACTCCAGGCTAATATTTGGTTTAATTATCTCTTCCAAGGTACTGAAGACACTCTGTCTCACAGAGCAAATTTATCTTTCAAATGGCAGCCACTGACCAACCTACTTAGGTGTCAATTCTCTTGTCTTTTCTTTAAAAGGCCAGTTGCGGGCAACATCACTACTTTTCTGCTTAAAAGAAAGTAGGGAGAAGTCCTTAAAACCTCCCAAGATGGCTTTTAATTAAAAAATACTAGTCCTTATTTTTCTTATTTCTCCAACCTTCTGTGCTGCTGGGGGTTGTGGATGTGGAGATGAGATATTTTGCAAATAATAGTAGACCTTTCCTTCGCATTTCAGAGCCGTTCAATTATAAACACTGCCACCTGCAAAGCTGGAAATCAATTCAACTGCAATCTTCTTTAAAGCGTTTTCAATGCAGCTGCTAACCTGTCTAGATGTTTAACTTTCAGGTTTCAAAACCTGTCAGTTAAAACTTGCTTACTGTTACTTCTTTTCTCCGAAGCTACAAGCCTGAAGAGAAATTATATAGCAAATTGGAAACAAGGAACTAAGACTTGATAGGAACACAAAAGGCCCGTGAATGGGCTGTGGTACAAGAAACTACAATCCCTGCTCTGGAAATGAATGAAGATTAGAGGGCTCGTCTACCCGCAGCCTCTAATGAGGTTGCGCCTTCTCGGTTCTGAAGGCAGCAATTGATCCCTTCACAAGAACACTTGGGCTATTCCGAGAAAAAGACATTAGTCAAACCTGTTGTTGGCTGAGTTTACCAGTCAATTCTGTTGAATTGTGGCATGGGTAGCATGGGGTGGACGCAGCTCATTAAAAACCCCATTCGGGAAAATCTGAAGGCAACAGGATAGTCATTACTGAACTAATTCTATTGGCCTGAAAGAGTTAATTCAACTCCTAGAGGGAAGCAGTGTACTTTCTATTCCCCAGCATGAGCCAGCCTCTCACCCAGCTTAGCACCATGAGACTGTTTTTCCTCAGCCCTCCCCTCTACTCCGGGCTGAAGGTCCTCTGACAGTTGACAAGCCCAAGATGGGGCTCACCAGGAGGGTCTCCTCTCATTCCCCAGTACAGGCCCCTCTAGGCCTAAGGGCCGGCCGGGTAATGCTGAATAAATCCCTGCACGCAAGGAACAGGCACAAGGACAAATCCCTTGACTTTGTGTCTGGATTCTAAACACCTACCCAGATTCTAACAGCGCAGCCAGATCAATCTATCAACAAGAGTAGCTAAGAGATGCCTGATTTATATGCACCCTTTGCAGTGTATCACTGGGCACAGAGTCCCCTGTAAGCAGTTCTGCACAGGCTCCAGTCCTGGCCCGACGGAGAACAGAGGCCGTCACCCGCCTGGACCACAAATGTCCTCACTGAGAAAGAACGGAGAGCCACAGAGGGCCAGAAGTGTTAAATGAGCCACACATTCCCTTCTAGATACTACTTTTTTAAAACCAATTTCTTATAAAAAATGCCAAACATAGATCAAAATAGACATAATGGTCCCCTACGTACCTATCACCCAGCTGCAACAATTAATAACTTGCAGCTAATTTTATTTCAGCTGTACCCCCAGCAAGTCCCCCACCAGGTTATGTTGGAACAAATCCCAGACTTTCTATCACTTCATCCATAAATATTTCAGTGCGTATCTCTAAAAGATAAGGACTCTTTTTTTTTTTTTTAAACAAAACACAAAACAATTACTACCTCTAAAAAAAAAAAACACTTTTGACACCTGCTACAACATAGATGGACCTTGAGGACACTGTGCCGAGTGAAATAAGCCAGTCACAAAAGGACAAATCCTGTATAATTCCACTCACATAAGGTTCTTAGAGTAGTAAATGCATAGAGACAAAAGTGGGATGGTGGTAGCCAGGGGCTGAGGGGAGGCGGGAATGGGGTGCGGTTGCAATTCCGCAAGATGGAAAGAGCTCTGCGGCTGGACGGCGGTGAAGGTAGCACAACAGTGTGAATGTACGCAACACCACTGAGCTGGATAATGGACTGAAAAATGATTAAAATAGTACATTTTATATTGTTATATGTATTTTACCACAATTTTTTTTCAAATAGTGAATTAAAAATAAAGCCCTTCATTCACATCATAAACTATCCATTAAGCGTTTAATTATCTCATAAATGTCATATGTTTGTTCAGTTTGTTTGCTTGGATCAGAATCCACACAAGGTTCACAGACTGTGCTTGGTTGTCAGTTCTTATCCGTTGTCCCTCCAACTGTTTTTTTTTTCTTTTTTTCCCACTGCAATTTATGTATTGAAGAAACTTTTCCTAGAAAGTTTCCCACGATGCAGATTTTTCAGTTTGCATCCCTGTGAGGTCCTCTGTTCCGTTTTCTTGAAAACTGGAAGTTGGATCAAGAGAGCAGATCAGAGAGTGTCGTGGACATATATACACTACCAAAGGTAAAATAGATAGCTAGTGGGAAGCAGCCGCATAGCACAGGGAGCTCAGCTAGGTGGTTTGTGACCACCTAGAGGGGTGGGATAGGGAGGGTGGGAGGGAGGGAGATGCAAGAGGGAAGAGATATGGGGATATATGTATATGTATAGCTGATTCACTTTGTTATAAAGCAGAAACTAACACACCATTGTAAAGCAATTACACTCCAATAAAGATGTTAAAAAAAAAAAAGAGCAGATCAGATTCAAATTTGATGTTTCGGGCAAGATCACTGCATAGATTCGACTATACTATCAAAATATGAGTGTGCAAAGATTAATCAACACACTGTCATAACCAATTTAGTATGAGCTCTCCACTGCCGATGGCCTTGGGATGGGGACAGAAGGAATGAGAGGAAATACCAAAAAGATGTTTTAACAGAATCCTTGCCATCAACGAACCTGCAATCTTGTTAAGGAGGCAAAACTGATAGAAGTGAAACAATTAAATAATAGTTAAGACTGTGCTGTGACTGTAAAAGCCATCTCATTCCAAGGGTGAGACCATCTAAAAAAGGTTTTAGGTCAAAGTTCCTGAAATGGTCTTGAAGGACTGATAGATTTTGGAAAAAAGAAGGCATTTGGGGAAGTAAAACTATACAGAGAAAAGCACAGGGACTTCCCTAGTGGCGCAGTGGTTAAGAATCCGCCTGCCAATGCAGGCGACACGGGTTGGAGCCCTGGTCCGGGAAGATCCCACATGCTGCGGAGGAACTAAGCCCATGCGCCACAACTACTGAGCCTGCGCTCTAGAGCCCGCGAGCCACAACTACTGAATCCTGCGTGCCTAGAGCCCGTGCTCCGCCACAAGAGAAGCTGCCGCAACGAGAAGCCCGTGCACCGCAATGAAGAGTAGGCCCCGCTCGCCGCAGCTAGAGAAAGCCCGCGTGCAGCAATGGAGACCCAATGCAGCCAAAAATAAATAAATAAAATAAATAAAATTTAAAAATAATAATACAAACTATTAAAAAAAAAAACAGAAAAGCACAGAGGTTGCCACTGGGGATGGGTACAGAGGATGATTCGTGCAGGTTGGGAATGATAGCACAAAGACAGGAACACTCAGCAGATTATATGAATTGGAAGATCTCTAGAGACTAGGGCAAATCGGAGGTTACTTCTGTTTTGGGGTGCATACTTTGGCAAGATTCTAAAGGTCTGCAAGTGTCATGGGTGTTTTGAGAAGCTGATTTCCAGTATCTTTTAGTAGAAGAATTGAGGTTTTCCCTCATGGAAATCTTTTCCAACTGAGTTGACCCTTTCTAGAGATGAAACACATGAAAAAGAGTTCCATGAAAAATACAGTTAGAATTAGATAAGATGTTTAGGATTAGCCTTAAATACTCTGGAGGGGAGGGGAGAGGTGAGATGTAGAGGGCTATAGATGCAAAAAGAGTGACAAAGCGTTGACAGTTGTTGGAGCTGAGTCATGGGTACATAGGGCTCATAATGCTATCCTCCCTACTTTTCTGTACGTTTGAATCTTCCCATAATAAAAAGTTATTTGTGAACCTATTACTGTTGAGGTCAAGGGTCATTCCCACATCCCATGTTTCCCATGTTATAGAAAAAGATACGGTGGACCAGAAGATGTGGCGCTTGTCTCTTCCGTGACTAAGCTGTTTAACTGAGCCAATTACCTCACCTCTGTGGACCTCAATCCCTTTCTCTGTAAAATGAGAGGAAAGGGAACAAGAACTAACATTTATTAAATGCTTACTATGTGCAGGAATTGGGCAGTGCACTTGATGTGGATGATCTGTTTTGGGGAGGGTGGATGCAATGTTGTCCTTAGTCTCCAAAGTTTCTTTCTGGTTTTAGGGTTCCATGAATTATCCGTTTCATCTTCATTTAGTTTTTTGATGAACCGATATGCCAGATACCTTGCTATAGGCTTCGGAGACATAGATTAAAGAGACAGCTCCTGTCTTCAAGGGTTTTATGATCTAAAAAGACAGACTAGTAAGAAAGGTTATAATCCAATTGGTAAATGTTATAATAACTCCTGTTTACTGAACAATAACTACATGGGTAAGATGGTAAAGGTTTTACATTATTGATACTTTACATCCTTACAATATAAAAAAAGCATGACATGGTTTAATAATAAAAATAGTATCATGAGGGACTTCCCTGGTGGTCCAGTGGTTAAGAATCCGCCTTTCAGTGCAGGGAACTCGGGTTCAATCCCTGGGAACTAAGATCCGGGAACTAAGATCCCACATGCCACGGGGTAACTAAGCCCACGTGTCACAACTAAGAGCCCACACACTGCAACTAAAGATCCTGCATGCTGCAGCTAAGACCCGACGCAGCCAAAAATAAATAAGTACATAGTATCATGTGCTCTGGGGTCAAGTAGGAGGAACACCCATCCCAGATTGAGGGGGTCAGATATGTCTGTATTAAGTCTTTTTGAATTAATTTATTTTAATTGTGGTAAAACAAACACAACATAAAATTTACCATTTTCAGTGTTTAGTTCAGCGGCATGACATACACTCACATTTTTGTGCCACCATCACCACCATCCATCTCCAGAACTTTTTCCATCTTCCCAAACTGAAACTCAGTACCCATTAAACAGTAACTCCCTGTCCTCCCTCTCCCTAGCCTGAGGCAACCACCATTCTCCTTTCTGTCAGTATAATGTGACTACTCTAACCTCTTCATGTGAATGGCATCATATAGTATTAATATTTGCCCTTTTGTGACTGGCTAATTTCACTTAGCATAATGTCCTCAAGATTCATCTGTGTTGTAGTATATGTCAAAATTTCCTTCCTTTTTAAGGCTGAATAACATTTCATTATATGTACAGTTGGCCCTCTGTATCCATGAATTCTGCATCTGAGGGTCCAACCAACTGTGGAGTGAAAAAAATTCTTTTAATTTCCAGAAATTTCCAAAAAGCAGAATTTGAATTTGCTGTGCAACAGCAACTATTTATATAGCATGTACATTGTATTAGGTATTATAAGTAATCCAGAGATGATTTAAAGTATAAGGGAGGCTATACATAGGTCATATGCAAATACTATGCCACTTTATTTAAGAAACTAGAGCATCAGAGGATTTTGGTATTGTATTGGTGGGGGTCAGGGGTGCTCCTGGAACTAGTCCCCAGTGGACCCTGAGGGACAATTGTATAGACCATATTTTGTTTTATCCATTCATCTGTCAATGGGCACTTGGGTTGCTTCCACCTTTGGCTATTGTGAATAATGCTACCATGAACATGGGTGGATAAATACTTCTTATGACCCTGCTTTCAATTCTTTGGGGTATATACTATGTTCAGTTTTGAAGAATGAGAGGGTATTAAGGCAAAAAAAAAAAGAACAGAAGCATTCCAAGAAGAGCCAGTGACTAGTGGAAAGGCACAGAGAGCTATTGTTAAGTTCAACTGAAGAGTAGAGAGAGGAGGGGGATGGTGAGATACAGGGCCACAGCGAGAGGCAGGCACTAGACTGTAAGGGCCTCGCATACCGTGGGGAACGGGCATTGGGGGCCACAAGCAGAACTGAGATCAAATCCCTCTTTTTGCTGCTATTCTTCAAGTGTCTACTTTAATGTAATTTTAAGCAAATATTCAAAAACAATGTTTTTACAGGAAAGACTTTGGGCCCTACTGGAAATGACCACTAGAAGATGTTTAGGCATGGTGGTGACCCCATTCTTCTGTTTCCCTGACAACAGGCCCCCTCACTCTACCGGTGTTCAATAAATAGTAATGGAGCACTCAACAGACCAATTATTTATGGTCAATGGATTGATGTTATTTCATAAAATCTTTTGCTTAAAATAATATTCTCTAATGCACTGCTTTTATTTGACTGATTCTTTTCAGAATCAACTAAGCCAGAGCACAGATCCATTTATGAGATTCTGCATTCAACTCTCCATCTTGCTCTTCTCTGACACAGGATGAATCCCTTGAGCTATAATGAAAATGGTGCCAGGTAAGCTTGGGGCCCCACCCAGCTATGAATGATTTTATGACAATGCAACACATAATCTATTCATTTCTATGAAGAGCCTTAATCCCCTGTGAACCCAGTTACACTCCAGAGAAATAGATGGCATGGTGTGTGTGTGTGTGTGTGTGTGTGTGTGTGTGGATCAGTTTAACACTTGGGTGACATTTGGGTGTTTCTCACAATGCTGATAAACACTGACACCATGAATGGACAAGCTGCTCACAAGAGGATCCATGAGTCATGACTGTGTGTTCTTCAGTGTGTTTAACTTTTCTGGTATTCATGTTGATGCTTTGGTTTATAGTGTGAAATAATAGTAAAAATGAAGAATCACCAGAATGATTTCTCAACAAAAGTCATTCATCTAATGAAGATTTGGTCGAGGAGGTGGGGGGTGGTGGAGGGGGGGAGTGTCCCGTAAGGGGCGGGGCAGGCTGTGTGAGGTCACTTCAGTTGCCTTGTAAGATGGTTCACAGACCCCACGGTGCTATCAAACCAGAGCTCTGGGCCAGAAATCCTGCAACATGGCTCAATCAATGGAGATGGGTTTTGAAGTGACCTTAGATGTCATAGAGCAATACAAAAAGTCAGCAATATGGGGCTTCCCTGGTGGCACTGTGGTTGGGAGTCTGCCTGCCAATGCAGGGGCCACGGGTTCGGGCCCTGGTCTGGGAAGATCCCACATGCCGCGGAGCGACTAGGCCCGTGGGCCACAACTGCTGAGTCTGCACGCCTGGAGCCTGTGCTCCGCAACGGGAGAGGCCGCGACGGTGAGAGGCCCGCGCACCGCGATGAAGAGTGGCCCCCGCTCGCCGCAACTGGAGAAGGCCCTCGCACAGAAACGAAGACCCAACACAGCCAAAAATAAATATAAATAAATAAATAAATTTATTAAAAAAAAAAAAAAAAAGCCAGCAATATGAACTGGCCTTTCACCAGGTGAGGGATGGATGCCCCCAAATACATTGATGAAGGTGCAACCATAGCAAAGGAGAGTCTGGTCCTAATCCTTTTTTCTTCTTTCGGCCGCACCGCACAGCATGCGGGAATTTAGTTCACCAACCAGGGGTCGAACCCACGCCCCCTGCAGTGGAAGTGCAGAGTCTTCCACTGGACCCCCAGGGAAGCCCCAGGTCCTAATCTTTTCACACTTGAAGTCTGATGTTCAACTCTGATTATTGTGATGCTTAAAAGCAACTCTGAGGCATGTAGGCAATAAGCATTACTTTTCATTATATTCTTTTATTTAATGTGAATGTTCTGATAGGCACACTGTATTGCTTACAATTTAAGTTCAACTTCATATAATAGAGCTCCATTTCAACTGGTCCAAAATGGCTTAAACAAGATGGTAGTTTATTTCTCCCTTTGGGAATTCCCTGGTGGTCCAGTGGTTAGGACTCCATGCTTTCACTGCCGAGGGCCAAGGTTCCATCCCTGGTTGGGGAACTAAGGTCCCACAAGCTGCACGAGGCGGCCAAAAATAAAAGATGAATATTTCTCCCTTAGACATAAGCACAACTATAGACAGTTAGGAATGGTGGGGTGGCCCGAGTCACCACTACGCTACCCCTAGATGTTGTCCTGCCCACATAGCCAAAGAACGTTCACTACCAAGTCCTTGTTACAGCCACAGGACAGAGGAAGGTGGTATGAAGGGGTATATCACCTTCCTTTAAGAATGCATCCCAGAAGTGGCCAGAATTCCAACTGCCAAAATTCATCACAAGGCCACGAGAAGGTGCAAAGGTTGCTGGCAATGTCATACCATGAGTAACACTGGAGTTCTATGACAAGGAAGAAGGATAGAGCATCTGCTGGGGGACCCCCAGCAATCTCTGCCACATCTGTTTTCTTTTTTCTAAATTGAAAAAGAAAAACTGATTCACAAAGAGGGAAAACTCCGCCAAACTTACCTGGTCAACACCCACTCATCCGTCTTGTGTCAACTTAAAAGTCACTTCCTGTGAGAAGCCTACCTGGGGTTTTCCCCTTCCTTTCCTTCACCCTCTGTGGCCCCCATCTAGAGGAGGTCTCCCTGTTACTCTCCGTCAACAGCACTCCTCTGAGTGTTTTAACTTGCCAGAGTTGAAATTAATGACTCACTGATACGACTACGTATGTCATGTCTGCCTCCTGAATGGCATTCTGAGCTCTGTGAGGACAGGGACTGAACCTGTCATGGTCACATGGCCCCTTGGTAAGCACTCAAAGCAAATTTCTCAAATCAATTCATAAATGAATGGGAAGGCAGGGGGGTGCGCTCAAAGTCACACAATTAGTGCAGAACCAAGACTGAAACTGGGTCTTTAAACTCGTTTGTTTATCTTATCATACCACACAGCTTTTCCAGGTAACAAAATGAGGGCCAGAAGGACAAAGTCACTTACCTGAACTTGTGCAGATAATTAGTGGTAGGACAAGGCCTGGAATCCAGGATGCTTAAGGCTCAGCCCAGTTCTCTTGCCACCAAAATATAATAATGCTTTATTTCTAAACCCAAGGAGCTCCTATCTCAGAAAAAGTCAGGGGGTTCACCAAGAGTTTCCCAATCATGGGCAAAACAATTTACTTAAACTCATTTTGATTTTAAGAACAAATCAGAATATGGGACTTCCCTGGTGGCTCAGTGGTTAAGAATCCACCTGCCAATGCAGGCGACACGGGTTCGATCCCTGGTCCGGGAAGATCCCACATGACACGGAGAAGCTAAGCCCGCGAGCCACAACTACTGAAGCCCATGTGCCTAGAGCCCATGCTCCGCAACAGGAGAAGCCACCGCAATGAGAAGCCCGCGCACGGCAACAAAGAGTAGCCCCCGCTCGCTGCAACTAGAGAAAGCCCGCGCGCAGCAACGAAAACCCAACGCAGCCAAAAAAAATTTTTTTTAAAAGAATAAGTCAGAATAATCATATGTAACATGTGAACCTTCATGGGATTCTAGATGATCAGGGGAAGAAAACACTGTATAAAAAGTATTTGGGGAACAATTGGAGAACTGTAAATATAGATTATATACTAGATGACAGCTATTAAGTAAAAGTTAGTGTCCTTGGATGTGATAATAGTATTGTGGTTGAGTAGAAGAATATCTCTTTTCTTAGAAGATGCAGACTGCAGTATTGAATGGGGTTGAGGGAGAAGTGTTATGATGTGTACAGTACACAGGGAAGATCCTACCTTTGAGTTCAGCTTGGAAGATAGTGTTGGTCTATGTACATGGGAGCTGCTTATCTACTCCTCCTGGGGAAGAATGGGCATCTTGACCATCACATAAGTTACTTTTTTTTTTTTTTTTTAAATTTATTTTTATTTATTATTTTTCGCTGTGTTGCATCTTCTTTGCTGCGCGTGGGCTTTCTCTAGTTGTGGCGAGCGGGGGCCACTCTTCGATGCAGTGTGCGGGCTTCTCATTGTGGTGGCCTCTCCTGCTGCGGAGCACGGGCTCTAGAGTGTGGGGGCTTCAGTGGATGCAGCACACGGGCTCAGTAGTTGTGGCTCTTGGGCTCTAGAGCGCAGCCTCAGTAGTTGTGGCGCATGGGCTTAGTTGTTCCGCGGCATGTGGGATCTTCCCAGACCAGGGCTTGAACCCGTGTCCCCCGCATTGGCAGGCGGACTCCTAACCACCGCACCACCAGGGAAGCCCATAAGTTACTATTGATTGATGTTATTATTTTGATCAGCTGAGACTAAGGCGTTTCCCCCCACAATCCTGATTGGATAAGACTTTGCATAATCCGTTAACTGACAAATGATAATACAGCTGCTTTTTATTTTTTTTTATTTATTTATTTTGGTTATGTTGGGTCTTCAGTGCTGTGTGTGGGCTTTCTCTAGTTGCTGCGAGCAGGGGCTACTCTTCGTTGCCATGCGCAGGCTTCTCATTGCGGTGGCTTCTCTTGTTGTGGAGCACAGGCTCTAGGCGCGCGGGCTTCAGTAGTTGCAGCACGTGGGCTCGGTAGTTGTGGCTCACGGGCTCTAGAGCGCAGGCTCAGTAGTTGTGGCTCACAGGCTTAGTTGCTCCGCAGCACGTGGGATCTTTCCGGACCAGGGATCGAACCTGTGACCCCTGCATTGGTAGGCGGATTCTTAACCACTGCACCACCAGGGAAGTCCCACAGCTGCTTTTTAAAAATTCTCTTTGCACATCCTAGGTTGGCTCTATCAGGGAGTACATTACAAGAACATACGTTACAAAATAGTCTGTTGGTTTTAAAACATAATGGACTTCACCAGAGAAGGCCATGTACTCTTGGCATCCAGTTTTACAGTGTTTTTTTTGTCTCTGAGAATCATTTATGTTTAACGCGTGCTGTTTTAAAGACTGGCAGGAATTCCTAAACAACTGAAGCTCTAATCTATGATTGTCCTCTAGAAACAGAAATCCAAATCACAATATTCTAAGAATATAAGATAACTAATGTGCCTCCCAAGTGTTTTTGTTTCTCCTGCCTTCTCCTCAAACTTCAATCACGAACTCTATTATTCCAAAGCTACAAAACTATAATTCTGAAATTAAAGCATTAGTAAAGGAAAAAAAAAAACTTTAGATTCTACAAAGATGGTAAGAAGACTCAAAGAAGATCTACTGGGCTTCCCTGGTGGCGCAGTGGTTGAGAATCTGCCTGCCAATGCAGGGGACACGGGTTCAAGCCCTGGTCTGGGAAGATCCCACATGCCGCGGAGCAACTGGGCCCGTGAGCCACAACTACTGAGCCTGCGCATCTGGAGCCTGTGCTCCGCAACAAGAGAGGCTGCGATAGTGAGAGGCCCGCGCACCGTGATGAAGAGTGGCCCCCACTTGCCGCAACTAGAGAAAGCCCTCGCACAGAAACGAAGACCCAACACAGCCATAAATAAATAAAAATAAATGAAATTAAAAAAAAAAAAAAAAAGAAGATCTACTAACTATAATAGTCATTTAACACTAGAATAGGCAACTAAGGAAAGTTCCGTAATCTCCATCCCTAGAGAGCACTAAAAATAGAATGGACCACCACACGCCTTGGATGATTTATGTTCTCAGATGTTCTAGGGCAAAGGTCTTGACCACAATTCTTGAAATACCTTCTTCCATTAATATTCTGTTAAAAAATTAAAGCAGACCACAAAAGTGAGGCCAAACTGTGTTCGTGGCATTTCTATGTGTATAACTATCAGAGAATTAGCCAGATTCAAATATCGAAGTGGGTGACCCTAGGTGGTCTCCAGCCCTGAGAGTGAGGTGGGGGAAGGGCAGGACTTTTACTGTTGATTAATTGGGGAATAAGCATGAGGCAAAATAGCCCCCACTGTCTACTTATCTAATGTGTTTTCATCAAACTCTTAAAGATGGGTCTAACATATTAACTTTTATTAAGGCTCCTTAATCAAGATGTGAGCATGAGGTACCTCAGATGTTCCCAGGGAAAGCAAGAGGATGCTCATAGAATTTATCTAAATAGAAATGTCCACTGCTGCTTGAGAAAAGCTTCCAGAATATGACCAATACCCATCAGACCCATCAATTTATGGCCACTCATGAAATACAAAACCATAAGGTTAGCAATATTTAAGGAGTCTTCATAATTAATATAAGGGAACATCCAGAGGAAAAAGTCATAAATCATTTTAGAATATTAAAAAGTGTAATACGGGAAGTTGATTAGTTTTTGTCCTCACTTCAGGAAGGGCCACTTCACAAATGAGGGCAGACATGAGGCACATTTGGAGCAACAGCCAGGAGCAAAGGAGGAAATGGAAACTACCAAGTGCTATTGAATGTTTGTCCCTCCTCAAATTCATATGTTGAAACCTATTTTCCCCACTGTGATGTTATTAGGAGGGTGGAGCCCTCATGAATGGGATTAGTGCCCTTATAAAAGAGGCCTCTAACAGCCTCCCCTCCCTTCTGCCATGTTAGGACATAGCTGGAAGACCGTTGTCCATCTCTGAACCAGGAGACAGGCCCTCACCAGACACCAAATCTGCTGACTTTCCTCTCCTCCATTTTCACCCAAGCCACCTGGATTAGTTTCCTAGGACTGCCATAACAAACTACCACAAACTGGGTGGCGTAAAACCACAGAAATGTATTCTCCCAGAGTTCTGCAGCCTAGAAATTTGAGATTGCGGTGTCAGCAGGACCATGCTCGCTCTCCTAACTTCTGGAAACTGCCAGCAATCCTTGGTGTTCCTTGAAGCCATGGGCAGAATGTTTGTGTCCCCCTCAAAATCCATATATGATGAAATCCTAACCCCTGAAGGCAATGATATTAAAGGTAGGGACTTTGGCAGGTGCCTCCATCCTGAGGGTGGAACTCTCATGAATGGAATTACTGTCTTATAAAAGAGACTCCAGAGAGATCCATCCCCCTTCCACCACGTGAGGATATAACAAGTCTGAGACCCAGAAAAAGTCTTCACTCAACCATGCCGGCTCCCTGATCTTAGACTTCCAGCCTCCAGAAACGTGAGAAATAAATTTCTGTTGTCTATAGCTACCCAGTCTATGGTATTTTCTTACGGCAGCACAAATGGACTAAGACACCAGGTTTGCAGCTGCATCACTCCAATCTCTGCCTCCAGTCACATGACCATCTTCCTTCCATGTGTCTGTGTCTTCACATAGTGTTCTCCTCCCTGTGGGTCTGTCTCTGTGTCTCTCCCCTTCTTATATAGACACCAGACATACTGGAATTAGGGCCCACCCTAATCCACTCTGACCACATCTTAATTTACATCTTAATTACATCTACAAAGACCCTATTTCCAAATAAGGTCATATTCACAGGCACCAGGGATTAGGACTTCAACATGTCTTTTTTTGGGGGGGCGGGGAGACACAGTGCAACCTACAACAACGCTAAAGAGTCAGTCGTTCCATTGGTTAGTACCATATTTATTTATTTATTTATTTGGCTGCGTTGGGTCTTTGTTGCTGCGCGCAGGCTTTCTCTAGTTGTGGCGAGCAGGGGCTACTCTTCACTCTTTGTTGCGGTGCGCGGGCTTCTCACTGGGGTGGCTTCTCTTGGTTTGGAGCATGGGCTGTAGGCGCGTGGGCTTCCGTAGTTGCAGCACGCGGGCTCAGTAGTTGTGGCTTGCGGGCTCTAGAGCGTAAGCTCAGTAGTTGTGGCACACGGGCTTAGTTGCTCCACGGCATGTGGGATCTTCCCGGACCATGGCTCGAACCTGTGTCCCCTGCACTGGTAGGCAGATTCTTAACCATTGCACCACCAAGGAAGTCCTAGTGCCATATTTATTGAGCATCTACATAACTGGGTTAAACAAAAAAATCTAGGCCAAAGATGATTTTTTGCCCTCAAGGATTTGGAAAAGAGCAGTTATTATTAAAACAACTTGAAAGACCATTAAATGCTAAAAAAGATTACGTCAGTGCTGTTTATAAGGTTAAAAAATGGAAAAAACCTAATTATCCAATTAAAAGGTTGTGTAAAAGTAAGGTGACCAACTCAATCCTGGTTTGCCCTGGACTCCCCAAATAAAGTTCTGTGTCCCGAGAACCCTCTCCAGACCAAGGCAAATGGAGGCGGTTTGTCCCCCTATAGCAATATAGTAAAATACTATGCAATTTGCATTTTAAAAAAATGCTAGTAAGGATTTTTAAATGATGTTAGAAATGTTTTTAATGTAATGTCAAGTCACGGGAAAAAAAGCAGAATTCAAAATGTTCTAAAGCAGTAAAATCATAAGCATGTAAATTATTTAAAAATTTTCTATTAAAAAAAAAAACAACTGGTACAAAATATGCGAAAAGGTTAACTGCAGTTGCCTCGTATAGTGGGATTATGAGAGGTTTTCTTTTGTGCTTCTTTACACTATAGTGTACTTTTCAAATTTTCTATTGATGAATATGTATTGCTGAATCAGGAAAAAATTAAGGGAAAACTAAGTAATAAATTTCTGGATGGAAATTAACCTCCTAAATTCCTACTACTTTTACTCTCATAGAATAATTTAAAACAGCTCTTAATAAGTATTTACTTCGTGCTGAACACTGCTACTCATTTAATCATTATTCTTTAGAATAAAGCTACAGTGTAGGTTCTGCTGTTATCACCACCTCTCAGATGAAGACACTGGGGCTCAGAGAGGCGAAATAATTTACTAGCTGGAAATCGAAAGACTGAATCCCCTAATCTGGACCACTGCTCTCTCCTCCGAGAGAACTTACTATGTGACTAATATCTGTAGCAGAATGTTTAGGACACCCCACTATTCCCCCGAAGTGTTCATGTGATGAGTTTCCCTTGAGCTGCTGAAATACAAAACTGAAAAACAAGTTTGAGATGAAGTGGTGTAAGTACACAGAAAATGAAGAGGAGAAGGGACAATTATTAACAGAAAAAGCAAATTTTGTGCAGGGAATGAAAATTTATCACATCAAACCATATGGCTAAGTTATGATTAACATTTATATGGTAATAATACTGTACATACTTAGTATTGATCCATACTAAACTGTATTGGGAGAATGGTGGCAAGAAGTGTGTGTGAATCCTTGACTGGGCTGTGAGAGAGTTATGGCCTCACCCACTACTGGGAAATCAACTGATAATTCCTAAAACTGAAAACTCAAAAACTAAACATACAACTTATTAAAAATTATGAAGATGATACTGAAATAATTGACTAAAAGTGTTGGAAGTATCTGGGGAGCAGGAGATAGGTAGGGTTGATCAGGGGTTGCTGTTTTTAGTAACAAGCCTTGTAGAACTATTTCACTCTTAAAATTATGTGCATGGATAATTTTAATAAAAATAAAAGCAGAAGAAAAATTAAAATAATAAAAAAATTAAAACAATAAACATTCATGTGTATATATTTGCACTTGTGAGAAATAATTTACAAAAACTGAGATTGGGGGGTCGATGAAAATGCATATTTTAAATTTTGGTGCATATTACACAACTGGGACCCAGAAAGGTTAGATAAATTTCAACTACAATCAATAAATACATGATAACATTCATTTCTCTACTTTTTTGTTGGCTGCGCTGGGTCTTCGTTGCTGCGCGCACGCTTTCTCTAGTTGTGGCGAGCAGGGGCTACTCTTCATTGCAGTGTGCGGGCTTCTCTTGTTGCGAAGCATGGGCTCTAGGCACGCAGGCTTCAGTAGTTGCAGCATGTGGGCTCAGTAGTTGCAGCACGCAGGTCCCAGAGTGTGCGAGCTTCAGCAGTCGTGGCACATGGGCTTAGCTGCTCCGTGGCATGTGGGATCTTCCTGGACAAGGGATCAAACCCGTGTCCCCTGCATTGGCAGGTGGATTCTTAACCACTGGACCACCAGGGAAGTCCCATTTCTCTACTTCTTTTCAGTCTTTTGTCAATTTTTCATTTCTAACAATATGATAGAAATAATGACGTTTCATTTGCATTCTTAGATTATTAAAGTTATTTCTCTCAGTAATAAGTATATAAATGTGATTATCATTGGTTATTTCTTTTGTGAAATTGCCTGCTTATACCCCTTGCCAATTTTTTCTTTTCTGCCTTTTTTGTGGGGGGGCTGCACAGTGTGGCATGTAGGATCTCAGTTCCCCAACCAGGGATCAAACCTGTGCGTCCCTGCAGTGGAAGCACAGAGTCTTAACCACTGGACTGCTTTTTCTTGTTAATAGATAAAGAGTTCATTGTGTATTACTGATATTAACCTTATGTTTGTCACATATTTTGCCAAAAGTTTTCCAAATTTGCTTAAACATTTTGTGGCATATTTAGAAAATATTTCTCCATCCCCAAATTATTTTTCAATCATCCATATTTTATAGTACTTCATATTTCATTTTTAAGGTTTTCTTTTTCACCCATTTGAATTAATGCTGATGATAAAAAGTGAGATAGTGATAAATCATTCATTTTTAATTAATTTCTGAGTGTTTTAAGTGTGGGGGGGGCTCTTGCTTCCCCAGATATATAGCAAAAGCAAACACTGTAATTTCTAGATTCCAATTTATTGTGCTTTCTCCATTTTTAGTGGGAATTAGAAACATCTTACCCTTATTTTCAGTTTTGATTGCATTTCAATAGCAATTATCTTAAAATATGAATAAAAATTTAATGACTTAAACTAAGACTTTCAGTAATATTTTGGCATTCAGACTGTGTGCTCACTTTATGTGTTCTTGCTGTCAAAGCTATTGAAGTCTCAGAATTATAAGCATTTTCTAGAAATTGATAGCATGATGAGGTTTGGAGAAGAAGGAATTTTAGGTGCTTTCTAGCTTCTGTTAGTTATTGATAGAGTAGAAAGAGAAAAAAAGGTAAGGTGTAATAAGATTTCTTTGCTCTAAACCACAACTTTCTAAGAAATATTAGAAGAAAGTTTCCTCAAAATAATGATAAAATATGGTGGAAACCTCTTACTATTTTCTGATGTTCCCCATCTGGGTGTGTGCTCCATAGAACTAAATCGTGTTGTAAAGAAATTAGAAATGCCCGGAA
Source organism: Eubalaena glacialis (assembly GCF_028564815.1). Lineage (NCBI taxonomy): Eukaryota > Metazoa > Chordata > Mammalia > Artiodactyla > Balaenidae > Eubalaena > Eubalaena glacialis. The sequence goes on from NC_083722.1 coordinate 11,717,564, forward strand.
ACATGAGGACGACTCCTTTCACAGACACATACATGCATGAAAGAAACTTAACAAGGTGGTCTGTAGGCTTAAGAAGGAAATTGCATTTTCTTAAATAAAAGACAACTCAGTAAATGAAAAACAAGGAAAATGTCCACCCACAAATTTTAGCAATCTTAACTGATTTGGGGGGAAAAATATATGAAACTTGTTAAAAGAGTAAATCCTAAGAGTTCTCATCACAAGGAAAAGAGATTTTTTTCTTTTATTTTGTATGAGATGATAGATGTTAACTAAATTTGTTGTGGTAATCATTTCATGATGTATGTAAGCCAAATTATTATGCCATCCACCTTAAATTTATACAGTGCTGTATGTCAATTATACCTCAATAAAACTGGAAGAAAAAACATTTTTAAAACTGAATATGACAGAGTAGATAAAGCACAGTTACTATCCTGATTATTCCATTAACCTGTAAGAGCAATTCAGCTTAGTTTAAAAACGTCAGTAGAGTGTCTATTATGTAATAGACACTGTGCTAGGTCGAGGGTCACAAAAATGAATGTGGCATGACCCTGACCTAATGGTACTTACGGTTTGGGAGATTCCATTGGTTTCAATATTCAAAGCAATTGTTCTACAGTTAGATGCACAACGTTCTCTGCAGGTGGAGTGGTGGGGTTTGGAGAGGGCTGTTGAGAGGAGCTGGTGCCTGAGTAAGAGTTAGTCGGGGAGGACAGTGGGGCTTCCCTGGTGGTGCAGTGGTTAGGAATCCGCCCACCAATGCAGGGGACACGGGTTCGAGCCCTGGTCCGGGAAGATCCCACATGCCACGGAGCAACTAAGCCAGTGCACCACAACTACTGAGCCTGCGCTCTAGAGCCCGCGAGCCACAACTACTGAGCCCGTATGCCGCAACTACTGAAGCCCATGCACCTAGAGCCCGTGCTCCACAACAAGAGAAGCCACCGCAATGAGAAGCCAGTGCAGTGCTACGAAGAGTAGCCCCCGCTTGCTGCAACTGGAGAAAGCCCTTGCACAGCAATGAAGACCCGATGCAGCCAAAAATAAATAAATAAATAAATATATTTTCTTAAATTATTAAAAAAAAAAAGAGTTAGGGGAAACCTGCATGGGCAAAGCCACCAAGACATAAAATATGACATTCACAGAGGGATTTATAAGAACTTTGCTATTACGAGAACAACAAAAAAGAGAAATGAATAGGTGGGAAATCAGTCTGGAAAGTAGACATAACCTGAAGAACCTGTACCCCATGTTTAGAACTTATTTTCTGCGTACTGAGGAGGAACCATAAAGGGCGTGAGGCAAGGGACAAAGAAGGAGCAAGTTTCTGGATGTCCCTGGGCCCCAGGTCTCCCTCCTCTAGAATAAGTATATAGGAATTGTTTTTCAAGTCCTTTCATACTTAGAACTCTGCAATTCTATAACGAGGAACATAATTGACATGCTTTATCAATTGATTTATTTTGAAGGGGATCAGAATATGCCACTCCAAATATGCCACTTTGGCATAAGGGTTGTTTTGAGCTGAAAGTGATTAATCAGTGGCAAACGCAGAAAGAGCTCTTTGCCCTCCCCCATCTGCCTAAAAGCAGGTCATAAATTTCCCTTTGTGAAGGTGTTCACTCTCCCCTTTCCTGTAGGTGGAGGAGGAAAACCATTGTCACTAGAGACAGAAAATCAGCACTGAACTGGGTCTGTGTAAACAAACCTTATTAAAATAACACTTATCTTCTCTTAGTCTCCCCCACATATCTACCTTCCCACAATTTACCAGCCCTCAGCACCCAAATCTTTTTCCTGTGTCTTATCACTTCTCCATAGATTCATCACCCTTTGTTAAGAGGGTATATAAACCCCATATTCTAAACACCCCAAGTGATTCTAAGCACATTTAACCTCTCTAAATTTCAGCCTCCTTATCTGTAACACATGGTTAAAACCCAGTTCACAGAATTGTTGAAGGATGAAGTGAGACGATGTCTACAAGCCCTGTACTGATCATGACTCACTTGGTTCAAATATTAGAAACCCAGTTAAAACTAATTTCTTTTTTTTAAATTTTGGCTGCACAGCACAGCTTGTGGGATCTCAGTTGCCAGGCCAGGGAGTGAACCCGGGCCATGGCAGTGAAAGTGCCGAATCCTAACCACAAGACCACCAGGAAACTCCCAAAGCTAATTTTTTTTGGTAAATAAATTTATTTATTTTTATTTTTGGCTGCACTGGGTCTTCGTTGCTGTGTGCGGGCTTTCTCTAGTTGCGACGAGCAGAGGCTGCTCTTCGTTGCAGTGCGTGGGCTCCCCATTGCGGTGGCTTCTCTTGTTTCGTATCACGGGCTCTAGGCATGCGGGCTCAGTAGTTGTGGCTCGCGGGCTCTAGAGCACAGGCTCAGTAGTTGTGGCACACGGGCTTAGTTGCTCTGCAGCATGTGGGATCTTCCTGGACCAGGGCTCGAACCCATGTCCCCTGCATTGGCAGGTGGATTCTTAACCACTGCGCCACAAGGGTAGCCCCTAATTTTTTATTTATTTATTTTTTAATATTTTGGCCATGCCTGCCACATGGCCTGCGGCATCTTAGTTCCCCGACCAGGGATCGATTCCAAGCCCCCTGCAGTGGAAGTGCAGAATCTTAACCACTGGATTGCCAGGGAAGTCCCCCAAAGCTAATTGTTTTAAATGGGATTGATTAGCTCCAGTAAACTGGGAACTCCATGGATATGACTGGCTTAAGAAGATACAGGTGCTTACATGTGAACAACAGTTCTTACCCTTTGTCTGCTCTCTCTTCATTTCTTGGCTAGTCTTTTTCTGTGTAGTGGTTTCATTCTCTTTCTACAGTAGGCTTCTTCCATCCTGAGAAAATGTCCACCACCACTGCCAGGATTTCACAGCCCAGCCCAGCAGTTCAAGTTGAAGAAGGAAGCTCCCTTCTCCCAGAGTCCATATATCATTCCCAGGGAAGGACTCTGATAGGACCCGCTTGGGTCATGTTCCACCCCCATTGCCAGAGTGATTGGCAGCCTGCTGGCCTGAGTGTCTCCTGGGAGGGTGGTGGGGATAGGATGAAAGCAGTCATCTGTGGAAGGAGAGTTTTAAAGCATGTAGGTGGTTTTATGTACAGGGAAATTGTATATAGAAAAAAAGTCTGTGGACATATACCAAACTACTGTATTTCTACTGGAATTATGGTATGTTTGTTTGCTTCTTTACACCTTCTGGTATTTTTCCAAACATTCCACAAGGAACTGTGTTAATCTGACAATGAGGGATTAAAATTACAGAAACTAACTAGAAAAAGAAAATATGTTGCTGAGGAAGAGTAGATATATACCCCTCTCCCCCCAAATGTGCCACTTTGGCATGTAGATTATTTTGAGCTGAAGGCAACCAAAACCCAGCAGACTCAAGAAAAACTTTTACCTTTCCCTTACTGCTTAAAAGAACTTAGATAGGGGGCCTGGCCCAGAAAGAGAGCTATTACTGGAGATAATTCTTTATCTGAAAGACTTACTTGTACAACAGGGCAAACATCTGATTAGCATCTTATCTTCCTGTGAATTACCCTCCTCCCCCACCTTTATTTTTTAATAAATTTATTTATTTTATTTATTTATTTTTAGCTTCATTGGGTCTTCATTGCTGCGCGCGGGCTTTCTCTAGTTGCGACGAGCGGGGGCTACTCTTCGTTGCAGTGCGCGGGCTTCTCATTGTGGTGGCTTCTCTTGTTGTGGAGCACAGGCTCTAGGCGCGCGGGCTTCAGTAGTTGCAGCACGTGGGCTCAGTAGTTGTGGCTCACGGGCTCTAGAGCGCAGGCTCAGTAGTTGTCGCACATGGGCTTATTTGCTCCGTGGCATGTGGGATCTTCCCGGACCAGGGCTCGAACCTGTGTCCCCTGCATTGGCAGGCAGATTCTTAGCCACCACGCCACCAGGGAAGTCCCCCCTCTTCCCCTTTGAAGCCTCAAGTCCGTCTCCCATTCCTGAGCTCAGGATGGCATAGAAGCCTCAATTGCCTGACTAACTCTGTATCTCATATTTTTATGGGCCTCCCATACATACAACATTAATTTTTTTCCCCCTGTTAATGTCTTTTGTCAATTTAATTATTAGACCAGCCAAACGACCTAGAAGGATAGAAGGAAGACTTTTTCACCCCGATGCTGATGAAACGAGGAAACGTAGTTTTCATCAGGGAGTCTAGAATATGTCTCAAACCACGTGAAACATAGGAAAATATATGGGTCACTTCCAATCTACAATGTGATTAATTGTAATACATCCGAGACAAGAGTTGTCGTGATACGATGAAAGTGGGGAGAGGGGGAAGCCCGGGGAAAGGGGGAAGGTGGTTTTGTGAAGTTCCCACTGGAAAGGGACTTCTCTGGCGGTCCAGTGGTTAAGACTCTTTGCTTCCACTGCAGAGGGTGTGGCTTCGATCCCTGGTCAGGGAACTGGGACCCTGCATGCTGCACGGCGCAGCCAAAAAGAAAAAGAAAAAAAAAGTTCACAGTGGAAGAAATGCCAGGAACACCCTTGTTGCTCAAGTCCGCCTGCTGTTCCAGGGAGAGTCCCAGTTCCGGGGCTGGATGTTATGAGATCTGCACAGAAAGGTCCCCAGAGGGAAGAAGGGGGTAGGGGCTGTGCCCTCCAGAGGCCTGTGCGCTCCTTCTCCCCTCTGCTCTCATTCCCTGCCTCCCAGCACTCTCCAGAACCCAGCCTTGCCCCTCGCTGCACCTGCTGATTCTGGAGATGGGCAACCCTGGCTTTCCAGCCAGGATAAATTCCTTCTGAAATCTACAGACCGGTGTAGGGGAAGAAAAATGATTTTCCTTCTACCCTTCTAGGTTCAGGGGTTGAGATCCCCCTGTAATAAAAGACAAATTAACAAGAGACAAACATAACTTCAGCAACGTGTATCCCGGGCTTCCCTGGTGGCGCAGTGGTTAAGAGTCCACCTGCCCACATATATACAATGGAATATTACTCAGCCATAAAAAGAAACGAAATTGAGTTATTTGTCGTGAGGTGGATGGACCTAGAGTCTGTCATACAGAGTGAAGTAAGTCCAAAAGAGAAAAATTACCGTATGCTAACACATATATATGAATCTAAAAAAAAAAAAAGGTCCTGATGAACCTAGGGGCAGACAGGAATAAAGACGCAGACGTAGAGAATGGACTTGAGGACACCGGCAGGAGGAAGGGTAAGCTGGGATGAAGTGAGAGAGTAGCATTGACAAATATACACTACCAAATGTAAAATAGATAGCTAGTGGGAAGCAGCTGCATAGCACAGGAAGATCAGCTCTGTGTTTTGTGACCACCTAGAGGGGTGGGATAGGGAGGGTGGGAGGGAGACGCAAGAGGGAGGGGATATGGGGATATATGTATACGTATAGCTGATTCACTTTGTTATACAGCAGAAACTAACACAACATTGTAAAGCAATTATACTCCAATAAAGATGTTAAAAAAAAAAAAGAATCCACTTGCCAGTGCAGGGGGCACGGGTTCGAGCCCTGGTCTGGGAAGATGCCACATGCCACAGAGCAACTAAGCCCATGCGCCACAACTACTGAGCCTGCGCTCTAGAGCTGACGAGCCACAACTACTGAGCCCGCGTGCCTAGAGCCCGGGCTCCGCGCAGCAAGAGAAGCCACCGCAATGAGAAGCCCGCGCACCGCAACGAAGAGCAGCCCCCGCTCGCCGCAACCACAGAAAAGCCCATGCGCAGCAACAAAGACCCAAAGCAGCCCCGCAAAATAAAATAAAGTAACATGTATCCCTCCTGTATACATGGGAGAGACCCAGGAAAACCAAACAACTGCATGAAATGGCCCAAGCCACCACCTTAAATACCATCTCCAGCTAAAGACAAAAGAAAGATGGGTGGGGAGGCCAGTTATGGGAGGTTACCAGGAAAAGTACAGGAAGGTTGTTATGCAGATTTAAATCTGGCACCCTCTTCAGTGATGAGAGTTTTTTGGTGATTGAGGTCCTCTTTCTCTTCCTGGTTCAGAGAGGGAGATACACTGCAAATGGAGATTTCCGTTATAAATATAAATACAAATATAAATATAAATTTCTACTGTTTTTAGAGCTTCTCCTGTGTCTATTTTTTCTCAGAAATGATCAGCCCAAAATAATCCTCATGCCAAGGAAGCATATTTTGGGGTGGCATATTCTGCTCCCCTTCAGTGCCATTTTTACTTTTTTATGTATTCAAGAAACTAAAAGGGGGCCAATGTGCCTCCAGTGTGGAGCAAGAGGGGAGAGCAGAACGAGATGAGAGAGAAGAGGTGAGCAGCGACTTGTTGGCACAGTAAGGATTATTCCAGGTAAAAGGGAAACTTAGTGTAGGGACCCTTAGCTTGTGTTTCCTGAGAAACAGAGCCTGAAACGAAAACTTCTGTGCAAGTTGAAATGATCTTGAGAAAGAGGCAAGACCGAGAGATTAAGACAAAGAAGGAGGAAGAAACAAGTGTCAGGCTGCCACTTCAACTGAAGCAGTAGGGCTTCATCCCTGGATCTCCTGAGAAGCATAAAGCGAGCCTCCCGATGGTCCTCCTGATGCACTAGAGGTGGGACTGTTTACCCTTTGCCTCAAGCTTCCCAGCGGCTGCAAATTTGGAGGAATCCCCAGGCAGGAAGCAAAGGTCCCCCCCACCCAGATGTGCACAGCAGGTAGCCACTGTCCTATGACTTGACCTGAAGCCCACTTGGGACCGCCCACTGGGGCCACCCACCCCACAGCTGACATCAGAAGTGACAGAGATCATAAGTGGGAGGAGGCATCTGATACAGAGGGTTTTATGAAGAAAAATCACAATGCCCAATTTGCGTTTTTTAAAAAGACCACTCTGCCTGCTACTTGGAGAATAGATTTGAGGACAGCCGGTGGGGAGGGGAAATGGAGCCGGTGATGGTGTGGTCAAATGCTAACTTCCCAACCCAGTGTGTTGATGAGACAGAGCTGAGTCTATTGCTTTCTGCGGTGAAGCAGAACAGGATTTTGGCAGTGTCTTGGAAGGGAAAAAGCAAGGTTGAATTTTATGGAGAATTTGGCTCATGATTTAAGGTAGGTCTTTCAGCATGGAGGCTCGGTTAGGATCATGATATAACAGTTTAGGATTGTTGAAACTAGCAAGGTGAGAGAATTTTAAGGCAAGGGGTTCAAAGAATATGGGGGCATGAAATGTCTGTTGATGCTTTATAGAGAAAATCCGATGGATCTTCCAGGAGGTTCCTGTAAGAAACAATCAAATTCTTTGCCTGGGGAAGTATCTCCTGGAAAAGTAAAGTCATGCTAATGAAGACAAAGGAATAGTAAATTCATATTAATGTGGACAGTTCTGGGAGAGGAAGGTTCTTTCAGTTCTCTGAGTCCTGGCTCCCTGTGAGGGTGGACAGCTTCCCTTCTCTGTGTCTTGTTCTAAAGAGGGAGCCCTGAGGATGGAGAGAAGTCAATGAATTCTCAACATATTTAAGAGGCAGAAAATACAGGACTTCCTGTTGGGCCAGATTGTGAGGTATGGAGAAGAAACAACACCACCTAGAAATCTCACTAAGACACTGCAATGTAGGTGCCAAGGAAGCTTGGGCTAGAGGCATAAATTTGGATGTCAGTAGTAGGTAATTATTACTTAAAACTAAGGAAGTGTAGAAAGTCACCTAGTGAGAGCTACCTTCTCCCAGAGCTTGTATATCATTAGACAGATAAAAGAAGAGGGTCCAAAGACTAAAATCCTGGGTGTTTCTAAGATTCAGAGGCACGGTAGTTAAGTATCAATTCAGAATGTTTTTATTTGATGGCAAATAACAGAAAACTCTTGTTGAGTGTTTAGGTGAGGGTGTATTCTTGTCACATAACATGAAATCTGGACCTTGGCAGCCCAAGGATGGCGCAGCCGATCCATAATACCTTGGGGACCCAAGTTCTTTTATCTTCCTCTTCTGCGGTTTTTGGCATGTAGGTCTCTATCCTCGAGCTTGTGGCTTCATGGTCACAAGATGGCAGCTGTAGCCTTGGGCGCACGACCACAATCCAGGTAGGAAGCAGGAGGGACACAGGGCAAGCCCTCTCCTTTTAATCAAGAAATGAAAGCTGTCCTGGAAGCCTTTACGCAGCCAGCTTCTTCATTGTCCAGAGCACATATCCTCCCAACTCCAAGTGAATCCAGAAAAGGAAGTCTTTTTAGCTGGGCACTTTGCTGACCTGAACAACGCTGGGGTTGTATTTGTCAGGAAGAAGGAAGGACCGAGTATTGCATAAACAGCTGGTAATAGATAGAAAGAACCCGGGAAGGGGCCTGAGTGGTGGTGAGAGAGGGGAAAGGAAAACACTGAGAGTGTGTGACGTTCCCCAAACCAAAGGAGGACATTCTTTCAAGAAGGAGGGATCAACTGGGTCAAATATTCCTAAAGAATCTGAAAAAGATGGGGAGGGGGGAGAGTCCAGTGGATTTGGCAACACGGAGGTCCCTGGGGATGATGACAAGAGCAGGTTCTGTGCCGAGGTGGTCGTGGAGCCCCGGGGAAGTACGCGGAGGAGAGGATGGGACGTGAGGAAGTGTGGGCTAATTTTGTTTTAGAGGTTTGGCCTTGAAAGGGGTGGTCGGGAGGAAAAAGAGACTTAAAAAGGGAAGGATGTGTTAAGATGGAAAATATTGCCATCTATCTCACTAAATTGTCTTGAGGATATGACAAATATCAAATAGTTTTAATATCTATTTTAAAACATTAAGTTTCAGGGCCTCCTAAGCCCATTTCTTCCCAGAGCTATACAGCATGGTGCACAGAATAAGCTTTGGAGTCAGAGTTAGGTTTGAAACCTAATTCTGCGTAGCTGTGTGATCTTAAGCCAGCTGCTTAACCTCTCTGAATCTGTTTGCTCCTAAGTAAAATGGGACAATCATGGCTCGAAAGCCATGAAAGTATAATTGCCTGCAAAGTACCCATCACAGTGCCTGGTACAGAGTAAATCATCAATAAGTGGTAGTAACATTCTTCTTGCAGGCCAGATCTAGTATTTATGTATCAAGGGGCTAAATGAAATTCCCACGAGACAGAGATAACAGACGCTTAATAACGTTTTATAATTTCCTTTGAGCCAAAGCACAGGAAGACAGTCAGGCTCCATATAGCCATACTCCTTAATGTGCACAACCCAACTTACTCCTTCATGTTTCCCTATTTGTAACATGGCAGAAAATCATGTACCTGCTTGTCTCTCTGAGGCTCAAAGTATAGCCAGAGGGCTGAGCAGCAGCTGAGCATCTGCCCCCTCCTTGAAATTCAGGGTCAGCAGGAGGACAGACCGGCAAGAACATTCACAAGGGAAGAGAGTTCTTTGCAAGGCAGATGGAAGAACAAATATTAAGCAAGAAAACACATGGATGTGTGTGGATAAAAAAGTATGTGTCACGAGAGCTCTCATCACGTGAGCTAACTTTGTATTATTATTACTTTATTATAATTACGATGATGTTTACCTTTATTAGGCTTAGCTCTTTGTCTGAAGTTGAATGTGGGGAAAGGGGTGGATCACAGTAGGAGATTCAGAAGGCGTTTCTAGAGTGAAATGAAGGATTCTAATTTCTCTCTCCTGCACACCACTCCGAATGACTCTGGGCTCTGTTGCTCTGACAGAATTACTGAGTATTGATGAAGATGCTTGGCTTGCGGGGTTTCCAGAAGGAAACGGGGCCCACTGTGCTGCCTCACCCTCAGCCCAGCAGCCCAAAGAGCCCAAACACTGGAGTCGAACAGTCTAGGTTCAAATCCTGGCTCCACCCCTTAATAGTCAGGTGCCCTCAGGCAAGTTTCTTTTTTGTTTGTCTTTGGTTTTGTTTTTGTTTTTTTGGCATCCCTGGGTGGGTTCGAAGCACCTCAGGCAAGTTTCTTAACCTTTCTGAGCCCGTGGTGTCTTTAACAGTAAATGGAGGTAGTAAAACCAACATCAGTTTCATTATGAAGACTAAAGGAAATCTCATATACAGAGGGCCTGGCTCAGTGCCCAACACGTAGTTGGTGCTCAGGCATTTCTTGCCCTCTGAGCCCTTTTTCCCCAGTGTATGTCATCTGCTCCCCTTCCTGACACATGTGTGCCCCACACATATGGCCCTAGGGATGGGATGACGAGTAGCGAGGCTTCTTGTGTTATCTGGGAAGCAGATGCTGGCATGGGGTTTCACAGGGAACACCTATGAAAGAAAAGGGGCAGGAGCAGGACTGGGCAGGGGGAGTCTTCAGATCAGAGTGAAGATGTGACAAACCCTCTGCCAAGCCAAGGGAGCCGTGGAGCAGAGAACACCCACTAGAGGAGTCCCTCCTGGGGCAGAAATAGCCCAGCCCTTGGAACACCACCGGGCTCTGTCTGTGACCGTGGGCTGCCGGGAGAAACCGGCCTCCAGCTGAGATGGGTCCCAGAGGAGACAGCTAGGGACTTTCAGCCCTGCAGCCTGTCCTTCCTTAAAGGCGCATCTCTGGTTTGTCATGCCTCTGAAAACAAAATTATTTTTAACACACACTAGAAAATGCTTCTTAAAAAAACCTAGGAAATCGCTTCTCAGCCTTTTGGCTAAGATCAAGTGTAAAAAACACTAGGAAAAAGACGTTGGAGGATTTCCTAGTGTTCCCAGGGCTGGATCAGTGGTAGCAACTGATGGAGAAGATAGAAGGGAGGAAGGAGAGGAAAGGAAGATGCAGGAGGCGGAGAAGGGTGAGAAGAACAGTAAAATAGGAGGGGCGGGGTGAGGAGCTGCAGTAACCAGCCTTCTCTGATTCCCAGGCTTTCGGAGGTGGGCCTGAGCTGGGCTAAGGGGAGCAATGAACCCTAAGAACTCACATCGCTCTCTCTCCCAAGAGCGGACAAACTGCCACCATGTACATCCTCACCATTGCTAGGCTGGGGACGGGAGAGTCGGGGACTCCTTGGCAAAGAAAGCCATCCTACTAAGAAGGAAGGAAAGAAACATGGTTGGGAGAAAGCCACACATCGTTTACCCTCTAATCTTATTTGAGCCCTCCTTAAGGAAACCATTTCACTCCTAACAACAATGTTTACCAAGGGCTAATTATGTCCGTGCTGAGCACTTCATGTGCATGATCTTAATCTTTACAACAGCCATTGCTTGACAATAATGTTATTAGACCCATTTAAGAGATGAGGAAACTGAGAATTTCTAGTTATTTTAGTGTGACAAGGTTAACTAGTTTGCCCAAGACTATGCAGTCAAGCACAGGCATAGTCTTCATTTGAACCCAGGACCTCTTACTGAGGTCCATTGTGACACATGAACCTTCCAGAGTTCACTCAGCTGAAGTCCACACTCAGCTGAGGTTCTGTTGCGATAGATAGAGCATAGGCCTAAAAGCCAAAAGCCCTGGGTGCCAGTTCATTTCTGGGTCAAGGAATAGTGTTCTGCGCAGGTCCCAGTAAATCTTATCAACCTTGTTTTTTCCCCCTTATCTTTGAATTGAGGAGACACATGAAATGATCTCTAAGATTCCTTCCAGCTATGTAGTTATTCATTATCAAGGGTGAATAACCCCCAAATAATTCCAGGCTAAGTCAGGACTAAGTATATGGCCCAAGGCACTTGGACATGTCTTGTTTTCTAAGGAGAAAAAAGGGCAAATATTGCTGCAGACTATTGCATCAATGCAGGCTGTTAATGGAGAGTCCGATCAGGGTGAGTTTGTTTTCTCCTGATGATGAGTAAGACCTTTCCCCGTACAAGAGGCCGATCTGACAGTCTCCTTTGCGAGAGCCAGACCTCTCTCCCTTAGGAGAGCACAACTCATTTCCCCCTTTATAAAGGGAAAAGCCTCACACGCCCAAGCCTGAAATCCTTCCAGCTTAGATGTGCTTTGGGCCTACAGAGTCTTTTATTCCCTCTTTCATGAAATGAGTCATGATTAATAATAGCCAGAGGGTGAGGAATTACAGTCATGCCTTATTACTGAAGATGCGTCTTCACCCCAGCCGATGACGAAGCATTTCATCAACTGGAAGTGAGCCTCAGCCGCAGAATTTCACTCTCACATCCCCAGAGAAGGGCTGTTACAAGGTGTTTGGGAGAGCAGAGGAAGTACAGCCCAGTTAGTCAACTGTGTCCGTCCATCCACCTCCTTAACTCATGATTCAGCTCTTGACTCCCCAAAACCATTTTTTTCTTTCTTCCTTCCTTCCTCTCTCTCTCTCCCTCCCTCCCTTTCTTTTTCGTTCCTTTTCTTTCTTTCTTTTCTTTCTTCCTTTCTTTTTTTTTTTTTAATTTATTTTAGTTTTGGCTCTGTTGGGTCTTCATTGCTGCACGCGGGCTTTCTCTAGTTGCGGTGAGCAGGGGCTACTCTTCGTTGCGGTGCGCGGGCTTTTTCATTGCAGTGGCTTGTCTCGTTGCGGAGCATGGGCTCTAGGTGCGCGGGCTTCAGTAGTTGTGGCGTGCGGGCTCAGTAGTTGTGGCTCGCGGGCTCTAGAGCGCAGGCCCAGTAGTTGTGGTGCACGGGCTTAGTTGCTCTGCAGCATGTGGGATCTTCCCTGACCAGGGCTCGAACCCATGTCCCCTGCATTGGCAGGCGGATTCTCAACCACTGTGCCACCAGGGAAGTCCCTCTTTCTTTCTTTTTATTCTTCCTTTTTTTTGTTTTTTTGAAAGAGAGAAAACCCAAAAGTTAGTACTGATCTAGGAAAATGAATCAAATTTTCTCAGAACCGATGAAAATCAGAATGGATAAAATAACACTACTTTTCAACTAAGTTATTTCCCCTTCTGGGCGTTTACCCAATCGAATAATCAATAAAAGCCACTTATAGAGAGAGGTAGGTGAAGGAGGGAGGCTGAGTGGCAGCTTCTTTTCACCTTGGCTTAACTGTCTTGATTACTTCTTAGGTGATAAACCAGTCTCAACCTTAAACATGGGGAGGAGGGTGGTAAGTCATCCACAGGCACAGGGATGCATGAAAATAAAATAAAAGGAAGAAAAAAGGATTGAATCAGCATTACTGATATATTATCTCTCCAGCCTCATCTCATCCTTCTGGTTTGAGAGCTACTGTATCGGTCACCACAAGTGCAAATGAGGCTCATTCATTCAAGAGAGCCAGGTTTAGGCTGACCTCTTTACTAACTGGAAGCAGTGGATTGTTAAATCTAATAAGCATATGCACATTTGTTCTAGGAACAAATAGCTTTGGGGTACAATGCAAGATGACCTGCAATGAAAGTAAAATATTAAGTACTTAACATTTTACCATAAAGAGTTGTCTGATGTCAAATTGTGTGGGATTTGATGTCTTATCATTTGATCCAGCTTCAATTATGTTCTGTTGTTGATTTCAGCACCTCCACCCCACCTTCACCGCCAACCCCCATTGCCCAGCCCCCCTCAGCGGGTCCTCCCGTTGCCTTTAAATGACTCGGAACCCACACACAGAAAAAAGGAAGTCTGTTTTAGATTCACGAAACTGCCCCTTCCTCTCTTTAATTACAGTGTATCCAAATGGTAAATGATTTTATTTGCATTCGAAGGAAAAATTCAAAGAATTGGGGTGGGGAAGGGGAAATTCTTAAAATCTTTCCCTAAATATTCTGACAATATAAACCCAAAGGAAGGGGAAGTCTCCAAGATTAGCAAAGGTGATGATAAACAAAACAAAATAAATGACAACAAAATAACCCCTCCGAACTACCTTATTCCGTGACCAGCAGCACATTATAAGAAAAGGAGACTACCCCGAATCTTCTTCCCCCTTTGCCTCTTTTGTTAGGCTTTCTCCTTTTGGCCCACAGGTAGGGCCTCTGGGGCTTCTTTCAGAAAACAATGGCGATTCTCTAAATTCTAAACTATTCCTTTCACCCTAAATGCTCCCAAAGACAAACAATGCACCTCCCTCCCTGCCCCACCTTCAAGCACTCTCTTTCAGTGCAGCTGTGTTTTTAATTCTCCCTAGAACTGTTTCCAAGGCTGAATGCACTGCCCGCAGGAACACGTCTCCTGTTGCTGGGTGTCACATCTGTACCTCTTGCTTTTCCTCCACCCTTCAGGTGAAAGAGGCAAGGGGCGGCATGGGGGATGAGGCAGGCATCAACCTTGAGAAAGCCTAAGCAAAGCAAAAATCCTTCGGGTGCCCCTAGACGAGGATCCTGATGAGTGCAGTGGAGGTAGCCTGCTTTCCCTCTCCGTCCAACTCACCGCCAGAGGTGGTTTGAGTCCAAGGTTATCCACTTAACCAAAAGAGCTCAGCGCTGGAGCCTGGAATGGAGTCTTGGATGGTTTCTTTTCATCATTTATTGGTTAAGTTTAAAAAAAAAAAAAATTTGAGGGGGTACTTCCCTGGCGGTCCAGTGGTTGAGACACCTCGCTTCCACTGCAGGGGGCACAGGTTTGATCCCTGGTCGGGGAACTAAGATCCCGCATGCCATGCCAAAAATAAACAAACAAACAAATAAATAAATTTTTTAATTGGCCTAGGCGCCTACAATCTGCCAGGCATTTTTTCTAGGCCTTTGATTTACAGCAGTCCCCATGACAGACAAGGCATCTACACTTGTAGAACTTACATTCGGCTGAAGGAAACCAACAGTAATCAAATAAATGAGATATGGCTACAACAAAGAACAGCCACACAGAGTAATGAATGAGAATTGGGATAGAGGTCAGAGACGGTCTTGCCAAGAAAGTGGCATTTATGCTAAGACCTGTGGGAAGGTCTCAGATGGGGGAAATCAGAACAGTCCTTCCCAGGAAAGGCAAGTGAAAATGCAGGAGCTCAGCTCACCACAGGGAGAAAGGAGATTCCAGTGACTGGAGCTGATTAGCAAGGGAGAAGGTTGTAGGAGATAAAGTTATAGTTAACATGTGCTAAAGAACAAAAATTCAGCTGGGTAAATCTTAAAGATCTTATTGGCTTGACTCAGCAATTTATGAATCAGGCAGCATCCAGTCTAGCAGATAGAAAGGAACTCTAAAGAGTTGTACAATCCGAGAGGGGTTTATAGACCAAAATGAGCAGGAACAAGGCATTTGCTGATTGGTTAAAGCAAGGTACTTTCGCCATATGGAGCAAAGGGAAGTCTTGTAGCCGGTGAGGTGACTTGTGCTGATCAGTCAAGCACTCACTGGTTGACCCAGGCCTTCCTTTTCTGGGAGAGCCAAGCATAGAAACTTAGTGAAGTTTTGGTTTGCTGTTGTCGGGCTGGGCATGAGCGACTCCATCTTGGGCCCAGTCTGGTTACTTTAACAAATGGTATGGAAACTCATTTTTACTGAGAGGAATTACATCATCTGACTTGCATATTTTTAAAAGACCACTTTGGGAGTTCCCTGGTGGTCTAGTGGTTAGGAATCAGTGCTTTCACTGCTGTGGCCTGGGTTCATTTCCTGGTCAGGCCAAAAAAAAAAGACCACTTTGACCACCTGTTGAAGAATAGATTAACCAGAAGAAATAGATCAATAGATTAAACAAGCAGATTAAGTAGATTAAACAGAAGAATAGATTAAACAACTAGCATACCAGTAATCCAGGTAAAAGGTAGATTAACTAGGTTAACTAGGACAATAGCAATAGGCATCGAAAGAAGTGGACAGATTCTGATTCAGGGTATATTTTGGTGGTAGAGACAATAGGACCTGATGAGATTGGCTGTTGGGGGACTGAGAGAAAAGAAGAATCAAATATGACTCAAAGGGACTTCCCTGGTGGCACAGTGGTTAAGAATCCACCCACTAATGCAGGGGACACGGGTTCAATCCCTTGTCCGGGAAGATCCCACATGCCACGGACCAGCTAAGCCCGTGCGCCACAACTACTGAGCCTGCGCTCTAGAGCCCGTGAGCCACAACTGCTGAGCCCGTGTGCCATAACTACTGAGCCTGTGGGCCACAACTACTGAAGCCTGCACACCTAGAGACCGTGCTCCACAGCAGGAGAAGCCACCACAACGAGAAGCCCTTGCACCACAACGAAGAGTAGCCCCCGCTCGCCGCAACTAGAGAAAGCCCGCGAGCACCAACGAAGACCCAACACAGCCAAAAATAAAAATAAATAAATAAGTAAATACAATTAAAAAAAAAAAGACCAAAAAAAAAAAACAGTGTGTGGAACTTGTTTAGGTTTTGATTTGAATGAACCAACTGAAGAAAGAAAATCCTATAGAAGTTGAATATAGATGGCATATTAGCTGATGTTAAAGCATTATTGCTGATTTTGGTAGGTGTGAAATGGTATGACGGTTACGTTTTAGACAAAGTGATAAAGGCACCTTAGCTATTAGATAGATATAATGAGGTATTTATGGGTAAAATGGAACAATGTCTGGGATTTATTTTTAAATTCTCCAGAAAAAAAAATAAGGGGATAAATGAAATAAGAATGGGAAAATACTGATAATTGTTGAAGCTGGGGGATGGTATATGAGGATTCATCATACTATTATATATGCTTATATTATTATCCATATGTTAAAAATTTTCCATAATAAAAAGTTACATTTTTAAAAAGTAATGGAAAGGAAATCTTAATAACTAAATACTGTAAAGAAAACTACAAATGTCAAGTACAACTTTCAGTTTTTCAGTAAACTGGACTGTTGTCACAGAGACCACACGGGGCAAAAGCAGCAGGCTGTTTCGTCATCAGCAGAATGGATCCTGTCTCCCTTGTTTCACCAATGAGCTATATAGCCCTGGAAGCCTATACAACCTCTGCTTCCAAACCTGTAACAGAGAAACATACCACCACCACCTTCCTATTCATCTCGTAGAACTGTGGTGAGAATCAAATGGATATGAAACCCGGACATGAAATCTCCTCTAAAAAAGTAAAAACATTTACAAAAGCAAGGCATTTGTTTTTATTACCCAGCAGGGACAAACATTGGAGTTGTTTGGGAATTTTTAACATTGGGGTTGATGAAGAGTTAGAGATGTAGATTGTTATAAATTGACTCACTCAATTTTCAAAAGTTAAAAGTAACCTTTAATCGCTGACAATTCATCACATCAAGGTTTCCTCATATCCCAGGCTCATCACCCTGAATACCGGTTACTGTTCCTTCAGAGACAGTTGAGATAGAGAGAAGAAATTTCAGATTCAGAGAAGCTGAAAGAAAGCTTTCAGAATGTAGTATCTGCTGGGGATGATCGGGGTGGTACGAGGAAAGGATGACATGATCAAGTCTAAAAAGAATACTCCATAGTTTTAGTCCCTTATTCAGCTGGCCTTTCATTCATTCATTCAGCAAACGTTGAATAGCACCTACTGTGCAGATTGTGTGTGAGGAATATGGGATACACTTACAAGAAAGGCAGAAAGTCCCCACTTTCATGGTATATACGTCATTAAAAGTATAATGGTAGATTGTACAACACAGGGACTCTAGCCGATATTTTGTAATAACTATAAATGGAGTATAAGCTTTTGTTTTCTGTTTTTTTTAAAAATATATACTTCTTTTTTTAAAATTTATTTATTATTTATTTATTATTTATTTTTGGCTGTGTTGGGTCTTCGTTTCTGTGCGAGGGCTTTCTCTAGTTGCGGCAAGCGGGGGGCCACTCTTCATCGCGATGCGCGGGCCTCTCACTATCGCGGCCTCTCTCGTTGCGGAGCACAGGCTCCAGACGCGCAGGCTCAGTAATTGTGGCTCACGGGCCTAGTTGCTCCGCGGCATGTGGGATCTTCCCAGACCAGGGCTCGAACCCGTGTCCCCTGCATTAGCAGGCAGATTCTCAACCACTGCGCCACCAGGGAAGCCCTGGAGTATAACCTTTAAAAATTGTGAATCACGGGAGTTGCCTGGTGGCCTAGTGGTTAGGATTCCGGGCTTTCACTGCCATGGCCTGGGTTCAATCCCTGGTCAGGGAACTGTGATCCTGCAAGCTGTGAGGCGTGGCCAAAAAGAAAAAAAAATTGTGAATCACTATGTTGTACACCCGAAACTTATATGATATTGTACATAAGGCCCCTAACCTAGTCTCATGGAATCAAAGATTTCCTGGAAGAAGTGATGTTTCCTAGAAGAAGGAAGCTGATGGATGACTAGGTAGGATTAAGGAGGGTGAGAGAGATGTGGTATAAGTGTCAAAGGCCTAGAGTAGAAGACTAGGTGGAGTGGTGAGAGATGAGGTTGAAGACGGAGGGGCTGGGTCAGCACCATTTTAAGGAAAGTGTACTTTAAGAGTAGGGTATGTTTCAGCCATCATTGCTATGTAACATCTATTGCTATGTAACAAGCCACGCCAAAACTTCGTGGCTTAAAACAACAGCAACCCTTTATCTACTCATGATCCTGCAATTTGGGCTCTTCTTTGCTCCCCGGGGTGCTGGCTGGGGTGGTCTGACTGGAATGGGAGAACCGAGATGGCTAGGGTTAGAACGTTCATATGGCCCCACTCATTCCTCTGGGCTGCAACCTTCGGGAGCCGGCTGGTCCTCTGTTTCTCCAGCTGGTCTGTTATCATCTGGTTATCTGGCCCAAGTTTCTTTCCATGGCAGCTGACTCCCAAGCGAGGAAAAACAGAAGCTAAGCTCTTAACCCCTGGGTTTAGAAGTCCCAGAATGTCATTTTCATCACTAACAACATTCTGCTGGTAGAAGCAAGTCAGAAGGCCCAGACTCAAGAGGAGGAGGAATAGATTCCAGTTTTCATGGGAAGAGCGTGCATACGCGGATGGGAGGAAATGTTGGCGGCCACCTTCACAGGCAATCCACCACAGGACAGAATCAGATTTGGGTTGTGGGAAGACCAGTCTCTCTTCACTGCAGAGAACGGATTCTGGCTGGGCAGCGTGTGGGCAGGAAGGCCAATTTGGAGGGAATTACGGTGGAACAGGGAAGAGTTGAAGGTCTAGGCTAATGGTGAGGACAGAGAGAAGTGAATGGGTTTGCAGGATGCTTTTACAAGAGGAAGAGTCAGGTGATGCCAGGGCTCCTCCTTGATTTCAGAGCAGCTGCCCCTTGTTCCATGAAACCCCAACTTAAGAAAGTTATTCTTATTCCTAAATGAACTTTATCTTTCAACAGTGCTTCAGTCCGGCTAAGGAGGTCACACATGTAGGGTTAGCTTGACTCCATGAAATCAAGGTAGACGTACTGTGCTTAAAGAGGTCAGGCAGGGACGCTCTGCATACGTACAAGCATCAGAGGCAGCGTGGCTGGTGGCTTGAAAGAGTCTATGGGGGGCTTCCCTGGTGGCACAGTGGTTAGGAACCCACCTGCCAATGCAGGGCACACGGGTTCGAGCCCTGGTCCAGGAAGATCCCACATGCCACGGAGCAACTAAGCCCGTGCACCACAACTACTGAGCCCGCGTGCCACAACTACTGAGCCCACGTGCCACAACTACTGAGCCCGCAAGCCACAACTACTGAGCCCACGAGCCACAACTACTGAGCCCGTGTGCCACAACTACTGAAGCCCGCACACCTAGAGCCCAGGCTCCGCAACAAGAGAAACCACCACAATGAGAAGCCCGTGCACCGCAACAAAGAGTAGTCCCCGCTCACCACAACTTGAGAAAGCCACGCGCAGCAACGAAGACCCAACACAGCCAAAAATAAATAAATTAAATAAATAAATTTTAAAAAAGATAAAGAAAGAGTCTATGGGAGGCAGAGCGGTCAGCTGGTCTCACCTCAACCCACTGCTTCTCTGTCTCCGGTGGAGAGGAGCCAGGGTCAGGCTTTTCTTTCTCTCCTTGATCCCACACTGTGAGGCTTTCTCCACTTGAGCGAGCGGGAGATTCAGGCTGACCTATGTTCTCTCTCACCGGTAGCCCTAGCCACCTGCCCGAGCAGGACATGAAAAGATCTGAGGTCGGTGAGTGTCAGTGAGGCTGCAGAAACTTTAGTTCCTGTCCCCAGAGAGCAAGAATCCGTTTAGAAAGCTTTTGCTGTAGGAAGCTGAGCCAGGGTGGCCTGGGATGTCAGACCTATGATCTCTTCCGACAGGTCCGTTGGGAAGCCCTGATTTGTGGAGCAAGGACTCCTGAGAAAAACAAAAGTCCAGCCAGCCAGGTGAGGTTCCCAAGCTTCCCCTTCCCCTGCGGCCAGGATGACAAGACAGAAACATCGGGTAGAACAGCCTCCCTCAGCGCGCTTCCTCACCTTGGCACCTGGCATTGAAAATCTGGAACAACTCGGTTGTTTATTGATCCCTTAGGCTCTTGGGCCATTTTATGTTGCATAAATAGATGCACCTCGATCTTGTGCAAGATACAAAACTGGGCTCTTTTTTTTTTTTCCTCTAAGCACTGAAACTAAATTTTAAGGGAAGAAGAAACAGCTATAGAAACCAAACAAAGCAGCTCAAGAGAGCAAACAACATATCCAAAACTGAAATAATCATCTTTCCCCCACCCCCAGTTTCCCCTCCGAACTTCCTTATTTCTCTCAACAGTAACAGCATTCTCTGAGCTGCCCAAGCTCAAAAAACTATATATTTTAAATGTTGACCCTTCTCTGTCCCTCGACCCACATAACAACTGGCACCAAGTCTTGCTGGTCCTTCCACTCAAAAGCTCTGTGACATTCCCACAATCCTCCTCTCCCCCAGGGTCTGGCCTTTCACCCTTCATCCTTCTAAATGCCTTGCTGGCATGTCCCCTCCTTTCAGACTCCCATTAGAGTATCCTCTTCAAACTGCTACCCTGGCCACGTCCCACCCATCATCCCGTCATGATCTCACGTCTTCCCATCTCTCCAAGACTCACCTCTGGTCATTTGCTCATGTCCGCCTTTGCCAAATCCAACCAATCTGCTTGTAATCCCTTCACTGCCCCCTGCTCCCTCTCGCTTTGGTGGCTCTGCGCCTGCTGTTCCTCTGTCCACTTCTGCACCTGGCTAAAGCCACTCAGTCCTTCTAGTGTCCCTTCCCTTGCTCCGGGAAGCCTTCCCTGATAGCCCAGGCTAGAAATCCCCAACTTTTCTACCGTGGTGTTGATGGCACTGTGTTAGGATATTCTGCCTCCTGTACTAGACTGTGAGCTCTTTCAGGGAAGAGCTTCTCTCTTCCATCTCGGGACCCAGAGGAAGAGCCCCATAAGTGGGGCTGAACGACTGAGCCCCTTCTGACTGTTCTTTCCTTCTTTCCTTCCCCACCTCCAATTCCTTCTGCACAAGACTCACAATCTACCCCTACCCACCCTGCCCGCAAAACAAAATAAATCAAAACAAAGCATACACTTAAGGGAAAAATTCTTAGCGAAGCTGCCACTCGTGGCTCTCAGGGAACTGCCTACTCCAACCCTTTGCACTCTAACCCTCTCCCCACTTCACAGGCACCCGCGTAGCAGGGCTGTCACCCTGAGGCTCCTTGACTCTGTCCACATCTTGCTTCAGGCCACTCAGTCCCCTTGTTCCAGCCCTCTTCTCCCTTTCCCCATTGTTCTGGGCCAGGCTAACCCTCTCCAAGGATTTTGAAATCCTGCTCAAGCTCCAGCCCCTCTCCACCCACTGGATGGCTCTCTGTCCCTCTTTTCTGAATCCTATGGTCTTTATTAATCTAATCTAAATCTTTATTTGTACTTACCCGTATGCAACCTCATGCTGTTCTTTCTTGAGGGTATATTTTTGTTCCAACTAGATTCTAGGGCAAGGGTCATTTCTTACAGGACTTTTTACTCCTGTCAATATCAATTATCAGGCACATTACAGGCCCTTAATGTATATTTAACAAATCATAGGAGGATATAAAATCATGGAAATATACAATCCAGCAAGAACACTATTAAACTTTTATCTTTAGCGTGCAGTCAAGAGCTGGGCAGGAAGTGGAAAAGAGGGACCTGCCTTCATGGAGTTTATATCTTAATGAAGGGAGCTAAGACAATCACAAATTAATGCCTATTAACACAAGTGATTAAAAAAAAAAAACTACAGTTGTAAAGAGAGTTATTTATATAGAGATTTACTAGGTAATTTGGGAAACTGAAATCAAGAGAGGAGCTGTCTGGCCAAACTCAGTTCAGATCCTTTTCCAGTTTCCACATCGCTCTCCCAAACTTCTGGGCACTAAAACATCTACACAAGAAGTTCTCAAACTGGACTTCCCTGGTAGCGCAGCAGTTAGGAATCCACCTGCCAGTGCAGGGGACACGGGTTCGAGCCCTGGTCCGGGAAGATCCCACATGCCGCGGAGCAACTAAGCCCGTGCGCCATAGCTACTGAGCCTGCGCTCTAGAGCCCGCAAGCCACAGCTACTGAGCCCAGATGCCACAACTACTGAAGCCCGCGTGCCTAGAGCCTGTGCTCCGCAACAAGAGAAGCCACCGCAGTGAGAAGCCCGCGCACCGCAACTAAGAAGAGCCCCCACTCGCTGCAACTAGAGAAAGCCCACGCACAGCAACGAAGACCCAATGCAGCCAAAAATTAATTAATTAATTAATTTAAAAAAAAAGAAGTTCTCAAAATTAGATGAGTATCACACCCCCCAAAGGGCTTGTTAAAACACAGATCGCTGTGCCCTGCCCCTAAAATTCTCATTCACTGGGGCTGGGGTAGAGAGCCCAAGAATTTGCAATTCTTACAAGTCCCAGGTGATTCTCATAGGGCTAGTCTGGGGCAGCACACGTGGAGAATCACTAGACTGGACCGTTTTGGAACCTAATCATGGAGATTATTAAGTTTTCGGTTGATACCTTTTTTCTTGTGTGCCTATCTTTTCTTTCAGATAGACTGCAATCTCCCACAGGACAGGGACTATTTTATCATTGTTTTTCTAACCTCCTCAAATCCTAGCACAGTTAGACACAGCGTGTAATTTAATACATCTGTGAAAGCTGGAGAAGAAAGGAAATTGGATCCTTCACGGCCAAAATAAAGGCAAAAGAAAATATTTTCATTCTTTCAAGTCTTGGTCCAATTAAAGGAAATAAATAGTACCAGTATTCATACTAGTGCCTTCCAAGTCAGCCCATTCTCCTCAATAGCACTGAATTCTTCTCGAATTAAAAGGATCATCAATGAGATCTGTATATCATGACTCATCCACTCATTCATTCACCCCCAACCCTGCACCAATCTGAATCAGTTTAAACATGACTGAGCAGCGCTCTAAAGGATTTATCACATTTGCAATAGGAAAAAACAATCTGTTTGGCAGGAAACAAATGATATTACAGGGCCCAAAGGTGAGTAATTGGCCCTAATGACTTGGAAATAAATTTGAATTCACATTGAGTAGGCTGTATAAATATCTAGTACCGTATAACTGAATGCCTGGTGCTTTTGGAGGGGGAGCAAGAGGGTTGGGAGGGGTGGGACGAGGGGAGCAGAGAGCGTTGTTGTCTGTTGTCCCCTCATAGCTGGTGCTGCCCCACTTTCTTCTCCTCCCCAAGCAGGTTAAAGGAATTGCTGAAGTGAAGAAAGTGGCAATTCACACCCTATTAACCTTGGATTTTGGAAGGTGTGCCACTCCCATGATTCTCCTCTGCAGCTGGTTTTAATGTCATAGTTGTGAAAGATTCACCTCCAGGTCAGTTCTGATAATTATGTGTTTGGCTAAGACTGGCAAGAATTGGAAGAATTTCCTGGGGGTCCCGGAAAGGTAACTCAGTTGAAGAAAGACTCCTTTGTGGACCAGAGAGGTCAAATGTATGATGGTCACTGGTATCTGGGATTTATGTCATGCCTTCCCCCACAAGTGTTCAGAGGAATGGGTACAGTGAGAATGGTCTTTGTTCAGGGACATTCATTGATTGCGTCATTCCAAAAATATTGATTGAGGACCTGTTCCACCCTTCATTTGGAGCTTCTACCCTCTTGGAGTTTGCAGTCTTGAATGTCTTTCTAAGCTGGGGTGACCATCCTTGATGGTTTGCTCAGCACTTTCAGTGCTAATACCAGGAAAGTCTCAGACAAACCGAAAGGTAGACTCTTACCTGGACCCACCATTCCCTGGTCAGGGCTGTCATTCATGAACTTAGGCTCAAGAATCCATAATAAATGACTCTGCTTCATAATAAAAATTTCAGAAATATATCTGTGTCACATACTAAAGGATATCTACAATGATACCTGTGTTTCTGTATGGTTTTTCCTTTCAGTTGGCTTTTTTTATTTCTAATTTTTTTCCCCTCATCAAAATCCATACTAGAGTACGTGACAGCTTGCTCCATTGTGTTGATAAGAAAGCTGAGATATAAAAGATACTTTATTAAAAGTATCATACATATCAACACTTCCTTATTTTGTTTCCTGAGACCTTGCTAGAAGTCTGGTTTGCTAATCTCTAATACTTAATTCATGATAACGTATTAATGACTGATAACAGTGTAATAATTCTCTTGTAGAACTTTCATTTAAAAATAGATCCCTAGATCTTAGAGTACCTTATCCCAAAGGGAGAAATTTTCTTTTCTGTTCAAGAATGATATTCTAATGGTAGAACTCTAACTATGTGGGCCAATTCACTACCTAAAAGGGCAGCAAATGATCTGTGGTCAACCTTGACCTTAGATTTGAGAAAGGAGATATTTAAGTGCCTCTCTTCAGCTAGATAATGATTTGGGCTGTGGATAAGTAATATAAGTCAGTTACTTTTGTGGATGTAAAGGTCATTATGTTGGACTTTCACAATTATTTTTTTTCTAAACCATAATTTTAATTTTAATTTTAATTTAATTTAATTTTTTTGGCCATGCCACGTGGCATGCGGGATCTTAGTTCCCTGACCAGGGATCAAACCCGAGTCCCCTGCAGTGGAAGCACGGAGGCTTAACCACTGGTCCGCCGGGGAATTCCCTTAAAATTATTGATGACTATTATAAAAATTGAAGTTGGGCTTAAATAATACTCTACTACAGTATAAGCCCATCTGCTAAGCCAGCAAAGTCAAATACTTTGGCTGCTTCTTTATTTAAAAATTTGGGGAAGAGAAGAAAAATTTTTAGGCAGAAAAAGACATTCAATCTTTTTGAAACTCATCTCTCCCCATTCTTTAGGAGAAAGAACTCTCAGCCAATTGATGGTGCTAGATCTTGGGAAAAAGCAGGAACCTAGGATGAAAGCTGGAGGGAATAAGGTAGTCTTCTCAAAAGGGACGCCCTTGTCCCAGATGTGGATATTGGACCTATCCTTGGGCCACAATACTGAAAATTGAGAAGCTTCATCCCTTCCCCCCTACCCCTATCTTTTCCCAATCTCCATACTTATGTACCCCAGAAACTTGTAAATCTTTGGATCAAGTAGGCCGTGGCTAGGAGATCAGGTGCTGGGAGTGCCATCTATAGAGTATCCTAATCTCATTTACCTCATCTTGTAAATTCATGTCACAGGGGAAGTGGATGCCAGAGAGCCACACAGCCTATCCCCATTACCAGACAAGCACCTCAACCTCAGGACCTTTTGGGCACTGGTCATTTTCATTTGAAAGATTAAATTTACAAGGCAACTGTATTAGTTTGCTGGGGCTGCCATAACAAAGTACAGGCTGGCTTAAACAACAGAAATTTATGTCCTTGCATCTCTGGAGGCTAGAAGTCCAAGACCAAGGTGTCCGCCCACTTATTTTCTTCTGAAGCCTTTCTCCTTGGCTTGTAGATGGCTGACTTCTCTCCGTGTCTTCACGTGGTCTTCCCTCTTTGTGTGTCTGTGTCCAAATTTCCTCTTATAAGGACACCAATTATACTGGATTAGGGCCCACTGTAATGACCTCGTTTTAACTTAATTACCTCTCTAAAGATCCTATCTCCAAATACAGACAACGTTCTGAGGTACTGTTGGTTAGTACTTCAACATTGCAATTTTTGTTGAGGACACAATTCAGTCCATAACAGCAGCAGACAAATATCATTTGTCAGATGAATACATCCACACCGATCCTGAGTTTTAGACTCACTTTATGAAAATGTCTGGGTGTATTATGTTACTGAAGGAACATGAAATGTTTCATTTCGTCCTCTCTTGTTTGGACATTTCACAAGAGAAGTGCTGGCTGGGAAGCAAAATGGAGATCTCTTAAGTACCACTTGTCAATCAGTTTCACTTCCCCAATAATTGCAACTCCTTGGTGGGAGCTGACCTCTTTGAAAGAGCACTCCAAATGCAGAGAATTATTTGTGAACAAAACAATCATTGGCACAGTGCCAAATTCCATTCATTTATTTCAGAAGCATTTATCTACCATGTGGAGATACTTTGCTAGGTAAGTGCTAGGTACTTTGTAAGCGGGTAAATGGAGAGTATAAGGAATGTGATTCTGGCTGTCTATGTCTGAGACCTGGAAAAGTTTGGGACAGCTGCAGCCATACTGACATGGCTGAAAAATGTCCAAGGATCTGTTCTATAGTAATTTCAGAAAATCTAGCATCCTTCCTCCTGGTTTCTCCTACCCTCTAGGTTGAGAGAATCTCAACCCACTTGGGGTCCTAAGTTGCTTGGGAGATAAGGATTCTCCTACCAGTCGGGACCCTAGTCTCCTCTTCAAACATATTGACCCAAACAGAGTGCCTTAATCATGGGCTGTGACTATCTATCTATCTATCTATCTATCTATCTATCTATGTATTTTTCTATCTACACAACCATGTATAAAATTGGTATGATCACAAACTATCCAGATTAGTATTGATTTGTACAGAATCATAGAATAGTAGATTTGGGAGGGTGTTTAGGCCACAGTCTCCTTCTTTACAAGTGAAGAAAGTGACGCCTAGCAAAGTGACTTGTCCAACGTCACAAAAAACTGAGACTAAACCGCAAGCCTTCAGATTCCCAGTATAATCTCGCCTGTAAGCTATACTATATTGAATAACCACCCTGATGTTATAGTTTTTCTCTTTGTATCTGTATTTGTCTACAATCATAAATGCCTAAAACCCTCTAAGATACCGTACACTGTTTGAAAGCCCTCACCTCCTTTATCTTATGCACATGCACACGTGGACACAAAAAGACATTGCCATTTTGTAGTAATAAAGGCCTGATTGTGACACTGTGGGTCCCCTTGCCTTGTCCTGCATTTCGGGACTTTACCTGGGTTCAGTGCCTCCTCCCTTTTTCTCACCCCAGGTGCCCTTCCTGTCTGAGGACTGTTGGGCTCCACTTTGCTCACTTAGGAGGGCTGCAAGGATCCAGAAAGGTGAAAGTGCAGAGAAAGGGGAGCATTCTAAGCAGGCACTGGGTACTCTTTGGATGGATGAATGAATGAATGAATCAATGAACAAATGAAAGCTAAAAGGAGAGAAAAGAAAAAAAGAGAGGAGGCTGAGCTTCCAGATTCTTGGGGCTGAGGATGGGTAGACAGGGGTGGAGTGAAGGAATGGGGCCTCTTCTGCAGTCTCCTGGGAGGCTCAGCACCAGAGCAGCTCATGGCCAGCCCTCAGTTGAGTAGAGCCTAGAGGCCCCCTACTTCCTTCAGATGTCTTCTCTGACATTCCTTTCATGAGGGAAAACTCAGTGCTTTGTGTGCATGTTTTGAGGATAGGGTTTGTTTTATTCAATTTTATATCCTTAGTAAATGTTCAACAAATGTTTTTTTTTTTCAGTGAATGCTTGACAACTGAAAGACAAACATCTGGAAATTAATAATCCACTAATTTCTAGTCACAGTATAACTGCTGGTGTCCGAATCTCTTCTGTTTTACTGTGTGTGTGTGTGTAATCAGAGAGAAACATGGTCCCGGGTTTCTGTAAAGGTATGGATGAATCTGGGGTTTTGGAAAATTAAGATTTCAGAAAAGAACATAAACTCTGCAGATGTTACAGTTTTGCAGGAGATAGGCTCTGTTTTTGCTTAGCAGCACATGGATTCATAGGAGCCATGGCAGAGGGTTGGACGGAGAGTAACCAGCATCTTGGATTATGTGTCTGTGAAAACCTCAAGATGTGGAAGTTGGGGTGAACGAGAAAGTGTAGCCCTGGACTGAGCTGGACTGGTCTAGAATCAAATGCACCTGCGGGCTTCTGATTGGTGAAAGATACTTTTCTCCTACGCTGCTCCCTTTTGTGGCCCCGACAGAGTGAAGAGCTAATGATTGCTGTGGTGGGCTGTGATTGCTGCTGCTTATTTGCTGCCCAGAATGTTTTTCTCCCACTCCTTCTGGTAACAAACTGTGCTCCACCACCATGTCCATGGTGGGAAACAAGTTTTCTTTGGAGCTACCTTCGCTGCCTGCTGACAGAAGAAAGAAATGCTGAGATGAATGGAGAGAGAACGAGAAGCAAGGAGATGGGGGGAGATGATGACATCATTTGTAGCCCTGAAACTAGGGCTCCAGATTCCCCAGTTAGATGAAGCAAACCTCTCCACCCCCTTTTTTTCCATTAGCTATTTTCATGTGGGCTTCGTTCAGCTGCAACAGAAGATGCCCTGGTTAACACAGTTCCTTTCCTCTTTCCCTGCCTACTTGGAATCTCTATGCCTCAGTTTCCTCATAATGAGCCCCTGTGGTTTCGTTAATTACTGATAGATTTTTCCCCCCAAACACAGAGTACCCGTATTATTATAAACAGTAACTTCTATTTTTAGGAACTGCAGGTTTCCCATCTTGGCTGCCTTACCAGAGTTTCTGAATCGGGGCCAGCTCACTTTCAATAACACAAGACATAATCTAAGCAGAATAGTAATGATAGTCCAAAAATTTTAGAAAGTCCAAAGGACCAGGGACTTTCAGTGACTTGTATAAATGAGGTCCACAGTCAACCAGTATAAAATATTATTTTATTGTATCTGGCTTGTACTGTGGCATTTAAGTGAAGTTTGACAAATGAGACTATAAATTCAGGGACAGGGAGCAGTGAATAACAAAAAGAACTAATGTCTCCTTGACATCACTCACTCTTAAGAAGGCTGTTTACTTCTTGGTTTACCGTCTAGTGTTTTAAAATACTCTGGCAAATCTCAGCTTGAAATAGCTGTTCTACCTTCTCTCAACAGAAGCCCCTACCTTCTAAGTACACTGGCTCATAGTTATTTATAAACCTGATGTCAGTCAAAGATTATTTTTTACATCCCTCCTCCTAACTCCCTTCCCCCTACATACCAAGATAGACCTATATAAAATTAGAAACTTCACATAAAGTACTCAGTCACTTAGGTAAGAATTATTGTCAGTCAGCAATCATTTATGAAGCATAAATTCATCATATTGGGTGAAGCATGTCTCTGAGACTGTTCCATGGATACCAGCTCCTTAAAAATAGGCTTCTGTGGCCAAAGTAGTTTGGAAAACTATATGCCTCTTCGGGATTTTAAACTCTACAGTAAAGTATCTTTGGGTAATTTAGAAATTCCAAATCTATCTCCTCAAACATCCTTTTCTTTCAGTATCTGGTGACATGGAATAATGTGTCTTGGACCACATTTTAGAAAACCAGGGAGGTGGCCTGCACAAGGGATGCAGAGACAGGAGGCCTGGCTTTGACTCCTGGCTCTGCCACCCTACTAGTTATATGAACTTGAACAAATCATAACCTCTTACTATTTCATTTTCACACTGGAAGAGTGAAGATGGTAAGACCTATCTTAATCTGGGTTGTTTTATGGGTTAAATTATATTATTATGACTGTGCTTTAAACACTATAACAAGTTATATAAATGAAAGGTATCATTAGATATCACAGAGAAATATAAGGTTGTATTAGGCAATTAATAACATACAAGTATAAAGAAATCTGCCCTAGTAATTCTTACCCAACAATTATGTATTTAAGTCTACTTAGGGGGGCCAGCACTGAGAGGGGAACAAGGAAGCACGGTACAAAGGTCAAAGTAGGATTAGAGCATGTTGGATCCACAAATTTCTTTGGCGATAATTGAATTTAACCCTCTCATTTTATTGATGATGAAGCGGAGGCCCACAGGGGTCAAATGAATGGCTTAAGGTCACTCAGAGAGTTAACATTAGAAACATCTGATTCCCACCCAGTGATGGGCCTCACTGCCCAAGGGCTGCCTCAATATGAGACAAATCATGGCTCCAGTGAGATTTTCAATCTAAATAGGAGAGACAAGATATACAAATGACATAATCAGAAAACAAAGACAACATGGAATAAAATTTTAAAGCTCAAAAAATGGGGCTGATGGTAACCGTGTGAGGTGAGAGATATGTTAATTAGTTTGACTGTAACAGCCATTTCATAATGAATATACGGGCTTCCCTGGTGGTGCAATAGTTAAGAATCCACCTGCCAGTGCAGGGGACACGGGTTCAAGCCCTGGTCCGGGAAGATCCCACATGCTGCGGAGCAACTGAGCCCGTGCACCACAACTACTGGGCTTGCGCTCTAGAGCCCGTGAGCCACAACTACTGAACCCACGTACCACAACTACTGAATCCTGCGCGCCTAGAGCCTGTGCTCCACAAAAGAGAAGCCACCACAATGTGAAGCCTGCGCACCTCAACGAAGAGTAGCCCCCGCTCGCTGCAACTAGAAAAAGCCCGCGCGCAGCAACGAAGGCCCAACGCAGCCAAAAATAAGTAAAATAAATAAATTAAAAATATATATATATATATACACTTGAGTGGTAAGTTTCCACACCTCTTAAAAAAATGCATATGCATATCCAAACATCACACTGTACACCTTAAATACGTATAATTTTTATTCTTAAAAGATGTGGCTGAAGTAACAGGGGCAATGAGAATTCAAGAGGAGGAAGGCCAGCAGCCAGGCTGAACTGGAGATAAGACTGGAGCTGGGGCCTTAAAGAGTATACAGCACTATGGTGGATTTGGGTACTGGAAGAGGAGGAACAGTAGTGCTCCAAAACGCAACTGGAGATGATAGTCAAGAGACTAAATGGCTGGCAAAAGTCTAAACAGTCAGGCATTATAGTTTGGGTGAAATATTCATCAGTAAGCATTTACTGGACCCTGCCAAATTCTAAGAAGTTTCTGGAGCTTTGGGGAGGGGATGAGA
Source organism: Eubalaena glacialis (assembly GCF_028564815.1). NCBI lineage: Eukaryota > Metazoa > Chordata > Mammalia > Artiodactyla > Balaenidae > Eubalaena > Eubalaena glacialis. The sequence continues at coordinate 11,748,438 of NC_083722.1, forward strand.
AGTAGACAACATGGTCTCTGATTTTAGAAAGCTTATTTTTTATTTGGAGAGGAGATGGGAACATAAGACAAAATTGGAGAATGTAAGCATATACGGATATAATACGGGGGGGCAGGGAAGATGGGCTATTAAGGCAGGGTTTCTGGAGAAGATGAACCTTGAGTTACTTCTTAGGAGAACCATGGTTGTGATTCACGTGTGGAAGCACGTGGGATAACGTGTGTCATCCCTGCATTAAGAGGGAAATTTCAATATGCATATAATATAGGACTGTGGATTATTCTTCTGTCCTTGGTCTTTACTTTTTAATTCCTTCCTTGTTATTTTTTTTTAATGAGTTTATTTTATTTATTTATTTTTGGCTGTGTTGGGTCTTCGTTGCTGCACGCGAGCTTTCTCTAGTTGCGGCGAGCGGGGGCTACTCTTCATTGTGGTGTGAGGGCTTCTCAATGCAGTGGCTTCTCTTGTTGCGGAGCCTGGAGCCTGGGCTCTAGGCGCTCAGGCTCAGTAGTTATGGCTCGTGGGCTCTAGAGCACAGGCTCAGTAGTTGCGGTGCACGGGCTTAGTTTCTCCGAGGCACGTGGGATCTCCCGGGACCAGGGCTCAAATCCCTGTCCCCTGCATTGGCAGGCGGATTCTTAACCACTGTGCCACCGGGAAAGCCCCCTTGTCATTTCCTATAGGAACTCAAACGGTGGACTAGAAATGCTTGGTGATTGCCCATGCAGATTTGGACCCAGAATAGTAAGTGCCTGCTCTTATTTGTGTCTGATGATTTGCTACCTCTTCCTCTTTCACTTCCATCATGTTCCCAGGCTTCCTACAGTGGATAATTGATCTAATTAAGGGCATAAAATGTAAGATTAAGGAATGATCTTTAGACTCTGCCCTATTAGTCACCATTCCCTCCAGCTAACCAGTTCCCAAGTCCTATTGACTTTTGACATTCTAAGTATTTCTCAACGTGTTCTCTGCTAGCTCTGCTATTTCCTCTGCTGCTGGATTCAGATCATAACCATTTCTCACCTCATTTATGCAATAACATTGCAACTGGTTTCCAGCTCTCCCTGCCTCTGTTTTCTTCAGTCCTCAATTTCATCTCTCACAATCAGAATTACTTTTCAAAAACACAAATCCGCTTTATACGGCTAGTGAAAATCCTTCTGAGCTTCTTTTTTAGCTTATAGGCAAAGTCCAAAGTGGCACACAGAACCTTTCTGGTCCTGGCTCCTGCTCACCTCTCAGTTTCATTTTTGGGCACTCCCAAACAAAAACTGAGTCCCATCCGTAAGTGTGGTTGTTTTTTTAGGTCTTATGATTTTTTTTTTTTAATGTGGGAAAGTTGCTCAGCATACTTCAAACTGCTGATCTCCTACTCATCCTTCAAAACTCCTTCATTCCTGGTCACCTAAAGGATTCCCTTTAGCACCTTTTCTATAATGCAAATACAGTACTTTTTAGAGGTATCATAATTGGTCATAGAGTCTGCCTTTTCTACTGAGCTGTGTGTTTCTTGACGAAGAACTTTCGTTCTCTCTCTCTCTGTGTCTTCAGGAATGAGACCAGTGCTGGCACACAGGTCCTGTAGGAGCACTGTACCTAGTGAGGTCTTCCCCCACCCTGCCATCCCCTACTTCACGACTTGGAAGAGGTCAAGAGACCTGCTGTGAGAGGTAAAAATCATCAGCAGAGTGATAATTCACTTACAGAAAATGAAAAAGAGGAGGAAAAGGTAATCTATGGCTTTGCCAAGATGGCAGGGAAAGCAAGTTCATCAGGAGACAGTGACTTCCACAACAGGAAAGCCTTTCAACGGCTAAAAAGGTCAACCTATTTTCCTTTTCAGGGAAAACAACGCTAATGTTATACACATCTTTTGGAAATGAGCAAACAGCCCGCAAGCCTCAATGAGAATGGTTTTTCAAATGTGGTGACCTGGAGACGCACCGGAGTTCTCTCGGCCTGGGGACAGAGACGCCCAGCCTCAGGGGCTAGCTGAGGGAAGCTAGAAAAAACCCAGCTCTGTTCTTTAGTATTTTGCCTGGGGATGGGCAGATCTGACATTAAACTTCCTGAAAGCTGGTTAAAACCCTAAGAGTGTGGAGAAGCGGAGACCACCAGAATGCAGGCCATAATGATCAGAAAGTCTTCTGAAACCACCTCGTTGTAACCTAACCATCAAGTCACCTGGGTGGCCAATATGGAAACTTGGAGCCTGTTCTGTGGGGTCCTTCAGCACAGGCGCCACGTGAAGGCTCAGAGGGTCGTTTATTTTTCTGATTGTGAAAGGGACATATGGCATGTCATTTCAATTTTTTTTTTTTTAAAAAGGAAAAGTAATACTTAAAAAGCATTTTAAAGCAGCACTTTATTTCATTTATTGAAAGCTTCTAATAACATGCCTGGTTCTCAGCTGGGTTCACATGATTATCTAATCCACCCCACAAGGTTTGATGGTCGCTAATTTGCTGATGAGGAAGCTGACCAGCTCAGAGAGGCCGTCGGGTACCTTTTAGGAAGGGGCCCAGAGGTGGTTTGAATCCAGGTCTCTTACCTCGTGCCTGAGACCTTTCTAGACACCAGGTTCTCTCTTCAAAGACTGCTGCAGGTAAAACCTAACAATTGTGATACTTTCGAGGTAAGGAGAATCTGAGGAACGGGAAGGAGAATTGAAGGTATGGGAATGAGTACGAGGGCGCATTTATTCCACTTTTTCATTTCTTAAAAGGGTTGCCGGAGAGGAGATGCTTTAGAACATCACTTCTGTAAAACCACGGTGAAAACGAGGAAATTAACAATGCAGAAAGGCTACGAGAGACTTGACAAAAGTTGTTAATAACGCGAAGGCCGAAGAGATACACCAGGGCCTCCCTACTTCATTTATATCGACGATTAAATAAGCACAACAGGGGGCAGCCGCAGGTAGAAAGCGGGCTCTCGCGTGGCTACCGCCGTTGACATTCCTGGCACTCGGCGTTCCAGATGCTTCCTTACGGTGTGCGTGTCTGTGTGGCTCGGGCTCCATATTCCACTCGTTTCCCCCTCAACGTTTTAGTCTCGCGCACAGGCGCCCCAGACGCAAAAGACGCCGGGAGCAGCCAAGATCGAGCGTGATCTCCTTGAAGACGGAGATCTTTTGCAGAAGGCGGCGGCCGGGGCTTCCCTTTTGGGGTCCCCCTACCCCGGACGCCGTCCTCGCCCGCCGGGCCGCGTGCCGCGCCGGGAGGTGGCCTTTCCGCGCGGGAGGCGCGTGCGGCCGCGGGCAGAGGTGACCTCGGGCTCCCCCGAGCCCGACCGCGGCACGCTTCGTGCGGCGACGCGAGGCGGTGTCCTGAGGTGACACCGGCTGCGCCGCCGAAGCAGCAGGCGCCGCCGATCAACTAGTTCGCACCGAGGATTCCTCTTGGTGCGTGGCCCAGTTTTCCTTAGGACTGGCTCCAACCCCTCGCCGACACCGCCCCCCGCGCCGCCACGCTCCGAGGCCTTCCCCTGGGACGCCGCGCGTCTCTCTCCCCCCCCCCCCCCACGGCCGCTCGGCGCGGGCCAGCGCGCGCGCAATTCCTCGATTCCACAGGCGGTTTGCGCCGCGGGTGGGGGCGGGGCGCGCGGGGAGGGGGCCGGCCGCCGCGGGGGGGGGGGAGGGGGGCCGCGGCCGGGGGCCAGGGGGCGGGCCGGCGTGGGGAGTTCCTTGCTCGCGGACCACACGCTCTGCGGGCCAATCCCGAGCCAGCCTCTCTCAGTGTCACACGCGGGACACGTCCAGGCGTTTGTTGGCAGGGCCGGCGAGGGGGAGGGGGCGGGGAGGAGGGAGGGGAGTTGAGTGACAGGCTTGCGGGGCAGGCTGGGAATTGTAGTTCCCAGCTCCCGTGGCCATAGCCATTTTGTAGTCGGGGGACTACAACTTCCAGAAGATCAAGGGGACCATTCTAAGGTGCCCCGGGAATAGGCGGCTCTCCCCGGGGCCGGCCGTCCTGGGGCACTGGCACCCAGCAGCCCAGCTGCAGGTAGACACGAGGCGTGGCGGGGGCTAGCGTGTGGCGGCTGTGCGGTGAGCGGCAAGCTGGGGAAAGGGGGTGAGGTGGAGCGACCGAGCGTGCCATGCATTGAGCTAGGGAGCCTCTCTCAATTCCACTCTTAGGCTCGGCGTGGGAGCGATGTCTGAGGGGTAGCCCGGGAAGGGTTCGTCGTAGGCCTCTCGGGTGTCTCGTCGACGGGGCTGCGGGGGTCCTCTGGGCTCGGCCACGGGCGGTCGGCACCGGAGGAGGCGGGCGCTTGGTGGCCCAGCTGTGGGAGTTTTCGGCTAGCGTCCGGCGGGGAATTATCCGAGGAGCCCTAACTTGTATAAAAGCAGAGTCCATTTAAAGTTGGGCTGGATAGCCTTTCTCTCATTGGTTAGGGGGCTTGGAAAAAAGAGACTCGGCGAGCCCTCGCTGTGGTGCCGCCGCCGCCGCCGCTGGAGTTGACTCTTCTGCTCGCACTGCTGCTGCAGCACAAACGTGACTTCCAACATTTTTTATTTATCTTTCCTTTTTCTTTTCCAAGATGTAACTACGGATCAGACACTAAGGACCTTCACGTTTCGCTGATGTAGTTTTTGGAGGAAAAAGGGGGGGGGAGTGAAGGGCGTCGGTTTTTTTTTGTGTGTGTGTGTGTTTCGGGGGAAATTTTCCATTATGAGTGTTTTACTAAAGTGAAATTTTTTTTTGTTTGCTTCGTCTTTGGCTTTTTTTTTTTTCCTTCCCAATTTCGGATTTATTTCAAGGCGAATCGGGCTTTGGGGGAAGAGGAAGAAAAGTCGGATTCCAAGATCAACCACCACCACCAACAACAATAAAAACCACCAGGATATTTTTTTGCAAATTTCTGACGGCTTTAAATTCATGAAGCAATTGTCCCCTTTTGCAATCAGCATTTGGATCTCAGAATGAGCAAGGAAAGACCCAAGAGGAATATCATTCAGAAGAAATACGTAAGTGCTCCTAACAACACATCCTTTGACTTGTAGTTTTAAGCAATGGCTGTGAATGTCAAGTTTATAGATAATTCTGCAGCTGAAGGGTTTTAAACACAGCGTCCGATAAGGCTGTTTCTTTCTTTTCTGAAAGAAGGCTTTTTCAGGCAAAGTCGTGTCTGCCTAGTTTGGACGAAAAAACAGATTGGTGTAGCGATACCTCCAGTGAATAAATTGACCTCGAATGACACAACCATAATCTAGTTTTAGATGAAAGGCAGGGGATTTTGGTGGAGCCTGGGTGGGGGGGTAGGGGCTGCGGTAATGTGACTAAACTGCATTCTCGGGCGGATTTGGCCCCTATTGCACTTTGCATGCAAATGAGCCTGTTATTATTATTAATGTTATTCGGGGAAATCGTGTAACGCATGTGTGTTGGAAGCCCTTTAAGTTGCAATCGAGGGTCCGATTATGGCGATCTTGTTCCTTGCACTGGCACATCAAATTTAATGTATGTGGTCGTTCTGGCTTATTTGGTTCGCAACATAAACCAATTGGGAATCGCGTTACAGCGAATGCATTTGTTGGGATTGACTTTAATAATGGGACTGGTTTTGTTTAAAAATTCATGGTTTCCAGTTTTAGGGGGAAAAAGACATACAATATAGCTAATGTTTTTAAGAAGGCATGTGAATGCATATGTAAGTGACTACAAATAATTACTCCCAGTTAACTGGCCTTCTGAAATTGGGTGATTATTCAGAGATTTAACTGGTGTGGAATAGTTAAATTTGTTTTGTGCATAGTACAGCTACGTTTTGATTGGCATGGGGAGTGTTTTTGTTTTGTGTATGGTGGCTTTTTGTTTTTTTTAAGTTTGGGGGGAGGGAGGGGAGAGGGGGACCGAGGATTAACCAAATATGCACTCGAGTGATCGGTGATTAGCTGCATGCTTTAAATCAAAGAACCCATTAAAAAAAAAAAAAAGGCCAAATGAACACACATTAGGAATAATGTAACGTTATAAGAAAGTTTTATTTAACTCGGGTCGACAAATTGGTCTTAATATTTTTCCTTTTTGAGCAGTGTGATGTGTGTAATGGGAGATGACCTTCGGGGCACTGGTTTTGTAAAAAATAGATTTAATGGAAAAGCTGAATATCTCTTCTTGAGGGCTGATCCTAATCTAGACACGTAAACTTCAACTATGAAAGAAATGCAAGGTTAAATAATCAAGCCCAACTTAAAAAGCTGTTCCCTAAAGAATTTAAGAATTAAAATACATCCGCATTGCAGAGGGCTGGGGAGAATGCAAAGGACTAGTTTAAACTCGGGCAGTAGAAACTGCAGGGAGACAACCTTGCTTGCGAGCGTGGACGCCTTCCCGGGGCACATCCGATCCGGGTGCAGCCACAAAGCAAAAGGGGTAGAACTTGGACCAGAGCCACCCCCACCTCCGCCCAAGTCATCGCGAAGTTGGGGAGCGGCGTGGGGTGGGATGTTTTGTTGCCGGTGGTCAGCGGATCGTGTCGAGTCCTGGCGCCCGGCCCCCTGCCCGTGGCTGGCGGCGGCCGCGGGAGGCAGAGCACGAGTTAACGCTCGGGGAGCGGAGCCCGTGTTCCCGATGTGCTCTAGCCGGCTGCGAAGGGGAGGGCGCGCGGGGGTCGCGGCGGGCTGGGCCGGGGCCCGGAGTCCGCGCGCGGCCTGTAGGGGGCGGGCTGCAGGCTGCAGGCTCCGGGCTCCGGGCTGCGGGCTCCGGGCTCCGGGCGGGCGGCGCTGGCCGGCGGGCTGGCGGATGGGTGGGTGGGGCGCGGGGGCGGTGCGGCCGGTCGGCCTGGGGAGGGGGCGATGCGGCGCGCGGGGCGGGGGCGTGGCGGGGAGGGGGCGGGGGGCGCGCGCACGGCGGAGCATGGCGGCGGCGGCGTGGCCGGCTCCCCGCGGCCCTGCCCGCTGGCTCCAGTGCGGGCCCGAGAGCAACAGGTTAAGCCAGCGAGACGTCAGCGCGCCCCCTTTCCGCCCCCTGATTCCTCCCCCGCCTCGCGCCGGCCTCCCCTCCCTCCCTCCGCCCCCCGCGGCTCCGGGTTCCCGGACGCTCCGGCCGCGTTCTTTTGTCATTGTGACGTCACAAAGGGACGGGCCCGGGTGGAACCTTCTCCTCCTCCGTGACGTCAAAAGTCGGGCGGGAGGTTCCAGCGCGGCGGGGCTGCGGGGGAGGAGGGAGCGGCGCGGAGGCGGGGGCTGCCGCGTGGGAGGAGGAAGTGGAGGAGGAGGAGGATGCGACCGGCCTCGGCCTTCCGCCGCGAAACGCCGCGCTTCCCTCCAGGTGAGCGCGGGGAGCCTGTGGTCCCCCTGCGAGCGCCCCCAACCCAGCTGATTCCCTTTAGGGGGTGGGGAGCAGGGCGGAGACGCTTCCTGTCTGCAGAAACGTTTTCGTTTCCTCTGTTTCCAGGTTTGCTGATGCTGTGGCATTACTGCGGTGGTGGTCGTGTTCTCTCGTCAACGCTTTTGAAAAGCAGGGAAACTTCATGCAGGGAAGCTTGGCTTTGTAGGAGAACCATGTTGTGGATTTGGCCACCTTGTCACTTTAAAGTCGTGTTGGGGGTGTCTCTGCAGGATGTGGCGGGATGCCTTTCTGGGTGATGTTGCACAGCATCAACTGTTGCTCTTGATGGATGCTTTGAAACACCAGAGTGGCACTTCTTCGCTGTGCCAGCTCTAGGCCTATTGAGTATTTTAGGGGCTGGGGCAGACGGGGGAAGACTGTCATTGATGCGCGTGCTTGAAAGAGCACTGGACTGCAAGTCTAAGGTGTTCTGGGCTTAGTTCTTGAGAACCGGAGAACAAGAGGCTGGAAATCTGGGTCTGTTTACTCTTCTGTAAAATGGAAAAAGTAATACGTGCCTTTGCCACTTCACTTTATCTGAGATCACGTGCGTGAGATAATGTCCGTGGAAGATGTAAAACAGTATGTATGCTCTTTCAATGTAAGGTGGAATTATTATTTGAGCTCGTGGAAGGCAGCACATTTCCTGCAAGTAGTCTCAAAAGCCGTAGATGCCTGCCGCGTTGCCGTTTAGTTTATTGTTTTAGCAAAGCAGAGTTTGGGGGTGGGATTGTAGATGGCAGGCTTTGGGAGAAATTATTGTTATATTTCATATTAAATGACGTCCTTGTGAAACTCATAAATTACACTGTAATCCTGTCTTAATTGCTGGGCACGATTCCCACTACAATACCTTAAATAACTGAAAACATTTGCCTTTCAAAGCCCTAATTCACTTGGACAATAAAAACAGTTGCATGTTTTGCTCTATGGGTATTTTATGCCATTACCATCACTCCACTGGTTGGTTGTTCCTAGGCAGAATAACAGATGATACCCAGGTTGCAAAACCATTTGATCTTTGATGCTTTATAGCAGGTATGAGTTTGAAATAAAAATCTCTGCCACATGAAGATATGATTCATACAGTTAGCATGAAAACATTACCAGTTTGATTCCTAGGACAGCTCAAGCAGAATTTGTAACACTAGGCTGTAAATTTTAAGTACCTAATTTTCTGAGTTAAAAGTGCAGTATGATTGAAAAAACTGGAAAAAGTTTGTGTTACCAGATTCAAAAGCGGGATTTACTATAATTACATAAAATTGTAAAGAAAAAGAGAACGACACCAAAATGTAGTGGTAGGATTTGTGAGCTTCTGCCCCCCGTGGCGCCCCCCTTCCCCCCCATTTTACACCCAATTGAATTATTTTACAGTTCTGGGGGAAAAAATTTGTACACATTATTTAATTGCTACACTTTTCCTTTTTAAAAAATATTTATTGATTAACATATTTATCGAGTATATATGGTGTACTGCTGTAAAGTGAATGGTGTTTTTAAAAAATTTTTATTTTATTTTGTTTTTGGCTGCATTGGGTCCTTGTTGCTGTACGCGGGCTTTTCTCGTTGCAGTAAGCCGGGGCTACTCTTCGTTGCGGTGCGCGGGCTTCTCATTGCGGTGGCTTCTCTTGTTGCGGAGCACGGGCTCTAGGCACGCAGGCTCAGTAGTTGTGGCGTATGGGCTTAAGTTGCTCCGTGGCATGTGGGATCTTCCTGGACCAGGGTTCGAACCCGTGTCCCCCGCATTGGCAGGCCGACTCCTAACCACTGTGCCACCAGAGAAGCCCAGCTTTTCCTTTTTTGAGCTGTTCACGTGGCTTGCTTTCTGTTTGTCTCTGGTAGTGGAGAAAACTTTTCTCTTTGTTACATAGTCTCGGGCAGAGACAATTTAGCAACCGTCACTGTCTGGAGAGATTATAGAAGGAATATTGTCAATTTAAGAGTCCAAAGTGTGTCACTGAAATTTAAAAAAAAATTATGTTTAAAAATAATCCAATTTGAGTTATTATTACTTCGGTTATTATTACTTTACTGTAGACCTGACTTGTGTGTCCCCCATAGCCATTGGCCCAAATAGCCAATTAGAATTATTTGGTACTTAGATGGTTTAATGGCTGTTTCCTCTGTCATAGGAGGTTAGACCAGTTCCTGTTGCTGGGCTGAGGGCTATTGACTTGCTTACACACGTCTTGGAAATAACTCCAGTGCTAATACATATCCTGTTCCAAAGGTTATTTAAACTTTCCTCCTTCAGAAAGAGAAAATCTTTTGGAGTATGTAACCGATGTTTCTTAGATTCAAAATAGAACCCTTTTCTTCCTTTCAAAGACGACATGGGAAAGTCATATTAAGCCCAGTACATTAAAACACTTGGTAAAGGCTAAGCTGGACTTTTTTTTTTAATTTAATGATAGTTTTATTTAACCTTAGTATAATAAAAACATTATCTTAACATGTAATCAGTACAAAAGTTGCTAAGATCTTTTGCCTTCTTTTTTTATCTTGTGTCTTTGAAATCTGGTGTATTTTTTTAACCCTTACAGGGCAACTCAGTTTGGACTAGTCATTTCAAAAGTTCAAGAGCTATGTATGACTAGTAGCTATCCTACTGAACAGTGCAGATCTATGTAACCAGAGGTGTATGTAATGTAGCATGGTGTCTGCATTGGTGAAAAACCTCAAGTTCTATAAAATCGCACACTAAAAATTACAGGGCTAGTGGAAAAATAAGGATGAAACATGTCACTCAAAACATATAACTTCGGTGAAGTGAACGGTAATGAGTCAGTAATGTGGATCTGGAAAAATGACATGAAATGATCAGGCAGGCAGCTCAGACTCCAGAGTGAAGAGTGGTTATACTGACAGTCTTTTATATAGAATAGAGCTGATATTGCCAGGGCAGTATGGATGGAAGTATGCTGTTAGCCATAGGCATTGTTTTTTTTGTTTGTTTTATGGGTTTTTTTTGGGTAGATGCACACTTTTGTAGTTTGTTCTCAGTTTTTTAAGAATCGTGACTGGATGCTGAAAAGCTGGTCTATTTTTAAGGTTTGCCCTCGATCATGATGGTCTGAGGACCTGACTCCTGACATTTTCATCCAAATGGTTAAAAGTTTTGCAACCTAAGAAGTTTAGTTATTGGAATTCTGCTTGCATTGTTTTGATGCTCCTGTTACTGGTCCAGGTCTCAGTCTCCCCTAGGATTATAGTAACAGCACTCCTACTAATCGCCTTCCACCTACCCAGCCTCTCTGGTTCTCCTGGCTGCAGAACATCCTGGCTGTGATATCTCAGCACGAAGCTCCTGGCCAGTGGGCAGGCCTGGGAAGTGTGTGCTTCTGTCCCCTTTGGCTCCTTCCCATATAGAAGACTTGCCAAGTATCAGTTGTTTATTCCCAAATCTGGTTATTCCAGTTAGACTTATTATTGCAATTTCGGTTAAATATTATGTAAACCTTTGAACGAATGTGAAAAGAGAGTTGGTTTCTATGAAAGCTTGAAGCTGAATGTTTGAGAACCCTTGATAAAAGTGAAGTACTAAAAAAAATGAGACGGTTAAATTAGATGTGGGCCCGCCATTTTCCCCATTTAAAAGGCTTGGGGAAAATCTGTAAGGATTCTGCACACGTTGCTTTACAAGTGGTTCCCTTTTAAGAACCAAGCTTCACTTACGGCCAAACTTCCTTCCCAACAAACAAAAAAGCATAACATGGAGCACCACGAATTCTCAAAAATATCTGTAACAGCACATATATGTGTTCATTACGTTACATGTATATGTATATAATCTACGTATCTGTATAAATAGATATATATTTTTTTAAAGATTTCCTGCTTAATAAACTTTATATTAGCCAACCAACCTATGGTCCCTATCAGCTCTGATAAGAGTGCTTCCATTGTATTTAGGCTTAATCCTCAAATATTAAACTGGACTAGGTTATCTAGTTCATGCCAGGTAGCATAGATAAAATGTGGGTCAGAGTGGCCCTGCTGAGGTAATTTGTATTACTTTTAGAGTTTGTGTCATTCTCAGGATGGCGGAGGCAGAAAGATGAGTGATTTTACACTTCATTTATATGGAGTTCAGAAGCTTGTATCTTGTAATCCAGCAACTTTAATTATTTTGTTTTACTTAGGAGATACTGCTAAAGATCTGTTCCATTTCAGATCCTCAAGCCTACCTGTTAATGGAAACAAGACACATTGAATCAGTTTCTACTCAGTTCTCTTGTTTCTTTCCATCTCCCAGGTAACTATTCTCCTCATTCCTCTGACTGCCCTCCCCTCCACAAGCCTCACTTCCTTTTCCAGGCCCCAGACTTCGTGCTTCTGGTCCCTTTTGTCTGTCCATAAAGCCTTTTCCACACTTGCCTCCTCATCGCAGGCCCCTTTCATTCCAGGAGGTGGGAACTCTGATGACTTTGGTCTACTTTTTTGTAGACAATTTGAGTGAGATTTTTGTTTTCCTTTTAGGGTTTAATCTTTCTTGACTTCAGACAACCCTGTAGTCCTCTGGCAGCCTCACACTTTTCAATCAAGGATCTTCATTCATTTCTGACTCAGAATAAAATTGTTAAAAGTAGAGCTGAACCTAGCAGGAAGTGGCAGCACTTGCCGGATACCCTTTTGCTCCCGGTTGAATGATCCTGCCTGCCTCCGGGACTTCCTGTCCTGTCACCTCTTGCAGGTGGCTTTTGTCTCTTTGTCAGGATGTGTGGGGTGGGAGAGGGCCCACGTTGTGCAGAGGTAGATCCTATCCTGAGGGCCAAGTCTCAGGCACATCCGAGTGGGCAGCTGGACCACAGCCCTGGGCCCTGCGTCTCTGTTGGGCTTTCTTTCTACTTCCACCAGGCTGTCTTGCCACAGATTTTACTGCTGTTGTGAGGAGGCCTCCCATGCCTCGTGGGACTTCTCTTTGCCATTTGAAGAAATGTGCCAGAGGAGCTTGGATTGTAGGAAACGCTCTAGCATCGTGAGGAGAAGATGTCAGTTCTGAAATAACTGCCCACAGTTATTGTTTCCCTAGTGAGTTCACAGGAGAGGAAGAGGCTGTTGAGTCCATTTTACAGAAGGGAAAACTGAGGCCGGTAGGCCCTGGCCAGAGAGTGAAAGGCTGTATCTTCTCCCCACTTCTTAGTCCAGATGACCTTGAGGTAATAGGAGTGATCGGAGTAGCCCCGAAAAGGGGAAAATGCCATAATGGGGGCTCTTGGCAGCCTTTGGAGAGGTTTTTTGGCTTGAGAAAGTTGGGGGGAAGTTAAGGCAGTTTGTCAGCCTCCAGGAGCAGGAGTGGATCTGTCTCAAGTGCATGTTTGTTGTTTTTTTAAACACCAGTTGGTGGAGCTACCCCCTTATCCCCCGCTGGCTGTCTCCTTGAGTCCTCAGTGGAAGAAGAGCTGAGATCCCAGTTGTCCTGGGACCCGGCTGGTTTGTGCTCTGTATTTTACAAGTGCCTGCACCCCACGCTCTTCGGTGTTACCTGAGGGGCGGCCTGGGCTGCGTTTGCTCTCCAGGCTTCCGAATTCATTTGATTTCGCAGGGGCTGTGACAGATTAGCTTCGATGCTTTTTCTGGCGCCTTTATTGTTGCCCCTGACTTTTGCTGCATAGGGTACCATAGGGCGCTGGGGGAAATCATGTGCCCTCAAATCCTCACCAGGGTCTGGGCCGGGCAGTAAACAAAGGCTGCCTAGATATGTTAATGAGGCAGCGTGAGTAATGGGAACATTATACATAATTACTCGCGTATTCATAGGGTGTATGAGGGCCTTAGAAAGGGGAACCCTACTGGCAGAAGTTCTTGAGAGCTGTTTTGGAGAGCTGGTGTGGCCTAGAAGGCCTAAATTGGATCTTAAGTTCTAATTTTGTTAAGTCTGTCAAGCTCCACCACCCATGAAGAGGAAGGCAGTGAGCATTGAAATACTGGCAGCAGTGTTTAGTTACCTTGAGTCCTAGAAGGTCATAAAATTCATAGCCACAAATTTTGCCCCTCTGTACTCCCAGTACAGCTCTTCTCACGTATTTTCTCCAGTACAACCAGGAATTCTTTTCCAGTGATATTTTTGGCTGGGGGTGGGGAGGCGTGAGAGGGGGGGGTGGGTTGTGTGTGTCTTTTCCATCAGGAGACCCTCTGGGTTATGTGACAGCAGCCCAGGTATCTAGTGACTGAATCACCCAGGGGAATGTGGGAGCCATTTGGGTGCCCTGTTTTATTGCTCTCTTTTTAAATCTGGGTGGTTCTTTCTCCATTATTTCCCAGCCACAATTTGGGTTAGGGCTACAATGGTTGTGTGTGTTATCTCTTGGTTCTTATTTCTGCCAGCTGTTAAAAGTGTTTGGTGCCTCTGGGGGCAGAAACAGGTGCCAGGAGGAAATGAGAAGGGATTAGGGCTGAGCATGTGTTTCTTGCATTTATTCCCTCCCTAGGTTTGCAGAAGGGGTGCTGCATGAATGCTTATTCTGTTAAGCAGCAGTTGGATGTTGACCTAATCAGGACTTGGAGTGTTTTGTGCTTTGAGTCCATGCCTTATTGCTAGTATGTGGGCTTGGGGAATTTAATGCCTCAGATTGGGACGGGCTTGTTTTGAATATGTAGGGCACCTCTGTGGTTATAGTGGACAAGATTGGGAATATGAGCTGTGTGACCCTGAGCAAGCCACATAACCTCGCTGGGCTGCTTCCTCACCTGGAAAACTTGTTCCATACACCTCACAGGCTTGTTGGGAGGGTCAGTAAGATTTTTGATGTGAAAGCACTTTGTAAACTGCATACTATGCACAAATGCTCAAGAAGGTATGATTACACAGTTGGAAATCACCAACCTGGAGACATCAGGTCTGTCGGCAGCCTTCCAGGCTGACTCAGGAATAAATGAATCAGATGAATTCTATACTTTGCCTCTTAATAAGCCAAATGAATAGCAACAGATATTCTGAAGTCCATTTTGGGATATAGAACAAAGCTTTAAAGGTTAGAAGGTGATTATATTCAATATCTCATAATAACCTATAATGAAAAGGAATCTGAATAAAAAATAAAAAATGTATAATTGAATCACTTTGCTGTACACCTGAAACTAACACAATGTTGTAAATCAACTATAATTTAAAAAAAAAAAAGATTAGAAGGTGATGTAATCTCTTCCCAGCCCCACTCTCTGGTGGTTGAATCTCTTCTCTGTTATCCAACACTTGACTTCTGAATATGTCTGGGTGGTGAGTTAGAAAGACTGACAGATTGAGAATTAGGATTAGAGCGGCACTGAATCTTTGTACAGAGATGTTTCACCAAAGATGTTTAACCTGGATCTTGGAGCAGTAATCCTTGAACTTGAAAATCCGACCATGAACCTTCAGTGGATCAAGTCTAAGCTACGTTTGTCCTCAGCACAGCATAAAAAGCTCTTGCTCTACCTTGAGCTTCTGGCCACCCATTCCACTGCTGCTGAGCCAGCCTCTTGGCCTTTGCACATCTTGGTTGCTCAACTTGCTCAGGGGACGGATTGCCTGTGGAGCCCACCTTGACCACTCTGAGGCCTGACTGGACAGCTTGCCACCCCCTTCCCCAGTCAGGCAGAGCCAAGCCCCTTTTCTGTGGGCCCGACTCCTCACACGTACCTCTAGGTTCTGGAATTAGTGTTTACATGTGTCTCACCCTGTTAACCCCACACGATTAGAGGCTGAATTTTCTGTCATCACACAGTTGAGGAAATATTTGTCGAGTTGAAGCTTTTGGAGTATTTCAAATAATACCCACTAGTGGGAGGGAATTGGTAAGGATCTAGTGGAAAAAGGTGAGCTTCACTAATCAATTTCACAGCTGAGAAAACCTGAGGTGTCTAATAACAAAGGTTGCACGTTTTATCAGTGACAGCCGGGGCATGAAACCCAGCCCCTGATATAGTGGAAGGCCAGCTGGGGTAATGCCTTTGGACCGGCTTTCAGAGATGCTTCCTCCTGCCAGATGGATCCTCAGTTATCCATGGTAACTGCAGTTATTGATTCATTTTCATGGGAAAATAAAATCCACATGTAATCCCCATACCTAATTGGGCCAATAGGGTTTGTCCCCCTTTGAAAACGATTCTTTTGCCTTATAAGAAATCATTCAAATCGAACAGCTACACAAAGGTAAGATCTACTGCAATTACCTACGGGGTGCTCCTGCACTTGTAGATATGTCGTTTTACCTATGTGGGCTCATACTCCTAAGAGATGTTCTGTTCCGCGCTCTTTGCATTTATATCTCATTTCAGTTATCAAAATATGATTCTGCGTCATTATTTTTAATAGCTGCTGGGCACTCGGTCAATCTGTACCACAGTTTTCTTGACCTGCCTGTTCTTGATGGCCTTTTCACAGTGTGGGGGCTGTCGTCCACAGTGATGTGTGCAGTATGCTTTTCCTGTATCTTTTTGCACTTAATTCCAAACTCCTCAGTGTGGAACTACCACTTTGTGTTACCTGTGTTTACAATTCAGATCCCTCTTACGTTGTTTTCTGGGAGAAAGACTGTACTAATTTACGTCTCCGAGGTAGTGCCAGCGGGTTTGTTTGTTGGCTTTTAAAAACCAATACAGGCACTTGTAACAAGTAGTAAGGATGTCAGTTGGGTTTTATTTAAGTTTCTATTTTCTTTCCTTGTCCTCTCTCAGGGCATTAGAACTAAATGAGATAAGATATGGGAAAGCACTTTGTAAAACAAAATTGCTCTGAGAACACAATGTGTTATTAGGATGACTGTAGCAGTAAAGGAAGAAGCATCTGTGGAATTGTACAATTACATATTTCATGTTTATGAAATGCTTTTTTTGTGAGGACGTGACGTAACTTTAAAATGACCCCAGAATCCCATTATTTTCGCAAGTGATTTCAGCCTTGTTTGTGAGGTGGGTTTTGTACGGTTACAAGGGTCCCATTGGGCTCTGGCTTGGAAGACTGTTTAGTCAAATACAGCTGATGTATTCTCTGGCTCTGTTAGGGGTTAGAAAATATGACATTGTCCTCAGAGAATTTACAGTTCAGTTGACAGCAGAGATGCCAAACCCTGTGGGAAGAGAGCTGGTGACCTTGGGTAAACACTTCCCCTCAGTCTCAGTTTCTTCTTGCATAAAATGGGGAGACTTAGACTTTCATTTATTGGCCCCTCAAGGTCATTTTGGGGGAGGCAGAATCGTATGTTAACATGTGAAGTGCTTTATAAACTGTAACTATCTAGACCAGATTATTCTTATTTTAGGTCCTGCAGGTCTTTGTGGCTGTAATTCTCCAGCCTCAAGGTTGAAGAGGGAACATGATGTTTCTGGGTCATCCTTGCTGATTACAGCCTATCCGGGTTGTCTGAGGAAGAGGATAGAAATGAAAATAATATAGATGCTTTTTCTTCCAAACTTAAGGTAAAATGCAGTGTGATCGTTGTATCAGACACACTTTTTGATTGTTCTGATGATGGCTTTTTATCATCCTCCCTCCCCCCATGTGAGAATGAGGTGGTATCCCAGAACTGCTAAGAAGCAGCATTACTTTTTGGCGTTTAAGAGTACTTTTGGATAAACTCTTCACCTTCTTTTTCATTCTTCAGTAAAGATGTCCATTTAGAAATGAGGTAGGACTTAAATGTTTATTGGTTTTACCTAAATTGCCCCCCTTTTCCATTCTTCTGTTGCCCAGAGCATGAAAGCGCTGTGCATTCTGTTTTCAGCTTGTGATAATGTCTTGATGTTGGGGGATGAAAGAGTCGATGTGATGGCGAGGATCCGTGGGCTGGAGTCCCAGTTAAATTGGTAGCACATGGCTTTCACCTGCAGTAGCTCCCTGCCACCAGGACCGGGTACTTGACACATGCCACGTGACTCCTTGCCAAACTGATGATCCCGAGTGGCCAAGGCTACCAGCTTTGATAGGTGCCAAACGGGCAGTCAACCTGGTTTCTTAATCGTTTGAAAATGACGAAACACTTGGTATTGCTCTGTAAAGAGCTCATTCCCGTGTATTTAGGAGGGTTTAGTGGGGGACGGGGAAACAGTCTCACTAGTAAGCCTGATTCTTGTGGTGTGGTTTTTGTCTGACATTCGATTCCATTTGCTCTGCAGCCTTTTCACTGGGACTTGTAGTTGGTTACAATTTTTTGAGGGGGGTTTATTTGATATATTTACTTACATACATCACACCTTATTCCGAAAAAGATTTAAGGCCATAATGAGCAGTCATCCTGGGAGCAAACAATTTTTGCTTTGATCTGACTGAAGTTCACTCTCTAAATCCCCAAAGTGACAACCACATTAAAATATGGGCAGCGAACACTTGTCCTCAACCCACCAGTGTTTGGCTGAGTAGCTTTTTGTTTTAGCTCTGCAAACTTGACCTAAAACTTTAGTTAAAGGCAAGGTTTGTTAAGTAATATTGGTATTGACACCCTGAGAGAACTTTTAATGTGGAAGAATTTTAAAGATGCATGAAAGTAATCCCCGGTGGTGATCACATCCTTGAATGGCAGAGATCAGATTTCTATTTAAATGCCAGTGCAGTTTAATACCACCTTTTTCCACCATGCAGGGGGCCAGGGAGGGTCTGGATTTAATAAATGAACTTCTTTGGGGGAAGCGATTGGTACATGTGACTGCATGATCCAGCATTCTGTGTTTTTAAAAATGTTTGCAAATACTCATTCTGTACCATAATCCTCAAAACTGCTGTTAGGATTCCAAACCATTGTGGTTTAAACTTCGCTGGAATCTGAAAGGTGGCTGACAGAGTGAAAGGAAATCTCCTTAAGTGAAGAACACATTTGACTTGCCTGATTGTCCCGGGCTCTGGGCTCTGGGCATATCTGAGCCACAGGCCTAGTCTCCTGGTGGAAAAGGTTGGGGAGTACTTGTTTCTTTCTCCTGGACTGCCCCCGACCCCAGGTCAATATAAACACCATCATTTAGTCCTGCAGAAACTCCTGATACAAATATAGACTTGCAGAGCCCTGAGAAGCACACTCTTTTGTAGTCATGATAAATCAAAACTCTAATGATGCTATAAAAATGGGTTTTCTTTTGGCTCTGGTAAGCTAGGAAGCTCTGGGAGGTGGGGAGGACGACGGGTCTGACTTGGAAATATCTGAAGCTGAAAAGTGGCGTTTTTTCTTTTCTTCTAATTCTGCTCCCTGCTCCAGTTACATGGAGCTGCTACCCCAGCGCTGACATGGCCCCAATGAAACACATTTTCTACTCTGGAACTAGCCTTTTCCCTTTCCATCTAACGTGAGACTTGCTGAAGTTGTCATGTTATTTCCTTCCAGAATTCTTTGGAGCAGTAGGCAAAGCCTCTTGGGAGTATAAATAATGATAATTATAAAGAACGGTCAGTTTACCAAGGAAGACCATTATCTTTTTCTTTTTTTAAAAAATAAATTTATTTATCTTTGGCTGTGTTGGGTCTTCGTTGCTGAGTGCGGGCTTTCTCTGGTTGCGGCGAGCGGGGGCTACTCTTCGTTGCAGTGCGCGGGCTTCTCATTGCGGTGGTTTCTCTTGTTTTGGAGCACGGGCTCTAGAGCGCAGGCTTCAGTAGTTGTGGCGCATCGGCTTAGTTGCTCCACGGCATGTGGGATCTCCCCGGACCAGAGCTCGAACCCGTGTCCCCTGCATTGTCAGGCAGGTTCTTAACCACTGCGCCACCAGGGAAGTCCAAGGCCATTATCTTTGATTTGCAAAAGCTTTTACAGCTGAACATTGTTTGCTTACAGTTTAATACAAATGAAGACCTTAACGGCACCTATTGTAAGAGGAGTCCTTTTACTCTGTTTGTACACGGAGGAGGTCATCTCAATAAAGAACAGAACACATTGCTCAGTCCTAACTGCTTGTTTCTCCGGACAGGCATTATATACGGTCCAGGGAAGACCTGGGGTGGTGCTTCATGGTTGCTTTTTTCCTAGCATCAACGGCACAGAATCCTCCCTGCTGAGTGTGAAAAGATTTTTAAGGCTGATAAGTGACCGAATGTACTTTTGGAGTTCCTCCTCTAACTGCTTCCTTCCCAATTTACGAATCCAAAGACGGTTTTAAAACGAATTAAAGGGACTTGTCTAAGTAGGCACTGACATTGGATAAATATATTTAAATGGTAGGCTGTCATGCTCTTAATTAAAGCCCACAACGTAGCTGCAGGGAAATAGGAAGCCTCCAGTTGCAGTTTTTATTTTTTGGGAGATTAAAGTTACCCCTCATCACACTTTTCAGTCTAACTACAGTGTGTATGTGTGTATATATATATATATTCTTGGCATACATTGCGGTCCTTGGCTGCTGTATCTTTAGCAAAGTGTCAGCCCCTTTTAGCCCTTTCTTTTTTAAAACTCTCATATCCCCAACTTATTCCAGTTCCTTTGGCAGTTCTTCAACTATGTTTCTTTTGGCGTTCTACTGGTGGTTCAAGACAGAAAGGCATCCTAGGCATCTCAGTCTTCCCTGAGTGATCTTGGATGTGAATGTGATTTTTTTTTTTCTCGCTTAACAGTTCGGTGGTTTTTAGTATATTTGGAGTTGTGCAATAACACCGCGATCAATTTTAGAACCTTTTCATCACCCCAAAAAGAAACTCTATACCCATTGGCAGTCACTCCACATCTCACCCCAGTTTTTCTAGTCTTTGGCAACCACTAATCTACTTTCTGTCTCTATGAATTTGCCTATTCTGTACATTTGATGTAAATAGAATCATACAATATGTGGCCTTTTGTGACTGGCTTCTTTCACTTGGCATAGTGTTTTCAAGGTTCCTTCATGTTGTAGTGTGTATCTGGACTCAGTTCCTTTTTATGGCTGAATAATACTTCATTGGATGGACCTACACCACATTTTGCTCATCCATTCATCAGCTGATGGACGTTTGGGTTGTTTCCACGTTTTGGCTCTCGTACATAATGCTTCTGCGAACATTTGTGTGCAAGTCTCTGTGGGGATGCTGCTTGCATTTCTCTTGGAATACCTCAAGCTAGACCGTCTTGCCCATCTAGGTGATTACTGCTGATACATTTATTTACTGCTCTTTCACCTGTGAAGCTGTTCCTCTTAGCCTGTGTCCCAGAGCCTCCTGTGTTCTGTTCGGCAGAGGGCTGCATGGGACTCTCTCCTGCTGGGGCAGCTGCCTTGCCTTGGGGTGGTGGGGTTCTCACTTTCCTCTCTGTCTGACTGCTACTCTTCACTGTTTGTGGGTGGCCAGCAGTGGTCTTATTTCCTCTCCCCCTTTCCTTTGCAAGCTCTAAACACTTGCTTAGGCGTGAGAAAGTGATGGGGCTTGGCATTGCATCACGGGATGATTGGCTTTTTGTGGGTGCTCAGATGTTTTGGGTTGTGGGCCTTCAGGTGCATTTCTGCAAAGCATTTACCACGTAGTTTTGGGAGGAGCCAGGGGTTTAAAAACCCCGGCTCCTCTCTGGGAGCAGAGAACGATCGAGGGGTTGTTTTCTTGTCTCACGTTTGGTTTTTGACTCTGTCGTGGTTACTGATGTTGACGTGCTTTGGCAAAAGCCTACGGGGAAGAGAACCACTGTCTACCTAGAAATTCGCCTGATTTTCTTGCTCCTTCCAAGCTGCCTTTTACCTAAACGAAAAATGCATAAAAATCAAAAAAGGGCCTCATAACAAACTCCTTTAAGAAATGGGTGTTCTTTTAAGGAAGAGGGATGGTGCCATGTTTTCTTTGGCTATTTCCAGATTTATTTTTCCCAAGTTGGTGTGAAATTGTTGAGATGAGATCAGTCTCCTACTTGAGTAGAGCACTTTTTGCTCATTTTCAAGTGTTCGTAGAAAGTATGAGGCGATAGAAGAGAGTTGGAATGGTGGGGATGGAAAAAAGCCCCATGACCAAGGGTGCTGGAGGCCTTTGGAGACTTGGACATTGTGGGTTCTGGTTCTCTGGGAGTGACGACTTGGTGTGGGTGTCCCTGCCTTTCCTCGAGGTTCCTGGTAATAGGAAGCCAAAGGCTAGTGTGCTAGTGTTTGGGGATCTTATTTGTTACCTACTGCTCAAGTTCAGTGTCAAAGATTCATTAATAAGGGGATTAATCACGTTTTTCCACCACTCCCCGGTTTTTCTGGTACAGCTCTCGGTTCCAGATTGACTCTTGTGTCATTGATTTGCCTTACCTAAAGGGCAGACGGCTGTATTCACTATTTTCTCTGTAGTGGCTAACTAACCAAGGATTTGCAAGGTAAGATACCCACCTCAATTTAGAAGGTGGTAGGTGTGAGTGAGTGAGTGAGTGTATGTGTGCGTGAGTATCTAAGAAGGAGTTGCTATTTTAAACTTTGCATTGTTTAACTGGAAATCTGTGTTCTGTTCTGCCAGGCTGCCTTTGTGCAGTGTTACCTATAACCTACACACATACTTGTGCCATTTCAAAAGCAAATGCCACATCCCTCCTACTAAAATTGCTTATTAGACTAATTTTACGAATTGAGTTAGAACTGCCCTATAATGTAATGCAGAATATTTCCCAATAATGCCTAGGTTAACAATGATAGTCTTGCTGTATTGTGCAAAAAAGGCTTCTGTTCAGACCCAGCTGGGTTTCAGGCTTAATTCATTGCTCTATGGTGGGATCACCACAGCTGCTGTGGGGCCTTTACAAATGCAAAAAAGCTGTCAGTGTTTGTTTCATCAGCTGCATAAGTGATGAGGCCAAGTTGAGGAATCCATTCCAGTGCGCAGTGTGCAGGCTGTAGCCATTATTGTTTACAGAATTAGTGTGTTGGAGCTTTAAAATAGTTGGCACATCGACTGCCCTTTAAAAGCACAAGACTGAGGGACAGGACCAGTTGGTTGTACTTGTAATGTTGGCCGGATCCAACCCAGCCCTTGTCTTTGACAGTTGCTTGCCCCCGTCTGTGCTGTGGGACTGACTGACCCCCTTTTGGACAAGGCAGGGGTGTTGAATTCGTGTCCCTTTCGTTCTGCATCTCAGACTTAGGTTTGCGGTCTTCTTCTTCTTTTTTTTTTTTGTTAGAGTTTTTCTTGTTATTTTAGAGTCCCATAATTGTAATTGAATTTTAAAGCCTTAATAATCTTCCTAGCTCCAAAGATGTATAGGACTGTCAGCTGGGACTTCAGATATCTGTGCAATAATGTTCCAGATCCAGCTCTATGGGGTTTATTTTGTGAAGTGATATCACTTTGGGAATTGTCCTCAAGTCTCCCTGTGGATACAGAAGTGAAGCCAACTTCTTGGCTACAGAAGGAGCCACTGGATAGGTCACTTTCCAGCCAGTTAGGGGGTATCCCTGCAGGGTTCCTCAGTGGATGCTGACCCCCTTTCCTAGGGACCTGGTGTAGCCATGGCAGCACGTCCAGTCCCTTTTGGGACCTGCGTCCATGGTGTGTCACAGGATAGTGTAGAATTGTCCCTTTCATTTTAACCTGATTGATTTTCAGCCCCCTTCTCAGCTCGGGTCTGTCTGAAAGTCATGCCTCATGGAATCGGAGGGCACTGGTGGTAGCCAGTCTGTACAGGTTTTAAAAGTGGAGCTTGTCAGGTCTCTTAGCCAACGGGGATGAATAATGGTGCTTCCTTCCTCCCAGCTGGAAAGGTCCCAAAGTGCTCTCCCATGTTCATAAAAAAAGATGGCACGAGGCTCAGGGTCTCCAAATTAAAGGTCAGTACTGATCAGCTTTATCTCAAATAACTGTCACATATGCTCTCCCTAATTCCTTTATGTCTCTACGTTTTACCCTACAGAGTGTCTGGAGCCCAAGAGGACAAATGGGTCCGATGAATCCCGTGTGGTATTTGTGCTGATTAAGCAGAGTTTGGGGATCCTGGTATGTCCTCCCTTGAAAAGAGCTCTCTTGAAGGGAGAGGATGGTCTTGGACAAGCATATTTTAACTCTTACAGTGAACTTGCATACAAAGTCAAGCATCAGTCTAGATTTTTTACTTTCTTCCTACAGCCTCTCCCAGCGACCGTGACACTCACCCTGGAACAGTAGTAATGAAAAGGAAAATAGCAAACAGTGAGTTCCACATCCTCTGCCCCTGGGGGAGAAAACTACCTCTTAGGGCCTCAGAAGGAAACGGCAGTTTTCTGGGCCTCGCTCTCCACCCAGAGTGCTTGGCTGCCCTTCAGGAACCGCGTTGCCTCACCTGTTTCTCCTGGCCGCGGTGTGTGTCGTATACTCTGGCTTTAGGAGTCTCTTATCAGTGACAAGCTTTTATTGTCATTATGAGGCAGAAACGTGTTTTTGTGTTAGCTTATGTGGAAGTACTGCACTGTCTGTTTTAAAACAACTTTGTGAGTACATAATCTGACGGAGCACATGTGTTTGTGTGTGTCTTTGTGAACATCTCACCACTCCTGGAGACCTCAGTTGCCTCCATCCTAGGAAACTGCTCTAAATACCACCCTGCCATGTACTAGCTGAGTGCCCTGGGAGATCACTGGGCCTCATCTGAGAGCCATCCTCAGTGTTCTGCACTGTAAAATGGGATGCAGATGCCTCCATGAGGGAAGATGATGTGTTCTGTTAGGTGTAACTGCGCTCCCTTCTGCCTGCACGTCAGTGTCGCGCTCTTACAGCTGCTTGGTGGAGGGTTTGGACTAATACTGACGTATTGCAACTTGCTGGATGGCAGATGATTAGTTAAATTGTTCTCCTTTGGCTGTGGGGAGAGGTGGTGAGCTCAGCACAGAGCCTGAGCTTCCTGGAGTGTCATTCTCCTGACCTCGGTGCCCTCCACCCATCCAAACAAAAAAATCTTAGGCGAGCAGCTCACTAGCATCAGATGTAGCATTCACTGCCTTTCCTTTTCCCATGTAGAGGGTCAGAGATCTGTTTGAGGGGAAGCAAAAGGCCTGGGGATGCCAGCGACTGAGAAGGGAGCGTCTGAATCCTAACCAGCTGATGTAAATGGCTTCAGGTGCCGAGGAGGATACGCCTGCTCCCTGGCAGGGTGTCAGTTGTGAAATAGTCCAGGTAGAACGTTGTTGTTAGAATCAGGTTTCAAACGATAGTAAAAATGTGGACGGACTCGAATACTCAGAATGGAGTGTGCCGATTCTGGTGAGTTTTCTGGTTGGTTGTTTCAACCCCTGCTGTTGAAAGTCTTTATGGGAGGATATTTCATTGGCGCTCCTGCCTTTGGAAGTCTGCTGTGATGTAGGAGGGAGATTTCACCTTGGTTTCATTACTGAGGACCTTACGGGGCCTCCTGGCTGTTAGCCTGACGGTTCTTTGTTACCGTGCATCCGTCTGGATGGGGTCAGAGGTTGCTGGGCTGTGTATGCTGCTCCCCAGAGGGCTGTGTGTTTTACCTACATTCCGAGGATGTGGCCGTGTTACTTGGGGCCCTGGAAATGAGCTCCATTCAGCCGAGGGTTCAAATGAGGAAAGTGGTTCCGTGGAATGCACATGCACATGGCCCCCCAGAATGCTGCTGGGTCAGAACTCCTATGCCTTAGCCCCAGAGCGACAGAGGGGGGATTAGTCATTTATACTCTGGCCACAGTATAAATGGGGGGGATATGGACTCCTCCCTACCGCAGAAGGTGGATGGCTGGTGGATGGAAGTGAAAGCTTTGCTTATGAAACTATCTGCTCACTGGACCTTGTGCTGAGGGGCGGTGCCGCCACTCTTTCCCTTCTCTGGACCCACCCCTTGATGCAGAAATTTCAACCAAAACCTCCAGACCTTCTAGGGTGACATATTTGACCAGAATTAGCGTTTTGAAAGGGCACAGCTAGGGTTTCCTACATAAGCGCTTTAGCAGCACAACCAAAAAAGCTCATCAGCTTTGAGCTCTGATTGTTGTTGACCGTGGTTATCTTGCTGCTGCTGATAGAAACGAAAAAGTTCATTTGCCAAAGGGACTGTCCGTTTCCTTGCCAGGAGTGCAGCTTAACTCTGGGCTTCCTCTGGTCGGAGGAAAATGGTCGCTTCCTCCCTGTTCTCCTTCTTTCCATTTATCCAGTTGTGGCAGGACTGCTGGGGGAGGCCTGGGGAGAAAGGGGTGAAAGAAAGAACAGCTGAAAAGTGGTTGTGCAGAATGTGTCTGGAAAGGCCGGTGGCTTTAGAAAGGGGGTAAAGTGGGAGGGGGTGACAGTCGCTGAAGCATGACAAGCCTTCAGAGGCCCCTGGGACTTAAAAACAAAAAAGGGAGCTTTCTGCAGATCTTTCACACGCACACGTCTTCCTCTCCTCCGTCCATTCCCCCCTGCTGGTTTGTAAATCTCCCAGTTGGACATTTTTAACATGGGAGTGCTTCGTCCTGTGCTTCAGTTGGCAGGATGCTCACATGCAGCTGCAAAGAATTTGCTTCTCCTTTTCACAGCATCTCTCAATGAAAAGCATTAGTGGGGCTACAAAACAAAATAAAAACTTGAGGGGTTTTCAGAAGTGGAAGCCAAGTTTAATTAAAGTCAAGGAAGTTGGGGCTATATAACTCTTTTGTTAAGTCTCTTCAAGTCAGGCGTGTGCCCGTGGCCGGCAAGGTGGAAAGTGCCGGCTGGCTGCCCCCAGTTGGGAAGTTTGAGGCCTCCGTGTCTGGTCTGTGCTTGGGGAACATCCTAGAGTTTATCAGAAGATGTGCTGAGCCGTCACCTCTTGTTGCCCCTTTATTAGGTGCTTGCCTCCTCCTTGTTGGAGGAGGAAAACCCTTAAGTGGCTTCTGTCTCCTCACACCCCTGCTTCCACCCCCAACCCTAGACCAAGCCCCTGGACTGTACAACTTCTTATAAAAAGTGAAGTTTCTGACTTGATGACTGCCTTCTCACGTTGGCTTTTTAATCTTTCGGTGTACTTTGGAGGTACTCCTGAGCATTTTCTTGGGTGATGGGTCATTTGCTTGGTCTTGGAGATGTTGCACATGTTCACAAACGCGTACATTCGCGAGTCCCCTTGGGAGGAAACCCTCCCTGTTATGCAGGCGGTCTGTATGTGTGTCTGCAGTGCTGACTGCAGAGACCGGAGCCCAGGCAGGGTCCAGAAGTGAGCTGTGGTCCAGTCAGGCCTGGATTGTCAACAGGAAGGAAACTGAGAATTTACCTCACAGGTTGAAGAGAGGTACATTTAATATTTGGTGACAGGGCCTTAAATTGAGTTTTGCCAGGAGACTGTTTAGCTGTATTCCTGAGTAGTCACAGAAATTGTGTAATTGTGTGCGTTTTTATTAAAAAAATTTTTTTTTTTTAAAGACACAAGGTATTGGTACACCCAGCTAGCTCAGTCGGTAGAGCATTGAGACTCTTAAAGACAAGGAATTCTGTACAAAAGGAACACACTGTTTCGTACTTTTGTAGATTCTAGCACTTCTTTTTTTTCGACTGAGGAAACAATTTACTCAGGATCTTTCTTGGGTGTTTTCGTGTGTTTGATCCTAACCATTTATTAGGTAGTCTGACAATCTTCTCTCATTTCATTGGTATAGAATTGGTGCTTTAAGAAGCTTAATGGTTTCAAGTGCTGTCAGGCTGACGTGTCCTGGGGCCTGGAACTTGAAACCGTACTTTTGGACTTGACAGTGAGTGTGTTGTAGAGGCGCTGAGCTCTGCTTTGGGTTTATGCTCTGCCTTGGAAAAGCGGTGGAACTTCGTACAGTTAAGTTTTCCTTAGCTGAGAAGTCGTAATGTGTGATGGGAACATTCTGATTTCTGTCTTCCTAGACATTTGTAGCCCGACGTCCCTTTCACTTTATTCAACTTTAATTCTACAAGTATTTGTTATCTTCTGTGTGTTATTTGTCCAGTTATGTATTTTATACTCTCGTGGTGGGGAAGGACGTGGGAGGGAGTCCAGGATTGAGACCAAATAAAGCTCCGAGAGGTTTTTGGCCACTGCACGCTGATCACTCAAGGATCTTATTACGAGGGAGCTTCTCGTTCGGCAGGTCTGCGGTGGGGTTTGAGATGCTGCATTTCTCGAAGGCTCTCAGCGGATGGTCCTGTGTCCTCGCAAGGGTTTAGGACAGCTTTGATTTTATGGGTAGTTTGTGCAGTGGTTCTCATTTTTTTCATGTCTCTGTCTAAACCAGAGCAGCTCTTTGTGCACTGGGGAGTTCTCATCAGATCTCTTCTACCAAAAAAAGTTTAAAAAACTCACTTTAGTGGATCCAGCTTGCTGAAGCAGCAGGGACTGAAGACCACATTCGTCATTCTCCCCCAATTGAAAGATGTTTAAAAACAGTTATGGGATTGTAAAGCCTCATAAGCATTGCTTCAAACAGCTTCTTTTGGCCCAATGTCCTATACGCTCTCCTTTCTGAGGACCGTTCTTTAATTTTTATTCTGGAAGGAAGCCTGGTGTTTCCTTAAAGACTAGTTATTATAATGCACTGTCTGTATAATGTTATGTGTTTCCCCAAACTCTGTCATGTCTCATTTGGTAAACACAGAGCAGTCTCAGGGATTTCTGTGTAGGGCCCTTGCTGTTTTGCTGGTTTCTATCCAGAACTCATCTTGAAAGCTTATATGTCTTTTAAAAAAGAAGCTCTCTATTGGATGGTAGCTCCTATGGATTTGTACCTACTTAAATGTTTTATGAAACAGTGTTTTATCTATTCACACCTTACCATAGCCCTGTGAAGTGGCTATTTTTCCCCAAATTGCAGTTGAGGAAACAAGGCAGGGGAAAGGGGCCAGGGTCGGCCTCCCCTGCCCCCATCCCCAGGGGAGATTTGAATTCTGCTCTTGTTTCGCTTTGAAGGCTGTGCTTGTCTTCTTCTGGGCAGGCAGTGTTGCCTGCTTGTTATGCAGCCGAGCCGTGGGTTTCAATTCTGACTCTTGTCATTTACTTAATCTCTCTGTGTCTCAGTTTTTTTGTAATCTGTAAAATGGGGGTCATAAGTAGTATAGTATGTGTATGTCATTTAATTTTGAATGTCTGGCCATTATACTTTTTTTTTTTTACTACGTTATTATTGCTGCCACGCCATCACTGAATTCATAAGCTTAGCTCCTACCGCCCCCCAAACCCCCCCAGGTAGTTCTTAAAATCATTCTCTCAAGTGTTAAAAGAAGAATTTTAATGATTTTTCGCTCAGATTAAAAGGTATGATACTGCATTAAGATTTATTATGTATTTTATCAGTATATGAAACAAAACCTAGTAAGTGGCTATTTACAGAGAAGGAAGTTGGACGATTCACAGTTGGTGTTTACTAGATTTTGTGGGTCTTCATTTGTTACTTGCTCCATTTCCCTGTGTGTGTGTGTAGGAGGCGGGGGGGAGTTCCTTCTGCCTGGAAACATTGCAGCTTCCTCGTATTAAGAGTAACTGCATTTCCTGGTCTCCACCACACTCGTGTTCACTTGTCATCTTGACTTTTAAGAAACATTTTTAATTTGCTAACAATATTGAATGCACATAGTGAGTTCACTGTAAACATATGCTGAATTGAATAACGAAATGATTAAAGGTTTTAAATGGGATGTGTTTATAATCTTTTCTTCTACAATTATTTATCCCCACCGGTGTCTCCCCTGGGACCAGCTCTTAGTTATAAAAGTAAGGAAGTGATCTTCACATAATGGTTGTGTTCTTTAAAAAATTGTTTTTAAGGATTTTTTTTCGAAGCATGATTTTTTTTTTTTTTCCAGCAGTAATGTAAATTAGTAGGACCCTGGTTTTGAATTCCGAAAGATCAATTTCATTCTTGTGGGACTACTCACTGAAGAACTTACTGTTTCGTTTTCCCCCCCTTTTGTATCTCTTTCAAAATATTTATATCTTTTTCCTTCTTTATCTTTTAAAAATATTTTTAGACGTGAAATTTTTAATTTTTTATTCTTTATTTTTGGCAGTGTTGGGCCTTTGCTGTGCGCGGGCTTTCTCTAGTCGCGGTGAGCGGGGAGTACTCTTCGTTGTGGTGTGCGGGCTTCTCATTGCGGTGGCTTCTCTTGTTGCAGAGCATGGGCCCTAGGTGCATGGGCTTCAGTAGTTGTGGCGCGCGGGCTCAGTAGTTGTGGCGCACGGGCTTAGTTGCTCTGCAGCATGTGGGATCTTCCCGGACCGGGGCTCGAACCCGTGTCCCCTGCATTGGCAGGCGGATTCTTAACCACTGCGCCACCAGGGAAGCCCTGAAATATTTATTTATTTATTTATTTACATTTTATGAGCATTTCAGGGATGTCCTTAGTGTTTTGCATGTTTCTTTAAAGGTGAATGAAGAAACTGGTGCATTGTTTTTTTTTTTGTTTTGGTTTTTGTTTTGGTCAACTAGAGAATTTCGTGATTCTGTTTTACGTTCACAGAAAAGCTAAAGGTTTCTATGTGTTATCTAATATTTTGTTCTGAAAAAACGTGTGCTATTTGTAAAACAGGAAATGTGTGGGAAAAGGGCAGTTCAGCAGCCAGTTGGGATCTGAGATCCAAATTAATTTGCCTTCATTCAGGTAACTTAACACAGCCTGGTACTGATCTTTCCAGAGTGGTTTATTACGCAGCAGCCCAGGACGGGAGAGGGAGATTTCAGAACTTGCGTCTTGATGTGTGAAAGCGGGTAATTTAGTAGACCAGAGCCAGCAATTCTGTTGCTTCACTATTGATTCTGGATTTTTTTCTCTTCATGGTGATGCTTGGCATCTTTAGTCTTCGTAGGGTCTAAGAAGGAGATTTTAGAGGTTTCCACTCTTCCTTTCCTATTTTTTTCCCATTCCCTGATTGCATCAGTGGGACTCTTAAAAAGCTATTGACAATCTGATGGTCTAAAGCTCCACCTGCAGTTGGAAGCCGGTTGTCCTTCTGGAATGTTCTTTCCACAGGAGGCTGCTGGTACTAGTCTCTGGGCCATAGTAGGTTTTGGTTAGGCCTTTGACTTATGGTCTCTGGAGAGCCCACTGGACTGCAAGAGCCTTTCTGGCTTCCCAGTTTGTGTGATAGGATTAAAAGTGGGTTTTGCTGGGTTACCTGGGGCTCTGTGACTTGAGGTCACAGCCTCTGGGTCACGGGAGCAGCAGGAGGTGTGCAGGCAGCAGAAAGAGCTGTCGGGTCTCCCTTGTGAAGACGTGTCTGGGCTGAGAATCCAAGAATGGAGAAGCACAGTGCAAGGAGCAGCACGAACGCTAGCCCTTGGGGGTCAGAGGCAAAGACAAGAACAAGCTGGAAAACTTTGTCCTGACCTAGAAAGAGGTCATATAGACAGGCCTTTGGATCTTTGGCGTTTCCTTTCTTTTCTTTCAAAAGGCTGAGTGCACAGCTGAATTGGAAAACTTCCTACATCCACAGCTTCTTCATTAGATACTGATACCGGTTAATTCAAAATCACTTGTAATTGGAAGCAGCTGCTGTTTCCCAGCTGACTAGGTGTTGGAGTCAGATGCTTTGAATTAGCTGGACTTGGATTATTCATATTTTAATTAAAGTCCATTTTCTCTCTCCCCTTCTCCCCCCAGTCTCTTGTCTCTCCAATGGCCAGGATTTTATGGTAACACATTTGAAATTACAAGAGCATCCCAGTAGAAAGGCATAATGTAAGTTCAAGGACTTGCAGTTGATTATGGTCTTGTATTATTAAATAGCGAACTTAACTGCATTGCAATTCCCTTCTCTCACTCTCTGAACCTTGCTTCTGTAGTGGGGAAATTCCATTCCATGTAGAGAAGTTGAGACTTTTGTCCCCTTTCCTCCTCTTGGGATACAGACGTATTAGCTTAATTGCTTGTGTCACTGCTATGGGGAAGGTGCTGCATGAAATGGGACAGGCAATTTTCTGGTACTTTTCATCTAATGGGGTTTGCAAATTAAGCCACGAATAGTGGGGCTTTGGGGCAGTTGGGGATATTTTCTTATAAGAAGAAAAGTTAATGAGTGCAATGGTGAGGCTGTTTAGTGCTTCTGTATAGATACAGAATGTTCAATTTTGAGAAAAAAAGGTACCAGAAAAATTGCTTTGCATTTCTCTCTCCATTGATGCTAATGAGGAAAAGAGGCAGTGCTGGAGGGAAGGAGGTAAACAGATGTTGCCTTCCTTTCCCTGTTTAAGGTGACTAACGTTTGACTTGATAGTTAATTTAATTTTGTTTTGGTCCCTCTCCTCCCCTTGAATGTCCGATTTTAGCTGACTCTCAGAAAAACCAAGGCAATGCAGACCCATTCGATTTTGCATACCTGTTACAATGCTTAAGCATTCTGTGCAGTCTCAGGAACCTTTAAAAGGGCATAAGAGGTATGATTACTGTCCAAAAGGAGTTTAAAGTGTCCCTGGAGAGAGGAAGCATGTATTTGTCAGTGCCTTTAGGGAACTGTGTAAATCACTGTCGGTGCATCCCATAGGATCTGGCTCATCTTCTCCCGAGCGCTGGGAGAGCTGAGGGAGGAGGACTTCTAGGGGCCATCGGCTGTTTCGAGGTAGAAGGTCACCCCTGGAGCAATGAAAGAGTCCACCCAGCCTAGTCCTTCCATTTCCCTGTCTTTGCAGAGGTTGCCTGAGGATGTCCACCTAGTTGTCAGCCCCTTGACTGGAGACTCCACATCTGTCTAGCATTTTCTCCTGTTCCTGTCCTGCATTGGGGCAGAGATCTGGGGCCCTGTGGAATGAAGCAAGGGATTTTGTTGGGCCATGTACACGGTCGGGGACTGGGACAGATGGGCTGGGGTGTCACTTTAAGGAGTAGTCCTTGTGTGTTTCATCCATGCCACCTGACATCTCCAGTGACTATTCAACATAAAGTTGCTATGCTAGTTTCTTGGTAACAGGCCTGGCGCAATTTGATTGTTTTTGGACTTTCACCACAAGGCCATCAGCAGGCAAGCCCTAGGTATGCTTTAAGGAAGAGGGAACACATCTGACAAAGCAAACATCTTAGTACCATGTATTTCATTAGAAAGCTACAGTCCCTTCAAATTTACCTTCTTCATGAATGGGTGCTTAGTGAGAGGTCTTTGTGGAATTCTCTCCATGGTAGTAAACACCACACTTTTGAGTGCCCGGCCTGCTAAGTAACAGATTTAAACGTAAAGTGTGTAAACTAAATGTATATATTCTCACATACCTCTGCAAAGCAGAGTTTATTCTCTTATTTTTACTGATTAAGAGTCTCAGCTTTTGAGAGACAAGAGGCTGAAGCAGTGTGGGGTGTAGGCGGAGCTGGAGTTGAGTCCACTTTTCTCCATTGTGTAGATTTCAGTAATGATATTTCTGTACCCCAAGGTGTCTAGGCTTACAGATTTTGACCCTTCTCTCTCCTGGGTAAAGGTCTTCAGGGTTGTCGGCCAGCCCCTTTTTCAGGGTACTCAAATGAAAAGAGGAACCAGTAGTTAAACTGAAATCTCTAATCAAGGTCCAGCAGACCTCATTTTGCATTTTAAGGTAACTCTTGAACATAACAACTTAATAAGGTAAAATTATGATTTTTATAAATTGAGTAGCTATTACTGAAGCATTACACTTATATCTATTTCAAGAAGAAAAACAGGAAGAATGTATACTATATAGCTTACTAACATATAAACAAGGATTCCATCTAGTTAGAGATGCTTGGGGAAATTTCCAGAGAAAGTTGGCAAGAACAATATGGATAAATGGAGAGAAAGCAGAAACAACTTTTTTGGGGAGAGAGCACACCGGCGGTGCACGCTGTAGAAGGTGCAAGGAAAAAATTAACCCCGGTAAGAAGTATGCCCTCAGGAAGACCAGTGTGGCTGACATAATTATGGAAGGTGCAGGAGAGGAAGGGCCCACACCCACAGGAGGGAATTGATGTGTGAGGAGGGGATGGGGCAGAGGTTACCCAGCTGTTGTATAAACTCACTGCAGAGCCCCAGATTGGTGGATGCTGGTGGCTACTGGGGGATGGCGCCAGCACCCCAGGCCTAGTCTCGCCCCGGCTGCTGAGTTTCTCATTTCGTCTGAGGTTTTCCCCTGATGGGACTGAACCCACATTTGCAGAGGGGTGGGGGAAGGGAGGGGGGAAGGTTTAAAGGAAGGTGGGGAGGAAGAGAAGGGAGGGGGGAGGGATTGAACTTCAATGTTTCTCAACTCAAGGAGCAGGAAAGCGAGGTTCTCAGAGTATAAAGAAAGAATTCTAATTAGAGGATAAAAAAGAATTGAGAACTAGGAGAAAGACTTTTGGTTTTCAAAACTTGAGTGTGGGGAAGAGTCACCTAGGCCTACCCTATTGATGCCCCGAGATGCTGGTCCCACCTAGCACTAGGAGAGAAGAACGCAGCTGGGATTAGAACTTAGCCTTGTGGGGTGCTTTTATTTATTGACTTCAGAAAAGGGTTTTTCTTTGTCTTCTCACAGCAAAGTGTACAGGAGGCCACGTTGGGGGTGTGTGCACGCGCGTGCGTGTATGTGTGTTCGGGGGTGTGATGGTGAAGGAGGACGCAAAAGAGGGGAAGTGACAGGTGCCCAGACAAAGACAAGAGAAGCTGTAGGGCTGCTGGCTGTCTACCTTAGAAAGCGAAAAATAGTTTACATTTGGAATGGGACTCAGGGAGGAAATGCTTTGAGATTGAATTTGTTTCCCCCTGAGAAAAACTAATTATTATATACCTGTTGCTGATGGATGATAAGCTGCTTTTTTGTTTTTTGCTACTGACTGTAGCTGTGACCCTCATTTTGGTATCTCTCGACTCACATCTATACGAAGTTCTCTATCGCACAGACCTAGGATTTCAGTTGTCTGGTCAGAGGGTGTATGCATTTTCAATGTTAATAAATACTAAAATGTTCTCTGAAATAATTGAAGTGCTACACTCCTCCCAGCAACATGTGTCCTTGCTAAAGTTGGTATTGTCAGGTGTTTTGTTTTGTTTTTTAAAGTGTCATGAGTCTGACTTGTAATGTATATGGATTCATGTGTTGAAGTTCATGGCACACCATGCTTCCTGTTTTCAGTGATACCCTGGGGTCATGAATGTTTGTGTCCAAGTGTACTTTTTATCTTTATCTCCCTTGCTAATTTATAAAAGCCTTTACTGACACCACTTGCATTAAAATTCTGCTGTCACTTCCCTTAGCTCTCCAAGCACAACTTTCTTGTACTTAAATTTATACCATATTTATCTGCACTTGTGTTGATGGTTAGTGTGGGTGAGGTACTATCCCCTAAGTTCTCTACTGTTGTCACAGTCATCTTTCATGAAAACAAAAAAAGTTACTTTCCTGCTCAAAACTTCCATAGCTCTCCATTGCTTATGGGATAAAATCTAAGCTCTTAAGTGTTACCTAAAACCCTTTGTTGGATCAATCTTATCCCAGTTTCATCTTCTGCAGAATGCCATTCCTGTTCATTTTCTGTCTCTTTCCTGTCAAGGTCATGGTCCTTTAAGGCTCTGGTTGTATTGCACCCTTTTCTTTCTTCCATTTTGCCACTGGTGACCTTCTACCTTCCCTGAAAGGCCCCTGGGCTCCCGCTGTGTGTTGATACTGCTAATAAGCATCTACTATGTGCCGGGCACTTGGCCTTGTTCTTGGGAGAAGCTCGTGAGCAAAGGCAGTGTTGTTGATAGGCAGATACCTCTTGTAGTTCACCTTTGGGTCTACTGGCCTGTATGGTACATCTTCAGGTCTACTGGCAGGCAGTCAGTAAATGTTTGTTGTTATCCTCATTTCCACCTTAACCCAAGGCTCCTCCAGATAAATTTGATTAAAATCTCTTTCCCCAACTTTTTATATTATGAGAAATTTCACATAGAAAAGTTGAAGGAACAGGTATGATGAACACCAGGACACTCTTCACCTAGACTCCAAGATGAACATCGTGCGGTGTGTATGTGCATTACCCAGCGTCTACTTTCTTCTTCTCAAGTCTTTGACTTTGGAAAATTTGAATGGTGCTCTTGCTTATCCATTAAAAAAGGACTTTAGTAGTGTAGCACTTTAGAAGTATTAAAAAAAAAAATTCAATGGGTTTGGTTTTTTTCTGCCAAAGTAAATGTTGGCTCTCGTTCAGCTGTAGTATTGTGGCTTCTCTCAACATGTTCGAGTTAAACTATAGCAGGGCCAAGTTGAGAAATTAGTTTCTCGGTTTTCTCCTTCCAATTTAGAAAAAAAATTAGATTTCAGATCCTCTCGTTCCTATAATCTTCTTGGTTCTTCCGTCCTCCTGCATTAAAAAAAGATCACAAAGAATTGGCTAAGATGTCAGTGGGAGGAATGAATATCCGAATTTACAGGAGATTGTTGGTGGTAATCTTCAAATAGGGTGCTTGAACCTGTATTGAAGGTAGTTCATTTAGTGCAGTTTCTTCGAAGCCGTAACATGGGAAGTAAAGGGCCATAACTGTTTGTTTTTTTTGTCTGTTTGTTTTTGTTTTTTGGTTTTGTTTTTTGGCCGCACCTTGTGGACTGTGGGATCCTAGTTCGAACCCAGGCCTTTGGCAGTGAGAGCTCGGAGTCCTAACCAGTGGACCATCAGGGAATTCCCAACCCCTTGGTTTTAACGTGAGATCTTTGCTTTTCTGCGATGTATGTGTTACCATTAGCCTGGAAATCCAAGTGCTGTCAAGTCATGCCACCATGTAAGTGATAATTCAGTGTTATCATGCATTAGCTGGTATTTGGATGACTGGTTTGTGAGTAGGTTAGAAAGTTTTAAGTGTGTCAGTGTTTGG
This sequence comes from Eubalaena glacialis, assembly GCF_028564815.1. Taxonomy (NCBI): domain Eukaryota; kingdom Metazoa; phylum Chordata; class Mammalia; order Artiodactyla; family Balaenidae; genus Eubalaena; species Eubalaena glacialis. The sequence continues at coordinate 11,784,316 of NC_083722.1, forward strand.
TTTTTGTAAGTGCAGGAGTGCTGAATGTAATCTGTACTTGGGAGGCCGCTTCCAGCTAGTCTGCACAGAGGACTTGGAGGGCAAACGGGCTACAAACCCCTTGTAGTAAGTGACTGATTTGGTCAGGTGACCTGCCCAAGGCATTTTGGGGTTTGCCTCAGATTGTCTGTCTTTCACTCTTCACTGCATTGTGACTCACATGATGCCAAAAGAAAAATAATACGAATACATCATGGTATGCAAAATTCAAATTGATTTTGAATTTAAATTTAATTTTGAATTCAAGGTCAAATTCAGAAATGTTCAGAGCAAAATGTGAAACCCCCGTGTCCCTTATGCATTAGTACTCGGTACACTTTCTGTACATTTAGACGCATATTTATGTAGATGTGTGTATATATAGGCTTTTCCCCCCCTTTTTCTTCTTTTTGGCTTGTTTTATATAAACGGAATCATGGGTCATGTTGTGTGATCTAGCCTTTTCTCACTTAACTATGTCTTGTAGATCTTTCCATGTCATTCTTTTTAGTGCTGTGTAGTATCTGACAGGACCTTATGATTTCCTTCCAAGAAGAGTGCCTGACATTTAGGGGCACTCAGTAGACATTTAAGTTGTTTTCTCTGTTTTGTTCACTTAAAATCAAATTTCTTTCCATACATCTTTCACACGCGTGGGCATATTGGCATCAGATTGCATTGGAAGTACTGAGTCCAAGAGTATGTGCTCAGTTTCTACAGTAGGAAGAGATTTTTTTTTCCTTCCGAAAAGGTTTAACCAATTTATTTGTATTTTCACCAACAGTGTATAGAGTCTTTATTTCCCTTCCTTCTTGCCAACAAGTATTAAAAAACTTCTTTAGTTTTTGCTAATGAATCAAATATGACTCATCATTGTTGTTGGATTTGCATTTCTCTGTATTGAGCATTTTTCATTGGCCATCCGTATTTCTTTTGTTCATGACCTCTGCCCTTATTTTTTTAAAGAATCCATGATAAACTTTATATATTTATTTATTTGGCTGTGTAGGGTCTTTGTTGCTGCGCGCGGGCTTTCTCTAGTTGCAGCGAGCGGGGGCTACTCTTCGTTGCGGTGCACTGGCTTCTCATTGCGGTGGCTTCTCTAGTTGCAGAGCTCGGGCTCTAGGCACGCAGGCTTCAGTAGTTGTGGCGCATGGGCTCTAGAGTGCAAGCTCAGTAGTTGTGGCGCACGGGCTTAGTCGCTCCGCGGCATGTGGGATCTTCCTGGACCAGGGCTCGAACCCCTATCCCCTGCATTGGCAGGCGGATTCGTAACCACTGTGCCACCAGGGAAGTCCCTCTGCCCATTTTTATATTGTTTTATTTTTCCTTTTTCTTACTTTTTGTCAGAGCTCTTTATGTTCTTTATTTATTAAACATATGACAAATATTTTCTCCCAGTCTGTCCTTTATGCTTTAATTGTGTTTAATTGTGCCCTTTATCCTTTAATGGTGTCTTTTTTCTCATACAGAAGTTTAAAGTTTTTCTGTAGTCGAGTTTGGTTTTCCTTTACAGGTTTGTGTCTTGCTTAGGAATGCTTTTCTGACCTCAAGAATATGAAAATATTATGTAAGAAATTCTCCTTTTATTATTTCCCATCTGGTTAAATACTACCCTCCAATTTCTTAATCTTCTCTGTACTCTCACATCAGCCACTAAAATGGTATGAAAACTCAGGTCTCTGCAATCTTCCACTAATGACTTCTTCTGACAGCAACATTTTATGGATATGTTGGGCTTTATCCCTACTTACATACCCAAAGGCTTAAAATGTACTTTTAAAAGTGTTGGTGTCATGACTATCATTATCCTGTATTAAATAATATATTAATGTTCCCATGGATGTATAAGAAGACAGCCTTGGCCTATGCATCAGTTTCTGGATTCTAAATCCACTTAAATATACATGAAAATCTACATCAATTTTTTAGTCTTTAAAAAGAAAGGACAAAACAGAGGGTGAGATAAAGGGGTAACATCTATTTTGTACCATTGTGTTATACACATGAAAGGTAGAAAACGGATAAAACTAGGAGACTGCCCCTAAACAAAGTAGCTTTCTTTTGCGGTCAGATTTGCATTGGTAAGAGTCACTTTGAGAACTGGCTCTGAGCTAGGAGACTGCCCCTAAACAAAATAGCTTTCTTTTGCGGTCAGATTTGCATTGGTAAGAGTCACTTTGAGAACTGGCTCTGAGCTGCTTGCCCCTTTCGGTTGTACATATTTGCCATCCACAGGTTTCTTTTAAAGGATAGAACTGCTTTAAAAGCTTTTTAGAACAACTGCTTTAGCCTTGGATTTTCTCCCTTAATTTGAGTTTTTCCTGATTTCTTTTGACGCTTGCTACTTACTGTTGGTACCATGGATGTGTGTTTAAGTATGTTTTCATCAGGTAATAATAGGGGAAACCAGTTAACTAGGCTATTGCTGTGTAAGGTAAAGCTAAGAAGTCCCTGATTAAGGAACTGGGCCTCTGTGAGAAGTAAAGTGTCATTGCTTTTGTCTGTGAACTTTGAAATTGCTTTTGGTTCCTCAGAGACCCTTTGTTTATTGTCTGATTCTCTAACATAGTCCCTAGTAAATGAGGCTAGAAAAGAAGGCAGTGTCTTTGTGTTTCTAACCTTTTGCCTCCATAAAATTCATATTTCACTAAAACAATTTGGAGAGTCTTCGGAATCTCTTAATAAAGGAATTTTTGCTGGCATAAAGCATGCATTATGTATCAGACTTACATATTAAAACCTGCTTGATGGAAGAGCAGCAGATTTAGGCTGGTTGACTCAGCAACCTGCAACTTCCAAAGTCTAAGTAGGGTTATTCTTCCTCCCTCCCCTCCCTCCCCTCCCTCCCCTCCCTCCCCTCCCTCCCCTCCCTCCCTCCCTCCCTCCCTCCCTCCCTTCCTCCCTCCCTCCCTTCCCTCCCTTCCCTCCCTTCCCTCCCTTCCTCCCCTCCCTTCCCCCTTCCCCCTTCCTTCTCTCCCTCCCTCCCTCTCTCGCATCTTCATTGCGGTGCGCGGGCTTCTCATTGCGGGCTTCTCATTGCGGTGGCTTCTCTTGTTGCAGAGCGCAGGCTCTAGGCGCGCAGGCTCAGTAGTTGTGGCTCGTGGGCTCAGTAGTTGTGGCGCAGGGGCTTAGCTGCTCCGCGGCATGTGGGATCTTCCGGGACCAGGGATTGAACCCGTGTCCCCTGCACCTGCAGGTGGATTCCCAACCACTGCGCCAGGGAAGTCCCAGGTTATTCTTTATACATTGGTTATACTAAGTTTGGAGTTCCTCCTTCTAGTACAGTGTTTCTACTGAAATTATTTTCTGTGAGTGCTGCCTTCCTAGTACAGCCCACTAGAACCTCATCCTGAGCAGTGTTCGCCTCCCAGCTCATTTCCCTGTACCTACCTTATCTTTGCTGCCTGCCCCTGTGTCCTTTGCCCATTTTCCAGATAGCAGTGAAAGTAATCAGATTATCACTTTAAAGCCCTCCGGGCTTTGCAAGCTCAGCCAGAAGGCTGGGCTCAGAGCCAGTTTCTGTTGACTCTGCACTTCCCCTCCCCCAGTCCAGAAAAACTTTTTGAGCTGTCCCGGTTCCCATTCCCCAAACACATGCCCTTTTCCTTATCCGGAAGGTACTTGTAACCTTTTGCAATCTGATGAAAGGGTCTCCTGACCCTTTTTCTTAAAATGCTTCCAAATGCTGAGACAGTAAAATATCCAGGATTAAAAAGGGAACCTATTACATTGAAATGTAGCCATCAGAATGTGAAAAAGCAAATTTGTAAGATGGTAAAACATGTTTACTTCTGAATCCTCTATTAAATAACTAGCCCTAACGGTGGGTTTAATTATTGCAGTTTCAGCAGTGATAGCAAATGGTATTTCTTTCATGCTGTCTGCAACCACTGTAATGTGGTAGAAAAATATATAATCTTAATTTTAATGAAAATTATTAGCTTGGATCGTAGCCAAATTAGCGTGTCTATTGATACGTAATTTACATAGACACACCCATTTCAAGTATACAGTTCCTTGAGTTTTGACAGTCATATACATATTCCCACGTAACCACCCAATTAAAATATATTTTCATCACTCTGAGTGGTCCCTCCTGCCCTTTGTAGTTACTTCTGTCTCCACCCAGCCACTGTTTTAATTTTTATCACTAAAGATAATAAGCGTTGCCTGTTTTATACAGCATGATTTTTTCAGATTGCTTCGTGTTGCTGCATTTATCAGTAGTTCATTCCTTTTTTATTGTTGAGTAATACTCCATTGTATGGAAATGTCATAGCTCATGCATCTACTTACGCATTGAGGGACTTTGGGTTGTTTCCAATTTTTGGCCGAGGGTTGCTATGAACATTTCAGTTCAAGGCTTGGATGTAGTCAGTAGGTTTTCATTTCTTAGGAGTCAGTCATTCCTTAGGTATGTAATTGGGTCATAAATTAAGTGTATGTTTAACGTTAATAAGAAACTGCCACACAGTTCTCCAAAGTGCTTGCACCACCTTGCCACCCTGAGCGGTCCAATGGCTCTATGTCCATGTCAGCGTCAGTATTGTCAGTCTTCCTGCTTTCTTTTAATGGTTAGTAGTGTTAGCATCTGGCCAGAATCAAGCTCACGTGATGTAAGGTTGGTTTTCAAATGAGTTTAAAAATGCTTTAAAAATTTAAATTAGATTCAGCTTGTACACTTAGTTAACTCAGTAGCCTCTTAGAGTGTTCATCTTCTCTTAGGTTGGAAATGCTCTTTTATTCATCTTCTTGACGTTTTGACTCTGTACCAAACACCCCTTTTCACGTGCGGTTTGCCTTTATATGGGGGAGGCTGAGAAGCCGTTGTGCCTACAGTTCTCAGTGACTTAAATGGTCTGCGTTCTCGGCCTGTATCAGACATGAAGTAGCAGTTAAGTCAAGACGGGGAATTTCTTGGACTAAAGGAGAAGGGAGCACTGACCTCAGGTGAAGGGATGTAGCTGAGAGCCTGTGACACCCCAAATCACAGTGACCTGGAGCAGTGTACTGAATGGGCAGGCAGACCTCCCATCTCAGGGCTGCGATGCCGCCTTCCTGCGTACACTGCGCGGACACACACACACACACACATGCGCGCGCGTATTTTAAAATAATGTTTTTTTTTTTCTTAAGTAGTAACACAGAAACACCACAGAAAGGCAGAAAAGAAGTTATCCCTAGCTTTACTGCCCCACACAACTGTTGTAAACATTTTGCTGTATTTTGCCGGCTGTTCTTTGCTTCTGTGAAAATGTTTTGGTAATCCTGTGGTATATACAGTTTTGTTTCTCTGTTTTTTCCACTAGATATTATCATAAACATTTCCTTATGTGATTACATGTTTTCCATAATAACAATTTTTTGCCCCACCTCACTGCCAACTTTTCTGAATCAACCCCTTCACTTTAGGTTTTCCTAATGGAGTGAGTCTGAGGTCTTCCCCGGGTTTGCCCATCATTGTGGGATGAAGCTTCTTTTTGTATTTCTTTCTTTCTTCCATAATAACAATTTTAATGGGGATGCATCTATTCAATGCATGTATAAGTGCAGTTTTCCAAATTTTATTATTATTTTATTTTTATTACTTGTTTCTTTTAGGATATATGACCAAATACACAATTACTGGGTCAGTGGAAATGGACATCTTAAAAATATATCTCTTATATTTTGCCAAATGATTCCCCAGAAGTATGATACTGCTGTTCCCCAGCAAGTGTTGTTCCAATACAGCACCCCAGAGCCCACTGGAATATTTAAATATTAACATTGTGAAATCCAGAGTCACCTGGAAGTTAAGGTGTAATATTAATTCAAGGTAGGACATCGTTTTAGAAATATTTTCATGTGCAGTGGCAAGTATCAACAATATTCTGGCAAATCCATTCAGGACTGTCATTTGCGATCGAGCCTCGAAAACAGTTTGCCTTTTGAAAGCTGTGTATCCCTAAAGCAATCTGAGAAACTGATCTGGTAAAAGAAGGTTACTTAGCTAGTTCTAGGCTTATTGATTTCTTATTTCTATCTCCAAAAGCATAAGATTTTGAAATAGTTGAAGATCCTCACAGAGGGATGCCTTTCCCTTCCTGGGCCTGATGCCTATTTTTTTTTTTTTTTTAAATGATGTTTTATTTATTTTTTAATTTATTTTGGCTGTGTTGGGTCTTTGTTGCTGCGCGTGGGCTTTCTCTAGCTGTGGCGAGCTGGGGCTACTCTTGGTTGTGGTGTGCGGGCTTCTCACTGCGGTGGCTTCTCCTCTTCTGGAGCACGGGCTCTAGGCGTGTGGGCTTCCGTAGTTGTGGCACGCGGGCTCAGTAGTTGTGGCTCGCGGGCTTTAGAGCGCAGGCTCAGTAGTTGTGGCGCACGGGCTTAGTTGCTCCGCGGCATGTGGGATCTTCCCGGACCAGGGCTCGAACCCGTGTCGCCTGCATTGGCCGGCGGATTCTTAACCACTGCACCACCAGGGAAGTCCTCTGATGCCTATTTGATGCTCTTGAGTCTGCCCCTACTTAGTTCACTAGGGGGTCCCTGGACTGGGGGGTCCCTGGACTGGAGTGTCCCAAAGTGTCATTAACCTTTGCGATGGCTGATTTGTGTTTGGATTTAGGTCACTTGCATTTTTTCCCCGTACAGATGTTGCAGTGATCTGTAGTAATGGCAAACCTCGTTAGGCATCATGAATTCATGGTGTTAAGAGAAGTTGGCCACATTTCAAGGATAACCCCCTTTCCCTTTTTTTACCTAAGTTGTGATACCTGTTGATACCTGTTAATCTTTTCCACTAATAAATCGTTTTAGAAATCATTTTTAAAGAACTCTGGTTCTTTGAAAGGGCAATTTTAAAAAATTTTATTGAAGTGTAGTTGATAGACAAATATTTTGTGAACAAAGGAATTAGAGGGCTTTACTTTTGAATGGAGACTAAGTGTTTGTGATAAGGTTTTATGGAATAGTCTTTGATTTATTTAGTAAACATTGATAGTGTTTTCCAGTAAGATTGTCCCTTATCTTAAGGATCTCATTGTCTAGCAGGGGAGACAGGTACACAGACTGCTGATTATAGTATGTCAGGGGACTGAGGGACACGCACAGGCCATTTCGGAAGCTTCCAGGAAGGAGGTGCCTAACTGTTGTGGGAGTGAGGTATTGGGTCAGGGAGGGCTTCCTGGAGGAAGGCAGTTTCTTATAAAGGATGTGAGTACAAGTTAGTCAGGTAAAAGGCTGGGGCTTGAATGGTTAGATAAGCAGGGTCAGAAAGAACACTGCAAAGCACCAGGGCCTATAGCAGCATGGGCATGTGTGCACACCTGTATATGTTGGTGTGTCTGGAGTGGAAAGGTCAGTGCAGGCCGTGAAGGGAGATGAGCCCGGAGAGGCAGGGCTTGTTCCTGCCAGTAACCAAGAATCAGTGAGCCACAAACTAAGACTTTTAAGCTGGGCTGATGGTGAACTACATTCTGAACTCTGCTGGGGGTAGACTCAGAGTTAGGGCCTCAACCTGACTTCTTCTAATGGAGAAGGGACACAAGGGAAGGACTTTGTCATCTGAGGGAGAGACGTCTGGCAGCTTGGGACAGAGGGAGGATCCTGGGGCCAGGAGTGTTTTAGGAGAGAATGTAATGAGAACCATTTCATTTTCTTGGATCAGCAATAGAACTTCTTGAAAGAGGAAACCTATAAATTGCTCCAAGGATTTAGATAACTCGAAAGCACCACAACAGGTAACTGGAGCTTTCCCACCACCGTCTTCTTTAGCTTCTCCCTGGTGTGGAACCAGCTCGTATTATGCAGACTACTGGTGTGACCAGAAGTGGCTTTGCTAACATTAATGAAGTTAATTTTATACAAGTAGATTTCAAGAAGTGTGAAGCAGTTAGCACTTCAGGCCATTTTAATTGGAGAAAATTTTTTTCCATTGAATCGCTATTTTTACTCTGGCTCTTAAATGAAGATTGTGTGATCTAACTATAACTGAACTGACAGACTTGAGGAAGCCGCAGACATTTGGATAGATTTGACAGTCTTCTCAGCTTCTGTAGTTGAACTCTAGTTCTAGGTGTCCCTGCTTCTGGGTGTAATGAAAATGATACTGGGATTGCTGGAAGTCTTGGCTGTGAGGAGATTGCTAGATGGTGAATAGTTTAAGAGATGTAAATTTCATTGTTGAATAGCTCTTTGGCTGCTTAGGGTTTTATACTGGAAAAAATTTTTATGTCTCACATAAACATACAAAAGAGAGACCACTTCTGCCAGGCCTGTGGCTTTCTCCCCTTTTGTGAGGCTGTAACTTAGTGTCGAAAGGTGTCCGTTCACCGCCCCCCTCTCCCTGCCCCCCTCTCCCTGCCCCCCTCTCCCTGCCCCCCTCTCCCTGCCCCCCCTCCCTGCCCGCCCCCTGCCATCAATCTCCTTCATTTTTTGATCTTGCTGTTTTTCAGTCCACAAAGAGAAGTTGCTTTTTGTCTTTTAAGTAACTTATAAAAAGAAAGGCCTTTGTCAGTAACATTTTCATTAGGTTGAAGTGAATGCTATTTTTTATTATTCTTGGTATAAGTGCAGTTGGGCATTTGTAGTGTATGTTCTAATGGTGTCATTTTTGGGGTCTTTGAGCTTACAGATTTTGACAAAGAAGACGGTAGCAGCAGATCTTTCTAAAGCAGGGATGCTCTGATCTTCTCGCACCTCAGAACTCCTGGTGACTCTTTAGCACTTACTTTGTTTACTTTGTGGTAGGTTTTTGTTTTTGTTTTAATTTTATTTATTTATTTTTGGCTGCATTGGGTCTTTGTTGCTGCGCACGGGTTTTCTCTAGTTGCTGCGAGTGGGGGCTACTCTTCGTTGTGGTGCACAGGCTTCTCATTGCTGTGGCTTCTCTTGTTGCGGAGCACGGGCTCTAGGCAAACAGGCTTCAGTAGTTGTGGCTCACAGGCTCTAGAGCGCAGGGTCAGTAGTTGTGGCGCACGGGCTTAGCTGATCCGTGGCATGTGGGAGCTTCCTGGCCCAGGGATCGAACCCGTGTCCCCTGCATTGGCAGGCAGATTCTTAACCGCTACGCCACCAGGGAAGCCCCTGTGGTAGGTTTTAAAAGTTATTTCTAACTGAACAGTTGCAAAAATAGTACAAAGAATTTCTGTCATCTAACATTTTGTCATGTCTGGTTATATATTCTCTCCTCTGTGTCTTTCCCTCACCGCATACTTACTCTGAACCATTTGGGAGTAAGGTGCAGACATAATAACTCTTTATCCTCAGATACTTAAGTATATATTTCCTAACAATAAGAATGTTCTCTTATAAAACCTTAGTACAGTTATCAGTGAGGAAATTAATATTGGGAACCATTTAAGCTGTCTCCTGTGTCCCTATAACACGTCCCCATCATTCCTTAAGCACTTTCTTACTTTCTGATACAGGAAGGTGTGCCAGGCTCATCTTGTACGTTCCCAGCCCCTTATGTATCTTGACCATTTTATGGTTTTCATGCTGTTAAAGTTTTTTGTTTTTAAATTTTCCATTTTGGTTTACACTGTAGTATTCATAACATCTCATGTGTGGGTTTTGTCCATATCGTGGGTCCCTGCTTATGTCCTCTAGCCATGTCCATCCTTGAAGTGTCCACTCCCAGTTTGGGTAACTGTATCAAGTCTCAGAATTCCTAAACTAGGGCATCTTCAGACTTGTTTGAATCTGATGTTTCTCTTCAGCTGTCTTCATGTACTGTTTATCTGCTTATGCTTTTATAAGTCATGCCTTTCTTGGACTTTCCTTCCCCACACAGCACAGAAGTCTTGTTAGGGATGGTTGGCCCTTACTCACCAGGGCTGGTCATTTCGCTTTTCTTTCCTTTGGATCACGGCTGTAGCAAGTCCTGGACCTCTTTGATTCCTTTTCGGAATCCTTTCCACATAGCACTTTCCACATAGATCAGCCCTGCTGATCTGTAAAAATTGTCAGGAGAGTTGGAAAAAAAAATCCAGTATTAGGTTATTTAGTGAACCCTTTATTTTCTCTATAAATGTAACATGTTAATGTTTTTCTTTTTGAAAGGAGCATATATGTAGTACAGGAAATTCAGAAAGTAGAAAAAGAATAAATAAAAAAAGAGTAAGACCTACAATATTAGTGCTCTCTTACAGTAATCTAGATCTGTGCACAAATAGATCTATGACAGTTAAATCACATTTACAATGTAAGACTTTTTCCTTAAAGGACTCTCCTTATGAACTCTTTGCAGAAACTTAGTAACCAAGACATTTTGGGGGAGTTTAATCCAACTTTTCCCTCACATATGGCAACAGAAAGTGATGTAATCAGAGTGTAATCAGATATAATCAAAACTACGTTTGAGGGCTTCCCTGGTGGCGCAGTGATTAAGAATCTGCCTGCCAATGCAGGGGACACAGGTTCGAGTCCTGGTCCGGGAAGATCCCACACGCGGCCTAGCAACTAAGCCCATGTGCCACAACTACTGAGCCTGCGCTCTAGAGCCCCGCGAGCCACAACTCCTGAAGCCCAGGCGCCTAGAGCCTGTGCTCCACAACAAGGTAAGCCACCACAATGAGAAGCCCGTGCACCGCAACGAAGAGTAGCCCCCGCTCCACCGCAACTAGAGAAAGCCCGCGCACAGCAACAAAGACTAATGCAGCCAAAAATAAATAAGTAAAATAAAAAAACAAACAAAACAAAAGTACATTTGAATTGTAGCTCAAGTCATTTTTTTTAGTTTGTTAATGTGCTTTATTAGATAGCTTCTCAGGGCTCCCATCTGTTTTCCTCGTATCTTTACCAACAGTAAGAATATTTTCTTAAAAAGTGACTGCTGGGTTCTGTTAGACAATTTGTGATGGAGTCATATTTCTGTTAAGGGTCCGAAGAGTTCACTACTACAGTGGCAACTTGAAATTCCATGAGTTTCTCTAGTTATTGTTACGTTAATAACTTAATTTGTACCCTTGAAACCTCCAAGGATAAGGACAGTTGCTTTTTTTCAGTTTCTCTGAGCAAACATATTTTTACCCTACATGCTCACGTATTACTTAGAAAAACACCCTTCTCCCCAAATACAGACCTGAATCAAACCACCAACAAAATTGGGTGAGACAAAGTAGTGTGGTGTATCCCAACTGTGTTCTGAGAAATATGTTATGCTTTTGAGGGGGCTGGGGATGGAAGCTTCTGTGGTCAGATTTTTTAGAGAAAGAGAATCACAGTGCACATGAACAAAGCTAAAGGAAAGAAACCTGTTTAAAGCTGACAATTCTCAAACTTAGTTGGTCATTGAACCCCAATTTTGAATAATATCCGTGGACCTAGGGTTCTCTGGAACCCTCTTTGGGAAAGGCCAAAGTAGTGTAAAGAACACTGACTGTTCTAATCACGCCTCTGCTGCCAGCAACTAATTTGTAAGAATGAAGGTGTCGGCAGGATAAATCAAATTTCAGCTTTCTCTACAACAGAGGTCCAGGTGTGTTTGACGCCGGGAAGAAATGGCATTGGTCTCTCCCTGTTTGGGGTCATGAGGAAGAGGGTCTGCAGAGGGATGAAATTCTTTCTGTGGGAAGGGGTTCGGGGGGGTGGATTTAGAGGAAACCAAAACATTTGTTGAGTCCCAGCTTTTTGTGTTAACTCACTAAGCCTGCCATCAGCGCTCAGAAGATGGTGTTATGCCCTTTGCTATAGTAAGGAATTTGCAGCCTGGAGAACGGGTGGAGCTGGCATTCAGAAGCGCTGGTTTCCTGCTCAGTTAGGCCTGGGAGGGGAAATAAGAGCAAGTCCACCTAGCTCTGCCCAAACCCATGGTCTTGGTCTTGGTCTCGGTTCCCTATTTTTCCACGGCACCGTAGCTTGGGGGCCACACAGATGGCCTGGCTGCAGTTTCCAGAGCAATCCTCATTTGGCCGGAAGTTATTGAGGCAACCTCTGCCAGTTTCCTCCCTTCAAAGGGGTGGACGTGGGCGTCGGGGAATAAGACATTTGTATTGAATCATATTTTCTGTTGGTCTGGCTTGCTTGCCTTGAGGCTGATCTCTGAGTCTTCTCTTGGTCATCACTTTGCCTGCTGCCCCTTAAGAGAACCTGAGTTCCGTTCTGCCAGGATCTCAGGCCCTGAGGCCGTGGGCTTCCGAGTAACTGCCTAGCATGGCTGCCCACCCCACCATCACCCCGCCCCTAACCTGTGCCTTCTTTTGTCTCTATACATGGAATTCCAGGTCGTCCTGAAATGCGATTTCTAATTAGTCCAGTATATGCTAAGAATAAACCACTGAGTCCAGAGTGTGTGTGTTTATACCTCCATTTGGGGTTTGGATGGTGTGGAACTGCTGTACGCAGACTGCAATCTGTTGGAAAACTTTTCAGCAGTGAAGGTTGGATGTGTTTTTCCTGATTATCTGACTGCTGTGCCTTTCATCTCATAAGCATGTAAAAACCTCTGCTTAAAGACTAGTTAACAAGTTCTGATCTGAAATATATTTTAAGGAAAGATGCATAATATACATGTAAAAATTTCTCCATCTTAAAGGTGTGCTGTGGGCAGTGAGGGAGGAGGGAGGGCCTGGGAGCAGGAAGGCTCGTTCCACTGTGATGGGATGAGTGACATTGAAGCTTCAGTCCGTGGAAGCATCTGGGCTTGCAGCTGACCTCCTTCCCCTCTTGGCCCCAGCTTCCTGAGGTGGTGTTCTTGTTCTGAGCTCATGGAGAGTAATAAACTGCACCTGTAATTCATGAGCTTGCAAGGCCTTCTTTAACCGCTTGCAGCCAGGAGAGTAATGACATCATTTAAAATTACAGATCGCTCATTTTGGGCCCTTTCTGTTTCAAGTTATGAATGAAATTTGTGAGCCAGTTACTGGATGGTGGAGCCTGTTTGCAAAGACCAGGCACCCTCTTGTTGTCACTGCTGCTGCTTGTGTGTGTATGGGTGGAGGGGAGGGGAGAGGTAGAGAAAGGGAGCAGGCAGTCCCCTGGTGTTTCCCCAAATCTTGTGTTCTTAATTTGAAATAGTTTTTAAAGAAGGGTTAGGGTTACCCAGACCCTCTCAGGGTAGATAACCCTTCAGTGAGTGAGTTTTGGTAGCCGGGAAGCAGAATAGATTGGGATGAGAAGATTCTGGGTATAAAAGAATAAGACTACGTTCCCTATGTAGTCTCCCTACAAACTGAACACTTAAAGGCAGACATTTAAAGCAGTGTATAGGTAACTAGGTTTTCAGAAACTATTTCTGAAATGGCTATAATTACTCAAATCCCAGGTCTTTAAAAATTCCAAAGGAACAGCAGGTGCCCGGTAAGGAGGAGGGCTACAAAATGATAGGGTGTGACTTGAATTAGCAAATTGGAACTTGAGCCCTTTTTTCACTCTAAATTTCTTTTTTGTTTTCAGAGACTGGTGAGAATGTTAGCATAACTTTAATGCATTTAAAAGTGAGACCATATTAATCACAGGCATTTCACTTTCTGTCATGAGTTCTGGACATTTTGGCTTGAAATCAGTCATCAGTGTGTTCCTTAGATATTTACAGAATCTCATTTATATCTTTATTTCTTTCTAGCCCTTTCACTCAGGGTTCATCTGAGTGACGGGAAGTGCCATTTATTTATTGACTGTGGAGGGTAGGTTACATTAATGGATAATTGCAATCCATCTCCCATTGTGAGAGGATCACATTAAATGGAGAATGTTGTCCAAATTTTATTTCTTGTATAGATTTAACTGCAGCCTGTAAGCTCTTAAGAGTGGTTTGTGTGGGATGATTCTGTTTTCTTTCCCACCGTGGTTTGATAGGAAGAATGAATGCAGAGCTATAGTTTGTCCTGTATATTTGCAAGGTAGGGGAAATTACATGGATACTTGAATATGAAATTCAGATCAGGAAATGAGGCTGCCCTCTTGGTGTGTTGATGGACACATTTTATTATTAGCCTGTGAAGGAAATGTCTGGTTTGGTGACTTAGGTTGTAATAAGGAGAGCTCCTTATTTTTCTGGAGTAGTAAAAATTTGATTAACGTAGATTGTCAGTGTTGGTGAGTTGTATGTTGATGTGTTTTTTTGAGTCACTGATATTTAGGGAAAAGTATATCTCTGAAAGGGGGGAAACTGGTTACAACTCCTTGTACTTAGGAGGGTAACAATTCATGACATCCAAATCCTTCATTTTACAATAATTACAAATGTGTTACTTCAAGAGTAGAAGAAAGGTGTATATTGCAGCTTTAGTAGCTGAAAACCTAATGCTGTAAGTTCTCTGTTTTTGCCTTGATAATATTCAGGATGGTTTATGTCTATGCTTTATTTAGGGTGATTTAGAGTGGTCCCTGTTTCTTTACTCTCTTTTCCATATTTTGTTATCTTTTTGCTTCATTCATTTTATAGTGATTCACTTATTTTAGTACCTTTTCTTATAGAATTCAAGTAGAATTACTTACAAAACTGAAACGGGGCTTCCTGCGCTTTGCCCAGGATGGACGATTTTAATGCGAAGAATAAGAGAACATTAATAATACATATATTGCGATCACAGGATTTCTGGTGGTTAATTTTCAAAATAGGTGACAGTTATGAACCACAAAGAATTTTCAATAAATTTCTTCTTGTTCACACTTGATGGCAGAATTAGAATAAAATGGTAATTCTAATTTTTAATTTATAAATGAAAGTTATAGGAATCTGGGGCTGATTTTGACAGCCTTGTAGCATTTGAATGGTTCCTTCACCTCTCTGCCTCCACTTGCTTTCTGGTAGAAAGTGTGATCGCGACTCAAGGCACACATACATCCTTATACAGGGCGGCACTTCTCAGACCCGTGTGGGAATCACCCCGGGGTCTTGCTGCGATGCCTGTTCTGGTTCAGGGCCTGAGAATGTGCACCAGGCAGGCTCCCAGGCTGTCCTGAGCAGGGGGCCTGGGGAGGGGCTCTGTCAGTTGCCCCCACTTGCAGGCCCAGCAGCTGCTGGCCTTTGCTCTTCAGGATGCGTTTTATCCTTAGGGCTTGATGTTTCTTAAGTTCAGCACTTTTGTTTGCTTTTATTAATTTATTGGAAGCACTGTTTAAAATGCTTGTTGCCCTCTTTGCCCAATCAAATAAGATCTATTGGGCGAAAGTTGCCCCTGTTTTGTGATTATTTAAATAATTGTGATTAAAATCTTTAGTATTATTTTTAATACTGGCCTCAACATCCTGCCCCAAGAAAATCCCCAGCCCAATCACCATTGAACAAGGTAAGCTCGTTGGACAAGGCAGTAGTAGTTGAGGGAATAGATATTTCCAGGTTTGGACGGTGCTATTTCAGGTGCAGATGTTACTATGTATTGTTAGTGTTGAGTGCTTTCTTTTTAGTTCCCCTGGGGTGAATCCTGACTGTAGGTTTAGTGGCAGGTAATCTTGAACCCAGCCCTGAACCCCCAGTGCATAATTTATGATTCGGAGCGCTGGGTCCGAACCCCAACTCTGCCCCTTGTTCAAGCTGTGTGACTTCCAACAAGTTGCTTATGTTGTGTGTGCCTCAGTTTCTTCAACTGAGGTGATCATAGTATCTTCCCCATGGGGTTGCCTTGGAGGTAATTAATGTCAAGTGCTTGTAAACATTCCTAGGTAAGCAGGAGGCAGTGGTTGCTCCCCTAGGTAGCCAGCCAGCCTTGGTTTCACTTCAGTTGTCCTGGCCCTTTTCTACCATGCTTCCTTTTCCCTGCCTCCTGAAGTTGGTGGTAGAGGATGGACATGGTTTAGTGATCCTCCTGTAATTTGGGGGAGATGAACCTGTACTTTTTGGTAGCCTCCCAGAGGGTTGATCATTCATTCATTCTTTAGAGGAATGATTTAAAGCTGGAGGATTCCCAGTCTGCTGGCAACCTTTCGCAGGCCAGCAAGTTTACAGACACTGGAAGAAGCCAGCTGGTGGGGTACAGCCCTCTCTTTAGCAGCCAGACCATCATCTGATGGCCCTTCACAGACTCCCATTTCTAGGTGACGGATGCTTTACTTTTGATCTTTGTTGCCTGGCCTTTTCTCCTCTAGCCCTTTAATCATCTCTTAAAAAATCAATCAACAAATATTTATTGAACGGCTCCTCGTAGGTCCCTAGGCTGCTCCGTGGATTTCTGCCCCGAATCCCACTCTTACCCTGGACAGGGTCATTATCCTACACAGTAGCCCTGGACACTTTCTTTTGTGTCTGGTTTCCTAGATTATGGCCGGGAGCTGAGCAGGCTAAGCATTTTCCTTGAATCACTGTGTGTGTGTGTGCAGAGCACGTGCTGGTGGGGTCAGCCTGGTCCCAGGTGTGCCTGGCGCGGTAGGGAGAGCGGTTGAGCAACTCTTACGCTGTGTTTCATCCCTTTGATTGGCTCTTTTTTCTTAGCTGAAGGCTTCCTAGGACCACTTGGGCTGGAATGTCTGA
Source organism: Eubalaena glacialis (assembly GCF_028564815.1). Classification (NCBI taxonomy): domain Eukaryota; kingdom Metazoa; phylum Chordata; class Mammalia; order Artiodactyla; family Balaenidae; genus Eubalaena; species Eubalaena glacialis. The sequence goes on from NC_083722.1 coordinate 11,800,730, forward strand.
AATCTGTCCTGGGGTCGCTGCAGCCCAGTTGCCCCTTCTTGGCACTTGGTGGGAGGGGGTGGAGGGGTGCCCTCTGAGAGTGAGCACAGACCTGGGCTTTAGTTGTCCAGGGTTTCTGGCCCGTAATTTGCACCTGGAAAATGAGCCTGTCCGAGGATGTGGCTGCTGGCTTCTGTAAGGTCTTCTGTCTTTGGAATGGTAGCTGTACCGCTAGCATTGTTGTTGCAGTCTTGAGGGACGATTTAAAGACTGTCTGCTTATGTTTGCTCGTCCTCTTATGAACATGCCCCCTTATGTCATGTCACACGAGGGGGCTTCCTTTCTGAGAGCAGTTGACATCTGGGCTGGGGAAGGGGTACTGGCTGGTGACATTCCTCCACTTTGGAGACAGAAAGGCCCCACTGTGTGGAGTTGCTCCCGAAGAGCTAGGTGCCTTTCTTGGCTTTTTCTGTTTCACCACGCTGCATCCCATTCTCCTTCACGTCTGTCTTGCCCTGCAGCGTAGTTCAGCTTAGAGTTAATACTGGTTTCATTCTCTGGTGGTGTTTCCATCTTCGGGAGAGGCGGGTTGTGACGTGTGAGTAAAGCAGCTTATTTCCCCATGGACCATGACCTCGTCGTCGTTGGGTAATAGGCCAGAAGCAGATGTCCTTGTTGACTGAGAATAAACAGAGTTCAAGGGGTCTTAAGGGTTCTTGGCCTTGGTTTTCTCCCTGATCTCTTTGGATTATTCCTTCAATACCTAACGTTCTGTCTGTAAGAGATGTGCTTACAGTTCAGATGAAGTCTCAGGAATTACTTGGGCAGGGTATGAATGTTTACAAGGGGGGTCTCACCATCCCTGTAGGGTATTGTGCTGTACACATTATGCATGTACACACACGTCATTCTGAACATTTTCAAGTTAAGAATTTACGAGTATTCGCTCGTAAATTCTGTTGGCTGCATTTTTTAAAATGCAAAGAAGAGCTCAGTTTATATTTCTAGAGGCTCACTTGTGGCACCAAATCGATCTCTTTTCTAAATATCAGGTTTTTTCAAAGCTGTAGCAACAGTTTCTCAAGGCTTACAGTGTTCCGAGTTTCTGCTGGCAGGTAGCTTCAGTTTTCTTCATACTTTGAGATTCACCAGTGGCAGATGCTTTGTGTGCTTTGCCGTCAGCAGTCATGTGGTGTGTCCTGAGTGTCCTTTGGAGTTGAGTACATCAACCCTAGCAGCAGCGACCGCAAAATCTCGGTCACGATCCCCTACCCACCCACCTTCCCACCTACCCACTGGCCTCCTTTCTCATTAACAGTGAGAGGCAGGAGTTGTTGGCTTGGCAATGTTTTACCTTAGGGATCATGCCATTTAGTCCAAATTCTGGGGACTTGAAAAGAATACTGTCTTCTTTAAATGGATTTTTCAGATACTTTGAACTTTCAAGTGAAGTAGCTAGATCAAGAAACAGAATCTTATCAGCCCCTCCCTAGTAAAGTTGTCTTCAACGCCATAGTTTAGTTTTGAATTGTTTGGACTTTTTTTTTTTTAATTAATTTATTTGTTTTTATTTTTGGCTGTATTGGGTCTTCGTTGCTGTGCGCGGGCTTTCTCTAGTTGTGGTGAGCGGGGGCTACTCTTCGTTGTGGTGTGCGGGCTTCTCATTGTCATGGCTTCTCTTGTTGCAGAGCACGGCCTCTAGGCCTGCAGGCTTCAGTAGTTGTGGCGCATGGGCTTAGTTGCTCCGTGGCATGTGGGATCTTCCCGGGCCAGAGATCGAACCCGTGTCCCCTGCGTTGGCAGGCGGATTCTTAACTACTGCGCCACCAGGGAAGCCCTGTTAAACAGGCCTGGGAAGACCTTTCACAAGAGGACAGCAAAACAGTGTACAAGGAATGTAGGAACAAAAGCACGAGGGGCAAGTGGGGCAAATGGGACAAGTGGGACGGAGAACAAATAGAAGGTGGGGAAGATCCACACGCCATCCTTTTTCCTGACCTCATCCTTCTGCTTTGAATTTTAAACGACTGTTTTCTTTGTTCTGTTTTTAGTCGATTGCAGTTAACTTTTATATTCAAACTTTAAAATTTCTTGGAGCTCTGCTTGGAGGAAGGGGTTGTGGTTTTTACAGAAGACCTGTATCTCACTCACCAGGAAATTGGACTGGTCCATTCTGTAATTTCATTATGTAGTGTTTGAGGCTGGAGGTTGCTGTGGGTTTTTCCCCCTTTTTTGCTGATGCCCTGCTATGAATCAAGAACACTTTTGTTTATTGGGGGAAATTTTGTATCTTTCTGTAAGTTAGCTAGTCTTTCCTTTTGATTATGTGATTAGTTTACTTTCAGACTTAAGACTAGTAGCCAATGAGAAATACATTCATTGCCCAGTTTTCCTAGGAGAGCAGAGCCTGGTTTCAGTTAATTTGCATAGTTCATTATAGTGCATAATTCATTAGGTCCAAGAAATCCAGACTCCCAGCCAGTGTAGTCTAAAACTTTATTATTTTTCTCTGGAGCCAGTAAAGTGACAGCTAAAGCCAGCACTTGCTACATTGTAGACCCTGACTTGGTTTTTCTCATTCAGACCAGAGTTTCCATCCAGTGTTCCTGCCATAGCGTGGTTGACAGTGCTTCCTCCTTGAGTTTTTCCAGTCTTTTGGAGCAGCACAGAGAATTCTTTACTTTTTTTCTCCCCCACAGCGTCCCCTAGCAGTTTCCAGTCATTTTCCTGAATGTTTTCCCTCTTTTTCATTATTATCTGAGTGAGACTTGTTGAACTCCTTTGTGTTGGTTTGGGAACCCAACCACCATTTTAAACATGCCTTTTAATGATGAAGTGCATCCTGAGTTTTAAATGGTCAGTGAATAAATGAACTTTCAGAAGGTAGACTGTTTGAAAGTCGGTTCTGCTTGTATTTTTAAAGTCGCCTCTTCACCAGCCCTTCTTGCTTACTTGAGGTCCTGCGTTATTCTCATGGGTTTGGTCCCTCTGTAAGTACACTTGGAAATGACACTGATGGTGAAAAGAAGTGTCTGACAGTTAAATGGCACTTCCTGTGTGCCAGGCACTGGTCTAAGCATTTTATATGTATTAACTCATTTGATCCTTATACCATCTGTGTCAGCATGGTACTGTTAGCTCCGTGACAGGGATGTGGAGACAGAAGCCAGAGGGACCAAGCTCACAGGTGGTCTGGCTCCTGAACCTTTTTTATTGTCACCCAGAACTTGACGCTGACACTCAGTTTGTCATTTCATCCATCCCCCTGCCTTTCTAAAGAAACTCGACGTTTAAATAGAAGCACAACGTTGTTTTTCTCCATCTTTGACTTTCCTTAAAAAAAAAAAAAAGTGTCTTTTTAGAAACTTACTTCATTTACATATGAACGTTGGTAAAAATTGAGGAAGAGATAATCCTATCCCCCCTGTGGTTAAATAGTGACAGTTGATCTGTTGAATACCTTCCTTCTTTAAAAAACAGGGAGATTAGGCAATTACAACAAATGTTATCATTAGAGTCATTTACTCTTATTACATATATTACAGTGAGGGCCTTAAGCTGTGAGGCTAAGCTAGACCCTCCCCATTTTGAAAAGACATAAAACATGTCACTATGCTGTCATCAGTGACTGAATCCACCATTTGGTCGACCACGATTTTTTTTTGCTTATTAGGGAAATTGGTTCTCTCAGGAGCATTTTGTGTGCAGTCAATATGCCACATGCTCTGATAGCTGTTAGGGTAACAGAGGAAAGTTTCATCGTGGCTTTTCTCCAGTTTCATTTGAAGAAAGCCGTGAGGAGCCCTCTGGAGGGTTGACATAGTAGTAGTTGAACAAGAGTGACCTTTTTGGTTGACTGCCTTTCCTGTGACGCTGGCCCGGTCTTTCCCCTGCCAGGATCCCAGCCTGCCTCAGCCTCAACTCTTAAAGCCACCGCTCAGTCCTTGTTGGATAGCTCTTTGGGAAAATCCCGTGCTCTTTCCCTCTCTTTCAAAGGTTCCCGTTTTATCCTCAGGAGGAGCTAAATAAACATGACTCCCATCTAACAGACTCATTGTTCATCTTTGGGCTAAACAACCCTGTGTTCCCCCGGCCAGCTGTGCTCATTATTCTGGTCGTGGAGATCCTGTCAGTATCCTTAAAAAAATCACCCCTATTTTAAGTTTTCCGTGTGTACTGTAACTAGTATAATTATTTTGCATACCATTTGACTCAGCCACTCTGCTTCTAGGAATTTATTTAGACTTGGCCACAGGGATGTGTATCAAGTGTATTTCACTGTGTATCACAGTGAAGAATTGTAACCAATGGGGGATTGGTTAAATTAGTGAACATCTGTTCCATGCAATCATTAAAATGATGTGGTAGCAAGAATATTTAATGACATAATGTAAATAAAAAAAGCAAGTGAGAAAATAGTATGTACAGTTTAATCTTTTGTTATTGTTATAATAATTCAAATAAATAGTATATTTGTTCAGGAAAAGTACTATAAAAGGACATATATGTGTGTGTGTATGTGTGTATATATATGTATGTATATACACATATATATACATAAATATACGTACACACACACCCCCACATATACACACACATGCCCCAAAACCAACAGTGTTTTATTTGAGTGATCAAAATAAGTTTAGTTTAATTTTTGTTTGTTTATCTGAGAAATAGTTATTGATTTATTGATCTCCTACCATATGCCAGGCACTCAATAGTGAACAGTGGCTGTGATGTTATAGAGGGAGGGGACAAGTGCTTTGATAGGTGAATTGTCCAGGGTGCTGTGGGTACACTTTGGAGGGACAACTGAGATTTTCTGGATGTCACAGTGTAGACATGGAGGGTAGGAATTAGCTGGTGAAGATGGGGGTGGAGAGCAGTGTGTTTGAGAGTAAAATGTAAGGTTTCGTGATAAATCATGATGTGCAGGAGTTTGGGAAGAGGGAGGGATGCTTAAGAGATAAGGCTTATTTTTTGTATTTTTTTCAAGAAATATGCATTGCAGTGTAATTTTAAAAATTGGCATCTAGAATCTTCCTTGTCCAAAGAAGAGAGAGTCGGGGAAGCAGGGGGAAAACAGAGTCGCCATGTCTTAAGAGAAGCCGCTCATCCAGCTGTGGATTGAGACAAGGGAGGTTTTCCCGGACTGACTGGTTGGCCTGGGCTGGGCGTCTCTGGTGAAATAGACGAATACCAGATAGCTAATTTAATTTCTAGAAGTGCTGCTTAAATGCCTTTGCCCCCTACTACTGGTTAGAGCAAAACAAGCATGTGATTTATGTAAAAATACATGAATATTCTAGTTTTTTCATAACCCTGCAGAACAGCGTAAAAGTGATGCTTCCTGCTGTAGCCACTTTGCAGAATAAAAGTAAGAAAATCAGTATTCTTTTTTTTTTTTTTTAAGATATTTTACTCTTTATTTTTGTACTAAGTGTTGAAAATCTGGTTATTTTATTTTTTAAAATTTTTATTTATTTATTTATTTATGGCTGTGTTGGGTCTTCGTTTCTGTGCGAGGGCCTTCTCCAGTTGCGGCAAGTGGGGGCCACTCTTCATCGCGGTGCGTGGGCCTCTCACTATCGCGGCCTCTCTTGTTGCGGAGCACAGGCTCCAGACGCGCAGGCTCAGCAGTTGTGGCTCACGGGCCTAGTTGCTCCGCGGCATGTGGGAACTTCCCAGACCAGGGCTCGAACCCGTGTCCCCTGTATCGGCAGGCAGATTCTCAACCACTGCGCCACCAGGGAAGCCCTGTTATTTTATTTTTATTTTTGTTTTTTTAAAACATCTTTATTGGAGTATAATTGCTTTACAGTGGTGTGTTAGTTTCTGCTTTATAGCAAGGTGAATCAGCCATACATATACATATATCCCCATATCTCTTCCCTCTTTCGTCTCCCTCCCTCCCACCCTCCCTATCCCACCCCTGGCTGCTTCCCACTAGCTATCGATTTTACATTTGGTAGTGTATATATGTCCATGCCACTCTCTCACTTTGTCCCAGCTCACCCTTCCCCCTCCCCGTGTCCTCAGGTCCATTCTCTAGTAGGTCTGTGTCTAATCCCGTCCTGCCCCTAGGTTCTTCATGACCTTTTTTTTTTTAAGATTCCGTATACATCTGTTAGCATACGGTATTTATTTTTCTCCTTCTGACTTACTTCACTCTGTATGACAGACTCTAGGTCCATCCACCTCACTACGAATAACTCAGTTTCATTTCTTTTTATGGCTGAGTAATATTCCATTGTATATGTGTGCCACATCTTCTTTATCCATTCATTCATCTGTTGATGGACACTTAGGTTGCTTTCATGTCCTGGCTGTTGTAAATAGAGCTGCAGTGAACATTGTGGTACATGACTCTTTTTGAATGATAGTTTTCTCAGGGTATATGCCCAGCAGTGGGATTGCTGGGTCGTATGGTAGTTCTATTTTTAGTTTTTTAAGGAACCTCCATACTGTTCTCCATAGTGGCTGTATCAGTTTACATTCCCACCAACAGTGCAAGAGGGTTCCCTTTTCTCCACACCCTCTCCAGCATTTATTGTTTGTAGAGAAAATCAGTATTCTTTACAAATGACTAGTCACAGTGGAAAACGCTGTCTGCTGAAGTTGTCATTTATAGATAGCATTAATAAGTCGCCCTCCTCCCATGTTACTGCAACCAAAACTGAAATGGTGGTTTACATAGAAAACGGAAGGTGAGTGGAACAAAGATGGCCCTGAATTTTGGTGAAGGGATTCTCAAGATGGCATAAACCATGCTGTTTCTGTCCTGTGCTGTCTCTGCATTTTTTGCCAGGTTGTTCTGGAGAGCTGGGGATGCCCTGGCTTCTGGAGGTGCTGAAAGGAAATGGGCCTAAGTCTTCTGACTGATCTTCCTAGGAGATGGGATTTAACCTCAAGTACTCAGTACCCTTTGACCAGATTTAGACCAAGATTATTGTCTTAAAATAGCTCTTGGATGTGACCCCTGCCAGGATGACTTGTAAATCATCTTGTGCCAGGAACTGAGCTGACTTTGGTTTGTGGGCTGCTGATTCCAGGTCTGGGAACGTGTTCTGATTTTCTGTGTCTCTGAGGGGCCGCCTGCCCAAAGACCCCTTTTGCGAACCCTCGTGGAGTAAGTAACCCATCGTGAGTGCCGGGACTTGGGCTCCTTTGGGATGCCGAGGTTTGCCACGGCACTTTTGGAACTGCAGTGGGGTAACTCCTGTAGTGTTTCTGTAACAGAAGTTGTTGGGCTCAGAGACTTTTCCCTGGGGAGGATAGACTGGGGCAGGGGATTCATACTACCCTCACCCCAAATCCAGTCACCTCCCCCAGGAAAGAAGTGCTGGTCGCCTGCTTCCTGCCCACCTAGTGGGAATCCTGGCTGTGGGGAGCCTCCCTCAGTTTGAAACCTCACTGGGTTTGAAAAAGCATGAAAACTTATGAGCAAGGCTTTTCTCTGCACAGGTCAATATGGGGATTTGCTTTTCTGCCCAACACAGAAGCAAATCCCTTAAGGCAAACCACAAATGGTACTCTGATTCAGCTTGCAAAAAAGTAACTTTTTTTCTCTCTTTTTTTTTTAATAAGATAAAATCTGCTTTTTCTTTAAATATCCCAAGGTCTGAAAGGGAGTTTGTATTGTAAATATTTCTTTAATAAGTCACTTTTAACAGCATGAAACTTGGGGGAATTTCCCCACATTTGGACCAGGTCCCTGAATTGTGTCACCAAAGGTGTGGCTTTTGGCATTGACGTGTATTTAATTTGGGTGGCTACTTTCCAGTTTAACCCAGTGAGTTGTCACAACTGCCCCTCCCCTCTTCTTTTTAAAAACAATTAAATCAGTTCAGATTTTTAAAAAAAAAGCAAGTTTCCTGAAGTGCAGTTTACAAATGCAGCCATTGCAAGCGCACATTTTGGTAAGTTTTGGCAACTGCACACACCTGGGTATTAAATGCAACACTTCCATCCCCTCAGAAAGGTCCTGCCCCTCCCGTCCCACAGGCCCGGGCCAGCACTGCCCTGCTTTCTAGCACTGTTGTAAAAGTTCATGTAAATGGAAGCAATCTTGTATCTAGGTCCCTTACTGGAATGCTGTTGAGGTTCGTACATGTTGTGTGTACCAGTAGTTTGTTCTTCCCTGTTAATGGCTGAATAGTCTTTTTTTGTTTTTGTTTTTTCTATGCCTTTCTTTTTCTGTCTATTTCTGTCTTTCTGTTTTTCTTTTTCTTGTCTTCTCTTGGCTTACCTTCTCAGATGGTCTGGTCCTTGCATTATTTCACGGAGAGTCCATTTCTTAACTTTCTTAATTAAAACAACCTTTAGCTTTCACACAGACTGGAAAAGCCACGTACCTGGAGTGATGATCCAGCCAGATTCCCCGCTCACCCCTCCAGATAAGGGGAAAAAACAAGCAAATGTATCAACAGACCCAGCCTTTGTTCCTTAGCATCAGAGCTGGGAGTAAGCACTGGAGTTCTGACTCTCCCTTCAGCATCTTTCCCTTAAATCAGGCTGCAGCGTCCATCTACAAAATATGTTTTTTTGGTTTTTTTTTTGCTTGTGTTAACTTGTTTTGAAACTTAGTTTTTGGGGAAGAGAATTCAGTGCTGAATGTCACAGGGCTCAGTGCTGGGCAACTGTCTCCTACCTCGGTACCTCTTTACATCCCTTCTTTTGATCAGAGGGGAGAAGTGAGCCAAAGGGACTCCAAACAGAGAGGAACCACGGAGCCTTCAGTGCAGGAGACTGTCTCCTGATCTCTGCTGCAGTAGTTTTCATCAGTGAGAAAGTGCCATTCTGGTGGATCTGTGTGCCTGGTTGGCGCACCCTGTAACTTCTCATTTTCTTTCTTATACGAAGAAAGTGCTGTGTTGAGAGCAGGTGTCCTGTGTGGGGCGTGGGCGGGGGGTGGTGGCCGGGTTGGGAATCCGGAAGGGGGTGCCAGCTCCACCTGCCCCCAGAGCCTCTGCGTAAATACTGGGAACTGGGGCGCAGGTCTCACAGAGCTGGCATTTGTACCTCTTCATTGTGGCCTCACATTTTCAAGAGAGTCAGCTTTTCTGAGAAATCTGCTGTCAAAACTGAAATGACACAGAATGCTGCTCAAGTCAGAGCATGCGGTTATCGGTGCTTCAGCAGAATGTTGTATGTCCAGGTGCAGCGTTGAGAACCACGTCTGTCTAATTCGTGGGGTGATTCACGAACTCGCAGAAGTGGTGTGTCTTTTCTCTGTGGTACTAGTTTTTTGACTTGCAAATCTGGGGAAGAAAGTTAAGTAGCCTGGAAGTAAGTGAACTTGGTGAGAACGTTCCCTGGTGATCTATAGGAACTTCACGGCATTTTAAGAACTTACTATTAGAAGGTTAATTTCATCCCACTTGGGATTTTTCAAAGCAGTACCCGAAATGCATTTGTCATCTAAGCCTTTCCCGGAATGGCAGCTGAGCCTCGTAGGTGTGAGGCTTGCTAATTACCTTTGTCGTTCTCTCCCCAGGCAGCCTCAGACCTGCTGCTCCCGAAGCCCTCATGGAGGCGCCCCTCTTTGTGTTTCTCTTCATTACCTTGTTTGGGGAAAAAATACTGTGTTTGGGTCCAAGGTATAGCCAATATAAGTGACTCTGATTCTGGATAACAGCTATTCAGATGATAGGGTTCACAGGCGAGGACCCCTGTGAGGCTTCTTGAGGTCAAGCACCATGCTGAAGGTCACTGAGGCAGTGAGTGGCTCGGCTGGACTGCAGTGTGGGTCCTGCTCCACCCCGAGGGCTCCTGTGGCTCCCTGGCTGGCCCAGGCCACGCTCTCCCCACTTGTGTTGCTCTCCTGCCAGGTATTCTGTCACATCGCCCTTTTATTTCTAGCGTGTACCACTACCTCAGATACCTTACTTGTTATTTACTTGTTGTTTTAGAATATAGAAGCAGGAAGGTTTTTGTTCTTGCTCAGATCTACCTCAAGCACCTAAATCAGTGCCGGCACTGTACTTCCTAAGTATTTGTTGAAGGAGTGAATGAGTAAATAGTACTTTGAGATTTGCTGTAGTTCACTTTGTGACTCCTGCTGTAAGATTTCTCATAGGCAGGGCTTTAATCCAGTAAATGATATTGAGAAGTAAGTAAGAGCCATGCATTAGATGTAACTCATACAGTTTGTTTGGTACTTGTGTGTTGAGGCTGGGAGACCCCTGGAAATACAGTTGAGGCCTCTTGGAGTGCGAGGAAAGAGGAAGCTTGAATTCTCAAAATGGCAAAGGGAACCCAGAGATGTCAGAAATAGATCTTGGAGGAAAAGTTTGGGGACTGTGAAATAAATTGGCAGAAATAATTTGTGAACTATTATTCCTGGTTTCTAGAGCGTGTTGGTAAAGCAAAACATCTGCGTACCTGGCCTAGTTTGTTTGATCCCGGCTGCCACCATAAAAGCCTTTCACAAGAAACACAAGAGTGGCATGCTTGTCCAAAAATCATCACTGTATTTTTGTAGATTGATTCTGTTGGAAAGAAGAGCTTAGACATGTTTTTATTACAGTCATCACTTCTTTAAGACGCCAGCTAGTGGACAATCTGGAGGACTACAGAGGGTCAGAAACAGCGCGTTGGTACCTTAGAATTTTGTTTGATTGACTCTATTATGGGCGGCTTAGGAAAGTGGATGCCCTACTTTCCCCCCATCGATGTCAGCTGGCTTCCCAAGGTAATGAGAAAGGACTGTGTGTAGCCTCATCTCGAAGCATTACATTTTCAAACGTAACTTTGATCTTCAGCCGGGGAGGCATAGCAGAGTCAGTAAGCCCTAGAGTGTGGAGTGGAATCTGGAATTTTGACCTACACCATTTGTGTATTTTGGAGCGGCAGTGTGTCCAGAGTGCAGATAGAATACCTTCATAATTAGGATGGGGTTTGGCCAAAATAGATGAAGTGTCTTCTGTTGCTTCAGGCCCCCCATTTAGTTGTGCTGGTCCTGAGTTCCTTGAAGAAACAAGTGGAATTTGTGCCCAGTTCTTTCATGTCTAATTCAGTTTGAGTTTTGAGTATAATACTGTAACCAGAAGTGGGAAAGGGCTTTAATGAAGCAAGTCCCTTGGGGGGCATGCCAGCTGGGCCCAGTGTGCTGTCCATACACCGGTACCTGCTGGTTCTGACTTGGAAACTGATTGCTTTATGGCTCCAAAATCTGCGAAAGAAGAAAGTGATGCTTTAAAAATTAATCTTCTTTTTATCTTTAGATTGATTTCCTAGTGATGGAGGACTTAGTAAGCTGGAGCCGGAGATCATTCATATGGGTCCTGCTTTTGTTCAGTTCCATTCCATAAATATTTTGTTAAGTGTTTTCTCAGCTAATACCACAAGTACAACTAAAACGGTGACCTCTACACATTTTGATTCTAAAAAGAGAGCTGCTTGCTTGAGAAGCTCTGTGAAATACAGATTCTGTTGTTATTTAGCCAAGGGTCCCAGTTAGGAATCTTTGTTTATTTTTATTATTTTATTTATTTATTTTTTGGCTGTGTTGGGTCTTCGTTTCTATGCGAGGGCTTTCTCTAGTTGCGGCAAGTGGGGGCCACTCTTCATCTCAGTGCGCGGGCCTCTCACTATCGCGGCCTCTCTTGTTGCGGAGCACAGGCTCCAGATGCGCAGGCTCAGTAGTTGTGGCACACGGGCTTCGTTGCTCCGCGGCATGTGGGATCCTTCCGGACCAGGGCTCGAACCCGTGTCCCCTGCATTGGCAGGCGGATTCTTAACCACTGCGCCACCAGGGAAGCCCAGGAATCTTTTATAAGAAAGATTGTTTCTGTAATAATTTTCAGGTTTGTTGCTGAGGGTGGTAGAATTCCTTATGCTTTGCAGTGCTTAAAAGCAAAGACATTTTGGGCTGTTCGTGGCAGTAATAGTAGTGGTATGACAGAAAAAGTGGGGAGCCACCTTTATTTCCCCTTTTCAAGTACTGGAAGATGCTGACTAGCATTCCCAGAGAAGCAGCACATGTTTTAGTGTTTGCTGTGCCTGCGGGCCAGGTGACAGAGAGCGGGAGAGGTGCTGAATGGGCTGTGCCTGGAGCCTTTCTCTAGACCAGCACCTCACGTGAATTTGGGGTGAACCCCTAGGCCACAATAGGGTCATTGCTATTGCATGAAGCACTTGAAATCAGTGAGACTTGTTGTTGGAGACTGTGGAAAATGAAGAATTTCCCTCATTGCAAAGATTATCCTATCTGTCTTGTCTTTCTCTCTGTCTATCTTTTGGAAGGTCATCATTAGTGTCTATTTTTTTTAATCTTTTTTTCTATTTCTTTCTTTCTTTCTTTGGCTGTGTTGGGTCTTCGTTGCTGTGTGCAGGCTTTCTTTAGTTGAGGTGAGCGGGGGCTACTCTTCGTTGTGGTGTATGGGCTTCTCATTGCCGTGGCTTCTCCTGTTGCGGAGCACAGGCTCTAGGCGCTTGGGCTTCAGTAGTTGTGGCTCGCGGGCTTAGTTGTTTCGCAGCATGTGGGATCTTCCCAGACCAGGGCTCGAACCCGTGTCCCCTGCATTGGCAGGCGGATTCTTAACTACTGCGCCACCAGGGAAGCCCCATCAGTCTCTTTAAAGAGCTCAGCTCTTGTTCAGTTTTTCTGTTTTGTTTTTTTTGGTAGATTTTATCTATCTATCTAGATATCTATTTATTTATTTTTGGCTGTGTTGGGTCTTCATTGCTGCACGCGGGCTTTCTCTAGTTGTGGCTAGCGGGGGCTACTCTTTGTTGTGGTGTGCGGGCTTCTCTCGTTGCGATGATGGCTTCTCTGGTGGAGCTCGGGCTCTAGGTGCGCGAGCTTCAGTAGTTGTGGCTCGCAGGCTCTAGAGTGCAGGCTCAGTAGTTGTGGCTCGCAGGCTCTAGAGCACAGGCTCGGTAGCTGTGGTGCATGGACTTAGTTGCTCCGTGGCATGTGGGATCTTCTTGGACCAGGGCTCAAACCCGTGTGCCCTGCATTGGCAGGCAGATTCGTAACCACTGCGCCACCAGGGAAGCCCCTCTTGTTCAGTTTTTAAGAAACCTTTGAAGCAGTGTGATTTGGTTAAAAGGATTGCTTGAAGCCAGGTGCCTGTGTTTAAATCTCAGCTCTGCCTCTAGTGGAATGACCTTGGGCAAGTCATTTAGCCTGTCTGCACCTCAATTTCCTCACTTGTAAAAAGAGGATAATAGTAGTACCTTTGCCTTAGGGTAACTGTGGGGTTTAGATGAGTGTATGTCTGGTTTAGAATGCATCCGTGTAGACACTCTTAAGTATTAGCAGTTGAGATTTTATACATCCTTTCCCCACCAGTTATTTATAATTAGAAATGGTACATTGCTCAGCATTTAACTTGATTCTATCAATTTAGCAATAGAATTTTTAAAGTCAGAAATAATTTCTTCCTGTCCCCCTATGAAACCCCCTTCAGAAAGGGGGAAGAAACAACTCTTAGAAACCAGTTCAGAAATAAATCTTTATGTGAAACATAGAGACAATAGCACGTGTCAGTTTTTTTCCCTTTTACTTGAAAATGCAAGTCTCACTTAGGATAATATTTGGGCTTCTGAGGTGGTTATGGTTTGTTGTGGCTTTGGGAGTCATTTAAAGGTGATGAATGGATTTGTAGTAAAGATATACTTTAATTTGAAATCTGAGATACTCAGCAAACATTGCCCTGAAAGTAATTTCCCCCAAAACCCCCCAGGAAATTTTTACCTTTACTTTAGTAAACTTGGAGGTTTGCCTCTTGAACTTAAATTTTGCCCTGCTTACAAGCTCAGTAAAGATGAGTTTTCCCAAAGGTAACCAGCGGGCTCAGAATCCAACCAGATCGTGTCCCCTGAATCCCTGAGGTGTTGGGTTGGAATGTAGTTTTTGGGTTTTTGTTTGAATTAACTTCTGCTGTTGAAATGGCCGTGACTGCCTGGGTATTTGTTCTAGGCCCTCCTATCTATGCCCCCTTCATTCACCCCTCTTCACTCCCAGGGTAGGTGTGCCCCTGGCGAGGATTAACTACCTTCAGGGCACCACATAAAGCTGGGGTGTGCAGAGCTGGCCGAGGGCAGGGGTAGGGGGGTGTCGATCCCTGTCGGGTCTCTTTTCAGTACCGGTCCTGCTCCCCCAAACTTGTGTGCTTAGGCCTTTCTTTCCCTGCTGTGCTTGCTCCACTGTGTCTCAGCAGCAGACGAGATGAGAAGCTGCAGAGGGAGGCAGAGGCAGCTGGGGTCTCCCAGGCTGCGTGGAGCCTCGCTGATGGTTCCAGGCCATTGAGCTTGGCCCCCCCCTACCCCCCCACCCCCCACCCCCCCACCCCAAGGCTGTGAGAATGGGAGTGACTACTCAGACAGCTTGCTCTCCCTTTGTGTTTAAACTGCAAAGGAAAAGCTGAAGTCCAGGACTGGGCTGGGGGACCAACAGCTGTAGCCAGCCAGCATTTTGAGAGGGAAAGGGAGAAGGGAACAAGGAAGGTATAGGGAGCTGTTCCCTGGCTGCCCTGGTGGGGTGTGCTCTCCAGCCGTGCCTCCTTCTAGAAGAGGCAAGTTGATGTCTGTTGTAGGGTACCTGGGACCTTTTACATACCCAGCAAGAGCTGTTTGTTTTCCGACGACAAGAGTAGAAAGAAGCAGCTTGCTTTCAGCGCTTCTAGCTGCACAGTTGCTGGGACGTAGAGGCTGGGAACCACATGCTCTCAGAGCCTGTCCTGATGTTCCCCAGAGCCACCCCCCACCCCCTCTTTAATCATGAGGCATCTCAGAGGAGCTTCCTTTGGGGCAGGCCTGATTCCCGGGTATGACTGTGCCAGGGCTGGCCAGCCTCATTAGAGAAGATTTTTGGGAGCAGAGACAGTGAGGGATGGGAAAGGTAACAAAAACCTCTTGGGATTCCCGGATTGCTCAGGATGTTATAAACAGTAAGTGCTGCCTTTGATCTTGGAGGGTGGTGTGGGGCAGGCAAGAGGCGGGGGGTGGTTACTGAGAAAAGAGCTGGAGCCAGACAACCATAATGGCCTGTCCAGCGGCTGCCGTGAATCCCAGTGGCAAAAGGCTCTCTACTTGCCACTAATTTCTGTTTTCTTTGCTGTGGTTGGCTTTATTAGAAGGGCATAAGGAAGCAGCCTAGACATTCAGTTCTAATCAGTTTTCTGAGCTAACAGCGGGGAGAACGAAATCAGGCCTTTGGTGATGTCAAAGAGAGGATGACTGGCTTTATGGCTTATTTACTTTCTTGGGGGTGGGGAGAGATATATATGGAGTGTTATAAATCATCAAAGAGATTCATGAGACAAACACTCAGCCTTTTCCTTCTTTTTGGAGACCTGGGACCAATGAGGGGCTGCTGCCTTAAACATCATTTTCAAAGGATGCTTCTGACAGTCATTGTCTTGTGTGTAACCTTTTCCTTTACTTGGTTTCAAACTGGCTGTTATGTGTGTGAGTGAGATGGATTTACCTGTCTTTGGTTTATGCAACAGAATTTGGAAATGGGGTCTGTACTGGAGAGCAGCAGGGAAAATATAACCTGGAGATGGCCCTGCAACTTTCTATGAGGAAAAACCTAATCAACAGCTGCAAATCATGTTAATTTGATGCAATAATCAAGCTTCTTGCATCAGCTACATTTTGATTTCAGAGAAGTTCAGCCCTGTGACTCTTGCCTTCTGTGAACTGGAGCTGAGCGCTGAGATACTTCAGTCACACCCTAGTGTTACGGAGTGTGTCTATGTATCTACGAGTTGGTAATTTCAAGTAGACACAGCTATATTGTTAGAGCTTCGTTAATTTGAGCTCCCCAGATTCTTCCATCCTCACAGTATGTTTTTCAGTATGTTTCAAATAATTAAAACTTTGTAGTTGTCCCCTTTTTTAGCATGGTTCGCTTATGATCCCGTGCGTGGATGTATAAGGAGAAAGATGACAGGAAGAAACTGTGCTTGGGGAGGCTTGTGAAGAGAATGGAAAATGCCTTGCTGTGTTGATTCCCCCTGCAATCCCAGTGACTTAATATTTAATCAAGACACAGGTCAAGTCTTGGTTATGTAGCAGGAGTCCAAGTTAGGCTAACCCTGTTTTGTTTCCACCAGGACTGACTTATAAGGAAAAAGGAAAACCTTGCATTTAATTAGGCAGCTCGTAGGACGAATGGGTGAAAATAGGAAAAATACAGTTTAAGAGCCTCAGTGATTGTACGCTAAATACTAATTCAGAGTGGATTGGTATCTGGGAAGTGAGGGGTGTTACTGGGTAAGTGGTTTGAGGTAGAAGGTGAAATAGTGACTGTTCAGTATCAACAGGCTACATAAATGTGATCTGGAGGTTGTTTTGAACCCTACTGTACTTTAAACTCATCTGGTATTCATTACAATGCATCTCCTCAACAAGATGAAACTGTATAGCTAATGACATAAAATGTTTCCTCCTTATCTAATCAGGAATCTTTCTTGAGCAGCTAGATTAGATGTTGTTCAGAATGGATAATATAGGAAATAATTACTCACTGTATTTCATTTGTGGAATTAACCGTATGGCCTCTTAACATATACTGCTTATGGAGATAAAACCAGCGAAGAGCAGTCTTTGGTATCTTTTGCCAACGCAAACAAGAATACGATACTGTTTTTTTGTTTTGTTTTTTAAATCTGCATGTGAACAATGATATGCAGTTTGGAATTACTTCATGGTTTTGGTGCCTTTGCCCATCTTGTTGGTGGAGTTTTATGAAGTTGTAGTATGTGAATGTGCGGGAGGGGAGGCAGTGTATCATAATAACATTCACTCAAGAGAATACATGTTGGTTGTACAAGGCAGTATGATGGGCACTCTTTTGCCTGTTGTGAGCACGTTGAAATTGCCAGAAACTTACAAGATAATTTTGAGAAGAAAATAACTAGATTTCATTTGCCTTTGATTTCTGAATGTTACCAATTACAGAGGACCTGGGCCTGGGCCAATTCAAACTATTGGGTTGGCCAAAAAGTTCGTTTGGTTAGTGAATACATTGTTCAGTAAAGTTCTTGGTGAAAATGAAAAAATGTGTCTTTTATTTTTACTTAAAACCAAATGAACTTTTTGGCCAACCGAATACATTGAGTTTTACTGTCATTGATATAATCATCCACGTTCTTTTTTCTTTAAACAAGTTTATTTATTTATTTTTGGCTGCGTTGGGTCTTTGTCGCTGTGTGCAGGCTTTCCCTGGTTGCGGCGAGCGGGGACTACTCTTAGTTGCAGATTGCGGGCTTCTCATCGCGGTGGCTTCTCTTGTTGTGGAGCACGGGCTCTAGGTGCGCGGGCTTCAGTAGTTGTGGCACGTGGGCTCAGTAGTTGTGGGTCACGGGCTCTAGGCGCGCCGGCTCAGTAGTTGTGGCGCACAGGCTTAGTTGCTCCGCGGTATGTGGGATCTTCCCGGACCAGGGCTCGAACCCGTGTCCCCTGCATTAGCAGGCAGATTCTCAACCACTGCGCCACCAGGGAAGCCCCACACCCACATTCTTGTTGTAGGGATAAAGGGCAATGCCATCTTTAACCTCAAGAAAAAGGAAATCATAAAAATGATTCTTAATAGTTATTTGTGAGTTGTCTACTCTGTGTGTTAACTGAGGCTGTGACCACACGAGTGTTGAGAATATTAGTTTCAGAACACATTTTGTTAATGTGAAAATGCATGCTTACCCAAGGATTAAGTCACTTCAAATGATGTTTGACAAGGAGATATTTAACAAGTTTTAAAATCCTTTTGGTTGGGTCACAAGACACTTGGCTGTAGCTTTTTATTACTTATGCTTTCTCTCTACATTCAAGTATTGGAGGCAGTGAAACCAGGCTGTCTGTTCTGAACCAAAGACTGAGCACCAGGAGACTTAACTGTTTCATAACTTGTCCGCAGAAGACACATTTCTTTGGCATCTAATGAATAGTTCTTGTCTTTACAAAGTAATGGCTGCGTTCTTCTTTGGGTCAATGGCTAAGCAAAGTAACAACAGCCAAAATATTTTCTTTGAAGATAGGAGAAGTTAGTAATAATGGAGTATGAGTTAGAACTCTAATTTTATAATTGGAAGGGTTCTTAACTATTAAAATTGGTGTCCAGGGGTTGATGGGAAGGTGGGAAATCTTCACTGGGCCAGACTGGTAGAATGAAAAATATGAAAATGTAATTTCAGACATACCAAGAAGCAGATAGAATAATATGATTGCTTGTGGGACCTGAGTTTTCAAGAGACAGTAAGAACAAGGGGAAGGTGTGTGTGGGACCTGTGGTTGTGATCTTACACCCGGTTAAAGAACAGGATACTCAGAGAGTAAGAGCTATATTCATGACTCTGTGGACTAATTTAGTATTGCTTTGCAATGGCCTACCAAATATATTAGCCTTCAGCGTATTTCCCAGTGCCTGAGAGGGTCCAGATAGATGCCGAGGTATGTGCTTTGAGTAACATCCTTCACTTGAGTCCTTTCCTTTTTTGCGGGATTGGAGATATTAAAAAACAGCACCTACCTTGTAAGTATTGAGTGAGTTTGAATCACAAGACAGATGCTTAGAATAGTACCTGGCATATGTTGAAAGTGTTCAAGGACTATTTCTAAACCGAAATCCTGGGCAGTATCTTCAGCCAGCAGCCAGGGGGTATCTGCATCAAGCCACAGGCTGAACCAGACTTTCTCTCTCTGTCATTTAGCTAAACAGATAGCTTTGTATGAGGTACCTGTAACATCGGGGGTTGGTGGCACCACTGTGCCACCAGGGGAGACTTCAGGATAGAGAAGGATAGATGATTTCCTGGCTATTTCCAGATTATGTCTTAAAATAAAACTCCCCCCCCAATTCCAGAATATCAGACATAACCATAATATAAACATAACGGCATACTCTTAAACCAATGAGAAAAATTCCAAGCTGTTCTGAATTATCTGGTTCATTTGAGATTGGACTATGCGATTTGGTCGTGGCAGGCTCATTCTAGAACTTCAGTGCAGTTAACTCAGTTACATGCTAAGGTAGCAAGCACCAGGACTGTAGTTTGCTTTTCCCCATAGCATGGTCGTGGTAGATTTCCAACAGATTCATTCTGGCTTTTTTCTTTTCTGCTCCCCTCGACTGTGGTAAGGAGCCTCTTAGATCTGAGTGGGTGGTGGGCTTTTGCCTGCTAGGCAGGCCGGCACAGCCTGGTTTTCCAAATGCATTTCTCGCCTTGCTTTCTGCATCCATTAAGCGTATCTGTATTGTGTAGGAGTAGCTATTTCGTGTTCTTTGCTTTTCCTTTCTTACACTCTGACGAATGAGCTGGGGTGTGTGTGCGTGCTTGCATGCATGTGTGCGCGTGAGTGACTCACCGTAGCCTGGCTTGGGCATGCTGCTGCACCAGAGAAATCCTGTCTCCCCCCCCCCCCCCGCCACCGCCCGATTCAGCACTTTTCATAGATCTCCGGGCGACTCTCCGCTACCCCTGAAGAGTCAAACCAGGGAAAGGTTTTCCAACACCTTGCCTTTCTTCCGTTTGTGGCCTTTCCTTGGGATCATGCTTTGTCTGGCATTGTAGAGCTCAAAGTTACTTCAAATGTAAAGGGAGCCACTCTAGCCACCTGTGAGCAATTGAAGCGTGCCTGGTCTGTATTGATATGCGCCGCTGGTGTGAAATACACGCTGGATTTCTAAGACTTAGTAATATGAAAATAAAGCTAAGTCACTTGATTTTTTTTTTTTTTTTAACTGAATGAGTCTTTACATTTTCAAAAGTTGGACACAGGATTTCCTATAGTCCCATAATAACCCCTTCTCCCCGATCCCCCTGTGGCACCCCCTTCCCTCTCCCCGCAGGCAACCACTAGTTTCTTCTCTAGATCTTAAATCACTTGATTTTTATATTGACTCCATGTTTAAATGATAATATTTTGGACATATTTAAGTAAAATATTTTTGAAACCTCACCTGTTTAGCAGTTTTAATGTGACTATTTGATAACTTAAAATTATCGTGTGGCTCGTGTTGTATTTCTCTTGGACAGCACTGGTCTATTGTGTGCAAGAATCTTGGGGCACACCTGTATCATTATGCTCTGAGTAAAGGGACATATTGAGGTATAACCAGCATGCAGTAAAATTTACCCATTTTAGGTATTCACTTCTGCGAAGTTTGTCAATGCTTTGAGTCATGTAACTATCACAGTCAAGTGACCTAGTCAGGTGCCCTTCTCTCTAACCAGTGAGTTCTTTTCTGGATTTTCTGTGACTTTTCTGGAGTGTCTTAAGTGGAATCACACAGCATTTAGCCTTTGAGTATAGTATAGCTTCTTCATGTATTGGAGATTCATCCATGTTGTTTGTATTAGAAGTTGATTTCTGTTCATTGCTGAGTGGTGTTCTCTTGTTGGCTGTACCACAGTTTGTGTCTTCATCATGGATATTCATGGACGTTTGGTCGTTTGCATTTTTTGGCAATTGTGAATGGAGCTGATACACACACACACACACACACGTGTGTTTTTGTGAGGTTATAGTATTTATTGCTAGGTATTCATTGCTAGTGTATGTTTTAACTTTATAAGAAAATGCCGATCTTTTCCAGAGTGACTGTACTCTTTTTGCATTCCACAAGCAGCGTATGAGGGTTCAGTTTTGCCCTGGAGGGTTCATTTGTATTTGGTGTTGTCAGCTTTTCACTTCTAGCCATTTTAATAGGTATGTAGTAGAATCTCACCGTGGGTTTTAATTTGCATTTCCCTGGTGACTGATAGATGTTGAGTATCTTTTCATGTGTGTATTTGCTCATTTAAAATTGGGTTGTTTTCTTATTATCAAGTATTGAGAGTTTTTTTTTTTTTTAATATGTTTTGGATACGAATCTATTATTAGATATGTGTTTTGCACATGTGTTCTTTTTCTGTATTAGTTTGCTTAGGGCTGCTGTAACAAAGTACCACAGACTGGGTAGCTTAAATACTAAAAATTTTCTCACAGTTACGGAGGCCAGAAATTGAAGACCTGGTTTGTTTCTTCTGAGGCCTTCCTCCTCGGTTTCTGGTCGCCTTCTCCCCATATGTTCACATCCTCTTTCCTCCGTACACGTCCAGACTTCATCTTCTTATAAGGACACCAGTCATAGTGGAGCAGGCCGCACCCTCTTGACCTCATTGTAACTCAGTCACCTCTTTAAACACTGTCTCCAAATGCCAGTCATATTCTGAGGTACTTTGGGTTAGGATAATTGAACTTTGGGGCGGGTGGGCGGAGAGGGGTCACAACTCAGGCCATGACATTTCTTAACATTCATTTTCATCAGTGGTACAGAACTGTTATTATTTGAATGAAGCTCAAATTATCTTTATCAGTTCCTCCTTTTTGTATCCTAAGAAATCTCATGGCAAGGATTATCTCCTGTGTTTCCTCTAGGACTTCAATAATATTTTTTTATCAGTACATTTGGGCTCTGACCACTTGTGGAGTTAAGTTTTTTTTGGTGCAAAGTATGGGTCAAAGGTGATTTTCTTTTTTAAATGAGTCTCCTTTTGTTTTTGGTTTAAAACTCTGTGCTCTTTGGCAAAGTAACCCATGCCCTTTGACAAAGCATTTCAACAGCACAGAAGGGAATAAAGTTATAAATTCCCCACCCTTTCCAGTCTCTCTCTCTCTCTCTCTCTAGAGGAAATCCTTTCCAAGTTTTTCTCTGTATTTGTATGTGTGTATAATTTCATCTTCCTCCTAGCACAATTTTGAAACTTGCTTTTTTCACTTAATCCCAAAAGGCCCCTGAGTGTGTTGGGTTCCATTCCCAAAGGTTGAGATGGCTGGTGCTGGTGGGGTATCTGTGTTTTACACTGAAATCCTAAGTGGGAAGTCTGTAAGGAGAGGAGCTTGTGTGTCGCGGAGATCGCTTGTACCGGGCATGGCTCAGCTTTCATCTTCTTTTTCCAACAGCTGACTTAATCTTTGTTTCTTTTTTTTTTTTTCCTCACTGTTGACTGTCAGGCTTCCCGTTTTCAGTCCTTGAACAGATATCTCACAGGTCTATCTGTGTAAATCTATCTGTAGTTTTTGAGTAAATAGCTCCATAGGCTAGATGCTTCCAGGGGGAGTCGTGGGGTTTCCTCCACAGCTGGTCTCCTCTGGGTTCTGTCTCTCTGGTCCCTTCACCCGGTTTCGTCCCCTGAGAAGTCAGCTTTGTTCCTGTTTTCTCCACAGGCCCCCCTACCTTCTCTTGCTTCCTCTTGAAAGGCTGTTTTTCTTCCTGTCCTTTTTTTAAGAAGACTTTAGAACCTATGCCTTGTACCTGAGCACCATGTGCTTGTAAACTTTGACTTTTATCTGCGCTGAGAAAGTTTGAGTGAGACCCAGCGTCTGTGTGCACACGCATACAATTGAAATACGTTTCATGAAACTTAGCCTTATGTTCATTACTATTGGTGATGTACTTGGATCTGTCCAGTTTTTCCTGATTTAATTTGAAAGAAGAACGCT
Organism: Eubalaena glacialis; assembly: GCF_028564815.1. Taxonomy (NCBI): domain Eukaryota; kingdom Metazoa; phylum Chordata; class Mammalia; order Artiodactyla; family Balaenidae; genus Eubalaena; species Eubalaena glacialis. Next base: position 11,823,146 of record NC_083722.1, read on the forward strand.
TGTCAGGAGACCCCGTGTGTTGATTTCCTATTAGGGATCAACAGTCTAGAACACAGTGTATCTTGGCTATTCACCGCTTGCCTTGATTTATATATGTGTTTAAGCCACTTTCTCCCAGTCCCTGCTACACGGAGGCCCTTCCTCGTAACAGTGCTGTGTGTGGGAGGGGGTTTAGGGGGACACAGTGTTCTTTCCTGTCAACTCTGTGCCTCATTTCACTTCACAGTAAAGAGGAGTAGAGGGTCTTTGCTGGGCCTGCTCACAAGGGGAAGTTCTGCTTTTTCCCACAGACTTTCCCCTCCATCTCAGTGGTTCTCAATGTCACACAGGGATTCCTGGGGTTCTCAGAGTTCCTTTTTGGGGAATTCGCAAGGTAATAAGTATTATTAGAGTAATACCATGGCATTGCTTTCCTACTTCACTCTCGTTTCTCTCAAATGTGCAGTGGGGCTTTCTAGACACTACACGGTGTGAGAGAACGCATCAGATTGAATTCTGTTATGAGCATCCAGGTGACTTCTGTTACACCAGACATTAATGAGATTTGCCAAAGTGGAAAACAGTGCCACATTTTTCAGTAAATCTTTTTATTTTGGAAAATATAACTTTCATAAGGATGTTATTTATGTTAATGTGTAGTGGTTTATTTTCTAAGTGAATTAATGTATATTATAATTTTTTCTCAGTCTTTTTTTTAATAAATTTATTTATTTATTTTTGGCTGCGTTGGGTCTTCGTTGCTGCAGCGGGCTTTCTCTAGTTGCCGTGAGCGGGGGCTCCTCTTAGTTGCGGTGCGCGGGCTTCTCATTGCAGTGGCTTCTCTTGTTGCCGAGCACGGGGTCTAGGCGCACGGGCTTCAGTAGTTGTGGCTCGCTGGCTCTAGAGCACAGGCTCAGTAGTTGCGGCGCACAGGCTTTGTTGCTCCGCGGCATGTGGGATCTTCCCGGACCAGGGCTCGAACCCCTATCCCCTGCATTGGCAGGCGGATTCTTAACCACTCACTGCGCCACCAGGGAAGCCCTTTCTCGGTCTTAATTTGAGTATCTGTCTATCAGTATCTAAATATCTACATCCCATGTAGACAACAACTCTCTAGGTCCTCAGTAATTTTTCAGAGTTCCAAGAGATCCTGAGACACAACAGGGTGAGACTTTTGCTGCTCTACTTACAGGCTGTGTGATTTAAAACCTTTTTTTTCTAGAGGAGCAAACACCTTCCCCCCCGCCCCCTTTCTTTTTTTTTTTTTTTTAGAATTTTGGTAGGAACTTTATAAATTTATTTATTTATTTATTTTTGCTGTGTTGGGTCTTCGTTTCTGTGCGAGGGCTTTCTCTAGTTGCGGCGAGCGGGGGCCACTCTTCATCGCGGTGCGCGGGCCTCTCACTATCGCGGCCTCTCGTTGCGGAGCACAGGCTCCAGACGCGCAGGCTCAGTAGTTGTAGCTCACGGGCCCACTTGCTCCGCAGCATGTGGGATCTTCCCAGACCAGGGCTCGAACCCGTGTCCCCTGCATTGGCAGGCAGATTCTCAACCACTGCGCCACCAGGGAAGCCCCCCCCCCCTTTTTAAACAAATTTATTTATATTTTATTTATTTATTTTTGGCTGCATTGGGTCTTCGTTGCTGCGTGCGGGCTTTCTCTAGTTGCAGCAAGCAGGGGCTACTCTTCATTGCGGTGCGCGGGCTTCTCATTGTGGTGGCTTCTCTTGTTGCGGAGCACGGGCTCTAGGCGTGTGGGCTTCAGGAGTTGCGGCACACAGGCTCAGCAGTTGTGGCTTGTGGGCTCTAGAGTGCAGGCTCGGTAGTTGTGGCGCACGGGCTTAGTTGCTCCGTGGCACGTGGGATCTTCCCGGACCAGGGATCGAACCCGTGATGCCTGCACTGGCAGGCGGATTCTTAACCACTGCACCACCGGGGAAGTCCCACCTTCCTCCTTTAAGAAACATTTTATTATAGGAAATTGCCAACCTATGCAAAAGTATTGAAAATCGTCTAATACACTACCACATACCCACTTCCTGGCTCCAGCAGTATCCAATGTGTAGTTAATTCTGTTTCATTTATAATGTCTACTTCTACCCCTTGGATTGTAGTAAAAGCAAATTTCAAACATCATATCATTTAAAGTGTAAACATTCTATTATTAAACTTAAAAGATGAGGATTCTGTTTACAGAAGACATGCCCAGGATACTGATAACATAAATAATAGTTTTTAATATGAAATAACTAGTCAGTATTCAGATCTCCTCTACACTGTCTCCTTTTTTTTAAAAGGTTGGTTTAAAATAAGGTCTGTGCACTGAGATTGGTTGATTAAAAAATAAGTTCATTACTAATCTAATACCCCAGCCTTCGCCCCTATAGTTTGTAATTTGTTGCGGGACAGGGTCCTTTGTCCTCAGGGTCATAGTTGTGTGTGGCCTCACTTGCCAGCAGCCTTTGGGAGAGATCTGAAACGCCGTGGATGGGGTTTTGCTTTGAGGAGAGACCTGGCCTTGGGTTTTTTCACATCTCATCTTCCCTTCTGACCAGTCTCCACTCCCTCCTGTGCATTTTCAGATTTCAGTCCCTCAGCTGCACTTTTTCGGGGGTGCAGATCTACAGTATGTGTGACGTTCAGTCGGCATCTGGAAACTAATGCAAGATCCTTACCTCCCGGGGTCTGTGAGTGCCGACACACATGGGTGTGTAGTGTGATTGAGAGAGCGGACTGTGAAATCCTGGTTGCCCACCTTGAGGGTGGGATCGGCCCCTGGGGTCTTAGGTGGGTGCAAGTGTGAGCAAGGCTGAGTTCAGCGCCGTCCCTTCCATTCTGATGCAGGTTGACCTGCGGTGCTTGGGAGGCTGGGCTGGGGAGGAGAAAAGAGGGCTGGGAGGGGGAGAGGGCCCAGCACCCATGAGGCCACTGGGAGGATCTTGGAGAAGCAGTCCCCCGCTGGATGGTAGAAATTTGGTTCTAGGGCAGTTTTGTTTTGTTTTTTTTTTACAAAAATCAGAGTAATACACTTGGAGATGAACAGGGCCTAAAAGAGGCCTTCTAACCTCTTTATTTTTACATTCTTACCCTTCTAAGATTCGGTGTCATTTCCTTTGTGAAGCCTTCTCCCTTCCACCAATTAGATGCATCTTCCATACTGGTGTTACCTCGTTCTCATTTCTGTCACAACGCAAGTCACACAGGCTCTTAATTGTTTGTTTTCAGAGGTGCCTTTCCCCCTCGGTGCTGCCCTGGCCCCTGTTGATCCATCTTGTTAGCAGATTGCTAGTGAATATTTATTTACCACAGGCCTGGCTGTTCAGTAAATGTTGGCAGAATAAAAGACTCACCCCGAGTGAGAGTTCATGCCGGGAAAATTCCAGGAGGTGTGAGGTGTAAGGGTCAGCCCTCCTGCAACACCCCAGGGAGGGCCTTTCCATATGATGCGGGTCCTTGTAGGTCCTGACAAAAAGGTATACGAACCTTGCAGTGTTCTGAGCTCATTATTTGGTGCTGATGAAAGGATTAAATGATTATATATGTACAGTGCTTAGAAAATAGCTAAAATCCATTGAAGGCTCACTCCCGTTTTTACAGAAGAGGGATTCGAAACATGAGACTGTTCATCCAAGTTGCCCAGTGTAATATTAATATTACCCCAAAGGCAGGACTGTGAGAACACAACATACAGCCATAATGAGACTGTGCGCCCTGTGACCTCAAAGCAGGAGATTCGTATTGTCAAGACACCCCGTCCCCCATTTCAAACCGATAGCAGCGTGGGTTTTATGGGATGGGGTTGCTGCTGTAGGACGGTTACTTGTCAGGTATGTAGAGTGTGGAGACTCGTCCATTAGATCTGTAGCTTGGAGGCCCTAGCCCAGTGACGTTGGGCTGGGCACACACACAGCCGGTGTACAAGAGGCCAGCAGGGAAAGCCGGAGAAGTGATTGCAGGCCTCCAAATGTGATGTCCTCAAAATGGGATTTTTGCTAGGTTCTCATCTTTCCCTTGGGACCAGAGAAGTATCTGTACACCCACTGTAAATCCATTGACTCAAGGAAGCAAACTAGGTCAGAAACAATTTAGGAACCCAGAGAAACAATCCGTGTATTGGTGCTTGAATTTAATGAGGCAGAAACAAGTGTCCTTTTAATATGTTTGTTTGCATTATTTTGGGATCCCCCCTTAGCCCTGCAGTTCCCTTCTTTATCTTGCTCTTACCATCCCTTGGGACTGTGGCCTGGGATTCTTCTGCTCTGTGGTTCTGAGTGATCCTGCCAGGGGAGGGGATTGAAGGGGATGGGTGTGGGTGGAACTGGGGAGAGGGGTGGGCCTGGAGAAGTCAGTTGCTTCCAGGTCTGCAGGGTGTAGAGGGAGAGTTGACAGCCTGCCTTTATCTAACAAAGGTTTGAGCACGAGGGAGGTGATGTGTTGAAATGAACTCCTTAGGGTTCCGACTCTTCAGTCATGGCAGGCTCAAAGTCCACCAGGGGAAGTGTGTGTGTGTGTGTGTGTGTGTGTGTGTGTTGTGTGTGTGTGTGTATTGGCAGAACATACTGGACGGTATGATGGCCTCTTTTACTGTTTCATCCTCATTTGGGGGTGCCCAGATTAACTAGCATCTCCCTTTCATGGACGAGAGTTTCCATCTTTAATATATAGGTTAAACCACTTACGCTCTGTCTACCTTGTGAAGGTCAGGCAGCTCATTTAGATTTGTCTTCCTGTTTCTAGAGTTGTAGTGCAGTGTTAGCAAAGTTACTGGGTCTTATTTTAAGATGTTTCCTTCTTTCACTTACCCATGAAATACCTTTATTCTTCTTGGGGGAGGAAAATAAAGAACATGAGTTCAGTGCTAGGTTGCAAATGTTTATTTTTTGGGGAAAAAATGTTTTTGTAGAATATTGGTGTAGGCTTGTGTCATTTTGTAGTCCTGATGATTTGAAACATTTACCTTGTATAGTTGTTGATGTACATACATCTCGGTGAAATAGATGTTTAGCAGCATCTTGTCTTCTACTTAACTTTTCCTGAGTGTTTTTTTGGGTTTTGCTGTAATTAAACTTGGCATTCATTTAAGGAATACGTTGTGATTTCTTTAGCCATGACCTAGAGAAAATGACATGTATCTGCTCTGGGAGTGAATTCTGGTAAGAACCTTTGTCCCTCGGGCCGCCTTTTTTTTTTTTTTTTTTTTTTTTTTAAATTTCATGAGTCAGACTGTAACTTTAAAAGAAACTGTAGGAGCTGTTCCCCAGGTTATTCACAAAATGAGTCTTTGTCTGCTTTTTCATTCACCATCTGGTTACAAAGCTAAATTGGAATCATGCTTGTTTTAATTATTTTCTACTTGTGTGGCCAGGAGGTTATTTGGTCTGGCGAGGTTACACTATAAGCTCACGCTCTCATTAATACCACCGCATCCACATCCTGCGCCAGCACCAGAATGGTTAAGTTGATCCACTTGTGTGGCCAGCGCTTGATACAACACAGTGGTCACGACTTAAAATTACTGGAGGAAATGTGGTGTCAGTATGTGGGTTTTCTTTTTTTCTTTCTCTCTCGCTCTCTTTTTTTTTTTTTTTTTTTTTGTTTTAATCCCCAATAATGTTAATTAAGTACATTTTTCTTCCAACAGAAATATGATTATAAATGGCTTAGGTTGGCAGTCTTAGATTAGTGCATGGTGTTATTAAAGGGATATGGTGTGCATTTCAAAAATTGGTATAATAAGAAAATATTCAAAACACATTTTGAACACTCCACAGCATGAATAATGGAAATAGTGTAGTCAGAAGCGTCTCCAATTCAGTCACTGTTTTTGATGAATCAGCCAAAAGATGCAAGTATTGCAAAGAGGTAGTGTTTAATACTAGGAAAGTGACATCAAAAGATCTCTTAAAAACTTTAAAAAATTCTGCACTTTCCTGCTTGGGAGGACTGAATACTTCCAAGCTTCAGTGTTTTTAGAAGGTGACTTACTTCAGAGTTCTGTGAAATAGTGTTTGTTGTTGTAATTAAGTAATTGTTTCTTAAGATAGTTTGATAAGTGCTTACATATGCAACTTACATATTCATTATAATAGGTAATGAAACATACATATTCATTGTCTTGAGAAGTCAGTAGTGGTTCTGTCCTCCCCACTCCCCATTTCAAAAGCACGACAAACGTGTAGTCTAATATAGGGAAAGGAAAGCAGAAAAAGCTTCTGCAAAAGTATTTAAAGTTGTCCATTTGAGCAAGAGTTTATGAACTACCCTGCGATTTGGGAGCATACTTGCTAAGGTAACCCGTTACAAGTATGTTCTGGCGTAAGAGCCAGAGTTGGGTCATGGCCTAAAAAATTTGGAAAGGCTGGTAAAAAGAAGTACTGCCAAATGAAAAACCGGTAGCTCTAACTTAGCCATTCATCAGTGTGTAGAAGGAGGAAGAAAGTGGGAGGATTAAAATGGCCTAGGAAAAAAAGGCCTGCCAAAAAGGATGACAATATTCATGCGAAATTACTTCACTGATAATTTATTGATATTTTACAGGACGGGGTTAAGTGGTTATTTGAGAAAAACAAATTGACGATTTGCCTCATGAGTTTAATTTTTAAGATATACCTGAGTAGTAATTAGAACTCAAACTTGTCACACAGTTCTTTTATTAATGAATCAAAATACATTGTGTGATAGTGTTAATGTAAGAGACTTAAAGTTAAATCCAAATCTTTATTTCCATTTAATTAAATGGGCGGTTTTTTACAGTATCACCGTGGAGAAACAGTTTTATTATCTGGAAGGAGCAACATTTAAACCCCCTCTTCCGAAGTACGCATAACCTCCCAGTACTTCTAAAGGAATATGTTGTTGTAGTGACCACACCTGCACTTCAGCTCCAGGAGAAGAGACCAAGATGTTATAGATTTGGTGGATACCTTGGTCTCCTGCCTGCCTGATAGGCCTTCTGAGTTGTGGTAAGACTGGAGAGTTTCACTCTTTAGCCCCTGCAGAGTTGGGAAACAGAACAATTTGTGTGGATTTGCCCTGAAAGACAAACAAATCCAAATTGGGGAAATAGACATATGTTCTTGTATTTTAACACACATACACACATGCATATGTTTCCTAAGCTTCTTCCCACTATCATCATCTTCTTCTTTTTTTTTTAAATAACAGCTTTATTGAGATATAATCCATGTACCATAACATGTACCCTTTTAAAGCATAAAATTCTATGGATTTTAGTATATTCACAGAGTTATGCAACTATCACCACTATCTAATTTCAGAACATTTTTGTCACCCCTGAAAGATAGGCCTCATACCCATTAGCGGTCACTGCCCATTCCCTCTCTCCCCCAGGCCCCACCAGTCATTCATGTCCTCTCTGGTGCGATGGATATGACTGTTCTGGACATTTCATAAAAATGGAATTGTACAATATGTGGCCTTTTGTGTCAGGCCTTTTTTCACCCATCATAATGTTTTTGAGGTTCATCCATGCTGTACCACGAATCAGTACTTCACCCCCCTTTTATTATTATTATTTTTATTGAAGTGTAGTTGTTGAAACCTGTAAGTTAATAGGTGTACAATATTACAGGTGTACAAGTTGTACACCTGTACAAGTTACAGGTGTACAATTCATAATTTTTAAAAAGTTATACCCCATTTATAGTTATTATAAATATTGGCTATATTCCCCATGCCTCCCCCTTTTAATTTTTAAAAATTGTGATAAAATATGCATAACAGAATTTCCCATTTTAGCCATTTTTAGGAATATAATTCAGTGGCATTGACAACATTCACCATGTTGTGCAGTCATCACCACTATTGATTTTCCAGAATTCGTTCTTTCTTATTGCCAATAATATTTCATTGTATGAATATACCATATTTTATTTATCCATAAATGACATTTGGTTGTTTTCATTTGTTGGCCATTATAAATAGTGCTGCTATGAACTTTTGTATACAGGATTTTGTCTGGACAAAGGTTTTCAGTTTTTTTAGTTGGCAGTGGAATTGATTGGTCATGGTAACTACTTATGTCTTTTGTACATCTTTATTGGAGAAATGTGTATTCCTTTACCCATTTTTGGATTGGGTTGTTTTGTATTTTTATTGTTGAGTTGTAAGAACTCTTTATATATTCTGGATACAGGTCCCTTATATGGTAGATGATTTACCAATAATTCCATTCCCTACTGTCATGGAAATAGGGATATATTGGATGCCCCTTTTTTCTCACATCCCTCTGAATGTGTTTTGGGATTAACAGAAAGGGTTATGGCTAGCTTAGCATCCAGATTTGTTCAGGAATGTGTAGGTGAAAAAGAAAGGAAACGAAGTTGAGTTACGTGTCAACAGAAATGAGATTCAGAGTTGGTGCCATAGTATACAAATGATTGGGGAATCTTGGGTCAAGGGAAGCATACCACTGAGGTGGTAACACAAGAGTTCGAACAAGTACCAGAGGAATCTGTTATCATGCAGGACATTCTAGAGAAGAGAGGAACTTTTTTGTTTGTTTTTGGTTTTTGAAAGTGTGGTTTTTGGTATGGAAGAACACACAAAACCCATCAAGTGGGCAGACCTTTAAAGTACTACAACGTTTTACAGTGGGAAGACCATAGCCCCAAAGGAAGGCTTGCTTGGTGCAAGCAGAGGTGTTTCTCGGAGCGTGTGTAAGTCTGTACGGATGTGCAAACAGGAATTGATCTGACAGTGTGAAGACATGGCAGCCTCTTCTAATTAAAGCCTCTTGATGACATTAAACTGTGTTGCTTAATTACAATAAATCATATATTAACAGATCACGTCTCTGAAGAGGCATTGTCAATGTGCTGCATAATGGAAGAAAATTTGACCTTGTAAGTCGCAGGGGTTCCTGGGAGGTGATGGCTCTTGTTACCCAGGGGAATGTGAGCCCCACTTGAGTTACTTTGGAGTAACTCAGATCTTAGAGAGTGCATCCTGATAATTCTGTTTATATGAAGATGCTTTTTATATGGATACATACTTGAAATGTAGGGACCGTTTTATACACATTGAAGGGAATAGAGTTTTCCTGTTCTATTTTCACAGCCACTAATTTTCTGACCCCCTCTTAATTTTCAATCTGGTCTGGGCTTGGCTTGACTTAAGTCCACAGCGGTTTCTTCAGGCTGATGCGACGGAGTGCTTGTTTCTTTGTCCCTCCTTCAACCAGCATTGGGAGCCCATTGACCACCAGATGGATCAAGCAGGTATTGGCTGTTTTTACCAGTTGAGCATCTGGTAGACATTATATCGTGTTCTGTATGTCTCTTTCTTAGATTCTTAATTCTGAACTACTTGGGATACTGTAGAACTGTAGAAACAGAAGACCTTTTTGAAACTCTGCATGAAGTAACAGTGAAATAAGGGCTAATGTGGGACTGGGAAAATTCTAGTTCCTCTGAAAAACGGACTCCTACTGCCAGTTCAAGAACTGGCACATAATGGTATACGACACCACCTAGGCTCACAAGGGCTGCTATTAATTTATTTTCATTGGTTTAGTTTTCAGAAGTTAATGGTATTAAACCAGTGGAGTATATTTAATTTCTCCTTGATGCAGACTATTAACCAGTCACCAACCTTTTTTTCTCTCTTGATTTTGTAAATGGTAATTGAAAGTCGGTACATCTTAGCTCTGTACAACCAGAGGGGGCCCCAGGGAGTACTCTGTCTGCACCCCTCATGTTGTACACGGCAGCGTCAGAGACATCAGGGTCACCTTGCTTTACGGCAGAGGTCTGCTTTGAATCCAGATGTCTTAGGACAGGCCTCTCTCTGATCTATAGTGTCACCTATTACAACACTGGACACGTTTGTTCTTCCTACAAGTTCTCTCCCCTGTCTTTGCATCTGGGACACCATTTTCTTCTTCCTTTGTTCTCTTCCTGTCTCTGACCATTCTCTAGCTGCAGTTCCTCTTTCTCTGCTCGCCCCTTGATGTTGAGGTGTCCCTGAGCATCTCTTGTCTCATGGTGTCCCCTGTCCTTGTAGGGCCCCCAGTTCTCTATCCACAGTTTCTTCTCCAGGCCGCAGCCATTCCTCTTTGGCTGCCCTCTGTTCCTGCTGAGCAGCAGTGAGAAAGGGTTCCTCCTCTCCTCCTCCTCTTGGTGGATGCGCTTGTCGCAAGTATGGCCCCTTCATTGTCCTGGAGGATACCATCACCGTGGCTGGGCTTCTGTCCCTGAAACTCTAAAAAAGGGAGTAGATTACCTCTGGGTGCGGGGGAGGGAGAGTATGTCAAGTCTAACTTCTCTAGTTGTGTGTTTTATGATGCTATTTCATAACAACAAATTTCAGTATGTTGTTAAAAAATAGGAATCTGAGGATTAAACATCTTGGCTTTTTCCTGTTTTGGAATGAACTATTTCTGTAAGCCTCAGAATTTTATAATTGCTAACATTTAGTTAGAGCTGTAGTGTATACTTTTTAAGCATACATTTAAAGCAACATTTGTAAATTCCTGTAGACAATGATAGATACTAAGGCTTTTGTAAGGGAACCATTTTGCCTGGGGAAAGAATGTTGTACTATTTCCCAAATGTTGAAAACTGCTCTCTGGAGCTTATTAAAAACACACCCTCTTCTGTGTTTAGTTTCAGCATTGGTTCACTAGTAAAATACAGGGTTATGGTTTAAAAAAAGTGAAGTTAAAATTTTAGGTGCATGTTTTATGCATTTTTAACACATAACTAGGATCCTGTATTCTATCATGCTCTCTAGGTTGTGACATGTAGTCAGGATTGGGAACCAGCACTGGACTTTCACCAAATTTCTTTTGCCAGGCAGGGGTTAACTGATTTTTATTGAGTGTGGTTCAGTTGGCCACGTGTAAAAATCAATTTGTTACTTCTAATCACCCCTCTTATATGCATTCCAGATTATAGGTTTTGTCTCTTAATGCAGATGCTGTGTTCTGCAGCCATGGCTATGAAGTTGTTACAGTCAGGACTAACAAATTTCGCATGCCTGTAAAGTGCCTGGCATGTCCTTTCCTCTTTGCCTGTGCCGTCTCCTGTAGTTCTTACTTTACAGAGGAAGGAAGCTGATGACCAGTGAGGTCACGGCAGATAAAATCATGGGCAGGTTTCTGAGCCTAATTCTGACTATGTGACTTATGTGACATGAATGGAACTTTTGATACTCTGCTTTTCACTAGTTGGGCGTGTAATTTACCTACTAAATGGGAGTACTTAGGACCACTCAGTCTGGTGCTAGAGTTTTATTTCCTGTGTGGATGTGCTAACCCCTAGGCTGTAAGGTCTCCTCCCCAGCATGCTTTGAATGGTCATTTTAGTGGATGAGTATTGGAGAGCTGTTGAATTGATGTGTATGTAGGAAACATCTGATTTATCTAGACTTCCATTCATAAGACTTGGTGGTGTCCTGTATGTCTATTACAATTCCAGCCGTGATGGGGAAGGTAGATTTATGGTGTTGATGCCATGATCTTTATTCCAGTCCTTCTTAGTTCCTTCCAGGTCAGAAATATGTTTCCTGTGAATGTCAATGTCAGATAGTTTTAGGTAACACTCCCAGGTCTCAGGTGATCTTATGACTGTCTAATCCTGAAGTCACCTGTGGGATGTTAACTGAAGTTTGCTTCCATGCCGTTGTTGAGACATGTCTGTCTCTCTGTGATAATTTAAACTGTCAAAGTCCTGGTCACCTTGAGCAGGCTTGCAGTGCAAGTGTTTGCTTCACATACACGCAATGACCTCTATCTCTTTAAAAAAAAAAAAAAAAAAGTGAAACAAAGGAGACTGTTTGCAAAAGGAAGTCTTGTATACCCACGCTATTCTTCCTGCCTGTGTGATGTTAGAAGTGTTATTTTCATTGTTCTGTAAAAGTTTTTGTTGGTTTCTTCTGTGTAATTTTGAGATGTTTCCTATTCAATGGAAAAGTGTGAAATATTCAAGCAGAATTAGTACCCTCTCCCTAGCCCATTTCTTTTCTCTTGCTCTATGTACCTATTATTTACATGAAGAATTCTTCCTCCCATATGTTCTTTCCAACTCATCCACATTTTGAGTGGGGAAAATTTAAAAACTCTTTTAAAATATAGTTAAGGTTTTTCTTTGAAACAGTGGATATAAAATTTACAAAGGCTTCCTTAAGCAGATGGGCTTTTAGTTTCGCTACAACACATAGGGAAGTGGTCACAGTCTGGGGCAGGCCCCAGCCTCAAACCTCACATAGACATTTGCCAGAAACGCCTATTCTTCCTGGGCCCATCACATTTATTATATAAACAGTGCTCATAAGACTTACCACACCTCATTGACTGGACTTTCTATTTTTGTGTTTAGAAGAGTTTATATTTATATATAAAGTATCTTCTTTGGGTAATACTGTATTCTAGGAATTATTGAAGGGGTGCCAGTTAATTTTGCCACTGGCTTGCTGGATTAGTCATTATTCTTTAGTAAATGGAGATGAGAAATCACATTGATGAAAGGCTGGGTTTGGAACAGTGCCTAGGCATGGGCAGAATCACAGTCTCCTCACAGAACCTTCGCTGATAGATAGTCAATAAATGTTTTCAACAAATGCAATTATGTAATTAAATATCGGGAGGGTGTGCAGTACTGAGAATGTCTAAAGTTAGGAATTCCAGAAAAAGAAAGAATGTAATTTGCTAACAGTTGGATACCCTATTTTGTGTGCGATTTATTTAAAGTAGCTTTTTATATCACACAAGTATTTTATTTTCATTTTTGAACATTTAGAAACTCTGGATGCTAAAAAAAAAAGGAAAAGTAGCAACATTTGTACTGCTTTGATAATTATTAACATTTTATGTTTATCAATTTTTCTTTCTTTTTCATTTAGTGTGCTGAAACACGAAGAAACAAAACAGAAACAGTCCCCAAAGCATATTGCACAGAAGACTTACAAGTCTTCTATTTAAAATAATTTTCTGCTTATTTCTTTGTAACCGGCTATATAGTGTTCTACAGTGCAGGGGAGTGGAATCACCCCTCTCCCAGGCTTTGTGTGCTGGGCTCTCCCCTACCTCCCCTTTCCTTAACTGTGCCTCCTTGACCCAGAGGGTGGGTGTGGATGTGGATGTGGGAACCTGGGGCAGAGTACACACAAGCTCGGGGTTGTCTGACAGCCAGATCTTCAGCCAGCCCAGCTCAGCCACTCTTCTGTGTTGCCAGTTAGAATTTATTAATACCTGGCTTTGGGATAAAGTAATGAACATCTTCAGAGTTTAGAGCATCTTCATAATTATCTCCTTAGGATAAAAAGGAATGAATTACTTGGTCCAAAAAGACACTTTTAAGAAGTCTTTTGATGAGTCTCACTCTCTACATAGCTCTTAAATTCATGGAGATGCCCTGTGAAGTTTCATAGTTGGTTAAAATTATAGATGGTTTTTACTGACAAAGTGTTTTTCATAGGATTATTCAAATAAACTCTCCTACTTCAAAATGAACATTATTATGTAATGTGGCCTTTTTCCATCCCAGTATTTACTTTGTATCCTTATTTACCCATTACTTAGGCATTTAGTACTAGTACTAAATTACTCATTATTTAGATGCTTTGATTTTAGAGTTTATTTATGACTGTGTTCTAAGATGTGTTAACTGAGTCTAGGCAAGTAAAATAATGAGGATTGTTGTGAATAACTGCTTCAATTATGCATTCCTAGTTAGGACTTAAGAAATGCTGTTGTCCATGCTTTTCAAATTTGGTTTTCTGATTTTTTTTTTTGGATTTTCCCACTGAACTTCAAAGGACGGGTTTCATTACGTTCTCCTTAAATGCAGCCAGATCAGTCTTACAATTTTGGTGGGCATAATTATTGCTGGTGGAATTCAAAGATGGTGAATATCATATTTAAAAAACTCCCCCGAAGCTGGGTTGAGATTATATCGACGAGTTGGATGTGTGTTGGAGAGTATGATCATCTCTCCATGTAAAATTGGGCTATTGTACATCAAAGAGACCTGTGGTGTGTGTGTGGTGCCGTCAGCGAGGGGGAAGGGCAGCGTGATACCCTGTCACTGTGCCCTCAGCAGTTAGCAGATGTTCTGTGAGTTAATGTGGCCCTTCCGTTATCTCTGACAGAAGCAGGGTCTGGTTAAGATCAGATTGTTTAGACTAATGCACGTTGATCTTGGCATAGTAGTCAGGAGAGACTATGAGCTAGCTAGACCAGGAAAAGGCGGTGGTGAATTTAGATTAAAAGACAAAGCAGTTAATAATTGGGGAATAGCTTTGGTGTCTTGGACTCGTAGTCATTCATTCTGATGTATGCTGCTTTTAGATTTACCCGAGAGGACCTTTTAAATAGCTTCAGAGTATTAAGCTCCGTGCTGCTGACCTTGCTGATCTGGGCATCGGAGTTCCTGCCAGCCCTTCTTTCAGCCCTCCAGGGAGATCACGGAGACAACTAGCCATTGGGTTGTTTTTGCAGCTATGTAATACCTCAGTGTTTGGCATTTGTCCTGGAGCTTCAGTTTAACTTAATGTTTACCTAATGTTAACTTAATGCATATGTATCATAGAATTGAATACAAAGTTTGCTTGAGTTTTAGGGGAAGTACATGAAATTCTTTCACACTTGGGGAGTAAGTGGTGATATTATAGTTTCCAATGGTAGCTGTGAAACTCACTTTCATGGTTTGACTATATAAAGTAGTAGTCAGACCTAAAGCAATTTCGGAAAGTAGAAGAAGGAGGGAGGCATTCACTAATTCTGTGGGGGCTTTTTTTGTTTGTTTTGTTTTGTTTTGTTTTTTTAATTCAGTGGGTGGTGCTTGAGTATATAATTTCCTCTCTTCCATTCTGTCACGTTCCATGTAACAAAGATGAAACATACTTTGACATACGGAGATTTCCCTGGTTACATTGGGGGTTAGTAGTCAGCGTGGAGTGTGTGTAGCTCTGGCTGACTCAGCGGTTGTAATTGAAAAATAGAATTTTTGTAAAGATTTTTTTGAATGCGGTTCGTATGGAAGTCTGATGAGCTTTCTGCTGTTTTCTTAAACAGGTTTATTGAGATATGTTACATACCATACAGTTCACCCATTTAAAGTGTGCAATTCAGTGACTTTTAGTAAGTTCTCAAGGTTGTGCATTCATCACTATAATTCCAGAGCATTCCCAGCCCTCAGAATCTCTGATTTTAGAAGTAATTATCTATGATTGTTTCTTTCCACGAATGTAGATCATTCAGTGTTGACTGGAGGTTTTTGATGGATTCTCTCCTACTTGTGTGTATCTTTATATATTCTTGGCAGAAAGTTTTTAGTCCTGTGTTGTCTGTCTCTTCTTGGTCTGAAGTCTTCTGTAACAGTCAACTCTTAATTAGCTGTAATAGTTTTAACTGCCTGCTATTATAATGCTTTGGGCATTTTTTTGTATTTTTATTAATAACTTCATCCATAAAGTGCTGCTAATATTACAGTACAGTTTTGAAGACTTGGGTTATGTGCTGTTTTGGGTTGTCAGCTTCCGTCTTTAATATTAGTTGAGGATCCGTTAAAAATTTTTTTTTTTTTTTTGCCAGAGCCTAATTTAATTAGAAAGGTGAGTTTGCTGCTGTTGCAAAAATCATAAAATGTGCGTCAAATGTGATTTCTCTCCGTATGGCACAGTTACCCCCCCTTCCCCCCCCCCCCCCCAAAAAGCTGCAGCTGTCTTCCAGGCTCAGGGATGATAGTTGGCGGGTGTTCCTACTGCTTTCTTGCTACACTTGTCAGAAGTTTCTAGTACGTGTTCTTGCAGTTCTGTGCTTTGGAGTAGAGACTTACACACTGCTTATCTATCTGTGTAGACAAGTTTCTTTCAAGACCTTTTCAAGAGGGGCTAGAAGAGATTCAGGAATGCAGTATAGTCTGATGTTCTTAACCAGGGATGTCCATCTGAACCCCTTGTGGAACTACAAAAATTCAACACTTCTACCCCCAGCTACTCTGGTTTGGAGTGGAGCCCCGATAACATGATTGGAGCTGCACCCCAATTTGAGAACCATTTTAAATTGGTTTGTCTTTGTACCGAAAGTCTGAAGGTCAAGGTTATCAATTTATCTTTGTCTAGCTGTTGTAGTCCTGTTTTTTGTCTGTGTAATTGAGAAAGAGCTTTTGATAGGAATTAGGCAGTATTTGGAAAAGTAGTTCACCTCTGGGTGGGGGATAAGATTCCATCGAAATTCAATTTCTAATTAAATATAGCTGACATTTTATTCATATTGTTTTGGGGATGAAGTAAGACCATCTGTGCATTTCTAGCTTTTATAAATTTACTCTCTCTTACAACTACTTCATTTCCTTTAAAAGAAATTTTCTGAAGAGGATTTCCATTTTTTTATGTCTTCCTAGAGTAGCACAGGGTAAGGGTCTGGTTTAATACAGCTCTTGAGTTGCTGTGTTCTGTTTGGGTCCCATCGTGCCTTGGGGAGACTCACTTTGCTTGGTTGCTTTGGGAGGATCTGCGTCCTCCCCTGCCACTTAACTCACTGTGTGGTCTGGGTCACGTTAGCCTTTCCTTCATGGGGTGGTTCTGAGAAAGGGTTGTGGTCGTACATGTAAAATGTATTCAGTAAATGTTTATTGTTTTTGTTGTTGTTATTCAACTATTTGTATTTGAAATAATGAATTCTTATGAAGTGAATTTCCTGTTTGGTAATACTACATTCTGTGTTTTTTGTCATATGTAGACTGGAATCTTTGGAGAGGGCCACAGTCTTTCCATCCTATTAAATGTGCATTGAAGCATCTATTTGGTGAATGTTACTTTGGTGTTTTAAAGGAGTTTAAATGCACTTCCCAGAGATGGTGGCTCACATTAATGCATTCATTTATTCTCTTGGAGAGTAATTCATTTTTTATTACACAGTAGTTTATAGCAGGTGTTAGAAACTCCTGTTAACACCAATGGCAATCAACATTGAACTTTTTTTCTTTACTGTCTGCTGTCTTGTGGTTTTCCACCATTTATTCTTAATTCTCATGTGTAGTGGAAGTAATTAAATCCATGAGTCTCCTCCTCTTATTATAACTGTTTGCGCCCCTTTTAAGTTTTCTCGGCTTTCCCAGATTCTGGTTTCAATTAAAGTGCTAATGGTTTTCTGGTTTGTAGGGCAGGATAGTTGGCTTTGGTGTGGCTTTTTTCCATCTTCCTTTCTGCTCTTCTGCATTTGGTTGATGCACCTGTGTACATAACTCTAAGAAAAGAATTTCCTTTCCTTTATCTGGGAGGGGGATGTCGAGTCATCGCCTAAAGAAGCCTTCTTGGCTACCTCCACAAGCATTGCTTGATGTCATTTGTCCTGAATATGGTCCAGTGGACATAAGCATTCAGATGTTTGTTATTCCAAATAGATTTTAAATATCGTTGTCAAGTTTACGTAACTGAACTATTTTATATCCGAAAAAAGCCAGGTAGAAGGATTTCCTAAAGCTGTATTTGTAACCCGAGTGATTAGGTGATTAAGTAATCTGAGTACACTGGGACACATGTTATGCAACTAAACATTCAGTAGCTACTCTATTTAAGGATTTGGCACTCAGGATTTGAGTGTGTTGATTTAATGTAAGATTTCAGGAAAATGTGTGTTGGGGGAGGTGGAGAGAAAGGGAGAAGAGAGCTGCATGCTTCTCCTGAGAGAAATGGTTATTTAAGCAAGGAAGCGTTCTTCTAAGTCGTTTAACCTTTTAAGCCTTCAGAATCCATTTTACCTTCCCTGATTATTTACGTGGCTGCATTTTTGAGAAGTGTTTCAGTTCTCATTATGTAGATACACTGTGAGGATGTGAATGAAAATGGGACAGAGAATGAGACATTCTCCAATTACACCAATCTCTTTTTAAAAGGTATAATTCTGTTGGGGTTTTAAAACTTACACTTTTTGTATATGTTGGTGGCAGTGGCTTAATCCATTTTACAGGACAGGGGAATTTAATTATGCTTCTTCAGGATGCTGTTTTCTCTCAGAGTTTTCACTGTAGCAGATTACTGTGTGTGTATGGGGGAAGCGAGTCAGTATTTTCTAAAATGTATTTTGGAAACGTCCACTGACTGGTTCAGACTTTCCGTAAGCTCACAGAAATGGTTTAAAGTTTTAATTTGATTTAATATTTTGTTCCAGATGTTAACTAGTGGATTTTCTTTTCCTTTTTAGTTATACTTGAAAGGGCAGAGAGAATTGCTCTTGCTTTCTTCTCAAGTATAAAAATGTCAAACTCCAAGTTATCCTTTATTCTTCATCGAAACCATTAGAGGGTAAAACGCCCACAACCAAGCCTTTGCAGACAGTGACAACGTACAGCTAGATGAGAAGCAGCTGTACCAGGAGGAGCAGGGCAGGAGGAGCCCACAAGAGCACACATAGCTGCCAACGCTTAGCATTTACTATTTACTGCCTCTTTGGGTGGGTGGGTGGGGAGAGTTAAGCCAATTAATCAGACAAAAATATTTAATTTATTTCCATGAAAGAGGCAGGTCATAGTCTACCATCTGAAGCATACGGGATGGAAGTCGAAGACTTAATTGAGGCCATGAAAAGAGCTCCAGGGACACAGTTGAAAAGGTTTTTTCACGTTGGTAGTCTTTGCATTAGGGATGGAAAACATTTCCGTGAGATCTCTTAGACCATCTTGTACTGTGAACTCCCCCTTTGACCTTGCAGTTTAGGTTGCTCTGCTTATCATTTTCTTTAAAAAACAAACAAACAAACAAAATCCCATCCAGGAGGTCACCTGTGGGTGACTTGGTAGATTAGTACTGGTTAGTTCTGAAGGACCTAGTTGTTATTTTAGCTTTTATTCTCTAATCCAAGATACGGTGACTTCCTTTGGGTGATGGAAGATACTGAGCAGAAATGTAAAAATGCTCCATCCGAGAGTGGAGTTTTGTGGGCGAGTTTTAGTGTCTCTGTCCATAGCCGCAGCCACATCATGTGCCCTAATTAGGCACCTGTGAGTGAAGTGGGCCTCACTGGGTTGTCCAGAGAGAATGAGCAGAGAGTTTTCAGTCTGAAGTATTTCCAGGTTGGAAAATTCCCATTTCTGTTTACAGGGTTTTTCAGTCTGGAGGTAGAGGACAAATTAAAGGGCACGGTTTTAGAAGTGGGATTGGGCTTTGGCATTGGCAGCTTGATAGTTGCAGTTTTGGCAGAAGGTCATCGATGGGTTTTGGCTCGCCAGGAGCTCCCGAGGAAACACTGAAGAAGAAAAGGAAGGGATACCGTAAAGTCCCCCACTCCCCCTCCTCAGGCAGGCTGCAGTTTTGTTTGTTTATCAGTGAGACTGAGGGAGAGTTGAAGATGTGGTGGATCAAAAACAGCAGTTTCTGGGGCTTCCCTGGTGGCGCAGTGGTTGAGAGTCTGACTGCCAATGCAGGGGACACGGGTTCGAGCCCTGGTCTGGGAAGATCCCACATGCCGCGGAGCAACTGGGCCCGTGAGCCACAACTACTGAGCCTGCGCGTCTGGAGCCTGTGCTCCGCAACAAGAGAGGCCACGATGGTGAGAGGCCCGCGCACCGCGATGAAGAGTGGCCCCCGCTTGCCGCAGCTGGAGAAGGCCCTCGCACAGAAACGAAGACCCAACACAGCCAAAAATATAAATAAATAAATAAATAATATTAAAAAAAAAAAAACAAAAAAAAACAGCAGTTTCTTATTCTGGCCTTCAGCGTAACGCATGCAGCATCGTTTCTAGCTAAAATCCTGGACTGTTGTGTTTTGGAGACAAGGCACAAGCCATGTAGGCGTTTCTTCTTACGGCTTGACCCTAGATTCTTTTGTCACAGATGTCACATCAGGCCATTCGTAGTTTTATCATCCAGTAGATGGTGAAAGTTGTAGAGGTGGGTTCAGAGGTGGTAACTGGGTCCTCTGTATCTGAGAAGTAAACGTTGCTTAAGTCTTCTGGATGATTTATGCAGCTCTGTGGATGCACAGCATCTGTTCTGACAACTCAGGACCCGAATTTGGGGAGCTGGATCAACTCTGGGCGTGAACAGAGGCAGACACCCAAGGGATCACAGAATTGCCATCAGCAAGGTCTGCTGGGTGGGAGGCCGCTCTGTAGGGTCGCTTTTCTGTTCTTCTGTGCTGGGAAGTAACCAGGCACCTGATGTGACCACACTGGTTTGCCGTATCCATGAAGAAGGCAGGCTGCATGTCTTCCTGCTCCAGCTCACTCGCTTTCTCTATCTGAAGACTTTTATCAAAATATGTATTGAATTAAGTGTCTGCCTGGCAGATATTCCTTCACTGTAAACATGGAGACCATGTAGCTATTGGGGGTGATTTTGGTGTTACCTCGGTAATTATCATTTTTCTTTGATTCTAAGATGTATTTGGTTTTCATATTTTAAAATATTTAAAACAAGAAATAACCAGATGGCATCTGTGACATAATTTCCAGAGCCAGAGCTTAAGCAGATTTGGTCAGGGTGGTTTATCTTTTTTTTAAAAATAAATTTATTTATTTATTTATTTATTTATGGCTGTGTTGGGTCTTCGTTGCTGCACGTGGGCTTTCTCTAGTTGCAGTGAGTGGGGGCTACTCTTCATTGCAGTGCATGGGCTTCTCATTGTGGTAGCTTCTCTTTGTTGCAGAGCACTGACTCTAGGCACGTGGGCTTCAATAGTTGTGGCACGTGACCTCAGTAGTTGTGGCTCACGGGCTCTGGAGTACAGGCTCAGTAGTTGTGGCGCCCAGGCTTAGTTGCTCCGCGGCATGTGGGATCTTCCCGGACCAGGGCTCAAACCCGTGTCCCCTGCATTGGTAGGCAGATTCTTAACCACTGCGCCACCAGGGAAGTCCAGGGTGGTTTATCTTATAACCAGAACTTCAGTGAAGTTACAGGCACTGTTGGGTCTTTACATGTTAGAATTAACTCCTTCTAAACAAGATTCGGAAAGACTTCGTTTCAATGCCGGATCATATCATTAAGTTATTTTGAATAAACAAAGACACAGAAATGAAGCAGTAGGCTGTAAATTTGATATTAGTGAAAGAAATATTTGTGTGGCCAAAATTTATGGCACCTAAAAAAAGAAAGGTGGCTCCCCCCACAGTGGATGAAGTTCTGTTAGGTCCACAAGGATCGCCTGTTCCAGGGCATCTGAAGGCAGGAGGAACAACTGGACTTAAAATTCAGGGCAAAAATCTGGTATCCTGAGGCGTGATTAACGGATTGTGCCATAGTGTGTTCTGTCCTAGTGGCGTAGAACATAACGGGGATTTTTTTACTTTTTGGTGAAGGAAGAGGATGCTGCTAAACATGAACACCGCTCACGATGAGGAGACTTGCGCTCACCTCGTGGGGTTCTCGTGCAGTCGGGGAGTCAAGCATTGGTTAGAATCTCTGAGCAGGCGTGTGGTTCTAATAGGAGAACCACATGCTGATACTCTTGAGTTCGAAGAAAACTTTTCTGAGGTGAAGAGAGACATCTTCAGCCGATACTTGACAGGTGACCGTGGGGAGTTAGGGGGAAATCTGGTGGAGCTCTTTTGCCGGCACGGATGGCTGCCGTGGGTGGTGGGGATTGTCCTGTTTGCTGGTCACACAGATGAGACAGCCCTTCTGCCAGCGCAGGGTGGCCTGGTGTCCTGCGAAGAAGATGTTGGCCTCACGAAGCAGGAGGTCTGGGTTCTCATCCCTGCCTTTCTCGGTGGAGTCCAAACAAGCCTTTCTGACTGTTACTTAGGCTTTCTAGGTCTCTCTGGGGTCCTCACGTGTACATTTTGGTGCAGGTGTGTAGTGTTCTGTCGGCGGGAAGGTGGTGCATTTGTATCACTGAAGCCTGCTTAGACCGTGGCCTCTGAGAAGCAGCTATTTTGGGGGCCCCTGCCATTGATCATTACTTTCATATTTGCTGATTTTTTTTTAAGGGAGTGACCACTTTATGGGTTAAACTTGTAAGTTATTCTAGCCTTCTGAAAAGTTGCTGTGTGGTCCCTCTGTACACACACTTCTGTGCGGCGGCGTTATAAATGGGGTGTTTTGGCGGCGGCTTCATTTGGCAGGGGAGAGAGGCGGCCTGCGTCGCTCTCCGGCTCCTCGCTCCCCTCTGCCGATGGCATCCCAGGAGACTCTGTACAGACTCGTCTGGCCTTGGCTGGAGAGTTGGTAAAAAGGAGCAGATACTCCTGTAGATAAGCTTTTTTAACAGGAAAATCACTGTGCTGAATCTTGGGGCCAGGAGGTATTTAACGTCTATGTTGATTGTCCTTTTTATCTTTTCTCCCCCTCCCATGGATAGTCTCCCTCGGTGCTCTCAGATGTGGCAGAGGAACTCAGCTCTGCCCGGCGGCCCCTCACCGGACAGACAGGCAGGAGTCTTCCTTCCATAAACTCAGTCTTTACTGCTCGCTTATCTTGCCAGCTCCCCTCCTCCCTGAAATCCTGTTTGTTTCTTGCACTCAGATTAATTTATTGACGTGTAGCTCTTTGTAACAGAAAGCATTATAAAGGCTGCTGTAAATCTGAGCGATCGTGCTTAGCCGAGACTCTGTGAGGCTCCAGGTTTGAACAACTACAGCTCTCTGATGGTTAACAAGGAACTCTCTTCAGGTGCCCCTCCCCCGCTTCCCCAACATTAATGTCACCTTGCCCTCTGTCTTCGAGTTGTTTCCTAGTAACACACGCAGACTGTCAGTGTCCTGGCTCAGACTCAGACTCCTGAAGAAGCAGCCCCAAGGAGGCCCACACCTGCCTCTGTGTGGTCACAGATCACTGAGTGGTGTGGGAGGTCTTTGTCTGGGAGACAGGAAGCTGCAGCATCTTGGTGTTTCCTTCCCTCCCCTTGCTTACTCCTCTCACTTTGCTCCCCTAACCTGCTGTACACATGAAGTTGTCTGAATATCTGTTAAGTGGGATGGTGGTCCTGTCTTGTAGGGAACAGACATTGGATGGAGCGCCTCCAGCTGGTGGAGCGGTAGAAGGGTAGCATGCACCTCTAGCTTCTTCCACTGCAGACGTGACTCGAAGTCTAAATTCTCTGTAAACGCTCAGCAAATATGCGAAGTAGAGCAGGTTTTGCAAATAAATGCAGTGTAACACCGCCAAGGTTATTTATTTGCACAGGGCAACTTTATTGAGATATAGGAATACTTTCTTTTCATTGCCGAACAATTCCATTTATGGATATAACACAGTCTTATCCACTCATGATTTGATGGATACAACTCATGGATTGTTTCCACGTTTCGGCCATCATACACGATGCTGCTAGGAACACATGTATGTGCAAGTTTTTGTGTGGACATACGGTTTCGCGTGTTTGTCTTGGGTATATATACCTCAGAGTGGCCTTGCTGGGTCCTGTGGTCACCGGTTGAACTTTTTGAGGAGTAGCCAGACTGTATTTCAGAACCACTGCCCCACTCACTCTTCATTCCCACCACAATGTGTAATGGAGCCGATTTCTCCACATTCCTGTCAGCTCTTACTTTTGTCTGTCTTTATGATTATAGCCATCCTAGTGGGTGTGAAGTGGTGTCTCATTGTGGTTTTGATTTGCAATTCCCTAATGACTAATGCTGGCAAGCATATTTTCATGTGTTTATTATCCATTTGTATATCTTAGAGTAGAAATCTTGAGGTTAATTCGTATCATCCCGTTACCTCTGAGAAAGTTTCGGCATATTCATACGTTCTTTAATTTAAATTTCTAGTTTAGTGCTAGTTTTGAAAAGAGCAGTCTGGAGATTGCAGAAAAAGCACACCTTTGTCTTTAGGAAACAGTAAAATAATTATCTAAGAAGGGCTTTTTTGAATAATAAAATAAAAAATATAAAGTTCCAGCCCCAAATCTAATGCCATTTGATAAGGTCAATTAACAGTTGAAATCCTAGCAATCAGTTGCGGGCTTAGAAGGTAAGACCCTAACACGTTAAATGATCCTGTTCCTAACGTGTGTCCCATGTTCCTCTTTATTGAGGAATCAGAACAATAGTAAAACCCTTCAACCGGTTTGCCACTCCCCTACCCCTGTGATTTCAATACAGAAAAAAAAGTCCTTTCAATCAAAACACTCAATTACTTTGCCGTTTCTAGGGAACTTTGGGAGATGGTTGTTCCACCCATTATTGTCGACCCACTTGGGTGTTCCTCCTTCATTAGTGCAAGACTTGAGGGACTGATTGTATATTTATGTACACTAAAAGAGAAACAAATGGGAAAAAATCCGGAGACTCATTTTCTTTCAGCCTCCTCATGTACAGCTTAAGAGAGGGGAGGCTGCATAATGGCCCCCAAATATATTCAAGTCCTAGCCTGTTACTTTATGTGGTGAAAGGGTATTCAACGGGGAGATGGTCCAGGTGGGCCCAGTGTAATCACAAGGGTCCTTACAAAACAGAGGTAGGAACATCAGAGGCAGAGAGAGAGAAAGGAGATGTGAAAACAGAACGTAGAGGTTGGAGTGAGGCTCTTTGAAGACGGCTGAATGGACCACAAGCCAGGGAACCTGAAAAGGCAAGGAATTGGATTTTCCCCTCAGAGCTTCCAGAAGAAACCAGCCAAATACCTCCACTTTAACCCGGCAAAACTGATTTTGACCTTCTGACCTCCACAACTGTAAGAGAATAAATTAGTGTTTTAAGACACTAATTTGTGGTAATTGTTAGCAGCAGCAATAGGAAAGGAGGCTGTGTTATCCTCGTTTCTTTGTCCTCTTTAACAGAGAGGTGGACTTGACTTTGTTAGCTTATGTGAGTTAACTTATCGCTTTGACCCTGATTAATTTTTCAAGATGAGAAAATAATTAACTGTACCACCCTAGAAAATCAAGTGTTGAGTGTGTTGAAGGCTACATATACAGTCTTTGAGTTTTTGCCACATTACTGGTGGAATTCAGCCAGTAATTTCATTAGGAAACCATGTAATATGTGCTCCCATCAAATAAGAATTTTATGGGTGATAAATGCTCTGAAGAAAGTTAAATCAGTTATTTAGATTATGTGGTAGGGTGGTCAGAGAAGCCTTCTTTGAGCAGGTGACATTTGACTGAGAAATGAATATTGTGATAAGGGAAGATCCAGAGGAAGAGAATTGCAGGGGGAAAAAAAGTGCAAAAGAGTTATTTGGGATATGGGTTCAAACCATTGCAGACCACAGCAAGGATGCAAAGGAAAAAAATACTGAAAATCAGGAAGAATGTTGAGATTATTATATCAATACTTGGTTCTGTCCCTTTCTGTGTATTTGGTCACTACTGTTTGTCAGGCCAAGGCTCTGGGTACAGAGGGAGCAAACTCCACACAAACCCATCCTTCCCTTGTGATAAGAAGTTTATGGGTCTCAAAAAGTGTATAAATTATGAAGGAATTGTCTCCTTGTACATTCTAATGATTTTTAAAATTTCAGTGATGATGCATTGTTAGAAGTTTCTAATGAACATGATAAATATCAACTTAGTTGATATTTTGGTTTGCTTAAGGTGCCATATAATGATATATTTTGTATTTGGGAATTGTTAAACTTTTTACTTGGTAAAAAGTGGTTATGGATTTGTTTCACGTGTCAGTGGATGATTTTACAAGCCTTTTAAAACTCAAACCCAGTTTGCCACTAACATTATTTCTAGGACTTTCACATGGGAATACAATATTAATAATTTCATTATTGTCAATATCTCAAAGTTAATTTTAAGTAGAATTTGTTTTGAGATTAGCAAATTTAACATCATAGTATAAGTTTTGGTTGTTGAGGTGAAATTCACATAATACAAACTTCATCTTTTTAACCATTTAAATTTTTTTTTTTTTAAATAAATTTATTTATTTATTTTTGGCTGTGTTGGGTCTTCGTTTCTGTGAGAGGGCTTTCTCTAGTTGTGGTAAGCGGGGGCCACTCTTCATCGCGGTGCGCGGGCCTCTCACTGTCGCGGCCTCTCTTGTTGCGGAGCACAGGCTCCAGACGCGCAGGCTCAGTAGTTGTGGCTCACGGGGCCTAGTCGCTCCGCGGCATGTGGGATCTTCCCAGACCAAGGCTCGAACCCGCGTCCCCTGCATTAGCAGGCAGATTCTCAACCGCTGCGCCACCAGGGAAGCCCCCCATTTTAACCATTTTAAAGTGAATGTGTTTCAGAGATTTCTTTGAACAGGTAAAGATGAGAGGGAAGGCTTCAGACTGCTGGTTGCTCTAAGCCTTTTTGCTCAGTGTCCTAGGACAGTGGTGCTGGAGCCACTGACAGGCCCTCCCTCCGCCTCCTCTTCCTTTCCTACCCCAGGCAAGCCATTTGTTTCCCCATCAGTGCATTGTTTCACCAGCATCTCTTAGAAGGTTGCCTAGAATATGGTTAAGCTCAAAGAGTGCAACCATAAGTGTAGATAGCATGGGATTTTGCAGTACTGAAGATATCATGTTTCACAATAGAACAGTTCTTGATCAGATGTGTACAATATACAGAATGGTGAGGATTATGAGGCAGGTGCATGGACTTATTTTTATGCTCGTCATTCATTATTAGTGTTTTCTGTGCTTCCTGTCTTTAATCACAGGTTCGTTATGGATATGATTTAAACAGTACATGTCAGTGAAGTTCAATCATCATTGCAAACTGATCACATCCTCATCACAGTGGGAGCTAGTGTGGTTGGACTGATGGACAAATGCCTTCTACGTTTGAGACGCACTCGGGCTCTCAAGCTGTTTTTAAGGGAGAATCTCTCTAAGTAATTCTGTTTAGTGATTTTTAAGAAATTCCAAGACATTGGAATAGATTGGGAAATTTTATGCCAAATGTATGGGAAAGAATAAGTGAGAGTAATGAGAAATACATCCATTCTCAAATATTTTCTTGAGTTATATTTTGTTGGATTTTCTGGAAACTTTTCAGTTTGTACTGCATACAGAAAATGAATTGTCACCAGATTCTCTTTGTATTTAAGGGCTGTGCTGGCAGGTTACACCCTTGTAGCCTCTGCTGGCTTGTGGACGTGTCCACTTCCCTTGTTTGAGCATCTCCCAGATGTGTTTCTTTGCATCTCACTGAGAAGCAAGTCTACTTTCCTCCCAGTTTATTGTTGGCCATGTAATTTTGTTTATGATGTTTTTGTTTCTGGTGGTTTTTCTCGTACTCTGTACTCTCACTCAGAAAGCCCATCTCCTTTTCTATTTATGGTAATTACTAGAGAGCATTTTATTTTGGCCCTTGGGGAGTGCTTGCTGGGTTTCTTTGTGTGGGCATGTATGTTAAAATTGGAAAGTGTTTTCTTTGAGGTCAGGGCTTTTGTGAAATGGTCTGAAAAGTTTGTCAAACCCCAACTGGCCATAAAAAAAGAGAATTGTTTTGTATAGGATAACCTCTCCTCCGCCCCTTCCTTTTTCCTATCTTCTGTTTTTCTTTTTAAACGTTTCATCATCAACTTTAAGGATAAAATCAGTCCGTTACTATCGTGTTGGAAGGGTGAGATCTGTTTCTCTTGTGCCTGGGGTGGACAGGTCTTTTTTGAGAGCTGCTGTGTAACTGGAGAATATTAGGAGCAAGAAGGCGGCAGGCAGGCAGCTTGGTCTCTCTAGTGTGTTGTAGAGGCCCACTTATCTGGAAGCAAAAGTAGAATTATATGTTAACGTGGGCAGGAGATCTCGGAGTAGAGCCCGACAGTCCTTGTTCTGATGGCACAAGAAGAGGAACGAAAGCTTCATTCATGTCCTACAGGTGACTTAGGGGCTGGGGTTATTCTGCAGCGGCTTGAGTTTTGGATTAAGGAGAAATTGAACATCTGAAGGTTTTTTCCCCCTTAATTTAGTTCTTAGTTCCCAGTGATGGGATATTGGGTCAAAGATGATCTGCCTTTCCCATCTCTCCCTCCTGATAGAATTAAATCAGTGAGCAACCGTAACCTAGTTTCCTGATAGTATTACTGAGATAGTATTTTTGTATGGATTATTGGCAATTCAGAACTTGGCTCTGACTCACAGACATGCAGGGTTGGTTTTCCTCATTCAGTTGGAGGTAAGGAAGCTTTGAGTAATTTATTCAGTGTGATTCTGTCCCTTGAAGGTAGTAGGGGCTCATTTTGTGTTTCAGAGAAAGGGAAGCTTTAGTATCAGCTAACACTTTTTCTCGAGTTTAGAGAATACTGAATTCTCAATTTTAGAGGATTAATGTCAAGAAAATAGAGTGTTTTAAAACATTCTCTGTGTTCTATTTAAATAGTTACCTGGTTTCCTTAGTTACGTCCTTTCTTTCTTTCTTTCTTTTTTTTTAAGCTTCATTTCCTCAACAGTTGTTTACTAAGCTCCTAATGTGTACCAGGCTTGCTGTTAGGGAATTGTCAGGATATGGATGATTTTAATGCAGTGCGACTGTAATTCCCTCAAAGGTGGGAGTGGCGATGGATGGGTGGCGCTGGGACTGAGTTTTGAGTTTACCAAAATCTCTGGGTGCAGGCCCTACCCTGGACCATTGAGTCAGAGGATGGTGGTGAGGTCTGTCCTCGATAAAGCTCCCCAGAGGACTTCCAGGGCAACCAAGCTCCCATGCTGCTCAGACTGGAACACTGGTCACCAGCAGTGGAGGTGGAGGACTGGTTAGGAAGATGGGAAAATGGGTTTCTGGGAACCCCTGTTCAGTGCGTTTTCAGGAGAGAAAATAGAAATTCGAAGAGAAAGCACAACATGGGTATGCCAGTGGGATGTGACTCATGGGTGGGTATGATAGAAAATAGAGTTGACCACTTAGAGGGAATTATTTTCTGTATTCTTCCACCAAGTCTTAGGGCATCCAAAAGGAGCTGCTCTGGATCCTTTCGCGATTCACTTGAGAGAAAACAGGTTGTAGTTTGTCTCAGCCCTGTGCAAGTCTTTCTGATTTGTGTCCATTTGAAACCTTGTCTGCATAGTCTCTGTTGCCGTACAGGGTATCCTGTGAGCAGGTTTTGGGCCTCAGGCCTGCCTCTGTCTGTCTGCCTAGGGGTGGATGTCATCATTTTCCTCATTTGCACGTGAAGCTAAATATAAGAAGGGGTGTCTGGATTTGTGTGTGAGTGATTTATGACTTCACGTGGCTACATAGAACTTTCTTACCAGCAGCAGCCATTGGGCTACAGTATGGCCTGAGCTGAGCAGTGGATTTCTAAGGTCTCCTCTGCTGTATTATTGAACTTAATTTAGGGATGCATCCAATGTAGATGTTTCTAGAATGCCTCTGGAGTATGTGAAACATTCCTTTTCTTCCTTCCATGTTCACTCCTCTGCCTTCATTCACTCTTTATTTGAAAGCATCATTTTCCCTAAGTCTCTGAAAACCCTTTTAGCCATAAAATGACTTGTCTGGGTCAGCCAGCCTTTACCTGACTTCACCCCTAACTTTCAGTGAAGAGGTGAACTATGTTTTTCTGCCCTTTGATAAAGTACCTAAAGTTGGAGCCTAGGTTTGATGTTGAACCACCAGCTGTATTCAGAGCTCCAGCTTTGACACGTGGTCTGAACTTTGACCTCTCTTCTAGGGTCTGTATGGACGGCTCCAACTCAGCATGTCTAAAAACTAAACTCTTGGTTCCTCTCTCCCTTCTCTCTGCTTCAAAGCACTCTTTTCAGAAGTGCCCTTTTTTTCCTCCAGAAAGGAAAAGAAATGTTCTGAGATGAAAAATTTGGGGGTTATTCTTTTGCTCTTCTTTTCTCACGGGTACTTGTACTAAGGGTCCTGGTCACATAGATCATCAGCACCCAGTTTTTCTTGCCTTCTAAGTGTTTCCAGAATGTAACCAGTCCTCACAGCCTCTCGCTGCCTCCTGGGTTCTCACTTCTTGTGTAGGCAGTTGTCACAACCTTCCTTCATCACCCCCTAAGCTGGTTTATTCTTAACCCAGCAGCCTGTGCAAGTTTTTACAAATGTAAAACAAATTCTGTTACTTCTTTGCTCAGATCTCTCTCATAGTTTACCATTTAGAGTAAAATTGTCATCTCTCTACTTCTGCTTTATTCTTTCACACACGTTACCTGAAGTGTAAATAGTAAACTTCTACTTAACATCCACTGTGCTCACAACATGAGTTTTGTTTCTCTTATCACTGTGAAATGTCAGCATAGGAAGGAGCATGACGTTGCTTCTAGAAGGCCATATTTGCTTTCCCTAACAGCTTTGTTGGAAAATGAGACTGCACATATGCCCTGTTCCCTTTTGGGGGGTCAGCCCTCATGACTTTGGAGGAGCTTTGTCCGTCTATAGGTAAGCGTAAATCTTTTCATTGAATCATTCACTGGTCTATCAGGCTGTTTTATGGAGCTGAAAAAACTGCAGGAAATCTCATTTTGCATGAAAGAAGCAAGGCTAGAACTGGCTTGGACACAGGAGCCAGCAAAGGTTTCCAGTTTTGTTTAGGTGGCAGAAATAATTGTGATCTTCGCAAACCATTGTGAAATAGTAATATGGTTAAACCTTGTCATTGGACTAGGAACTGGCTTAACTGGTAGGAGATATCTCAGTTTGAATAAAACTGATATCTTGTACTAAGGGTCCTGGTCACAGAGATCATGCATTCTATACGTTATAAAAACTGAAAGCTGTGGGAAAATACTGAAGCAGACATAGTTGGTAAATTGAGCCTAATTGACTGTTTAAATATTTCTTGGTACTAAAGTATTGTTGTGAAAGAGATTTGAGGTTGGACTTTTATCTTTGTGTATTTAGAAAATCTTTTTTTTTCCTATTTATGTATGTACGTATGTATGTATGTATGGCCGCGTTGGGTCTTCTTTGCTGCACGCAGGCTTTCTCTAGTTGCGGCGATCGGGGGCTACTCTTCGTTGTGGTGCGCGGGCTTCTCATTGTGGTGGTTTCTCTTGTTGCGGAGCATGGGCTCTAGGTTCGTGGGCTTCAGTAGTTGTGGCGCATGGGCTTAGTTGCTCTGCAGCATGTGGGATCTTCCCGGACCAGGGCTCGAACCCGTGTCCCTTGCATTGGCAGACAGATTCTTAACCACTGCATCACCAGGGAAGTCCCTAGAAAGTCTATTCTTTATTTACTGTTGAATTATTGTTGAAGTCATGGTCAATATTTAGTTAATAAACACCAGTACTCCTGTTTCTTGATAATCTGTTTTGAGATGGGGATGCAAGGATGAGAGCTATTGTCTCTACTTGAGATGCTCACCCCTTGTCTGTTGGGGGGGAGTGGTGTTGGGAGCTCTAGAGGGGGAAGGACTTAAAACCTCTACGGTAAGTTGGGTTAATGATAATTTTGTAGGCCATGCTAAGAAATTTGGAAATTCCTCCTGTGGTAGCCATTGGGGAGCTATACAGAGCTTTTGAGTAGGGGAAAGAGCCCCTTGGATTGATGGTTTCAGAAAGTAATGCATTGCAATTATTATTTAGATCATAATCAGAGATTGGGAAGGGCAGAGGAATCAGAGTTGAAGGTAGTGGGGGAGAGGAAATAGGAAAACCAGGGGAGAGTCAGGTTACCAATAAATTGCATTAGATTTGGCAATTATAATGTGTTTCATGGCAGTGAGAACCGTTTTCATGCAAAGGCGAGGTGGGAGTCAGGTCCCTTGCAAGGCTGTGTACACTTGCGGTTCTCAAAGTGTGTTCCCTGACCAGCAGCTTCAACATCACCTGGGAGAGCTCTGTGGGTGGAAGCCACAGTGTGTGGTTTATTAAGCTCCGGAGTTGTTGCTCACAGACGCTCAAGTTGAGAGCCACTCCCTTGGTCATTTGTTTGTACATCAGTAAATAGAGAATTCCAGAACTGGAATCCAGGTCTCTCTTACCCCTGTTAATATGTGTTTATTCTAGTGAAGTATTTTTGAATGCCTGCTGTATACTAGACTCATCTAGTTGGGAACACGAAGATGAAAAAGACCACATGGTGGGTCCTCTGGAGTCACACAGGCTAGTCAGGATGCTGTCTGTCTTAACCTCATGTGCATGATTTGGAGATGTTTGTGTGATGCTGCTTCACTGGCTAGTTGTGAAATGTACAGGACAGAACGCATGAGAAACAAGTGGTATGTGGCCTGCTACACAGTGGTCTGCATTTTCTATTAGTGGGAAGCACTGCTTGGAGGGGTGACAGGCATTAAAATTATTTCTGGAGACCCATGCCTGTAATGACAGGGTGCAAACCAATCCCAGGGTGGTCCTTAACTCTGGGGACCGCTGGAGGATATGAGAAAAAGGGGGAAAGGACAAACGTGATGCGTTGTCAATTTATGTTAAATTCAAGGACAAAGTTTATTTGTGTACTTTACTGTAACTTGAAATTTTTCATAAAATGGCCCCCCAAGCCCTTAATGGTTTTACAATGTAGCATGACCGACCAATCCCCTGCGAATGTATGGACACTTAATATGCTTATTTCCAGGATGGAGGTTCTTGATGAGCCAAAAAAGCCAGCAAGTCAGTCAGGTATTGACAGAGCCCCTACAGTGACCCAGCAGTGTCCCAGGGCCTGGAGGAAGAAACAGGAGTGTAAAAATTGCCCTAACCCTTCGCCACAGTTCATAGGCCGATAACCTTGACTGGCCCTGGCAGGAGGCGTCACCCTGTTGGTGCTGAGAGACTGGCTGGTGGGGTGCTGGCTTTTGTCTGTTCTTAATCCAGAGGATGAATTTTGTAGGGGAATTCCTTAGAAAATGATTTGAAGGCATGTTAAAGCAGTGTGCATCTTCAGGGCTTCCTTGTAGACAAGAATTTTAGACTTCATCCTCTGAATTTCATGTATATTCCCTGCAAATCTAAAAGGCGACATGTAGCAGAGCAAATTGGAACCACTTTCCTGAGAGTTGTTGGGTAGATATCTGTTCTTACCTACTTTAGACTCTGGCTTTCTTGTGCAAGGTAGTCTCATATTCCAGAATTTTCCTGTTCCTGAGTAGAACATAAAGGTACATGTTTTGAAGAGTCTCAGGGACGTAATGAAATGCGTGAGCAAGGAATACAGGCTATTGAAACCCCGTCCAATTAATTATAAGCGTTGCTCTAGTTCAGTGATGATGGAAACATTCTTTAGCTGACCTGTCTGTTTTGGGACACACGTGGCTGTTGAGTTCTTGAAATGTGTCCACTACAACTTAATTTTTTGTGGCTGGAGACTACTGTATTGCATAGTTCAGCTTAGAATATGCTATTTAGGGGATTTGCGGGGAGGGTATTCTTATTAACATGAAAAGGCTGTAATGATTAAAAGATCCAAATCAGTCAGAATTCTTTTGGGAACCTGCTTGTTAATAATTTATTCCCAAATGAGGCCATTGTGGAGTCGCACGTTGGCATTGCTGATACTGGATCGTCCCTCATTCTGATTTCTTTTTCTAAGATATCGGTCAAGTATTGTAATTTGACTTAATTTCGCCCTCAGTCTGAAGGTAGATTGCCAGTCTGTTTTCTGCTGGATTCTTGGAGACAGTGCTGCTCTAGATCTTGAGTCCTTTTTGATTATGTTGAAACAACAAACTGTCAGACCAAGAATTGCAGGGGGTTGAGTGCTGTGTTGCATGGCCCTCACTGCTGGTCCCTGCCTGCACCGCTTAACGGTGAACGTGCGCCGGCGCAGCCCGTGCTGCTGCTGCTGCCTTGACAACGGCGGTGTTGGACACGCTCAGAGGCAAAAGGGCTGACTTGGCAGCTGCCCAGCAGATTTTTATAAAGGCTCAGTTGGTGGCCGGAGATTCAGGCTGTCAGAGTTGTGTTATGCAATAAACCGTTTTCAGCAGAAGTTCTTAATCCAATTTCAGCTGTAGCTTTTTTTTTTTTTAAATAGGCGGTAATCAAAGATAAGTACACATTATTTAATGGGAGTTTGGAAGAAGTAAAACTTTCCTTGCATAAGCGTTTTCAGACCGTTTGCTTTATCCTGGGAAGCATGTCTGTCGGAGGATATTTGCTGCTTGAAGTGCTTTTAATTTAAAACCAAGGCGAAGGAACATCGTTCACAAGTTCAGTAAGTCAGTGGCTTCCTGGCCGCTTATCTAATTTCTAGGTGTGAATATTCCCCGATTTCTCTTTGATGTTTGAGTATTGACAGGTGAACCATTTTATGGAATTTTAAAAAATGGATTAGCATCAAGTCGATTTGAGAAATTGAGTTGATTTCCAATGGAGAAAATATTTTGTTAAAAGGGGAAGAAACGGTAGTTTTAGCCTAAGTTGTACCTCTCTCTCACTTTATCCTTCAGTATTCTCCCCCTCTCTCTGTAAATCCTCATTTATATGGAGTCTGTGCCAAGAATCAACATCCCCAACAAATTATTATTATTATTATTATTATTTCCGATGCTTTCATTGTTCTCTCAAACTGTGGATGGAAGAGGCTGATATTTCAGACAGCAACAAATTGCCTTAAGTAGGATGATTTAATAGCAGGTATATGCAAAACTTGTGCTCTAGAAAATAAAAGGCTTTCATGTAGAGTTTTCCAGACATTTTTCCCTGGAAGGAGGAAAGGGCTATGAATTCGTTCTCCCCACCTCCCTCCTGGAGCAAGTCTTTTAAATTTTCTTTTCTTACTGGTCATCTCTTTGCAACCATCAATCCCCCACCGCACACCCGGCCTTGCCATTTGGCATTTTCTGTTAATCCAACCCAGGGTGGAATTGAGCATTGGAATTGGACATCACACTTCATTTTTTTAAGAAAAGGGAGTGGAAAGTCACAAATCCCTCCATTTCCAGAGCCTTGGCAGAAGTGGATAGAAGTGGGATATATGCATATTGTGGTATTAGTAACTCATCCAGTGCCTCCTGTAATCTAAACACATAATTGTTTGTCTTAGCACTTGTATAAGTTGTTTTTTAAATAAATTTATTTATTTAATTTATTTATTTATTTATTTTTGGCTACATTGGGTCTTTGTTGCTGCGCGCAGGCTTTCTCTAGTTGCGGCGAGTGGGGGCCACCCCTCGTTGCAGTGCGCGGGCCTCTCCTGTTGCAGAGTACGGGCTCTAGACGTGCGGGCTTCAGCAATTGTAGCACGCGGGCTCAGCAGCTGTGGCTCGCGGGCTCCAGAGCTCAGGCTCAGTAGTTGTGATGCGCGGGCCTAGTTGCTCCGCGGCACGTGGGACCTTCCCGGACCAGGGCTCGTCCCTGCGTCCTGTCGAATTGGCAGGCAGATTCCCAACCACTGCGCCACCCGGGAAGCCCTGTATAAGTTTTAACAAGGGGTTTCATGTTAGGAGAAGGTCTTCCTGCCTGTGAACCTGAATGTTCTCCTCTCTCCCAACCTGCACAGCCCCATCTGCTTGGTTTACTTACCGGAGGCTGTGAAGAGCATTTGACGTGCTGTGCTCCCTCCCTGTGGAAGCAGGAGTGTTTTCGGTGGAACATGGTGGCTTCTGCATCTGTCCCGTGTGTCGTTACCACACCCACCCCCAACCCCCCTCAGGTTGAAATTTAAAACATTGGTGGGAGGTTCTGGATTTCAACTTAAAACGCAGGTGTGTGTCACACTTTTATCCTGCTATGTCTTGGATGTTGGCTTTATTTTATGTGGTGATGTTGTTAAAAATGATCTGTGTGGTAGTGAAGACCTTTTTTTATAATGGATTCAAATCTGCTGGAAGGGACCTAGTCCCTGGTTGACCTACGTCCCAGTTTTCTACCAGTTGTCCCAGCATCCATTATTAGCAGTGCCCTTGGCTGCGATGGTAAGTTACTGGTCACTTTACCTGTGATGGATGAGACTCTTACGCAGTTTGCTCACAAGTAGTGGGAAATTCACTATCTTCCATTGTGGGGGGGGCATTTCATTTTAAAAATAGTTGTAATTGTTAGAAAATGTTTTTTTGTTTGATCAGAAATGGGCTTCCCTAGAACCTGTGCTTTTTCATCATTGTTTTCCCTCTCTTGAGTCAAGATGGCCTGAATTTGAAACCATAAAAAAAATGGAGACATCGAGAAATTGCATAAGGATGCTTTGAGAGATGCCCATAGAATTGATATTCTTTCAGTTATAGAAGCCAGTTGTAAAGGCCAGTGAGAGGAGCTCCCTCCCTCCTTCCTTTCCTCTCCTCTGCCTTCTCCTCTTAGTAGTTTCCAGCTCTAGCTGATGCACGAGTTGTTTTTCATATAACATTTATATTCGCCCCTTGAAATTAGTAATTTTAATGGTGCTTTCATTTAGGAGCCAATGTGAGTTACCCTTTTGACGTTTTCTCTTTAATAACAAATTTCTGAGTTTAGAATTTTGCTTCCTGATCTGGCATCTGCCCCGTAGTGGACCGACGGACTGATAGCTGGCTAATGAGCCAACTCCTGCTTCTCTCCATCCACGGCACCTTTGGGCAAGACCCTGAAACTCATCTCTAAACGATAACCACGAGTTTCGTGATTCCTTCCTTTCCCATCGCTTTTAAACTAAAGGGAGAAAGCATGGTGTGGCCCTTGTCCGAAGGGGAGGCTGCGCACAGAATTGCGAGCATTAACTGTGCAAGCAAGTGCTGAGCCCACCGTCTGGTATATAACGAGCACCCAGGAGACGTTTGCCATTGTCGTACAGTTGGCACTCCACATCTGTGGGTTCTGCATTCCTGGATTCAACCAATGGCGGATTGAAAACATTCAGGAAAAATCTTCCAGAAAGATACAAAAAGCAAAACTTGACTTTGCTCCACCAGCAAATATGTAAATATTTGCCCGGCCAGTAAAAATGTAAACAGCATTTACATTGTATTAGGTATTACAAGTAATCTAGAGCTGATTTTTTTTAAATTTTTTTTTAATATTAATTAATTAATGTATTTATTTTGGCTGTGTTGGGTCTTCGTTTCTGTGCAAGGGCTTTCTCTAGCCGTGGCAAGTGGGGACCACTCTTCATCGCGGTGTGCAGGCCTCTCACTATCGCGGCCTCTCTTGTTGCGGAGCACAGGCTTCAGACGTGCAGGCTCAGTAATTGTGGCTCACGGGCCTAGTTGCTCCGCGGCATGTGGGATCTTCCCAGACTAGGGCTCGAACCCGTGTCCCCTGCATTGGCAGGCAGATTCTTAACCACTGCGCCACCAGGGAAGCCCTAGAGCTGATTTAAAGTGTACAGTAGGAAGGATGTAGATGTAGGTAGGTTATATGCAAACATAACCATTTTATATAAGAGACTTGAGCATCCTGGGATTTTGGTGTCCGTGCGGGGTCCTGGAGCCAATCCCCCGTGGATAACAAGGGATGACTGCAATCATTATCACTTTTTATATTCTTCCCTTATGACTGCAGGGGTATTGTCCTCTGCCTGGCACCTGTTTTGTAAGCTTGACTGACCTGGACGTCCCTGTTTCCTTGCACTAAAGCATCTGAGCGCTCAAAAGAGGATTGGAAGCCCAGCTTGGTGAAAAGCTGGCCATCACTGGAGAGCAGAAGCCCATGAAGGCTTGGCCCAGGCCTGTGGCTGAATGGAGGGCATGGCTTTACTGTATCACTGACCTGATCAGTTTTGACACAGTCAATTAGAAGAACTCTTGGTGTAGTTAGAGCATGTTAAATCAGTAACCCAGTGTTTTGAAGTGTGAGCCATGGAGAGACAGTTCGAATCGTCAGCAAATTTATTTATATTAAGATCCTTTTTAGACTTTGTTTAAACTAACGTTGATTTGAATTTATGCCGTCAGTGAAGGTTGGGCTGGGCACTCAAGCACATTGAAAACAGTCATGCACGTCACGCCTATGTCCACAAACCCAGCCCTTCTCCATGACGGTGTGTGGGGGAAAGACACAGCAGCCTTCACCCAGCAGATCCCGTACCTTCTTTTCTGTCTTGTCCAGTAAACCTGGGTAAGGAGGACAACTTGGTTTATGGTCTCATTCACACAGGACCCTCTGTGGCCTGTTGTGTTGGTTTTTGTTTTTGTTTTTTACCTTAGAGGTCAGGAGAACATCACAGAAGAAGAATTCTACAACTGGGAGCTGTGATTTTTGTTGGATTGGAGCCTTCCTTTGGGTTTTGTTGCATTGTAGTGTGGGGGGGGGGGAAAGAACCTCCCCCCCGCCCCCCAATAAAATCACCTTGGAGGGTATAGTTAACTGCAAGCTTAATGAGGTCCTGCTGTGTAATGTGGCTACTAAAATGTATCCCAGCTTTTGGATTGTGCATGGAAATAGAAATGATCTTATTGCATGTGTTGGTCCTGTTGTTCTAGAGTATTATTCACATGTTGGAATGTGTGTTTAATTCTGGATGTCACCTTTTTAAAGGGAAGTCATTCCAAATTGGGTAATCAGAGAATGA
This sequence comes from Eubalaena glacialis, assembly GCF_028564815.1. Classification (NCBI taxonomy): domain Eukaryota; kingdom Metazoa; phylum Chordata; class Mammalia; order Artiodactyla; family Balaenidae; genus Eubalaena; species Eubalaena glacialis. Next base: position 11,861,285 of record NC_083722.1, read on the forward strand.
GGGTTTGAGACATCATGTCACATAAGAATGATTCAAGGAACTATCCACTACTTGTCTTACCTTTTTTGTTGATTTCGCTTTTGCTATTTGGTCACTTGTTTTAGTTTGGTGAACAGAAGTCAAAGGGAAGAGTTCTCAGAATATGTTAATATAGACTTCTGTATTCTGACAGTAGAAATGGCAACAGTTAGATGGATGTTAGAAGTATTCATCTTGGCGTTTCACCTCATCTTTCTTTACCTTTGCCTGTATCGTGATGGAGGTTAGAAAGTGACATGAAATGGGCAGGATGGGGAACTAGTGTGTACAGCAGAGCTTCTGAAACTTTAATGTGCATGGGAATCACCAGAGGATCTTAAAAAATGAGCCTGCATTTCTAACAAGATGCCAAGCGGTTAAGGCACTGGTGGTCTTTGGAGCACACTTGGAGTTGCAACGGTATGGAAGGATGTACAAGGCTGTTATATCTCTAACCTGGACTGTGGGCTTTGGAGAATTGTTAGATGGTGCTGTTTGCTGCAAGGTGTGTAGTGTCTTCATGTGCTTACTTTCTGTGCCCCTTTTTCTTACATGTCTGCTATAAAACTTGGGGCAGCATGAGGTTATGCTGTTATTTTTCCTTTTAATAAAAAGATTATGTGTGACCACAAACATTCTAGTTTTAATTCCTGACCTGTTGCCATTTTCAAAGTTATTTCAAAGAATGGTAGACGTTTTACAAATGAAAAGAAAACCCTGTCACTTTTACTTTTAAAGGTCTTATTACTCAGTCTTCCATTTGCCAAAGAGTGATTTTTCGCAGTCAGTAGCCAAGTGAATCTAGATCTATGTGATGATTTTTTTCCCCCGCTACTGCCAGCAGACCCAATTACTTTTATTTATTTCAGTGTTTGCAAAGCATTTTTTGGTCTTGGGGAGAAACAAGTAAGAGATTGGGGGAATGAGGGAAGGTGGTGTGTCATCGGGAGCCTGACTGTTCTTCTCAAGTTTTAGATGGTCTATTAACCTAGAGGTCTTATGGAAACTCCAAATGACAAGAGCTGTTTTTAAATCAATAATGCAGTTCACAAGAATAGACACACACTCTGGGCAGCTGAATTTGCATCAGAATGAGGCTGCTAGACTCCATATCAGTGGCTATGCCTCCTCCTGTGTCTGCCTTTATTAAGCTGACCAGTAAAGTAGAATGGACTGAATGCTTGGCTACTTCCTTCCTTGGGAAGGAGAACAGGGAGAACTCAGAAGGGGTATTTTGCGAAGGAATGGGTTGGTGTTTAGCTGAGCGTAAGGGACTGCAACAGGGGCAGCGGATTTGGGCCCTGTAAGGCCATGTGGACTTGGAGTTGGGCACTGTTTTTTGCAGGGAGCGCTAGGTGGTGGCAGAAGGGGTGGTGTGGCCCCTGTGTTAGGACGCTGACAAGCTTACTGCTGAGAATGTGTCGCCTGGCCCTGTGGGATTAGTCACTGTGAGGAGTGTTTTTGGGGAGTAGCAGTGATTTCAGTCAGGAATTAGAGTGATTTCAGGCACTTCACTTAACCCATTCTGGAAGTGAGGCACTGGCAGGCCAAGTGTGGGTAATGGTACACGGGAGGCTGAGTTTGTACAGTTTTCAGAAATCCTGAGCTCTCACTCTGTCAGGCATGTTTCAGGTGCTGAGCAGGAGAAACGATGTCCTGACTCCATGGAGACATTACTTCTAAATAAGACAGCTACTGAAAAGGGGGAAATACAACAGAGGGCCGGACTTAAAGGTCATAGAAGCTCTTGGGCTGGGGGGTGGCCCGGGGAAGAGGGGGGTTCACCTGAGTTGCTTGACTTCTGGTGAGGGAGTTAGTTACGTCTGGGTTGTTTTCTAGAGCGCTCAGCACTTGGTTGTTCAGAACTATGATAAGGGTGGGTAAGCGTTAGGCCTCTGAAGTACCTTCTTTCCGGCTTTCCAGGACGCCCAGCTTAGGTTGCACAGCCCCGTGCTGCCTCGTGGTTGGGTGCAGGCCCACCTTGCTAGCCTCCCAGTAGGGAGGGCTGTAAGCGGAATGTAGTGATTCATCGTGACTCTGCAGCTGTGAATGGCAGTTGGATTTCTAATCTCTGAATTCTTACCTGCTGAGCTTTTGGAAACAGAGCAGAGTGGACTTCTTACCTGCTAGGTTTGCATATTGCATCAACACTGAGGGAAGTCTTGACGAGCATTCTAGATTATAAAAGAACTCGTGTGTGTGTGTGTGTGTGTGTGTGTGTGTGTGTGTGTTTTGTTTTGATTTGTAATGTCTAGAACTTGAAACCCCATATTCTGTGTCCTGGATTTGCTTCTCCTGTATTTAAAGTACTTTATAGGTGTCATGGGGCTGCTGGTGTCACTAAGTGAACCTTAAATGCATCTTCCTTTGCAGGAGTTTCCCTCTCACATGGTTTATGTTTTAATTAGATATTAGTTGTCGGGGTATAATTCTTTCATATGGAGGCCTGGAGTCAAAATGAAGGCACCAGTCTGAACAGGAAGCAGTAAATCGTCACAGGAATTTTACATTGAAAGCTATTTTGGGGCTTTACAATTTATAAACTCTGTGTATGTAGGAAGTAATCATTTATAATCGCAGCCTGGCTTGTTGTGGAGACCTGAATGCTGAGGGTAGGAACCTGGGGGTGGTGAAGAGAATTCTGCCCGACAGACTTCCCTGGATCCTGAAAGGTGGACTTCAGCCCAGTGAGCATGAACTCTTCCCGAGGTTAAGATTATCATTCAGTTGAAACCAAAATGCTAGAGGCATTTTCATGCACCCTGAGGGGAGTTGCTTGTTGCTAAGAGTGATTCATTGTGCTTTTCACGTGTTGTGTAGCTGAATCATTTGCCTCTTATGCAGGTTGGTTCCTTGGGCTCCTCAGCTGGGGTCTGGTCAGAGCGCTTCATTTTCCTGGTTTTCAGCCATGCGATTGGCAGGTCTCTGGTGACTTGGACCCAGTGGTGGTTAAGAAGTAACCTGTGTTCCTCCCGCGGGGTGGAGGCCTAGTCTGCTTTCAGCCTTCATGTGTGGATTCCACCACCACCCTGGTCTGTAGATGCCTTGTCTCTCTTAGGAGAGCGACTGGGGAGACAGGATGTGCCTTCTTCCTCTGGAGGTGACGGAAGCCTCGGCTTGGCAGGTCTGCAGAAGTGAAGGACATCCGGGCTAGGTGGAAATCCTAGCTCTTTTCTCCCAGGCCTTCTCTTCCCCTTGTTATGGAAGATGGAGAATCACTGTCATTCTGAGAAATCCCGGAAGCTTAACAGGAGCACCGCTTCGGTTATTTAGGGCTTTAGAGTCTGTGTGGTTGGATTTCTAAGACGTAGTGTGTGTTTATGCAGAGTTTAGGAATTTGTGAGCTGGAGAAGACCTTGGATAATCTACTTCCCTTATCTCGGCCCCTGGAGGGTTTAGTTGGCCGGGTAGTGGCAGGGAGTAAAAACCAGTTCTGTCTGATGTTGAGTGTAACAGCACCAGCCTGACTCTAGGGTATGTGGCCTCCTGTTTGAACAAAAGGAACCTGAATATTACTGGGGTATTAATGTTTTCCTTATTCTCTTAAGGCCCCAAATAACTGAGAAGCCCATAATCCTTCCATCTCTAAATTGAACTCATAAAATGCTTAAGTCTTAAAGTAGGTATGTGACTGTAAGGACTTCTTAGATTAGCAAACAGTAGGCAGATATCCACAGAAGAGAACCTGTGAGTATCCCAAGCTGTGTGAAGCAACTCTTTAAACCTTAAAATCAAAAACTCTCTTGCTGGTTCCCTAAAACAGTTAACTCATTTGGGGCACCAGTATCAACCATCTCCGTCTTCCCAGACTTGGCTCTTGTCCTGCCGCAATCCCTGCTGGTCTGCAGTCTTTCTTTCCGTGTTTACTACTGGAATTGCTGGAGTGGTCTCTGGGTGGGCTGCTGGTTCTTTGGTGTGCCCCCCGCCTCACCTTTATTTTGACATAAGGGAGCCACACTTTTAAATGAGATCTTCAAGACCTATTGTGTGTATTCTTTTTCAAAACTCATCCCCCCACCCCCCTGCCACCCCATTCTCTAGTCCACAAAGATCCATTGCCCTTTTCTGCAGTGGTCCCTCTCCCTCTCTCGTTTTTGTGATTCATCACCTTAAAAGGCCAGTACAGATCCAGTTTCATTTCTTCTGACTGAACTGTAAATTCCTTGAAAGTAGCACCAAACCGCAACAACAACAGTAAATTTTGCAAAAGGGTGTAGCTCATGTTTGTAAGGTGCCTACATTCTGGCATTATTCGCTTTAAAGAACTACAGTACAGTGATGCATTACACCTCCTGTTGTGGCTGCAATAACTCTTTTTTTCTAAACTTTGCCAGGAATATAAAACTTATATCTATTACCAGTTAATGACGGGATTTGGGCGTGGGGCATGTAAAGGAAGTGAGATGCTTGTGTCTCTCTTCCGGTCCCTTTACAGCCTAAGGGGTAGGTCTTTGCTTGTGGTCTCTCCAGGAAGGGCCAGTGCCCTCCCTCCACTATAGGATGTAGTTCTGATCTCCGGAACTTGGTCTCAGTCACTCAATACTTGTTTGGCATTTGTTTTTTTTTGTTTGTTTGTTTGTTTTTTTTAAGTTTATTCTGACTCTTAATTAACATTTGCTTGCTTTCCTTTAAGTAACTCCCCTCTCCCCATTCTTCCTTGTTTCTCCAGGATGACAGTGATGGGATTCCATGGTCAGAAGAAAGGGTGGTACGTAAAGTCCTTTATTTGTCTCTGAAGGAGTTCAAGAATGCCCAGAAGAGGCAGCATGGTGAAGGCATTGCTGGGAGCCTGAAAGCAGTGAACGGTGAGTTGCCTGTTTTGTTGTTTTGGATGATGTCTCTGGGCCTGGCCTTGTTTCCGAAATGGATGTGCTTTGGGCGGCTCTTGCTTCTCAGGCTGGGCCCCTAACGGCAGTTATTCTGGACATCCCGTTGGGTTTATAGATTTGTTTTGATGCTCCTTTATATGTTGCATAATATAATTGGCAAGGTGCCTTAGTTAGTCTGCGCCCTATAGACAAGACCAGGGCTGCGATCTGGTTTCTGCCCGTTCTTGGATTGAGTGTGGAGCCTGACTTACAGGTTTTTCTGTGAACATCTGTCTTTCTACCCAAGTATGAGGGCAGAAGAAGCCTTTGATGATCTCGCTGAAATGTGGCAACTTTGGTTCTTATCCCCTGTTTATATAGGAAGTAGCCTGAATCTGTGGGCCTGCTGCCCTTCCCTCTGTCTCTCTGGCTCAGCAGCCTCCTAAGGCCCTGCTTCCTTCCTTGTTGATCAAGCTGGCAGGTGGCTGCACAGCGGCAGGTGGGCAGTGGAGGTAGAGTTCCCGTGCGTCCGAAGTGTCCCTCATCCTGGATGGGTACCAAGTGGGTCCTTGAAGCCTGGAGAGAAACGTACTCCCGTCTGAGTTTATTCTGATGTCTCTTTTTAACAGGGTTAGTGTGACTCGGATGAAATCATCCAGTGAACACCATTTCAGAACTAGCATTTGGTTACTGTTTATATTTTATTTCGGGGGTTGTGGCTGTGGCTGTATTCCACAGCCTCTCTTGTTCTTATTAATCTCCTAGAATCTTAGATAAATGTGAATGAATTGACCATGTTCTGGTTTGTACTTGTTTGGAGCGAGGAGATAAGGAAGATGAGATCCTATTATTCTTTTTGAGTTTTGGCTGTGATCCTCTGGTAATAGTCATCACACATGGCAAACCTGACAACTTGCCAGGGGACAGAGCCACAGGTTGACTTAGGGCATCCAGTTTTTTTCCATCCTGGTTAGTTGTAAGGTGAGTTGCCTGGGAGCCTCTTGTTGGAACTAGTGCTTCCAGACAGGACCTGTTGGCGCTCTCTTTCCACAAGCCCATGGCGGGGTTTTCTGAGATGGCCTTCCTGAACACCACCGGGGTCCGCCCTGCCATCCACCCAGGTTCTGTCACTCTCTTCTAGTACTGTGTGACTTGAAACAAGAACCGCCTGAAGTCTGAGCCAATGTGTATGGGAAAGGCCCTTTTTGAATCTTTCACACGTGCAGAAGCAAAATAATTTGAGGAATCTGTTGCCACAGTTACACAGCTTGGACCCCTATTTGTTCACGGGTCTCCTACCAGGTAGGGACCCCGCCATTTCTTGGCTGCCTGTAATGGAGTAAATGCTAAGCCATGTGTCTTTTTAGAGAGCATTTGACGTGATCAGTCTTGTTGACATTGCTTCACATTGAACATACTGTTCTGCTCTTAAGTTTTTGAGGGGAGGGTGATGGGGGGGGGAGAATATCATTGGATCCTGGGGTTATAGTAGAGCAATGGCTGCTACGGGGTTAGATTTTACTGCTGTGACAAGGCGTGCTCTCATTCTGCTGTTCTGGAGTGGTGATGCCTTCGTGCTTTAGGAATCTTTTTTTTTTTTTTTTTTTTTTTAGTTAGTTAATTAATTAATTAATTAATTTTTGGCTGCGTTGGGTCTTCGTTTGTGTGCGAGGGCTTTCTCTAGTTGCGGCGAGCGGAGGCCACTCTTCATCGCGGTGCGTGGGCCTCTCACTGTCGCGGCCTCTCTTGTTGCGGAGCACAGGCTCCAGACGCGCAGGCTCAGTAATTGTGGCTCACTGGGCCTAGTTGCTCCACGGCATGTGGGATCTTCCCAGACCAAGGCTCGAACCCGCGTCCCCTGCATTAGCAGGCAGATTCTCAACCGCTGCGCCACCAGGGAAGCCCCCCATTTTAACCATTTTAAAGTGAATGTGTTTCAGAGATTTCTTTGAACAGGTAAAGATGAGAGGGAAGGCTTCAGACTGCTGGTTGCTCTAAGCCTTTTTGCTCAGTGTCCTAGGACAGTGGTGCTGGAGCCACTGACAGGCCCTCCCTCCGCCTCCTCTTCCTTTCCTACCCCAGGGCTCGAACCCGTGTCCCCTGCATTGGCAGGCAGATTCTCAACCACTGCGCCACCAGGGAAGCCCCTAGGAATCTTTTAACAACTAAAAAACCCACCCAACTGGGAAAAATCAGCTTTTAGGACAAGAAGGTAGCCAGGTGTCCAGGATTGAATAATGGTGGAATTTGGGTAAAAGAACAAAAACTAAAATAAAGCATTCAAGAAGCAACTAGTGCTGCCAGCTAGTTGGCCAAATGTAGCTCTTGTTTTCATTGGCATACTCAGGGCTTGACGATACCGAGGAAGGAATTCTAAGAAAAGTTGGCACATACATCTCTATCGGGATCATTGAAGACTTTAAATCATTCTTTTACCACCTCCATAAAAAAGGTGGTCTTTGTTGTTTGTCGTGGTAGTTTGCCTTTCACCCTGATAAAGACTGACTTGTCTTTCCCTCCCTCCCTCCCTCCCTCCTTCCTCCCTTCCTCCCCTCTCTTTTGGTTGTGAAGTTGTCAGCATGCCCTTTTCTGGTTGGTGTTTGTGCAGGCTGTATTCCAAGGCCACCTTTTTGTTATTCCGCATGTTGGATTTCGATAGCAGTTCTAAGTAAATACATCTCCTCGTTTTAGAACTTGTGTGTGTTTTAAGAATAATTTTCTTAAAGGCAGCTAGCATGTTAAACAAAGTGTGCTTTCTTATTCGGGGGCTACTGGGAAGCATGGAAACCAGACTCGTTACCATGGGAATAAGTCCCTCTCTGTAGGTCCCAGAATCTCAGGGGTGCTCTCCTAGGGGGTGTGATCCAGAGAAAGCTGAAGTAGCCGGCAGCCTCCAGGACTCTTGGTGGGGATGGGTAGTGAGGACTGCAAGCGGCGTTCTCTCTGAATGTGTGTACATATGTGCGCGTGTACATATGCGTGCGTCTGTATTTATCACTCAAGTTTGAGTGGGTGCTTTATAACAGATCATCATTCGTATGCTGTGCAGTAGAATGACCTTGTCTGGCGCTGTACATCACAGCACACTGTTTGGGGTTCTTCATTGTGCGGCAAGTGAAGATAGGTTAGTGGTGGGGGAAGAGTGGTTTTAACAGTCATGCCTTTCCTTTTCATTTCTCTTTGAATTTTTTTTGGTCCCCTACCCCCTTGAGGTTCCCTTTCAAAAGTTGAAATAATTCCATTGTTTTAGTTTTAATTGTGACAGAAAGTTATCTGGAGGTAGAATTTGAAACTGTCCAGTACAGAGCCCTTGCTGGGAGGTGTGGTATGAAGCTGGACGGGACAGAGGTGAGAGTAGGTGCCTGCAACCCAGCTAGGGCGGTGTTGGTGGGGCTGCTGCCCTCTGTGCTCCCTTTCTCATGCTTCATGGCTTGAGGATTGTGGGTAGTGAGGTACCGCTGAGACCTGCGGGGTTTCTGTCTGTAAGGGGAAGATGACATTCTTGTTGGGGGGCTCGCTGAGTGTGTTCTCTGTGGTAGTAACTTCCTAATGGCACACGGTTATTTATGCTGCAGTAGCAGAATTGGAAGTACAGCTCAAGTAACTTTGAATCCAGTGCTTATTTTAGAATCCAGAATGGAGGAAAATGGCACCCTATCTTTGCAACAGTAGTATTGAAAACAAGGTGTTTTGTTTTTCCCCTTGTATTTCAAAGCAAAGATGTTTCTTGGTTATTGGTCTTGCCAGAGTTTCCTGGGAAAATTCAATTTAAAAATAATATCTTGAGTTCACAGTAGAATGGGCTTGACATAATTTTTATCTAATTGGGAAATGAATTGCCATCACTTCTGCGAGATCACAGGCATGCTAGGATGATGAACAAGCAGCCCCCTGCCCTGGCCTCCTGTGGGAGGAGGGTTGGGGTCTGGTGTCTGCTAACAGGGTGCCAACAGCAGCAGCTTGTCTGAGTGGCTGAGCTCAGCCGCGCCCCTTGTGCAGGTCTGGTAGAGACATAATAAGCCAAGCAGACATAAGATAGTAGAGAGACCTCATATTTTATGTCATAAAATCCATGTTTGCCATCAGTCTTGCTTTTGTGCTTCTAAAGTGACAAGGGATGAATTTTTTTTTTGTCCTACTGGAGGTGGCGGATCTTGAGTCTGGGACATCCCAGTGGGTTGTGTGTGTAGGAATTGAAGCTGTTGTTATACAGCTCGTTGGCTGTAGCCAGGCTTCAGAGGAGGTGGTGCTAAGATTTCTGCTGTATGTGAGCCTTCTGTCTACTCTCTGCTGTAGATGGTGCCACTTTTCCCGGCAGTAATAAATTGACAAAAGCTTCAGAAAGGCTGGCAGAGGCGGAGACCTCGGCCACTCTTTGAGGGCCCTTGGCCTGCTGGGGCTGAAATTAGGGACATTTAAATAATAACATGCTACACAAATAATGAGTACACATAATTACACAGTAAGAGAGGGGAGCTATTAGCTGTATTTGAATTTCATTTGCTTCCTATAAGTTTCATCTGAGATCCAGCAAACCCTGTGGCCAGCTAAAGCATCTTGACTAGATTTAAGGGAAGCTTGATTGTTTTTTCTTAGAATTTTACAGTAGTTGTGATAGCTGGAACCTATATTGAGCGCTTGCTTTTTGCCAGTTATTGTTCTAGCACTTCACCTGTATTTTGCTCATTTAACTTTCGAAACCAACCATTTTCTAGAAATATAGGAAACTGCACTAGGGCGGATTAGCAATTTGCTTACACTACTAGTATGGGGCAGAGCCAGGATTTAAACCCTGGCTTTCTCCCTTGCTTATAATAACCACCACTTAAATAAATAGAAGTAGTTTTGGAACCCCCTGTAAAGATAGGATTTCAAAAATACAAAATTGTAGGAGTACTTTTTTTTTTCAAATAGCAATTTCTTTTGAAGGAGATCTGTGAAATCTTTCATTGGCAAAGAGACCTCAGAAGAGGGGGGAGCAGTACAAGTATTTATTCATGTGACCATGGTTCTGGGCTTTATTAGCGCTTGTCATTGAATTCATAGTCAGAGGAAATCGAAAAACTGCATTCCTCCTGATTGGTCACCCTCCTTACACACGGATACATTCATTATTTCTTTCTGTTTCTTCACCTAGGGATACAGATTTGTGTTTTTAATATTGTTGTGGAACCAGCCAGCTGGCAGAGGGCTGCCAATCACCTCCATGAGGTGGTGAGAGAGGGGCAGTGGCCTTGCTGGCAACAACTGTCCATTTGTAGCCAAGGATCAAAGCTAGAAGTACAAATATAGGACCCCCTGTGCAAACTGCCCCCGCCCCCCCCATCCCATTTCTTTTTTAAAAGGGTAGAATTTTGTTGGACTCTCTTCAAAATCTCTCTGAGATTACTGATGTCTATGGAATGAAACATGGGCCCAGCTTCTGCAAATTCACTGGTTACAGGATGAGATTAAAGTGTGACTTTCGAGTCAAAATCAGAGCCTGGGCACCTTGTCTGATGAATGGAAGTTTATTTTTGGCCATATTTGAAATGAATGCTGTGGCCGTGTGGTTGCCTTCTCCTGGCCTGAAGCTCTAATGTCCAGCAGTTCTCAAGATAGTCTCTACTTCAACAGGAAAGACAATCTCCCCCCACCCCCTGCCGAAGAAATTGGCTTTTCCAGATTGAACTGCTGCTGTGTCAGTGCTTGTGGCCTCTGCAGGTTGGGCCATGAGTTAAGTTTTCTCTTAACAGTCCAGCGCCTGAGACATTTGTCACCTGCGTCCCCTGACAGCACTCCATGGAAGAGCAAGGCAGTGAGGGCAAATACACTTCTTGAAAACAACCTACATTTATTCTTTGTTTAAAAATGAAGCTGCATCTATCTTGGATAATGGTAGAGTTGGGAAGGCTTGATTTCTTTCTCTTGTAGGTGTTCTGTCGTCAGTCTTCATGACCCTGAGTAATGCAGATGGGAAATTTCTAGATAGAGCTCCATCTGATCAGTACTTGATGGAATTCTTAGTATGTAGGAGCTATTGTGAGTAATAAAAACGGAACTGAAATTGCTAATTTTGGAGTAGTCAGAATAGCTTATTTCATCTCATCTAAGATGTCATTAAGTGATGCATTATTTTATGGAAGAAAAGAAAAAATGCTTCCAATTATAAGTGTAAGCCATGATAATTGTGAGATGCTTTCTAACAAGAGAGAAATATGTGTGACTTGGTATCAATGAAGCACAATAAAATATAACAAAATGCTTTAAAAATCAGAGGTGTGTGTGACCGGTTTAATGTGAGGAGGCTAGCAGGGAGGCAGGTGATGTGAAAGGCCCAGTGCTGAGCTACCAGGAAAAGCTTCAGTAAAGAAGTTGCATTCCTGTGGGCCTTGAAAGCTGTGGGACTTCTTGAGCGAGGGCTGAGGCTGGGACGGGGTAGTGTGCGGGGCAGGGGTGAGGACCAGTAAGTAGACACTGGCCGGGATTGTTGATGCCACAGTCCAGAGGGACAAATGGCAGGTTTCAGTGGCCAGCCTGGTTGTACCGCTTTGGCACCAAGGGAATGGCGAGCCTGCCTGCAGCCCTTTCGGCCGCAGAATTATGGATGGCTAGAGCTGGAAGGGACTTCTGGAGGTATATAGGCCAGGCTCATCATTTTACCGATGAGGAATTTTGAACCTTGCTGATGAGCTTAACTGGAAGGGATGGATCATGCTGAAGACTGATTGGAACCAGAAATCCAATTTAAATGATGGCGAGACACCAGGCTTCCCAGGAGGCATGGCTGCGTGTGAGGAGTTCCTGGAGCGTTGAGGATGGAGGTGCCCCTGGAGGTGAATGTATTCTGCTCCTCTTTCCTGTCACTTGTGCTTGAGGCCCGCTGCCCATCCAGCGGCCTCAGCCTGCCGCCTCTGGCAGTTCTGCAAGCTCTGTGCACTCTCTGTGATTACAGCCCCATCCTCCTGGCTTGGACCCCTGTAGTAAGAGGGGCACACCGCACAGGTAGTGTCACCTGCGGGGGGGCATGCATGTGATGTCTGAGCTCGAGACAGTTCCACAGTGTTTTCCTGCCTGCCCGTGTTCTTAGAATGGCTCGACTTTGAGAGGTGTTGAAGCCGAGAGGATGGAAACCTGCTGTGTCCTGGGATGTTTCTTAAAGCTCTTCCGCCTCTAAGAGTCTGTCTGGTCAGTGCCTCCCTTTGGGCACCAAAATCCCTTTGTCTCATCTCTATGAGAACACCACTCTGGAAAGTATCCCTCTTTTCTTCGTCATTTGTTTACTTCTTTACTAGATCATTCCCATCAGTAAACAAAACATGTTCTAGTTTCTCCCATAAAATAAACCCTCCGATAATCTATCTCCCTCCTGCTATTCATTTCTTTTACTTTATAGAATTCCTCGGAAAAAAATGTCTACACAATCTGTTTCCCTCTATTATTTATATTCATGTTAATATCCTCTCCCCCCTCATTCTCTTTTGAACCCCTAGAGTCAGGCCACTTACCAAGGCTAATAATGACCTTGATGGCCAAATCCAGTTATCAGTCAGTGTAGCTTTAGTTGCCCATCCGGCAGCGTTTGACATGATGATTCTCTCCTGAACTCTAGTTGCCTACCCGCCGTCCGCACTTTGCTTTCTTGATAGGTGTCATGAACTTGAGGTGTACCAAGCCAACTCTTGTCTCTCCACTCCCTCCCATCTGCTCCCACCCTGCCGTCTTCCCATTGTCAATAAATGCCAGTTCCATACTTCTGGTTGCTTTGATCAAAACCTGTGAGTTATCTGGTACTCCCCCCACCCCCGCCCCGATTTTGCAAAACCTGTTTATTCTAAACTCACAATATGTTCTGAAACTGAGTTTGCACCGCTGCCACGAGTCCACCACCTCTAGCTTGGGCTGAGACTCCTAAAGCTCCCTCAACTTCTGCCTTTTTACCTCTCTAGGCAGCAGCTAGAACAGTCCTTTGTAAGTGCGAATCAGCACATGCGGTGTCCCGCAGCGTCCCCCCCCCCCCCGTCTCTCTTAGCATGAAAGGCAAGCATCTTACCCTGGACACTGATATGATCCCGCAGCATCTCTCTGGTCTTATCTGCCTATCTCTCCCTCACCTAGTCTAGCCTTCCTGCTGTTCCAAATGCACTTAGTAGTATATTCTTGCCCCAGAATTTTTGTGCTTGCCGATGCTTCTGTCTAGAACTCTTCTCCCTTTAGGTACTTGTGTGACTTGATCCCTCTCGGTATTTCAGGGTCCTGGTCAAATGTGCCGTTACCAGAGACTTCTTCCTTGGGCATCTTATTAAAAATTGTGCCTTTGCCTGTTACCCTTTAGCTCCTTACCTTGTAATATTTTTTGACATAGACTCTCTCACTGCCTGGCACTGTATTATTCTGTTTGTTTATTATAAGCTCTTGCCCCACAGTAGATTGTAAGTTCCAGGAGAGAAAAGCTTCATCCATGTTAACTGCTGCTGTATGCACACCTCCTGGGTGCTCTGTAGAGTGTGTGGTCACCTGCACACCGGCTGTGTCCCCGCCCCTCCGCCCAGCACCCCTCTGCTACACTGTGGATGTGTTCCTCTCTGTTCAGGGGTTTGTACCATCTCTTACTCCAGATTTCATTTTGAAAATGCATACACCTTGACCCTCTAGCCCCCTCGCCCCAGGTCACAGCCCATGCTATTTTCCCTGTTACCAAAGTGCACATTTATTCATAATTGTGATGTCTTTATAAGTCTCATTATCGTAAACATTCTTGGAATTAGGTCACCCTTTTAGCCTTTCTTTCTGAACTACATTTGTTGAAAGCCTACCTATGTGCAAGATACATTGATCGGTAGTTTAAAATAAAACTGTCCTTTTAAGAAAATAAAAGTTACTGCTTTTAATTCTCATAACAGTGTGGTAATTATACGATTACTATCATAACTTTGCGGGTTTGTTTAGTGGGTCTCAGATGGAAAGCAACATGCTCAAAGCTACATTGCTAAGAAGTGGTCAAATCAGGATCTGAACCCAGGACTCCTGAATCCAGATCTTGCCCCACTTTTTTTTTTTTTTTAAATAAATCGAGGAAGAATTTATACTCTGTGAAATCACTTATCTTAGGTGTGCAATATCATGAGTTGCCAGATGCACATGTACCCGTATGACCAGAGCTCCAGTGTTGATACAGGACTTTTCCGTCACCCCAGAAAAGTTTTCACCTGCCCCTTCTAGTTCATTTGACTTCTTTAAAGTATGTGCTCATTTGGTGGTTTGTCAACATGGCTGTCTCTGTTTTCAGGAGCTTTTATGATGTTACATGAGTTTAGGATATTTCTCCAGAATGTACCAGGTGCCAGAGAGTGTCTGTTGAGACTTGAAAGTGCCTCAGAGACAGAGGCACAGGTGTGTCCAGTAAGCAGCTCTTGGAGGCCTCAAGCAGTGCTTGAATAAGGACCCCACAGTTGGACGTGCTCAAGGATGACATTCACCGTCTCATGGCGGCACTCGTGGAGCCAGATTCTCCATCCTAAACCGGCATCACAGCTTTCATTCTGAGCGGTTGTGCAAGTCCAGACCAAGTGGGCTTTTAAACAGTTATTTCTCATCCTCTTCCACGTCACGCGTCTCTTGTGGCACCCCTGCCCCGCCCCCTTTGCGGCACTGCTCTCAGTCTGCGTGTTTAGAGTACTCGGCCTTGATGTTATAACTCAGAACATTCTGGAACTGGGGTTCAAGACTTGGCTTTTTCCCCAGGGGCAATTGGCATCTGTAAGTCATGTGCCTTCTCTGCTAATACAGTGTGCTTTCAGTTAGATTGATTCTTGTGAGGACCCCATGATCAGCTTGGTGGCCTTGAGGATGCAAAAACGTGAGGCAGCAGTGTGGTGAGATTGCTGATTTCTGTCCATTTTCTTGTGGCTGTGGTGTAAGTCTATATATAAGTCAGCTTGTGCTGCCATAAGAAAATATCACAGACTGGATGGCTTAAACAATAGAGCTTTATTTCTCATAGTCTGGAGGCTGGAGGTCCAAGATCCAGGGTGCCGGCCACTTCAGTTCTTGGTGAGGCCTTGCTTCCTGGCTGAGAGAGAGAGAGAGAGAGAGAGAGCACGCGCGCCCATTGGTTTCTCTTCCCCTTCTTAAAAGGATACCAACCCTATCAGATTAGCGCCCCTCCCTTACAACCTCATTTAACCTTCATCACCTTTCCAAGCTCTGCCTTCAGATACAGTCACACTGGGTGTTAGGGTTTCAACATAAGAATTTGGCTGGTGGGCGTTAAGTCTGTAACAGTCCAGTATGCGGTAGGGATTTGAAATGGTGACAGTTCTGTTTGTTTCAATTTTAGATTCAGTTAATTGCTGTGTTAATTTGTACCATGTTTCTTTTTGTGAGACTCTAACTATTTCCTGGTAGGTCAGGAAACTGTAAGGGCTGTTGGACCTTAGAGAAGATGTTGTTCCTCTCAATTGGGTAGAATTAAACTTGGACATTTATTTATTGAGTTGTTGGTTCTGTGAGACCACTTGGATTAGCCCAAGTCCCTTACTGCAGTGGGGATTGCAACATGATTCCTATGCACAGGGAGCAGCTGTCCAAGGCCAAGAGCCCTAAGAGAGGGCACACACGGTGTTTCTTAGGCCCTAAGGGTTTGGGAGGGGATTGGCAATTGAGATGGCCTAGGAAGGATGGTTCTAGCCTTGAGTTGGGAAAAATCATGAGATTATTTGAAGTTGAGGGAATTGTATTTATTATACGTTAATTCATCTTATTTGCTTGAATATTATGCTGTAAATGTAATTTTTAGGGCAGTGCTTTCCCATTATTTTAAATTCTGAATCTGTATGGAAAGGGAAGGCCCTGTGGCATTCACCAGATAGGGCTGCACTCAGCCAGAAGTAGCTTGCCCATGCGTGGAATTTATCTGTGTTCATTCTTGTAACTGATAATGCCACCCACCTCCTTCTACTTGGAGAAAGGCCTCATGTGTTTTCTAAATCTTACCCATTTCACGATTTGAATTCTGTGATACGTATATTTATGGAGTTTATAATTACTGTCAGATTTACCACAATGGACTAGTGCAGTTTTGCTTTGCTTGTGAATTTCTTAGATCCCATTCCCCCAAATTTAGAAGACCTTTTATCTTAGTTTCTGGAAATAACCTGTTGTTACTTGAGCCTTCTACTGTGTATATTTAAAGCCAGAAGAGTGATTAACTGGGTAGGCTTTGGGGAAATTGCCCTGCAGTCCACACATCCCTTCATGTAGAATGCGTTACTTAATCTCCCTGCTGCCAGATCTCATCTATCCTTCCAGCTTCCTCCATGGCCTTCAGGGTCCTTCTGCAGAGTCCCAGATTTGGCTTCCTCATAATTTCTTTCTGAAAGATTGTAAAACAGTACAGGTCTCGCGTTCCAGGAGGTTTGGGGACAATGAAGGAAATGGGAACTATTTCATAACCTTAGCCGTGCCTCTCAAGGACAGGAGTGGCCAGTGTCAGCCCAGCCTGTCAGCCAGGCTGTCCTTGTGATGTGCCAGGGAGAGCTTCAGGGCTCCTCGTTCCCGACGTCCTGGGACCCAGGTCCCCTCTCTTTGCACCATTCGCTGACCTGTCGCTGGTGCTCTTGGCTCATTCACACCTTGGATGTAACGAGTCAGCTCTTTGTGCACACAGGGCCTCTTCCCGGCTGCCCTGCCCTTGTCTTCTGGGTTATTCCTTAACCAGGTCTGCACTTCCCTTTGGCAGGTAGGTGGGCATCCTGGTCACGCTTGGCACCTGGTCTTGATGACAGGGGACGCCATCTGGGCTTGAGACTCGCAGGCCAGCTTGTGGTGCTGTCTGAAGTGGCAGTTTCCTTCCAGCTTTTCATGGCTCTGCCTTCTGATGCGTGAAGGCAGCTCAAGGTCTCCACGTCGGAAACATGTAACTGTTATTTCTGACATTCTCCTTCCTTCCCATACGATTGGGGTATTCGTGAAAGGGACTCATTGAATCCGTGTTTTGAAAGTTGCATCCTACCCTCTAGACGGTTGATGAATCCTCTTCAGACACCATCAGGGCGGGTGACATGCCAGTGGAAATATTGCAGAATATTCCATTTTGGCATGCAGGGGGCCTGCTAATTTCTAGTGGGATCTGCACTGCAAATTGCCTAACCTCTACCCTAGTGGCTTTATCCCGTCTCACTCAGTCCTTGACCTGACTTCAGACAACCAGTACTGTTTGAAAAGGGCCTTTCCAGTCGACTCGGTTGGAAAGCGTTACAGTTGTAAAGGGTGAGCTGGAAGCCTCTCAGCTGGCACTTTCTGAATCCCTCAGAGGAATATATTGGCACACTCTTCACTCTCCGCCTGAACCCTCCTTATAAATCGAGAAGCCAAGCGTTAGGAAGCACAGGGCCAGGTCAAAGTGTGTGTGTGTGTGGGGGTGTGTGTGGGGGTGTGGGTGTGTTTGGGGGGGGGCACGTCATCATCCAAGCTGAGAGAGCCAACTGGTTCCTGATAACAGCCCCGTTTCCTTCCCCCTTCTCCCCACATTTTGATGTTTATCTTCCTGCCACTGAAAATAGAAGTGTCTAGTGAATGCAATTTACAGTGTGTTTCTATTTTTTTTTTCTGGAGAGCCTTTTCTGCAGAAGATGCAAATAGCTTTTTTTGTTGTTTTTTCCTTCTCTTTTACAATTTAAATAAGAAGGAAAGTGCTGGGCTGCTTTATTCAACAAGTGTTACACCTTTTAAGGAAAGTTGCCTTTTTTCATTATTGGCTTTTTTTCTGTGGTTTCAGGGGACAAGGTGCTGAGATAAGAGGCGGGAGCTTGCCGTTGATTTATTAGCCTGTTTGTTACCATCTGTCTGCCTCGCACTTCAGTCTGTTGATGGAAAGCCCGATGTGAACGTGCCGCGGGGCCTGAGAGATATCCATCTTCCCGAGTTGTCTGACTGCAGAGCCTGTATAATCACTTCTGCCTAGGCCCTCACAGGAGTCTGTGATGTGACGAGTAACCCAAGGGAGAATGGTGGCTTAGTTTCTTCCTCCACCTTGGACACTCCTGCCGCTGCAGACGCAGGTCCTGCAAAGATGCTGTCTCCAGCAGTGTCCACAGGGTCAGCCAGCCCACTCTTGGTGCCTCCCCTCTCCTGGGGTCTCCCTTTATGGAAGAATTCCAAGGGAATAGGTTAAGATTGCCATCAAGTGGCTACTCTTGGTAGTGGAAGGAAGGATACCGGCCACCACCGCGGGCTGACTTGTCACACATTCTCCTCCAGTGTCTTAGCCCTTTTGTGAAGCAGAATCAAGGTCAAGAGTGCTTTCTGTCTGAGGAACTGACTGGTTTTTTTTGGCGGGTGGTGGGCAGAGCGAGCTCAGAACGTCCGCATGTTGTATATCCCCAGCGAGAAGGCATCTGTGTGAACCGGAATTACGCCTTCCCGGGTGGACTCTGGAACTGGAGGCAGGCTCAGTTGCACTGGCCTGAGCTCAGGGCCCTGGAGCCGTGAATGCACATGATCGAGAGGCTTCCTGGAGAGAACTGCTGGGCATTCCTCCTCCTGCCAGCCCTGGGCCAGGAGGCCAAAGCCCTCCAACTTTTCTCGTGGAAATTGGCAGAGAGGACGATGCTGTCATCCGTGAAAGGATGGCGCACAGTCCCACCAAGGGTGAACAGAACTAACAGACCTGATTTGGCCATTCTGCTTGGCTCTCCTGCTCGTTGTTCCCCAGCTCTGTAAGTGGAGGAATAATTTCTTTCTCAGAGGTGATTAATGGGATGACTTATTTAAAGTCCTTAGTACCTGGCAGAAAAGAAGCATTCAAAGGGCAGTTGTTATTGAGGTTCTAGGTATACATTACCTAACCACTTCTCATAAAAGCTGTAGCTGTGTCATATAACAGCATACTTAAGGGACTGTATTAAAATCGGTTTGTTTTCTTCCCTGGGTTTGGGTGCCAGCATCCTGTAATTCGACGTCACCCTAGGACTTGGAGAGCAGAAACCCTGACCAAGCTCAAAGGAAGCGACCCCTGTTTAGTTTTCCCCAGCAGGTCATTCCTCAGATGTGTTGGGAAACCTGCCCTGTAGGAATAGTGAGAGTTTGGTTTGTATGGGTGGGGCACCCCTCCCTGGGCACAGAGCGCTGGATTCTGTAGTCTCTGAGGAGCCCGAGAGGATGGTTTCTGAGCTGGCACTTGGTACACGAAAGAGGATGGATCTGTGCCAGCTGGCTGGAGGGCGTAGGCCTAAGGCAGGCGGAGGGAGAATGACTTTGGAGTACATCAGAATGGCGACTAAACTTTAGGTCAGGGTCAAGGAAAGAAAATTCTTGGGGCCTATGTATTTTCAGCAGCCTTTTAGAGGTGATAGAGGCTATGTGATGTAACCATTCACACTGCAATCTGTCAAATTATATTAGCCCCAAATTCCTGGATTCCAGCCATTTAAAGCAATATTGGATGCATCAAAAAATTGATGTGTTGTAATATGCACTGACATTGTCCTGTCATTCTAGTTCTACCAGTAACTGGGTATCACTGTGAGCAATCATCCCTTCACTGGTTTCCTCCTTAAGTAAAATAAAACTCTGGCCATCCCTTGTCTCACTTGGTTCTGTTTTAGTGATGAGTGATGACAGGATGTGTTTATGGCAGGCTCATGTTCTTCCAGCTCGCTCAATGCCCTGTGTACTGTTGGGTCGGGAAACATTTGGAGACTTTTGCAGAACTTGGAGGGGAGTGGATGGGAGGTAACCTAGAGGAAAGGTGCCTATGGTGTGTGCATCCTTCCCCACCCACGCCTCTCCCTGCACACAGGAATGCAGGGTGATGGTTTCTCTCTGGAGGTCTCCTGCATGTATAGGAACAGAGGCAGCAAGCCCAGAGTCCTCTGTTTGCGGGTTTACACCTCTCAGTGCCTATAGCCTCGAGGGTAGCAAGATGCAAACCTAACTCAGAACAGTTTCATGTGGCACTTTGTTCGTTGATGCTTGCTGACCTTTCACCCTCAAGCTACAACAGGATCACCTAAAACTGTTTGTGATAAAAATGCCCCTTTGGTGTAATTGCTTGGCACAGAGAAAGTTTTTCTACAGTTCTTCATTTTCTGAATAAGCTTGTAGCTTTTGAATGGTTCCAACCTCTGTTTTCCCTTCTCCCTTCCTGTAAGAGCTAGACCAATTACACTGCGAGCCATCTGTGCTGCATTGGAGGGGATTTATCAGCTCCTGCTCTGTTCACCCCTCCTGTCCTTTCACCCTGCCGCCGGAAAAGAAGTTCGGTCTGTCTGACTTGCCCTGTGTACTGGGTCTTAACTCCTAGCAGAGGACAGCACACAGACACAGGGGCTGCTGCTGGGTCTTGAGACTAAAGCCATGAAAATTCTATAGATCAGCGCTGGTCAGGAGAGGGCTCTCTGCGATGATGGAAATGTTCGTGCCTGCGTGGTCCTGTACGGTAGCCACTAGTCAGTTGTGACTCCTGAGTCCTTGAGACCTAGCTGGTCTGGCTAGTTTTAGTTAATTTTATTTATTTTAAAAAATTTTTATTTATTTATTTATTTTTGGCTGTGTTGGGTCTTCGTTTCTGTGCGAGGGCTTTCTCTAGTTGCGGCGAGCGGGGGCCACTCTTCATCGCGGTGCGCGGGCCTCTCACTATCGTGGCCTCTCTTGTTGCGGAGCACAGGCTTCAGACGTGCAGGCTCAGTAGTTGTGGCTCACGGGCCCAGTTGCTCCGCAGCATGTGGGATCCTCCCAGACCAGGGCTCGAACCCGTGTCCCCTGCATTGGCAGACGGGTTCTCAACCACTGCGCCACCAGGGAAGCCCTAGTTAATTTTAAAAGCCGCATGTAACTAGAGTCTACAGAATTAGACCATGCAGTTATAGAGACAGGATGAGCATAGTGGTGAAATTCTTCTCTTTTATCCTCATGCTCTATCTTTTGTTGTTGTTGTTTTTGGCTGGAAGTCTTTTTAGATAGCCAGTGTAGTCAATTTCAGAAACATTCTCTTGGTATGTTATATAGAAAGTCCTGACAAAGTGAAGCAATATTAATATTTGTTTCAAATGCCTTTTAGTGTTTTGGGCAATTTCAGAATACTGTTGCCCATGGTATTAATGTCACAATGTTCATATTATCCTTGACTTCCATATAGCAGTGTATCACTGGCTCCAGAAATTGTCTACTGTTCTCACGTACCTTATCCAGGTTTTTTTATTAGCGCCACATAAGTAATGTTTAAAATCGCTGCTTTTTTTTCATTAATTACTTCTTTTGCGTTCAGGTGCTGCTTCTATGACGGCAACACACCTATTTTCCTCTGATACCATTTAAATAATTTTTAAGATTTCCTTTTGGCTTTGTATTTAAAGAAATTCATTTTAATTGTGGAAAATTTGGAAGTTTCAGAAAATTATGAAGATTCTGCTGGGGAGAATACCAGTTTTTATTACTAGTTTTATTTTCTCTGGTCTACTTTCTGTACATTTATATTTTTTAAGCACAACGTAATTGTTTTATGCAGTGGAATTTCTACAGTTTAAGTTACATTGTCAGTCTTTCCTCATGTCACTAAGTGTTTGAAAATGTGATTTTTTAAAATCATGTGTAATGTTAAAAAATTGTGTTCCATGTTTAGCATTAGTCTTTAGTATGGTACATGATACTTTTAAGGAACATACTATGAAGAATATACACAAAATTGTTAATAGTGATTGATGTAATTTCACCTTATAAAAAAGATAGGATTATAGTTAGTTTTGGTTTTTATTTAAAATTGTTAGTAACAAAATGAGTTTATCAAAATTAGCAGGGTATAAAAGGTAAAACTTTGAGGAAGACACAGAACAGCTTTACATGTAGAAATAAATTATTGGCTCCATTTCTTTTAAAAAAAATCATTTAGGGGTTAAATATGTATAAAACAATATAATGTGAAGGTTAGTAAGTGTTAAATTTATGAGAGCTCTAATTTTATTTCACCTGAAAACTTGAAGGTTGTTTCTCAATAATTCCTAATTTTGATAGGTGAATGCCAGGAAATCAGTGTATTATAAATTACACGAGGCATTCCTAGCAAAATACTTTTAAACACAAAGAGATAATTATTTGAAACATTCTTCTCTCTAGGAAGAAAGCAGGGGTGGGGGATGCCTTTGAAAGCTTGGTAAGTTGTAGAATGAGGTCCCCCCAAGGTAATAGGAGCGCTTCAGGCTTATGAAGGCCCTGAGATGGCCTCAAGAAACAACTTATGCGTTTGACAGCATTTATTAGGCCTCAACCACTTTCTCTAGGCTTATGCTAGGTTTCGAGGGTTATTAAGATGAGCAAGACTAAATCCTCTTGGTCAGTACCCTGACAATCAGGTATTAGAGATTGAATAGCACCTGCAGAGCAGGTGGTGTATGTCACTAAAGGCTGACCAGGAGGAGGAGCAGGAGCTTTCTGGGCAGACAGAGGAGAGAGTATTCCACAAGAGGGAATGGCGTATGCAGAGGTGCTAAGGCTTGAGAGTTCAAGGAATGCTGAGAACCTGTCATTTGCCATACATGCCCTCAAGCCAGCTTACCCCAGCGCCTTCATGGACTATTTGGGGTGTTGCCAGGTTTGAAAACTAAAGCACTGATATCCAGTCTATTGCATGGCTCAGAAAGCTGATGTAGGAGACCTCTGTCTCTCTCTCTCTCGCTCTCTTTTTAAGTAAAGATAGAATTTAAACCAGTAAAAGGAGCAACAAAATAATAAAGACGAACTGTGTCGAAATCCTTGCACATAAATTCTTGTTTCTCCGTTTACTTTCTTAGTACTACTTTCTAGAAGTGAAATTGCTGAAGTAAAGACTTCAAAAAATTGTCATCCGTTTATCAATCTTTTACCATACTTGCAGTGTATGAGACTATAGGCTTTGTCAAAGTTAGATTTGAAAAGGGGATCAACTACTCTTCAGTTGTGACCTGAGTCTGCTGTTGGTTTTAGTACTTTTCAAACATAGTTTTCCATTATTCTTTATTCTGAAGTAGGTAACAAGGCCATGTTGTGATTCTTGTTGAATTTTACTTAATATTATTGCGATTCATTTTCAAAATCACAGTGTTGATAATCTTCTTTAACTTGGCATCATTTCTCTGTTTACCTTTTGAAATCCATTATCTGAATCATTTAAAACATATATTCAAAGCTAAAGTATATATTATCTTCTGTTTGTTTTTACAATCAAATAATTAAAAGTATATGTTAAACAAAAAATTGTATTTCATTAGCACCAAAGTTTTATTAAGGCATATAGGTAGCCCTTCATAAAGCACTCATCATGTGCCATTGGTACTTTAACATACGTATAATTACTTTTTTTTTTTTTTTTTTTGTGGCTGCGTTGGGTCTTCGTTGCTGCACATGGGCTTTTCTCTAGCTGTGGCTAGCGGGGGCTACTCTTTGTTGTGGTGTGCAGGCTTCTCATTGTGGTGGCTTCTCTTGTTTCAGAGCATGGGCTCTAGGCACATGGGCTTCAGTAGTTGTGGCACGCGGACTCACTAGTTGTGGCTCATGGGCTCTAGAGCGCAGGCTCAGTAGTTGTGGCGCATGGGCTTAGTTGCTCCGCGGCATGTGGGATCTCCCTGGACCAGGGCTCGAACCCATGTCCCCTGCATTGGCAGGTGGATTCTTAACCACTGCGCCACCAGCGAAGTCCCAACATATGTATAATTACGTTAATGTCTTAAAACCACCGTTGTCCTTATGCCTATTTAACAGATAAGGAAACTGACACAGAGACACAGAGAGCTTTCAGTGATTCTCCTTAAGTTCGAACAGTTCACGGGGAGTAAAACTAGGATTAGAAGCAGGCAACCTTGTCCAAATTACAATATGTGTGCTGTGAACCACTAAGGTTCTTAGTGGCTTAGATGCTTACCAAATAAACCAGTTTTTTCTTTTTTTAAATTAAAAAAATCTGATGGAACATTTTTTCCGATAGCTTATTAATTTGAACTTCCTGGTTTAATTGTAGTGCCATTTCATTGGTATTAGTGACTAAATCCATAGCAACCAAGTTTGTTTCACTAGTTAATACACAGTCACCCAGCCCAGATCTCCCTTCTGTGTTCTTGTAATTATTGGTATTATTGTATAATTGAACACTGTGGCCTTGAAGTCACATTGGCTCTAGGGCCAGCCACATGCATTATACAGTTGAGTGCTGTTGGCGCTTCAGGAATTACCAAGCCCTCTTGGAAAGGGTTCAAGCCAGACTCTGTATGTACTTAATTCTGCTTGGTATATTGCCAGTGTCTTAACTTTTATTTAAATACATACAATTTTAACAAGTAATATTTATTATTAGTATGACGGTTCTGTATTTTTGGAAGTCAAATATTAGCACAGTGGATCATATTGGCTTGTTTTCAAAAATCGTAATTTAGGTGGTATGATCAGTATACCATGTAATTCAGCCCAAATAACAGAGAAATATCTTTGAGCACATAGCTCATGCGGTGCACTCATTAAAATCCTCTATTTCCTCGACTTCCTAGACTCCACAACCTTTTATGCCTTTCTCTCACACAGGGCAACCCACTCTACCCTGTCCCTCCTTTTTAAGTATTTTTGGTAAATTGCTGTTCATAGCACTTAACTCACATGTTAAGGTGCCTCCTTTGTATGCAGTAGCTTGTATAGGTAGCAGGGAACTGGAGAGCTTTTAGAGGCTGATCTTGGGTGGTAAGAAGTACTCCAGGATTTGCTCTAGCTCTGACAGGCTCGTCTTTCCTTTACGAGGTGGATCCCAGCCCTCAACATGGGCTGACTTCCTTGATTGGATACATGAATAAAACAAGGTCTTAATTCTTCTGAGGCAGCAGGTTCTTTAATTAATCAGCACAGGGTACTATTAGATATCTAAATTTGATTAAGGCGAGCAAAATGCTGAATGCAGCTGGTGGGCTGCTGGAGTTGGCCCAGCTCGGAGGTAATGACATGGTAGTGCACGTAGGTGGGTCTTTGATTCTAAAGCTCGTAGCAGCAGAATAGGTCCTTAGATGTCCTGGTGTTGAGGTGATAATTAGGTGGATGATGGCCATGTACCTGGCTGGCTGCAGAGCATTTCTTTGGATAGGACATCCTTTCTGAAATTCTGTTCTGTTCTGAAGTAGCAATTGGAGTGACTTGTACTCTGGAGTCTTGAGTAATAAGAGGTCCTTATATTTAAACATTTGGAGATTCAGTGATACCTTGCTGGTGCACTAGCAAACACTGACTCCTGAAACCAGTTTGCCACTAACTTATAAATTTGAGTATTCATGTATCCAAGGATTTCTAGTAATTCCACTCCTAGGTATGTATCCCAGAGAAACTCTAGTGCATGCTTTCCAGGGGACAAGCAGAAGGATGTTTGCAGCATGGTTCATGATAGCAACAAATAGGCAAAACTTTAGACGAACAAGAGAATCAAAATAAATTGTGGAATATCCATACAATGGAGTATGATAAATAATAGTGAAAATGACTGGACACAGTATAAGCAAAATCATGGTTGGATCTTAGTAATAACCTAATGTTGAGTTGGGGGAAAAAAAACTCTTCTAAGACTGAACACAGTGTGATAGTCTTTTTGTGAAGCTCATGGTCAAGCACAGTAAGATAATATACTATTTCGGCATGCATATTTGTGCTGTAACCTAAAAAATAATGAAATGAGGTGGGGGGGGGAAGCACAATAGATAATGTTTTAGTGATTGGGTTTGCAGATATTCTTTATATTATTAAAAATTAAATAAAATGGGGGTAGATGGAGTTGCTAGTATTTGGGGAGTCTTGACTTCATTTAAGAATTGAGACTTGCTCTGATCTTTGGATGTTGAAACTTAGCTGGTGATGCTGTCAGTCATATTATCTTTGAACAAGAAACAGTCCTTGCCAGTCTCCTTTTCTACCCTCCCCTCTTTCCAGAATTTAAATATTGAAAGTTGTGTTGCTGTTCTTAAACTGAACCTGGTTCTCGGTGGTGGTGTGTGTCTCCCAGAGGGTGCTGGTGCTTTTAGTCTGTCTGGTGCCGAAGATACGTTCCCTCTTTGGTAAACCGACATTTTATCTAAACAGTCCAAAACCTACAGAAGTTCACAGGCAAGAGTTTTCCAGTTCCCCTTCCTGATCCAGCAGCAGAGCACAGGCCAGAGTTGACGCTAAGCTTTTAGGGAATACTGAGTGCATGGTCACATGCTGATGATGGTTTTGGAAGTAAGAGCAGCCTGGGGCCAACATCCTGTTATGCCTTATCTTTTTGAATTTAAACACCTTGTTACTTTTTTAGTTGATGGGAAGAGGAAGCAGCAGTGAAGCCAGGGAGAATAGAGATATGGAAAGAGCACAGAGCCCTTATTGCCATGGCTGTGTCGGATTGGTCAGAGGTGGAGATGTTAAGGATGACCAGTATCCCATTCGTGACCCTCAAGCTTCATTTCTGGCTGGTTGTTTATGTCTTATGGTTTGCAGTTCCTTACTAACCTTTTCTCAGGATTACCATACATCCAAATATCTGTCTCATACCCTCTTTCCAGTTCTCCCTTTTGGGTGCTTTTGATTAGTGAAGGCACTTAAAGACAAGTCCCAGTAGAAAGAAGAGGGAGAAGCCAAATAGTCATCCCTTAAATGTCCTTTAATTGACTGTGTATGACTTATGCTGCAGTGGGACACATGCCAAACAGTTGTTCACCATAATAAGAATATATTGCACTGGAGAGAACTGAATGAGGGTCTGTTCTGGGCTCACACTGGGCATGTAATGATTGGAGAGGCTTTTCCAACCGTGTATCCTACCGCGATTTGTGCCATGACATTGTTCTAGTGTGTTAGCTTACCTCTGTCCCCAGAGACCTCAGGTTCATAGATGGCCTTCTGCTTGTTGAGAACTTATAAGGAAATAATACAGTGAGTGATCTTGGTTAAGAACCAGACCTGAATAAGCCTTCGTTTACTCATCTGTAAAGTGAAGGATTGTACTAGATTATCTCTTAAGGCCCTACCTATATTTTGGTTTTAGAGTGGTGGAAATCAAGTAGAGGTTAGGGAAGACCATCACCTGCCTCCTGATATTTTTTGTTTGAAAGTGAGGCAGCTGGAGATGCCATGGTCATTTAGGAAACAGGAACCAACCATAGTGGACAGAGTAGTCACTGGCCCTGTGAAGCGGACAGGTCTGCTATCAGGGTTTTTTGAATTCTAAATAACTTCACCTGTGTAAAGCCCAGAAGGGGCTCATTCAATAGTTAAATAACAACGACAACAAGCTAAAAGTAAGAGTAAGGGGGCATTCTTTCCCCAGTTCCCTTGGATGAGTCTGTGAGTGAAGCTTTCAATACCATGTGGGTTCTCTGAGGGTGTTGCCACCATCTTTTTTCCCCTCTGGAGAGGCATATAGAGGAGAATGTGGGCTGGTGTTCAGAGCATGTGTTTTGGACATTATAATTGCCAGCTGAAGTTCGAAAGCTTCAGGAGAATTGACTTTAACAATCAAAAAGCTTATGACGTATGAAAGGAGATGCGCGCTCCAGTTATCTGAGGCCAGGGAGCTGGCCAGCCCCGCTGGAATCTTGCCTTTTTCACCCCTCTCGGCAGCTGCCAGGCCACAGAGCCCGTTTTGTAAAAGATCCTCAAGAAGCAACGAGGGAAAACAGCTTCTGTTTTATTAGATTAGATGAATTTATGTGTCTGGGGGAGGGGTGTCCATGCGCTGGTGGCGGGGAGGGCAGCGGTGGCCCACGCCAGTCATCACAGAAGTGATGAAGCACCCTGGTAGCAGGAGTGGGAGGGAGGGGGCGGGTGGGCTGGAGGAGGAGCATGTGGAAAGAGATTTCTGCAGTCTGTCTGGAGAGCTGCCCAGGTTTCCCAGCCAAAAAAACAAATAGAAATAAATAAAAGGCAAGTGCCGAATGACACAGATTATGATATTAAGAAGGGATGCCATTGAAAATGTGCCATGGACCCCGCTGCCGGGCTGGGGGGAGTGTGTGCATGAGGGGGGCAGTCTGGCACACTGGGCACACACAAGTGCAGACAATCAAACTGCTCCCATCCAAAGTGGCACGCCGCCGGCCCACACCCCATGTCAGAAATTCTAAAATAAGGATTTGTCTGCATTGCAGGTTGAGGAAATTGCAGGATGAAAAGCAAGTCCATCTTTTCTTTCCTTTTTCTCATTCTAATTTATCAGGAAGGAAAAAAGCCCCAGACCCCCCCTCCTCTTTGGTGCTAGATTCCCTCCCAGCCACGTAAATAACCTCCTCTCCCTGACGCCTCCCCTCCCCCAGGCCCCTGCGCCGCTCGCCCGCCGCGTGGAATCTGCACTGCCGGAATCTGCGCTGCCGCCTGCTCATTACGTACAGGGGAGGATTGTTGACAAGTGCTCTGGAGCCTGCCTCGCTGCGCTCTCCCTCCCTCCCTCCCTCCTCCCTTCCTCTGTCCTTCTTCCTCTCTGTCTCTCTGCAATGATCCGGCTCTGAGGATGGCTGCTCCACGGGTCTGTCAGGTGCAGTTTTTGGTGGCTTATCTTGAGGAACCTGGGATAGAAGGTCTGTTCCTATAAATAAAATAAAAATCAAATAGCTGTAGATTTGTTTCAGGCTGCTGTGGCTTTTGTTGGAGAAATAGGCCTTTTGTGGGTTTCCCTATTGGGGTCCTCATGAAATCCATTATGGATGGTAAGGTGCCATATATATATAGAGAGAGAGAGAGAATGTAAAAAGTGTTGCGATTTGCCTAATATTAATATTCTTTCAGCTTTGGTATCCTCCCTAGGGGCAATGGTGGCTCCTGCAAAGGTACTGTGGAAATTTACAAGAGAGAATTAATGTCGCTCTTAAAGCATTGAGCTCTGTTGACCATTTTGGCCAAATCTTCAGTTTTAGTCAGGCTTGTACGAGTTTAGACCTTTCTCTGGAGATTGAACACCATCCAGCTATGGCTGGTCCCTTTATTTTATTGCCAATTTATGTGATCATTTCCCAGCATTTAAAAATAAATGTTTCATTAAAGTTAACTAGTTCATCCTCACCATAGCTTTGGTTTCCTTTATAAACAGCATGCATGGTTTTCATTTCCTGTCATACTTTCCTTCTCCACCTCTTCTTTCCTTGAAAGATGGAGGAAACTGAGGCATGTCAGCAGAGACCGAGTGATTCTAGGTTAGACCTTAAAGCTTTGAACTTTGAGTGCTCTCATTTCTGCTCCCATATTTTGTGCATTGATCCATGTTTGTATTACTAAATAGAGACACAGGTGAGTTTTAGCAGCCATCAATTTTAGGTGCCTCAAATCTTTGCAGATTCTGTGGCCGCGTTCCTGGAGTTCTGCTTTCTGTACTGTTTCCTTTAGATTTCAGCACTGGAACGAAGGCAGCTTTGGGAGGCTGTAGGCCTCTCTGAGCTTGCTTGCTGCCAGCAGGTTGTTTTTTTTTTCTTTTGGACTTTGAATAGCCCACTTAATCCTTTACTATATTCATCTGAGAAGTGGGTGTGTAGTTGACTTGTCTGTATGTGAGGGGGAGGTACTGAGTGCACTGGGAAACTTATGAACAAAACAGTTTAGGACTTGCATGCGGTCCATTTTATGGGCTTTAGGGAATAAAGGCAGCCAGAGAGGTTTCTGGGGGTAAGGATGTGGCTGTTTACTTCTCTGTGAATTATGATGTTAGGACACAAAGTGTTTGGAGTTGTGCCCATTTATCATTACCGACTTGTGCACAAACTAATAACTTTATGGGATTTGTTGATTTGCGTTAAAGCCAGCTTTGTTTAACTTTGTAGAGACTTGCTAATACTGGAGAACCGGTTTCTTTTGGTAACTCACTTTTGGTGGGGTAAATGTAATATGAAGCTTTAAAGATAACTCTCTCTCTCTCTCTCCCCCTCTCCCTCCTTCCATACACACACACTCACACACCTACACTCACACACAACCACACACACACACACACTTTAATTATTTACAGGTAGAATGTCACTATCTGGGAACATGCACCGCATATGGAAAATGTCCCCTTGAGAAGCACAAATTCCATGCTTTATAAAACCAGATTTTGGCATGTCAGCTTATCTGAACAGAAGACTTTGGACACGCTGGTCTTGTTTGTCTATCGAAAGGAATTTCTCTAAAAATGTTTAGGGTTCCCGTCCACTGTGTCTGCCTCTAAGTTCCCGGGCTCCGCAGTAAGTGGTCCATTGTTCTGCAGCTCATTTCCACACCAGCCTAAGCACAACGTCAACTTTAATCACTTCTGTATGTGGAAAGCAGTTTTTGACCTCTGGGCGGCTCGGAACTGGGCCACCTGTCCAGCAAATACTTTTACTTAGCTGATAGAGACTTGAGTTTCATGTTTTAGGGGATTCCAAGATTCGTGCTTTTGATGGACAGTCATAATTAGGTTGACTGGTTTGCCAGCATAAGGTATTGGGATGGGGCACGGACCTAGAGGAGGTATGACGTGGGATAGAAGGCTTAGGATAATTGGATGCAGGTAGAGCTTCTCATTGTAGAGCAATGTGGGTGCTTATATTTCAGTAATCATTACTGCTCAAGATACTGTATCTGTTCTGATCGTAATAAAAATCATGTTAAGGATAAAGAATGGGAGGATGCGGGAGAGTATAGGGAGGAAGTAGTGCCTTTGCCCCAAAGAAGTAGAGGAGTTGTGCTAAAATGCACAGCACATTTTGCTCACTGTTGTCATCATCAGAGTTTCAGTAGCTTCTGGGCCCATCCAGAAATCTTTCCTAGAGATTATGGATCCTTCCCATGGAGGGATTTTGTATCCAGTGAAGTTCCGCTGTGGCTCTTTGCTTGTCGTTGTTGGAGCCTCTCCATGAGGAATGTTTTCTCTCCTTGTGTAACTCCTGGTCAGGACGTGGGGAGGAGAGGTCTTTTGTCTCTTGTTGGTGCTGACCCATTTGGGGTTTAGTAAGAGCAGCGATCTGGTCCCTCTCCCTGTGTGTACTTGTGACCTGTCTGCTGGCTTGTTCCTTTGTGCCGCGAGGTGAGGAAATGCTTCCTGGGCTAGGGTTCTGTTTGTCTCTTTTCCTGCTCGTGTCTCTTGAATTTAGTCATTTGCGTGATTCTGAAATAGGAGGAAAGGATGAGGTCAGACATTTTCCTTGCCTGCCCAGTGGCCCAACTTTTCCATGTTATTATCACTGCGTCAGATTTTTTTCTAACATCTGTTCTCAAAAAATCGAGCGTGCAAAAGAAGGTTTAGATTACCCAAGAAGGTTTTGTGGGGAAAAAGTCTGGTGGTGGTGAAAGGCTTCTAGGGGATTGTCTGTCTGTCTGTCTATCTACTATCTACTTTCTGGGTGTTAAACTAACAAAAACCTGTGTTGCCCTTGTGTCTTGAGGGCTCCTTTGAGGGTTTGTTGGGGCTATGTTTGGACCCCGTTTTCTTGGCTGGAGTGAGAAATCTGCACAGCTGATTTGAGAGCAGACAAAGGGGAGCCCTAGTCTGTCAGGGGCCATTCTCCTTAGGGAAAGGGATAATTATTTTCCATAAGCTGAGGTATTAAACCACGCTCATTTGTGCTTCGTTGACCATGAGTGTGGCAGTGACATCATGCCTCACGACCGTTATTTGTTCTCAGCCACCTCAGCGTTTTGAGATGGAGAGGGTGTCAGTGGACCGGCCTGGGCTTAGCTCTGCGGACCCTTCTGCACTGCTCACCCCCTTCCCTGGACCCTGGGATCGATCCAGAAGCTCAGCTGCTGACCCGAGTGTGTACAATTGGGTTTAAACTACATATTCATGTTGACCCTGTGAAGCTGGCCCGAGCCAGAGTTTCCCTGGCATCCACACGCAAAAAGCAAACAATCCAATTTTTCTTTCAAAATTTGAGTGAAAATAGGCTTTATTTCCCACTAGTAGTGGCAGCAAACTTGACATTCTGAATACCTCAGAGAGGGTCCTACCTCCACCAAGGGGCTGCGTTTATAATTTTTCTCTCAACTCAAAGTGCAGCAGCCAGCCACCGCCATCCTCCAACACACACACACACACACACACACACACACACACACACACGCTGCTGCTACCGCAAATGAAAGCTCTCTTTGGATGCTTGACTGTTTAATATGTAATGTGATACCTTGTCTCGCAGTGACAGGGTGACAGACGGGCATTGGCTCTATAATACAGAATTACCTTTTGTGCATCTCTTCTACAACAAAGCCAAATACACTGACTCTCCCTAATATGCTAATACGTTTGGTGTGCTCCAGATGTTTTGGAAGCTCGGGAACAGCTTCAGAGGTCTCCTTGTTTTCCTTTCTCTTTAACCCTTCTTTTGTGAAATAAGGGCATTAGATTTTCCTTCAGTTTTGTATTCCATCACGTACGTGTAGCTGATGGGAGGACTGGCGAAACTTCTTTGTGTCTAAAACAAAATTGTAAGCACTGCCCATTCTAGTCCCCCTTTTCAGATGTTAGGAAAGAATTTCCTTCTCTGTGCACATTTCTGTTCTGAAATCTGTAGCTCTCATCATCACTTAGCTGACGGAATCTTTGGCCTCATTTGTGTTTTAAATTTCCCAGCCCCCGTTACGTTAAGGCCAGGGGGAGATGTTCATGTACATCTCCAGCCCCCAGAACAGGACTGCTCCTTCCTCTTTGCTGCTGCCGTTCCAGGCTTAGGAAGAACCGGTTCGGGTGTGTTGCCTTGAAAGCCTTTTCGTTGCTTGCTCATTTGGGAGATGAGGGTCCAGAGCTCCTGAATTTTGTTTCCCTGGGGTTCTCAGCTCGTGAGCACGGGCACTGCCCTTGTGGTGGCCTGTGGCACGCCGCCCCATCAGCTGACGGAGACTCGCCGAGGGCTGCCTTTACCGCAGTGATTTGGAATTTTCAGCTCATATTTATTGCTCTTGTGAAAGACAATAGATGTGGTTTAATTTAAGTTCAACCTACTGAATATTAATAGAGGAGAACGAACGCTCGTGTGGGGAGGTGGTCTTTGGGCCATCGCGTCTCCTCTGTTTAACCTCCTCCCCCCGACAAAGGTTTGTGTTGATGGTGGGGTTGGGCGAGGGTGGGATAAAGCCAGTTGGTGTGTTTGGAGGAGAGGATGCCGTTTGATTATTTCTCATTGACTAAAAATAATGTAAAAGATTGGTGGCAGGGCTTTGTTCCATAGGGGAAAGGAAAGGCAGTACTCATTGGCTTGTCTGATGGTCTGATAACGGCTCTTCTGCCCTGTGGCGTCGTGTTCCATCTTGCTGACCTGGCTTTTCTGGACTGGGCAGGTGGTACGAGTTGGATGAAAACATTCAAAATGAAATAGGGTAGCCAGTCCACTGGAGATGTGAATAAGGGGGTGGGCGGTGTGCTGAAAAGAAAAAAAGCCCAGGTTTATCCAACCATGGAGACTGTCTAACTAAAAATAAATGTACATTTTCTCTGTGCTGATGTCAGGACGGGGGTACTCAAATTGAAACAGTCAGTTATACGCAGAACAAGTCATTCGTGCCCCCCCCCCCCCCCCCCCCCGAAAGGCTGGAAAGAGCTGAGGTCTCCTAGTTCACAGAACAGGCAAGCAGCCCCTTTGTGTGGGCTCCTTTTTCCTGATCTGGAAAGTGAAGGACAACCCATCTGTCTCCTAGTTCAGGTAACAGACATTGTTAGTCCTTGGAATAGAGGAATCTTTGGTGTTCTTTGAGGATATTAGTCTGATGAGGGCTTGGGACTATGGACTCAGCAATTAGATTCCTTTTAATGGGGCTCAGTCACGCCTTAGTGTTTCAGAGCATTCTAATCCTTTTGCCTGACATTGAGCTCACATACAGTCAATTAAAATTCCCCCTTTTCATGTAAAACTTGATAACCCAGTTTCCCTGAATTTGTGCTTGGGCAGTTGATTTTTTTTTTTTTTTTTTTCCTTTGGAGAAAAGAAACATTATATCCTTGTTTCTAGACTGATGCCTCTTAGATATGAACACTTTTTTTCCATCATGCGTTACTTTTTAACTGTATTTGTCATTAGCAGGCTCTGATAGCTTTGTGATAAGTTTTGTAAGCAGCCTTCTTTCCTTTCACAAAATTAATGATCCAAGGTGGAAGAATGCCCCAGCAGAACTTTGGTTTTGGGTGCCTTACTGTGAGTGAACTTTGGATTTGGGTGCCTTACCGTGAGTTGTATTATGATAGATTGTACAAACATAATTGGTTTCCTGAGATCTAGTGCACACTTGCCCAGAGCTTTATAGTGTCTTAGGGCAACTAGATCTCTTACTGGCTTGAATCTTGGCTTCCCCCTGCAATAGTGGATCTCAAGATGTGGTCCCTAGACCAGCCAAAGCAGAACCAGCATCATCTGGAAATTTGTTAGAAGAGGACACACTGGGGTTATGCCCAGGGCGTAAGTTTGAGGGTCACTACTCTTTACAGTCTACAGAGGTTCTTTTTGTCAGAAGGACAAGGGTATAGCCGTCATTGAAGAGCTTAACTTTTCTCTGCTAACTCATTCCTTCACTTACTCACTCATTCACTCATTAGCTGCTTGCTCCCTCAGGAGATACTTGAGATCTTGTTATGTATGTACCAAAGGGGACAGCAAGTGCTTCTTCCTCAGATTCACCGAGCAGCACCTGGTGGTCCTTCTGTTTCCGCCTTGTTTCAAACACAGCTTCAAACAACCACCTCTTCTTCCTCCTCTTCCTCCTTCACTGTCACTAGCACCACCACTGTTTTGGTTTTTGTTTTTTAGGTGTATTGCACATACCAGCTTTGCTCTCCTCGTTTTGCTGTTGCAGGTTTGCTTGCTGGCTCCAGTGATTCATATTCACTGCCCTCCCCTATTGCTTGCCCTGCAAGTGCAAGGTTTCTTCTTTGTACGTACTGCTAACTGATACACACAGGAGTATCTCCTCTCACTACTAAAATTTAGGCTTTGTTGGATTATGCCTGTATCCCCAGTGCCCTGGCATATGGTGGGTGTTAAAAAATGAAGTTATATTTCCTTCCTCTTTTCTTGCTTTATTCTCCTTTAAGTCCTTACATACTATTGAAAAATTTGAATTCAGCCAAGAGTACACTTTTATTTTAGAGATGATCCCCCTTAAAAAATTAATTTTATATATGGTTCCATAACCAGAATTTTTATTTTGAATTTACCATCCTTTTTAAGTGTGGTAATTCATCCATTAGCTCTTCTTTTTTACACATGACTTATATTTTGTCCCTGAGCTAGTTCCCTAATCTGCGTTTATAAGTATGGTCTGTATCTTCCTACTATTTGGGTGGGCTCGTGCGTGGTCATTCCCCACCACCCCCACCGCCCATGACATTACTACAGTGCTCTAATTTAGTGCTGGTCGATAGAGATGTTATTTCAACCACATATGTAGTGTTAGTTTTCTAGAGCTGCATTAAAAAATTTTAAAGAAGCAGGTAAGACTAATTTAAATGTA
Organism: Eubalaena glacialis; assembly: GCF_028564815.1. Classification (NCBI taxonomy): domain Eukaryota; kingdom Metazoa; phylum Chordata; class Mammalia; order Artiodactyla; family Balaenidae; genus Eubalaena; species Eubalaena glacialis. The sequence continues at coordinate 11,896,504 of NC_083722.1, forward strand.
TTTGACGTAACCTAATAATACATCCAGAATATTTCAAGAATTAATATCAAATTATTAAAGAAATGTTAGTTATAGTGAGTTTTAAATAAGGTTGAATAAAAATAATAATTCATCTTCTTACTCACATAGCCATATTTCAGGTACTCAGTAGCTCCCTGTGACTAGTGGTTACCGTAATGGATGGCACTGCTCTCATCTTTGAAATGTTGGCCACACTTCAACCCTTAGACTCATAGATTTCCCTGCAGTTATGTCTCCTGTTTGCCTCACAGTGCAAACTCCCCACATTTTCTGTTTCTCTGGGAAGTTGTCTTGTGTTTTCATTTCCGTATTGTAGTCATGACTCCCAAAGCCACAAGTCTAAGTGACAGTCATGGGATTTTATTTACTGCATTGTATTAGATTTCCAACGTTATGTTATTACTCATACCCTGAAATGATGTAAAAATAGATAACTGGGGAAATGCATGCGTAAACAGGCTAAGTCCCAGGGTTTTGTTGCAGTATACTGTGTTCTTCCAGAAAATCTTACCCAATATGTAGAATATTGTGTTCTATATAGTGTTTACTGCAACTAATAGGAACCGCTCTTTAAGTGCTTCAACCAAAAAGGGATTTAATACAGGGACGTAAGTGCTTACAAACTTGCTGGAAGGGTTGGGAGAACAAAAATCAAGGGGCCACCCTGCCCTTTTGGCTTCACTTAAAAGCCAAACACCGTGGCTGTGAAAATGCAGACTTGCTAGCATTTCTGCTGATGCCCAGAGGCTGGTGGCTAGACAGTGGAACTGGGGGCTGGTGGCTGTGGACACTTGTGTGGGTACAAGCCCCCCGTTGGTAGAACTTAAATTGTATCTAGAGCCTTAGATGCAAGGACATCTGAATGCTAGAAGACCAGGCTTTTATTCAGCTGTGACCCGTTGGCTGGTGGCTCAGCAGCTTCCATGTCACTTGGCATAGCCCTTTTCCCAGTCTGGGTTACTAGTGGCTCATCCTGGGGCCACCAGACTCCCTCTTCCACATGGTGCCATGTATGGAGTCGTGGAGAATCCTTATCCTCTGAGACAATCAGATTCCAATACAGTGACTCTGATACAGTGGATTGCTATGAAAAGCAAGTTGTACAGTCAGACCTCTAGTTAAGAACTGATATATGGCCACAAGGTAATGATTGATGCTTTTTCTTGGGTGGCAGGTACTGGTTCCTGAAGGCAATTCCAAAAAGGATTTCAGTGTTTCTAGAGTAAATATTTAGCCCTGGAAGGGTAACTAGTTTGAATCGGTAATACGTGAAGTTTGTTTCTTCCTTTCCACTCCCCAGCCCTGAAAGATGTTGATGCACTTCAGAAAGAACGCTATAGTGTATTATTACAATTACACATTTCTGCTTGACTTTCTTACTGTTGGAGTTATTTCTTTGGTAGGCATTTCACTCTTGTGTAAGGTCTAAAGTAGGATGAGGTGGGACTTTTCCCCCTCCATTCACAAGGGATATGTGCCTTCTAATTCTCTTCTATCCAGATTCTTGTCTGCCCTCATCAGCCACTGTGTAGGGTTAACTGTGGTAAAGTGCTGCTTCCTGATGTCATGTATTTAAGTGTTTGTCCCCTTTTTTCACCTGTAGGGCTCCTTGGTAATGGCCAGTCTAAGGGATTAGGACCAGCATCAGAACAGTCAGAGAATGAGAAGGACGATGCATCCCAAGTGTCCTCAACTAGCAACGATGTTAGTTCTTCAGATTTTGAAGAAGGGCCGTCGAGGAAAAGGTTAGTACCCAAGGCTGAAAATATTGGTGCCTTAAACCAGGGACTTTCAAACTAGGTGCCAGTTTTGGCCACGTGGGAACAAACTTGGGCCCACTCACCCAATCTCCTGATTTTTTCATAGAGGAGCCAGAATTCTGGATTTTTGTATCAAATATCCTGGTTTCTAAATATTGTCCACTAATTATTATTAGAGATGAATAAAGCAAAAAAATGCTGTGGACCAAAGAAAACACTTTCCTGCCATAAAAATTGGCCAAAGAGTTGCCAACTTGTAATTCCTGTCTTTGCTGTTCATTTTAATTGATTTTCATCAGTTGTATTCTTGAGTATATTAGATGGTATTTCGCCGTTTCTAAAGAGATGTTTCTAAAAATTTGAAGAATTAAATGTGGTGTTTCTGAAAAATTCTTCCCCTTGTCAGGAAAGCAAAATCCACTTGGTGGTAACCAAGTTAGTAGGTGTGAAATCGGTTCTTAAAATTAATTTACCAGCAGGTTTTTAATTTTTTTAAATGACTTTCCTAAATAAGCTTCAGATAGCTTGATCAGGAAGTTGGCTATGGTAGTTTGATAAGAGTTGTGGCTTCATGGTCAGACAGTGACATTATATAATAACGCTTTTAATTGGGTGTTTTAAAAACCCTTTGTTAGTTATCAGCCTTATTTCACGCCTCGTGTTGTCTGCGCGGACCGCCACCCCCCCTTAGAATTTATATGTCATTTCATTCCTTTTCTGCTCTCATACTCGGTGTTTTCCTGGATGACAAGATTAATTACTTTTTCTTAGAATCTGTTTGTTGGAGAGGTTTGGGAAAGGGGAAAAAAAATAACTCCTGGTCTGGACTTCGTTGTTTGCCCTTTCTATGTACAGAATTATAGTTACTTTTCAGAAACCATCTAGATGTGTATATCTAATGAAGAACTGAATATGGTGGCAAATTAAGAGGAAGGGAGAAGAGTGGCCATGTGTGGATACTTAAAATCCTTAACAGAACTGTACTTTAGATCTGAAATTTGAGATGCATAGCTCCAGGCCTTTATTTTCCTCTGTCATGCAGTGTCTTCGTTTAGAATACCCATGGTATAGAGTCTGTATTAACTTCCATCCTCTTTTTCCCTTAATCCTCAGCACTGTGTCTTAGAAGGTGTCATTGGATTTGTTAGTACAATTAGCACGCGTATGTAAGAAGTATCTCTGCCAGTGAGTGTACTGGACTTTGTATGTTACTCTATTTAAAAACACTTGGCTGAGTGTCTCAGTGTAAGCCTTTAATGTTTCAGATGCTCTGTGACAAACATTCCCTCTGCCCCAATTTGAAAAGTGCAACGTCACAAGAGAGGGAGTTAAAGGGTGTGTAAGAAAAACCACATTAGTAAACATACTGGAATGTGTAATAATACTCTCCATGTTTCCAAACATGGGTGGGGGGTCATGCATCATCTTTCATCTGTTTTTGAGGAACAAAAGTCTGTGATTGTGGTTGGAAATGACAGTACCCATCCTTCAGCTACATGGCCGTCCATCGCCCTCACCTCTGGTGAGGTCGGTCAGCATGGGGGTATGATGACAAAGGCCATTAGGCTTCATTCTCTTGGGGTGGGTGTGGGGAGCCCTTTGTCCCTGGCTCCTAGTGCCTTTCTCAGATGGCAGTGCCGCCGGCTTCCTCTTTGCACGGGACTGTGGTCCTGTGTGGCAGCTGTGTGCAAATCAGTCAATTAACTTTAATTCTCCAGGGCAGTGAAAAAGAGAAACTTTGTTTAGGGGAACTTAGGGAAAACTCAAGGCATTGCTAATCTGCTTTAATTATTAGTGTGCCAAGTACCTTGTTTTACTGAATTACGGATTCATGACAGCATTTCGGGGAGTTATGATCACAGTCTACTATCAGGGACGTAGTGTAGATTAAGGTTTGACAGGTTAGGCTAGATTTAGGGCTGGTCTGGGGTGGCCCGCGCTGCAGAAAGGGGCTTTGTAGTTTACGGCTGGGTAGTGTAGTTAGGGCATAAATGTCTTGAAGTGTTGCAGGGTACATAGCAAATAGAAAATAATAACTTTTAATAATTTTTGGCTTATTTTGATTCCTTGTTGGTATTTAGCATAAACGTTTAGTATACATTCTATGGTATGAGCCCTGCCTTGTAAGGGTATGAACTGGAATCTGAATTCCTGGAGCTTTGTCAGTTACCGTCAGACTTCAGTGCTCAACTTTCCTTCATGTTACATGTAACGTACCTTTTCTAAGAAGCTGACGAGTGTGCTATCTCTGCTGATTCCAAGCCAAGCCCAGAGTAACTACCTAAAGTGGTGATTTTGAAATGTCGCTGAAGTGGCATTGAACTGATTGTTGACTAGATCTTACTCTTTACCTAGCGTCTAAAATTCCCATAAATATGCATGAGGGAGAGCATGTTTTATGATGCACCACTTGCATTCTCTTTTGGCATTTAGACTTTCTATTTGAGAACACTGAGTCCTAAAATTCCAGTCATGATTTATGTATTTGTTTTGGAAAATGCTCCCTCTCTCTCTCCCTCCCTCCCTCCCTCCCTCCCTCCTTCTCTCCCTCCCTCCTTCTCTCCCTCCCTCTCTCCCTCTTTCTCTCTCTTTCTCTCCCTCTTTCTCTCCCTCTCCCTCCCTCCCTCCCTCTGTCTCTCCCTCTCTCTTTAGAATGATACGAATTGCTAGCTATTTTTGTACAGTTAATTGCCCTTTCTAGGTGCATGTTTTTAGGATCACCAGTTAATATGCCTTTGTCTTGGTGGGGGAGGGGAAAGAAAGGGAATTTATGTGTTTGACTTCCTTAAGAAAAATTGAAATCTGATGTGTAGACTACGCCAGCCTCAGTTTAGACCTTGCCCTGAATTTCCAGCCTGCAAGTTGAAGCAATTCCATTTTCTGATTGATGCTTGTAACACATTTCTTAAGTCTTTAGTCAAAACATCCCATGTGTTTACACTGTTATTTTTCTACCGGAAACCCCCTAAGCTATGTTCGGTCCTATGTACTTGCTGCCATTGGTTTTACTTACGTTGGGGATCTTTTGGCACATAGGGAGCAGTAGAATCCAGAGTTCCATAGGATTTATTTTTCTTGATTGAGGCAGAAATAAAAGGTATCTCTTTACCTAGTCATTAAAAGGTCATCATCTAAAGTCACTCTTTGTGAAAGGAAAAGCCAACCTCTCTAGAAGCTCTTTGCCTGTCTGATGGACAGGGCAGCCCAGCCATTGAAGATCTGAAGGACTCAGCGCTGGTGGGAGTTCCTAGGTGTTGGTTTTGTTTTTCTTTTGATCCCTGTGGTAGGTGAGTTTAATAAATAATTTAAAAAATCATACATTAATTAGTTCTTACTGTTTAGAATGGAAACATGACAAAGATTTTCAGCCTTTAATCATGCCATGCCTAGCTCCTTACCCTCACCCCCTTACATTGCTCATCCCAGGATACTTGGTTATTGTAAAATTTGTTTCCTGCAAGAAGTATCTGAGGATTTTTAGAAACCAGAATGGACCAATTTTGTCAGTCACGTGTGGATAGACTGTGAGAAACTTGGGAATGATGGTTATGATCAGGATGGGGATTATGTGTTTGGCTGGTGGAAAGAAGGTGTGCAGAGAAGTTGGTGAAATGGTATACTTTTAGGTGTAAGTGCATGGGAGATCCAAAATGCATGGTCCCTCAGGGGTCACTGGACTTGGCCACTCAGATATCTAGCAGAATTAAGTGTTGTATGTACTTATTTTATCTTTGGATGGGTGGAGGGAATAGGTGGGAGGAACGTAAAGACGGTGGTAGTTCTCAGGGACATGTCATGGGGACCTTGTGGTTGAGTATGGGCTGGAGCCAGACTGTGTGGCCTCTTCTGGCTCAACTGTCTATTATATGTTCTTGGGCAGGTTCTGTAACATCACTGGGCCTCGGTTTCCTCGTCTGTGACACTAGTAACCACCTCATGGGAGGTTTTGTGTCCTAGGCAAATTGATTCATGAGGAGCTCCCAGGTATATAAGGAGGACTCCGTGTGACATATTACTGTTAGCTGTCATCAGCGTGTGTGACACATGAATTGCTACATGGGGACATGCACATTCATTGAAGACTTCTCAAATGTGATTTTGATTTATGCAAATTGTGATTTATATCTTTTCTCCATGGTGCCGCCCTCACCACCATCCATGGGCAGATGGAAAAGTGTGGGCCTGTGTCCCTCTTTTTTTTTTTTTTTTTTTAAATTAATTAATTTATTTTTTTGGCTGTGTTGGGTCTTCGTTTCTGTGCGAGGACTTTCTCTAGTTGCGGCGAGCGGGGGCCACTCTTCATCGCGGTGCGCGGGCCTCTCACTATCGTGGCCTCTCTTGTTGCGGAGCACAGGCTCCAGACGCGCAGGCTCAGTAGTTGTGGCTCACGGGCCTAGTTGCTCCGTGGCATGTGGGATCTTCCCAGACCAGGGCCCGAACCCATGTCCCCTGCATTGGCAGGCAGATTCTCAACCGCTGCGCCACCAGGGTAGCCCTGTCCCTCTTTTTTTTAAGTTACTGAGTCACAGGAAGGACCCTAATGGTGTGGAGTGTGAATTCTTCCACAAAGCTTGTTGTGACCAGGTATTTGCTTGCACAGAGCAGGTGTGAGTGGGGTGGGGATGTAGTTTGTGAAGATGCTATCTGGGCTATTCACACATAAGTCACACATAAGCCCTTGGGGGGTGGCCCCTATTTCGCTAGTACTTAATAGTAAGATCCCTGACACACTTTTAAAAACAAACTCCACGAGCGTCTACTGACCTAGTAAAAAAAAATTAAAAAAATAGTGTGGACTGTGCCTCTGTAGGGATGTAAGTGTTTTCTTTTTGTTAAATAAAGAGCTGCTGTATTTTAGTTATTTAAGCCTTTGGTAGTGTAAGACTTGATGGAGTTCAGACAGCCAGCCCTGCTCTAGGAGGTTGGATTTTGAATGTGGTGTGTTAGGGGTGAGGACTTGGTGCGGTTCAGGTTTTGGATATGAATACATGTTGAGATGGTGAGAATTCTCCCAGGCTTTTAATAGGCATCCCTTTTACAGCTGAATTGTCAAATATCACTGTTTTCCTTATTATTTCTGTTCCGAGGTACTGTGTTGACATGCAGTAGTTTGCTACCTCCAAGTTTGGAAAGAAGATAGGCCCAAATGCATAGGATTCTTACTGGGCAGCACGCAGTGTTAGAAATTGGAGTTATTCATCGTGACCATCCTTAAGAATTAGAATTTTAAAAGCCTAAATAGTTTTTACATATCTGTGTAACAAAATGCATTAGTAGGATAGTTTAATGTTAAATGCACTATTGAATTCAGAGCTATCTTGACTGAGACATACTCTCTACCTACAGGAAGTAAAAAAGGTGCAAAACTGAGGAACTGAATATTATGCGACACCTTTAATAACCACAGAAAATAACTGGAGTTACATAAATGTAAAAATGTAAACCTAGCTGTGTCTAGCCCATCTGCTGTTTTAATTTACCCACACAGCTGTCACTTCTGGTGCTCTTCATTCCTTCCTTTAAATCTATGTGGCTTTCTGGTATCATTTTCCTTTTGATTTTGCTTGTAGGACTTTAACATTTCCAATTTCTGCTGGTGTTGGATCAATCTTTTAGGCTTTTTATATCTGATAAGGTCTTTATTTCACCCTGATTAAAAAAGAATCTTCTTATTAGGGTTGTAGAATCACATGCAGTTGTGAGAAATTCACATTCAGTTTTGGAAGATATTTTTGCTGGGTATAGAATTGTAGATTAATAGTTCCTCCTCCTCCACTCCCCTGTGGAGTTTGTTAAAGGTACTGCTCCACCATCTCCTGGCTTGCAGTGTATCTGGCAAGACATCTGCTTCTAAAGTTTAAAAAAATCTATCATACAATATGCTTTCATATAGGTTTCTTAGATTCTTGTGTTTGGGCTTCATAGAGCTTCTCAGTTTTGTAGATTTCATCAATTTTGGAAAGATTAGAACCATTATTTCTGCAGGTATATTTTGCATGCGTTCCTTTCCCCCACCGTAGGGATTTCAGGTGCACGTATATCCAGGTGTTCCAAGTTGTTCCACAGCTCATGAATACTCTGTTCATTTTATTCCAGTCATTTTTTTCTCTGTGTTTCATTGTAGGTAGTTTCTACCTAATATCTGCAGACATATAATTTTCACCTCAGACATTGTTGTCTTTAGTCTCTAGACGTCTCTAGATTTTGGTCTTTTTATAATCTTTAGTGTCTCTCCTAATATAGCTCAGTCTTTGTTCTACCTTCTCGAACATATGGAATGGAATTATAATAGATGTTATTAGTGTCTTTGTCTACTAACCTATCATGTGTGTCACTTATGGGTCATTTTAGATTGATTGATGTCCCTCCACTCAATATAGGTCATATCTTCCTCCTATTTTGCTTGCCTGGTATTTTCTTATTGGATGCCAGGCACCGTAAGTTTTCTTTTGTTGTGTTCTGGGTATGTTTGTATTTCTCTGCCTATTCTCAAGCATTGCTCTAGGGTATGATTAGGTTACTAGGGAACATTGAACCTTTTAAGCTTTGTTAGGTAGGGCCAGAGAGCAGTGTTTGGTGTAGGGGTAGGTTTTCCCAACTACTCAGGTAGAACCCATGTAAGTACTTTACTCAGTGCCCTGTGAGTTATGTGTACCATTTTGGCAAAGCATGATTCCCAGCCCTGTGTGGGGTTTGGGGAGTGTTCCCTGTAATTCTTTCTTGTGGTACTTTTCCTTGGGTACTTCCCTCACACACGTGTACTCAGCGAGTACTTGAGGAGGGTCCTCAGCAGATTCCAGAGTTTTCTGTGTGGCTGTTGCCTCTCTAGTACTCTGCTCTATACATTTTGTTCCTCCCCAAACTCTCAATTCGTTCTCCTCAACTCAGGGATTCCTCTGGATTTCTCTCAAGGCAGTAATCTGGGCAATCATTTGTTTCCCAGGGACCACAGTGCTTTGTTGTGTGATGTCCATTGTCTTGTGTGGATTTTTAGTTTTTTCAGGCAGGAGGGGAATCCTGTCCCTGTTACTCTGTCTTAGCCAGAAGCAGAAGTCCTATCTGTTCTTTGAATGTTGACTGAGAGAGAATGACATAGAAACACAACACAGGAAATGTTAACTACTGTGTTTGCACTTTATCTTAGTCGCGGTCATAACCTCACGTTTAATTAGTCATCAGAAAAGAAAAAAGTGAATTGCATAAGTAGGCCCCAATGCAATGAAGTAGAAAATTTCAAAATAAAGAAGCAGCTGACTTATAAATAGAAAATCTCCCTCCACAAGAGAGCATGTTGCTAGTAGAAATCCATCCTTCCTACTCTTTGAGGCTCCAGAACGTCTGTCTCTAAAAGAAGAACTGTCCCTTAGTGAATATAACATATCGTGCTAATAAATCTTACTTTAATCCTTATGAAATACCTGGAAGGTTTTATTACCCTGTTTTATAGCTGAGTCAACAAATGTTCAAAATACTTCACCAGTGGCATGTTTCGTGTAAATAGCAAAGTCACGATTTGAACCCAGCTCTTCATATCTCTAATGCCTGGAACTTTTCCACCATGTCACCTTCCATCAGGAGTATCGGATGTAGGTCTTATTTTTTCAGGTACCTTCAGGACAAATTCCAGAAGGGTGCTCCTTTGGGCCAGCAGTGCCCGGCTTGGCGAGCTGAACCGTGGCTGGTTCACAGTGCCTCTCGCCCCCCAAGCTGAGCACCTCGGTGCACTGGACACCTCTTGCGGCCCCTCAGATCATACAGCCTAGTAAGTGGTCTCTTTTCTGCTGGTGCTTGTATTCCTTCTTTAATGTAATAAGTGAAATATTTTTGTTCATTGTAAACCAAGCAGTAGATAGAAGACGGGGGATCTTTAGTTTCTTTTGAGTATAACACACTTTGCTTTTGAAATCATCTCTGGAGCCTTCCAGTATTAGAGGTTAGAGGTCATGCTTTCCTGCACAAGTCATCCTGGATGTGAGAACTCTGAGGCCCTAACTGACTATTTTATTTCAAGTGACCGTTCCAGATAGATTGTGATGACTCAGTGATTATAGTGGGTTGTTCCTACATCCCTCTGGGAAAATACGCTTTTCTTTCACTTCACTTTTCACTCTGTTGGCTCACCTTAGGTTCCTGCTCATAGGTGGGTCTCTTTCACCTTCCCAGCTGTTCAAGTTTGGGAGGGGAGTTTGCATCTCTCAGCTCTACACACCTTAACCCTGATCTTAAGTGTTTTCCCAGATTAAGTGGCCACCAAGGTGAATCTGAAAGTCACGTGACTCCAGTTGGCTAGCAGAGAGCTGTGAGAGCCTTTCTGATTGTGCCAGGGCTTCTCAGTGTCATCACCCACGGTCATGGTTAGATACAGATTCTTCTCCTGCAGCAGCATCCCCTGGGCTTTGTTCAGACCTCTCAGATCCCGCTCGTGAGTTCTGTCCCCTCGGTAACCCAGGACAGTGGCAGTCTGTTGAAGAGAACCCTCCCGCGTCCCGTTCCCCATGGTGACATGGAGCCCGGCCCTGGTGTCTGCGGAACCACGGAAGCTGCTCTAATCAACATAACGTCTGACTGGTTTTGCACATGACATTTTTTGTGGGAGGTTTATGGGATTCCCCGTTTGCTCTTCCTGTCTTGGAATTTTGACTATGTGGCAGATTGTTACCTGTGTGGCATGACTTGGGGGTTTCAAGACAGTGTTTTGCATTGCTTTGGTTTCCAAGAAGCAGACCCTTTTTCTCATTTAACAAAGCATCTTGTGGAGTCCATCTGTGTGGTCCTTCTCACACGTTAGGCCCTCTTGACTGTGCACGTGAAAATGCACGAGCAACGCCCTTTATGGAGGACCAAAGGCGCAGCCCAGTCACGGATCAGCGGATCAGAGGAAGGAAAGCCCAGGTCTAGGTGGTGCTTTGGGAGGTGGGGCAGAGGAGGCAGAGGGTGGAGCTTGGAAGAATCTGGAACTGGGTGGGGACTGAGGGTGCTTTGGGAGGTGGGGCAGAGGAGGCAGAGGGTGGAGCTTGGAAGAATCTGGAACTGGGTGGGGACTGAGGTTGCTTCGTGATTGCCCAGACTTGGGCTGGTGATTTGGGGTTCCCTGTATGGAATGTGCGTAGATTTGTTTGGCCTAAATGGCAGGATGGGCTGCAGGTTCCCTTCCCTTTGGAATGTTTTCTTTCTCCCCTCTACCCTGTGCTTCTAGCTTTAGCAGAGGTGCACTGTTACCGCCCAAACCAGCATAAGTAGGGCTCAGGGGTGCTCTGTGTGCTTGACTTCACCCTGGGCTGAGCCCCTGCGTGTTATCCTGGGTTGGGTACGTGGGAGGCAGGAGCTGGCGGAAGGGCGTCACCTCTCATCCCCAGTCCTGCTGACTCTCACTGGCCTGCTCTTCCGTGGTCGCGAGGCCTGGGGAGGTCGGGTGTGGGGGGCAGTGTTCAGGGCTTCCTGGCAGCTGTGCTTGCACTGCGGGGTGCTCCTGTCCTTTTCCTGGTTCCCTGTCCTTGCATGGAGTCTCCTTACCTGCTTTCTCAAGGCACTCCCCTCTTTGGAGAGCCTTCCTGCTGCTTCTCTCTCCTTTCCCCTTCTTCTTCTCGACCCTGTGGACATGGCACGTGGCTTTAGCCTCCTGAGACCCCCCTCCTGACTTCAGTGCCTCTGTCCCGGCACTGTTCATAGGTGTATCCCCGGGACCAGGACTCTCATACAGTCCGTGAGGCCATTGTTCCTGGGACAGGAAGACAGCTTTCCAGGGCCTTGGTGTCTATGAGATTTTCTAAACTCTTGGAGTGATGCTGGGTCCCTGGGTAGCATACAAACATGTGTAAACTACTGTGTGTCCATTCCTGATGGCCTCTTGATCTTATGGCAAGTGACACCTGGGTGGGAGACTTATCCCTGATTGATCCTCTGAGTTAGATGGTTTAAGGAGTGACATGTTTTTTTCTGGCACAGTCTTATAACTAGGCCTTTGATTAGAAATCGGGAGAAAGAAAATTCTAAGATTCTAGGATCTTATGGACTGGCACTTTGGAGAGCCTTTCTGCTGCTTAACTCAGCTTTTCCTCTTAACTCTCCGTGAGAAAGACAGTCTTCCAAAAGAATTACCCCTTTGCAGGGTGGCTTTGACAGATGTTTACGTGCCACTTCTGGTGTGCCGGCCATATTCTAAACTGTTTACGTGTATTAGTCCATTTGATTCTCACAGCAGACCCTTTGGGATAGGTCTTTGAACATCATTCCCATTTTGTAGATGAGAAAACTGACACACAGAGGGGATTGGGTGAACTTTGGCAGGAGATAAAGCCCCCGGATTATTTCAGGACTCAGTAAATGGTTTGTACCCACCTTGAGTGGAGTGGTGCAGAGCCCCCACGGAGTGCTGGTGATGGAGACGGGTGGAAGAGTTCTGTTTTCAAAATTTTGGGAGAGGCCTGAGGATTCTCAGGGCTGGGCCAAGCGATACCTTTTTAACCCTCAGAGGAGTGGGACCTTCAGGAAAGCAGAGTCCAGGAATGCTGATTTCTTCATCAAGATCCGAGTTGTTTGCCAGGTACTTGGATGGATCTAAGATACGGACGATTAAGCCTCATTTTGAGCTGCAGGAACTCTCCATTCCAGAGAGAAGAAGGAAAGAAGCAAATCATTTCTAATGCCGTGTGTCGAGTACCATGGAAGATGTGACGTCTGTGGGACACCAGGGGGTGTCTAGGGAAGTTGGGGCCCCCTACAGTGAGCTGACAGGAACATTGAGTTTTTCCTTTTGTAGACTCTTTCACTCTTGCTAGGCTCTAGACTCCATGGAGCAGCTCTTGTAACTTCCTGATGGAGGGTGTCGGGAGCCAGCTTCTTGGGCAAGATAGCACGGAGAGACAGGCCCAGTGCCGGGGGCGCAGTCAGCCCGGTAGCTGGATGTGTTGGAGCCACATTAATCACGCAGTGAGCATGTTGGGTGCTGCAGAGCAGGGAGGGCCAGCGCTGCGTGCCGGGAGCTTCTTCGCACAGGCTGAGCCTTGACGCGTGCCGTGCTCTGTGTGCTCTGTAGCAGGCTGTTTCTGGAAGGCCTGGTGTGCTTCAGTACTTCCTCTAACTGACTTGACCAGAGGGCTGGAAGGGGACAGGGTTTATTTACTAACTTTTCTGTACAGCACGTTTGAGATAAGAGGGTTAGTTGATATTTTGAAGGGGCACACGTGTTTGTTGGGACAAAAATATAGGTCCCACTCCAGTTTTCTGTCTTGCGGAGTCCATCGTCAGGGTTGACACAGTATTGTAGTTGATTTAAGCAGTCACCTGTAGTGAGAGTAGGGTGCACCCGACACCCCACCCTGCCTGTCCTGGGCCTGCAGAGACCTGCAGTGGTCTGAGAGCTGTGCAGGCTTCGAGTTGGACCAGCCCAGGTAGGCAGCCTTGCAGTAACCAACAACCCAGGTGGTTCTTCGAATTAAACACGGTAACGTATCTCAGCAGGAGGTAGGCGCCTGCTATGCTGTAGCCTTGGTCCCCAAATCACTCCAAGCCAAGATGTGCTGAGAGGCACGGGAATTGATGTTTGTTGGATGCATGTTGAACGATAGCATTAGTTAGCCTCCTTTGATTAGAGGAGGGAACAGATGGGCTCCCTGTCTTCACCTTAGTAAATGAAAAACAAACCCCAGTCGTGATCTCTTTCTTTTTTTGAACCAAAGGATGACTTGACTTAAACATAAGAGGTTCTTGGCTAATCAGAAAGGGATTGACGGGGGGACGGGGGGGCTTTGGTAATTGAAAGCTATCACTGTCATTTTCTGGTTTTGATTAGGAGACTTTTAGAATAAATTTATGTTGGCTCCATCCTTACTTGACTTTTAAAGTTATCTTGGAATTTCCATTTTCAAGTGTCTCTTAAAGCACCACATATCTGGCCTGGGTGATCTGGGGTGGGGTAACCCCTTGTATATGGAGTAACACAGTTTAGGAATCTGAAGCAGGGAGAGGTGTATCTTTCTGGCATTGTGAGTTTATTTTCAAATTTACTGTTAATGCTTATCTTCCTGGAATTGTGTATTAAGCTTTTTCATTAGTGAAACTGGACTCCTCTTTCCTTAACACATTACTTTTCCTGCTAGAGAGGGATTCTGTTTAGGGAAGTCTTCGTAGATAGTCAGTTCTCCATAAAGACGTACCACCCTCCTAAGAGGTCCGTGTACATGGGTCTTAGTGTGAAGGAAGGAATGGGAAACACGGGGCCTGCCCCAGAGTACGTGTGTCCTCTGCAGGGTTAGAGATTGGCAAAATCCCTTTGATTTAATTGGCCATTAGTTGTTACCGAGGACAAATTTTTGGATGCTTGTGGGAATGGGCAGCTGCTCCCAGAATTTGCTTAAGGTTCCTGGTAAGCACCCAGGCTTCTGCTGCATTTATTTGTTTAAGGAAAATGGTAGAACTTCATTTGAGGCAGTTTTATTACCGCTGTGGCCATTTCCTTTTTCTGTTACCTCAGAGACCTGATTGCAGGGATATCACTTCCACCTCCTATGCAAATGATGGTGTAGCATGCATGCTTTGTGGTTGCCACGGAAACTGGATACCAGTTTCCTTCCTTCCTCTTCTAGCACTGCTCTTCCTCGTATTTTTCGATATGAACGTCTCTGTCACGTGCTTTTGCCCTCCTTGCCTTTTACACTCCCAAAGGACAAATGTAAACGCGTCCCTGATCTTTTCAGTGGTATCTGACCCTCCCGGAAACATCTGATCAGTTCGTAAGTCTTCCTTGATGAAATTGAGGGCGAGCACAGAGACGACACTGGTTCCATACGTCTCACGTGAAAGGCACTAGATGCTGGGTTTGTGGGGTTTGGAGTCACCTCATTTGCAAAGGGGGTGACAGCCATTAGTGTCACTTGTGGTTCACATGTGAGTGCTTTTGCAGGGGTTGTTAGACATGGCTTTTTATGCAGAATGTTCCCTGATGTCAGCATCTCACTTGGCTGCTTAGCAGCTCAATTAAAAGCAGTGCACATTGTTGCTGCTAAGATGAGGATAGAGTGTTCTCATCACCCCCGCCCTACCCTTTCCCTCTCTCCTTCCCTCCTCTTCGTTTTGATGGTAGAATTGGCTGGGTGGAGGGGGGGCACTGCGCTAGAGAGATTCTAAAGTACAGGCTGAGGAGGGAAGGCAGCAACGTAAATCGCTCGTCAGGGGGCAAGCTTTTGGTTCATTTCTGCTGTTAGAAATTCAGAAATTTAAAGAAGAGATCATAATAATAGATGGGTTTTTTCCCCTTGGAATAAGGTAAATGTGGGACGAGAATATTTTCTCACTTGCTTTAGGCTCAGTTGCTTTGATCTGGAAACATAGAATCTATCATGGCCTCATAAAATGCTTTGATAGATCTCTCCCGCTAGCTTAAAGCCCATCCCATAGGATGAGTGTGGAGTCAGCATCATCTGTGTGATTTTTTTTTTGGAGTGTGTTTGGGCAGGGAGGGAATAGGGTGATCATCGCTATCTAGCTGTGCTCACTCCATGTTCAAGCTTTAAAAGGGTTTGGCCCTCAGCTCCCTCACAGATGGGATCGTCCTTGTTTTTCTTTGTATCCCCAGTGGCTGGCGGAGTATCTGGTATGTTTGTATGTTTTTGTGAAGGTAAACAAATTCGAAGAGTAGCCAAATAGAGTGTAAGGAAAGGAAATTCCTAGAGGAGTTGTTCTATTTGAGAAGCATATTTTCCTATTTAGAATTGTCCAGATCTTACATACCCTCTTATCATATTGGAAGGTAGGTGCATGTGTACTTGTGTGTCTGTCTCTCTGTTGTGTGTTTTTGAAGTGTTGCCCATAGTTATTTATTTTAGAGGGTTAGGAAAGACTGGAGCGCACTGTTTTTTGGTAGTAATATATTATTCTGCTCTTTTATTCCCCCCCTCCCCAGCCTGTTTCTCCTCCCGTCTTATCTCTCCTCTGCTTCCATAATACTTCCTGGGTCCAAAATTCCACATCCATCTATATAGAAACCAAAATATAACTTGTAAAATGACTCCTCAGGGCCTCTCTTGTGACCTCTGATTAGGATATAAGCAAGTACCTACTTCTGCTTTCACAGCAGGTTCTGGAGTCCTCAAACCACCACAGTGTGTTTCCTGCATTTCCATCAGGCATTGTTAATTAGTGATGCCAAGTGAAGGGGGGAAATGCCTTCTTGTCTGAAGGCCGTGTGGTTCTTCCTGTGGTGCTAGCTTAGTATTGACTGCTGTTTTCTGGTAGAATTTTGAGATATTTAACCAGATCATCGAATTCCATGATAATAAGCATTATTCTCTCATCATGATGGTAATAAATATATCTGGCATTTTTTTCCTGTTACCCTCTCAGATCTTGGTTTTCCCAGAGGTCAAAGAAGACTTAGCCTTTGTTTATTTGCATTTTTGGAGTTTAGTTCTTAAAGAAAATTTACTCTGTAAAGTTTGAATAGCATATATGACCACTTTGTAAAAAGCTTCAACTGTGTAGAATTGGCATTAATGTTAATTCCTGCTGTCTACTGTATATAAAATGCAGAAAGTTTGAAAACGTTTAAAAGGAAAACGAGAGCTGGGTCTTAGAAATGAATCTTTGTCCTGTTGTTCATACTTGGTTTCAGACATATTTGGAAATGAATGGAGGCCTTCTGAGATGTTGCTTCTTTCATAGGAAGTACTATTTTGTTGAGTATATAACAGTATAATAGGCCAGGTGCTTTACTGGGTCAAGTAGATTGTTCTCTGATAATATAATTGAAAAATAACACGAAGCAAGCATTGGCTCTGATGTATTATGATGTAAATCCATTTAGTGGTTATTGATTATTATCTCGTGGGAAGGCTGTTTTTGTCAGTGCCTACTTATCTGGGGATGGTAGGATTACTGGGGCCTTGTTTCCAGCCCGAAGCCCACCTTGGCTCCTGCAAACTATTGGGGAATGAATGGTCTGAAGAGGATGCTTCAAGTAACCATGAGCACGATTCAGGTCAATCTTGGGGGATACTTTGTGATTACCCTATGATGTATTCATTAACTTACATTTTGTTTTTTCCCTGTTAACTTGGAACTGTGCAGGATGGGATTCTAGCAGTTTTAAAATATATGTTGTTTTCAGTCCTTCTTTCTCTAGAACATAATTATAAATTTGTTCAGCCTGTTATTCTGCCCCCAAGAACTATGTTTGCATCCATTGTGACAGCCTGCAGACTGTTTGTACTATAATCTGCTTGCTGGTCTGGCAAATGCCATTGTGTAATGTGCACTGGCACTTGGCCTTTCTGGAGCTTGTCGTTATTCCCCTTTGTAGGGATTTGAGCCGCTCTGGCCAGGATTGCTCTCCCGATATTCATTTCTTAGGCCTCCTACCGTCCGGTCTCATGGAACGAGGCTGGGATAAATAGAGCCCTTATAGATCATCTGAATGTCAGATCATCCTGGGCCATAGATGAGAAATCTAAGGCTTAGGGAGGACTGGGCACTGGGAATCCTCACGGTGAGAATGTCTGTGAATGTTTGAAGTGATTTTAGAACCAAATCAAAATGTACATTGATCTTGTCCATACAGCCAAAATCTGTATTACGTCTCTGAAAGATGCCCTCCTGCTATGAGCTTGGGCTGTTGTGGAAGCCAGAGGAAGGTAGGGCAGTACAGCTTTCCCTGGGTGCTGGAGACCTGGGTGTTTTGAAGGTCAGGAAGAGTGATGCCAGCAGACACACGGAAGGCTCGCTCGGACTGCTTTTTGCGGGGCCCTTTCCATCACCATCGCCGCCTCTACTCCCACTACCTTTGGTGCAAACGAGGGCTTGCCCATGTTATTCAGATTTCTTGGTTCAGCCCTCAGATGGGCAGGACACACTTTAATCCCTGTTTGAGGACAAACATTTGCTTTTGCCCATCTTCACCACTCTCCTGTGTTTGCCCAGATATTTTAAAATTCATACTTAAAACAATGAAATTTGTATACAAAGAAAGTATTTAAGACTCTCGATATAATTTTCTCTTTCGTTGAAGCAATTTGAGAAATGAAGAGGCTTACAGATGTCAGTTTGGATAGTGGCACCCACGGATTTCCCAAAGAGGTTCTATCTCCATTGTTGACCCTTAATCTAGGAACATAGAAACTGATTTTGTTGAAACCCCCTTGAGCCAGTGGCCACTAACTGCATGACAGTGGGAGTGGACACACTTCTCTTAGCAAATAAAGCCAGTAGGGAGCCTGTTCCCAGGCATGCCTGGCTAGGTAAGCAGGCTAACCCTGCTGTGAGCAGTACCCAAATATTTTTGCTAAGCGAGCTGGGACCTACAATACACACATGGCACCAGTGTGGCACCCTTTATGGTGCTACCTTTGAAAGTAGACTTTATCAAAATTGGGAGGACAAATCCAGAATTAAAATCCCTCTGGACTAAATCTGGTTTTGTTCATTTAAAATATAAAGTAGATCTTTGATGCTGGCTGCCTCACCAATTAAATGGGTCTTCGTGTCCAGTACTAGGGACAGAATGCCTCTATAATGTGGTGCAGTGGAGAGAGCAAAGGCTTTGGAATAATGTAGATACTTGCTTGGCATCAATGTTCTTAAAAGCCAGGTAAAGTCGCTGAGCCTCCATTGCATTGTCCGATAAATGGCAACCACAGCACCTTATGGAGCTGGCTCTCACCCAGTGGTTCCCCGACCTGAGCGTGTAGGAGACCACCTGGAGGACTTGTTAAAACCCAGCTTGCTGGGTCCCACCCCCCAGAGTTTCTGATTCAGTTGGTCTGAGAATTTGCATTTCTGATAAGTTCCCAGGCAGTTCTGACGCTGCTGGTTGGAGGATCACACTCTGATAACCAGTGCTCTGGTAACCACTGGACTAAATTCTGTACGTGATTTAAGGCACCTGGCATATTACTGTCCTTCAGCAAATACTAAATATCCATTTTCTGTAGAGTCCCTGTGTAAATGGACAGCGATGATCCCCGCAGTTAAGAATTCTGGGAACCGTTAGCCTTTATCAGGTAGATGCAGCCTTTGCTCCAGAAAGACTTGATCTCAGAGCAGTATTCTCCCCTTGTCGCCGCTTGTTAGTTTGGGTGACTCCTTTAGGTAAGAATTTAGATGAATTAATTTTTCTTTTCTTTGGTGAGCTGTGATCATTTTGTTGTTCTCTGGTTTGGGTTCTCCTTTGAACAGACCTTTACTCAGCGCAACAGGTGAAGCGTGGTTCGACTTCATCTGTTTGTGCCCTCCTCTTTCCTTCATACATGTTGAGTTTAGGCCTTAGCCGGTCTTCCCATGCCTGCTTGAGATGATGGCTTTCGAGACCTTTTTCATTTTATGTCCCCAAACGTTTCCTTCCTCAGCTTGTTCATCTGCTTTGTGCAGAAACAGAACAATGATGTCTTTCCTTCCCGTGTGGTTTATTTGAAATTATTTATAGACTGGTCTCTGGCTGCATGCCGCCTCCTTCCCAACCCCCCGCCCCGGTGTAATTTGTCTTTAGGTAGTTGCTTACATGCAGTATGCCCTACCTAAGGGCACGCTGTCTGAGTGGAAGTATTTTCCTGCTACAAACAACTCGCCAAAGCAGACAATGTGATTTCATCTTGGACTGCCTTTGCACGGGATTGTCTTGGGCTGGCTTTAATTCCCTAAGTATAGGATGATTTCCAGCTCCCTGTAGGTCATGGTGGTGCTTCCTTTGGCCTGGTAGATGCACCCACACTGATGGCACAGTACTAGGTCTGGGGATGTTTCCTGCTGTTCTTTCTGGGCTGTGGAGAGGAAAAATTGGAAACAGTACTGTGTCCCTGCAAGTTATTTCTTCTTTTGTTTTCTACTTAGTATTCATGGATGGTATTCGGCTGACAGTGAGACGATGCAATATCCATCACATCCCCGTTCTTACGATTCTACCAGGCCTTTCCCCACAGCCCTTCCAGGGCATGTGTGTGAATATGTGTGCGCCCGGCAGCGGTGGGGTGGGAGTGAGAATATGTACATATGGAGGTGCCAGCGCACCTCTCATTCTTTCTCTGATTTCACACGTTTCAACTTGCAGAGGATTTAATTTAATTTATACCCAGCGGGGGAATTTGCCTGTAAAACACACACACACCTCCATAAGTCTGTCTCTGCCTTTCACTGTGTGCCCAATTTCAGTGTTTTAGAAAGCAAGTTGTGTTTTAGATCAGAGAAGGAGAGAGGATGCTAAATAACACTGTAGCTGTCCCTTGGTGCACAGAATTCATACTTCTAGTCGTGTTTGCTGTGAAGGGCAATTCCATATACTGGTCAACATTTTCTCAGTAGCTTGTCTTTTAAAATGAAATTTGTTGTATTTTTAGCCTGTGGGTTTCTTTTCAGGGGCGGTGGTGTCTCCCAGAGAGTGTTGCACAGAGATTGGGGTGAGCCAGTTCCCTTGAGGAGGTGATGGGGAGAGGGAGGGAGTGTCACAGAATTCTTGCCAGGGCAAAATAGGGTCACTTCTCATCTGTGTTTATTTTACCCACTGTCAAGTGTGGATGGGAATGCTTTGGTTTACAGTCACCATGACAACAGAGGCTACTCCCTGCCCCTGAACAGGCAATGAACCCATTCATTTATCCAAGTGTCTTAAAATTCCATTATGTGCATTCCATGGACTGTTAATTCAAGTATTTTGACAGAATGTTGTTGTGTGTTCTCTAAACGTATTCAGTAGTGGCTTAATCCTGTTCAAGTCACCAAATACGTGTCTTGAGGCACTGTTTCCTCATCTCTCAGGGGGCGATGAGAAGAAGGATGGTCAACAACAGAACAGGGTTCCTCAACTTCCTGTATCTGGGGCCTTTCTGTGCTGGGACATTCTCTGAAGTTTTGTGGTCGTATATAACTGAATTTTTTTCTTTCTACTCCATAAATAGATTTGGGCTTTGTTTTTAAGAAATGCTTTAAGTTACCACCAAGTTAAATCTCTTAATTCTGGCTAGTTTATTTCAAATTTCCAGGGTGTTAGGTTACTTTTGTTAATTTATTATTTTATTTATATTTATTTTTGGCTCCGTTGGGTCTTCATTGCTGCGTGAGGGCTTTCTCTAGTTGCGGTGAGCAGGGGCTACTCTTCGTTGCAGTGTGCGGGCTTCTCATTGTGGTGGCTTCTCTTGTTGCAGAGCATGGGCTCTAGGCACGCGGGCTTCAGCAGTTGTGGCCCGCGGGCTCAGTAGTTGTAGCACATCGGCTTAGTTGCTCCGCGGCATGTGGGATCTTCCCGGACCAGGGCCCGAACTCGTGTCCCCTGCATTGGCAGGAGGATTCTTAACCACTGTGCCACCAGGGAAGCCCTACTTTTGAATGTTAGTCATTGTGGTTCCCGCCCCAGCTTTATTGAGATATATTTAACATATAACACTGTGTAGACTTCAAAGTATGTAACCTGATGATTTGGTGTATACACATATTATGAATGATTACCACAGTAAGGTTAGTTAACGCATCTCTCACCTCATGTACTTTTATTTTTTAATTTAATCTTTCAAATATACAGTAAAGTGTTATTAACTATAGTCACTATGCTGTACATTAGATCCCCAGAACTTACTCATGTTATAACTGGAAGTTTCTACCTTGACCACATACACACACACACCCCTGCTAATAGTCTACTCTCTGTTTCTATGAGTTTGTTTTTTTTAGATTCCACAGTAAAGGAGGATCACACAGTATTTCTCTGTCTGACTTAACATGACGCCCTCAGCAGCCATCCGTGTTGTCATAAATGGCAGGATTTCCTTTTTTATGGCTGAATAATATTACATTGTATATTCATACCACGTTTTCTTTATCCATTCATCCCTCCACAGATTCTTAGTTTGTTTCCGTATCTTGGCTGTAAATAATTGTAAATAATGCTGCAGTGAACATGGGGTTGCTGGTATCTCTTCGAGATAGTGACTTCATTTCCTTCGGATGAATACCCAGAAGTGGGATTGCTGGATCCTGTGGTAGTTCTGTTTTTAAGTTTTTGAGGAGCCTCCATACCGTTTTCCAAAGTTAGCTGCACCAATTTACACTCGCACTGACAGTGTGCGAGGGATCTCTTTTTCTCCACATAGTCCCCAGCATATGTCTTTCTCATGTCATTTTCCCCTGTATAATGTTTTTATTCTATGTTTTTACGTTCCTTTAAAATGAGTTCAGTTCGTGGAAGAATGAGAGTCTGGTGGGCTGTCCTCCCGAGATAGAGTTTGAGTCCTCACCTGGTGCCTTTGTCTCCTTCTGTAAATCGGAAAAGGTCTGGCTTTAGGCTCTAAAAGGACCCAACCCAGCCCTCAGGCCCCACTGGTTTTATTGTTTCATTGTTGAGCTAATCAGCCTAGAAGCCCAGGGGTGTGAGGTTGTCTTTGTAGCTGTTCGCTTTGAGAAGGGGAGGTCAGGAAGGAATAAACTACTTTTCTTCCTGGAAAGTTCTCTTCTCATGAATGATTGGTTCCCAAGCCTGTTTCTATCCCAGAGGGAAGTTGTTCCAAGGGACGACTCCCTCGTGTGGCCCAGGTCCTGTTTTTTGGTTTTTTTCTTTTTTTAAATACATCTTTATTGAAGTATAACTGCTTTACGATGTTGTCTTAGTTTCTGCTGTATAACCAGGTGAGTCAGCTGTATGCAACATCCCCACATGCCCTCCCACCCTCCCTATCCCACCCCTCGAGGTGGTCACAAAGCACCGAGCTGATCTCCCTGTGCTATGCGGCTGCTTCCCACTAGCTAGCTATTTTACATTTGGTAGTGTATATATGTCCATGCCACTCTCACTTTGTCCCAGCTTACACTTCCCCCTCCCCGTGTCCTCAATGCATTCTCTATGTCTGCGTCTTTATTCCTGTCCTGCCCCTAGATTCTTTGGAACCTTTTTTTTTTTTTTTTTTTAGATTCCGTATATATGAGTTAGTGTACGGTATTTGCTTTTCTCTTTCTGACTTACTTCACTCTGTATGACAGACTAGGTCCATCCACCTCACTACACGTAACTCAGTTTCGTTTGTTTTAATGACCGAGTACAGGTCCTGTTTTGTGTTGTCCTGCCGCAGCTCCATTACGCTGCACTTCATGGAACCCAGGCTTCACGGTCAGACCCGGAAGGCAGGGCGTGTGTTTGCTGGTTCCCTGAGGTCCCTTTCCGTCTAGCTCACGGATTCTCGGCCTCACTTTCCCTTTCAGGTGTACTCTTTGCGTGTGCTCACGTTTGAGGGGTCTTCCCCGGCGTAGTCAGTAGTTACTGGGCCTGCCTGTTGCCTCTCCTTTGTTGAAGGGGGAGCGGGATGAGAGGATGGATATTCTGAGTTTTCCGAGTTGGGTTTTCTTGTTCAGTCGCCTTACTCTTTTGTGAAATATATCTACAGTTTTAGATTGATAGCGAATTATCGGAGCTCACTGAGTAGTGTTTTCGTTTTATGACTCCTTGCTCGAGTTTGTTGGTGTCTTTATAATCTTAGAACTGAAAGATTGTAGAAATCTAGGACAGGGAGGTCTCACTTACCTGGTGGAACCAACAGCTCCAGCGATGCACCCTGTTTCTACCTGTAGGATTAATTCATGTAACATTTTCTACTTTCAAAATTGTGTAACACAAAGAAAACAGTAATTTGCGGGGGGAAGCCCTGTGACGTTACATTGCTGTACTCTGCATCTCAGATGAAATAAATCCATTTCAGAAAGCACTGGGTAAAATCTGGGATACCTGGAATTGTGTGAAATAGGAGAACCAAACACAGAGAAACCTGAGGAAGAGCCCAGCTGAAGGACTAAGCTGGGGAAGGGAATGACCGTCCTTCTGCAAACCAGTGGGTTCCCAGGGTCAACTTCTGGGGGTCTTTTCTGGGTGTGAGGTTGTTATCACTGGTCTCTGAGGATATTTTGGAGGGAGTCGGGGGAGGCAGAAAACTTCTAAGTGTCCAGCTGGTAATGTTCTCCTACATGCTCATTTACAAATTGCTGAAGGCGGGGCCTTCCGACCCTTCCCAGGGCTGATGGATGGCTGGGAGCGTGGTGTTTGGCATCGTATTGACACAGTGGAAGATGGATGTCTCTTTGGTCAAAGGGAGACCATTAGGGCATGTTTAGGCTGGTAGAATTGAAGAGACTTCTTCTAAAGGGAGTAGTTCCGCGCCTCCTGGCCCCCGTGGCCTGCCACCCGCATCTTTATGAACAGGATTCAGATTTATCCAGCTTGCAGCCCTGGCATTTTGCGAAAGCTAACTGTGAGGAAACTTGCATTTAAGAAGCTTCTGTTTCTTTGAGTTAATCAGTGGGTTACAGAGAAGGGGAGGATGTCATTTGTTTCCATGATGCCTCAGCATGTCATGGGTTCTGACCATTTGGGAAGATGTGACAGTTTCCTCTCTCGCGTCCCCTCCTTCACGGGGTCCCTACCAGCACCCATCCTTAAATTGCACCTTGGGGTTCTCCTTTTTTCTCCAGAGGTGGCTTGCCTGGTGGTGGCGGTGCAGCGTAGCGAGAAGAACCATGAGGGAGGTTCCCGTGGCCAAGTGTCTCACCACTCAGTGGAAGGGGCTTACATTCTCCTCTGGGCTGGGCAGTGGAATGGGAGAGAATGGGGCCATGGGAAAACAACACGTCTACCGATGGGAAGCATCACAAAAATTGACTGTTCCTGGTGTGGGAGGACCCACGGAAGCTAGGCTTGAGTTTGGGGTTAAAAAAATAAGATTTTAGAGGTTAGTCACTTTTTAAACTTTCATTTCATAAATGTTTTTGACAGTTCCTTTTATTATTGGAGGTTTCCATCGGTTGAATTATCTCCCCCCTGCCTGCCATTTTCACAATTTATTAGGATCATGTAGAACATTGGGATTCTCTCCCATTTCTTTCCCTCTTTTCTCTATTTTTTCTTCTCTGTCCTCTTTTGTACCGCCATACAGAGAAAATGAGAGGAGCCAGGCGATGCCGAGGCTTTGTGACAGCACCTAGGACAGAAGGTGGACCTGTGGCCTTCTTTGGAGGGTATGAGCTGCACTGAAGGAGGCTGACCTGTGGCTTCATTGTTTCTTGTTTATGGACACGAAAATAGGCTCGAGCAGGAAGGATTAATGAAGGGCTTAATTGAACAGGAAGTCTTTCAGCCCTTTGGAGTTGCTGAAGTGGTGCATACAGCTTGGGTGTTTATCTTGAGTCCTGTATAAGAGGTTGGACTTTCCTGTGGCTGTTTCCTGGAACTTGGTGAGGATCAGAACTTGTCAGGGCATTTGAATGTTGCAGACGCAAAAGGGATAACTAGTCATTGACAGCACTGGGTGAAGGGGAGAGCTTGTTTGGATTTCTGTGTACTGGCAATCTCGCCTCTTGGGTTTTCTGCAGCTGGCCTTGCTCAAAGCCTTTGAAAGTCCTTTGAGCTGCTTTTATAGCATCTCAGCAAATTCAAATATAGTATCTCTGGAAAGGAGTGATAAGTCACTCGTCTTATTAACAGCAGGGTTTTGTTGGTTAAATGGGTGTAAGAAAACATATTTGATGACAGGGCCCCTTGTGAGTCAGAGACCAACTTTTTTTCCCTCTTGGAGAAATTCTCATTTTGTGATGTAAGTGAGGTCTAGTCAGAAGACACTGTCACTAGACCCCTGCGAGGGATCGTTTGAGCCACACACAGTTATGGTGGATGTGTGTGTCCTGCAGATGTTTGGTGAGTCTCTGCTTGTCATTTGCTGCCGCCCACAGACGTGACCCCTTTCCACTTAGTGCTCCCTTGACCTCAGGTATAGGACCTGTGGGTTCATATCCTGCAGAGTCCATCTGGGACTCCCAGGTGGTTGACAAGGAAGAAGTGAGGGGACTTTTATACTGGGGAGAGGCATCTTAGGTCCCAGAATGGGTGTTAAGAGTGTAAATGAGAGACGATCCTGGCTGAGTTGGAAGGTGTGAGTTGGCCTCCATTCCCCTGGCCCATCTGGTTTAAAAGCCCACTTGGTTTGGTTTGATATAGCGATGCCATTTGGATAAATGTTTCTGCTTCCTGGCCTGACGTATGGTTACCTTCTGCAACCCTGAACGTTGGTAGAAGTTCAGCATTGCTTGAGGGTATCCTAGGCCTTGTTAGGAAGGAAGGTGGGTTCTATGCCATGGCTCCCTTTTGCCTCCTTTGAATTGATACAGGTTCTTGGGTTTTTATTTAAATTTCTGTGCCACTGTTGTGTCTGCTGGGTCCGTCATGGCAGCCTCCAGTGACACTGAGCCTGGGCTGAGTCTCCGAGTCTGGGATGCTGCGAGCTCCTGTTTTTCATTGGGAGAACGTGCCGTAACTCCAGGATCACAGAGCACAAACAGCAAAAAAAAAAAGGGAGGATAATGGCCCTTAGTTCATTAGTGATTAGCAGATTCTTTAATTATGGTCATGTTTTTTAACTTTAGCAGTTGTCGTAAAATCCTAGACCTCTTTTATAAACTTTCAGGAAGAGACAATGTGTGGATTGTAGTGTATCCCTTTATCACAGAACAGACTTCCCTCCGCAGTTTGGTTGGTGATAGCTTAAGTAACACCCATACTTTGAACATTACACGGGATTATGTTTCAGCCTACTAAATAAATTTCTGTCAGAGCCCCAAAATGAATACTCTGGGCTTCCCGGGGAAGGAAGCATATTAGAACCATGGTGCATTACTTTAGTTTTGCCTTTTCTTACTTTTCTGGGTGGTAAAAATCACTTTTGGGGGAGGGAACGTATTTCAGAAAACAATCCAGTGGATTTTAGCCCTAGGTATATTTTCAAGATGTAAAATGTTGGATTGTGAGTTGCTGTGTATTTTCCATATACAAGCAAGGAACTTGAGTTGTAATTGAGTTGTTGGGTTAAACAGTATTGCTAACATTGTTCATCTCTTACTTTCTGTGAAAAGTGGCTGGTTTCTTACTTAGCTGGCGTCAGATTTTAGTGCAGGTACTAAAAATTGGTTAATGCCAGGCTTGTCATAAATCTGCGAAAGTCAGAATTCCCCTTTCAGGGGTGATCCCAGAGCTGGTGTCTGAAGACTGTCTACTGCCATCTATTGGTGCTTGTTGGCTACTTCACGGGATTTCCAGTGGGCGGGGAAGTTGTCCAGAATCCCTTTTCTATTTGCCGTCCTTTAAATAAAGCAGATCCCTGTTAGCAGACTTAGTGTCCAAGAGGCCGAGGATGTGAGAAGCTGAAGGAAGCCTACTCCGTATCTTTCAGGGACTGGTTAGCTCTCTGAGCACTGCCTTTGTGCTTTGGTCCATCACGTGCGGATGGACTTTCGAATCTCACCCTGTGCACGACTCCATGGGGAATGTTTCTGGTGGGACGTTTCCATAGGATTGACTTTTCAGTTATACTGCTAGGGTTCCACTGGATTCTGTTTAATGAATGAACTGTGTAACACTGCAGGATGAATTTCTTCATATATTTTTCTTCTCTCCTTCAAAGAACGAAGTAAAACATGATTCCTGCCTCACAGAGTCATCCAGTCTCCCTTCCCAGCCATCGTCTCTGCCAGGATTCGAGGAGTTTTCTGGCAGTTCGCAGCCGGGTATTGAGTAACCTAAAATTGAGAAACTGCTGGGGTTCTTGTTGAAATAGTATTTTTAAAAACAAAATTGGCAGTCCCACCTCAAGAGAGAATGAATGGAAAGGCAGATCAGCATTTCAACTGGTTCTTGGAGGCTTTTACAGATGAGTGTACTTTAGGTAACTTGTTCACACCTTGTAACTACAGTAGTGTATTAGGAATTTCTTTGGCAGATTCATGCTGGATTAAGACTTTTAACTTCCATGTGTTGGTCTTCTGACTCGTGTTATCCTCTTGTTACTTTTGCTGTAAGATACAGTTTTTGGCCTGAACCCAAAAGTCTTTGTGGAGAGGAGCATTTGCAGCTCCTAGATCCTGGGTTTGGAGTTGGATCCCCGAGAAGGAGAGGGTTATGCGGCCTGGGGGTGGCGAAACTGGCTGCTTTCCATTGGTGGTAAACTGTAACACATGTGACTGACAGAACAAAAGGGCTTTGTTGCCGCTTTAATTGTTGATTAATGATGATCCCTCTCAAATTTGACATGGTTGCTTTCTAGAACACAAAAGAAGTCAATGTCAAATATTTCCTTGATCATGACAGAGTCAGGATTTCCAGGCAGCCTTGGTTCTTTGACATTTCAGGATGCTGCATCAGACTTTTAAAAAAAATAATTGCATCATTTTATTAATGGGATCAGAAGCGGTTCTGCATATTACTTTTCATACCATTTGTGTGGGCTCCCACCACCAGCCTGAGATTTGTGTGCCCAAGAAATGTTCTACTTGGGAAGACACCACATGTATCTTGTAGATATTTAGTGCTTTTGGTATTCTCCTCTCTCTCCCCTGACCCTTTTTACCTGAGGTAAAGAAAATGAAGGCTCACCTTTCTCTCTGATGCCCACTTTCTGAGGGAGTGCATTTATTTGTGAGCATTTGGAGTATCTTCCGAAGTCGGGGTGGTGTTTGGGTTTGCAGTACTTGCCTTCTCCTTCGTCTGGCCTTTTGGTGGGTAGAGCTGATGAATATACTTATAAGTGGTTAGGTTAGCCTTCCTGAGGATATCTCAGGGTTCTGAAGGAAGTTCATGTGTTTTCCTAAATGAGTGATTTATTCCTAATTGGAAGGATTAGGTCTTAAGGCAGCAGAGTATAGATAGCATAGTAGTTAGTAGTTTAAGGGAATTATGGAACAACTTTAGGCATTGTGCCATCTTTTTTTTTTTTTTTGGGAAACATCTATATTTAAAATTTTTTCCACCTCTGCCTTCTAAAGTGCAAGGCGGTATGCGTATCTCAAGATCTGGAAGTTATCACGTTTGCTGTTTTGCCTGACAACCTGTAGTTGGGAAATAGGCGCTAACAATCTTTAGCAACACAGGCATTTTGGAGGTTTTTTATTTTCCACTTGGTACAGGCAAAAGATCAGTACTTGTCACCAGAGTTATGAAATCATAATGCAAGAGGAATTATTACAGGAATTATTACTGTATTCAGGTTTTATAGATGAGGTCAGAGGAGATTGGAGCTAGAAGGACCCTGAGTTGTTTCCTTTTCATAGGGGTCCCCCCCCCCCCCCCCACTGCTTCTGCCAACAAGGAAATAGAGTCCCAGCTTGCCCAAGGTCACAAGGTAGTTGAACCAAAGCAGCCCAGGTTTTGTGATACCACGGTTCTTTTCCTTGTACCACTCTGACCAAGCAGAACCTTACAGGGTTTCATCTCCAGGAGATTCAAGTAAAAAAACTTCCTTTAGGTATATCAGGTTAATAGCAAACTTTTACTCTAAATAGTTGCCTGTGTAATTTAATTTAAGACAAGTGCTGCAAATATTTAACATCCTGCGGTTTTTAGCATAAACGATTTCATCTCTTTCTATGTAAAGCAAGAAATGAGACCTCTGAACCAGTATGGCAAGATCTCCAGAAACACCTGAAAGCAGGCATTTCTCTTCTCATGGAGCTGCAGACCTCCCTTTTCTGTCACTGGGTGAAGTCCCTACACCCCAGTGAGACCAACACCCATTGTAACTCTGGAGCAGGGTGGGACGTGAGCGCAGAAGGATGGAGCCTGTTGCCAGCGCTTCTTGTTACCGAGTTTGCTGTGAGTTGGTCTCTGCTAGCCTCCGGGTTCACTTGAGGATGTGTTTATTTTCTCTTTACTATACAGGATGTTTACAGCCATCCTGTGTGGTTTACCCGCAACTGCACTTGCATTTGAATTTGGTGGGCAGCTTGCCCTGGGCAGGGGATATCCCCTGCTGGACCCATACAATCTCCCAACACACACCCGCTCTTGTTTCTTTGACTAGCTGCCAGGTCTGTAGTGTGTGTGTGTCTGGGGGTAGAATAGAGTGGGTACTTATTTTGGAGATGGAAACACAGGAATTTTTTTTTTTTTTTTTTGAATAGGCCTTTCAGCAAGTTGGCGAAGCTTCAGGGCCAGCTCCCACACCGGCACAAAGAGCCCGGCTATGCGGGCCCCTCTGCATTTGTCAGATATAACGCGTCTTCTTTCTTGAATGAACACACATCCTGCCCTCCCCCCCATGCATTGCTCTTTGTTTAGACTTGGGGTGTAATCTAAATAACTGGATTTACCAGCTTACGTTTCTAATATTGGAAAATTAAGTTATAAGATGGTGTTTGGCATACACGGCCCTCCACGAGGACTGGCTGGGCACTGCTTTAGACCCCCTAGTCCCCCCTCGCTCCCGCCTTGTCCAGCTGAGTTGCGTGCATACCCCTCGTCCTCCATGGGTTTGTAAACTATCAGAAATCCTGGACAGAAATGGAATTTAATTAACCTAGAAATTGCTGTTGTGCCATATTTAGGGCTGCCCTAGAGATTGAGCACACAGATAGCAATAAGCCGGTTAACTCTATCCTGTAGGTATCCCCAGAGGAGACCCAGAGACACAGTGCCACAGTGATGGCGGGCTGCCCGGAAGCTTCCAAAGGCAGGATTTGGGGAGGGCAGGAGAGGGCACCGGGAGAGTGTTACAGAACAAACAGTATTTGGCACAGGACTTGGTCAGCCACCAGTGGGTTTTCTTTACAAGCTTTGTCTTGGAATTTATCTGTTAACTTGGAAAATAATGCTAGTGTTTATTTTGGTCTGCTGCTTTATTCCCATAAAGGTGCTGTACTTCTTTTTCTTTTTAACCTAAATATGAAATATATTTGAAGATTTATTGGGGTAAAATTTTAAGTGATCAAGCGAAACGTTCCTTTGGCTATTGGCCCCAATGCCAGCGAATCCCACGTGAGAGAAGGCTTCTTCTGTGTACCATGGGGCGTGGAAGAGAGAGGAGGGAGAGGATGGACCCCCTCCCCCGCAGCTCACGCAGCTCGTCAAGAAGCACGGTCTCTGACGTGTGGTGGTCTCGTGTGCAGATGCGCGTGGCAGGACCCCCACACCTGGGCCGGCAGATTGTGGCCCAGGACAGGTGTGCTGTGTGTGGACACGTGGGGTGCAGCGGCGTGCGTTGGGGTTGGGGGGTAGCTTGTAACGCAGCGTGGTTGACAGCCAGAACGCGACCTTAATTGGCTTTTGTTCGATGATGCTCCTGATGGGCAAGTGGCTCAGTAAATTCTCAACAAGCGATGCCGGTGGTGGTGGAGGAAATTGTGACCGAACGGGCAGGTTCTTCCGAAACTGATTCTTAGTGAAACTGGATTCCACTCGACCTTCGGGGAGCCGTATCCTGGGATGGCAAATAACCTTACTGGTGGCAGAACCACAGGCCTCTCCTGTAGCTCTTGGGTCTATTTCAGATCTGTCCAGCCGTCTCCCTGCCACCTCCGGATTACCATGCCCTCTGCCCCTCTGCTCAAAAAACGTGTGATTCCTAAGGAATGAGTGAGGAATTGGTATTGTTCATAAATGGGACAGCAGCGTAATAATGTTCCTGCCCTTCTCTCTCAACATCTACGGAGGGCTCGCCCTCGACACACGACAGCCCGTACATGCAGAAATAGGACATGAGGAGGCCCCGGCAGGAGAGCCCACTCTGTAGGCCACCGAAGGGCAGAGGAATGGAAATGGAGTTGAGCGGTAGGTCCTGGGGGATGTGCTATTTGAGGATGGCTCGGTCTCTCTGAGGAGGTGACTTTTGAACAGAGACATGGAAAACGTGATTCCGTAAAAAGCAGGCTAGAATGTTCCCCTCGCTGGATTATGGGAAGAAGCCAGCCATGGTGAGATAAAGGGGAGAAGCATTCCAGCTAGAGGGAGCAGTCTGGAGTAAGCAGGGTCCCCTGAGAACCTTTGCCTCTATCCTAAGAGCATTTATTTCTACAGAGAGTGACACTGGGGGAATCAGATCAGTAAAGCAACTTTCATTTCAACACGTCCGCCACCCCCCCCCCCCCCCAAAAAAAAAGAAGCACTTTTGCTTAAATGGGATTCACACCAGCAGGGCTGAGCTTTGTCATGACTGGGTTGCCATGGGGCTCCTGTCCCTTCTAGAGAAGGGACACCCCAGATGGCCTTACCCACGACAAGGGGTTCAGATAGCAAGCTCTGTATTCTCTGAACTTGCTCTCTGAATTTTTTAGTCTTTTAATTCACATACACACATTTACACCACGGAAGGTGAGGAACAGCGATGATTTGATCTGAAACCACTTCTGTCCCCTCACCCTCACTGCCTCTCAACCCTAGATTTTAACGCACTGTACATAAAAGGTTACCCTCAATGTATTATTCATATATACATGTATTTACACGTTTCTTTCGCAGTTGGTTTAAGTTTCTTCGGCTTGCTGGCGAGTTTGGTTTAGTTGGTTTCATTGACCTTCCTGGCACGAAGGGGTCTTCTGTAAGGGAAATTCCTTCCTGGATCAGTTAATGAAAGATCAACACAGAAGTGAGTCTTGCTCCACTCGACACTCCTGTGGTTTGTGTGGGACAGACGCCCTCTGTATTTTCTGCGTTCTGGCTTGCTGTGCATTACCAACGGGCAGCAAAGGCCCTCCTGGCTAAACTTCAGGCAAAAAAGCCTTTGGAGGCCCTACATTCTGCTTGTTTCTTCCCTTGGTGCCCAGGAACCCCACACTCTCTCCAGCCCCACCCCTGGGTGGCTCTGAACTCCCTTAGTTCAACCTAAATTTCGATTTAAAGCATTTGCGCCCTGGTAATGGAGTGGAGGGTGTCCCTGGTGGAGGGTCGGGTGGGTCCCATCTTGCTGGCCTGCTCGCGGCTGGCGCCCAGCAGCTGAGTGCAGGCCCTCCTGGAGCCCCACCGCCCTTGGTGGGTGTCTGATCATGCCTGTCCTGTCCTGCACGCCAGCCTCCTTCTTCCCCCAGCTCCTCCAGGTGCAGATCATCTAGCTCTTCAGCACATCTGGACCTCCCCGCCCCCTTTCTGTACTGATTGTAAATAACATACACTCATTTTCTCGTATCAGACACTCTAGAATGAATCACCTGTCCCGCAAACATACCCGAATGGCTAAGAGTGCTTCCTCCATGGATTTGGCCTCTGAGTTGTGTCATTCAAACTCTTGTGTTGCATGGGGACAGCAAAGCAAAGTCACACCTTTGTAATCCCCCGGGACCCGCACACACAAAGCCAAACCGCAGACCTGCCCTTTCCGCAAAGTACGGATTCTTCTGGCCTCTTTAAAACAAGATATTGGTTTGTCTTGTTCTTTAGGTCCTGCTTTCATCTGGGTCTCACAAATACTTAATTACTCGGGAGCTTGGTTTATTCCTCTGAGGGGTAATTTATTTTACTGCCGCTTTTTAATCTGTTATGCCCTTATTTTTCATAGCCTCCCTGAGAAAGTCATCAGGCAAAAAGCACCTTTTATTTGAGCAACGGTCAGAGCATTTATCTTTGAGGTTATGAAATTGTAGAATGTTTTGCCGTGTCCTGCTCTGTCATCTGTGTTTGCGTGTTTGTTTTTCATTCAGGCTGTGCCGTCTTCTCGTTATGTGTGGCATTTGTCGTTGCTGACTTTTGAGAAAGCAGTAAACACTGAACATCCTGTTCACATACAGGCAGTGATTCCATAAAGCCCCCTTAATGCCCAGAGTGTGAGTTGTGTCCATTTAAATGAAGATGTACGAATCAGAAAATTGCCAATTAAAACCCCTTTTCAGTAGGAAAACATGACGGGGGTTTTCTTTTAACAGGAAGGGCAAGTTGGAGGAAAGCAGGAGCTTGTTGGAAGAGGAGGGTAGTTCTCTTGGGCTCAGTCCACCCTGAGGGTGGCAGGGCATGGCGCCGCTGTCTACTTTTCTGTATCCTGTCCTTTCTCTGAAGCGATGCTGCTCAAGGCACGGGCTGTTTGCTGCCTGGTGCCAGTGAGCTGAATAGGGAAATTGAGAGTGGGCAGTGAGCATGTTAAAGCAGATGAACAGGGTGATTTTATGTCTGTTGAGTCTAATAATAAATTCGAGCTTGTAGTTTATGTCTTTCATTTTCCCCCTACAATAATTATCTTATAAAAATATCCATTTGTAAAAGACAGAAAATCTAAAGGGGACCGTGAGGGGGAACCAAACGCAAAACGGATCCTCTTCTGCGATGGTTTGAGAAGCACCGCTCTTACGTCTCTCAGTCGGTCACACACACACACACACACACACACACACACCCCACCCCCATCTGATCCTCCTTGAAGGTCAGTCCTCTGGGCTTGGAGGCTCTCCCAGCACACGCTTCTGCTCTGTCATCTTCTGGACAGTCAGTTGGTTGCAAAAAAAAGCTCTTTGTTCCTCACAACACAAGAATGGGAGCATTGTTTTATTCCCTTACCATTTATGACATTTGGAATTTCTGTTAAACCTTGTTATGTGGCTGTTTTCCTTTGGTTATTCCTGGGTTCTGAAGTGCTTTTGATTAATTGTGATGTTTGTAAGATTTTAGGGACTGAGGGTTGTTGCCCAGTTAGTAAGCAGCAGTCATGCTCTCAACCTGTTGATCAAATGTCAGTTCATATTGGGAATATGACCTATTCAGGAGTGTTTCTGGTGGGTCGTTAGGGAGGTAAGAGTTGAGTCTGGGCAGGACACGGGAGGTTAAAACTTAAGGGAGCTAATTTTTACAAAGTGGAAAACGTGTGTGTGTGTGGGGGGGGTTATTTTGTTAAATACTAGAATGTTAACTTAAAATGTTAGGGTATTTTGAGCACCAGCAGTTAAAGATACTATGCTTACTGTTTTACATTATCTCCACAATAGTTAAGGGAAGACTTGTTTGTGCTATAGAATTATAAATATATGTAATACTCGAAGCAGCCTTGAGCTGGGGTGGCTTTATCAGTCCCACCCACATAGTGATTGATTCCAGTTTGGGGTTCTGAGCAGATCCGTTTAAAGCCCTGTGCCATAGGGCTGCTTTTTGATTCTTGTTTTTTCCCTGCTCTCAAATACTATTTCTTGAACATCTTTATGAGCAGGGCCAGAGAGGTGGTTTAAAGCAGGACACGTACAGGTTCACACCCTCAAAGGTGTTTCTTTTCCATTAGGCGTTGAGATCTTGAAAATTCAAGGAAGAGCTAATAGGAGGCAATTTATGATAAAGGTCAAGTCAGCTATACAGGGGGTAAAAACACTTAGGTAGAAAAAGGAAAGCGACTATTGGCTACAGCGTTAGGAAAAAAGTAAAGAAACCTTTCCAAGAGTCATTAGGATTCAAATTAATAGAGTGTCTGACATGTAAAATTGTGTAAATGAACAATGTCTGGTTAAGGAGATTGAAGTTGTGATTTGTAGACACCAAGTGGATAAATTAGGGGATTGGTATCTGTGTAGGATGGTAATAGGGAGAGGCCTGAGAAAGGTAGGTTAAGGCCAGTTTTTCAAATCCCTAACTAAGGACTTTGGACTTTTTGTATGGGCAGAAGGTAACCCATAATTTGGCCATGAAGGAGGGGTTTTGAATAGACTAGAGAAGTGGACTTCCCCCTCTCCCCCCACCCCCTGCATTACAAGCTTTAATTCCAGGTGGATTTATTTGGCTGAATTGGAGTTTGAAGAGCTTAGAGGTGGGGAGACTATTTTCTGGGGGTGTGAGACCAGGTCAGTGACAGGCTAAGGTTAGGACGGGGTGTCCTTACACAATATGAAGGCAGTTGTGTATGTGTTTGTGATAGTATCGTGTTAAAGCACAGAATGCTAAATAAGTGTGGCAGATGATTTGTGAAAAAGTACAAAAGCCATTAATCCCGTGTCACCTAATACCGCATGCTGCTTTGGAAATACCCAGGCACACCCTGGTTTGTGCACAGGCACGCGCTTGTGTGCAGACGTACACACATGCTCATGGTGCATATTTTATATCAGTGTAGAAAACGTAGCCCTTTAAGGCAAATTTATTGCCCTTTAAAGCAGGCTTGTGGTTTACGAGAGTGAGAGAGATATAGAGAACCTTAATTAGAAACAAAGAGTTTGCTTGAAATAAGGTCTCTCTTCCCTTTTGTGTCATGATTTTATTGCTGCACGTAGATCTATATCCTCCGATCTCTGCTTGTTGTTAATTTTCTTTTGCTTTTACAGGCCCAGGCTGCAAGCACAAAGGAAGTTTGCTCAATCCCAGCCGAATAGTCCCAGCACAACTCCAGTAAAGATAGTGGAGCCATTGCTACCCCCTCCAGCTACTCAAATTTCTGACCTCTCTAAAAGGAAGCCTAAGACAGAAGATTTTCTTACCTTTCTCTGCCTTCGAGGTAAGACTGTGTTGCCAGTTTGGAGGGAGCAGCCTGGTTGAAAGAAAAAGGGGCAAGGCCGTCCCCAGGAGGTTTGATGTTGGCTTTGGTCTCTGCTCTACAACCTCTTTTGTATTCCCAGCCTGGTTTGAGGGAGTGAGAGTGTAAAGTGAGGAATCCCACCCGGAGGGTGCTTGAGCCTTCCTGTTTCTCCTTCCCTTTTCCTCTGACTCTTGAATCACCTTTCTTGGCGTCTCAACACACAGTGTCACAGTTTGTAGTCTTACATTTGTATAATTGACTTCTCCCTGACATCCTTTTAGGACCTCTACCACCCCAGCATCACCGTCACACACATGCTTTGCAAACTAGGCTTTTTGTTTTGTAATTTTTTTTTTTGGTGGGGTAGTTGTGGATGGGTGTTAAGTCCCGTTTCCTTGTGTTTCCTGAGATCTGGGAATAAGCCACGCTGATGCGGGGTACACTCCCTACCCCCGCCATACTACTTTAGGAAAAATAACAGTAGTGCTTTGTAGGTATAGATAACAGTGGAAATATTGGTCTGTACATACGAACAGGACCAATGAACGGAGTGCACGGAGAGGATACAATTTTGTAATGAAGGATGGGTTTGGATTTACATGGCCTTATTTTGGGAAAGTCTTTACTCTAGGAACTAAGTGAGGGAAGAACACAGAAGATGGTGAGGGAGATTGAGGGGCCTCTCCATGTCAGGTAGGGGCATCATGGAAGGGAGTCTTCGTGCTTCTCATTGCCCTGTCGGGCCCCTGCATTTCAGTCTGGCCTTTGATTGATGGTGCTCACATTGGTCACTCCATTGAGGCAGGTCTGTCAGGCTTTTCCACGGAAAGCGGACCCTTGGCAGCTTTTGTGATTATACATATTTCATTGGGAGGCTCTTTGAAACTCCGTATTTCATTTCTCATCAAACTCGGTTTACTCATTTTTGGGGATCTGGATGGACCCATTTCCTGTTTTGTTCAGAGGGTTGTAATCTATTACTCTCATCTGTTTTGATGTTTGATTGTCCCAGATCCCATCAGTGGAGCCCCTTCAAGCTGGCTCCCTTGCCCTTTGATACGTCCCTGTCATCCTCCCATCCCAGCTCCCTGACACAGCGGAATGTCCCGGACTCTTGTTTTGCACTCCCTCCCTCAGCCCTGAAATCAGCCATTTCTTCTAAGAGCCCTGTTTATTTTAAGGAACAGCTGCTCTTTAGAAGCTAGGATCTGGGCTTGAGGTGTGCTCATAGCTATCGGGGGAAATGCATTGTGTGTGTGTGGGACATGTGCAAGGGCATGTATGTGCACATGCACACACATGCTCATTTAGTATGCACATCTATGTCTCTAGGTCTATTAAAATCCATGAATGAGCACCAGTACCTCCCAATTTTAGTTTAGCACCAAAGGGTTCCTTCTGGTTTTCTTTTTTTTTTTTTCTTTCTATATTAAACAGTGAGAAAGTTGACTCCTGTTATCCATAAATTGTTTATTTGATCCATCTTTTCCAGTGCGCCCCACCTCCCATCTCTGCTGCCACCCTCCCCATGGAGCCCTTCTGATCTCACTTGGCTCGGACCCTGTGAACGGCCTGACCTGTGTGTGAACACCTCTTCATCCTCCTTTGGCTCTCGCACACCACAGGGGCTGCCGTGGTCGTTACACACTCACACACACACACACACCCCTTGTACCGGTTTGCTTTAGGACTAAATGGTTCGGGAAGGGAAAATGAAGGGTGGGGTTTTTGTTTGAGATGACAGGCTACTGATATGATAGTCCTGGGAGACTCAAGACATAAAGGAGGGGAATAACTGTACTTCAGTGCGGACCACTTCTCCCTCCCGAAAGGGAGGTGGGGTGGGTAGCAGGGCCTCCTGCCAGCACCTCCCTTGGGTTTGACACAGCTCCTTGCCGAAGGAGTCTAGTGATCCTAGGTGTTGAGGGTGGAGATGGAAAGGAAGGTGTAAAAACCCACTAGCAAAGACTCAAGTGCAGGATTGGCTGTGAAGGGTGAAAGGAAGAGGAAAGATGAGAGTGACCAGCAGGCTGGTAGGGGGTGGGGTGGTGTCATCAGCAGTGGAGAGTGAGTGGGACCAGGTGCTCAGAAGGAGTTTGGGCGAAAGGGATCTTTGAAGGGTCAACAGTGTCATCAGCAGCAAGATGGTTCAGGTGAATAATTAAAGCTCTGTGTTGGTAGGACTCTTCATTGTGTCTTTTTAATCCCACTGGAGCCAAATTTACCTTGGAGCCATGCCTTAACTCTTTTCTTTAGGAAGATTCACTGATCTTGTTCTATTAGGATGTCAGAAAACTGCTCTGCAGATTATGGAATTTAGTTATGAAAGTTTTTACCTATGGAGTGGGTGTGACTTGTTTTTAGAGCGGAATTTGTATGTTTGTGCCATGTGCACCTATATATGCATAATTTTTTTAAAATCATATTTTCTCTGGTTTTGGGTGATTTGGGGAGGACCTTGCTTGGAGAGGCATGCTTATTTCTCGAGTAAATGGCACCTAGGGAAAACATTAC
Organism: Eubalaena glacialis; assembly: GCF_028564815.1. Classification (NCBI taxonomy): domain Eukaryota; kingdom Metazoa; phylum Chordata; class Mammalia; order Artiodactyla; family Balaenidae; genus Eubalaena; species Eubalaena glacialis. Next base: position 11,934,983 of record NC_083722.1, read on the forward strand.
CAAGTACCCAGCTTTGACATTTCCAGGCTCTAGACACAAGAGAATCATGTCTTTTCATAGACACAGTTTACTTCTGTCACTTGTCAGATGGAACAAAAGTTTCAGTAAGTGAAACCTAAGATGTTTAATTTTGGAAAAATACTCTGAGGCTTGGAAAGTTATTCCTACATTCATGAGTCAGACAATAAAATAGGTTTCGTTGTTTATTTTAGCTGATATGCAATAAGGTTTTGACACAGAGTATTGCACCCTCTTACTCTTCCTCCTGTACTTTTTAGATTTAAGGTATTTTATTTTAAAAGCCAGGGCTTTGTGAGGTCAGGTGTGTTTACCTGATCTGGCTTTTCTAAAAGCCTCACATGATAGGTGATTCGCTAAGTACTTCATGATATTGGAAATGTGATGGATTTGGTGGCATTAGATGGCATACTTTAATAGGCAGTTGCTTGAGCTAATTAAAACTCATATTTTGAGGTGTACAACGGTTAAATAGACAAAGCCTGTTGTAGTGGTACTTTAATAATTCTCTTTCAGTTTCAAATGTTTAAAATTTTTTTAGTTATAAATGTATTTCATGTTCCTCTAGGGAAGATCAGCAGAAAAGATGGAGAAACAGACCAAAAAATAAAAATAAAAAAATAATCAAAATACCCCTCCCTCTAATCTTCCAGAGACAACCACTGTTTATCATCTCTTTGGTGAAAATGTTACTAAGCCTTCTCTGTGCATATATAATACAAGTCACACACCCCAAATGGAATTGCATTATATTTTTATTTTTGCAATCTGGTTTTCCTGTTTCACACTCTCACATAAATACCCCTTCCATCTTGTGGATGTCTCATCATTTATCTAATTCTTGATTTACATGTAGATGTATTTCTAACTTTTAGGTATCAACTGCTGGTGACACTTCCTCACTTAAGTCTTGGCCTCATCTGGAATCTTTACAGACAAAGTTGATAGTTGGGAATTTGATTAAGTTTTTTTTAATACCTGCATTCTAATTCTGCCGCTGCTTTTTTCGTACGGGTTCCACACCAAACAGAGCTTGTCTGAGCCCCAAACTTTATGCTCAGCCTCAAGAGCCTGGCCACTCCATCACCCTTTACAGGAGTCTCTGGGTAAAGGAGACAGTCTTGATAGGCTCAGTATTGGTGGGAAAGAAAGCCTGGCTGCAGAAATCATGAAGGAATCAAAGACCTGGAAACGATGTTTATTGCCAAGGATTACAGATCATCCTTTTCTCCAGTCCTCCGTTATTACCCATAATAGTCTCAGCGCTAATTTGGAATATGGAAGAGAATGAATCTTGAGACTGAGAAAAAGCCGGCAAGTAGAGTTCTTTAAGCCTTGGTGTTCGTTACCCATCAGTGACACTCAGCAAGCCCAAGACCCAACCTTATCCCCACAACTCCATTAAGTATCTTCAGCGAAAACCTGGGGTGGGGAAAAACGATACCATTAATAATTCTGGGATTAGTGTGTACATGTCAACACAGCAGCCAGTTGTTCAGGGATAAGAAGCTTTAGAGATTTAAAAAATCTGTCTTAAGGCACGCAGAGACCTTTCAGCTAAGTTTGGCAGGGCTCTCTCCTTTCCTATTTAATATCATGACCTAAAATCTCTAAAGGAAAGGAAGAGTGAATAGTGCAGCCGGCCTGAAGTGTTTGCCTGCAGTGTATTTATCTTTAAATGGCTGCTTTGAAGGGGGTCCACATGGCTCCTGCCAGAGGCATAATTAGCATCTTTTGCCGGTGCACATCGGCCGAGAAGGGGGAGGGGTGTGTGCCCTGGGCCGCGTGCATCGATTCTAACCATCGCTGCATTTTCCGTCACTGGTCTCGTTATTCTTAATGAGTTCTGTCTGCTTCTCTTTGTCCTGACTATGGTTATTAGCAGGTTAAAAAAGCTTAACACAGCAGAGCAGTGGCAGGTTAAATGATTCTCTTATTTATATTTTTCTCTTTATGGGGCTCTGCAAACAAGGGGGATTCCCAAGGGGGATCCCTGAAAATACACATCTGCACATGGTTCCTTCTTCTGACCGTGGGTGTCACAGTCCAGTGTCACAGTTCGGAGGAAAGAAGAGAGCTGTTTTGGAGGAGTTCTTAGGAAAGACCCACACTGTCAGCCATGGAGAAGCAGTCCTTTCCGTTTTGGGACTGCTTGCCTTTTGTTTCCCAGGCCTTAGAGAATCTTCAGCGATCAGCCATCATTCAATTGCTAATTAATTCAGCAAGCCTTTATTGAGTGTGTTTTATACGCCAGACACTAGAAAACAGATTAGCAACAGGAAAGCAGTATCCCTGTGGTAGGTGCGATAGACCAGCTAGGCAATGCCAGGGTAGAGGGTGCACGGCAATGCCAGGGTAGAGGGTGCGTGTGTGGAAGAGGAAGGGACTCTGCCCAAGGCTCTCTGGGATGGAGCTGGCTTTGTAGAAGTAGAAAGCTCTGCAGGAGCCCCTACCAAGGCCTGGGATGGAGCTGGCTTTGTAGAAGGAGAAAGTTCTGCAGGAGCCCCTACCAAGGCCTGGGATGGTGTTGGGTTTCTTTTTTGGAGGACCCCTCGTTAAAGCAGGGGAGTTAGACGTGTCAGATTCTGTGGGCCCTGGGCTGGATATTCACTGAGGTTCTTCAGCTGAGAGAGGAGACATAACATGTCCAGACCCTTATTGAGTAAGATGATCCCGGCAACGTTGGAAAACGGATTGAGGCTAGAGGAAGGGCTTTCCAGCGGGTTATTGTAGGAACACAGGCCGGAGGCTGAATGATCCTGGTGGATCTTGGGCAGATGACTTAAACCACTCTCAGTCCAAGTGTCTTCTTTTGTAAAATAGGTGTGTAGTTAGCACACAGTTGCTGTGGAGTTAAAGTCATGGGTGTGAAGCAGGCCAGATGGTGCCTGTGGTGACCATCCAGTGGACTTACGTTTCCCAGTGAATTTAGGCAGACGAACAGGGTATTGGAGGAGCCTTCCATTTGAAACTGAAGAGGAACGATACAAAAGACCAGCTGAGGAGAATGCAGGTACCAGAAGAGACAGACCACCCATGGAACTCTCTCTAAAGACAGTCGTTGGCTTTATTGGTAAGGAGCACATGTTTTGATAGAGTACTGGCGTTGGGTATTGAGGATGATAAATTCTAAGTAGGGCAAATGCAAAAGCCTGGGGTGATTTAGAGGTCACAGAATGAAAGGGGATTAACCTGCTAGAAAGCAATTAAGTAATCCTCCAATTGCAAGGAACACTATGGCACTAGTAATGAACTTCCTTGAGCAAAATGGGAATACTTTACATGAACTCTTTGGGGAGGAAGGCCCTCTGTCACAGTGGTACACAACTTTTTTTTGATGGATCCTTTTGAGAGGTGTCGCATCTTAATTTCTGAGAGAGGTAACAGACAAAGTGGTATTCTTGCCACCCTGAGGATTTCAGTGGCCACCCTCACTTTTCTCCAGATCAAACTGGCCTTATGTTCCTCATATGCTTGGTTTTCCAAGAGTCTGTATACTTGGCTGAGTTGTGCTGAGCAAGCAATTTACTTGCCAGGATAGTTTATCAGGCTAGTTATGAAGAAATATGAAACCATCGTGTCCTTAAGCGCCAAGGAGGGGAAGGATGGATCCCCTTTAATTGCTCTGTGACCTCGATCAGTCGTTAAGGCTCCAAGACATTTTGCTCAGAGGGTTGGCCCCGCTCCAGACTAGCTGGCCTCCGACCAGGCTTTGCCCTCCCTGCAGATAAAGCAGCTCCCTTCTCCCTGCCAGTGGCTGCTGGCGCGGAGTCAGTAGCCTTCTCACAGTTGCCTCTGGCCTCCCCCTTAGTTTCTGGAGAGTCCCGTAGTATTTCTCGTCCTTTCCGAAATCCATCTAGAGAAGGTAGCTGGAAGTAACGATGGTCCTGTTTTGATTACAGAGCACCTTGCTGGCAGCTGACAGCACTAAAGTCATCAGGACCCACGTCCCAAAGGCAAGGTGCCCCTTCTACCGTATTTACGTCTGATAGGATTTGTGGACACTTTCGTGGTGGAGAGAGCACAGACTTGGGTGTTCAGGTCGTCTCTGTGTGGCCTTGATGAAGTTAATTTCTGACTTGTTTCCACTTCTGCTAGGTTGAGTGTGCCGTGTGGTGTGATCTGCACATTCAGTTGCTGTGAGGAGATCCAGAGACCTCATTGCATTTGACTGGATGTGTATTCGTTTGTGTACGTTTCAAGCCACAGGTGTAGACAGCCTCATGGGAAAGACAGTAAGCAGATTATTCCAGCTGTTAATTAAATGATACTTTCTCCCATTGCTGTGGTCGGCTAGGTCGGTACGTGAGCTGACATGTCAAGAGGGAAAGTGGTTCTCGTTGCCAAGTCCCTCACGTCAGGGCTCTTAGAACACATGCCCTGCCGTGGGGCATTTCCTAAACGTGCAGTCAGACTGGCACATCTGGGAGCACGTAACTGAAGAGGGGCACACTGAGGTGACAGTCATATCATCACTTCCTCCCTGTTCTTCCTGAAAAAAGGCTCTTACGGGCTGAAGGTTTCCAGCTCTCACAAGGCATTACTCGGCCCAAGTTCCAGAAATTCTAACTGTTGAGTTCATTTTGTGTTTGCATCCTATTTCTGTGTACCGCACTGCCCCCCTCCCCTTGTTGCCAGTCTGCTAACTTTCGCATTTAGTAAAGCAGAGAGGAAATAAATTGCCTTTGCTCTCACCTATGGAAAGTGACAGCCTGCTTTTATAGTTTCGAGTTGTTTTTGTCACTGAAGCCATGTGTCAGCCTAATAATGGCACTGAAGTGTGGATGTTGACAGTGCTTTTGCATATGCTACCTCATAGGCCTTTGGGGTCATCACAGATGTTATGTCTGAAGACATTAATCTCATCGTACAGACAAGTAAATTGAGGCTCCTGACAAGTGGGCACGTGACTGCCAAGCTGATGCTTCATCCTGGACTTTTGGATTCCATGTAGAGTCCTTTTCAATGATTGGCATCCTTTTTTTGGATAACGTGTGTATTATAAGGAAGAGCAGTTCCAGGATGGGCTTCATTGCCCAGGCTCCTCCTTATCCCATAAGGAATTAGGGGCCCCCTTTGTGTTTGGCCTTTGGCTGGAGGGCTGTTTCCCAAGCCCTGCTAAATGTACCCCTGGTGGTGCCAGAAATGACATTAGCTGCATGTTTAAAAATTTTATTGTAATATTAACTACCTTTTCTTTAGGGCATGTGATACTAATTTTCTACTGATATAATAGAGAGAATCCATTTAAATCATGAATATGAATCACTTTAAAGAAAATAGCAGGTGGATATGGCATATAATCTTAGGGCCTGTGGAAGTGGGTGAGGTTTGGGAAGTCTTGGTGTAAATTCTTCTTCCCTGGTAAATTGTAAAGGCCGACCTGGAAGAGACAGAGGTCATCATTCAGTGTGTTATAGTTGTCCCAGTCTTTCAGGGCACTTGGTGTTTACGTGTGGGGTGAGTACGGGTGTCTGGTCTGTGAGGGTTGCTGGTGCCTGGATCAGTGCCGGGTACATACACAGTGGGATGAATGGACCAAGGCAGTTGTACCCACTTTCTCCCTTGACTCTTCAGTTTCGAAGGATGGAGCTCTCTCCTCTCCTCTAACTCAGGAAATCAGTAAATAACTATCCCTTTCTCCTCCTACCAGATCACTTTGAAGTTTTGTATTTTAATTTAATATGATAGTAGGGGCTGATTGCTTTCATTCTGTTTGTGTATCCTGAAGATCAATCACGAACACGCCAAATCGGGTCAGCGGGGGGGGGGGGGGGAAACAGCCCAGAGGTTATTAGGTCAAGCTACAGAATTTGACTCCCCAGCTAAATGACAGCGGGCAGGGAATCCCTTTAGGGTCTTTGCAAAATAGAGCCGAGCTATGTTTAGCTTGTTAAGATAAAGAACTGGTCGGGGGAGGGAAGATAATGAGAACGAGGGCTTGTATGTGTACATGATTCATGGAGAAGAATCCAATTTTATAGAAACCACAGCCCAAATTAGAGAAAGCAAGCTTTTGGATTAAAATGATTTCTGTTGTGGTTGTAACATACCACAGTTTGATTTTTGTCCAGATGAAAACATTTGGTTTTCACTTCAGTAAATATTGTGGAGACATTGCCAGCTAATTCTGAAAAGTAATGAAATACGGCTTTGGCAAAGCGCAGATGCGTTCTGCACTCCCGATCCCACCGACTGATCCAAGTTCAGATTTTTTTTTCACGTTTGCTAATGTGCTTGAATAATCAGGAGAGAAAAATCTGCCTGCGATTTTAATAGAAAACTGTATATACTAAATACACATGTATAACTACCCCCCCTCCCCATACCCTATGCAATCCTTAACTCTTAAAACACTAAAAGCATTCACCTTTCACTGATTACTCCTTTAAAACTACAGAGTTTGTTAAGGAGCGAGATGGTGAGATTTTTGTGTGATAAGCAGCCTGTCTGACTTGCACGAGTGGGGCTTATACCTCTGATGCGGAGAGCCCACCTGAGGACACCAGGTGTGGGTGCTGCAGAGCCCTTCCTTTCTCAGACCCCTTGTTTTCACCTCCTTCGCCTGTGTTTTGCAGCAGAGCCCTGCTGTAGAAAGGGAAGGTTGTTATTTTCGTCTCCGTAGATCCATGCCCGTTTTTCTGAATGCTGAACCCACAATGAGCTTTTCAAAAGTTTGCCTCATCTGACATTTGGAGGGAAGACGTTTCCCTAATAAATTTTCTAGAGAGGAAGCTTACCTCTTACGTGCGAGAATCTATAAGTTGCCAACTATTTTTAACGAAAAATTCTAAAAACACGTATAGTCTTCTGTTTTCAAATACTAAATGTTAATTTAACTTTCTATTCACACAGCCTCAATTTGATTATCTAATATACCTGTTCACCCATTTTATACTGAAGAATGTAGGATAATTTTCACCAGTGATAAACAGCACAGACTTCTGGGTGATTTTAGGGCTTTAAAATATCCTTTCCTTCATCTTTTTCTTTTTCTTTTTCTTTTTCTTTGTGTGTCTAGCAGATTCCTTCTCCTCTAAACTTATTTGTAAATTAGATAATTGAGCTTGTATCTAGGCTAAGAAGAAATAAATAAGCTCTATGTGAATGTCTTGACTAGTTTGGCTTCTCAGATGCTTTTGGTTTCCTTTTATGTATTTGAGGTTCTTCTTTGGCTATTCTCAAGGTATTACCAGACAACAGTCAGTGTTTCTCTATCACCTTGATTATGAAATGTGAGATGATCTTACTGGTTTTGTGTCAACAAGAAAGAAAGAAGCTGTTTTTGCTGCCTTTCCCCTAGTGCTGTGCTTTCTCCTGATCTGGAATGTTGGCTTGGCCTCTCCGTGGCTTTGCAGATGGACATGTCAGCGGGGTCTTAGAGGGATTTCCAGTAGCTACGTGGTGACAGAGCTTTGGAATATGCAGCATTAGACTCTGTTGGATTTAGTCTTTTCTCCTTGCTTCAGTTTGACTACAAGGTTAATGAGAGGTACAGTTGGTATGCAGGTCCCCAGTAAAATTCTGGAGGTCTGGTTTTTCTGGGGGAGAAGGCTGTAGTTGATGAGGCCACTACTGAGGGACAGGTTATAGATTGGCAGTGGCTTCTTGAACAAAACCTGGAGAATAGTGAGGCCATACCCAGGCTTGGGGAGAGTGCTGTCCATGATGAGTGGCACCTGCGGAGGGGAGAATTGGCACAAGCCTAATATTTGAACCAAGGGCATCTTGCCTCTGTTAGTAATTAACTGACCTCTCCGCCTGAGGATCCTTATTATTGAGCATTGGTCCTTTTCCTCAACACTTACCCCATCTCCCTTCTTTGTACGAGCCTCTCCATTCCCCATCTGGTTTGAGAATCTTCATTGCCTTTTATTTTGTTGATGCTTGATCTTTAGGTCCAGACCAACATGTCAGTCATCTGATGAGAACCCAAATCACCTTTCAGGGTGAAAGCATTCTGCTTTTATCCCCCGTGCCTCCATACTTAGAGAAATTGTGTCATTTCCCACCTCTGACTGCAGAGCCAGTCCCGTCAGAAAGATTTTGTATTATTATAAGTTTTGGTTTGAGAGTGAGTGCCTCAGGAAACACACACCTCCACCTCCCCTTTTACTGGTCTTCTGTTTTCTGTTTCACTTTTCTCTTAGCCTCTGACTGTCTTTTAGACTATGTAACAGGTTACATCACTTTGTTTTTATATTTGCTGAGAAGCTGTTTAAAGAAATGGATTCATGGGACTTCCCTGGTGGTCCAGTGGTAAGGAATCCACCTTACAATGCAGGGGACACGGGTTCGATCCTTGGTCGGGGAACTAAGATCCCACATGCCACGGGGCAGCTAAGCCCGCGGGCCACAGCTACTGAGCTCGCACGCCTCAACTAGAGCCCGCAGTGCCACAAACTACAGAGGCCATGCGCTCTGGAACCCACGCGCCACAGCTAGAGAGAAGCCCGCGTGCCGCAACAAAAGATCCCACATGCCGCAACGAAGATCCCGCGTGCCACAGCTAAGACCCGACGCAGCCAAAAATAAATAAATAATAAATAAATCTATATATAAAAAAAAGAAATGGATTCATAAGATTGGTTGTTTTCTTTTGTTGAAGAAATTACTTCATGTGCTTTCTTTAAGATGTTAATGAAACTTGGATTCTGAACTGAGCTCCTAAACATTCCCTCCATTTTAGTTCTTTGGAACATAAATTTAATGTTCACCCCATTCTCAGAATCTTGAATGTAAGGAATGTGATGCTTTTATGCATTGGGTTTAAGTTTCAAAAAATCCTCAACAGATTCTGTAGGTGGCAGTTAATTATTTCTCGTGTGTTTCATGTAGATTTTACCTGATTCTGTTTGAAACATAGATTTACTTTCCCCCTTTTAAAGTTACTCCCAAATGGCCTCTGTTGCAGTTTATTGCCTTTTCTCCTGAGGGGGTGGGAAAGAGGAAGGTGAAGGGGGTAATGGCTTACTTCCTGGAGTTATAGCCTTTAATCCTGCTTCCCTCCGACAGAGGGCAGAGTGGGCTGTGGAAGTTACTGCAGGATCTACACGAAAACCTGCCCTTCACAGTACTAATCCATTTTCTGATTTCAGCCGCTGGTCGGTGCATCCAAGACAGTGTGTAGGAAGACTTTTCTTTAAAGGAAGTTAGATGTGGATATTTTGATCTCGAAGGAACTTGAAGAGATTTATTTAACCTATTCCTTCTCATTCTACTGAAGAGGGAAGTGTAATGGCTGAGTCTGTAACTTCCAGGTGTTGAGTCCCCAGCTCTGTCTGTCTGGCAGCATGAAGTGTGTTACCTTGTGTCATGTTACATGCTAGAATGAGTTGGAGTTTATGGTAAATTTCCTTTTCTTTCTCTTTTTTCTTTTTCTCTCTTTTTTTTTTCTTTTCTTTTTTTTTTTTTTTTTACTCAGAACCTCTTTTGAGTGCTGATATAAGGTTTCTCCTGCTTTTTCTTAAGTACTTAAAAAGTTAGATTTAGGAAAGGATCTAACAGTATGGGTATATTTGGCTGTGGAGGTACTTAATGTATATCTGTGTGGATGGTAAGTTCCAACTGAAAACTTCTAAGTAGGAAGCTAGTAAGGGTGGTGTCTCCTCTTTTTGTATTCAGTCTTGTACCAATTGTAAAACCACTTAGTACAAGGGTAAATATATTGTTCCAGTGGAAATACGGCCAGATATTTCCTTCTTCTTCTTTTTTTTTGAAAAACTTCATCTCTAACTTCTATTTGATTAGATGATTTTTCCCCAAAGCCTGTGTCAGACCTTCCTTCTGTTGAAAACCTGCTTCTAATTGGAAGTGATCAAAGGGGAGAAAACAAAGGAAATGGCTTTTGTCAGAGTGTATCCAATTCTGTTATCCACAGAATTTTTGTCACATACATCCCTTTGGAGTTTCATTTCCATTCAGTGGTGTGACCCACATAACTTGTGGGGTTTTGAGTATTGGTAGGTCATTGACGACAACAAGAGGAAGGTACTGTCTTTGCCTTTGTGTTTCTGGGAGCTGGGCGGTTTCGGTTTCCCACTTCAGTGCCGTGATAACCACTCAGTCATGTCCGTCTCCTTGTTAGAACATGCAGCCCCGCAGTTGGACAGGAATGGTTTAAACCATTGTGGTTGAAGTTTGAGATCCCTGTTTGGGAAGGAGAGCAAATTTGGTTACTTGAATCTTGACCGGTGTTCCTGGGGTGTTAGCTCATTCACAGGAAACTGTCGAGAAGAAATGAACTTCACATTTATTAGTTCTTCTGTTACTTGATAGTAGCTCGCCTCAAGATACCTAATGGGGAAGAAGGTTGATGTGTGGCCAGAAGTTAACTCAGGGGCTTAAAAAAATTTGATCCATTAATCAATTAATTTGGGGGGTTTTTAACAGCCTTCGGTCCCAAACAGTATACCAATTAATTGACACATCTCCTTCTGAAAATTCATGATTTGATGAAGAAGAACTGTATTGTGCTTCTTTGTAATATTGAGCTTATTTTCTGGTTTATTGTTCTGTCTTATGTTCAGAAACAAAAACATTTGGGGATGAGGAGGTTAAGGTGTGAAAGGAGTAAGGGATGTGTGTGAAGAGGGATTTTATTTTTTTAAACCAGCTTCTCAGTTAGTGTTATGCAGGAATTTATTTTAATAATTTTACATGCTATTAACCTGATCATCATATCAAAGTAGCTTCCAAGTATATCGTGGTTTTTGGGAACCCATCCCTGTCATTCACCCCATATGAATATGAGAGAGTTTCCTTCTATAAGGAAATGTCATATTTTGTTTTTACTACTTGCTTCTGTCTGATTGTCTCTTCTTTCATTTTAAATTCGTTAGCTCAAATTCATACTTTTTAAGTCTAGAAAGTTAAAGACATAACCCAGAATAGTCTCTTGTCCTTGACACTGTGGGTAGATTTTTTTAAAAAAAATTTATTAATTTTTCTTGCTCAGTTCAGTCCTTGGTGGTTTTTCCCTTCCCTTCTTAAGAACTATTCAAATGAGATTTTTAAAATTTTCATTTGTTATGTTTGGTGAATGGCATCATCCCCCTGCTGGGGGATTTTGCTTGAAATCTGTTAAAAGGACACAGATGGAGTTATATTTCCTGGGGGGATGTTTGAAAAATAAATTAAAAATGGCAGTAGAGATAAATAGCTTTGTTTTATATGCTCAGTCATGAGGATTTAAGTTTGTAACTTAACGAATGGCTCCATTTGAAGTGCGCCTCTGGAAGGGGTGAGGATCCAGGCCTGTGTTTATGCACCTTCTTTTAAACCCACTAGGTTCTCCTGCGCTGCCCAACAGCATGGTATATTTCGGAAGCTCTCAGGACGAGGAGGACGTCGAGGAGGAAGATGATGAGACAGAAGACGTCAAAACAGCTACCAACAACGCTTCATCTTCATGCCAGTCAACCCCCAGGAAAGGAAAAACCCACAAGCATGTTCACAATGGACATGGTAGGCCCACTGTTGAATTTGGGTTAAAAAAGATAAAATCCAAAGTTTTGGGTGAAAGGTAGAATCGATCATATGTTGAGAAGATGAAGGCTGCAGAGCTGGTTTGTGGCGAAGCTAGTTTTGGATGCTTCTTTAAGTACCAGGCACTTAGCAGACATTGGTGTGACACAGTCCAATCAAGTGTGTTCTAGACAAATACATTGTTAAGATGAGGATACATATTCTTATGTTTGCGGAGATGATGATAAATTCCATAAGAGCGGCAGACGTAGGAATTGGAAGAGGAAGACGTCACATCTAAACAGAGATGGTCAAGATGATTTCGTGAAGACGCTATTGTGATCAACTTCACTGTTGTGATTTTAGCAGGCAGAGATAGTGAAGAAAGGAAAGTGTTATCCAGTATGTGAAATCAAGTACATGCATATGTATTGTGAACTAGACTGATTTTTTTTTTTCCCCTCGACTGTTAACATTGTGGGGGAGGACATGTAGCCCACAAAACAGGAACAAAAGTTTGAATATGAGAGAGAGAAAAGTATAAATAAGTTGGCTGTGGAAAGTGCTCAGTGGTTTTTCAACAGGGAGGTGACCTTATTGGAGTTACATTCTGAAAAGATTAAGCTGGCATCAATTAAGAGGATTTCATAAAGGGAAATGGTTTAAAGAAGAGGAAACACATTGACAGGCTGTAATTGTAAGCAATTACCTGGCCGAAGGTAACGAGGGACTACAAGGTGGTCATGGCAATGTAAATGGGAGGAGGATATAAGTACAAAAATGTGTAGGTAGATATAGAAATACTGCAGGGAGTAGGGTTGAGAGAACTTGATGACTAATTGGATTAGTGTGGGGTGGGGGGAAAGGAAGTAAGAAAAGAGGAAAGAAAAGGAGAGGGGAGCGAAGAGCATAAGGTTGGGAGAGGTGGCCGCTGTTTTCTGTGAATTCTTAACCAGGTTCTTTGCTCAAGATCATACTTCCGTTGGGACTCAAGGAGACCCTAGAAGGTAGAGCATCCCCGTCTACAAATGGCAGAAAACCAGTGCTGCCAGTAAGTGATTGAGGCAGAGGAAAGCTGCTCATTTTTTTTTTTCCTCCACGGCTGTGCACTGAACTACTCCTCGTCTTTCTGGACCCAATGGGAAGTAGAGGTGCAGGACCAGCATCACTTAGGTGTGACAGGAATCTCTCACCTGCACCATTGTTGGGCATTTTTGCCTTGTCAGTTGAGTGATTATTCATCTGTCCTGCTTCTTGCTTAGGGCTGTGTTTAGGTGGCATAGAGACATGACAAAATGTGACTTAAGGACCTGACAGTTTGTTGGGGAGAAGAGGTTAATAATCTCAGTACATAACTCAGTATTTCTCAGCCTCTGGCTCCTCATCTGTAAGGTAGGGATTAAGTGAAGTGTTTGTGTAGCCTCTGTTAGCTGTGTGTGTAGACATGTTCATAGCTAAGGGGTGGCTTCTCTAATTTCCTTTTAGTGGGTGGTCTTTCAGAAATCCCCTTTGTGAGAGGGTGGATTGAGGGCTGTTTTCCATGAATGACAGTAAAAATATGAGCGTTTTCAGGATGGGTTCATCTACATTATCTCTTGATTCCATCTACTTACTCTACAGTGGAGTCATTGGGAGGTGGTCAGGGCAGGAGGTGTTTCTTGCTTTACAGTTGAAGAAATGGAAGATCTGATGTCTTGCACCCATCACCCAAAGTGGCAGATTGCAGTCAAGATTTTTGAAATGCCCCCCGCGCCAGACACTACTCTATTGTAAGGGTGAGCCTGTGAACAGTTGTGCTTTGCGATGGGTTCAGCCTGTGCTGTGATGGTGGAGCTACCACTGTCATCTGGTCGACAGCGGCAAAGAGCCAGTGCCACAGGCCACGGCCTGGGAGACACAGCTCTGCGTGGGTCTCCAGTTGTGCTGTTGCCACATAGCTTTCATGTCTTTGGAGGTCTCATGTCTTTAAAAACCCAAAGGATGGCAGTGCTTGCTTCTCTGCGAGGCCAGTGGAAGGAGTGGGCTGAAGCCGGCTCGGAAATGCACAGGCCGTTAGGAAAGCTTCTCCAGTTTCAAGTGACCCAGAGGAAGAAGAGAGTTTTGTTGAAAAAGAGAAGTCAGCTTTGGAGAAGGCCAGTTTCTGCCTCAGATTCGGTATTTCAGAAAAACTGAGTTCTCAATACCTAGTTAGCCGAGCTTACTTACCTGCCCTGTTCTGCATCCTCTGTGACATGAAGAAGGCCGATGACAAGGAAGCAAACTGCCACCAGCAGGTTATTAAAGCAAGACTTAGTGACACTGGGGAGTAAGTCCCCCCGGCAGGAGGGCGTAAGGAGATTCCTGAAGGTACTGTTCTCAGCAGCAGAGATTAGAGGGCTATCACCCAAAAGTGATAAAACGAACATGTAATAATCTTTGAAAACTGAACATTTAGCTGTGGCATAGTGTTCCTTTCCCAGCAATTTCTAGATAATTGAAATTATACTATAACACCAAATTGCATAACACACACGTTTGTTCCTTTCTCCCCTCGCCCCCCCGTTCTGTTCCCATAAAGGTCTTTATCAGCATCAACTAGTCATCAGGAGCTTCGTTTCCTGCCCCTTTTAAGGCTTAATTAGCTGTGTCTTGCTGGGTACCCATTTAATTTCTCTGATTCTTAGTTTCTTCTTCTATGAAACAAGTAGGATAGTGTAGGTGGGCATTCATTTGTTCCTTCCTTCATTTATATCCCGGAATAAAGAAATAGTTACTGCGTGTGTCTCGGGTAAAGGAATCGTTACCATTGAGATCTGTTATGGTGGATGGTGGGCATTGCTGTGTGTTAAAGGGAAGTGGCTTTTCCAAGATGACCTGATTAGCTGGATGAAGATTCCCTAACTAAAATTTTATTCCTGGAATCCATTTTTTTTCCTCCCTGAGACATTAGTACCATTTTCAGATTAAAAACATATTCCACCCTGTTTTCATCTCCTCTCATTCCCATCTATACTGTATCTTCTTGCCCCTATTATGACCCATAGGAAACTTGGTACCCTGTTGTCTCCCACAGAGTATGAGTTGCAGAATGGCAGCAGTGAACCCCAGGACTCTAGTGGTTTTCACAAGAATCCTCCAAGCAGTGAGGCTGGAATCACTGAGGAACTCTGTTTCCATGATTAACAAATACAGATCAAACAGTGGCGGAATTCCCGTGGCAGCTTAAACTTGTCTTTCCTGCTTTGTTTTTATTGAGACCCTTTTCTTTGTAAATATAGAGCAGAATTTCTTGAAATTCCTTGTAATGGGATTTCATCTTGGGTACCTATCAGTTATAAAAGTGGATATTTGTTTAAACGTGACATCTGTCAACAGAATGAAACAGATATTCCTAAAGAGGATTCACTTGTAATAGAAGGTTCTCTGCAGGAGTACAGAAGGTGTTTACCTGGTCTGTTGGCATGGCATTGGGCCAGTGGCTTTATCGGTAAAGAAAGCAGATAGATGGTCGGTGATTATGTATATGAGGAAACTGCTTGGGCTCACCCAGGACCGGCCCTGACTGACTTTGTTTCTTCTGTCTGGGGTTCAGAGGAGGCCGCCTTCAGGTTCAGAAAGCTGAACTTTTGCAGTTCAGGTTCCGAGCGCGCCTGCAGAGCCCCAAGCTTGATTGGATTTGCAAGGCACCGATGACCGGTTGCTTCCTGATGAGCAGCAGGCCAGTGTCAGAGGGTTCCTGAGGCACGAGGCCGACCACTTGGGCTCGCCGCTCCCCAGAATGGAGGAGGGGACCCTGTGGTGTGACACCTGTGACACGAGGAGGCCAGTGATGCCCTTGTCCTGCTTCATGTGCCCCTCCCACGCCCCAGCCCCCTTCCCTGATTTTAGAGGGCACTTGGTGAACATAAGCTCAGAATCATTCTTGAGAGTAAAGTAAGTTCTCTGACTGCATGGGAAGAAAAGGCGGGGTGCAGTTCGTGAATGAGGTGGGGGTGTCCCTTCTCCCTGCCCTTGCCTTAGTTTTTGATTGACTGGTTGATTGATACTTGCCTCAGTTTTACTCCCTCATTTTCCAAAAAGTAAAATCTACAGACAGATCATCTCCGTTTCCTTCTGATTTTGGACTCAGGTGAAAAGTGTACAAGTGTTCAAATAGATTTTCTAACAGGGAAAACCTGGATGAGGCCGTAATCACCGCGTGGTCAAGCAGGTCCTCAGAATTGCGGACTTTTTCCACATGAGAGAGTGGAAAGCAAGCTGCCTTTGTGCTCTTCTCCCTGACGCAGGATTTCTCTTGTCCAGCGGTGCTTGCCCCTGCTTCGTATGCTGGAGATGTCGAGGTGTGTCGGGAAATCCAGCAGCATCTGTACCCTCCCCCGGGAGCAGCACCCTCACTGAAATGTGGGGAGATAAATGCATAGAAAACAAAATGGGGAAAACTAACTCTTTATTATGAGGGTAGCTTTGGCCCAAAACCCTGATTTGGCGGCAGGTCCAAAGTTTTATTTAGGCTGCGTTGGTTTGAAGAAACGAGAACCCAAGCTGCCGATGGTGTCCTGCTTCATCTCGTTTCTCCCCTAAACTTGAACCCCAGTGAAGCAGCAGGTTCCCTACAGAGCAGGAGTGGGGCTAGTGGAAGCTGATGCCAGGAGAGAATGCACGCTCCCCCTGCCCTCCCCATAGGTGTCTAATGGGGCCTGGCTGGGGCAGCGCTCAACTTCCCAGGGATAGGAGCCCTGACCCCAGTAGTCCCCTGCCAGAGCCTGGTGTCCCCAGGCACATGTTTAGTTGTGCAAACATTACAGAGGACTCAAATGTTCTCATTTATAACCCACTGTGCATCCTAATGGAAATGGATGTGTTTATTAAAATGCATAATCTAAAATGACAAGGATGGCCTCACACATGCTTTTGACCTTGGCTCAACACTTAAGGGTCACAATAACAATGCCTCCAGCAGCTTCTATTTCGATGGCTCTTCAGAGTTTCCAAAATATGCTTCAGTATACAGAACCTCAAATGATCCTAACAATAGAGCCCTTAGGTAATCTCTGTATTTGGCCATCAAACAACACAATCAAAACGTGGCTTTTGTATTTGTGTTACAAGTTGATATTTGAAGTGGCTTGGTTTTTGAGACGTTCTCGTCATTGGTAATTGTTTTCCAGCAGGATAAGTGAGGTAGGGTAGAGGAATTAGGTAGGCTTTTGTCTGGAATGATTCTGGCTTTGGTTTTTCCTCGCTGGTGAGGCGTTCCTTACCCTTTGCACAGGAGAACTCATTGAGGGTGGATTGTTCACACCAGCCCCATATTGTACATTCTCCACATGCTTGTTTTGCACTTAATGAAAAATGGAAGGAATAGCAGAGACCACTGTTTCTTTGTGTGCTCCTCTCTTTCTGAAGAAGGACATTTCTCACAAGTCTTTTTTTTTTTTTTCTTTTTTTCACAAGTCTTTTTTAAACAACATGTCATTGGACTCCCAGCTGGAATAATTTAATTGCTTTTGGATTGACATGGCGGGGAGGGGGAGTTGTTGTGTAAGCGCCAAAAAGCGGTTGCTTGGGTGACTTTACCACATTTCTGCCCTGTGATTGCCTTTGAGGTGCATTCAGCAGCCCCTCTGTCCGGGTGGTGGAGGGGTGGGTTGTGTGGGCAGAGCCAGGGTCCCCCCATGTGCCACGGGGAGATGCTCTCCAGCTGAGAAATGCTTTTTTCTTTTACCTTCCACCCCTCTTCCATTTGGGGCCACTTGGCCTAGTGGTTGAGATCAGGACACTGATGCTTGTCTGCCCATATGTGGTTGCAACTTTGGGCAGTTTTAGTTTTCTTATCTTTAAAGAGGTAGTAGGAGTGCTTTTTCATAGGTTTTTATTTTATTTTTTTTTAAATTAATTAATTAATGGCCGTGTTGGGTCTTCGTTGCTGTGCGCGGGCTTACTCTAGTTGCGGTGAGCGGGGGCTACTCTTCATTGTGGTGCGTGGGCTTCTCGTTGCGGAGCACGGGCTCTAGGCACGCAGGCTTCAGTTGTTGTGGCACGCGGGCTCTAGGCATGTGGGCTTCAGTAGTTGTGGCTCGCGGGCTCTAGATCTCAGGCTCAGTAGTTGTGGCTCGCGGGCTCTAGATCTCAGGCTCAGTAGTTGTGGTGAACAGGCTTAGTTGCTCCACAGCATGTGCGATCTTCCCGGACCAGGGTTCGAACCCGTGTCCCCTGCATTGGCAGGCAGATTCTTAACCACTGCGCCACCAGGGAAGTCCTTTCATAGGTTTTTGTGACTGGTAAATGCGTCAATATAGGTTTTATTCCTATGTGGTAGAGAACACCGTATTGGCTGTTAACTCCACGTGTGAGTGGAAAGATCTGGAAGTCTAGAACAACCTTGCAGTTGATAAGAGAATCCTGGAAAATTAGTACGTTTCAAATACCTGGCACGCGGTGAGGGCTGCCCGAGGGGCACCGTGAGCACTGTGACGTCACTGACCGCATCAGAAGCAGCTGCTCCGAGTGTGGTGGATGGTCGCCGGTGACACCTGTCCGCCGGTGACACCTGTCCGCCGGTGACCCCTGTCCGCCAGTGTGACCAGCCCGTCCCCGTCTCTTTTCATCTTGCTGAAGCGTTTGCTCTCACGGTCCACGCGGGACCTTGGGGATATACACACACATCTAGGACCGCTCTGACCCCTGGTAGTTTGGTGTGCGGATGGACACCTGGCTTTTCCATTAGGGTTCAGGAGTGGGTAGGGATGGCGTTTCCTTTGGCGGTGATGAAAACATTTTAAACTTGTATTTTTGTGGTGATGGTTGCACAACTCTGTGAATATGCCAGAATCCACTGGGTGGTACGCTTTGACTGGGTGGATCACATGCTATGTGAATAATAGCTTACTAAAGAGAAACAGAAGTCTGTTAGTAATGAGTGAGTGACAGATGCACTCAGCACAGCGCCTGGTGCTTGATGAGTTCTCAGAAAGGGGGTGCTGACTACGTCCTGTTGCTGGCCTCAGGCCCCATGACTCTTCTAAAGACCTGTAATACTCTGCAGTTCTGCAGAAATTAAGATAATGTGTTAGATTTTCAGAATCGTTAATCAATTTTGTTGTCCATACTTGCCTGGGATACGTGTATATCATACATATTTTAAATTGAATCGCTGAGCTGCTCACCCAGCTGCTCAGTATTTAGTATTTCCAGCTAAATTCATCTGGCCTGTCTTAAGGGGACTTTTTAGTCACTTGGGAAGTTGTGCTGTTCCCGGGGACTATACAGTGTGAGTATAGGATTTCCAAAAGTCATTCCTTTCCTGGCTGGAGGGTTGGTGTGGTCCAATAGCAGATCCACAGAATTTATTTGGAGAACCTTGAAAACAATCCTTATTACAATGCAGATATTTCTGTATTTGGTTTTCTGTACTAATATTTTTATTCTGCAAATTACCAATTCTTCTATAACTTGTAGAGTGACTGTGTACATGGAGTGCCTTCCAGTTTAACTCTTGTGCACACTTTCAAGGTGTCTCTCTCCCCCAGTTTGTTGTGAATAGCTAGAGCTTCCTTGTTCAGATCCAAAGGTGGGCTAGAGTCTTGCCATTCACTTCAGAAGCGGTTGGCCTTTTAGAATTCATATCCTTGAATGCAGGGCTTTACGAAACCCTGAGCTACAAAAACAGTTCATTCATTTGCTCTTCCAGACTTGACATTTGTCCCCCTCTGAGTATAACCCATAGTTCTGTGCTCTGTCTTATTTCTGGAGGGTGAGAAAGTATGAGATTCCTCTTGGACCACTGCCCACCCTCCCAACAGGCCCTCAGCCCGGGCAGTCCTCTGGCCCTGCCATGGCACGTTGGAGAATGCAAGAGCCATGGAGCCACCTGATGCAGGGACAGGCAGGGGGTCAGTCACCATCTGGCCATCCGTCTTGTCCTTTCCTCGGTTCCTTTGGGGGCCAAGGGGGCCAAGAAACCATTTTTCAATGACAGAAGCCATTCATTCGGATTGATGGTCTTTCTGATGCCCTGACCTTTATATTCTCATAAAGGTCATGTGCCATTTTCAAACTTTGGTATCTGCAGTTATTAGGATTCTATGTAAGAAACGTGTTTAATTGGCAAATCTATGTAACTCTGTCAGGTACGTTACATCAGTACCCATAATGTATTCACATTTCTAGATCTTGGAATCCTGGTAAAAACCAAGTTTTTTTTTTTTTTTTTTAAATTAATTTTGGTTTTTTTTTTTTAAATTTATTTATTTATGGCTGTGTTGGGTCCTCGTTTCTGTGCGAGGACTTTCTCTAGTTGCGGCGAGCGGGGGCCACTCTTCATCGTGGTGCGCGGGCCTCTCATTATCGCGGCCTCTCTTGTTGCGGAGCGCAGGCTCAGCAATTGTGGCTCACGGGCCCAGTTGCTCCGCGGCACGTGGGATCTTCCCAGACCAAGGCTTGAACCCGTGTCCCCTGCATTGGCAGGCAGATTCTCAACCACTTCGCCACCAGGGAAGCCCAATAACCAAGTTTTGATAGGAAAAACATTCTATGACTTACAGATTCAGGTTCTTACAAAGAGAAGAAAATCCAATTTGCTTTAAAAATTCTTTTCAAGAGATTTGTTTCCTGTTATACACGTAACCGAAGTGATAAGATTTCACTGAGTGGAAATTCCAGAGGGCTTTCGCAAATTCCACGTAAACCAGTAGAACTTGCTTGTGATACTGGGTCAGGGTGCTTGGAGGCCTCTGTAGGTTTCAGCCCTTGCTGTGGGCTCCCAGCGTGAGCGAGATCCTCATGGGGCTTATGCTGACCTACAGGTCCTGGCTTTCTCTACCTTGACACGTGACTGCTGTAGCTAAGTCAGTGGGGCCATTTTTACCCAGGGCAAACCGGGTTACAGCACTCACACAGGCGGCATTAAAATCCTTTTGAACTGTTGGCACAGGTTGGCAGACGCATTCCATTGTTTTCAGACAATAGTGACTCAAAGTTGAACTGGCTCCAGGGAGCAAGTGCGGCTTTTGTACAGTAACAAGGATTCAGTGCCAGCCGATGGATGGTGTCTGTCTTCCCCGAGTCAGGACGCCTTGTAATGACACGAAGCTTCCATTTAAATATCTGGCTCCAGATCAGAAACTTGGCGTGCTTCTCTTTTCCTTTCTGTAGCACAGTCTTCTCTATTTACAGCGATTCTTTTTTTGTCCCTTCGATTTGTTTTGGGGGTGGGACAGGGAGCAGGTCTTATTTTACGTAATTTGGGGGTTAGTCCCGTGTTCAGCTTCCTGCTCCTTCTTTCCTCCTGTGCGTCGTGTGTCTGCTGGCAGACCTTCCGGCCCAGCTTTCGGTAATGGCTCTTGTATTTCTCCCTCAAGGTGAAGGTTAGATGTGCTGGGTCATCTCAGGATATCATAGGACTTTTGCCAGATGCCAAGCAAGGAGTCCTCTTTCCTACTCACCTAATAAAAAACTTGCTGTCGTTCAGATGAGGTGCCTTTGGCAGCACAAATAATTAGCAAGATTGGGGCGCCTGGCTCTGGCAGGGGAAGGGGGCAGGCAGAAGTGCCTCTGCTGGCCTGTGCGCTCTGTTTAAAGGGAATGACTGTTTTCAGATGTGGGTCTTTGCTGTTATAGCAGGCGCTTTTAAGAAGATCAACTTTCTTATATTTGCACAACTCCTTTCTCTCAAGAATGGATAGCGTTTTTATTATTTTGAATACTTTAGCGATTCCTGGAGGGCAGATAAGGGCAGGCAGCTGGTTTGTTTTGTAGTTGCGGGAATTGAGGCGCAGATGTGTTTGGATCTGGTGGCTAGAAATCACAACCAAACTATCCCTGTCCCTCCAAGAGGTTGTGTATGGAGTGAGGGTTTTATAAAGACCTTATGATCAGCGTTTTATCGACTGCCTTGTGGATCCCCCAGGAATCTCATCGGGATCTGTGTGGACAGAGTCAGGTGGGGGAACATCGTTTAGTACAGACTCTCTGGAGCTGTAGACGTGAGTTCCTCCTTGGAAAGCATCGCTTTCCACCTTACAAATGATCGCGGGATTGCTGGTGAAGAGGTTTCTAAAGTGCCTTCTTGCCCATTTCTTTTTCATCCCTTTCTGGGAGCAAACCTTACCTTCTGAAGTGACCCTAAGTCAGAATACCAGCCTTTGGATTTAAAGGTTTTGCTCGCCGTGGTGTGGAAACCCTCATCTGCAGACCATTTTACTTTCAGAGTATGTGTATACAAGTCAATATATTTGTCTCTGTTCATGAATGCAGAGCTGTTTGTATTTGAGTACAATACAATTTCCTAATATGGTTCACCGTGATAAATGCTTTTTTCCTCTCCTTAAAGAAATGAGTCCAATTATTTCTTTTAATTGGAGACAGTGTGTGTGTGTCCTCTGTACACCTCGAACTTTCTGTCTCTTATGTTCACAGGGTTTAGGCTTTTCCTGTGAGAGTGAATATTTTTTCCTTTCCCCTTCTCTCCTCTTCTGGAGAATCTTACAAATTAAGACAAAAGATAATTACTTGGAGGAGCAAAACTGCAGGTTCCCACGACACTTAAAGTTAATGAGCTGTTGAGGACAAAAAATACCTCGTCTCAGGCACCATCATCCTCACCCAACAACCGCCCCCATCCACCTCCCGGTAACACGTGAGTTGACTTTTTGGCTGTGTTTGCCATTGGGGTGGACGGCTGCTGTAAAACAGCAAGATGGTTACAGAAAGGGGATTCCTTTGAAAACTCTCCCTTTGTTTGCAAATCAAAGTTAATTTTATTCCATTTTTAATTTTTGTATTTTTGAAAACCTTCCCCTTTCCCGATCATCTGATCCAAATAGTCTTTCGTAGACACTTGTGCTGCAGGTCACAGAGCAGCCGCTTTGGTTTATTGCGTTAAGGGCGCGTGCCTCCCTCTTTCCTCGCCTGTCTGTGATCAGGGTCCCCTTTCCCCACAGTGTTTTCCTGGGGAGTCATTTTTGGTGTTGGTGGTGTCAGAGCTCCTACAGGGCATTAGAACAGAAGCAGAGGTGTGCATTCTGTTTCAGGTACAGATAATGACAGTGAAGGCTCTGTCCTCCCGCCCCCGGATCTCAGAAAGAGGTTGCTGGCTAACCACAGTGCCAGCTGTTAACTAAGTTCCTTGAAGCCTCGTTCTAGCAACTAGCCTCGCCCCCATGGTTCACCTGGAAAAGAATAGAGTGACAAACCGTGAGCACTGGTGCCCTGATGCCCATCTGGCATTGACCCTGTCGTGGTGTGGTGATCTTTACAAGCTAACACTTGCCCACTGCTGCCGCAAAGATCCTTTCTAGACTAATATTTTCTCACTGAATCCTCCAAGCGACCCTATGAGATAAATAGTTAATTGGGAAACTAAGGCTTGGACAGGAAACCAGTCCAAGGTCAGATAGTTAGCAAATGATTTATCTGGATTCAAATTTAAGTAGCTTCATTTTAGAGCCTGAGCTTTTTGGGGGGTTTGTAGGTATAGACATAAGTACAGGGTCCCTCAAACCCTCTAGAAACCATGGTGTAGCTAATAACCATGGAAAAGATGACCCAGCCTACTGGTTTTCAGGCTTGTTGGTCTCAAGACCCGTTTTTGCTCTTAAAAAAATATTGAGGGACCCCAGGAGGCTTTTATTTTGTGGATTGTATTTATTGATATTTATCATATTAAAATTAAAAACTGAGGTAATTTAGAAATATTTACTCATTTAAAAATAACACAAACCCCATTACATGTTAACACAAAGAACATTGTCATGTAAAGGGACAATATTCCAAGCCCCAAAGGTTACAGGTGAGGAGAGTTGCTTGGTTTTCCATTTCTGCAGATGTCCTTGATGTCTGGCTTAGGAGATGATGGCTAGATTCTTAGGTCCGCTTCTGCATTCAGTCATATACGAAGAAAATCAGTCTCAGGCAAAGAGGTGGTTGGAAGAGGGAGGAGCCTTTGTGAAGATTTTATTCTTTGATTTCACACCCAGACTCAACCAGTGGTAGTTTCTTCAAGGTCAGTTGTTACCATCCTCTGAACCCATATCGGTGAACTTCTCATGCTCTGTTACGTTAACATCCATTGGTTTGCCTTCTCCCTTGAATGGCTCTCTGACCCACACACAATTTTGTAATGTCTTGTATTGATCATTTGAAAATAATGGTTCAGTGGGTTATCCACCCCTACCAGTCATCGACACCTTCCATTATGTTGTATCAAAGAATCTTCTCTCTGCACTGAGCTCTTCGGGAAAGTCTTTAAGTGTTGAGAGGCCGTCAAACTCATGGTGGCAGATACAGGTTTTCCAGAATTGTAATTTTTGCCTGAAATCGTGAATTCTATCATTGGCAGCAAACACTGTTAGTTACTTTTTCCTTGACAGGCTCACTTTGTTCATTTTTGAGAAAATGGCTGACAAATAACTACATCGGTTGTCCTTTCAAATAAAAATAGCATTCCGTGAAAAAGCAGCTAGCTTACAACTTAATCTCACAAGTGCTTTTCCCTAGGAATAGTCGTCATACTGGTATTCAGGAGAAATGCCTTATGTGTGGTTCCTTTTTTTTTTTTTTTTTTTTTAAATAAATTTATTTATTTTATTTATTTATTTTTTTGGCTGCATTGGGTCTTTGTTGCTGCACACGGGCTTTCTCTAGTTGCGGGGAGAGGGGGCTGCTCTTAGTTGCGTTGCGCGGGCTTCTCATTGCGGTGGCTTCTCTTGCTGTGGAGCACAGGCTCTAGGCACGCAGGTTCCAGTAGTTGTGGTGTGTGGGCTCAGTAGTTGTGGCACACGGGCTTAGGTGCTCCGCGGCATGTGGGATCTTCCCAGACCAGGGCTCGAACCTGTGTCCCCTGCATCGGCAGGCAGATTCTTAACCACTGCACCACCAGGGAAGTCCTGTGGTTCCATTTTTGTCACACAAAGTATGTGGATTCCAGGGTTGAGATTTAATACTGTTAACAATTTCTATTGCTTTATCACTTTCCAAAGTGAAACTGTCTTTTTTTTTTTTTTTAACTGCTAGTAACTGGTAATGAAGAATACCAATATTTGTTCGTTTAGTTTGGTGCCACTGCATTGATTTGTGTTGAATTTTGCTACCTGTTGCAGTTTTCTTTTGTTTTTGTTTTGTTTTTAGTTTTATGGCGATGTAATTCACATATCATAAAATTTACCCACAGTGTACAATTTAGGAGTTTTTAGTATATTCACAGAGTTGTGTAATGATCATCACAGTCAACTTTAGAACGTCTTCATCGCCTTCACCCTGAAAAATCTGTACCCGTTAGGAGTCATTCCCATTTTCCTGAACCCTCCCCAGCCCCTGGCAACCACTAACATACTTTCTGTCCCTTATGTATTGGTCTGGTCATTTCATAGGAATGGACTTCTATAATAGGTGACCTTTTGCCCTTAGCTTCTTTCACATCCCATAATGTCTGCAAGGTTCGTCCGTGCTGGGGCACGTATCTGCTCCTGATTCCTTTTTATGGATAGATAACACCCCATTTTGTTTAGCTAAATGCCAGTGGATGAACCTTTGGATTTTTCCCCAGTTATTAACTATTGTTGATATTTCTGCTCTGGACATTCGTGTACGTGTTCTTATGTGGACATATTTTTCATTTCTCTTGTGCCCATACCTGGGAGTGTAGTTGCTGGGTCATATGGTGACTCTGTTTCACATTTTGAGGAACTTCCAGATGGTTTTCTAGAGTGGCTGCACCATTTTACATTCCCACCTGCAGTGTTTGAAGGTTCCACTCTGCATTGTCACCCACACTTGCCTCTATCCATCTTTGTGAACATCGCCGTCCTAGGGGATGTGAAGTGGTATTTCATGGTCATGTTGGTTTGCATTTCCCTGATGGCTGATCTACCTTTAGCCATTACCATCACTGAAATGTCAACGCAGTAAAAAAGGTAAATACTCTCAGGATAATTAAGAAAGTACTTTTGACCTAGGGGATCCCCTGAAAGGGTCTGTGGGTCCCCCATGGGTCAGGTCGCTCGTTAAGCTGGTAGAACAACGAGGGCTGTGGTTTCAGCATCATATTTCTCCTTGCTTGGCCAGGACGTGGCCACCGCCTGTGTTTTCCCATGAAATGGATATTGGGAGGCCGTGGTAGGCAGCCGGGGTCGAGTAGGAGGTTATGGTGAGTCTGCTTAGGCCTGTCCTTGGGCTGTACTGAAGCCCATTCTTCTACTGCGTCTGCGGGGAGGACCAGACGGGACGCCAGAAGAGCTCTTGCCACAATCTGCGTGTAGTAACCTGAGACGGTCCTTTTAAAGAGGCAGCAGCAGTAAGTTCTCCCCAGTGCCGAGTGCCTCCTGAACCCAGACAGGGCACTGCACACTCTCCACGTAGGAGTGTGTGGTCCCCAGCCTTGGCGAGCAAACTGAGGATTTACACAGCTTGCCCAGGTGCAGACATTAGGGCTGGGAATTGAACCGCTCGTACACTCTTGTGAAAGGGGACCAACCCCCAGAATAAATTTTTTTTGTAACCAACCAGAGAAGTCAGTAATTCTGGAATTAGCACACTGCTCATCTTGGTGGCAGTAACAAAGCTCAGGAAAGTATGGAGTGTTTAAGATTAAAAAAAAAAAAGATGAAACTTCTGTGCTTTGTTTCAATAAAGGAGCTATGTTCACTGCCTTAGAAAATTGGTGAACGGTCAAGAATTGCCTAGATTCATATTCCTTGGCTTGATTTTTAATCACATTGAAGTATGACTTCTTATGGATGTTGCTTCTAATTTGTCTGGAAAGCAAGTGCAGATATTGCCAGCTTGGGTATGATGGATGGATTCTGACAATGTGTAGTTACTTACACTTAGAATAAATGCCAACCATTCAGCGCTCCATTTTTCTCTAACAAAGTAACCAGCAGAGCCTTGCACAACACAGGATCATATACCGTATTTTGCTGTGGCATGGTCTTTACGTCTGTATTGAAAATCTATTTAGAGTGTGTAATCACTGGGGCTGGGAGCAACTTTAGAGATCAGGGTTCACATCCAATCCAGATATGGAGAACGTAAATCTCTGTGTTACACCATATACAGTGTAATAACAAGTGCACTAAAGAAGCAAATCTAAGCGATCGAATCAGAAACAATTAGGGGGAAACTTAGAGGAATATCATACCATCTGAAAATATGTTAGGATTTTTTTTTTTTTCTTCTTCTTCTTCTACTTCTTCTTCTTCTTCTTCTTCTTCTTCTTGTGCGGTGCTGCTGGCTGCATGTAAGAAAGTCCCCACCTCTGACCAGCTCCATGGGAGAACTTTCTAAGCTAAGAAACTGAAAATGTGGGTTAGCAGATTTAGCAACATAACAGATGGAAAAGCAAAAAAGAGGAAAATATTTGCAATCTACAAGGCATAAATGTAATTTAAAGGACACTTAGACAAATGGGGGTGACAAAGAAAGCATTGAAGGCACTGGGGAGGGCATCCTTGGAAGACATACGTTATTGTCTTATGGACCAGTGGGAGAGGGGGTTTGACTTCTGTGTCTTTAAGCTTCAGGAAGAGGTTTCAACTCAAAGGAGGAGGAAGTTTTTCTTTACAGCTGACTGGTCCTGTGGTGACTTCTGCCTGGAATTCTGCAAGGCCTGGTTGGGGGGTGGGTAGCCTTGGAGTGGAGGTACCCAGTGGGCGGGTGGACACAGTGACCTTTCAAGGCTCCTTCTGTCAGGAAATGCTCCAGGAGCCTTTTTAAAATGACAGCTGAAAGGGCTCACTGGCTTCCCTGGCTGTTCCGCCTGGAGCTCGTGGGGCCGGGCAGCCAAGCTTGGGGCATCCTTCCTCCTTCCCTGGAGAAATAGGCCACCTGCCCAGGGGGTTTGAGATGGGGGGGGGGGACCTGCGGGAACCAGAGGAGCAGATGTGAAGGGCTTGTGGGTGCCGTGGAGGAGTGCCGGGCCCGCCAGGTCTTTCCTGGAGCGCGAGTCCTGGCTGTGAACAGAGGAGAAACCTCAGGGCGGCAGCGTGATGAAGTTTCCTGTAAGGACCCTGAGCATCGCTGTTCTCTTCTCAGCTCCCGGAAGCGGGTTCGGGGGGTGTGCAGCAGGCACATGGGGAACCAGCACTGAGCACACCCTGGGGATCAGGAGGGTGGGCCTGGGAGGCAGCAGGGCCTGGGCTCGGCACTCGCCTTCCGTTGGCGTCCTCCGTAAAATGGGCGTGAGGGTAAGGTCCAGTCCCTTTGGATTCCGAGGCTGAGTGACTTCCCCGCCTGACCATGGCCCCTGGGCTGTCGGCAAATACTTAATACTTGTAGGTGTGTTGTGACTCCTGGGATAGAAACGGGTCCGGCTCAGAGCGCCTGTGCCTCTCTGGCCCTCTTCTCTGGTCACTGAGGGGTCAGGTGAAGCAGCTGTGTCCTCACCCATATCCGTCAGCAGATCTGCAGCCTTAAATGCGTTACTTTAAACTGAAGAACATATTCTTTTTTCAGATCCCCTGTATCTTTATACATGAGGTGGTCCTGTTCGTGGAATGAGACTGTGTTGGTTTCTTTTCTGTTTTATTTATTTATTTATTTATTTTTGGCTGCATTGGGTCTTTGTTGCTGTGTGCAGGCTTTTGCTAGTTGCGGCGAGTGGGGGCTACTCTTCATTGCGGTGCACAGGCTTCTCGTTGCGGTGGCTTCTCTTGTTGCAGAGCACAGGCTCTAGGCATGCGGGCTTCAGTAGTTGTGGCGCACGGGCTTAGTTACTCCGTGGCATGTGGGATCTTCCTGGGCCAGGGCTCGAACCCGTGTCCTCTGCACTGGCGGGCGGATTCTCAACCACTGCGCCACCAGGGAAGCCCCTGTGTTGGTTTCTTCATTTTAATTCTTCTCTTTTTGTTTAAGGTGTGATGTTGATATTCTGAGGGCTGCTGTGTATTTTGTGCGTGTGTGTTTATTTTTTTGTTTTGTAGGGATTTTTTGTTTGTTTGTTTTTTGTTTTTTGTTTTTTTTATTTGTGGCTGCGTTGTGTCTTCGTTGCTGCGCGCGGGCTTACTCTAGTTGCGGTGAGCAGGGGCTACTCTTTGTTGCGGTGCACGGGCTTCTCATTGTGGTGCCTTCTCTTGTTGCGGACCATGGGCTCTAGGTGCGTGGGCTTCAGTAGTTGTGGCGCGTGGGCTCAGTAGTTGCTGTGCACGGGCTCAGTAGTTGTGGCACACGGGCTTCATTGCTCCGCGGCATGTGGGATCTTCCCGGACCAGGGCTCGAACCCGTGTCCCCTGCATTGGCAGGTGGATTCTTAACCACTGCACCACCAGGGAAGTCCCTGTAGGGATTTTTTAAAATGGATTTTTCAGTGGTTTCAACCAAAGCAGATAATTCCTAGGATGTGTTCATAACTTTTTTTATTTTTTGGTCTCTCTGTGTTTAGGATTATTCCTGTCCTTTGTGGTGGTTGTTTTGACTTGAGAGCATGTGAGATGTGATGTTCGTCCAGAATGTTTTCCTTTTCTTTCTCCTTTTGTCTTTGGGGGATTTAGGGTACCTGGCAGCAGGCAGCATCCTCTGTAGTGACTTTGTTCTTCCTCTCTCCTTACTTTCCAGTTTTCAATGGTTCCAGCAGGTCATCACGGGAGAAGGAACCTGTTCAGAAACACAAAAGCAAAGAGGCCACTCCGGCGAAGGAGAAGCACAGTGATCCCCGGGCCGACGGCCGGAGGGAGCAGGCTTCCGCGAGCCACCCCCCAGCGGCCCCCTCCGCGGGCTCCTCTGCCAGAGGGCTCCCCGCTCACCACCACCCCCCTCTGCATCGGTCGGCTCAGGACTTACGGAAACAGGTAAAGCCCAGCCCTGCCGCCGGGGGACCAGGGTCTGGCCCGGAGGGTGCCGGCCTTCCTGCCAGATGCCACCGCCGCGTTTCATCAAGTTAACTGAAGGGGAAATGTGAGTAGTAGCCTTGAGAGATCCATCTTTCCAGAGCTCAGAAGGCAGGAAAGGATGCTCAGAGGTGAGAGGGGGTGAGAGAAACATGACCTGGGCACAGAGGTGCCAGTGCACACGCCTCTCCTACCGTGAAGATGGATCAGGCGGGGCCGTTGGTGGGTTTGCATCCCTCCCTGGAGGATGCTGCCAGCACCCGGTGCCACCAGCAGTAGACCCTCGCTTGCTGGGATGCCCTAGAAGGGTAGGGAGGGAACACTCCTTCGTTACCCCTCCCCCGCACCAGTGCCCCGGGCACCAGGTGAGGCGAGGAGTCCTCAGGTTAGGCCGGGAGCCACAGGTTACCTTGGAACAGGCCTGCACACGGCCTGGAGTGGTCCCTGTTTTTCTTGATGGACACGTTGGTGGCTCGCGGCAGGACTTCTGATAGGCCTGCAGGCGGTGATGAGATGGGTGCAGCCGCGGGGGACACTCGCTCCATCCTGCGCCCTTAGGGTTAGCGGAGGCTGCACGCGCTCTGCTCACCGCCCCCCCCCCCACCCCCCACACGCCCTGACTTCGGGGTCATATCCAGAACGCAGATCCTTTGTGGGCACCTCTCCCTGAGCTTGGACAGAGTTCTCAGCACCTGGGAGGGGGCACTGGGGATGAGGCGGGCGTGGAGCTCGGTGAGGCCCCCGCCCCGGGCCCCTCTGCTCCCGTTCTCACCGCATCTGAGAGTTGGTGAGCCGTGGGGATCGGAGACTAGCTCTCCACACTGGGAATTTTGTCACAGACAGTTAAAACTTGCCTTAGAATAGACTGAGGACTCTAATCTGGAAAGATTGATTGATTCTGGGCGAGCTGCGGGTGGCCTGGAGATTCCCTGACGGGCGCTGTTGTGGAGAGACTAATAGATGGCCCTTGTGGTGTGAAGGTGGGAACTCCTCCTGTTGAATTGCTCTTTCCCCATGGTCTTTCTCATTCTTGATGACGTTGGGGACCATTGTCTCTGAATATGTAACTGCATGCATGCACATACATAGGATGGTGTGTGTACACACGTAGTATTAGTCTTAACCTTTAGCTTTCAGATATCACTCAGCTCTCCAGCTGGAGTGGACGAGGCAAGAGTCCTCGTGTTTAATGTTTCCACGGCCCTCAGATGGCCACTTGGTGCCTCTGAAGTGTTATCCTGAGATTAAACAGGTGGTTTTTGCATTTTTTAAACGTTGCCCACTGTTCCTCAAACACACACCTCACATTTTCCTCACGAGAACACCTGAGCGTGATTGTGGAATTGGCCGCCCCCGAGCTGGGTGCCCGAGTTTCAGGACATAAAGTATAGGACGCACCATCCCTTTGGTGTCTTGAGTCCCCACTCCATTTCCAAAGCGGTTGGCCGGACAGGCCCTTGTGCAGAACTTTCCTCCAGATCTTTGCTTATGAAAGACAACAATTCAGGGGGTCTAGAGAGGGAAGGGGTCCATCTGTGGAGCAGGAATCTCAGGAATGAATGTGTGACTTTATTCACATAGAACCATAATCACTCTCTCTCTCTCTCTCTCTCTCTCTCTCTCTCTCTCTCTCTCTCTCTCTCACTTTTACACGTGAGGCTGGATTGAGTAAACCCCCATCTCAGTTGGTCCAAGCTCATCCTCAACCCCCAGCGCTTGCCCCTCAGTTCAGGATTTCCCTTTGTAACTGAACAAGAGGAGTTCTCGCAGTTGGAGGTGAGAGTTGAGGGGAGTAGAAGGTACCCCTTCCCTGGGATGGCCCCATCCCCTTGATCCACAGCAGGCTCACGTGGCCCCTTTTACACACAGCCTGGAGATGGAGGAGAGACCTGGGTAGCAGGGCAGACTGTCATCTGAGTGACTGTAGGAGCCTGGCCGGCTTTCTGGGTTCAGGTCTTGCAGGTGGGGTGTAACCGTCCCCGTCCCACCCCCGCCTGCCTGCCCTCCCTCCCCTGTCTAATCCACCCGGGTGGGATGACCCAGGACTCCCAGGTCTAGTTGGGCTCTGACCACGACCTTCACCGAGACTTAAGCTGTAATAGTTAACCTTCCTGAGCCTCGTTGTTCATTTGGAGCCAATGATGCCAACTCTTCTCCCAGGGACATTGTGAGAAATGAAAGGATAATTTTGATACCATCAAATCCCATTAGTTAAATACTCTAAGAAAAAAGGTCAA
This sequence comes from Eubalaena glacialis, assembly GCF_028564815.1. Taxonomy (NCBI): domain Eukaryota; kingdom Metazoa; phylum Chordata; class Mammalia; order Artiodactyla; family Balaenidae; genus Eubalaena; species Eubalaena glacialis. The sequence goes on from NC_083722.1 coordinate 11,966,502, forward strand.
TAGAAGCCCATTGTAGATTCCTTTGTAATGGCCTGATGCAAGTGATTAGAATCTGACCTTTCATCTTTTCAACTGCATAAAAGACGGGAGGCCCAGAGAATACTCGGATCCGTAATTTCAGATATGATTAATTTTTTTCTGTCAGCCTGAAAGAAAAGATCAGTGATTGTACGAAGCCCAGCTGGCAGGGTGGAGGGATGCCCTGTGTAGGGGTGCTGCTGAGAAGTGACCATGCCCTGCTGGCCCCAATGCACCGAGAGCTCGCGCTTCTTACTAGGACGTTGCCTCTCACGGGGCTGGGTGGAGTGCTCACCTTCATAAGAGTCCCAGCCCCCGGCCTTTGAGACTCAGAGCGCGAGAACTCAGTGTGAGGGGCCTCCCCAATCCTCCAGCTTTTATTCTCCCAAAGGCTCCCGGTGTGCCAGGTGACACCCACACATGGGTAGCAGCCCTGGAACTGCCCTGGGTGATGAATTCGATGTGTGGTAGGTGTCGAGTTAATGTGCAGTAAAAGACAGTAACAAATTGAGGGTGGAGAAGCAACCATTCTGACACCTAGAGAGGGCGTGGAGATGCTTTCCAAGCGTGTCGCGTGGAGGTTTTGGCAGACAGCTGTGTGTGGCTGGTAAGCCAGGAGGTGGAAGACGTGGACGATGAGGCTGCCCCCCGCCGGCTCACCTCCCGGTTCTCATCTGTTGCGCTGAGGCCGAGCCATAACATGAGGAAGCAAACCACCAGCTTGCATGGCAGGGCAGACACGCCCGGCGGAGGGTCTGCTGGGCTGTGGTACCTTTGAGGAGAGGTTTTCACAGTCAGATGTACGGCAGCTGCAGAACGTCTTGGCCTAGTAGGATGGAGAGAGGAGGTTGAGCTGTTCAGACCAAAGAATGAGGAGGATTCTTCAACGTTCTGGAAAATGAAAAACGAGCATCCAGAGAGAAATGTGAGAGACTCGCCTTAGCTAGAAGAATGTTTAAGGTCTGACTGTGCTCGTCATCAGGTCACGCGGGGAGTTTGAATTGCGCCTTTGTCACGTGGTGTTTGTGAGTGGGTCAGGTGGCCTGCAGAGGGGAGGCGGCAGGTGCTTTGGGAAGGTTAGGGGCTCCGACCGGCACCAGGCGTTCCTTTTGGAGAGCAGGGCTGCGTCCGCCTCGTCCCACTCGTCCCCCTGCCCACTACCTTCCCGGCGCCCGCCACACCAGCAGGCCTGCCTGCCTTCCCTGTCCGTAGCTCGCTGCCTGTCCAGTGAATTCTGTTCATTTGGGCTCTTTCGCTATTTAATTTGAATTTTAAAGCCCAAATGCACTGTCCCCAACCAATAGTGTTTCTCTTGGGCTCCTTTGCTGCTGCTCTGAGAGGACGGGCAGAGCCACTCGACTCAATGGCTCCCTCTAGTGGGAAATGGGAGTTTGGTAGTTGACTTTCTGGTTGAACAGAGGACCGCTTCATGTCTGTTGGACAGGGGTAACCTGAGCTACAGGTGCCGGGTGGGCGGTGGTGGGCCGAGACACCCCACTTCCTGCAGAGCTGGGTGACAGCTGTGGGGTGCAGCGTCAGAAGCCCACAGCTGAGCTGAGAAGGAGCACCTTGAAGAGATGTTAAGTTATTCAGCTGAAGGGCTTTTATTGCCCCCTGGAGGGCTCTGCCTCGGGCCTCCCGCCTCCGGAGTGTTGATTCTCCAGTGAATTACAGTGACCCCTCTCCCCGTGTCAGCACTTCCTCCAGATATGTAGGGTTGAGAGCAGGCCCGTGTGGTGGGCTGGCCAAGTGACCTGGGCGCGTGTTGAGGTGAAACTTAGCGTTGGGCTCTATTCCATGGTGGAATAGAGCGGTGGCTGGGGAGACGCTCAGTGTGAAGGTGAGACAGTGCCTCCCTCCATAGCTTTGTCTCCTTTGGTACCAATTACTCATTGGACCCCAGAGACAAGCACAGGCCAATGACTAGGCGTCTGTGTTTATAGAAATAGATAAACAAGAAGGTGATCTTTTTGCCACTGAAGATGGTGAAATAGTTACGCAGAATTCCACCATGTGAAAATTTGGAATTTCCTGTACGACAGTGAGCCAGGAGGTCAGGTGGCCCCGAGAAGCCGGACTGGTTTGACCCGGGGCCCTGCGCTGTTCCTCCAGGTAGAATCTGGGAGAGTGGAAGCCTGGCTTCCTGGCCTCCTGCAGGTGCACAGCCGTGTCGGGGGAGCGCAGAGCTGTCTGGGACTTGCACACACTGAGCCCCTTTCTCCATCCTCACCGGTTAGGTCAGAATCTGGATGGGGAGGGCTTTAGACTGGAATCAGCATTATTTCCAAGCTCCCCAGGGGTTCACAGGGCTCCCGGGTTTGGGAGGCACTGAACCTAAACCTCGGCAAGACATGACGGCTGGCAGTGGGCTCTGCCGGCAGGAGCTGGTTGGTGGTGTCCACTGCGCGGTGGCTGCCGTTTCTGCTGGCGGATCCTCATCTTCAAGAAGAGATTAGCGGTGCCGTGCGTCTGCTTATGTGTAAGTTGGGTGAGAGTCCGAGCAGGCTAACCACAGATTGAGGGCTTCGAGGGGTGTCTTCTCTGAAGATGCGGATCCCTGAGCATCTCGCTGATGGAAAACTCTTTCTGTGAGCCTCAGCAGGGTTTTACTGTTTCCTTTAGTTTTTCTAAATGGTCTGTTTTGTTTTTAGTCAATGGAAGCATTTGAAAGAACAGTTAAAAATCTGAGGTATTTGCATTCCTCACCATACATCCTATTCCATGTTAGTGGTACTTATCATGGAAATTTTTTCTTTGCCCCTGCCCCCGGTTTTATAAATTTGTTTTTAATTTATTGTTGCCAGGCTGCTAGTTTTGTTTTTAAATTTCCTGTTACGTATTCTAGACCACCTGCTCTGTCAGTCCTGCTTCTTTCTCGAGTGGCCGGCAGTGTGCATCCAGGCTGTAGTTCCTGGGCCTTCTCTTTGGCCTCTCCCTCCCCAGTGGAGTCTGGGACCTCACCGAGTCCAGAAGTCAAGGCTGGCTCCCCAGAAACCTGGTTACCAAACGCCCCGGGGTTGGCTCATGGAACACAATCTCACACCAAGAATTCATGGCTTTGATTGGACCGCGTATAATTGGCGAATGAAGAAATACAGGTCTGGGGGCTTCTTTCCTTTTTCTGTGTTCAGAACCTTCTGTTGATAGTCTGCTGCCATGGTTCCCAAAGTAGGTCCTTGGATGAGGCTCAGCATCACCAGAACCTCATTAGAAATGCAGATTCTCGGGCTCCATCCCAGACCTACTTGGTGGGAGACCCTGGGGATGGGGCCCAGCGACCTGGGCTGGGCCTGGGCCCAGTGCAGAGGTCGCTGAGACTCAGGCCCTGCCCTCCAGAACCTGGTCCTCGGGGCGGGGCAGCTGCACAGCCCGTGGGTGCATCGGGTGTGGACAGGAGAGGAGTGAACTGCTTTAGGTGCCAGGTGGCTTCCCCAACTCGGGAGCCCAGGTCCTCCTCCTGGTCACCTTCTTCTCTGGGCTCATTGGTGAGAAAAGACAGCTGCTGTTTCTGCTCTGTTTCCCAGTGAGCATGTGTAATGTTCAGTCTGCCTTTTGGGGAGGTGGTGTTGCTCAGGTAACCCTGGCATCCCTGGTTGCAGGTGAGGAATCGATGCCCAAGATGGTAAATGACATGTCAGAGGCCACTGAGAGGCAGAGCTGTGACATGGTGTCCACACCAAACCAGCCCAGCGTCAGCTCCTGCTCTGGGCCCGTCATCATCCTTTGGCAATTAATGCTTTTCTGGTGTCCACCCTTGTCACACTCTGGCTTCTTTTTATAAATGAGGGTGACTTCTGTGTGTCACAAAATTATTGTGGTGTCCAAGCTGTAAGATGGCTGTGAAGAGAGGCTGATCATTTACCAAATTCCCGTAGGATCGAATGTGGACGCTTGTAGGGGCGGGAAATGGGAGCCATCTGTGCAGAAGGGGTCGGGCCTGTTTTGCTGCATCAGAGAGGCGAGGTGCACCCAGTGAGGTGCCCTGGGGCCCGTCTCACAGGTGACTGACTGGCAGACGCCCACAGCTGACAGCTGCACCTCTGGGCGTGGCACGTGACCGGCATCTGAGCCACATGAGTGCTCTTATTCCTTTCTTTCCATAGCATTTTTGTTTTGTTTTTTACTTATTTAGCGTGGATTTTAAAATTCTGTGGGCAGATCATGCTGCTGTAGGGAGCACAGAAGAAATTGCAGCCATGTCTTTTCTTGGCACAGGTGTGTGTGTCTGTGTGTCTGCCCCCTTATCTGCAAGACCTTGCTGTCGGGTGTTATTGTTATTAACTTGTGGCAGGTGATTGGCAGGCACGTTGAGGGTCCTCACTGGGAAACATCTAGTTTCAAACGACAAACGTGAATGTTACAGCACACCCAGGAGACCCCCTGGGCAGCACCCAGGTTGGCTGCGTGTTTTTGCGCGGAAGGATGGGCCCCGAGTGCTGCGGAGATCCTGAAACCGAGCATCTCAGAGCTGGCTTCGGGGCTGTGTGTTTTGCCTGCCTTGGCCGGGACCCCCCGTGCCGCCGCCTCTCAAAAGCGGGCGCCGGCTGCTGAGTTTGGGTGTGGGGTGGTCCCCGCTGACAGGTGCTAACTCCGTCTCTCCCCCTCTGCTCCTCCTGCCACCTCCCAGGTTTCTAAGGTCGGCGGAGTCACTCGAATGTCATCTCTGGGTACAAGTGCAGCCAGTGCCAAAAAGATGCGCGAAGTCAGACCTTCACCGTCCAAAACTGTGAAGTACACTGCAACGGTGACGAAGGGGACTGTCACATACACCAAAGCCAAGAGAGAACTGGTCAAGGAAACCAAACCTAATCACCACAAGCCCAGTTCAGCTGTCAACCACACAATCTCAGGGAAAACTGAAAGTAGCAATGCAAAAACCCGAAAACAGGTGCTATCCCTCGGGGGGGCGTCCAAGTCCACCGGGCACACCGTCAATGGCCTCAAGGTCAGTGGCAGGTTGAACCCAAAGTCATGCACTAAGGAGGGGGGGGGGCGGCAGCTGCGGGAGGGTCTGCGGAACTCCAAGCGGAGGCTGGAAGAGGCGACCCCGGCCGACAAGCCGCAGTCGCCCCCCAAGAAGATGAAGGGGGCGGCGGGTGCTGCCGAGGGTCCCGGCAGGAAGGCGGCCCCGGCCCCCGTGGAGAAGGCGCCTCCTGGCGGCCACGGGAAGAAGGAGGTGCCCGAGCGGAGCCTGGAGAGGAACCGGCCGAAGCGGGTGACGGCCGGCAAGGGCCCGCCGGGCAGACAAGCACACGGCAAGCCGGACGGCGTCCCCTGTGAAAATCGTTCTACCTCGCAATCGGAGCCCCTGCCCCGGCCGCACGAGGCGGCGGCCAAGGCCGAGAAGGGGGCCGGCAGGGCCGGGTGGGCGGCCATGGACGAGATCCCTGTCTTGCGGCCGTCGGCCAAGGAGTTCCACGACCCGCTCGTCTACATCGAGTCGGTGCGCCCTCAGGTGGAGAAGTACGGCATGTGCAGGGTGATCCCGCCCCCGGACTGGCGGCCCGAGTGCAAGCTCAACGACGAGATGCGCTTCGTCACGCAGATCCAGCACATCCACAAGCTGGGCCGGCGCTGGGGCCCCAATGTGCAGCGGCTGGCCTGCATCAAGAAGCACCTCAGATCTCAGGGCATCACCATGGACGAGCTCCCGCTCATAGGTAAGGCCCCCGCCGCATCCCGTGGTGCCCGCCCCAGCTTCAGCTTCTCCGGGCCCTTCTTGGCCCGGGAGGAGTCTGAGGCCCCCCTTTCTGCAGGTGCGGGGTGCTTGTGGGAGGAGGAGGGCTGGTCCTGTTCCCCCAGCTCTCACACTAGGCGACCCCTGCTGCCCCGAGCTGCGGGCCACCTTGCTGAGGCCAGAGTGGTGTCCGGTGAGAGGGGCAGGAACGCTGCCCCCGTGCATTCGTCCGCTGGGGGCTGCCTTACCTGAGTTCTGCAGGCTGGGAGGCTTGACCTACAGGAAGTTATTTCTCACAGTCTGGAGGCTGGAAATCTGAAAGCAAGGTGTTGGCAGGGTTGGTTTCTCCTGAGGCCTCTCCCCTTGGCTTGTGGACGGCCGCCTTCTCCTGTGTCCTCACATGGTCTTTGCTCTTCCTCTTGCTACAAGGACACCAGTCATATTGGGTTAGGACCCATCATGATGACCTCATTTTACTTTAATTACCTCTTTAAAGACCCTGTCTCTAAATACAGTCACACTCTGCAGCCCTGAGGTTACGACTTCAACATATGACTCTTTGTAGGTGGGGTACATTTCAGCCCATTTATCTCTGTCTGCTCATCTGTCCTTGCATCTCAGTTTTTCTGGTGATTACTGGGCCCTCGTGGAGCCCACAGGTCCAGGAACACTTCTGAGAGCAGGCACAGCTCTGGCTGTCACTGAAGCAAAGCTCTCCTTGATGCCTGCTTTTGTGAACATACACCCAGCTGTTGTGAAGACCCTTGGCCCCCAGGCAGAGCCCACGGATGGCTCTTGGAATCCACATTTCCCTCTTCCTCTCCTGCTTACTGCGCCTCCAGGATTAACTCGCTCTGTCAGGGACGTGCCGGTTCTGCGGATGGGGTTCCTTTTGGGTCTGCCAGGTGAGTCACGTGCTTCCCTTCTGGCTCCAGACCCTCGACGGGAATAGGGCATGTCCTTCCTGCAGTTGGAGAGGACAACTTTTTAAAGGCAGGGAGCAGAGAAGATATTATCGGTCATTTAGGTATCAAGAGTTGGCAGTGAGATAGGGCTCCTTGTAAGATGGAGGTTTCATTATTACTCTCAGCAGGCGAGAATCACTTACATTGAAAGAATTCTTGGTTTGTGGTCCACTGTCAGGGATGTGGTGGAAGGTGACACAGGGCTGTGGGAACAGGCTGAGGAGGTGCCAGCCTCTCGGGAGCTTGGCACTGGCTGCGTGGGTGACCAAGAAGCTCACCAAGTCGTGGCTGCAGTAGGACGTCTTTGGTCCCCCAGCCTGCTGGGGGGGTGCGGTAGGTCTTCTGGGGACAGGCGGTGTGCTCAGGTGACGTCATGAGGGCAGCCAGCGATCTTCCATTCAGAGTAGGTTTCCTTAACCTTGACTCGCGTGGCACCAGAAGCCGCGAGGACCTGACACTGTGGTGTGTGTGTTCACACCCGTTGCTGTTACCCAGCTGTAAAGCGTCGTCAGCTTCCAGAAGAGGAGCTGAGCTGGCCCGTTACCCGCAGAGGCCTGGGGCTGTGGCTCTGAGCTCGGCCTCCTCGCAGTGCGAGAGACCTGGTAGTTTTGAAGGAATTTCGCAGAATCCACAGAAAGGCTGCTCCTTCTCTGGGAGGGTGGCACTTTGTCATGTGGCATCCTCGTGGTCCTGAGAATGGGTTGGTGATAGCAGGTGAGGAGTGAAATAATGGATTTGCAAGGACTGGGTCAGTTTTCTCAGTGCTGTTGAATAACAGTGATTGCCTCCCTTCTGGTCAGCCTGTGGCCTGAGCCCCTTGGGGTGACTCCCGTCCCTCTTCACCTCGGCAAGTCCGGGCGGTGTGCGGGCAGCCCCAGGAGATGCCCCGACTGAGAGCAGGGCCTGGAGTGCATCTTGGAATCTTGGGCTTTAGGCCCCTCCCAGCCAGGGTTGGGGCGAGTTTCCTCCTCGACGTGACCCCCACTGCCGCGCGGACCACACTGACCACAGCCAGCCCCAGCGTCCCACCCAGCACAGGAGATGGACTCGGGCTGCTGCTCGCCCTTCCCCTGGCCGAGGTGGTCCCGTGTGCCCGGCTCGCCCAGCGTGCACGCGCTGCTCTCAGGAGTTCCGCTGCTTTTCCGTTCATTTATTTTATATAAGTCTATCCCCACCCTTTAAAGATCTAAACGTTCTTAATGTTTACTTTGCTCACCTACCATTTTGTGGTGTATTTACTTCCTAACAGCCAGTGGACGGTTATTCTGGAAGATTTTTTTCCCCCTTTATTGGCCAAACGGAGGTTGATTTTCCAGGTCCCATTGAGAGAGTCACTTGGCGGGCATTCAAACATATCTGAGTTTTGACATGCTTTGTACAGTGTGATCAAGGGGCGTAGTGAAAACCAGCCCATACACCTTCTGAGATAAGCAGCCCTCTGTGTGAGTGGTGATGGGAGGAGCTGAGGGACAGACTACCGCCTGCCCCGAGGTTCGTGCTGCCTGCTGCCCGGAAATCCGGGGGGGATCGAAAATAAGTTACTGTGTGTGTGTGCGTGTGCGTGTGCGCTGGGGGTGTTGGGGGGGTCGGGAATGACAACACATGCTACGTGTGTACACTTTCCGACATCGCGGCTGTTCCAGGTGACGCTGGCTCGTGGGTGTGGCCGGGTGGCACTACCCAAGCCTTGCCAGCCCCAGCCGGGATGCCCTGTTCCATCACCCTGCCTCCTGGGGTGTGAGAGGTGTGCACCCTGCCTCTGCTCCAGGGCACGCTGGACTCTTCCTCCTCACGGATCTGCTCGGCCATCTCTCCTTCCATTCAGCCCTCTGCCTAAGTGTCCTCTCCTCGGGGCTACTTGCCCTGACCACCCTCCTAAGACAGCCGCCCCTCAGCCTGTCCTGCTCTATTTATCGTCCTAGTGCCCACGATGGTCTGAACCCCGCCTCTCTGTAGACTAGATTGTTCTGTTGGCTGCTCTGGCCCCAGGGCCTGGCGGCATCTCTGGCATGCAGTGGGCACCGGGCACCCGTGGACTCCTGGGTGATGGAGGACGGTCTTGTTCACGGGCCTTTTCACCGACTGTCCCTCTGTTTCCTCCCCTCACCGTCCCAGGAGGCTGTGAGCTCGACCTGGCCTGCTTTTTCCGGCTGATTAACGAGATGGGCGGCATGCAGCAAGTGACTGACCTCAAAAAATGGAACAAACTAGCAGACATGCTGCGCATCCCCAAAACCGCCCAGGACCGGCTGGCCAAGCTCCAGGAGGCCTACTGCCAGTACCTGCTCTCCTATGACTCCCTGTCCCCCGAGGAGCACCGGCGCCTGGAGAAGGAGGTGCTGATGGAGAAGGAGAGCCTGGAGAGGCGCAAGGGGCCCCTGGAGGGCCACACGGAGCAGGACTACAACCGCTTCCACCCGCTGCCCCGCTTCGAGCCCAAGAACGGGCTCATCAACGGCGTGGCCCACAGGAACGGCTTCCGCAGCAAGCTGAAGGAGGTGGGCCCCGCACAGCTCAAGACGGGGCGGCGGCGACTCTTTGCTCAGGAAAAGGAGGTGGTGAAGGAGGAGGAGGAGGACAAAGGCATCCTCAGCGACTTCCACAAGTGTATATATAAGGTAGGGCCCCTGTGCGGGGCCTGGGTATGAGGCCTCGGGTGCACATGCAGGGGCCGGGGGCTCGGCTGTGTCAGGCTCCCGAGACCCCTGACGGTCGGCTCTGGGTACGTTCCTCGTAAAGAGAGGTGTCTGCAGCCTGCAGGGGGCTGGGTGTCCGGACGAGGTTACTGGGCGCCCAGCCAGGGGAGTCGCTTGCCCGCCGTGGCCTTGGGCTTCCTCTCCATTAAATGGGTTTGTGTGTGCGCGTGCACATATGTGTGCCCACGTGCCAGGGATGCAGCCTGGGAGCCACACCCCCTCATCCTGGAGTGGCTGCCCGTCGGGGCCAGGGCCTCTCGTACACACAGGGACCAGGCCCTCTGTAGCTCCCGATGGACATCCCCCCACTGCCACCCAGCCTGCCCAGCTCGGCTCTGCCGGCCCCTTTCTGTCCGCCATCTCGGGTCTCCTGGGGAGGGGGAGGGGAGGCTCCCTCCTGCTGCTGCATCCCATAACCGCCCAGCCATTCCAAGGAGGCTCCCTCCTCTGGGGCGCGCGGTGGTGTCCTGGTGTCTTCCCACTTGGCGGCCTGGCTCTGTGTCCACAGGGCGGTGGAGACCCGGGCTGGCAGGGGGCACAGACTAGGCGCTGCCCCTGCGCCGCTCTGGCAGTGATCTGCTCCGTAGGCTTGGGGGAGGGGCCCTGTGGAGGCCTTGGTGGTCACGCTCCCACCGCACGAGCCTGTCCGTGGTCTGGGCACGCGTCGGGCATCTGCGGTTCTGCCCTGAGTTTGGCCTCTTCCGTTTGAGTCCCCACTCCGAGGTCCCACCTCTGGCCACCCTCTGCCTCGCTTCTCATTCTCTCCTAGGCTTGAGTCCTGCCCTCCTTTCTGGAGAGAGATGCCTGCTTGCCTAGAGCTTTTCCTGTTACTGGACCCAGCCAGGGTTGGGTCCCCTCAGCTGTGGCTGCAGTCTGGTGGCCGTGACAGTGCTCCGTGGCACCTCTGTGCGCCGAGGGGCCGGGAGCTCGAGGCTCCAGGTTCTGAGCCCCCTCAGCATCTGGGGGCATTGACTGTTGTGTGCTGGGTGTCATCGTCTTGAATTACAGGCACCCTGCTTTAGCTGACACAAAATCAGGTCCCTCCTAGAAGTTAGGATTTTATTTTGTAATGAATGGCAGGTCAGGAGAAGTTTGGACTTGTACAGCAGTTTCTGTTTTAGGTAGAACCCTCTTTACAGAGCTGAAGAGCAAAAGCACAGGGCAGGGTCTGCGAGCTGACTGCTTTGACTGCCCTTCCAAAGGCAAGAAGGGTCTGCCCCCTTCCTAGACCTGCAGCTCTGTTCATGGGGATGCTCCAGCATCGCCTCGTTAGGGAGACCCTCCCTGACCACCTACCTTGCAGCCCTGCCCCTCTGCTTCTGGTTCATCGCGCTTAGTGCCACCTCCCAGCTGTTTTGTGTGAGTCAGAGTTCCCCAGGCTGCCCTGAGGCCAGGGACGTTGTCTGTTTTGAGCACTGCTCTATCTGCAGCCCTTAGAACTAGGCCTGTACACAGTAGGTGCTCAGTAAGTACTTCCACAGTCAAAGGGTGAGCATGCCTGGTCAGGGAGGAGTGGAGGGCTTGCCTTTAGAACAAAGCATATCCGTGATGCCACGTGTCATCCCAGTGAGCTTGTCCTTGTTAACATTCCCAGGAAGGGGTGGTGTGCAGGGGTGGGGAGGGGACATCGGATAATCTGAAGAGCCTGCGTGCTGTCCCAGGGAGGCGTGGGGGACAGGGAGTGGCTCCGTGGCGAGAGAAGGGCCGCATCCCTCTGTCCCCTGCACATCTACGAGGCCAGGCTGCTCATCTGGCTGGTTCTCACGTGAGGACCCTCAGGGTGGGTGTAGGCGTCACCCAAGTTTCTTTCCCGGGGTCCCCGGTCCCGAGGTGCGGCCAGTGTCTGTCTTGATGCTGTTGGTTTCCCCCTGGCCACAGCCTTTCTCCTGCCCTCACGTGGGGCAACCGGAGGAGCCCTGCCTCTTGCCACGTTGCACTCGTTGCTCCAGGGAGTGAAGGCAGCTTTGAAGCGGGGCACCTCGGCAGCGCACCCGGGGCTCCTGTGGGACCCCGTTCTGCTGGCTGGCGGGGGGTCTGGCCCGGCGCTGGATGGCCAGGGGTCTTCCGCCTCCTTTGTTGGCACCGAGGGTCTTTCTCGGGGAATGTTTTTCCTCCGCCTCTGCTCGTGTCAACTCAAGATGTGGCCCGGCCCCCGGTCACAGGGACGCGTCACACAGGGGTCCATGACGAGGTGGCCTGCTTTGGGATCCTGGCTCTGCTTTGTTCCTTACGCTTGACTCTTGTTTTTGTTTTCTTTTCAGGGAAGGTCTGTTTCTTTAACGACTTTTTACCGAACAGCAAGAAATATCATGAACATGTGCTTCAGCAAGGAGCCCGCACCAGCTGAAATCGAGGTGCGTGAGCTGGGCGGTCCCGGCCCCCGTTCCGCTCGGAGCCAGGGATGGAGGCCCTGGGCCTCCTGGGGCGGGGGGGCGTGCGGAGGGGTCGTGAGCGCTCAGCCCGTCGTCTGGGCTCTGGGGATGGCCAGAAGTTTCAGCCCGTGTTGGTCCCAACTTGTGCAGAGGTAGCAAAGGTGTAATGGAGAGAATGAGCCTCCCCAGCTTCGCCCCGACTCCCCTGGAGCCGAGGCCCGTCCTCAGGGTGCCTGTTACGCAAGAGAATGTTTGGAATCCCTTGAAACCACAGTTATGCTTTTTCCTCTCTCCTGTTTTTCATTTAATGGGGTTGGCAGGTTGCCAGTTTTGTGCTTCTGAGTTGCGTGAGGTTGGAGAGGTGCAGGCGCGTCTGCGCCCAGGCCAGCGAGTGGGGGTTTGGCGTGAGGTGTGGCCGGGGGTCGGCGCCCAGGGCAGCGCCCAGCCGAGCCGCCGGGGGCTCCCGGATGCTGACGTAGGTGGGCCTGTCCAGGGAGAGGCCCGACTTCCCTCGCTGGTTCAGGGCGGCTGCTGGCGGAGCGTGAGGTGTTGCGGACCGCAGCCCAGCTGTTGGTGAACAGCTGGTTTCAGAGCACGTCTTTTCCTTCAAAGATATGTGCTTCTTCTTCTCGGTAAAACCATGCCGGCCACCAGGGCGCCCGGGCCCTGACTTGATCGGGTTTCCCAGGAGTGGGATTTCCAGGACAGTCTGGGTCACCAGGACGCCTGGTCCCCTGCATCTGTGCCGCGTGGGACCCCACCTCTGATGGTACCGTCAGAAACCCAGGAGGTCCCGCCCTGGTGCTCAGGCCTGGTCTCCCAGGTTGGTGAATTCCGTGTTCGATTTTGGCATCACCGTCATTCCTTTTAGGCCCCGGGTCTGTACCCTGGGCGGTATCTGTGAACACCACACAGTGGCCTGATCTTTGGCCCTGCCAAAGCCATGTTCCATCTACCGCGATGCCAGCGGGGCCCTGATTCTGGGACACGTGGCCGTCACAGTTGCTTCCCGAGTGCCTGTGCCATTTGTGGGAGAAACGTCAGAGGAAAGGAACGCGACTCTGGGGCTGAACGTCGGAGCTGGAAAAAGAGGCCTTTGCTTCACAGCACAGGTCCTGGTCGGGAGTCCCCTAAGGTTAGGGCTGTCACTGTGCGTCGCTTCCTACTCAGGAATTAATTCTCTCTGGAAGCCCAGGTTTCGCTTTAATAGTTGTATAATATCTAAACACAAAGGGAAGATTTGCTCAACTCCACACTTTAAGTCTGGCTGACTTCTAGATCCTGCAAAGAGGCTGGGCCCTCTCCTTGGCCGGTGTCACCAGCCCGAGTGGCCCCCCTGTAGCGGACGGCCCCCTTCCTCCCCCGCCTCTTTCACCCAGCAGAGGTTGGTGTGAGTCTAGTCAGGACTGGCCCGAACCCGTCCCCTCAGACAGACTGCTGCTCCGTCATCCCCTGCCTGCGAGGACGTCTGTTTGAGGAACCCGGGCGTTTAATGCTGTCGACTTCCTTCTTGACACGGGGCATCTGGCCGCCCCCAGGCTGGTCTCGTTGCAGAAGCCACATGGCGGGGTGGTGGCTGACACCGGGGGCTCGTGGGTGAGGCTTCCTCCTTTAAGTGGGGTTCCAGGAAGCAGGGGCGGGTGATGCTGTGCTTCTGGAATGATGAGTGAAGACACAGTGAGGGGGGAAACTGAACCCCTCTCACCCGTTAGCAAAGCCCATCCCGACCTCCTCTTGCCCCGCAGTCGTTTAGGTCATGCCCACCCCCCCCCCCCATCTGTTGCGCTGGCTTGGGTCACAGCCTGGGGGTCCGACCCTCACGTGCAGCCCGCTCATTGGGGGTGTGCAGCGTGTCTGCTGAGACGCCTGCCTGGGGCTGTCGTCATTACACCTGCGGATGGTGGCCACACGTCTTCAGCCCCTTTGCTGTTATCGCTTTCTCCCTCCCTTTCGTATAAATGATTTTTAATTGTGGTAAAATATGGGTAACATTTACCATTTTAGCCATTTTTAAGTGCAGTTCAGTGGCACTGAAGTCCATTCATGTTGTTGTGTGACCGTCACCACCATCCATTTCCAGAACTTTTCCATCTTCCCAAACTGAAAGTCGGTTTCTGTTAAACACTGAGCCCCCGTCCTCCCTCCACGCAGCCCGTGACACCGCCGCTCTTCTTTCTCTCCGACTTTGACTGTCCTCGGTACCTCACGGGAGTGGCATCACGGTATCTGTGCTTCTGAGACTGGCTTATTCCACTTAGCGTGAAGTCCTCAAGGTTCATCCGTGTTGTCGCGCGTTTCAGAGTTGCCCTCCTTTCTGAGGCTGAGTCGTATTCCATGGACGTTGTACCTTGTGTTTATCCATCCGTCCACTACGGACGTGGCTGCCGTGACTGTGGGCGTGCGGCCGTCTGTCTGCAGCCCTGTCCCCCTGCTCCCTAGTGGCCGTCGCTCTAGACCAAGATGGTCCCTTCGTCTCGCGGCGTTGAGTTGAGCTGGGCCCTGCGGCCGCGGGCAGCAAGGCGGTGCTGACGGCCCTCCCTCTCCCCGCAGCAAGAGTACTGGAGGCTCGTGGAGGAGAAGGACTGCCACGTGGCCGTGCACTGCGGCAAGGTGGACACCAACACCCACGGCAGCGGCTTCCCGGTGGGAAAATCAGAACCGTTTTCAAGGTAACGTCGGACGCTCCTGCCCGTGTCCTGGGGCCTGGACGGTGCCCCCCCGCCGCGCCCGTCCGTGACGCCCCTGTGCTTCCCTCTGCAGACACGGATGGAACCTCACCGTCCTCCCCAACAACACGGGCTCCATCCTGCGTCACCTTGGTGCTGTGCCTGGTAAGCCTGCCTCGGGCGGCTGTGGACCCAGCTCGCCCCGTCGAGAGCTGGAGGGGAGGGGACTGCAGCCCCCGGCGCGTAGAGAGAACTGGGATTGTTAGAGAAGAGAGAGGGGTTGGCATCATGACTGAAGTCAGTAAAAATGCGGAAAGGTAAACCAAATCGCAGATCTAGAAGCTGGGCAGATGCGTAATGGCCAGCTTTCCGCCTTGGCCAATTTCAGAGCGAACGTTCCGACTCCGTGGGGCTACTGCCTCACAGCCGGGAGAGAAACCAGTTGTTCTGGGTGTTGTGGGAAGAAGGGGCCCCTGGAGGAGGTGACTGGCGTGGGTGACCCCACGCTGCGGGGGAGGGGTTACCCCGAACAAAGGGGCCCCGCTTCCTGGCTGGTGGCCAGTCGACAACAGTCGTGGTCGTGTTCCTTGGGCATCTTGCTTCCTGCCTTAAGTCACTAGTTAAGATGTTCTTCCACTACTGTTTTGTAACAGTGTCATGTGATCTTGGTTTCTGTATAAGAAGCAGGAAAGAGCAAGTCCCTTCTTCTCACTGGGTTTTGTCTGGTTTTGAATCCCATTTCTTCCTTTTTTCTTGTTTGGGGAGAAGATGCAATTTCTCTTGCTGTCACCCTGAGACATTGGTCTTCATCCTGCCCTGTCCCCTTTGTTCTAGGAGTGACAATTCCCTGGCTAAATATTGGCATGGTCTTTTCTACCTCATGCTGGTCTCGAGACCAAAACCACCTTCCCTACATTGACTACTTACACACTGGTGCTGACTGCATTTGGTGAGTACACTGGCCCCAGGCCTCCTGATGCCACCTCTCACTCACTGATGGCTGACAGCCTTGGAGGACTGACTTTGCGAGTCTGTCCCGTGTTCCCTGTCATATCAGCTTGGGGAGCTGTGCTGGAAGTCGAGCTGCTGGAGAATATTTTAATTTGCTCAGGTGATGAGCAAGGTTGAGCATCTGTTCTTAGGCTTATTGGTCATTTTCCTTTTCTCAGTTGCCTGCTGACAAGGGGCTTTTCTTCTGTGAGGTTTTCCCCTGGTGGTTGTTGATTTCCAAGAGTTCGCTTCATAGCAGGGTCAGAAACAGTGAGAGCGCGGCAGGAAGCTGGCTGGGAGTGGCGCCCATCTCGTCAGCCGCCGCCTCGCCCGGTGTGAACTGTTCTCTCCGTGGCCTCGCGTGAGTGGTGGTTTTCAGCCTCTCTTGGCAGCTGGTGTCTCCCAGTCCACCGACTGCAGAGAGAGAGTAGGTCTTACTGGAAGTGGAGTTCCTGCCGTGGGAGGTGCACGAGTTTGTCTGTTTCCCAGGAAGCCTTCTGCCCGGTTCCCAGGCGTGATCCTTAACCGTCAGGCTCACCAGCCCTGATCCGAGCTGGCTCTTCAGCTCCTTTGTTTACGACGGCAGATGGGAAATCACTGCAAATAATCAGATGTCTTGTCGTCTCACGGGCTGCCGGCACCGCATCCATCCATCCCACACTAACTGGGTTTATGGTCCTAATGGGGTGATTAGCATCGTTTATTAAAACAAACAAAGTCTTAGAACTAATGTTCTCCCTCCAAGGAGCCAGTGTCAGCAGCAGTCTGGCCATCACGACTCGCTCTGCCTTCCGGCTGCGTCAGGGCGAGTGGCGGTCGGTGTAGAGGCGGGCAGGCCCTGTGGTTGATCTTCTGCGGTGGGGCTGGGGTCTCGGGCAGAGCTGCGGGTGGACAGCCGGACGGTCCCACGCAGGGTGGCCGGTGCGTGGACGCTGGGGGTGTGCGGG
Source organism: Eubalaena glacialis (assembly GCF_028564815.1). NCBI lineage: Eukaryota > Metazoa > Chordata > Mammalia > Artiodactyla > Balaenidae > Eubalaena > Eubalaena glacialis. The sequence continues at coordinate 11,982,833 of NC_083722.1, forward strand.
CCCTCCTCCAGGAGCTACTGAGCCCTCAGCGCCGTTCCCCACGGAGACGCTGCCGGGCAGCGCCAGCCAGGCTCTGTTGAGAGTCACAGGGTCCCACGCAGGCCTGTGACGGGCCCACCGGACCCTGGTTCCTCATTGGGAAGTGGAGTGATGTGGCCCGCACCCCACAGGGTGATGGGGTGAAAGTTCGTGGCCCCGGTGGTCGTTGTTCTGCTTGGCCGTTGAGTGAGAGGCAGGGAAACCCGAGGTTCTGTGGGCTGTGTGAAGACTAATCCGTGGAACCTCACTGATGGGGAGGAGAGAGGCGGCCGGATAGGATCAGAGAACTTCATGGTGTGTGGTTTTTCTTAAAACATGTGATTGAGGTTAGAAACCCTGGATTTAAATCACAAATCCGTAACAGAATATGTTGGCATTGAAATAACAAGCACTTAAAAGAAAAGAGCCTTGGATGTGGTGAGTGCATCCTCTCACTCAGCAGAAGTCAGGACTTGATCCCTCACCTCCAGGGATTCATCACAGGTGCGTGCCCTCCCCACCAGGCCTGGGCAGCCTGAAGACCTGTCACACGGCTCCGGGGCGGGGGGTCAGATGTCCCACTGAAGCCTGTGGACTGTGGGGCTGGGAGGTCCCAGAGGAGGGGCCTTGAGGAGGCTGCACGTGCCTGCCTTGCGTGCTGACCACCGGCACTAGGATCTCGGGAGTTGTAGGTGGCAGGTGTGTCCCTGCTGGGTTCCTCCTGGGACACAAGTGGCAATTCCCATTCTCCTGCTCCCTGGGATCGCACTGAGGGTCCAGGTCCTTCTGGTTGAGTTCGGGCTGTGTTTTCCCCCACCATCTTCCCGGGCTCCTTGGCTCCAGCCAGCGGGGTCCGTGTTGTCTGAGCCCCAGCCCCTGTGCAGCCGCTCCCTTCCCCTGACGCAGGCCCTGGTGGGGTTGGTTGTCCTGCGCGTCTCTTGTGTACACCGAATCCTAGTCCTGCAGCGTCCTCTGTCTGCAACAGAAAAGTGTCAGGTGCCAGCCCAGCGATAAGTCGCAGCTTGCGAGGCTCACGAGAGGCTGTTGAGTGTGCAGATGTGTCTGGATCTGATTTATAGGGGCTTTTAAACATCTGCTTTTGGTTTGAAGGCTTTTTGGCTCACGCATAGGTCAGATCTGCATAAAAGATGCATGTTTGTCTGATGGAGTGGCCGCAGTCTGGCCACAGGGCAGAAGCGGCAGAGTTGCCCTGGGAGGAGACCCTGGGGACGCCTATGAGCGCGCCCACCTCCCCTCCTGCGCCCAGGGCCAGTTTCCAGGCTGCTGTTTGCTCATCTCTGAGGGAGCGTGGAGGACGGGCTCCCGGGCAGAGGGTCCTTGTCAACTCCTTCTGCCCTGATTCCAAACCACCCAGGTATTGCATTCCTGCTGAGGAGGAGAACAAGCTCGAGGACGTGGTGCACACCCTGCTGCAAGCCAATGGCACCCCCGGCCTGCAGATGCTCGAGAGCAACGTCATGGTACGGGGGCCAAGATGGTGGTGGAGACTGGGTGGTGTCAGGTGGCGTGGCCGACGCAGTTGTTTTATTAGCTCACCCTCTTTGTCGACCTGCCCCTCGAAGGTAAAGAGGACAATGAAAAATAAATCCTCCAGGGATCCAGCATAAGCAAAATGTCCTCTCTTATGAAAACCAAACTAAAGTGCGTTCCTCTGATTGATGGCCCAGGACACAGGGCTCATGCACGTGGGGAACTTTGACTCTGTTTCCGGGCCTGGTGGGTTTTGGTTTTTGTTTTTTGTTTTTTTTGTAAATGGCGACTGGGGTGCGCTGGGCAGCTGGACGACTGGGCCACCTAGGCCTCTGGTCAGGATCACTCAGGGATGAGCACAGCGGCTGCTGACCCTATTTTCAGACAGTCATGAGCCTACTGAGCTGCCGGGAAACTCTTTAGCCTAGAATTGTGTTCTGACAACCTGAGCTCAAGGCTTTTCAGGCCTCCGCTGACCCTGCCTGGGTCTCCTTTCGCTCCTGGGCCCGCCTCACTCTGGGTTTGGCTCGGAGAAGGTGAGCAGCAGCCCCTCCGGGGGGCCCGCAGCCCCCGTGCTGTGCACACGGATCCCGGTCCAACCCGGGCAGTGCCCGTGGGGACACGGGGCGCTCACAGCGGCCACGCCTTTGCCTGAATCGTCGTCACTCTTGGGCCTGTATCAGTTTAGAACTTCCTCCTCCTTTGTTTAGGAGTTACGTCTCTTTATTTTCTAAAGGAGAAAGAAAACGTCTTTCATACCAAACGTAATCTGTGTCGGGAGCAGGCTTAGGTCCCGATGCCCCGTCTGGAGGGCAGGTGTGCCGGCAGGCTGTCGCCTGGGAGGGAGGCACCCGGGAGGGCGGCCCTTGGCGGGCGTGCAGCTCAGCCCTGGTCTCCACAGATCTCCCCGGAGGTGCTGTGCAGGGAGGGGATCGAGGTGCACAGGACAGTGCAGCAGAGCGGCCAGTTCGTCGTCTGCTTCCCGGGATCCTTTGTGTCCAAAGTGTGTTGCGGCTACAGCGTCTCTGAGACCGTGCACTTCGCCACCACCCAGTGGACGAGTATGGGCTTCGAGACGGCCAAGGTAGGCAGGCGGCCCTTGGCACGCGTCCCTGTGCGTGTGTCTGTGTGTAGATAATGTTTAATTTCAAAGTGACTCCTGGAAACCTGAGTTGGCTGAGAGTTTTTTTTTAGGGAGGGAGAGCTGTTAGAGGTTGACTATATCATGAAAGTCGTCGAGCTCTGTTACTGACCCACTGCGGTACTGGGAGGTCGGTCAGTACTGGGAGGTCAGTACTGAAGGTGTGTAAGGCAAACACCGTCCTCGGCTGGCGGAGCCACGAGTACCTGGTGCCCGGTGTCTTTCTCCAGGGAGACACGATTGTCGTACAGTTTTCAATTGCTTTGAATCCAGATGGAATTCAACATTTGAAAATTCGGATAGCGACCCCTCCCCAGTAAAGAAAGCCCTTGACAGCTGCCTAGCATTGAAAATCTGCCCTAAAGGGACGTGACTGCCCCTTGCAGGAGATGAAGCGTCGCCACATAGCTAAGCCGTTCTCCATGGAGAAGTTACTCTACCAGATCGCACAAGCGGAAGCGAAAAAGGAAAACGGTCCCACTCTCAGTACCATCTCAGCCCTTCTGGACGAGCTCAGGTAACACAGGACCCCCGGGGCCCAGGCCGGGCGGGATGGGGGTGCGGCCCGTCCTCTGTGGGAAGCCGCCAGCCACCGGCTCGGAGCTGCAGGGCCCGCCTGGGGCTTGGCCAGCAGGCGAAGACTTTGGGGTGCTGATGCTGCAGGAGGTGCACCCTCTTTGTGGAAACGGACAGGAGGCGGCTCCTGAGCCCCTGGCCTCACGGGTCCTTGGTGCCCCTCACCAGCGAGGAAGGGCCCTGGGCAGGAGCAGACGGGGCAGGAACTGAAGGGACCGTTGGCCTGGCTTCCCATGTGACCTGCAGAGGCTCAGCGGAGCTGGTGGACAGCACACGATCTTCACGCGCTTGTTGACCCTCTGATTCCGACGTCGGCAGATAGTTTGTCGTGTCCGTCCTTGGCCCGGGCGCGGGGGCACCCCGGCTGGCACTGGGCGCTTTGCCCCGGGTTCACCGCAGGCAGGGTCCGGCCATCCGAGAGCCCTTGGGGGTGGTCTGGCCTTTGGACTTTGGACGCAGGCCCCAGGTGGGGAGGCTGGGCCCCGAGGTCCCACGGCCCAGCCGCGCGGTGGCCTGAGCCTCGTGTGTCTGGACAGGGACACGGAGCTGCGGCAGCGGCGGCAGCTGTTCGAGGCCGGCCTCCACTCCTCCGCCCGCTACGGCAGCCACGAGGGCAGCAGTGCGGTGCCCGACGGGAAGAAGAAGCCTCGGAAGTGGCTGCAGCTGGAGACCTCGGAGAGGCGGTGCCAGATCTGTCAGCACCTGTGCTACCTGTCCATGGTGAGCCCCCGCCTGCCTCGGGGCCGCCGCTCCGTTCCCCTGACCCCCAGCTCTGCCTTCTCTGGCCCCTGCCCACCCTCCCTTACGCAGCTGCCCTGCGGAGACGTGGGGGCCCCCGTCTCTTCCCTTGTGTCTCTTAGCTTCTCTTCAGCCATGTGACTGATCTTGTTGCCCCGTGGACTCTGAAATCTGTCTGGTTGAAGCAGCACCTCCTATCTCCAGCCTCCCTGTGTCTGGTCCTGGCTGGAAGGCAGCCCCCTGAGCTGCCACAGTCCAGCCTGTCTGCCTTCCTTCTTGGTCGCTCCTGCAGACTCCTTGAGGGGCTGATCCAGCCCAGCCTGGGGCTATGTTATATGCTTAGCGTCCCTATGCCGACCCCATCCCAGGCCAGAGGGGACCCCATCCACAAGCCTTGCTGGACGGCCAGCTGGATGGTGCAGACCTGCCTCTCGCCTCCTGTGAGCAGCTGCCCTGACACAGGTCTCTGTAGACGCAGGAACGCCCCCCGCTGCTGTGGCCTCAGCCGGTGCCATTGCCCTCTCCCTGCCTGTGCCTGTGCAGAATCCCCCTCCCGAGAGAGAAGCCTAGGTAGTAAGTGCCCGTCCCACGCCCGGCGCGATGTCCCACTCGTGCATCCCCACCAGCCCCACGTGGCCACCGAGGCCCAGAGCGGCAAGCGCATCCCAGGTCTGACTCTTGGCCTCCTGGCCGTGTGCCGCGTGACTGTGATGCTGTCTCACCCCCTCACCCTGCGTCCCCGGCACCCCTCTGGCCGCCCTGCAGAGAAGAGGGGACTACGTGGCCACTCCCGCTGAGCCAGATGCCCTTTGTCACACGTGAGACGTCAGAGCACTGAGAAATAATGCGAGGAATACTGTAATAGTTGGCTAGGGCTGCTGTATCAGAGCACCACTGACTGCTGCCTTGAGCAACAGAAGTCCCTTTTTTCATAGTTGTAGAGGCTGGAAGTCCAAGATCAAGGTGTCACCAGGGTTGGCTTCCTCTGAGGCCTCTCCTTGGATCGTAGACAGTCGTTTTGCCCTGTGGCCTCACAGGGCCTTTCCTCTGTGTGCTTCTGTGTGTTAATCTCTTGTTGTTAAAAGGACGTAAGTCATATTGGACTAGGACGCACCCTTACGACCTCAATTTCCCTGATTATGTCGTTGAAGGCTCTCTCTCCAAATAAGTCACCTCCGGAGTTACTGAGGGTTAGGACTTCAATGTCTGAATTTGGGGAAGGGGTAATAATTCAGTGCATAACAACCACGCATCCCACTTTACATATTTTCTTCTATCTAGCTTTCTTTTCCCAGAGGCTTTTTAAAGGATACAATCAAGAACCATGCTGTCTTTAAAACAAACAAGTCATAAGAATTTCCCCAGATCTTAAAAATGTTTTGTGAACGTCGCTCATAAAAGCCGCGTAGTTCTGTGTTCGTTCCTCTTGCATTAGAATGGAGTTATTCTCGTGGGAAACAATCATCGTGTATTTCCCATGAGCCTGGGTGACTGTTGTGACCTCATGTGGCCCTGGTCCCTTCCCGTGGGCTCAAAAAACAGCAGGGTGTGGGCTCATTTTTATGCTGTCCCTCCGAAAGCTGTACCCTGAGAGTTGTCACCAGGATTTCTTAGCCAGAATGTTATTTTAAAAAGCACATATCCTGAATACATAGGTAAAAATTGAGGTTTTATTTATATATGCTTTTCATTGCTTAGGTACTAAGGGGTTTATATGTTTTTGTTCACTGTTTCGTATTTATGTCTGTTCCTGTCCTCAGCCCCGGGTGATGTGTTTGTGCCAATAAGTGTCATTTCCTTATTCCTACAGCTTGTTTTTTTTTGTTTCTTTTATTATAAATTTATTTAGTTTTTATTTATTTTTGGCTGCATTGGGTCTCTGTTGCTGCGCTCGGGCTTTCTCTAGTTGCGGTGAGCAGGGACTATTCATTGCGGTGCGCGGGCTTTTCATTGTGGTGGCTTCTCTTGTTGCGGAGCACGGGCTCTAGGTGCATGGGCTTCAGTAGTTGTGGCGCGTGGGCTCAGTAGTTGTGGCGCACGGGCTTAGTTGCTCCGCGGCATGTGGGATCTTCCCGGACCAGGGCCTGAACCCGTGTCCCCTGCACCGGCAGGCAGATTCCCAACCACTGTGCCACCGGGCACGTCCCCAGCTTGTTTTCTTGTCTTTGCTTAGAAACCATGAAGATAAGAAACCTAGGTCTTTCCCTTGAATCCTTATGAAAAGACCTGTGATGCTCTTGCATCTGGTGTGTCAAGGCAGCATTTTCCCGTTGTTTACACTGAGTGAGACCAGGACAGGGAGTCAGGGTTGGGGTGAGGGATGGCCCTCCCCCCGGCCCCCAACCCACACACACACAGCTCTGAGCATCTGCGGGGCCTTGGCCCATCCCTGGTGCCAGCGCATCCTCAGGGTAGCTGCAGGCCGGAGATTCAGGCTCGCTGGCAAGGATCAGGAACCATGCTGGCTGGAGTGAGGACAGAGGTGCTGCCTCCCGAGGTGGTGTAAACCAGCTGGACCAACCGAGCCGCCCACGAGCAGGAGAAACATGCGTTGTCGCAGAAGTGTCCAGGGTGTGGCCATTCTGGCACCTTTTGTACCAGGGGAGTTTCTGAACCAGAAGTCTCAGGAGCCCTCAGGACCCTCAGCCCCTGTCCACCAGCCCGCCGCGCTCAGACCCTCTGGCGGGAAAGTGCACAGGAGCCAAGAGGGCCCTCGAGGCCTTTGGGTGCAGCTCAGAGATGGTCACTTACTTGTTTCCTGGTGGACGATCCCAGTCCCGGTGACTTGTTGGGCGACTTGTTGGTGTTCTCGTCAGTATCCCTTGTCTCTGGGTCACGGACGCCCCTGGCCCGGGCGGTGGCCTCCCACACTCTGCTCCCGGGACGCCCCCCCTGTCCCCCACTCCCGAGTCCCCTCAGCCTCGGGTCCTTCTCGTCCCGCAGGTCGTGCAGGAGAACGAGAACGTGGTCTTCTGCCTGGAGTGCGCCCTGCGCCACGTGGAGAAGCAGAAGTCCTGCCGCGGCCTGAAGCTCATGTACCGCTATGACGAGGTCAGTGCCTCGCGGGGTGGCAGCGGTCCCCTGCCCGCATGGTCCGTGTCACAGCACTTGTCGTGACCGCGTGCAGCCGGCCTGGTTACAGGCGCCTTCTGGCCGGCCGGAGCCTGACGTGGTGGGAAGGTAGCTCCCTGCGCCAGGATGGGGGAGTGGGCAGGTCCGGCTTGAGTTCTACTGGCCTGGAGAAACCAGCAGCTGAGGCTGCAGGGATTTTTGTCCTTGTCCGCGCTTTGTGGTGCCCCAACGAGCCCGTCCGCAACGCGCTCAGCTCTGCTTTCCCTCCTGGCCTCAGTGGCTCGGTTCGTAAGGAGTTTGGTTTCGGGGTGTGGCTGCCCCACTGTCTGGAGGGGACTGTGCCATCACCTCCAGTCGGGGCCCAGATCCTGAGGGGACAGCGCGGGACAGACCGAGACCGAAATTGGCAGGGCCAAGCCAGGGCTCCCCTTCCCTCCAGGCCGAGGGCCGCTTCAGGGGCCTCGCGGCTGCGTCCATCTGGTCTCCGTGTCCTCAGAGCAGCCCGACCCTGGGGCCCCGGGACTCGGCCTGAGGAGCCTTCCTGGACCTGGCCCCGCGGGGTCTCTGGGACACAAAGTGCCAACCGCCGTGCCCGTCTGCCCGTGTCGGCGTCCCGCCCTGCAGCTGCCAGCGGTTCTGCTGTGGGTCAGCGCGTGGTGAACTTCAGAGCCTGCGGCCACTTGCTGAACTGCGGGCGGCACCCGAGGGGGTGGCCCTGAGAGTGCCCACGCCCTTGCCCTCACCCCAGGGCCTCGGCAGACACGGAGCCTTTCACTTTTTGCTCCTGAAGGTTTCACCTGAATAAAACCCAGTTCCGCCCTCTCTGAAAACCGCAGCCGTCCCCAGGGGCAGGTCCGTGTGAGGTGCTTTCTGTGTTGGCTGGCCTCCACTGCCCACTAGGTGCCCCCATGCGGAGGGCACTGCTCCAGCCGGCATGGAGCACCCAGGGCTCCGCTTCCAGAGCAGCCGGTCTCGTCTCGTCACGTGTGTTTTACGTGCTTCCAGGCTGCTCTGCGATTGCCTTTCCAGGTACAAGCGCGCAGCTCCGGAGACACGTGGCCCTTTTACTCCTTGACTGACCCGGAGTCCTTTTTGGGGGGGGGGGTCACCTTGGGAGACTGCTCTGGGGACCCCGTGGCCCCTCCTGGCCCGCCCTCTTCCAGAGAAGCGTCCTCCTCCCTTTGGTGTCCGGCCGTGAGCCCCTCTCTGAGGGTGGAACCTGCCGGCTCCCCCATCCCCACTGCCCCCCAAACCTGGGGCGGCCAGTCCCACGTAAGGCGGCCTCATCCGGCCATCACACACGGCAGCCCCGGGCAGGGCAGGGCAGGGCCGGGCCGGGTGCCCCGGGAGGCGATGGGGGCGCCCGTGGGGTCTCAGGCTGTGGTCGGACCTGATCAGAAGCCTTTGGCTAAATTGTAAGATTGGAAAGCTGAAAACAGATCTCTTTGCATCTTCTTTGTTTTCAAAGAGCGTGTTCAGCGAAGGCAATAACCACTTTCCCCTCCCTGCTTCTTCACTTGAACAGCAAATGTCAGAGCACGGTTAAAAATAAACCCTCGTGTCTGAGTCAGAGCATCTCTGGCAACTCGCAGGGTACAGCCGGCGGCGCTGGGGCTTCTCGAGATGATTCTGAAGCTCGACAAAACGTGGGTTAGTTTCCACTTCCAGCCCATCTTGGAGCTAGGTGTCTTGATGTGACCAAAATCCTGGAAAAGAATCACATATGTAGGGTCTGTCGGTCTGAAGCTTAATCATTGGTTCTCACGCATAGAGAAGAGAAAAGGTTTTGTAAGCCTCCTACTTTGCCAGTGGTCTGTTTTAGTAAATGAAAATCACAAGTCAGTTCCCTATTGAGTTGAACTGTATTTTTTTTTTTTTTTTATTGGGGAATTTCCAGCTCTGGGTTGGATCTCAGAAATGGCTTTTGAGAGCACAGCTCTGGTCTGAGCCCCGGTGCCCAGCAGTCAGACCCCTCTGTCCAGCCGTTCGGTCACACAGGTGCAGGCAGGCGGCTGCCTCCTCGGACCCCCTGCTGCCCAGGTGGCTTTAGCTGCAGGTAACTGGGCTTTAATGAAGCTCATCTGTTTGTTCTTCATTAGCATGTGTATCGTAAGTGCTTTAAGTGGCCCAACGATGTTTGCAGTGCCTGGGAGCAGGCCTGGGCCCGGACTAGGCTGACCCTCAGGCTTGAGTGAAGGAGTGGCCTCCTGTCCCCGTGTCCTCCTGGTCCATCCGTCCCTGGCTTCAGCAGGTGCTCTGGAGTGTATGGCAGAACATGGGCCATTTTAATATCCCCGTGGTTTCTTTTAAAACTGGATGGTTGCAAGTTGTGTTAAAGTTACACATGTATTTTTGACACCAACAGATAGATGGTTCTCTTGTTCCGTTTGTTCTCTCCCCTTCGCTGAGGAGGGAATAAGAAACGTTTATAGACACGTGTTTGTATTCATCTGCAAGAGCAGGTTAAGTAGGCTCCAGAGTAGCCAGAGAGAGCAACAAGCAGCCCCCAGGCATTTGTCACTGTGCAGGGAGCCAGGTGAGAGGCCCTGGGCCCTCAGGCCTGAGTCTCCCCTCACTTCCCAGCCCTCCCCTTCCTGCTGGGGCCCCGGGCGGCCTCTCAGCCCCGAGGAGGTGCCCAGGTGGCGGCAGCAGGAAGCCTGCTGCTGTGTTGTCTCGGCGGCGAGGGACCTCGTGGACACGGGTGAAGGTACAGACCAGACGGGAAAGCAGCTCTAAGGAAACAGCCCCACGCTTACTCTGGTTTTGGGGCTGCAGGTATTTCAGGGCTTTCAGCTTGTGAACGTTTGGACTTTACAGCCACCAGGGGGCGCTCCTGGGCTCCCTGGAGGGGGAAGTGGGGTTAGGAAGCTGCCCATCAGGAAGGGACTTGGCGTACTGTATCCTTGGCTTCCAGATGAGAAGAGGCAGGTTTCTCCCCGAGAAGGAGTGTTTCGTTTAGGTGCCTGGCCAGGGGACCTCGGTCTCGGGAAGTTGTTGTCCTAACCAGCTCCCAGGCCGCTGCACCTGGGAACCTCGGGGCGGATTTCCAAGGCCACCCAGCCCCCCCCCCCCCCCACGCCCCCTCGGTGCTGCTCTGACGTGGTTTGATGAAGGTGACTCCCTGGGGGGTCCTGGCGACGCTCTTCCGTTGGCTAATCCTGTGTCTTCCTTTCAACCCGAAACAGGAACAAATTATCAGCCTGGTCAATCAGATCTGTGGCAAGGTATCTGGTAAAAACGGCAGCATTGAGAACTGTCTCGGTAAACCCACACCAAAAAGAGGGCCCCGCAAGAGAGCGACGGTGGACGTGCCGCCCTCCCGGCTCGCCGCCTCCTCCTCGTGAAGACGCCAGCACCGGGGGCCGGGGATAGATATTTTTCTGTAATTATTATATTCTAGTTTGGAGTACTGGCTGTAGGATACAAGCTGTCTTTGCACTAGCTCTGAAGAAGATTTTCTTCTGGTTTTAGAGAACTAATTTTGTTTTAGCATTAAACTGTTGAACTTTTTTTGTACTTAGAATACCTAGATACTGCAGTCAGATTTTTGAAACTGCCGTATATTCACTGTTTTAAAACCCTTGAGGGGCTATTAATTTGTATCGCCCCTTGTGGCTGACAAAAGCCTTTTTGTTTGATTTTTGTTTGTGGTTTTTTTTGTTTGTTTTTTTTTTGTTTTTTGTTTTTTTTTTTCTTTTGTAATTGTCGGGGGGATAAAAGGCTTTTTAACCCATTTTTGAAGAGGGTGAAGTTTGGAGAACAAATTTTAAAACCGTCAGTAATGTGAGATTTTTTTCTAGAGAGGAAAAGGGATAGGAGACACACACACACACACACACACACACACACACACAAAACTTGAAAGAAATGGCTTTACTTTGGCTGTCTTTTCTTCTGTCATGTGCAGGATGAGTTTGTAATTGTTAAAACCGGAGAATCCCCATTGTTTCTTTGGGCGGTTATGGCAGCTGAAGGTGGACGTTGTTTCCTAACCATAGGCAAAATGAGGAGGTCGGAGTGACTAGGTTCTCTTTACCAGCACATCACTATGCATCTGTTTAAGGAAAAAAAAAGGAAAGAGAAGAAAAAGACTGCCTGCCTTGGAGGGGGTCACGTGAGGGAAACCTGTGCCTGATTTCATTAGGAAATCCATTCTGTTATTTTTTGGTGCTGTTGGCTACTTTATCAAAAAACCCTTCAATAGCATCCTTAAGGAAAAAAAAAAAAAAAGGAAAAAAGTGATTGAAGCCGTTAAGTGCTTCTTTGTCATGGATGTGCAATCTTTCTAACATTCCATCTTCATCTCACAGCTTGTTTTACACCTTCACAGGTCAGCATTAATCTTTCTTTTTAAACTCGTTTTGTTGGTGATCACATCTAGAGCCACTAGGAGGTCTGCCGTTCTTTTTGAATGTGAAAATGCATCTGCGCTCATCTGGTCTATTTTTTTCTCTTCATGTTGTAACAAAAAGAAAAAAAAAAATCCCGTCCCTTTTGTACATACGCCTGTAAATTGTTTTAAATACTTGAGCCTTTTTCTGGGTGGGGGAGGGGAGGGGGTGAGAAGACGAGATGAAGAAAAGCCTTACACTTCAGTTTCTTCATCGGTTGGATTGGATGCTTACAGGGTTTTTCTTGTAACATTTATAAGTGCTGCTTACATCACTGAACAACAACAACAAAAATAATAATGGAGTAGCTGTTGCCCTTCTCCGGTTGTGTGTACAGTATGTGTGGAATAAAAAAGGGAAACTGTTTTCACAAGCTGTTCTTTGTTTCATAATTGGATTCACCGATCCCGCAGCTGCCCGTGTTGCACTGAGCTCGCCGGTGGGGCTGTCAGGAGCGTCCTGTGACACTTTGTCGGTTGTCGTTTGCAGAAGACTGAACTGTGTTGGAATATTTAACAATGACATGAGCAGAGTCGTGTTTTCCAATGTGCTTGTCCGGTTTTCATGGCCTTGCTGTGTTCTTGCCCTCTTTTGGACAGTGAACTTCTGCCTACGGCTTACGGTCTGACGTTTAATTTATTAGCGCTGCTCTGCACCCCTCCCCCGGGAGGGAAGACTTCATGTTGTTTATTGCCAGTTTTTTGTTTACTTTTCAGGTTTGTACTACAAGGTTTAATAATAAAAACAAAGTTTTTTGGACACTTGTCTGTCTTGTGGAAGATGAGTGAATGAAATGAGATGTTTTCTGATAAATGGGCTGAGGGGGTCTGTCCCATTGGCCAGGGAGTGGAGTGAACACCGAATTTTAATCTTTAATCTCACTTTCCCTCCGTTGGTGGTTGCCTGGATGCCCTCTGAACAAAACCCAAACGGTTGCCGTTTGCCTCTCATTTTCTGCAGGGCCCCTGGACACCAGCAGGCAGCGTGGCCACGAGGGTGTAGGGCCGCAGCCGCCCCTCCTCGCACCAGCCTGCCCCTCGTCCCTGGGCTGTGAGCGAGCGGGCAGAGGGGAAAACACGTCCCTGGGGGAGCAGGGTCCCGTCAGGAGCGGGCTGGCGTGTGGGCTTGGCTTCGGTTTCTCTCTCTTCCTCTGGGCCCGAGTGTGTACTCTATTAAGGTAGGCCGTGCTTGTTGGACTTCATAATTTTGTAATGATCAGAAGAAAACCCAAACTTGGTTAGAGCCGAGAGGAAGCACAGTTTCCTGCCTGTAAAGGGCTTTGCCATGCAGTGCCGAGCCCAGTGGACACCTAATTTCCTGGCCCAGCCTGCACTCTGAGGCCTGCAGAACGTGTGTATTTAGCAGCCCTTCTGTACAAACCGGCTGTGTTTGCAGTCCTCAAACTTTATTGTAGCTGTTGTTTCAGTCAGTTTCTCACACATTATTGGCAACTGGGTAAAAATCGAGAGCCTCCCTAAATCCACCTGCCTTCACTGCGGGCCTCTGGGCACAGCTGTGTTGTCCCCTGAAGGTGGCCAGAGCGTGGGCGCCCAGGTTTAGGAGTCACTGTCATCAGTGTGTAAGGTGGCAAGGGCAGTGTCCACCTCCACCCCCTCCTCGTCCAACTGGACCACGGGGGACTCCCCACCTTCGCTGGGGTCCTGGGCAGCCGGGTTGGTGCAGGCTGAGGATGAGGAAGGCCATGTGGCTCGGGATCGGGAGGGATTTGGAACCTGAAGAGTAACTGCATCCTGACCGGGGCTCGCTTCAGGCCCTGCAAAATAAAGCAGAAGCGAGCCTGTCATAAAAGTACTGCATCTGAGAACTGCCCCTGAAGATGATCATTTGAACTCGCATAGAACATAAAACGGGTGTAAGTTCTCTGTTCCTGTGACGTGCAGGCTGCAGAACCAGGCCCCATAGCAGTGCAGGAACTGCCCCCAGAAAATGCTGAGCTAGGTGACGCCAGAGGCAGCCCAGGGCCCGAGTTGACCCTTCTGCCACCTGTGACACATGGAAAGATCCCGAACCCTTCCCAGTATCCAATAAAGCACTGTGCTCAAGGCCAAACCGCGAACACTGCATTTCTTTGAGGAGCACTCCTCGTAACCTTGATAATCTAGATTTACCTCTTTATATCCTTTGAAATAATTCAAAGAAATGGACGTTAAGAGAAAAACCCTTGTGGATCCTCTTAAAGGAATCAAAGCCGAGTCTCTTCCTGACCCTGGGAAGGGGCTGGCCTTCTCGGCGGGACAAGGGCCTCCCTGCCTGGGACAGCACTGTCACGCAGTTCCCGGGAAGGGGAGACGGACCGAGCCGCTTTGTGGAGACCTTAGGGACACGCGTAGACAGGAAGCCCCGGGCCTGAATTGTGAGGACGGCAGCCCATGGAGTGGGATCACCAGCTAAGGGGCAGGTGCTGCTGAAGGGCTGGCCTTTCGCCCTTTTGTACGTGGAAGAAACTTAAACGCGTTCTCTGTAATTACATCTACGAAGACCACCCACCCAGAAGGAATGGTCCGAAATTTAAAATAAATTGAGTCCAGCTATAGGGCCGAAGCCTCAGTAAATATGTGCCGAATGAACATGAAAATTTCGGGAAGGTATTAAATGGAGGTAACGTGCCCACAGGGTTGCAACTAATTTTTAAAATACAAGCCAAGTGCTAAACACAAACCTTGGCCTTGCCCACAGCAGAGATCAAAAAAATACCTGCCGAATGGGGGAGGGGGAAGCCACACCGGAGAGCTCCCACCTCCCCGAAATTCTAGTGCTTAACCACAAAAACCCCACTCTAACTTCCGAGCCAGAGGAGAAAACACACAATTTAAGAAAAACCCCACTCAAATTACTTCCGAGCCAGAGGAGAAAGAACACAATTCAAGAAAGCTCCCTGTTGACTGAAGGTATCTGGGTAAAGCACTGAGAGTCTTTGAGAAATTCACGACCACAACAGCCAGTGTTTCGTTTGTCCACTTCTGTGAGGCCAGAGTGCGTGTGGAACAGGTTAGTGGAACAAGAAGAGCTGTGCACGCTGTGTGCAACCGAACAGCCTTGTGCGGTTCTCCACGTGGAGGGAAGTCGTGGAACTAGGTGTGACCCAGCATGTGCAGGCTTGTCGCCCTACCTGAGACAGGGGGCAGCACAGTGTCGTCCTCGCCACCGGAGTTCAGGAACACGTCCAGGGCCTCCTGGTCGGAGGCGTCCACCAGGTCCATGTGCTCCAGCACGTCCACGTTCACGTCCATGGATGACATGCTGCCCATGGGCTCTGGGGAGACCAGCACAGGGAGAGGTCAGACCTTCTGTCATTCAATAATACTTTAAAAGGTGAGCTTCCACTGTGTTAGGCTAAAAGCACACTGTGTTTCCTAGGTGTAAAATATCTCCCGCTACTCCAGACTTTTAAAATAGACTTTGGAGCAGTGTATTACTGACGTGTCCCCATTTGGTACTTTAAATCAATCCTAGCTTAACCTTGGTTACTATTACCTCTTAACCTGCCACAGCAGTTTTCCTTTTCACCCCCAGCCCTCTTGCTTGCAAGTGCTGACGGTAACCCTTTCTGCATCAGACAATTCTTGGCCTCGGAGGTGGGCACTGACTCAAAGAGGCTGACATTCCTGCCAGACACCCCTGGCTGTGGTTGCCCCCAGCTTTACTACAATTCCACTTGGAGTCTTCCCTGCCCTTGTGACATTTCTCTAGTCTTCATCTTAACAGCAAAGTTTGGACATCTGCAAGCTGGCGAGTTGCACCCAAGAGCTCCGTGCAGTGAAGGCACAGACTAGAAAAAAAATCAGCCCACCAGCAGAAGGACGCTATAGCACTAGGAGTCTGAGCCTGGGCACAGTGAGGGGTGCCTCCAGGGTCTGGCGTTCATATTTAAACTGCCTCTGTGGTCCAGAAAACTACAAGCCAGGTAACTTAAATCATCCCAGGCATGCTGCTGCCTGTCACAAGCAAATAGAAATTTCTGGATGTGGACACATCCTTAACCCAGGGTCTCACAGGCATATAAACTCAACACAAAATCCAATCCAATCCGGAATTTACAGTACACATGTCACTATGAGTGAGGGTCAGCAGAAACAAAGACTGTTAGCATCTTTTCCCGAGAATTCAAAGTGGCTTTAAATATTTTAAAGAAAGAAAAGATTGAATCAAACAATGAACAAGGTGTCAAAAATCAGATCAGGCATTTGAAAAAAAGCCAAATAACTTCCAAATAGGAAAAATCACTGAAATTTAAAACTTCGGGCACAAGTTAAAGAGGTGACAGCCAAATAGAAAATTAGTGAACGAGAAGACAAATTCTCCACTACACACCAAAGAAACAAGTGGGAAGTATGAAAGAGCTTAAGAGAAATCGAAAATGCAAAAGTTTACATATTCACAGTTCCAAAATGAGAATGGAGGCGGTAGGGACCAGTAATATTCAAAGAGGCTGGTTACCTTCCAGATTTGCTGAAAGATCAGACATCCAGGATTTAGGAACAAAATACATGCCAAGCAAGACAGATGAAAGAAATCCTCACCTAATCCACTGCAGCGAAATGATGAACATCAAAGAGAAAGCGCAGATTAGGAAAGATCAGGAAATACTTAGACCGACAGCTCAACAACTGGAGTCAGAAGACAGTGGAATAACAGATTCAAAGAGGTGAGGTAAATGTCATCTCTTAAGATCAAGTGTGAGATACGACTCCCTCCTACGCCTGCTCTCAGCAAAGGTTGGACCACAGGAGGAGGGAAGAGGGCATGGGTCCTGGGAGGGAGGCCGAAGTGCACAGAAGAGACATGTAAGTCTGTAAGTATATATAAAACTCGGAGTAAAATAATCATAATAGTATCAAATTTGGGGAATTTACTCCAGCTGAATTGAAGGACTGGACGATAATGACAGGAGAGGCAGCTTGACGAGAGCCAGATCCCTGTTTTGTCTGGCAGGAAGGTGGGAATCTGATTGTCTCTGGGCACAAGAAATGAAGGCTCAGCACTAAAGCAGGTAAAGCTTGTTACAGTTGAGACATCCCACTCGAGGTGGCAACATCCAAGGCAGAGGAGCCGGGTGACATGTGCCATCAGTGTCGCCCTTGGCCGCGCAGGAATCACGGCCACTTCACAGGGGACACCGGGGCGGTGTTGCCCTGGGGCTCCTGCAAGGCTGACCCGTCATGGGGACCTGAGTGCACAGGGGTCAAGCTCGTGCCTCTGGGGGTTGCTCTCCTGTGGGGGAGAAGGTGGGGAACACGCGGGTTTTCTTTGTGACTGTGGAGTCCTTGGCGTTTCGGCCTGGCTTTGACTTCAGTTTTGAAAGGAGCAGAGTCTCCCTTTTTTTCTGTCTGTGCCATTCTCTTAAAGAGGGGGGAAAATAATTGGACTAAAAGCATAGGGGGCACTTGCAGGAAAATAGAAAGCCCCGAATAAGGTGGTAACGAAGCCACTTTTATAATCTGTTATGTGTCAGATTTGGTTCGTTTAACATTTGCTGTGATCACTGACTGCCTGGCTTCATTACTACCATCTTATTTGCTTCTTTCTATTTTCCTGAAAATGTTTCCTATAAGTGATAAAATCTAGTTATTCTGTTTGTAAGAGACACTCCTAAAATATAAGAACAAAAACATTAAAAAAAAATTAAGGAAAAATGGGAAGTGGGCAAACAAATTAACTTGAAGAAAGCTGACATGGCTATATAAATATTAAAAAAAATAGACTTGAAGGGGAAATAAAAGCATTATTGGGGTAAAACACAGCACTTAGTGATTTTTTTTTTTTTGGAGGTTTATCCACACTACAGCATGTGTCAGTAGTTTGTTCCTTTCTTTTTTTTAAAATTTATTTATTTAATTTTATTTATTTTTGGCTGCATTGGGTCTTCGTTGCCATGCGCAGGCTTTCTCTAGTTGCAGCTAGTGGGAGCTACTCTTTGTTGCCGTGCGCAGGCTTCTCATTGCGGTGGCTTCTCTTGTTGCAGAGCACAGGCTCTAGGCACGCGGGCTCAGTAGTTGTGGCTCACAGGCTCTAGAGCACAGGCTCAGCAGTTGTGGCGCACGGGCTTAGTTGCTCCGTAGCATGTGGGATCTTCCCGGACCAGGGCTCAAAGCCATGTCCCCTGCATTGGCAGGCGGATTCTTAACCACTGCACCACCAGGGAAGCCCCCGCTTAGTGATTTCTTTAATGGTTCCATTCACCAGGAAGGTAATTCAGAATTTCTATGTGACTATATATTCTGTGGTTATTTTTATAAAGCAAAATATGGAAGAATCACAAGGAAAATGGTAACAAGTCCATAATAATGGGGGAAATGAGGATCTAATGTACCTCTTTGATAATTAAGCAATCCAAAATTGAGTATTAACAGGAAACATCTGAACAAGCCAATTTACAAGCCTTTTGAAATGGACACTTACCCCCCACCTCAATCACAACAAAGAGAACTCTCCAGATGTTGCCATGGGTCCCCGAAGGGACATAGTTGCCCCTGGTTGAGAACCACTACTTAATGAAGAATTAAAATTAAGATAGTAAGGTTTGGCTCAAGGCCAGACAAACAGAAGACTGGAACAGAAAAGAAAGCCTAGAAAAGACTCAGTTGTACTGAAACTGACAGAAAACCATGTGAGCGGTGGAGAGAATGCTGGTGCTGAGATAGACAGTTACTGCTGTGAAGAATTAAAGTCAGATCCTTACCTCACGATGCACACAAAAACCAAATGGTGGTGGATTTAGGGGCCAAATATAAAATGGAAAACATAGAAACTTTTAGAATAAAACACAGCAGAGTATCCTTATAACTTGGAGGGAAGGACTGCCTAAACAAGACACAAGTACAAACCATAAGCAAGAAAATAAAGTGGGCAAAGCTTAAAAATAAACACATTTAGCAAAGGCCACACTAGAATAGAGAAGCCACAGATTGAGAGAAGGTATCTGCACCAAACATCATCAGAAAAGGCCGATACCATGAGTGTAAGACTCTAAAGGAAGACAACCAACCAGTAGAAAAATGGACAATCAAGGAACTGCAGATTAAAGCCAAAATAAAGTGTCATTTCATACATATAAATTGGTGAAAAATTTTAACTATCTGACACTACCAAGTGTTGACAAAGCTGTGGAGTGAGTGGAGCACGCACATACAGCTTCTGGGAGATTGTAAACTGGTGTGGGTATTTGTGACAGAATCTAGTACAATTAGATATGCTTGTCCTATGACTGTGTCCTAGTTATGTACCCTAAAGAAGCGGTTCTCAAGATGTGGACCCCAGACCAGCAGCCTCGGCATCCCCGGGGAACTTGTGGGAAATGCACATTCTTGGGCCCTACCCCAGACCTACTGGGTTTCGCACTAGCCCAAACATCCTCCTGTCCTCCCCAGGCACTGGGACACCCAGGGGCTGAGTCAGAGTGTCTGAGGGCACAGGGGGCGCCCCTGGCTACACAAGATTTGACTGAACTACCAGCCCAGCAGAGATGCCAGGAACCCAAGGTCTAACAGTGGGAACACACAGGTACAGACAGGACATCTTTAAGGTGATGTAGTCACAACTACCTACACACTGTCAGGATACCCAGGTGCTTAAGCAACAAAGTGAAAGCAGTAGATGTTTTTCTGAGAAAATGGGAGTCTTGTCAGGTGGAAGAGAAAACCTGCGTCAGGGTCTTACAAAACACCTCATCACGTCCTAATGGCACTTGGAGCTGCTGCGCATGCGTGGGCCCCAGGTTCCCATTGCTTTTCAGCACGGTGGGCACTGCCCTCACTCCCCTTCACGTGCGTGAGGCTCCCCACTTTGTGGTTCCCAGCCTCACCACAATCCCAGTGGGCACAGATATCCCTTCACCCTTAGATCATTTTCTGGATAAAACTTTCCATGCCTTTGTCTTAACTAAAAAATGATGCTTTGGAAAGTGAGAAAAATTCAGACTGCTATTTCTGATTTAGTGGAATGAGTGTAAAATACCATGTTCACTGTAGAGATTCTTAATTTTGATTGATTTTTCTAAATGAAAGCGTGTTTATCCTTGGAGATGAATATGCTGTAAGAAAGGGATGTGTGACTCCCAGGCTGGGAAGTCTAAGGGATGGCCCTGGACAGCCTTGTGTGGAGAAGCCTGTTTGTTATTTGTGAACATCTTTTCTGCTCCAGCTGAAGCAGGAAGCTGAAAAGCCCAAGGCCTCCAATTTTCTTCCTCAGTGCTTTCAAAACCACACATATTGGCAATGTATGTGTGACTCTCTTTTTTACCTTAAAAAAAAAAAAGAGCCCAACACTTTTTTGAAACTTGAAGGACATTTTTTTAGGTGCTTGAAACCATGAAAATTCAATTCCTTAATACTTAATTGCTATCTGTTCAACACGTCTTGACCGAGCCCTTCCTTCTCTTTGCCCAGCACTGCGCTGTGCTGGCCACAAGGACCTGGCAGTAACAGCCCATCCCTGTCTCAGCAGGCTCACGGCCAACGAAGAGGGACTTCTGAAGCTGTAGCCTCTGCTGTGTCCTCATCCCCTGAGGATGGGATCTCCTAAGAGGCACGTTCATATTCTCTTTGCCTCTGCTGAGCACTTAGCAGGTGCTCAGGAAATGTCTGCTGAACTGAACTGAACAAGCATTAGAGTCTCTACTGCTCTTTTCTTCACTCCCACCTCCCCATGCCGTCTCGGCATAACGTCTCACTGTGCTCAAATCTGTGGGGCAGATTTGCCGGGGTATGTGTGTTATGGACTAAATGTTTGGGTGCCCCCCCACCCGCCCAAATTCCTAAGGTGAAGCCCTAACCCCCAATATGATGGTTTCTGGAGGTGGGCCTTTGGGAGGTGATTATTCTAGAGGTCATGAGGGTGGGGCCCTGAGGATGGGGTTAGTGCCCTCCTAGGAAGAGGCACCAGAGATGGAGCTCTCCCTGCCAAGTGAGGACACGCTGCAGACCTCTCACTGGGAACCAAATTGGCCAGCACCTTGACCACAGACTTCCAGCCTCCAGCCCTGTTGTGTATAAGCTACCAGTCTGTGTTGTTTTGTTATAGCAGCCCAAGCAGACTAGGGTGATGTCCTTCTCAGCTGCTGCCCACAACATGACACAGATCCCTGGAGTGAACAGGGATGGCTCTCTCCATAACCAGCGCCAAACACTAAAGAAACTGAATAGCGAACGTACTCTGAGGGAACATGCAGTCTGACTTTCCCAGATGAAGACAGACTCTCCATCAGTGGGACACACAGAGGGCGAGCTGACTGGAGATGAAGCAGTTGAACTTCAAATCTGTACCATCCACCTCAGTTTAAGAAGCACTGTCAACGTAACGCATCCTTCAGTCATTCTAAGTCACACCTATTAGTCTGCTTTCTCTACATTCTTTTCCTTCCTCGTTCTTTGATTTCTTTAACCTCTCCTTGGGGAGCACATAGAGAAGGAAGGAACAGAGGGAGGGTAACAGATAAACTGGGGGGGGGGGGCTTCCATGAGGGGCAGGGTATGGAGAGGAAAGGCCAGGGCCAGGCAAAAGAGGAAGAATGAGCACAGAGGTTTGGGAGGAGCAGGGGCTTCCAGGAGGAGGGAGGGCAGGTAAGCGGGGAAGCCCAGGACGCTTGTACACACTGCCGACTGCTCCTGCGCTGGCCAGAGAGAAAACGTCAGCTGCCCGCCCAGACCACTCCTCCACAGGCACCAGGTCCTGGGAAGGAAAGGCTGGTGAAGGGGCCTGGAATCCAACTCCTGTGCCCCTCAGCGTGTTCTTGGAAATCATCAGATGCATCTAGATGTACATCACAGCACGACTTACAGAGGCAAAGAATCTTAAGTGTCCAACTAGGAAACTGCTAGGATACGTCCTGACCATGAAGATGCCGCTTTTAAAACATACCCTTTCAAAGGAGTTTTAATAATGTAGGGGAAAGATCCCCATACACTATGAAGGAAAGTTAGATACAAAGCCAGATATATGTACAGTCTATATAAATAGGCACGCACAAGAGAGAATCACCCTAAAATAGTAATAGGGATTAGGGATCCTGTGCTACAGAATTATGGCTAATGTTTGTTTTGTCTTTTTAATGTTTAAAAAAAATGTATTCCATGTTTTCTAAATATCTTCAACAAAAGCCTAGAACTATAAGAAGAGGCAACAGCAACAGCAAGACAAAGACGGCAGGACGCATCCCCTTTGAGCCCCTGTCCCAGCCCCGCTCTGGAGGCAGCACCCTAGCCACACAACAGCGCGGGGCCCGCTCCCTGACTTGCCTCGCCTCTCTGCTGTCTGCAGGCAGCCCGTGGAGAGGTACTGCTCCATGTCCTGCTGGAAGGCTTCCTCAAAAAACTTCTGCCGCTCCCTCAGCTTCATTTGCTGGCTTTGCTCCATGTCCAGGACCTTCTGGGTGTGCTCCGCATCGAGTTCAGCTAAGGACACAGAATAATTGGGGTCAGGCAGGGTTTGGAAAAGGACTGAGACCGGAATGGGTACAAATACCGACTCACAGGCTCGCATCTGGCCCCCTGACTGCAGCACAACAGGTGGAGAGCCGGGGCTCCTGGAGGACCATGACCCACCGTCCACCTTAACCTCACCCAGCCCGGCTGCAGGAGGCGCTCAGTAAACGCTGGTTGCAGAGCCAGCACGTGGCCACTGGAGTCTGTGAGAAGAACACCTGGTCGTGGCTTTGCTGTCCGTGAACCAGCCACTTGGCTGAGTCGGTTAACCTTGCTGAGCCTCATACTGTCTGAACATTTGGGATAGAAATATTACCCCAGTACTGACGTGAAACGTAAGAACTTTATATTCCAGCGAGGGCTGCGTCAGTCACGCCAGGAAGAACTATAATACGATGAGCCCGAGCCTCGCCGCCAACAAGAAGCCTGAATTTACCTTCCCATACGACCTGCTGACGGCTCACCGTTCCCCAGGCTGCATGGGGAACACAGATGATGCAACCACTATTCATCCTGTACACGGGCTAAGGGTTGGTTCTGAATCTGCTTCTAACTCTTCAGTCCTTTGTTCTTCACAGGGTGCGGTGGGCAGGATTCGAAGACAGACCCCAGGAACTCTGCCCCCGGATGCACAGCCCGCAGGACCCCAGGACTCGTGATTAGGGTATGCTCTGTGGCACAGCTGACTTTATGAGAGAGAGGTCGTCTGGGTGGGCCTGGACTTTTCCAGGAGAAGAGATGTGAGCACAGAAGGGGTCTGACATGAGGGTCATGCCCCCTCCCTCGCTGGCTTTGAAGACAGAGAGGCCTAACACAAGGACTGAAGGTGTGTCCAGGAGCTGAGAGCCACCCCAGGCCGACTGCTAAGCCTGAAAACGGAGACCTCAGTCCTACCACTGCAAGGAGCCAGGACTCCTCCACCAACCTGAACGAGCTTGGAAACAGATTCCTTGCAGCCTGGTCAACCCCTGATTCCAGCCTGTGAGACCCTGAGCAGAGAACCCCATCACAGGTTAGAACAGCCATCATCAAAAAGCCAAGAGATAACAAGTGTTGGTGAGGATGTAGAGGAAAGGGAGCCCTTGTGCACTGTTGGTGGGACTGTAAACTGGTGCAGCTACCATGGAAAACAGTATGAAGGTTCCTCAAAAAATTAAAAATAGAACTAACATATGATCCATTAATTCCACTTCTGGATATATATCTAAAGGAAATGAAAACAGGATATCAAAAAGAGATCTGCACTCCCATGCTCACTGCAGCATCGTTCACAATAGCCAACATATGGAAACAGTTTAAGTGTCTGTCAATATCTGAATGGATAAAGAAGATGTGGTACGTATATACAAAGGAATATTATCCAGCCATGAGAAAGAAGGAAATCCTGCTGTGAGAGACAGCACAGGTGTGCCTTGAGGACATTATACTAAGTGAGAGAAGTCAGACAAAGACATATACTGTATGATCTCACTTATACGTGGAACCTAAAAAAAGTTGAACTCATCATAGAAACAGCAGAGCGGTGGTTACCAGGGGGAGAGCGGGTGTGGGAGCGGGTGTGGGAGTGGTGGTTACCAGGGGGAGAGCAGGTGTGGGAGCGGGTGTGGGAGTGGTGGTTACCAGGGGGAGAGCAGGTGTGGGAGCTGGGGAGATGCTGGTCCAAGGTGCAGCCTTGCAGGTAGGAGTACGTCCTGGCGGTTGAACGCACAGCACTGTGATTACAGTCAACAGCATCGTATCGTATTCTTCCAAGTTTCTATGAGACTAGATCTTAAGTGTTCCCACCACAAAAAAGAAATGGTAATTATGTGACATGATGGAGGTGTGAGCGACTCCACAGTGGTCAACATGTTGTACACCTTAAACTTACACAATGCTATACGTCATCTATTAAAAATTAAATAAAAAATCTTAATAAGAAAGTCTTCATGGTGTTACCAAGTGATTTTTAACCAAAAAAAAAAACCCCCAGAATTTACAATGAACAATAGTCTTGGAGGTCCCACATGATCGACCTTAGTCATTCCCTCCACAAATACTCAACACCTCGTGTCACAGCTCCCGGGTACAACATGATCCTGTATGTGTAGATCTTAAAAACTTGATAATGGAGTACATTTTTAATCCCAAATCAGTTATAGCCTTCAATATTTAGAATATTCTGGATATTCTTCTTGTATCCTAATCTTCATATATGCAAGGAATGCTAATATTAACCAAAGCAACACAGACAGGAAAGTAAATCATCCTGACGACATGTATCACATGTACAATGGTGATGATGTGCAGTCTTCTCACACTATGATAATCACTATGTGCATTCTCTGAGTTTTCATGTCACCCTGACTTGCAGGCCCCCATCTCCTATCTCTGTTTACAGGGAGATGGTTTGGAAAGAGCACAGGTTTTGGAAGCAGTCTGGGCTTGGTCCTATCCCCTTTATGCCTTTAGATGCTTCTGGCACGTCATCCCACCTCCCTTTAGCCCACCTCTGATTTCTGAAACGCAGCTCTGTGTGAGCTCATCTGTATGCCCACATACAGATGGTCCCAATTCAAGGTGCATCTCTTATTTTTTTGGGGGGTCAGAGTATCCTCTGAATCCCAGGGAACCTACAAGTCAGCTTAGCCCAGAAGTTCTGGGGAATTATGGCAGCTCTCAACCAGTGGGTGACAGAAGCCAGTGTATCAATGCCCAGTCTCCCATCCTTTGGATGGACAGTTCTAGGAGGCATTCTGAACAACTGTCAGAGGTCCTGGTGGAACCGCAGCAGCGACATTAACGATGCATCCCTTTACCGACGTTTCCTTCTCGCCCCCTCACCCCTGCTTCCTGGGATCACCTCTCACACAAACTACCTGCAGGAAAATCCTCATCTCAGGCTCTGCTTCCCGAGAAACCCAAGCAAGGATATCTATTACCAGCTACAACTAACTGAACCTCTCTGGGTCTCAACTTTCTCCTCTGTACAAGAGAGATGAACTTATTTCATACGGGTGTTGGCAGGATTAAATGAGGTTAACACGTGAATTACCAGGCACACAGTATTGCCAATAGCTGACAGCTAATATTACCAGCATTATTATTAGGAAAAGGAAATGATACGAAATATTACCATGAACCAGGATGAGCACGACACTGAGAATCACCCCAACTCTTTCAGCCCCACTCGGACACTTCAGACTGAGTCACCTATCAGTGCCCTTAACAAACGTGCAAGGAATGGAGCATGTACTTGTAAGAGGGAGAAAGGGAACTCAGTAGGATGTCTTTTCATTTATTTCAGTTCAGCCATCAACCTATCTGCTCAAATGCTTCATGACTGCCAGGTGCATTAGAATAAGTGAGCCCTAGAATAGATTAAGTATGCTTCAAACACTTCAAACGAAGTTCAATTACTCTTTTTTTTTTAAAAAAAAACCCAAAATAGGAAGCTCAGAAACAAAGATCAATGCAGAAATTATCAAAGGGGTTTTCATTAAAGAATATCTTGTTTTAACTGAACTAAGATTTTATAGAGATACATAGTTATGTAACTTGAAAACTTTCATTCTTCTCAAGACTTCTGCTTCAAAACTTCAATTCTCTCGTGTTTCTGAATTATAAGTTCTATAGTTTTTGTCTTAGGTTTTTTACATTGGAATGAAATGTAATCATGTTCCAGCCCTCACAAAAGGTGGGACACGGTTGGGTTAGGGAACTTAAAATGACTTAAAGGAAAATAATCACTGTTTTAAGTTTTAAGACATGTTACACACTAGTTATTTGAAATATTTCCAAGCGCCTTTTGTCATTTCCCACTTTATTTCAGAGCCCCTCTTATATCTCAGGGCTGACCTCTAAGCTAGAATCACAGAACTAAGTACATTAACTCTATACCAGCTGTACACTCAGGACAATGATGAAAAAAGCACATGGCAGTTATTAAATAACTGTCCTGCTCAGCAGCTAAGAAGATTCACCCTCAGCTACGTGCCTGAGCAAGGATGTTCTGACTGTGCTGTTTGTTCTGGAATCATCGGTTCAGCTTTTGCCAAGAAAACAACTACATTTGGGAGTGGAGAAATGATGGAAGGACACTGAGGGAATATTTCAAATCTAGAAGTTTAAGAGCATCTGACTCTGGGAGAACGACTGTGGAAAAATAGAAATTATAGAACATTTTCTATAAGGAAAAATGACCCACTATTCCCATTGAAGATGTCATTTATTATACCGGGGAAAGCCAGACAAATACAAAGATTTTAAAGAGCTTCAACAAATAGCCTTAAGATTAAAGAGAAAAAAAAAATAAACACACCAAAAAATTAGATAAAAGATGCTGTAGTTTTTCTACCAGGAGTCAGGAGTAATCATTTAATTCCATTATCAACCCAGGTCCGTGTCTCCTTTATTTCAACTCCAGGTCATTGCTCAAGTTTTATCTGACTGCAACTTCCACTCTAGCCTCCACTATCAATTTCAATTGGATAATTTCTCAAAACAACAACAAAAAATTCCATTACCAGTGAAGATGTTATAATCAATTCTCAATTATATGTTTTAATGGGGCATAAGGGTATATATATGAGATATAAAAAAAAAATCCATCAGGCTCATTTCAGGAACAGTTTCAACTTATTCCACAACTAAGCCCTTTTAACAGAGCTGATAAGTAATAAAAGACAGTGAGGTGTTAATGACTGAAGAAGCCTGGAGCTGCTGGGAAGAAAGAAACGGATGATGTGAGGAAAACCAGGACAAATCTCTCCGTTAAAAGAGTTACCGAGAGTCTCTTTAATCCAAAAATGTTAGAAGAGAAAAAATAAAATTTAATTAAATATGAGTTATGAAAAATTCTGGTAATCTCTACATAATATTAAAGATTGAGAACATTTTTCATTCAAGATAAATAAGCAAGACTAAGAATAGATTTTAAATCTATCACTTAAATATTTACAATTCAGATGTTTTTATATCGAGAATACAAATTCTGTGATACTAAAATGCATATGATATGATCAAGGAAGAAATGTGAAATCTCTGTAAATTCCTAAACAAATTTCTAAATACAAGTAGGTAAACATGTATCTTCCTAAACTGTTTTTTGACAAAAATTTAACTGCCAACAGGCTGTCAAACTACATGATCACTAAATTACTACACTAAATTCTGTCAGTGTGACAGAATTTTAAAAATAGGACCCACTATTTTTTTATGCTTCTGATTAGTTGCCATTTATTTAAAAGTTTCTTTTTTTTTTGATGCATGAACAATGCATGTACATTGTGGAGAAAATTTTAATCATGAAAAAGCACAAACAGTAACGTGAAAATCCCTCTGAAATCACCCTAAGTGGAGGAGCACCACTCACATTCTGATGCACGCTCATCAGCGTCTGGCGCACGTTCTTTTCTCCTTGAACCATATGAAACTGCAATATTCAGTCTTTTTTTTTTCTCTTTTTGTACCACTGGAAGAGTTGCTGCTTTTTTAACTTTTTACTCTGAAATAGTTACAGGTTCATAGGGTGTTGTCAAGAAATGAACAGAGCGGTCCCACACACCCATCCCGAGTCTCCCCAGTGCTAACATCCTATCCAGTTACCGTACAATATCAAAACCAAAAAAACAGACACCGGTACACTCCACAGAGCTTATTCAGATTTCCCCAGTCATGCATGCACTCGTGTGTGTGTGTGTGTGTGTATGTGTGTGAGTGTACAGGACGGGGGAGCTCTCTCCAGGCTCATCACACACGCAGGCTTGTGTAACAACCGCAATCAGGATGTTCAACATTACTGTTACCACAAGGCTCCTCCGGTTGCCCTCTGGTAACCATACCCTCCCCCTTCCTCCACCCTTACCCCTCCCTAGTCCAAATCTGTGATCATGTTATTACACAAATGCTACCTAAATGAAATCATGTGGTATATATATATCCTTCTGAGATTGGCTTTTTTCACTTGGCATATTCTTGAGGTTCATCTTAGCAGTTGCTCATATTGATAATTTGTTTCTTTTTGTTGCTGAGTTGTGTCCACGGTGTGGAGGGACCACTAGTTAGTTTGACTAGTCACCCACTGAAGGACACCTGGGTCACTTCCAACTTTTGGATACTATGAGTAAAGTTGCTATGAACATTTGTGTACCAGCTTCTGGATGAAAATAAGTCATTTCTTTGAGATAAATGCCCAAGAATGCAATTGCTGGGTCATATGGTAAGTGCATTTTTTGGTTTTGAAAGGAACTGCCAAACTCTTTTCCGGAGTGGCCCCTGTCACCAGTGTATGGGGGACCTCATTCTTCCACATCCTTCCTCACCAGCATTTGGTGAGACCTACTTAATAACTATGATGGAGAATCTGTTTCCTTCCCTCCTCCTTTTCCCCAGAGTATGTGTCTGTTAGAAACAAGTTTCAACTTCCTCTTAAATATTTCCAATAATTGCTATTATTTAAATAGCAAAATATATTTAATTTTAGAAAAATTCTATACAAGAACGGAGGACTTCTTAGTGACAAAATATACAAGATTTCCTTCCATTTTTAAAACCCACCTACTCTGTATTTTTACCATTTAACAGTTACCTTTTATTTCTATCTCAAATTAGTTTTCAAAATAAGGCACACTCAACCATTTTTAAAGTCTCCCCAACCTCCTGCCCCGCCTTAAAAAATGAATACAGATTGTTTCAGGGAGGACAAAAAAGACCTTTAATTAATACTGTCCTAGAATTGTAGGTTTTAAACATTCATTTAAAATACCAACTTCTGTGCCCTACATTTCTACAGTTTTTAAAAGTTTTCTGTCTAGCCTTCATCAACAATTAGTTTCCAAGACAGGTTTACAATTATTTTATACCATACATTATTTCTATGAGTATTTGAAAGTATTATAGAGCCCTTTCCTTAATTCCTTAGAATTGGTCTTCGGAAAAAAAAATTCTGTGCATGTTAAAGTCAACACATGTTTTAAAAGAAAGTTAAATGACTCTTTACAGAGCTTCTCTTCAGCCTCCCTCCAACACACACGGACGCGTGCACACACACACATTTATCAAAAGCCAAAAGGTACTTATTGCTTCTACATGCAACTAATAAAGGATACTTCTTACCTAAAATGTAGTAGTTTAGGATAATGGCAGGTTTTGCAGGCAGACAGAATAAATAACTCCTTTAGACAACAACTCATGGCAACTCCTAAGGAGACTCCACAAAGTTCAGTCATTTAGAGCAGCTACTGGAACAGCTGTTTCCTAAACCCATGTCACAGGAAACAAACACTATTCTAGTATCTAAACTTCTGGAACACTTAAAAAATTTCTATCAATTACCCTGAAGGAAATGACCACTATCTAGAGTATTAGCAAAATAGACACTGCAGAAACACGACATGTACAAGGTTTGCCCAAAGCAGTAAGACAGAAATGCTCAACTGTACCTTATCTTTTGCGAGAGGAGCAAGGCAGCTTAGACGCCCCTGATGTGGCTGCTGGTCTCTGAGCCACACCGTTCACCCCGCCAGGCCTCCAATTTCCCATCAGTTAGAAAGCGGGGGGGGGGGGGGGTTTGGATGATATCCATAAGAAAGTCACGTCCAGCTCTTAAATGATATAATTCTATTTTTACTTCCTTTTGACTGGGGCAGGAAAAGGTCTCCTGAATCCTGTCTTTTTTTTTTTTATGGTAAGATTATATGAAAATCAGATTAGCAATAAAGGATTTAGGACCTTTTGAATTTGACAGTAACTTTTCAAGAAAATCAGATTCAACTATTAACAAAACCCCGAAGGTACATTTGCATTTATCTTCCTGGTCATTTTACTGCTTAAAGAATGATGAGAACAAAAAGC
Organism: Eubalaena glacialis; assembly: GCF_028564815.1. Taxonomy (NCBI): domain Eukaryota; kingdom Metazoa; phylum Chordata; class Mammalia; order Artiodactyla; family Balaenidae; genus Eubalaena; species Eubalaena glacialis. The sequence goes on from NC_083722.1 coordinate 12,012,532, forward strand.
TTAAGATTAATGGGTAAGTGAGAAGTGCACTCAAACTGTGGCCAGAGGCTTCACGAGTTATGAACCTGTTCCAACGTCATGGCGGGGGCCGGACTGGAGGGCCCCTGGCCTGAAGTGAGTCTAGGTAGCGTCACGAAGGCTGTACTTCCTGCCGGGGTCGACAAAGAACTCGATGGGTAAGACGTCTAGATGGGTAAGGGGCGGTTCAACTCCACTGGAAAGGGCTAGTCCGTGATGTGTTACAAAGGATACTTTTTACAGAAACAGTATGTGAAATTGCTGTTAGATATCAAGCGTTTGCCATGTTATCCCATTCTTTGGATGGTTTCCAATTTTTTCTTGTAAGATTTAAAAAACTCCAGGCTAGAAGCTCTGTGTTATGAATATTTAGCCCAATTTCCTAGAATTTTAAAGTCCTGACATTTTCCTTAATTTTACTTAGAGTACTGACCTACTTAACAACAAAATGTGGGGGGAAAATGGGAAAGGTTTAGATTGCTATAGGAATCCTTCCAAACTCCAAAGTTTTTTGTTGTTCTTGTTGTTAGTACATTAAACACTCTAGAAAAAGAAGTATAAAGCAGCTGCTTGTATCTAAGTATGAAAATCAGCTCTGCAGAGTTCATTCAAAGGGGTTATGGAGATAGCAGGCCCTTAGTGTCATCAAAATCAATCCGAGGGCTGGTGACACAGAGGTTGCTGGACCACTGGGCCCCACGCCCAGAGTTACCAATCCAGTCATCGGTGGGTCAGAGAATTTACATTTCTAACCAATTCCAAGGTGATGTGATGCTGCCTGTCCGAGGACCAGACTTTGGGAACCACAGCTCTTAATGAACTGTTTCTGTGCATCCACTTCATTCAAATTTTTACTCTGTACAAATATTTACATAATGGAAAAGAATAAATATAAGATGGGGAAGCTGGCACAATTCATGGAAATGACAGAAACATCCTCTCCTAAACTCTCTTTAGAATATTTACAAAATCATCTAAAAAGGAAACTCTCCAGCAGCAGCCAAAACATATAATGATAAACAAGCAGGACTTACAGTCATCTTTACTGATAAGAGATGAGCACCTTCAGGATGAGAAAAGCGCTGGATCCCCTTCTGTGGAATCCCTTACCAGTCCCTGGCTCACGGCCTGGGGGCTTCATACAGCAGGAAACAAAAATGTTGTGACCATCTGTTCCTTGTCCTGAACCCCGATCCAACCAAGGAGCAGGTCCTCATCCTCGCCATTTGCAGAGACAACGTGGAGGGGTTTACATTAATGTAATCAATATAAAATTACATTTGTATTTAAAACTAATATACAAACTCTGTCAAATAAAAATTAAGAGAAGAAAAAAATACATATACCCAGAGTTAGATATGGCAAAGAAGGTATGCCAACGGAGGCAGAAGAGATGTAACAATATGTGACTGGTGATGGGGTTCTGGACTTGGCATATTGATATTTTCAGCTGAAGGAGTTTGAGAAAATGGCAGAAGCAGGAAGCTCACTCTGACCTCCCCCTTGCTCTTCTCCCTGGAGCAGGTCCTAAGATCCTCATGTGGGAGGTACCCTCCCTGTACCCAGAAGAGAGGAGCACCCTTATCAACAAGACGGAAGGACACAGAGAAGAGTGCAACACGCTGGCCTGGCTAAGTCGCCTCCAGTTCACTACACTTACCTCAGAGCCTTTGTCCTAATGACATTTCTCTATGAACATCCACTCTCCCTCAAACCTGGCTTAAAACACTCAAGTTTAACTCTTTCTTTGGGTCTTCATTTCCTTATGAAGGCCCCCGTGTTAACGTAAAATTTAACATTAAATAAATCTGTACACTTTTCTCCTGTTAATCTCTGTCATTTTAATTTTCAGACCCAGCCAAGGACCCTAAGAGGATCGAGGAAAACATTTTTTCCTCCCCTGTACTAACTATCATGCCCAAATACATGCTAACACATTTTGAAGCATCAATGAAATGAATAATTTGATTTTAAAATTACACGTTATAGAAATTAACACAGGAAATGAAATTGTTAAATATCAAAATCTAATGGAGAAACTGAAATTATTTCAAGTTTTCAAAGTCATGGGTATGGAAAAGAATCAAAAGCTATCGAATGGATTTTTCGTAGTAATTCTGAAATCAAAGCTTGATCATGTATTTTTTTAAAAGGTGGTGAGAGGTGAGGAGAAGCCTAGCCCCACCAGATATTAAAACACTTCACAAAACAACAATTTAAACATTATGGAGTGACTTCCCTGGTGGTCCAGTAGCTAAGCCTCTGCACTCCTAATGCAGGGGGCCTGGGTTCGATCCCTGGTCAGGGAACTAGATCTCACACGCATGCCGCAACTAAGAGGCTGCATGCTGCAACTAAAGATTATGCATGCCGCAACTAAAGATTCCACATGCCACAACTAAAAAAAAAAGATTCTGCATGCCGCAACTGAAGAACCCGCACGCAGCAACGAAGATCTGGCGCAGACAAGATAAATAAATAACTAATTAAAAAAACCCCACCAACATTATGTAAAACAAAAAGAGATGGGTGGATCATTTAAGTGGAAAATCCCCAAAAGAGATGTGACCATATGCTAAACAAATATAATAAAGGATATATCAGAAACAAAGGAGAAAGTAAAAAAATTTGTAATAAGTGGCATTGTGAAAACTCGTTGGCCATTTATAAAATCAATTTAGAGGCATACAGGATAAATTAAATAACTGAAAACCAAAAATGATATATGGAAAAAGAAAAAGAAAACCAAATTAAACCTTTAAAGTTACTAATACGGGATCTTACACACTATAGAAGAAATTATCAAGGATCAACAGATACTGTGTAACATGAACAGTAAACACTCTTGGATATTAAAAAAAAATACAATAAAAAGGGAAACAACAGATTGAGGAAAAACAATTGCCACAAGTAGCAAAAGATCATTATTTTTACCACAGTAAAAAAAAGAAAAAGAAAAAAAAAATCCAGACCCCAATAAAATCTTTTCAATAGAAAAAACAGACAGTTCACAGAAACCAAAAATTGTTCAGCCCTATATGTTATTAAAAATGAAGTACCATTTTTGTCCAGTTACATATTGGCCAATATAAAAACAATGCTAACAAGAGTGAGGTGAGATACTTTCATTACTAGTGTTTGCATAAATTGTTAAAAAGACTCTTAGAAAGCAATCTGATTTAAAAAATCTCTAACATACTTTCACCTAGTGATACCGCATCTGAAGATACACGCTAAGGACATAATCCAAAAGAATAAAAGAGCTACTGCCTACCTAAAGAAGCTCATTTCTGTATTAAATGACTCGGCCACTTGATGAGCCATCATGCAGCCAACAACAAACATGGTGAAGACGTAAGATATTAAGTAAAAGAAGAATAAAAAGACAAATATGTGTAACTTATCACATGAAAAAGGGCTGGTAAAGCACTCCTGAAAAATTAGTTTCATTAATACAGTGAGATTGTGGATGGTTGTTGGCCCTCAATGGTATATACTTTTTGTAATGTTATATAGCTTTAGAATTAAAAATTCAAATAAGCATAAGATTCTATAAACACACAAAATATATTATCATTCCCCAATAATCATAATAAATATGTATTTTGACATATCCAACTAATACTTTATTGTTTTGGGTGGTTATGAATATAAAAAATTCCTTCTTTTAAAATGTTCAGTGTATGAATGTACTTCTTTATTCACTTATTCTTACGTAATATCATTCACAAATTTAATTTATTCAATACATTTAATAAGCATATTTACTACATGCCTATTAGCTCCTTATAGCTTATTTGTTCATGATTTAAAATATACTACTTTATAGCAATACTACAGTAAAATCTAGTGTTACTTGGAACTTTTACAATCAGAAGTTTCCATTAATCAACATTTTTGAGCTTCACTGATATAAGTAGTTAATGATAACCTAAGACATTAAGAGATTTTAAAGACCTTTCTGAAGTATTAAAAAATTTTATAATACATTCTACTGCTTTGAAAATTGGTAATCTTGAACACACTAAACAGCAAATAACAATGGTTTAAATGGCAAATAAAACGTTTAAACTAACAAACTTCTCAACCTTGAAAACCTGGTATGCTCATTATGCAACAGAAGTAATCACATAATTAAAAATTTGAGAATACCTTAACGTGCTATGGATTCACAGCTGTTAAACATAATCTGTTCATGGATTAAGATAGATCACACCTAGGTTTCACATCAATATTTTCTATTCAGAAATTCTAAACTTTAAAAACAAAAGAAAACAAGTTCTTCCCACTTCTAACACTTGTAAGGAAGGAATGACTTTTTTGCAAACAGAAAACTTAAGGACACAAAAACCAAAATCACTCCCTTGCTCGTAACATTTGAATTTCAGTACAAAAGTCGTGTCACTGGAATTTTCTCAAGTAACAGTTCTCATATCTATGATAACAGTGATGTAGACTGGCTGCTATATTATAAGAAAAATTTGAGAAATCTCCAAAAACTAAACTCAAATGCCTGTCTAAGGAAATTTGGAGGAGGGGGCAAAAAGAGAAAGAAGACAATAAGATCTCAGTACATCTGAAAATGAGACAATGTTAATGAAAACAAAACCAAACTTGGTGGTGGTGATTGGGCCTGGTGTTGAAGCCTACGGTTTTTTTAAATCATTAGTAAAACATTACAGATATAGATACTAAATTTAAATTTTCATTAACTATATAAAATTTATATTTCTGTATCTTACTCATCCAGGAACAAGCAACAATTTGACAAATGTGAGCCAATTCTGACAGCTGCCCCCTGAGATGAGTCTCACTATCAGTATGGGGAAATAAACTTAAGCTTTGGTTGCTTTCTCATGAGTCACATCAAAAATAAAATGCAATCAGAGATACCACCACTTTCTATTTTACGTTTGACCCCAAAGAAGGTGTCAAAGGAATGCCATCTGCAGTTCTACAATTTGAGCATTTCTATCTGAACAAATGATTTTCTTCTTTTTAAGGGGGATCTGAATCTGGAAATCCACAAGACGAAGCCGGCGTGGGCACCAAGAGAGGAGGATGTGGCGGTCCCTGGGCGGCGCCCCCCTGCTCCCCAGGGTCTCCGTGGCTACCTGGCCTCCTCTCCTGGAGCTAGTTTTCCTGCCCCCGTTAGCTTGTGTTATCTTTCCCACCAGCCTTTATACTCAGCTAGCTGTTGACTAGGCTCTGTGAAAAGTTTTTAGAGGACGAGATCCTTCCAGCAATTCACAGCCAAGATGCTGTGTTTTTAGGTTTAGTATCTCCCTTAAAGGACATCTGCATTTTAATAGGACACGGTAGAATCCAAAGGCCTTTAAAGCTCAGGGAACAAAGCTAAGAGAGGAAGTTTTTGGGCCGGGGCAGAGCCCCACGAGTGCGCAAGTCACACCGCCTGGAGCCAGCTCCTGTGGGCCAATCCCAAGTCCCCCCCCAGGAACTGTCCTGTCCACGGGGGACAGAACCCACTGGTTACACAGGCAGTTCCCCACACTCCACCAGCGGGATGCTGTGAGATCAAAATCATGTTCAGCTTAAGATCACACATTAGCATAATGATTCTCTATGCTGATAGAATAATTCAGATGTTAGATTTCTTTAGACTTTAAATATCACTGAAGAACACTCAATAATATTCAAAACAATTACCTTCGGAAATGTTTTTACTTATGCTGCCTTGATTTCAAATTAAGTAGTCCAAAAATTGCAATCTAGAACGATGGTTTCAAACCTTTTCAGGTTTAAGAGTGGGTGTACTTTTATTGACAATTTACTGAGAAAATACATGACAACAGAAATCTATTATGAATTCCGTAGCACTTTTAAAAATGACTTTGAATTTTATTCTGCACAACATTTACACACATTTGCAACAGAATACTGCATATATTTCAACTATATTTATCACACAGGACCCAAAGCTCAACATGCTTTTGGATGCAAGAGCCTCTCGTTATAAATGTCCTCATGCCACAGGTTGGAAACATTCTGCTTCTAGAAGGTTCAGTGACAGTCAAATCTCAACATGCTTGAAAGCCGATCATACCACATTATTTCCAGAAAATATTTTAGAAATGGGGATTTATCACTTTCAATTACAAGCTGTTGGAAGCTTATGAATGAGTGACTTATGAATAAATTAGTACTATGAATGGCTGCCTTGGTCCCCTCCCTCCTTCTACCATAAGTCCCTCACTGCCAGCTAACAGGGTGGGGATGAGACATGGATTCTGTGCCTTCCCAGACAGGCTGGCGGTACTAGCCAGCAGGGATGGCAGGAGATGGTCCCTGAGGAGATCCCTGAGTCCAGAGGCAGAGGAAGAAGTTGCATGAAGAAGGGACCAGTGGGAGAGCAACACATCAACACATGGGGCAGCCTGTGGAGTAGACCGAATTCCTCACTTCCCTTTGAACTACTTCCTGAAATTTCACCATTAGAGATTTACATATTTTACATTTCTCTTTTAAGCAAATTGAGAATACTCTATTTGGGAGCTTTTAGAAAAGTGCAACATTCAAAATAGATATAGATGCTAGATATGGGGAGAAATGGGTAGAAAGGTAGACGATTTTGAAGAAACGGGGAGAGGGCAGCTGTGGTGGAGGCCTCAGTAGGGACTTTTGGCCATGAGGGTAATTAAGGCCCAGCAGAAAGAGGGACCAGAAAGTGAAAAAGACAAGTATGAAATATCAAAGACACACTATTCCTGATTCAAAATGGTGTTCAGAGATGATTTTACCCTCTGCTCTTCCTGTTTTCTCCTGGCTCTTTAACTACATTATGGACAGGGAGGACTTCTGCAAGAACAGCCTGGAAACTAGACCACTATTCAGGAGGTATCGCTGAGAAACCGCTTTTCCAGTTACACATGACTTAAAGCCAACATCCTAGGGCTCCAAATAAGCCACGCGCTCTCCCCTGCCCTTGACTGTGACTGCTCTGCCCTTGGCTCAGAGGCCTGCACTCGGCCAACCTCTGCTCATCCTCCGGGTCTCAGCTCAACTGCTCCCCCCTCTGACAAATGCAGGGAGTTTTAGGCTCTTTTTCCTCCACCCTCCCACTGTAACAGATAAGTGTCACTGCTGCCACATGCTTACCCTCTGTTCCTCCACCAGACACTAGGTTCCTCGAGGGCAGACATGATGTCTTTTAAAGGGATCAGGATATGCCACCCCAAAATATGCCACTTTGGTCTGAGGATTATTTTGAGCTAAAGGCGATATAGAAACAGCAGGAATGGGAAAAGCTCTTTGGTCTTCCCCTCTCTGTCTGAAAGCAGGGTATAAATTTCCCTTTGTAAAGGAAATATAAATTTACGTTTGTAAAGATGTCTCCCTCTCCCCTACCAGGCAGAGGAGATGATGCATCAACAGAGAAGGCAGCAGCCTGAGTCTGTGTAACAAACCTCACTCAATGACCCCCTTCTCCCATTAGGTCCCCATACACTCACCTTCCCACAGTCTACCACCCCTAGAAGCCTGAACTCTCCTTCCTTGTCTAGTTATATCTTCACAACTTATCACCCTTTGTTAAAATGCTATATAAACCCCCAGGTCTAACGGCTGCTCTGGTTCTTCACTTCTTTTCTATGAAGGCCTCCATGTGTACACAAAAATTAAAATATTGCCATCAAATAAAAAATCTGTCTTTTGTCAATTTAATGTTCAGGGCATAGGCACTAAACCTAAGAGGTGGAGGAGAGAGTTTTCCTCCCCTACACTTTCAACCTGGCAGCCTCAGCGCCTGTCACGTGCTCAGCGAGAGTCCGGTGAATGACCTGGTAACCACCCCGGCATGGAGGCTGCACAGTCGATACCACACATCCAGGAGCAGGGGCACCATGCACCGGTGGGTGGTAGCAGGCTTCCCACTGGCTGCTTGACTGCAGAGGTGCAGAAGGCAGTCACAGCAGGCCAGGTGTTCAAGATGCAGTCATGCAGAAGACAAACAGACGCAGCAGCTCAGGAAACAGCAGCGCAGCTGAAGGGAAACACTGGCATCCCATTGTATGCGCTGAGAACAAACATGTGTCATCACCACGGCTAACAGTGGGAGCAGGAAGTGGCTACAACTGGCTTTCAGGGGCTGGCAGTGGACAATGATGTCAAATTGGTCCATAAAGTCAGTGTAGTACACATTCAAAAACACCTGAGCTTAACAAGACTCACTTTAATACAAAAATGCCACTGCCCAAGGACTATGGAAAAGTTGGCCAAGAAACCTGTAAAGCATTAAAAATGGCATTCCAAACATAATGCCACCCCCAAATGATCAATAAAATACAGCCTCTGAATCACTTCCCAAAATTCATATTTACAAAATGATGCAATGACTTTTCCTTGGGGTTGACAACTGAAAGTAGGCAGAGAAACTGAAGGAGGATTGAGTTTATCCAGAAGCATACAACCTGTAAGGATATTTATCCTTTCAATGAAGGATTCAATACACGCATGAGATTATGGGAAATCCCTTATATGTACTCAATGATATGTACTTAAAACGGCAGCAAGATATACAAGAAGCCTATTTTGTTGCAAGGTAAGTCTATAAGTTGAGCTACCACTCCTAAAACAAGACCCATAGTGTTTTGAAACTGGGATGTGACAATGACAGTGTCCTTTCCATGAACTCTCCACAAAATATCAATATTCCTTAGAATGAAGGCTTGCCCACCAATCCAATACACAGAAATAAGTTGTTTTCTTAGGCAACTTTGTGTGGTCTTTCCCTGTTCTAGGCACAAAATAGGAATTCAAGAATGATTGTGAAAATAGCAAATCGATGACTAATTACAAGATAGGAGTAAGAAGGCACAACATTCAAGAAACACCCACCCAGGAAAAAAATTTATCTAAGCCAAAACAGAACTATTTTCATTTTATCACTTTGTGTTTTCGTACAAGATCATAAGCAGGAGAGAAAAACAAAAAACAAACAAACAAAAAACCCAAACGCTTGCCATCTTATGAAAAAGTCTGCCTAAAAGTATAGTAAAACAAGTTGAGTTGACTGTATGAGATGGTTTGTAACATATCAGGGAAACAGCCCTGTTTCCATGTCTTTTGAATATGTTAGCATATAAACTAATGTCCTAGATAAAGATACAAGATTTTTAAACCCTTAAAAACACAAACTTCATATTATGTAAGACGGCACCGTACGAGATATATGTTCGGTTTTAAATTCAGGTAAGACAGAACCACACAGTACTCCAGAGAGAGAAGTGATCTGATAAGCATTTTGGCACAAATCGTTCAGGCCTTTCACTGTCCTCTATCTACCTTCCCTTGTATGCAGAGGAACTTTTATTCTCCATGGTCAAGGCAATTAATGACAATGCTCTTGGCAACAGGTAGCGCTGCCTTTTTGGCTCAGGCAGCTTTGCCAGTTCTTAAATTTGCTTATAAAAACATAGGTGGGTCCCTTAGAAAAAGCCCTAGAATCTGACAGTAATTTCTTATGTCTTTTTCTTTTTTTACCCTTACCTTTCCTAAGCCTAATTCCTTCCATTTACGATCATGGGTACACACACAAGAGATGAAATATTTTCCCATTCCCTAGAATCTCTTAATTTTGATGGTCAAAAAGGTCCTACATTTACCATTTATGACAGTAAGCAGCTAAAATGTTCCCGCAAAGGGATTTCAAGACTATGTTGTCATTCTTTCTTTATATCAGCATTTCATTACCTCTCTTTCTCTATACCGGAAGTCAAGAGAAACCTCTGATTCTCTGTATACTTCAGAAAATTGTAGAAGAGGAAATATGTTTCCAGGTATCAATTTCACAGACAGAATGGAAAGCACTTAGAAAAATACATGTTTTAGTTTTCTGAGCAAGATATTTCTTTACCATTAGTCTAGAAATCCCAGTACTTTCTGTTGTATTTTGAAAGATAAAATGAATTCGATTTTTTGTAATCCCTTTGAGAAATCGTAATTTGCTACTATTAATTCACTGAGTCAATTAAAGGACACTCTGGGAAAAACGTAGAAAAGATTCTTCCACATTTCATATTTCAGAACTAAAATAAAAGCTCAGAGTTGAAGTTGATACTGTGGTGCTTGAAAATGTCTCACAATCATCTTTTGTTGAATTAGTGGGTTACAGCTCACAGTTTGTGGCACTGTCATTGTTCTCTCATATTCACCAGACTCAGTTACATTTCCCCTGATAACTTCCTGAATTAACAGTAGGGGGGTCCATCTGAGACTACTTGACCCTAGATTATAAGCCACTTTTCTACAACAAAGGTACTTGCTCTTCTATGTATGTAGCATAAAATAAGTACTTACTTTTTTTTTTTAATGAAATGGACGTATGAATAAATAACTAACTTGCTTTTAATTTTTTTCCTAAGTCTTGTGAAGTAGGAGGAAAGCAGTGAAGATGTTTAAACTAAATTGCTGTGTGTGGGCTATTAGGACCATCTCCTTTTGGTAAAGAAAATCCAATGAACAGAACCAAAAAGAGGTGTCTGCTAGGGAACAGACTGGAAGCCACAGACACTGGCTTACTCACCCTTATTATAACCTCCAGGTTGGAAGCTTGACCATGCAGAATTCAAGGCAGGTAAGCCCTCAAATGTCCCTAATCATCCTAATTTTCACATTTCCCTTGGGCCCAAGCTACCATTATCTCTCACTAACTGGTCAACAGCCTCCTAGCTGGTCAATCCAGATCCACACCAGCCCTCTTCCCATCCATTTCTGCATAGTAGCCAGAGTGACTATTCTGCATAGCAAACCTGGTCATGTCACGCCCTGCCTAATAAAACCCTCCCAGACTCCAGTGCTCTTAGAAGGACTGCTTCACATGGCCTAAATGATCCCGTCACCTCTCCAGTCTCATCATGTACCGCCACCTGCACTCACTGCCCCCAGCTCGAATGGTCTCCTTCCTTCTACCTCTTCAAACTTGACATAATCCCACTAGCCTTGAGCTTTGCACGTGCCGTTTCCTCTGCACGTAATCTCTTCCCTCCCCTTTTAGCTCCTACTCAGCTTCCAGATCTCAGCTTAAGTTCCACTTCCTCACAGAAAGATTCCATGATCTCCACAATTAAGTGAAACCTAACTTATGATAAAACTTCTAGAAGAGAAAAGGAGAAAGTCTCCATGGCCTTGAATTAGGCAAAGAGTTCCTGGATATGACAAAAGCACAATTCATTAAAAATTTTTTTGATAAAATGGATTTCACCAAAATTAAAAACTTTTGTGCTTCAAAATATACAAATGAGAAAATGAACAACCACAAACTGGAAGAGAATATTGGCAAATCACATATCTGATAAAGAGCTTGTATCCAAAATACAGAACTCTTTCAACTCAATAAGACGACCTAATTAAGAAATGGGCAAAATATTTCGGTAGTCATTTAACCAAAGAAGATACATGAGTGGCTAATAAACACATGAAAAGCTGCTCAACATCATTAGTCAGTGGAGACGCCCAAATCAAAATCACAGGAGAGGGAACACATGGCGTCCTCTACGAGCACCATCCGTCTACGAAGCAGCCTAACGCAGTACACGGAGCACAGCCTCTGAGCTCAAGAAGACAATGTTCAAATGCCTGCTGCACAAGTTTCCAGCTGGGTAATTTTGGAAAGTTACTTTAAAATCTCTCAGATTCATAAAACAGGGACAAGGACACTACGGCTGCTGTGAGAATTAACAACATGTGTACAACATGGCTTCTGCCCCCTTCACTCCACTGAAGCTGCTCTTCTCATGGTCACCAGCGGCTCACGTGTTGCCAATTCCAATGGACATATTTCAATCTTCACATTTCTGAGAAGATGACAAAGCTGACCACTCTCTCCAATATCTAATTACTCCAAATTGTGTTAATTCTGCTTCCAAAATATCCCTGGAATCCATTTCCACGTCTCCCCATCCCAGTCCCATTCCCTTATCTGGCCTCTGCTCCTCCTCAACCCTTTCTACTGTCCGTTTTCCACATATCTAACCAGAAAGCAGCACTCATTTTCCCACATACCCAGTAAGAGTCATCTTTCCAAATTATGAATCAGATGTTACCCCACACACCCCCCCCCACACCCCCGCTACTTAAAACCCTTTGTCGGCCTTCCCTGCAGTACAAATGAAATCCAAACTCTTTCTAATTCTCCATAAGGCCTTCTGGGTCTGGCTTCTGCGGCAGCTCCAGCCTCACCACAATCTGGCCACACAGGCTGCCTTTCAGTTGTTTCACACCTGCCAATTTCTTTACCGCCGCTAGAAATTTCTCCCCCTGCCCCTTATTCATATTGGTTTTCTCCCTCTCATTCTTCTGTCTCAAACAGTCACTACCTCGGGTAGTCCCTGCCCTTCCCACCCCCTTCACCAGTCTAAACTGTGTCCCTGTGATAATGACTGTCATTGCTTGTAAACGGCCTAACTCTTCCTGCTGGACCGACCTCCATGACGGCATCTCCCCCGTCCCTCGTGTATATGTCTGTACGTGTGCGTGTATACTGTGTATGTACATACACATATGTGCATACACCTATTACATGAACGTGTACATACTATATACATGTATACCTACTACCAGCAGAGGGCCTGGCACACAGTGGTCAATCAACAAGTGAATCCTATTATTTACTTTTTGTTAAGGTCTACAGAATAAAATGACCATTAACCCCAAGTCTTCCAAGTATCTTTCCCAACAGCCCCGAGACAACTTTGGGATTCCTTTCTGTTCCAAATACACTTGTATACACTGTCTTACAATTTTTCTCTCTCTTCCTACTAGACTATCAGCTCCTTGAAAGTAAGAATCTTTTCAACTTCGAATTCCCAATGCTTAACAAAGAAACAGGCACAAATCTTTGTTGAATCAGCAAACACTGATTATAGCAGAAATTTTTTTTAAAAACCTTATTTTTATTTGGACAACCTTCACAGGTACCAATATGCAACTGGTCCGTCTGGTTTTACTTTGATGTTTTAATAGTTAATCAGAAACAGAAAGCCAAATCAGCTACATCATCTCCAAAGAGCCTGCTTTCACTTTCCATAAGATATACTTGAACATATAGGTAATTTACATACAAATAATTAATTTTGTAATTAAAAAATCTAAAAATAAAACACATATGGCTATACTCTTTCCATACTTTCATCAAACCATATTTTAGTACTGACCTACTCTGGCTTAGAGATGGACTAAATCAATTCCTGATTTACTAACAATAATCTTGTAGAATAAACTGAAAATTGAAGTTGATGCAGAAGCCAAAAGAAAAACAGCACACCTCACACCCTGCCAAGAGACACTCCCATAAAAATGAACTTCATATTTTCAAATAAAGACTTAATGAAACTAGGATTTAAATCACTTTTCTGCAAAAACCAGCTCTATTCAAAAATATATTGTGATGTATGGAATGCTTTCTTTGGCTGTTTCACCTTTTTATTTGACGTACTGAATACACTCTTAACCAAAATATCCCTTTCTCTTAATTAAAAAATCAATTCTACATATTTGTAGTAATAGAGGTTAATAAAATTTTTTTAAGGTGGAAAGAGTTGTGACTACTTTTCTGTTAACATGGACAAACATGTTTAGCTATATTTCATAGTGTAGCACATTACAGCAACTTGAAATAGCAAATGGGACACTACTGGAATTTCTGTGTGACATTTATAGCCTACCTTTGAAAAATTATTATAAAAATAGCAGAAAGAGCCCTGCTCATTAGCCTAACCTTGCTGCCCAAGAGAACAAAAGAAGGATGAAGCAGAGGAACTCTGCAAATGTGTTGTTATTTCGTCAGCTTGTGTAAGGACAATGAACTCACTACCATAACAATGCCCTATTTTTGCACCTGCCCGCTGCCTCCTTTCTGGGCAAGCACCAGAAACTCCACCTTCTAAACCAGGGTACTCACTGGCAGATAAAAAAAAATTTTTTAATTCCTTCTTCTTCCAGCAGATCCCCGAGACATGCCGATTCTGTTTGCGAAGTAAACACTTGACTTTCTAAAGTTATTACTCTGTTCTTTCTGGGAGTGCTTTACGTAAGCCAACTATGCTCACGGATTTTTGTAAATTTCCGCTTAAAGAGGGTTAACGTTTCTGATAAAATAATAACATTTGAATGTGAACTAAGGCAGTTCGTGAACTGAATACCAGACAATACGAAAATAAAAAGTAATTCAAAAGTATACTCTTAGTAAACTAGAAATTAGTAAACTAGGTATTACAGAGATATAACATGACTTAACATCTATTTCACTTATTAATCTAAAAAACCTAACAACATCTTTCTATCTTAATGGCATTAAGGAATTAAAATTATTATATTATTTTAGGTATAATAATGGTTTTGTGGTTGTCTTATTTTTTAGAGGTACACATTGAGATATTAATGGATGAAATTATACCACAGAGGGAATTTGCTTGAAAACGATGCAGTGAGGGAGGGAATAGGCAGGGATGGTGGTGAAACAGATGGGCCATGTGTTGAGTGTTGAAGCTGGGTGATGGGGACACGGACTTTCATTATACTCTATTTTGTACACGTTTGATAACTTCTGTAACAAAAAGGGGTGGGGGAAGCATAATAATTCTTTTAACTGTCAACCTGATCAAACAAAAGATTTCAGCTAGTCACAGTTCAAATTTATTCAAAGAACTGTCAATCAAAATTAAGAGATTGATAAGGTCCTATTACCTGTCACATTAAACCTCACTGTAATCTCTTTAAAGACTGTAAGTCACTGATCCGTGAAGAATCCTCCCTCCCTTTGCTCCCTCCACTGTCTCTCTCTTCTAGTTTCACTGCAACTACTGCTGCTGGGGTTTCAATAGCCGTGTGGGATCTTTTTCAAGATCAGTACATACTCACAAGACAGGTGCCCGGAATTCCACAGGTTTAGTGCCGTGTGACTGCAAGGGTGCCTGATAACCTTCCTCTGGGCAGTCTTCCCTGTCTGGCAGGCCCCCGGAACCCCGCACCAGCCCACGGTGATCCCATAGTCCACTTGTGGTCCTACAGCCACTGACTGACTCCCAGCTGTACTGTGAACTTCCTGATGGTAGCAGACACGCAGTCCTATTCATCTTTACATCCTGGGCTTAGATTCAACAGAAGCAGAATAAATGAGGAATGAGAGAATAAATTTGTAAATCTCAAAGTTAGGAGCTCATTCTAGAACTTTAAATATTTTGATACTTTTCACATTGTAATTTCAAGACATTTTTCTAAAAATTATTTTAATACTCTAATTTAATCGTACGAATGCACATTTGTTAATAAACTGTTTCTGAAACCAAAGTTTGAGTCCTGAAGATATACTTATGATAAAAATAGCCAACTCATATTTGCATGTGAACAATTCCCTTATTTTACAGAGCTTTGCCACTGTTTTCATTAAAGAGACAGCCCATGGCTAATCAAAAAATGGAGAGCTAGGAGTCCCATCAATAAGAATTACGGTTAGTACGAACTCATAATTACAAAGAGCTTAACATTCATTCCAAATTTATTATATGGCTGGCACTATTATTATTTCATTTATTCTCACAAAAGCGCTATGAGGTAGGTACTACTATTTTCCCCATTTTATAGGTAAGCAAACAGACTCAGAGGTTAAGTCACTTAGCCAAGGACATACAGCTGCAAGTGATGAACCGATTAAAACCCAGCCTGTGAGTTGAACTGCTAATGCAGACACCTCCACCCATATTTATTACGTACAAGAAACTCAGTTCTGTAACCTACGGAGGTTTAGACTTGATTTTTCTCTTTTTCTGTATCTTTATGCCTTTCAAGTACAAGACAAAGAAAGCAAGTAATGGAAAACAGGTCACTTATCCTGTTTGCCTCGTCTCTGTAGTAATAGTAGCTAACGCTTACGTAAATGCCAGACACTGCTGAAAACCCTTCACATGTACCAACTCAGTTAATCCTTATAGCAATTAAAGGATGTAGGTCCTATTCTCGTCTTCATTTTTTAAAGAGGAAACTGAGGCTCAGAGAGGTTACACAACACACTAGTGAGCACTCCTAGTGGCTCCAGATTCAGTGCTCTTAATCACCTGCTCCACTGCCTAATAGGTTCACATATACCTGGGTTAACCTGAAATGTGTGGTTTAAGGATTAAGCCTTGTATATCCTCTGGAGCAAAGTTACCATGTTTTTTTTTGTTTTTTTTTTAACCTACGCTATTTTTTCCAGCTATATTTCATAGTCTAGTTTTCAATATCAAAATTAGAAAAATTACATTGGTCAACATTAATTTACAAAAGTAGATATTGTTATTTTCCATCCTACTACCATATAGGAAATGTCTGATACATGGTATAGATTAAGAGAAAACTAAAGCGAAGGTTTTATAGACTTGAGAATTTGATTTATCAAATTAATAACATTTCTGGGCTAGTCAACTCTAAGGAGCTTTTACTATAAGCCACTGTAAAGAGCCAGCTGCGGAGGGGACTATACTCACTATCTTGTAATAACCTATAATGGAAAAGAATGTAAAAAAAGAATATATGGGGCTTCCCTGGTGGCGCAGTGGTTGGGAGTCCGCCTGCCAATGCAGGGGACACGGGTTCGAGCCCTGGTCCAGGAAGATCCCACATGCCGCGGAGCGACTAGGGCCGTGAGCCACAACTACTGAGCCTGTGCGTCTGGAGCCTGTGCTCCGCAACAGGAGAGGCCGCAACAGTGAGAGGCCCGCGCACCGCAATGAAGAGTAGCCCCCACTCGCCACAACTGGAGAAAGCCCTTGCACAGAAACGAAGACCCAACACAGCCAAAAATAAATAGATAAATAAATAAATAAATTTATTTAAAAAAAAAGAATATATGTATATATGCATAACTGAATCACTTTGCTGTATACATGAAACTAACACCTTGTAAATCAGCTTTATTTCAATAAAAATTTAAAAAACAAATAAATGAATAAAAATTAAAATGAAAAAAGCACATAAGATTTGAAGAGTCCATTATCAAAGAAGATATCCTAATAGCAAATAGGCACATTGGAAGATGCTGAATATTATTAGTAATTAAGGAAATGCAAGTTAAACTGCCATATTACACACCCACTAAAATGGCTAAAATTAAAAAGGTGGACAAAAATAAGTGTTGATAAGGATGTGGAGCAACTGAAACTCCCATATATTGATGGTAGGATTGAAAAACAGAAGAGCCACTTTCAAAACAGCTTGGCAGTTTTTAAAAAAGTAAACATACATCAGCTGCTAGAGATGCAAGCGCTGGCGGGTTCTTCCTCAGTCGGCACTACATCCCTGGTGTTGGATAGAGTAGACGGCAAGAACAACAAACACAGGTGTTTACTAAGTGAACCAACAGCATTTCAAGACCTGAGGGGGTTGTTTGGGGGAAACAAGGCTCCCTTAGACAAAGAAAATTAAGTAACTGAGGCTGAGCCTGGCACTCCAAAGAGGCAGCTGCACTATCCCATGAGGCAGCTGTCCAGGTCCTGAGACCCGAGGAAAGACTCAGACTCAACACCCGTACAATGTGGGGTGTCTGTGGGGTGTCTCATATACGAGAATTTCATTCTACTCGGAGCATATTGTTTTCACCAAAAATTATTAGAAGTGAATCCACTGTCACGCTCTCCAACGCGCACTGAAATAAACATCCTCCAGCACAGAGAGCACTGCCTCAGCAAGCTGTTCCACCCAAAAGCTCAAAAGATGTTTGTGGAGAAGGAGGAGGGCAGCCATTCAAAGGAAGCGTTTCCCTGGAGTTACTTGGACATGAAAAAAGGCAAGTCTATTTATTAGTTAGTGGTTAGATCCTCTAATATTTCTCTCACAATCCAAGTGGAGTGTCACCAAGTTTTCTAGTATTATCCAATACAGCCCTAAAAGAGGGAGAGGGTTCTGATCTCAGTTGAGTGCTTTCCACGAGGCTGTAAGTACTAAGTTTTCTGAATAGAGAACTTAAAACAGGTTTATTCTACAAACACACTGATGATTTTCTGCTATATGTCCTCTCAATACAAAGCACAAAATATTGCCAACCTAACACAACTGTCTAATCCCAGAAAGCAGTAATGTTTTCACCCTTTAATCTACACAAACCAAATCAGCCATTTAAGGGCATAGCTCCATCTGACTTTCATGGACTCTTTTTTAAACACTTCTTTGGGCTTTTCCAGTGTTAAATTTGAAAAAAAGAGACACCGTAATGTAAACCTTCTTACCACAGCTCTGAGGAAACACACTTGTTCTTTAGAGTATAATACAAAATTCTCTCAAGGCAGTTACCGATGCCGCACAGGGCGATCTGAGAAAAGACTGAATACGAGGGAACCAAAAAGTGAAAAAGAAACTCAAACAGCCTGCTCTCCCTTACAGTGCTGCCACCGCTTTCCGAAGTCACACACGTGGGCAAGAGGCCACAGAACAACCCCTCTTTGATTTTATACTGCCGTTTCCAGCTGTGATCAGCATTTTGGTGTTTAGTCTCACAAAAGTGCAAATGATGAAACTGGCAAAAGTAGCAGCAAAAATGCTTCTGCTAAGAGGGCCCCGGGCAGGAAGGAGGGGGAGACTCGGCCACCAAGGTTTGCCTCTCGGCAAAACTGATTTCACAGTGTGACTTATACTTTCTTTTTGAACTTCTTTTAACTGATCAGTGAGGAAAACACTTTTCAAAAAGCTGTCTGGTTCAAGATAAACCCAGCAAATAATATATCCTTAAAGTTTTCAGTACAAAAAAAATTGTGATGAAGCCAGAGAGGCAAGCGTGGGCTTTCAAGAAGAATTTTATCTGCTCTGTTAAAGAGCTTGGACTTAATCCTGAAGCTCAGTTTTCCAAAATACTGCACGCAAGATAATTTGTGGTGGTACAGGCAGTTTTAATAGTAGTTTCTATTTGTGTCAAGTGATACTGCTTTTCCATTTATAATAAGAAGAGTATTTTACTTTTTCTCTCTCTTTTTTTTTTTTTGCTGCACTGCACGACTTGTGGGATCTTAGTTCCTCAACCAGGGACTGAACCCGGGGCCCTGGCAGTGAAAGCGCTGAGTCCTAACCACTGGACCGCCAGGGAAGTCCCTAAGAAGCGTGTTTTAAAATACATTTTTAAAATGAGTTGACTTAAAGAAAGTCAGTTAAAAGCAATACAGCCGATACATGGATATGTCAAAACTTGTGACTGAAGCTCTAGTGACTGATGTTAGGAAATGCTGCTGGAAGGATTAGGGAGCCACTTCAAGGTTTCATGATGTGGCTGATCTGAATTTTTAGATAGATAGCTAGATGGCTCCACAATGTTTAGAAGACAGAGTTAAAAAGAATCCAAGCCAGAAAGCAAGGGGATAGGATGCTGTCTTAGCACTCCATCCATCCAACGAATATTTACTGAGTCCTGTGCCAACCACTGTCTAGACACACTGGATGCAGCAGAGAAAAGCCAGATAAGTGTATGTCAGGTTTGCATGTTAGAGAAAGAAAAGAATGTATGTCATAAGTAAAACAAAGCCAGGTAAAGGGAGAGAGAATAATGAGCAACTTAAAACATGGACACCTTTGAGAAGGCAGCAGGAAGAAAGGAGCAGTGTAGGCAGAGGGCTTAGGAGAAGCCCCAGGCCACGGCAGGGCATGCTGGGCCCTCAGGAGGAACAGCGGGCAGCAGCTGGGGCTGGACAGAGGGGCCAGGAAAGAGTGGGAGGAGGTGAGGTGGGGGGGGGCAAACCGCTGGGTGATGGAGGCCAAGCAAGCAGCGAGAAGGGCGCTGTTCTCAACAGGATGGGAAGCCGCAGGGTGTCTGGAGCAAGGAGGTGATACTCTGAGTGGAGGGTGACAGTAAGGCAGGGACTGGGCAAGGAAGCGACCGCAGCTTCCAAACACGACCGAGGCAGCTGGACCAGACGGCAGTGGGTGAGACGGTAAGGAATGGTCAGATCTGGGATCTAGTGTGAAGGCAGGGCTGACTGGATTTATTGAAGAATTGGATGTGAGGTGTGAGAGCAAGAGAGGAATCAAGCAGCATTTTATTTTGGGGTTGTGTGTTTGTTTTGGTCAAAGCCCCAAGATGAATGGTGGTGTCACTGGGATGAATGAGCGGCCAGGAAGGTGGGAAGATGAGTGTGAAGACTTCAGGCTTTGCCGTGTTGAGCCAAAGTTGCCTGTAAGCACAGCTGTACAGATCTTGAGTTGGCAGTTGGCTTTTCCAGCCTAGAATTTAGGGGAGAGGCGGGATAGGAGCCCTTTAACCAGGGAGTCATTAGCATCAGATGGTATTTAAAGCCTGGGGACTGATGAGACCACAGAAGGCGAGAGAAGAGGCCCAAGGATTGAGCCCGGAGGCACTGCACCACCTGGGATGATGGGAGTAGAAAGGACAGTGAGGCGAAGGCGACTGAGAGAAAGCAGAGTGAACTACGGGGAACATCAGAGTAAGTGCTGGAATGATTCAGCAGACAACGTAGGAAGAGAGAAGGAAAAAGTGGCAGAGCGAAGTCCTTGAGGAGGAGAGAGCAGATGGGAGGCGGTGCACAAAAGGAGAGCTGGAGAAGCGGAGACATCCCACAGATCAGGGAGGTGGCAGAGAGCAAGACACGGGGGTGGGGAGAGTCAGTGGAAGGAACGCATGCAAGTTCTCTTCTGATTGCTTCTATCTCCTCGGAGGAATCAGAAGAAATCAGCTGAGAACAAGGAGCAGAGATGGGCTGCTGGCAGCCTGAGCAAAGAGGAGCAGGGGTGCCAGTCTGTGCTCAAGGCTCTCTAGTGAACTGTGCACAGAATTTAAAGTGAGACCTCAGGGAAGGTTGAATGTGTTTTCCAGCCACAGCCAAGCTGCTCAGGATCAGGCACCATGCAGGCAGAGTTTAACTTAACCAATTAAATTTTGCCAACAAAATTTGGCAACAAGAGGTTGAGAACTGCAAAGCATTATTGCAGAGTACTAGAAAAATTAATTACCTCTATGGCAAAAAACTGATGCTCACTTCATACTACACATCAATATAAGTTCCAGATTCGTTAGCGTGAAATGAGCAAATGATAATTGAGCTGGAATAAAAACCAGAAGAAATTACAAGTTAACATTTCTTTCTTAGGATTGGGAGGGAACTTTTTAGGCATTAAAAACTATGGAGGGGCTTCCCTGGTGGCGCAGTGGTTGAGAATCCGCCTGCCAATGCAGGGGACACGGGTTCGAGCCCTGGTCTGGGAAGATCCCACATGCCGTGGAGCAACTAGGCCCGTGAGCCACAACTACTGAGCCTGCGCGTCTGGAGCCTGTGCTCCGCAACAAGAGAGGCCGCGATGGTGAGAGGCCCGTGCACCGCGATGAAGAGTGGCCCCCGCTCGCTGCAACTAGAGAAAGCCCTCGCACAGAAACGAAGACCCAACACAGTCAAAAATAAATAAATAAATTAATTAATTAAAAAAAAAAAACAAGGGGCTTCCCTGGTGGCGCAGTGGTTGAGAGTCTGCCTGCCAATGCAGGGGACACGGGTTCGAGCCCTGGTCTGGGAGGATCCCACATGCCGCGGAGCAACTAGGCCTGTGAGCCACAGTTACTGAGCCTGCGCGTCTGGAGCCTGTGCTCCGCAACAAGAGAGGCCGCGATGGTGAGAGGCCCATGCACCGCGATGAAGAGTGGCCCCCACTTGCCGCAACTAGAGAAAGCCCTTGCACAGAAACGAAGACCCAACACAGCCATAAATAAATAAACAAACCCAAAGTTAAAAAAAAAAAAAAAAATTAAAAAAAAAACAAAAAACAAAAAAACAAAAAAACAAAAAAAACCAATGGAGGATGTCGTTTTAAAATATTCACTTGAATACATAAAAATATTAAGCTTCCATGTGTAATAAAAATGCAAACAAAATTAAAAGACAGATAACCAAGCTGAGAGTTTAAATACCTGTAATAAATATGACAACAATTTGATATCCTTAATATGTAACATCCTCACCCACAATCATTAAGTACACTAAAATCCCTCCTGAAAGTGGCCAGAAGCATGAACAAAACAATTCACCACCGTCTACTTTTGTTTATGGAATGGGCACACCTCTACAAGGAAAGCCACATGACTATTTGGTTTTCCAATAGGGCTCAGCTAGCCACTTGACTGGGCCCTGGAAATCTATAAAAATCATTAGGTATGGACCAGTCTTCTGAGAAAGTGCAAACTCCATCACCTGCCCAAAACAGTTTAAACAGCAGAGCTACAAGATCCCATAGGTTATTTTCCAGCACAAACCTCCAGAAAACTGAGAAAAAAATCATGAAGCTCCATATGAACTCAACAAATAAAATCTCTTTTTGAGCCTGACAGGTAAAATTTTCAGAGAACTCTCCTTTTTGTGGTACCGAAATTTAGTTTTTCTGAAAGGTATAATTTTTGCTGTCAAGTTTATACCATATTCCAGCAAAAAGGTAATGAAATAGAACAGCTGTATTTATTCATGATACCAAACATACATGATCTACAACAAAAAGTTGTCCTGATACATTTCTAAAAAGACTCTATTGCTATCATTATTGTTTACAGGACAGTAGTATATAATCATTATAAGAAATTACAGAAAGGTAACATTTAAGCATCACAACCCTGATCGCAAGGCTCTACTTTTGTGTAGTTTAATACCTACACAAGCTGTTAGAATTACAACTCCTCTTCAATATAAACCGTCATCTTTGGGAGTTCTAGGTCATGCCACAGCATGACATCTTATGACAGGTTATTAGAATAAAGAATCAACTAGGTCTTAAACATAAACTGTCTTAGAGACAAAATTAACAGGGAGGATATGAATATTTCTGTAGTATAGGACATAGATACTAACTTTACTTAAATACTAAGTTATATAACATAAACCGGCTTTTTAAACTTATACATATAGACATGTGAGAAAAAAAGCAGATACTTAAAATCTTGCCAGTATTCACCAACAAATCAAGATTTTCAGGGAGTAATTTCTTAAATCATTTAAAAAAATTAAATTTAATACCAGATTATACCTGTATTCAAATCTTTGCTCTTAGAACCACCATGTTAAGATAGTATAACTGAGGGAAGAAGAGAAAACATCATTTATTATACATTCCCTATAAACACTTTAAAAATAAGCACTAAAGTTCTCACTTCTCCATTCTTACCAGTTTATTCCTGAACACTTAACAAATAATGAATAAGGATGTGGTAATACCTCGAGTTAGAATTTCATTCCATGATACTCCAGTGTTATAATGAATCCCTGAGCTATCATTTTGCTTCGGTTAATGCGTCTAAGCTTAAAGAGCTTGAAGGGTTTGCTACACTACACACAAGATAGACATAAGAAAGGGGGAAGAAGGAGGAAGTTTCCCTTTAATTCAAGTTCAACTTTAATATATAATCTCAGAAACAGAAAAATCACAGTAGAGTAACAAAGAGCTCAGGGACGATGTGTGCTTCTTTCATTTTTTTTCTTTGGAAACAAGTGGGCTTCCATCTGACGGCATGATATATAATATGTCATAACATGTGCCACCTTAAAGGCAAAATACAGAATTTTAAAAAATGCAATAATTATTAAAAAATTATTCCTCAGTAATCTCCATGGGTAGAATAAATTACTCAACCAAAAAAAACAAAAGCCACCAATTAATTTCTAAGGTATAATTTTTGCAGTAAATTCCACGAATTCAATATCCTTATATGTGCTATTTATAAAAATGCCACAAGTAGACATAAAACCATCACCAACAGGTGACAGGGAGCACTGAAATTCTGTATAATTAGGGAAATAACATATAGGTTTTAATCTGTATAAAGCATTATTACATTTTCAAAACCTATTTGGAAAATCATCCGTTTTAGAGGAACCAATATAATAGCATGGAATGAACTTTAACTTTACATTATTATTGGATACAGCTCACATGTTTAACTATAGTAACTGCTTTTTGGAAGATGAACATACTAGCAGCAAGGGATGCTGAGTTAGTTTTATGGAGCTGTACATTAGTACTGGACTCATTACTCTAACGGCTGGCATTGCTTTCCTGGCATTTTATATTTAACTTATAAATGTGCTGCCTCATAAAAATGACTGGTGAATTTCACCTGATGGATAAGACACAAAATTATAAAAGCAGAAGTCCTACATTTCCATGCAACATTCTTTACTTATTTGTTTTAGGTATTAATTTAGTAATTATCACTTCCTTGTAATATAAAGAAACAAATAATGCTTTCATTAAAATATACTGTGTAGGTTCAAATCAAGGTGAAATTTAATTTCTGCTCTTCAGTGATGTATCACCTGCATACCATGCAAATACCGCAATGTACCCAAGCATGGAGGTAAAAATTTTAAAGAAAAGCAGCGAAGGAAAAACATAAAGTTCCACCTACAGGGATTCCTCTGATTATTTTCGGTGAGTCCTGGAGATGACATGGATGTGAGAACTGAACAAGTAAACAGAAGCTCAGTGCTGGTCAAGTGAAACCTCCAGTTACCAGGCAGCTCCCCTGATGTGCATCTTCTGGGATGTTGAACAAAGGAAGTGAGGCTGAAGCCAGAAGCAGGTTTTTCCAGAGAAATTCTATTAAGCCTGTTAGTTTTCTGCTGATGGCTTAAGCAGACATATATAGTAATCTACCGCCTCTATAAAAGCCAAATGCAAGCTCTGAGGGCTCTGGTGTGCAAAGATGTATGCACAGATCTGGGGCCATACCAAATGCTGCTCAAAAGCAGGGGGAGGGAGGCTGAAAATATACTAAATCCATCTGCATCTGTCATGTAGGCACAAAGACACATTAGTAACATACCACAAGAGAAGAAACCTTGCTATCTGGAAGTAGTAAAATAAAGATTAAGAACATAGTTTATTTCCTAACACATAAGGTATCTTTAAATTTCCCCCAATTCATTTTCAACATGGCTTTAGCCTAAAGGTTCCTTCAAATTCAGCAACACTAACCAGTAGCTTGGAATGTGCTATGTATTTTTAGTAAGTATCTTAAATCATCACAATTCCAATAGTTACAGATACTTGTCAACAGTCTTTTCCTGTTTCAAATCGTATGCTCTGAACCCCACTCCCTCTGGTCTGCTCTGCATCACAGCTTCATCGACCAGCCACTCTCACTGCCCTCAGCCTCTCCCTCTCTACAGCCTCTTTTCCTTTTTCATACAAAGGCACTCACATTTCTCACGAATTAAAAAAACATTCCTGCCTTCAACCTGACCCTCCCCTCTAGCCTCTCCTCTCTTTCCTCCTCTAAGCCTTAGCTTTTGAAAGCACCGCTCTACCTCCCCATTCACTCAAATGTTTAGTAAGTACCAACGTGCCAGGCACCTGGGGTCACACGGCGAACGAGGCAGAACCTCCCACTCATCCCCTCATCCTCCGCCATCTGGGTTCCCCTCCCGTCCCTACACTGGAACACCCATGCTGCTGAAATTATTCCAAGTAACATCACCAGTTAGCCTTTAGTTGACAAATTACATGCCCCTTCTCAGACTATCTTCCACTCTGCCCTCTCCACCACATGACACTGCTGCTTGGCATTTCCTTGAAATGTTCTCCGCTGAGCGACACCACTCTCTCCCCCTTACCTCTGTGGCTGACTGTTGTCAGCCTCCGTTACAAGGAACTAGTTCTCTTCTTATGCCTGCCTAGTGAATTCTAGTGCTTCCCAGATTTCTATCCATTGTCACCTTTGTTTTCTTCTGCCTGCTCTCCGTGAGCAACTGCATGCAAACCCAAGGCTCCCCATTCCCACCTGTGTGCTGACTGTCCCCAATTCCAGCTCACATCTCTCTCCTGACGTCCAACGACCCACTGGACACTTCTACCTGTAATGTCTCATAGACACCTCAAATTTAATATGCTCAAGACAGAATTCACGCAACAAGAATAAAATATTTACAAATAAATTTAACAAAAGAAGTGTGAGACTTGTATATTGAAAATAACAAAACACTGCTAAGAAAAATCAAAGCTATAAATAAATGAAGACACATTCCATGTTCATGAATGGGAAGACTCAATATTGTTAAGATAGCAATTCTCCCCAAATTGATTTAGAAATTCAAAACACTCCTTATCAAAATCCCAGCATGATTTTTTTTGTAGAGATAGACAAAATGATCCTAAAATTTATATAGAAATGCAAAAGACCTAAAATAGCCAAAATGATTTTTAAGAACAAAGCTGGAGGACTTACACTTCCCAATTTCAAAACTATAGTAATCTAGGCAGTGTGGTATTGGCAATAAGGAACAAAACTGAGAGTCCAGAAATAAACTCTTTACATTTATGGCCAAGGTGCCAAAGCAATTCAATGGGGGAAAAAGCCTTTTCCGAAAAAAGTTCTGAGACAACTGGATATATGTAAAAAACAAAAACAAAAAAAACTTAGACTCTTACATCACTCAAACACAAAAATTGACTCAAAATGGATCACAGGAAGAAAAAAAAAATGGATCACAGACCTAAATCTAAGAGTCTACAATAACAAGTGTTGGCAAGGGTGAGGAGAAACCACAACCCCCATACATAGCTGGTAGGAATGTAAACAGTACCACTGCTTCAGAGAACAGCTTGGCAGTTTCTTAAAAAGTTAAGCATAAACTTATCATACGATCCAGAAATTCCAGTCTTAGCTATATACCCAAGAAAAATGAAAACATATGTCCGAAGTCTTGCATATGAAAGTTTATAGCAGCATTATTCACAATAGCCCCAAAGTGGAAGCAATCCAAATATCCATCAACCAGTGAACGGATAAACGACATGTAGTAAATTGATACAATGGGATTTTTTTTTTTTTTTTTTTTGGCTGCATTGAGTCTTCGTTGCTGCATGGAGGCTTTCTGCAGTTGTGGCGAGTGGGGGCTACTCTTTGTTGCGGTGCGCGGGCTTCTCATTGCAGTGGCTTCTCTTGTTGTGGAGCACAGGCTCCAGGCACATGGGCTTTGGTAGTTGCAGCACGTGGGCTCAGTAGTTGTGGTTCGCGGGCTCTAGAGCGCAGGCTCAGTAGTTGTGGCGCACGGGCTTAGTTGCTCCATGGCACGTGGGATCTTTCCGGGCCAGGGCTCAAACCCGTGTCCCCTGCATGGGCAGGCGGATTCTTAACCACTGTGCCACCAGGGAAGCCCATATACAATGAGATATTAATTCAGCAATAAAAGAAAAACAATCTACTGATATATACTACAACATGCATGAACTTCAAAAATTTAACATGAGTGAAAGAATCCAGAAGCAGAAACACTATATAGTGTATGACTGCATTTATATGAAAGGTCCAGAAAAGGAAAATCTATAGAGACAGAAACTGCTTAATGACTGCCTGTGGCTGGGAATACAAAACAGTATTGAATGCAAGGGGGCAGAAAGGAATGGTTGTGGGTGATGAAAATGTTCTAAAACTGGATTGTGATGATGGTTGCACAACTTTATAAATTTACTAAATATCATTGACTTGTACACTTAAAAATGAATGAAACAAATCAAACCTCAATAAAAGTGTTTTAAAAAAGCATTTCTCTATCAGATACCAAAAAGTTTTGCACTTTTGTGGGATTACTGGGAACTTGCCTGCAGTCATTAATAAACTGATACCTTTACCTCCTCCCCAAAAAACCAACAGAATTCACTATGGTTCCCTCCCAAATCTGCTCTTCTGCCTTTATTACATATCCTGGTAAGTGAAAAATCTATCTACCCACATGTCCTAGCTAGAATTCCAGTCATCCTAGACTCCTCACAACAATCATGAAATTCTTTTTGTTCTACCTACTTAGATTCTTGAATCTGGGTCTTTCTCTCCATTCTACAACTGCCTTCATTCAAGTATGTTTAACAGTTTCTCAACTAACCCCTCTTGCTCTAGACCTGCTCTCTTCCAATATATCTTCCATCTGATCCCAGAAAACTTGCTCTATGGTGCAAATCGGATCCTGCTACCCTAATTAAAACCCTTTGGGTGCTCCCAACCCTACCTGGCTCTCTCAGTTACAACAGTGACTGTTGGGCTCTTCTGACCATGCAGTCCTGCCATGAACAAAAACTTTTAACATGCACCCCAGATGTGTATATTTATATAACATATACATCAATTCCTGTATTAGATTATTATAGAATGTACACAAAAATTGAAACTTAAAAGGATGACATAAAAAAGAAAGAAACATAAGTTCCAGTTTTCTTCTCCACAACTATTACTTTGCATACTCACTTGCCTCTTTGGAGACCACTGGTCCAAAGGAAAAAGGCTAACCTCCTTTGCATGACATGTGAGCTGTGTGGCATGTGTTCCCTGCCTACGCCTCAACTTCACCCCTTCACTACTTCACACACACATCATATGCTCCGGCACTAACTAATTGTTCGTAGTCATCTCATTGAACAAGAAGTTAAATTTTAACTTGTACTCTTCTTTTTTTTTAACATCTTTATTGGAGTATAATTGCTTTACAATGGTGTGTTAGTTTCTGCTGTATAACAAAGTGAATCAGCTATACATATACATATACATATATCCCCATATCCCCTCCCTCTGGCATCTTCCTCCCACCCCTCTAGGTGGACACAAAGCACCGAGCTGATCTCCCTGTGCTATGCGGCTGCTTCCTACCAGCTATCTATTTTACATTTGGTAGTGTATATATGTCCATGCCACTCTCTCACTTCGTCCCAGCTTACCCTTCCCCCTCCCCATGTCCTCAAGTCCATTCTCTATGTCTCTATTCCTGTCTTGCCCCTAGGTTCTTCAGAACATTTTTTTTTTCTTTTTAACATTGCATATATATGTGTTAGCATACAGTATTTGTTTTTCTCTTTCTGACCTACTTCATTCTGTATGACAGACTCTAGGTCCAACCACCTCACTACAAATAACTCAATTTCGTTTCTTTTTATGGTTAATATTCCATTGTATATATGTGCCACATCTTCTTTATCCATTCATCTGTCGATGGACACTTAGGTTGCTTCCATGTCCTGGCTATTGTAAATAGTGCTGCAATGAACATTGTGGTACATAACTCTTTTTGAATTATGGTTTTCTCAGGGTATACGCCCAGTAGTGGGATTGCTGTGTCATATGGTAGTTCTATTTTTAGTTTTATAAGGAACCTCCAAAGTGTTCTGCATAGTGGCTGTATTAATTTACATAACCACCAACAGTGCAAGAGCATTCCCTTTTCTCCACACCCTCTCCAGCATTTATTGTTTGTAGATTTTTTGATAATGGCCATTCTGACCGGTGTGAGGTGATACCTCATTGTAGTTCTGATTTGCATTTCTCTAATGATTAGTGATGTTGAGCATCCTTTCATGTGTTTGTTGGGAATCTATATATCTTCTTTGGAGAAATGTCGATTTAGGTCTTCGGCCCACTTTTGGATTGGGTTGTTTGTTTTTTTGATATTGAGCTGCATGAGCTGCTTGTATATTTTGGAGATTAATCCTTTGTCAGTTGCTTCATTTGCAAATATTTTCTCCCATTCTGAGGGTTGTCTTTTAGCCTTGTTTATGGTTTCCTTTGCTGTGCAAAAGCTTTGAAGTTTCATTAGGTCCCATTTGTTTATTTTTGTTTTTATTTCCATTTCTCTAGGAAGGAGGTGGGTCAAAAAGGATCTTGCTGTGATGTACGTCATAGAGTGTTCTTCCTATGTTTTCCTCTAAGAGTTTTACAGTGTCTGGCCTTACATTTAGGTCTTTAATCCATTTTGAGTTTATTTTTGTGTATGGTGTTAGGAAGTGTTCTAATTTCATTCTTTTACATGTAGCTGTCCAGTTTTCCCAGCACCACTTATTGAAGAGGCTGTCTTTTCTCCATTGTATATCCTTGCCTCCTTTATCAAAGATAAGGTGACCATATGTGTGTGGGTTTATCTCTGGGCTTTCTATCCTGTTCCATTGATCTATATTTCTATTTCTGTGCCAGTACCATACTGTATTGATTACTGTAGCTTTGTAGTATAGTCTGAAGTCAGGGAGCCTGATTCCTCCAGCTCTGTTTTTCTTTCTCAAGATTGCTCTGGCTATTCGGGGTCTTTTGTGTTTCCATACAAATTGTGAATTTTTTTGTTCTAGTTCTGTGAAAAATGCCATTGGTAGTTTGATAGGGATTGCACTGAATCTGTAGATTGCTTTGGGTAGTATAGTCATTTTCACAATATTGATTCTTCCAATCCAAGAACATGGTATATCTCTCCATCTGTTTCTATCATGTTTAATTTCTTTCATCAGTGTCTTACAGTTTTCTGCATACAGGTCTTTTGTCTCCTTAGGTAGGTTTATTCCTAGGTATTTTATTCTTTTTATTGCAGTGGTAAATGGGAGTGTTTCCTTAATTTCTCTTTCAGATTTTTCATCATTAGTGTATAGGAATGCAAGAGATTTCTGTGCATTAATTTTGTATCCTGTTACTTTAACAAATTCATTGATTAGCTCTAGTAGTTTTCTGGTAGCATCTTTAGGATTCTCTACATATAGTATCATGTCATCTGCAAACAGTGACAGTTTTACTTCTTCTTTTCCAATTTGTATTCCTTTTATTTCTTTTTCTTCTCTGATTGCTGTGGCTAAAACTTCCAAAACTATGTTGAATAACAGTGGTGAGAGTGGGCAACCTTGTCCTGTTCCTGATCTTAGTGGAAATGGTTTCAGTTTTTCACCACTGAGAAAGATGTTGGCTGTGGGTTTTTCATACATGGCCTTTATTATGTTGAGGTAAGTTCCCTCTATGCCTACTTTCTGGAGGGTTTTTATCACAGATGGGTGTTGAATCTTGTGAAAAGCTTTTTCAGCATCTACTGAGATGATCATATGGTTTTTCTCCTTCAATTTGTTAATATGGTGTATCACATTGATTGATTTGCGTATATTGAAGAATCCTTGCACTCCTGGGATAAACCCCACTTGATCATGGTGTATGATCCTTTTAATGTGCTGTTGGATTCTGTTCACTAGTATTTTGTTAAGGATTTTTGCATCTATGTTCATCAGTGATATTGGCCTGTAGTTTTCTATTTTTGTGTCATCTTTGTCTGGTTTTGGTATCAGGGTGATGGTGGCCTCGTAGAATGAATTTGGGAGTGTTCCTTCCTCTGCTATATTTTGGAAGAACTTGAGAAGGATAGGTGTTAGCTCTTCTCTCAGTGTTTCATAGAATTCGCCTGTGAAGCCATCTGGTCCTGGGCTTTTGTTTGTTGGAAGATTTTTAATCACAGTTTCAATTTCAATGCTTGTGATTGGTCTGTTTATATTTTCTATTTCTTCCTGGTTCAGTCTCAGAAGGTTGTGCTTTTCTAAGAATTTGCCCATTTCTTCCAGGTTGTCCATTTTATTGGCATATAGTTGCTTGTAGTAATCTCTCATGGTCCTTTGTATTTCTGCAGTGTCACTTGTTACTTCTTTTTCATTTCTATTGATTTGAATCTTCTCCCTTTTTTTCTTGATGAGTCTGGCTAATGGTTTATCGATTTTGTTTATCTTCTCAAAGAACCAGCTTTTAGTTTTATTGATCTTTGCTATCATTTCCTTCATTTCTTTTTCATTTATTTCTGATCTGACCTTTATGATTACGTTCCTTCTGCTAACCCTGGGGGTTTTTTGTTCTTCTTTCTCTAATTCCTTTAGGTGTAAGGTTAGGTTGTTTATCTGAGATGTTTCTTGTTTCCTGAGGTAGGATTGTATTGCTATAAACTTCCCTCTTAGAACTGCTTTTGCTGCATCCCATAGATTTTTGGGTCGTCGTGTTTTCATTGTCATTTGTTTCTAGGTATTTTTTTGATTTCCTCTTTGATTTCTTCAGTGATCTCTTGGTTATTTAGTAGTGTACTGTTTAGCCTCCATGTGTTTGTGTTTCTTTACATATTTTTTCCTGTAATTGATATCTAGTCTCATAGTGTTGTGGTTGGAAAAGATACTTGATAAGATTTCAATTTTCTTAAATTTACCAAGGCTTGATTTGTGACCCAAGATATGATCTATCCTGGAGAATGTCCCATGAGCACTTGAGAAGAAAGTGTATTCTGTTGTTTTTGGATGGAATGTCCTATAAGTATCAATTAAGTCCATCTTGTTTAATGTATCATTTAAAGCTTGTTTTTCCTTATTTACTTTCATTTTGGATGATCTGCCCATTGGTGAAAGTAGGGTGTTAAAGTCCCCTACTATGATTGTGTTACTGTCGATTTCCCCTTTTATGGCTGTTAGCATTTGCCTTATGTATTGAGGTGCTCCTATGTTGGGTGCATAAGTATTTACAATTGTTATATCTTTTTCTTGGATTGACCCCTTGATTGTTATGTAGTGTCTCTGTCTCCTGTAATAGTCTTTATTTTAAAGTCTGTTTTGTCTGATATGAGAATTGCTACTCCAGCTTTCTTCTGATTTCCATTTGCATGGAATATCATTTACCATCCCCTCACTTTCAGTCTGTATGTGTCCCTAGGTCTGAAGTGGGTCTCTTGTAGACAGCATATATACAGGTCTTGTTTTTGTATCCATTCAGCCACTGTGTCTTTTGGTTGGAGCATTTAATCAATTTACATTTAAGGTAGTTATTGATATGTATGTTCCTATTACTATTTTCTTAATTGTTTTGGGTTTGTTTTTGTAGGTCTTTTCCTTCTTTTGTGTTTCCTGCCTAGAGAAGTTCCTTTAGCATTTGTTGTAAAGCTGGTTTGGTGGTGCTGAATTCTCTTAACTTTTGCTTGTCTGTAAAGGTTTAAATTTCTCCATCGAATCTGAATGAGATCCTTGGCTCGGTAATCTTGGTTGTAGGTTTTTCCCTTTCATCACTTTAAATATGTTCTGCCACACCCTTCTGGCTTGCAGAGTTTCTGCTGAAGGATCAGCTGTTAACCTTATGGGGATTCCCTTGTATGTTATTTGTTGCTTTTCCCTTGCTGCTTTTAATATTTTTTCTTTGTATGAAATTTTTGATAGTTTGATTAATATGTGTCTTGGTGTGTTTCTCCTTGTATTTATCCTGTATGGGACTCTCTGCGCTTCCTGGACTTGATTGACTATTTCCTTTCCCATATTAGGGAAGTTTTCAACTATAATTTCTTGAAATATTTTCTCAGTCCCTTTCTATTTCTCTTCTTCTTCTGGGACCCCTATAATTCGAAACCTGGTGCATTTAATGTTGCCCCAGAGGTCTCTGAGACTGTCCTCGATTCTTTTCATTCTTTTTTCTTTATTCTGCTCTGCAGTAGTTATTTCCACTATTTTATCTTCCAGGTCACTTATCCATTCCTCTGCCTCAGTTATTCTGCTATCGATTCCTTCTAGAGAATTTTTAATTTCATTTATTGTGTTGTTCAGCATTGTTTGTTTGCTCTTTAGTTCTTCTAGGTCCTTGTTAAACGTTTCTTGTATTTTCTCCATTCTATTTCCAAGATTTTGGATCATCTTTACTATCATTACTCTGAATTCTTTTTCAGGTAGGCTGCCTATTTCCTCTTCATTTGTTTGGTCTAGTGGGTTTTTACCTTGCTCCTTCATCTGCTGTGTATTCTGTCTTCTCATTTTGCTTAACTTACTGTGTTTGGGGTCTCCTTTACGCAGGCTGCAGGTTCGTAATTCCCGTGGTTTTTGGTGTCTGCCCCCAGTGGGTAAGGTTGGTTCAGTGGGTTGTGTAGCCTTCCTGGTGGAGGGGACTGGTGCCTGTGTTCTGGTGGATGAGGCTGGACCTTGTCTTTCTGGTGGGCAGGTCCACGTCTGGTGGTGTGTTTTGGGGTGTCTGTGACCTTATTATGGTTTTTAGCAGCCTCTCTGCT
Organism: Eubalaena glacialis; assembly: GCF_028564815.1. NCBI lineage: Eukaryota > Metazoa > Chordata > Mammalia > Artiodactyla > Balaenidae > Eubalaena > Eubalaena glacialis. The sequence goes on from NC_083722.1 coordinate 12,046,314, forward strand.
AATGGGTGGGGCTGTGTTTCTGTCTTGCTAGTTGTTTAGCATGGGGTGTCCAGCATTGGAGCTTGCTGGTCATTGAGTGGAGCTGTGTCTTAGCGTTGAGATGGAGAACTCTGGGAGAGCTCTCGATAACTGATATTACATGGGGCCAGGAGGTCTCTGGTGGACCAGTGTCCTGAACTCAGCTCTCCCACCTCAGAGGCTCAGGCCTGACACCTGGCCAGAGCACCAAGACCCTGTCAGCCACATGGCTCAGAAGAAAAGGGAGGGGGAAAAAAAAAAAAAAAAGAAAAAGAAAAAAAAATAGTTATTAAAAAATATATTATTAAAATTTTTAAAAAGTAATAAAAAAGGAAAGAACAACCAAACCAATAAACAAATCCACCAATGATAACAAGCGCTAAAAACTCTACTAAAAAGCCAAAAACAAAAAACAAAAAAAAACCCAGACAGAACCCTAGGACAAATGGTAAAAGCAAACCTACAGACAAAAATCACACAAAGAAGCATACATATACACACTCACAAAGAGAGAAAAAGGGAAAAAAAAAAAAAATATATATATATATATATATAAAAGTAAAGGAAGAGAGCAACCAAATCAATAAACAAATCTACCAATGATAATAAGCTCTAAATACTAAACTGAGATAAACATAAAACCAGAAACAAATTAGATGCAGAAAGGAAACCCAAGTCTACAGTTGCTCCCAAAGTCCACCTCCTCAATTTGGGATGATTCCTTGTCTATTCAGGTATTCCACAGATGCAGGGTACATCAAGTTGATTGTGGAGATTTAATCCGCTGCTCCTGAGGCTGCTGGGAGAGATTTCCCTTTCTCTTCTTTGTTCGCACAGCTCCTGGGGTTCAGCTGTGGATTTGGCCCCGCCTCTGCATGTTAGGTCACCCTCTGGTGTCTTTTGCGAAGTCTGAGTTCTTCTGCCAGCGTTCAGTAAGTGTTCTGTACAAGTTGTTCCACATGTAGATATATTTTGGATGTATTTGTGGGGAGGAAGGTGATCTCCACGTCTTACTCCTCCACCATTTTGAAGGTCTCCCCCTTAACTTGTATTCTTGAAATAAAATAAACATCTCTGCATCTTTGCAATTGTTCTTTCTTCTTCCTGGAATGTCCTTATTACCCTTTTCTGCCAGGTCAGCACTCAAGTGCCTCTCTCTAAATAGTTCATTACTCCTGCCTTAGTGTGCTTATTTTTATTTTAATATTTTTTACATTGTATTAAAATTATATATTTGCCTTTCTATCCTATAAGCTTTGCCACAGTGCTTTTAGCTCCTTGAGGACAGAGGACAGTTGTCTTACCCAACCTGAGTCTCCATTACCTAAATATTGCCAAATGGCAGCTGAAGAGTTTTGTCTTACATGTTAAGCTAACTCTTTGAGTTGAACCAACACATTCTACCCAAGTTTACCATCTATCTATTACATCCAAATTTGTGACATGCTATGGTTGCCAAGCCAACAGTACACATAATCCATACCCAAGTCATCCAAACAAGTGAGGCTCCTAATGGTCTCAGAATTCTCCAATTCAGACAATCTCGTTAATTTTATTTCTTCTTTTTAACACAAATTTAGCCATGATTATCACTGGGAACTGTTCCACCTCAAAGATCTCAAACTGAAATTCTTTCTTTGACCACAAGATCCACCTCAACGACCAAAGTGTTTTTCACCTTTAGGGCGTACGCCATCCCCAGTACCTTGTATCTTGCTTATTTTACTGGTCTCATCAGGACTCTCTTTTCTGGCCTGAATTCCATGGCCAATCATTTTAATCATGATCTCATTAGCACCCAAGATTACCATGATCTGCTGAGCCACCATATATGCTCTTTAATTCCCAGCTTTGTGTTAACCAAAGCATATTTGTTTTGGTTTATATTTCTACTTCTGAGCCTAGCCTTGCAAATTCAGACTACCTCCGTACACAGATTCTTTCTCCCGTATTACCTGCCAGCCTTTCCTCCTCTAAGGTCTCAGAGAAAGAGATGTCCTGGATCCTCTACAAGGATAATCTATCTGGATATTTTTCCCCATCTTCTCTAGATCTTAATCAACTCCTTAACATCTTCAACTTCACCTTCTCCCCTGACCTTGATCCTGATTCTATCTCAAGTGACCTTTTCATTTCTTTCCTAATTTCTCGTGTACTTCTGATTTACAATCTGGATTCTCCCTTTACAAATAGCTCTGTCAGGTCACCAGTTGTCTATTCATCCCCATCCTGCTCAACTTTTTTGCATTACTTATAGCACTGATAACCACTTCTAGTTTAAACTTTCTCCTCTCTGGACTTCCTGTCACTGAACTGTCTTGGTCTTCCACCAGTTTTGATGACCACTCTGGCCCTGTCTCCTTCATTGGCTCCACTTCCCAGAGCTAAGCCTTAAATGTGATCACACTGTATCAGGCTGGTCTTACCTGCCTTTCCCCACATATTCTCATGGTGATCCACCCACTGTGATAGTGATAACCCCTAAATCCTGGCATGTTTTCACACTGTCAGTCACATTTCTGACACGGTTGGGTAATGTTGTATTGAGGAGGAGATTACAGTGGATGTCCTCTTATATGATACAACTGGATCCCATGTTGGTCATTTAATTTTTCAAAAGGCAGTTAATATAGGAATCCATTAAAAACCACTTTAATTTAAAATATAACCATACTTTTTCCTCTGAATTCTTTGAGTATAGATCAACTTGTTGAAAAAAATCCTTGTATAAGCCACCTATACTGCACTGGATAAAATTTCCAGCCTATTTTTAAAAGCAGAGCAGGAATTTAAGACCTGTGAAGCAATCTGTGCATAGAACCTTTCAGAATATTTATTATTTTCCCCCAAGTCTTTTCTAATTCCTAATTATACATTTTGCAGCAATTTTTAAAAGCTATTTACCTATATTAAGTCTTCCAAAGCAGTCAACTTAATTTTCTTACAAACAGTTATCCTTAACGCTGAGGTTTCATCATTTTACCTGATATTTAATTAAACTGCATATTAAGGGTGTGGGGAAAAGGGAACCCTCCTACACTGTTGGTGGGAATGTAAATTGGTACAACCACTATGGAAAACAGTATGGAGGTTCCCTAAAAAACTAAGAATAGAACTACCATACGATCCAGCAATCCCACTCCTGGGCATATACCCAGAGAAAACCATAATCTGAAAAGATACATGCACCCCAATGTTCACTGCAGCACTATTTACAACAGCCAAGACATGGAAGCAACCTAAATGTCCATCGACAGAGGAATGGATAAAGACGATGTGGTACATATATACAGTGGAATATTACTCAGCCATAAAAAAATGAAATAATGCCATTTGCAGCAACATGGATGGACCTAGAGATTATCATACTAAGTAAAGTAAGTCAGACAGAGAAAGACAAATATCATATGATATCACTCATATGTGGAATCTAATTTTAAAAATGATACAAATGAACTCATTTACAAAACAGAAACAGACTTACAGATATCGAAAACAAACTTATGGTTACCAAAGGGGAAACATGGAGGGGTGGGGAGGGACGATAAATCAGGAGCTTGTGATGAACATACACACACTACTACACATAAGATAGATGACCAACAAGGACCTGCTGTATAACACAGGGAACTCTACTCAATATTCTGTGATAACCTATATGAGAAAAGAATCTAAAAATGAATGAAAATATGTATGCGTAAAACTGAATTATCTTGCTATACCCCAGAAACTAACACAATATTGTAAATCAACTATACTCCAGTAAAGCTAAAATTAAAAAAAAAAACCTGCACATTACAATAACAAGGGTAAATGAATTTGGGAACAAACAATTCACTCTGGGTAGAAATGAAAGTATTTGGCTGTAGTGGTGAGTAGCCTATCAGCCACGAGCATTCAGCATGCTGTGGTATCAGTCAGTGTGTTTTACAGAGAAAATGGAGACTGACGGTTAATTTGGTAAGGCACAAAAGTGAAAGAAAAAGAACAAGTTCGCATATTAAAGCCATGTTAAGTTGGGAATGTTATGGAGATAAGAACAGTAACCAAGCCTAGATGTCCTCACCTCTACTCTTTTCAGTGCCACGATATTTCTAGACTTATACTTAAGAGTGATTAAGATTCATATATGAAATGACAATGTATTTTAAAAATTAAACTGGAAAAATGATGAAAATCCCTAAATAACAGACACATCTATTCGTGGCCAATTTCCTATGTCTTTAAGGACTGCGAAAAACTTACCTACTCTACATGTAGTTACAATGATGGTGTTCCTTCCCCACTGAAAATAAAAAATTAAGACTTTTAAGATCCTACCCACCTTTTTATATTGTAATAATGTTCAAGCGACTATCAATAAAGAGTTTAAATGAATGCAGTACTTGGGGGAACAGAGAAAACCTTCCTGTTGCCAATATTTTAAAAAACAAATAATAAACAATTAGTTTCAATAATACTGTAGAGATTTGCTAAGTATTTCACAAGTGCAAGGTGAACTTAACTCATTAACCTCAATGGAGTACAGAAGGAAGAACCCAGAACTCAGTGGATCATACTGATCTACGTTACTAACTTTGAGGGTTACTAATTTTGCCTTTTTGTCTCCCAAAGTTAGCTCTTCCCCAACTTAGCAAAAAGCTTCTAAATATAACTACAAGTGGAATAAAACAATTGGAGGAAGTAAAACCTTTTGTTTTCCTGCAACATATAAAGGAAAAACAAAGGCAAAAGCAATGTTCAAAAAACAAGCAATTGTTATAATATGTTTGAATGAATTCTTTTCCTCCACTAATGTCTTAGAAGAGCAGTTATATTTCTTTTTTTCTTATTAGACGCTATTCACGCTTTTGAAATATTAGCAAAACACTCAAGAGGCAGAGCTTGGTTCAAGATGGCAGAGTAGAAGGACCTGCTCTCACTCCCTCTTGCGAGAACACCGGAATCACAACTAACTGCTGAACAATCATTGACAGGAAGACACTGGAACTCACAAAAAAAGATACCCTACATCCAAAGACAAAGGAGAAGCCACAATGAGATGGTAGGAGGGGTGCAATCACAATAAAATCAAATCCCATAACTGCTGGGTGGGTGACTCACAGACTGGCGAACACTTATACCACAGAAGTCCACCCACTGGAATGAAGGTTCTGAGCCCCACGTCAGGCTTCCCAACCTGCGGGTCCGGCAAAGGGAGGAGGAATTCCTAGAGGATCAGACTTTGAAGGCTAGCAGGATTTGATTGCAGGACTTCGACAGGACTGGGGGAAACAGAGACTTCACTCTTGGAGGGCACACACAAAGTAGTGTGAGCATCGGGACCCAGGGGAAGGAGCAGTGACCCCATAGGAGACTGAACCAGACCTACCTGCTAGTGTTGGAGGGTCTCCTGCAGAGGTGGGGGGTGGCTGTGGCTCACCGTGAGGACAAGGACACTGGCGGCGGAAGTTCTTGGAAGTACTCCTTGGCGTGAGCCCTCCTGGAGTCTGCCATTAGCCTCACCAAAGAACCCGGGTATGCTCCAGTGTTGGGTCACCTCAGGCCAAACAACCAACAGGGAGGGAACCCAGGCCCACCCATCAGCAGACAAGCAGATTAAAGTTTTACTGAGCTCTGCCCACCAGAGCAACAGCCAGCTCTACCCACCACCAGTCCCTCCGATCAGGAAACTTGCTTAAGCCTCTTAGATAGCCTCATCCACCAGAGGGAAGACAGCAGAAGCAAGAAGAACTACAATCCTGCAGCCTGTGGAACATAAATCACATTCACAGAAAGACAGACAAGATGAAAAGGCAGAGGGCTATGTAACAGATGAAGGAATAAGATAAAACCCCAGAAAAACAACTAAATGAAGTAGAGATAGGCAACCTTCCAGAAAAAGAATTCAGAATAATGATAGTGAAGATGATCCAGGACCTCTGAAAAAGAATGGAGGCAAAGATCGAGAAGATGCAAGAAATGTTTAACAAAGACCTAGAAGAATTAAAGAACAAACAAACAGAGATGAACAATATAATAACTGAAATGAAAAATACACTAGAAGGAATCAACAACAGAATTAACTGAGGGAGAAGAATGGATAAGTGACCTGGAAGACAGAATGGTGGAATTCACTGCTGCAGAACAGAATAAAGAAAAAAGAATGAAAAGAAATGAAGACAGCCTAAGAAACCTCTGGGACAACATTAAACGCAACAACATTCGCATTATAGGGGTCCCAGAAGGAGAAGAGAGAGTGAAAGGACCCAAGAAAATATCTGAAGAGATTACAGTCGAAAACTTCCCTAACATGGGAAAGGAAATAGCCACCCAAGTCCAGGAAGTGCAGAGAGTCCCATACAGGATAAACCCAAGGAGAAACATGCCAAGACACACAGTAATCAAACTGGTAAAAATTAAAGACAAAGAAAAATTATTGAAATCAGCCAGGGAAAAACGACAAATAACATACAAGGAAACTTCCATAAGGTTAACAGCTGATTTCTCAGCAGAAACTACAAGCCAGAAGGGAGTGGCATGATATACTTAAAGTGATGAAAGGGAAGAACCTACAACCAAGATTACTCTACCCGGCAAGGATCTCATTCACATTCGATGGAGAAATCAAAAGCTTTACAGACAAGCAAAAGCTAAGAGAATTCAGCACCACCAAACCAGCTCTACAACAAATGCTAAAGGAACTTCTCTAAGTGGGAAACACAAGAGAAGGAAAGGACCTACAAAAACAAACCCAAAACAATTAAGAAAATGGTCATAGGAACATACATATCGATAACTACCTTAAACGTGAACGGATTAAATGCTCCAACCAAAAGACACAGGCTTGCTGAATGGACACAAAAACAAGACCCATATAATATGCTGTCTACAAGAGACCTACTGCAGACCTAGGGACACAGACAGACTGAAAGTGAAGGGATGGAAAAAGATATTCCATGCAAATGGAAATCAAAAGAAAGCTGGAGTAGCAATACTCATGTCAGATAAAACAGACTTTAAAATAAAGAATGTTACAAGAGACAAGGAAGGACACTACATAATGATCAAGGGATCAATCCAAGAAGAAGATGTAACAATTATAAATATATATGCACCCAACATAGGAGCACCTCAATACATAAGGCAACTGCTAACAGCTATAAAAGAGGAAAGCGACAGTAAAACAATAACAGTGGGGGACTTTAACACCTCACTTACACCAATGGACAGATCATCGAAACAGAAAATTAATAAGGAAACACAAGCTTTAAATGACACAATAGACCAGATAGATTTAATTGATATTTATAGGACATTCCATCCAAAAACAGATTACACTTTCTTCTCAAGTGCGCATGGAACATTCTCCAGGATAGATCACATCTTGGGTCACAAATCAAGCCTCAGTAAATTTAAGAAAACTGAAATCATACCAAGCATCTTTTCTGACCACAACGCTATGAGATTAGAAATCAATTACAGGGGAAAAAAACGTAAAAAACACAAACACATGGAGGTTAACACTACGTTACTAAGTAATGAAGAGATCACTGATGAAATCAAAGAGGAGATCAAAAAATACCTAGAGACAAATGACAATGAAAACACAACAATCCAAAACCTATAGGATGCAGCAAAAGCAGTTCTAAGAGGGAAGTTTATAGCTATACAAGCCTACCTCAAGAAACAAGAAAAATCTCAAATAAACAATCTAACCTTACACCTAAAGGGGCTAGAGAAAGAAGAACAAACAATACCCAAAGTTAGCAGAAGGAAAGAAATCATCAAGATCAGAGCAGAAATAAATGAAATACAAACAAAGAAAACAATAGCAAAGATCAATAAAAGTAAAAGCTGGTTCTTTGAGAAGATAAACAAAATCAATAAAGATAAACTCCTCAAATCAATAAAATTAGAAATGAAAAAGGAGAAGTTACAACAGACACCGCAGAAATACAAAGCATCCTAAGAGACTACTACAAGCAACTCTATGCCAATAAAATGGACAACCTGGAAGAAATGGACAAATCCTTAGAAAGATATAACCTTCCAAGAATGAATCAGGAAGAAATAGAAAATATGAACAGACCAATCACAAGTAATGAAATTGAAACTGTGATTAAAAATCTTCCAACAAACAAAAGTCCAGGACCAGATGGCTTCACAGGTGAATTCTATCAAACATTTAGAGATGAGCTACCACTCATCCTTCTCAAACGCTTCAAAAAATTGCAGAGGAAGGAACACTCCCAAACTCATTCTATGAGGCCACCATCACCCTGATACCAAGACCAGACAAAGATACTACAAAAAAAGAAAATTACAGACCAATATCACTGATGAATATAGATGCAAAAATCCACAACAAAATACTAGCAAACAGAAGCCAACAACACATTAAAAGGGTTATACACCATGATCAAGTGGGATTTATCCCAGGGATGCAATGATTCTTCAATATACGCAAATAAATCAATGTGATAAACCAATATTAACAAATTCAAGAATAAAAACCATATGATCATCTCCATAGATGCAGAAAAAGCTTTTGACAAAATTCAACACCCATTTATGATAAAAACTCTCCAGAAAGTGGGCATAGAGGGAACCTACCTCAACATAATAAAGGCCATATACGACAAACCCACAGCAAACATCATCCTCAATGGTGAGAAACTGAAAGCATTTCCTCTAAGATCAGGAACAGGACAAGGATGTCCACTCTCACCACTATTATCCAACATAGTTTTGGAAGTCCTAGCCACGGCAATCAGAGAAGAAAAAGAAATAAAAGGAATACAAATTGGAAAAGAAGAAGTAAAACTGTCACTGTTTGCAGATGACATGATACTTACTATACATAGAGAATCCTAAAAATGCTACCAGAAAACTACTAGAGCTAATCAATGAATTTGGTGAAGTTGCAGGATACAAAATTAATGCACAGAAATCTCTTGCATTCCTATACACTAATGATGAAAAATCTGAAAGAGAAATTAAGGAAACACTCCCATTTACCATTGCAACAAAAAAGAATAAAATACCTAGGAATAAACCTACCTAGGGAGACAAAAGGCCTGTATGCAGAAAACTATAAGACACTGATGAAAGAAATTAAGGATGATACCAACAGATGGAGAGATATACCATGTTCTTGGATTGGAAGAATCAATATTGTGAAAATGACTACACTACCCAAAGCAATCTACAGATTCAGTGCAATCCCTATCAAACTACCAATGGCATTTTTTACAGAACTAGAACAAAAAATTCTTAAAATTTGTATGGAGACACAAAAGACCCCGAATAGCCAAAGCAGTCTTGAGGGAAAAAAACGGAGCTGGAGGAATGAGACGCCCTGACTACAGACTATATTACAAAGTTACAGTAATCAAGACAATATAGTACTGGCACAAAAACAGAAATATAGGTCAATGAAACAAGACAGAAAGCCCAGAGATAAACCCACACAACTATGGTCAACTAATCTATGACAAAGGAGGCAAGGATATACAATGGAGAAAAGACAGTCTCTTCAATAAGTGGTGCTGGGAAAACTGGACAGCTACATGTAAAAGAATGAAATTAGAACACTCCCTAACACCATACACAAAATTAAACTCAAAATGGATTAGAGACCTAAGTGTAAGACCGGACACTATAAAACTCTTAGAGGAAAACATAGGAAGAACACTCTTTGACATAAATCACAGCAAGATCTTTTTTCATCCACCTCTTAGAGTAATGGAAATAAAAACAAAAACAAACAAATGGGACCTAATGAAACTTCAAAGCTCTTGCACAGCAAAGGAAACCATAAACAAGACGAAAAGACACCCCTCAGAATGGGAGAAAATATTTGCAAACGAATCAACGGACAAAGGATTAATCTCCAAAATATATAAACAGCTCATGCAGCTCAATATTAAAGAAACAAACAACCCAATCCAAAAATGGGCAGAAGACCTAAATAGACATTTCTCCAAAGAAGACATACAGATGGCCAAGAAGCACATGAAAAGATGCTCAACATCACTAATTATTAGAGAAATGCAAATCAAAACTACAATGAGGTATCACCTCACACCAGTTAGAACGGGCATCATCAGAAAATCTACAAACGACAAATGCTGGAGAGGGTGTGGAGAAAAGGGAACCCTCTTGCACTGGTGGTGGGAATGTAAATTGATACAGCCACTATGGAGAACAGTATGGAGGTTCCTTAAAAAACTGAAAGTAGAATTACCATATGATCCAGCAATCCCAGTACTGGGCATATACCCAGAGAAAACCATAATTCAAAAAGACATATGCACCCCAATGTTCATTGCAGCACTATTTACCATAGCCAGGTCATGGAAGCAACCTAAATGCCCATCGACAGACGAATGGATAAAGAAGATGTGGTACATATATACAATGGAATATTACTCAGCCATAAAAAGGAACGAAACTGGGTCATTTGTAGAGACGTCGGTGGACCTAGAGACTGTCATACAGAGTGAAGTAAGTCAGAGAAAAACAAATATTGCATATTTACGCATATATGTGGAACCTACAAAAATGGTACAGATGAACCGGTTTGCAGGGCAGAAATTGAGACACAGATGTAGAGAACAAACGTATGGACACTAAGGGGGGAAAGCCGTGGAGGGGTGGGGGTGGCGGTGTGATGAATTGTGCGATTGGGATTGACATGTATACACTGATGTGTATAAAATGGATGACTAATAAGAACCTGCTGTATAAAAAAATAAATAAAATTCAAAAATTAAAAGAAAAACACTCAAGAGGAAAGAATTTTCAATGAATATTAGTTCTTTAAAAAACTAGATATGATACAATAATCAGTTTAGGGTTTGTTCAAATTTGAGAGCTTTAATTGGCCTGTGGGTGGGTTGGATGTGCTGTTAAATATTGTGCATAATTAGGGATGTGTGTATAAACAAGATATTTTAGCATAAATTGAATTATTCTATCAGGTAATATGTAACACTATCTAACCTTTTGCAAACTGCTGGTCTCCTTGTTTTCTGTGAATACTGTCATACAAAAAAAAAAATGCCTCAGTACTGAGATGCAAGCAAAGTTGACATTTTGCATAATCTGTGTCCCTGCCTGCCTTTTAATATTAACTTGCTTTTTTTCTTCTCCTAACATGATATAAGAAGATGCTAGTAGACTAAAAGAAAAGAAGGAGAGGGAAAATAATATTTTATGAGGATTTCAAATCTTATTTTAAACCAGTGAGGAAAAATAATGTACATGAGTTGTGGTTCACAAATTGATTAAGAATAATGGTGTAGCCATGATAATACGTCACATGATCATTTAACATGGCCCTCAACAAACTGGCCATGAACTTAATCATTTACTTTAACTGTAGTCAGTCAAACAGAAACTCAGCCAAAACAAGTCTGTCTGATTATAGTCATAGTAGGAATAAGCCTTTATACCTTTTACCTTGCGGGTTACTTATTTTCTCTAACACATCCAAATAAATCATACACATGAACAATTCAACTGTAAATAATATACTGGAAAATCTTTAACCAGTAACTCTAAAAGTCAATACTAGCTTATATATGAAACATAATAAGCAATAATTCAAAGTCTTCTTGGTTACTGAAATTCTCTGAGAAAAGAAATTTCACTACTCAATTGCTAACGAGTAATTGAAAAGTGGCGAATTGGAAGGGCTTTGAGCTGTTGGAAAGTTTGTGGTTTTCCCTATTTTTCACAAGTGTTTCCCCATAACCAGTAAGGGTCAACGTGGCCAAGAATGATTCTTCAGTGCCCACCTAAAATAGTTCCCTAAAATTAAAAAGCAATGCTGGGCACTTTTAGTATCTCAGAATATAGTTCATCAAAGCTTCATTAAAGCTTGTAATTTTACAGATTGAGAAACTAAGGCTAAAAAAGATAGAGAGACTTATCCAAAGTTACAAGATGGTGGCAGAGCATGACCCAGCACTGAAAACCTCGCAGGAGGTTCATGTGACTCTGGGTCAACTGCAGGGCCACCTCTCTGCCTTTATCACCACAGCCTCTCCGTGTGGCCCAGGCTCAGCACAACAGAAACCAGAATCTTCTTAAATTATGATTCTCTGGGACTTCCCTGGTGGTCTAGTGGCTAAGACTCCACGCTCCCAATGCAGGGGGCCCGGGTTCAATCCCTGGTCAGGGAACTAGATCCCGCATGCCACAACTAAGAGTCCACATACTGCAACTAAAGATCCTGTGTGCCACAACTAAGATCTGACCCCGCACAGCCAAATAATAAATAAATAAATGTTTAAAAAAAAAAAAAACCCAGGGACTTCCCTGGTGGCACACTGGATAAGAATCCGCCTGCCAATGCAGGGGACACGGGTTCGATCCCCGGTCTGGGAAGATCCCACATGCTGCGGAGCAACAAAGCCCCGTACACCACCACTACTGAGCGTGCGCTCTAGAGCCCACGAGCCACAACTACTGAAGCCCACGTGCCTAGAGCCCGTGCTCCACAACAAGAGAAGCCACTGCAATGAGAAGCCCGCACACCGCAACGAAGAGTAGCCCCCCTCGCTGCACCTAGAGAAAGCCCGCGTGCAGCAACAAAGACCCAACACAGCCAAAAATAAATAAATAAATTTATAAAAAACAAAAAACAAAAACCCAAAACACTATGATTCTCAACAACCTCAAAGTTAGTGCCGTGTCTCCTAGCATATTACTTATAATGTCATTAGCAGAAACTCTCACTTCGTACATGTGTTACAGCTAAAAAAGAATATCAAAACCACTTGTGATTAAATAAAATTTACGAAAACAGTATTAAGCAAACTTTTATTTTCTGATGTAAATTGTCTGATTTAAAGAAAAAGGAATGCATTCTTTCATCATCGAGAGAACATCTGACATCAATTAACTGTCATCTACTTTAAAGTGAAGAATTAAACACAAAATTACCTTTGAAGGTTTCAAGTTCCTTCCTGTAGGAAAAAAAAGATATAAATTTATTAATCTATTCCCAATGGAAACTGCTCTTAGATTATAAAATTTTAAGTACTTCAAATGCCCAGAGTGGTATTTCTAGATGTTCACATGTCAATTATACTTCAGTGAAATTACCAGTACAATTAGCCTAAAGCTATTATTTTCAGTTTTTCTGCTATTACCCTATTAATGGCTCAAAAAAGTTCTACCAAAATTTAAACTGTTAGAACACTGAAACACTTATAAGAAGACATAGAGCATTTTAATGCCAGCTAGGAACCATCTAGTATATATAAGAATCAGTTTATAAAAGCACTTAACAATTTTCCCTCCACTGATAAATATTAAACAACAGATTTTTAAAATCTTTAATTAAAAATCATCCAGAATAGGAGCAGTGTTTTCCTCTTTTAAATGAAAGGGGAGAGCATATGTCAAAGGATTGAAGTCCATAGATCATCCTGACACAAAAGGGCCAAGCCTCCAGGAAATCCTCTGGTTTGTAATTTTGGCAGTGTCAATTAGCGATGCTGAAACACAAAGTTTCCTGGGGAAATGTAAAGCCAGGGAAAATAGATGAACAATCATATAACAAAACATTTTTTTTTAAATAAATCTATTTATTTATTCATTCATTCATTCATTCATTCATTTATTTATGGCTGTGTTGGGTCTTCGTTGCTGTGCATGAGCTTTCTCTAGCTGTGGCGAGCGGGGGCTACTCTTCGTTGTGGTGTGCAGGCTTCTCACTGCAGTGGCTTCTCTTGTTACACAGCATGGGCTCTAAGCACGCGGGCTTCAGTAGTTGTGGCACGCGGGCTCAGTAGTTGTGGTTCGCGGGCTCCAGAGCGCAGGCTCAGTAGTTGTGGCACATGGGCTTAGTTGCTCCACGGCATGTGGGAATCTTCCCGGACTAGGGCTCGAACCCGTGTCCCCTGCATTGGCAGGCGGATTCTAAACCACTGTGCCACCAGGAAAGTCCCCACAATACAAAACATTTTTGACAAAGAAGTCAAAAGCAAGTTTTTTTCAGGTTTTCCTTCATAATTCTGTAATTATATTTTTCTCATTATCAGTACTAATAATTTTGAGGAGGCAAATTCATTTAGTAAAGGTTTGTTATCCCACTCAAAATATGAGACGTTTATCTTTTATTTGCATGTACGTTTTACTAAAAATCTAGAGCTATTTTAGATTCTCAAGTCAGTATTCCACATTGCTAATTACAATACCGCTCATGTTCCAACACAGGTGACTACAATGAACAGCTGGCTGGTGGAACTGGGAAGCTGCCAGTGAAAAGCCAATATTCTTGTAACAGCCAAGGGAAGGTTCTCAAATCAGATGGTTATCTCACCCCTCTTTTTTTCTAAAAATACCAACTCATGATAATATTGCCCCAGCACCAGAGTTCATTAACTAAGAAAAAAGAATGTTATTTTCGATCCTATCATTAAAAAAAAAAAAGTGCAGTTGTTTCCCTTGAGCCAATAGCCCAGCTTCATTCTTAAAAGACTAGGTACAAAGTAAACATGCCTAAAACCTACTTTATACTCCAATAATGGGATGAAAGCCGAAATAGGCCTAGCGGAAAGGCAACATGTATCGTAAGAGAATATCCTGAAGAGATACCTTCAATCTACTTCTTACTGATGCCCTCGTGTGAGCAATCTCCTAAGGCCACCAAGGGGTGGACAAGATGATGGAACACTCAGTTCAATATTTTAAGAAGTAATTCTTTTCTCTCTGATAACAGTCTTTAGATACTGTCTGCCTTCCTTCTTTTAGAACATGCAGCAGTAAACAAAGTTTCAAAAAAGCACCTCCTGTTTTAAAAAGGTGAAACTTGGAGTAATGATTTCAGACATTGTTTTTCCCTTACGCTCGCCCTGAATACTAAAAACCATAAAGCGAAGAATCCAGTGTCTACCTTATTAATGAGTCATTGCCCAATTGAGGGAAGCTTTCATGTGGAGTTACCATGCCCACCTTCCAACCTTCTGGCTGCCTCATCAAAGCAATGGGAAGCTGCTATGAGAAAAAAGGAAAGGCCAGCAGGGTGCTCTCCCTAGACACCTCTGTTTACAGACTGTCATGACCCACGGCAGTT
Organism: Eubalaena glacialis; assembly: GCF_028564815.1. Taxonomy (NCBI): domain Eukaryota; kingdom Metazoa; phylum Chordata; class Mammalia; order Artiodactyla; family Balaenidae; genus Eubalaena; species Eubalaena glacialis. Next base: position 12,061,402 of record NC_083722.1, read on the forward strand.
CATGAAACTTCCTTTCAGAAAGTAAGCCACTCCTGTACCCAATTCCTAAAAAAGAAGACTGGCTGAGGTAGTGGTGGTACAGATAACAGTGGTTTAAGGTAAAAATCAGTACTACGGAACTTTTAAAGAACTGATAAAGGAAATCAGTAGCACTGGAAGGCTTGAAGTTTTGTAATTTTTAGGGCAAACTCCACAATGTCAGAGGTAACAGCATCTGGAAATACAGAAGATACAAGAGAAGGGAGGGAAAGGCACATCAAGCAGAGGTAACGGTGAAAGTGAAGCCGTGGAGGCTGAACGGTGCGGGTTATCTTTAGGAAAGAACAAATAATTCAGAACAGCAGGCTGAATGAAGAGAAAGTAGTGGGAGATGAGGTTAAAGAGGTAGAGGATTCTGAGTGCCAGGCTAAAAGGATTTGGTTTTATTTTTAGCAGGAGAATAACTTGAGCAAATCTGTGCTTTGGGAAGAACATTCTAGCTGTGATGCATAGATGTACTAACAAGGGGGAGAATAAAGCAGGGAGCACTCAGGAAACTATTAGAAGAGTTTGAAGAAGAGCTAATTAGTGCCTGGAAAGGGCAACATAAGTGGCAGTGGCAGTGGCAATGGCAATGAAGAGAGGGAGTCCAATTTGAAAAACGCCACGGAGAAGACTCAACAGACCATGGCAACTGATGACATGGGCATAAGTACATAACCATGAGAGTTCTAGTCTGGATCACTGGAAGGAAAGGGAATTCGTTAACAGAAAACTTAGGAAGAGGAGCAGATTTTGGAGGGCAGTGCATGAGTTCAGTTTGGAACTTAATGAAATAATCTGGAAGGTAGGAAACCTAAGGCTGGCGATGCTGAAAGACATGACTCCCCTCCCCTGTAACCCACTCAGGGATTCAGCTCCCCCACTGCCTGTTCAGTCCTGAACCTACTCCAGCTTGGCTTCCAGACCCCACCACTGCACAGTGAGGGTCACCGGCAATCACCAAGCTGCCGAAGGCAATGCTCACTCTCAGTTTTCATCTGAATCCCTCAGCAGAATTTGATTCCTTGAGAAAGTTTTCTCTAGTTTTTCTCCTTCTCCCTCAGCTCCTTCTGCTACTTCTCTACCCCTTCCAGACGACCACTAGATGCTGGAGCTCTGCCAGCCTGGTCCTGGGCCCTCTGCGTAACTTACATTCTCTCACAAGGCAATTCATTCAGCTATGCAGCCTTAAATACCATCCACATACTGACTTCCTGATTTATACTTCCTGTCTTGATCTCTTCTTTGAGCTCCAGACGCAAATGCAACTGCCTATTTGAGAGCTCTGCTCAAAGTGGAGCAGGCTTCCCAACAATACCTGCAAGAGAGCCTGTTCGGGCTTCCCTGGTGGCACAGTGGTTAAGAATCCATCTGCCAATGCAGGAGACACAGGTTCGAGCCCTGGTCTGGGAAGATCCCACATGCCGCAGAGCAACTAAGCCCATGCGCCACAACTACTGAGCCTGTGCTCTAGAGCCCGTGAGCCACAACTACTGAGCCCGCGTGCCACAACTACTGAAGCCCGCGCGCCTAGAGGTCGTGCTCCGCAACAAGAGAAGCCACCGCAACGAGAAGCCTGCACACTGCAACGAAGAGTAGCCCTCGCTCGCCGCAACTAGAGAAAGCCCACGCACAGCAACGAAGACCCAACGGCAGCCAAAAATAAATAAAATAAATAAATTTAAAAAAAAAAAGAGCCTGTTCTTCCTTCTGTCTCCCTCATCTCAACTCATGCCATTACCAAGTTCCTCAAGCTTTGGTTTATCCATCTCCCTCCTTCGCCACATCTAATCCATCAATATATCCTATTAATTCTATCTCAAAACATATCCTGAATCCATCCATTTCTCCCCATCGTCACTACTGTCATGATGATAAATATCGTGCCTTGGATAAATATTCATTTTCTCATACTGAATGTAATCTTTGATCATTCACTCAACAAAAAATGTACTGAGCCTTAGACACTAGGAATAACGTCAGGAATAGCAGTAGGAATAATGCTCAGGTTGGGTTATACACGTTCCATAACCTCAAGGAACTTTAGGGAGAAGAGACAGAAGTAAAGCAACAGTTAGAAACTGATGTCATAGAATAGTGCTCTGATAATGCCAGCCATGCTGAGGATTTTCTAGGAATACAGAGGAGGGAGCAACTCACACACTGTGGGTTGCTGGGAAAGGCTTCCTGGAGGAGCCAGGATTGAACTGAGTTTTGAGGGAAAGTATAACTGATGATGACAGGTAACACTGATTGAAAACATGGCAGATGCTTCACTCTTAACCATTATTACGTCATACTCGCTAACCAAATGAAAAAGCATAGGTGACCAGGAGTTCTAAGTTCTGGCTACTCTCCAAACTCTTATCCAAGTTCACCTTTTCCATGATGATATCCTTCACACTCAAATGGCAATCTCCCCTTCCCTCAACTCCTATAGCACTCAGGTCCATCAGTTTTATAACACCAGGTGCACTGCCTTGTAATGCAGTGATCTCCATGCAGGTATCATCTCTACAATTACACTGCAGAGATCCTGAAGTGCAGAGATCACATCTCATCCGCCCTGATCACACATGTGCACAGAGTCAGACACAACAGACACTCAGCAAGTCATGATTATCAAGTACTGTGGCTGCAGAATGACTAAGAATAGCTGCTTCTTCAAAGAAGCCTTTGCTATGACTAGGGAGGATTTTATTCTTTATAAAAAAGTTTGACCACATAGTCTCTCATCTGATAACAACGTGTTTGCCTCTTGCAATTTCAAAAATCTGAGTCTCTTCTTTTTCAAAGTTTAATAATATTTTCAGAAGATCAAATAAGTAGAAAGAATTGAAATGCCTTCCTTTAGATTTTACAATATTTTAAATTTTACTCAATTCAGCAAAGGCCATCACAAAATTTAGCATAACAAACCGTGAAACTAAAACATTCACCAAATAACACCAGACTCAAAAATCTAATATTTCCAAAGGGCGAAACTGCTATTTAATCATTTTCTCTACAGGGGTTGAGTTATGAGGGCAGGAAAAAAAAAAAAAAAAAGCATCACATTAATAAATAAATCTATGGAGTGTTGCAAGAAGTATATTAAATCTGTATACGTATAGAAATCAACTAAATCAGACCCACAGATGCAAACTTAATAGATTGGAACCACTGGATAAATGTCTCCATAAACACAATCATCTCACAGATGGAAGCACACTTTCTCTAAACACTAAACTGCTTCCCCAGGACAAATCCATAATAAAACCTAACACAATGATTCTCTATGGCAAAATACCACATTCAAAATGTGAAGTGCAAAATCAACTCTCACATTTTTCTTCATATTTGAAAATGTTTAGGGGAAATTTTTTTTAAAGTATGATCAGCAATACCTTTTGTATTGAACACAGTAGAAGAGCGTCCCTTTGTTATGGCTGATGGATAGGAAAGTTCATAGGAAAGATCTTACAAGACCTCTTTCACAAAAGACCGGCTACTATTCACTATTACCCAATCTTTTGTTTCTTAGCATTCTACAGTCATGAAAATGTGTACCCTTATGCACCTGGTGAGTTTGTGGTTAAGAGGGTAGAAAGTGGATGAAGGTGGGGCTGGGGGAGAGCGGGCCTACCTGCTTGAGGTAATTTGCACAAAACTGTATCTTAGAAGTCCCTGCTGTCATTTGTTCCTTACACAGGTACTGTGGAGGGGCATGTGTTATAGAACAAGATATTTTTAATACGTAGAATGGGAGGTGGCAACAACCAAGAACAGAACCCAAGAGAATAACAGAACTAAAGCATCTACAATGGCAACTAGATACTAACCTACAGTAGAGAAGAAAATTTAGGATATGAGTGTTATAGAAGTAAAAAAGGGACAGTTTCAAGAGGTCAGGTAAATAAGGACTGATTTGTCAATGGGCTTAGTTACCTAAAGACCTAAGAAGAAAAATACAGGTTAAATATTTAAAGTGCATCATGGATTTGGTCTCTATGAACGTCTTAATATGACACAACCTGTATACGATCTTTCTCTAGAACAATATTTTAACTTCAGTGTGCCATGCATCTTGTCCATTCACAAGCAACCTGTTAGAATGATCTACCTTGTTGGCTATTAGATATTTTTGTATTTCTACAAGTATTCCTCAGCTTTGTTCTGGGATACAGTTAACTTACTTGGAAACAGTTTGATCTTTTTGATGCTTGCTTTTATGATTAGTTAAGCAGGTCTGGAACAGGGCTCAGTCAAGGGCTAACTGTACCCCTGCTGAAGGATACGCTCCTGAGTGCTCTACCTGGTGCCCCAGGAATTCTAAGCTTCTTCAGTCTGGCTGCTGGGCTCAGGCACAGTGTGAGGATGTGAGCACCAGGCACTGCTAACTGACCCTTTTGGATGATATTTTCCTCCTGCCTCAGGTGGTTTCCTCACATGAATTATCGGTCCTCTGCTGAATATTCAGGGGAGCTTTCTGCAGATTTTCGGTATCCTCTCTCCCTGGCACTGTGTCCTGTGAACTCTGGCTGCCTTGGGTTCCCAGGCACTCAGCTGTTCTTCAGTTCAGAGAGTCTGCCAGGCTCTACCTGGGCCCCCTCCCTGCACTTAGCCTGGAAACTCTCAAGGCAGAACGCTGGGGAAACCACAGGGCTTGTCTCACCTGTTTCCTATCGATCAAGGATCACTTCTCTTCTTTGCCCAATGTCTTCCAAAGTGTTATTTCATTTATTTTGTCTGTTTTTTGGCTGCATCAGGTGGGAGAGTAAGTCTGGTCCCTGTTATTCCAGCTTGGGAGGATCCTTTCTGTAAAAGCACTGCCTGAAGGAAAGCTCTCCTGATCTACTTTCTATTCAGCATCCAAATGGATCTCCATGCAGAACCTCGGGAGCTAGTTATTGCCTTTCTGCCTATCTCTGTTGGACCTTCTTCTCTGTTGTTCACCTTGGAGAATGCCACTGGTTTCTTCTGTTCTATTCTCAGCAAAGCCAGGCCTGTGGCAAGTCTCCCAGGCACACCATCCTCAACACTCTGAAATGGAAGAACAGGTCAGACCCGTGGCCCACAGCCTGTCTAGTGGACAGTCAGTTCTTGAAGCTCAAGAGTTTGGTGGGTTATTCTCTAGAACATAAGCTGGTCAAATACTACTAAAGATAACATCTCAAATAAATCTGTTATGCTTTGCTTTAAAGATTTTCTAAACTTAGTCTACAGTCCACATTAACATAAAAATAAAACACAAACACAAAGAAGAGCATAGTTCCTTAGCATTAGCTGTAATACATAAAGCAGAAGGAATAATGACTTTCTCAAAATATGCCTGGGCACTGAATCTTATCAACAGAAGCAGTGCCCCCCCACTCACAGGCGTTTCTAAGAGATGACAATTAAGTTTCAAAGTCTAAATGAATCAGTGAAAAATGCTTCTAGAGTTTAGTATGCCCCAAAGCAGATTTCAAGTCCAGTGGAAGACTGTGTTAAAATTATGAGTCATTTATAATTAAGCTGAAATACTAAAATCACACTGTTCTTCAAGATGTAGCTATTTTCAGAGAAATTCTGATGGTATGCTGCATACTGAAGGGGAAAACAAAGGATCCAAAAGTCTGGAAGTAAGAAATATTTTAATTAAATCACTCACATATGACTTTAACTAAATTATTATGAAAGAATCTCAATAATCATTCTAAGGAATATTATGGTGGTACTGAAAAGATTACAAATTTAGAAGGCTGAATTTCTTTTTAGCTCTACTTCTTCATTCTTCTAAACGTATCTGTTGCTCCTCTGCTTGGAAGGGTGTCATCCTCCATCCCCGTGTGGCTGCCTCCTTACTCAGGTCTCAGCTCTCACGTGTCCTCCAGGAAGGGCCTTCCCTGCTCACCCCAGCAAAGCAACCCTCCCCACCTCTATAATGTTATTCTGTTTTATTTTCTTCAATATAATTGTCTGAAATTATCCTTTTTAAAAATCATGTACAGGGACTTGCCTGGCGGTCCAGCGGCTAGGACTCCGCACTCCCAATGCAGGGGGGGCCCAGGTTTGATCCCTGGTCAGGGAACTAGATCCCACGTGCCGCAACTAAGACCCAGCACAGCCAAACAACCAAACAAATAAGTAAGTTAAAAATAAATAAAATCATGTACACATTTATCATCTATTTCTCCCCACACCCATGACTATAAATGCTAGCTGACTCCCGAATCTCAAGTCGATTTCTCTAACTGCTAGCTAGACAATGTAAATGGTCTTAGGTTCTTTATTTTGGCTCATATATTCAATATTAACGCTTCTTACTTGATGAAAAAATGTATTTCCTATTGGTTATGAAAACCTATGCAACACATCTAGGAGCTACACTTGTATGGCTAACTCATCTTCTGAACCATATGACAACCTAACTACTGGTACCAGTACTTGTCTCTGCCTACAGCCATATTTCATCCACTATACCATGTTTTACTATTGATCAAGGCGGTGTCTATTCCTGTCCATAAAAGCTATCAGTAATAGCAATATCACTTTATATGCAGAAGAGTTATTAGAAAAGCTATTTATGGGTATCTTCCCCCTACAATTATACAGTTGCTTATATGTCACTTTCATTAGATAACCAGCTAAAGTAGGATGTCCTTTTTCAATGCAGAAATACTTAGGTTAAACCATCTATTCAAATGTTTTTCAAGGGTAGATACACCCCTAGGAGTGTTCTAAAGCTCTATGTTTCCCTCTGCCCACACTGAGAATCTGCCATAGTAAGCCACATTACTGTTGGGATGGGTCACATCCCTCCTTTCACAGGAGGCAGGAATTTATTCTGTGCCGGGAATGCCTATCAAATATATGACAAAGTATCGTATATCCGTTCTCAACTACAGATGCACTGATATCAACATCTGGGACGGATTCCACTTATTCCAATGCAACAGTCAAAAAAAAGAAGACCCTGGCCTTGATGCTGGCCCCTAAGCAGTAACATAATTTCATGTAACTCAATCTCCTCCCCAGCTCCAACAATCGCTGCCTGCCCACTCCCCAGGCTCTGATGGGAGCAGAATGAGAAAGTGCATCGGAGCCTATCGTAGACACGATTAGCACTGGAGGTGTGTGAGAAATTATCCTTCATTCCCCCACTCTCTCCATCCCCATCTAGTTGTCTGACTCAGATTTTCTGGAAAGCTACAGAGTGGGTGGACACTGTAATACATACATACACACACACACACACACACACACACACACACACACACACACATCCAACCATTGTATTACACATTATCTTCTTCAGAGCAAGAAAAGAAAAATCATTCGTTTAGTTTGTAGGGCCCCTTGTTAAAGAGGAAAGAGGCTTATTTTTAAGAAACTCTTCCCTTGTGGACCACATAATAAAATGTTTAATTTGGGGGCCTTTTAAAGTTTTTCAAATGGTGTAATATAGGATATCAAGTCACAGAATTTTAATATGTATTAGAGATGAATTGGTTCTGTAAGCAAGTAAGTTGTGAAATGCTGAGTCAAATTTCTCTACTATAGGAATTCTCAGAACCCTTAATAAACTGACATGTACTACAAAGTTCCATGAGGCAAATACAGGGTAAAGTGTTTCTGGAACTTATTTGATCATGGAATGCCAGTGGCTATCTTCTCAGTCCACTGTTCCTGTAAAACACTTCAGGGAATGTTGTAGCTAATAAAAAATTTCTAAATTCAATTTTTATGTTTATCAAAATAGTACATGTACATTCCTTAAGTCAAATAGTACCCACAAGGACTTATGATGAAGCAGATTAGTTCCTCGGCTCAGTTCTCCCCACCTTTCTGTCCTGCTTTTCGCAAGCAGCTACATTCAACTCTTCTAGAGATTTCTTCCAATATTTACCTCCATTATTTCTAAATAATGCCAATATATGCCAATGCATATATTTATTCATTTTTTTCCATTTATTGACACTAGCCTTCATAATATTCCCAGTTTTGATAACCTCTAGATTGAATAAAAGTAAGAAGAAGCTTAAAACGTAAATAAGACATCTCTGAATAGTAAATATTCTACATAATTTATTATTGGAAAGATATTTTTTGATCTACATTTGACTGAATAAAACTACTTCATTCTCAGTGTTGTCAACTCAAATTATTTATACTACAACTGATTGTTAATCAGCCATATATGAGTGTGTGTTGTGTGTGTGTGTGTGTGTATTAACTAAACAAATTGATTCCAAAAGGTTTCTTTGAAGAAGATAGTTCATCCTTTTATATGCTGAATAAAATAGGTTAAGAATTTCAGGAAGACCATGCATATACAGTCAACTAATATTTGACAAGGGAGCCAAGAACACTCACTCAATGGAGAAAAAACAGTCTCTTCGAGAAATGGTGCTGGGAAAATTGAATATTCAGGTGTAAAGACCCCTATCTTACACCACTCACAAAAATGAGCTCAAAATGGATTAAAGACTTAAATATAAGACCCAAAACAATAAAACTACTAGAAGAAAACAGGGAAAAAAAGCTCCTTATTATGGGTCTTGGCAATGATTTTTTGGATATGATACACCTAAAGCACAAGCAACAAAATAACAAATAAACAAGTGGGACGACATCAAACTAAAAAGCTTCTGCACAGAAAAAGAAATGACCAACAAAATGAAAAGACAACCTATGGAATGGGAAAAAATATCTGCCCATGATAAATCTGATAAGGGATGAAGATGAATTGGATGAAAGTGGTCAAAAGGCACAAACTTCCAGTTAGAAGATAAATAAGTACTAGGGATGTAATGTACAACATGACAATGACAGTTAACACTGCTGTGTGGTATAAATGAAAGTTGTTAAGAGAGTAGATCCTAAGAATTCTCATCATAAGGAAATCCCCCCCCACCCGTTTTTTGTATCTAAATGAGATGATGGATGTTGACTAAACTTTTTGTGGTACTCAATTTACAATGTATGTAAGTGAAGTCATGATGTCGTACACCTTAAACTTATACAGTGCTGCATATAAATTACATCTCAACAAAACTGGGAAAAAGAGTTTCGGAAAGATTACAGTTTATATTGATAAACAGAATTAAGCAATGTTTCATAGTCAGTATTTCCACTATTTGTATTTAGAAAGGCAAGTTAACTAGAACTGAGAATCACCAACGATTCTGTAAGCTAAATGGACCAGCTTTTATTTGGTCCTTTAAACAAAACTCTCCCTTATCTTCCATAACCCTGCAGGAAAGTATATCATTATCTCTATTTTACAGATAAGAAAGCCAAAGATAGGTCATTTGCAAAAGGTCATATGGGTAGGAAGTGCTAGAGAAGAAAATCAAGCTTAGGTTTTCAAGGACTTTTCACAATAACCAAAACAAACCATATTACTGTTAACAACTGTGAATTAAATCAGTACTTATCATTTCAGGATAAAAATATGATTTCAAGCTAAGTCACAAGTCTAATGTCTTATTAGACAATCAGATGCAAAATACTTTGGCATTTATTAATAAATATTTATTTTATGAAGATGCTATGAGTAACCATTAACAAATATCTACATATATAATTTTTTTCAAAGTCTTGGAAAGTCCATCAAAGTACTAGTTAATTTAAATTTCCCACCTTTGGTATTTCTCACTGAAACTGTTAGGTTTAAAACCTGTTATGACATCTTACATTAATCTCATGCAGTCCTTGAGAAATAAAGTAAATTTTATAATTTTTTAAAATTTGGCCTATCAGAACATGAAAAATTTACCATTATTTTACCTATAGATTTCAAGCTACTGATTATAAACTGGTAGTCATCAACTGGCACACTATTTTTTCCTACATATTTCAGAGTAACAGGTGCTATCAACAAATCTGTTTATCATATCTAAATTTACTAAAATTATGTAATTTTTTAAGAAGTCTTTCAAATGCTAGTCAAGAAAAGCTTAACAACAGGATGAAGTATAAAGGAAAGTCAACAGCTTGCCCAAGAGCAAAGAATTAGTAGAAGCCAGGACTTGGGTCTTCCGACTAATGACAGTGCTCTTTCTACTACACAATTCCTCTAAATACCTCTAAAATGATATTTCAATTATGTGAAACATGCTAAGACTTGTCCAGTACACTTTGGCTTTTACTCAAATTAAAGGTGAGGCTGTTTTCCAAACATGAAGTTGATTTTCATTTTGTAACATATAAATTATAATGTACTAATTATATCTAATAACCTAAGTCACTGGGTGAGAGTGAAGAAAAGAATGACAAATAAAATTTCACAGTTCCAAATCTTATTACCCATTTCCAGTTCAGGTTAGTCCAATGAAAATAATCACCGTAATAACTACTACTGACAGAGCACACACTGCAGCTGATAACGACCATCTCACTGAACCCTCACAACAACTCTAGGAAACCGGTACAATATTATCTTCACTATAAGCTACACGTATTGAGGCTAAGAGATTCAATAACTTGCTGAAGGTCTCATAGCCAACATGTGACAAAGCTGCGCCCCTTTCCACAGCCTGAGCTTAGGTTCCTTTTCCTCCTGCTCTAAATAAAAAGAGAAGAAAAGGGGAAAAAGCAGCGCAGGATCTGCCACTTGGAGAAAATGAGGTCGGGGGTTCTACTCGATTGGGAAGCTCTGCCCATTGCACTGCTCCCCTCCACCATCTATCCCAGCCTTAGCTTTCCAGAACTCATCTCCAATAAAACAGCAACAGATAGTGGTACCAAAAAAAAAAAAAAAAAAAAAATCATGCTTTGGAAAGCTTATTAAAGAGATTTACCTGACACCTTTGTCTTTTATCAGTCCAAACTTATAAAGAATAGCATGTAAAGTACTGTGGAAAACTTTGAGACTGAAAATGAATATCGTGGCCAATTTTTCAAACTCACCTCTTATTTTTCTTGTAATTTTCCAGGTGTTGGGACTGCATATGTTTGTATCTTTCTAATTCACACTGTCCACATAAATCCTCCAGATTCAGCAGGTGGTTTTCTACCTCCTCAAAACTAGCCTCTAAATGAGCTGAAAGTATATAAGGTCAAAAGAAGAAACAAACGTCAAAAATCAGAATCCTTGATCATGGAGAAAAGAAAAAGTGTCCAAAAGTTAAACGTCTGAACTCTTGAGATTGTTCTGCATTTATCTAATATTTTTATTAAACTTTCTTGAAGCAAAATAAAATGCACTAACATTAAAACATACTTCAAATTATCTTTTTTGAGTATACTTTTCTATCTCGAACGTTTTTAAAACAGAACTTTCCAGAATACTTTAAATACTTTATCAACACATCGTAAATCAACTATACTTCAATTAAAAAAATACTTTATTAACCAGGATGAGGAAACAGAGTATCCTGATTAATCTAATGTATGATATCCTAAGGACCCCATATGCCCCACACGAATAGGCAATTTTCATATGCGAGTATAGCAAAGTATAACTAACATGTGACACCGAACACAATTTAGTATCTGAGAGTCCTCGTTACTTCAGCGTCTGTCTGGCCGTGCACGTGACACGTGTAAACCTCCAAGGCGCTGCGCAGACGTACAAACACCCCGGAAGCAGCGCTCACTGTCCACTGGTCTTTCAGCAACTCAGCTTTGTCTCTAGGCCGCAGAGCTTTGCAGCTTCATTGGAACATGGAGATAATCTATGTCAAATCCTTCATTTAAAAGATTCAAGCCAAAGCCTGCAGAAATTATTTCAGAGCTCTGCCCAAGGTCACCTAGCTAAGTGAAGAGCAGTCAGGAATCAAAACTGAGTCCCTCTTACATAAAATGATTTCCAGTTGATAGATGCGTAAGTAAACCAAGACTTCATAGTCATAGGGGTGAGGACTGGTTGTTTTCTCAGACAACAGAAAAGTTTCAGAGGTCAAAGGTTTTAGAACTCAAACAGCATCAGGGCCATTTACCGAACACTCACCGCATGTGCCAGACACTGGGGTACAAAGATGAAAAAGATAGTCCGTGCGCTCAAAGAGCTTAAAGTAGAGGGCAGGAGTATTTCAGTGACAACACTGCCTGACAGAGCTTGGCTTGAGGTGCTGTGAAAACTCAAAGGAGAGGCATCTAACAGAGATGAGGGAGAGTGAGACTCAGCAAGAAATGTGACTCCCACGTCTGGAAGTCACAGCCGTCGGGAGGAAGGGGCCTCGAGGAAGGAGCAAGCTGGCTGTGCAGCTTTCCAGCCTTGGTTTCATTCAGATAGCTATGATACAAGGATGGTGTGTCTAATCCCTTCCCTTATCCACTAGATTGTCACGTGACTTTCTAAATTAGCTTCTGTAGCACCTACATTAGGCCCAAATTCCCTAAATTTCAACGTGTAGTTTTAGGTTTATTAAGATACATATTTTGTCTGTTTTTAATTGATATGTTTGATCTGGAGATCTATTAAATCCAGAAGCATTCACATTTTCTAATATCCTAAATTTTAACTCTACTAAATATCTATGCTTATAAAAACTCCCGCTTCTATTTGGTAGAGTCTAGGGCTTAAAGACGTGGATTTTGGGGGAAAATAAAATTTTACTGAAAAGTTAAAATGTGATGACAAGTAGTTTAGCATTCCCCTTCAAAGACATTTTAGGTAATGATTTTTATCATATTGATCTGTCACTGTAGATCATGGCAAGTCTGGAAAAGACTGATAATGCAGTTCATAACGGTTTTGAATCTATCTACAGGGGTAACATACAACAGCTAATATATGTGACTATGGAAAGCCTAACCAGAAACAGTGTGCAAAATCTGTTTTAATCAATGAAAAATTATATCTAAGATTTTAATAATGTCATAAATGGTACATAAGGAGTTTATGTGGCGGGAAACAGGCAAAATGATGTTATTATGTTAGTTGCTATTTAGATTATTTTTTGTTATTATATTAAATGGAAAAATGACTAGCAGCCTCAGCCTGGGAGCTAGTGTTACTGGCCCTGAAGAAGCAATGTTCAGCTCATTCTAACTAGTTTGACAGGGTCTTTAAAGACGATCATAGCTAATAGGATTATTTAAAGGCTATTTCACTTTGATAAGTGATAAGAACTAGAATAACTACATTTAATATGGAATCCATTCAGCTCTAAGCTACCTGGTTCCTTTAGCATCACGCATGCTATCCTTAGCATACAGGGGGCTGGATAACGGTGAGGCTTTGATATGTAGGCCAACAGCATCATGTTCCCGTGCTGAATGGCAAACCGAGATTTAAAATGCTTGGGAGAGTCAGTGGTCACTTTATGACTGCTGCCAAACTCGTATTTATGTTCTCCCCTTTAAAAGTTGTGGCCAGGGACCCCCACTCACTGGCCACAGCCTACTTTTCCAACCTCACTACCACTCTCCTTCAGGACTGCTCATCACTCCGAGGAGGGTCTTGTGTGTTCCTGCCCCCTTGCCTCTGCCTCTCCTGAGAGGTCTCCGCTTGCCTCCCTGCCCTGCATCTCCCTGGCAGGTTCAAGTCAGAGCCCGCCCTGCTTCCAGCCCGCTGGGCTCTCTCCCCTCTTCTGTGCTTCCACAGACCTGTGAACCCTGCCCAGGACTTATACTCTGACATTCTACCGCAAGTTGTGCACTCTTACCTCTCTCAGGCATCTGTGAATGTCTTAAGCGTAAAGACTATATCTTTGCATCTTTGTATCCCCTAATACCTAGTCTGCTGAATTCAATTAAAAAGGATTTCTGGAGACAGAATGATTCTATTACTCTAAAACATAAAATAATAACCAAGAAAGCAAATCTATGATTCATGTTCATCTAATTTAAATATTAGGAGGTTATCCTAAATTTTGTAAACAAGTAAGTTAAACATGGGCAGAGAACTATGAAAACATTAAACAAGATGGTACTTTGTTATTAGTGTATCAAATCAGGCCCCATTACCAGTGAGTTAAAGCAGAAGAAGCAATGGAACGTTTCCATTTTAACTCTTAACAGGCTTGAAGTCAGTGATAAAATACAGAAGAATTGTATTGATGAACATAAATCTTCTTCCCTTTTTATATTAAAAACTTTTTAAAAACCTCTTTAAATAATAATTATAAGCATATATATGGTATGTATTCTGAATATTTTATATTGAATTTAAACGGGCAGAAATTTAATCTCCCCATCACACCCTGCTCATCTCCTGTTAGGAAACGAGTTGCAGATATGAGTCAATCTGGTAACCAGACTTAGAATGCACGTACATAAAACACTAGCAGGCCTCCGTGGACACAAATGTACCTTTTTATAAGAAATTCCAGCCTCACCATTTTGCTCGCTATAACAACAGCATATGTCTCATTTAGTGATCAGTGGAAAAGATGGGTGGAATTTTATTGGGAAAAGCCATTTGGCAGAGCCTGACAGCTGTGCAGGAAAGAACGTCACAAATCTTTGGGAGGAGACCATCCCAGAGGAAGAGCCATTCTGTTTGGAATTTTCCTTTGTGCCATTTGTTTCGAATACATATTATCTGTAGTGTAACCACTGACATATGAAGAATGGAACAGCACGTTAAAATTCGTAATTTCACACTTAAATGAGTATTTTCTAGCAAAAACAATTAGCCTCAAGGAACAAAGAAATCTTTGACTGCAAACCCATAGGTCACAGAGGCTGGGTACTAAAGGACCACAAGAGTCTTCAACAAATACTTTCATTACTCTGTGTAATAAGGTAATGATGGTATGATAATAAGGAACTTTAAGAAATGCATTAAAAGCCATCATGGAACAAATGAGATCTGTGTAGTATATACTAAAAGGTGTTGAAAGAGAGTTAATAAGTCTCTTGAAGGGTCTAATCTCAGAACGTAACCTGGACAATAAGATAATGTATTTCATGAAACCCTAAAAACTGTGACAGTCTCTCTGCTAGATGCACTCTCAAATTCTGTACAGAGAAAGCAAAACAGGTCAGATCAAAAGAAAGATGCAAGCTCAGTATAAGGCTGTCATTCTCTTACAGCACTTTGTTATCTAAGAATTAACAGAATCATCTGTTCTAGACAAAGGTAACAGTCTTTTTAAGTAGGTCATACAAAATAAACTAAGCAATAGAGATAACTCAGAAAAGCCCTTGACATTTTAGACTTCAATATAGGAATAGGATTAGACTACCCTCTAGTGGAAGTTCAAGAGAATTCAATAAATACTTTTCAAACATTTTACCAGTTTTATGATAAAATGCACAGAATAAGAAAGTGTACAGGATGTGGAGGACAACATTCCCTTTTATCCTTACATACTGTCTTTCAATGTACAGAATACTACATTGTTGTTCTCACCACATTTCATGCTATGGTTTTACATTCTATGCAGGACAAGCTAAATTACATAACATCCATCCAAACCCTTCTGTCAAAGACAATGGATTTATAAATTTGCAAAGGCCACAGAGACTCCCAGTAGAACGTCAGCATCCTGGTGGCAGTTGCCTGGTCTTGTTCACTGCTGTATCCCCAGAGCCTACAAACGGCACATGGCACTCAGCAGATGCCTAATATACCAGGCACTGTGCTGAGTGCTTTACACCCATCACCTCCTTCAACCCTCCAACTACCCTACGAGGCAGGTACTCTCACCCTCAATCCTGCAAGCAAACTAAAGCTTAGAGAAGTTATGAAACCTGCACGGGGTCTCACAGTTAGGAAGCTGTGGAATTGAGATCCAAATCCAGATCGGAGAGTCAGTCCAACAGCCCTTATTTTCCAATTCCCAGCATACCTTTATCATTTCTTTTTTAAATGATAAGCCTTACCAGTAGTTATCTATTACACAGGCTTTTGTAAGCTGGATGGATCACACCCCATTAAAAAAAACATGAGTGGATTATCTGTTCTTACTTAATTCCTGAGGGAGCATGTAATCAGGAGTCATATTTATTAAGCCATAGGACAACACAGCTAAAAGCATCATCAAAGGTTCAAATTGTTCACATCATATTAATCCCTTATTCTTTAATAAGGGCAGACCCTTTAGAGAGCAAGGCAAGACTCAAAGAGTTAAGTAGCCTGGGAAATGGAGGGACTGACTGGATATGGTATTAGATTTGACAATGAAAGGGTAAAAAGTTCAAAGAAGCTACAAGAATCCTAACATATAGGTCAGTTACCATTTTCTTCTAAGTTATTTTTATTTTTTATTATTGCTTGACTAAACCTTGTAATATTATATCAAGGTATTTAGGTGATGATAAGGAGTCTTTGGAAGCTACCCAAAAATAAAGGAATCCACAGTTTATGAGCAAGCATTTAAAACCAAATGATTCGAATACCTAAGAATGATCCATAAACTCATTAAGATGAATTCACAAAATACATTAATGATACAGATATATATTTATACAACCTACCAGATTTGGCTTCAAAATATTTTCCTGAGACAAGGACAACAAAAGCAAAAATAAACAAATGGGCCTATATCAAATTAAAAAGCATTTGTACAGCAAAGGAAACCCTCAACAAAACGAAAAGGCAACCTCCTAAATGGGAGAAGATATTGCAAATGATATATCTGATAAAGGGTTAATATCTAAAATACATAAGGACCTCACACAACTCAATATCAAAACCAAAAACAATCTGATTAAAAAATAGGCAGATGACCTGAATAAACATTTTTCCAAGGAAGCCATACAGATGGCCAACAGATACATGAAGAGACGCTCAACACTGCTAATCATCAGGAAAATGCGAATCGAAACCACAATATCACCTCACACCTGTCGGAATAGCTATTACCAAAAAGACAGTTAACGAGTGTTGGTGACGATGTGGAAAAAAAGGAGCCCTGGTGCACTGCTGATGGGAATGTAAGTTGGTGCAGCCACTACGGAAAACAGTATGGATTCCTCAAAAAAGTAAAAAGAGAAATACCATATGATCCAGCAATTCTACTCCTTGGTATTCATCCGAAGACAATGAAAACACCAGTTAGGAAAGATACATGCACCCCCATGTTCACTACAGCTTTAGTAAAAATAGCCAAGATATGGAGGCAACCTAATTGTGCATCAATTGATGAATGGAAAAAGATGATATATAGATAAATGCAATGGAGTATTACTCAGCCATAAAAAATAATGAAATCTTGCTATTTGCAACAACATGGATAGACCTGGGGGGGTATTATGTTACGTGAAATAAGTCAGACAGAAAAATACCATATGATTTCACCTACATATGGAATCTAAAAAACAAAACGAATAAACAAAACAGAAAAAGACTCACAGATACAGAGAACAAACTGGTGGTTGCCAGAGGGGAGGGCAGTGGGGTAGCTGGATGAAATAGGTGAAGGGGATTAAGAGGTACAAATGTCCAGTTATAAAATAAGTTAGTCATGGGGATGTAATGCACAGCAAAAGGAATAAGTCAATAATATTGTAATAACTGTATTGCGGCAGATGGTTACTACACTTACAATGGTGATCAATTCATAATGTATATAAATGTTGAATCACTATGTTGTACATCTGAAACTAATATGTCAACTACACTTCAATCAAAAAAAAAGAATCAAATTATTTGGAAGTGACCGTCTAGAATAGTACTTCAGAGAAACCTTTAGCTTTAATTTGCCTTTAGTGGTCAATGTTCTCAGATTAGTAAAGAGAGAAAATTCAAGTGAGCATTTGGGAAGCCTGCCCCATTCATTTAAGAAGCCAAAATGAAGTTTCTAAAGAAGACGGTATTATGTCACTAAGTATCATTTTTTCAGGATATAAGAATCCTAATTGAGAATGAAAATACAGTATATTCTACCTTAAGAAAAACTTATATATACTGCATGTCCTAAGCAGAATTAACTATGAAAATAATTAGAAATGTGGCAAAATGCATTTAATCAGAAGAGTGGTATCAAATAAATAACATTTATAAACAGAATTTACTCTCAGCTGGAAAGAAAAGGGGGGATGGTATCAGAGGTGAATATCTCTGCAAAGAAATACATAACCAATGAAAAGCAAGCGACTCAGAGAGATACAGGAAGAGAAGCTAAAAAGAAAGTGGCTAAAAGAAATATTCCAAATATCTTGGAGGCTTTTTCCATCAGTTAGTTATCAAAGCCTTGAGAAGAATCATTCCTATACTTGCAAGAGGGAAATAATGCAGAGGGCCTTCCTCCTAAGACCCGGGATCTCTTTTCCACACCCTGCCTTCAGAAATAACAGAACCCTAAGGCCAGGGTTTCAAGAATGCAATTCATGAGGCCTACTGACAGCTGCCACCCTAACTGCCTCATCCCTCATCATCGTGACTGGGATCCTGGATTCACACCTTATTAACTGTGTGACCCTGAGCAAGTCACAACCTCTCCAACGCTAACTTTCCTTAGCTGTAAAGTGGGATAATAAAAGCTACTTCTGCAGGGATCTTGTGAGGATTGAAAATGTTTGTAAAGCACCTAACAATCTCTGACATATAGTGGGTGCTATAAACATTAGCTATTGTTATCAGCAATAGCATTCCAAATACCATTCGTGTCTATTTTATTCACACACACACACACACACACACACACGTTTTATGATTTGCTAATTACTCGCTTTGTAAATCAGCTTTGTTTTGCTTTTAAAAAGGCAGTACTGAAAAACAGAAGAGATGGTGGGGTATCCTTACCTCCTTACCTATTGAGACTGGGTCAGGTTATCAGCTCAAGAAATTCAACTCCTATGTAGATAACCCCTACCTCTTACTTCACTAAGATCTTAAGCTTGGTTAGAAAATAATAAGCCACAATATTATCCTAAGATGTGGCAACTGTCAAGCATAAAAGTTAATTTTCTGAATATAAACTCAAGAAATAAATATCAGCATAATTCATCCCAATGAAAACAACAAAAAAATATAAACTTCCACAAGGTATAAATTTAGCCAAACAGGTACCCTCATTTAATGAGGGTTTGATCTCTCATCAGTTTAAAGAAGGGAAAAAAGCATATTTCAAGACATGAAGCTCTGAGCAGACCTAATTTTAAAAGCAACAACTTCCAGAGTATATCCTTTAGTCATAACAAAGCCAAGCTAATCCTTTTTATTTCCTACATTTACACTTTTAAACAGAGACCTAAAGTCACAAAGACCACCCTGAGTCGCTTTAAAGAATCAACAAAATTATGTTTTCTGAGCAGAAATGAGGCAGAAAAAGTTAGTGGTATATTTTAGAAATCACTTCTACACTTTAAATCATCGTTTTCTGTCAAATCATCAGTTAATCAGAATATGAAATTAATTAGAACTATTTCCCCCCACATCCTGTTAAGCAATAATTTAATGTAGTCTTAGAAAGCTTTGGAATTACACCAAATTATTTTCATTCCTAGAAGTAATGTCCAGAGGCAAACGTGGAACTTACTCAGACTTGCCGTCAGGGATTCTAAATCTGCCTTTAGGCCCGGAAGCTGCCGAAGCTGCTGCTGTAGCTCTATCAGGCTCGCCTGCTTCTTCTCCCAGTGCGCGGAGAGCACGACAACCTCGCTGTCAACCAGCTGCAACATGGAAGAGGCGGGGTAAAGTAAAACCAGACAGCAGGCACAGAGATTGCAGCCAGCATGATGAGAGTTAGCCCACGTTATCTTCCAAAACCCTCCTTCTGAGTACAGACAGCAGGATACTACTCGAAAGAGACTGGAGCTGTTTTCTTTCTGAGAAAAGAACCACCTCAACATCCAGCGCAGAAAACATCAAATTACAGCTTTTATCAGTGCATCTTAACCCAGGAAAGAGAAAGGTCAGCAGTGACCTTAGAAGTCACTTCTAAACTATACCCTATTTTTAAGTAAACCATGTATTTGAAAATTCAAATCTAGAAAAAATAAAAAACAGCCACTAACAACCGAAAAGAAAACAAACAAAAACAAACCCAAAACATAATGAATGGGTAATTATTTGTTTTACAAAAGGAATTCTTTTAAAAGAAAAGTTCCCTAATGCATTTAGAATATATTATGATTCAATTTCCATTTAAACAGGAACACTCACTGCATAAAGTAAGATAAATGGTACTTGTGTACGGAGGAATTACTGAGGCAATTATCAATTCCAGAAAAAGGAGAAAAGGATTTACACTAACAAAGAAGACATTCAGAGGTGAAAGGTTCCCAACAGCAGGGCTGTGGGATGCCAGACTAGCCTAAAATAATTCTAACTTGTTTTCCTGAAAACTGTAAAGACAATGACAGAGAGCGGTTTCTCCCAGACAATTTTGTTTTGGTTTTAACATGGTGAGAGAGGAAAGGACCTAGAATAAGACTTAGAAGGAGCACGGAGAGGTTATCTTTTGAAAACATCACCAATAATAAGCAAGAACTGTGAAAGACACCCATATTTTGTACAATAAAGACTTCAAAATTCATTATATAACAGAAGAAAGTATATTTGAATTTTATATGTAAAATCAGAGTTCATAGTTAACATATTAAAAAAGGGGCAATTTACGCATCCCAAGATTAAGATTCTTCAAGAGCTGAAACATGAATACAACTGATTTTTACTGAATCTCACTAAAGAAAGAACTTTTAGAGGAATAAAAATATCAAAATAAGATACAAAATTATTTGCATGTGGCGCTAGATTATTTTAGCTTCTACATTTTAATATTCTAGGAATTCACAACATTGAAATAAAAAAATTAAGCTACAATAAAGAGGTTAGAAAGCTGCCCTGTTTCCTCACATTATCCCCACTTCACGCACACCTCCCCATTGTTAGTCAGCCCACATTGGAGGGGTAACCACATCATCCCACATACAAGCCTCAGCTGAGCTGGGGAGGTGACACCAAGCGCTACTCCAAGTGCACGTCTCATTAATTCTGTATACTTAAAAATGCCCGTGCCAACCGGTTTTGTAAAGATCCTGAAGAGGAGTTTAAAAGATACTGAGCATTGCTAACAGACACAGCTGTGATGCAATAGTAAGGAAACTGGGCTTGACACAAGGATCCGTGCCCATAGGGTTCATCTGTAATATCCAACAAGTTTCTACTGACCGCCCACTCTTTGCCCGGCACTGTTTCAGGTACTGGAGATACCATGGTGAACAAAAGAGAAAAAAAGATCCCTGCACTCTTGGTGCTTTAGTCTGGAGTAGGTCTCACAAATTTTCTTAACTGCAGTTTTTAAATTCTAAAAAAGAAAAAATAATTCCTGTATCACAGGGCTGAACTGATGATAAGAAAGATATTTTTCCTGGTACATGGCATATCTCTTAAAAAGTTTGTTAAATCTTAATTACTCTGGTTAATTATGTTAAAAATTTGAAAAATCTAGAATAAACAATTTTTAGATATGAACCATTTCTTACTGAAAAGTAAAGTGAAACATACTTAAGTATTAAAACTTAAGTACAGTATAGTTCATGTCTTCCACAAAATTGAAAATTATATTCTGCATATAGAATATAAGAAGCATGCATAGAAAGAATATATCAGAATACATTAAAATACTATTTTAATTTAAAAGAATGGGATGTTGAATGGATTCTCAGAAATCTTTACCAAGTATAATATAATAATACTAAAACATTTTGAGCATTTCTGTGTGCCAGGCCCTGTGCTAAGCAATTTACATATATTATCTCATTTAACTACACAGCAACCTTGTAAACAGAGCAATATTACCACTTCCATTTTTACAGAAGAAGAAACCAAGGCACAATGAAGCTGAGTCACTTTCCCAAGGGCCACAGAGAACCTAGATTCAATCCCAGGGAATTTGACACTTAAGCCCATGCCCTTAATTGATATTCTAGGGATTGTGTATAAGGGGACATGAAAGGAAGAAGTGAAAAGGTAGCAAAAGAAAAGGTTCTGAAAAACTGTACTTCAACTTTACTTAATAAGAAATGAGCTATCTCCAGAAGGCCAATTTTTCTCCTCCAAGTAAACAATTCTGAATAAATCCAGATTTAACACCAGGAAATCAAGTTTAAGTAGCAAGACAAACCCATAGTTTGTTGCCCAAATTACAAGTCATTCCAAAATTCCTTCTGGTGGACACTGAAGTTAGGAGAACAAAGAAAAAGCAGGGATACAAGTAAATGGGTAACATTAGGACCTTACTTTGTATAAAACAGTTCTGTGTTTTGGGGGTACGTTATTTCATGTGATTTTCAAACAACTTTGGTAAGCAGTGTAAGTGGTGTTATACCATTTTATATGTGAGGAAACTAAAAATAGAGAGACTCCGTTTATCTGCCCAAGGTCAAAATGTATTACTGCAGAAAGTAGGCATTCCCACACCCAGTACAGTTCACTTCCCACCACAGGCAGAAGAGATCCAACCTGGAACACAAAGAGAGTGACGCATGCCTAATTTAAGCAGCTTACGCACCAAACTGTTAAAACATGAATCTTAAGAGTTCAATTTGAAGGCAAGCAAATATTTCACAGTAATAAAAATTATAAGCAAATAATGCACTGGAAGTCTAACTTAAAAAGGTGCCCTCAGAATCTAACCCCTAAGTCACTATCAATTATGTACTCATTTATATATTGCTAGGGGAGGGAAAAAAAAAATCAAAAAACTTGTTAAAAAAGAAAAGAAAAAACAAAACTTGTGGAAAAAGTCTAGACAACAAAGTTACCATTGACCAAACTGTTTTCTAAGACGTTGCTTTGAATTTTAAGACTATATAGTAAGAATTAGTTTTAAAGTAATTGAGTATAAAATAATTTGTCAAAGAAGACTTAATTGTCCTTAGGTATATTTGCCCTGGCAGGTTGATACTCTTTGGTTAAAGGCCACTAAAGACACATGAGCATGGCCTGACAAAACAAACACATGATAAAACACTTTGCACGTTAAAGATACATTTTAAATATTTACATATGTCTCAACAATACGTCAGAGAGCTTTAAAATAAATTTTCATTTTTAAAGCTGAGAACTATATTTCTGGAAATCAACAGAGGCACTTTTGATCAGATATGGGTCTTAAAATAACCAAATACTCGACTATGAAAAAATGTAGCATTCAGCAACAGATCTTACAGGAAATTCTTTCTCCTATATATTTTATTATGAAACACTTCTTAAAATTAAAAAAATAATAATTTTTGTTAAAGCTCCTCTACAGGACTTCCCTGGTGGCGCAGCAGTTAAGAATCCTCGTGCCAATACAGGGGACACGAGTTTGAGCCCTGTTCCGGGAAGATCCCATATGCCATGGAGCAAGCCACAACTACTGAGCCCACGAGCCACAACTATTGAAGCCCGCACGCCTAGAGCCCGTGCTCCGCAACAAGAGAAGCCACCTCAATGAGAAGCCCATGCACCACAACGAAGAGTAGCCCCCGCTCGCTGCAACTAGAGAGAGCTCACGTGCAGCAACGGAAGACCCAACAGCAGCTAAAAATAAATAAATAAAATTTAAAAAAAAAACCTCCTCTACAGGATATGGTCTTCACTGAATATTGTGGGATTCATCCATGCTGATACATGTAGGTATAGTAGTTCACTAATTTTTCACTGCCATATGGTATTTGATTTTATGAATACTAATAATTTACTCTATAGGTGGACTTTGGGACTGTCTAAAGACGCAACAAAACCTGCTATAAACATTCTGGTACAAATCTCCTGTTGCACACATGCAATTTTCACAAGTTAGTTACCAATGTGTCTAAAGTATTGAGCTCCTCACCCCCTGCGGAGGCTCAACAGGGCTGGAGTAAGTAGACCTCCTCCAGCCTAGACACCCCTCACTTCAAGTACTCTCATCTATTTGTTACATAATGAATAGATGATACCATGCCAATGTTATGTGCTGAAATGTGAGCCATACCAACATCCCCAGGGGAAAGCTTGGGATGCAATGTTACAAAATATCCCTAGGGGCCAAACTGTTGTTTGAAAGGTATGTGGAATTCCAATTTCCACTTCATGGAAGTTCATTTTTCTAACACGACTGTGCCGATGGATTTACACTCCCTAGTTCTAGCTGTTCCTCATCATGTTTCTTCTAAGGGACAACTGTCATCAGTGAATAATGACTGACTGCAGAGAAAATTCACAGCTTCTTAAATGTTTGATAATCTAACAAGTATGAATTTGAGGTTTTCATTTGTATTTCCTTGACTACTAATCAATTTTGAACATTTTCACATTTACTGGTCACTCATGTTTTTTCTTCGGTGTAATACCTGGTCATATCTTTTGCTCACTTTTTAATGGGTTCTCTTTTTATTGGTGTGTAGAGGTTTTGCATATGTTTTGAACACTAGTTCTCTGTTTTGTGAACTGCTTAACTTTTTCATGGTGTTGTTTGATGAACAGAAGATTTGATAAAAATTATCAATATTTTCATTTATGGTTGGTACTTATTATGCCTTGTTGAAGAACTCTTTCTCTACCCTGAGGTCTTAGCTTTTCTACTATTTTCTAAAAGATTTATAATTTTTCCTTTCACATTTAAGTCTGATGGAGCCAAAATCTGAACCACGATCTTCAACTACTTTTTTTCAACATAACATTGGAGGTTCTACCCACTGTAAAAAGACCTGAGGAAAGACTGGTAGGTTTTTGCTTCTTCCCTTCCATCCACACAAAACAACTCCCACCCTTGAACGCAAATTATTAGAATAAGAGGATTTAGCAAGATGATTGACCATGGGATCAAAATACTACAAGTCAAATACTGCAGGTTTTGGTAGATATTAGGACAAAAGTTAACTTCTATTAAAAACTTGCTAAAACGTTTTACTCTGAATAATTTTACTGAATGTATTTTCTGCATCTGACGATTATATATTTTTCTCTTTTAATTTGTTAACGTGGTCAACGGCGTACAAAAGATTTTCTAATGTCAAACCAACTTTATAATCCTGGAATCTGGGGTGTTTATGCATGGCTGGATTTGGTCTGCCATCACAGTCATATATACAGCAGGATGTCTCCCAGGTAGAATGCCTCTTGCTTATCATCCAACATTCACAGAACAAGCACATATACAAACACATATACAAAGTTTTGGCTAACAGTTATACAGGAAAACTTTACATTTAAGCTTGATACACATTTTAAAACAATGTGTGAGAATATTCTCAAATGAAATTTCAAATAACATTGATAGAATATGAGAATCACGAGACGGTACAAGGAGCCCATCTATAAAGGAGAGGCAAGCCCTGCATACTGTGAGTGTTGAGAGGTCACGTTACTACACACGAGGCAGCTGTTTGTCAATGAGTGTACCACAGGTTTGGTAAGCAGAAAGCTATGTTTGAAGCACTTTACTTCCTAACAGATTGCTACCATCTATAGACGTTTTGCTGGTTATATATATATATTATAATATATTCTTAAATATATTTAAGAAAGTTGGTTGAGGGCTTTGGGTGGACATGTAACACATTATGACTTTTCCAATTTAGAATGTGACAAATAGGTTCCTGGATAGAGTGTTTGCACAGAACATCTGATTTCCAGAAATAGGTTACTGAAGTTAAGTGAGAGATAATGCCTCCATTTTGCTTATAATTTTTGTAACTGTATTCATGAATGGGAATGGACTCCAATTTCACTTTCTTATACTTCCCTTGTTGGGGTTCAGTATCAGTTATTCTAGCCTCATGAAATGAGCTGGGGAGTTTCCTCCTTTTTCACTTGCTGCAGGAGTTTCTCTAACATTGAAATGGTAGCCTCTCTGAAAGTTTGACAGAACTCTCCTATGAAACTTTGTGGACCTGGTGCTTTCTTAGTGAAAAGATTAATCACTAATACTGTTTCTTTAGTGGCTATAAGACTATTCAGGATTTGTACTGCTTTTAAAATTGGTTTTAGTAAAAATTTCCAGGGTTTTGCCATTTTGTCTAAGTTTTCATATCTGTCATAGAGTTGTTCACAAACTCTTATCTTTTCACTCTGCTGTAGCTGTAGTTATATTCTTTAATTCTTAAAATTATTTATCCTTCTTTTCTTGATCCATATCACCAGACATCTACCTACCATATTTTATTAGTCTTTTCTAAGAACTTGTGGCTTTGTCTGGCTTCTATTGTATTCTTTATATTCTATTTCATTTACTTTTTTCATCTTTATTATCTCTTTCATTCTTCCTTCATGATTTACTCTGTTCTCTAATTCTTAGGTTAGATTAGCTCACTGACTTTCAGTCTAATTTTTCCCCTATAAAATTTCCCTCTAAGTAGTCTTTGGCAAATTATACAATTTATGTGTAGTAATTATTATAATTCAGTTCTATTTAAAAATTTTCAGTATTATTTCCTTCTTTGAACCATAAATTATGCATTATAAATTTTTTTATAGTTTTTAAAAAAATAAATTTCTTTATTTTTGGCTGTGTTGAGTCTTCGTTGCTGCACGTGGGCTTTCTCTAGTTGCGGGGAGAGGGGGCTACTCTTTGTTGTGGTGCGCAGGCTTCTCATTGCGGTGGCTTCTCTTGTGGCAGAGCACAGGCTCTAGGCACGTGGGCTTCAGTAGTGGTGGCACGCGGGCTCAGAGTTGTGGCTCACGGGCTCTAGGGCGCAGGCTCAGTAGTCGTGGCACACGGGCTTAGTTGCTCTGCGGCAAGTGGGATCTTCCCAGACCAGGGCTCGAACACATGTCGCCTGCATTGGCAGGCTGATTCCCAACCACTGCGCCACCAGGGAAGTCCCAATGCATAATATATATTTTTAATTTGCAAACGTATGGAATTTTCAAAATTGTTTTCCTATACTGACTTCCAGCTTCATTTGCACCAGGATCAGAGAATATTCTGTATGACTTGATTTACATGAAACTTGTTGATTTACATGAAACTTGTTGAGAACTGCTTTGCGGCCCAGTACATGGTCAATTTTTATGTGTTCCAGGTGTGCTTTAAAGAATCTGTATTCTGTATTTGTTGGGGCAGATTCTGTATTTGTTGGGGCAGATTCTGTATTTGTCTATCTGGTCAAGTCTGTAAATCACATTAGTCGCATGTCCTATATCCATACTTATTTTATTTGGGTTTTTTCCCTATCAATTAAGAGGAATGTATTAACATCCCCCCATTTTGATGATAGATTTATCCATTTTTCCTTATAATTTGACTTTTATATACTGAGACTTACTAGACACACAGGTTTAGACTTTTCCCCCTTAGGGAACTGAATCTTATAGAGTGATCCTCTGTTTCCTATTTAATTCATTCTCATTATTCTAGTTTCTTCTACAGGTTTGAAAGATAAACACTATTTCTGTTCTTTAGTGGTTACCCTTGAAATTCTGCCCTCCATATTTAACTTTAAATCTAAGGTTAATCAATATCTATACCCTCCCCATTAATAATGCAAAGGCTTTTAGAATACTTGAACTCTGATAATCTGCCTTCCAGATTGCATGCTATTCTTATCTAGCATTTTTGTTCTATCATTTTTAATTCCACAAACTAGATAACTGATAGAAATACATAGTCACTGTTTATATTTACTTATGGTTTACCATTTTCTTTGCTCACTATTCCTTCCTATACCTGAGACCTACCTTCCAAAATCATTTCTTTTATCCAGAAATACATTTTTTTAGAAGTTCCTTTATTGGACAACTGTTGATAGAAAACTATTTTTATCTGAAAATGTCTCACTTTGCCCTCATTCTTGACAACAGTTTGAGAAGTCTAATGGAAACTCATTCATTTGTAAGTGATCTATCTTTTCTCTTTAGTTACTTTGAGACCTTCTCTTTGCCTTTGGTGTTCTGTAGTTTCAACATGGTATGTCTAGGTGTGGATAATTACTTACCTTGCTTGCTTGTAATACTTTTTGGATCTAAGGATTTACACATCTCATTTCTGGAAAATTCTCAGCCATTTACACTTTCCTACACTGTCTTTCCCTCATTCTCTTTCTAGATTATTAGATATATTAAGCTGAGCTATATGAAACTGTAATTTTACAGATCAAAAAGGTCTCATATTGGTAATTTTACTTGGTTCAACCTATAGACCTTTTATAACTATTTTCTATTAACTCCTCTTTCATATTTTCCATTTTCATATCTCAGAAATCCTTTCTGGGTAATGTCTGACTTCATCTCCTACTTCAATGTGCTCTTTCTTCAGCTATAGATACCTGCTGTTAAGCACATCCTTTGGGTTTTTAATCTCAATGACTTTTAAAAGTCATGTTTTAAAGTCATGTTTCATACTCTCTTATTCCTTACTCATTTTTCATCCATCTTTCATCTCTCTAAAAAACTTTGTATGTTCCTATTTAATTGTCTATATACAAGAGTGCAATATCTAAAGTGCCTTACAGGTCTAAATCTTACTCTTTGGTTCTAGTGACTCAAACTTTTGGTAATATATTTCTTTGTGTGTTTGCTAATCTTTGGCAGGGGAGAGGGGGGTGGTTAGGGGATGAATCTGTGGGAATCTTGAAGGGCCTGGGTTTACAAGTTTCATCCATTAAGAACTGGTATTTGTTTCTGTTGAGTGTCAAAGACACAGTCACCCGTAGCCCTTTCATTTCTTAAGTTAGTGGTTCCTTGATCATGCAGGAAGTATAAACTAGAGCCCAACACTCATGTGAGGCCAAGACCATATAAACAAATCCAAAATGGAGACTATATTTATTCCAAGTTGTTATGAAGACAAGTTTCCTTGTTGTCTCCTTTTGCCAACAAGTAGCTTTTCTTTTCTTTTTTCTTTTCTTTTTTTAAATGTCTTAGATTACCCTTTCACCAAGAGATGTAGTCACTTCAAATATCCAAGAGCTTTATGCAGGAGTCTCAGACTCAGTTCCCCATAGACAAAAATCTCCTATCACCTAAATCTCTAAAGCTTTTGTTTTACTATTTGACCCCAGCTTCCATGTTATTTTTTTAACCACTCTCATTTCAGTTCCCTGGTGTTTTTGTTTGTTTGTTTTCTGCCTTTAGGATTTCCTTTAATTTTTGTACACTTACTGCATTTAAAAATTGAAAAAAAAAATCTATCCAGCATTTAGGTGTTTTACACCTAAAGGGCTTTTCAAAGTATCTAGTCTGCCTTACTAACAGAAATGTATAACCTTCCTTTTCAGTAATTTCTAAGAGAAACATTAATGTCTAAATTTTATCATATGTATTACCATGTTCTGTACATACAACTATTACAGCTTCACTAATTAGGTAAATGGTAAAGTCAGTCAGTCTAAATCAATTAAAAGTCAGAATCACAGAAGTGTTTTTAGAAAGAAATAACGTTTGACTGACATCAATAACACAGACTATATTTCATCTTGGCTAAAAAAGCTTTAAGTACATATACCAAATAATTTTAATTACAAGTCTCTTTTATTCATTATACACTCTATAGAGATAGAAAATAGGTTGTTCTTCTAAGTAATTGAGGTTGACTCCTGAGATCTTTATTTGCTAATAAGCAAATTAATGATTTTAAGTAGACTGAGCAAAGTTAAACTTTTGCCCTCCAAAAAAGGAATTCTTAAATAGTGAGTAGAAAGGAATGACATAATTTACATAAACTGCAAAGGTATCAGACTCAAATTCAAAGCATTATACCTGGATGAACCAAATATTTACTTGCGACTCTAGAATAAAAGTTACAAACTCTCTAAGCTAACTAAACTAAATTACTTGACTGAAAAATTATGAAAAAGTGCTTTATTTAGGGAGTTTCATAATCAACTACTAAATTTCAGATATCCTGCAAAACGTTTTAACACAACTACAAATTTAATTTCTTAAAAACTAGCATTTAAGACTGCAGAAGGGTATTTTCCCCGTGAGTATAAGATTAGCTGATTCTTTACCTCGCCAGCACTTGCGCATTCCTGGGCTCTTCTGTGCAGTGCAGCCCATGTATCTTCATACCTAAGAAAAGCAAAAAATAATTCAAAATACAAACCACACATTAAAAAAATCCTACCTATGTACACGTAGGGCTGATTCATTTTGCTGTGCCGTAGGAGCTAACACAACATTGTAAAGCAACTGCACACCAATAAAAATTAATTAATAAAAAAAAATTCTACCTAAAAATGAACCTGTTACATCCTGTGGTGTCAGAAAGGAAAGCTCAAAAAATAACGGAGACACACTGTAAACACACAGAAGTCAACTTCAAGGGGCTTCCAATTGCCAAATCTGGGACAATCTGACCAACAAAACAAATAATGGTAGAAACGGGTTATAACTCATGGACTAAAACCAACAGCCATGAGTTCATAGCGATTAAGATAAACAACCGAATGGGGCAGAAGGGAAAAATTCTTCCTGATGGTAGAATTCCAATTAATAATGACAGACAAAATGAGAAAAATAGAAAATCACCATTTGGTAAACACAATACTAATTATTTCAGGCAAGAATTCTAATAGATGCTAAAATTAGTGGGTGAGAGTATAAAGAGAAACAGGATATTTTCATAGTCTCTAAGTATCTCCCCACAGGATACTTATTAATTTAAAAGGGGGAAACAGTATTAAAGTGGAGAAACCTGGCAGACACTTCCTTAACCAAGTGGTCAATATTAACATCAACAGTAAGGAGACGTATCAACATCATATGCCTACTGATACAATGCACTGGAGGATACATTCATTATTCTTCTGTTATTCTCACCATAAAAGCACTAACTTGAATTTAATCATGAGAAAACAGCAGATAAACCCAAAATGAGGGATATTTTGCAAAATAACTAGCCAGAAATAAACCCATGCATATATGGCTCAATTACTTCACAACAAAGGAGTCAAGAATATACAATAGGGAAAGGAGAGTCTCTTCAATAAATGGTGTAAGGAAAACTGGACAGCCACATGCAAAAGGATGAAACTGGACAACTATCTTATACCACACCCCAAAATTAACTCAAAATGGATTAAAGACCTGAATGTAGGACCTGAAACCATAAAACTCCTATGAAAAAACATAGGCAGTAAGCTCCTTGACATCGGTCTTGTGATTTTTTGGATCTGACACCAAAAGCAAAGGCAAAAAGAGCAAAAACAAACAAGTAGAACTACATCAAACAGAAAAGCTTCTGCAAAGCAAAGGAAACCATCAACAAAATGAAATGGCAACCTACTGAATGCGAGAAAATACTTGCAAATCATACATGTAATAAAGAGTTAATACCCAAAATATGTAAAGAAATCATGCAACTCAATAGCAAAAAACAATCTGATTAAAAAACAGGTAGAGGCTCTGAACAGATATTTTTCCAAAGACATACAAATAACCAACAGGTACATGAAAAGGTGCTCACTTCACTAATCATCAAAAAGTGCAAATCAAAACCACAATGAGGTATCGCCTCACCCCTGTTAGATGGCTATTCTCAAAAATACAGCAAATAATAAGTGTTGGTGAGGATGTGAAGAAAAGGGAACCCTTAGTATACTGTTGGTGGGAATGTAAACTGGTGCAGCCACTATGGAAAACAGTATGGAGGTTCCTCAAAAAATTAAAAATAGAACTACCATATGATCCAGCAATCCCACTCCTGGGCACATACCCAGACAAAACTATAATTCGAAAAGACACATGCACCCAATGTTCACAGCAGCACTACTCACAATAGCCAGGACATGGGAGCAACCCCTTTGCCATTTGCAACAACATGGATGGACTTGGAGGGCATTACGCTTAGTGAAATAAGTCAGACAGAGAAAGACAAATACTGTATGTTATCACTTATATATGGAATCTAAAAAATACAACAAATGAATGAACATAACAAAATAGAAACAGACTCACAGATGCCCAGAACAAATTAGTGGTTACCAGTGGGGAGAGTGAAGAGGGGGAGGGGCAAGAAAGGGGTAGGGGATTAAGAGGTACAAACTACTATGTATGAGATAAGTAAGCTACAAGGGTATAGCACAGGGAATATAGCCAATAATTTATAATAACTTTAAATGGAGTATAATCTATAAAAAGTTTGAATCACTATGTTGTACCCCTGAAACTAATATTGTAAATCAACTATACCTCAATAAAAAAAATTTTAAATAAATAAATAGAAAACAAAATAAACCTGAACTCATAGGTACAGAGAACAAACTGGGGGTTACCAAAGGCAGGGGGTGAGGGGTTGGATGTGGCTGTGTGTGTGTGAGAGAGAAATGGGTGAAGGTGGTCAAAGGTATAAACTTGTAGTTATACATAACATACAGCATGGTGACTATAGTTAATAATACTATATCATATATTTGAAAGTTGCTAAGAGTAAAACATAAAAGTCCTCATCACATGAAAAATTTTTTAAACTATATGTGATAATAGATGTTAACTAGATTTATTGTGGTGATTATTTTGCAATATATACAAATATTGAGTCATTATGCTGTACACCTAAAACTAATATAATGTCATATGTCAATTATCTCTCAAAAAAAAGTTCAGGCTTAAGAAAAAAGAAAAAAGATCTCAAATCAACAATCTAACTTCACAACTTAAGGAACTAGAAAAAGAACAAACAGAACCTATAGCTGGCAGTAGGAAGGAGAAAACAAAGAGAACTAAGAAAACAATTCCATCTACAATAGCATCAAAAAAATTTTTAGGAATTAACCAAGGAGGTGAATACTTGTACAATGAAAACTGCAAAATATTGCTGAAAGAAATTTTAAAAGACATAAATAGATGGAAAGATATCCCACGTTCATGGAATGGAAGACTTAATATTGTTAAGATGTTGTCAATAGCACCCACAGTAATCTACAAACTCAGTGTAATCCCTATTGAAATCCCAATGGCATTCTTTGTCGAAGTAGAAAAAAATCCATCATAAAATTCATATGGAAGGTCAAGGGATCCTGAAAAGCCAAAACAATCTTGAAAAGAAGAACAAAGTTGGAAGACTCACACTTCTTGATTTCAAAACTTACTACAAAGCTACAATAATCAAAATCAAATAATAATCAAAACAGTGTGGCACTGGTATAAAGGGAGACATATAGGCCAATGAAACAGAGAGCCCAGAAATAAACACTTGCATGTATGGTCAAATAATTTTCTACAACTGTGCCAAGATCATTCAATGGGGAAAGGATAGTCTTTTCAACAAATACGCTAGGGTGCTGGGAAAAGTGGGTATCCACATGCAAAAGAATGAAGTTGGACTCTTACTTTAACACCATATACAAAAATTAACTAAAAATGGATCAAAAAATCCAAACATAAGAACTAAAACTATAAAACTCTTTGAAGAAAACATGGAGAAAAGCTTCATGACATTAGATTTGACAATGATTTCTTGGATATAACACCAAAGGCACAGGCCACAAAGAAAATAGACAAATTGGACTTAATCAAAATTAGAAACTTTTGTGCATGAAAGAACACAATCAACAGATAAAAAGGCAACCAATAAAATGGGAGAAAATATTTACAAATCACATACCTGATAATGGATTAATATCCAGAATATATAGAAAACTCCTAACACTCAACAACAAAAAACAACCCTATCCAAAAACAGGCAAAGGACTTGAATAGATATTTCTCTAAAGAAGATATATAAATGGCCAATAAACACATGAGAAACTCACCATCATCAGTCATTAGGGAAATGAAAATCAAAACCACAATGAGATACCACTTCATACCAATGAGAATGGCAAAAAAACCAACCAGCCAAACAAAAGACCCCCAAAACAAGTTTTGGTGAGAATGTGGAGAAAAGGCAACCGGAGAAATGTGCACTGCTAGGGGAATGTAAAATGGTGCAGCTGGTATGGAAAACAGTATAGGGGTTCTTCAAAATATTAAAGTAAAATTACCATATGATTCAGCATTTCCTTTTTTCAGTATATACTGCCAAAAAACTGAAAGCTGGGTCATGAAGAGATATCTGCACACCCACATTCATAGCAGCATTGTTTACAACAGCCAAAAAATGGAAGCAACCCAAATGTCCATTAATGGATGAATGAATAAGCAAAATATGGTATATTCATACAATGGAATATTATTCAGCCTTAAAAAGGAAGGAAATTCCTTTGAATTATTGGTGATCATTTTGTAATGTACAGAAATATGGAATAACTATGTTGTGCACCAGGGACTAACGTAGTTTTGTAGATCAATTATACTTTAAAAACAAGCAAGCAAACAAACGAATAGAAAAAGAGATCAGATGTGTGGTTACCAGAGGCAGGTGGGCGGGGTGTGGAGGAAGGGGAATCGAATGAAGGCAGTGAAAAGGCACAAACTTCCAGTTTGTAACATAAGTAAGTACCAAGGATATAATATACAACACAATGAATATAATTCACACTGCTGTATGTTATATATGAATGTTGTTAAAGTCTAAGAGTTCTCGTCACAAGGAAAAAAAATTCTTTTTCTTTTATTTTGTATCTATATGAGATATGGATGTTCACTAAACTTACTGTGGCAATCATCTCATGATGTATGTAAGTCAAATCATTATGTTGCAATACCTTAAACTTATACAGTACTGTATGCCAATTATATCTCAATAAAACTGGAAGACCAAAAAGGAAGAATTTCTAACAAGCTACATGGATGAAACTTGAAAGTATTATGTTAAGTGAAATAAGCCAATCACAAAAAGACAAATACTGTATGATGCCACTTTTAAGAGGTACCTAAAGTAGTCAAATTCATAGAAAGAGAAAGTAGAATGCTGGCTGCCAGTGGCAGACGTTTGCAAGATGAAAAGAGTTTTGGAGACTGGATGCACAACAATGCGAATGTACTCAGTAGTAGTGAATTGTACACCTAATAATGGTTAAGATGGCAAATTTTATGCTATATGTATCTTACACAATTTTTTTAACAATTAAGAACATTTTATGATTTAGGTTATCTGCTATTTAAAATGGTCTTTCCTCCACTCAATACTAGTTCCAAAGAGAAAAGACTGTGCTTCAGTGCAATGAATAGACACATTACAGACATTCCTGTGGCTGCAAATTTTTCATGTTAAGTCCCCAAATGCACCCCATTTCCCAAAACTACCATACACATAAGTCTACACGTCTAAAGTAAATCTTTCAATGAAGTTCTTTCAACTAAATCCCTAGATTAAAAAAATAAAGATAACATGCAAACAGAACACCACTGATTAATTTTTTACTATATCTCCTTTCATGTTCCTCACATGTTCACTTATGTTCCTCACTCAACAAAACCAAGCAGGAAATTAATGTCAAATTAAGCACTCAGAGAAGAAAAATCCCCAGATTTAGCAACCATAAAAAGAAACTGAATAAAAAGCTAGAAAAGAGAAAGCAAAATGTAGGTATAGGTGATTGTGTCCTAACACAACCTGATAAGGCGAAGGAGCATACCCTCTACTGCACACATGGCCACCACTTATCCATCAGATGCCATGTTACGGGGTACAGAAATGCATATAACAACATATGCAAACCATATACTTATTTTTATAACAGCTTTATTGAATTTTGATACACCATAAAATTCATGTTTTTTTTTTCTTTGGCCGCACCATGTGGCATGAGGGGATCTTAGTTCCCCAACCAGGGATCAAACCTGCGCCCCCTGCAGTGGAAGCTCGAAGTTTTAACCACTGGACTGCCAGGGAAGTCCCAAAATTCATGCTTCTAAAGCGCATAATTCAGGACTTCCCTGGCGGTCCAGCAGTTAAGACTTTGCCTTCCAATGCAGGAGGTGTGGGTTCGACCCCTGGTTGGGGAGCTAAGATCCCACATGCCTCTCGGCCAAAAAAACCAAAACATAAAACAGAAGCAGTATTGTAACAAATTCAATAAAGACTTTAAAAAAGGTCCACATCAAAAAAAAAAAATCTTATAAAGTGCATAATTCACAGTATATTCACAGAATTAGTTGGGACAACTATCACCACTATCTAATTCCAAAATATTTTCATCACCCTGAAAAGAAACCCCATATCCATTAGCAGTCATTACTCATTCCCCTCTCTCCTCCAAACCTTGGCAAAATTATCTTTCCATCTCTATGGATTTGCCTATTCTGGACATTTCATATAAATGGAATCATACACTATGTGCCATTTTTGTTGATTCCTTTCATTTAGCATAATGTTTTTAAGTTTCATCCAAGATGTAGCACACCTCAGTACTTCATTCCTTTTCATGGCTAAATAATATTCCATTGTATGGAGATAGGAAATTTTGTTATTGATTCATTGACTGATGAATATTTGCGCTGTTTCTACTTTTTGGCTATTATGAATAATATTGCTTTATGAATGATACTGCTATTATGCACATTTGTGTACAATTTTTTATGTGGACATAAGTTTTCAATTTTCTTGGTGTGAAACTGCTAGGTCACATGGTAATTCTACTTTTAACTTTTTGAGAAACTACCAAACTGTTTTCCAAAGCAGTGATTTTATAATCCCACCAGCAGAGCATAAAGGTTCCAATTTTTCCACATCACTGCCAACACTCGTTATTGTTTGTCTTTTTGATTATAGCCATGCTAGTGGGTATGAAGTGGTATTTCATCGTAGCTTTGGTCTGCACTTCCCTGATGACTAACGATGAGAATTTTTTCATGTGCTTATTGGCCATTTGCCTATCTTTTTTATGGAAATGTCTATTCAAATCCTTTGCCTATTTCTTCACTGGATTATTTGTCTTTTTACTGTTGAGTTATAAAGTTATTTATACATTCTAGATACAAGTACCTCAACAGATGTATAATTTGCAAATATTTTCTCCCATTCTGTGGATTGTTGTTTCACTTTCTTGATAGTGTTCTTTAAAGAGCAAAAGTTTTTAATTTTGATAAAGTCCAATTTATCTTTTTTTCCTGCGTTACTCATGCTTTTGATGTCATCTAAGAAAATCACGTATTTTAATATTAATCTGCACGTCAATAGAAATGGATTGGAGAAGAAATGGTAAAAAATTAAGAATCAAAGTAAGAAAATTATTGGGGACTCAAATCCAGAATTGATTTTCTTGCAACAAAGAAACCACAAACATAATACATGCACATGATAAAGTTACTGATTAGTAAACACAACAGTGATCAATATGCTCAAAGTCTGAATGGCCTTTGTATTAATGAGTGAAATGCAAAAGCCCCTCAGGAACACAAATAAGTAAATAATTTCCAATCTCCTTGTTAAGGTAAAATTTAGTTGTTTTAAGGTTTCTATCTATAAAGTTATAAAATACTTTTAGACAGTAGTCAGAAGTATAACCTTTTTATTTAAATGAAAACACTTACCTGCTAAGTAATTCTAGTCCAGCAGAGCACTTTGGCAAATACGGAACAGTCCTGCCAAAAGAAACACTTATTTTATTAAAAACTGCTGCTGATTTAGGCCAACTTAAAAAAAAAGTTACATATAATAATTTTGATGCTGTCAATCATAATGTGGAATATTTTTAAATCACTAATGACAATTGATCTAAACTTTTAGAAAAATGTAGTTATTCCAAAGTTAATATACTGCAATATACTATCAACCATCACTTTGCCCTATAGATTTTTAGCACACAATAATAAACACTTTAATAGAATGTTAGCTAACAAGAAATTTTTTAAAAAGCTCCTCATCTCTAGGTTTAAAGTGAAATTTGGTCATGTGCTTTACTTTATTAAAAAAATGAAAAAACTGCACAAATTATACTAGTGTTTTCATATAAAACAGATAACACAGCTAAGGAGGCTCACTTGCCAAGTACTGTTTCATTATCAATTTGCTTCTCAATAATGGAGAACTTTTACTGTGCTCTTAATATACAAATAAAAATGATTAATTGTGATCAAATAGCTATTGACTGTCATGGAGTAAAACAATTACACGTCACCATTTTTTCAACCAGTTTACAATTTTATCAGAAAAATTTCCAGTGTTACAAAATTTAGAAAGAATCAATAAATTGTTTAGTCAGATGCATTCAACAGATATAAAATCCATTAATTATACTATCATGACAACCAAAAGTTGTATGAAATCTAAGTCATAGTAAATTAAATCAGCACAAGCTTACCTGGGTTTGTTTTTTACTTTAGCTTCTCTTGACTTGTCAGTTAAAGTCTTCAGCCTATAATTCAACAAGTATAAGATATCATATTTTTACAGCTTAAGAGGTATTTTTCAAATGCAAATTTCACAGTTCGTAAAACTTTGGGTTGGATAAGCTAATTTTTTTTTTTAGCAAGAATTAAGCACCTCTACAGACAACAAATATTTGTTTACTATGTATCAGACACCACAAATGGAAAATTTGTAGCAAATATTTTTATATTTTTCTTGCCCCAAATCCCTTTTCTAGAAACATTTCCTAAATATAACTGGACTAGAAAACCTCACTACTCTGGCAACATCAGATAAAAAAAAGTGGTCTCCATAGGTGAACTTGATCAGCAACAAAGATATCTAAGCAGCACATTTTTAAGTAGATAACTATGCCAGGCACTGTCTAAGTGCCAACATTCTGAGAAATTTTAGCTATTGATAAAAGGCTTTCTAAAATACATTACAAACCTTCATTAAAGAGGTCTTGGTACATTCTATTGAAGATTTTCTGATAACTAGGCATCATTATCATGAATACCACTGACTGCATTTCGTGGCAAAACAGTACTCTTCTTAGATGTTTCTGAGCTAGGAATGTCTCTTCATTTACCAACTCGAAACCAATCTAAAGCGGTTTTCTGAGTTTGTTCAGGATCCTACGTCTATTTCTTCAAAATTTAAATTTTCCATCTCTACCATTGGTCATCTGGTATCAGCTACCACTTACTGCTTCTGCTAGCTATTTAACTATAGCAGCCTACTCCCCTTCTATTTGCTTTTTTAAATTATTGGGCTGGGAAACATAAATGGGCTAGAAATGCATATGTAAAATAAAATTAAATAGGCTCTTCTATATATAAAATATGAAGTTCATAAACTTCATACAATGTTTTTTCACTTCACCAGCCCATTTTTTACCTACCTTTAACTGTGGACTCTGTATCATATAACAGACTGCCAAAAAGCAAATGCTAAATTATGAGATAATCTCACATAAAATGAGATATGTGGACATGTTCTTCTTAATCTGATTACTTCCACAAATATTCATTTCTAAATAGAGTCTGAAACATAGGCCACAGTACCCCAGCTAGCTCCACGAAGCCTTTGTAAAGCTAGACACAGGTGCTCCTTTCTCAAGACACTTTACTGCACTCAGTCAGAAACTGTCCTAGCATACAAGCTGACTCTCCTATGAATGCCCCAACCCTTTGTTGTGCACAGCTGTACGTGCAAGCCCTGACAGAGGATTACAACTTTTTGGTCAATAATGCCTGGCTTAAAACCAGAAAGGGACTTCTAGTGTCAAGTCATTTTTTTTTAACAAGTTGCAGTGTCAATTTCATACTAAGATTTTTTTATATTGTTCTATGTTCTTTTTCAAAAACTAAAATATTGATGAGATCAATTCCAATACAATGTTAAAAAGACTTAGCAATCTCTTTAATATAAAACTATTTGTATATATCTCTCCAGATGAATTGAATTTAAAAAGTCTAACCTGTCCCAGAAAAACTATATAAATTTTCAAGCTTAGCTTGGAAACTAGTAAATCTGGTTTAAACTAAGATTAAGCAACAGCTAGGGAAAGGTATTTTGATAGCCATTCAACCATTTCCACTCCAAAAGCTGAGAAAGGCACTTAGTTGTGACATCCGAGGTAGAATTATACTAGGATAGGCAGACACAGTAGTGCATTATACTCAAAACGATTCTAGTATTATATTCAGTGATTTGGGACAATTCAATATCGTTAGGTGTTACAAGGATATTGAAAGCTCACTGCTAAGACCCTCTTTGGACCATTCATTATAGGACCTAGCAAATCTTTAGGTCAGTATTTCAAGTATTTATTTCTGAAAAAAATGTTAAATTTCTCAATTGTAAGATATCAAATGTGGGGTTCTCCTCCACACTTCCCCAAAAGAAAGAAAGAAAAAAAATAGTTTGGAATAAAAGAGAAAGGAGGAAGCTTATAGGGAGCTGAAAATAAAATTGTTGGAAGGTCAGTAAGAGCTTCCCCAGGTGGCTCCTTAACAACCACCTACTTTAAAAATTGGTCTTGAACCAAATGTAATGTGTGGAACTTATTTGATGTGGATTTGATCAACTGTAAAAAGACATTTCTAAGAACCAGGAAATTTGATTATGGACTGGATAATTGATAATATCAAAGAATTAGTGTTAATTTTGCTAGGTATGATATTGGCATTGCATTTATGTAATGTATTTTTTTGAGAGATGAAAACTGATGTATGAGAGATGTAAGAGCTTAGTCTGAGGTTTACTTTATAAATAAGGGAGAGACAAAGCAAATCTGGTAGTAGTTGACAACTGCTGAATCTGAATAATGAAAATATGGGACTCACTGTGTTATTCTATTTTTGTATATGTTTAAAACTTTGTAAGAAAAAGTTTTAATAACAAAAAAAGTATTTTATATATTCATCTTTTCTCATCACACCTTCTCCATATAAATCATCAATATGCCAAAATTCAGAATAGAAACTGCTGTAGAAAACAAAGTAGCAAGAAGAAAGTTCAGGAGAGAAAAAGATAAAATAAGATTAATAGTCAATGTAACACTTTAAGTCAAAAACAAATAAGGTCAGACCCCCAAAAAAGCAAAACAGTCCTTTCTGAAGTATATACTCAAAACCCAGAATTCAACTGAAAGTAGCTTACCATTTTTATTTGGGGATAACCCTATTTAAGTTTCTCACAGTAAGTCTGTGCTGGAAACAACCCGCTAATAAAGTCCCACCATGTCTTGACACACTGAGAAGGAAATACTGATCTGAGTGAAATACCCAGTTTCCTAAACCATAAAATAGGAGTATTGTACTGACCATAATGATTTGCCACAAGAAGTAAAGGAAATATGACTTTGGCAGCAAACTATAATTGTAAATTATAAAGCCAATTCAAACAAAAAGTGTAATACAAACTATCTCCAAATTTAGTAAAAATTATCACCATCAAGAAAGGTAAGAAGCTATGTACATTACAGGGCCAAAGTAAAATAAAGTAGAGGTCCCCCAATGCACCAGTTCCCATAAAAGTCTTCTCCACTGTTCCTAATCTTCTTCACAATACCGTATACCCCCAGGGAGACATGAGTACTGCTGTGTGAGAATATTAATATACAGACTTCTAAGTGAGCCACCTGACAATTATT
Organism: Eubalaena glacialis; assembly: GCF_028564815.1. Taxonomy (NCBI): domain Eukaryota; kingdom Metazoa; phylum Chordata; class Mammalia; order Artiodactyla; family Balaenidae; genus Eubalaena; species Eubalaena glacialis. Next base: position 12,102,532 of record NC_083722.1, read on the forward strand.
TTCTACCCGAAGCAACTAATGCACACTTCAGAGCTCAAAGCACTTACCTTCAAATTCATAACACCACAATATTTTATTTTTAGATTGCTGCAAAGACTTACCTTAATTTGACCCCAGCACATTTATTTTTTTAAGCTTTACAGAAAATACTAAGATGGAGGCATCTTACTACGAAACGGGGATAACTAGCAAAACTGCTTAGACAAAAAGTTTAAAAAGTAGTTACACAGCATGAGAGGCGGAGCACGACACTGACTGATGAGCAGGAAGTGTGCTCTCTGGACCCGACTCGATGGCATGAGGGACCGTGACGGCATTCCATTTATCCTCACTTCAATTTCCTACTCATCTAACCCCATCAGCGATTATGAAAGGTGAGGATGGCTGCTTTAAAACACCACAAAATGTATTAATTAGCATATTTTGTCCTTTAAGGCTCATTTTCATGTCTCCATTATTCCAACTTTAAATTCTGTTTATGAATAAAAATCCAATCTATTATATTTTCCCGTTAATGTTTATCATTTTTTCTTTTTTAAAGCCAAGATCAGGAAACATGAAAGCATTAACCCTACCTAAAAGTGCACATGACCCCAAAGCTCTGAATGCTGAGAGATTCACACAAAAGCCACAGAGACTCAGGAAGGGGAGAGAGGACTATAGCCTATCTCTATCCTAATCACCCCCAAACACACCACTTCGGTCCTGACCTCTCTCCTGAGTGTTTCATAAATTTCCAGCTGCTTCTTGGACCTCATAGCACATTAACCGTCAACTGCTCCTTCTCTCTCAAAACTACTCAACTTCTCTCCTGTTGGTAAATTACATCATTATCTAAGATACTCCAAAATTAACATCCTCAATTTCTCCACCTTTTTCACTTCCTAGTCTCACTTTTTATGAAATCGACCAGTGCCTGTCATGTCAGGACTATTCCCTCCTTCAATTTCTATTCTCTCTCGCCTGCCCCCTAATTATAGCCTTCTTAATACTCTCCCTGTTCCCCATCTCTAATCCTCCCATCACATCGCCTCCCAAATTATTCTTCCAGAAATACAGGTAGGCTCAGGCCGCTCCCCTCCACAAAAACCTTCAGAAGATCCAGTCAACCTAAAAATAAGCAAGACCACCCTATATAAGATAGCAACCCCCCACCCCAAAACCCCTTAACCTGCTTTATTTTTAGCAACAGTACTTATGACCTTGTAGATATTCTGCCTCCTGCCAGTAGAATGAGCGCAGGGACATTATTTGCTGTCCGGTGTATGCATTCTCCGCTGTAACCCTAGTGCCTGTCAACAGCTAAGCGCTCAATAAATATTTCATAAATGAATTAATTTAGCAAAGCACTGAAGACCCTCTATTATCACTAACTAAACTTCCTTTCCAGGTTCCTCTCCCACAAGAGCTTCATCTCTGAAATCCCTCACCCAAATCTATCCTCATCCCTCCTCATTCTTCAAGGCCCAGTCTAGAAGCCACCTCCTCTTTGAAGCCTTCCATAAATGCATCTGAACTAATGACTCTTTCCTCTAGGCTCAAAAACCACATCACTTCTATCTTTCACATTCAGTTCCTTCTGCTTTGCTTTATGTTACCACCAGTCTAGGGCATCCGGAAGGCAGAAATGGTTTTAGTTAACTTTGTAGCCCCAAGATCTAGTCCAATATATAGACACGGGCAAAGAGCAGGCAAAACTGAGCATGTGGCCTCAAATCTTTTTTTTTTTTTTTTTGACGAAATGAAAAAAGCTTCTATGATAAAGAAGACTGAGTTCCTAGCCCAGTGTCTGACACTTGGTGGGAACTCAGTAAATGTTTATTAGGTCAAATTGAATACTGAGATTTTTTTTCCTGCTAAAGGTAAGTAATCATGGAAGAGTCAACATTTCAGGCAAAACCTCACCATTTTACCACACTGTGAATTAGATTGTTAGATCCTCTCCTTTGAGGTTTTGATACTACAGGAGGGAAGAAGAGAAAATGAGTGCAGTGGGCAGGGCTGGAGGTCAGGGCAGAGGTGGCTTTGAGGAAGAAACACCCACTGTCTAGTTGCAACACTTGTATCCATACCCAAAAGCACCCAGAGCATTACAGACAGGAAATGCCAGGCAGTGACAGGCAGCTTCAAACCCTTGGTAAATCTGATTTTCAGTTTCCTGAAGGGTTTTGCATGCCTGCACACTTCAGTCCTGAGGTCGTAGGTCATAACTGCTCAGAAGGTAAAAAGTCAAAGACCAGAGTGGATTTGAAGTAAATGCTTCGGTGGGTCCAAAAGTCTCCCTCAGAGCTCAAGCCAGTCCCTAAAAAGTGGATGTTCTGTGTGAACTCTCCGAAAGGCTCCTAGAGCTCCGAGGGAGTTAAATCAGATGAGGACTCATGTAGGTGAGGGGGAAAGAGCGAAGCTGGGAGGCAGTCCACTCCCGGGGCCTTTGGACCAGCTGGCCACCCAGTTAGGCCAGAAAGAAAGCAACATTATTTCTAGGTTTATCTCGATTTTGACATAGCTCTTATTATGAATAAAAAATTAAAAATTACAAAACAGACCACGAGTCCATGGACGACCTACAGTCCTTGAAGGCCAGCAGCAATCTTTCCACTGCCCTCAAGCTGCGTTTTTTCTAAGTTTGAATGGAAAGTTGAAATTTGTTATGTCCATCAAATATGCTTTAATCATTAATGTGGCATTCTCTTGTGAGCCTGATAAAGGATATTCCTATTTTACTTTAAAAAAAATAATTGCCTACATTCCAGCTCCAGATATATGAATTTCAGAAACTGAAAATGAGTAGAAAAGCCCTGAGGAGAGGCTGCTGCTCTGGGCTGCTGTGAAGATCCACGTGAAGGAGCTCAGGAAAGCACCAGGCCTTTCTTCTACTGAGTTCCCAGGGCAACCCGAACAGATGAAGTTTCCAATTATTTTGTAAGCCAGCTGTTCTGGCTTCTATGGGCATTAACAGCAAGTGTTCTAAAGGAATACCAGGTCCAGCTGGGTAGTTTTGAGAGGTAAGGGCCATGTTGCTTTCATCTCTGAATCCCTCAGTGCCTTCATGCAATATACACATGAAGCTGTGTTTAATGTCACCTTTTCTCAGCCTGGCAAAATATTCAAAAATAGGTTGATCTTGGGCTGAATATGAAACAGTTTACTAAAAGGAATTACATGGATTTTTTCTTGTTAAGAATCGCCTAGGAGAGCACCTCAATACATAAGGCAACTGCTAACGGCTATAAAAGAGGAAATCGACAGTAACACAATAATAGTGGGGGACTTTAACACCTCACTTACACCAATGGACAGATCATCCAAAATGAAAATAAATAAGGAAACAGAAGCTTTAAATAACACAACAGACCAGATAGATTTAATTGATATTCATAGAACATTCCATCCAAAAACAGATTACACTTTCTTTTTGTTTTTTTTTTTTTTGGTTTTTTTTTTTTTCAGATTACACTTTCTTCTCAAGTGCGCATGGAACATTCTCCAGGATAGATCACATCTTGGGTCACAAATCAAGCCTCAGTAAATTTAAGAAAATTGAAATCATATCAAGCATCTTTTCTGACCGCAATGCTATGAGATTAGAAATGAATTCCAGGGGGAAAAAACGTAAAAAACACAAACACATGGAGGCTAAACAATACGTTACTAAATAACCAAGAGAACACTAAAGAAATCAAAGAGGAAATCAAAAAATACCTAGAGACAAATGACAATGAAAACACAACAATCCAAAACCTATGGGATGTAGCAAAAGCAGTTCTAAGAGGGAAGTTTATAGCTATAAAAGCCTACCTCAAGAAACAAGAAAAATCTCAAGTAAACATCTAACCTTACACCTAAAGGAACTAGAGAAAGAACAAACAAAACCCAAAATTAGCAGAAGGAAAGAAATCATCAATATCAGAGCAGAAATAAATGAAATAGAAACAAAGAAAACAATAGCAAAGATCAATAAAACTAAAAGCTGGTTCTTTGAGAAGATAAACAAAATTGAGAAACCATTAGCCAGACTCATCAAGAAAAAGAGGGAGAGGACTCAAATCAATAAAATTAGAAATGAAAAAGGAGAAGTTACAACAGACACCACAGAAATACAAAGCACGCTAAGAGACTACTACAAGCAACTCTATGCCAATAAAATGGACAACCTGGAAGAAATGGACAAATTCTTAGAAAGGTATAACCTTCCAAGACTGAACCAGGAAGAAACAGAAAATATGAACAGACCAATCACAAGTAATGAAAATGAAACTGTGATTAAAAATCTTCCAACAAACAAAAGTCCAGGACCAGATGGCTTCACAGGTGAATTCTATCAAACATTTAGAGAAGAGCTAACACCTATCCTTCTCAAACTCTTCCAAAAAATTGCAGAGGAAGGAACACTCCCAAATGCATTCTACAAGGCCACCATCACTCTGATACCAAAACCAGACAAAGATACTACAAAAAAAGAAAATTACAGACCAATATCACTGATGAATATAGATGCAAAAATCCTCAACAAAATACTAACAAACAGAATCCAACAACACATTAAAAGGCTCATACACCACGATGAAGTGGGATTTATCCCAGGGATGCAAGGATTCTTCAATATACGCAAATCAATCAATGTGATACACCATATTAACAAATTGAAGAAAAAAAACCATATGATCATCTCAATAGATGCAGAAAAAGCTTTTGACAGAATTCAACACCCATTTATGATAAAAACTCTCCAGAAAGTGGGCATAGAGGGAACCTACCTCAACATAATAAAGGCCATATAGGACAAACCCACAGCAAACATCATTCTCAATGGTGAAAAACTGAAAGCATGTCCTCTCAGATCAGGAACAAGACAAGGATGTCCACTCTCACCACTATTATTCAACATAGTTTTGGAAGTCCTAGCCACGGCAATCAGAGCAGAAAAAGAAATAAAAGGAATACAAATTGGAAAAGAAGAAGTAAAACTGTCACTGTTTGCAGATGACATGATACTATACATAGAGAATCCTAAAAATGCCACCAGAAAACTACTAGAGCTAATCAATGAATTTGGTAAAGTTGCAGGATACAAAATTAATGCACAGAAATCTCTTGCATTCCTATACACTAATGATGAAAAATCTGAAAGATAAATTATGGAAACACTCCCATTTACCACTGCAACAAAAAGAATAAAATACCTAGGAATAAACCTACCTAGGGAGACAAAAGACCTGTATGCAGAAAACTATAAGACACTGATGAAAGAAATTAAAGATGATACCAACAGATGGAGAGATATACCATGTTCTTGGATTGGAAGAATCAATATTGTGAAAATGACTATACTACCCAAAGCAATCTACAGATTCAATGCAATCCCTATCAAATTACCAATGGCATTTTTTATGGAACTAGAACAAATCATCTTAAAATTTGTATGGAGACACAAAAGACCTCGAATAGCCAAAGCAGTCTTGAGGGAAAAAAACGGAGCTGGAGGAATCAGACTCCCTGACTTCAGACTATACTACAAAGCTACAGTAATCAAGACAATATGGTACTGGCACAAAAACAGAAACATAGATCAATGGAACAAGATAGAAAGCCCAGAGATAAACCCACGCACCTATGGTCAACTAATCTATGACAAAGGAGGCAAAGATATACAATGGAGAAAAGACAGTCTCTTCAATAAGTGGTGCTGGGAAAACCGGACAGCTACATGTAAAAGAATGAAATTAGAAAACTCCCTAACACCATACACAAAAATAAACTCAAAATGGATTCGAAATCTAAATGTAAGACCGGACACTATAAAACTCTTAGAAGAAAACATAGGAAGAACACTCTTGGACATAAATCACAGCAAGATCTTTTTTGATCCACCTCCTAGAGTAATGGAAATAAAAACAAAAATAAACAAATGGGACCTAATGAAACTTCAAAGCTCGTGCACAGCAAAGGAAACCATAAACAAAATGAAAAGAGAACCCTCAGAATGGGAGAAAATATTTGCAAACGAATCAACAGACAAAGGATTAATCTCCAAAATATATAAACAGCTCATGCAGCTCAATATTAAAGAAACAAACAACCCAATCCAAAAATGGGCAGAAGACCTAAATAGACATTTCTCCAAAGAAGACATACAGATGGCCAAGAAGCACATGAAAAGATGCTCAACATCACTAATTATTAGAGAAATGCAAATCAAAACTACAATGAGGTATCACCTCACACCAGTTAGAATGGGCATCATCAGAAAATCTACAAACAACAAATACTGGCGAGGGTGTGGAGAAAAGGGAACCCTCTTGCACTGTTGGTGGGAATGTAAATTGATACAGCCACTATGGCGAACAGTATGGAGGTTCCTTAAAAAACTAAAAGTAGAATTACCATATGATCCAGCAATCCCACTACTGGGCATATACCCAGAGAACACCATAATTCAAAAAGACACATGCACCCCAATGTTCATTGCAGCACTATTTACAATAGCCAGGTCATGGAAACAACCTAAATGCCCATCAACAGACGAATGGATAAAGAAGATGTGGTACATGTATACAATGGAATATTACTCAGCCATTAAAAGGAACGAAATTAAGTCATTTGTTGAGACATGGATGGATCTAGAGACTGTCATACAGAGTGAAGTAAGTCAGAAAGAGAAAAACAAATATCGTATATTAACGCACATATGTGGAACCTAGAAAAATGGTACAGATGAACCGGTTTGCAAGGCAGAGGTTGAGACACAGATGTAGAGAACAAATGTATGGACACCAAGGGGGGAAAACCGCAGTGGGGTGGGGATGGTGGTGTGCTGAATTGAGCGATTGGGATTGACATGTATACACTGATGTGTATAAAGTTGATGACTAATAAGAACCTGCAGTATAAAAAAACAAACAAACAAAAAAGCAACTAATACTAAACTTTCTTTGGGTTATTTGTATGGAAATATGTTAATATAAATGTTTCAGACATTACATGAAATTTCTAAAAATCTTATATGTTCTGGTATAATGTTATAAGTCATAATTCTAGCTATTACTTTAAAATGTATATCTCAGAAATAACTAAATTTCCTTGTCAATTGCATTATTATCAACTTTCATCAAATCTTTAACCGTGGTCATTTTTAAGTCTTTTGTCATTTACAGACAGTTCTGGGTGTACTCTGATGCTTTTGCAAAAATGTTCCTATAAAAGGGTTTCATCTTCAAGGAATTCATGGAAAAGACTCTGACAAGTACAGGTTTCTGGTAACTGACTATACTGCTGAACTGAATGAATAAGCATTTTCAGAACTCTAATGGAAAACTGATGAATTCATAAAAGTGCTAACAAAAGATCAAGATGAAAAAAAAATTAATTACATGGGACTGAGTGAACTGATGAAGATGATTATAATTTTTGTGACTTTCTGTTTGAATAAAAAAAAATTAAAAATTAAAAAATTTAAAAAAGAATCACCTAGGAATTGGTGGACCTGACAAAGGTGAACATCAGAGTTTAAAGCTGCCAGTCACAGACATAACTTGAAGATGAGTTATTTCTCTGTCAGGTGACAGGCTAATGGCACACACTGACAGTCCAGTGCTTTGTCAGCTGAAAATGACCTGTACAAGGAAGCCAATGAAGGGCCTAAATGGAATGAAAGCCCACTCAGGATGTCTAATCCCAAACTGGCCCCAGTTAATGGCATCTTCAAGAGGTAAGGTCAGTTTCCAAGGCGTTCTACCCAGATCCCCTCAACCCTCTCCCTATCTAAACTCAGGTTTTCCAGATCTCTCAGGATGGTTTGGGTCCAGAATCTATATTCCCAGGTAAGCTGAACCTTCTTAAGCCAAGGTCAGGAGAATGAATGGGTTCAAAGGCAACCACATGACCTAGGGAGTTACAGTAGTTGTAACTCCCAAAAGATAGACTGTTTCACCATCAAGGAGTTCCTTGAGGTGATGACAACAGGGCTGTCCCAGATGTGTTTATCTGTGATCATTCTCATGCTATCATTCCAGCATTATACCCCAATTTTTCAATACAATAATTTACGTTCTGAAAGGAAGTTACTTTTTAAATTTAAAGGGGGGGGGAGGAAATGCAAGCATGCAAGCACAGCATCAGTGAATGACTGCTACAGCATCTACAACTAATATTCTTAAGGACACCAAACCAAGATTACCAAAAATGCTTTACATGTAAGTGCTCAAGTATTTGACAGTTTGTTACTATGCAGCACCCAAGAGGCAAACAATATAAACATTTTTGTCCCATAAAATTTTAGCTAAAATCTTTCTCATTAGAAATTTAAAACATGATGGAGAGGCCCTCCTATTCAGGGCATTCTCCAAAGGATTCGTAATCTAAAGGTGACAGACAAATCCTTTATCAAAGTGACACCCTTTCTAAAGTAATGGAAAAACTAAAATGAATTAAGCACTAAATAACAATAGTGACATAGTGTGACTGCGCTGTTTTACATGTTAATTCATTCATCCTCAAAATAACCCTATGAGTACCATCTTCACCCTCGTTGTACAGTCGTGGAAACTGAGGCAGAGAAACTTACAGAAACACGTTTCTGCGAGTTTCTGGCGTTAGAGTCTATGCCTGCGGTTCCCAGAGTTTGCCGCACACAGGAATCACCTGGGGGTCTTTAAAACCCCATCGCCAGCCTGATGTAATTAGTATAGTTTGCGACCCCGGCATCAAGATGGTTAAAGGTTCCCAGGTGATTCTAAGCAAAGTTCGGGAACCGCTTGGTCCGTGTGCGCTTCACCACTAGGCATTAATAGTACTGCCATAGTTCTGTTGTTTCTGTGGCCCTAGAGTTTCTTCACTGAGGCGTTAAACCCGAGGCAAAGGTAGAGAGAGAAAGCAAAAGGGGCAAAGGCGCCAAGCCTTGGCAAAGGTTCAGCGAGCGAACCGAGCGCGAGGGTGGACAGGACGCGGGGCCGGGCCCCGGCGGGTGAAGGCTGCGGCGCCCGCGACCTCCGGCCTGGGGAGGGGGCAGCGGCCCGGCTGCAGGCGGGGCCGCAGAAGCTCCGAGGCTCGAGCGGGCAGGGGTCTCGGCGGCGTGGGAGGGGCCTCAGGGTCACCGTCCCCCCCGGGCAGAGGAGCGGGGAGGCGCGCTCGCCCCTCACAAGACACCCCCCCGGGCCGGCCAGGGCTGCCGGGAGGGGGCTGCATGGTCCCCGGCGCGCCCGCAGCTTTCCCGACCCCCTTCCGGGCCCGGGGCGCGGGTCAGAGTCTGCCCGGTGGGACCTAAGTTACTTTGTGCGGCCGGACAGAGGCCGGAAAGTTCGTTACTTTCCTCGATCCGGCGGGGATGGGAGCGGCGGGGTGGGGGGAGGAGGAGGGAGAGGGATCGGACCGGGGTGCGCGGAGGCCGCGTCCCGGTGCCCCCACCTCCTCGGCCCGGCCCCCGGGTTCCCTTTCCGTCCCCCACCGTGTACCTACCCGGAGGTGAAATCCTGCTGCACGCTCAGCAGCCGCTCGCGCAGGGTCTCCAGCATCATCGCCGCCGCCTCCACGTCTCCTCCGCTCAGGCCGCCGCCGCCGCCGCCGCCGCCGCCGCCCTCAGCCCCGCGAAGACACCCCGCCGCACCTGTCACGGCGCGCCCGGCACACTCACGGCCGGCCCCGCCCCCGGTCCGCTCTCGCCTTCGCGCCGCGGCCCCTTCCGCGTTCCCGCCCCCCCGCTCGCGCGCTCCCGCCCCGCCCGCGCCGCGCCCAGGCCCGCGCAGCCGCAGTGACCCAGCCGGGCTCGGGCTGCGGAAAAGGGGCGGTCCTTCTCTCCCAGCCAAGAAACTGAGCGGTTCGGGTGCCTTTTCCTAGCGCGAAGCCAGGCCCTCTCCTTTTCCTCTTTAAAATTGAAGTGGCCACGTGAAAGAATGCTTTAAAACCAGCGCTTCTTTGAGTGCGGCGTTTGTTTTCACAGTTTGGAAGAGAGATGGATCAATTTCTTGCATAGCGTGCACCTCCCCTGTAGCAAACACTTTTGTGGACTCTGGTTCCAGGATCTGACCCCGCTGGCTTTGACCTTGGATGAGAAAATTAACCATTCTGAGCCTCGGTTTCTTCATTGATAAAATGGCAAAAATCAACTGTTCCGACATCTTTACTTTCCATTCTCTTTTCAACCTACCCCATCAGGCTTTCGTGCCCTTCATACCAAAGGAGGTGGCCTTTGTCGAGTCACCAGTGACGGCCATGTTGCCGATACCATTTTACTTATCTGCCCTGATTTTTTTCTCGACCTCTCGGTGGCTCTCAAGCAACTCCTTATCCCATTCTTAAGACACGTTCTTCTCTTTCTTTCAGGCACACCATTCATGCACTCTCCCTTCCTGTCCACTCCTTCTCCTACTTCAGCAGCTGCTCCCAAGGCCACATTTGCAGGCTCCTGCGCTTCTCCATGTATGGCCCCCTCCTAGGTTATTCTGTCCATTACGATGCTGTAAATTCTATCGAGGCACCGGTCACGCCCAAATCTCCATCTTCAGCCCTGTCCTCCCTCCCCCTCCTTCAATTCATACCAGTTGCTTACTCCACATGTATCCAACAGGCATCTCAAACCCAAAATATCAAAAATTGAAAATTTTATTGCAAACTCACTTTCGAACCTAATCCCAGTCTCTTCCATTTCAGTAAGTGGCACCACCATACACCAAGTTGCTCAAGTTAAGCCACCTGAAATTACCATTTCCTATTTTCCCCACCTGCTGAATATTAATTCATCAAGTCCAATCAACTCTATTTCTAAAGTATTGCTAGAACCTGCTCCTTTTTCTCCATCTTCACTATAATCACCCTGGTCCAAGGCACCATCATCTTTCACCAGGAATACTGACAGGTCTCCTTATTCTACTCTTTTGCCATGCACATGCCTGTAACTCATCCTTGATACAGCAGCCGAAGAGAATTATTTAAAAGAGCAATCATATTGTGTCGCTTTCTTGCTTTAAATCCTTCTGTGCCCTTAGAAAAAAAGTCAAACTCCTTACTCGGCTTATGAAGTCCTAAAATTTGAACCCTTCCTGACACTCTATCCAAAGTAAGTACTACTCACCTATCATTCCTTGACATTTAAGCCATACTAACCTTTGGTATGTTGTGTGTTCCCTGAAAATCCTAGATTCATTTCCTTGAGGCCTGTTCACAAGCTTTTCTCCAAATTGTCCCATGGCTGGCTCCTTTGTGGCATTCAGATCTCAGCTTAAATATCATCCTCTTAGGTAGATCTTCCCTGATCATTCCACTTACCGGCCCAATCACTTCCTATACACTCTGTTTCTCAACTTAGTACATAACACTATCTGATAATTTATTTAATATTTGTTTAAGAAAAAGTTGTTTATTTATTTGCTTACACATTTATTTTAAAACCAGCTCTGAGACTAGGATGAGGTGGGCAAGGCCTCAAGTGTAAAACTTAAGGGGAAGCCAAAAACCTTAGTAATCAAGATGAATAATATTTTAATGCAATATTCAAAAAATTTTAAATTAGTGAAAAATTTTGTGATGAACAAAATATCTAAATTTTAAGACAGGATCTGTCTTTATTTTAAAGACTGGGCCAGTGGTAAAGAATCCGTCCTGCAATGCAGGGGACGCAGGTTCGATCCCTGGTCAGGGAACTAAGATCCCACATGCCGAGGGACAACTAAGGCTGCGCGCCACAACTACTGAGCTTGTGCGCCTCAACTAGAGAGAGAAAACCCGCACCCCACAACTAGAGAGAAGCTCAAGCGCCGCAGCGGAAGATCTCTTGTGCCACAACTAAAGACCCGACACATCCAAAAATTAAAAAAAAAAAGAAGACAGGATATGATAGGGCTGGGATTGAATGAGTCAAGTGAGATGGGCTGTGTGAGGATAGGCCTTTCCTGGCAGAGCAGAAGTGACTATTCTGATTAGTGATCTAGGGCAGGGGTCCCCAACCCCCGGGCCTTGGACTGGTACCGGTCTGAGGCCTGTTAGGAACCAGGCCGCACAGCAGGAGGTCAGCAACGGGTGAGCTGCCCCCAGTCCATGGAAAAATTGTCTTCCACGAAACCGGTCCCTGGTGCCAAAAAAAGCTGGGGATCACTGATCTAGGGAATAAGGAGCCTGGCCCCATCCTTTCTTCTTTTCCTTGGGTGCAAACATCCAGTAAAGAACAGCCGTTCTACTCCATAAGAACAGGCTGCCAGGTGAGCAGGCTGCAGTGACCCAGTGCTTTCTGTGACTGGGTGGGCAAGTTTTAACGTGAGGTTCAGTAATAGGAGTTCTGCTTGCCCATGAACATAAGTCATGTGCTTCATCACCCTTACCAGAAATGAAAGTGATGTTCTGGGTGCTTTATGCTGACTTTCTTATTTCTTAGTAGGTTGAGACAAGTTGGTTGAGAGGGGTTCTGTTTATTGGGTCTTTCTCCACCACCCAGAAACAGTACCTGGTACAGAGTAAGCGATCAAATGATCAGGTCTACAGAGACAGATTCCTCACTGTCTAGTAGATGTGGAAACCACATGTACTGAGAAGTAATAAATCTTTTTCATTTTATTCAATTGAAATAAACTCCTCTGCTCATATGTTTTCAATTTACTAAGTTTCATACATTCCAGTAAAGTACCAAATCAGATCAAAGAGAGTATGCCTGTCACTAGAAAATAGATTTACTTGTGCCCAATCATTTTTATCTTGACCATTGCATTATTAGTCTATGGCATGTTTGTCCTTCGTTTTGAGGTGTTTTATGAACATTCTTAACCCCATGTCTGATAAACCCCCAAACAGTGACAGTTTTAAAAGTGCTAATAAGAAGAGATAATTATAAGGAAACAAAAGTAAATTATAAAAATGAAAGTAAAGAGAGAGAAAATGACTACTGTTGCACATGAGTAGTTTTGCAGGAATGATTAAGGACCAAGAGTTGAAACATGCGACACGTTGTGTCAATTTAAGTAACAGTCATCAGCCAGAAACTAGGAAGATTGACTGGCAAAATGAAAAAAAAAAAGTTTTAAGTATAGGGAACCAACATCAATAGTGGAGGCTACTGACCTCATCTTAATTCAGCAATTGGTTGAGAGCTGATTTGAGAACATAATAGCTAAGCAGGGAGAAAGCTGTGATGATAAAACATTTGGGGCAAAAGCACCAAAGCTGCGTAAGAAGCTCCCCATGGTGGTGCCTCCCTGGAGCAGCCGCAGCAGCATCACCTGGGAGCTTGTTGCAAATGCAGAATCTCAGGCCCCACCCAGACCTACTGAATCAGAATCTGAATTTTAACAAGATCCCCAGGTGATTCGTATTCATTTAACATGTGAGAAGCACTGCTCTAGGACACTTGCTAAGGAAAGGGGTTTCCTTGTCTCTGGATTTTTACAGTAAATAAAATGATGAATGAGGATTTGGTGGAATTGGAACCAAAGAAAAGATGCTATAAAAGAAGAAGCCATAGGACCCCGAAGATTTCACACCACTTTTTTGGCAGAGATCTTTTAGAGTAATTGGAAAGGCCCTACTGCCATTTGAGTTACAGGAATCTAACAGATTTGTAAAGGCATCTACGTGTTGTTATTAACTTATTTATAATTTTACAAAACCAAGATTTTTGATATCTTTAATTTTTAAGAATTTAAAGATGCCAGAAGAAAGAAACCAATTAAAAGCTGTAAATGTTTCTGGTGAAACAATAAGTCGTTCTAAGAATAAAGTAAGCTAAATGAAGCTGGAAGGTAACATCAGCTTGGCATTTTGAAAAGGAAAACAGACAGGAACCTGAGAGGTGGAGGAGGGGAATTCCAACACGCAGAGCAAAGATTAGAGCCCAGTTGAAGAAGAACACAGAAGAAGAGGGTATTGGGGGAGCGGGGGGCCGGTGGGGTGGGAATCAAAGTCTGAAGACAGAAGCTAACAGACCAAGAAGGCAAGCAGTGTGTGGAGTGACACTCCCAGCAAAGTTGGGAAAGAATATTTTCAACATGAACCACATTGAAAGAACAGCGAGAGGCAGCTCAGCTGCATCTATTTGTTTTGAAATTTTATCACACTATAATAAAATGTAATCAGGCACCTAACCTCGTCTTTTTGCTCAGATGAAGGAAAGGTACTACACAGTGCATTAGAGGAGGAAACCTCTTTTATTTTTCGTTAATCTATGTACGGATCTATATGATCTATGAAATATTCATAAATAACCAAGTGACTCCATTCATTAAAATGTAGGGACCCTACATGAATAGAGGAGACCACAAATAAATGGTTTTCCCTGGAGAAAGTATATCTCAGAAATTACACCTTCTGAACCATTATAGAACAGAAATCTCTTCAAGTGGGAGAATTTAACTCAAATGGAAACTTTTTAATAAGAATTACAAAAAGATGATTGAGACAATTATTACCTATAGTTAAGTATCAGCTTAATATAGGTGGGGGGAGTCCCAATAATTGAAAAGGATTGAGGAGAAGGGCAAATATAAGGTCCCAGTGCCCTAAGAGTGCCTCTCTGTCCACAGGAGTTGCCCATGTCAGTGGAAACTGATACTGCGAAACTGATTCTGGGAGGAAACCAGAGAGAGTCCTTTAAATGCAGTTAAGTGGATGGTTCTCAACCCTGGCTGCACTTTAGAATCATTTGGAGAGCATTTAAAAAATACCAATACCTGGGCCCAATCTCTGGAGATGAAATCTCAGGTTTAACTGGTCTGAGGCCACACCTCCTCAGCCACACAGTTTCAAAAGTTTCCCAGTTGATTCTAATGTATAGTTGGGGCCAGGAACAACCGAGCTGAGCTTTGCGACCTGAGCTGCCTGCAGGGAAAGGAAGCAGACGCTCTGGCTAGAGCAGCGACTGTGACCTCAGAGTCCACCAGACCTCTCCCTGACTTCAGGATTCCAGGCTGAAGCTGGTCCCCACTCTCCCAGCTCCTTCAAACAGGCACCAGCCCCATCACTTAGTTTGTAACATTTGGTACATGGGCCTGAGCTCCTGCAGCCTCTGCCCAAACGGCGCTGGCTGACCCTGGAGGCAGTGGTGTGAAGGGGAGGAGCGAGGGAGCGAATCTGGGCACCGCACTGGGGAGGCCAGGCTCTGTCTGGCGTGCTCAGGCCACCCCAAGGCATGCGGTCTTTCTGTAAGGATGCTACACGGCGAAGGGAGGGAACCCCAGGAGCTGGCTGTGTCTTGACACTTGGCCTGGTGGAACTGGAAGCTTCTTGTTGCCTTTCAGGAAACAACAAACGTTCAAGTGTCCTGAGCAGCTCTCAGTAGCTGTCATTTCAGGGAAAAAAAAAGTCCCTTGTCCCCTCTCCTGGTGACTCTTCCAGTTCCATTTATTTCTCTGTCTCTGACTCCCTCTGCTTTCATTTTTCACTCTTTCTAAGCTCTGCTCTACCACATGACGCCTGCCGCCTGGTGACTTCAGCTTAACGCCCTCTCTCCATGCCTTTTGGCTACTGCCATTGCTGCCAACTCTGCCCCTCCCTGAGTGACCAGAAGAAGGCTCTAAATGCTTTCTCCAGTCCTTCATTTAACAGAAAATGCCTCACATAAGCAAAGCTCTTGCACGAGACCACCTCATGCTATACATGTCTGCTTGTAGGCCAAGTACCAGTCCCCAGCCCAATCTATTGTGACCCAGGTTGCAGGGTTAAGCAACACAAAACATGTGCAAGAACTGCTTTTGGCCTTTTTTTCCCCTAGAAGGGGATTATGAGGGGCTGTTTCTTAGACCTATGCAAGGGGAAATAAGCCTCTAATAGTTAAATTAGAGAAAAAGTACCCAGTGTACCTGGTAATGTTTTTGCTTATGTTGCTTCAATTCGAGGTTTATATATAATAAAGTTTCCAAACATTGCCTTTATGATGTGCTGAGAATCTCGACAAGGGGAGGGGGAGAAAGAAAGTAGTTCTCATGTACAAACACACTGGGTTCCTCTGCTTTAACTAGTGTATTGTCTCTGTTTATACACAGAAATGCAAGTGAACAGATGTATTTGTTGTCTTAATAAACCATTGTATCTACCAATGAAAAGCTCGTTTGTTTCCTCCATTATTGGAATTCTGTTCCTGAAGTGAGTCTAACTGCTGTGCTTAATGCCATCCTAATTAGCCACCACTCATTACCTGGTGGTACCCAGCCAGGGAACACGGCATCGAGAGAGAATGAGCTCATAGATGGAAGACTTTTTGTGAAACCTCAACATTTTAAAATAGTGGAAATGTCACAGGAGGAAAAGTACCCCAAACAGGAGCCCCATTCTTCCTCTCCTGGAGGCTACAGTGAACAGGAAACACTGGGCTCTTAGGCTGAGAGTAAGATCGGTCTGGGGGATCCAGGGGTGCCATCCATCTACCGATTCCCCACTGCTTCCTAACGTGCCCCGCCCCCCAGTCCTGCAAGGCTGAGTCCTCGTGGTTTTCTGCAACATTGTCTACTCAACGAGGGTGACTGCTGAGGCCCTGCCTATGCCTGGCGCTCTACCAGATGCCAGGCACATACTAACGTACTGACTTTATCTTACTGTAATGACAATGATGGCTATTACCTACTGAGAGCTCACTTAGGCAGGATTCTAAGCACTTTACACGTATTATTTTGCCCATTTTGCAGATGAGGAAATGAAGGACAATAAGGCACCTACAAACCCGTGAAGAGTTTATAGTCTAGGCGAGGCGATTAGTGTTTTACCTGTGGTGATGACAGCCCAGACGAAGGGTGACTCACCTTGACTTTGCTTTGGAAGAAAGAGTCATGAAAGGGGGCCTGGTGTTGAGCGTCCCTGAGAAACTTAAATCCAGGTACATCAGCACGAACTCCTGGAAGGTGCATGTGATTGGTTGGTGAAGCTTGGCATCTGGCCCAGCCTTCCCGGGCAGCTCCTGGCAAATGGCACCTGGTTACGTGGCGGTTACAGCCCCCCGTCAGGGGGCTGAGCCCGGCTGGCCCGGTTGCACGGGTTATCTGTGACACTTCCTCCCTCACAGACTGGCAAGACCCTAGAGGGAGGGAATAGAGAAGACAGAGAGCCCACTGGTGTTAGGAGCAGAGCAGGGGAGGGGTGGACCCTGCCCATGCCAGGCACCCTTGCCCTCTGCCCTCTGGAAGGGAGTGGGAGAGGGTTACACAGCCCCTGCCTGGGATCCCACTGTAGAGACTCAGGGTCAGAGAGAAGGAGACTCCCCTAAACGGGAACAAAAGGCTTCCCAGTGTAAATGTGAATCAGAGACCTGGGAGGGTAGGTGTTGAGCCCCAACTCTGGGGGTGAAGGAGGAAAGGAGGAACGCCCAGGCTGGCGAATCTGTCCTCCCTATTGGCCAAACCGACATACCCTGCTTCTGCCTTTAGTCACAGACAGTGGGCCACCCCAGGTCATTACCAGCTTCACTTCCTCAAACTCACAGGACTAAGGCACTGCCTGTCTGACTGCAGGAGGACAGCCAGCATTTTGAGTCCGCTCCATGGCACGGGAATCTGAGCAGGGCACCCAGAGCCCACCAGTGTTCACCGGTATAAACAGCCTTTCCAAAGCCCCATCTAACTTTTACCTGTTTCACGCTCTCTGAGAAAGGATTTTCAGGAGGAGCTGGTCATGCTTCGCAAGGGTCCGTATCATTTTACCAGATGGTGGAGACAGCATGTCGTCTTGGAGCAGGTCTTCTAAAAGAATCATTTGCATGGCCTTTTATGTAGACCAATGCAAACAGGCATCCCTTGTTCCAGAGGAAGGGTGTAATACGTTTTGGTAGATAGATCTTAAAGGTTGTGGTGAAGAGGTTCACAAATTTGCATAAAATCTATGGTGCCTCTGAGAGGGCAGATATAGTAAAGCCCCTAACTCCTTCCCTTTCAAAGTCATGCAACATTATAAAACATCTCAGGTGGGGTGGGGTATCTCACTGAGGTCAGACGACAGAAAGACTTCAGACTAGAGACAGCCCAGGGGAAATCATCTTGGTGGAAAGGGAATGGGGGAGGTTGGGGAAGAGAGGTTTGTGCTGGTCACCTGGGCCCACGGCACAGCCTGAATTCTATCCAAAAAGGGCTACTTTGGGCACAGTGGAGGGAGGGTGTGTGTGTGTGTGTGTGTGTGCATCTGTGTGTAAACAGAGACCTGAGTCACAAAGATGATCTCGCTGGGAGCCCAAATGCCTTTAGCAGGGAACAGCCAATACCTAGTAAGTAGCGGTTATCCTCTAGCCTCATGGGGGTGAAGCTGAATTTTGACTCCAGCCAAGATAAAGCAAATCTGGCTCCTTGAACTAAGACGATCTCTGAGTTTTGAGATTTATTATGAGGGGAGGGTCCCTATGGAGAGAAGAAAAACCATTCAAGTGATATACGAGTTGGAGGCTGACTTGAATAATAATTTTACCCCAAGCTGGTGAAGCAGAATATCCCGGCGTCTTGGAGGGGTAGCAAGTCAGAAATGCGTTACTGTCCCCACCCCTTGTTTGTGCTCCTGTGGGGTACAGTCTGGGAAACGTGGCTCACACTGACTATTTTCTCCTTTTGAAGTGCCTTGTCTACCCTTGGGGGACCATAAACCATCCTGTCTTCATCTTTTAATACAGAGCATTGTCACTAAGTGTTTGCAATACCTTATTGCATCTTCACAATTGCAGCCCTAAATCAAATCAGATCTGGGAGCTTGTCCTACAGGCCAAATGGGATTCAGCCAAGGATCAGATCCAGCCTTCAAACTGGACCTCTTTTTTTCTCTTCACTGTCATTTCTTTATGTTCTACTTGCATTTTACCCAAACCTGACGATGTGTTTTGAGTGGGAAGAGAGTTTCCACTAATCCCCTATTTCACCATCACTAAATTTAACCTCCGATGTAAAGTCTCAAGTTCTTTGCCCTATAAATAGCTCGGGGCTGAAGTGAGAGCAGAGGTGAGGATCAGTGTCAGCTGTGGTGTCATCAGAAACCCACTGATGTTAAAGGCCAATAAACTCCCCTTGTCCTACCCTGGCTTGGCCTTTGCATCCACCCTGTGGGGGGCAGGATCCAGACACATCACTGCTCTTCCCAATCAGAATTTACACACATTAATGAACACTAGAGAGCACAGTCTCAGTGGGGCACTACTCACCCTCCCAAATGTTTTGGAAAACTGGCCAATTTTCCCTTGGAATTTTGACCTTATACAAATTTTTTTGGAAAAGAAAACAAATATTAATGATAGGCTTCCTGTCAATAAACTCAATGCAATGTGCCTTATCAACTTTTAGTAAAAATGCTAAACTACAATGGTTTATGCTAAATATATCCTGTTGAAATGAAACCTTAAGTTCCAGCAATCAAAAGAACATGTCAGTCTTTTGTTCATTTTTCACAAAACTGAAATTTCCAGCATTCTTAAACTACACACACACACACACATCATTTAAAGAAACTGAGAAACGAGGGGGTTGCAGTAGAATTCCCTGCACTGGCATTCAGTAGGCCTTATAATGTAGATTTAATGGGGTCAAGGGGGAGTCTGGATTTTGTTTTTAAACTTACTACCCATTGATATTTTAGTTCTATGTCCTCTATTTTGCCCAGCAGTAAAATTAAGTAATTCATTTCTAGATGGTACATTAAA
This sequence comes from Eubalaena glacialis, assembly GCF_028564815.1. Lineage (NCBI taxonomy): Eukaryota > Metazoa > Chordata > Mammalia > Artiodactyla > Balaenidae > Eubalaena > Eubalaena glacialis. Next base: position 12,122,105 of record NC_083722.1, read on the forward strand.
GGCACAGTTCTTGGTCATGACTTTAGTCTGTGTCCATTTGACACATAGATGACTCTGGAGAACTCTACTATTAGTTGCCAATTTGTCAACAGTCAACAACAAACAACCTAAATCATCTACTGTTCTCCTGATCTAAGTCACTGTCATGCCAGATGGTGACCCCACGGCACCTTGTTCTCTCAGCCTGGAGGCTGGCGTTCGGGAAGCTACAATGCTTCTTCACAGCAGTGGTGTTTTGGAGTTCTGAGCTAGGATGACGTGTAGAGATGAACTGATACTGCTGCTGCACCTTGGGTGCACACACGCCAGCTGTCCAAAGCAGCTCTTCATGTTTATTTTAAAAATCTACAGTGTTTGCCAATACAAAAACTGGAGGTACAGAAAGATGAATGTCATAAATTGGAACTTCTTTTTCTTTTAAACGTTTTTCTTTTTTTCTTTTTTTTTAAAAAAATATTTATTTATTTTATTTTTGGCTGTGTTGGGTCTTCTGTGCGAGTTGGGTTTCTGTGCGAGGGCTTTCTCTAGTTGCGGCGAGTGGGGGCCACTCTTCATCACGGTGCCTGGGCCTCTCACTGTCGCGGCCTCTCTTGTTGCGGAGCACAGGCTCCAGACGCGCAGGCTCAGTAGCTGTGGCTCACGGGCCTAGTTGCTCCGCGGCATGTGGGATCTTCCCAGATCAGGGCTCGAACCCGTGTCCCCTGCATTGGCAGGCAGATTCTCAACCACTGCGCCACCAGGGAAGCCCCATAAATTGGAACTTTTAAAATTCTCACTCTGCAAAACTGGAGTCATTTTTGGCTGAATTTCCAAGAGCCATGTCAATGTTCTGACTGTTCTTAGTGAACCTCATGATTAGTCATGTGGATGATTTAAGGTCAAAATATATCAGGCTGTATTCTCATCTTTTATAGTTTTTAAAAACTGATAGAGCAATAAGATAAATTAACTGAAGGGGACATACAGTTTCATTTTTTTACATTATAAAGTTGTCATAGGTGTGGCTTTCTTGAAACTTTCATCACACACACACACACACACACACACACACACACAAATCCAGTCCAGCTTAAAGCTCCATCCTTGGCTCCTCCCCTCCCGAGGTGCAGGCCTGGCCTAGGCTCATTGGACCCTCCACAGAGAGGAAGATGGACGGACGGATGAGGACTGGTCTGTGCTTTCACTTTTGTTCTTCCTCCCCCTTCCGCTTTTAGGTTCTCCTTGGTCAGGCAGGGAGCCTGCAGAGGAAGTACAGGAAAGGGGAAGGATGTTCTATTTAACAGGGCATGGATATAATCCTCCCCAGAGGCCCTGAGGTCCCCCTCCCACCCACTGCCCCCGGCAGTGCCCTGACCTGGGCAATCTGACTCCTCTCTTTCCCACTTAGCCTCTGGTTACCCGGCAGAAAGCCCTCTGATGGGAACACCTCAGAGGAGCTCCCCACATCTCTCATGGCCCCGCAGGAGACTGTAAGGTACCCTTGAGTTTGTTAAGCCCTTGTTTATCTGTACTCCACAGAGGCAGGGTATTTGAGCCAGTTAGTTAATCAGCCAGACTAAATAAAGACTCCAGGCAGACATGATAAAAGCCACTGTGCATTATTAAGGGCTTAACCAAATTACATTCGCTAGAGATGAATGTTTGCTTGATGACAGAACTCCCCAGGCCAGATCGCTCAGAATAAATCCCACCAACAAAATCACAGAGTATAAACGATGCATTATAGACAACGCCGCAGCTGAAAAAGCCATGCTCTTAAGGTTTATGTCAGTGTTTAGAAACCCAAGATGGATCTTCCCCCTAACCACAAAGTTACAAATGGTGATTTGGTCGATAGGCCTTTTCTACTGAAGCTGGTTTAACCCTTAAGGTGGCCGAACGACAATCGGAGCCTGAGTTCTGGGTCTGGAATGGGGAACCACGGCCTCTGTGTTGAGGAGGGGAAAGAGTACTCTTCCCCTTTCCTGGGTCCAAGGTCAGTCCTAACGGCCCTCCTCCACCTCAGAGCTCCCCTTCTCCTGGCATCTGAACTTTCACTTGCCCTAAGCCCTTGCACTTGACCTGGGTCAGCCTGACTCATCTAAATGCCCCCAAATCACCAACCTCCTCCTCCACCTCTTTACTCAAACCCTCACTGAGATGAACAAGAAAGCAAACAGAATTAATTCGTTCAAACTAACATTTGATTTTCTAGTGCTCCTTCCTTTCTATGAGTGTTTAGGTCTTTGGAAAAGGATGCTCTGTGTTTGGGATTTCACCTGGCTGCAGGAGTCTGGAGGATCAAACAGGGTACAAGATAATAATAGATTTATTATTCTCAAATGTTGTCTCAGACTGTAATTATCCCTCTTTCTCAACTGCCTTTTAGCCTCTTGGGGCAAAACAAGCCACTTCTGGCAGCACAGCAGCACACTACCGCCCACCTCCACACCCTGCCCTCCATCCACCTGCCTGATTATTCTAAGGCAAGACCCCTCATTTTACTACTTGTATTATTATTCTTGTGTGTCAATACTGACTTTTATAGTAGATACGTGTTGTCTTGGGGCAAACCACTCATATGGAAGAACCACCTCTCTCCCATTGGATATATCCAAATGGGATATATTTAAATGGTGGTCATCCTTTTTCTGGCCAATGGCTGGGCAAACTACCCCTGCTAGGATAATTGCTGTCATTCTCCTTGAACTTAGTGATGAAAAGACTAAAAATGGTTGGACTGGTTCATCCTTTCTAGGGAAGATGTCCAGACAAGACCATTTAGTAATCCCTGCTACTGAGGCCTTCTGGAGGTGCCTGGGGCTGTCTGTTCTGAATCTGCCCTATATCCTGCTGAAAGAATCCCTTTTGCGCAAGTTGGCCAGAGTTGGTTTCAGTTGCTCGACACAAACAACCCTGACTGACACAGCTCTCCTCGGCCTCTCATGCTCTATCTGCACAATGAACTTGGGACAAGATCTCAAAAGAATGACATACTTCTTATTCCACTGAGGTACCTCACTCCTACCCCAAATCTTATCCTAATACCCCACCCCATGGCCAAACCTAGTAAGTCTTTGGACCCCTTTGGTGTTTCTGTTGTTTGATTTCTGAAGATTTGCTGGAAGGCCAGGGAAGCCTGGTCTGCCTCCTCCCTGTGAACGGTGAGGAGGGTCTTCCCTTGCCTCTCACCCACCTCGGAAACCAGTCCCCCCACATTCTATTCACTCCTAGCCAGCCATGCTTCCCAGAATTACTTAGCAGATTTTATTGTATTTGTCTGCAAAGCTTTGGTTATACTTGCTCACCCAAAAGAATACGTTATTGGTTGAATTCCTACCAGTATAATAAAATGAATTTAAAAAGTTTAGGGCAAGTTGGGTGCTGCTTTGCATTCATTTCCCAATGAAGCCAAAGACAAAAGGATTTGGAGATGCCACAAATCCAAATAAGTGCAAGTTTCATTCATCCATAAACATGCTTGCCAGTAACCTGCCATTTATTCACTGTATTCACATTACAAATTACACTACCTATACTTTCTGAAACTACTGTCAACTGTCTAGAATTCCTGGGTGAGCTTAAGGTGTTTCCTTACCGGAGTGCCTTGTAGTTACAGGCTGGAAATGCTGGGATGCAAAACCAGCTCGAGCTCTAAGAGATAGTGTAGGGTGGAGTCAAGAGTCAAATTCAGGCAGTCTGATTTTAGGGCTACACTGTCTCTCCAAGAATGAAGGGATTGGGTGTTTTCATACTGAACTTTGTCGGCTTAATGTAGGGGGCTGCCAATGTGACCCAAATTCTCTATTCTTTAGCAAAAGTAACTATAAAGTGTAACAAGATATTTCTAAATTTCCAAAATGAGGAAAAAATGTTTTTGGGTGAGTTGAGTGGGCTATGTGATAGATAGTCTCCAAAGACAGCCCCCCAATCAACTGTGCATCCCTGTTTTCATGCCCTTGTGTAGTTTCCTCCCCTTGAATCTGAGCTGGCTTTAAGACTTGCTTCTTTTAACTTGCAAACTTGGTGCCTGTGTAAATTCTGAGGCTACTTCATAAGGAGCCTTGTAGCTTCTACCTGGGTCTCTTGAAATGCTCTCTGAGGAAGCCAGACACAATGTAAGTAGTCTGACCCCCTTGCGATGGCCATGCTGGGAGGAAGCCCAAGTCAGTCACATAGAGGGACCATACGGAGAGACAAACAGACAGACACCTGGCCTTTGGAAGAGCCTTTGGCTCTTCCACTCTTCCCAGCCGAGATAACGGAGTGTCTACTTGAGTTTTCAGACAAGTCCAGGCCTAGGTGCCACTGACTGTAATCACGTGAGAGGCCCCAAGTGCTAACTGGCCAGGTGAGCTCAGTCAGCCACAGAGCCATGAGGGAGAATAGTAACTGTAGTTTTAAGCTACTTAGTTTTGGCATAGTATGATGTTATGCAGCAGTAGATATCTGGAACAGATGCTGAATGGAAGAGACAAATATTGAGATTATACTTTGTACCAGACCCTGTGCTACTTTCTTCACATAAATCATGGGGTGAAAATTATCAACATGGAATGTTGGCCAATTTCTTCCACATCACTCTCCCATATCGACAAGGAAAAAGCCTGTAATTTCCAGCTTCATTTAAACCACCTTATCAGCCAAACTTATCTCCCAAAACAAACCACTGGTCTTTCTTCTTCAGAATGGTTTCTCTATACATGTGATGCAGGATGGCCAGAGAAACACAGAGTTGGAGAGACTGGAGTTAAAAAGAAAGGGCTTTTCAAAAGAAATTAAGTCATCTTTGTAATAAAGTCTGGGAAAGAGATGAATTGGATAGGTGGGAGGTGAAGTGGGAGCGATAGAAAAAGCAAGGAGGGGTAGAGAATGTTCTTTGGTGGTAAATGAGGAACTCCAGACACTGAGGACACAAGTGAATTAGGTAGAAGAATCAAGCAGCTATGAGAAATACTGCAATCGGTTATAATTGGATTCTCTTCAATGCTGAGAAACTTGAATAAAATCGGAATTGCTTTTCCATGATATTTAGCCTGTAAATCCTGTTTCCTCTGGAACTGAACCACATGGGTTATGGCTTCAATTATGGCTACATGTATCATCTATTTAATTCTTTCAAGACTCTCATGAGGCGTGTATTATTGTCCTTGTTTTATAGATTCAGAAACTAAGGCTCAGAGAGGTTATGTGACTTGTTTAAGGTGATATGGTAGTAAGCAGTAAGGTTGATTTTTAAATTCAGCCCCGCTGACTCCAAAGGCCATGAATTTCCACCTCACCATTCTGGAGTCAGCTCCCTAACACTGTAACTTCTCTTCATAGCACTGTCCTTTCTTCTGCTCCTGAACCACTTTATCGCACATCATGGCAGTGTCACTGGGGATCCTGAGAGGGGTATGAAAGTGGGGAAGACGAGGCAGTAAATATTTGTACATGTAAGCTTAGCTATTTTAAAAATCAGAGGCAGTCTATGCTTCACTATATTTTGTTAACGTACCACAACCTGAGTTTCTTAACAGTTTCTAAAAGCAAGTTTTAAAAAATGGCACACATGAGTGTCAGATAATGTAATTTCTTAAAACTTGGTTATGTGTCCTTTATCATTTCAATTCTGTTGTGATCTATCGAGCTTTAAAGCAACTAATTTGACAGAACCTACACAGAAGATAACATTCTAAGGCTATCTTGGAACGATACCTTTTAATAATAAAGGATGCTTCTGTGTATTATAAAGCCAGATACAAAATACTTGACAAGAAAAGGAGATTGGGTTCTGATTCTTTCTCTCTCTTTTTGATGCCAGCAGTTGCTTGCTAACCTTTCCTGATCAGCTTTTTATCTATATTCCTTTTAAAAAGGGAACAAAACCATTTAGCATTCTCCTGGCACATTTGTGTCATAATGCAGGTATGCTTTGGGGAAAGAAATGAGAGAAGTTAGTCTGTTAGATGATTCAAAACATTCACCCTGAAATTCCATGACCAAAAAAAAAAAAATAAGACGATGCTGCTTCTTAGTGATATTATGAATTTCCTGTTTAAAATGTAAAATTATGAAATCTGGAATGTACTCTTTAAACAGGAGCACATATATAAAAGCATATCCTGATCATACATAAACATATTGCCTGGTGTGTCGTGACATTCACCTTTTGGCAGTTTTCACCTCCAGCAGAGCGGAGGCTTGGGGAAAGCAGGGAATTTCAAAGCAGCCAATCTGACAATGTAACAGTCTTGATTTTCTAATTAAAGATCTGGCAGGAATGCTAAAATAAGAATTGGCAGTTATCTGTGAATTTTAACTATTCGTATTTTCTCATGCCTGTTTCTAAAATTTCCTGACAGATGTCAGTATTAAAAAAAAAGTAAGAGAGGTGGGACAGAGGGGGTAGGATAAGCATGGGCTTGGCTTGACCTGGGTTTAAACCCTGGACCTATCATTTGCTAGGTGAGTGAGGTTGGGAAATTTCCTTAATGTCTCTGAGAGTCTGTTTCCCTGCCTGTAAAATGGAGGTAATAACACCAACCTCAGGTGCTGTTGTGAGGGTTCAAATGACACAATGGGTGACAGTCTGTGTCTGGCCCCGCGACATACATAGCAGGAGGACAAGAAGCCATGAGTTCCCTTCCTCATAACTTCAGAGGTGGAAAAGAACATAGGGTAGCAATTCCATCCTGCAGTCTTAAGGATCGTATCTATGCTTATTATTTTCTTAGATTTACTAGCAAATGATCATCTTCAAGTGCACAAAATTGCACTGGGCTTGGAGCCACAGGCCAGCATTTAATTTCAGGGTCCAGCTGGGACTTCTTGACTTTTCTAGACGTTAGTCATCATGGGAAAGAAAATACAAATGGCAACATTCAGCTCCAAACCACTTGTAGGGTTGCTGTAAATATTAATAAGCAATCAATTACCTTTACATGCTTTGGAAAATTGTTCTGCACAATAAAAAAAAATTATCATTATGTACACAGAGAAAAAGGTTTATTTGTAAAGTGTGAAAGTTCTTATGAAACAATCCACTGAAGCCTGAAATATTGTTACAGTCGTATTGAGACAGGAGGGAAGGGGGCAGGACGCAACCTTTAAAAGAATGACAGAGCCATTGAGGATACGATATAAACTGGTTAGAACCAACTTGGCCCAAGATGGTGGAAGATTTGACTTAGGTAGACCTTGAGCCTCATTATACACTCGTTATAACGCATTAGTTAAATGACACACCCACAGGTGCCAGGACAGTTCTGAGGCTGACCATAAAAGGCCAAAAAGTGGGCAGTGGCCCAATTCCTGGAAATCCCCCCCGCTTCCCCGAAATAGTTGGAATAATCCACCCACTTGTTAGCCTATGAAATTACCCAGCCCTTGAAAACTAACCACCCCATATCTCGCGGCAGCTCTCACCTTCTGAGATGGACCCCATTCTGCCTATGGAATGTGTATCTCTAAATAAACTTGCTTTCACTTTACTATGGCTCACTCTTGAAGTCCTTCCTGTGTGAAGCCAAGGACCCTCACTTGGCGGCCCGCCCCGGGGACTCACCCGAGACCTGGGACATGACTACCCTCTCACGCCCCATTTTCCTGCAACAGTATTGTCCAGTGACATTTGACACAGGGCCACGGCCTTCTAAGAAAACAGTTATATTAGAAAGAGGAAATGATTTCAAAGCGAGTGTATACTATGTGGTGGTTATACTGTTTGCTGTTGGGAATCAGTTTCTTTTGCTCATTGAAACTGATAAGCTTACTGAGGCTTATTCTCTGCTTTTACCACAGGACAACATGAAAGACAGCTTTAATTCTTCTTGCCCATTTAGGACAATTTTCAACATTTTCATAGAGTTGTGTTGCTATGTTAGAGCCGACCTGCTGTGTGGTTCAGTCTTAGTGGCAGCAGGGTGGGAAGGCTTGGAGGCAAGCAGATTTGAATTCCCAACAGTGTCCATTGCCTGTGAGCTGTGTGGTCTCAGGCAAGTCACTGAGCCACTCTGAGCCTGTTTCATCAACTGCAAAATGGAGATAATAGTACAATAGTCTTGCACGAATTTTGCAAAATTAAAGTTTTAGATACATAAAGATATAAAATACAGTGCTTGACATATAATGGGTCCTCATAAATGTTTAGGGGTATACAGAACAGTCACTCATAAATTTGTTCAGGAAGTTAAAAAAATCAAAAGATAAATTATGCTAATATTAACCCACCCACATTATGGATGATTAGTTTGGATTCAGGATTAGATTTGAAACATCTTTTAAAACATATGCAGAGCAGATAAATTAATATTCACATGCCTTGAGAATCTTAAATTTTCTGTTTCCTGACTTCTGGTATAAAATTTGTAACGCAGTTTAAGTTTTTTGTATGCTCCCTTTTCTTTTCCTTTTATTTACCTTTAATGAACAAATAAACCCACAGCATTTTCAATCATATTGGTAATTAAAGCTGCAGGGGGATGGAGCAATAAAAATGAAACATTAACTCTAGTTATCAAAGGGAAGCCAGAATCTAGGAGACGAGATGATGAAGCTTCCAGAAGTCACTTAGGCTACTGATGTTGCTGGGGTGTTATTACATGGTTATTTTGTGGGTATTCAACCAAAAAACCAAAAACCAAAATACCAAACCCAAAAAACTGATGGCCTAGCTAGCTCACCCATTTGCTAAATCAAAATTGGAGACATTATCTAGGGCATTCAGCTGTTCTCTGGAGAACATACTGTTTCTTAATTACCTAACTAGAAAACTCATGTGCCTCTGGAGAATTCTTAGGAAACATTACAGAGAGTTCACGCAAACTGCAGCCTCTCGTGGCAAAGGCCCCAGAGTGTATCTCCCACATGAAATTAGTTCTCGGGTCCTGACGTAGCCGTTTCTCCCTTCCCAGTGCCTCCTCGCTCCTGTCCCTTTCTACTATCACTAATCTAGGGACCTTCCCACCTGGCCTACACGCCTCCAATCTCTCCCCACTTCTGTCTGTCGTACACTCTGCTGACAGCCATCTTCGTAGAGCACGGGTCTAGACAGCCAGTCTCTTGCTCGGACACTGTCAGTGGCTCCACACATCCTACACAAGGTCCAGACTCCTTCAAACAACATTTAAGGCCTTCCATAATTTGACCTGACTTTACGTTGAAACTTCACCTCCTAGGTTTCTGTTATCACAGCCCCAGTTCCTTAACCTCATACATTCATTTAACAAACATTTAAAAAGTGCTGCAGAATCAAGCACTGGATGGAGAAGCAAGACACAGCCTCTGCTTCCATGGAGCTCAGGGTCTGGAGATGGCTTAAACATTTACAAAAAGTTACTGAATAATGTGCTGTTATATTTATTTACTAGATACCCAATGAATATTTCACAAGTACCTACGATGTGCCAGGAATGTTCAAGGCACACGGTGGCCGGAGGGTCTAACGTTTCCCAGAGTCAGCAAAAGCTTCAAAGAGGAAGAGGCATTAACTGAATCTTGAGAGGATCAGATGGCCTCCAAGTGGGGAATTTCAAGCAAGGACAGAGTCCGTACTCAGAAGAAAAGGGCCCGGGGGTGGGGGCAAAGCACACAGGATCTTGCTGGGATGGTTCTCGTGGCTGGAGCACAGTGCAGGACTGGAGTTTGAGGAGGACTTGTTCTTGCCTGGCCCCAGATCCAGAGCACACGCTCTCTCTGTCTGCTGAGTTCTATTCATCCTTCAGGCTCAGCTTGGGGGTCACCTCTCCAGAGAGGCCTCTCCTGTCAGTCCAATCCCCAGTTATTTACTCTAATAATGCCTTGTACTGTTTCTTTCTAACACAAATAATTTTAAGAAGATAATTATTTAGGTGATCATTCAAGGTCCGTCTCTCCTTCTCCCCAGCTTCAAACTTTAAGTGCAGTGAGGGCAGACTTACACCTGCCAGCTCACAAATCTCCCCTCAGCACAGTTCCAGACATGTCATAAATGACCTAAAATACATATTTTTGAATTAATAACGATATGTATTTATGGTCATTTTTCCTTTCTGCAGCATGACCATATTACTCTTAATGTTGGGCAGAACATTCCAGAATGTATTCTCTAGTCTAGTTCCATTGAGGCTGTTCCTCACTTTGCCTGATGGCCAACAACACGCATAGGACTCCTTTGTCCGTGCCTTGTACCCCGACATCAACACACACTTAAACACACACTCATACCCTCATATTCCTCTATTCATTTTTATATTTGCATCCAGAAGCCAGTATTTATGTATCAAGGGGTGATGACCTCGTTAGGAGATCCTATTCCAGCTGAATCTTGAATATTTGTTACATAAATGCAGCTATGCAAGGGCAGACTTTAAACTTGGAAACATTCAGAATTGCTTTGGTTCCCAAAAAAACCAGTAACAACAAAATCCCTTAAAACATTAAATATAGAGAGTACTATGAATATCAAGTCTCTTGATATTTTACAATTCACCCAGACTCGCGGCTTCAGCTATCATTTACGTGTTTGTCTTAGGTTGGGTGCCCAGAAGCAGATACTGAGACAAGGATTCGTGTGCAGATGATTTAGTGAGGAGGTGCTCCCAGGACTGGAGAGGGAGACACAAAGTGGGAGGAGAGGAAGCCAGGCAAAGGGACAACCGCAGGCATTCTTGTAGAGGGTAGTTTTAACCTGATCCTGGGTGTGAGGAAACTCGGGGGCTTCAGTTATACCTCAGAGTTTTCCAGAGACAAGGGAGCTGGGCTCTTAGACATGACCCTCAGCCCCCAGCCCTGCACATGTGTCAGCCACTGGTCAAGGGTTGTCCCCGGGGGGGAGTACATTTCCAGGCATTTCTATCTCTCTGCCTATGGGGACAAAGCATTTCCAGGGGCACCACAGGCAGAGAGCTGACGCAGACTCATAGGACCCAGAATGACAGCGCTTACAAATCTACAGTTTATCACAGGAAAAGGACACAATGCAGCAACAGCCTTAAACTAGGGGCATGGAAGGCTGCCTCACAGCTGGGGGCCCAGAGAGGCCAGGCACAGGCTTCCTCCGTAAGGGCTGTACTGAACACATTTTCTCTCTTGGACCAGGAGCCACTGATATGTGCGTGGGACACCTTACAACCAGGCAGCCCCAAATGGCTGGGGTTTCTTACATTCTGCAGGCCTCACACACGGCCTTAATGCCCCCATGTAACCAGGCCCAATGGCAGAGCCTTCTGGGGATCTCACTGAGACCAGATGCAAATCACCGACCTCACCACGATCACTGAACAATGTTGACAGGCTGGCACAAACTGTCCAGAAATCCCATGGACCCATGGTTACAAAGCAATCAGTGTGTGTCATGTCTTCAGGAGGGGCCAGTGCCCTGCAGGTGTATTTCTCTAGAGTGGACTCTCAGAGCATCTCAAGCTTAACATCTCCCCAGCTGAGTTCTTGTCATTACCTCCTAGATTCTTCCTCATCTTGTCCATGACGGTTCCATTCTATTCGCTCAGGCCGAAAACCACGGCGTCCTCCGTGACTCCTCTTTATCTCACGCCCCACCTCCAATCCATCTACACGTCCTGTGAGTGCCACCTTCAGAATCTATTCAGAATTCCACTGCCTCGCATCGTGCTCACTCACACTATTCGGATCCAAGACACCCTCACCTCTCACCTGGTTATTTCAACGTCTTCCTAATTGGCTCCCCTGCTTCTGCTCTTCCCCTTTCAGCCTTCTCTCAACACAGCAGTCAAAACGTTCCTATTAAAGATGAATCATATCGTGTCACTTCTCTGCTCAAACACCTCACCTCACTCACAAGAAAAGGCTCCTACAGGCTCCTGACCTACAGGCTCTGTAGATCTGGGCTCTCCTGCTTCTCTGGTTGTACCACCATCTACTCCTTTATTTTATGTTTTTAAATTTATTTATTTTATTTATTTATTTTTGGCTGTATTGGGTCTTCATTGCGGTGCATGGGCTTCTCATTGCGGTGGCTTCTCTTGTTGCGGAGCACGGGCTCTAGGCACGTGGGCTTCAGTAGTTGTGGCACGTGGGCTCAGTAGTTGTGGCACGTGGGCTCAGTAGTTGTGGCGAACAGGCTTAGTTGCTCCGCAGCATGTGGGATCTTCCTGGACCAGGGCTCAAACCTGTGTCCTCTGCATTGGCAGGCAGATTCTTAACCACTGTGCCACCAGGGAAGTCCCCACCGCCTACTCTTTGTTTTCTCCACTGCTTCAGACTGTCTGCTTCCTTCCTCATCATTCCTGCCTCAGGGCCTTTGCTGTGCCCTCTGCCTGGAAGGCGCTTCTTTAGCCAGATCTTCTCATTGTTAGCTCCTACTTTCATCAGGTTTTCCTCCTCAGTGAGGGCTTTCTAGATATAAAACTTCAACCTCCTCTCAGTATTTCATAGCCTTCCTCTAGTCTTTTTTTTTTCCCTTAGTCCCTATCATTATCTAACATAATATACATTTACTTGTTTATCCTTTTTATTGAATGTCTTCTTTCTGGAATGTATGTTCCAGGAGGGTGGAGGATTTTGTTTTGTTTACTGTTACATTTCTAGCCCCTGGAACAGGACCTGATATAAAGAAATTGCTCAGTAAATATTTTTTGAATGAATAAAGGAATGAAACACACCAGAGGAGTAATATCACTTATCTACTAGATTGTAAATTCCTTTAGTTCAGGGGCTGTCTTATTTATTTTAATATTCCACATTGAAGCTAATACAGTTCTTTTTTTGAGGGTTTTCAGTAAACATCTATTGAAGGAGGTAAATTCTACTGAACTAAAATATGCTCACTTTTAAAAATAAGGTGCACTAGTGTTAATATTTGGAACTATGGATAATTTTCTAAAATAATGCAAATGTTTAAGATTTTTTATAGAAAATAATTACCATATTTGATAAACCTAAGACATCACTGAAAATATGACACCATTATTTTATGTTCTATGGAGATAGGGAAAAAATGCTGTCTATTACATAACAAAATAACTGTCTATAACAAAATGATGTCCATAACTATAACAAAATGCTTTTTTATCACTTGAATTTTTATTTTACACTCATTGAAAGAGTTTTTAAAGATTTCTTTAGCATAGATATTATTCTATATCATGTTTGTACAATATTAAAAAATAGAATTGAAATGAATCCAACTCTTTGGAATCATTTTACTACAATGAGTCATTAGTGTCCATGTTTTGTGATCAAGAATGTTCTTAAAAGACTGCCCCACACTCGGATTTTTCCCCAGGTCTCTGACAGCCAGTTAGCACTTTTGGATATACAAGTGCAGGCAGTGATAGCTGCATCGTGACAGCCACCTGGCCTCAGTGGCTGTAAGAGGCATCTCAATTTCAGCAATATTAAAATGTGAAAAAATGTGCAGCTTAGAATCAATGAAATAGGAATGTAATGACACACCCCTTTCCAAAGGCCTTAATGATCTTTTTTTTTTTAACCAATTCTAACTTCTTTCTCTCCAGTATTGTGGAATAGGTAAATTTTATTAACTATGGCAATTCATCTACAGCACATGGAGTCAAGAAATCTTTTCATTTACATTCATCCTCAATATTTGCACAATGATAACCATAGGTCATGAAAGTGAATTGCAGCGGTAATCATAAAATTATTAACAGTTGATAACAATTTAAATACAACCAGTTGAGAAAAGAACATTTTAAAATTTGATTATTTTAATCGAAGAAGAACATGTGAAAATTAGACTTCAATCTTCTTTTCATTATCTCTTTAACTAGTAACTAGTTAAAGTGACTTGTCAGGGCTTCCCCGGTGGCGCAGTGGTTAAGAATCCGCCTGCCAATGCAGGGGAAAACGGGTTCGAGGCCTGGTCCGGGAGGATCCCACATGCCACGGAGCAACTAAGCCTGTGCACCACAACTACTGAGCCTGCACTCTAGAGCCCATGAGCCACAACTACTGAGCCCGTGTACCGCAACTAGTGAGCCTGCGCTCTAGAGCCCGTGTTCTGCAACAAGAGAAGCCACTGCAATGAGAAGGCCGCGCACCACAATGAAGACCCAATGCAGCCAAAAATAAATAAATAAAATAAATAAATTTTTAAAAAATTTTAAAAAATAAAGTGACTTGTCATTAAATATATTTTTAAACCATTTAAAAATGTATCATATTTTTATTGAGGTAAAATTCACAGAATATACAATTTACCATTTAAAAGTATACAATTCAACAGCATTAAGTACATTCACAATCTATCACCTCTATCTAGATGTAAAACATTTTCATCACCCCAAAAGGAAATTCTGTACCCATTAAGCAGTCTCTTCCCCTTTCTCCCCTGTCCCCAGCCCCTAGCAACCACTAATCTGATTTCTGCCTCTATGGATCTTTCTTATTCTGGCTATTTCATATAAATGGAATCACACAACATATGACCTTTTATGTCTGTCTTCTTTCACTTAGCATAATGTTTTTGAGGTTCATTCACGTTGCAGCATGTGTCAGTACTTCATATCTTGTTTTTGCTGAGTAATATTCCATTATATGGATATACCACAATTTGCTAATCCATTTATCAGTTGATAGGTATTTGGGTTGTTTCTACCTTTTGGCTATTATGAATAGAGTTACTATAAGCACTGTTTTTCAATTCTTTGGGGTATATACCTAGGAGTGGAATTGCTGGATTAAATACAGTTGACCCTTGAACAGCATGGGTGTTAGAGGCATGGACTTTCCTCTTAGTCAAAATTCTAAGTTTAACTTATAACTTGCCCACCATATCTGAGGTTCCTCTGTATCCATGGTTCTGCATCTGAGGATTCAACCAACAGTGGATTTTGCAGTACTGTAGTATTTGCTACCGAAAAAAATCTGCATATAAGTGGACCCTTGCAGTTCAAACCTGTACTGCTCAAGGGTCACCTATACTAATACTATGTTTAACCTTTTGAGAAACTACTAAATGGATTTCCATAGGGACTGCATCATTTTACATTCCTATCAGCAATGCACGAGGATTCCAATTTCTCTATGTCCTCACCAACATCATTAAGTATATATTTGAGAATAGTTTTTCTGGAGCTGTAAGACAGAATTTATGAAAGTTTAAATTTACAGAACTTTCTTTGAGTGCATTTTGACACACTGCTTGGATTTTAAAGTTGTTATCCAGGCAGAGTTACTGGGTACTTCCCTTTAGTACTCAGGGCACCTTGTTATTCTGGGAGCCCCATGTGTTTGATCTCTTGGCTACTTTTAAGGCAACCTCCCTCCGCCCCTCCTTGCTCTCTCCACGTTGTAGAACATTCCCATTTTCACATAGGCCTTTATTTCCCTATTTTCTCGCTGCAGCACACCAGGCCTTTGTCCTCACCCTCACCCAGTAATTCCTACCCAACCCCCCAGTCTCAGTCATATGCCAGCCAGGAGGAAAAGCCACCAGAGGAGTTACCAACGGCCCCAAACTTCCCCTAGTCTAGTCTAGACTCTCTAAAGAAACGTCCCAAGGCTCACCTGAGCACAGCAAACACAGATTCTCCCTGCTGGATTCCTGCTATTCCGGGCACCGGCCAACCCCTTCCTGTTATGAAAACCTAGCAGTGTTTCAATCAAACAGATCACCTGGTGTGGTGAAAAGGACACCATATTAGGTGGCAGAATATCTGGGTTCCAGGCCCTGCCTATCACCTAAGAACTTCATTCTTTTCAGCATTCCCCACTGAATTCCTGCCATGTGCAAGGTACTGAATTATGGGAAACAGATCACTTATCCTGCTTAGGTCTTAAGTCTGTATCATGGAAAGAATACCTAATTTTTCTGGAAAATGATCATCTTGGACATCCACTGAAAATCACTCTGTGATTATGAATTTGAAAGGTGGCTTGGAACAATGGTTCCTAGAAGGAGAGATGTAACAAATGAGTAAAAATTTCCAAAACATTTGGAAGATGACATGGGACATTAAAAGAAAATTACCATTTACTATCATCATCATTTTATAAAGTGCCCCAAATTTGGCAGAACAAAAATCTTAGAATGAAAGACAATCCTTTAACTTAAATGCATTTTTGCTTTGATTACTGGCCTTATTTTTCTAATTTCTAGAGAACCACTAGCTCAGAGGAGAGGCATCCAAAGAAGCTGTAACCCAATCTCTCACCCAGCTGTAACCCAATCTCTCACCCGCATCTCAACATGTGCTGTCTGAACTGTTTCTCGTTTCTGTCTCCCTAGTTACTTCTTTAGTTACTTGGAACTCAAAGTTCTCACTCCTGTGGGAGAGAAACAAGCTTTTTTGGAGAGAAATTAGCATATGCAGCCACTAGAGGGCAGACCTAAGCCTGAGGATGTAGTTTCCTCGGCTGCAGTACCAGTCACTTCATCGCATCTCCCCTGTGTGTCCCCAGAAGGCGCTGCCACTCTCTTAAGTTGCCTAACACCTGATCATTCGTGCTGCCAGCCCCAGCTCCCTGCAATTCCTCATTTGAGCTGTAGTGAAAGTCTACCTTATTTCAGAGGCAAAGTTGGGAGGGGCAACTTATCTTCTTCAAGACACTGCCCGGCATCAGAAGCCCAGGAGGAGTTTTCTTTTTTGGAATTAAATTCAGTAACTTGAATTCATCATTGGCATAAAAAATACTTATAAAGTCCTTCGGGGCGCCGTAACTCTTCTGAGCATTGAACTAGAAAGACTAACCAGGACTCGCTGGCTGGTCAAGGTTGAGTGATTTATCAAAAGATGCTGGGGGAAATTCTCCTGCTGCTAACAGTCAGTTTCTTCAGGGACAGCAGGGTGATTCTATTCCTTTCCTTTTTCTAAAAAGACAGGCATGATATCAGCTCTGGAATTTTCTTAGAATCCTTACACATATATTCTCGTTGTATCCTCAATTCTATGAGGATTATCATGATTTTATTACCTTGAAACTCAATCTCAGTTGTTTCCATGCAATTTCTACTTTAACAATTAAAATTTTTCCAAAGTAAAGTTGATGTTAAAAACATGAAATGCCACTAGCAATCTGACCACGAGAAGCAGCTCTCCCTCTCTACCCCTTCCCACACTCACCCCTGGTTCTGCAACTCAGAGGCAACCATTTGGAATTCTGAACTGCTAGCATTTTCAGGATTTCTTGGGGCCCCCCGCATATCTCTAAGTAATGTTCTTATGCTATTATTTCTTGGTTTATCAAGCCTAAATGTTAGCAATTGAATTTCTTTAATAATAGATGGGAATTTAACTTTTATAAGGAAGCCTCTCATGATCCCAGGTTTGAAGATGAAAACACCAAAGCCCGGGAAGTTTAAGGGACTTGTTCAAGTTCACATAACCTAGAACTGATAAAGTAGAAATTAGGACCTGCGTCTTCTAAGTTTAGAATCCGTGTAATTTCCACCCCTATGTTGTGGGAGCGACTAGAACAATGCTGATTACCCCCCAGCGTTGCCAGTGCTTGGTGTTTGGCTATCAAGATTGATGTAGTAAGTCCTCTTAAAACTGAGTTGCCAGATGAAATACAAGATGCCCAGTTAAATTTCAGTTTTAGATAAAAACAAATACTTTTAAAGTATAAGTATGTCCCAAATATTGCATGAGGTACACATGCTGAATTGTTATTTATACTTTTATTTGCTAAATCTGGCAGTCCTACCTTAAAACTATGAATCTAGGCCTTCTACTTACTCTGGGTTTAAAACTCCAGAACTATAGATACAGTAAGAGGTCTGTGATTAATTCTTTTGTCAAAGGAATTTTTCTGAGAAAGGCTGACATTATTCATGATTTCCAAATAGATAAAATATAAAGCAGACAAAACTTTAAAATATAGTGTTTAGGGATACAGACATATGAAATAAGATTATTTTAAAAAAGAAAGCAAATTAGTCACACAAAATTCAGGAGCGTGGCAACCTGGGAGGTAGGGGAGATGCCATAAGGAGTAGCACATAGGGGTCTTCTAAGGTATAGGTAAATTGACAGCACAGTGGTGTTTATTTTCTGATGTCACATATTTCTATGTGCTGCTTGTATGTATGTCATATTTTATTAAAATTACAAAGAAAATAAAAGCTTGCTTAGATTCTGGAATGAGACAGACTTAGGTTCTAATCCCAGCTTTAGTCTCTCTGAGCTTTAGTTTCTTCATCAATAGAATGGGAATAGTAATAGCTAATTGACCGTATGGTTTAGAAATAATGTATGTGGAGAACAGCAGAGAGTATATACATAATATGTCCTTAGGAAATGTTATTACTGATCTTTCATTCTTCAGTCCTAGGGGTAGTAGCTGCATCCTGTGGATGCCATCTCCACAATACCTGAACTGCTCCTTTTCTGCCTTTTTGGTTCTCCAGTATCTGTCTAGCAATCCTTTACATTACATTTTCTCTTTTAAAACAACTAGCGTGATTTCTGTCTTCTTTCTGGATCCTAATGATACAGCTTTCTAGAACAGTAAGATTGGGGTCAATGTTATCCTCATGAAATACACAAGGCTGGCTGCTGATTACTTCCTACAGATAAGAGAAAAAAATTACTTCTTTGTTTCTAGCTCAGAGACTTTTCCTAAAGCTCAACTGACTGGGCTATATAGAAACTAATTTAGAAATAAACATATTTAATCAGCTATCTAGCTGATTTTAAAAATACACATGTAAATTTTTTCATAAAATTTGCATTCATAAAAGCTTCTTGTAGAAATTCCTATTCCTGGGCTTCCCTGGTGGCGCAGTGGTTGAGAATCTGCCTGCCAATGCAGGGGACACGGGTTCGAGCCCTGGTCTGGGAAGATCCCACGTGCCGCGGAGCAGCTGGGCCCGTGAGCCACTACTACTGAGCCTGCACGTCTGGAGCCTGTGCTCCGCAACAAGAGAGGCCTCGACAGTGAGAGGCCCGCGCACCGCGATGAAGAGTGGCCCCTGTTGCCACAACTAGAGAAAGCCCTCGCACAGAAACGAAGACCCAACACAGCCATAAATAAATAAATAAATACTTAAAAAAAAAAAAAAAAAGAAATTCCTGTTCCTGTAAATCATGTGATGCATCCAGACATTCTATATGATTCCAATGACATGTTTAAAAAACAATGTTTATGTGTATAAACAAAGTCTCATTGGCTCCATCTTTAAAATACGAGTTAAACAGAAAAATTTTTAAGTATTTATTAAATCAGTAAAAAGTAACCAATAATAAACTTATTATGTGTTAATATAAATAAGATATTTTAATGGAAAATAATTATATTTTCCAAAACACAAAATATTTAGTCAGAAGACTAGCATATTTTAAAATTTGGCAAATTTTTAAAATAGATCTGGCTTAACAGAAGACAGCTAGATTCTCATATATGCCTCACATTCAATCTGTTAAGATATGTTGTTTTTGTGATGTATATGAAAAAAAAATAGCCACACATAGGTATATAGTTTGAAATGGGAATAGTATCTTAATAGCCTTTCCAAATAATTGTGGCTATTCTTCTTTACTATTACACAAAAGCTTGACAAGTGACAGTTTCTTTTTTTAAGTGATAGTTTCTTAAAGGGTAGTTGCAATGTTCAATCTGAAAACATATCAATAAACAGATTTTTTACAGATCTGTTGAGATATAACTGACTTACAATAAGTCACACATATTTGAAATGTACAATTTGATGAGTTTTGACATATGGATACATTCATGTATATATCACTAAAGTCAAAATAATAAACATTTTTTTATTACCTTCAAAAGTGTCTCTGTGCCCCTTTGTAGTCCATTCCTCCTTCCTATGTCCCCCAAACCATTCCCAGGCAATCACTGATGTGTTTTCTGTCACTACAGATTACTTCGTATTTTTCTATAAGAGCACTGCCCAAAGGAAATATAACATGAGCTACAAATGTGGGCCACATATACAATTGTAAATTTTCTAGTAGCATATTTCATTTAACACAATATATAAAATATTACCATTTTGCCATGTAATCAACATAAAATTACTGAGATATTGCCAAAGACTGAATGTTTGTGTCCCCTCCAAAATTCATATGTTGAAACCTAATCCCCAATGTGATGGTATTTGAAGGCGGAGCCTTTGGCAGGTATTACAACATAAGAGTGGAGCCCTCATGAATGGGATTAGTGCCCTTTAAAAGAGACCCCAGAGAGGTTCCTTGCCCTTTCCACCATGTGAGGACACAGGAAGGAGACTGCCACCTATGAAGCAGGAAGCAGGCCTTCACCAGACATCGAACCTGCTGGCACCTTGATCCTGGACTTCCCAGTCTCCAGAACTGTGAGAAATAAATTTCTGTTGTTTATAAGCCACCCAGTCTATGGTATTTTTGTTATAGTAGCCTGAACAGACTAAGACAGATACTTTACATTTTCTTTTTTTTCATATGAAGTCTCTGAAATCTGGTATGTATTTCATACATATAGAATCTCTCAATTTGAACTAGTAACATTTCAAGTGCTCAATAGACATATATGGTTAGTGGCTACGACATTTGACAGTACAGGTCTAGAACTGTATCTAAATGGGACTATAAAGTATGTAGTCTTTTTTGTCTAGCTTCTTCCACCCAGCATAATTATGAAATGTATCCATGCTTTAACATGTATCAGTAGTTTGTTCCTTTTTATTGCTGAGTAGTATTCCATTGTTTGAATATGACACAAATTGTTTATTCTTTCCCCTGCTGATGGACATTTATTTCCTCCCCACCCCAGCCAAGGTTTTGGCTATTATAAATAACTCTGCTATGAATTTTCATATTCAAGTCTTTGTGTGGACATATATTTTCATTTCTCTTGTAAAAATACCTAGGAGTAAGATGGCTGGGTCATGCAGTATATGTTCAGCTTTTTATAAAACTGTCAAACTGTTATCCACAGTGGCTGTACCATTTACCATTCCCTTAGCAATTTATGAAAGTTCCAATGTTTTACATCCCCTCTAATACTTGGTATTGTCAGTCTTTTTAACCTCAGCCATTCTACTGGATGTACAGTGATATCTCTTTGTGGTTACAATTTTCATTTCCATAATGACTGATGATGCTGAGCACCTTTTCATGTATTACTTGCCTTTCGTAGATCTTTTTCAGTGACATGTCTGTGCAAACTATTTGCCTATTTTTTCATTAGGTAACGTCTTCTTATCGCTGTAAGAGCTATTTATATATTCTAGATACCAGTGTTTTGTCAAATATACGTTTTGCAAATATTTTCCTCCAATCTATGGCTTGCCTTTTCATTTTCATGGCATTTTGAAAAGCAAAAGCTTTACATTTTGATTAATTTATTGACTTTAAGGGTTTGTGCTTTTTCTATTTCCTATTTAAGAAATCTTTGCCAAACCCTGAGTCACTAAATTCTCCTATGTATTCCTTTAGAAGTTTTGTAATTTTGACTCTTACATTTAAGACATGGATACTCAAATTAAGTTTGAGTTAATTTTTGTATATATTATGAGGTAATGATTGAGGTTCTTTTTTTTTTTTTTAATGACTATCCGGTTGTTACATTTGCTGAAAAGATTATCTTTACCCCACTGCACTGCCTTGGCATCTTTGTTAAAAATATTTTGGCAACATATGTGTAGAATTATTTCTAGAACCTCTATTCTATAGGTTCCATTTGATCTATATGTCTCTCTTTATACCAATATCACACTATCTTGATTACTATAGCTTAATCATTATTCTTAAAATCAGGTAGAAAATTCTTCAACTTCTTTTTCAAATTGCTTTGGCTGCTCTAGTTTCCTTGCATTTCCATATAAATTTTAGAATTAGTTTCTCAAGTTTTACAAAAATAAAGCCTATTAGGATTTTGACTGATATTACACTAATTCTATAGATCCATTTGGGTGACAGCAATAGACATTCTATACTTTGTTACATTAAAATACATTGGTTATCTTGTACTGTGAATGGATTTCACCCACACATGACTTTGTAACATCATGCATTGGTCATTTGGAAAATGCTGGTTCACTGGGTCATGCAGATCTTCCAAATGTTTACACACTTTATTATACAATATATTAATAAAACATATTCATTAATAATTCCAATTTCATCAGGAAAGTCTATAAGTCCAGGGAAGCTGTCAACTTCATATCACTGGCAGATACACGCTTTCCAAAAATTCAAAATTTTGTTGGAAAGCATACATTTTGTCATTGGCAACAAATACTTTCAGTTGTTTTCCCTGAAGTGACAGGCTCACTTGGTTCCTCTTTCAGAAAATGTCTGCCAAATAACCAAGCCTGCTAATCCTAGTTTGTCAGTCGTTCTTTCAGATAAAAGTGGTGTTCTGTGAAAACAACCTAAACAGAAAAGCAGCTAGCTCAGCTCACAACTCAAACACAGGTGCTTTTTCTTGTGACAACCCTTGTTATTTGATTTGCAGCTGAAGTGCTTGAGTTTGTCCTTCTCATTTCATCACGTAGAATATTAAAAAGTTGTGTATTCAATGGCTGAGATTTAATAAAATCAGTATTGTTTACTGCCTCATCAAGGACATTGGTAAGTGCAACTGGCCTTTTGTTGTCGTTGTGAGTGTGTGGTGGTGAAGAATTACAGTGTCTACCAATGTACCTTGGTGCCACTGCCTTGACTTATGTGAAGATGCCAGCAGTTTTACTCACCATTCCTTTTGCACTATTGTCACCCAATATCAACAACCATGGAAAAGGCAATTAACATCCTAGTACTATTATGAAAAAAAATAGTTTTGACCTTGTGGACGCCCCATGATAATTTACGGAACTCTCTCCCTCCCAGGGTTCCATGGGCCACGCTTTAAGAACCATTGCTTTAAGGGTACAAAAGGGCAACGTGGAAGGCTACCTGGAGGCTTTATTGAGAGTGAAGCCTGCGCTGAGGCTCCGTGGACGCATATGTAAGTAAAGGCTTGCTGTATCGACAAAGGGAACAGCAGGAGCAAAGGCACAAGGTGGGAACAGCAGGTCTCCTTTCCTCAGTTTTGGTCAAGCAAAGAGTGCAGTGAGGGCAGGTGCAAGAGCCAAGATGCGAGAGATACAGAGGGGCTCGCATGCATGAAAGGAGCTGAAACCAGCCTTCAGCTGATGGAGAGCTCTTGGAGGTTTCATAGCAGGGTGGGGCACAATTAGACTTGTCTCTTAGCTCCAGCACTCTGGCAACAATGTGGTGAATGGATTTGGGAGGTTTACACTGGAGACAGGGAGCTCACTTAAGAACCCGTGCTCTTTCAAGGTAAGAGATGATTTAATAGAACAGATGGTCAACTAATTAAACACTCAACCCCCGCCTCCTCATTAATTCTGTCAGAATATTCTAACTAGTGTGTTTGCTCAGGGGACAGGACTATATATCACCTCTAATTCATGGATGCAGACTCGGACAGTAAAAAAGAGAAGCAGCCTTACAGATCAGACTTCCTGTTTCTGTCACCTGTGTCCTTCCAGACCCTCAACCGGAAATTCCCACCCTCTCTGCTCAGTTTAATCATTTCCTATAAACTAGGAAACGGAGAGCAAGGAGCAGGGGTAGAAGTGCGTTTACAAGCCGTGTTTAATTGTTTCTCATGTGAGCATGATTGGGATATTATAGAGATCCGAGGTCACAGAATTAATTTTTTTTGCTTTCATTATGATGTGTATGTTTCTGTGTATATGCACTTGCACACACATGTGCTTGTGTCCATATACAGTATTTATTCGCATATTTTAACACTGCACTCCACTGCTGCCCCCTCATCCAAATTGACTTCTCCAATGACTCCTCACTAGTCCTAACCTGCTACAATCCGTTTTATACACAGCATCCATAGTGAGCTTGATACGATCAGATATGATCAGATCATATCATTTGCCTGCTTACAATCCTCCAATGACATCCTGTTCCACCTAAGAAAAAATTCAAAATACATATGTTGTTCCTCAAAGCCCTACCTACTTGACTCCTGCCTGCCTCTCTGACCACTTCTCTCCCATCACAAACTGCCTTGCTCACCAAAGTCTCATCACCCTGGCTTTGGTGTGGGTCCATCTTGGGCCATTGGCACTAGCTGTTTTCTCTGCAAGGGATGCTATCCCCCTGAAGCTGTACATGTCCTAACAGATCAGAGGAAGCCCCTCTCCTGATCACCCACCTAGAGTAGCCTCTCTATCACCCCCGCCACTTCACTCTGTTTTATTTTCATCATAGTCTTTAGCTATGGTGGCACCTGCAACATTGCCTGGCACACAGTTGCTTCTCAATAAGTATTTGTGGACTAAATGGATAAATTAATTATAGGTAAGTTTTTCTTTTCATGTTTGCTTTTTATAGTTCTCACGAAGTTGTAATACAAATGATCTAATACTGATGATCAGTTTACAGCCACCTTTTGGATGTCAATTTTTTTTTTTTTTTGCTTTTGTCAGGGTTTTATTCCTTCTAAAAACATGCAGTGGAAATTCAAAATTACTTAGAAAGTAGATGGCTTTCTCTTAACCAGCTAGAGATATTAGTCACAGTTGTAAAAGAAGAGAACTTACCACTATATTTATGGAATGATGCCAATGTTTCCCTCTTTAGAGAAAGAGGGAAAGAATAAAATATAAAAACTTCACAATGTGGAGGACACAAATGTGTAAATAAATTATTATAAAATGTAATAAATGCTGTAATCAAGATACAAATCACCATGGGAACACAGTGGTAGGAACTGTTTCCTGTGCCTCAGGAAACCAGGGAAGATTTCAGAGGGGAGATGGCAGTTGATATGGGTCATGAAGGATGAAGAATTTTCTAGGTAGAAAAGAGGGAGAAGGGCATTGTAGGCACATGGAACAGCATATAGAAAGCCCAATGTGTAGAAGAACATGGTCTGGGGAAATAAGTATTAAGTAGAAATTATCTTTTTTTTCTTCCAACGACCCACAAATCAAGGATTTGTGTTCAAAGGGGAACCTCCGCACCAGTGGTATTCCTTTAACTGTTTTGAAACTATTTAGAAAGCAGTGGAATCATTTTCCTCCTAAGGAAGTCCTATGTAGAACCCCCAATGCATACAATAGTAAAAAGCCTCTCTGGGTGAAGAAGGCCTAGGGCCTGAAGTAGTTCCTAACCTCTCGGTCCCTCCCTGTGTAGACTGACGGCCCACTTTAGGACCCCAGAGCTTTAAAGAAAGTTAAAAGCTACCACCTTTTACTTGTGTTAAGAAAACTGGGTGGGAGCTGTGGCGGCACTGACAATGCACCGCCCAGGTCTCCTGCCGCAGAGAGCACAGTGACAGATGGGGACCCTCACGGCACGTGCGTGAGTCCCCACTCCCCGTGGGCTGCTTCTGGCCAACGACTGAATGTGACAGGGCTGCTTATGCAGGCCTGTTCCTGCAAGATGGGGGACTCTTCTGATGGGCGATGTCGGCTCAAAGGCTTTTCATCAACCTGGCTGAAACATTCTTAAGGCTCTGGGGCGATCTGAGACTGTCCATCCGCCCCGCTTATTACTTCCCTCTCATCCTTCCCAGCCCTCCTCACCTCCTTCAGCTCCCTCCCCTTTCTCCCTCACTGGCATCTCCCTTGATAAATTTCTTGCATGTCTAATCCTGTCTTTGCATCTGCTTCTAGAAGGACCCAAACTAACACAGGAGCCTATGGAAGTGAAGCAAGAGACTTGCATTATCCCTATAATTGCCGTATTTCCAGATTAGCTAAAGTAAGAGTTCCAAAGTGCACTGATATTGGCACGATTCCAATAACCCAACAGAGAGGAGGAGAGGATTGAGAAAGGAACTCCTAGGCACTCGATTGTATTCTTAAAAGCCTGCAAATTAATCATGACTAAATTCCAAAATCTAAATATGGGCAGACGGAAAAACTTGAATAGATATTTAAAGAGCCAAAGTAGAACTGAAGGTTAGTTACCGGAGGCTGTTTTTACACCCACGCAACCTGGCAGATCATTGCTGTACAGTCTTTGTCGCAAAAAATACTACAGAAATATGGTTCTTTGAAAACATCTTCTGTCCCTGTATAAATGACATAGGATCCGGAGGCATTTCTGCAAATAATATGTTTTCCTATGCCAGTGTATAAATAGCTTTAGAGTACTGAGATAAAAAGAAAGTTGCCAAGGCTATTGCTACACTGACAAGAGAAGCAGCCGATTTGGAGCCTGTACTGCTATTTGCTGTTAGTCCTGAAATTTACTGAGCCTGAGTACACTGTTGTTGTTTTCACCCGACCAGATAAGAGGGCGGATGCTGCCATATGTGACCACATGGAAAAAGCCAGGATGGGGCCTTCCCAATTTACCTTCCCTTTTGGTGAGATTTACTTAACAGGCAAGTACTTTCCTTCTATTGGAAAAAATTGCCTTTTTAAATGATAACCAAATCCAGGTCTCCCCAGCCTTTAATGCCACAATGTCCCTGTGATCCTTCTAGATTGGACCAAAGATACTTCCGTTTTTCCTGTCTACCTTCTGGAAAAACTTATAAAGGGGGAGAAAGATCTGCAGAAAATGTGAAAACCCAAGATGTACTAGCATACCTTGGAGATCTGCACCATTAAGTATTCTGATCTCCTGATAGGCCCATGGTTGCCCTTGCTATTAGTTTGGACTCTGCCAGTCCTTACTTTAATTCATATGTTAAACCTTTTCTGATGGCTTACAATGTGCAGGTGCGGGGGATAGCGATGAACGTGACAGGCAAGGTCCTGCTCTCTGTTAGCACAGGCTCTTATTGGGCAAGTGGGTGGTAGGTATATAACGTCATGGAAATATGAGTGATCAGACAGAGTGGCTGGGAAGAGACAGTGGCTGTCTTACATAGAGCGGTCAGGGATGTCCTCTCTGGGAAGTCAGCCACGGAGAAGACTACGGAGAACAGGGAGCATCAAGTGCAGAATTAGGTAAGAATGAACTTGGTCTGTTCAAGGAAGAGAAAGAAGGCTGAGGGGGCTGGATCATAGCGAGGAGAGAAATGTAGTGGGAGATGAGGTCAGCTGAAAGACAGGGCCCACTCTTGTAGGGCCTGTAAGGCCCAGCATGGTTCGGAGTTTGGGCTTATTCTAATGCAAGGGGAGTTCACTGGAGTTGTTGGGCTTTTTATTTATTTTTGTTTGTTTTCAGACACAGATACTTTAAATGTTGAATGTTTCTATCAAGAATCTGAGCATTTACATTTGCCTAATCAAAAATTGCCCGTATTTTGTTAACTCTTCCTTTCTTGGAGAATGTGTCTTCAAATACTAGCATGTCACCTAGCATACGTAGATATTCAATAAGTGTTGACTAAATAAAAACGCGATTGAGTATAGAGAAAGGCAAGGTTATGGTAAAATCTGGTGTGAAATACTAATAGTTAGTAGGTCAGCACTGGATGGAACCCAAAGGGATGAAAGTGGCCAAGTAAGCTCTTGTGTTATGACAAATCCCCGGTGAAGAGAAGAGGTGACTTGGCTATTGACACTAATGGGGGAGACTTCAAAATGTTGTAATGTAACATGAGACCCAGGAAATAGGCACAGTTATGAAAGCGTTTCAATGACCTCCAGGATGTGTGCTGTGTTTGTCTTCTTGCTGGATATGATCTTGTCTCCCTACTGGAGAAGAAGAGAAAGAGGTTTGAATATTCCTCCTTCTTCTGGTTTATTAAAAGGTAAAATGAACATCTGTCTTTCCTTTTGGCTGTTCCGTATCTAGAAACCCTTTTGCATGTTTGGATTTTCCCATCTTGTATCAGTGAAAGACAGAACACATCTTCCACTATAGAAGCTGAAATGTCAGATACTTGCTCTCCCAGTCTCCACTGCGAGAGTCAGGTCTGAGTCACAGCATCCACTTATGAGATGAAGTCATGAAGTTGGGGGAACCATAAGAAACTCTCCATTGTCTCTCAGGGTCAGAGGTGGCAGAATGATCAAGTTCTGGGGTAGCAGTGCTAA
The DNA here is from genome assembly GCF_028564815.1 of Eubalaena glacialis. Classification (NCBI taxonomy): domain Eukaryota; kingdom Metazoa; phylum Chordata; class Mammalia; order Artiodactyla; family Balaenidae; genus Eubalaena; species Eubalaena glacialis. Next base: position 12,149,955 of record NC_083722.1, read on the forward strand.
AGGGGCTCAATTAGCCTATTGACTATTCAAGTCATCATGTCCCTTCTCAGGAGTATATTTCCTGGCTACCTCACTGCAAACTTGACTCTTTAGCCTTTCTAGAAATTTTATGAGCCACCCAGTATCCTTCAATAAATTAATTTTCTGCTTCAATCAGACAGAGCTGGATTCTAGTCTTTGCAACTAAGAACTGTGAATGTTCCAGAGAAATATTGGGATGTATGTAGAAATACCTGTTATCTAGCTTTGAAATTGAAGGCAATGAAAATCCAGCTGATTTTCTTAAGGGTTCTAGTCATGATCTGGTGAAGTGGTTAATCAAATTATCACCTGTGCACACCTAAACTGAATTGCCACTGAAGGCTAAGTTTAGGGGAACTGAGAGATCAATGCTATTGAATATGAAGGTCACAGGGAATTCAAGGACTATGGGATGAGGTGGCATCTTCTAATGATAATTGATAGCTTAAATAAAAAGAAAGACATGCTCAAATTTCCAAATTCTCAGTTCAACGCACATGCTGAAAACCAGAGGCTTCCATGGCTGTGTAAGAAGAATTTATCGCTTGACACTGAAGTGTGCAGAGAGCCAAATATCAAATGTACAGTTTGATCCTGAAAGTTTCTGAATTAAAAAGAGCTGAAGTCACATCCTCAGCTGGTCTCTAAAGAGAAAGGCAGACCATTGATGGGGGAAGTGAGGGCCTGGAGAATTTCAGTGGGAAGATTTAGATGATTCATGTAGGCCATGGCAGGGCATGCTGGACTGAACTCGTGAGAAGACCCAATTACCTAATTCAAAAATAGAATGCAGGAGTGTGTAATTGTGGAACATAACAATTTCCTTACGTAGTGATGTGACAAACCCTTGAATACTAATGTGTTATTCCATGCCTCTGCAAGAGCAAAACAGAATAAATGGCAGATCAAAATCCTTATCCATGAGGTCTACTGAGACTCTTTTTGCAATCTTTTAAATTTTATTTTTGCACTCCTGCAAAATAATAAAACCGAGATAAAATAATTTCATCCAAATCTGAATAGTCATTCTCACTCGTTTTTAACCTAGACCAGCCTCTGCAGTATACCCTGGTTTACTCAGAATATCCTTGAATCCCCATTGAGTGCCCTTTGCTTTTTCCCTCTATCCCTATAATAAGGGACATCATAAGGAATTTGTTTTCATTTGTCAGAGTCAACAATATACTTTCACCACAGGGCCTCAAGCTTATGCCAATTCTCTGGGTTTATATCAAATTTAGTCGACAGAACATGGAGCTGGCTCACTATATTAATGACATCATACTGATAAACTTGGAAACAGGAAGTAACATGCGGCCTGGGTGCCTTGGTATATTATGTGTGTGAGGGGGGTAGAATACATCACATGGAGTTATGGGGCTTGTTATCTTGCTAAAATTCCATGTGTTTGCAGGCACATTGGGGCGGGGGTGGGGGGACTAGGGACGGAGGAAGGGAGGGGGAGAGGGGGCACGGGGGAGAGAAAGAGAGAGAGCATGAGTGAATGAGCACACTGGGGAACTGGGGAATGTTGGGATCTTTTCCTACAAAATGAAAGTAGCTATCCACTGCACTTCTTACCACTGAGAAAGAGAGGCACAAGGCTTTATAGGCCTTTTTAAATTTTAGAAATCACATGTACCACATTTGGATGCTGTGGCGGACACTACTGATTGTCTACCAATATGGATTTCTTCTTTTTGATGGAACCCTAATTCTGTTTGAGTAGCAATGTGTCCAGTTAAAAATATTCAGATTCCCTTGCAGCTGAGAGTCACCAAGTATCAGCGCATGGCTAATTGGCTACTGTGGCACAAAGCTCACGATTTCTGGGAAATGTACCACCTCTGTTTCCCTCTTTCTTCCTATCTGGAGCTGTGGTAGCCAACCTGGGACCATGACTATGAGGCAATATGCATGAGCACAAATCGCAAGTGAAGGATGGTGGAGCCGAAAGATAGAAGGATCCTGAGACACTACTGATAATAGGCAGCCACTGCACCAGCCCTGGGCTGTTTACCTCCATACTTCTTAATCTGACAAAAATAACCCCCCATTTGGTTAAACTATTACGGTTGGATTTCCTGTCCCTAATACAATTCCTAGCTGATACAAACGTCTTGCGCTGCTCACTTAAATGGGTGGCTAGAAAAGCTGCTAGCTTTGAGTTGGGGCCCAGAGCAAATCTTTCCACCTGGTCAAGTCATTGGTCCACGCAGTTTCCCCATTGGCCCTTATTTCCAGAATATCCAAAGGTGCTCAAAGTGCTAGTGCCAGAAAATACATTGTATGGGTTCTTTGGAATATATGTTAGGAGAATTACAGGGGAGGACACTTGGGTTTTAAACAAAGCCACACCTCTCTGGGCAAGTAATAATTCTTCTTTCGAGAAAAATTTGTAACTTGATAATGAGTTCTAGTGCATGCTTCTATTTCTAGGCTCTCTATTCTATTCCATTAGTCTATTTGTTTATCTCTATGCCAATACTATCTATACATTCTTGGTTTTTATAGATTTATAAAGATTTGTGATATCTGGAAGAGCTAGCCACTCACCTTGTTCTTCTTCAAGAGGGTTTTAACTATTCTTGGCCCTTTGTATTTTTATATAAATTTTGGAATCAACTTGCCAAGTTCTATGAAAAAAGATTTGTTTGAATTTTGACTGAGATCACACCAAATCTATTAAACTGAGGAGAAATGGCATGAGCATTCCAAACCATAAAACCATACACTCTATGTATTTTTAAGTTCTCTCAAAAATTTAGTTTTCTGCATAATAGTCCTGCATATTTTCTGATAGATGTCTCCTTGACATCTAGTATCTTTGATATTATTATAAGTTTTTAAAATTATTTATTTTTTAACTATTTAGTAGCTAGTATTTAGAAATATGATTGTATACATTAATTTTGTATCAAGCAAACTTGCTAAACTTCAATGCTTCTAATTTCTCTGTGGATTCTTTCAAATTTTCTAGACATACAATTTTGTTATCTACAAATAATGACAGTCCTCTCTGGCAATTCTTACAACTTTCCCTTATTTTACCTGTTTTACTACTCTGGCTAGAACCTATTATAATGCTCAACTAGAGAAATATTATCAGAAATCTTTGGGTTTTTTTTTAATTTCAAAGGGAGTGCTTTCAATGTTTTTCCATTAAGCATGAGGTTTTCTGTTTTTCCCGCCATAAATAGTCAAAACAGGTGTGTGTGTGTATTGAAATATAATAGATGTTGTCAGACTGCTTTCCTAAAAAGCTGAAACAACTCACTTTTCTATCAGCATTTTTGCCAGCAATAGGTGTTACAATACTTGAAAATATTTGCCATTCTGTTGGGTGTAAAATGATACCTTATTATTACTTTCATTTGCATTTTCTCAGTGGTTAATGGGTTTGATCTCTCCATATGTTGTTGACTATTTGAACTTGCCCTCTATGAATGATCTCTTTGTATCTTTTGCCTAGTTTTTGTTGTTGTTGTTGATTCCTTTCTTCCAATTTGAAAGAGATTTTTTCAGAGTATAATTAACTCCCATATGTCCTCTGCATTGCAAGTAGTCTCCTAAGCTTATTATTTGTTACTGACTTTGTGTTTTAGCTATAAAATAGTTTTAAACTTATATATAATAAAATGTCTATTTTTTATTTTGTATGTCTATTTTTCCAGTCTTGTCTACATGTTGCTTCTTAGATTTTCTTGTGGAATTTTAAAAAAATTCTACATTTAAGTCTTTTAGCCATATGACTTTATTTCTATATACTGTATAAGATAGCAGTCCAATTTTACTTTCTTTCAGTTGGATAAATATCTGTATCACCACCAATTATTAAATAACTCACTCTTTCCCACTTAAATGAAATGCCATCATATATACGTAACTGGATTTAAATTATGGGTTGTCTGTGCTGTTGCATTTTGATTTGTCTATTCTATGCCAATAACATATTTATTTTATTAGAGCAGATTATGTTGTGTTCTTATAACTATTAAAGCATGTCCTCCCCCCTTCACTAAGCTTACTTTTCATATTTTCTTGGTTATTGTTGGATACTTATCCATTGGTATAGACTCTAATATTATTTATTTTATTTATTATTGTTTAAAATATTTATTTATTTATTTGGTTGCACCCGGTCTTAGTTGTGGCAGGCAGGCTCCTTACTTGCGGCATGCATGTGGATCTAGTTCCCTGACCAGGGATCCAACTCGAATCCCCTGCATTAGGAGTACGGAGTCTTATCACTGCGCCACCAGGGAAGTCCCTAACATTATTTATTTAATTCTCCTTTCCTCTCCTTCCTTTTGCTGAGAAAGAATTCCTGTTCAAATTATAATTAGAATTTCATTAAATTTATATATTAATTTAGGAGGATTGAGATTTTTATTATATTAACATTTTATCCATCCAAAGTCATGGTTTACCTTTCCAATTGTGCATATCTTAGCTTATTATATCCTTAAGATTTTTATAATTTCCTATACTCTGTTTTTAAAAATTCATTCTTAAGCATTTTACAGTTATTTCTATTGTGAATGGAATAATTTCTTTTATATCTATTTTTAGGCTTACTTCCAGGATAGCTTCTGTTTTGTTTTGGTTTTTTTTGGTAAATCTATATTTTAACCAGCCACTTTACTCATTAAGTCTGATAATTTTTTGGTAACAGGTTCTCTTGGGTTTTTTACTTCTACTTCTTCCTTTCCAATGTTTATATCAATTATTTCATTTTCTAATCTTATTTCAATGTTAAAATTTCCAAGACAGTATTAAATAAAAATGGCAATGGTGACATAGCAGTCTAATTTCTGATTTTAATAGAAATGGTTATAGTGTTTTATCATTTAGGATAGTATTTTTATTTTTTGTTAATTAGTTTTTATTACATTTGTTATTTCCTTCTATTTCTACCTTATTTTGATTTTCTATAAAGGTTATGTGATAAATTTCATCAAAGACCTTTAAACATCTGCTTTTTCCCCTCTAACCTGCTCATGTAATAGACTACGTTAATACCATTCCTAATATTCATTCGCACTTTACACAAATCCTGCTTTATTTTTAGGTTTTCTAAAAATTAGCTCTGCTTTTTTATACATGCATTATTTCTTTGACATGTTTGCGGGATTTTATTTGTTAAGGTTTTATTTCGAAGTTATACACTTCTATACACATATGAGATTGATCCAAAAATTTTTTTTGTAATGATTTTCTGGATTTGGCATTAAAGTTATGCTACCTTCATAAAATAAATTGGAGGGGGTTTCATCTTTTTTCAAGGACTGGAATATTTTAAATAACATTGGAATAATTTGTTCTTAAGGGGTTAGATAAAACTCAGCTATGAAGCCATCTAGTTCTGGTATTTTGTCCAGTGGTAGATTCTAATTACCTTTCAATATCTGTTATGGTAACTGGTTTATTCAAGCTTTCTTCTTATTATTGAGTATTCTAATTTTAATTTTTCTAGAAAATTATTCATTTCTTCTAAATTTTAAAATGTCATGGAGTCGCATGTAGTATTCATTTATAATTCTATTTAATTTCTCCTTTATCTATGGTTTCAGAAATGTTTATCTATTTTGTCATTCCTTTCAAAAAACTGGCTTTTGGATTTATTTTTTTTAATTTGTTTTTATTTTCATAAATTTTTGCTTTTTTTCTTTATCAAATTATTTTTCTTGGTTTCTTTCAAATTATTTTGTTGTAATTTGGAAATTTTCTTAAGATACCAATAACCTATTAATAAAAACAATTTTTTTGGTTAAATCCACTAAAGCTGATTTTTATTGTTTACAACAGAACTCATAGTTCTAGTTTTAAAGAAGAGTTTCTAAGCAGGATGAAAATAATAATACATGAAAAAAAATTCAGAAGAGAAGTCAAAAAAATTCTATTGGTATAAGAATATGTCAAGGAGATGAGAGTTAAGAAGAAATTACTCTTCATCCTTTGGGGCAATGTTTCTCTACCTTTCCCCCCCCCCTTTTTTTTTCTTTCAGTCTTGCCCCCCTGAGGGGAGAAATTAATTATTTAAAGTTTAAAATTATATCAAATATCTCCCTGACAAAAGAAATTAAATACTAAGGAATAAGATGTTGTCAGATAAGTTGAGCTTTGGAGGATCCCAAAGCATTATAAAATCTAAGGTTTTTAAAAACCTGTTCCTCTGCCCTCCCCCCAAGAATTAATTTTTGCCCTTTTGGGGGTGATATCACCCCTGTTGGGAATACATGCTTTGGAGTATAGAACATAAGAGAACCTTGCCCCATAGTGGGTTATTTCAGATATTCAAAAAAGGAAGTAGTATCTAAGGTTCTGGAGCAAAATGAAGATTCACAAGCACTGACAGGTTTGAGATATCCTCTTACAGACCCAACAAAAAGACACACAGTCTGGTGTTTGCTATTTGTTCTGGGGGCGATCGAATGTAGACCTGAGACAGTTCAATAGAAGTCATATATCTAGGAGAAGGCACAGGAAGGAGAACTGCCTGTCAAGAAGGAAGGCAACCATGCTGGTCGTGGGCATGTCTGCCTTTGGATCCACCCCTTGCTTTTCCCCAGCTTTAATCTATACAGCAAGAGGCTGACTCTCACACTGCACTTCTCAGGCTGTCATGTCAGCTGTCCTCCAGCTGGATTTGTCCAGTGGGAGGCACTGGCAGGAGACTGGAAGACAGGAAGAACGAAAAAGCCAAGGTATTTTTCTTCTCCTCTCTCTCTGCCATGGCTGTGTATTTTCTGTGGCTCCAACTCCTGCTGAATGCTGACGCACTATGGTTCCAACTTCGAGTGGGCTATCCCAGCCTCTGGGTTCTGGTAACATGACCTCCTCCCTTTGTTCCTCCAGCCAACCCAGGGTTAAGGGTTTCCCTCTCTAATCTCTCAGTTGCTTCACTATTCCCTATTGTCTTCTCAGCTCTTCCATCATCTGTGTGACCAATTCCCTGCATTAAATATCCTCTGTTTTTAGATACTTAGACCCTAATTAATGATTAATGGAAAACCCCCAAGTTTAGCACGGATGCATAGTGGAAGGCATTTATGAGAAATGAAAGAAAAGAGAAAAGTGATATAATTGTAGAAGTCTATTTCAGACTTCTACAGAGGGAATAGAGGGAGTATACAGACTACAGTTTATACTTAGGAATCAAAAACAAGCATATCCACAATAATTTGTTTATACCTTGGTACTATATTGTAATGTATGTTATCAGTTTATACATTCGATTCTCTTAGTGGGCAATGAGGGTAGGCACATAGTCTTATTCAAATCTTGCATACCCAGTTCTCAGCACAATGCCTAGCATATACTAGGTGCTCAATAAATGTGTATAGAACAAATGGAAGGTAATGCAGAGGCAAAGGTATTAAATTATTTTTAGGAGTCAGTCTACTTCTGCGAGTCCCCAGCTTGGAATCCACAGACTACCATGCGGTCTATGGGGAGATTTCAGGGGGCCCACAAACTAGAGTGCAAAAAAATTACATCTTTATTTTCACTAACCTCTAAGGAAAAATTTAGCATTTTCTTCAGTTCTGAGTGTAGGAAACAAACTCCGGTAGTTTCTGGAGCACCTATCCCTAACAGAAATCAGAGACATTTTTATATCACATTATGGTTGTTACAGCTATGGTACCATTATCACAGGAAAAGAGACCAGGGAAAAGATGGAGTTAAATAATAAAGAAGATGGAACTGACTTTCTAAAAAGGATTTAAAACAGCTGAGAGGAACATAAACAGCATGTTAAAAGATGAAGCAAATGCTTAAATAATGAAGGAAAGTCAGCAAAGCAACAATAAAGGTATAAAGGGGGAGCCAGAAGTAAGGGGTCAAAACATTGAGCTACATTTTTACAAAATAGTTCTGAGAAGAAGTATGCTGATCTATCCTTATATGTAGCTTGTTGGTTAATACTAGAAGACAGTAGTAGCATAGAGACAGAATATCCTGTCTATTCAATGGATTTTACAGGATTCAACCGGATTAGACTTCCACATTATACAGAGAGGTTCATTTAAGTACTTTAATTAGATACTGTCCTAAACCATGAAATAAACTTATACTAGTACAGTAGAATATAGCTTTATTTGACAGCAATATCTTTCTTAGGCGAGGCTCAGTTTTCAAAATTTACACTTTTAAGGCATTATCTGAGTTAACTATAAGGTGAGAACAGCAGCATTTTCGCTGGGCAGCAAATGAGTAGGAGGGGCTGAAGGAGGGACATTCCAGGCAAGGATGAGAATTCAGGTGTGTGCAGTCAGACAGACTGGAGTTTTAGATCCACTTTGGCCTTGTAATATTTTCAAGTTATTTCACATCTCCAAGTACATTTCCTTATTCACAAAATGAGGATAATGTCCACTTCACAGAATTCTTGTGAGGGTTAAATAAAATAATAGAAATGAAATGCCTGGCAATTTAACGTCATTGACACTATTGTTAATGGAGTTAAAAACTACAGATTTTCCTCCTTCATAATTAGCTTATTCTTAGTCCAGTTTCATCTCAGTGTTATTTCAGCAGAGTCTAGTTAGAACTGTTGTTAGTTGTAACAGACTAACATCTGATGATGCAAAGAAGACAAAATTCCGTGGTGATGTGCTTTCCTCTGTCCAAATAATATCACTCTCTGTCACAGATTGGGTTCCCCAGAGTTTAGTGTGTAGGATGTATATTAGGAGCTGCCCTTGGATCAGTATCTGTGGAAGGAAGCAGGTGTGGGCTGAGGGAGAAGTTGACTGTGATGCAGGCCTCACAGCAGCCTCAGCTTACTGGGAGTCCTGGAGCTAGAAGGCCCTTCAGAATCATCCCAAGTCAGGCTGAGATGGCCTGGCCTTTACACTCCTACATCAATCAGTCAAGGCATGTGGGAAGGGAAGTGGCCTTAGTCAAGGGGTTCTCCGCAGCTGAGGAATCCCTGACCTCCTCCATGGAAGGGGGTCTGGGCCGGGCACCACTGTCTATGCACCACATCCTATGAAGATGAGCTCTTTCTCTGGTGGCTTTCCTCCCTTTCCAGACACAGAGAATGTCACATTATCAAGTTCCTTCTAATTATTTTATTAGCAGTTCCTAGGGAAGATTGAGAGATTTGTAAGGAAGGTATACAGTGATTTCAAAGGGAGAAGGAGTTATCTTGTTCCCGATTGAAAAGCATCTCCCACCTCTGAGTACACTAATCAGGGGACTGTCCTTACAGAATGCAGACAAGCTCCCTACAACACTGTCAAAACAACCTGAGCAAAGGCTGAGGGTTACTGATAGAGGAAAATGTATGAAAAGCACAAGCTCTGAGAGATCTGAAGTCTATCAAGTTCCACAGGCATGACCATATCCCAACATCTTTAAGATTATGAGAGCAAATGAGAGCATAGGTGGTGCATTCTAACTTAGGAATTCAGGGTGCAGCTTCAAATAGAGAAATTAAGTACCTAAGTGGCAGAATGCAAACGGCAGCACCTTCTTGCAAAAGAAAAACTTAGAAAAGTGGGGGGAAGGGGGTTCTAGGTTCTTTCTCCCTGAGTAAGGAAACTTAGAACATTTTAGTCCCCAGAGATATTACTAATGAAATGTACCTATTCTCTTTGTCTTAAACGAATTGAGGAGGCCAAGAATTGTCCAAATAACCATTCTTCCATGACATTCATCTCCTTATATTAAAAGAAAGAAAGAAACAGAATTCTCCTCAGGGTATTATAGCGGAGAGAGTGAGTGTTATGAGTCTCCAGGGAGGCTAGTAAATAACACTTCAGTGAAGCCCACGGAGCTATTAGAGAAAGGATGATGTTTCCCTTCCAGTATAATGGACAGTCATCAAATCTTCTTTGCCAAGTACTTATTTGAATCTCCATTTCAAGGCTAAGGAATCAATAATTCACCAGAGGAAAGAAAAAGAATTAAATAAAGTAAATTTAAACCACGCTATAAAGCACCATGAAATAGCTTGTACAAGAATGGCTGGGGTCTTTTCTAGAACTTGTTAATTTTGTCTTTTAGATGATCACTTCTGGCCAACGCCAGCTTGGTATTTATATCTGGTAGAGGAAATTCAAAGAGGGCTGACGAGAAAAACAGTCAAGTGAGTCCTGCCAACTAAATAAAATGGCACCTGTCAAAACATCAGTTTGTGTGAAATGGCAAAAGAACATCTAATATACAGAGCCTGTCAACGAACATCTAAATAATAGTGCTTTTCTCAGCAACTCCTGTGCTTAGGTTTATACTTAAAATACATACGTCTAGGAACTCAGAAGAGATGAGGGTTGAGTTAGAGTTCTCACATTTGAGGTCCAGGTCACGACACACTAATAGTACAGTCATCACAAGAGCTGCCTTCGTGTCATCCCAAACAGTGAGGACAGAAAAGAGAGGCGTACCTCCTGCTTCGGAGACTGCCTATATTTATGAGTTTGCATCAAAAGCAAAGAAAGGTTATGCCGTTGATCTCATTTAGAAGCACAACAGAGTCTCAAAGGCTTTGAGAATGAAAAGCATGCCACATTGTGGGAGAGGATTTCTGTACAGAAAATTATCAAAGGCGTTATTGTAATGTCTCTATTACCAGATCCATATGAGTCCCTCTGAAAAAAGAACACCATCTAGCCTGACCTTCAGGAAAGTTGGTGATATCTGTGCCACCACAGACTTCACTTAGCCGAACAGACGCTAAAGTGTAGAAGAAGACCAGCCCAGTGCTGGAAAGCAGTGTCCCCCTCACGCCAGATACGGGACCAGCTGTATCAAACTGAAAGATGATACAGGGAGTCAGCACATCTTCCCTCTCAGAGAAGTTGTTGTGGGAAGTGAAGCGAATCCTGGAAATCTCACTGACTGAAGTTTCAGGTTTGTAGGGCTGAGGGTCAGAGGCATGTGCAGGTTTAGGCAAACATCACATACCCCTTTCCCTTCTCCTCCCACTCTCTCCGCATAAAGCCCTGTTCAAATGAAACGCCCGGGACGGTTCTCTCTCAGGTGTGCACCATTCTCTATGATGGACCTTCCAGCTCTTTCCCTTTGAGAAACTTATTAAGCTAAATCACACTGCAGTGATCAAGAGATTTTCCTGCTGATATCTTCATATATCTTTCCTTCATTTATATTCTCTTACATTCCCTTTGGTTTCCTTAGACCATTCCAAATAATCCTCCCCCCATGCTTAGGGTAGAGGTTTGATAACACGGTAAAATAATCATTGAACCACTTGAATTATCACTGAGAGAATGAAGGTAGACAAGTCTGTAACCACCGCCCCTCCCAACACACACACACACACACACACGCACACACTGGTTCCCTGCCATATCCGAGTGGCAGTTTTTATCTGTTGGGTCTGCCAGGACTGTCAACACCCTACATCTTTTCAGCTGTCGAATGCAGCAAAAACTCCCTCACATGTTTTCAGGGGAGGCTCCCAAACTCTTGTATTATTGTGTCACTTCCAGCTCCTCTGCTGTGTGCAATCCTGAACACGACAGCCTCTTTCTCCACAGAATAAACACACGAGCAGTGAAAGGTCTAAGACAAGCTTTACCAGGGGGAGACTGCACTCCGAGACGAATTGCCTTTTACAGAGGCATTTCCGGGACAGTAACACCACCACCACTTGCTGCTAAATGAGCTCAGAGAACTTAAGTGGGACAAACAGGCTGGCTGGCTGAACTTGGTACTGCTTTTGAGCTGGGCTTTTCTTTCTAGCACCGCTATTTCATGCTTCCGTCTTGGGGACACGCAAAGGTGCAGAAGAGGTTCCCGCTAAAACTGAAACCACCCAAACAGTGAGTCCAGAGCAGCAGTGAGTTGCTGCCTGGAGAGGGGTGACGCCTCCTCGCTCCTGCCCTCTGGACCCACTGAATGGTTTCTTTTTTAAAAAGCACACCATTTCTATCTACACATTTCTATCTGCACCAACCACTAGAGCTGCCCTTAAATCTCAACTCTTCCAGTTGTTAGCAGTGGGAGCATTTCTCAAAACACATCAGTGGGATGTCACTAGAAGAGCAGACAGAGCTGTCTGGTTGAAATGGGGGAAGAGCTGCCCCGGACCCCCCGCCGGAGCCGCACAGAGGCTCTGTGGCACTCTGGTGGACGTCACTGGAAAACTCTTGACCTTGTTCCGGGTCTCAGTCTGGTGGTTTTCCAGCCACGGCTCTTGCTCACAGAGCTGTTTTTTGTCTGGTTCTCCCAGTGCTTTAAGCATTGTTGTATTCATCTCCAACACTTAGAATCCAAACACAAAAATCGATAGATTTTTCATAAAGGCATGAAATGTCAGGCTCCTCTTCAAAACTCAGAACCTGGGAAGAGATGGCGCCGGCAATCCCTCACGGCTGCGGTGCACAGAGGCCAAGCCGCTGCTCCCCGTGGCCCCTCACCAGCTCTGGGCACTCACTCGTTTGGTCACCTGCCCGCCCATTTGGGCCGGTGGCCTCTGTGAGCGCAGATCTGGCTGATCTCATCTTATAGTTCAGTCAACATCGACCTGGCTGGGTAGCGGCGATGGCAGGAGAACCTGGGTTTCCTAAGCGCAGGTTCGGCTGTGCTTTCTGGTACACATCGGCATTTCTCAAATTGGGGGTCCATGGAACTGGTCTTCATGATCCACGAGAATACTGTTCCTTTAAAACATGTCCTACTTACAGACATTCGAGGAATCCCATGCTACACCCAGCTACCAGCAGACTGTCCGAAGTTTCACAGCCATAAATGTGTTGTCTGCCTTAGAAAAGGAGGACTGTTACAGCAGCCTCACTAGCATGCAATTCAGGATATACTGTTAGCCAGATATATCCCCGAAACATCACAGGGAGAAACAGAAAAGACCTTTTAAGCAGCGAGTAGTTTTGATTCCTCCAACTCAGCCTCACAAGGGGATCTACAGTGAAGGGTTCAAAAGGAAAGACTCACGGTAGAGCCCATGGCAATGGCACTGCCTTCTACCCCAGTGAGGCCAGGACAGAAGCATCTTTAGCCTCACTTTCCAACAATGATTTTAATACAGTAATGAAACTGAGAAGTAACTCAGCCCTGTGGCAAAAAAGTAGGCTTGGCTGCCAGATGGCCTGGGTTCAAATCCCAAGGCCACCATTTACTACCAGTATGATGCTTGGGAAGATACTTAAGCACTGTGCCTCAGTATAGCCATCTGTAAAATGGTAATAATATTTATCCTGTGAAGTTATTGTGAGAATTCAATGAGATAAGCACGCAAAACTCAGTGCCTAGCACATAATAAACACTGAGAAATGTTTGCTATTATTAGCACAGCAGGTTTATAGTTTATAAACCATTCTCATTTCCTTCCATTTCTTCCATATAACCAAGCTGTGAGCTAAGCAGGAGGAACTGTGTCCACTTCAACAGACAGGGAATCTGAAGAGCTTAAGTGAGTTGCCCACGGTCATGCAGGTAGTGAGGGAAAAAGCTAGTGCATAAACCAGGTTTTCTGCCTCAAGATCCTGTGTTGATTCTACTACCCACAATGCCTCTGGGATCCTCTAAGCAGGAGGAATAATTTTCAAGGACTATTCTGAGGGTTAGATGTCAACACATGTTCATATATGGTGGGAGCAAATCACTTAAGAGTTAGGGCTTCCAAGAGAAGCAGCAGAAGCAGGAAGAAAAACAGAATTTATATACAGAAAGGAAAACCTGTGGCACAGTGAGGACATTTTCTTTTTTAATTAATTAATTAATTTATTTTTGGCTGCGTCGGGTCTTCGTTGCTGCACGCGGGCTTTCTCTAGTTGCAGCGAGCGGGGGCTACTCTTTGTTGTGGTGCACAGGCTTCTCACTGCGGTGGCTTCTCTTGTTGCAGAGCACGGGCTCTAGGTGCGCAGGCTTCAGTAGTTGTGGCTCATGGGCTCTAGAGCGCAGGCTCAGTAGTTGTGGCACGCGGGCTTCAGTAGTTGTGGTGTGCGGGCTCAGTAGTCATGGCATGTGGGCTTCAGTAGTTGTGGCACGTGGGCTTCAGTAGTTGTGGCTTGCGGGCTCTAGAGCGCAGGCTCAGTAGTTGTGGCACGCGGGCTTCAGTAGTTGTGGTGTGCGGGCTCAGTAGTCATGGCATGTGGGCTTCAGTAGTTGTAGCACGCGGGCTTCAGTAGTTGTGGCTTGCGGGCTCTAGAGCGCAGGCTCTGTAGTTGTGGTGCATGGGCTTACTTGCTTTGCGGCATGTGGGATCTTCCTGGGCCAGGGCTCGAACCCGTGTCCCCTGCCTTGGCAGGCAAATCCTTAACCACTGCGCCACCAGGGAAGCCCCAGGGAATTTTTTTTTTTTTTAAAGGTATATTTATTTATTTATTTATTTATGGCTGTGTTGGGTCTTCGTTTCTGTGCGAGGGCTTTCTCTAGTTGCGGCAAGTGGGGGCCACTCTTCATCACGGTGCGCAGGCCTCTCACTATCGCGGCCTCTCTTGTTGCGGAGCACAGGCTCCAGACGCGCAGGCTCAGTAATTGTGGCTCACGGGCCTAGTTGCTCCGCGGCATGTGGGATCTTCCCAGACCAGGGCTCGAACCCGTGTCCCCTGCATTGGCAGGCAGATTCTCAACCACTGCGCCACCAGGGAAGCCCGAAAATTTTTAATTTGAAATGAAAAATAGCCTGGAAGGAGATGGTTCCCAAATGATGGGCAGCTCTCAGGTGGTAGCAGCAACTTCCATGTGGTAACTAAAGGGGCCTTCAAGCGCACCCTAGTGAATTTCTACGTTTGTCATGTGCCTCTCATCCAGGGTGGATGGAGTACAGTGGAGCTGGGCAGGGGACCAGTGATGGGAGAGGGGAAGAGACCCTTCCTGGCCAGAGCATAGACACTCCATGCATTGCTGGTGCGAGAGTTTAAGTAAGGCAGAAGCCAACATTTCCCATGCAAAGTAAACCTGTCAGATTACGGGGTTTTCACTGGTTAAAGCCTCAAGGTGCTTTTTATGGTGCTTCCTAAATTACTGCTTTGGATTCCAGAAATTATATATTGGAACTAGGCACTGCAGCAAGCTCTCTGGAAATAGATCTTGAGTAGTCTGCTTAGGACTACAGCTTGGTCCCAGAGGCAGCAACACAAAACTGGCACTGGCCCCGACGGGCATGTATTTCAAGTTTTACTTCAAATGGGCCCACAGTTTTATTCGTTTTAAGGCCAATGAGGGAGGTGGAAGTGGGGGTGGGAGGAGTAGGGGTGCTGGGGGGTAGAGACAGGTCTCCTTTACCTTGCTTTTGATTCTGAGGGCATTTGCTTCTCCCCTCACACTCTCAGGCCCCCATGCTTAACCCTGGCCCACACCCACTCACCCGCGTCTTACCCTTCCATACCCCTCCCCCAACATTAGGTCTGGTTGAGGTGGGTCAGGCCAAGGTAACAGCTGCATTACACACCTTCTGAAATAGTTTAATGGGTTTCCTTTCCCTGCAGCCTCTTTCTATCCTCTGATAGAGAAATCTTCCCTCTAGCAGAACATGGTAAGAATGGTGGGAAAATAATGTTTGCATCTTCTTACTGGAAGACATCATGCCATCTCCCTTCCCATGACACAGGACCCCAGGTGCAGCACACTAAGCTACACTCTCCCTATGTGTCATTTTCCTGTAGGGTTGCCAGATAAAATATAGGAAGCCCAGTTAAATTTGAATTTCAGAGAAAAAAATATAATTTTTTAATAGAAGCATATTCCAAATACTGTATGGGACATATTAATACTAAAAAATATTATTCACTGTATTAATATATCTGAAATTCAAATTTAATTATGTATCCTGTATTAATTTTTGCTAAATTTGACGACCTTATTTCCCTTAGAAAGTGCCTACTTAAGCCTACTGAGTAGAAAAGAGAAGAATCCTGGTAATTTATGTTTTTTTAAAAAAATTGAACAATAAAATAAAAATATTAAAGACAATTTTTCATGGAAAAAAATCAGTGCATAATACTGACCATTTCAAACACACACACACAATTTTCATTTCTGCATACTCTCTTCAAGTTTTTGTCCCTGCGCATTTTTATTTTTTTATGGAAAAGTACATGAAACTGGAAAAAGGTTTATTGTTTAATTAGTAGTATTGTACTCAGGGACTTCCCTGGCCGTCCAGTGGTTAAGACTCCACACTTTCACTGTGGGGGGCGCAGGTTCGATCCCTGGTCGGGGAACTAAGATCCTTCATACCATGCAGTGCGGCCAAAAAATTAAAAGCAAACAAACAAAAATGTCCTTTTCACAGTTGTTACCTGCTCACTTCTGCTCCATGAGACAATGAATCTTTGCCTTAGTGGTCCGGGTGCCTAGCACAATGGCTGGCACACTCAGGAAATGCTCTTGTTGGTTTATCGTACTCGTTTGTTCACTAGATGACAATGTACTATGTTAAGTTACTTTCCTTGGTTAATGAATGCTTTTTTGGCGAAGAAATGACAAACCATCTTTTTTCAAGCTGGCCTAAGTCAGTGTGGGACTCCTAAGCTGGGCTTCTTGGGCTGTAGCCACAGGACACTGAGAGCTCTGATTTTATTCTCCTAATCAGATCCAACTCCATTATTAATTTTACACCTGTAAGCAATGCCAGTTAGCATTTATTATATGCCCACTCAGAAAACAGGAAACGCACATTTGTTCCTGTAGGTATATTTTTAGACACTGCCTTATAAAGGGTGGATTTACAGAAAACCCATTTTCTAAATGTCAAGGCTTTCAAGCACAGCAGAGTTGTGACCCCCTAAAAGGCAGCTGGGTACAACATCCATCCCTTAGTTACCTGGACTACACCATGATTGCTCTCCCATCTCTGGTCTTCCATTGTCCAATTCCTGGTTCCTACTTTTTTTAAGTCACATAACTTCTATGTCTCAGTTCCCTCACCTGGGAAGATGGAGATGATGATACCACAAAGCAGGGTTGTGGTGTGGATTAGATAAAATAATGTATAAATAACCATGACATAAACACACATAGAAGCACTTAATAAATGCTCATGTCCTTGTTTCCTTCAGTTTCCTGTGGGCCACAGAGCCTTCTTAACCCATTAACAACAGATACCAGGGCTTCACACTAAACAATACTTGTATAACCCCAAGGCTACAAACTAGATGTTCAACCCAAATGGTACTGTTCCACGATCTATTTTAAAAAATAGTAAGATTATATAAAGTACCCTAATGAACTGTAAACTCTGTAAAAACATTTTTTAAATCCAGCATTATAAATCTAATCAATAGGAAGTATGCTGATGGCAATAAGAATCAATTAAATATTTCCTGGGCAGTTTTAGTTATCTTTTATAGAAAGGTTTTAAAGAGACAGTCTGCACAATTCAGGTCTCTTAGAAAATTGTTAGAGCATATTTAGGATGACGACCTCTTTTCTTATCGATCAGTTATGCTGTAGCTGGTCAGTAAGACTTTACTATTGGATCATGATAATTAAGAAGATGACAATGGTATTTCATACTGATAAATTCAGTTTAAAAGGGTTAACTATATGTTTTACTCTCCTTAACTTCTTCAATCTTCTTACTTAAAGCTATAATAATAGTAGTAGCATCAGTAGCAAAGCTATATTGAGTGCTTACTACATGTTATTCTAAGTCCTTTACATGCATTAACTCATTTAATTCTCCCAAAACCCTATTATAATGTCAATAGCTACTGGTTCCATAGCATTTACTATGGGCCAGAAAGTGTTTAAGCACTTTATATTTATTAATTCATTTAAGTCTCACAGCAGATCTGTGATGAAGGTACAATTGTTAACCCCTTTACAGGGAGGAGAAGGAAAGTGAGCTTGAGAGAAGTTAAACTTGCTCAAGACTACAAAGCTCAGCATCACGCAAAATCAATGTACCAGGAAATAGCAAAAGTCGTTCTATCACTTTTCTTTATTCTTGGCTGTCACAGGTCCTACCTGATTTTGTGGTCTACTAACAAAAGAACACTTTATGTTGCGTTAAAAACTCTAATAATAAACACAACACACCATTCAAAGAGCTTTGAAATCACCATCAGAGAACTGCTAAAATGATCATAATGGCTGAAGCCTTGTTTCCTTTTTCAATCTGAACATGTTGTTGAATAGTCTCTGATTTGTGTCTGCATATTTGTGTGTATTGGTGTGTGTGTCTGAGAGAGACAGATTATGAGAGCCTGAGGGAGACACACAACTGAATCTGCTGCAGTCATCTATCTTGCACCAAGAGGGGAGGCAGCCAAAACACTGAGGATGGCAGAGGGGAAAGAATCTGGGGTTTTGATGACACAGTTGAGCAGCTGATCTCAACCAATCCTGGAATCACCGCACCTCTCTTACATAAGCAAGACAGTCCTGGAATCACCGCACCTCTCTTACATAAGCAAGACAGTCCTGGAATCACCGCACCTCTCTTACATAAGCAAGACAGTCCTGGAATCACCGCACCTCTCTTACATAAGCAAGACAGTCCTGGAATCACCGCACCTCTCTTACATAAGCAAGACAGTCCTGGAATCACCGCACCTCTCTTACATAAGCAAGACAGTCCTGGAATCACCGCACCTCTCTTACATAAGCAGGACAGTCCTGGAATCACCGCACCTCTCTTACATAAGCAAGACAGTCCTGGAATCACCGCACCTCTCTTACATAAGCAAGACAGTCCTGGAATCACCGCACCTCTCTTACATAAGCAAGACAGTCCTGGAATCACCGCACCTCTCTTACATAAGCAAGACAGTCCTGGAATCACCGCACCTCTCTTACATAAGCAAGACAGTCCTGGAATCACCGCACCTCTCTTACATAAGCAAGACAGTCCTGGAATCACCGCACCTCTCTTACATAAGCAAGACAGTCCTGGAATCACCGCACCTCTCTTACATAAGCAAGACAGTCCTGGAATCACCGCACCTCTCTTACATAAGCAAGACAGTCCTGGAATCACCGCACCTCTCTTACATAAGCAAGACAGTCCTGGAATCACCGCACCTCTCTTACATAAGCAAGACAGTCCTGGAATCACCGCACCTCTCTTACATAAGCAAGACAGTCCTGGAATCACCGCACCTCTCTTACATAAGCAAGACAGTCCTGGAATCACCGCACCTCTCTTACATAAGCAAGACAGTCCTGGAATCACCGCACCTCTCTTACATAAGCAAGACAGTCCTGGAATCACCGCACCTCTCTTACATAAGCAAGACAGTCCTGGAATCACCGCACCTCTCTTACATAAGCAAGACAGTCCTGGAATCACCGCACCTCTCTTACATAAGCAAGACAGTCCTGGAATCACCGCACCTCTCTTACATAAGCAAGACAGTCCTGGAATCACCGCACCTCTCTTACATAAGCAAGACAGTCCTGGAATCACCGCACCTCTCTTACATAAGCAAGACAGTCCTGGAATCACCGCACCTCTCTTACATAAGCAAGACAGTCCTGGAATCACCGCACCTCTCTTACATAAGCAAGACAGTCCTGGAATCACCGCACCTCTCTTACATAAGCAAGACAGTCCTGGAATCACCGCACCTCTCTTACATAAGCAAGACAGTCCTGGAATCACCGCACCTCTCTTACATAAGCAAGACAGTCCTGGAATCACCGCACCTCTCTTACATAAGCAAGACAGTCCTGGAATCACCGCACCTCTCTTACATAAGCAAGACAGTCCTGGAATCACCGCACCTCTCTTACATAAGCAAGACAATCCTGGAATCACCGCATCTCTCTTACATAAGCAAGAGCCTTATTGTGCAGGCGACTTCCGCTTTGGGTTTCTATACTTGGAGCTGAAAATATCTTAATAGATACAGATACATTAACTATACTCATATTTCCCCATATATTTCTATTTCAACTTTCTTGTCTTGGTGTACTCTTCAGAGATATACACATGCAAAACACACACACACACACACACACACACACACACACACACACACACAGGAGGTCTCACTATGAATCAGTGCAGTACCAAACAATCCCCCCAATCTCAGTGGCTTAAAACATCACACATTTATTTCTTGCTCATGCCTCTTGCCCGCATCCACTGTGAACTGGCTCTTTGTCATAATTCCTCTGAGACCAAAGCTGAAGGAGAACACTAACCAAAAAACAGCATGTCACTGTGGCAGGAGGAAAAGAGAAGTCCAGAGGACCTTATACTGGCGATGGAATGCCTTGGCCCAAAAGTGACATGCATCATTTCCGCTTACAACTCACTGGCCAGAATTAGTCACGCAATCCTGTCCAACCACAGGAGGGCCGGGAAATGCCAGAAGGGCAATGGGACCAGGTGCCTGGAAGGAGATGCAGAACAGCACTAATGACTGCAAAGCCTACAAGGTACTGGAGCTCCTAAATAGGGCTACTCACCTGAGGAGGGTAAGTGAGGTATAGGAAATAAGTGTGGGAAAGGGATTTTTTTTTTTACTGTATGCAACTTTGATAGCATTTGGATTGTCTTAAACGTTTAAAGACTGAAGTATAACAGAGATAAGCACACAAAACATAAAAGTACAGCTCAATGAATACAGATCAAGAAATAATACATTGTCTGCACCCCAGAAGCCCACCTTGTGACCCCTCTAATTTCTACCTCCATCCTTCCTCCCAAAGTTATACTGATTCTTAATCCCATGGAGTAAAAATTAAAAAGAAATAAATATTTACAGACTTATCATGAGCGAAGTAGAAGATAACATCCCCTTGGGGTTTTTCTAAACCCAGGGGGGAATAAAGAGGCTGGTATTTTGAATAATTGACACTTACAGGAGGTAAAGAGCGGGTAGAGAAGTAGCTGGACCCAGGAAGAACTGGGTTCTCTGAGACTTAGAGGACGGAAGGTCCCGTGAGTGGAGGAGATGGTACCTGCCCCATGCACCCCTCAAGGTGTCAGGATCTCCAATGATGCAGCACATGGCTCCTTGGAACTCATCGCTGAACTTCTTGGCTTTGGAACCTCGTCACCCACGCTGAGGCAGACTGGAATGTCAGAGGCTTCTCCCTGGCAGCTATGCTCCACAGATGACAGAAGACCACTCTCAACACTGGCACTGGGAAATCAGGAAGAGAAGGGCTAGCAACCGCCCTGGTGTAAGAGCTAGACCCTGCCCCATTTCTGAGAGCCCCAGGATTCCTGTTCTATACAGTAGGGAAGTAGTGATGGTAGTAGGTGTCCCAATAACAACTGTTTTTGGCTGGTTTCCCAGGCAGGGAGGTGGGGCCACAAAGCTGTGTATAATTTAAAAAACAAAACCACATCATCCATCTTCCACCTCTGCCAGGTGGGCTGTGAATGCACACCTGTCCGCATGACGCAGTTTCATCTTCATGTTGTAGATGTCCAGCTCTGACCTAAAGCAGCAGAGGGTTGGCATTGCGAGCTCTTCGGAGCCTCAGCGCCTACCCTAGTTCCTACTCTGAACCCCTGCCAGGAAGGAAACTGGGGAGAGGGCACGTAATCAGTGCATCGCTCAGGGTTTAACCATGAAGAATATTTACATGTATATATGACTGAAAAAATATGAATTATTAGGCACTGGCTTACACAATTATGGGAGCTGGCTAGGCAGTCTCCACAAGGCTGTCTTCTTGACAAGTGTTGGAGCCCGAAGTCCAGAAGCAGACAGAAGGGAAGCTCATGTGAGCAGGGGCTGGAACCCCGCGTGGGCAGGCGGAAACCCCACGTGGGCAGGCAGAAACCCATGTCCCTTTTTGTTCCCTCTGGCCTTGCTGGTGCGGGTATTCTGCAGAAGCTGAGGCCCTGTGTCATGTTGCTGAACATGTATACACCTGGCCCAGGGTGCAGGGAAACTGAAGGAAGATTTGGGGGGATGGATGGTAACGGCAGGCCCAGTGCTGTTTCATCTCAACGGAGCGACTCAGCAGACCGGCAGCGAGTTTTTGCCACAGTACAAACTGGAGGCCGCTACTATGCCTCCTTCCAACTCTCGTGAGAGAATATTCCTTGGAGTCTGTCCTAACCTGAAACATACGAGAAAAAGGAATTCTGGGAAATGTAGTCCAGCCTGGCCAAGTAGGCACATTACAAAGCCATCACTATAAGCTTTGAGTGAAGCCTCACTGAGGCCTCACGGCCCTCATCTCAGGAAGTGAGTCTGATCGTTAAATCAACACCATGCTCCCCCTCCTCTCCTCCCCTCAGCTGCTTTCTGCTTCTCTTGGCGGATCCCGGCTTTTGATAGTCCAAGTCCTCTGAGAAGCAGACACCCAGATTGGTTAAAGGTGCAAGAAATTTATTAGGGGAAAAAACTGTGAAAGAAAACGTGGAGAAAGCCAATACGGGCTTGAAAAGACAGTGATGCAAGTCTGACCCCAGAGAAGGAAGACATGAAGAGTGGGTAGAAGTGACTTAGACTGCAATGCAATTCTACGGAAAGTTCGGCAAAGCTTCCTGTCTGAAGAGTCCCGCATTTCCCACAGGCAGACCGGCCTTAGCCACCCCAGAGCAGCTTTGGGAAGTGTGGCCTGCAGGGAACCCTGGAGATGGATTTCGGAGCACAACCGCCCGGCCCTCGGTTAACTGCACTCCCGGCAGTAGAAGATTTGAAGGCCCACTCTCACGGCTGCTACGCTGCCTCATTCTCATTTGTTGCTCAGATCAGGGCTCAGACTTAGCCCGCCTTCCTCTTTTGGAGTGTGAAAAGTAACTAAGGCCAGGAGCCTTCTTGGGGCACCTCTTCTGTCCAATGGCTGGTTTCTGTTCAGTCAGGACAAGCTTTATCAGGAGTGGATGGTGGGGATGCTTGGAGGTGAAGGCTGCTCCGGGGTGTCTAAAGGCAAGCAGGTGGAGTTGCTGTTTGCCCAGGCAATTAGACTAACCTTAGGGCACTTCATGAGAAGTGTTTGGCTAAGTATTAAACAGTCCTGATTCCTGGGATTTATTACACATTTCTTAAGAATAAAACAAAACAAAACTAATGAAGCATTTGGGTGAAGGGGCAAGTGTGGGATTTGCTAAAGATAGGGATTCAGAAAATACAGGTCGAAGCATTTTCTGCAGTCTTTTATTCCTATTCTCTTGAGAGATCAAACGTAAGCATCTGTAACAAATGAATGTAATGAATGGAAATAATTTTTGCCTAAGCAATGAAAAGTTGAGGACTGTTAAATTGTTAACTCCTGGAAGGCAAGGGTTGTTTTTCTGAAGCTGTGTGACATTTAGTGGGTGTCGTACAGAGCAGGACTTGGTTGCTCTTTGGTGGTGAGTCCATTGAAATTTGAGCTTTCTTTCCATGGTTGCATAACAGCAAAAATAAATAAATTCACATTGATCATGTTGGGGTGGGGTGGGTGGAACGAGGCATGGCCTTACCACATCCTGTTATTGCTAATCTCATGTTTATAGCAAGCAAACTCCACTTTTGCAGTAAGTGTAAGTTGCACTTATGCTATTCTTTTTCTGTGATGCTCACCAGAGGAGTTTCTTTTTTTTTTTTTTTTTTCCTAAATTTATTTATTTTTGGCTGTGTTGGGTCTTTGTTTCTGTGCGAGGCCTTTCTCCAGTTGTGGCAAGTGGGGGCCACTCTTCATCGCGGTGCGCGGGCCTCTCACTATCGCGGCCTCTCTTGTTTCGGAGCACAGGCTCCAGACGCGCAGGCTCAGCAATTGTGGCTCACGGGCCCAGTCGCTCCGCGGCATGTGGGATCCTCCCAGACCAGGGCTCGAACCCATATCCCCTGCATTGGCAGGCAGATTCTCAACCACTGCGCCACCAGGGAAGCCCCACCAGAGGAGTTTCTGATCAAGCATAGAGTCCTCATCATGATTACTCATCTACCTATGCAAAGTACTCATCTATGCAAAGAATGGAGTCTAAGTAGGTCTGCTGAACTTAGTTCTCAATTTCCTGGGCTTTGGGTCAAATTATGCACTTTTAATGAGCATTCATATCATTTTCTCATTGAAAATACCAGAAGTGGATTTGCTAGATCACTGAACCTTGTACTGATGTCTAATAAATATTGGAAAAAGATCATCAAGAAATAATCTCCGTTCCAGTCTACCAGCCTAATGGGAAAAACACAGAGGCAAATTGTCTTCATTGCTTGTTAAACCAGGGCCACGGGAACAACAGTTCTTGCTGATTCAAATTCCCTAGAGAGCATTCCTTTTACAAGTTTACAGATGCATAAACCTCACATGCTAATTAGGACCCATCGACCTCTTGATCAGCTCAGGAGGTACTGAAAAGCAACCCTCTGTTAGTAGTTTCAGGAGAGGGCACTAACTGCCTTGAAAGAACCTGTTTTCTCCTAATTTAGAGCAGTCCCCTGGGCTTCCTCACGTTTGCGGGAGTTTGGTAAACAGTCTGTTCTGACACACTGCAGTTGCTGGCAGCCTCGCGCCAGGATCCTCACCGGGTCTGAAGACTGAGAAGTGCATTCATTAACGTCTCTCAGGCAGGGACCTGCGCCGGGGCAGCGGTATCAGGGACCGGGATGCCGAGCACACTGGAGAACGGCCTCAACCCTGGACTACTTGGAAAATATGCCCTCATGTCCTTCCCACAGATGGTGAGCTCTCTCTTTACACAGTGTCCACTGAACTTCATCTTTCATAACGAGGCCCATCAATTTTGCCTGTAAAAAGTCTCTTATAGTCTCTTTCTCTCCTTTTCTATCCCACACAGGGCTTACATTCTGCTAGGTTGTACCAGTAAAGCCAAATCACTTGGAAAATAGCTACAGTTGAGTACTTCTCCTCACCCCATGCCAGGCCTTGGCCATTCTCCTGGGACCTGGCACACCAGGGGCTAATGTCTGGGCTGTTGGGACTGTTTGATAATCTGCTCTGCCAAGGTCCTTACCACCTGTGGTGGGCTGAAAAATGGCCCCCAAAGTTACAGTAAGTTATAGATAGGTTACTTTAAAAGGCAGACCTGTAAATACTACCTTAAAATGGCAAAGGATGTGATCAAGTTAAGGCTGTTGAGGTGGGGAGATTATGTTGGATTATCTGGGTGGGCACTCAATGCAATCACATGTGTCCCTATAAAAGGGAGGCAGAGGGAGATCTGATGGATGATCCAGAGAGGAGGAGGCAATGTGAAGACAACAGAGAGAGATTTGAAGATGTTGGCCTTCACATTTGGAATGACATAGCCGCAAGCCAAAGCATGCTGGAGGCACCAGTAGCTGAAAGAGGCAAGGAACGATCCTCCCCTAAAGCCTCAGGCAGGAGTGTGGCCGTGCTGATACCTTGATTTCCGACTCCCAACCTCCAGAACTGTGAGACAGTACCTTAGTGTCCTTCTTAGCCACCCAGTTTGTGGTAATTTGTTACAGCAGCTCCAGGAAACGAATCGCACCACCTCTCACCCACATCACATCAGCCTCAAAACTGACTTCTTGGAGTCTAGTTCTTGCCTCTCGAGTCCACCCTGCACACTTAATTTTCCTTAACTCCTCTGCGTGGGTTTCAAAACTTTCTATAATCTGGTCCTCTCTCCAACCAGCACAGCTTTAGTTTCCATTAGTAATAATAACAGTGATGATAATAACCACTCGAGTGCTTTGTTTTGCTGAGCCCTTTATAGAGAGTATTACATTTCATCCTTGCAACAACTGCACTGAGGTGGGCATTATTATCCTTACTTTACGGATGGGGAAACTGAGGCCCAAAGAAGTTAAAGAGCTGCCTGTCTGAGCAGCACGTTTTTGCTCCCAGCCACAGGCTTTAGTGCTCAGTGTGTGTCCGTCGACCAGGACACTAGCAGGGCTGTCTGAGAGCCTTGTTCTCTCACCTGCTTGTGTAAAACTCACCATCCTTCCAGACTCCACGTGTGTACCACCTTCTCCATGAACCTCTCTTGCATACCCATCTGTCATCTGTCTCTGAACTCCTTGTAAATTGTAGGTAGAATCTGTTTCACAAACTGTAGAAATTAGATTCTGCTTTGTATTTTTAAAAATTCAAAACATTATTGGAAAAGAATATACCATGTAGAGGAAGATTAAAAAAAACAAAAACAAATCCCAAGTACCCTACTCAATGATTCCTGATTCTGAGGAAGCACTGATTCTTGTTACTGAGATTTCTCCCTAATTTTAAATAGAATTAACTCACCTTTTTTTGATAACGTGTCCAGTTACAAATTCTCTGGGCAGTGTAGGTACACTGATGGCAATATCTAGAAAATCTGATTTCCATGTAGCCTCTACGTAGGTGTTCCATCCATCTAGAGCAGCGCTCTCTGTCTGGTGGAAACGCACTCTGAGCAACAAATGCAAGCCACTCATGGAATTTTAAAATTTTCTAAAGTGACTGTATTTAAAAAGAAACAAGTGAAATTAATTTTATTTTATTTAACCCAAGAGTGTATTTTGCTTAACTCGATATATCCAAAATATTATCATTTCAACATGTAATCAATATAAAAATTACTGAGACATCTTTTTTTTGTACTGTCTTCAAAATATGGAGTGTAATTTATACTCACACCACCTGGAAACGTGGGCTAGCCGAATTTCAGGTGTCCAACAGCCGCATATCTGATAATGCAGGTCTGGAATTACAACCTTTTAGAAGGCCACATTTCCAAGTTCTGGTCTTCTGGGAAGTATCTAATTTAAACTCAACAAAACAAGATGTCTTTTCTTGATGTCTAAAGTATTTTCTATTCCCTGTAGAAAACTTGGAAAATGCAGAAAATTACAGAGAAGAAAATAAAACTCCCCAGTATTCCAACATTCCAGGTTTTTTTCCTAAGCATAACTAAAAATATATAGATTTTAAAAATTAGAAGCATTCTGTTATACTATTTTGTAATGTATAGCTCAGAAACCTAGCCATCCCCTGAAGTTATCAGGTTGTCCCATGTATGTTGGTTTCCTCTCTAAGTAGATTTTAAATCCAGAAGACAAAGGTCATGTTTCACACCGTTTCTACGTACCCCAGAGAATATGATTGAGAACATGAAACTCAATCAATAATCAGTTGAATTGACTGGAAAAATGTTAATTTATCAACAAATATTGAGTGGGAGTGGCTTCTTTGACCTCGCAGTTAGCAATAAACTGGATTTGAGAGTTGGACAAACCCGACAGAACACCTCACTTTGGTCTGGAATCACCCTCTGAACTTGGAGACAAGATCTTGCTACTTGCTAGTGGCTAAATATGGGGTGATCCATTAATGCTCCCTCAGCCTTGTTTTTTCCAATGGTATAGATGAGAAACATGTGCTTACTGACCTTATTAATTCTCTCAACTTTCCCAGGGTCATGTGAGACCCAAATGAGATCATGTTCGAATGACATCATACATACAACAGCACTCTACAAAAGAAGAAGGTGTGTTGTCATTCCTCTCTCTAACCTTGCTACGCTGTGTGAACCGTGCTCTGAATATGCGTAAAATTTGTCCCCAGCCATTGATTGCATCCACTTCTTGGTAATACTATCTAAGATTATAGACTTCGAATGACTAGTATATGTATTAGTTTTAAATCATTACTTTTCAATAATATGTAGCTTTTCCTAGAATTTTAACCATATTTACACCAATTTTAAAATTTTTAGTAATTGGTGCTCACTGCTAGTCATTAGCCCCCTTTAATCATGACTTTCTTATTCAAATTTTAAAATTCTTTACATTGTGAATATCCCAAGCAACTGTTTTAGAAAATACGGGGCGTGCTAAGTCTTCTAGCTCGTTGATGTCTGAAATGTCTGAAGTATAAATGTTTTTTATATTGGGGTTGACAGATAAAATACAGGACACCCAGTTAAATTTGAATTTCAGATAAACACTAAACATGTTTTTAGTATGTGTGTCCCCAATACTGCATAGAACATATTTATACTAAAAACATAGTTTATCTGAAATTCAAATTTAATATGAGTGTCCTGTGTTTTTATTTGTTAAATCTGGCAACCCTACTGTTTTGTTTTTGTTGTTGTTGTTGTTTTTTGGACTGAGTATAGAATTCTTGGGCTATAGGCTTTTCCTGTCAAAATTCGAGAATGATGCACCATTATCTTCTGTTACTGTGGAGTCTGATTTTTGTTCTTCTTTGGGCAAGCTTTCCTTTTTTTCCCCCCCTTCTGAATGCCTATAGGGAATTTTCCTTATTTTCATAATATAAAGTATTTTTGAGGACATGTAGGAATTTGGAGGCATTAATTAAGGTTCTTATATGGTTTCTGAGACTCCTGAAATTATGTTGCACATCTGGTAGATAATCTTTCTGATTTATCTTAAACTTTCCTACCCCCCACCCTCTCTGTATGAATCTGAACTTTTTGAGGGTGTCAGCTATGTATCTGTAGCACTCAATCTGTAATCCGCAGAACAGCGAGGGGGAGTTGAAGGAATGTTGGCTAAAAGATCAAATGAACGAATAGGGGCTGAACTTTAGGACCAGCCACACATTTTTCAAAGTCTCACACACAGTGTAGCTAAGTCATTGCACAATAGTTATTGAACAATATGAAGATAAACCCTGACGACAGTTCTCTGACATAAGGAACACCCTCAAGAATGAAGGAATGGACATTGGTTTCAAGGAAAGGGGAGATTCCCAGTAGGCGGAATATGATGCAGAAAAAAATTTAATTAAGAATTGTAGGCGAATAAGCTTTTATTTATTCAGAAGCAGAGTGAAACTCATGTTTCATTTTGTCACCCTTGCTGAGAGGCCCAGAAGCATGAGAAAATAATTTTTCCCACTTTCCAGCAAATGACAATAAGTTGCCCCCTGCTGTTGAGAAGCGCAACATTCCAGCATTTGATGGAGCCAAGAGGCCACTGAGAGCCCTGGGATTCAGTCCAGACAGACTGCCCCAAAAGAGGAGGGTGAAGGGTGACTGACTTATGAACCCATCAGTATATTGGAGAGGGAACGAAATTCCCTTTGATGTAAGGGCTGCAACCCTGAGTCAGAGACCTGATTCCTAGTCTCAAACCTTCTCTAAAACCAAATCATAGCTGGACTTGGCCGTGGAGCTCAGCTCTGAGGTCCTCGTCTTCCAAAGGGTGAAGAGCTCAGTCAGCATCCTTCGCTCCATTGCCATCTCTCCCTGCGTTTCCCTGATTGAAGCAAATAATTCACATATGTCAAGCAGCGCTGTAGGTGCTGTGAATAAGATTTTCCTTGACTGCTTGTACTTCAGCACAACTCCATTTTCTTTAAGGCAATCAAAGTTAATATTCTTTAAATTATCAAATCCTAGCTGTTAACCTCAGTCAGATTTAAGGCGACTCTAATTTCATTCCCAATTGCCTTACATTCCTTCATCTGCTTATCATTTTTTCAGTCGTGTGAGTCTCCCATGGCATCTGATTTCCCATGAGATGCTATTCTTTAAGAATTAAGCAACAACAATACCAAGAGTCAAGCTCCCAGTTTCCTAGAATTCTACCCTGGAGTCATTTTCTTAACCTGAGCTTGAACTCAGCACCATGTTGGATGCAACCCCGTAGGTAGTGGTTGCTACCCCAAGAAGGTCCCAAGTCTCTCTCCTAATTAAAAAGGTTGAGTGACTCCAAGGGCCCAGACGGAAGGTTCTCTCATTCCTAGAGCTATATCACTGCTCTACCTGATAAAATACGATAAGGTCAGGTCCTTGAACAGCACCATTGCCAGTTAGTGAATTTGAGTATGGGAATGTCACATTAGAGGTTTTCAATAGGTGTACAGATGTATGTAAGCCAATATATAGGCATGTAATATAACATTGATAGCTATGAGTTACAAATCATGGAAATGAGCTGTACAACTAGAGAAACTGGATCAGACCCAGTATGGTATCTTCTCTTGCCTCTAGAGATTTGCCTTGATCAGAACCAAAGTCTTGGCATTTTTAACCATTTATTGATACTCTCTGGCTGTTTTCTTGAATTAGGAGATTTGATTCCTGTGAGATGCGGGAGAGGACAAAGAAGGCACTGGTGTCTGCCAGCTTGAAGATGTTCTGCAATATTTAGGAGAACTTCTTTCATAGTGCTGGAGGGCAAAGAGGCTATTTCTGACTCATAGGACTAAGTCTTGCTTGTGTGCAACATCATTTAAAGTGTGGTATTTTACCACGCAATTCCAGGTCATGGAGGACCCATTATTCTATGCCTGCTATCTTGAAGGGCATGGCCCAGCTGTTAATGACACCATGAATATGCATCAAGGTAGGTCAAGGAGATGGCTCTGACATTAAGAGATAAAAGTCATCTTTAATGGATTTGACTGTGGTTACTGTAAGCAGGCACCCCAAAGTAACATAAATACACAGGATAAAATACGTATAGATGAGTTTTATAATTCCCTTACCTTATTAAGTGGAATAAGTAATTTGCCACCCAATTAGAAGTGGGAGAAAATGTGCCCCAGACCACTTTAGCATTGACTGTTACCTCTCTTCCCATTCCATTCCCCATGATTGATCCTGTTGAGTATAAAATACTTGAGGAACAGAAAACTAATGAATTTGGGGGAAATGTCATATGGGTTTTTTATTCTAAGAATCATTGCATATGGTACTGAAGAATCTTTTTGAAGAGGAGAATGTGGATGATTCTAATAAGGTTAATTCTTAAAACCAGGACTTGAACAGAAGAGACTGGACAGGCTAAGAGAAAGGAGCTGGGCCTGGGGTGGTCCAGAAAAGGTTATCACTTATTGGAAAGTCACAATATACCACACTGATGGAAGAGAAGCCTGGCTAAAGGGAGATGCCATGCAATATCTGATGTCAGACTGGGCAAGAGGGCTCATATGCAAAGCAAGTTCTGGATATGCAGGTCAGGTCTGAAGGACTGAAATATGATGGGGCACCAGGGGGAAACCAAACTGCCTGGACTTGGCTCTGTAGCAGAGGATATGCCCTGATGTGAGGGGACAATTTGGTGGCAGAAAGCAAGGACCTGCAAGGGAACTAAGGACATCAGGGTAGAATCCAGGCATGCAATGTGCATTTTAGGAATCCACACAATAAATGATTGGGTAGGAGAGAGACAGAGTCAGACAGAAAATGCTTGAGCTCCAGGAATAGTGCCCAGACACAGATACCTAGGCAGAGAGAAAGAACCCTATTACATAAAAACTGGGAAGGATCAACAACAGTATGATAATAGTACCAATGGCAACAACCTTAATCAACATGAATAACCATAGCTAACATGTACTGAGTAATTACCATGTAATGGGCTAAGTGCTTGACCCTTCCATGTTTTCTATCCTTATTTAACAGAGGAGAAAATAAAGAGACGAAGTACATGTTCAAGGTGATGCAGAGCTGGGATTTGAACCCAGATTTGTCTTATTCCCAAGCTCATGAGCTTCCCCCTCTTCAGGGTGGCTCCTGATAAAAGTTCCCTCCCTGAGGTTCTGGGGGAGGCCTGGGCCCATAGCAGAGATAGCTCAGCTGGACATCAAAAGCAGATCAGTGCTCTTCCCAAAATTAACATAAATAAATATCAATCTTGGTTATGTAAAAAAGACTAACCTAAAAAAAAAAAAACCCTGAAAAGTAATCACTCCACCATGCTCAACATTGGTGAAGATCTTTATGGAAATCTATTTCTGTTTTGAGGATATACATAATACAATTAAAATGTGAAGTGATATTGCTGGGGACCACAGGATGGGATGGGAACATTCATATACCATTTGTTGTGGGTTGAATTGTGTCCTCTCATAAGGCATGTTGAGGTCCTGATACCCAAGAACCTGTGAATGGGATCAGATTTGGAAATAGAGTCTTTGCAGATGCAATCAAGTTAAGATGAGGTTATACTGAATTAGAGTGAAAGACAAAAGACTGGTGTCCTTACAAGGAAAGAGACATTTGGAGACACACAGATACATAGGGAAGAAGGCCATGTGAAGATGGAGGCTGAGATTGGAATTATGCTGCCATAAACCAAGGAACACCAAGAATTGTTGACCATCATCAGAAGCTAGAAGAGGCAAGGCAGTATTCTTCCCTGGAGCCTTCACAGGGAAAAGGCAGTGCCAAAACCTTGATTTTGGACTCTGACTTCCAGAACTAGGTGAGAATAAATTTCTGTTGTTTTAAGCCGCCCAACTTGCGGTAGTTTGTTACTGCATCCCTGATGGGCAAAGGTGAATTGATAAAATCTTCTTGAAAATAATTCAACAAATGTATCAAAACTTTAAAAATTCCTCTTCTCACGAGTCCTATTTCTACTAAACTATCCTAAAATACTGTTTATAGATTGAGATACATGAAAGATTTATTCACAATTAATTGTTGCATTATGTATAATATTTTTCAAAAGGAAACAACCTAATAGCTCATAAGAAGGAATGATTAAATAGACTATGGTATATCCATAGAATAAAATGTTATACAACCATTAAGACATTTTAATGATTTTTAGTAACATGGAAAAATATCTAAGTTATTATGTTAAATGAAAAAAATCAGGGAAGAGAATATTCAAATCAATTATGATGATAACTCACTAAAATATGTATGGCAAAAAACTGGAAGGAAATATATCAAAAGATTAATGGTGATTATGTTTGGGTTTTGGGACTATGAATGACATTTTTTTCTTTACGTCTTTTGGTATTTAAAATTGTCTAGGACTTCCCTGGTGGCGCAGTGGTTAAGAATCCGCCTGCCAATGCAGAGGATACAGGTTTCAGCCCTGGTCTGGGAAGATCCCACATGCCGCAGAGCAACTAAGCCTGGGTGCCACAACTACTGAGCCTGCATGCCACAACTACTGACACCCATGCGCCTAGAGCCCAAGAGAAGCCACCGCAGTGAGAAGCCTGCGCACCACAATGAAGAGAAGCCCCCGCTCGCTGCAACTAGAGAAAGCCCCCGTGCAGCAACGAAGACCCAATGCAGCCAAAAATAAAATATAAATAAATAAATAAATTTATTTTAAAAATGGTCTATAATGAGCATACATTACTTCCTCTAATGAGAAAAAAGAGCTTATAAAAAAAGTTAGAGGAATTTTTATTAGAGGGTTTGCAAACAAAGCAACTGACAAAGGATTAATTTCCAAAATATATAAGCAGCTCATGCAGCTCAGTATCAAAAAAACAAACAACCCAATCCAGAAATGGGCAGAAGATCTAAATAGACATTTCTCCAAAGAAGATATACAGATTGCCAACAAACACATGAAAGGATGCTCAACATCACTAATCATTACAGAAATGCAAATCAAAACTACAATGAGGTGTCACCTCACATGGGTTAGAATGGCCATCATCAAAAAATCTACAAACAATAAATGCTGGAGAGGGTGTGGAGAAAAGGGAACCCTCTTGCACTGTTGGTGGGAATGTAAATTGGTACAGCCACTATGGAGAACAGTATGGAGGTTCCTTAAAAAACTAAAACTAAAACTACCATATGACCCAGCAATCCCACTACTGGGCATATACCCTGAGAAAACCATAATTCAAAAAGAGTCATGTACCACAATGTTCATTGCAGCACTATTTACAATAGCCAGGACATGGAAGCAACCTAAGTGTCCATCGACAGATGAATGGATAAAGAAGATGTGGCACATATATACAATGGAATATTACTCAGCCATAAAAAGAAATGAAATTGAGTCATTTGTAGTGAGGTGGATGGACCGAGAGTCTGTCATACAGGGTGAAGTAAGTCAGAAAGAGAAAAACAAATACCGTATGCGAACACATATATATGGAATCTAAAAAAAAAAAAAAAAAGGTTCTGATGAACCTAAGGGCAGGACAGGAATAAAGACACAGACATGGAGAATGGACTTGAGGACACGGGGAGGGGGAAGGGCAAGCTGGGACAAAGTGAGAGAGGAGCATTGACATAAATACACTACCAAATGTAAAATAGATAGCTAGTGGGAAACAGCTACATAGCACAGGGAGATCAGCTCGGTGCTTTGTGACCACCTAGAGGGGTGGGATAGGGAGGGTAGGAGGGAGACGAAAGAGGGAGGGGATATGGGGATATATGTATACATATAGCTGATTCACTTTGTTATACAGCAGAAACTAACACAACACTGTAAAGCAATTATACTCCAATAAAGATGTTAAAAAAAAAAAAAAGAAAAGGAGATGTCAATTGAAAAGTCATGTACAAAGACTGGAAATCTGTTATTATTATTTACACTGATGCTATATAATGGGGTAGATACTTTTTAATGTCATCAATGTTAATGATGCTTATATTCACACAGAGGTTGATAGCACATTCCAGGGCTTACAATTTGCAATACATTCTCATCTGACATCTGTTATCTCATTTG
This sequence comes from Eubalaena glacialis, assembly GCF_028564815.1. Lineage (NCBI taxonomy): Eukaryota > Metazoa > Chordata > Mammalia > Artiodactyla > Balaenidae > Eubalaena > Eubalaena glacialis. The sequence continues at coordinate 12,184,193 of NC_083722.1, forward strand.
ATTCTTAAAGTTTGCAAAACATTTTCATTCCACATGTATTATCTCATTTGATAAGTTAATACAAGTCTGTAAAGAGTAGGCACTGTTACGCTTATTTTGTGGAGGGTGCTGAATCCTGAGATGCTGGTAGAACTGAGATAGAATACGATGAACTGAGAACTACTGAACGGGCAGGCTCTCCTGCACCAGGGGAAGAGCAGGACCAGGGAGGCCCCAGGTGGCCTGAGTGTGGCCTGGGCTCTGCCTCTCACTGACGCCAGCTTCCACCCGGTAGGCCCCAGCTCCCTCACCTACAGAATAATCAGATGCCCGGAAGAGCTCTTCTGGCTCTAAAATCCTAGGATCCTAAAACCCTTGAGGTTTGGAGAGATGGAGATTTGCATTGCAGTCTTTAACTTTTTGATCCCCCTGATTTCTTCCTAGAGATGAGATAATGGTATAAATTTAAAATATGCCCTCTCTCACTCTCTCTCCATTTCTGCCCCAAGCAGAAATCCCTGGGCTATCCTCTTTATCTCTTTGTGAATGATAAATAAGCAGAACTCCACGGCCGTGGACTTCATACTTTTCCAGCTGACCCCTCTTATGCACAGAGGCTATGGAAACATCAACACATTCATAGCCAATGGTTTATTTATTACAGTGTCTCCGTGACGGGGTGCACGGCCACGATGAAATAGACTCCCAGCCTCTCTCTCCACTCCCTCGGACCTGACATCTTCTCATCAGACAGCGCTTCCCCAGTGTGGCTGTCTCTTCTCTCCTGCCTCCTGTTACCCAAATAACATAATCATAAAATTGAGAGACTGGAGGACAGCTCGGTAAGTCAGCTCATCTAGCTCTTGGGCTGGGGTAAGGATCGCTCCTAAATCACCCCAGCTTTCTGCCCTTATTGAAGCTCTCTTCATTTGATAACCGATTCGAGGGCCAGAGAAAAAGGTATCAGAATATAAAGCAAAGGTTCAACTTTCCACATCCCATTTGTGTTTGAGTATAAATTATAAAGGGCACTTTAATTCTGCGTCCCAGTTTCCAGCAGTACAGGGACTCTAATGGATTCATCTGAAATTACATTAGCTCCAGCCCCATCATTCTTGCTCTGTTTCACAAGCTTGCCTGGAGGAGGCTGATAAATTGAGTCCTGCCAATCACATCATTCGATTGCCTCAGGGGAAACTTGGAGGGCTTCTCTCAAACCTTAGTATTCACTCATAAACATTTATTAAGTGCTTACTAAGTGCAAGGTGAAATCAAAGCCTTTATTTTTCCTTCCTCCTTTCTTCCTTCCCTTCCTTCTTTCCTTAGAAAAATGTTGTTTGAGCCCCTACTTAAGAGTGTGACAGATGCCGCGGAGATACAGTGATGAATTACAGACCGTCACTGCCAAGGAGGAGCTCACAGTAGCTGGGGGCAGGAGAGAGGGTGGCCCTCGTTAGCCGTGAGATCTTGTGACAGGACATGTCACTTCTCTGAGTTATTTTCTTACTTGTAACGTATAGACAACTATTCCCTTCTTAAAGGGTGGACATGAAGATTAAAGATCATCATGAATGTAAAGCATCTAATAAAAAATCTGGGTCATACTAGTTATCAGTCAATATTGGTTTCCTTCTGTCTCTGATTATTAAAATATAACATGGCAAGTGTTAGGATAATCAGAATTGTATATTCGTGGAGCAAGAGAGAGGACCTGGGCTCTGGGCCTCCACCTACTCAGGGGCACAGTGAGGGTGGTGGTGGGGGAGGCGAGACATGGGGCACTGATGTCATGGGTTATGGGGGTTTGATAAGCTTCCTGGGCCATAGGGTGCTAATGTCATGGGTTATGGGAATTTGATAAGCTTCCTGGGCCATAGGGTGCTAATGTCATGGGTTATGGGGGTTTGATAAGCTTCCTGGGCCATAGGGTGCTAATGTCATGGGTTATGGGGGTTTGATGAGCCTCCTGGGACAGACAATAACTCCATGGAGAAATTGGCTGATGCTTTGGTCTCATGCTAAGATTTATAAGCAATTTACTCCCTGGTGTTGCCCTTGAAAAAGAAGGAACTCACCCTGAGGAGAGAGTTGAAACGTACAATCTGGTTTGGGATACTGGCAAGGAAGAATGCTTTTGAGGGTGGTGGTCAAACTGTCTTCTGGTCTCACCTCCTGAGTTTGTCAGGTGCCTTGTGAATGGGTGAGCTGTCAGGAAGCAAACAAGCAAATTAAAGGAAAAGACTTGAATCACAAGAGGTGCCACTAGAAACTCCCTTTTGTGGTCTAACAGGTTTTAGCATGAGTTGGAAGAGGACAGTTGTGCTCTGACACAAGCATGGTTGCAGACCAAACTAATACCAGTGAGGCTGGAGAAGGCAGGGGCCACAGGACACCATCTGTGCAAGGGAAGAGACACCTACCTTTGCATTGACTAGGGAGCCAGAGATGGAGCCTCTGGGTAACAGGGAAAGAGAAATGTGGACGCAGAAGACCATCATGGGTGTTCGGGAATACATGTGGACACGTTAGGGATTTGTGAAACACAAGGAAGGTACTTGAACTTGACAAGCCATTGTGATACTTGTCACGGCTCCGGTCACTTCTGAGTGCTCTGTGCTTGCAACCCCTGTGACCCCTGTGACTATAACTGTGTGCCTGACCCGAGGGAAGCATTTTTAAGGGTTTCCAGGGGCCTCTGAGGTCAGAATCTCAGTTGTTGAGTATGAATGTGAGAGAGAGAGATATCTGGCACCCGGTAGAGCAGCCGATGTGGACGGATCCAGAGAGAGGTGGACATAGAAGAAGTAGAACGAGCTTCATGAACTCTAGCCACTGTGGGACAAAAAGACGACTCAGCTCCCTTCGGTTCCTGAACAAACTCTCAACTCCAGTCTCTGTACAACCTCGCTGTGCTCTTTTCAGTTCTCCATGGGTTTGCTTCTTCGGCCTGGAAAGCTGTTAAGAATCATTGTGATCAGTATCATTAGCCTTAAAAACACTCACCTACAGAGTGTTCGTCCCAGCTCCAAATGCCTAACTTTCATTGGTAGGAAACATTCACTGAGTCTACCCATATTCTTCCCTTGTTTCTCCAGGCTGCCAAGGCCCAGGGAAATCTGGGTTACATATAAAAGTTCTAGGTACCAAAGAGATCTGCCTGCTTGAGGGGTCCAGAAGGAAGGCTCTCAAAGAAGGTTTCATTTTCGACAAGTCTGATAAGGGATGCTATTTTGGATAGGGGTGAAGGGAGATGGGACATGCTCCCAGTAAAGGCAAGGCTCTGGCACGTGCAAAGGTACGGAGGTATGAAAGGTCATGTCGTGGGGAGAAAGATTTGTTCTGTGTGTCTTGGGGGCACAGTGGGAGTGAGGTGGGTTGGACCAGACTGTGAAAGGCCCTGAACACACGGGCTTTATTCTGAAGGTAGTGTGACACCACTGGTGGCTTTTAGCCAGAGAAGTCAAGTGACTAGTTTTCCGTTTGACAAGGTAACCTTGGCAGCAGCGAGGAGGACCAGTTGGTGGTGGTGACCCCATGCAGATGGCAGGAAGACACCCAGAGGCTAATGAAACAATTCAGGTAGAATTGTTTGAGGACCTGAAATGAGAGGTGTCAGCGGAGGGCGAAGAGGATGAAGGCTGGGGGAGATTTAGAAAGTAGTGATGACATGACTTGATGAATGACTGCACGTTGGGGGCCTGGGTGGGGCAGCAGAAAGCAGATGGGGGCCCCTAGGGAAGGACGACTCCAGGCTACTCTGTAGGGCAGCAGGAGCACAGTGGTGCTGTAGATGGAAGTAAACATTGCAGGAGGAAGAACAAGTTTTGAGGGAAAGGTTGATCTCAGTTTGGGAAACACTGAGTTGGAGATGCTTCTAGGATACCACAATAGAGATGCTGACAGCAGTAGGAAATACCATCCTAAGATTCAGGAGAAAGCTGGAAGCGCGAGATGTGGATTTGGGAGCCATCAGTCTGTATGTGGTTTAAGTTATGGGAAAACACGAGATCATCAGGGAAGAGTACTGTGATGGTGATCGGACAAGAGGTTCTAGGCTAAAATTGATCAAGAGGAGTATAAGAGGTGGTGGCCTGAATCTATAAGACCCACTGAGTTGAAGAAAAGTAAAGGATAAAGGCAAGTTGAACTATTTCAGTTTGGACTTCAGGAGGTTGAGCCCTTAGCCCTGCAGGTTTAGAAACCTGAGTTTATTAGTTCACCCAAGGGGTGAGCTGATCAAGATCTTAGGGTTTAATTCATATAACCAACCTCAAAACAATCTGCTTTCCAAATTAGAATGGGGTTCTATTAATTCACAAGGGAAAATGCAAAGAAGCACAAAAGTAGTCAGGTACTGATTAAAGGATATACATTTCAAACTCTTATTGTTTTTTGTGCCGTCTTGCTGCAAGGTGGAGATCATTCTATTATAAAACGAATACTTACTGTCTTCAACAGTATTCTCCAAAGGGTGTTCTATAGAATAACAGTGTGACCGGAAGCTCCCTAAAATAAGTGTGGTAAAACTTAATAAATAAGTTAAATAAGTTTGGTAAACCTTAAATCCTTCTCTTGGATGTTCACAAAGTACATTTGTGTTAAAAACTGTAAGGAGTCCTAGAGTAAAGCAACCCGTTATCCCTAGCCCAGCATTCCTAAGTCCTTTGCCATGGAGTTCTCTCACCTACGATACCAGCTCTCATTTCTGGCCTGGCCTCGTCTACCTGTGTAATTGATAGCTCCTCTTGAGTACATAACAGACATCTCAAACTTAACATGTTCAGAAACAGACTCTTGGCACCTGCCTCTCCAAGCCTATTTCAAATCTTCCCCACCTTAGTAAATGGTAACTTCACTTTCCAGTTTCTTGGTCCCCAAATCTTGGAGGCACCTCTCTTTTTCTAATACTTTGCATGCAAAAATCAGCAAATGCTATTCGCTCCATGAAAACATATCCCACATCTGACCACTTCTCACCAGTTCCACGTCAACCATCCTTGTCCAAAATCCCACCATCTTCTTCCTGGATTGTTGCGTTAGCCACTTAACTCACCTCCCTGCTTCCACCCCTGCTCCCCATAATCTACCCTCCACATAGCAGCTTTTAAAAGCTCAAGTCAAGTCACACCATTCCTTGGCTCAAAATCTTCCAATGCCTTCCCATCTCAGTCACAGTAAAAGCTGAAGAGCTTGAGATAAAAGAGGGAAAGGAAGTACCGTGTTACCATATGCTGAGATCCTTGATGGGGCCTGGCACTGTGCTAGGTGCATTGCAAAGGTCCTACCATTTAATCCCCCCAGCAGCCCTGTGTGCTTCTATGACCAGCCCACTCTACAGGCAAGGAAACTGAGGCTCAGAGAGTTTCTGTGACTCTCCAAGATTACTCAACTACAAATAGTGGTGGTAGAATTTGAACCCACATTTTTCTGATTCCAAAGAGGATTCCTTTCCACTCTACCAGCTGCTTATTCTAACTCTCAATATTTGATTCTACACATCAGAGAGTGTAGAATGACAATTACAGTGGCCTGTGAGACGCTACCTAATCTGGCCCTCCATTACTTCTCTGACCTCATCTCCGACCACTTACCCCTTCTGTCACTGTGTTCCAGTCACATGGACCTCCTGTCTTAGGGCCTTTGCACCTGCCTCTGCCTGAAATGCTCTTCCTCAGACATCAGCATGGCTCACTCCCTCACTTCTTTAGGGTCTCAGCTCAAATGACCACTCACTAGACCATCTTATTTAAAATATATTTGCTTTGTGTTTTTCCATAGCACTGTGAACGTGTGCGTAAGTATTTCCTTACTATCTGCCCCCTTCACCTCCCCAACCAGCACATGAGCTCCATGAGAAGAGAGGGATTTTGACTTATTTACTGCTGTACCCTCAACATCAGTATTTAGGAGACTATGTGGCATGCAATAAATGTTTTGTTGAAGAACTGAATAAATAAATAACTCTCATTCTTAGATCTGCAGGACACCCCTTAGGAAGCTGGTTTAGACTTTTGGTGTCTGCTTCTGGGCAGTGATATAGAGCCTGAAAAGGCCTTAGGAAGATGGCAGCTCTAAATGCAGGTTTGCAGACATGAGCCTTTTCCAGTTAAAATATGCTGCACTTAAAATTTGGTGATGGTTGAGGGGTAAAACAAGGAGTCAAAAGGACCAGAGTCAGTTGACCTGGAAGTTAACCAGCACTTAGGTTTGGCTTTGGGTGAATGCCTATATGCCTCTCAAGTAGAGATCATAACTTTGCCTTACACTTGTTTGTTTACTGTCTTTTCTTCCAGCTAGAATGACAGTACCATGAGGGAAGAGACTGTTTCATTCACTGCATTCCCAGTGCCTAAAAAGTGCCTGACATGTAGTAGGTGCTGATTAAATATTGATCACTTATTGGTTCTTTTTCCATGCTGCCTAATAAAGACTTATTCTTTGCTTCATGACTTACTCATTTCATACTTTTTACTTATGATGCTCAAAAATGTACATTTAAACATATTCATTCAGTAGTCAGTATTTATTGAGTACCTACTATGTGCTGGGAACAAAGATACAGGAATATGTGAAGTTACTGTTCTGTCCCATAATGAGCCACTTAACCTCCAGGGATAGCTTGTATTTAAAAGCAGGAAATGACTGTATAAATTTTTTCCTGAAGAAAGTCAAAATTAGGTCAAAATTCTGTTCTATGCAATGCTTTCTTTACTCTTGTGGAAGAGAGCAATAGAATGTACCAAGTAAGTGGAAGAAATGGGGGGGAAAAAAAAGGGGAGTACTGACTTAAGTAAAAGGTCACATACTAAAGGATTTGTAAAACAAGCCAAGGAACTTGGACTCCTCACATGAACGATGCTGGTTCTGCCTGCCCTCCCCCAGTGATGATTTGAAAGCCCATTAACCTCATTTGAACTGAGATGTAAGATAATCACCCCAAACTCGAGTCTTAATACTATCACAGGTATCACAGCTTCCCTGCTGCTGCTCAAATTTCTAAATCACCTTTAATCCATTTTACATTCAATTTGATACTTTGTTCATGATGTGCTCTGATCTTCCAGTTGTACAACACCCTTAGGAAAAAGGGATATTGTTTTTTTATGAGAAAGCTAATTTTCAATGATCAGAATTAAGAAGAAAATCTCATAAACTTTTCTTCCTGAACGCACACCTATACCCTTGAGAGGACTTTAGCTCATTGTGTACTCATGAAAAGAATACAATATCCTGAATGAGTCAAACCTGGAGATGCCAAATGGTGATATATGGGCTTTTAAAAGAACAGAGAACTGAGCCAAAGTTTTACTTTTGTCAATAAAGTGTTGGAGGTTACCAGCATTGCAAGCGTTGCAAGAGGGGTGATGGAGTCAACAGATGTCTTCATTATCCTTGTTTACTGGATTTGGGGTGGTTGTGAGGGTGAGGATGGAAAGTCCCCCACTGGTAATAATGTCAAGTGCATTGGTATTTGTGGCTCCCTGGCACTGTCAGTGTTGACATGCAAGAGTATAAAGGCAAACACTTTTAAAAGAGTGGTTTCTCTTCTTGTTTTTCCATAGTACTCATGGCACATTTTTGGGGATTGCAAGCAGAATGACTTAATAGGACTTCAATGTCCTGAGAAACTCTTCCTTCCACCCTTGACTGCCTTTGTTTTAGTAAAGATTGTTATTAGAAAAATACCAAGAGAAGGGGCTTTTCTAACTTCTCTGTATCAAAGCTAAAAAAGTAATGGTTTAAAATAAAATAAAAAACATATGTATATACACACACATACACATATATATATGTATATATATGTTTAAGACTTTACTTTTTAGAGCAGTTTTAGGTTTACAACAAAATTGAGAGGAAGGAAATCTATATTTATTAATAATAGTAGCACCTTGTATTAGGTTCCTGTGGCTACTGTAACAAGGCACCACAAATTTGGTGACTTAAAACAACAGAAATTTTGTCTCTCACTTCTAGTTTGGAGGCTAGAAGTTCTAAGTCCAGCAGGGCGCACTCCCTCTGGGAACTCTAGGGGAGAATCTATTCTCTGCCTCTTCCAGTGTCTGGTGACTGTCAGCGTTCCTTGACTTGTGGCCACAAGACTCCAGTCTCTGCCTCGATGGTCACATCGCCTCCTCTTCTTCTGTCTGTGTTCTCTCCCTAAGTCTTACTTATATAAGGACATGTATCACGGCATCTAGGGCCTCCCTGGATAATCCGGGAAGATCTCATCTCAAGATCCTTAACTTCATTGCATCTTTTTTTCCCCAATAAGGTCACATTCACAGGTTCCTGGGATAAGGGCAAACACATATCTTTGCGGAGGGCCACCATTCAACCCACTACACATCAAATATTTATTGTTCTCTGTGTGTGCCTTAAGTCATAATTGCTAGCAGCTACAAAGATTTTAAAATTAGCATTCTGTCCTGAAACTTCATAAATCATAACTCCTCTGGGGACAGCTGCCAAAGACAAGACTAGATTAAAATTCTGAAAAGGAGAATGGTTTATAGAGGGAGTTAGAAACTCATAATCAATAGTTAGATCAGAGAAAGGAAATTAACGTTGGCTAAATATCTTCTGCTGTTTGCTTTGAAACATGGTCTCATTCAATTCTCATTACAAATCTATTTTAAACCTTGCTTCTGTAAGTGAGGAAATAGAGGTTCAAGAAGCTGGGTAACATTCCCAAGTCCCACCAAATACTAAGGGCTGAGCCAAGATTCAAGGCCAAACTCTGGCTCTTGTCTCACCAAGAGTGCTGCTTCTCTAGCAGGAGAGGGGATCTCCGGTACATTTGGTGCCTCTGAGCCAGCACATGCTTGTGTCTTCCCTCTGCTGGGGTCCCCCGGGGAGAAGAGGGTATAGAACTCTTAGGGATTTGGCAAAAGCTGGGTCCTTGGTCTAGCTAATAATTCCTGGATTTTATATATGGACAGGAGAAGAAAGATATACTTCTGAACAGTGGTCCTCTCTGCCGCCCACCTTTATGCATTACCACTATCATTGTATCTCCATAACTAGAGAACTGAACAGACAAGACAGGCTTGAAAAATCCAAATGTGATTTTCCAGGGCAGGGAATTGAGCAAGGATGTATGAAGGTATCAGCATAACAATTTTGTAATCAGTTTTTGCTTCAGTAAATCAAAAAAAAAAAAAAAACCAAAACAAAACAAAAAAACCTGAAGCCCAAAAGACAGCACGTTTTTTGTGAAAACTAATTATAACACTTTGGATTTTAAAATAAGTAAATATACTTTGGAGGGGGGGGAAAGCAAATACAATACACTGGAAGATAAAACAATTTTGATTTTCACAAAATTAACATTTAGGTATGAATCTTAAATCCTTCGTTGCTGAGTAAGGAAATTTTTTCATTTGAACTACAGAGAAGTGGAGAGGGAATGTCTTCTGTGGTCCTATGCACTGACCTCATTTCCCCTCTTGTCTCCTAGCCTTTAAGATAATTGAGTAACATCTGAAGATAGTGTCCTTAACAGGAGGACAGTTCAACCCGCCTGAGAGGGACCTGCATTTACTGAGAAAGTTCCTGGTGGCCCAGCCCCTGGTAAAAACTGCATTTCCCACTAGATGGAGGGTAAATGTTTAGAATTACTGAGGAGTTATCTCCTTTGCAACAATCATTAAGCAGAGTAGCCCATTTTTAATTAGACTTAAATGTGGGAATCACTAATGGTTTAACGACAAACATAATTTAATAATCAGGCCCTTCAGTGAAGGCAAATAAAGACTGTGGGAATTATGCATCTCAGAAGCTTTTCTGTATAATCTTGTAGACAAAGGCACAAACAGCTAATTCATTAATGAATGTCTCTTTAAGGGCAAGACAGGTTGTTAATGCCTCAAGGGCCTTGGAGACCCACACCAGGACAGAGACTCTTAGGCTGGCTTCACTGCCTGCTCCCTCACCCTCCTGGGTCCAGTCCTTAGAAGTATTTTACTTTTCATCTGGATGCTTGCAGAAGGTGTCAACTGATTAGGCAATCAGGGTGGGTTCTGCTAAAATCTTGGAACCCTCCAGGTGTATTTAAATCCTATTAGTGGATTCTTCAGGAGAAAGGGCCTTTGAGAGCTAGAGATGAAGCTATAATGGTGGAATGACAGATGTGGAGTTCATACTTTCTGGCAGGAGAGCCTGCCTGGGGAGTCTCGTGTCTCTCCAATGAAAGCAGGAGCCTCCTGCCTAACCGGAAGCTGACCAGCCTAGCTGTTCTGAAAACAGTGGCTGTGGCCATGACTGCAATGACACTTTCACACCTGCTCCCTGTGAAAAGGACTCTGCTCATTTCAGTCCTCTTCACACAACGTGTAATCATCAGTGTGTGCAAATCCCAAAGGGAAAAGGTACCTGATACAACTGACTCTCCATTCCTTGTGGTTTAAGACACTCTAGAACCATCACTCACAGGGCTGGGGCAAGCTCAGTGTCCTAGAATTTACAGCTGTCAGCTAGGATGATGGTGTCTTCCCTAGCTGGAAAAATGTCTCAAGACTTTATTACACTTTTTACAAAATATTGTGTTAAAATTGTGTAAAAAAAATTGTGTAGGCAAGTATTGTCATTGAGAGGCTATTTACCTTTAAGATAGCAGGTTCAGGACTTCCCTGGTGGTCCAGTAGTCAAGATTCCGTGCTTCCAACGCAGGGGGCGTGGGTTCGATTCCTAGTCGGGGAACTAAGGTCCTACATAACGCGCCACATGGCCAAAAAATTAAAAAAAAAAAGATAGCAGGTTCATTTAGTAATAATAATATGTAACATTTACAGAGGAGTTATCTGGTGTTAATTTTTTCCCTCCAACAGCCCTGTGTGCGAGGTATTATCTCATTTTACAGACAAGGAAACCAAGACACAGGGAGTTTAGTAACTTACCACACAGCTGGTAAGTAGTAGGGTTGGTTCCAAAGCCCACACTCTTATCCATACACAGTGCTAAAAATTCACATATCTAATCTATGTGATTCTTTTTTTTTTTTTTTTTAATTTTATTTATTTATGGCTGTGTCGGGTCCTCGTTTCTGTGCGAGGGCTTTCTCTAGTTGCGGCACGCGGGGGCCACTCTTCATCGCGGTGCGCGGGCCTCTCACTATCGCGGCCTCTCTTGTTGCGGAGCACAGGCTCCAGACGCGCAGGCTCAGCAATTGTGGCTCACGGGCCTAGTTGCTCCGCGGCATGTGGGATCTTCCCAGACCAGGGCTCGAACCCGTGTCTCCTGCATTGGCAGGCAGATTCTCAACCACTGTGCCACCAGGGAAGCCCATATGTGATTCTTATCTTCAGTTGCATAACTGATTTTGCCGCTTGGACAAAGGCCTTAAACAAGGGCAATGTGGACAGCAGGGAGGTACTAAAGCATAGCAGTCTGAAGCATGGCCTCCCAGTTAGATAGAAATGAACTAATACCTCATGTCCAACACATACATCTGTGGGAGGCCGGACAAATTACCGACGTTTTGGGACCTCAGTTTGCTCATGTACAAAATGGGAATGATAAAGGTACATAACTCATAGGATTGTAATGGTTAAATGTGATAACTATAACAATACCTAACATTTATTGTATACTTATTTTTGTGTCAACTATAAGATGCATGGAAGTGACTGGTTTCTTCCCTGACACAAGATAAGCATTTATATAAGTTATTACTTTTGATATTATTATTATTATTTTCTCACTACGTGTCAAACCCATTTTGACAAACTTCAAGAAATCATTAACTTCTTTTGTTTTAATGAAATTCTGACCCACTGAATACAGTTCTTAATAAGTGGGTCAGGGACAGAGCTCAGAAATCTTCTTTGTTATGTGCAATTTCACCTATAATTTATTTTCCATTTTAATCTAATGCATAATTGAACACACTTTTTAGAATATCACAGTCTATATTGCTTCTATTATTCTTGGAAAGACTTTATCTTTGTCATAGGGCATTACTAAATCTAGCTAAATCTCCAGCTTCCCAAGGACCTGATAAACGGGCTCATTTTTCTTCACAGATTAGTAAGGAGGTGGGAATTGAGTCTGAATCCTAATTCTTATCTACAGTTTAGGACAAAATAATCTACAGTTAAAGTAACCTGGAATCATAGTCATAGTTCCCTCTTGGGCAAAGTGGTGGGGTTACACTGCAGCCCTCAAGGCTACCTGTGAGCTGCAAAGGGGTGAATGCCAAACAGCCTTCATTTTCTAATCCATTTCACAATCCATTCTTGGCAAGAAGCACTTTCTACCTTTCCCACTGTCAGATTCTTAGGCTGGGCAAATTGGGTACAGCTTTTCGATTACGCATTCCACTCCTTCCCAGCTTACAAAGTGATTTCACATCACCAGCACGAGTTACCAAGGGGAGAGCCGTCTTAAGACACAAGCCTAAATTACAGAGGCAGCCCCGAGGTGTAAGCAGAAGCACTGCAGAATCACAGATATAATGAAACAGGGTGAGCCTGCTATTACCTGTGCCCTAGATACAAAAGATGCTCATCTGACAGCCTGGGAAAGCTGGCGCCAGCACCCCATTTTATGAGGGGGCTGCTGTTTCCACTTTTCCAAGTCAGGGAGTCCTATGTCTTAGTAATTGTCACAGGAGCTAGAATTGGACCCCTTAAAAAAAGTAGCCACGTTTGGGTCACTATCATCAAGCAGTCAAGCATAGTCTCTTGATTGGGGTCACCTTGACGTAGACTAGTTGGGTAAAGTTTGCTTTCTTCTTTCTAGTTAGTGTTTCTTCTAAACCCTGTCTTCTTGTCCCTCCCCCACTGGCCTTCCCGCTTTCTTCTAGTAAAACCAGCTCTTGCCCCCTTTAATCAAGCATCAATAAAGCGCTAGTATCTTCTTAAGGCTTTTATTCTTGCTCTCCCAACTCTTTTTATTGCCAGAGACCAAATCCTTGAGGAAAGGGATTAGGAGACAGTGTGATGGAGGAGCCACTGGATCAGAAGATTGGAAGTTAGAGGACTGGATTCTAGATCTGCTATGTAGCAGGTGTGTCATCCACTCGTCCACTCTGGGCCTCAGTTTCTTTATCTGTTGGATGGCTAGATTGGAGAATCTGGATTTTTGTAACTCATAAGCTCATGGATCATTAATGATACTCATTTTGGAGAAGAGGAGAGCAGAACATTGAAAATTTTTTTTCCAACGCAATGTTCTGCAATTCTAACAGTGAATGTTAGAATCTAAACTCATGGAGGAACGTTTGGAGGCTGTCATCACACCATCCCTAAATATATGTCTCATCAAGGGCACGGAGATGGAGAGAGAAACGGGCATGAGTTCGGTGCCTTTGTTAGTGAGTGCTTGGTACCTGCAGGATTCTCACCATTGCTTTTTAAAAAATTTTTTTTTTAAGATTTAAAATTTTTTTTCAATTTATTTTTGGCTGCTTTGGGTCTTTGTTGCTTTGTGCAGGCTTTCTCTAATTGTGGCGAGCGGGGGCTACTATTCGTTGTGGTGTGCGGGCTTCTCCTTGCAGTGGCTTCTTCTGTTGAGGAGCATGGGCTCTAGGCGTGTGGGCTCAGTAGCTGTGGTGCACGGGCTTAGTTGCTCCGCGGCATGTGGGATCTTCCTGGACCAGGGCTTGAACCCGTGTCCCCTGCATTGGCAGGCGGATTCCTAACCACTGCGCCATCAGGGAAGTCCGTCACCATTGCTCTTTGAAGGAGATGTTGTCATCACCAAAGTGCAGGTGAGGAAATTCACATTTAGAGAGGACTTGCCCAAGCCACACTGCTAGTAAATGGGAGAGTCCGTCAACTTCCCCATTCTCTGTCTGCCATAAGACTGGTCCTGGAGCATAATGTCTGACTGAAAGATAATTCTGAGCAAATTCCCAGGATTCCAGAAGTGGGAAGTCCCAGCTGCTCTGTTTGTTATTCTCCAACAATTTTTAGAATTCAAAGAGTGAGGATTTCTCTAGACCCTGGAGTCCAGCACAAAGCGTGCAGTTGTACCAGAGACTGCCAAGGAGCACGCCTTACCTGGGCCACTTTACCCATAGGTGGGGGCGGAAGACCAGCTGATGAGAACTTCACCTACTTCCAGTTGTTGAAAGAGGATGGAAAGGTCTTCTATTGTGCCCATCCCTTCCCTGCTAGGGAGGTCAACTTGTCCCAGTTTGCCTGGGATGTTGTCAGTTTTAAACCTGAACTCCCAGGTTCAGCAAACACCACTGTCCCAGGAAAACTGGGATGGCTGGTCACACTACAGTTTCCTGAGCTCTGAATTTCTGTATCTGGGCAGACAAGCCTTCCATTCCATATACAATATAAATAAAATCACATCTCTGCCTGTTGAGATGTTACCTCATCAAATTTGGAGGTTGTGTTTAAGATGTTGGCTGCAAAATAGAGATGTCTGTGGAGTATCCAAAATTCATTTTGGGGCTTTAGGGCAGGAGGACTCTCAAATGAGCCCAAACCTGGATATAGCGAGAAGCTTCGTGATTATTGGTTGGAAAAGCAGTGCCACAGATACAACCTCATGAACAAAAGCAATAAACAATGGGCTCAGACAAGCTCCTGACTGATGCTCCAAACTGCAGTAGATTTGCAATCAAACTACTTCCCACCTGGGTAACTCTGCTGGGTGAGAGTCATAGAGAGTTGCTTATTTAACTAGGAACTACAGTTAATGGTTCTCCTCAGCCAACATGGGAAAATCAGGTAGTTAATTGTAAAATGAAAAAGTTAAAAACTTAACTTTTAACTTAAAAAGCTAAAAACTTGCAAAAAGGTAAAAAACTTAAATGTACACACACACAGAAAGATATGCCACACCCTTGTTCTAATAGAAAGAAGGAACAGAGATTCCCAGAATTCACATGACAGAAATGGAGACCTTCTAGGGAAAGGAAAAGAGAATTGCCATTTGTTGAAAACCATGACAGGCATTTAACAGATACCATTTGATTCTTTTAGTAACCTTCCTTTTACATTGCCGTTCCACTACCCACCCCCAACCCCATCCATTGTACAGATGAGGAAACTGAGGCTCAAGCCCAGGGAGAAACTGAAGGCTTGCCTAAGTTCACATGGCTGTCTGACTCCATGCTTTATCCCCTATGCTGATTGAAGGCTAGGACACAGAGAACTGGCTTCATTAGTTTGTCCGAGGCAGACCCTGGTACAAGGGAATTATCTTCTAATTTTTGTGACTAGGGAAGCTCACAGAAGGACAGTTCTTTAGCACAGCTTCATCCCCCAGGAGACAACTTGGGCCCGGATGTGGTTACCAAAGACCAAATGTGTCCAGACAGCACCCTGTACTACTGGAAGGTCCAGAAACCAGAGGGCCTAGAGACAGCCAAGCAAAGCTCCCCAGGAGACCCATAGTGGGGGGACCCAAATGTGACTGAGCATCAGAAAAGGGGGGAGAGATGCAGCCAACAGCACCCTAGTCTCACCCTCTGGTGGTTCTGATGCTATGGGTCTGAGGCAGAACAGAAAGTAAACTTTTAACAAGTCGATTTAACCACTACCCAATTTGGGAACCACTGATTTACAAGATAAGACACAAAACCTGGAAAATGAGGTCTGCATCCTATTTCTTTCTCAGCTACAGACACAGTTTTGAAGGACAATTTTAAGTCTTAAGAGTCTTTTGTGATGGTGAGAAGGGATGAATTGCCTCATGGGTGGCCAAAACGTGGCCCAGCAGTCATTTATCAACTCCGTGCCTTGATTTCCCCAAATGCACCTTGAAGTGGTATCTGAAAGTGCTTTTCTGAACTCTTGTAAAGATAAGTTAAATGCATAATGGAATACATGAGCTCTTAGGAGGAGAGGAAGTCCACCTGTTATTATTAAAACAGCATTTACTGTAGTAGCTCAATAAAGTGCCACTTTTTGTTCTTCATCAGTTTGGAAAGAAGATACAGTTCTTGAGTCATGAAGCCCATAAAAACCTCTTTCATGGGAAACTACTTAGAGCCACATGCATGGTTCTCTATCCTCAATGGAGAAAGCAGCCAGCAAGAGCCCCCACCCACCTCACAGACATGTGATGTAGCCCCACGTGTCTGTCCCTCATGGTTACAGTGACCAATTATTCATCAATACTCTTGAGTTCTAATTCTCATTCAGTAGCTGATATAGGAAACCTTCACAGAATCCCTGGTGTGCAAATGGATGTTGTCTCAAAAGTTCATTTGGAACTTGGAAAACTATCAATACAATGTATTTAAACTATGGTTGGTTCCCCTCCCCTCCCCCACATCCATAAAATACCATTTATCCTAAGCGACACCTAAAGTCTTGAATGAAGAAGGGGATAGAACCTAGTGATGCAGTTTAGCAATGTGTCTATGGGGAAATACATCCAGCAGAGTAAAATTACCTACCAGCCGCAGTGAGCTCTGGGGTCTGGGACACCTACCTTCCTCTAGGAAAAAGAATAGTCTGGAGCAGCTGGCCAGGGAAGAAGCACACTCAGCTCTACATGGAATTTGGTGGCTCCTATGACCTGGCTGGGTAAGGTTGGGGCTGGGTATTAAAGGGGCAGGGATAGGATTGTTGGCTCTTCAGTTTGGGGATGGAGATGTTCAGATTAGATGAAATGATACTCCAGGAGACGGGAATGGGAGGGTGGAGTGAGTTGAATGGTGGTCCCTACAAAGATATGTCCATTGGAACCTGTGGTTGTGACCTTATTTGGAAAAAGAGTCTTTGCAGAAGTAATTATGTTAAGGATCTTGAGATGGGATCACCCTGGAATAGAGTGGGCTCTAAATCCAGTGGTAGATGTCATTAGAAAAGAAGAGAAGGGGGAAGACTCAAGAGGAGACCACATGATAATGGAAGCAGCCACGAGCCAAGGACACCGGGAGTTACCAAAGCTGGAGGAAGCAAGGAAGGATCCCCTCCCAGAGCTTTTGGAGGGAGCGTGGTGCTGTCAACACCTTGATGTGGGACTTCTAGCCTCCAGAGCTGTGAGAATAAATTTCTGTTGTTTTAAGCCACCCAGCATGTAGTAATTTATTACAGAGCCCTAGGAAACCAACACAGGACAGGACACAGGACAGAGGGTAAGGAGCTGCCAGGAGTCAGCTCTGCCAGCCCAGTGCCAAGAGACCTCCTTTCTTTCCTCAGCTGGTTCCACCCGACTCCTCATCACCCACTGAATTACCTGCAAGTCTCCAATCTGGTTGACCCTAGATGGCTAAAGTACAGATTTTTTTTTTTTTCCATAAGAGCAAATTTAGGAAAAACAAATGTTTGCAGGCCATATACTTTTTCTCCAAAAAAATAGTTTTTTTTTCAATCAGAGAACTGTGCGTAGGCGTTCTTGTATTATTTCTTACCAAGATCACAATGGTTGCTGTATCAACCAATTCAAAGGACCTATTTTCAGGCCTTACCTTTCTTGACCTCTCCAATTGTTCTGGAACCATTGACCATATTCTTCTTGAAATGCTCTTTACTAGGTTTCTGGGAGCCTTCTTGCCCCTCAGTATTTTCTTCTACCTCTCTGACCACACTCCGTCCTTCGTATCATGTTCTACTCTATCCAGCCCCATTTTCTCCTTTAATTCTATACTTCTGTTACTTATACCCACAGCTTTAATTGACTTCATGCAGTTGATTCCCACATTTCCACTTCCAATCTTGACCTCTCTTCTGACCTGCTTGCCCAACTTTCTCCTACATATTTCCTCTTGGATTTCTCAAGGGCATCTGAACACAACATGCCTCAACCCAAACTCATCATCTTTCCCCTCCAACCTGGTCTTCTTTCCAGTATTTCCAATTTTGGTGAATGGTTCCACCTGTTACACAAGCTAGAAATGTAGGTGCCATCCTTGATCCCTCCCCGCTACACTCCCATTTCCAATGTCACCAGGTTCAATGATTTTTTTCTTCTAAATATTTCTCAGATCTGGTCATTGTCTCCACTCTGGTTTAAGCTCCCATCATCTCTTGCCTTGACTATTGCAGTGGTTTCTTAACTGGTCTTCCCCATCACCCTTGCCCCTGTATTCCATTCTCTATACTATAGTTAGTGATTGTCTTAAAAGGCAAGCCTGTGAGTGCCATCTTCCCTCCTTCCCTCCACTGCTTGAAAGATAGAGAACAAATAAGTAAGCAAGCAAAGAAACAGAAAACAACTCCTGAACACTGGCTACAGATGCTGCATGGACCTGTGGACTTTCTTGGCCCAGAAACTCCCTACCTCCTTACGATCTCAGTCCCAGTCACTAGTGACTACTTTTAATTTCACCTACCTGCCACGGTCCTTTCTACCACAGGGCCTTTGAACATACTTTCCCTACCTTCTTTGCCTAGTTGACTTCTAATTATCCTTCAGATCTCAGGTCAAGACTTCCCTGGCCTTACCCCTATGTTCATAGCAGCACTATTCACAATAGCCAAGACATGGAAACAACCCAAATGTCCATCGACAGATGAATGGATAAAGGAGATGTGGTACATATATACAGTGGGATACTACTACTCAGCCATAAAAAAGAAAGAAATAATGCCATTTGCAGCAACATGGGTGCAACTAGAGATTATCATAATAAGTGAAGTAAGTCAGAAAGAGGAAGACAAATACCGGATGATATCACTTATATGTGGAATCTAAAATATGCCACAAATTAACCTATCTATGAAACAGAAATAGACTCACAGACATAGAGAACAGACTTGTGGTTGCCAAAGGGGAGGGGGCATGGGGGAGGGATGGACTGGGAGTTTGGGGTTAGTGGATGCAAACTATTACATGTAGAATGGATAAACAACAAGGTCCTACTGTATAGCACAGGGAACTATATTCAATACCCTTGGATAAACCATAATGGAAAAGAATATAAAAAAGAACGTATATATGTGTATAACTGAGTCACTTTGCTGTACAGCAGAAATTAACACAACATTGTGAATCAACTATACTTCAATTAGAAAAGAAAAAAAAGACTTCCCTGGCCTTTTTGACAAACCAAATCGCCTAATCTTCTGTCCTGCATTGAATACTCCTCTCCTTAGCACTGGTCACATGTGAGCCTTCGTCTTAGTTTAGAGGGTAGTGGGGTATTTTACGTTAAAGAGGACTTATTTCTCCTTGTCATCAGTGTCATTTTGCCAAAAACCATAGGTGGTTCCTATAATTAGTTGACTTTGAGAGGTCTCACTGCTGCTGAGTTGGAAATAGGGATTGATCCCCATCCCTTTCTACTGTTTCCTTAGCTGATATTCTTGGAAAACAACTGGTGACTCAGAAAAGCTCTTTTGAGTTCTTGAGCTCAAAAGTCTGGTGGCAATAATATTTGGAAATAGGATACCAAATGGCTGAAGACGTTTTTTCTGGGTCAAAAGTATCTCCTTTTCCCTGTTCCACAAATGAGAGAGTTATTTAGGTTAGCAGGATACTCTTTGGAAGAGAAAAATTCTCCTTAAGCAAATTCAGACTCATTGGTACTTTCGTGAGAATTACTGTGATCAGGAAAACAACTTCTAGCTGATACCCTGGAAGTTGGAACATTTGAAATTTGATGGAAGGTTTTTCTTCTAATTTTATGTTTCTGAAAATCGACGTGAGCATATGATTTGGTAATGTCTTTTTCTCCTGAAAAAAAGCTGTTTTTAAATGGACAATGCAATTTTAATTTGATGGAATCTTAGCACCCTGTCAAACTTAGGATGAAGGGCTAGAAGGCCTGGGGGTGTTATGTCAGGCCTGCCGAGGAGGCTTGAGGCTGTCACGAGGGCACTGATCTCCTGGGGCTGGGCAACTGGGCAGTGCAAAGTGAGTGAAGTCGTGGAGGGATGCCTTCTGTTATTATGCAAATAATTCACACTTTCCCCGGGTTCTGCAACAAATCGTTTCAGCTGTAAGTATCTTTTCTAATCCTATACAACTTAACATTTTGATCTCTAGTCATTCCCTGCATTTCCTTTCTCCTGCTCCAAACCTGTACATTTAAATTTTTCTGGTATTGGGTGTGGCAAAGGGCTTTATGAGTGATGCAATAATTTTCCTCTTATCTTCAAAAACCAAATATCTGGGAACTCCCATAATTCACCTGCCAAACCACATCTCCCAAGCTTCCTCTCACACTTAGTACAAAAATACTTCGGCAGAGTTTAGTTTATGGGAAATATGGGCATAAGAGGACAAGGTTTGCCATCACAGGAAAGGTTCATGCTCATCTGGTTGTCATTTTTACAATACAAGTATTCATGCAAGATTCCAAAGATGCTAGTTTTCAGACATTTGGGAAGAAGCAGCTGGTGAGTTGCAGCAGCAAAGCTGTGCGGAGCCAGGAGTTCCCTCCTCCCCTAGAAGGTTCGGCCCATCATTCACCGGCACGGAGAGAAGAGCGGTGTCTGTCACACGCCAGCGGACTCTGACGGACTCAGGACCAAGGCTGTTTGCTTGCTGGGCATGCTAGTTCGTCTCCATTTGCTCTGCCCCCAAATCACTTCTCTGCCTTGCTCTGCGCTTGGGAAGGCTGGTCCCTAACAGTCATCCCTGGGCTGCCTTGCCCTCCACTTCCTGTTGTGAGCAGCCAATGGGAATCGCACAGGAGCCTGGCAGCGGGAGAGAAGTCAGGGTGTTTCTTCTCTGCCCATCCCTGCGCTGGCACCGCACTGATGGCCGTCCTCGCTGGGACTGCAGCCCTGCCTTCACTGCCCTCTGCTCAGGCCCAGGGGTGGTGTGGCTTCTGCTGTTTCCGGTCTCTGGGGGTTGGTATATTAGCTATGCCCACACCTGCTTTAAAGTCTCTGCAGTTAAGCTACCTGAATGGAATTCTGTCTCTTTGCATGATCTCAACCGATTCCGTGGGCTACGCTTGTGTTCAAGAGGATTTGATTCAGGGCAGTTGGGTTCATAACATTCCCCCAGAACTTTGTTCTCGCCACTTACTGTCCCTTTTGAAACCACTTTGGTCACCTGTCCAACCAGGCCCGGGGCAAACAGCGGAGGCTTTCCTCCGACGCCCGTCTGCTCCCAGCGCACGCATATCCTCTCCAGCCGGCGGCTTCCCCTCGGCCTCCGCCCTCTCCTCTCCTCCCGCCCCGCAGCTCACCTCAGCCCCGTCCCCTTTCCTGCAGGGCTTTCCTCTCCCGCTGGGCTCTCACCTTGGAAGGCAGATTTTTAGTGAAATGACCAGAAGGACTTTATCATCCCACCTTCTCTTTTTTCTCTGGCTTCTGCTTTACGGGGTGGGGTCCAGGGCGAGCACAGTCGCATCCCCCGCTGAGGCCGGTTTCCGTCTCTCAGCCTCATCACCCCCGCGCTCATCCGCATCCCCGCTGCGGCGCTCTGCTCCCCACCCCACTGTCTCCATCCTCTCTCCTCTCCCAAGACCTCAGCAGGAGCTCAGCCTCCCGTGCCTTGTGAGAGGACGGATTCTGTGACTTGTCTCTGACCCTCCTCACTGTGCACTTCAGTCCCCACTCACTGGACGCAGCAGCCACGGTCCCACTGCCTTTGGATTAGGGTCCAGCCCCCTCGGTCGGCGCCCTAGCTCCCACTTCCTCATCGTGTCTCTTGTTTCTTTTCCTCACAGGTATCCTCTGTTAAGACAATTCAGGCCACCTGATGGTCAACAAATCTCCCCTCTTCCTGCCTCTGCGTACACTCTTCCCTCCCTATGGCATGTTCTCTCTTTCAGCTCAGCAAGATGGAAACCTACCTGATTTTGGCTCAACTTAAAAGCCACTTCCTCCGTCAAGTTTCCCCCAGTCTCACCAGCCACAAGCAATTCCTCCTCCTCCGTACTCCCCGCCTATGACACCACATTAGCCTCTGAGAACACATTTGCTCACGTTAACGCTGCGAGTTGAGTTTGCCGGTCCCCTTGTGCTCTCTCCTCTACTAGATGGTAAATGGGAAACTAACGAGTGCCGGAGAAAATGACTTCACTTAGAACGAGGAGATGGGACTCTGAAGTCAACCTACTTATAAACCTTGGAAATCACTTACTCTTTCTGGATTTATGTTTCCTCATCTAGAAAATAAAGTGCTTGCACCTGGTGTCCTTGACTTTCTCTGCCAGCACTAAGACTCTATGAACTTATCAGACCTCTAAAGTACAGCCTATGAGATGCATTTATTTCCTCTCCTTGCTTCTGCCTCTTCCGTGAAGTGGTGAGAATTGGACAACTGGGCGTTTTCTCAGTGGCCGGTGGACTATCCAGTGATGGGGCAGGAAATATAATGGTGGCTAACAGCATGGGCTTTGTTGACACCAGGTAAGAGTTTAAAGCCAGCTCTATGCTCTGTAGCTTTGCAAACTCAGGCAACAATTTAACCTTTCTACACTTTAGTTTTCTCACTTACAAAATGGAGATCATGGTAACATCTACCCCAGGGGGTTGCTGACAGGTTAAGTCAGATAAGTTAATTCATTCCTCAGCCTGCTCCTTAACAAACACCCATTAAATGGAAGTATGAGTGGTGGAGACCTGCCTCTCCTTAAGCCACCGTGGAAACTATTTAACCAGGAGAGAGACCCTAGACCCCCGATGCACTTTAGGCTCATTGGGGGGCTTTGAAAACATACCATTGCCTGGGCCCAAGTCCAATCGGACTGAATCAGAATCTCTAGGGGTGGGACTCTGGCATCAGTATTGTTTAAGAAGCTCTCCAGGTTATTCTAACTTACAGCCAAGGCTGTGAACCATTCCTCTAATGAGTATTTAATTGACCCCAGGAGAGGAAAATCCACATGTTCAATAACTAATTCTTAAGTCATGCTTCAGAGAAGTTTAAATTCTGTGGACAAAGACAGAACTTTCCCAATTCAGGGTCAGTAACTAAACTCATGTGTATCTCCTCAGCTCTTCCAGGTAGGCCTAGATACAAAGCTGCCTGCCTGAGCGAGGGATGGCCCTCATGAAATGACTGGTGACTCATCCTTCCCAGCGTGTGAAATTATTCTGGAGGCGTTCAAATCCCTCAACGCTCTAACTGATGATATGGATTTAAAATTCAGAATCTCTAGTCAACTACTTTTTTCAGTTCCCTGAAAAAAGTTCCAAACTATAACTTAATAGGATGTCACCATGGAAACAGGTATTTCTACTTAAGGACCAAGCCTCCCCTTGGAAATTTGTCTCGTCTATCTTTTTTTTTTTTTAAATTAATTAATTTATTTATATATTTTTGCTGTGTTGGGTCTTAGTTTCTGTGCGAGGGCTTTCTCTAGTTGTGGCAAGCGGGGGCCACTCTTCATCGCGGTGCGCGGACCTCTCACTGTCGTGGCCTCTCTTGTTGCGGAGCACAGGCTCCAGACGCGCAGGCTCAGTAGTTGTGGCTCATGGGCCCAGTTGCTCCGTGGCATGTGGGATCTTCCCAGACCAGGGCTCGAACCCGTATCCCCTGCATTGGCAGGCAGATTCTCAACCACTGTGCCACCAGGGAAGCCCTCTTCTATCTTTTGATTATGATCAATGAGAGGTGGTGAACAATTGCGATTTGTATCCATGGAAAATGTGTAAAGGATCTGGATTTAGATTCCTAAGGGTGGTACAGCCCTTTCTCTGAATCTGTTAAGGTTTCATTTGTGATAATAAGATACTTATCCCCTTGTGGAAAGAAGAGAAAAAAAAAAAAAAAAACCTCTGCATTTCCAGAATATTGTTCAATGTTGGGTAGATATGGTTCCAAATATGAGAAAGTAAAATTACCATTATAATCTGCCTCACTTTCATTTTTTTGGGCTCCGAAGGATAGAACCAAAAAAAACAGTCCAAGCCTATTTCAGTCTGGTTAGAGGGTGTCAGAAACCCTGGGTCTGGGGTCTGCACCCCAGATTTCCATCCCACTGAAGAGCAGTGGTCCCCACAGCCTGGTTAGGTATTTGCTGGGCCCTTTTGGGCCCTTCTTGATCCTAACAGTTTCTGAAACATCCAATCATCAGACACTTTGACCTTCAGGGATAATGGGGAAAATGAAAAGAAGCAAGGAGGGAATCAGGTGGGAAGGGGACTGTGGGAGAAGACAGAGAAGGGCAGGGACAGGTTGCTTGTGCCAAAGACCCACGTAGCCCTGCAGGGAGGAGCTGGTCTCAGAAAGTGTGGCGGCTTTGTCATGTGTCAATGTGGCTAGTCTGCACTGTGCATCCCAGATTTCCCCCTCCCTGCATATTTCCAGTTAGGGTGGCCCACAGTGACATTTTACACGAGACTGGAGACATCCACACTGCCTTTGCGTTTACTAGCCCATGCACATTATCACTTACCTGCTGGCACATATTGTTGGTGTAGGACAGTGGCTGGCCTGCAGCTACCTCACCTTCTCTGGGACCCTCCCTCTGCTTTTCAAACCCCTGGGCCAGGCGGCGGTTTAGCTCCGTGACAAAGGGGTCTAGCTTCTGCATCCTGCGGGATAAAACCTCGTCATCAGGTTGGAGGCACTAAGAGGATGACGTGAGTTTCCATCCTTCCTGTGTGTTCTGGCTTGTCCTCAATGTCCCCCAACTTTGTAAGGAACCATTTACAAATTGCTTCTGTATGTGGCTCATGGCACAGTTTATAGTAACTTATCATTTCCAGCATGCAGAGTATCTGCCGGCTGCTCCTGCAGCCTGGTCAGGCTTCTAGGTCATTGTCCTATCTGCTGAACCCCCAGGGGTCAGTGCGTGATTCTACTGTGGGTGGACTCTCTCCCCAGCCAAGTGAAAGAGACTGATGTTGGGATCAGTCAGAACAGTTCTACTAGCAACAGCAAGACACCTGGTTTTTCTTATTTGAAATTGTGCCATTTCTTCTCTTCTTTGGTGCTATAAATTAAAATATTTTCCAGAACATTCTTTTTGCCTGTTATAGACTCCCTTTGCACAACCTATAAGCTAATCATACTATTATACAAAATACTACCTTCCATCTGATAACGTGTCAAGCTCCCAGAAGCCCAATCACATTTTAGTAACGTGCAGCAAGGAACCAGTCCATGTTTATGGGGCTCCAGTTATAAATGAGGCTGAGCAGTAAGAATTGCAAGAGATTCAAAGATGCCAAGGACAAGCTCCCAGCCCTCAAAAATCTCACCGTCTGGATAAGCTCAAGGACCAAGGCACTGAGCTAGGAATGCACACCTTTGAGTCAGGTCAAGGCATAATTTTTGTTCTGATTCAGCCCCCCTGCCAGAGGAACAGAAGTCCCCAACTGCAGCCAGGCACAAGCATTTAAACAGCTTAGTTTGGTCTACAGGAGACTCTAGCCAGCTCGGCAAGTCCATAGCTTTTACTTTCCCAGTGTTTACATCTTCCAAGTGTTTTTGATAAATTCCAAAACAATTTGGAGATGTCACAGAAATGGAAGTCACAAGTTTTTGTTTGCTGTTGCACTGTTTTTAAACAACTCATGTTGGATTCTCTTTCTGTCTGGGCTCTAGGTGGCCTCTTAGTTTTGCCCGGGCCTGCTAGTGCTCTGCGGTTGTACAAGTATTTGGAAGGAATTGAAAAGAGATACAGATGCAGTGAGGGGGACCTGCCTAGTGGGTTGACTGCTGATACAGTTCTGTGTCTGGTTCAGCTTTGAACATTTAGGGTAAAAATAGGGGGCTGACTTACCGAGCGCATCCTGTTGCCTCCGAGGCTTACTACAAGCCAGAGTAGTAAGGCGAGGAAGCGGTCACCTCTCCCAGTCTTCTGAGACTTTCTTCAGTGGGGAAAGAATTTCTCTTGAAGGTGGCTATGAGGGCACCAGCTGGGTGGGGTCGGCGTCAGGGATTCCTGGGAGGGCACAGCGGCGTAGGCTCCACGCAGCGGTGACAGCCAAAATCAACATCAGCCAAGTGTGCATCATCTTCTTTAGCCAAGTCTGGGAAGGTCCTGCAGGTGGAAGTGATCGCTAGAGTTATTAGGGACCTTGGAGGAAAAGGCTGCTGGGATCTACCTAGTCTCCTTTTTTTTTGCCCGTGGGAGTGAGTTCTAGCCGAGGGGATTCTTCTTTGCACCAGGTCAGCCATGCTGGAACTCAGAGCGGCAGTGGAGTCAGGGTGCTGGGATTGAGGTGCCTGCCGAACCGGCATAGCACCTTGGTCCTGAGGCACAGGTGCGCTTGCTGCAGCAGTGGCACCTGTGTCTGAGGTGCCGGGCTGTGCGGATCTCCTGTGGAACAGAGGTCTGGGTTTCTGGGGCTTGCTGCAGTGACACAGGCCCCAGGATGACAAGACGCAGCTGTGGCTCAATGTACTTTTGTTAATTACAGGCCTGGGACTGGGCGAAAGAAGGTAGAGCTAGAGAAGGGGTCTGGGCACTCTAGACTTAGAGGCTAAGAAGGGGAGTAGCCTCCAGTGAAGGAGAAGGCATGGCCAGAGAGGTAGGAGGACAACCAGAGAGCTCAGTGAGAAAACTCTCAAGAAAAAAGAAGCGATCAATTGTCAAACACTGCTAAGAAGTACAACACTGCTCTTGGATCTGCAAGATGGAGGTTGCTGTATAATAAAGAATTTGGCTTGCCTTTCTCCTGGGTTCCTTGGAATTATCCAAGTGGTAGGCATGTCTTTTTTTTCATGGTGTGCCTTGATAATTTATGCTGAAGAGGTGACTCGGGGTGGGCTCCTAGATAGCTTATGCTAATGAGACGATTCAGGATGGGGGTCACCCATGCCAGAAAGATCAACCCTGTGTTTAGAGGGTTGGAGCTTTGAGCCCTGTGATATCAGCCTAATTTTCTGACCTTGGGGAGTGGAGAAGGGCTGGAGGTTGCATTTAATCACGAGGCCAGTGATTCAATCAGTCATGCCTATTACTGAAGCTGGCTGGAACTTTCTGCTTGGTGGCCACATTGATGTACTTGTGAGGGTGACATGCCCTGATTCCATGGAGAGGGGCACACAAACTCTGTGTTCAGGGCTCTCCCAGACCTCGCTCTGTGAGTTCCTTCATTTGGCTTGTTCTGATTTGTATCCTTCATAATAAAACTATTGTATAATCATAAGCATAGTGCTTTCCAGACTACTGTGAGTCCTTCTAGTGAATTATCAAACCTGAGAGTTGTGGGAACCCCTGAATGTGTAGGGGTGGGAACCCCTGAATGTGTAGGGGTCACACTTATGACCACACCATTGGTCATAAGTGTGGGTGGCCTAGGGATCCCTGATCTTGCAGCAGTCTTGTGGAGACTGAGCCCTTAACTTGTGGTGTCTGCACTAACTCTGGGTGGCTAGCATCAGAATTGCACTTACGGCAGGGGTCCACCAGTAGCATGGATGAGTGGGAGGTAGTGGTGTGCTAGGGGTGGAAACTTGAGAATAGAGGGTTTAGAAGAAAATATCAAGAAATATGTGAAGACTCAAGAATAGACAACTTTGGGGCATTTTGTTGGGAAGAGGAACAGAAAAATGGGATGATAGGATTATACTAAACTTCTCTAAAATATTGATTGTTGGTTTATAAGGGGATAAAATCCTAGACAGGCATCCATATGAGTTGTTTTGAAAGAGCAGGTATGTATTGCGTGGTCATGATTAACAAGTCATACAGAAAGATAGTAACCCACGAGGAAAGGCAGAGAAGTAGTATTGGAAGAGGCACAAGAGTTAGGATATTTGAATGACACAGCTAGTCTGAGAACACAAAGTAGAGGCACAGGGTAGGGGAAAGGAGTGGGAAGAAATTGATCAAAGGTAGGGTGTGAGGGGATGGATAGGAGAGGTCAGGATGGCCAAAGAACTGGGCCACCACCATGGCTCTGAGGGATTCCAAGCAAACAGAAAAGCCCCAGCAAAAGAATTAATTTACCAATGGATCATCTGGGCTTCTCAGCTTTAACTGGCTGTGGGGTGACCAAAAGCTGGCGATTTGTGCTAAGTGGACCATGAGTTTATGTCTTTCTCTTAGTGGTCCCGGCACAGTACTTGGTGCAGATGTCCAATAAATGCTTGCTGAGTGAATGAAGCTTTACAATACTACCTACTTTGTCAAATTTGAACCCCCAGTTCCCCCCTCTCCCATCGTACCCTCAAATTGTCTATGTGGGAATCTAACTACCACGATGAGTTCCACTGGGTGGAGAAAGTGCTAGCAAGCCAAACTGGATGGTCACCTGCTGGGGACTTCTGAACAGTAACTCCTGAACGTAGATGACTCCTCAAGTCCTTGCTAACAAAAGAATCTTTGGTTCCATGATCTCCAGAGAGGCCAAGAGAAATAATAATGATGGCAACAATTAGAATGTCAATAATTAACACATACTGCCTGCTTACTGTGTGCTAGGCACTGGGGTAAACCATCAGCAGGCATGCTCTCATTTACTAATACCTGTGAGGTAGATACCATGACTAGGTCCATTTTACAGATTAGGAAACTGAGGTGTAGAAAGAATATGTGACTTGCTCAAAGTTGTCCTGCTATTGGTGGTAAAGCCTTAACCCAAAGTGTGCCTTGACTATTGGGCCAGTGGTTCCCACATTTGGCTGCACATTGGGACCACTTGGGGAGCTTTGAAAACCCCCCAAATTCCCAGGTTACAGCCCAGACTGATGACATTAGAGTGTCTCAGATGAGAGCCAGGATTGTTTAGAGATCTGCAGCTGTTTCTCGTGTGCAGCAAAGTTTGGGAATGACTTACTAGGCTATATTGACTCTCAGAAGTAGGTTGAAGTGGCCAAGTGATGGCCTGGGGTGTGTAGGAGAGAGTGTTCACCCATTCCTGCTCCCTCAGGTACAGAGCAGAGCTTCCCAGGTGGGAGCCATCCTGAGCTGAGAGGATGACAGTCCTGAGGCTGTGGTGGCAGGTTTCCCTTTTAGTTTCAAGTTCTCATCCCTACCCTGCAGACTCAGGGGAGGGCAAGCTGAAATATTACAGAAGACAGGATGAAATTGATGTGAGATTTATTATTATTGTTATTTTTGTCATCATTCTACAATTTAGATCACCCAGAACAGTTGTGTTCATTTTAATAAGCTAATGAGTACTGTAGGAGAGCCTCCCCCAGTGATTCATGGTGATGTATTACATTAAATATTAATTGCCAAGACCAGAAAGTTAAAAAAAAAAAAAAAGACACCCACACTTTCCCTGTAATCTGTCCTGCAGGGAAATTTCTCAGCCTTGAGCTGGATATTCCTGCCGAAAACATAACCTATAAATGCAGCCCTATCATTTACAGACAATCCAGTAGGAGAGACCATAAATGACTCTCCCTTTCCAACAGCGTGCACGGGAAGGAATCTGAAGGATAGGGCCTGTCTCAATTTTGTGGTGCAGCAAGACCAGGCCATCTATTACAGCCAGTAAAATGAAGCAGACAACTCGAGGGTCGTGGAAGCCACGAGGCAGTTGGCACCATCTGTGATATTTCAGGGCACTGAGTACAGGACGGCTTTGGAGTGAGGGTGAGAGGTTATATGCTAGATGATTGAGGGCATAAAAATAATGGATTGTTTACAGAAAGCACATGATAGCCACACTCAGGGGCAAAGCAGGGACTGTAGGGGTGATCCTGTCTGTCACGGAACAGCCTGGTCTCTTCCTGTCCTCACATGTTGTATTTGCCTTCTGTTATAATGGGGGAGTTGTTACATTTTGTGTTTCTAGAACCTTCTCTGGCAAGGTTAAGAATAGAAATGGGGGTGGGGGTAGGCATGGAGTGTATGAGGTATCTGTGTGATAAGGGCAGACCTACATTTTAGGGTAAAGGAGGGCGGTGTTACCTATTAGCATCTCTGTTAGTTTCCTATTGCTGTATAAGAAATTACCCACACATTTAGCAGCTTAAAGCAATACCCATACATTAACTCACGGCTCTGTTGGTCAGAAGTTTGGGCATAGCATGTCTGGGTTCTCTGTTCAGGGTTCCACAAGGCTGAAATCAAGGTGTTGGCTGGGCTGTGCTCTCATCAGGAGGCTTGACTAAAGAAGGGTCTGCTTCCAAAGCTCATTCAGGTTGTTGCAGAATTCAGTTCCTTGTAGTTGTAGGACTGTGGTCCTATTTCTTTGCTGGCTCTTAGTCAGTGGCCACCTGCATTCCTTGCCTTGTGGTCTCCTCCATCTCCAAAGTCAGGGATGGAGAATGTCCTTCATGATTCAAATCTTTCTTGCCAAGAATAGTCCTATCACACTGAAGAGATCACCTGATTAGGTCAGGCCCACTGAAGGTAATCTCCCTTTCCTAAGATCAATGGACTTGGAATCTAATTACATCTGCAAAATCCCTTCATAGCAGCACTTGGATTAGTGTCTGATCGAATAACTGGGCAAAGGGGTGTGTACACCAGGCCACATCTGAGAATTCTGCCTACAACAGCATCTTAAGTCAGGTTCTGAAAGTGTGCTAGTGGGCATGAGTGTTGTATGGACCCAGTAGTGAGGCTGTTTCTGGGCACATCTGCATTCCTGAGGCTTCCTTCTCCGTGACCCTTGGACCCTACAGTGCTTGGTCTATGGGGATGGTGTTAGAACTGGTGATAAAATCTTCAAACAGTGTATATTTGTTTTTTGCATGGCTTATGGAAATGTTAACATTAACTCACTAAGGAGACCTGAGGCTGACCTTTCCCAGCAATTTACTGTGGGACAATTAGTGAAGGAGAAGAACTGTTGCTGTTGGAGGAAGAGAAATACAGGAATAAATGAATAAAAATGGTTTTACTGGACTTCCCTGGTGGCACAGTGGTTAAGAATCCGCCTGCCAATGCAGGGGACATGGGTTCGATCCCTGGTCCGGGAAGATCCCACATGCCACGGAGCAGCTAAGCCCGTGCGCTACAACTACTGAGCCTGTGCTCTAAAACCCGCGAGCCACAACTACTGAGCCTGTGAGCCACAACCACTGAGCCCGCGCGCCTAGAGCCCGTGCTCTGCAACAAGAGAAGCCACCGCAATGAGAAGTCCGCGCAACACAATGAAGAGTAGCCTCCGCTCGCCACAACTAGAGAAAGCCCCGGCGCAGCAACGAAGACCCAAAGCAGCCAAAAATAAATAAAGAAAATAAATAAAGAAATAAAGAAACTAAAAAAAACCAAAAAACGAATAGCTCTTTAAAAAAAAATGGTTTTATTATACTTCCCACTTAGAAATTGTGCATCACAGCTAAATCAATGAGTCTGAAAACGCATCTATCAGAGGACAGCCTTTTAGACATCTCTGTAAAAGGAAGGGGCTAGTCAGTTCATTCTGAGATGAGGCCAAGATGGAGTCGACTGAGAGATGCAGGGTGTGGCCTTTGCGGAGGAACATGGCGTGTGTGATGTTATAGGCCACATCACAGAGCTTAGTGGGGAAGAGGTATAAAAACAACAAGGGTGGTTGGGATGAGTAGGGGAGAGGAGATGAGAATTGAAGGGGCTTTAAGACATCACCAATGCCTGTGGTTTTCTGGGCACAGAGTGAAGGTTACTGATATGAACATACTTATGAAATACCAGGCATTTGGCTAGATGCTGGGGTACAGACGTGCTCCCTTCCTTTACGTTATTGGGAGAAACCAGGACAAGGGCCGAGAGTCTTAATGACCAGTGCTAAGAGCTACGAGCAATGCATGTGGAGGTGGTGGAATGCGGGGCACACACCTAATTCCAACTGTGTGTCAGGAAAGCCCAAGCTGAGTCTTGGAGGGAGACTAGAACAATTTACCATTTATTTGTCCATTTCCAAGACGTGTGTGTCTCATAGGTAATGAGAATGCCTGTCCAAGTGCCAGACTCATAGGAAGCACTCAAGAAATATTAATAATTACCATCATCATTGTTTCATACTGTTTCCCCCCACCCCCGTCCCCATATACATTCTTAGAATTTTGGATCTGAAAGAGGTGGAGAGATGATCAATGATCAGGTCTGATCTCCTTGTTGTCAGGTGCAAGGTGAAGCGACCCAACCAAAGGCACTGGGTTTGTTCGTCACCGGAGTGACTGGCATCCTGTTTCCCATTCTAAGCGTTTCTGCGGTGGTTCTCAAACTTGAGTGTGCTTCAGCACATGCAGTGCTTGATAAAACACATTGCTGTGTCCCTCTCACCCCTGCATACGTCCTGATTGTTCGGTTGGTCTGGGTGGACCCTGAGAATGTGCATTTCTAATGAGGTCCCAGGGATGCTAATGCTGTGGGAAACCTTGAAACCACTGCTCTGCAGCATGCTCTCATTCACCTCTGTGGATGATGCTTGCAAAGTGTTAATAAAACATCAGATAGTTGGTAATTTTACAGGGGACATTGATGAATTTGACCTTGGAGGCAACTCGCTATAGTGAAGAATGGCTACCCAGAGGAAAAGGCCTGAAGTTTTCTGCCAAGACGGTGAGCAGTGAGGATTTTAGGAAGGTTGCGATCAAGAAGGAAGCCATTTGCCTCCTTGCGACCTCCTGTATCCTTATGCTGGTGACAGAGCAAAAGATAAAGCACTCAGCATTTCCCAGAGTGACTCGGAAGTGATTAATACCCACAGCTCCTCGAGCGGAAAGGTGGGCATGCAAGATGCAATTAAGATAATAAAGAACCCCAAGAAGCAGTGCTTAGCAGCAAGCCAGGGACGCTAAGGTGATGAGGAGGAGAGCTACTGCCTGTCTCTGGCTCTGCGGAGACCGTTTATGAGATACAGAGATGGGGTACATGATTCTGCCAGGCTCATCAGGAGAGAGAAGAAAGGTAATTGGAAAGGTTATTTCCAAGACGTGGGTGTTTCTTTGTCTCCCTCCCTGGAAGGATGTCCCTGGAGGGATGTCTTCCTGTTAGGATGGAAGCTCCAGCAGTCACTGATAACGGTGTTGATGAGAATTTCAATGGGTGGTGGGTGGAAAAAGCGACTGTAATTTGGTTTAAATTCAGACTGTGTCTGGCTTGGCTAGTAATTGATAGAGGGAAGTAAATGACCCCGAAAGAGGTACTCAGCGTGATTCATAAGTCTTGTGTGAAATTCTAAGGCAGCACAGGTTATATACACAGGGCCAGCTCTGCCAGGCAGAGGAAAATCATTTCTAGTGCTGTTTCGCCTCCCCCTTCTGCACTCCTTCTGCTATTCTGGACACCTGACCTCTCTCCAGGGCCAGGTAAAGGCTCCTGTGTGCCATAAATATTCTCATTCCTTCAGCAAACTGCTGTAAAATAAATTAACTAGATTCATACCAAATGACCAAATGGTGATTTAATGCATCTGTTTAGGTCATTGGCTTAACTCTAATAAATAACCCTGTAACGGTGGAAGGGAAGCAGAGAGGGGGAGAAGGTAGCACCAGGCGTGTATATCCAACTGCCCACTCAACCCCTCTGCGTGGATGTGTAATAGGCACCCCGCTTCCATGGCTAAATCTGAGCTAATTTTGCCCAGTCCCTCACCCAGACATGCTCCTCTCCTAGTCTTCTCCACTGCAATCCACTGGCAAATCCTTTTAAGTCTACCTTCAGAATACATCCTTAATCCCCCCCACTGGACTCCCTGTGTCTACTCTCTCTCCCTACAGGCAGCTGTGCACAGAGCAGCTGGAGTGATCGTTTAGAAAAAGAATCATCAGATCACGTTGCTTCCTCTGACCTCAACCTCCAATGCCTTCCCCTAAAAATTGGCCTGAAATCCAGTGTTCTTATACCTATCAGGCCCTGCCTGAGCTGGCCCCTATCCGGTTCTTCTCTCTCACACACTCTCCCTGATCTGGTGACATTGTCTTTTCCTGCTCCTTGAACACCCCTATTTCCATCCCAGAGACTTTGCACTTGTTTTTGTCCCTGAACGGGATTCTCCTTTCCCGAATGTTTGTACAGCCTACTCCCTCATTTCCTTCCTGTCTCTGCCAGACATCACCTCTACAGAGAACTTCCCAGGTCACCCCCACTCACCACCACCCCTGGTGGTGACTTGCTTGTGTATTTCTTGTCTGTCTCCTCCTTAGAAGATGAGCTCTTTTAGGACAGCAACTATGTCTTGTTCCTGGCTCTAGCCATAGTGAGAATAACGCCTGGCACACAGTAGGTCTCCCAAAGTACTTGTTGGAGGAGTGAGTGCTAATTATTAGGTACTTGGTAGGCAGGGGCTTGTGGGTGTGTATGCACTGGCTAATCTGTGCGAGCCACACTCTGCATGGCAGGCACCATCGTCACCATTTGACACATGCAGAAACGGAAGCTCAGAGAGGCTATGTAACTTTTCCAGGATGATGCTGTTGGGACATGGGCCACTGTGACCTGCCCTTCAGCCCTTCTGGGTTCCCTGGCAGATTAACGAGTCAGATTTTCAGGGCAAGGGAGCCCTTCAAGCACATCTCTAATGACGGTGTTGACAGGAATAACAGCTAGCACTTACCAAGTGCCTGCACTGTGTCAAGCACCGTTTATTTTCTTGTCTAATCTCCCTAGTAACCCTTTGAAGACGTATTTATTATTATCCCTGTTTTGTAAAAAGAGGAAAGAGAAGGCACAGACAAATTTAGGAAATTTCCAAGGTCATCTGGCCAGTAAGTGGTGGAGGCAGGACTTGAAACTAGGCGGCTGGACTCTAGAGCCCTCACACGTAACCTCAGTTCTATCTGCTGCAGTCACCCAAACCCGAACCTCGACGCTGTCTTCCCAGCCACTGGTCTGGGAATAGTTTCCCAGTCCCTCATTCCCCCATCCTTCCCCCGTGAGGGCTGTGACTTTGTCTGTCTTATCCTTTCCCGTATCTGAAGTGTCTAGAGTACCAGGCACTGAGTGGAAAGCGACAGAGGTCGAATAAATGAAGGAAGCAGTGAAAATTTCAATAGGGAATTTTTCTATCATCGAATTGCTTAAAATTTCCCATTGGAGCCAGTAAGTCTTTAACAAATGTTGCCACCATGAATGACTGATGTTAAAAAGAGTTGGCCTGTAAGTTTTTGACTATGGAAGCATCGAACAGATGCTTGTGTTTATGAGAAGGAAAAGATTTTCCATCATCTAGAACTCTGTCACTTTGTTCTTTCTACTACATTTTAGAATCTGGAAAGGATAGAGCATTAATGAGGGCCCATGGAACAGATGCAGGGCTGGAACAAACTGAGGAAGTTGCACACATTTGCATAGATAAAGCATGTGCAAATGTGCGTGTGCGTGTGTGTGTGTGTGTGTGTGTGTATATACACAAATCCCCGTGAACAGTGTTAACAGTATAAGTGTGTGTTGTGTGTGTGTGTCCTATCATTCAGGGTCTAGTCAGGAAACAGAATCCACGTGAGTTACTCTAATAGAGAGAATTTACTCTAGGGAATTGATTAAACAGTTGTCCAAGGACAGGAAAAACAAAAAGGGAACAGCAATGTGACAGAATTAGCACAGAGACAGTTACTGCAGGAAGCAACTGGAACATCTAGGGCTGGGAGAACGAAGGCAAGAGGTTGAGGTTTCCAGAACCGAGAAGCTTGTATGGGGGCCCACATGGTTGACAGCCTTCTGGGGAGGACACTGCCTGACTGCTGCCCAGGAGCTTGGAGGAGGAGCCCCTGGAGCTGGGAGACGGAGGGGGTGTGGGCTCTGGGAGCCAGGTTCTGGGAGAGTGAAAAGAAGCTGGCAACTGGACCCACCTGCAACTAGAACCGACCTACAGGTGCCACAATGGGGGGGTGGGGTGCACACAGGCACAGCAGCAGGTCCCTCTTCCGCCTCCCCCTTCCCGTCTTCATCTAGCACCCCTGACTGCTGATGCCTAACAGGGAAAGGACAAACAGTCTTAAAACTGCACCACTCAGATGGGATTTGAACGCACGGGCTGGGACTCAATCTCAGCCAAAACTCAGATTTGGGACTTGAACCCACTGTCTTTTTTTTTTTATTATTATTAGTTTGGCCGCGCTGTGTAGCTTTCGGGATCTTAGTTCGCCGACCAGGGATCGAACCTGGGCCCCCTGCAGTGGAAGCTCGGAGTCTTAACCACTGGACCGCCGGGGAGTCCCTGAACCCACTGTCTTTTAATTAAGATCGCACACCTGGTCTCAGGACTTAACGAAGCTCGGGTTCTTTTTGTCTCAGCAAAGAAGAAATTCAGGGAGAGGCAAAGTGATAGGTAAGATGTGGATTTATTTAGAGAGAAACACATTCCACAGACAGAGTGTGGTCTGTCTCAAAAGGCGAGAGTGGTCATGGGAGACACACACTCCACAGACAGAATGGGGGCCATCTCAGAAGGTGAGAGCAGCCCCGAGATATGGGGCGGTTAGTTTTCATGAGTTGGGTAATTTCATAGGCTAATGAGTGGGAGGATTATTCCAACTATTTTGGAGAAGCAGTGGGGATTTCCAGGAATTGAGCCACCGCCTACTTTTTGGCCTTTTTTGGTCGGCCTCAGAACTGTCCAGGCACCTATGGGTGTGTCATTTAGCTAATGCATTACAATGAGTGTATAACAAGGCTCCAGGTCTACTGGAAGGTGAATCTTCTGCCATCTTGGGACTTGTTGGTTCTAGCCAGTTTATGTCTATCCTCAAGGACTATGTCATTCTTTTAAAGGTTGTGCCCCATCCCCCTCCCTCCTGTTTGTCTCACTCCAGTATCACTGAGCAAATTGTAGAAGGGAATTTAGAGCTGAGAGAGAACACTTAATGACAGACAGACAAAGGTCCTTCACCATGGCCAATACCCTGCATACCCTTTGCAGGAAAGTTAACATTTATTTGGACCTAGATTGTTCACCAAGATGCTTATCACCAGCCTCCCTTGAAGGTTCTGCATCAAAGAATACCTTCCCCTGGTCCAGTCCTCACAAAGAGAATAGACACAAAGACGTGTCTATTCTCTACTTTCAATAATATGATAACTCTTAATTAAATAACATAGCTAACGTGTATTGATCACTGTCTTTCAGGTACACAATATTTGCACATGTTATCTGATATAATCTTCATTAAACTATCTCAGTAAGTCTAGTTAACATCCATCACCACACATAGTTACATTTTTTCCCTTGTGATGAGAACTCTTAAGATCTACTCTCTTAGTAACTTTCAAATACACATTGCAGTGTTATTAACTAGCCTTACTGTGCTGATCATTTCACAATATATACAAATATCACATCATTATATTATACACCTGAAACTCATATAATGTTATATGTCAATTAAAGGTTTTAATAAAAAAGGAAATAAGCTTTATTATCATTCAGATTCCTACTGGAGCAATTTTAACTAATAATGCTTTTCTTTGTTCTTGAAAACTTACCATTCTGGTTATTACTGGTTGACCCCAATTCAACTATAAGGCCTACCTGAAGAGAGCTCAGAGTTGTTCAAAGAGTGATTCCCGAGAATCATCTGGAGGGCTTGCTTGTTCAGATGGCAGAATCTAAGGCTCCACACCAGATACACTGAAAAAAGAAAAAAAAAACCCTCTCAAATGGGTAATATTTTTATCTCCAATTTATGGATGAGAAACTGAGGCACATAGGAATAAAGCAATTGACCCAAATTTATAAGTTTATATGTGACTAAGTTCTTGGACCTGTGTTCATATCTTTTCTACTTTATTGCATCTAATCCCTTAGTGAATAAATCTCTAGATGGGGACTCAGCTGACTTCAGCATAGAATAGAGTTGTGGTTACAACAGATGCTTTAGAACCAGAGGAAGCTGGTTTTAAGTTTGAGCTACGGTTCTTGCTACGTGGCAAGAGTGACCATGGACAAATGGCTTAACATCACTAAGCCTTAGTTTCCTCACCTTGAACATGGGGATAAAGCTAGTATTTGCCACAGAGGTTATTTTTAAGGATTAAATGAGATAATTCATATACATCACTTAGTATCATTTGTTACACACAAGTGATAATAACAGATAGCTTTTTAAAAAGTTATCCTCATTATTTTCCAAAGTAAAATTGGGAAATCCTTTGTACTTCGGTTGTAGGACCTGAGGATGGTGGTGGGAGGTCCACTGCTAAGGTAGACTGATAGCCAAGTTGTGGAGCATTGGGCTGTCCCACAGGCCCCCATGGCCTCGGAGGAGTTGGAGGCTGAAGCCACCTCCAGAGGTACGAAGGGCAGCGGTGGGCGCAGCAGCGACTGAAGGGTGGGCGTCCGTGGCAGGTCAGATCTGGAAGATGCAGAGGCATGACCTGGTCAAGACACAGCAAATGGCTCCACCATCTTCTGCTTGACATCTGGGAAGAAGTTTCACTGGACTCCACTTCCCACATCCTGCCTGGGGTAGACTGAATGCTGGTGTTGAAATTCTCAGAACTCGTGCGTTCGTTACTTTACATGGTAAAAGGGACTTGCCGAGGTGATTAAGTTAAGGATCTTGAGATGAGGAGATTATCTTGGATTATCTGAGTGGGGGGGCAATGTAATCACAAGTCTCCTTATGAAAGGAGGCAGAGATCAGAGGAGGAGAAGGCAGTGTGGTGATGGAACCAGAGACTGGAGTGACGGGTCCCAAGGAGAGGATGCAGCCAGCCTCTAGAAGGTGGAAGAGGCAAAGGAAGGGTTTCTCCCCCTGGAGCTCTCAGAAGGAAACAGCCCTGCACACACTTCGATTTTAGCTCCAGAAGACTCATTTTGGAATGTGATCTCTGGAACAATAAGAGAATAAATCTGTGTTGTTTTCAGCCACCAAATTTGTGATAATTTGTCACAGCAACCGCAGGAAACTAATATGTTGCCCAGCTGACTTAGTCATCCCTTCTTTACCACTTTTATCTCTTTACTTTGTTCACACCTATATTACTGCACAGATAATATCAGATCCTACTGTGTTTTCTTACTTTTCTATCTCTCCTACTAGATAAACAGCCAAACTCCTTGAGGAGAGGAGCCTCAAGAGGACTGAGAACGTAACGGGCTACGTACATATGGGTGACCCGATTAACATGTGGATGGGTTGGAGTGTATTTGTTACTCTTCTGAGCAATCTCAAGTCTGTGACTATCTTTTTAAAAAAATTTATTTATTTACTTATTTTTGGCTGCATTGGGTCTTCATTGCTGCACACGGGCTTTCTTTAGTTGTGGTGAGCAGGGGCTACTCTTTGTTGTGGTGCGCGGGCTTCTCATTGTGGTGGCTTCTCTTGTTGCAGAGCATGGGCTCTAGGCATGTGGGCTTCAGTAGTTGTGGCTCACAGGCTCTAGAGTGCAGGCTCAGTAGTTGTGGCGCACGGGCTTAGTTGCTTCACGGCATGTGGAATCTTCCTGGGCCAGGGCTCGAACCTGTGTCCCCTGCATTGGCAGGTGGATTCTTAACCACTGCGCCACCAGGAAAGTTCCAAGTCTGTGACTATCTTATAGGACCTTCCTAAGCTACCCTCCTTGGCTTAAAAGCATTAAAGATGGTGTCAAGAATAAAAACAAAAAAACAAAAAAAACAAAAAACTATACTCTGAAGGTATACCCACAAAAATGACACATCCGTGACCCGTTTGATATTTCCCTGGCTATGGTCAACTTGAAGTTCAACGCAAGAATCTTCCACTGAAGGATCAAGACTAGAAAGAGGGGTAGGAGGAGAGAGAAAATGTTCCGAGCTATTTCGAAGAGGAGTGTTACAAATATAATTGAAGAAGTGATCAGAATATGCAGCACCGGTTATTCTAAGGAAAATAAATTCATGAGATTCAGATTTCAGCATGACAGAGAAAAAAGGGGATGTTTTCCACATTCTCCACAAGATGTTCAGCAAGACGAATCTGTCGAGAAATGGGGGGAAAGGTCACACAAGAGCCAAGGGAAAGTTGTGGATGGAATTCGTTCTGTCACACGGCATCATCTCAATTAAAATATTACTGGGGGACTGTCATTTAGACTCTTTCCAGAATCTTTTCTTACAGAACATTGACAGGGTTTGTTTATTCAATAGGAGAACCTCTGAAATCTTCCCATTAGGTTTGCAGTCTGAGATAATTAATGTGTGAATTGGTCTATTGCCTCTATTTTGACAGGAGCTGTCTCAGATGTGTGAGAACTTGATGGTAAACAAAGCAGTGAGTCCCCTGAGATGCCCAGAGTTTGTGGAATTCTACTAGATGGTGCCACATCTGGGGTTTGGTCCATGCCCCACAGGGTCACAGGAATCTGGAGACCAGACACACTCCCTGGGATGAGGTCTCAGTAACAGGAAATAGACTGCTGGGAGAAGCGTGGTTTAGGGGAGTGTGGCACAGACAACTCATGCTCAGGATGACTGGTAGGTACAGTGTGGGCTCAGAAACCAGTCCTGGGTAGGGAGGCACCGCGTGGATTTATTTGTA
This sequence comes from Eubalaena glacialis, assembly GCF_028564815.1. Lineage (NCBI taxonomy): Eukaryota > Metazoa > Chordata > Mammalia > Artiodactyla > Balaenidae > Eubalaena > Eubalaena glacialis. The sequence goes on from NC_083722.1 coordinate 12,224,264, forward strand.
ATGGTTGCTGATTTCCAGGGTGTAAATATTCCTGCCATAGCTGGTTTCAATTAACAGCAAAATTCTTGAAGAGTTAATGACCAGCTCTTGTTGGCCAGTACAAACCAGCTCCAGCATACCACTGCATGGGTGTGGCTTGCAAAAGGCAGGCATCAGAGGGAATACATGATAGGCAGAAGACAAAATTGAGAAATTACAGGAATAGACTGCAGGCAGGTCTAAAGCCGGAGCTTGTCTGTGGGGAGGGGGCGTGTGTTGGGAAACTGACCCACGATTTACCAGTCTTGGAATGACCTGCAGGAAAGTGCTGTGGTCGTTGCCGGTTTTTTGCATCTGGCAGGTGAGTGGACATATGGCTAGAGTCTCCAGAACTGGGAAAAATCAGGAGAGGACTGGATAAAACAGTGGTGCCATTCTATTTTATTTTATTAAAAAGAAATTATTTTTTGACTGCACTTTGTGGCTTGCAGGATCTCAGCTCCCCGACCAGGGATTGAACCTGGGCCAAGGCAGTGAAAGCCTGGAATCCTACCACTAGGCCACCAGGGAACTCCCTTATTTTATTTTATTTTATTTTATTTTAATTTTTTGATGGTCTACTACAGGCCAAATGCCATATTAGTGTCTGTTTCTTTAAATCCTCCCGACAACCTTGCAAAACTGGCGCGTTATTTGCATTTCTTAGATGCGGCAAGTGAGGCAAGAGGGGTTAAGTACTTGCCTGACATTGTGCACTGGTAAGCAGCAAACGCTAGGGTTGGAATCCAGGTGTTTCTCACTCCAGAGTCACTTCCTATAATTGAGCTGGGAGTTGGGGGAGATCTGGGGGTGGGGGGAAAGGTGGGAATGGGAAGAGATTGGACAAACTAACCCAGCCCAAGACTTTCTTTCCTGAGAAGCAGTGTCTCAAGCTCCTGTCAAAGCCGGGCTAGATTCCAGAGGCTGTCACAATCCCAGAGTCCTAATTCACTGGGTTTGGCCTGGGTCCAGCATCTAAGGCCATGGATGACACTAGAAGTCAGATGCTAGTTAAGTAAGTTTCTGGGCACCGAGCGCATTTACAGCACAGCCGTGAACCCCTCAGATTGGGGTTTAGGGAGCTGGATATGGCCATCTTAAAAGGGAGGGGGCCAGCCAGGAGGAGGCAGAGGGTCAGAAGCCCAGCTGGAAAGAGTGTCGTTCAAGGCAGAGTTCCACGCTGCGAAGGAAGTGGACTGCAGTAGGGCATTTCAGGAATGCGAGACGGGTCACAGAGGGGTGTCTCCCCTAAGTAGAGATTACACAGTGACCACCACGTGACCACCCAACCCTTTCTCCCAATTTACAGAGGCCGTTTTAAGGGAATTGTTATTGAACCAAAAGAATGATCAGAACCATACAGATAAATACCAGCTCCAGGGTCCCTTAGGAACTGAGCTGGTGATTTAATAATGCAATTAGCCTTGGGCACCCTCAGCAGCTGATCAAATCACCCCCGCAAGATAGTCCTCGTGCCCCGAGTGGCTCTGTGCAGAGCTGAGACGGAACAATACTGTCCTGGCTGACAGCAGAGGTCTCAGCCCTGTGCCTTGGTTGGGGGGAGCTTGGGAGTATTGCAGAGATTCTGGGAATCCCTCTGTGTATATGTGTATTATCAATCAGTGGCTCCTCAAGGTACAGCTATTATTCTGTGGGCATTTTACTGATATTTGAAACAGAAGAATTTTACACTTAAAAAAAGGAGAACCAGAATGGGAAGGCAACAACTGAGACAAAACAAATAGTTTAAAAGCAAATCATTTTCGTTAATTGATAATGGGCAATCTAAAACCTTTCCCCAAAACACTGGTGTATGTGTGTGTATGTATGTGTGTGTGTGGTGTGTTTATGTGTGTTTGTGTGTCCTTGGTGTGAAAGGGGAGAGAGGGAGGGAGGGAGGGTGAGAGAAAGGGGGGAAATGAAGTATGTCTTGACCATGGGGCTACGTGGAAGGCCAAGCAGGAGGAGAATGTTGGTGAGACGGTAGGGAAAGAGCCAAATGGAGAGACAGTGAATATGGGCTGAGACGAGGATGAAACAGAGCGAGAATTCAGTGCAAGCTCTGAGGAACTGTTGGTTTGCCCCAAGGTTCTCATGTTTCTCAAAAGGCTTCTGATTCCAAGAGCGCCCAGCTCATTAGGACCACCAGGAACCCATGTCTGGTCTTGATGTCCAGGAAAGGGAGGGGACTGGAGGAGGTTTTGGGGTTGAGCATCTGACTCATAGACAATCGGGCTGAAGGGACACTGACAAGCTCCTGAGCATCCGGCTGCTTCATTTACTCTCTGCTGGAGGGACACGGGCCCAGTTCAGGAGCTGGCAGTCTGGGGCAGAAAGCAGGGAATAGGGCACTTTCTGCAGCACTCAATCCCAGAGCCTCCGGCTGTCACCCCACAGAGACTGCCAGGCCAGCTCCCCATGGGGATGGGTCAGAGGACCCACTGCTTAGCTCAAACAACTGTTCTTCCAAAGAGCTCTTCTTCATTGCTCACCACATCAGAGTTTTACCCAAACATTTCATTTGTTCTTCTTGTGAGGTGGGATTGTAATGAATGCAAAAACTGGAGGATAAATGCTTCCTTCACTATCTCTATTTATTTATTTATTTTTAGTATTTTAAAAAAGATTTCTTAAACTCTAGTTTTAAATTCACTAAGTGTAAAATGGTATATCTAAACCCTGTATTTACATGAATGAAGACAAATGAAAAATTAGAAGAGAAATAATATTGCAATATTACATTAAAACTAAATATCTTAATTCCGAGGAAAATTTTAAAACAAATGAGGACATCCAGCATGAATTAATCATCTCTTTTCAATCATAGAGAAATGTACCAAATGCCTACAAAAAAAATATGGCTTTAGAATAGCTTGCTTCAGAATGCAATTATCTTAAGTGTTGTCTTGTGGATTGATTAACCCAAAAGAACTTGGTGATGAATCTGCTCTCTTTTCTGAACAGGACACCCATTCATCACTATTCTATTCTTTTTCTTTCTCTTAAAATGATAAGCCTTGAAATATCAGATTTTGGGTAGGAGTTTTCAAGTTCATTAGCATGGAATTCTCATAACTCATATCTCATTATTAGTCACAAAAGCAATTCACATTCATAGTAAAACAACCGTAAAACGTAAAAAATGAAAAATAACCCCTTCCTTAAAAGAATGAAAAGTAAAATCCTGCATAGTCTCAGCACCTGGAGTTAATTACTATGCAAAATCTGGGTGCATTACCTTCCAGTCTTCTTTCCATTTTTTAAAAAACAAAATTAGGGTCATAATACACATTGAGTTCTTTGTATTAATTTTTCCTTAATTTTTAACATTTTCTCACATTGTTAAATACTTTTTAGAAACATAATTTTAAGGATGGTATCATAAATTACTTAGCCCTTTCCCAATTCTTGAACTTTTTTTAAAAAATATTTTGCAATTGTGAAAGTACTGTGATGTACTTGTATAAAGTACATCACATGTACTTGTATGTGTGTACATCAAGGATGTATATGTATGCGTACATCAAGGATACTTGATGTACTTGTATAAAGTACTGTGATGTACTTGTATAAAGATCTTTGAGTGAATCTCGATTATCTTCTTAGGATCAATTTGTAGAAGAAGAATTGCTAGGTCAAATAATATGAAGAGATTTAGGTCTCCTGATGTAGTGAATGTCTCTCAGGTCTTTTTAGCATTTGGACACAAGTGAAGTCACAGACTCACAGTCCTTGCTATGCTTTAAGAGTTAAAGAAGATACTCAACCCTACTGGCAAAAGGAACATCTAACATAGAGGTGTGATGAAGATCAACACCCTTACTTGGCTCAAAAGTAGAACAATGTCTGTGATTCGACTGAACAGGGGGCTGTCTTGAATTTCTCCAGCAGCAAGTCCTCCCAGGGTCATTGGGAGACTCACCTGTTGCTGATCTGACCTGAGCACCTGCATCTTTTCAAGAAGTGGCCAGAATTCACAAGTTCAGAGGAGGTTGGCTCAGTAAGCAAAGGGCTGTAAACTGAGATGTGATGTTTTACCCCATAATCCCGAAGACTTGTATTGATGTGCATTCTCAAAACAAGAGGTAATGAACTCAACATTCAACATTACAAAAAAACAACAACAAAAAAAGAAGACACAGCTTTTACTAGCCTAAGGACCTCTCTTCTTATTTGAGCACCTGCAGTTACTTGAGTCTCCTCTGTAGCTTCCTTTTCCTCTCCAGCCTATCAGGGAGTGTCTAGAGGGCACTTCACATTGGTTGACGGTCCCTCAGACACATGGGCACCCTCACTGCTGATGTGCCTTGGAGATGCTCTGAGATGCCCTCCTCTGCTCTGGGCTGCCAGTGCTCACCTTCCCTCCTTTCTAATATACAGTGACAGAGGGACCCCATTAAGAGATCTTTGGGCTGTGAGCTGTTATAACCTCTGTACTAAGAATCTCTGGTTTCAAATATAGATTTTTCTCCCTAGAACATCCCTGGTGGCTGGATCTGTGCTTGTGTCCAAATACTTGTGCTCTTGCCAATGCGCTTGGAATCACTACCTTGTCCATTTGGAGAACTTGTTGCCTGACAAGTCTGTCTGATTTTTCTTCCCCATGGAAGATTTCCTTCCAAGGACACTGTTTTTCCTCTTAAAACTTAGCTTCAGGTGGCCCCATCTAACTTTGCCAAGCACGTCTGAACTTCAGAGGAAGACATATTTCTAGATAGTTCCAAGACAGCTTCTAGGCTCACCAGCAAATCAATGAATTTAAGTAGATATTAGGGTACAAGGTTGTTACCAGGGATATTCCAATCTCTGATCCAGCCAGCAGGGATTGTCTCTGTAACATGTGTGACTAAAGTGTTCTTTAGAAAGGATGTGTCCATTTCATTTCCAAGAGAAGTGCCTATGTCCCTAAGCCATCAACAGTATTATATGCCATCATTGACAAAAGGTTTTTGCCAATTTAGAGGCAAAAAAATAGTATCTGGTTCTTTTTACTGGCAATTAGTTAGTTATTAGTAAATCTGAATACTTCTTCAAATGTTTACAGTCTATTTTTATTTGGCAATTATCTGTTCTTTTCTTTTGCTTAATTAAAAAAAATCTTGAAATAGACATCTTTTTCTCATTAACTTTTACGTTTTACGGATGTTAATTAACCATCTGTTCATCAGGTGGGATACTTTCAGTTGCAACCAACAGAAAATTGAAGGGATTTATAGACTCATAAATAAGAAGACCCACATAGGATGGCTCTGAAATTGGTTAATTCAGGAGCTTCATGGTGTCATCAGGGACCCGGGTTCTTTCTGTCCTTCCACTCTGCTAACCTTGGTATATGGCTTTGCTCTCATCCTCACATCTTCATGGTCTGGAGATGCTGGCTCGTAATTCCAGAAATCACCTCCTCATCACAACAACATCCAGAGGCAAAAAGAGGCTCTTCTCTTTCATGAGTCTCTTTTCAAGTTTGAGGAAAACTGTTCACAGAAGCCTTCAAGCCGACTTGCCTTCACAGCCCATTGGCCAGAACTGTATCACATGACCATAATGACAGCGTCATGGGCAAAGGAGACTACTGTGATTGGCTTAGATCAATCACCACTGGACCCTGAATCACATGGGGGAGGAGTGGGTAAATACCTAAACAAAACAGGGCTCTCTCAGCAAGGAAGAATGGGAGAAAGACCTTTGGATTTGTTTCCAATAGTATCTGCCACACCACGACTTTCATATGAAGATTCTAGTTTTGAAACAAAAATAGTAGCACATCTGAGATCTTTCTCAGAGCAGAGGCCGTGATGCCAGGAAAGTCTCTTCATTGCTAACGTGCAATCCTTAGCAGAGGTGTCTGCATCTCACTGGGGGTCAGAAGATTAATTCCTTAGCTCCATTACAGTGGTCCCTCTGCATAGCTCAGACTCCCCCAGCTTAATAGGCAGAGATGTTAAGATCAAGGAGTCTGAAAATATTTCCTTTTCTCCTAACAACTGCTTGGAGTTCTCAAGTACTTCATTTTCCTGAGGGGAGCATGAGGTATATATCTAGTCCTCATCGAGACCAGTTCAGACATCTGTTATGTTCCCCTACTCACCTGGCAGGTGTATGAGTTTCCTATGACCATAAACTTACAGGCTTAAGACAACACATGTATATCATTTTACAGTTCTGGAGGTCAGAAGTCCATCTGAAATTGGTCTTACTGGGTTAAGATTAAGGTGTCCACAGGGCTGCATCTCGTCTGGAGACTCTGGGAAGAATCTCTTTCCTTGCCTTTTCCAGCTTCTATAGGCTGCCTGCATGCCTCAGCTCATGGCCCCTTCCTCAACCTACAAAACCAGCAATGGTGGGTTGAGTCCTTCTTACATTGTATCACTCTGACTTCTTTTCCGTCTTCCTCTTCCACTTTTAAGAACATTGTGATTACATTGGGCCCACCAAGATAATCCAAGATAATCTTCCCATCTCAAGGTCACCTGATGAGCAGTCTTAATTCCATCTGCAACTTTAATTCCCCGTTGCCATGTAACCAAATGTATGCATAAGTTATGGGGAGTAGGATGTGGAAATCTTTGGGGGAAATCATTGTTCTGCCTCCCTCTCCTTTCCTCCTCTATAATGTTTATTGTTATTGTGGTTTTTGTAGTTCTCAGAGCATGGTTGTTAAGGTACTCTGGCCTCAAAATTGTCCTGCTTTGGTTTTCTAGAAGCCGTTTCATTAATCTCCCTCTGGGCCCATAAGGCCTGTGCCTCTGGCTTTTTGCTGAAGACGCAAAATTTGAAATCAGATCGAAGAGCAGAAATATCTCTTCTTCCAGTCTTTCGAAGACTCTCTGCTCCTAAGAATCAATATTTCTACCCAGTTGCCCTTTATAGAATCTCCATCCCACTGTGCTCCTATTTAGGGCCGTACTGTGTGTATTCATTCCTCTTTCTTGTACGGCCTCCTTGTTGGAATAAATCCATCTTGGAGCAGAGAGTGTGCTCACTCCTTTTTGGCTTCCTTCTACGTGAGTCTGTGGAAAACACATACTAGGAAGGAGTTAGCCCAGCTCTAGGCTCTGATGGGTCCTACAAGCTGTCCTTTATATCAGAAATTGCCTTAGGTTATTTCAACAGGTCAGAAGTAATATCCTTTCGCTCTTTTTTCCCTCTTCTTCCTAATCTCATTTGTTACACAACACGCTTTCTCATCATTCCGTAATCCAAACTAATCACTACGGGAAAAACAGAATACTCACAGGTGGGGCAACACGGCAGCAGACAGCTCATAAAAAAAACGGAAAACAGAAGGAATCTGTGCACAGTCTGCCTGGCACTTAAGACTTTACACTCGGTCGGTCTCTGTAGATTATCGGTGATCTGGGAAACACTAAAGATACAAGTTATTTCTCTATTTTTGATGAGTTCAGTGTTAGCATTTGGATCCCAGTAACATAAAAACGTCCAAATAGAAAGCTCAATGAACTCTGACCTCAGAACTCAGACTGAAAATTGTGGATCCTTAAGAGATCTATATTTCACCACCTGTAGATCCCTTTGAGGCTAAAAGCCTTAGAGGAAGCCCCATAACCCTCAGGCCATGTCTGAAACATGACTTGGTATAAAATTGAAAAGAATAAACATGTTTGAATCATGCTGATGTAATTTTCTTTACAAACTGGTGTGGAATCCTTGCATCATTATCTATTTGGGGTTTCTACAACCCAGGAATGCGGGTGGATACTTACCGCCCCTGGATGCATTTGAATAATTAGTCACTGGCTTCCGAAGATACTACGCTCGGCTGCTGAGGGCCTGTATATTTTTTGAAAAACTGATTTCAGCAAAGGGTTTTTTTTTTTTTTTTTATCTCTGCTTTTTAAACTAAACACCTGGTTTCCATGAAACCCCAGGCCTCGAAGTCTCCTTTCCAGCTAAACACTAAAGAAGGCACCTGAGGCTTTTTTCCACAACAGACAAGAAGCAGGAACAAGGGATTGAAAGGAAACAGCTAGAATGGGGCAGGGCCTGGCGTCTTTCTTTTCCTTTTCTCCCCTTGTCACACTCAGGCTTGACGGTACAGCTCTGTGCTGTCAGTCAAAGCTGCTACCAGGCATTATTTTATCATTTATTCTCCTCTCTTCCCATCACGTCATTTCTTAGAGCCCTATAATTACCCAGCCGTGTGCATCTGGGCTGTCAACAGGCTCTTCTGAGTGAAATATAACTAAATAAATTCCTTTAATGAGGAAGGACCGGCATCCAAGGTGGGTCTACACCAATCTCTTGTACGGTTCTGGTCGGCCTCACTCTCCCCGGACTGCTTGCTTATTCATTGCAATGCTAATCAGACTTCCTTCCAATGAGGGTGAGACTCTCACCCTGCATTTCAAATTAAGCCCACACTCCCAGGAAGCCCTGTGTTTGTGTAAGATATGGAAACCAGCATTGAGAATACGGAGGATGCTCTCCTCTTGATCAGATGCTTATGAGAGGGAGCTTTGCCGGTTTGCCAGCTCGATTCCTTCCTGTTTTAAAGCATTTAGAATGTAAGCAGCCCTCTGGAGCCGACTTACGATTTTTGAGGGCTTGGTCTACTTTGCAGTCCTGAGGGGATTACCCCTTGTTCCCTGCAGTGGGCAGAATAATGCTCCCTCCCATAGAGGTCCATGTCCTAATCCCCAGAACCCGTGACTATGTTACCTTACACGGCAAAGGGGATTTTGCAAATATAATTCAGGTTGAGGACCTTGAGGTGGGAGATTATCCTGGACCACCTGGGAAGGCCCAAGGAAGTCATTAGGGTTCTCATAAGGGGAAGAGGGAGGTAAGAGAGTCAGAGAAAGAAGTGAGCATGGAAGGAGAGGCTGGGGTGATGTAGTTGCTGGCTGGCGTCACAAGCGAGGGCTACAGACGCCTCTAGGAACTGGAGAAGGCCAGAAAGCATTCTCCCCTACAGACCCTGAAGGAACACGGCCCTTCCGACATCTTTGATTGTAGCCCGGAGAAACCCGATTCAGAGTTCTGACCTCCTGAACTGCAGGATCATGAATCTGTGTTGCTTTGGGTCCCTAAGTTTAGGGTAATTTGTAATAGCAGCAAGAGGAAACAAGTGCATTCCCCCAACCAGAACGTGTTTTCATTAGAGTCTTTTAGTGGCAAGGCTCCAGTGCATCTCAAACAAGGACATGTTTATCCCAGGGAGACGTGTGCTCAGAAGCCCCCCCCCCCACCAGGAACAGCAGGACCCGGAGGTGGGTCTGGGAACCCAGCAGGACATCTGGTGGCTCTTGGCCTGACCTGGCTCCTTGGCAAGTCTGTTTCTTACCGCCACCCCCCGCTGGCTCATCTCCCCCTGTTCTATGCATTTTATGTTTCATTCCTGATCTGTTTCCTTTCAGTTCCTACTTCCTCAAAACTTTGCCCTGAGAATGGTGCTTCATGGCTGCTACCCCACCCCAGAATATTCCATCAGCCTCAGATTCTGTTATCTGCCCCGTTCTTTCAGCTCACGCTCCCGAGGAGACCCTGACTGACCCAGCCCAGTTACCATACTGGCCCACGTCCCGGGTTGCTGGTCAGCCTATAAATGGACTGTCTTTGGATCATGTGTCACCCCCGGTCCCGTCAGCTGTGGCCAGGGTTCAGAGTGCTGGGTGAGAGATGCAGCTGCCTGCGAGCTCTGCCCACTGGGGGCGTGGCTGCCGAGAAGGGGCAGCCGGTGGTGAAGGTGGAGGCACTGATGGTTATTGAAGCCAGTTTAGGGCACAGACACTGACTTGGGAAGTTACTTTTCTTCCTGAATAAGGAGTATAGAAAAAACTTCCTATGAAATCTCTTCCTGATAAACCCTAAGGAACCTTGGGAAGCACTGGGGTCAGCCACCTTCTCCCCTCCCTCCCTTGCTGACTCTCCAAACAAGAATGAATAGCCATTTAGGTTGCTTCCATGTCCTGGCTATTGTAAATAGTGCTGCAGTGAACATTGGGGTTCATGTGTCTTTTTGAATTATGGTTTTCTCTGGGTATATGCCCAGTAGTGGGATTGCTGGGTCATATGGTAGTTCTAGTTTTAGTTTTTTAAGGAACCTCCATACTGTTCTCCATAGTGGCTGTATCAATTTACATTCCCACCAGCAGCGCAAGAGGGTTCCCTTTTCTCCACACCCTCTCCAGCATTTATTGTTTGTAGATTTTTTGTTGATGCCCATTCTAACCTGTGTGAGGTGATACCTCATTGTAGTTTTGATTTGCATTAAAGAAGATGTGGTACATATATACAATGGAATATTATTCAGCCATAAAAAGGAATGAAATTCCTTTTTGAATTTGGGAATTCAAAAATGAAACTGGGTCATTTGTAGAGACGTGGATGGACTTAGAGACAGAGTGAAGTCATACAGAGTGAAGTAAGTCAGACAGAGAAAAACAAATATCGTATATTAACGCATATATGTGGAATCTAGAAAAATGGTACAGATGAACCAGTTTGCAAGGCAGAAATAGAGACACAGATGTAGAGAACAAACGTACGGACACCAAGGGGGGAAAGAGGGAGAGGGATGAATTGGGAGATTGGGATTGACATATATACACTAATGTGTATAAAATAGATAACTAATGAGAACCTGCTGTATAGCACACAGGAAATTCTACTTCGCCATACAGTAGGAACTAACACAACATTGTAAAACGACGATACCCCAATTAAAAAAAAAAAAGAATATCCATTTTCTGTCCCCAGGGAGCTGTCGTTTTCTAAGGTAGATACATAGTAAGATAATGCTAGTTGTAGAGTTCGGTCAATGGCATAAAACCAGGAAGGATCAGGGCCCAAGGAACAAAACAAAACCAGCATCTAATATCTGTTAAGTACCTACCACGAGCCAGGCACTGTTTTAGGCACTTGGGCTACACCTGTGAACAGAACAGCTCCCTCATGGAGTCGACATTCTAAGGAGAAGACATAATAATAATCACAGTCTCCTGGGAGAAGATGGCCATGTGTTCAGCACCCAGTCCTAGGCACCAGGAGGAAATCTGGACAAGAACATGGAGTGTCAGAGTTGCCAAGCAGTAGCTAGTAGGCAGGGCTCCAGGCCCGGCAGGGATGTCAGGGGGTGTCAAGGAGGGCTGGCACGAGGGGCTGCAGGTGGTGGTGCCAGCAGGTGGTGGAGCGCCATCCAGAGGGCATCATATCACAGGCAGTAAGGAGGGAACATAGCTGGCTGGAGGGCTATGGTGAAAGAGACCTGGTGGTGAGGATTAAGATTCAGAAACAAAATCTCTGTTTTCTGAGAACCGGTTGTAGTACTGGGAAGTTTATAAAGCTTGGGTATGTGGGAACAATGCAGAAACTAGGCTATGATTTGGTGTCTTGTCTTGTGAAGAATAAGACCTAATAAGAAGAGTTCAACCTAGGGTCAGAGTGGAATTGGCAGCAAGACCTGCTCAGCAACCGAGCTCTGGGCTGCTGACTGCAGGCCCTCTTAATCCCTCCCCGGAGCCTGGAGCTGGCGGGCAGGGAAACACGTGCCAGGCCTGCAGGCCCAGTGACCCCAGCTGTGCCAACGGACAATGTAGGGCCGCAGTATAGGCAGGTACTTACAGTCAGGTCTGATCCCTGGGTGTTACTTTCCGTGTGTGACCTGAGATCTGCCTTGTGTTTCTAGTGCCGAGTGCTAGGGATACAAAGAGCAAGTCTAAATCTTCTTCCTTATATTTAAAGACCCCCATCATAGTCCCCTGGGGGTGAGCCCCCCACGTACCCATCACTGCTCCTTGTGAATCTTATGCTACCGCCCAATATGTAAAGCAGATGAAAGCAAGACTCCTCCTTTTGAATCTGGGTTTGTGCCCGTCGTTCTACCCACTCCCTTTCTGCTCCCTATTTCTTGGCAGCCCCTTGGGCATCTCTGTAAAATATGAATGCATCTTGAAAACCACTCGCTGAAACTTCTCTTTTTTTTAGGCTAAATACCTCTAATTCCCTCCATGACTCCTCAATGCATTTACAGCTTCCAGAACCTTCATTAACCTAGCCACCTTTCCCCAGGTAAACTGTGTTTTGTCAGTGTGTGCTCAGTGACTCTAAGTGGTCCAATGCGGTCGGACATCCCCAGACTATCACCTTCTCTGATCTGGAGTCCTGGCAGCGCCCAAGGTACCGTCCTCTGATGTGTATATCCACCCTGCCATCTACGTTTTTGGTGTTCATTAGCTCATTCCATAAATACTTACTGAATCCTACCTATAAGGCTCAATATTAAGCCTTTTACATTAAGGTCTGCGGTGAAAGGGACAAATGATACATAGTCTTCATCCTGAGGGCCGTTAGGGAGTGTGGGAGAGAGGGAAAGGAAGGTGTGATGGTGGCTTACCTGGCTACAGTTTGGTAAATGCTATATTGGAGGTACAAAAGGTTGGAGGGGAGGAGCCGGTAATTCTCCCTGGAGGGGTTAGAGAGGACATCCTCTGATGAATTTGCTTAACTGGTCTCTTATCTAGCCCTGCATTCTAGTTCCTAGCTGTGTGACCTGGGGGTAATTACATACCTCTACCAGTCTTCTCTCCTTTAACACAAAGGAGTTGGACCCGAATGTTTCTAAGGCCCCTTTGTGTTCCATGCGTTTCCAGTCACCGTCTTCTACAGCTCCTGATTTGGTACCACACCCCCTCCCCCAACTGGAGCTTGGAATGCATTTTTCTTGTAAAAACATATTTTTCAGGAGTGATTAGAGGTACTTTGTCAGATGCACAACAGCTTCTTGAAGTCTGACAATAACATTTTTCAGAGAAGTGTTTATGGTCTTTGGGATCAAAGCCTTATTTTTCCAAAATTCAGAAAAATCTCCCAAATCGCCGTTCATGGCCTCAGACCACCCTTGCTTGGCAGCTTCTTTTTCGACGTGGGATGCTTAAACTGTCCACTAATTCTGGCAACACCCCTGCTCCTGCATCCTGGATTAGCACAGGTGTTTGCTTCCATTCTGGCCTAAATCTCCTTCTTACCCCTATTCCTGTTTTTTAAAAATCTTTTCAAACCTCAACCAATGGAGTGTGTTTTATGCACTCAGTGCTGTGTGGGAAGCAGAACCGAGCTGCTATTCACAACACACCCTAAAGTTTGTAGTCTAGGACAATGGATTTGGAACATGGTCTCTTTGGAAGTCCAGAACTTTCTAATAACTTTTCCATCAACTTTTGCCTATTGCCCTTATTTTCCAGTCATAATATATTTCCATTCTGGCCAGTCATCCCTTGCTCACTTATATCAAATTTAATGTGAAAAGATTTCTAAAATTGAAAATGTATGTTGACTTTTTTTTTAAAGAGAATTCATTGTTTCCTTCTGTTTACCTTAAACATATTTCATTTCCTCTTCTTCTTGGTAAAAGTGATCTCTTTTTCCTTAATACTATAGATATAAATTTCCCATTAGTTAAATGTTACTTGTCTTTAAAATTTTGAACATGTACTCTCAAGGGTCTTAATTATTGTTGGTAATATCTCATGAACCTGATTCCCTTTGCCCAACCTTTTTGACAGGATTTGTATCCCTCTGGGATACTGGGATTTCTAGATCTTACTCAAAGGATTTTTGAGACTCTGGTTATTGGGCATCCCCCTCTGATCCCAAGTAGGGGTGTATAGGAATTTTTTTCTCCTACATTTATGAGTTTTGAGAGCAGAGCTTGTTATTTCAGATTTCCCTTTAATTGTATTAGTTTCCAATTTGGAAACTTTGTTTCTCTTAGCCCCAATTTTAATCTTAAAACCTCTCCTTTGTGCATGCCCTTTCACATGTGGAGAATTTAAGGTTTTTGAGAAGAAGCAGAGGGAAGATTCCATTCTCACTGTGTTCCTTTTGATTATGTCATTTGTCTCTTAAGCTTTTTATTCTTATCCATCTAAAAGGTTATTATTACCTTCAGATAACAACTGTAAGTGGAGTGAAAGATATCTTTCACTACTGTTCTCACCATTTTCTTTGTCTGAACAGTAGCCTGAATATATTAATATGCTATATTGGCCATTGTTCTATAAAAATAAACAACAACAAAAACCCAAACTCAACAGAGATGGTCTGACTGTACTTGTCTAGAGCCAGATATAACATGTATTTCTTTCCTAAGGCAGTAGAAATTCTTTGATGAGGTAGAGTCTGTTCCGTAGAGACCAACACTGCTGTGCTCCTGGCTCTGTAAGTCTTTCTTTCTATTTGCTCCCTTCTTTCTTGTTTGGTTATCGTTTAACCTTAAACATGCACCTGGATTTTTAATGGCTTCCTTTTCTATTTTCAGATAACTTTTGTGCACTCTTCCTTACCCTGAGAAGAGTGCACATTTGAAAATTGACTTTGAATTCAAGAGAGGGCTATGCTTGGGTGCAGATTTTCCGCTTTTCTTCTCTTTCTAGAGAGAAGTGAGCTGACTCCATCACCTAACCGCCCAGTCTATGGACTGTCCCCTGGTCCTCGCGAGGCTTGTTGTCAACATTTCACAGAGGGAGGAAAACGTCAATATTCTGGTTTGGGCAGAGAATAGGAAACCATTAACTGCCTACTTGTTCTACAGGGTTGGGGGTCCTCTGAGATAGCAGAGTGGCAAATACAGGCAGCTTTACGGAAGAGGGTATGGTTTGGTGTTATTACAGTATATCTATTATCACAGTATTATGCATGTTTATACAACATAGCTCTCTCTGTACATATTTTCTTCTCATTTTCTCTATGTTTTAGGAGTCTGAGACTCAATTTTATCTCGCAAGGCTGTGAGCTGTATTAAAAAGAACACAAAAATCAAATTAGGAGACCCAGGTACTGGCTCATGAACTGTCTGCCATATAAATGCTAGTTGTTATTGTTACTACTAATAACAACGGCTAGCAGTTTACTGAATGCCTACCATGAGTTAAGCTTTTTTTTACATGCATTAGCTCATTGAATCCTCACGACAGCCCTGTAAGGGAATTATCTTCATATAACAGGAGAGGAAACCAAGGTTTAGAAAGGTTCAGTGACACCCAACATCACACCTCAAGTGGTATTTGAACCCAGATTTGTATGATCACAGGGCACATACTCTTTACCACCGTACCTTACATTTTTTCTAGTATTAGTGATAACTATAATAAGAGTAATACATACAGGTAAATGCTGTATGATCATTTACTTTGTGTCCCTCTCAAAACTGGTAGAACAAATCATTTAACTCTGGAGCTAAAATGAATACAAATGATCACTTAGAAACCGAAGCACCAGGAAAGGAAGTGCCTTTCCTAAGCTGACAGTCAACCCCAGAGCTGGCAACCTGAACTCCAAATGACCTTGATTGTATGTGAGCTCCATTTCCTGGCCTCTTCTCATTTACTGTGTATTCCTCTTTCAGGGATCATAGATTTCAAATCTTGGATGGAGGCTATGGACTTGCATGGTTTTAAAGAAGGAAATCATGCCTGGTCTTTTGACACAGGTTCACTAGGTAGGATCACTTCCAGCCCACTTTTGCAAGTTACAGTTTCCTAAAAAGAATAAACTCACTGCACATTGTCTCCTTATATTGCCCTATCAGGCCTCTTGGGTCACTCTGCCAGTTTCCACTACAGTCTTCATGGATGGGACCAAACTGACACTGGAGATACCATAGTCCAATATATAATGGCCTCTGACTCCTTGTATATGACCCTTGTGTCAGATGGGATATTGTCTGCTTCAAGGAACAGCAAAGAATCAGAAAACTCAGACCTAGTGGGCTTAAATAAGGGATTTATTATCAAATAAATCAAGAGATCTAGATGGAGGGGCATCATGGTGATGGTCAATTAAGGGGCTCCATGACGTCAGTAAGGATCCATGTTCTTTCCACCTGCCAATTTCAGTAAGTCACTTATCTCCCTTCATGGTTTCAAATAACTATAGTAGTTCGAAGCATCCCATCCTCACTTTGGCCAATGTCCAGAGGCAGAAATGGGGACAATGGTAAAGAAGCTCTTCCCAGGAATCACCCCCTGCTTACTGGCCAGAATAGGAAAACATGTCATTTCCTAAGACCATTCCCAATAAGGGAATAAAATTGCCATGACTGATTTAAACTAATTAAGATTTACCCCTGTAGAAATGAGATGGGGCCAGCCTTCCCAGAGGTCTTGTAGAGGAATGTAAATTCTTGATGAACATTGGGGTTCTGATGGCAGGAAAGAAGGGGGAATGGTTACTGATTAGGCCTCTTGACATGACATCTATCATACTGAAATCATTTTTAAACTAAAAAGTGAAGTATTTTTGCATCATGTAATTTGTCATTTTTCTTCACCCAATTATTGATATATCAAAAACCTCTGCCAGAAAATTAAGAAAATTATACTGTTAAATTAAGAAAATGATCAGTGCTGGCAAAAGTCTACTGAAATACTCTTACTCATTATTGACAGCACTATAAAGGACATTTGACCTTTTGAAAATCCACTCGGCGATATGTACTGAGATGCAAAAATATTCTTGTGACCTAGTAATTCTGATTCTGGGTAGCTCTTCTAAGGAATCAATCCAAACTAAGGGAAAAACTATCAACATGAAGATATTAATTACAATATTATTCAGAGTAAAAAAAATTGGCAACAGCTAATGGGGAGGTGCCATGGTGTAGTGGAAATTTTGCCCAGTTCCAAGTGGCATTGACCTGGAATTGGGCAAAATTGAGCATAGACCTTGCTTTATCACTACTTGTTCCAACTTCTCTGAACTTGTAACGGTGACCATATATTTGATGTTTGAGGATTATAGAAAATGCATATAGAGCCCTATTTACATAGTGGTCACACAATAAGTGGTGCACACACCCACACACCATCTAGAACCAAGGAAATCAAGGTTATCTCCTTTATAGACTTATGCAGCTATTAAAATGTATATTAATTAAGACTTTCAGCCAGCAGAGAAACTTGTTTATATAATAATATAAAATAGAAAATCAGGATACAGAATGACTACCAATTTAAAAAAATACTATGTAATAAAGAAAAAACAACAACACATGCCAACATGCTAATAGTTATGTTAGGCTTAATAGGATGATGGATAATTTTTGCTTATTTTTTCTGTATTTTGATATTACATTTATAGTGGAATAATTTTTTTTAACACAAACCTATAAGCAAAGTTTAACTGGATAACTCTTTAATATTTCCTTCTTCCTTATTTTTTCCATGAACACATTGAGTTAAATTCTTCCACCTTTTCTTTTTTTTTTTGAATGAGCAGAGCTTTTAATTTATTTTATTTATTTACTTTTGACTGCCTTGGGTCTTCGTTGCTGCGCGCGGGCTTTCTCCAGTTGTGGTGGGCGGGGGCTGCTCTTTGTTGCGGTGCGTGGGCTTCTCATCGCGGTGGCTTCTCTTGTTGTGGAGCACGGGCTCTAGGCACGCGGGCTTCAGTAGTTGTGGCACATGGGCTCAGTAGTTGTGGCACACGGGCTTAGTTGCTCCGCGGCATGTGGGACCTTCCTGGACCAGGGCCCGAACCCATGTCCCCTGCACTGGCAGGCGGATTCTTAACCACTGTGCCACCAGGAAAGCCCTTCCACCTTTTTTTCATGGTCTGGTCTAGATTTATCCAAGAATGAGCTTTGTTATCACCCTTTCTGCATTAGTTGATATATTTTCATATTTTTCTAGGAAAGTTTTCTTCTGCTATTCTCCCCGTTAGCTTTCTTTAAACACAGTGGCCTCATGTTGTTAGTGTACTTTTCCCTCCCTGACATTCCTCTGTCAATATCTTCTGTGGGCTTCTCATTGGTTCTCCACACCGGTTTTGTCTTTTAAATTGTCTCACATTGATTCTACTTGTCACCACCTTCTTCACGTCTTTTTTCCTACAACTGCCCATCAGTCATGCCCATCTTGAAGGCTGAGAGAACTTTCTGGTCATTAATTACTTGGCTTACCTTCACCTGTTCTCCTGTCTAAAAATTACTCATCTCTACACATCCTTCACAAGAGTATTGAGACATGCTCAAATTGATGGGAAAACTGAAGAACAAGGTTAGAAAGCAAAGAACAAGGTCAGAATGCAGTTAGGAACCAACAGAAGCTGAACAGCTTCAAGGGCATTCCATAGAAACAGCCTGGTTAAGATGCTGCCACAGGTGCAGCAGCTAATGTGGCCATTGAACACTGTCACTGAGAACAGAATTAATGCTGCCCTGTGCTTTTTTTTTTTTTTTGAGCCAGCAATTTCATTCTTTTTTTTTTTTTAACATCTTTATTGGAGTACAATTGCTTTACAATGGTGTGTTAGTTTCAGCTGTATAACAAGGTGAATCAGCTATACATATACATACATCCCCATATCTCCTCCCTCTTGCGTCTCCCTCCCACTCTCCCTATCCCACCCCTCTAGGTGTACACAAAGCACTGAGCTGATTTCCCTGTGCTATGCAGCTGCTTCCCACTAGCTATCTACTTTACATTTGGTAGTGTGTATATGTCCATGCCACACTCTCACTTCATCCCAGCTTACCCTTCCCCCTCCCCGTGTCCTCAAGTCCATTCTCTATGTCTGCGTTTTTATTCTAGTCCTGCCCCTAGGTTCTTCAGAACCTTTTTTTTTTTTTAGATTCCATATATATGTTAGCATGAGGTATTTGTTTTTCTCTTTCTGACTCACTCTGTATGACAGTCTCTAGGTCCATCCACCTCACTAATAACTCAGTTTCGTTTCTTTTTATGGCTGAGTCATATTCCATTGTATATATGTGCCACATCTTCTTTATCCATTCATCTGTCAATGCACACTTAGGTTGCTTCCATGTCCTGGCTATTGTAAATAGAGCTGCAATGAACATTGTGGTACATGACTCTTTTTGAATTATAGTTTTCTCAGGGTATATGCTCAGTAGTGGGATTGCTGGGTCATATGGTGGTTCTATTTTTAGTTTTTTGAGGAACCTCCATAATGTTCTCCATAGTGGCTGTATCAATTTATATTTCCACCAACAGTGCAAGAGGGTTCCTTTTTCTCCACACCCTCTCCAGCATTTATTCTTTGTAGGTTTTTAAAAAATATTTATTTATTTATTTATGGCTGTGTTGGGTCTTCGTTTCTGTGCGAGGGCTTTCTCTAGTTGTGGCAAGCGGGGGCCACTCTTCATCGCGGTGCACGGGCCTCTCACTATCGCGGCCTCTCTTGTTGCGGAGCACAGGCTCCAGATGCGCAGGCTCAGTAATTGTGGCTCACGGGCCCAGCTGTTCCGCGGCACGTGGGATCTTCCCAGACCAGGGCTCGAGCCCGTGTTCCCTGCATTGGCAGGCAGATTCTCAACCACTGCGCCACCAGGGAAGCCCTAATTTTATTGATCTTTGCTATTGTTTCCTTCATTTCTTTTTCATTTATTTCTGCTCTGATCTTTATGACTTCTTTCCTTCTGCTAACCTTGGGGTGTTTTTGTTCTTCTTTCTCTAATTGCTTTAAGTGTAAGGTTAGGTTGTTTATTTGAGATGCTTCTTTTTTCTTCAGGTAGTTTTGTATTGTTATAAACTTCCCTCTTAGAACTGCTTTTGCTGCATCCCATAGGTTTTGGGTCGTCGTGTTTTCATTGTCATTTGTTTCTAGGTATTTTTTTATTTCCTCTTTGATTTCTTCAGTGATCTCTTGGTTATTTCATAACATATTGTTTAGCCTCCATGTGTTTGTATTTTTTACAGATTTTTTCCTGTAATTGATATCTAGTCTCATAGCATTGTGGTCAGAAAAGATACTTGATACAATTTCAATTTTCTTAAATTTACCAAGGCTTGATTTGTGACCCAAGATATGATCTATCCTGGAGAATATTCCATGAGCACTTGAGAAGAAAGTGTATTCTGTTGTTTTTGGATGGAACATCCTATAAATATCAATTAATTCCATTTTGTTTAATGTGTCATTTAAAGCTTGTGTTTCTTTTATTTCATTTTGGATGATCTGTCCATTGGTGAAAGTGGGGTGTTAAAGTTCCCTACTATGATTGTGTTACTGTCAATTTCTCCTTTTATGGCTGTTAGCATTTGCTTTATGTATTGAGGTGCTCCTATGTTGGGTGCATAAATATTTACAATTGTTATATCTTCTTCTTGGATTGGTCTCTTGATCATTATGTAGTGTCCTTCTTTGTCTCTTGTAATAGTCTTTATTTTAATGTCCATTTTGTCTGATACGAGAATTGCTACTCCAGCTTTCTTTTGATTTCCATTTGCATGCAATATCTTTTTCCATCCCCTCACTTTCAGTGTGCATGTGTCCCTAGGTCTGAAGTGGGTCTCTTGTAGACAGCATATGTACGGCTCTTGTTTTTGTATCCATTCAGCCAGTCTATGTCTTTTGGTTGGAGCATTTAATCCATTTACATTTAAGGTAGTTATCGATATGTATGTTCCTATTACCAGTTTCTTAATTGTTTTGGGTTTGTTATTGTAAGTCTTTTCCTTCTCTTGTATTTCCTGCCTAGAGAAGTGCCTTTAGCATTTGTTGTAGAGCTGGTTTGGTGGTGCTGAATTCTCTTAGCTTTTGCTTGTCTGTAAAGGTTTTAATTTCTCCATCAAATCTGAATGAGATCCTTGCTGGGTAGAGTAATCTTGGTTGTAGGTTTTTCCCTTCATCACTTTAAATATGTCCTGCCACTCCCTTTTGGCTTGCAGAGTTTCTGCTGAAAGATCAGCTGTTAACCTTATGGGGATTCCCTTGTATGTTAATTGTTGCTTTTACCTTGCTGATTTTAATATTTTTTCTTTGTATTTAATTTTTGATAGTTTGATTAATATGTGTCTTGGCGTGTTTCTCCTTGGATTTATCCTGTATGGGACTCTCTGCGCTTACTGGACTTGATTGACAATTTCCTTATCCATATTAGGGAAGTTTTCAACTATAATCTCTTCAAATATTTTCTCAGTCCCTTTCTTTTTCTCTTCTTCTTCTGGGACCCCTATAATTCGAATGTTGGTGTGTTTAATGTTGTCCCAGAGGTCTCTGAGATTGTCCTCAATTCTTTCCATTCTTTTTTCTTTATTCTGTTCTGCAGTAGTTATTTCCACTATTTTATCTTCCAGGTTACTTATCCATTCTTCTGCCTCAGTTATTCTGGTGTTGATTCCTTCTAGAGAATTTTAAATTTCATTTATTGTGTTGTTCATCATTGTTTGTTTGCTCTTTAGTTCTTCTAGGTCCTCGTTAAACGTTTCTTGTATTTTCTCCATTCTATTTCCAAGATTTTGGATCATCTTTACTATTATTACTCCGAATTCTTTTTCAGGTACACTGCCTATTTCCTCTTCATTTGTTTGGTCTGGTCAGTTTTTACCTTGCTCCTTCATCTGCTGTGTATTTCTCTGTCTTCTCATTTTGCTTAACTTACTGTGTTTTGGGTCTCCATTTCGCAGGCTGCAGTTTCGTAGTTCCTGTTGTTTTTGGTGTCTGCCCCCAGTGGGTAAGGCTGGTTCAGTGGCTTGTGTAGGCTTCCTGGTGGAGGGGACTGGTGCCTGTGTTCTGGTGGATGAGGCTGGATCTTGTCTTTCTGGTGGGCAGGACCGCGTCTGGTGGTGTGCTTTGGGCTGTCTTTTAACTTATTATGATTTTAGGGAGCCTCTCTGCTAATGGGTGCGTTTGTGTTCCTGTCTTGCTAGTTGTTTGGCATAGGGTGTCCAGCACTGGAGCTTGCTGGTCGTTGAGTGGAGCTGTGTCTTAGCATTGAGATGGAGATCTCTGGGAGAGCTTTTGCTGTTTGATATTACAAGGGGCCGGGAGGTCTCTGGTGGACCAATATCCTGAACTCGGCTCTCCCATCTCAGAGGCTTAGGCCTGACACCCCGCCACAGCACCAAGGCCCTGTCAGCCACACGGCATCACCTCAGGATCTCAGCACATGGAAACAGGTATCGTTGTGACAGGAAGGAACCAACCCCAACACCCACACCGGGTTACTCTGGCAACAGCGCTCCCAGCAATTTCATTCTTGGTACTGAATCTCCTTGTCTACAGCCAAGATGTTATCCATCTGAATTACCTGGTACAGGTTTCTTAACATCTCTGCAGCTCTGTTTTCTCACCTTCCCTGCAGGGATGAAGAGAGCAGCAGAGGAGTCTTCACTTTTCTCCCCACACTGGGTCCCTGGAGAACTGGAATGGCATTCACTGCCCTGTGCTTTATGTGCTGAGAATGAGAGTCTGGGGTTGGAGCATTGGATGAGCTGCCCCTAGTCAGTTGTCCACACCCTCACTGCCATAGGTGGGGAGGCAGATGTGGCTGCCAAGACTATACAATGGAGGTTCCCCCACATGGGAAGAAGTTTCAGATCCTGGGCAGAAAGTAAATAAATAGAACCAGTGTCCTCTGCACTGTTTAGAATCCTAAGGTCCATATGACCTATGCTCTGACTTTATACTGTTATTCTATTTATTTATTTTGGGCCGTGTTGGGTCTTCATTGCTGCATGCAGGCTTTTCTCTAGTTGTGGCAAGCGGTGTCTACTCTTCATTGCGGTGCGCGGGCTTCTCATTGTGGTGGCTTCTCTTGTTGCGGAGCACGGGCTCTAGGCACGCAGTCTTCAGTAGTTGTGGCTCATGGGCTCTATAGTGCAGGCTCAGTAGTTGTGGCGCACGGTCTTAGTTGCTCTGCGGCATGTGGGATCTTCCTGGACCAGGGCTCGAGCCTGTGTCCCCTGCATTGGCAGGCGGATTCTTAACCACTGCGCCACCAGTTAAGTCCCTAGATACCTTCTTTCAAGCAGAATTCACCTAGGCAGCACTTTCTTTCCGCCTATTCATGAGCTGTTCTCTAGCTCTGGCATTGTATTACTAGGTAAGATGATATCTTTCACTTTCTTCTTATATAACGCCCTTGCTTCACAGAGGGTTTTGATTTTATGTCTCTCCACAAAAGCAGCTTTTTCTGTAATGGCTCCCCCCATACCTTGCTCTTAACAAGTATGTCTGTCCCCTGACCTGTTCCGTCCCCCACCCTAACACGCATACCACACAGCACACATGTTAACTATTTTAACAGTTAACTGAATGTTAATTGCTTCCCCATTAAACTATAACCTCCTTGATGGTGGATAGTGCCTCTCAATGTTTTTATCCTCACACATATAATGCATTTAATAAGTGCTAGCTGAATGAATGAATGAATGTTGCTTCCTTCTGTATCTTTTGTTCAGCGTTTTAAGGTAAGAATATGTCGTGTATTTTCTGGACCAATTAGTAGGGAAATTTTCCTCTTTTCAGTAAAGAATACTCATTAACTGTCTAACTGGATATGATTCATTTTGTACCACTGTAAAACTTTATAATACCTTCTGTAGTCATAGACGATGCTTTGTCAAGCCACATCACAATTCTGGTTCAGAAAAAGGTAATCCCTGTACTTACTATCAGAGCTATCACACACTTCTTGAAATGCTATAAAAAAGAAGATAGACACTTCAGTGAAATTTCTTCTCACAAAGACCAAAAACAAACCCTCAAATGAAACTTTCTGGAGTCTTACATATCTGTCTGTTTGCAACTTTTCTATTTTCAAGCACAAATGTAAGGGAGTGAAGATTTTAGCTTATGCCGAGGCCAGGCTCACTGTTGGGGTCTGGTTTCTTTGCTGACAGTCGGGCAGTTCCCCAGTGGCTGTCCCCTTTATGGGGCTGCCACTCAATTTCTGTCAAAAGGTTAGTTGAGAAAAATCATGCCTGTGTGCTTTGCCCTGAAGGATGTGTACTATGGCCATCCTGCAGCCAAATCATTTCCTACCCTATCAGACTACCTTCCTAGAACAAAGCTTTATATTGACTCCTTTTACTATTCTGAAATGAAATTCTTGAGAAACATAAGCTATCTACACATAAAAATTTTTTAAAATCAAAATACTATATTAACTAGAATATAAAGAAGACATAAAAGGAGATTAAGTTATAATACAATGTGGTATATTTCAATATGAAGTATTAAATGCTGAGCACAGCCACTCCAGAAGGAAAAATGAAGCAGTCAGATGCTCTACCTGTGACAGCTATCCATGCAGGTTGGTAGAGGTGGGTTGTATATGGTGAATAATTTTGGTTTAAATTCCAAACAAAACTGAGAGCTTCTCTTGATTCATATAGAAGGTGCATTCCTGAAAAATTCACTGATCAAAAACTGTGCCAATAAATATTTTGGGCTTATATACAAAATAAAGTAAGGGTCTACACTAAAAAAAAGTAGAAACTTTGCCCCCCAAGTTTTTATTATGAAAAATTTCAAATACATACAAGAGTGAAAAGAATAGCAAAATGAATACTGGTGTATACCCTTCACCAAAATTCAACTTTTTTTTTTTTTCAGAATCATTTGAAAGTGTTTGTAGATATTACACTTTACTTCATTATGCAGCTTCTAAGAATAAGGATATTTTCTTACATATTCACAATAGTGTTATCATGCCAAAAAAATTAACAGTAATTTCATAATATTATCTAATATCTAGTCCATGTACAAAATTCTTCAATTGACCCAACCATTACTTTCACAACTGTGATTTTTAAAAATCAGGATCCAATCAACATTCATCTATTGTTTTTATTATGTTTTACTAGTTTCTTTTAATCCAGAACAATCCCTCCACTATTTTTTTCCCATGACATTAATTTTTTTTTTTGGAAGAATCCAGGCCAGTTGTCTTGTACCACATTTAGATTCCTGTAACTTCTTGACATATCTGCCATTCATCTTTGAAAGCAACTTTGCTTTTCCTTCCTTAGAACTGGAATTATCCATTTATCCAAAGGTCTCTAATTTCTTTTAGTGGGAGATGTATTTAGAAACCAACTCATCCAGAGTCAATGGAGAAATCAAAAGCTTTACAGACAAGCAAAAGCTAAGAGAATTCTGCACCACCAAACCAGCTCTACAACAAATGCTAAAGGCACTTCTCTAAGTGGGAAATACAAGAGAAGATAAGGCCCTACAAAAACAAACCCAAAACAATTAAGAAAATGGTCATAGGAACATACACATCAATAATTACCTTAAATGTGAATGGATTAAATGCTCCAACCAAAAGACAAAGGCTTGCTGAATGGATACAAACACAAGACCCATATATATGCTGTCTACAAGAGACCCACTTCAGACCTAGGGACACATACAGACTGAAAGTGAGGGGACGGAAAAAGATATTCCATGCAAATGGAAATCAAAAGAAAGCTGGAGTAGCGATACCCATATCAGATAAAATAGAGTTTAAAATAATGTTACAAGAGACAAGGAAGGACACTACACAATGATCAAGGGATCAATCCAAGAAGAAGATATAACAATTATAAATATATATGCACCCAACATAGGAGCACCTCAATACATAAGGCAAATGCTAACAGCTATAGAAGAGGAAATTGACAGTAACACAATAATAGTAGGTGACTTCAACACCTCACTTACACCAATGGACAGATCATCCAGACAGAAAATAAATAAGGAAACACAAGCTTTAAATGACACAATAGACCAGATAGATTTAATTGATATTTATAGGACATTCCATCTGAAAACAGCAGATTACACTTTCTTCTCAAGTGCACATGGAACATTCTCCAGGATAGATCACATCTTGGGCCACAAATCAAGCCTTGGTAAATTTAAGAAAATTGAAATTATATCAAGCATCTTTTCTGACCACAACGCTATGAGATTAGAAATCAATTACAGGGAAAAAAAACGTAAAAAACACAAACACATGGAGGCTAAACAATACGTTACTAAATAACCAAGAGATCACTGAAGAAATCAGAGAGGAAATCAAAAAATACCTAGAGACAAATGACAACGAAAACACGATGATCGAAAACCTATGGGATGCAGCAAAAGCAGTTCTAAGAGGGAAGTTTATAGCTATACAAACCTACCTCAAGAAACAAGAAAAATCTCAAATAAACAATATAACCTTACACCTAAAGGAACTAGAGAAAGAGGAACAAACAAAACCCAAAGTTAGTAGAAGGAAAGAAATCATAAAAATCAGAGCAGAAATAAATGAAATAGAAACAAAGGAAACAATAGCAAAGATCAATAAAACTAAAAGCTGGTTCTTTGAGAAGATAAACAAAATTGATAAACCATTAGCCAGACTCCTCAAGAAAATGAGGGAGAGGACTCAAATCAACAAAATTAGAAATGAAAAAGGAGAAGTTACAACAGACACCGCAGGAATACAAAGCATCATAAGAGACTACTACAGGCAACTTTATGCCAATAAAATGGACAACCTGGAAGAAATGGACAAATTCTTAGAAAGGTATAACCTTCCAAGACTGAACGAGGAAGAAATAGAAAATATGAACAGACCAATCACAAGTAATGAAATTGAAACTGTGTTTAAAAATCTTCCAACAAAGAAAAGTCCAGGATCAGATGGCTTCACAGATGAATTCTATCAAACATTTAGAGAAGAGTTAACACCTATCTTTCTCAAACTCTTCCAAAAAATTGCAGAGGAAGGAACACTCCCAAATGCATTCTACAAGGCCACCATCACTCTGATACCAAAACCAGACAAAGATACTACAAAAAAAGAAAATTACAGACCAATATCACTGATGAATATAGATGCAAAAATCCTCAACAAAATACTAGCAAACAGAATCCAACAACACATTAAAAGGATTATAAACCATGATCAAGTGGGATTTATCCCAGGGATGCAAGGATTCTTCAATATATGCAAATCAATCAATGTGATACACCATATTAACAAATTGAAGAAAAAAAACATATGATCATCTCAGTAGATGCAGAAAGAGTTTTGGACAAAATTCAACACCCATTTATGATAAAAACTCTCCAGAAAGTGGGCATAGAGGGAACCTACCTCAACATAATAAAGGCCATATACGACAAACCCACAGCAAACATCACTCTCAATGGTGAAAAACTGAAAGCATTTCCTCTCAGATCAGGAACAAGACAAGGATGTCCACTCTAGCCACTATTATTCAACATAGTTTTGGAAGTCCTAGCCACTGCAATCAGAGAAGAGAAAGAAATAAAAAGAATACAATTTGGAAAAGAAAAAGTAAAACTGTCACTGTCTGCAGATGACATGATACTATACATAGAGAATCCTAAAGATGCCACCAGAAAACTACTAGAGCTAATCAATCAATTTGGTAAAGTAGCAGGATACAAAATTAATGCACAGAAATCCCTTGCATTCCTATACACTAACAATGAAAGATCAGAAAGAGAAATTAAGGAAACAATCACATTCACCATTGCAACAAAAAGAATAAAATACCTAGGAATAAACCTACCTAGGGAGACAAAAGACCTGTACTCAGAAAACTATGACACTGATGAAAGAAATCAAAGATGACACAAACAGATGGAGAGATATACCATGTTCTTGGAATGGAATAATCAATATTGTGAAAATGACTATATTACCCAAAGTAATCTACAGAATCAATTCAATCCCTATCAAATTACCAATGGCAATTTTTACAGAGCTAGAACAAAAAATCTTAAAATTTGTTTGGAGACACAAAAGACCCCAAATAGCCAAAGCAATCTTGAGGGAAAAAAGTGGAGCTGGAGGAATCAGACTCCCTGACTTCAGACTATACTACAAAGCTACAGTAATCAAGACAATATGGTACTGGCACAAAAACAGAAATATAGATTAATGGAGCAGTATAGAAAGCCCAGAGATAAACTCATGCACTTATGGTCAACTAATCTATGACAAAGGAGGCAAGAATATACAATGGAGAAAAGACAGTCTCTTCAATAAGTGGTGCTGGGAAAACTGGACAGCTACATGTAAAAGAATGAAATTAGAACACTACCTTACACCATACACGAAAATAAACTCAAAATGGATTAGAGACCTAAATGTAAGACCAGACACTATAAAAGTGTTAGAGGAAAACATAGGAAGAACACCCTTGGGCATGAATCACAGCAAGATCTTTTTTGACCCACCTCCTCGAGTAATGGAAATAAAAACAAAAATAAACAAATGGGACCTAATGAAACTTAAAAGCTATTGCACAGCAAAGGAAACTATAAACAAGACGAAAAGACAACCCTCAGAATGGGAGAAAATATTTGCAAACGAATCAACGGACAAAGGATTAATCTCCAAAATACATAAACAATTCATGCAGCTCAATATTAAAAAAACAGACAACCTAATCAAAAAAGGGCAGAAGACCTAAATAGACATTTCTCAAAAGAAGACATACAGATGACCAAGAGGCACATGAAAAGCTGCTCAACATCACTAATTATTAGAGAAATGCAAATCAAAACTGCAATGAGTTATCACCTCACACCAGTTAGAATGGGCATCATCAGAAAATCTACAAACATCAAATGCTGGAGATGGTGTGGAGCAAAGGGAACCATCTTGCACTGTTGGTGGGAATGTAAATTGATACAGCCGCTATGGAGAACAGTATGGAGGTTCCTTTAAAAACGAAAAAGAGAATTACCGTATGACCCAGCAATCCCATTACTGGGCATATACCCAGAGAAAACCATAGTTCAAAAAGACACATGCACCCCAGTGTTCATTGCAGCACTATTTACAATAGCCAGGTCATGGAATCAACGTAAATGCCCACTGACAGATGAATGGATAGAGAAGATGTGCTACATATATACAATGGAATACTACTCTGCCATAAAAAGGAATGAAACTGGGTCATTTGTAGAGACGTGGATGGACCTAGAGACTTTCATACAGAGTGCAGTAAGTCAGAAGGAGAAAAACAAATATCGTATATTAACGCATGTATGTGGAATCTAGAAAAATGGTACAGATGAACCGTTTTATAAGGCAGAAATAGAGACACAGGTGTAGAGAACAAACGTATGGACACCAAGGGAGGAAAGCGGTGGGGTGGTGGGGGGTGGGATGAATTGGGAGATTGGGATTGACGTATATACACTAATATGTATAAAATAGATTAATAAGAACCTGCTGTATAAAAAAATAATAAAATTCTAAAAAAAAACGATACATGCACTCCTGTGTTCATAGCAGCACTATTTACAATAGCCAAAACATGGAAACAATCTAAATGTCTATCGACAGATGAATGGATAAACAAGATGTGGTACATATATACAATGGAATACTACTCAGCCATAAAAAATAAATGAAATAATGCCATTTGCAGCAACATGGATGCAACTAGAGATTATCATACTAAGTGAAGTAAGTCAGAAAGAGAAAGACAAATACCATAAGATCTCACTTATGTGTAGAATCTAAAATATGCCACAAATGAACCAATCTACAAAACAGAAACAGACTCACAGACATAGAGAACAGATTTGTGGTTGCCAAGGGGGAATGGGGGAGTGAGAGGGATGGACTGGGAATTTGGGGTTGGTAGATGCAAACTATTACATTTAGAAGGGATAAACAACAAGGTCCTAATGTATAGCACAGGGAACTATATTCAATATCCTGTGATAAACTATAATGGAAAAGACTATAAAAAATGTATGTTTGTGTATACCTGAGTCACTTTGCTGTACAGCAGAGACTGGCAGAGCATTGTAAGTCAACTATACTTCAATCAAAAGAGTAAAGTTATTCTAAGAGAATTCTTGCCCCATTCCTACCCCCTCCACTTCATTTTCCTCTCTCAACCTCCCATGAGTAATGATTTTCATTTTTGGTTTATTAGTCTAGGGTTTCCTTTTCTTTCTAATATAAAAAGGTAGCATACCATATGCTATAGATATTATACATATCTTAAAGTCACTCCATGTCAACCTTCCTAATTCTTTTTTAAGGGCTATATCACACTCTGTTGTATAGATGTCCCTTAGTTGATTCAACCAGGGACAATACAATTCCCCATTTATAGACATTTGTATTGTTTCCGGTCTTTTAAAATTCCAGCTAATGTGGCAACAAGTAACCTGTGCACATGTTGTTTTGTATTTGTGGAGGTGTAACTTGAGAGTGGATTCCTAGAAGTAGAATTGCTGGGTCAAATATTTAGAGTTTTAGATATTGCCAAATTCTTCTAGAAGAATTCTTCTTCTTCTAGAAGTTTCACCATCTTGCTTTCCCACCAGCTATTTATGAGAGCATGTGATAACAAGCTTTCCGTCTCCTTGACCATCCAGTATTATATTTATAAAGCCTCAAGGGATATGGGAAGGTTTTTGTTGTCTCCCACCCATTGCAGGATGTCCAGGGCCCTGCCTGCTGACTGCCAGGGGCCAGCCTCACGTTGTGATAACCCAAAACTTCAGCATAAATTTCCAAAATGCCCCAGTAAGAACCTTGCTTTAGATTACTCTAAAAATTACCTTTGGGATTAAGAGAGACCTTTGGAGAGCTGTGTATCTGGGCTGGTGCTTTGCTTCCTGAACGATTGCTTTTACTGAATGGCATTATTCTACTTGCCCTCATGGAAGAACATGATGAGAAGTGGCCTTGTGAAGCTGCTCGTTAGCACTTCTATAGGGAGGCTCTTGCTCCCAACAGCCCACAGGGCTCTGTTTCCAAAGGTGCTTGGGGAAAATGTTTCTCTTTTATCAACCCCAGGAGGAGCTCTGTTTCCCTTGCCATTGTCCTCTGAAGACTATGAGTCACAGACTTGAGCCTGCTCTCCCGTTTGCACTAGGGGCTAGAGCACTACTAGACCAATCTATGCTCTACTTCTGGCTCATGCATAAGATTTTGTAATTTGCATTTTTTGGATGAAACTCACCCCTGAATTCATCTAATTTTCCTATACTTTTAATTTCTCTTTGCCTTGTTTTCCTGACTTATCGACTTTAAATTCAATGGAATTATATGATTTTCTAAATTGTGTTAAATAAATAAAAATTAAGCACCAACCTCCCAAGATTGTTGTTTGGATTCTGCAGGTAGGACACCTAGCACGTGCCTGGCCGAGAGGAGGAGCACATTGTTTCCATCCCTGTGTCCCACTGTTCCTCTCCCTACCCTGCCCTGCAGCACGCCCTGCTCCCCAGCACAGCACCCCCTGCTTTCCATGACTAAAGACAATGTTCATGGACTCTCTGGGTCCTCTGTCTGCCTTTCTATTTAGGTCTCCAGACAGGCTTCTGAATGTGAGCAGGATGATTAAATATGTGCTTCTGTACTACATGGGCCGCACTGGATGTTACTTTCTCTGCAGTGTGTCAGGAAGTATTTTTTTTCCCCTGTAAGAAATGGATAGATGTTCTTATATTTGAAGATATTTGAACATGAGTGTATTAGGGCTCTCCAGGAAAATAGAACCAATAGGATACACACACACACGCACACACACACACACACACATTTATTATAAGGAACTGGCTTATGTGATTATGGAGGCTGCCAAGTCCCAAAATCTTCAGTTGGCAAGCGGGAGACCCAGGAGAGCTGATGGTGTAAGTTCCAGTCCAAGTCTGAAGGCCTGAGAACTAGGAGAACCTATGGTGTAGTTCCAGTCTGAAGGCTGGTAGGTTCAAGACCCAGGAAGAGCCAATGTTTCAGTTCAAATCTGAAGGCAGGAAAAAACTGATGTCCCAGCTCAAGGCAGTCAGGCAGGAGGAGTTCCCTCTTACTCAGTCTTTTGGTTTTACAGTATTTGAGCCTTCAACTGATTAGATGAGGTCCACCCACATCAGGAGGGCAATCGACTTCACTCCGTCTACCGATTCAAATGTTAATCTCATCCAGAAACATCCTCACAGAAACACTCAATAATGTTTGACCAAATGTTTGGGCACCCATGGCCCAGGCAAGTTGACACATAAAACTAACCATCATGGGACTTCCCTGGTGGCACAGTGGTTAAGAATCTGCCTGCCAATGCAGGGGACATGGGTTCAAGCCCTGGTCCGGGAAGATCCCACATGCCGCGGAGCAACTAAGCCCGTGCGCCACAACTACTGAGCCTGTGCCCTAGAGCCCTCGAGCCACAACTACTGAAGCCCGTGCGCCTAGAGCCTGTGCTCCGCAACAAGAGAAGCCACTGCAATGAGAAGCCCGTGCACCGCAATGAAGAGCAGCCCCCGCTCACCACAACTAGAGAAAAGCCTGAGTGCAGCAATGAAGACCCAATGCAGCCAAAAATAAAGAAAAACAAAACAAAAAAAAACTAACCATCATGGTGAGGATCTCTTCTCTGGGTCCAGAGGACAGCAGCTGGGACCCTAGGTGAGAACACCTGGCAGGTGGTTTATTGTAGTTGCCCCGTCCATCCTTCTTTACCTAACATTTCTCATTCCCTTCTCCTGTCTGGCTGGCTTTTTTGCCTAAATGATTTAGAACATTGGGGTCCCTAATTATCCACAACACAACTTGGTCAACTTTGTGGCAATCATGATACTTTTTGGGAAATATGACCTTTTGCTCTCCAGTCTTGGTAATGTTACTGCAAAATCAAGCCAGCAGTTTCCTCTTATTTTTTATCCCAGAGATTTCTGTCCAAATACATCATTTATTGCCTTGTTTCCAAGATACATTTCACACTCTTCAATCTCAGAAATCTGAAATCTTGGAACATTTCTTGCAGAGAGCCCCACGAGCTCGTGCTGATGTTGCCACTGGATTTCCCCCGATACAGAGCATGTCAAGTAAAACAGTGCTTCCTGCCTTAAAGGAACATAGCCCCTAATCGTGGGAGTTCAGGAGAGGGCAGGGTGTTCTCATTCAAAAGCAAAACAACTGAATACCTGCTTTCAACATGTGAAAATAACAAGCACTGGCACTGTTACCATTTCAGGCATTATAAAAATGTTTTCTTTTCATGGATAAATTATGGTGGTGGTACATTATTAACTTCTATGAATCTTTAAAACATTATTTTATGGTCTTGCATTTGTTGAATTATAAAGTCCCTTTACCTAGAATCATACACCATTTTTTAAGGGCAGAAAGGACTATGGAGTTTTTCTGGTAACTTAGGCCACAGAGTTAAGCCACATTGCTGATTGTGGACTAAGCCAGGAATATCACTCATGTGTTCCTGTTTCTCCATATCACACAGTCTACCAATGACACATTGATGGCTGCAAGTGTTCTAAAAGTACCTCTCCTCCAACTGTCTTTCCTTGCAGACTTGATTTTTTTTTTTTTTTTTTTTGATGATTCCTGAAGGGGCAGATTGGCATTGGTTTTTGCATTTTTTTAAGCCAAAAGTAGGTTTGGGTATATTGAAGACCAGATGATGGCCTTCTGAAATGTAAGAGCTATATAAAACAAAATAAATAACTAAATTATTATTTTTTTTAAAGTAAAGGAGTGTTTGCAGATAAGGCAAAAGTTACCCTTGCAGCTAATGGAATTCCCTGAAATTGCACTGAAACCTGAAGAAGAAGAGATTGAATAAAACTAAGACCTGCTAATTGGCTCCCATCTGGGAGGCATTTTAGTTCTGATGACATCAAGAGGTTGTTATTAAATTGATGATTTCATTCCTTGCTATTCCTTGGAAAGGAGGCATGAAGAGGAGATTTGGCTTGTATTTTCTGGGAGGGAGAGTTGTAGAACAGAGCAGAAGCTCAGAACAATCTTTCCTCCTGGTCTCTACACTTAAGAATGTCTCTTTCTCATTTTCTGAAGACCTCAGGAGAGGGATCACATCCCAGCAGTCGCCTATGCCTGTCCAACCACTGCCACCTCCCTCCAGGTATGCCTTGGCCCTCCTGTATGATGTATGGACACATATGCCAATGGGGGGACTTTTGTGACCTCCATAGCTAAGTACTGACTACAAAAAGCAAACCAGCTCTGCAAGTCACACAGTCTAACAGAGGACAATGTCAGAAACCCATGTCAGCATAGAATTTAGCTGATTCTCATAAACCTCCGGTTTTCTTTTTGAACTTAGGTTTCATAATTTTCTTGTAATTTTCTCCCATGTGCTTCGAAGTATTTATTTTCAAAGAACATTCAATTCATTTATTTTCCAAAATAATGGGAGGAAATTGCCATGCAAGCAATAAAAATATTTTCTGAAAATGAATAATTCCGGTACTGTTTTAGGACAACCAGAAGGATAAAATAAAATGATAAACCAGCAGCTGGGAAAATGGGATTTGTGTAATTCTAGAAAGAACCAGTAACTTTAAAAATTGTAAGTTAAAAAACTGATATTTTGGCATTTGAGATCTCAATAATTCAGGTCACATTTAAAAAATTGCCCTGGGGAGGGGAATGGGCAAGATGGCGGAAGAGTAAGACGCGGAGATCACCTTCCTTCCCACAGATACATGAGAAATACATCTACACGTGGAACTGCTCCTACAGAACACCCACTGAATGCTGGCAGAAGACGTCAGACCTCCCAAAAGGCAAGAAACTCCCCACGTACTTGGGTAGGGTAAAAGAAAAAAGAAAAAACAGAGACAAAAGAATAGGGACGGGACCTGCACCAGTGGGAGGGAGCTGTGAAGGAGGAAAGGTTTCCACACACTAGGAAGCCCCTTCGCGGGGGAGACTGCGGGTGGTGGAGGGGGGTAGCTTCGGAGCCACGGAGGAGAGCGCAGCCACAGGGGTGCGGAGGGGCAAAGCGGAGAGATTCCTGCACGGAGGAGCGGTGCCGACCAGCACTCACCAGCCCGAGAGGCTTGTCTGCTCACCCGCCGGGGCGGGCGGGGGCTGGGAGCTGAGGCTCGGGCTTCGGTCGGATCGCAGGGAGAGGACTGGGGTTGGCGGCGTGAACACAGCCTGAAGGGGTTAGTGCGCCACAGCTACCTGGGAGGGAGTCCGGGAAAAGGTCTGGAGCTGCCAAAGAGGCAAGAGACTTTTTCTTGCCTCTTTGTTTCCTGGTGCGCGAGGAGAGGGGATTCAGAGCGCCGCCTAAACGAGCTCCAGAGACGGGCGCGAGCCGCGGCTATCAGCGCGGACCCCAGAGACGGGCATGGGACGCTAAGGCTGCTGCTGCCTCCACCAAGAAGCCTGTGTGCGAGCACAGGTCACTCTCCACACCGCCCCTCCCGGGAGCCGGTGCAGCCGGCCACTGCCAGGCTCCCGTGACCCAGGGACAACTTCCCCGGGAGAACGCACGGCGCGCCTCAGGCTGGTGCAACGTCATGCTGGCCGCTGCCGCCGCAGGATCGCCCCGCCTCCGTACCCCTCCCTCCCCCCGGCCTGAGTGAGCCAGAGCCCCCGAATCAGCTGCTCCTTTAACCCCGTCCTGTCTGAGCAAAGAACAGATGCCCTCAGGCGACCTACACGCAGAGGCGGGTCCAAATCCAAAGCTGAACCCCGGGAGCTGTACGAACAAAGAAGAGAAAGGGAAATCTCTCCCAGCAGCCTCAGGAGCAGCGGATTAAATCTCCACAATCAACTTGACGTACCTGCATCTGTTGAATACCTGAATAGACAACGAATCATCCCAAATTCAGGAGGTGGACTTTGGGAGCAGGATATATTAATTTTTCCCCTTTTCCTTTTTTTGTGAGTGTATATGTGTATGCTTCTGGGTGAGATTTTGTCTGTATAGCTTTGCTTTCACCATTTGTCCTAGGGTTCGGTGGGTCCGTTTTTTTTTTTTTGTTTTTGTTTTTTTGTTTTCTTAAAAAATTTTTTTTCTTAATAAATTTTTTCTTAATAATTTTTTCCTTATTTTTTATTTTAAAAAATTAAAAAAATTTTTTCTTAATAATTTTTTTCTTATAAAAATTAATAAATTTATTTTAAAAAATTAAGAAAATTTTTCTTAATAAATTTTTTCTTAATAATTTTTTATTTTTTTATTATAATAGATTTTATTTTATTTTATTCTATCCTCTTTCTTTCTTTCTATTTTTTCTCCCTTTTATTCTGAGCCGTGTGGATGAAAGGCTCTTGGTGCTCCAGCCAGGCATCAGGGCTGTGCCTCTGAGGTGGGAGAGCCAACTTCAGGACACTGGTCCACAAGAGACCTCCCAGCTCCACGTAATACCAAACGGCGAAAATCTCTCAGAGATCTCCATCTCAACATCAAGACCCAGCTTCACTCAACGACCAGCAAGCTACAGTGCTGGACACACTATGCCAAACAACTAGCAAGACAGGAACACAGCCCCATCCATTAGCAGAGAGGCTGCCTAAAATCATAATAAGGCCACAGACACCCCAAAACACACCACCAGACGTGGACATGCCCACCAGAAAGACAAGATCCAGCCTCATCCACCAGAACACAGGCACTAGTCCCCTCCACCAGGAAGCCTACACAACCCACTGAACCAACCTTAGCCACTGGGGACAGATACCAAAAACAACGGGAACTACGAACCTGCAGCCTGTGAAAAGGAGACCCCAAACACAGTAAGATAAGCAAAATGAGAAGACAGAAAAACACACAGCAGATGAAGGAGCAGGGTCAAAACACACCAGACCTAACAAATGAAGAGGAAATAGGTAGTCTACCTGAAAAAGAATTCAGAATAATGATAGTAAAGGTGATCCAAAATCTTGGAAATAGAATAGACAAAATGCAAGAAACATTTAACAAGGACATAGAAGAACTAAAGAGGAACCAAGCAACGATGAAAAACACAATAAATGAAATTAAAAATACTCTAGAAGGGATCAATAGCAGAATAACTGAGGCAGAAGAACGGGTAAGTGACCTGGAAGATAAAATAGTGGAAATAACTACTGCAGAGCAGAATAAAGAAAAAAGAATGAAAAGAACTGAGGACAGTCTCAGAGACCTCTGGGACAACATTAAATGCACCAACATTCAAATTATAGGGGTCCCAGAAGAAGAAGAGAAAAAGAAAGGGACTGAGAAAATATTTGAAGAGATTATAGTTGAAAACTTCCCTAATATGGGAAAGGAAATAGTTAATCAAGTCCTGGAAGCACAGAGAGTCCCATACAGGATAAATCCAAGGAGAAACACGCCAAGACACATATTAATCAAACTATCAAAAATTAAATATAAAGAAAACATATTAAAAGCAGCAAGGGAAAACCAACAAATAACACACAAGGGAATCCTCATAAGGTTAACAGCTGATCTTTCAGCAGAAACTCTGCAAGCCAGAAGGGAGTGGCAGGATATACTTAAAGTGATGAAGGAGAAAAACCTACAACCAAGATTACTCTACCCAGCAAGGATCTCATTCAGATTTGATGGAGAAATCAAAGGCTTTACAGACAAGCAAAAGCTAAGAGAATTCAGCACCACCAAACCAGCTCTACAACAAATGCTAAAGGAACTTCTCTAGGCAAGAAACACAAGAGAAGGAAAAGACCTACAATACCAAACCCAAAACAATTAAGAAAATGGAATAGGAACATACATATCGATAATTACCTTAAATGTAAATGGATTAAATGCTCCCACCAAAAGACACAGACTGGCTGAATGGATACAAAAACAAGACCCATATATATGCTGTCTACAAGAGACCCACTTCAGACCTAGGGACACATACAAACTGAAAGTGAGGGGATGGAAAAAGATATTCCATGCAAATGGAAATCAAAAGAAAGCTGGAGTAGCAATTCTCATATCAGACAAAATAGACTTTAAAATAAAGACTATTACAAGAGACAAAGAAGGACACTTTATAATGATCAAGGGGTCGATCCAAGAAGAAGGTATAACAATTGTAAATATTTATGCACCCAACATAGGAGCACCACAATACATAAGGCAAATACTAACAGCCATAAAAGGGGAAATCGACAGTAACACAATCATAGTAGGGGACTTTAACACCCCACTTTCACCAATGGACAGATCATCCAAAATGAAAATAAATAAGGAAACACAAGCTTTAAATGATACATTAAACAAGATGGACTTAATTGATATTTATAGGACATTCCACCCAAAAACAACAGAATACACATTTTTCTCAAGTGCTCATGGAACATTCTCCAGGATAGATCATATCTTGGGTCACAAATCAAGCCTTGGTAAATTTAAGAAAATTGAAATCGTATCAAGTATCTTTTCCGACCACAACGCTATGAGACTAGATATCAATTACAGGAAAAGATCTATAAAAAATACAAACACATGGAGGCTACACAATACACTACTTAATAACGAAGTGATCACTGAAGAAATCAAAGGGGAAATCAAAAAATACCTAGAAACGAATGACAATGGAGACACGATGACCCAAAACATATGGGATGCAGCAAAAGCAGTTCTAAGAGGGAAGTTTATAGCAATACAAGCCTACATCAAGAAACAGGAAACATCTCGAATAAACAACCTAACCTTGCACCTAAAGCAATTAGAGAAAGAAGAACAAAAAACCCCCAAAGCTAGCAGAAGGAAAGAAATCATAAAGAACAGATCAGAAATAAATGAAAAAGAAATGAAGGAGACAATAGCAAAGATCAATGAAACTAAAAGCTGGTTCTTTGAGAAGATAAACAAAATTGATAAACCATTAGCCAGACTCATCAAGAGAAAAAGGGAGAAGATTCAAATCAATAGAATTAGAAATGAAAAAGGAAAAGTAACCACTGACACTGCAGAAATACAAACGATCATGAGAGATTACTACAAGCAACTCTATGCCAATAAAATGGACAACCTGGAAGAAATGGACAAATTCTTAGAAATGCACAACCTGCCGAGACTGAACCAGGAAGAAATAGAAAATATGAACAGACCAATCACAAGCACTGAAATTGAAACTGTGATTAAAAATCTTCCAACACACAAAAGCCCAGGACCAGATGGCTTCACAGGAGAATTCTATCAAACATTTAGAGAAGAGCTAACACCTATCCTTCTCAAACTCTTCCAAAATATTGCAGAGGGAGGAACACTCCCCAACTCATTCTACAAGGCCACCATCACCCTGATACCAAAACCAGACAAAGATGTCACAAAGAAAGAAAACTACACGCCAATATCACTGATGAACATAGATGCAAAAATCCTCAACAAAATACTAGCAAACAGAATCCAACAGCACATTACAAGGATCATACACCATGATCAAGTGGGGTTTATTCCAGGAATGCAAGGATTCTTCAATATACGCAAATCAATCAACGTGATACATCATATTAACAAATTGAAGGAGAAAAACCATATGACCATCGCAATAGATGCAGAGAAAGCTTTCGACAAAATTCAACACCCATTTATGATAAAAGCCCTGCAGAAAGTAGGCATAGAGGGAACTTTCCTCAACATAATAAAGGCCATATATGACAAACCCACAGCCAACATTGTCCTCAATGGTGAAAAACTGAAACCATTTCCACTAAGATCAGGAACAAGACAAGGTTGCCCACTCTCACCACTATTATTCAACATAGTTTTGGAAGTGTTAGCCACAGCAATCAGAGAAGAAAAAGAAATAAAAGGAATCCAAATCGGAAAAGAAGAAGTAAATCTGTCACTGTTTGCAGATGACATGATACTATACATAGAGAATCCTAAAGATGCTACCAGAAAACTACTAGAGCTAATCAATGAATTTGGTAAAGTAGCAGGATACAAAATTAATGCGCAGAAATCTCTTGCATTCCTATACACTAATGATGAAAAATCTGAAAGTGAAATTAAGAAAACACTCCCGTTTACCATTGCAAAAAAAGAATAAAATATCTAGGAATAAACCTACCTAAGGAGACAAAAGACCTGTATGCAGAAAATTATAAGACACTGATGAAAGAAATTAAAGATGATACAAATAGATGGAGAGATATACCATGTTCTTGGATTGGAAGAATAAACATTGTGAAAATGACTCTACTACCCAAAGCAATCTACAGATTCAATGCAATCCCTATCAAACTACCACTGGCATTTTTCACAGAACTAGAACAAAAAATTTCACAATTTGTATGGAAACACAAAAGACCCCGAATAGCCAAAGCAATCTTGAGAACGAAAAATGGAGCTGGAGGAATCAGGCTCCCTGACTTCAGACTATATTACAAAGCTACAGTAATCAAGACAGTTTGGTACTGGCACAAAAACAGAAACATAGATCAATGGAACAGGATAGAAAACCCAGAGATAAACCCATGCACATATGGTCACCTTATCTTTGATAAAGGAGGCAAGCATATACAGTGGAGAAAAGACAGCCTCTTCAATAAGTGGTGCTGGGAAAACTGGACAGGTACATGTAAAAGAATGAAATTAGAACACTCCCTAACACCATACACAAAAATAAACTCAAAATGGATTAAAGACCTAAGTGTAAGGCCAGACACTATAAAACTCTTAGAGGAAAACATAGGCAGAACACTCTATGACATAAATCACAGCAAGATCCTTTTTGACCCACCTCCTCGAGAAATGGAAATAAAAACACAAATAAACAAATGGGACCTAATGAAACTTAAAAGCTTTTGCACAGCAAAGGAAACCATAAACAAGACCAAAAGACAACCCTCAGAATGGGAGAAAATATTTGCAAATGAAGCAACTGACAAAGGATTAATCTCCAAGATTTACAAGCAGCTCATGCAGCTCAATAACAAAAAAACAAACAACCCAATCCAAAAATGGGCAGAAGACCTGAATAGACATTTCTCCAAAGAAGATATACAGATTGCCAACAAACACATGAAAGAATGCTCAACATCATTAATCATTAGAGAAATGCAAATCAAAACTACAGTGAGATATCATCTCACACCAGTCAGAATGGCCATCATCAAAAAATCTAGAAACAATAAATGCTGGAGAGGGTGTGGAGAAAAGGGAACCCTCTTGCATTGTTGGTGGGAATGTAAATTGATAGAGCCACTATGGAGAACAGTATGGAGGTTCCTTAAAAAACTAAAAATAGAACTACCATATGACCCAGCAATCTCACTACTGGGCATATACCCTGAGAAAACCATAATTCAAATAGAGTCATGTACCAAAATGTTCATTGCAGTTCTATTTACAATAGCCAGGACATGGAAGCAACCTAAGTGTCCATCATCGGATGAATGGATAAAGAAGATGTGGCACATATATACAATGGAATATTACTCAGCCATAAAAAGAAACGAAATGGAGGTATTTGTAATGAGGTGGATGGAGTTAGAGTCTGTCATACAGAGTGAAGTAAGTCAGAAAGAGAAAAACAAATACAGTATGCTAACACATATATATGGAATCTAAGGAAAAAAAAAAAAAGGTCATGAAGAACCTAGTGGCAAGACGGGAATAAAGACACAGACCTACTAGAGAATGGACTTGAGGATATGGGGAGGGGGAGGGGTAAGATGTGACAGGGTGAGAGAGTGGCATGGACATATATACACTACCAAATGTAAAATAGATAGCTAGTGGGAAGCAGCCGCATAGCACAGGGAGATCAGCTAGGTGGTCTGTGACCACCTAGAGGGGTGGGATAGGGAGGGTGGGAGGGAGGGAGACGCAAGAGGGAAGAGATATGGGAACATATGTATATGTATAACTGATTCACTTTGTTATAAAGCAGAAACTAGCACACCATTGTAAAGCAATTATACTCCAATAAAGATGTTAAAAAAAAAAAATTGCCC
The DNA here is from genome assembly GCF_028564815.1 of Eubalaena glacialis. Taxonomy (NCBI): domain Eukaryota; kingdom Metazoa; phylum Chordata; class Mammalia; order Artiodactyla; family Balaenidae; genus Eubalaena; species Eubalaena glacialis. Next base: position 12,265,704 of record NC_083722.1, read on the forward strand.
TGGGTAATTTATTGTTGCCAGTTCGACGTTGATAGGTGTCTTGCCAGCATAAAATGGAATGCTACAGAAACCGAATGTAATATCCTCTTTTTCCAAGCTTAATTCAGTGTCTCCTGAGGTAACGGGTTGTGTCAGGGTTCATGTGTAATCTACTCTTTCTGGAAGTGTGTTAGAGAATTACCATGTGGATAACACTTAAAAAGTCCTTCCTGGGGCATTTTATGAGAGAAGTATTATTCATGTTATTTTGCGAGCAGGATTCTTAAAACACACAAACACAATAATTAAATGGGATATGTAGTAGAGGGTTACCGAGCTAATTTTTGAAAATTAGTAAGTTATCAATAGATTACAATAGGCCAAAAAAAAAAAAAGTAATGAGTATCCAATCACCACACTGTACACTTTAAACTTACACAATGTTACATGCCAATTATATCTCAATAAAGCTGGAAAAAAATAGCTTATTAAAATGAGGAGAATTCTTTCTCACATTTAGAGATAAGTTTCATGCTCAAACTAAATATTTTCTTTTAAGTATCCAGTTTATCAAACAAGCTCAATAGAGTACAAGTAGAAAATTGCTTTATTATTTTCCACCTCTGCCTCTTTCAACAGGTTCCCTCAACTCACTTCTCCCTGCTCCTGAGTACAATCTGGGGTGGGTCCTAGAACTTTCCCAGTCATTTTCATAACCATAAAAAGTGCACTGGTCACATTCAGGAAAGAAGTCCAGCTCCTACAAAGTCCCATACAATTAAGCTCCTGTTCCATCCAGGACCTGCTCAGGGTTAGAAAGCAGGGGGGGAGGGGGGAGGGGGCGTGGCCAGCGGCTCCATTTCCACGCCCTCCTCCTCATTCCCCATCACCAGGCAGCATCTGGCTCCTCCAGGGCTGCAGGTTGGGGAAGGAAGAGGGAAGCCGCTGGAGGACTCATACTTGCCTGTGTGGTTGTAGTATAATGTTGGGCCCCTGGGTGGCTCAGAATTCAAATGCTGATTTCCCTCCTGTGGGCGACTGAGCAGTTCTTTTGGAGGTTCTTCTATCTCCAGGTGCCTCTCACCTTTGCCTCCTCTGCTGGCAGCTGATGAGCTGCCCTAGGTCCCCACTTTCTGCAGGCCCACCCTCTCCGGTGGTCACCTGGCCTCTCCAGGCACCCTCCTGGGAGGAGGTCCTCTCCAGGTGCCCCAGTGTGGCTTCCTTCTGCAGAGGTCATCTCTGCCCCATGCGATCTTAGACTTCCCGGGCTCTCCAATGTGGAAATGCAGGCCATTTACACGCCAGCCACCTCCCCTCCCAGGCAGGTGTCAAGCACTAGACCCTGTGTTCCTCCAATTCCAGGGACTGAAACAAGCTCTCAGAGTGGTTCACTCAAGGCCTCTCATACCAGCAATTTACTCTCAAATGGCTCAGGAGAGAAGTTTTTGTATTATAATGGTAATTTTTCTCTGCATTTGAAATTGTTCCAAAACTTTAAAAGAATCATGCATATATATTACATGCATAAATACATATGCTAAAAACATAATGAGGCTACATACCATATACAAAGCCTATAACCTGACTTTTCACTTAATAGTTTATTAACATAACTATATGAATATATGCAATATGTATAATCATTTTTAAAGTATATACAGTTCATTGTAGGTAGATACCATAATTTAACTAACCAAGCTTCCCTTCTCATACTTTTAGATCATTTATATTCTTTTAATGTAATAAATTGTGCTACAATGAGCAAACAGATTTGGACAAAGATACCATTGTTGCACATAATGAAATTCAGGGGTCTGGTTTTTCTGCAAATTTGCTAAACTGTAAGGAGGCTCTTAGCTTAATGTCAGTTATGGACTATTACTCCATCCATGAAAGCCAGAAAGGATTGATTTTTCCCTGCTTCAGAGTTCTTTCTGACTAGGCTCACTAACCTTGGAAGTGACATCTCAACGTTGTGAATTTTCTCCCATTTAAAAATCCAAAACAAAATTCCCTTCAACAGTGTCAGAGCGCATTAGATCCAGAACACAGCCATTGGGTTCATGATCAGAATGCTGCCAGCGCCACTGGGTTACAATGAGGAGACAGAAGTGATGATGGATATGGGACACGGCTAGATATGCAGCTTCTTTCTATGACTGTGTTGAGGGGAAGCAAGCTGATTGGCCAGGTCTTTTAAAATATATTCTTTAATGTTTTATTAGAATTCTGTTGAATACCTGTATTCAGTGACTGAGATGTTGGGCCCCAGATGTGCTGACAATGATAATAATAATACCTCACATTTACATGGTGGCTTAAGGGTTTCAAAGCGTTTTACTTTTATTATCAAATCTGATCCTTACAGACTCCCTGAGAGGTGATCAGGGAAGGTGTTAGCATCCTCACGTCGTTGACCAAGCAAGCAAGAATGGGAGTTGAATTTGTGCTCAAAGTCACAATGATAGGAAGAGGCAGAGCTGGGATGCCGGATTTCTCACCATCTGCTCCGTGTTCCTGGGCGCCCAGGGCTCCCGCCCCACAAGCTGCCCCACCCTCAACTTTCCATCTGGTACTTCTGTCCACCCAATTGTTCAACAGACTGTTTTCCTTTTTCTTTTTTTTAAAATCACCTCTCACATCCTATTTATCGTCATGTCCTGCCCATTTTACTTCTGAAACATATCCCAAATCTGTTCTATTCTCTCCATCTCCACTGCGTGCATCCCCGTCCAAGTCAGCATCATCCCTCACCTGGACGAGGGCAACAGCTGCCCACCTGGCCTCCGCTTCCACTTCTACATCGCATGGTCTGCTCTCCACAGAACAGCCAGGGGACTTTCCTAAAACACACAACAAATTCTATTCCTTCCCTGCTCAAAAACATCTAATTGCCCTTTGAATAAACTCTAAAAAGTCCTCACCCCAGCCGCTCATGCACAAAGCCCCACACGACCTGATCTCTGCCTGTCTCTGACTTCCCCCACCCCCATCTCTCAACTTTTCTTCCATCTCCTTCTGTGTCCCACATCTCCTTCTCTCTCCCACCATCTCCCATCTGCTCCATGTGACCCAGCCACGCTCAGCTTTCTCTCTGTTACTAGAACATACCAAGCTCACTGCTGTTCTATATTCTTTCACAACCTGAAGCGCTCTGTCCCCAGTCCTTCCTCTGGCTCTTTCTCATCACCCCAGTCTCCCCCTGAAGACTGCTTCTTTAAAGAAGCCCTTCCTGAGCAGTACCTCGTCTGAAGGAGACCCTGTCACTCTTTGTCATGTTGCCCTTTGTACCTCATCATGGTACTTACTTTATTTGTTTATTGTCTATCTTGATTCACTAAATATCGTCCCATTTATTTAACAAGCATTATATTAATTACTATGAGCCTGGCACTGTGCTAAGTGTTTCAGCAATATTAACTCATTTAATCCTCATGATGACCTTTATTCACTTTTCTTAGATGAGAAAACGGAGGCACAGAAACTTCCTCAAAGTCACCCAGCTCGTAAGTGGCAAAAATCAAGATTTGAATCTAAGCAGTTTGGTTATGTGTCCTTGCTGTTGGATGGGGGTCTTGTCCATTGTGTATAACCCTGAATGCCCATCACGTAGATCGGTGCCTGGCTCAGGTAGGCACTCGATAAATATTTGTCAAACGACTGAATGATTTCATGGTTTCCATGGAGACCCTGACACTGGATGTCCATGAGCTTGTCCTGGGTAAACCCCCATTATCTGTCTGATCCTTAGACCCTTGGTATTATTCAGGAACTGGACTAGTTAACACGTTCTGAGCTATTTCAACATCAGCTTCAGCCAGAGTAATGTTTGAAACTAAAGCTATCATCTGCCTGAAATCTACACAATGACAACTAACATCTACTTGGTGATATATAATTTCTTTAGTGCTTTTCACATGCATCTTCTCATTAACAGTGGTCAAAAAACAAGACAAAACAAAACAAAACAAAACACCACTTCAAACCCCTTCAGGAGATTAGATGAGACTGAAGCAGTCATTCTCATTAGCTCAGAGGGTAAATGTAATAGCTTTTCACCTGCAGTTAAATTCAGAGGCGAGCAACCACGTGCTATGAGTTTGCCTGTGTCAGTAACATCCCCAGGGAACATTTATCTGAATTAGTAAGACTAATTTGGAGTTGCCAGAGTTAGAGCTTACTGAGAATGTCCAGTTATGAGTGAAAAAAAAAGGTGGGAGGAGTTAGATATGGCAGGGCCAGGTAGAGCCATATTTATTAAATATTGGGGTTTTAAAGAAATCATCTCCCAGCTTTGTACATTTCCCTCCTTGGTTTCACAGAGTGCTCCCATCATTACACTGCTGTCGACCAGCCCTGATTATTTCCCTTATTTCCCTTAAGCCTGCCCTCTCCTAGTCAGCCTATGTTCTGAACATTTCTAGGTGCATCCCTGCCTTTAAAACGTACCTTTCCTGTGTCCCATTACCTCGTGGATTCATTAACTGAGTAACTAGTTCTGATAATGGTCAACTCCAGACTTTACAGGAGAGTTGCTTTTTCCATGATCACTTCAGTCCATGGTACTTTAGCTTTTGCATTATTGTCAGTCTTCTCCAGTGGGTTACAGGCAACATGAAGCTGGTCTGGCGCAGTGTTAAGAGTATGGGCTTTGGGCTTCCCTGGTGGCGCAGTGGTTGAGAGTCTGCCTGCTAATACAGGGGACACGGGTTCGAGCCCTGGTCTGGGAAGATCCCACATGCCACGGAGCAACTGGGCCCGTGAGCCACAACTACTGAGCCTGTGCGTCTGGAGCCTGTGCCCCGCAACGGGAGGGTCTGCGATAGTGAGAGGCCCGCGCACCGCGATGAAGAGTGGCCCCCGCTTGCCGCAACTAGAGAAAGCCCTCGCATGAAACGAAGACCCAACACAGCTAAAAATAAATAAAAATAAAAAAAAAATAAAAAAAAAAGAGTATGGGCTTTGATGGCAAGCTGCCTAAGTTCAAATCCTTGCTCTGCCACTTACTAGAAGTGTAAGCTTTTGCAAAGTACTTCATCTTTCTGTGCAACCATTTCTTCCATAAAATGGGAATAATATAGCACCTGTGTGAGAGGGCTGTCATGCAGGTTGTATTACTGCATAGAAAGCACTCAGAACACTGCCCAGCCCAATGTAAGTGTTGCATCAGTATCATTATTGTTGAAAACAGTGACAAGTTTTGTACTCACCACAGCTCTCACATACATAATTAGCACTCAGTAAACATGTGATGGGTCCAATCTCATTGGTTTTCTTCATTACAAGTCTCTATGGATTAAAGTAGTATTTGTCCCAAATAGTACTACACCAGAAACTCCTTACAGACATTTAAAATAAATTTGTAAAAGAGTAATAATTTTTGCAATAATAAAAACAAAGCATGATATTATGAAATTTATAACTGGGTTTTTTTTTTCAGTGAGAGAGAGAAAATTGTTTGCAGTCTTTTAATAAGATGGCTCTTCAAGCTGGGGAGAGCTGTAGGTCAACACCCACATCCAAACGTGATCCATTACTTTGAAGGTCATCAGGAATGGTGGCAATATTTGATGACTCTCTTAGCTAGTTCAGGATGTTCAGATCAAAGATGGACCCAGAAATGATGGAGAACTCACTCTACACCTGCGGTCCAGCCTAGCTCCGTTAAGTCCAGCTGATATCTGTTCAATTGCAGGTTACCTACAGATATGTGAGTGTGGAATTAAATGTTTACTATTTTAACCACTGAGATCTTGGAATTGTTTGTTATGCAGAATTATTACAGTGTAAACCTCTCTAGGATGGAAATTGGTACAGGAAGCAGCATACGGCCTAAAATATATGTGGCAGTGGCTTTGAGCTCCATCAGCACATAGTAAGGAAACAATAACAGAGGTTGGAAAAATGATGACCCATGTTATGCAGTGGCAAAATATTTGGCAAAATTGTCACCTGTCAAAATCTGAAAGGCAAAAAATGTACCAAAAGAGCTTAGGAAGAGGGTTAAGGAGGTTTTGAGACAGAATATCAATGGTGTGAGCTGTTTGTTACAAGTTGTGTGTCATAAAATACTACAAGAAAGAGATGGGATCTGAAAAGAACTGGTCAATTTGCAAGCAGAATAGAGAGGAAATATATAGCGCTCAAGAATTTTGGAACTTTCAGGGTTGAACGGCAAAACTGTTTCTCATCTCCAACCAGTAAAATAGAACATTGAGAAGTTCTATAAGTATGAAAAACCTACTAAGGCTCAGCCTCCAGGGAAAGACCAAATCCAGCTTTTAAAAGTCATTGAAAGGATTAAAGAGGTGCTAATAGATTTTTTTCTCCTACAGCGGGGCACAATGGACCCACAGAAGCCTGATATATCAAAGTAATGGCTGATAAGTAAATTGGATATCTCAAAAAAATTGTGAATATGATTTTTGTCACAAAGAGTTGTCTAGAATCAAATACAAAAAACCAACAAAGTTTTGAGTGAGTATCTTGCCCAAAGCACCATAGGCTGGTTTAAGAGACTCATTTTTCAAGATGTAAAAATATCTTTGGGCCTCCAACTTTCTACAGGCAGGAAGCAGTCTGAGAATGCTGCCCAGCTGCTAAGAAGGTAGAGTGACCAACTCATCCTGGTTTGCCTGGGACTTTCTTGTTTTGGTACTGAAAGTCCTGCAGTCCAGAAAAACCCTCAGTCCTGGGCAAACTGGGATAGTTGGTCACCCTTCAAGGAGGGCATATTCTATAATGCTGTCTTTTATGTAGCCAAGAAACATAAGGAAAAGGAAGGAACTCCAGACAGTAAACAGTCATGGAAAACAGTGGGCTTGGCACCCATTCCCACGGAGCAGAGCCAAGGCTTAATTAAGGACCATTTCCTATCCCTTAGGGTCGGGAGACCCGATGGGATTTCAGAATTGCAGAATTTCAGGTGCCCCTGACCGCTGCCATCCTTCCTTGACCCACCTTGGTTAGAGCCGTGGTTTCAGTTGTTTCACACTCTGTGCCAGAAAATGTTCAGGCCCCATTTGGGATTTTCCCAGGGACCTCTTATGAGCTAAATGATAGGCCCAGACAGACTATGAAATGGGGTTTATTTCAGTGGCATACAGTTACTGAGGGTCCTAGTTTTCCCTATGCAGCAATAGGGAGAATTGTCAGGTGTATCCCAAGATAGCAACCCTGAGCTGAAGGCCTGATTCCCCTCAGATCTATGATTCACAAAAGATAGCATTAGATCAGGCTGTTTTGGAGCAATTTGGTATGAATCATCTCTCTTTAATTGATTGCACCAGCCAGCTCTGAGGTGTCTGAGTTGCTCATGCCCAGTCTGTGAGAGATCATCCAAGCACAGCCCACAGGTCTAATCTGCGGTAGGTAAGGTGGTAAGTAGCTGACTCTGCCTCCCTAAGATGCTGAGAACAATGGACACCGGAAAGAATGTTGGGTTATATTCCTTAAAAGGTGACTCTGTCCATGGTATGCACTTAGACACCTTCAATCTACTCTTTAAAGTCTTAAAGAAAGATATATTGCTGTGGACATTTCACGTATCCAACAAGACTGGAGGTGTAGAAAGTTTTAGGCTAGAAGGGTCTTTTAGCTGGTTGAATCATTCATATGGGTAAACCAACTCAGATGTTGTAGAGATGATGCTATGGTTACCAAATCTCATTTCATTTTCTTCTTCCTGAGCACAAAGGAGTGTGTCTTCCCAGCCTCCTTTACAGTTAGGTCAGGGCCATGTGACTGGGTTTTGGACAACAGCCATAAGACTCCCTGTGTCTTCTTTCACCTCTTCCATATTCTCTCTCACCCTTCCAGGGCTATCTTCCGTGACAGGTACCTGCCACATTTAAGCTGACAGCACTAAAAGATGGAAGGGGCTTGGGATGCCTACGTTACTGCTTGCAGGACAGACTCCCAGGAGAGCTGCCTGGCCTGCTTTGGACTGTGATGCAGGAGAGATTTGGGGATTGTTCGTTATACCTACTAGCATTGATTACCCTGACTACTAGAAAAGGCCAAAGGAATGAAAATGGAGACTTCACCATACTGTTTTTCTCTTACCTCAGATTCAACAACTAGTTTAATATGACATCAGGATTTGTCACACATGTCATTGATTGGCCTCATAGTTTTTGGCTGAAGTTGGGTGGTACAGGGAGGGAGGAGATACTAGGGTGCAGTGTGTGTCATTGAATGTCCTTGTTCAAAGGATGCACCACAACTGAGCAGCAGAGGCCAGAATATAAAAATATTTACATATAAGAGTCTAAAAACAAAGACACCAACAACATAGTTTCTTTCCTTCTTCCAGACTTCAGGACAACTATTCACATCCAGGCCCCTGGGGATCTCCCTCCCCATTCCTGTTACTTTTCTTTGTTGGTTCCCAGAGGACCCATTCACAAAGTATGATGCATTTATTTCTCTCTTGTCAGAAATAAACCCTAAACATGGAAAAGTTCATACCAGCCCTGATGGCATGCTGGGAGTTTAAACGAGCTCGGAAGTCTCACTGAGGCAAAGATTTTATATGTGTCTTAAAGCCCTAATAAGGTCCTTAACAAGCACCAAAAATGAACCCACTCCCCAAGGCATTGACCTGGAAGTGTGTCTTTGTTGCTTAAACTATGATGATAGCTTTCTGAGCTGCGGTTTGTTAATGAGCTCTAAGTGGAAGTGTTTATCTCAGGAGGAAGTACTGTTTCTTCCTCTTGTCCCTGGTGACACACTGAACATACTAATTGATATGAAGCTGATTTTTAGGAGACAGGAAAGCCCCGAGGCCTCTGTCATATTGACAGCTGTGGCGAGAGCCATCACAGGACTTGTCGTATAGTCATCATAGGGCTGAAAACAGGCTACTCTCATTTCATGGCATCCCTGGAGCGTACGGTTCCACCAGGCTCTAGTAGTTTGCATCTCATGCAAAGAGCCGCCTTCTTTTACTTGCCCTTGTTACCTGCATGGGGACCTTCAGGAGCTCTGGGAAACGGCCCTCTCCTTTATATTTTATGAAAAATTTCATACCACTTTATTACACTGCCTCCGATTTTATCCATTAGAGAGACATTTGGATGAAGAAGACCAGGTAATCTCCTCTTCAAAAATGGGGTAAACTGCAACAGAGATGGAAAACAAAGCATCCATCCTTAATGCATACAGAGAATATGCAGATCAAGGAGAAAAAAAAATAGACAAATTGAAAGACAAAAAAAGAGGTACATGAAAATATGAAATACCAATGGTCAATGACTATCTTTTATTAAACAAATTAACTTTACCAGTAAGTAAAGAAAATAAATGAGATATAATATAAACACCATGAAGAGAAATGGCCCCTTGCCTCCAACCAAATTGGAAAGTATTTTATTTTTTTACGGTAACACCTAGTGATATTGAGGGTGTGGGGAAATAGGTAGGCATTTTTAAAATATTGCTGGCCACGGAGCAGAGTAAATTGAAGAACTATTTGGAAGTATTTACCCACGGTCTTAAATTTCACTTCTAAGGATTTATTCTAAGGAAATAAATATGAATGCATATCAAGATTTACCTAAGGAATATTTATTGCAGAATTACTTAAAATAATAGAACTGGAAGACAACCAAAAATCTAACAATGGGGACTTGGTAGAATAAATTATGTAGCACCCAATGATAGAATGCAATGTAGCTGTTAAAAATGATAGTCTAGAGTACTTAATGATATGAAAAAATATTTCTGACATATTAAGTGAAAATGGTGAGTTTCAAAAAAAATTACCCCAATTCAGAAAATTAAAAAGAAAAAATATATTTACACAGAAAATAGATTGAAAGGATACACACCAAAATGTTAGTAGTTATTACTTTAGTGTGATGGGATTTTTTTTTCTGTGTGTGTGTGATGATTTTCTGTATTTTTCAGTGTTTCTAATAGGAGACATGTATTTCTTTAATAAGCAGAGAAAAGGTCTCTTTTTTTTTAAAAAACACGAAAACTTCTCTGCAGAAGTTCAGGTGGAAAGTTACTTTCACAGCCGCTTGTACTAGCTTGGCTGGCTAGCTTTTTGTTGAACCCTAAGTGAGAACTGCATGAGATTTTAGAAAGAGAGGGAAGAAAATAAAGGAAGTCATTTTGTAGCTTGGAGCATTTGAGAAGAAGCAGACCAGAAGCTCCGGGAGACCATGGGTATAAGGTGACAAAGGGAGAAAGACCCACAGGTGGGAGAGAAATATAGACAAGATTGTGGGAAAGGCTGAAGACAACATTGCCTGCAGTAGGTACCAATGCTTTACCCTCTAAGTCCAGCTTTTAAAGCCTCAATTATCTTTCCAATACCCATTTGGGAAACAGGTGATGTTTCAGCTCTTTCAAAAAAGGTATTCATAAAGAATAGCTATTACCTTGGGCTACTACTGAACAGGAGATGTGCCTTTTCCTTTCTCTTAATTTTTGGAAAAGATTTACTAGGAACTGGGGATAATGAGGAGGAGGGACTGTAAACCATTTTAGTTGGATACAAAATGGAATCAATAGAAAAGGCAATTTTTTTGTCCCTGCTAGAGCAGATTGAGTTGCCAGCAAGCGGAGTGGATGAGTTGACCTGACAGCATCCTTTTCAGCCCTGGGGTGATTTGCTTTCTCAGACTTCCACTTCTCAGTGCTCCAAATTCTTTCTATATGAAGGTCATGTACGAAGTAAGTACCAGGGTTTGACAGGACCTGGGTTTCTGATATTGCATATGGTGTACATCAAAGATCTCTTTCAATATATCAAGTAGTAAGCGAAGAGATATGAGTGAACTGGAGAGGTCAACAGGGATGGAGACAAGACTGGAGACCCTGTCCCATTAGGGACTATGGAAGAAAACTGGACTTTTTTTTGCCTGGAAAAGAGAAGCTTTAGTGGGCACAGGATAGCTGTCCTCATCTAATTTAAAATGTCGTGAGGAAGAGGGAATAGATTCCTTCTGTTTGGTTTCAAAAAGTAGAAACAAGGACCAGAGATTACTAGGGGTTAGTTGTGTTTCAGGATAAGAAAATTCTAATAGGTGCAATTGCTAACCAGAGGATTTGTGAGGAGGAGTAAAAACTAGGTGTTTTTGTGTATGGTGTTAGGAAGTGTTCTAATTTTATTCTTATAAACTCAAAATGGATTAAAGACCTAAATGTAAGGCCAGACACTATAAAACTCTTAGAGGAAAACATAGGCAGAACACTCTATGACATAAATCACAGCAAGATCCTTTTTGACCCAACTCCTAGAGAAATGGAAATAAAAACACAAATAAACAAATGGGACCTAATGAAACTTAAAAGCTTTTGCACAGCAAAGGAAAACATAAACAAGACCAAAAGACAACCCTCAGAATGGGAGAAAATATTTGCAAATGAAGCAACTGACAAAGGATTAATCTCCAAAATATACAAGCAGCTCATGCAGCTCAATATCAAAAAAACAAACAACCCAATCCAAAACATGGGCAGAAGACCTAAATAGACATTTCTCCAAAGAAGATATACAGATTGACAACAAGCACATGAAAGAATGCTCCACACCACTAATCATTAGAGAAATGCAAATCAAAACCACAATGAGGTATCACCTCACACCAGTCAGAATGGCCATCATCAAAAGATCTAGAAACAATAAATGCTGGAGAGGGTGTGGAGAAAAGGGACCCCTCCTGCACTGTTGGTGGGAATGTAAATTGATATAGCCACTATGGAGGACAGTATGGAGGTTCCTTAAAAAACTAAAAACAGAACTACCGTATGACCCAGCAATCCCACTACTGGGCATATACCCTGAGAAAACCATAATTCAAAAAGAGTCATGTACCACAATGTTCATTGCAGCACTATTTACAATAGCCAGGACATGGAAGCAACCTAAGTGTCCATCGACAGATGAATGGATAAAGAAGATGTGGCACATATATATATAATGGAATATTACTCAGCCATAAAAAGGAACAAAACTGAGTTATCTGTAATCGGGTGGATGGACCTAGAGACTGTCATACAGAGTGAAGTAAGTCAGAAAGAGAAAAACAAATACCGTATGCTAATGCACATATATGGAATCTAAAAAAACGGTATTGATGAACCTAGTGGCAGGGCAGGAATAAAGATGCAGACGTAGAGAATGGACTTGAGGACATGGGGCGGGGAAGGGTAAGCTGGGACGAAGTGAGAGAGTAGCACTGACATATACACTACGAAATGTAAAATGGATGGCTAGTGGGAAGCTGCTGCATAGCACAGGGAGATCAGCTTGGTGCTTTGTGACCACCTAGAGGGGTGGGATAGGAAGGGTGGGAGGGAGGCTCAAGAGGGAGGGGATATGGGGATATATGTATACTTTTAGCTGATTCACTTTGTTGTACAGCAGAAACTAACACAACATTGTAAAGCAATTTTACTCCAATAAAGATAGATATATATATAAAATCTAGGTGTTTATCTTTTGATCCCTTGTTGCAGGTGAACTTCCTGGGAGGCAGACTCAGAGATTAACTGTAGGAGGTTATTAGGGAGTGTTCCTGGGATCAATAATTGTGAAAGGGAAGGAAGCAGGATTGTGCAAAGGGAGGAGAGCAGGGATGCTGTCTCATTGGAAGCTTCAACTGATCCTACAGAGAGACTCGGACATAGGATGGTCTTTGAGAGCTATTCTGAGTTTGAGTGAAAGGGCTCAGCCTGTATAAGACCTCTGCTTCAATCAGTGGACCCAGGCTGCCCCAGGAAGGTAGCATGACCTTGGGAGAGAGGTCTCCTCAGCTAAGGAGTCTCTCATGTTTGAACGGGGATCTGGGTGGCTCATTACAGCATTCATCATGACTTGGGAGAGGGTAGGAGTTTTAAACAAGACAAAAAAGATTGATTTGACTATATTAAAAATAAGAACATCTGTTTGTCAAAAGATGCCATAAAGAAAATACTTACAATTTGGGAGAAGATTTTAACACATACAACCGAGAAAGTACTAATATCAACAATATATAAAGAGTGCCTACAAATAATTGAATAAATAATACCGTAAGAAAATGGACAAAAGTCATAAACAGGTATTTTATGTAAGAAAAAACATGTTCGATGATGCAAGTATTGGAGGGTGTGTGGATCAGCAGAATTTCTTATACTTTGTTGGCAGGAATGTAAATTGTTATGACTGCTTTGGAAAAGTTTGGTATTACCTTGGAAAATTGAATATTCACATACCATATAATCCAGTAATTCTGCTGGATTCTACACATGTATAAGAATAGACATAGAAGCACTATTTGTGATAGCAAAATCTCAGAAACAAGCCAAGTGTCCACTGACAGGAGAATAAATAAAGATATATGTACACAATGGAATATTATATAGCAGTGAAAACAAATGAACTACAAGTAGCCATCTGGATGAGCCTGAGAAATTAAACATGCACTGAAAAAAAGTAAACCTAGAATTTTAACTACAGTATGATATCCTTTTTATAAAGTTAAAAAGTAAAAGTAAACAACACATGTTGGGAACACATATATATGTAATAAACTAGAGATATGTAAAAACAAGAGAATGATCAACAATATAGCAGTTATCTTGGGGGAGGGAAGGTTGGGAGATAGGAAGAATACAGAGCATATAGGTAACGTACATACAATTAATATCAATACTCTAGTTTTTGTGTTGGATGGTAGGCTCATGAATGTTTATTATATTATATTAATAAGTGAATAAATTATTGAATAAATAAATTTTAAAAATTTAAGAGGAAGCCATGATTTTTTTTTTGCATGTATTTTTTTTTTAACATCTTTATTGGAGTATAATTGCTTTACAATGGTGTGTTAGTTTCTGCTTTATAACAAAGTGAATCAGTTACACATATACATATGTTCCCATATCTCTTCCCTCTTGCATCTCCCTCCCTCCCGCCCTCCCTATCCCACACCTCTAAGAGGAAGCCATGTTTGAACCAGTGATGATAGTGTGTCGTGAACCAGGGATTATGATTAATTTAAAAGATGCATCTGAGGTCCAAAAAAGGAAGTGGAGCAGGAGAAACGAGGGGGAAAAAACCCTTCCACTGTTGTTAAAGTGGCTCAGGGAGAGGCTGCAGTCCCATTTGTCGGGAGTATGGTGCTCGTAATTTCTTTTAAAAACAATACAGAAACATAAGGGACTGCTAACTGAACGCTATAGTCATTCTCTTCCCCCGTGTGGAGACCCCAGGACCCCAAAGACAACTTAGGGTACATGTCCATCCATTCTTCAGGTGAGCCTGTTGTCCTACAGTAAATGACCTGCCTGAGTGACATTTTAGCTGTCTTTCAGATGGAGACATTTGACTGTTTTGATTATTCCCAGTTACTTCACAGCAGCGAAGGAAAAATCCTTTAGAGGTTTTTATGGGAGAGTACTCTGCTGCCAGTGGCCTTTAATTCTAGGTAACAGACCTGCCTGTGTTGTGATTGGGAGTCTTGGGCAGTTGGGATGTCTTGAAAGTGGAAGAGGTGCTTTGGGAGATGGGGAGTTTCAAGCAGAATTAAGAGAGGCGTTTGGGGGATGTTACTGAGAAGATTTGAGCTAGATGACTAAGGTACCGTCTACCTCAGGATATGAGTCCAAGTACAACCCTCCTCCAGAGGGCAATCAGAGCAGACCACCCTTTATTTGACTGAATGCTATTTTAAACTCCACCCATCTCCCACCCTCTAGGAGTCATTTGGTCATAAGTTAATAGCCAGTCCTTTTAAGTTAGATTATAACACTAATTAGATATCTAGCATATGGGAATTTATGAGCCTTGAAAATAAGGGCCATGCAATCACAAGGCCAAAAACATTTTTATCAAGCTTCTCCCCTTCCCTGCAACCAAATCCCATATTCACAGAGATAAAGATGAAATAAGAGATGTGATTGGTATCCTTCATGTATCTGTATATTTCTTAAGATAACAAGTACCTGCAACTGATCTTGACATCTAGAGAACTATTCACTCAGGTTATTTTTTTTCTCATAGTTTTTATCTGGCATCTTGTTTGGATTCCAGGCTTCTCTAGATGAGCTTGTGATTTGATTGTCTGATCAGGGAACATACTCATTAAAAATAAATGTACAAAGAGCTTAGGAGATTGAAGTTTCACGCTTTATATGTTGAAAAGAAAGAGGTCATGTCAACTAATCCATTTCAACATACATAAATGCAATTCCCAAGCCTCTGAATGCAGGGTTTAAAGAAGAGATGATGAAACCAACTCATTAACAAGTACTGAGGGAGGTTCCTTGAATGTCTGGGTAAAGTTGGGTTCTACTGAATACAGGCTGACCACCCAAGTGGCCCCACTATGGGGGCTTACCGGCCCACTTAGGATGGGTCCAATAGGCTGATTTTGGAATATTTTACTCTAAGAGTCAGGATAGTTTAATTGCATTTATTTAAGCATTCTGTTTGTACAGTGAAAACGGGAAGTGACTCTTTCTAGGGAAAATTGTGAATTTCTATTATCTTCTTTAGTATCTTTTTCTCCTTCAACATGATGTTAAGTATGAGAGGGAAAGCATGGGCTTTTGAATTAAAAACAAAAAAGAAAATGTGCTTCAGACTAGCTCTGTTACATACTAGTTTCATGACATGGATAAGGTATTTTACAGCTTTAAGTTTTACTCATTTTTAAAATCAAAAGCACAATTATACCCATCTTAAATGGTTGTGTGAGAATTAAATGAAACCAGTTGTTTATGTGTTTTGAATATACTTTGCTCTGAAAATTCTTTAAGGTAGCTTATAAATAAGGCTCTATTAAAGACACATGCACATAATCATACATGTCACATACAGATGCACATATTTACACATATACTATTCACAAATGTAGCATAAATTAAAAACCCAGATAAAAGATGAAAGGAAAACAAAGGTAGAAACACATAATGAAGACAAATGAGAATTAAAATATGAGTGGGATAGAAAAAAAGGAAATCTTGTCTATAGAATGCTTCACAGTGTCCATAATATAAAAAAGGAACCAGTTGCCCAAGAGAACTGCCAAATATCATTTGTTCCAAGACTAGGGAGGAAATTTTTCCATGTAAAGAAGACAGTGTATGAAGTAATGGCAAAATCTTTGACAACGGTCTTACAGTTAATGTGATGATGAGCTTCATAGGGCTGTTTGTTGTATTGATTTTTGATGGCATTACACCAAAGTAAATACAACCAGAAAAACAAAACATGTAGAAGTTGCCTGGAATGTATTTCTAAGTATCTTCCACTTTGATGATCTGGCTTGCCCACCTGGGAGAATGGATGAACTATGTATGTTTCAAGCAATTCTTCCTGAACAAGACAATGTATGTCAGTGAGCCTATAACAACAAAGTGCTGTAGAACTATGTGTACTTATTCTTCTGGTACCTCTAAAACTCACCAGAAATCTAGCTTGTGTCCATACTTGTGGACCTGTCATGATTACAAAGCAGCTCCAAAGACTTCTCTGTGATAAAGTTGGCTCACAGAAACTTAAAGGGTCATTCCTGTTAGGAATATCTGCATTTTAATAAGCAACTCTTGAACATCCCAAACCCCTAAAGGTCCAAAGGAATGGGTCTTTTAAAGGGAGTGCTCTGTTCACAATGGCAGGAGGGGTTTGAGGAGATTTTTTTTTTTTTCTGGAATTTTGTTATCTGCATAAGTGATCATGACTTCATTACATATAAACTACTTCCCTAAGGAGAGATACAAGGTCCAAATCTAATGAACTTTTTTTTGTTTAATTTTCAATTTGTTTTTTCAAAAGCTATCCATTTTACAAGGCAAAAACTTTCATTGACTCTGCATCTTCCAAGACAGCTAATGGAAGCTTGTTCCTAATATGTCCTTCATGATTGCTAATGGAAGCTTGTTTCTAATATGTCCTTCATGATTCCAGGGTGATTTTGCCCTGAATAATCTTACTCTGTTCCCAGTAACAACATGCCATTCACAACGAGATCTGATGGGAACAATTTATTTTCAAATTGATTTTCCTTTCTGTAAAAAGCTCCTACCATTCATTTTATTTAAAAGTTTCTTCTAATTAAAGCACATTAAAAAATTCAGTTTCAATCTTTATGCCGTTAGGTAGGAAAATGCTCTGAAAATCAAATAGCTTTCAGTGTCACAAAAGAAAATGGATTCTTCAAATTGGGAGTTGCTTTGGAAAGAGCTTGCTACCTGGAAAGCTCATTAATACTTTCTGTGTATCAATTCGTGAATGTATAATAATCAGTCAGAAGTGGAGGCTGTGATACTAACCAATTTTATGGAATGGATCACAGTAAGCAAGATGACGTCTTTTAGCCTCTATACTCACAATGTCTTCGGCTAATGGAAGCCACAATTGCTCACCTGAGACGCTACAAACCCTTCTCATTAAAAAAAAAAAACCCACAGTTATTTAGTTACTTTAGACTAATAGCGTCTGTATGTTCAGCTGGAGTTCATCAATGTTAACAATGGCAGAAACCATACCATAAATTGGCTCTATATATCCTTCTAGGTAAAGAAGAGTTTCTTTCCTTCTTTATTTTTAACTGAAGTGTAGTTGACTAAAGAAGAGTTTCTTAGGGGCTGAAATAGTGTCTCTTTCAAGGAGGAGTGTTGTTTTTAACCAATTTGTTTTTATCCATTTTACCTGGAGAAGTCATTATTCACAAAGAGAGGGTGGGCATCACTTTTTGAAATGTTGCAAAACCATTAAGTAGACACATTCATTGATTGTACCAAACTCTTTCTGACCAATTCCCTGGAGCCTTGGTGGATACAGAATGAGTCCAGGAAGGGAGTGAGATTATGGTTGGTGATCAAACTGATGGTCATTTGGGAAGGGGGTGTGTCAGTTGGATTCCAATCAGGAGACAGAAAGCACACAGTAATTTAAGCAGGGGAAATTTAATGTAAAGAATTATTAAGCAGGGATAGTGTAACTATAAAAATGTAAAGATAACTCTAAAGGGTACTATAGGGCTGAGGGAGAGTATCCAAGGAAGGACAAACTTGTGACAGTGCCTTCCCCAAGCCTGAGGTTCAGAAGGTGTAGTTGAAGCCCACTGGGTAGCGGAGAACTTTGCTGGGTTGCCAGTTCTAGAGCTGGTCTATAGGTGCCAGGCAAGTAGGAAACATCCCTCTGAGGTGCAGGTAATTGGGGCAGGTGCACAACAAGGTGGGCAGATGCGGAGAGAGTAGGGGTACCACTGTGAGCACACGGCCTGGATTGCTGGGTGTCCACATTGGGAAGGCCATGAGAAGGTGGTCACCAGGCCCAGGCAGGGCTACAAAGTCATTGAGGGACTGCAGATATGCAGCTGGGGCAGAACACCACCAGTTGTGCCCTCACACATGCCCCACTAAAAGGCCGTGCGATAGGAACAAGAAAAGCAAAGTGCAGTAACCAGAACCTGGAAAAGAAACCTCCTATCTCCTGCAGTGTCCTTGCAGCACCCTCTATTGACAAAGCTTATATCACATTCAATGTACAGGAGAAAAGCTTAGGTTCCGGTCCATTATGGCAGAGCAGGTACTGAAGGATGCATTTGGAGTGAAGAGGCAATGCATTGATAACTGACTCATTTATGGTGATACAGAGCTACTCACAAAAGTAGTGAGAAGGTAGGAAGGGGGAGGGAAAAGGCAGTCCCATCCACCTCGTATGCCAGAGGAATTAGCCTTTGTGCTAATGTACAAATGCTGAGATTTGTAGAACCTGGTCTATATGGATGATGGGATAGACAACAATGATGCTCTACTCAGGCAAAATTGTGCTGCCAATCCATAAATTTAACTAATTGCTTACCAAACAATTAATTTTGTTCCTGATAGCATAAGTGAGTAGGTCCTACCCTGTGTATTGCTATTGTCAAAAAAAAAAAAAAAAATTCAATCAAATCAGCCAAGTCAGGGAAGAAATCAGGTTTGTAGCTGGGGGTCAGGTAGAAGGAACAATGGGTTGATCTTTCAGTTTTCAGACAGCTGATGGAGAATCTATCAGCTAAGCTTTGGCAGCAGTTAAATAGGCCCCTGCACTTTGGGAAGGCTGTAAGGGAGGTGAAGGGGGGCACAGAGATGACTTTGACAATTGCTACTAAAACATTCTAAGAATCAAAAATAGTAGCTTTTAATGCCCCCTCCCTGTCTTCCTATTACCATGGCAACATGAGACTGCTCCACATGTAGCCCATTTGTAGACTTTCCTTGACATTTGCCGTTAACCCATTTTCAACCTAGATGGCATTGCTAGAGGGGGAGGGAGTGGGCAAGGCGGGGGCTCGTACCTGGTCCTCACATTTTCTAGGAATTGCGGCACCTCCCACCCTTTGGCGTGTGGATTCAGGCTCCTGGTCTTCAGAGGCTGTTTCTGCTCCCCAGGAGCGCTCAGAGCTGCATATTACTGTGCCATCAAGATATGTTCTAAATGGAAATGCATTTTTTAAATTAAAATAAATAGAAAAAGCCACCATGGGGGCTAATACTGGGAAAACGTGGGAAAACGCAGTTGCTTAGGCAGCCATGTGACTGCCTTTGGTTAGGAGCAGAGAAAC
Source organism: Eubalaena glacialis (assembly GCF_028564815.1). Classification (NCBI taxonomy): domain Eukaryota; kingdom Metazoa; phylum Chordata; class Mammalia; order Artiodactyla; family Balaenidae; genus Eubalaena; species Eubalaena glacialis. The sequence goes on from NC_083722.1 coordinate 12,285,236, forward strand.
AGCCAAATACATCTATCATTGATCACAACAGGCTACAACTAGTTTGTTGAAAAATAAGACATCTCATGGGTCTTTTCAGTTTTACAGACAGTAAAAATTCAACCAAAAATTTTAAAAATGTGCTTGGTCTCAATGACTTTGTTTGGGTCTATAATGTATAAAGTGATGGTGATAATGATTATCACAGACTTGTGATAATAATTTGCTTAATATAATCAACTTAGGTAAATCACTTCAAATTACTAAATTGTATGTGTGTATGTATCTATATCTGTATATCTTGCATTTCTCAGACTACCCAAATAATTTCTGACTCTTCATAAAGCCTTACACCATGAAGTAGATATGATCAGAATGAATAAAAATGTTATTAAAATTTGGTTTTACCAGAGCTTATTTATAAGGAATGGCTAAGAATTTTAAAAGGAATTCATTATCCAACCATTAATAGTTACCAACATGATGTAGAAAGTCTTTGTGTGTGTGTGTGTGTGTGTGTGTGTGTGTGTGTGAGAGAGAGAGAGAGAGAGAGAGAGAGAGAAAGAGAGAGAAACATTCTATGTAATGACTTTTGCAGTGACATTCTGTTGAATGACAGAGTGCCCTGACTGATAAAAGGACTTAGTGGGGACGTGGCGGTTTTTCATAAATGAATTACGTTTAGAAGATAATTATGTTTGGAAGACTTTTCTGTTTTCAAATTTTATTAAGCCCTGTGGGGACTCTCAGAATTACCTGTCTGGAATCATCAGTGAATAAGAATAAATGGTAATTCCATGACAGGCCTGCATATTTCTCTTCTAAATCAAGAGGGTGACACACGGGTAAGGGTGCTGTTGAACTTCTGAGTGTGCTGGGAGCCACTGGAGACCCAGCTGGAGAAGTCAGGAGAGTTGAGAAAAAGGCTGGTGGGGCAACTTTGAATTGTCATAGTTCTATCAATACATACCAGGCCACATTTGCCCCTTGTCTGTGGGAGGAAGTGAAAAGCAGGAATTGTCATTTCCATTTAATGGATAAGGAAAAACTCAGAAAGGTCAAAGGATTTATATGCCCAAGGCCACATAGCTGACATGTAACAGAACTGGGATTGAAAACCCAATCTTCTAACTACAAATGCTGTATTCTTTCTAGTTCATTACACTGACTCATATCCACCAAGTTCCTTCTCAAGTTCTAATTTTTTAAAAAGTCCATGAGATAAATGTGTGGAAATTAACAGTGGATGGGTGGTGTACTTCATTTTGTAAGGATAAATGTCTTCCTTTGTTGCTAAATAATAGTAATAGACTCTAGATATTGTCATAAAAAGTATTTAATAAAAATGCCTTAAGCGTTCTTTATAAAATCAGAGTTAAATGAAGTAGATTAAATCTTAAGGAGGGCATTTGATCAGGCCTCATAACCAAATAAGGTTTGGTAATATTTTGAAGGATGTGTTAAGTAAATAACACATCTTGCTCTAGTAAGTCAGTGTGCAATGTCAAAATTTAACCAAAATTGTTCCTGGAAAATAAGGTTTCCATGTTACGTACATGTGATGTACTTTGTTTGGGCTCTCATGGGATGGAGCAGGAATGCGGAAACAGAAAAGCATTTGTTAATTCTTTTTAGCTTGTTCCTTGCAAAGAAACAAGAGCTGGCAGCTTTAGGAGTGGTGATAGGAAACAATGTCCGCGGTACAAAGGAAATTGCTGGTTTGGATTGTAATTGGAAATGATTCACCACTTTACTAGCTAGTGATTTTTCAGCAACCTGGATAAAAGTGATTTGAAATGTACTGTCATACTGGGTGAGCAGAAAACTCAAAGCCCTGGTCCTAATAACACCTCCAACCAATAACCACACCAAAAAAAGTGACTTAAACTTGTTTTGACATGGCTTCTGAGAATTTCAATATACCTTCCAAGGTATCTAGAGATACACTATAGGTAGCCTTAAAGCAATAGTTTTCTATCAGTGTGTTGCACTTGGTAGCCCCCAAACATTATGAGGCACATCACTATTAGAAACAGTTTCACTGCTCCGTGTGAGATGAGTTGAAGGATTAAACATAATACCTGCTTTTACCATCCCTAATGCCCTTTGAGGCCCCTGGGGTACCTCCTAAGGGAAATAAGTTTAAAAATTATTTCCTTGAAAAACATTTATTTGTTGGTAGCCCCTGGAAAAATGTCTGAAAAATCATCTGTTACCGTGCCCTTAGAAGTTATAGAAAATTGTCTCACATTTCATATGCCCAAAGGTATAATATATGCATAATTATGGATGAACTGTCTTTGCAAAAATTTTAAACTATTAAAGCAATTAATGATTAATGACTAGATTAGGGAAGATGCTTAGTCTCTTCTGGAATCTCAAACCCATCGGCCCCCCCTGGGAACAGCTGATCAAAAGGACATTCGGAAGTACCTGGCTGAGGGTGGAGGACAGTTAGAAGGAAGGACTTCTGCTGCCAGTGATTTTATTGTAAGCTCAGATATGCAACATTATCTGAGTCTGATTAAAATGAAAAAAAGGAGGGATTCAAAAATACTGACATGATAATACATAATATCAAGATGAAAAGAAGAGTATCTTAGAAATGGCTATCCTTGAACTTAGCCTTGAACATCAAGAGAACTCGAGCTAGATTTGAGCTTGGTATACAATCTCAGAATGTGTAATTAGTAACGTTTACGTAATCTTGTGCCGATACAGAGGATGTGTCAATATACAAGGTATTTAATTTAGTAGCCAATCCACTAAACAATTAATCAAAATGTTCCAGAATGCATTTGAGATACTTAATCCGCAGATTGACCATAAATACAAATGTTAGTGTACTTCCTTGTATCATAGTTAAATTGTAGGTGTTTAGAGAACATTTAGGAAAACTCTCTTTTACTCTTAATCATTTAACTTGAAAATAGTTAGTGGTGCACTTTTGAATTTAAACTCTTATTAAATACCTTACTAGCTCAGCCACATCACTAGTATTGGCAATAGTTTCTTTTTTTCTTCTTTATTTTTTTGGCTGCGTTGGGTCTTAGTTGTGGCACACGGGGGTCTTCGTTGAGGCATGCGGGATCTTTTGTTGCAGCGTATGGGCTCTGCGTTGCGGCGCGCGGGCTTCTCTCTAGTTGTGGCGCACAGGGTCCAGAGCACATGGGCTCTGTGGTTTGCGGTACACGGGCTCTCTGGTTGAGATGCGCGAGCTCAGTAGTTGAGGCGCGTGAGCTCAGTAGTTGTGGCACGCAGGCTTAGTTGGCACACAGGCTTAGTTGCCCCGCGGCATGTGGGATCTTACCTGACCAGGGATGGAACCCGTGTCCCCTGCATTGGAAGGCAGATTCTTTACCACTGGATCACCAGGGAAGTCCCAGGCAATAGTTTCAAATCCACTGATGTTGCTATATCAGAAGTGATTTTTGTCCCATTTTGAATTTCTGCCTTCTTTCCCATATTGTAACCAATAACAGTGATATGGTTATAAGGCATTATTAATGTTACATCCTATTATTATATACACAACATTTGAAAATCTCTCATCATATCATCACTATGATCACAATTTTTTTTATTGTACTCAGAAAGACTGGCCAGAGATTGGTTTTTCTCTCTGCATAATTTATAAACTCTCTGAGCTTCAGTTTCTTCATAGCCATAAAATGAGGGTTAATAATATTTACCTTCTATAGTTATTATGATGATTAGATGAAATAAGGTATATAAAAAATGCCATAAACCCAAAGAATTATAAAAATGAATTGTGAAAATATAAAAGCAGAAGCACAGGAGATAAGTTAGATTACAGTCACACAAAAAAGTCCCTTCAACTTTTGCTGTCACCCTTTTATGGCTCAGGTTGAGCCATAAATGAAAATGCCCTAATGAAAAGGTGTGTGAGATTGCTACAGTTTGTATTTTTTGAATGCAACTCTTAGGTCTTCTGCAAGCTCAGATGAGCCGCTTGGGGAAATACCAGAAATACCGAAAAGCTAAAATGCAGTTCTAGATAAAGCATCTGAAGTTTTACAAGCTTTTTACAATAACTGCGTTTAGTCCTGACACAAATAGAACAAGTCTTGATCCAATTCCTTTTAACTCTTACCTAAGGAAACACAATAAGTCATCTCATGAGATATTTTTAAGTTGTCTGTCAGCCTTACTGTCTCTTCTTCTCCTTTTGTCTGGCAAAAACAATGTGTTAGTCCACAAAGCAAAAACCTATTATTGAATTAATGTCAAGAATTCTGGCTTCTAATGTTTAAGGTGTTCTCAATGCTAGAATATTCTGGGCTCTTCATAGGAGGGTACAAAAATGACATGAAGTAGAAACAGACTGAACCCAATGTATTATTATAGATGAACTGAATATCAAGGGTTTTAAAAATCCATATTGTCATTTAGGGTGAGCATGGTGATTTTCAAAAAGAATAAGTGACTGGTTGACCTGCCACCTTCTATCTGCTGCTGTCATCTGAGCCTATGTTCCTGCCAGGAGAGCTTCCTCCTGCCCTCTCTGCCTGGCTGAAACCTACTCATACTTTAAGACCCAATTCCAGTTTTACCTACTAGGGCCACATGAACCTAGCATGACCCCTTGCTCCTTAGAATGCCTTTCATACGTACATAAATCACCCAGGTGACTTTAAGAGCAGCTTTTGCCTTCATTTTTATTTTCTGACATTTATCTAGTCTAACAAGTGAAGTTTGGTATCAATGTTTGAACAATTATTTATTGTCACTATTATTATTGGTTACATTAATATGTCTTTTGGGTTTTTTTGATTGAAATATAGTTGATTTACAATGTTGTGTTAGTTTCAGATGTACACTAAAGTGATTCAGATCTATCTGTCTATATATATATAAAATCTTCTTTTTCAGATTCTTTTCCACTAAGGTTATTACAAGATATTGAATACAGTTCCCTATGCTATACAGTAGGTCCTTGTTGCTTATCTATTTTATATACAGTAGTGTGTATCTGTTAATCCCAAACTGCTAATTTATCCCTTCCTGCCCCACTTTCTCCCTTGGTAACCATAAGTTTGTTTTCTATGTCTGTGAGTCTATTTCTGTTTTGTAAATAAGTTCATTTGTACCATTTTTTTTGATTCAACATATGAGTGATATCATATGATATTTGTCTTTGTCTGACTTACTTCACTTAGTATGATAATCTCTAGGTCCATCCACATTGCTGCAAATGGCATAATTTCATTCTTTTTTATGGCTGAATAGTATTCCATTGTGTATACATACCACACCTTGTTTATCCATTCGTTTGTTGATGGACATTTAGGTTGTTTCTATGTCTTGGCCAATGTAAATAGTGCTGCTATGAACATTGGCATGCATGTATCTTTTCAAATTAGAGTTTTTGTCTTTTCTGGTATATCACCCAAGTGATTCTTAATCATGTGCTACCTTCAATTGTTATTTCACTTTTCATGTGCACATCTCTTAGCTGCTCATTTGGGCCACAAGCTTCTTGGAGGCTGAAGTAGGGTATATTTTCCAAAGTTTCATATCTACAGTATGTGCACGGTAAATAGCTTTTAAATTAAAATGGATTTAATTGATAGACGAGTTTTAAAGGTGGTTGATTAACATTTCCCCATCAGCTATAGCATAAAATTCCAATCAGAATTCTGCCATTTGAGATGTCAGAATATGATTTAAACGCGTGATTTTGTCGCTAGAATACAGGTCTCCCAAAGAGGACAGAGGCTGCTGTTAAGTGTCAGAAGGTCAGAAGTGTCCGTTAATTTTCTTTGGTTTCAGAAAAGGAACAAAGAAACCAACCTGTTTTGCTCACATGTTGAAGGATTGCATTTCTAACTTCTATATGCAGTATTTAATTCCACTCTGGATTTGGGTGTAAGTTGGATTAAAGACCTCCAAGGCAAATTTTTTATTATTCCCACTCTGGTTCACCAGGTAAGAAGAAGTAGGGAGCTACACATCAAGCCCCAAATTGGTTTTCTATGGAAAATTTAAGAGGATTGTTTTTATTTAGCAGCTTTTGAAGTGCTTCCAAATACCCCATCAGAATTTGTAGACCTTTCAGCAGAGAAGAGAGACTCGTTGTGAAGGTGGTTTAATCAGGAGATCTGGATCCAAGCAGCCTCTGGCTTCTCACAGTGTGAAGTTGGGATTACTACTCTTCCTGCCATTCTCCATCCCTTCTATTTTCTGCTCTGTTTTCTAAAGGCTTTCCAGTCCCCATTTGAATCTGATTTACTTGCATTTGGGGTAGCTGTGACGGCTTTCCAATTTGAGACACTGGTTGATTTTGTCAGTATTTAAAATCAGTGTGTGATTTGGGAAGTTTCTTCTTTAGGCCATTTCCCCCCATTTCCCCCAGAATCTGAGAGTTTGTAACCAACTCTGCATGATTCACGCAGCCCTCTGCTTGTCAGAGATCATGTGAGCTTTGAGTCCAAGGGAAAAACTAGTTATTATATTTAGAATTACAAACCCCCCAAACCCAGAAAAGTATCTAATAAACATATAGCATTTCACTGGCATATAAAATCAGAGTCCTGGGAGGGAATGAAGTTCTTCAAAGGTTATTTTTTTTAACATTATTTTTCCCTAACTCATTCCTAAATTTGGTGCTCTATTTTGCTCTTAAAATTTTCCAGGGAAGAAAAATTTACTACATTCTCTGGCCTTGTTTTAGTTTTAATGTTTGACAGCCATTGAAATCAGAAAGTTATGTGAAACCAAAACTCTTGCTGTAGTCTCTGCCTGACCTCACTCCTCCTGTCTTAACTGGAGACTGGAATGTCAATTACTGCACAAGCATTAGATAGAACCCATTTGCAGGGAGCTCTAGGGGCTTAACATTCTGGCTTGGACCATTTCTTTTGACCTCTTCTCTGGTAATGAAGATGACTTTCCACTTGCCTCTCCTGAGTTGCACTGTACAGGCCACCCGCTCTGGTCTGTTTTGTCTCCTTCTGTTCCCTGACACTTGCATCTTGCTTGTTCCTCTGTGTGTGCTTTGTTTATGCTGTGTCCCCACCTGGCACACCCTGCTTCTGTATCTCACCACCGGGATGTAAACTTCAGGAGTTTACAAGCAGGAACCTTGTCTTTTTCACTCGCAGCTGTATCATTAGGTGTGTCTCAGTCATGTCACTCATACTGCATGCCTAGAACTCCACACATATTGGTTAAGTGATATTTATTAGTTAATATTCAAATTCTACCCAAACATCAAAGCCCTTCTCCAGAGAAAGAGAACAGCATAACCCTTCATTCAACACAATTACATGGGTGTCTACAACATAACCAATATTGTGCTTCTATATTTGCAACTACAGTTATATTCAGTTGTTCTCTCTTCCAAATTATAGGTTTTCCTTTACATTAAGAATGAGCTTCCTACAATTGTTGATGAGTAAAAATATTGGGCCTCAATAACACATTAAGGTAATATCCTCCAATTCTGGACTGAGACCGCAATAAGAGAGTAGATACCATTTATCGAGGGCTTAGTATATTTATATAACAAATACTCATATAGTACTTAATTGTGTGCCAGGCACCATTCTCAGGGCTTTATAAATCTTAACTCACTTAGTTCTCTTAAGCATGCTGTGCATTAAGTACAATCATTATTCCTATCTTACAAGTAAGGCTTCTGAGGCACAGAGAGGTTAAGTAACTTGCCCAAAGTCACACAGCTAGCAGAGTCAGGCAGTCCAGTTCGAGAGCCTGGGCTTTAACCACTTCACCATACTGCTGTTTTCTTGGTACACCACTTGAGTCCAGGTTTTATGTTCCTACTTCTACTTTCTGCTGATGGGGACAACCTTCAGTGCCCTAGATTGCCACTCCTTCTACACACAAATACTGGTTTTATGAGTCAGAAACTCAAAGTTGGCTGTTTCCATTCTCAGCCCACATTCAGCATTTCCAAGGCTTGCTTTCTTCTACCCCTTTCTGTTATTTATGAACACACCTATCTCCCTGATGCGACTGGAAGCAACTGTGGGACAGCAAATCTCATCTCCCCTCCCTCCCTCCATGTTCCAGAACATAGCACAGTGCTCTCGACAGAGTAGGCATTTCATAAGTATTTGTTAAAGAAATAAATATGTTTAGAGAGATTTTCCTGTTCTTTTCTTTAAAGCCAAACTGCTCATAAGAGTTAAAAACACTAAAACTCATGTCACTTCTGAGCTGGATTATAGGGAAAGTAAATAGACAGTCCAGTCCAGCTGTGGGAACACAGGCCTAGGTGAGCACCCAGAGAGCCCTTGAACCTAGAGACTAAGCAGTCTTAACGTTTTCAGTGGTACAGTGGCCAGGAGATAACAGGTTGCATTTAGGGAGAAGGATGAAGTACATTGTTAGAAGATAGTTTCCTCTGTGGTGGTTTTAATAACACAGTCAAAAATATTTTACGACCTTCTAGGATAATTCTTATCTGAGAAGGTCTGTGGTCAGTTAAAGATGGCCACACATTCTTTGTTACTTCATCATTCAGCAGTGGAGTCTAATTTCCCTCCTCTTGAACTTGGGCTGGACTAGTGATTTGTTTGACCAGTTGAATGCAGTGGGAGTGATGCCACATGACTTCCATGTCTAGGTCAGCAGGAGCCTTTTGGCATCTACCTTGGCCTCTGGAACACTCGCTCTTGGAACGCAGCCACCATGCTGTGAGGAAGCCTAAACAGCCCCCTGGAGAGGCCAGCATGGAGGGGAGCCAAGGTCTCTGGCTGAGAGCCACAGTGGAGGTCCCAGGCTACAGCCAGCACTGACCTGCCAGTCATGTGAATAAGTCATCCTGGACTGGACCCTCCAGCACATTGAGCCACCCCAGCTGATGCATGTGGAGCAGAGATGCTCTGTCCCAGCAGGGCCTTCCCAAATTCCTGACTCAAAAAAATTGTGAGCAAACTGAAATTGTTGTTTTATGTCACAAGCAGTAGAGAATAGCAACAATGTCATAATCTGCACAGTGAAAAACAGCCACAAATACAGCCCATCAAAGAGCTTTTCACTTCATACGTAATTTTTCCCAAAACATACCCACTAGTACTACATATTTGGCCTGCTCTCACCCCTTGAGTCATGCGGTGCTTTGGAAAGAAACTGTTTGCTTCACGGGTCATGGTTCAAAACTGTATCAAATGAGGAAAATGAAACAAAACAAAACTGAACAAAACCCTATGGCTTCATTATTCTAGGATCAAATTGTGAGGAAATTAAAATGTGACACCCTGCACTGGAAAAATTCAACACATAATCCCATGATTGCTTTAAACCCACATTTATGGTATTAAGAAAAAATCTAGGCCTTCAACTAGATCAAACAGTTACTAGATCAATTATTTCAGAGGAATGTTATAGAGCTGATGTATAGAGCCACCCCATAATTAAATAGGCAGAACAAGAATATCTTCCCACCTCTAACCCTTGAAACCTATTACTAAGAGCTGATTCATTTGTCTTTATAGGATCCTTTTTAAAATGCAAAATATAGTGGGAGGGTTAACATAGTAACAGTTAATACAGCTCTCAATCATTCACAGGCTAGACTGCGCAGCAAAATTCCAGTTCACTGTGTAAGCACAGGGGGAAATGGGGTGACCTCCCGAGGAATCAGTAGGCCGCAGGAGGACACAGGGCATCTGGGAGGCAGAGGAGAAAGTCTGGGAGACAGAAAGGTGTAAAAAAGGGAGGTGGGGAGTGTCTGAGAATTTCTCCTCCTTTACCGGCATCTTTTAGGCAGACCAAACTTCTGAGACTTACAAGAAACTTTGATAAATACAGGCTTAGAAAGGGTTAAATAAAACAGCCAAGAGTCCTCAGTTATTCTCTCCAATTACTGCCTCTTCATCTTCTGCTTCCTTCCAATGTCACCTCTTTTCTGGCCCCTTTCAAGTGCTCTTTAAAATTGGATTTGCTTGACCTCTTGGTGACTGTTATTCTCAGTGGAACGGGGTATTCCTTCCTCTGCTCTCCCCATATGGCCTCAGATTCTCCTGGCCTTATAGTTTGTCAGCTCATGATCAGAATATTCACAGAACAGTCAGAAACCCTCAAAGAGACAGTTAACCAGATTTTTTCCTCAGGGCCTGCACAAGCTGTCTTCACACTGTCTAGGGAAGCCCACATCATCAACCAAGTCTTTGAGGACACAAAAGAAAAAGTGCCTAGTTATTTTTACATAGTAGTTCAGATGAGATATACATATATAGATATTTACATGATTCAAATAACTTTATTCATTCATTGTTTCATTTCCCCTTATGTCTAATTAGTCACAGGGCAAAGACTATTCTGAAGAAAAAAGGGATATTTCCCCTCTGCCATGTCCCCACCCCAGACACTTCATGGGGGTCTCTCTACAAATAAGGGCCTATTATATTGGTGTCCATCTCTTTGAAGGAAAGGAGAGATGAAACCTGGAGTATGAGGTTGTGTTTCTATCAGAGTCCTTTCCTTTTTATTTTTGTCTAACCTTGTCTACCATGGCAGACTACCAATATCTGAGTTCTCCTCTTTGGGGCACAAAATTAGACTAATTTCCATCCTATAGCATCTGTATGAGGCCATGTGACTGATTCCTGCCAATGTGACCCCTCCCACACAGGAGAAGTGTGTCCCTTGCAGGTCCAGGTGTGTCTTCTCAATCTTTTCCTGATACATCTCATGAATGGATAGAACTCAGGCAGAGTCACACGTTGGCAGGAACCTGGGTCCCTGAAGGATTACATGTAGCAGAGCTCTCCATTGACAATGTTGGAATGTGACCTGATTGGGAAATTTTATTGTTAAGTCACACTGTTTGTTTTAGCAATTAAGCTTACCCTGGCTAATAACTGCCAAACTTTTTCTCTTCTCCTCACCTATCCTCCCTGGCCAAATGCTTGCATGATCTTCTGTTGCTGAGGATATTTCTTAAATCTCCAACTAACTCAACAAAAATTATTTGTTTATGGCCCTACCAAGCTGTTAGTTCATTAAAGGCAAGGTATATAAACTATTCATCTTTGTATTTTTACCATCTTTTAAGCAGTAGGTTAAACAAATGAATGTGTAAGGTGCTATGAATAAGTATGTTATGAAGATAGGTCCTTCTTGAGGTATTCACCATCAAACTGGGGAGATGAGATGTATACATATGTAAAGTAGTATATGGAAAGTGCCAAAGGCATGTACAGAAAATAACTGCAGTGGTAGGTAAGAGGAAGAAGCTAATATACAGTGTGGTATAGTTAGCAAAATTTTCCCATCAGGGAGTAGAGGTGAGCTAAACTTTGCAGGACATGGAGAATTCTAAGAGGTGAAGAAGATGGGAGAAATAGAAAAGGACAAAGAGGCAGTATCTCTAGAGTCATCCAGTGACATAAGAACAACTAAAGCCTAGTTGTACATCATTCCTCCAAAAGTGAGGCCCTAGGCCGACTGACTAATCAGCAAGATTATACTTCTCCTTACCTCCTGGTATATCATGCTTTCATGTAATCTTTTGGGACAGTTCCCTTATTTTCTCCCGAATAAGATATACAAATAAATACTCATGATTGATAGTACTCTTTATATTCTATATGACATAGTCTTTCCAATACATCAGGGGAGTTTTACCTGACATTCTCCCCTCTTCTGGCCATTTATGAGTAATTTAAATTTGCTCTTGCATTGTCCCATTGAAGATATTTTCTTCCATAATTTCTTCTCATAGATTACCATTCAATTTCAATAACAGTATATATAGATACATTTGTTTTAAAGGGCTCTCATCCATTTCTCATCATAGGAAAAGGAGAAGACTGAGAATATCTATTAGAACAAAGAGTTTAAGTGCAGAAGATATTGGCTGACTATGTGTAACAAAGAGAGTGCTGCTGGCTTATTGCAGGAGGAGAGGTTGGTGGTCGTGAGTAGTTTTCGGAGGAAGAATTCACTGTGAATGCCAGTAAATCCAGGCCACGTTGGTCACTGTCCAGGAAGGAGGACAGACAAAGGGACAGCAGAAAAGATGGTCAGTCATCAGGAAAGCAGTGGAGAGAAAAGGATTCTGGGGGCTCCAATCTGAATTTAGGAGGAATCATCTCTGAGAGCCTCTTTTCATGTAGATTTTCAACTAAATCCATCCTTTTTCCATTGCTACCATCCAAGCTCCCACACCCCACCTTACCCCAAATCACTAAAGTGCTCCAGGTTTTGTTATGGGAGCTATATTTGATACTGTGGTGATTATGGGGCAAAACCAAGAGAAATGGAATATTTACATAAAAACACAGGAAATTCTTATAAACTTTTATTCTCTAATGCACTTGGAAACTCAGTACATTCTCTTCCAGATGTGCTTATCCCCACCTCTTCTGTCTCTTAGAGCACTTGAGGTTCCCACCATTCAACGGGCCCTCAACAAAGTCTGACTTGGACTGAGGTTTATTTCCTACAAGTGCTGTTTTCTTCCTCTGTGATGCCCCATAGCTCTGGTACTTGCATCTATACGATGAAGTGTAATTGTTACCCATTTCTCTTCCCATTAGACTCTGACCCTCCTTGACAGAGGGGAGATTTTTCCATCTCCCTAGAGAATGGGACAGTTACGGCATATGCTAGACCTTCAACAAACATTTGCTGCTTGAATGGCTGGCCGAAGGGATGAATGGACAAATAAATTGCATTTCCCTTGAACGTAGAGTTTGTGTTATACCTACTGCGTCCCTGGTACTTAGCACAGTTCCTTGAACAGAGCCTAAAGTCAGTGGATGCCCTTTCAGCATAATGATCATTGGAACTGGTCCTTAGGTGATGAGTTATGTGTGTTTATTTCTTTGTTAGTTATGCCAAACTTACTCCTGAAAATGATTTAGAGTAACTGAACATTAGAATTAGGCTTTCCCCCCAAATATCCTACAGACTGCAGGATGGTTCTTTTGAACTCCGAAGAGTCAGCTGGTTTTACTGCAACTTATATGAGCAAACCAGAAACCATCAGCCCTTGAGCAAGGGAATCTTGGGTGTGGTGTTTGCATGGTTTAGCCCAAGCATGTCCCCCATCCTGAATGGGACAAACCACTTACAAGGGAAGGGACACATGGTCAAGTGATGGCTTTTAACATCCTGTCACAACTATGTATTTAGCTGGACTATCAACAAAAAATGAATGTGTTCTAAAAGTCACTTGTCAGTTTTAGACCCATTTAACTTCCTTTAAAACAGATCACATGCCCCTTGAAAGCAAAGACTATGCTTTTAAGCTATTTGTGCAGTGAATGTCTATAACTACTTTCAAATTTATGGGATTATAAGGCCAGGTATTCCCATGCCCTAAAAATTGGAGTCCAGCTTAAATTAAAATGGTCTTCTGACTTAAATCACGAGTGCTCTGACTGGCAAGCTCACAACTTCCTCTTTTTACATTGACTAAAATGTTCTTTTTCTTAATCTCACCCTTCCCCCACCCTTGCCTTTCTCCCCACCTCAACAAAATCACCAATTTATCGAATAACTGCTGTGGAAACTTCATTAGAGCTGCTATATTTTACTTTCAGTATCACCCACCCAGGGTGCCTTGCCGAGTGCGAGCAGGTGTGCTTTTCTTGGCTGATGGCCAGGCCAGCCACTGAGCCATCGCTCCTGAGGTGCGTGTTCACCTCTGTGAGTTTATCACAGGAAGGGTAGCTCTTTCCAGAGAGTTCTCTTAATGAGAGAAAAAATGTGTCTTGCTTTGTGCTTTAAATTGTCTGCCCCATGTGCTGGAGCCACCTCTGCACAATAGTCTAGGGGCAGAGAATGGGGCTCTGTGGTGTTCTGTGCTGCACAGAAAGTCATGTTTTTGTTTTCTCTCCTGATCCAGGCAACTCTGTGCACCACTATAAAGAGGATTCAGGCTAGAGCTGACAGCCCCCAGGCCCTCTTCTGTTTTGTACCATCCCGTCTCCTCACCCACCCAGAGCTTTCCCAAGCCCCTCTTGCTATAAATTGAATTTTGTCCTCCAAAGGAAGATGTGCTGAGGTCCTAACCCCCAGTATCTCAGAATCTGACCTTATTTGGAGAGAGGCTCTTTATGGAAGTAATCAAGTTAAGATGAGGTCACTGGGGTGGCCTGTAATCCAGGATGACTGGTGTCCTCATAAAAAGGGGAAATTTGGACACACAGACACGCTCAGGGAGAAGACGGTCATGTAACTGGGGTGATGCAGCTACAAGCCGAGGAATGCCAAGGATCACTAACAAACAGCAGAAGCTAGGGGAGGCTGGGAAGGACTCTCCCCCAGAGATGTCAGAGAAAGCACAGACTTGCCTTTGGACTTTCAGCCTCCAGAACTGAGAGAATAAAATTCTGTTTGGGTAAGCCACCCAGTTTTTGGTGCCTCGTTATAGCAGCCCTAGGAAACTAATACTCCTCCCTTCCCAGCACTTGAAACAACTACCTTAGAGGCCAGGGTCCCCCATCATTATATACCACTCTGGCCACATCCCAAGTGGCAATTCTTTCTCCTTTTGCCCTCCAGCTACCAAAACTTGTCAATCTTATGTCCCACTTCCCCATGGCCTTGGCCTCTGCAATGATTAAGTAATAATGAAGTGACTACCCAGGAACAAATGTGTTGTAAAGCAGGAAGGGTGGGCTGACAGATTAATGGTACAGTTATCAGTTTATATAAAATTTCCCAGAGGTTTCTTAGGAAGAATAGCTTACACTGATGTTTCTCAAACTGAAGTCTGAGTTCTCTCTGAGAATTTTTTATCCTGTGTTTGCGTTTACAAGACAATCCAAAAAAAAAGTGTCAATTTTCTATGCATAAAATTAAAAATTCCATTTTGCCGTGGTTGTTACAATTGAATGAAATTATTATAGAAGACATTATGTTTTTTATTTTTATTTATTTTTTCCAGCTTTATCAAGGTCTAATTGATAAATATTAATTGCATATATTTAAGATATACAATGTGATGTTTTGATGTTTGATACATTGTGAAATGATTACCATAATCAAGCTAATTAATATATGTTGTATAATCATCTCACATGGTTGCCTTTTTCTCTGGTGAAAGGACATTATGTTTTAAATCAATTTTTCTCAAACTGAAGTTTGTAAGACACTTTTTGTTTTCCTTTAAGAAGAGCCTATTTATTTCTCAAAATTAACAAACACTGCTACAAATAAAAGGAACGGTCAGAGAGGAACCTGGCTGAGGGCACTTAGGACACTCTGCAATCTTACCACTTGCCTATTCTGATACTGAGCTGGACCTCATTCAATGCCGAGCCAAATTTGCTAGCTCATCATCAGCTATTACATGTACATATATATTTGCTTGAGGTTTTTAGAACATAAAAAGGACTGTCCACCTGTCTCTCTGCCCATGTAAACTGCCTTTCTGCATGACACTCTCTTTTCCCCTCATGGAGCACATATGTCATAAGCTACTTTTAAAATCAATTATTCAGGGTCTTGGAGGCTGGAAGATGGAGCAGAAGTTCCCTGGAGTATTTTGAAGTAAACATCAAATTATAAATGAAGCACTCTTTATAAATAGGTCAAAGGAATGGGGAACAGGGACATAAGTGGATGGGCTAGATTCCAACCCCTGCCTAACCTCCAGGAAAACTTTTTCCCCAGCATGAGCCTGAGTTCACCTGCTGCGAAAGCGCTTGGGAATCCTTGGGAGTAATGCCCCTGCCTCTGAGTCAAGTGAAAAGGTTCTCTGATGCACAGTGTGTGTGTGTGCACGTGTGCGTGTGCGTGTGCATTGGGAAAGAATCCTCTTCTCCAGGCCAGGTTCCTCCCTCTGAGCATTATCAGCCAGTAAAGAAGACATGCTACCTCTGCTAAGGTTGCAGAGAGGGGAGAGTGGGCTCAGAGCAGGAGGGCAAAGTGGGCTGGGTGGCCTCTGGCTCACAGGAAGCCCCCTCCGGGCCGCCCTCCCAAGGCCTGATTTCCAGCCCTCCCACAGCCTATCCAGGGCAGAGGGCCTTAGCAGCTGCTTGCAGAAAGGTTTAGACAAGCAGGAGAGCAGGAGACAGTCTGACAGGGGGTGAAAGCTTGACCCAAGATTTTTTTGGAATGGAATGATGTACAAGGTTTATAATTAGATTCCTCATTACTCTAAGTTTCCAAAGCAGGCCAGGCAACTCCTATGGATCAGGCCTCCAAAACGGCCTTCTAGGGGCCACAGGCCATTTTTGCTCTCTCTTCGTCTCTCCATAGAAAACAGTTAGGTAAACAAGCCACCTTGAAAACTTCCTCTTACTGGACCTCTAGGAGTAGCAAGGATTAACTAGGCCTTGGCTGAGGAATGACAGGTTATGTGAGCTTTCGCCAGGTACTAGAAAATCCATTTTAAACACACTTGCACAAAATCCCCATAATGTTTAATTAAAATATAATATGTATACATATGCTTATACACTTTTATATTGTGATCTTTTCATCACGTGTGTTATGTTTTAATTAAACACTAATCAGTTAAGTTTCATTTAAGGAAGGTAAGCTCTAAAGATCTGCTGTACAGAATGGCTATCATCAAAAAGAACATGAATAACAAATGTTGGTGAGGATGTAGAGAAAAAGGAACCCTTGGACACTGTTGGTAGGAATGTAAATTGGTGCAGCCACTGTGGAAAACAGTATGGAGGTTCCTCAAAAAACTAACAATGGAACTACCATGCCACCAAGCAATTTCACTCCTGGGTATATGTCCAAAAAACACTATGTAATTTGAGAAGATACATGCACCCCAATGTTCACAGCAGCATTATTTACAATTGCTAAGATATGGAAGCAACCTAAGCGTCCATCAACAGGTGAACAGATTAAGAAGATGTGGTATATATATACACACAGACACACACACACACACACACACACACACACACACACAATGGAATACAACTCAGCCATCAAAAAGAAGGAAATGTTGCCATTTGCAACAACGTGGATGGTCTTAGAGGGTATTATGCTAAGTGAAATAAGTCAGACAGAGAAGGACAAATACTGTATGACATAACTTATACGTGGTATCTAAAAAATACAACAGACTAGTGAATATAACAAAAAAGAAACAGACTCACAGATATAGAGAACAAACTAGTGGTTACCAGTGGGGAGAGGAAAGAGGGGAGAGGCAATAAAGAGGTAGAAGATTAAGAGGTGCAAACTATTATGTATAAAATAAGCTACAAGGATATATTGTACAACACAGGGAATATAGCCAATATTTTATAATAACTATAAATGGAGTATAACCTTTAAAATTGTGAATTTCTATACCATATACCTGTAATTTATATAATGTTATACATCTACTATACTTCAATTAACAAATAAAGATCTGCTGTACAATATTGTACCTGTAGTCAATAATACTGTATTGTACGCTTAAATATTTATTAAGAGGGTAGATATTATGTTGTGCACTTAACATACTAAAATAAAATACAAAATATATTTAATAAAAAGTAACCATTCTCCTCTCCCAGATCTTCAGGCTTTCTCTTCAGAGGCAACCCATTTATCCTACCAAATATGTTTCTATGCATTGACAAAACCATACATGTATCAGTGGACACATATGTGTTGTTTTTACATACATGGGAGAATATCATACCCAATATTTGGGATCTTGCTTTATTCACTTAACAACATATCTAAGAGCCCTTTTCATGCCTACACAGAACCATCTAACTCATTTTTAAAGTCTTTATACTATGGGTACTTCAGTGAACATCTCATACATACATCTCTTCTCAGGTGTGCAAGTTTATTTGCCAGATATATTTGTAGCAGTGGAACTGTTAGATCAAAGGTATATTAATTCTTTATTATGATAGATATTGACAAATTGCCCTCTAAGGAGAACATGTTGATTTACACTCTCTGCCTGTCTGCACTCTTACCGGTGCTGTACATTTTCAAACTTCCTGATCTTTGTAAAATGTGTAAGTAAACAAATGTGTCTCAAGTGACTTTCCTGCTTCCAGTCTTGCTCCCTTCAATTCAGTAAACACCCTGCAGCTTGTGTGATGTTCCTCAGACGTGAATCTGATCCTGTAACTCAACTCAGCACAGAACTCTTCCATGACTCCTCATTGTCCTTGGGATAAAGTTCCGTTTCTCTGACTGGCTCACAAGGTCCTTAGTATTTGGGCCCCTGCTCAGGGCCACTATCATCCTCTGTGCTTCAGCCATGCTAGACTACTCTGCCTTCCTCAGACAGGTCCTGCTCTCCCTCACGTCCATCCAGGCCTCTCCTCTGTGCTCCTCCTGCCTGAGGACACTCTCCTTTGCCTGTCTCCCCTTCTCTGGCTCATTCTTACTCATTATTCTGGTTTCACCTTCCATGTGGCACCCACTAGGTTATGATGGGGAGCACCCTGGCTGCCTCCACAGTCCCCTGAACTTCACCTTTTAAATTATGTAACACTAGGTACGTACAAAATAACATATATATATATGTACATATATGTAAGTTATGAAACATAATCATGACAACAAATACCTATGCACCTACTAACCCACCTTAAGAACCAGCTGGCTGCCAACACTGTAACACGTGCTGTTTTCCTTGCCACACTGGGTGGTAATGGTCTCTATACTTGTCTCCATTTCCCACCATAGTCTCAGTTCTAGGGGCCATGGGTCTGGGTCTGACTTGTGCATAGTGATATCCCAGGGCCAAGCACAGGGCCTGACAAATTTTATGGCAGGCCTTAACAATATTTAAAAATTGAAGTTAATAATATCCAGAAAGGGAATACTTAAAAAAAAAGTAACCAGGTTCCCAGAGAGCAGGTTAGTTATTAAGAACCTACCATCAGTTCACTCTATATAATTTGGGTCATTTTTCTAAGGTCAGGGGTCAGTCTGTAGAACTTAAGCCTCCTTCTCTGGCTCCTTTGGTGAGGCTAGGCTGCTGGGACATACTTCTTTTCTTTCTTTTTTTTCTTTCTTTTTGTTGTTGCTGTTGTTCATTTACATTTTCAAATTGTTTATCAACAAGGTTGAACAGCTTTTGATTTACCAGCAATTCACCTTAATGTGGTAATTGCAAAGTGAATGAGTTTATTTTCCTTATTCTTTTTTTTTTAATTAATTATTTATTTAGTTATTTTTGGCTATGTTGGGTCCTCGCTGCTGCGCGCGGGCCCCCTCCAGCTGCGGCGAGCGGGGGCCACTCCTCATTGCAGTGAGCCAGCCTCTCATCGCGGTGGCCTCTCCTGCTCCATTGGGAGCACGGGCTCTAGGCGCACGGGCTCAGCAGTTGTGGCTCGCGAGCTCTAGAGCGCAGGCTCAGTAGTTGTGGCACACGGGCTCAGTTGCTCCGCGGCATGTGGGATCTTCCCGGACCAGGGCTCGATCCCGTGTCCCCTGCATTGGCAGGCTGATTCTCAACCACTGCGCCACCAGGGAAGTCCTATTTTCCTTACTCTTTAAACTTGTCCTGGTCTATGATTAAAAAAATTTTTTTGTTTGTTTTTGAATTGCAATCTTTACTACTCTTTACATGGTATCAAATATTTATTAAAAGAAGTAGAAAAAAGAGAAAATCACTTTGCTCTTAATAATTCTTGGTTCTATGCGGTCATTCACTGATTTGTTCATTTGACAGATGTTTGAGTGCCTACTGTATGCCAGGCACGGTCCTATGTGAATAAAGCAGAAAAAAATCACTGCTCTTGTGGAACTTATATTCTAATGAGAGGACACTGGCAAAGATATACGGTAATAAAAGGGAAAGTAAAGCAAGATAAGGGGATGAGAAGGGACAAGTCTGGATGTTTCTTTAAAAGAGGAGTTCTGATGAGGTCTCCCTGATGAGATGATATTTGAGCAGAGACATCAGTGAAGGGAGGAGAGAATCAGTGGAGGTACTGGGGGTGGAGGGTGAGGAGCAAGGGGTCCCTGGGCAGGGCACACTTGGCTGTGTGTGCACATTCATGCCTACTTCATAGAATATCCCAAGCTATATACATTTTATAATAGATTCTCTTACATTTGATAGAGCTTATGGGTTGAAAACATTACCTTAAGCCCCCAAAACAACAAGTTTCTCTTTACTTCCAGGCCCCTGATGGCTCCTGGCCCTTCACTAAAAATGTAGCTTCACCCTTGCCTGCTTCCTGTTGACTTTGAATGAGAAAATTGCTCAGCCACCTACTTCCCATTTAGCGAGGCTCCACAGAGAAGAGGTGGAGGAGGTCTAATGAGATGACACCTGTGAAACCCCAGTGCATGTACTTGCATAGAAGTTGATTGCTATTTTGGTTACTGTTATGAGCTTGGAAGTCAGGGGTACTCAGTACAGTTGTATTTATCAAGCACAAAGATGTAGTTCTCTTGTATATTAGGAGTCAAGCCATTCAAAGTGTATGTGTATTTCTATCCCTCCAAGCAAGCTGGGACACATTAGACCAAACACCATGTGGGGTGGTCTAAGCAAAAAGAAAAACCCCAAGGAGTTGCCTCTGTGGGGGGAGCTCCTCAAAGACAAAGATGGTCCAGGGCCTGGCATCAAGCAGCCTGAAAGAGGCACCAGAGAAAGAAAGGGAGGATTTCCACACAGGATGGGTGGAGCGGAAGGGAGGGACACGGCTTAGTGGAAAACAAAACAAACATATCCAGTACAAATTTGCACAATAAAAGGAAGAACAGAGGGTTTACCGTGCCAGTTAGAGAATAAATAAAGTGTGCATATTGGCAAATTGGCACATGGAATGAACAGGATGAGAAACAGTCGATCAAGAGGGATTATTACTGAAAAGGACCATGACTTAAAGTGTAGCTAGACTCCAGCTTCAGAGTTTCTAGGGCTCTCGAGGTTTGGTTAAGGTGGATGGAAACTACCTCCCAGCCATGTTCACAGTCATGCCTGCAAAAACAGAATTGCGACAATGGGAGAAACCTGAAGGGAGATAAACTGCTGTTCATATGCTGTCCACTCATGTGCTGCTTCAGTTTAGCCTTACTCAACAGGCACCAACCTGTAGAAAGATGGGGGTATTTCCCACTCAATCATTAAGGTGCTCTCCCAAAGGAACTGTCTACCAATAAGATGCATTTGAAATGATGGTAAGAGACAACAGACTATTAAACATTGGAATAATGTGAACTCACAGCTCACTTTCAATGTCTCAGGAAAACAAAAAACAGAATACCTCTGAAGAATTTAGGAGTGCCTCTCTTTCTCTATCCTTCTCTCTGTCTCTCCTGCTTTGCAATATTTATGAAAAACTAGTAAAACAATTTTGCATGGTTATAGATTCTCCAATCAAGTTTCCCCTGGGTTATTATTCAGATAGACTTAGGAGAGAATCCTACTGATGATAATGACCATGATAATGAAAGTAATTTCCATCATCTGCCTAGGCCATTATGGTTCATATAGTTCTTTCACTTACATGGTCATATTTAATCTCCATGAGAACACTTAGGTATTATGTATCCCTGTTTTACAGATGAGAATGTTGACCCAGGCTCATGCTGCCAGAATTGGTAGATGGTAGAGGTCAGAAGAACAGAATTGTTAGGTCTAAACAGGACTATATATTTTATCTCCCTCTGCTTTCCTCTCTGCCCCGGTGGGAAAGAGCACCAAGCCCTGGCATGGATCCTCACCCTCGCTCCGTACACTGTGCCACTAACTTATAGTTCCCACGTGTCGGAACCTCTTTATGACCCACAGGGGTTGGAAGACAAAGACATGGCTCACCCAGGTATAGGCAGAGCTGACCAACCAGGGGCCTGGCTGCCAGCCTCAATAGGCAAGAGGACTTCTAAGGTCAGCTTCCCAGAAGCTGGGGCCCTTGTTCTCAAGGCAGAGTTAGGCCCTCGTAGGCACCAGCTCTGTGTCCTGTGCTTCTTTCAGCAACCCTGTTCTTTGCCTCTTGCCAGAAAACAAACCCTTTGAACCAGTGTTTGTCAAACTATTCACCAGAATGTTCTGGAAGATGTTATGAGACACTGGGATAGTGGAGGGGGTGATAGAAGGATCCTGTGATCAAATGAGCTTGGGAAATGTTCTTGAAGATTTATATGCACATTAGTATATTAAAGTTTCTGGGAAATCCCACAGTAAAGAACTATTTAATTTTATTTATTTCTGTGGTTCTGAACCTCTTTCTTTCTTGTAACCCCTATTAATGTCTAGTGGAGTATTTCTTTACCCATTATTGAGTTGTGTAATTATGCAACACTCCAAAATATACCAGAGCACAGAATGTTCTGGAAATGCAGAGCTCCCTGTACATGACCTGGTACACAGCTTACGAATGTTGAAAATTTTGAGGCATTTTCTAAATCTTTAGGGGTCAAGGTGCACTACATATATAAAAGAATGAAACTATGACCAACTAAACAACCGTGTTCATTTGATAATGGTATAGATCAGGGGTTCTCAAATTTTGTTGCAATTAGAATCACAAGAGCAGCTTTAAAAATTTTGATGCCCAGGCTGTACCCAGACCCATTAAATCAGAAGCTGTGGGGTGTAACCAAGGCATTAGCATTTGCAAAGTTCTCCAGGTGATTTCATTGTACAGACAAAGTTGGGATCGAAAGGTATAAATGATTATCCTAAAGCAAAGAGCAGACGTGGGACTGACAAAAGCTTCTGGGAACTTATTTGGGCCACTTAAATACTGTCCATGAGTTTATGAAATATCTCCCCTCCTGGAAAGAATAAGACAAATGCTACAGACTTGGCTTATCGTGCGTGTTACAGTTCTAATCGGTAAACATGTGTTCCTAATATGCCTGAGATTGGTTTAATTATACACAAATAAGTTTGGCTTATTGTAATTGCAGAAAGCTGCAGATGTGAAGTTTTAATTATCACATCATGTGGCAATTTAGTTCAAGATGGACAAATACAAGTTATAATGAAAGACACTGAAGGGCTGGCTTAGAAAATGAGTTTTGGGGGATATACAACACAATTGGCTTCTGAACCCACTACTGAATTCAGAATGCTGAATGCTCTGTGGGAAATACTTCCCTTCAAAAGCTACTTGAATAAATATTCAGATCATGAATACACAGTAACAGTGGCTGAGAGCTAAAACTCAGGTTATTTTGATCACTCCAGAGAGCCATGAGCAAAAGAGGAGACACTTAAGATGGGATGGAGTCAAGAAATTTTTAGAGCATAGAACTCTCAAGAAAGGGTAGACCTTAGTGAGGTCATATATTGAGTTTTGAGTGGTCAGGAATAAACGAAAAATAATAATAGACTTTACTGAGCACTTCCTACAGGTCAGGCTGTCCTGTAAGTGCTTTACCTGTTACTTCATTTAATCCTCACTGACGAGGAAGGTACTGTGATTATCCCTATTTTCCTGATGAGGAACCTGAGGAGACTGAATGAGCTAATGTATGCCAGGTGCTTGGTGCCGTAGCTGGTACATGACAAACACGCAATAGTGGTAGCTCCTAATTTTTGGATCATAGAATCATAGAATGTTAGAGTTGAAGAGAATTTAGAGATCATTAGTGAGACTCATTTTGTTCCTTAAAAAGAAAGTAAACAAATAAAACTGTAACAAGAGGGGAGTTCAATATTTGGAGTCTGCCTTTGATTCAAGTCATTCAAGTAAAGCAAGAGGAAATGGCCATTTCATTTGATGCTCTAGGAAAAGATGTCTATAATCGATAACAAAATTTAAGTGTCTGTTCTTAAAGATGGTGTCATAAAGGCTATACTGTCTCATCTTTATCTTGTAGTTTAAGAACTGTTCCTGCAGTTTAGGTACAGTGCCACCAGGGGAAGATAGGAAACTACAGTCACTTGGATCAAGCTTCCAGGTGTTTCAGCTTTTCTGTGATTCAAGATAATGGGTCTCTGATTAATCCACTCTCCCTCTAAACAATAATAATACATTTTCAAATTTTAAATAAACTATATATTTTCTAAAATATAAAAATAAGCCATCTTTGAGCAAACTCTCTACAGAAAGATAACACCTTAGAAATGGGATTTAGCAAACTTTTTCCATAAAGGGCTAGAGAGTAAATATTTTTAGGCTTCGTGAGCCATGCCGTTTCTGTTCCAACTATTCAACTCTGCCATAACATGAAAACAGCCATAGGCAATATGTAAATGAATGACTGTAGCTATATTCCAATAAAACTTTATTTACAAAACCAGTTGGCGGGCTGGATTTGGCCCATGGCTTGCTGATCCCTGCCTTAGAATAAGTATCACAAGTTCAGTTGCCTAGAGTGAAGCAGGTTGTGTCCGGTCCCTGACAAATCAGTGAGCACATCTTCCATTTAATAGCTGACCCCACTCAGCCCCAGCTGATGATGGCCATGCAGATGTAAGCCCAGCGTGGCCAGATCCTTCTATTTTTCAAAAACAGCTGGGAACATAGATTTTTATGTGAGGGTTTCTGATCTTTTAAAATCTGGCAATTTATTCAGACAACCACTACCCTGGGTACTCAGCAGAACAACTCGGCAGATTGCATCTGGCCCTGTTGGGCAGCTTCTGCTGCAGAGCAATTTTTAAAATTAACCAATATGCTCAAGATATAGATGTGGAGATTTCTACCATTCTTCTTCTTTTTGTTTGTTTTAACTGAATAAATTTGACATGCAGCACTGTATAAGTTTAAGGTATACAGGGTGTTACTTTAATACACTTATATATGGTAATATTATTGCCAGTGTAGTGATATTTGTCACATTACATAATGATAGCACTAAATTATTGTCTATATTCATTATACTGTGCATTATCTCTATGGCTTATTTACTACTTGTTACCGTTAGCCTTCTTAACATAAGCAGACTCTTGCAGAGCACTGATTAAATGGCAGGTCTTGTTCTAAGTGCTTTATATATATTAGCTTATGAATTCTCCTCACAACCACCTGGTAAGGTATATGCGATTACTATTTCACCTCAGGCAAAGGAAGGCTGAGCAGCTTGCCCAAGGCCACACGGCTAACACGGCTAACACGGCTAACACGGGGCAGAGCTGGGATCTGAATGCAGGCAGCGTGAAGGCGGAGTCTGTGCAGGGAAATCACTATGCTGTTCCTGTCTCCCTTCTGGGGCTACTGTCCTTTTTCCACCCTGCAGTAAACTTCAGCAACAGTGATAGAAGGAGGCAGAAGGACTCTTTTTCTCTCTCTTATAACTGGACTCAGGGCTCAGGGTCCCTTCCCAGTCAACTTATCTTTCTGTTCTGGGGACTTGGTGGCTCTGGGAAAAGTCGTGTCTGACATGCCTTCCTCAGCGGCCTGTGTGAGGCACATACCCAGCAAATGTCAACTCAGAGGCTTGGGTCATTCCATTACCCCCGTTTGTATTTTATTATAATGATTTTTCTGTAAAGCCCCACTCTGCTCTGGAATTTGGATTAACTCTCCATACAATATTTGGTTTAATTATCCACCTTGCTTTTCTAATTTGTCCTAGCAAGTCCCAAGCAAATGACTTGAGATATGTGTGGAAAGATTTTTTCTTAAAGTCATAGTACTGAATTTAGGGAAAGGAAAGAGATGAAACTTGTTTTGAAAGGACAGTAAGAATTCATATCTAACTATGATGAGTGGAAAGTACACTAGTTTTGAGAGACAAGTGTAAATTTTTATTTTCTCTAGCAAACTTAAAAGAAATTGCAGAGTAGGTTCTTGTATCATTTTTCTGAAATGCAGCTATAAGTTTTACTGTTGATTTTTGAAGATACTCTATAATTTCAGCTGCAAAGGAAATGCAGGAGGCAAAATAAATTATAGTCCCCCTTTTTAAAAAAGGCAAATACTTCTGGGAGGCCAGTGGAGCTTTCAGTCATACATAATTTAATGTGCAATTCTTTATTCAGCAAGGCTTTCCTTCTAAAGCCCAGGGAAGCTGGGTTCTTTTGGGAAAGGAAAATAGATAGTTTTAGAATTCCGGGGTCATGTGAGGCCCATGGCAAGAAGGGATGTGGCTTTATGTTAAAAACAGGGCTTTCCTGGAACTGTCCCAGATTTAAAACTGAAAGCCCCGTGTCCCAGGAATCCTCTCAGGCCCAGGCAAACTGGGATACTTGGTGATCCTAAAATATGATTTCCTGCCTAGCTTCCTGATCCCGTGCTCTCCTCTCCCCACAGCTAAGCCTTCCTCACCTCTACTTGCAGGTGTGGCCCCCAGTCTCTAAATAATCTCCTTCAATGTTTTCTAAACTTCTTTGATCACAAAGATCATCTGGATGCTTGTAAAAACACAGATTCCCAGGCTGCCCTCGTTTGGGGTAGGTCTTGCGAATCTGTAAGTTCACCAAGAAGGCAGGGGAGAAGTTCGGGAAGCAAGCCCTGGGTAGCCCATATTCAGCCGCGATACAAGGCCCTCTTGTCCAATAATGAGGAGACTCAGCAGTGATGCCTAAGTTCTGTGGTCTGACTTAGACCTTGGCCCCCTGCTAGCATCTGGCTTTCCAGAAGGGTCTGCACTCACAAAGATCAGGGACTGTCTCTGAATCTTTGTCCGGAGGCTGACCTTTCCTGTTGGTGGACACAGGTCTCTGGTGTTTCCTGCCTTTCTGGATCTCTTAAAGAGCTCGTCTGGTTGTTGCCCTCTTCCCTCTCCGTACTCTGACATCACCTACCCGCCCAGAAGGTGACCTCTTGCCTGTGATCAACCTCTGTACCATAACACCTACCTCCACCTGTAGGGGTCCTGGCCTCTTCTAGCTCCTCGCACAGACTGTGTTTAACACTTTTCTGTCCAGACATTTTAAGAGATTCAACAGCACGAGAAGAATGCAAAAGGCAGGGAATGCTTTTGAAGGGTGTGAGTCCCTGAACTGACTGCTGAGGTTGAATTCCAGCTGTGTGACCTTGAGCCACAGTTCTTCATCTGTAAAATGGGGGCAATAACAGTGCTGTAATGACTTCATTGCATTGTTGGCAGGGTTAAATGGGAAGATATCTGTATCACAGTCAGCACAGTGCCTGACACATATCAAACTGTTAGCTGTCACCCTCAATGTTATTATTACTGCTGCTATCACAATCATCATTGTTGCAATGATTGTTTTTTACCAGGAAGTAAGAGAAAGGTACAGAAGATAAGGTAGGAGGAAGATTGTCAAGGGTTTCCTCTGCACCTTGTAATTTTAAAGACACACTCTCCCTCCTCTGCATCTCTTCATCCTCCTCATCATACCAAAAGATTACAGCAGCCATGTTTTCAAGGTGAACATCAGGATCTATGACCTGGCCATTCAGTAGCAAGGAGTTAATATCTGAACCCTTCTAGAAAATTCTGGCTATATTATCATTATACATTTGACCTCTTCTTAGAGGACCAAGAATTTGGGCTAGATTATTAGGTTCAGTAAAGATGCACTGGAT
This sequence comes from Eubalaena glacialis, assembly GCF_028564815.1. NCBI lineage: Eukaryota > Metazoa > Chordata > Mammalia > Artiodactyla > Balaenidae > Eubalaena > Eubalaena glacialis. The sequence goes on from NC_083722.1 coordinate 12,312,547, forward strand.
GTATGAAAGTTTTGGTGACCTCTCTATGAACCCAGCTCCCTTTTGTATTGTGAAGTCCCAATGGCCAACTCACATCTGACTTTTAAGGATATAACCTTCTGCTACACCACCACCGAATGTATCATGTTTTGCCCCAACTCAGTGCATTGGAGTACTCTTCAAAGGGAAACACATTTACATGAATCAATGTATCTCTCATTTCATATCAAAGAAAACCAATCAGATTATTTCAGCCCAGGGAATCCATTACTAGAGGAATAATTTTGCCTTCTAGCCCTTACTTACTGACGAACAGGATTCATCTTATTTGTGATACTCACATGAAAGGCAAGACCCTCGGCAGATGAAAGAAAGACAATTGCCTCAGCAGAACACTTCAGAAGCGTACACTCAAGGACTGACAATGGCGCTGGTTTTCCAAGGTCTCTCCAGATGGAAGGGCTAGAGCAGAGGAAGGGCCAATTGCACTGTTAATTCAAGAACCGCTGAGTGCTCCAAAGTGTGGTTTTAGCAATACATATTCTTGACCCTTGGCCTTTTGTATTGCTGAGGTCCTCAACAACAGCTCAGGCTTTCCAGTGGTGGGAGAAGCATTCTGAAAACAAGCTTTACAGGTTTCCCATCACAGCTAGTATTGCACAGGCATTGCAAATTTAGAAGGTGTGGACCAAAAATGTCTCCTGCCATATCAGTAAACAAAGGATGTTGCCGCCATCAAGCCCTCAGCCACTGCAGCTGCCCCCAACTGTGCACCCCGAGGGGACTCAGGATGGAGAAAATCAGGATACTGCCCCTAAATAGTTAAGGTGCATATCAAAGGAATGATTTCAATGAGCCCAGACTCTTGCACCTTCCTATACATTAACTAGAGAGTCTGATTTCTTTAACAGTCATCTTCTGATGTTCTGACTACCTGGTTTCTGTTGCAGAAACTCCTATTTATCCTGGCTCCTCCCTCACCTCTTCTTAGTCCTCAGAGCTACCTGAGAGGCTACCACCTGAGCTGAAGTCCTCAGGAAGACCACCAAATAGAACGTAATTCTCAACTTTTAGGTTGTGCATTTTTCTTTTCAGTCAACACTCGGATGAGTCCCACCCATTGTGGGATTGATGTTCTTTGAACCTTTAAGGTAAGTAAAGGAGGTCCCCTGGGAGCCCCCATGAACCCCAAATCTCAAAGAATTTTCACCAAAATTGCAGACAACGTTATTTCAGTCAGAAATGTACTTTTCCAAGGGAGAAGTGAATGCCTCTCAGAATCAGGAGTCCAGACTCCATCAGTAATAAGGCATGTGGGCACCACCAACCACGTGACTTTGTGCCCTTGACTTGGTTCCGTGGTGTAGGAATGAAGAGGTGCTCCTTGCAGGCAGTGGGTCATGGCTCTGTAGGGGCCCAGGATGCCCCTGAGACACCTTTAAAAGCTCACTCTCGTGGGGCATCTTCCGTGCTGTCTATTCAGACCACTTCCACTCTGGCGTCCTCTTCCTTGGCCGTTCTAATTGGTACCACAGAGCTTAGCACTCTAGCATTTAAGGCATGTTAGAGTAGCATCCTCAGCTAGAACCCTAGGCCCCTTGAGAGCAGAGGCTGTGTGCTGTTCTTTGTGTCTCTCACAGCTCCTGTAACCCCAGTGGCTGAAGAAGATGAAGGTGATGATGCTGAGGATGGTGAAACCGTGGGTCATCATCAGTTAAATCCATTTCACCTGTAACCTGCCTTCACTAATCAAGGTCATTTTAATTGTTGCCACAGAAGGCTTGCATGTCCTCCAGCAGGAAGCCTTAACAATGAGGTGTTTGTCTGAGGTGTTTTCCAGGAACTTGGAGTCAGCTGTGTCTAGTTTGAGCTGAGCTGGTTAAGATTGGAGAGGACCACGACCCTTCAACTGGGCATGTGCAAGTGTCCACTTGGTGACCTTTTGAACATGGGAAGGACTGTAGCTCATTACGCCTGCTCAGAACCACGATTACCGCACCTTTTCCAATCACCTTTCCCCACGCTCTGCTCCCCACGTCCCCATGCCTCGGACCGGACCGCTGTGCTTATTCTTTATCCCATAAAGACTCCGAGCCCTTCACCTTTGGGGAAGCGGATTTGAGGTTTGTTCTCTCATCTCTTTGCTTGGCTGCCTTGAGAATAAACCCTCTCTTTGATGCAAACCTTGGTGTCTCAGAGTTTTGGCTTGCTGCACGTCGGGCGTTAAGTGATCCTGTTTCGGTAACAATAGTGTTGATGAGGGCATGTTAGCAAAAGGCGTAACCAACATCCACTGACTGCCTAAGCCAGGGCAAAGCCCTTTTTATGGGTCTTCTCACTTCATCCTCCCAGGAACTCTTTGAGGTACAGATAAAGAAACTGAGGCTGGAAAAGGGTAAATGGGGTTAAGGTTACTGTACTGGGTTGCATAGTGTCCTCCAAAATTCAAGCCGGTCTGGAATCCGACCTTATTGGGAAACAAGGTCTTTGTAGAATCTATTAATTCATTTAAGATGAGGTTGTAGGGGAGGAAAACATGGGTTTCCCTCAGTCCTTCTAAGTTCTTAGCTGGGGCTCCTGTAACCAAAGACAGATTCACAAGAGAAAAAACCAACAGAAGTTTATTATCATGTATACTTTCTGTACACATGGGAGATACCCAGAGAATAGTGATTAACTCTCAGAGGTGGCTTAGAATTTAGGCTGAAATACCACCTTTGGCTAAAGATGAAAGAGAGAGGAGTGTGGAGGAGGCTGGTTATGGGAAGGTGACCAGGAAAAGCTTTAAGGTGAGCCCTAAGTGCAGTGCCTGGTGTCCTCGCAAAAGAAGGGAAATTTGGACACACAGGGGATACACCCCGGGAAGACACGCCACGTGAAGACGGAACACTGGAGCTCTGCTGCTAAAGCTGAGCGACGCCAGGGACTGCTGGCGACCACCGGAAGTGTGGGCGGAAAAAATGCACAACCTAAAAGTTGAGAATTATGTTTTATTTGGCGGACAAAGTGGAGGGCTTAAGCCTGGGACGCAGCCTCTCAGATAGCTCTGAGGGACAGCTCTGAAGAGGTCAGAGAGGAGCCAGGATATCTAAGAGTTTTTGCAACAAAGACCAGGGAGTCGGAACTTCTAAAGATTACTGTTAATTAAAGAAAACCAGATATCTCAAGTTAATGATTTTAACACTTTAATATGTATGGGAAGATGCAAGAATCTGGGCGCTTGGAAATCATTCCTTTGAAATGCACCTTAACTATCCAGGGCCAGTATCCTGCTTTTCTCCATCCTGAGTGACTTGATGGCTGCAACAGCCTTTGTTTACTGATATAGCAGGCAACATTTTTTATGTCACAGAAGCTAGGAGAGAGACCTGGCCAGATCTTCCCTCGGAGCCCTTGCTGGGGATCCCAGCAACCCACCCAGCTGATACCTTGATTTCAGACCTCTGGCCTCCAGAACTCTGAGAGAATAAATGTCTGTTGTTTTAAGCCATCCAGTTCGTGGCAACTTGTTACAGCAGCCCTTGCAGACTACCACAGTCATATAGGAGTCTGATGGATACGTGGTTGACTAACTGACCTGGGCAGTGACCTAAACCAGCCTATAACTCAGCTCCCCTGTCTGAAAGATCTGGATGATGTCAGTTACTATGAGATCTGCCACAGCGTCATCCTTGGTGCTCAGCATACCTTGTTCTTTGTGTTAAAGCATTTCACAAAGTACAGCAATCCAAGTGTCTGATATGCGCAGAGCACCTCTGGAAACATCAACCAGGGGGTACCTGAGCCCCAGGCAGCTTTCCTGGTGGCTTTGTAACCTCGATGGAATATAAGTGGCCCCCAGAAATAATCCCACCCACCCCCAATTTTTCTCAGGCCAATCCTTCAGGTTCAGTGAACTAGCGAGCAATGTCGTTGAATCAGGGATGGTGAATTGTGCCCAGGGTGGCCTGAAACGCCAAAGGCAGCACGTTCAGGAGAAGGAAGCGGCACGAAATCTATTTCCAGTGAGTTAAAGTGGAACTGCACTCATACTGGCCTCCCCGCCCCCTTTCCCACCTAGTCTTTCAGCAACAAAATCGTGACATTTCTCCATTTCTCTAACGCACTGTAATATGCAGCATTTGCAGTGGATGGAATTGCCACATGGGGGTTTTGGACACTGGTCTCAGAGGAGGCAGCGTCCCATGAGGAGGTCTGTGCAGACCTGGCAGGAGGGCTGTCGGGACCGCCGACCCAGCCCAGCTCCTGCCGGCATCTTGACAGACCTGAACCACTCTTATTTGAACTCACAGAATTGTATGTTTTTCTGCTCTTACCCTTTCCCTTAGCTAGATTTTTTTTTTCCAATATACCCATTTTGACTCAAAAGGAAATTTTAATAGGGAAGAAATCAAATGTTCACCTCGCTAGGAAACAAACAGGAGTTGGAGAGGTCAGAAAGTGTTACCAATTAAAAACAGAAAAAAAAAAATTGTGACAGGCAGACCACAGGGAAATGTTTTTCATTTATTCAGAAAGTCACCTAATAGAAAGAACCAGTCTGTCAGAAATACTAACCGGGCACTGGCATGGATTTAGAACAAAGACTACATTTATAAACAGGAACACCCATGTTTTGGGGGATCTGAGCTAGACGGCAGATCTATTTATTAATATACCTGGGATCAGAGATGCCCAGCCTGGTTAGACCTGATTGAGAGTCGCTTTTCTCGAATCCATTGTGCTTGCAACACCTGTCTGCTTGAGGTAAGAGAGGGGCCCAGGAAGGTGGCAGAATCGGCATCTTGCCTGGTTAGACCAGATATCGGGGTTGGCTTTATCTAACGGAGCTGTGTGGCTTTACATCCCCAGTGTAACGATTGATAACGTTACTTGTTTAGAACTAATGTACGTAGTACTACCTAAGTGTAAAACCTCACTGAATCTTCCCAGCCAGCCAGCGAGAGCTAGTTGCTGTTGACATCTTCTCCACTTCACAGATTAGCAAACTGTTCTGAGGTTAAGCATCAGCTTATAATGATTAGTATTTGGACCCAGACAGTCTGGAATTAGTGCTATGCTGGCTTACTAATCCAGTGGGCTCTTTGTCACGGGAATAGCAAATTTTCGTCCCAGAAATATTTGCTGAGATTCTGAAGCGCTGGGTGCTATGCCTGGTGCAGGGGTGGGGGTTGGAAATGTGGATCAGACACAGGCTCGAGCCACCAGAAGCCAATCTTCTGCTGGAGAAGACAGACACCAATAATGAGGAGATGATGGGCCAGGCATGGAGAGCTGCATGGGACCCCTAGAGAGTCTCCTGGTTTAGACTCGTGCTGGTGGTATCAGGACAGGCTTCACGAGGGAGGTAGATCTCATAGGACGAAGGGAGAGTGAGTGGGCGGAGCATGCATACGGTGTGTGGTGTGTGTGCAGCACGTGAGGTATAGATGTGTGTGAGCTGTGTGAGGTATATGTGTGTGTGTGTTTTGTATGTGCGGTGTCTCTGAGGTGTGTCTCTGAGGTGTATGTGTGGGGTGTGTGTATAACATGTGAAATATAGGGCTGTGTGTGTGTGTGTGAGTGTGGCGTGGTGTGTGGTGGGAGATGTGTGAGTGTATGAGGTGGGCATGTAGAGTATCCCTCGGCATCCTCAGGGGATTGATTCCCACCATGGATACCCAAATCCTAGGATGTTCAGCTCCCTTATATAAAATGGCATAGTATTTGCATATAACCTACATACATCCTCCGGTATACTTTAAATCATCTCCAGATTACTTACAATACCTAACACAATGTAAATGCTATTTAAATAGTTGTAAATACAATGTAAATACTATGTAAAGGGTTGCCAGTGTGTGGCAAATTTAAGTTTTGCTTCTTGGAACTTTCTGGAATTGTTTTTTTTTTTTTTCCCCAAATATTTTTGATCTGTGGTTGGTTGAATCCGTGGATGTGGAACCCATGGATAGGGAGGGCTGACTGTATGTGTGTGCAGTATGTGAGGCATATGTGCGTGTTTACATGTGTGTCTTTGAAATGTATATAAAGGGGATCAGAATATATTACCCCATGTGGCGTAAGAATTATTTTGAGCTAAAGACAACTGAGAAGAAGGAGCCACAGGAAAAACTCTCTGCCCGCCTCCTCTCTACCTGAAAGCAGAGCACAACGTCCCCTTCGTGAAGGGGTCTCCCCTCCCCTCTGCCATCCCAGGAAGGGAGAGTGAAGCTTATCATGGAAACAACACTGAGATGAGTCTCATAAACAGAACCTTGCTAACTAACCCTTATCTTCCCCGTTTTATTAGTTTTCCCAGTTTATTTACCTTCCCACAATTTACTGCCCCTAAAGTCTAAACCCCTTTCCCTTTGTCTTGTCACTTCTACACAAATTTATTGCTCTTTATTAAAGTGATATATAAAGCCCTTGGGTCTAACTGCTTCACTATTTTTCTGTGAAGGTCACTGTATACATATGTAATAAACCATTTCTCTTGTTAACCTGTCTTTTGTCAGTTTAATTCATAGATCCCAGCCCTAGAACCTAAGAGTATAGAGAAAAAATTTTTTTCCTGTCCTACATATATGTGGGGTGGGTTTGTGAGGGGTGTGTATGTGTGTGTGTGTGTGTGTAGTATGTGAGGTATATGTGTATATGTTTATGTGTGTGTCTGAGGTGTATATGTGGGTTTGTGTATGAGGTATAGATAGGTGTGTGTTTGTGGTTTGTGTGTGGTTATGAAGTGTGTGTGGTATGAGATGTATGTGTGTGTGAGGGGGGATGTATGTGTAGTGTATGAGGTCTGTGTGTCCCTGAGGTGTAAAGGTGTGAGTGTGTGTGTGTGGTGTGTGGTGTGTGTGTGTGAGGGTATGTATGTGTAGTATGTGAGAAGTGTGTGTTTACATGTGTGTCGCTGACATGTATGTGGTGGGTGTGCGTGTAGCAGTGGAGGACGTCTACCAGCAGACCCACCTGTGGAGTCAGGGAGTGAGGAGAAGTGAGGGTCGAGGTTGCACCCGGGGCTGGATCACAGGGAAGCAGGCTGTGTTGTGATGCCAGCTTTCGTGTGAGACACACATTCGTCTCTGACAGTGAGAGCCCTGAGCACCCGCGGGGAGGAAGTCCACAGAGTCGGCTCTGAAGATGAGTACAGAGCCTAGTGAGAGGGGTAACAAGGACGAGGGGTGTTTAGCCTTTGGGTGGCTGAGGTTCCAAAGGTCTACATCAGGGAGAGCACGCTGGGCTGCCCTTCAGCAGACGAGATCCTGGAAGAGATCCTCAGAGCCCCTGCGGTGGAGGTGGGGAGGCAGCAGGCAGAAGGTCGCAGTTTTGAGTTCAAATCCTGCTCCCTCCATCCACTGACTGTGCGATTTGGGGCAAGTATTTTACTGTTTCTGAGCCTCATTTTCCTCCCCTGTGAAGGTAAAGGAAGGCCTTGCAGGGAGGTTGGGAGGATGACATGAGTAGTAATGTGTGTGCCTCGTGCCTCATGGGCACTCAGTACAGTCAGCTTTCTCTAGGCACTTAAATCACGGCCTCCGCAGGTAACCTCCTATGATATAATCAGATGGAGGTAGAAGGATACAGGGGAAATCTGGCCCCAGGAAATGAAGACAGCAGGTGAATTAATTGTTACTTAAAGGATGGCCTAAGTATCCTGGTTTGGATACTTTCCGTTTGTGTGTATGAGATCATTTCTGAGAGAACTAAATCTCAGCTCTAGAGACACCACAGTGGCCTCCAGTGAGTGGGTGGGGAGGCACAAGGGCTGCATCCAGGAGGGGTCAGGTGCATTTGGGAGCATAATGATTACACTCGCTCATGCTAGATCCCTTTGAAGCCTGGCTCAGCCACTTATTACCTGTGGGACCTTAGACAAGCTCCTTAAACTCATGTCTCCACTTTCTCATTTATAAAATAGAAACACTTGTATGCATCTCAAGTTAGTGCATACTAGGCACCTAGAACAAGGCCTGGCATGTTGTAAGTACCATATAAGTAGGAGCTCTTCCTATCAGTTTTCATCCTGATGGCCTTATATTTCAGTTTTTCCTCAACTCTTTGGTTATTCATGCCCTGCTTCCTTCCTTCTACCTCGTGAAAAAAACCTACTCTACTTTACAGTGCCTCATTTATGCTGATTGAGAACAGCATTTAAATATTAGACCTTCTGGGTATGTTTTCATATTAACTGGGAATTATGTCTTGAGCTTAAGGGTGAAGCTGCCAACTGTGTATAAGGGAAGGAATTTGGAAAAATGGTTGGGCTTTTCCTAGTTTCCTGGAATTTCCTCTTTGAAAGCATAACACTCATTGATATATATCCTATGGTGAATATAATCCTAGGAATTGATCATTTATTGTTAAAAGATATTTCAGAAATATCTTAGAAAGACTAACACTGAAGTTTCTTATGTCAGCCTATCTTAAACTAGAATTGTGTGCCTGTGCGTGTGTGTGTGTGTGTAGTCAGTGTATCTTTATTTGGAAATGTATATATATATATAACATATATGTTAATTTTTTCCTGTTTAAAAGAAATGCATGTACATCAAAATTGATAACTTATGTGCATCAAGGACACAATCAGAGTGAAAAGGCAACCTATAAAATGGGAGAAAATGTAAATCATATTTCTGATAAGGGGTTAATATCCAGAATATATAAAAAACTCCTACAACTCAACAACAACAAATAAAAACCTGATTAAAAAATGGCAAAGGGGGCTGGGAGCTGAGGCTAGGGCTTCAGAGGTCAGATCCCAGGGAGAGGACTAGGGTTGGCTGTGTGAACACAGCCTGATGGGGGCTAGTGTGCCACAGCTAACTGGGAGGGAGTCCGGGAAAAAGTCTGGACCTGCCTAAGAGTCAAGAGACCATAGTTTTGGGGTGCGTGAGGAGAGGGATTAAGAGAACCACCTAAACGAGCTCCAGAGACAGGCGTGTGCCGCGGCTATCAGCACGGACACCAGAGACGGGCATGAAATGCTAAGGCTGCTGCTGCAGCCACCAAGAAGCCTGTGTGCAAGTACAGGTCACTAACCACACCTCTCCTCTGGGAGCCTGTGCAGTCCACCACGGTCAGGGTCCCATGATCCAGGGACAACTTCTCCGGAAGAAGAAACCGCGTGCCTCAGGCTGTTGTAACATCATGCCAGCCTCTGCTGCCGCAGGCTCACCCCGCATTCCGTACCCCTTCCTCCCCCAGCCTGAGTGAGCCAGAGCCCCAGAATCAGCCACTCGTTTAACCCCTTTCTGTCTGGGTGAAGAACAGACGCCAGAGGGAGACCTACATGCAGAGGCGGGGCCAAACACAAAGCTGAATCCCAGGAGCTGTGCAAACAAAGAAAAGAAAGGGAAATTTCTCTGTGAGCCTCAGAAGTAGCAGAATAAATCTCCACAATCAACTTGATGTACCCCGCATCTGTGGAATATCTGAATAGACAATGAACCATCACAAAAATGAGGCAGTGGACTTTGTGGGCAACTATAGACTTGGGCCGCGTGGCTGACAGGGTCTTGGTGCTCTAGCCGGGTGTCAGGCCTGAGCCTCTGAGGTGGGAGAGCCAAGTTCAGGGCATTGGTCCACCAGAGACCTCCCAGCCACTCGTAATATCAATCAGCGAGAGCTCTCCTAGAGATCTCCATCTCAACGCTAAGACTCAGCTCCACTTAACAACCAGCAAGCTCCAGTGCTGGACACCCCATGCCAAACAACTAGCAAGAAAGGAACACAACCCCAACTATTAGCAGAGAGGCTGCCTAAAATCATAATAAGTTCACAGACACACCAAAACACATCACCGGACGTGGTCCTGCCCAGCAGAAAGACAAGATCCAGCCTCATCCACCAGAACACAGGCACCAGTCCTCTCCACCAGGAAGCCTACACAACTCACTGAACCAACCTTACCCACTGGGGACAGACACCAAAAACAATGGGAACTACGAACCTGCAGCCTGTGAAATGAAGACCCCAAACACAGTAAGTTAAGCAAAATGAGAAGACAGAGAAATACACAACAGATGAAGGAGCAAGATAAAAACCCACCAGACCAAACAAATGAAGAGGAAATACGCAGTCTACCTGAAAAAGAATTCAGAGAAGTGATAGTAAAGATGATCCAAAATCTCGGAAATAGAATGGAGAAAATACAAGAAACGTTTAATGAGGACCTAGAAGAACTAAAGAGCAAACAAACAATGATGAACAACACAATAAATGAAATTAAAAATTCTCTAGAAGGACTCAATAGCAGAATAACTGAGGCAGAAGCACAGCTAAGTGCCCTGGAAGATAAAATAGTGGAAATAACTACCACAGAGCAGAATAAAGAAAAAAGAAAGAAAAGATTTGAGGACAGCCTCAGAGACCTCTGGGACAACATTAAATGCACCAACATTAGAATTATAGGGGTCCCAGAAGAAGAAGAGAAAAAATTTGAAGAGATTATAGTTGAAAATTTCCCTAATATGGGAAAGGAAATAGTCAATCAAGTCCAGGAAGCATAGAGAGTCCCATACAGGATAAACCCAAGGAGAAACATGCCAAGACACATATTAATCAAACTATCAAAAATTAAATACAAAGAAAAAATATTAAAAGCAGCAAGGGAAAAGCAACAATTAACATACAAGGGAATCCCCATAAGGTTAACAGCTGATCTTTCAGCAGAAACTCTGCAAGCCAGAGGGAGTGGCAGGACATATTTAAAATGATGAAAGGAAAAAGCCTACAACCAAGATTACTCTATCCAGCAAGGATCTCATTCAGATTCGATGGAGAAATTCAAACCTTTACAGACAAGCAAAAGCTAAGAGAATTCTGCACCACCAAACCAGCTTTACAACAAATGCTAACAGAACTTCTCTAGACAAGAAATACAAGAGAAGGAAAAGACTTACAAAAACAAACCGAAAACAATTAAGAAAATGGGAATAGGAACATACATATTGATAATTACCTTAAAAGTAAATGGATTAAATGCTCCAACCAAAAGACATAGACTGGCTGAATGGATACAAAAACAAGACCCGCATATATGCTGTCTACAAGAGACCCACTTCAGACCTAGGGACACATACAGACTGAAAGTGAGGGGACGGAAAAAGATATTCCATGCAAATGGAAATCAAAAGAAAGCTGGAGTAGCAATTCTCATATCAGACAATATAGACTTTAAAATAAAGATTATTACAAGAGACAAAGAAGGACACTACATAATGATCAAGGGATCAATCCAAGAAGAAGATATAACAATTGTAAATATTTATGCACCCAACATAGGAGCACCTCAATACATAAGGCAAATACTAACAGCCATAAAAGGGGAAATTGACAGTAACACAATAAGAGTAGGGGACATTAACACCCTGCTTTCACCAATGGACAGATCATCCAAAATGAAAATAAATAAGGAAACACAAGCTTTAAATGACACATTAAACAAGATGGAATTAATTGATATTTATAGGACGATCCATCCAAAAACAACAGAATACACTTTCTTCTCAAGTGCTCATGGAACATTCTCCAGGATAGATCATATCTTGGGTCACAAATCAAGCCTTGGTAAGAAAATTGAAATCTTACCAAGTATCTTTTCTGACCACAACGCTATAAGACTAGATATCAATTACAGGAAAAAATCTGTAAAAAATACAAACACATGGAGGCTGAACAGTACACTACTAAATAACCAAGAGATCACTGAAGAAATCAAAGAGGAAATCAAAAGATATCTAGAGACAAATGACTATGAAAACACAACAACCCAAAACCTATGGGCTGCAGCAAAAGCAGTTCTAAGAGGGAAGTTTATAGCAATACAATCCTACCTCAAGAAAGAAGAAACATGTCAAATAAACAACCTAACCTTACACCTAAAGCAATTAGAGAAAGAAGAACAAAAAAAAACCCCCAAAGTTAGCTGAAGGAAAGAAAACATAAAGATCAGATCAGAAATAAATGAAAAAGAAATGAAGAAAATGATAGCAAAGATGAATAAAACTAAAAGCTGGTTCTTGGAGAAGATAAACAAAATTAATAAACCATTAGCCAGACTCATCAAGAGAAAAAGGGAGAAGACTCAAATCAATAGACTTAGAAATGAAAAAGGAGAAGTAACAACTGACACTGCAGAAATACAAAGGACCATGAGAGATTACTACAAGCAACTATATGCCAATAAAATGGACAACCTGGAAGAAATGGGCAAATTCTTAGAAAAGCACAACCTTCTGAGACTGAACCAGGAAGAAAAAGAAAATATAAATGGACCAGTCACAATCACTGAAATTGAAACTGTGATTAAAAATCTTCCAACACACAAAAGCTCAGGACCAGATGGCTTCACAGGTGAATTCTATCAAACATTGAGAGAAGAGCTAACACTTATCCTTCTCAAACTCTTCCAAAATATAGCAGAGGGAGGAACACTCCCAAATTCATTCTACAAGGCCACCATCACCCTGATACCAAAACCAGACAAAGATGTCACACAAAAAAAGAAAACTACAGGCCAATACCACTGATGAACATAGATGCAAAAATCCTCAACAAAATACTAGCAAACAGAATCCAACAACACATTAAAAGGATCATTCACCATGATCAAGTGGGGTTTGTCCCAGGAATGCAAAGATTCTTCAATATATGCAAATCAATGTGATACACCATATTAACAAACTGAAGGATAAAAACCATATGATCAACTCAATCGATGCAGAGAAAGCTCTTGACAAAATTCAACATCCATTTATGATAAAAACCCTCCAGAAAGTAGGCATAGAGGGAACTTACATCAACATAATAAAGGCCATATATGACAAACCCACAGCCAACATTGTTCTGAATGGTGAAAAACTGAAACCATTTCTGCTAAGATCAGGAAAAAGACAAGGTTGCCCACTCTCACCACTTTTATTCAACGTAGTTTTGGAAGTTTTAGCCACAGCAATCAGAGAAGAAAAAGAAATAAAGGAATCCAAATTGGAAAAGAAGAAGTAAACCTGTCACTGTTTGCAGATGACATGATACTATACATAGAGAATCCTAAAGATGCCACCAGAAAACTACTAGAGCTAATCAATGAATTTGGTAAAGTAGCAGAATACAAAATTAATGTGCAGAAATCTCTTGCATTCCTATACACTAATGATGAAAAATCTGAAAGAGAAATTAATTGGAAACACTCCCATTTACCACTGCAATAAAAAGAATAAAATACCTAGGAATAAACCCACCTAAGGAGACAAAAACCTGTATGCAGAAAACTATAAGACATTGATAAAAGAAATTAAAGATGATACAAATAGATGGAGAGATATACCATGTTCTTGGATTGGAAGAATCAACATTGTGAAAATGACTATATTACCTAAAGCAATCTACAGATTCAATGCAATCCCTATCAAAGTACCAATGGCATTTTTCACAGAGCTAGACCAAAAAATTGCACAATTTGTATGGAAACACAACAGACCCCGAATAGCCAAAGCAATCTTGAGAAAGAAAAACGGAGCTGGAGGAATCAGGCTCCCGGACTTCAGACTATACTACAAAGCTACAGTAATCAAGACATATGCTACTGGCACAAAAACAGAAATATAGATCAATGGAACAGAATAGAAAGCCCAGAGATAAACCCACGCACATATGGTCACCTTACCTTTGATAAAGGAGGCAAGAATATATAGTGGAGAAAAGACAGCCTCTTCAATAAGTGGTGCTGGAAAACTGGACAGCTACATGTAAAAGAATGAAATTAGAACACTCCCTAAAACCGTATACAAAAATAAACCTAAAATGGATTAAAGACCTAAATGTAAGGCCAGACACTGTAAAACTCTTAGAAAAAAACATAGGCAGAACACTCTGACATAAATCACAGCAAGATCCTTTTTGACCCAGCTCCTAGAGAAATGGAAATAAAAACAAAAATAAACAAATGGGACCTAATGAAACTTAAAAGTTTTTGCACAGCAAAGGAAACCATAAACAAGACAAAAAGACAACTCTCAGAATGGGAGAAAATATTTGCAAGTGAAGCAACTGACAAAGGATTAATCTCCAAAATATACAAGCAGCTCATGCAGTTCAATATCAAAAAAACAAACAACCCAATCCAAAAATGGGCAGAAGACCTAAATCGACATTTCTCCAAAGAAGATACACAGATTGCCAACAAACACATGAAAGGATGCTCAACATCACTAATCGTTAGAGAAATGCAAGTCAAAACTACAATGAGGTATCACCTCACACCGGTAAGAATGGCCATCATCAAAAAATCTACAAACAATAAATGCTGGAGCGGGCGTGGAGAAAAGGGAACCCTCTTGCACTGTTGGTGGGAATGTAAATTGGTACAGCCACTATGGAAAACAGTATGGAGGTTCCTTAAAAAACTAAAACTAGAACTACCATATGACCCAGCAATCCCACTACTGGGCATATACCCTGAGAAAACCATAATTCAAAAAGAGTCATGTACCACAACGTTCATTGCAGCTCTATTTACAATAGCCAGGACATGGAAGCAAACTAAGTGTCCAGCGACAGATGAATGGATAAAGAAGATGTGGCACATATGTACAATGGAATATTACTCAGCCATAAAGAGAAACGAAATTGAGTTATTTGTAGCGAGGTGGATGGACCTAGAGACTGTCATACAGAGTGAATTAAGTCAGAAAGATAAAAACAAATACCGTATGCTAACACATATATATGGAATCTAAAAAAAAAAGAAAAAAAAGGTTCTGAAGAACCAAGGGGCAGGACAGGAATAAAGATGCAGATGTAGAGAATGGACGTGAGGACACGGGGAGGGGGAAGGGTAAGCTGGATCGAAGTGAGAGAGTGGTATGGACATATATACACTACCAAATGTAAAATAGCTAGTGGGAAGCAGCCGCATAGCACAGGGAGATCAGCTTGGTGCTTTGTGACCACCAGGAGGGGTGGGATAGGGATGGTGGGAGGGAGATGCAAGAGGGAGGGGATATGGGGATATATGTATACATATAGCTGACTCACTTTGTTATACAGCAGAAACTAACACACCATTGTAAAGCAATTGTACTTCAATAAAGATGCTAAAAAAAAAAAAAAAAATTGCAAAGGAGTTGATTGACATTTCTCCAAAGAAGATATACAAATGGCTAACAAATTCTGGAAAAGATGCTCAACATCACTGATCATAAAGGAAATTCAAATCAAAGCCATAGTGAGATACCACTTCACATCCATCCATCCTTTAGGATGGCCACTATTAAAAAAAATTACAACAGTAAATAGCAAATGTTGGCAAGCATGTGGAGAAACTGGAACCTTTGTTCACTGTTGGTGGGAATGTAAAATGATGCAGCTGCTGTGGAAAACAGTATCGCATTTCCTCAAAATATTAAGAGTAGAATTACCATATGATCCAGCAATTCTACTTCTGGGTATATACCCAAAGGAACTGAAATCAGGGTCTCAATGAGATACTTCTCCACCCATATTTATAGCAGCATTATTTACAACAGCCAAAAGGTAGAAGCAACCCAAGTGTCTATTGACAGATGAATGAATAAACAAAATATGGCACACACATACAATGGAATATTATTCAGTCTTATAAAAAGGAAGGAAATTCTGCCACACATTACAACATGGATGAAACTTGAAGACATTATGCTAAGTGGAAAAAGCCAGTCACAAAAAGACAAATACTTTATGATTTCACATATATAGGGTACTTAGAAGAGTTAAGGGGCTGCAGGGAGGGGCAAATGGGGAGTTATTTTGTGGGTATCGAGTTTCAGTTTTTCAAGATGAAAAAAGTTCTGGAGATTGATTGTACAACAATGTGATCTGTTCAATTAAAAATAGCTAAGATGGTAAATTTTATGTGCATTTTACCACAATAAAAATGAAAAAAAAATTTTTTTAAAGGAATATGTAACTCAAGATAGATTATCATGAGTTGAAATTAATGTCAGTTTTCCAGTATATATCTATACGTAATATATCTAGAAACAAAAATCTAATTTTATAGAAAAGACTATTTTACAGATTGCCAGTGACTACCAAAGTGGAATTTTAAAAATAATTGTAACTGAAAGGGAAATGTGAATATTTTGAATTTGAATTATAAAATACACTATTTAGGGCAAAGGTAGGGAATCATTTTATTGAGAGCTACAGACCCAGAAGGGAAGATAAGGACCACACAGAAATAAAATCAACCTAATTTTCTTAAGTGGAGGGTTTTTTTTAAAGAGAGCCATTAAAATGTTTTATTTTATTTAAGTGAAGTTAAGCAACAAGATTTCACACAATGTGTGCTAATATATATATACTTTTTCCAGCTCCCCATTGTGACTAAAGGTGTATAAAGAAAGAGAAAATAAGGAAGGAAAGCAGGGAAACCCTACTGAAGGCAGATGACATGGAAGCAGAGGGTTCTGAGGGGCTAGCTGAGCTGCTCTTAATGTCTCTTATCAATATTCAGAATTTAACGGGGACCCTAGCCAGTACCCTAGCCCCAAACGACAAAGGCCACAAAGACTCCTGAGTTCAAGTTTCAGCTGGGAAGTCCTTCTCTTTCTTGGCCTCCCTTCAGGTCCTTTGCGCACACAGAGAAATTACCTTATAAAACCTTGAAGCAGAACATTTCTCTCCCTTGCCCCACCTCCTTTTTTAGGAGCTACTGGCTAGGATACTGGTTATGTGAAGGGCTATAACCTATTGTTTCCTGGCTTCAGAATGGCAACTAGCGACTTCATCAGTGAAAAGGGAACTGGTTTCACTGCAGTGACTGGAATTACTTTGACAGGCCCTGCTGAGGTGCAATTCGGTGACTCTGCAGACAGGATTTCCTGGGGAGGATGGCAGCTGTTAGTCTCATCGCCACCCGGGTGAACTGCCCCAGAGCAGGCTGCGTTGTTGCTCCTGTGATATTTGTGCTTGTCTTGCTAACACCTAAGACCTATTTGCCCCAGCTCCCGTTGGGAAGAGTCGAATGTTAATGCACAGGGTCTTTCAGTTCTGACAGGCGGCCCACCACACTTCCACCCTAACTGGTCTTTCCTGTCACACACAGGACTGAACAACCTTTGGAATCAACAAAGGGGCAATAATAACAATAATACCTTGTGTTCATATGATGTTTGCATGCTCTGTATAATAGTCATGTAATTTATACCATCATATACAATCATATACAATCTTATTTGAGAACAACAGCAACACAAGTTTGACAGGGTCAGTATCTTTGCCATTTCATAGAAAAAACTGTAAAAGGACGCTCAAAGGGGGGCACAAGATGCCAGTAATGTCCTCAAGCCCACCCAGTGAGTTAGTTACAGTGTAGGGGCTAGAACTCTGTTCTCTGGACTCTACTCCAAAGCTTATCAGAAGCACAAGCCCAAGAGAATTTTGTGGCATTTCCTTTACCAACATTAAAAGAGTTACAATGTACATTAGAAAACAGCTCCATATCATGAAAGGACCACTTGGCCACTAGGCCTTAATTACAACTATTTTCTCCACTCCCATCCTTCATGAAACAGGATATAGGGTCTTTAGCTGCTACACCAAATTTTAGTGGTTCTATGTTGTGTTGAGAAACCAACATCCAGGATCTGAGCTGGGTCTTTGATCCCCCAGCAGACCCACTGGTTCCTGAGTGACATCTCTCCCTTTTCTCCTAATAGAGAGACTCCTTAGCTTTTCCTGGTAACGAGGAAAAATTTGAATGGCGTATGGAGTATTTGATGGCCAACTGTGTCTCAAAAATAGGGTTGCCATATTTAGCAAATAAAAATACAGAATGCTCAGTTAAATTTGCATTTCAGACAAACTACAATTAATTTTTAAGTAAGAGTATGTCCTAAGTATTGTATTTTATCTGGCAACCCTACTCATAAATGAATAAGAAAGACAGATATTTTGAGTTGTTTGGCTGCATTTAACAGCTATTATGGCAGCCATCTAATATTCTCCAGATTCTATTTCCAGGGAATACCTCTTATTTTAAAAATATATATTTTTTGTCATCTTAACTCTAATAAGGCAGTTCTAAGTTTCAGATAATTAAATTGAAATGGAAACTCTGATCTCTTTTGTGAATTTGGGTTCCAGTTTGTAAAAGATGATCTCTTCTACATTCAAATTAATTGAATATTGAATTAGAAGGAGTCTAGTTAATTCATCAAGAGAAATTTAATTTCGTTGTTGACTTGAAACATCTGAGTCCTTAAGCAAGTGCTCTAAATTCACCTAAGATGAAAACTTACAGCAGAAAAGGGAAAAATGAAACTGCCTATTTGTGAGATTAAGATGGACAGAACTGTCTGCTGTTTACATTATTAAATGAGGTGTATGTGATCACCTCCATGGTAATAGGTCATAGGGAGACATTCAGAGTAGGGGGAGATCAAAGGTTTGGTTTAATAGAAGGTTTGCTTACGGAGATATTAAAAAATCAAACAAAACTGTAATGTCTGTAACATAAGGGATGAAAGCTAATACATATCCAGTGTAGTGTAACATGCCTTTAATAGTGCTTATCAATTGAAACCTGCATTTTTCTTGAAATGTAAGGTTGAGAAAAGTGCAGAAGGATCCTGGCAAGTTATAGGAGTGCCTGAAAGATTAAAGAACTTCTTTAAAACCTGGTGTTTTATGTCAAGTGCAGTTGTCAACTCTGGCTCAATTGTATCCATCCTCACTGTACTGTGATTCATGTGGACAGACATATTTTATTGCTTTGTACCTGGCTATAACCTTATGCAGCATTAGAATGTCAAATTCAAGTTCACCTCACTCCAAGTTAGGAAAGCACAGTGGATATTTATGAAGCACAATGGAACTCCACTTCTGGGAAGTGAATCAATAAAGCTGTGTAGCCAGTGGAGATGGAGGGCTATGACTGGGCCATCTCCACGGTCACAGCGATTCACTGATTCAAGTCAACAAATATTCAGTGAGGGTCCTCTAGGTGTCAGGCACTATTCTAGGCACTGGGATTTGTCAATTAAAACAAAACAGATTTTAAAATTCCCACCTTAATGGGAGGATTATAGTCTAGTAAGGGGAGATTAACAATCAAGGCCATTCATTTGTTTGTTCCATAAGCAAATATTCATTGAACCCCTGTGTGCCAGGCACTGTTGTAGACACTGGGATATACTAAACAAAACAGACAATGATCCCTGTTTCATGGAACTTGCATTATAGTGGGAGGAGCCAGACAATAAACAAATCAGTAAATTATATGTTAGGAGATGATACACACTAAGGGAAAAAATAGAGCAGGGTAAGGGGAAATAGGAATTTTTGGGGGGCCGGCGATGAGGAGTACAATTTTAGATGGAGTAGCCAGGGATGGCCTCACTGACAAGGGAACATTTGAGTAGAGACCTTAGGGAGTGATGGAGGGAGCCACGAGGCTTCTGGGACCCAAGCGTCCTTTGGCTGGGGGCAGGCATGTAATCCAAGGCAGGCTGATCACAGGGTCTCTCTGGGATTTTTCAACCAGAGCTGACCAAAACCTACCATTTTTCCTCTGCTTCCAAAGCTGTAGAGAGGGAAGCCTGGAGCTGCTTAAAGTGCCCTTGTTCATGAGGAAATAATGATGGAGTACAGAGAAAGAGGGGAAAGAAATGGAGAAGGTGGTCACGGGGGGCTAGAGACCCTGGTTCATGTGAGCCCTGGGGCCAACCCCCTCCTGTCCCTTCAGCAGCTGGATTTTATGAGCCAACGTTTTCCTTCTTTTGCTTAGGCTAACCCCAGTTGGGTTTCTGCGACTTTCGAGCAGACAGTGTGACCACACGGAAGGGAGCCAAGTGGCCATTCTGGAGCAGAGGGCCGGGGGTACCATCAGCATTTGCTGGAGGTAAGTCACCTGAGAGCACCAATTCTTGACGCCTCGTGCAGGAAAGCTGAGCTATCACGGGCCCTTCCCAGTGTAATGTGTCCCAGATGTTTACCACTTAGGGCTTGTAAATCTTCAGGAAAAATTTTTAAAAGTAAGTTGGGCTGGCAACTTTTTCTTTGGTCAAGTGAGGGCATGAGAGAATAAATAAATACACCAGCTACCAACCACTTTCACCATCAGTTCATACAGGATGGGGGCATCTTCGAACCCCGAAGGGGGAGCACAGGGTCCAGAATAAAGGATGGTATTGTGAATGGAATAAAATAGTGCTGTGAAAGACCCACTTTATTTTCCTTGTTTCACAAGGGGCTGGAGAAAGCTCCTCAGAGACCAGTCTCAGTGATTGGGAACTACTGCCCTAGAGCACATAGGAGTTAAAATTTCAAGGAAGAAACCAAGACTAAAGGGCCAGGTTACTCTTCCCAATGAGGTGATTTGTTTTATTAGACACTAAATCCCATGGGTGAAAAGGTTTTGTTGCTGGCCTTGCCTTGAGGGAAGGTAAAATATTGACCTTTTATCATTGGAGAGAGAGAGAGAGAACATGGGGTTTTGCTATCTTGGGATACTTGTTCCCCAAGGCTGGCCTTTTAGGAGTTTGCTCAGCCTGCTTGAGGAGGTAGTCCAACCCTTGTGAACTTTATATAACCTTTCACACTGGTCCCTAGGCCTTGGATAATCTCTAATAGCTATGCTGTGTTACTTCCTTAGAATTTTCCTTTTCTCTAGGATGGTTGTTTTTCTGAGCACTGCCTTGTGCTAGTCCAGATGTTGGCAAAGTTTTTCTGTAAAGCACCACATAGTAAATGTTTCAGGCTTTGTGGGTCACACAGTCTTTATTGCAGCTACTCCACTCTGTTGATGTTGTGCAAAAGCAGCCATAGAGGATATGTAAACAAATGGGCAGGGCTGTGTTTCAATAAAACTTTATTAACAAAAACAGATGGAGAGCCAGATTTGGTCCACAGGCCGTTGTTTGCTGACTTGTGCTTAGACCCTGTTTCAAAAGTACGATTTAACCCTCTCTTTTTGTTAAAGATGCTGATGAAGTTTGTTGCCTTTACCCCGGGGTAGAGGGAGTGCGGACTAACTGTTGTACTCTTACTAATACCCTAGAACCTGGACTTCCCTTCTGCCTTATTACTAGGACCTTACACCATATTTATTCTCTGTAAAACAGAACCCCAATATTTTCATTATGTGGTGTTTTCTTATGAACTTATTTGCAAATGCTTTGACTGATAAGAGAGTAATAGCCAACATATATAAACAGCTCATACAACTCAACATCAAAAAAGCAAACAACCCAAATAAAAAATGGGCAGAAGAGCTGAAGAGACATTTTTCCAAAGAGGAAATGCATATGACCAACACGTACTTGAAAAGATGCTCAACTTTGCTACTCATCAGGGAAATGTAAATCAAAACCACAATGAGATATCACCACACACCTGTCAGAATGGTGGTCATCAAAAAGAACCAGGTAACAAATGTTGGCGAGGATGTGGAAGAAAGGGAGCCCTCGTGCACTGTTGGTGGAAATGTAAATTGGCACGGCCACTGTGGAAAACAGTATGGAGGTTTCTCAAAAAACTAAAAAGAGAACTACCATATGAACTAACAGTTCCATTCTTGGGTACATATCTGAAAAAAACAAAAACACTAATTCAAAAAGATACATGCACCCCAGTGTTCATAGCAGCATTATTTACAATTGCCAAGATATGGAAACAACCTAAATGTCCATCAACAGACAAATGGATAAAGAAGATGTGATACAATATATACAATGGAATACTACTCAGCCATAAAAAGAATGAAATAATGCCACTTGGAGGAACATGGATGGACCTGGAGGGCATTACGCTAAGTGAAATAAGTCAGATGGAGAAAGACAAATATTGTATGATATCACTTATATGTGGAATCTAAAAAATACAACAAACCAGTGAATATAACAAAAAAGAAGCAGACTCATAGATATAGAGAACAAACTAGTTGTTACCAGTGGGGGAAGAGGGGCAACATAGCGGTGAGGGAGTGGGAGGTGCAAACTATTGGGTGTAAGGTAGGCTCAAGGATGTCTTGTACAACACAGGGAATATAGCCAATACTCTGTAATAACTCTAAATGGAAAGTAATCTTTAAAAATTGTATAAAATTTTTTTAAAAATTAAAGATAAATGATTTCTTACACCAGGAAATAAATGTTCTACCCAACCAAAGAATTTTTTTAAATTAATTAAATGTTCTTGTTATGGATTGAATTTATACCACCCCCAACCCCCAATTTATGTGTTGAAGTCCTAACTCTCAGTGCCTCAGAATGTGACCTTATTTGGAAATAGGTCTATTGCAGATATAATTAGTTAAGTTAAAACAAGGTGATACTTGAGTAGGTTAGACCCTAATTCAGTATGACAGGTGTCCTTATGAAAAGGGAAAATTTAGACATAGATACACATACTGGGAAGTGCCATGTGAAGACTGGAGTTATGCTGCATAAGCCAAGGAACTATTAGAAGCTCGGAGATCTGGAATAGATTCTTCCCTGGTGCCTTCAGAGGGAGCATGGCCCTGCCAGTACCTTGATCTCAGACTTCCAGCCTCCTGAACTGTGAGAGAATAAATGTCTTTGGTTTAAGGCACTCTCTGTGTGGTACTTTGTAAAGGCAGCCCTGGGAAATGAAAAAGGGTGACCCAACGTAGACCAATTATGGATCTCACCTCTCACAATGGACATGTCAGTAACAACAAGATAGAAAGTGGGCATTCCTAAAGAGTGTCACCTGAGATTATAGACTGAAAAAGAGTTGTTGATGTTTTCCTGGGTTGATCCAGCTTTATGAGGAGATGTTGTCTGGGCCTCATTGGGAAGGAGCACAAGGCCAGATGCCAGGGCACGTGGAAGGGCCCACCATCCACATGGGTGACATACTAGGCCTCTCTGGGAGAGCAATGGGCTGCAGGGCTGCTGCTGCCTCTTCCTCGTGTGTTCAGGTCACCTAGTTTCCATCAGTTCCTCTGTCTTGCTGCCTTGGGCTTTCTTCTTTGACTCTTAGGTATTTTTTTTGGTATCATTTAAAATTCCCTATTTCCTGCTGATATCAAGATACACAGAAGTAGTCCAAAATCTAGTGGAGTGAGCTTAAACATGAGTCACACAATCAAATCTATTTTTAAAATCTAACAGATTTTTGGTCTCTCTCAGCTGAAAGCATGTATTCTTCACATGAGCCTTCCGCCCAGATCATGAGAAGGAGAGACTTTCTCAGGTTTATCTTTCCTTAAAACACGTACCAGGGATACATCCTTCAAGGGTAAAATTCTGCTCTTCCTTTAAGCCTCGCTGGACAATTTCCTGGCAGCCATCAGAATTCCAAACACTAATGACTGTTCCAAAATAGGAATACAACAGCTCTACAGATAGGTAAGCCAGTAGAACTGACGCACCATTGTCATTTTTCTATTCCACAAGTTTTGACTGAACTTCAAATATAGACCCTACTGTTCCTACCACCATTTTGTAGGCATTCCAAAAGGTATGGCAAAAGATGCTTGACATCACTAATCATTAGAGAAATGCAAATCAAAACTACAATGAGGTGTCACCTCACACCAGTCAGAATGGCCGTCATCAAAAAATCTACAAACAATAAATGTTGGAGAGGGTGTGGAGAAAAGGGAACCCTCTTGCACTGTTGGTGGGAATGTAAATTGATACAGCCACTATGGAGAACAGTATAGAGGTTCCTTAAAAAACTAAAAATAGAACCACCATACAACCCAGCAATCCCACTACTTGGCATATACCCTGAAGAAACCATAATTCAAAAAGAGTCATGTACCACAACGTTCATTGCAGCTCTATTTACAATAGCCAGGACATGGAAGCAACCTAAGTGTCCATCGACAGATGAGTGGATAAAGAAGATGTGGCACATATATACAATGGAATATTAGTCAGCCACAAAAAGAAATGAAATTGAGTTATTTGTAGTGAGGTGGATGGACCTAGAGACTGTCATACAGAGTGAAGTAAGTCAGAAAGAGAAAAGCAAATACTGTATGCTAACACATATGTATGGAATCAAAAAAAAAAAAAAAAAGGTTCCGAAGAACCTAGTGGCAGGACAGGAATAAAGACGCAGAAGTAGAGAATGGACTTGAGGACACGGGGAGGGGGAAGGGTAAGCTGGGACGAAGTGAGAGAGTGGCATGGACATATATACACTACCAGATGTAAAACAGATAGCTAGTGGGAAGCAGCCGCATAGCACAGGGAGATCAGCTTGGTGCTTTGTGTCCACCTAGAGGGGTGGGATAGGGAGGGTGGGAGGGAGACGCAAGAGGGAGGGGATATGGGGATATATGTATACATATAGCTGACTCACTTTGTTATACAGCAGAAACTAACACACCATCGTAAAACAATCATACTCCAATGAAGATGTTAAAAAGAAAAGGATGTGTTTGCCAATGCTTACAACGCCAGTTGTAAAAGAGGCCAAGGGTTCAACAGATGCCTGGCATTGGTCTTTTCAAATGTCGCCTCAACTCAGCACAGTCCACTAGGATCTTTGTAAAAGGATGTTCTGTCACACGTTCAGCATCACGGCCTTAACCTTATCTTACTTCCTCAGTTTTCCCATTTCCCCCTCCTGGTTTTTCACCAAGCTCTCTGGCTCTGACACCTGCCCATCTCAAGACTTGACTGGAAAGTACATGAAATTGCCCATTACTGCTCTCCCTCCAACACACTTTCTGTGCCCCTTGGTCCTGTCCTGGTTCCCCTTCTCTAGCAGCTCCCCTGAAGTCCACCCCATTTAGGCATCATTAATGGTACTTCATAATATGTTCTTATTCTTCCTTCCTCTACCTTCTAAACTCTCCAACCCCAAGACCCACTTCTGTAGACATGTGCTCCTTGGGAGCTCCGAGAAAGAGGAGGAAGCACTATCAGTGGAATAAGGATGATGGCACCTGGCTTGGCAGTCGGACAGAGGTGGCTTCCTAACATTTAATTGCTTAAACCAGTGGTGAAAGCTTTTGCTTTGGGATCAGCATTCCAGATGGCACACTGATTAGCCAAACGGCTACCCTTGCCTAGTGTACACAGACATGCTATTTGGTGGGTACTCAGTAATGGTGGCTATCATTGGTATTATGATCATCTCTCTGTTAGAAGCTGACTAATAAATCAGGTCATGTGTACCCTAAAGCTCATGGGAAAATGTCTCTTCTGATACTCTTAACAATTTGAATTTGCCACTGGTTTAGTGACCCTAAAATCTACCATTATTTTGAACTGTGTTGGGTTCTATGAGTAAAGAGAAATTTGAGACTGTAATCTCTGTCCCCAAACATTATAATCCACTTGAACAGAAGATAGATGATACTTTACTTGATGACAGGCTGGACTCAGAGTCAGGAAACTGGGTTGTAATCTCAGCTCTGCCATTAACAAATTATGTAATATTTATCAAATTGTTATTGGATTTGCTTCAGTTTTCTCAGCTATGTAATAGAGGTAGTTGGACTAGATATTCTCTAAAGAATCTTCCAGCAACAACAATCATACATAGATCCGTACAATAGATTAATCTGTTTTGGGTGCTGGAGATACAAAAGTAAACAAAATAGACAAAGCCCTGACCTAATGGAGGTTACATTCCAGTGTAAGAGACAGAAGGTAAATATAACATGTAAGAAAACATCTAGTATGTCAAATGGTGAAAAAGGCAGAGGAGAAAACACAGATGGAATGGGGAAAAGAAAGTCTGGTACAGGTTGGGGAGCTGACTGTAATTTTGAATGGTGAAGGCCTCACAGAGAAGGTGACATTTCATCAAGTCCTTAACAGGCTGAAAGGAATCCAGCCATGTGGCTCTTGTGGGACATGCCTTCCAGGTAAATGAAACAGGTAGATGTTCTGGAAGGAGCACACCTGGCATGGGTTAAAGAATAGATGGAAGATTAGTGTTACTGGAGCAAAGTGAAAAAGGAGGGGAAAGGAAGAGAGGAAGTGGGAGAACTGGTGGTGGGGAGCCCAGATCAAAGGGCCTTGAGGTCACTATACAGATTCTAGATTTTGCTCTCATTGAAATGGCAGCCACAGATGGGTCGAGCAAGCAAAGGACTGATGTGGTCTGGCTTATGTTCTAAAAGAATCCCTCTGGCCACTGTGTGGAGAGTAGTCTACAGGGGAGCAAAGACAGAGCAGTAGTCAAGATGAGACCTCACTGTGGCTTGGGCCAGGGAAGGGGCCATGGAGCTGGTGAGAAGGAATAAGTTAGGATGTATTTTGAAGGTAGAGCTGGCAGGATTTGCTATTGGATTGGGTATGAAACAAAGAGATGAGTCAAGGACAGATCAAGAGTTCCTGGCCTTGGTCTGAGCAATGGGAAGGACTTAGTTGACATTGAGTGAGATGGGAAATACTGTAGATGGAGCAAGTCCGTGGGAGAAGATCAGGAGTTTGATTTTGGGAAAGTTACATTTCAGATCCCTGGTGGGCATCCCAGTAAGCAGCTTGACATACGATTCTGGAGTCCAGGAGAGAGAGAGCTAAATCTTGAAGTTGTCAGTTTATAGCTGGTATTTACAGCCGTCAGACTGGATGTAAGCACCAAGGGAATGACTGTAAATAGAGAAGAAAAGAAGCCCAAGTCCAAGTCCTAGAGTATCTGATGGTAAAGGGTCAGGAAGATGAGAAACCAGCAAAGGTTCCCAAGCAGTGGTGACCCATGTGGTAGAAGGAAATACAGGAGAGTGTGGTGTCCTCTTAGAAGCCAGGTGTACAAACTATTCTAAGGAATCTATAATTCTAGGACATAAAACCGTCTGAAGAAATGAGTAAATGGCCATCATAGGTTCATGCACAGGCAATTAGAATCCATTGTTCCCTGAAGTTCCTGTGAGCCCAGGGCAGGGCTGGTATTAGTCTCCAGCCCTGGAGAGGATCTGGGCTAGGGAGGTGGGGAGGAGGGTCTGGATAGAAGTTGTTTATGGATTTATCCTTCAGCCTTTTCTAAGCAGGTTATAACTGGGACTGACAGAGTGTGGTCCTACGATGAGGTATGAGTCAGACAGCAGAATAGAATTTGATGAAAGAAAAAAATTTTCATTTTGGATCAAAATTCTTCTCCACTACAAGGTACTAATGTTTTATTCCTGTGCTTTTATACCCACACTGCTATTTCTTGATCAAAAACATGCGTCTCGATAATACCTAGGAGGGTCAGCTGTTCCCCAAATTCTTTTTTTTTTTTTAATTAATTAATTAATTAATTATGGCTGTGCTGGGTCCTCGTTTCTGTGCGAGGGCCCCCTCCAGTTGCGGCAAGTGGGGGCCACTCCTCATCGCGGTGCGCGGGCCTCTCACCATCGCGGCCTCTCTTGTTACAGAGCACAGGCTCCAGACACGTAGGCTCAGCAATTGTGGCTCACGGGCCTAGTTGCTCCGCGGCATGTGGGATCCTCCCAGACCAGGGCTCGAACCCGTGTCCCCTGCATTGGCAGGCAGACTCTCAACCACTGCGCCACCAGGGAAGCCCCCCCAAATTCTTTTGAAATGCTGAATTTCAAGTTCTGAAAGTTGCATCTCCTAGAAGGGCATCTGAAGATGAAAGTCAGACTCTCTCCCCCTCAGCAATGAATTATGTGGACCTCTCTTATTATTCCCTCATTTTTAAGAAATGGAAACACTTTTCACAATGTTTAATGGGCTCTTCACATGTTATTTCACACACCATTAACATAACTGGATAATAAAATTGATGTTTAAAATACCCTGCTTATTCCATGTAAGGTGAGAATATGCAGTGACTGTGATTAACCCATGACAGAAGAAGAGGGCTGGAGCAAACAAGGACAGTTCTGAAGCTCAGGACGTGGGTGCCCTGTCTGCCCACTGGGGAGAAAATAATAGTGAGAATAGTTATCATTTATGGTCTATGTCCATTCCTTTATTCAGTCTCCATATAAATCATATAAGGAAATATTGTCCCATTTTCTTGCAGAGGAACCTCAGATTAAGTAGATTACTTGGATTCCCTGTCAGAAGGGGTGTATTATGCACTGAATTGTGTTCCCCCCTTCAACAACATTCATATGATGAAGTCCTAACCCCCAGTGCCTTCAAGTGTGCTTGTATTTGGAGGTGCAGTTTGCAGAGCAAGTTGTCCTTCCAGGGGAGAACAGAAAAGACACGCAGGAAGAGAGGGTGCCGGTGCAGCTCCAGACCAGGGAGATGGAAGATAAACTGCCCTGTGATATCGGTTTTCTGGGAGGCCCTGCTCTGCTTCCTGCCCTTAGATTCAAGGGGGGTCTCTGTATCCTTCCAACAGTCCCCTTCATTCTGCCTGGATTGAGTGGATTTGCCTTCCTTGCAACCAAACAGTTGCTCACCAAATCAGTCTCCAAGCCCACACTCTTTCCTATAGGTATAGTGTGTCAGAGGCCTGATAAACGAATCCCTCACAGCCCAGAGACTTTCCTGAATGTACAGGATCGCTCTTGTTCACTACCGCTTTATTAATCTTATAAACGTGTATTAGATGCTGCATTTGTCAGGGTTCTCCAGAGAAACAGAACCAGGAGGAGATCAGGTTATGGTGCCTAGAAGGGGTGGGGCTGGAGGGAGCCAGGAGACGGTTGGCAGCCTATGGGGTGATTTGGGATTAGATATAACGGCAGCCTGAGCCATGGTGATGGTGGTGGGACTGGAAAGGAGGAGACATGGGCTGAAAACATGTCTGAGATGGCATCTACTCCACTGGTGACTAAGGGAGGAGCTGGTGTGACCGTGGGGTCTGAGGCCAGACTGAGTGAATAATGGGGCCGGTCACAGACGTGCACAGTGGAGAAGAGAAATATCAGGTTCTGAGGGGAACACAGCGCATTCTGACCCGTGTCCACCTGGCATGTCGCGCTGAGCTTCTTTCTTCACCAATATCATCACTACCAATCATCACACTCAGTCCTTACTCAATATACCAGGGGCAGACCTAGGATTTGTGCAGACTGAAGCTTATGCAACTTGAGGGGCCCTTTTTGAGAAAAAGAAGCGGTAAGCAGCTCTTTGCAGGAAACCGCCCTCGGCAGGAAGCCCCTTCTCTTGTCGCTTTAGCAAAGCTATATTGTAACTAACTCTGAAACCAGGCGCCCCCATGCTCTACTCATCTCTGGCCCAAGCACACCTTTCAAATCTTTTAATCACGCAATACCTTGCCTAACTTGTCGGTTCTTTCTACAGATCAAAGAAACGAAGAATAAGTATTGAACAGATGACCAGATCCCTTCCCAGATCCCCTTCAGTAATCTTCTGAACAAACTATGTGACCAAACTGTGTGAACAAGATAACACCTGGAGAAAGATCATGAGGAGCTGACAAGCCTGCACACAAACCTGCACACAGTGGGGGGGTGGTGATGACTCTGACCCCCTATCTCAATGATTAACTGAGATGACTTCCCTGTTTCCTCTGAAAAGATTTCATGGCCCAGCAGAATCTTCAGAGGTGGTTTTTTGGGGACGTTGGGTTCACCATCTCCCCAGATTGCCGACATTCTGATTAAAGGCACCTTTCCTTTGCTATCAACATTTGTGAATATTGATTTTGTAAGTGGTGAACAGTGGAACCCCCAATTTGATAACAAAACCAAATTAGGAACAGGGTCTTGGAAGGGGGCTATGCAAGTGAGGAGCCCTGAAGCTTGAGTTTCATATTTATACTGTTCAGTCTACCTTTAAACACCAAGTCAACCGCTAAATACATTCACTCACCTAGGCTCATGGTTATTTGGGGAACTCTGTTTTTTTCTTAACAAGAAGCTCCTGAAAAGCAAGGAGGATGACGCCTCCCTGTGCTATGTGGCAGGTTCATGGCTAATATCTTGATCTAATCACCTACGGAGTTCCCTGCTTGAAACTAGACCTTGGTGCAGGCTTTCAGAACTTAAAAGTCCTTGAGCCTTATAAGGGGGGCTATGAAATGGCTATAAAAGGACCCCTGGGCATAGGGGGGACAAAAGGAGGAAGCAGGGTAGAGCTGACAACTGAAGACCAATGGCAGTGGTGACAGTGGCAATGAATGCCAATGGGGAAGGTTGATAGGGGAGACAGAGGGGGAGGGGAAATTCTAAAAAGGCAGAGAACCCAGAAGTAATTGGGTTTACCTAAATTTGGTCAAGATAATATTTTCTGCAATCAAGCAGAAGGTGAATCATTTAATTATGATTAAATTCAGTTATGGGAAAGAAAAACAGGCTCCATTTCTTGTTCATCCATGTATAAGGCTTGCAAATTTGTACCTGCTCTGTGTATCGAAACAATGCCCACTCCCCACAGGCACCACTACTGGGTGGTGGTGAGGATAATGCCTCGAATTAGTACTTTTGCCCGAGTACTAAGTTCTCTTACTGGAGATTGCTCTGAGCTGTCTCAGATGACTTGTTCCCTGATTCTCAGAATGCTCTGAGTGCCTACTCTGCTTAGCAACAGGCGTAGCACATTGAGGGGACAGATGCATATCAGATGCGATTCTTTCCTTCAGGAGTTCCCAGTCTGGGAAGTTAAGACTAACTTTCATGAAGTGGGGAACAATACAAGACTGAAATACAAGAGAACAGAGTTCCAGTGGCATTTACAAGATGATGATGAATTGCGGGCTGGAATAATCCCGACCCTTGCTAGTATCCATGGACCAGCAGCATCAGTATGACTGGGAAATTATGAGAAACGCAAAGTCTCAGGCACTGCTCCAGACCTGGTGGATCAGAATCTACATTTCAACAAGATCCTCAGTCCATTGTACACACTTTAAAGTTTGAGAAGCACTGCTCTGGGAGAGTCGGTTCATGAGCCGAGCTTTAAAGAATGGGTAAGATTTGTAGAAGTTTAATATATTTATTGGTGTTAGATTTCTTTAGGGGTTAGTATAAGGAACCCTCTCTGTAGCCTTGATATTGAAAGCCCTTCTGATTAGTAACATGAAGCCGGGATAAAGGTGGGGAGGGGATATTCAGGCAGAAAGAAGATGGAATTCCAAAAAGCAAGGTCATTTGGAACAACTAATTATCTAGATATGAAGACTGAAAATACATGAATGAAACCCTACTTGTTCTTCTGAATGTAGACCCTTGTGAAAAAATTTATATTTGTAACCATCCTGCTCGGCCTTCGTTAAGCCCAAAAGAATTCTTGCTAGGATGTGTATAAGAAGCCCTCCTGGAAACATCCAGACTTCTTATATTTAATTTTATTTCTTATGGGATGTAACAGTTCATCTTAAAGACCTGCATGAGAAGTGCCTCTCCTGGGTAACTAATTGGCATCTCTAATTTCTGAAGTTTTATAGAGCGTGGATTCTTTTGTTTCGTAGAAGAACTTAAAAAATATATCTGTCTACTCTGCCTTTGGCCAAAGGGAAATAAAAGTTTTAGTGATTCTAAACTTGAAGGTTTTCTTTTTTGTCAGATTATATCCTGTCCTGTCCCCTCACAAGTGTCTTAGCTTGACCCCAACCTCCTCCCTCTCCTCCGCCTTCTCCACCCCTTCTCCTCTTCTACATCTCCCTCCTTCCGTCTGATCCCCCACTGTAGCTTCTATAATCATCTCTACTGCAGTCACGTTGTTCCACACACACACATGCTAATAATCTCCCAGGCTGTAGTTGTTTTTCTACCCAGGTTGCCATTCCCTTTGCTTCTCTGAAGCTCAAATGTCACGTTCCCAGCTGTTAGGAATTATCCCACATCTGGACCCCATAGCATTTCTTTGTGCCTCACAGGACTTTCAAACCTGTAATATCGTGATGTGTGTCTCTGTCTTGGATGTCTCCTTAAACTGTAAACTCCTTGAAAGTAAGGATTTTGCCTTATTTAGCTTTATACCCCACAACGTCTGACAAGACAAAGAGCAGGTGTTTAACAAATCACTGTTGAATAAATGAATAATGACAGCTAGAAAGACGAGCAAAAGAGGTTCTTGACAGAGGAAAAAAATTATCAGAGATATGAATGCCGAGTGAAGTGAGGGGATGACGACGTACATTTAGAACAGGGCTCCCCAGATGTTTTCTGTAAAGGGCCAGATAGTAAATACTTTAGGCTTTGTGGTCCATGCAGTCTGTCTCAACTATTCAACTCTGCCGTTGTACTAGGAAAGCAGCCGCAGGCAATATGTCAATGAAAGGGTGTGTTTTGTTCCAATGAACTTTATTTATGGACACTGAATTTTGAACTTCTATAATTTTCAAGTGTCACAAAACACTATCCTTTAAATTTTTTTTCCAGCCATTTAAACCTTTAAAGGCTATCATTAGCCGGCAGGCAGTACAAAAATGGGGTGGGTGGATTTGGCTCTCAGGCCACGGTTTGCCGACCTCGATTTAGAACAATGATTAAAATATTACAATTTAAGAAGATTCACATCAAGGTTTTTATGTTGGTCAAAAGGACAATGACTGAGTAAATTACAGTACAATCACTTATGAAATTCTTTGCAGCCAATTAAAATAAAAACTATGTAGCAACATGGAAAATGCTATGATAAACTGCAAGTTGAATAAAGCAGCCTCGAAAATTATGTCTGATTATAACTATGTTGAATGAATCTTGAATAAACTATCTGCAAATTATGTATGCACAAGGATTGAAAGGGAAAATGAAGGCTGTTTGATTTGTATGAAGTTGGGACTATGGATAATTTGTTTTTCCCTAAATGTGAGTATCAAGCTTCCTTCCAATTCTCAGGTTCTATGATGCCATTACCATGGACATTCAGCTCAAATTAGTTCATTAAATGAGCTCTCTTTGCAGACATAAAAGGAAGAGGACATAATTTAGAGTGGTCCGAGGTCAGGAGAATTTTAGACAGCGTTCCAGTTAATCACTGCTTCATTACAAACAGCCCCACACTTAGTGGCCTAAAACAACCACCGTTTTATATTGTGCTCACAGATCCCGTGGGTCAGAAACTCAATCAGGACACAGTAGTAGTGACACGTCTCTACCCTCCAACGTCTGTGGCCTCAGTTGGGAAGATGAGAGTGGCTGCAGGTGACTTGAATGTCTGGGGGCTGGAAGATCCCTCTTCTGAGGTGGCTTCTTTACTTCCCACCTCGACCATGGGGAGGGATGACTCCAAAGATGCTATATTAGTTTCCTGAGGCTGCCATTTAAAAGTTCCACAAATAGGGTGGCTTCAACAATAGAAATTTATTGACTCACAGTCCTGGAGGCTGGAAGTCCAAGATCAGGGTGTTGGCAGGGCTGGTTCCTTCTGAGGTTGTGAGGCAGAATCTGTTTCATGTCTCTCTCCTCATTTCGGGTGGTTCCCTGGCCATCTTTGGCATTCCTTGGACTGAAGGTGCATCACACTGATCTCTATTTTCATATTCACATGGTGTTCTCCCATGCACCTGTCTATCTCTGTGTCCAAATTCCCACTGTTTATATGAACAGGGGACATATTGTATTAGGCTGCACCCTACTAACTTCATCTTAACTGGATCACCCACAAAGACCCTATTTCCAAATAAGGTCACACTCACCAGTACCGGCGGTTAGGACTTCAACATCCCTTGAGGGATACAATTCAACCCATAATAGCTGAGCTCAACTGTTCATAGCTCCTACACATGACCTGACCACATGGCCTGGAGCTGGGTTCTGAGAGGGAGCATCCCCAAACTGACCATCCTAGGTGAACTAGGTAGACGCCGTATGACCTTTCATGAACTAACTTTGGAAACCATACTTTATTGGCGGAAGCAGTCAAAGATTTCCCAGATTCAATAGGAGGGACAGAAACCTCACCTCCAGGTGGCAGGAACAGCAAGGAATTTGCAGCCATTTTTAAAACCCACTACAAGGAGGGGTTTTTAACCCAGGATTTATGGACCCATTGGGAATCCACAGATGGCTTCCAAAGGGTCTAAGAAACCCCAGAAGCTATACAACGTATTGCATGAGCTCAAGTTCTTTTTTTCCGAGGCATGGGTCCACAGAGCTCATTCTGTGTTCGAGAGGGTGTATGACCTACAAAACGATCAGAAAGTACTAGAATATTGAGTCCATCTGCTGCTTCTAAACAGAAAAGGACACTCCTCCCTTTCTCTAACTCAGCGAAAATGTTTTCTGTCTCTGGTTTGACAGCAGAGCCAGCCTTTCTCCTTCCCTGAGGCAGCTTCTGCCATCTGCCAAATGGCATTGTTGTGCGACCCTGGTGTCCTTGAAGCAGCTCAGCAGCCGTAGAGGGAGGTCCCAGTGATCCCAGAATGCTCTGGCTCCTCGGCGCACAGGGATGGACTGAGAAGCAGCCTGTTTCCCCACCCGCTGACCTGGGAGGCTCTGTGACACTCTCCACTCCAGCATGAGAGACCCAGTGAAGGGGTGGGCTCCTGCCACAGCACTGGCCCTTCCTGTTGTCCTTCTGACCTCGTTCATGCCTCTGTGCTATTTGTGTACCTGCCTGTCTCCTCCACTAGCTAACAAGCTTCTCATTCCTCTTTATATTAGAAAATATTTAATACTATGTTTTGCATATGATAATGCTCAAAACGGTTGGTGGTTTAAAAACATCAAAGCTGAGCTGCAGAAAGTTAGACCAGGTCCCCAAGGACTCGGGTACGCGGGGCCTCATGGGCTCCCCATGCTTAGGAAAGTCTCGTTTGGGGGAGGATATCAGCTGCAAACAGGAGCCACAGCGGGTGAGGTAAGGAGACTGAAGAGGGGGTGTGGGGAGTGAAATGTAGAGCTGATCTGGGTCTTAATCATATTTCTGTCACTGACAATCTGTGGGGCCCTGGCACGGCATTTCTACGTGGCGTAGTGGGACCACAGTGTCGCTCTTGCCTCTCCTGTGTAACAGCTGTGAGAGAGGCAGCTGGGGTACTGGGTAAATGTTTGGTCCCTAAAGCCAGACTACCTGCGTTTGTGTCCTAGCTCCTCCTCTGTTGCCTGTGACCTTGGGTGTTCATGAAATAGGCCTCCACTACCTTGTCTGTAAAACACCCCTTCCTGAGCTCACCAGCCTCCATGGAGTGCCCTCCGTGAGACAGGCACTGTTCTAAGTGCCTCACACGTATTCACTCCTTTCCTCCTCGGAACAGCCCTACTGACCAGGTAGTGTTATTACCCATTTACCAATGGTGCAACTGAAGCACAGAGAGGGGTTAACACGCCCACAGTCACATGCTGCCAAGGAGCACAGCTAGCATTTGAACCGGCCAGTCGGGCTCCCTGGGCCTGTTCCCGCCACCAATTTGTCACCACACAGCTCCCTGTCCTGATGAGCCTAAGCTGCTTAGCACGTAAATGCTCAAGAAATGTTAGTTGTTAGTAACGATCATTCCTAGTTTCAGTCTCATCTTTAAGTTGGGGATGATGCCACCTAATTCATGGGAGGAGAGGACACAGATAAAGCACTAAGCTGTGCACCTGGGGCTGAGATGCCTGGTTTGTTGTCTTTGGTGCCGGCTGCATGGCAAGTGGATGGGCCCCGGGCCCCAGTGACACAGACTTGGGGACCTTCTAGCTTGCATAGTGCTTTGCTCATGGCAGATGCTCAAAAATATGGTTTACTCAATTCTCCAAGAACTAGAGAATTCCCACCAGTCCTGTAGAGGCTATTTTAGAAGAAGGCGTGAGAGAAAGGATACTAAGCGCTTGGACAGAAATAACAATTGATTCCACCCCTGATTTCAGTCCTAGCTCCAGAAAGAAACTCGCTCCTCATGCAATATATAAGCCTCCCAGCAACCTACTTCATGCCGGTTTCGTTTAACCCATGCATGGATCTTGCTACCTTTGTTCATGCATGACAGCTGTTGCCCTGTTCTCACTTTGCCTATGCAGATCAATACTGTCTGTCTTAGGCTTCTGGCTGCCACAGGCTGGGGACCTTGTCTATTTACTCACTGTCAGTGGTGCAATGCCAAGTAGCAGGCTCAAAAACGTTACGTGGCTGATTCAATAGCTGTTGAGTTTGTTGGAGGTAAAGTCTAGTCCTGGTTATTTACCATCTTGATTTCTTCTCTCTCTGCCCCTGTCCGGGGTGGGGCAGCAATTCTGGGTAAATATGCTTGCTCTGCAGACCAGCCTTTTCTCTCATGTGGACTGTCCCAAAGTCTACATGGGGGAGTAGGGAGGGAGAGGCATGGCTGAGAGCATTCACAGGCCCATTGGTCATTTACCATAGTCACAAAGGTCAACTTGGATTTCTGCAGGAGAAAGCTTACATTCTGATCTCCATCTATCTGATGGTTCTGAATTGGGGTACTGAAGAGAGGAGAATAAATAATCCACTTAAAAGCCCTATCAATCAGAATGCATGGGAAACGGGCCTGTGGTCTGGCTGGAGAGAGAAAGCCTCCTTGGTAGACAGGAGATGGTCTCTCCAGGCCCCTGCCTGAGGAAAAGGAAGGAGTAAATTGATAAGTTGGGGGCTCTGGCACAAGACCACCTGGGTTCTGATCTGAGCTCTCACCCTTCCCGGCTGTGCGACTGTGGGCAGATTAGTTTTTCTCCCTACTCAGCTCTCCCATCTATAAAACAGGACAGATCAGAGCCCCCTCCCTCATAGGTGTGAGGCTTAAACAAATTAATTCATATAGAGCACTTTGGGCAGCTGAGACACCGAGACTCCTAGAAAGCCCCCAACAGATGTGAGCTATTATTCGCTAGAAAAACAGTCTACAGAAATTGAGAAAAAGAAGTCACTATCAGACACAGATATAGAGTGTCTTCCTCTAGATGAGCTTGGGTAAAACTCAGCAGCATTTAAATGTCTGGGCTGACACACTGCTAAGATGGCCAATAACAACTCAAGGCCTGAGAAGGGTGAGGAAAAAGGGAATCACAGGGATCTGCAGGAGGGAGCCTGAGAGATAGGATTCAAGATATCGTTCCAGCCATTAAGGGAAGCAGCTCAGCTTCAGCGTTTGGCATTCCTTAGCTTCTGTGCCTGCGCTCACCTCCTCCTGGAGGGGCATCCAACCCAAAGCCCAAGAAACAACATCAAGAAGCCGGAGACAGTGATCCCACCCAGGAGATTGATGAACACGATTTCCCGAGTGGAGGGCAACGTGAATACATCTCAGGACCCACCCTCCCCCTCGGGCGTGCTGTGGTCCACATGTCTGTGTGCTTCCTGTCATGGCGCTGGTGTGGTACTGTTTTGATGTATGTAAAAGTAAGACTACCTTGAATAAAGTTGCTGTTTTCTTCTGAAGTCTGTTTGCAGCCTGTTTATTCCTCCGGGGACATTCTGAATCTGATTCCAAGAATAACTTTGGAAAGTTAATAAAAGATTTTCCGAAAAACACTGGCAGAGAGGAACTTCCACAGTAGCAGACAACTGTATGGGGCTGGCAGAATCCTGGCTCTCAGTGGACTCTTGCAGCGCGGGGCAAAGACTCCAGAGGAAAACAGTTCTGGGAGGAGAGCGTTTTACAGAGGAAGCACTAAGTCAGTCCTCACTTGGGCAGTGCAAGTTCTGACATGGCAGTCCGGGTTTACAGGGGGTCGGGGCCAGAAGGAAGGCCCTGCAGGTTCCCACTAGGCTGCAAGAGAGTGGATAGTAAATGAGAAGGGAGGTGTAGGGGAGAGAAAAGAGACCATGTGGAATGAAAACAAACAAACAAAAAAAGAGTAAGTAGAGAAGGATAAAAGAGAGGGAGTGCTAGAGCACGAGCAAATAGAGTGTGTGGGAAGAAGGAATGTTTGATCCTCTACCTTCCTCAAGCTTTTTTTAATCACAGTATATGCATCTCTAAGAGGCAACTTTATCTTGAGAGACTGATTTCAAACAGCAAGGATGCTCATATTGCTAACATTGCTAATTGACTAATGCTAATTGACTTATATTGTTCAACACTGTGCTTCCCTTGCTGAGTTATTGCTTAAGACCAGGCAGAAAGAAACCTGGCTAATTACCACATGAGGATGGGACTGTGTGCCTGGAGGAAGAGCAACATCTTTTGCCATAGAAACAATAATATTTACTCTGTGCTGGCACTGTGCAAGGTTCTGGGGATGCATATGGCTGTGAGTGAGACCCAGTACCTGCCTTCATGGCAATTACCAGCTAGAGCAGATGACACACGTTAAATGAGCCACTGAAGTTTTTAAAGAGAAAAGTGTCATGTCCATATTTATATTTTACGAAGATTTCTCTGGCTATGTTGTGGAGAATGCATTAGAAAATGGCAGAGTCGGAGGCAGAGAGACTGGTTAGGGGGTTAGGAGGCTGTTAATACTAGGTCAGTTGAGAGATGATGGATGCCTGGGAGAGAGAGTAGTAAATGGAGTTAAAAGATATTTGGGGGGGAGGGGCAAGATGGCGGAAGAGTAAGACGCGGAGATCACCTTCCTCCCCACAGATACATGAGAAATACATCTACACGTGGAACTGCTCCTAGAGAACACCCACTGAACGCTGGCAGAAGACGTCAGACCTCCCAAAAGGCAAGAAAATCCCCACGTACTTGGGTAGGGCAAAAGAAAAAAGAAATAACAGAGACAAAAGAATAGGGACGGGACCTGCACCAGTGGGAGGGAGCTGTGAAGGAGGAAAGGTTTCCACACACTAGGAAGCCCCTTCGTGGGCAGAGACTGCGGGTAGCAGAGGGGGGAAGCTTCGGAGCCACGGAGGAGAGCGCAGCCACAGTGGTGCGGAGGGCAAAGCGGAGATTCCCGCACAGAGGAGCGGTGCCGACTAGCACTCACCAGCCCGAGACGCTTGTCTGCTCAGCCGCCGGGGCGGGCGGGGCCTGGGAGCTGGGGCTCGGGCTTCGGTGCTAGCCGGGAGGGAGTCCGGGGAAAAGACTGCGGCTGCCAAAGAGGCAAGATAATTTTTCTTGCCTCTTTGTTTCGCGGCGCGCAAGGAGAGGGGATTCAGAGCGCCACTTAAACGAACTCCAGAGACGGGCGCGAGCCGCGGCTATCAGCGCGGACCCCAGAGACGGGCATGAGACGCTAAGGCTGCTGCTGCCGCCAGCAAACAGCCTGTGGGCGAGCACAGGTCATTCTCCACACCGCCCCTCCCGGGAGCCTGTGCAGCCCACCACGGCCAGGCTCCCGTAATCCGGGGACAACTTCCCCAGGAGAACGCATGGCGTGCCTCAGGCTGCTGCAACGTCACGCCGGCTTCTGCCGCCGCAGGCTCGCCCCGCCTCCTCCGTACCGCTCCCTCCCCCCGGCCTGACTGAGCCAGAGCCCCCGAATCAGCTGCTCCTTTAACCCCGTTCTGTCTGGGCGGGGAGCAGACGCCCTCAGGGGACCTACATGCAGAGGCGGGTCCAAATCCAAAGCTGAACCCCGGGAGCTGTACGAACAAAGAAGAGAAAGGGAAATCTCTCCCAGCAGCCTCAGAAGCAGCGGATTAAAGCTCCACAAACAACTTGATGTGCCTGCATCTGTTGAATACCTGAATAGACAACGAATCATCCCAAATTTAGGAGATGGACTTTGGGAGCAGGATATATTAACTTTTCCCCTTTTCCTTTTTTTTGTGAGTGTAGATGTGTATGCTTCTGGGTGAGATTTTGTCTGTATAGCTTTGCTCTCACCCTTAGTCCTAGGGTTAGGTCCGTCCGTTTTTTTTTTTTTTTTTTTTTTTTTGGCTTAAAAAAATTTTTTTTTCCCTAATAAATGTTTTCTTAATAATTTTTTCCTTATTTTCTATTTTTAAAAAAATTTTTAATAAGTTTTTTCATATTTTTTATTTTAAAAAATTAAAAAATTTTTTTTCTTAATAAATTTTTTCTAAATAATTTTTTTCTTATTTTTAGTATAAAAAATTAATAAATCTATTTTTAAAAATTAAAAAAAATTTTTTTTTCTTAATAAATTTACTCTTAATAATTTTTTTTCTTATTTTTTATTATAATTGCTTTATTTTATTTTATTTTATCCTCTTTTTTTCTTTCTTTCCATTTTTTCTCCCTTTTATTCTGAGCCGTGTGGATGAAAGGCTCTTGGTGCTCCAGCCAGGCATCAGGGCTGTGCCTCTGAGGTGGGAGAGCCAACTTCAGGACACTGGTCCACAAGAGACCTCCCAGCTCCACGTAATACCAAACGGCGAAAATCTCTCACAGATCTCCATCTCAACATCAAGACCCAGCTTCACTCAACGACCAGCAAGCTACAGTGCTGGACACCCTATGCCAAACAACTAGCAAGAGAGGAAAACAGCCCCATTCATTAACAGAGAGGCTGCCTAAAATCATAATAAGGCCACAGACACCCCAAAACACACCACCAGACGTGGACGAACCCACCAGAAAGACAACATCCAGCCTCATCCACCAGAACACAGGCACTAGTTCCCTCCACCAGGAAACCTACACAACCCACTGAACCAACCTTAGCCACTGGGGACAGATACCAAAAACAACGGGAACTACGAACCTGCAGCCTGTGAAAAGGAGACCCCAAACACAGTAAGATAAGCAAAATGAGAAGACAGAAAAACACACAGCAGATGAAGGAGCAGGGTCAAAACACACCAGACCTAACAAATGAAGAGGAAATAGGTAGTCTACCTGAAAAAGAATTCAGAATAATGATAGTAAGGATGATCCAAAGTCTTGGAAATAGAATAGACAAAATGCAAGAAACATTTAACAAGGACGTAGAAGAACTAAAGAGGAACCAAGAAACGATGACAAGCACAATAAATGAAATTAAAAATACTCTAGATGGGATCAATAGCAGAATAACTGAGGCAGAAGAACGGATAAGTGACCTGGAAGATAAAATGGTGGAAATAACTACTGCAGACCAGAATAAAGAAAAAAGAATGAAAAGAACTGAGGACAGTCTCAGAGACCTCTGGGACAACATTAAACGCACCAACATTCGAATTATAGGGGTCCCAGAAGAAGAAGAGAAAAAGAAAGGGACTGAGAAAATATTTGAAGAGATTATAGTTGAAAACTTCCCTAATATGGGAAAGGAAATAGTTAATCAAGTCCTGGAAGCACAGAGAGTCCCATACAGGATAAATCCAAGGAGAAACACACCAAGACACATATTAATCAAACTATCAAAAATTAAATATAAAGAAAACATATTAAAAGCAGCAAGGGAAAAACAACAGATAACACACAAGGGCATCCCCATAAGGTTAACAGCTGATCTTTCAGCAGAAACGCTGCAAGCCAGAAGGGAGTGGCAGGATATACTTAAAGTGATGAAGGAGAAAAACCTACAACCAAGATTACTCTACCCAGCAAGGATCTCATTCAGATTTGATGGAGAAATTAAAACCTTTACAGACAAGCAAAAGCTGAGAGAGTTCAGCACCACCAAACCAGCTTTACAACAAATGCTAAAGGAACTTCTCTAGGCAAGAAACACAAGAGAAGGAAAACACCTACAATAACAAACCCAAAACATTTAAGAAAATGGGAATAGGAACATACATATCGATACCTTAAATGTAAATGGATTAAATGCTCCCACCAAAAGACACAGACTGGCTGAATGGATACAAAAACAAGACCCATATATATGCTGTCTACAAGAGACCCACTTCAGACCTAGAGACACATACAGACTGAAAGTGAGGGGATGGAAAAAGATATTCCATGCAAATGGAAATCAAAAGAAAGCTGGAGTAGCAATTCTCATATCAGACAAAATAGACTTTAAAATAAAGACAATTACAAGAGACAAAGACGGACACTATATAATGATCAAGGGATCGATCCAAGAGGAAGGTATAACAATTGTAAATATTTATGCACCCAACATAGGAGCACCTCAATACATAAGGCAAATACTAACAGCCATAAAAGGGGAAATCGACAGTAACACAATCATAGTAGGGGACTTTAACACCCCACTTTCACCAATGGACAGATCATCCAAAATGAAAATAAATAAGGAAACACAAGCTTTAAATGATACATTAAACAAGATGGACTTAATTGATATTTATAGGACATTCCACCCAAAAACAACAGAATACACATTTTTCTCAAGTGCTCATGGAACATTCTCCAGGATAGATCATATCTTGGGTCACAAATCAAGCCTTGGTAAATTTAAAAAAATTGAAATCGTATCAAGTATCTTTTCCGACCACAACGCTATGAGACTAGATATCAATTACAGGAAAAGATCTGTAAAAAATACAAACACATGGAGGCTACACAATACACTACTTAATAACGAAGTGATCACTGAAGAAATCAAAGGGGAAATC
Organism: Eubalaena glacialis; assembly: GCF_028564815.1. Classification (NCBI taxonomy): domain Eukaryota; kingdom Metazoa; phylum Chordata; class Mammalia; order Artiodactyla; family Balaenidae; genus Eubalaena; species Eubalaena glacialis. Next base: position 12,354,654 of record NC_083722.1, read on the forward strand.
AAAAAATACCTAGAAACAAATGACAATGGAGACACGACAATCCAAAACCTATGGGATGCAGCAAAAGCAGTTCTAAGAGGGAAGTTTATAGCAATACAAGCCTACATCAAGAAACAGGAAACATCTCGAATAAACAACCTAACCTTGCACCTAAAGCAATTAGAGAAAGAAGAACAAAAAAACCCCAAAGCTAGCAGAAGGAAAGAAATCATAAAGATCAGATCAGAAATAAATGAAAAAGAAATGAAGGAAACAATAGCAAAAATCAATGAAACTAAAAGCTGGTTCTTTGAGAAGATAAACAAAATTGATAAACCATTAGCCAGACTCATCAAGAGAAAAAAGGAGAAGACTCAAATTAATAGAATTAGAAATGAAAAAGGAGAAGTAACCACTGACACTGCAGAAATACAAACGATCATAAGAGATTACTACAAGCAACTCTATGCTAATAAAATGGACAACCTGGAAGAAATGGACAGATTCTTAGAAATGCACAACCTGCCGAGACTGAACCAGGAAGAAATAGAAAATATGAACAGACCAATCACAAGCACTGAAATTGAAACTGTGATTAAAAATCTTCCAACACACAAAAGCCCAGGACCAGATGGCTTCACAGGCGAATTCTATCAAACATTTAGAGAAGAGCTAACACCTATCCTTCTCAAACTCTTCCAAAATATTGCAGAGGGAGGAACACTCCCCAACTCATTCTACGAGGCCACCATCACCCTGATACCAAAACCAGGCAAAGATGTCACAAAGAAAGAAAACTACAGGCCAATATCACTGATGAACATAGATGCAAAAATCCTCAACAAAATACTAGCAAACAGAATCCAACAGCACATTAAAAGGATCATACACCATGATCAAGTGGGGTTTATTCCAGGAATGCAAGGATTCTTCAATATACGCAAATCAATCAACGTGATACATCATATTAACAAATTGAAGGAGAAAAACCATATGATCATCTCAATAGATGCAGAGAAAGCTTTCGACAAAATTCAACACCCATTTATGATAAAAGTCCTGCAGAAAGTAGGCATAGAGGGAACTTTCCTCAACATAATAAAGGCCGTATATGACAAACCCACAGCCAACATTGTCCTCAATGGTGAAAAACTGAAACCATTTCCACTAAGATCAGGAACAAGACAAGGTTGCCCACTCTCACCACTATTATTCAACATAGTTTTGGAAGTGTTAGCCACAGCAATCAGAGAAGAAAAAGAAATAAAAGGAATCCAAATCGGAAAAGAAGAAGTAAAGCTGTCACTGTTTGCAGATGACATGATACTATACATAGAGAATCCAAAAGATGCTACCAGAAAACTACTAGAGCTAATCAATGAATTTGGTAAAGTAGCAGGATACAAAATTAATGCACAGAAATCTCTTGCATTCCTGTATACTAATGATGAAAAATCTGAAAGTGAAATTAAGAAAACACTCCCGTTTACCATTGCAACAAAAAGAATAAAATACCTAGGAATAAACCTACCTAAGGAGATAAAAGACCTGTATGCAGAAAATTATAGGACACTGATGAAAGAAATTAAAGATGATACAAATAGATGGAGAGATATACCATGTTCTTGGATTGGAAGAATAAACATTGTGAAAATGACTCTGCTACCCAAAGCAATCTACAGATTCAATGCAATCCCTATCAAACTACCACTGGCATTTTTCACAGAACTAGAACAAAAAATTTCACAATTTGTATGGAAACACAAAAGACCCCGAATAGCCAAAGCAATCTTGAGAACGAAAAATGGAGCTGGAGGAATCAGGCTCCCTGACTTCAGACTATATTACAAAGCTACAGTAATCAAGACAGTTTGGTACTGGCACAAAAACAGAAATATAGATCAATGGAACAGGATAGAAAGCCCAGAGATAAGCCCACGCACATATGGTCACCTTATCTTTGATAAAGGAGGCAAGCATATACAGTGGAGAAAAGACAGCCTCTTCAATAAGTGGTGCTGGGAAAATTGGACAGGTACATGTAAAAGTATGAAATTAGAACACTCCCTAACACCATACACAAAAATAAACTCAAAATGGATTAAAGACCTAAGTGTAAGGCCAGACACTATCAAACTCTTAGAGGAAAACATAGGCAGAACACTGTATGACATAAGTCACAGCAAGATCCTTTTTGACCCAGGTCCTAGAGAAATGGAAATAAAAACACAAATAAACAAATGGGACCTAATGAAACTTAAAAGCTTTTGCACAGCAAAGGAAACCATAAACAAGACCAAAAGACAACCCTCAGAATGGGAGAAAATATTTGCAAATGAAGCAACGGACAAAGGATTAATCTCCAAGATTTACAAGCAGCTCATGCAGCTCAATAACAAAAAAACAAACAACCCAATCCAAAAATGGGCAGAAGACCTAAATAGACATTTCTCCAAAGAAGAGATACAGATTGCCAACAGACACGTGAAAGAATGCTCAACATCATTAATCATTAGAGAAATGCAAATCAAAACTACAATGAGGTATCATCTCACACCGGTCAGAATGGCCATCATCAAAAAATCTAGAAACAATAAATGCTGGAGAGGGTGTGGAGAAAAGGGAACACTCTTGCACTGTTGGTGGGAATGTAAATTGATACAGCCACTATGGAGAACAGTATGGAGGTTCCTTAAAAAACTAAAAATAGAACTACCATATGACCCAGCAATCCCACTACTGGGCATATACCCTGAGAAAACCATAATTCAGAAAGAGTCATGTACCAAAATATTCATTGCAGCTCTGTTTACAATAGCCAGGACATGGAAGCAACCTAGGTGTCCATCATCGGATGAATGGATAAAGAAGATGTGGCACATATATACAATGGAATATTACTCAGCCATAAAAAGAAATGAAATGGAGGTGTTTGTAATGAGGTGGATGGAGTTAGAGTCTGTCATACAGAGTGAAGTAAGTCAGAAAGAGAAAAACAAATACAGTATGCTAACACATATATATGGAATCTAAGGGGAAAAAAAAAAAAAAAAGAGGTCATGAAGAACCTAGTGGCAAGATGGGAATAAAGACACAGACCTACTAGAGAATGGACTTGAGGATATGGGGAGGGGGAGGGGTGAGATGTGACAGGGTGAGAGAGTGTCATGGACATATATACACTACCAAATGTAAAATAGATAACTAGTGGGAAGCAGCCGCATAGCACAGGGAGATCAGCTCGGTGCTTTGTGACCACCTAGAGGGGTGGGATAGGGAGGGTGGGAGGGAGGGAGATGCAAGAGGGAAGAGATATGGCAACATATGTATATGTGTAACTGATTCACTTTGTTGTAAAGCAGAAGCTAGCACACCATTGTAAAGCAATTATACTTCAATAAAGATGTTTTAAAAAAAAAAAAAAAAAAGATATTTGGGGTAGAACTGGCATGAATTGGATATGGATCAGAGGAGAATGGGGTAGGGGCATTACTCCCAGTTTCAGACTTGACCAACTGGGTAGAGGGAGTGAAATTTACAGAAATACAGGACCTTAGGAGAGAAGCAGTCTGTTGGGAAACGATGAGCTCTTTGTTGTGAGGGATACAGTAGATTGAATCACTTGACCTCTATTCTACACTCCTTCTGGTGGCCCATCCTGTACTCCAGAGTCTAGACAGCCAAAAGCTACATGGTTTAGGTCCATCAATTGGCTACACTCACATGAATCTTGAATTCAGAGCAGAGGCGACAGAGTCCAAAGCATCCATCTGGCTGATTCAAATCTAGCAGCTGTAAGAGCCTCTGAATCAAATGATTTTGACCACAGCTGCCTGCCAGATGCATCAGAGCTAAGCTTGCATTTGGGACAACAGGCTTCTAATTCCTCAGCTTCTTGCTGTGGCAAAGATAGCACTTCTCCCAGAGGGTTAAATCTGCAGCATTATTCTGGGTGTCATTCCTGGACACCTCGCCTGGAACCTTCTCTAGTGTTTCCAACAATGTTTAAGCATGCAATTCCCTGTAGAAGCCCGTTTCTGCTTAAAGTATCTAGAATGTTCCTGCTATCAGCAACTAAAACTTAACAGATATACTAGAAGCAGTGAGTTTGTAGAACCTGCAAGATATGCAGATATTAATACATAGATGACACTCAGATACATGGGTCTGCAGTTTAGGAGAGAGGACTAGACTGGTAATTTGTGAGTTGTTGGCACACAGATTGTAATGGGTGAGATCACCCGGAGAGATATTGCCAAGAAAGAATTTGAAAGGTGAGAAGAAAGGGGGGCCTAGGACAGAAACTTTGGAAATACCAGTTTTTGAGAGATGGTTAGAAATGTAAGTTGGTCATTAGAGGAAGAGGGCTAAAAGGTAGGAAGAAAACCAGGAGGTGTTAATATCACAGAAGCCAGAGGTAGAAAGTGGGTCCATAAGAATGGATCAACGTGGCAGATGCTGGAGGAGGTCAGGCAAGGTGAGGAGGACTGGACATGTCTATTGAATCTGGTCTTTGGTAACCTTGGCAAGAGTTTGATTACAGTGTTGGGAATAGGGTTCAAATTAAAAGGACTTCGGATTGAGGGAGAGAGAAGGAAATTGATACTGTGGGAGTAGGCAGTCTTTTTAAAGAAGGTTGACCATCTCTAGAGGTGATGTAGGATCAAGACCAAGGGAGGGAGGTTTTTTTGGTTTGTTTTAATGCTTAGTCAAGCTAAGTCACCCCTCCACCCCCGGTGAAGCGTCAGTGAGATAGTATGTAAAATTGTGATACGTATTTCATCTAAATAATGGATCTTTCATGTTGGAGAAAGAAGCACATGTTTGATGGCAATGAGATGAAGTCAGGAGAGAGTTGTGGGGGGGGGAGATAAAGGAGAGGAGACACTTATGTATTTTAATAGCTGTGAAAATACAGGAGGGGGTGTGATCCTGATGCCGGGATAGTTTTAGGCAGGGGAAGGGGTGTAGATGGGGAGATGGCTTTAGACAGAGGAAGGATGGGGCAAAGGGAGCAGTTGCATCAGGAATTAGACGTTGTGAGCAGGAAATCCAGGACATGCAGTCTGATGGTATTTATTCTCTTTGTACAATAATAGACGAAGTTCTCCTTTTGGGGGTTTGTGGGGCGCTGAGGATGGGAGATTTCAGGAGAGTGAATAACGTCTTAATGGTCATCCTGCAGAATGAAAGAGCAAGCTCATTAGCTTTCCGTCACTGTCAGGAGCCTGCTTGGGTTTAATAATGAGGAATTGATAGAGGGATCAACCCATCCTAGAGAGACTGGTTCCAAATACACTCATTCTGTCCATGATACAGACAGAATAAGGGGGAAGCAAGGGGACAGTCACCCAGCGGACACAGTCAGACACTCTGCTAAATGGGTTGTTGGGTAGGGGAGCAAGAATGTGGGTGGATCATGGTTGGAGCAGGATAGATTTCGCCAGAGAGAAATCTCACCCTGGAGTCATGTCTTCTTTGCCAGGAAGAGGAAGCAGCTTGCTTTCTTGGTGAACAAAGGCTTAGCTTGCGTGAACGTCTCTAGAGAGAAATGTTTTTGTACATTAGGCTGGTAATTAAAGGCTCCTAATAAACCAAGTCTCACTACTCAGCTTAAGGAGCTGCCTTGATAGCGTCTGGCACGGTGTCAAGTGTCTGCTCGGCACAAAGCTGAGCTGGAGGTGGCCCATCCCTGGGGAAAGGGCACGGGCTGGGGGCTCACTGAGACCTGCCTGTGCTGCCTGCCTGCCATCTCCCCGTCTGCACCCCTTCCCCTGCACCAGGCTGCACTGATGGGAAACAAGCAGGTCCTCACACTGCTCAGGCTTCATTGTTCTCTTTTCCAGGTATTTAAACAAGCTGTAAAGAACAGGGCCATGTCAACTGCCTGATTCAGTAAACATAACAATGATTAATTGCTGGGATCTCAGTTGTAGGGAACGCCATGCAGGTTAAATTCTCTCAGCCTCGAGGAAGGCTGCTGCCAGCCATTCTTCACTAGCCAGCAGGAGAGTCTGTTACAATCAAAGTTCAGATAAGGTAACACCATTAGTTCCTTCTCCACAAAATAGAGCTGGGTGGTTTGCACTTCACAAATATTTCTGTAATTAATCACTTTCACTGGGGCATGGGGCTAATACCTTAGTTTTGTAAAATGCTTTCAGGTTTGCAAAGTACTTTCCCTCCTATCATCTAAGCCCCTCTTTGCTGTCAGGTGTTATTTCTTATCCAGATTAGGGATAGTATTAATATTAAAAGCAATCACTACCACCACCACAATAGCCGCTGACTTTTATCAACAACTTTCTATGTACCGGGCACTGTTTCATGTGCATTACAAGTAGCGTGATCAGTGGCAATAGGGAAGCCAAAAGAAGGAAAAAGATTATGGGTTTGCTGCGCACAGATGACATTTTGCGTGTTAGCCAGGGGGACCCGACGGTGACATGCATTTTTGTACAGTTCCTTGCTAGGAAAAAGCTTGCTTCTTGCAACTAATTTCAATATTTCTCGTCATTCTTTCCATGGCTCTCAAGATGTTCCACGATGTAGGTCCTTCTCCATATTATTCTGAACAAGCCAACTCACTCTAATGAATAAGAACAGCTAACACGGGACACGTCTCTGTACCACGCTCTGCTGTGAGCAGCTTCTAGGCATCCTCTCATTTAATCCTCACAACTATCCCATGAGGTGGGTAGAATGACTATCCTTGTTTTCAGATTAGAAAACTGAGGCATAAAGAGGTTAAGTGACATGCCCAAGGTCACTCAGTGAGTAAGTGGCAGGCTGGGAACCTGATCCAGGTGGTCTGGCTCCAGCGCCCACACTCTCGGTCACCACGTTGGGCTGCGTGCCTGATGGACCAGGGCATTCCTTTCAGTCAAGCTTGGCCCCAACTTGAGGAACATGGGTTGGTGAGCCAAGGTGAAACCTATTTGCTCTAGAGAGAGGTCAGGTGACCCCCTGAGGAAGCTACTTCTCAGTCTTCAATGTCCAAGTTCATTGCTGTTTTCATTGTACCATGTTGTCACTCCAGGTCTCAGCATCTGAAACCGGAATACCAAAACGTGTTGCAAGAGGCAGGGGTCAGCTGCTTTTTTAAAAAATTAGGCTTTTGGGGGTTGGATGGTCACCAATTAAAACTCATTTTTTTTACTTTCCTCCAAAGAAATGATTATTTCTCATATCAAGAAGGGAAGAAACCACCAGAAGCAATAACTTGCCTGGCCCTCCTGCCCTACCCATTGGCCAGCTGTTCTGTGGACGAGAGTGTCCTGACTGCTGGGGCCAGAGCCCTGTTTCCCATGCTCTTCTTTCTGGGTGCTGACTGCCTGCACTTTGGCTGCTCCATAGCCCCACCTGCTTGGGCTTCCCAGGGGAGCTGGTTTGGGGTGTGGGTGGACCGGGAAGTGAGGTCAGGCACCTGCTCCTGGTCCTTCACCTGGGTGCCCTCCTTACGCCGGTATCTTTCAGCAGGAAGGGCAGGGCCCCTTTCATTCTAGACAATGGAATGAAACACACTATCACACGTGTAGTACACAGACAACTGGGTGAATGTTTTCCCTCTGCCAGCAGAGCATGAGAAAGTTCTTACACTGCAGAAAGGGTGCTCAGCCTGAGGCCTCCTGGTTTGCTCCCATGAAAATGGAATTAGTGGTTTGTAAAAGCAGAACATTCCCGAAATCATCCCTGAAAAAGCATCATTCACCATCTTATGGGCTACATATTTCATCTTGCCCACTTGACTGTCTCTGTAGCTTTATTTGTTCCGAGTTTTTTTTTGTTTCTTTTTTTTTAATTTAAGTCACAGCTTATCACCAGTTTTAAAATGTGCCTAGAGGTGGAAAGGGGCTTTTCCTTACAGGAGACTGCCAGCATCGCCAAGGGAGACCTCCACTGTTCCTGCAAACAGAACTGAAACAGCTGGCCACACCCAATTCTGAGCACTTTTGAAGGGCTTAGCAAGTTGGGCCATAGGAACCCCTTGGTGCCACACTCCACAAATGCTGAGCATTTTCAGATGACCATTCATGATGTGGCTGCTAAAGACACAGCTTCTGTGAGACCTGAAGTGTCACAATTGTTTAAACAGTCCTGAGAACATGACCCTGAAATCACAGGTACGGAGAGGAAGTCCATTTCCTCTCCACTGGAAAACCTCCCAGTATGTACACACACACATGCGTGCACGCACGCACATACACACACACATACACACACACACACCCCCCCCACTAATATATCCTGAGGCTATCGGGGCTCCAGAAAGCACCAAAACACCACACTGTGCACAACTTCATTTAATCTAAAACCCTCTAGTTCTCAACCCTGGCTGCACATTACAATCCCTGGGGGATTGAAATCCTGATGCCCAGGGCCCACTCCCAGAAGTTCTGACTTAATTGTTCTGGGGTGGGGCAGGGTGGCCAACTGCCCCTGTCTGTCCGGGACTGAGACGTTCCCAGGATGCAGGATGTTGCTAAAATGAAGAACATCCTGAGAATCTGGGACTAGCTGGTCACCATGCGTGGAGATAGGTTCTCTTTGTAAGTGTTCCTAGTGATTCTAACGTGCAGTCAGTGTTGAGAACAGCTAGTCTAAACTCTAACTTACACGCTGAGGACAGGTAACAAGATTTGAAAAAATACTATTCTTTTGTAGAGGATTCTTTTAAAATGACAACAACGACAATAATAATAATAATAGGCCCTTTGTAAATGAGACTTTCTGACCAAATGGCACCCTTCCCACCCCGTGAGGGTCCCAGGAGAGTCACCACACCCAGGGAGCAGCTTGCCTATTTTCTACTCTCATTGGACTGGAATCCAAACACTGAGCCCCTCTGCTGAAGTGGGGAGGGACCACGGAGTCGATTCTTTTACAGTTGAAGAAGACACAGTGCATTCCACACTGGGTCCCAGGAGCTGATGCCGTCTGCAGGTCTGACTGGCAGAAACATCCAGCGGCTCAGATGCTCTTCCTTCACTTTCCAGTTGGCTTTCAAATGGCTTGCTTACATCCAGCAAGGCTTGTAATAATCGCTTGTTTATATCCATCCATCTTTCTCCTGAGTTGCTGAGCTGGGAGTGAGAGAAGAGCATGTATTTCTGGGAAATTTCTAGATGTGCAGTGATTCTCAACCCTGGTCTTGTATTCAATCACCTGGGAAGCTGCTCAAAACCCAGAGCCCATCCCCAGGCCAATTAAGTCAGAACCTCAGGGGCTTGGGAACCAGGCAGTACTTGCTGAAAGCTCCCCAAGTGACTATAACATAAAGCCAGGGGTGAGAATCACTGCTTTGGAGCCCGGTTCTCAAAGTGTGGGACCCGAGCCAGCTGCTGTCAGCATCACCTGGGAACTTAAAAGAAATGCAAATTCTCAGGTCCCACCCTGGGCCTACTGAATCAGAAACTGTGGGGATGGGCCCCAGCAGTCAGTTTTAACAAGACTTCTAGGTGATTCTCCTGCACGATAAAGTTTGAGAACCAGTTTAGATGGCAAGATAGTATTTTTGCAAAATCTGCTGCGATACTTAAACTGTTAACTGTTGCCTCTAATTTCCTTGTCTGCAGCAAAACCCAATTCCCTCTTCCTGATGATTCTCACTAAAAAGGTGATGAATCTTGGCTCATCTAGGATGAAAAAACACAAAAGATACACCTGAGGCCCTGCTGCTATTTCTGGTCTGGGAACCAACAAAGCAAAAATAATCTTATGAAGCAATGGCGACAAATTATTTGGCCTCCTATAATTAAGGCATCTGTTTTAGTATTGTTCTATAAGATACATGTTTCTAGTCTTTACTTATTGTTTCTTTATCTATCAAGCTTGGAGCAGCCAGAAAAAATTATGCCCCAAACAGGTTTAATTAGAGAGACACTTGGTTGGAGTTCCCTAGGGAAATCTATGATATTATAGGAAGGGGTGATTATGATACAGAATTGAGGGTAGAGAGCCTAAATTTGCTCTAAGAGAGAAGGGTTGAGGCAGGCACCGGAGAAGGGAGAAGAGGGTGGTCATCAGTAAGTTGAGTCAAGAGACATAAAAGCAGAGATGACTTGTTCTCCAATCTGGAGAGTTACTGAAATTTTAGGATCTGAGATCTGCCCCAAGAGTTACTGAGGGGCACAAATGAGTGATTTTGCATTGGGGAATTTCAAAGACCTTCTCCTATTCCTTACTCACCCCCTCTAATTTATAGAACTAAATCACAGAAAAAGCATTTATAAGTTCCTACAGTTTGAGTATCCAGAATGCTATTTTTTTTTTCAGTAAAAATCAAAGAATATTAGGCCATCAATTGACACTTATCCAGACAATTGTATGTATTATGTATTTTAATCCTCATAACAACACTCAGGTGAG